>NC_091846.1:907581-5707581 GCF_037783145.1 Equus przewalskii
GGAGAGCCTGGAGCTGGATTCTGGAGGGCCTCAAAGCTTTATTTAAATAGGAAGCCACTGATGGTTTCTAAATAGTTGAGTGACTAAAAAATAGAGCTTTAAAATATTAATCTGAGGGGCTGGCCCCGTGGCTGAGTGGTTAAGTTCACGCGTTCCACTGCAGGTGGCCCAGTGTTTCGTTCGTTCGAATCCTGGGCGCAGATATGGCACTGCTCATCAAACCACGCTGAGGCAGCGTCCCACAAGCCACAACTAGATGGACCCACAACGAAGAATATACAACTATGTACCTGGGGGCTTTGGGAAGAAAAAGGAAAAAAATAAAATCTTAAAAAAAAAATATTAGTCTGAGTGTTTTTGTTCAAGATCGACTGAATGAGGGCCAGTCTGCAGGCAGAGAACACAGTTAAATGGCCGGGGAGTGGGTGGCAGAAAAGAAAATGAGGATTGCCAGGCAGAGAAGCTGTGACAGAAGAATGGCTTTGATTTGGGATGGAAGGAGAGAGAGAAGTGAGCGGTTATTCTCAGGTCTTGAGTTTGAGGTGCTGAAAGATGCCACAAACTGAGAGAAGACCATGAGGAGGAGTATCAAGCTGGGGGCAGACCCTAAATCCAGCTTTGGACATGCTGAGCTTGGCTTCCAGGCGGAATACTGAAGCTCAAGGGAAAGAGACTGGAGTTGATCACAAAGTAATATAGACCTAGAAATGGATGAGCTCTCAGAAGGATGACTTTAAAGGGGAAAGAACAAAGGATGGAAATTTTGGGAATGACCACATTTAAGAGGAAGAGGAAGAAGAGACAAATAAGGTACAATAGGAGCTCGATGGTCACTAAACACATGCTGTGGGGTGGGGTGGGAGTTAAAAAGATGGGGAGGTCTAGGGGTCAAACAGACCAGGAGGTTGAGAAAATAGCACTGCCCTCTCTGAGAATTTTGCTGGGGAGAGCGAGGGGGAGAGCTCAGAGCTCCATCTCCCCTTGGAGGCTGTCCTGGGAGTAGGCATTTCAGTAGTCAGAGGGAGGCAATTCATTCTGACTTGTATTCCATCTGAAGAATCCTTTGAGAGACTGAGCCCACCAGTTGCTCCCTGTCCCTACTGTCTTGTGTCTGTCCTCTAAAGAGCTGAAGGTCCCACTGTCTGCCTCTCATCACAATATGGTTTAGGAACAGATTCAATACACGTGTAGAACTGGAAGATGTACCCCGATTGAAGAAATTTAACAGAACTTGAGTTTTAAAAATCTCAATTGTTAACACCTAAGCCAAAAGAGACAGGGCAAGCGCCCCGTGTCCAGCCTTCTCAGCTGGTGGGTTTCTGGCTGATGGACAGAGTCTGTTTGCCTCCAGAGGTTCGTAGAATTCCCTTTCTTTCCCCCCTCATCCCAAACATCAGCAAATATTGCACAAGCTAGAGCCAAAATACCCCATGCCCCAAAGGGCCAGCCTAGTGACAGAGTCAGAGAATTTCCGAGTTGGAAGGGACCTGCGGGGTGACTGTGAGTTTATGAACAGGGATTGGCAAGGCTACTGCTCGTGGGCAAGTCCCGCCACGGCCGTTTTTGGGTAGAGTTCTCCTGGTGCGCAGCCACGCCCGTGGGCTCACAGAGTACCTATGGCTGCTTCCCTGCCACAGTGGCAGAACAGAGTAGCTGCATCAGAGACCACGTGGCTCACAAAATCTAAAATATTTACTATCCAGCTCTTTACAGAAAGTTTGAGGACTACTTAGCTAGCTGTGCTCTTATCCGGAACAGACAGACCTTTCTCTTTCAACCTGGGCAAATTGCGATGCTTTCAAAGCACCAGAAATACTTTTTGGAAGTCAGAGTTTTCCATCAAGTGGCTTTGGCTGATTTCCAGATAGTTGCTATTCATTTAGCTGTGGAGCTGGACTGGGCACACGGCATAAAAACGGTTCTCAGACCTCACTTTTGTTTCTGCTCAACCCCTTGTCCTTTTAACCAGCAACAATAAAAGTGCTTCAATAAGCAGGGTCAAGTAGGATAGACCAGAGAGAAATGTGAAAACGGGATTACAGGCCGTGATTAGAGGCTTGAACGTGTGCTGACTGCCCTTTCATCACACGGCATGAACTAAGACCACCATTTATTATAAGACCGAGTGCCCAGCTCTCGGAGGCATATAATAGATGACAACTGCACTTTAAACTGTTTTGTTCAAGTAAATGAATAATAGTCATTTTGGAAAACAGGGAAGCAAAGTTTGAAAATAGCTGAAAAGGTTTTCAAATGTTTCTACCTTTGGGCTCCTGAAGGACTCTGGGCGCCTCGGTTCTTAACTGGGATGTCGAGGATGCTTTTACTGGTTGTATCAGCATCAGAATCTTTTGTTTTTCGATGCATGTGTAAACGAAAGTCAGTTAACATTTGGGGAGTAAGTCCACCATATGATCCTGAATTTCCTTGAGCAAAGGCACGGAGAAGCCTTCCCGTGGGGCGAGGCGTCGCTCCCGGGCTGCCGACGGGATGAATCAGTGCAGGCTTCGGGAAAGCAGTTTGGCGACATGCATCAAAAAGTCTTCGCAGAGTCTACTGTAGCCTTGATGCCAGCAATTCCACTTCTAGGAATTTGTCCTCAAGAAATCATCAGTGATGCGGAAAAGATTTATATGCAACAAGCATTATTTAAAATAGCCAAAAATTGGAAATAGCTTAAATGTCTGACAATTGGATTCTGCTTAACCAAATTGCAATCTTCAGAGTGGGGTTGTTGCTAGTGCCTGTGGAGTGGATTCTGATCCCTTCCACTCTGTGGACAGCAGAGTGGAACCCTGCCTTGTGTTTTTTCTTTTTTTAAACATTTTGTTTATTTACTTATTTGCTGAGGAAGATTCACCCTGTGCTAACATGTCAATCTTCCTCGTTTTTTGCTCGAGGAAGATTTGTCCTGAGCTAACATCCATGCCAATCTTCCTCTATTTTGTATGTGGGACGCCACCACAGCATGGCCACTGACAAGTGGTGTAGGTCCACACTCAGGAACTGAACCTGGGCCACCAAAGCAGAGCATGCTGAGCTTAACCACTAGGCCATGGGGCTGGCCTCTCTGCGTGGTGTTTTTGTGCCATCCTCTCCCCTTCCCATGCTCTATCAAACAATGCTCCACTGCCATTCACAAGGTTTTTGTGGCCAGTCTTTTGAAGTGGGTGACCAGGTCCTTCTTCCTAGTCTGTCTTAGTGTGGAAGCTCTGCTCAAACCTGCTCACCATGGGTGATTCTGCAGGTATTTGAAATCCTGGTGGCATAGCTTTCAGCATCACAGCAACGCACAGCTGCCACAGTGTGACAGAGGAGTGGTGTGGTTCCCTAACTGGGAAATGAACTTGGGCTGAGTGAGTGAGAGCGCTGGATCTTAATCACTAGACCAATGGGAATGGGGAAGGATTTCTAATTTGTTTTTTTCCTTCTGATTTTTAAGCTGAGTGTGTAGTTCTTCAAGGTGCCTCTTAGACTCTTTGGGTGGACCCTGATCTTTACCCTTAACTCCAGCGCCCCCCATGAAGCCATGAAAACTGAGGTTCAAATTAAACCTAGACTCTTTTCTTTCTCTCCATTTTGTACAGTGAGTCTGACAGAGTCTCATAATGGCTCTATCTTTAATGATGTCTAGAATTTGACCACTTCACATTAACTGTTACCTCTGATCTGTGCCCTGTCATCTCTAGCCTGGATTACTGTAATGCCACTAAGCTGGCCTTCCTGCTCCTGTTCCGGTACCTTAACAGTCTGTTCCCAACACAGCAGCAAGAGTGGCCCTTTGATAAGTCAGATCCTATCACTCCTCTGCCCCAAACCCTGAAACCCTTCCTCATTTCACTTAGAGCAGAAGCAAAGTTGTTATCACGTTCTATTAGACACCTGGCCTCTCCAACCTCGTGAACTACTACTACCCCTGGCCCTGTGCTCACGCTGCTCAGGCCACATGAACCCCCGTGTCTCCTTGGCCACACAAGGCCCACTCATCACTCACGCATTTCCCACCTCATTTAAGGTTTTGCTCAAACGTCACTTTTCCAGCGGGGCCTACTCTGTCAAATGTATTCAATATTGCAAACCTTACCACCTCACTTGACTCCCAATCCCTTTATTCCGCTCAAATTTTTCTTTCTTTTGGAGGCATTTACCAGATTCTGAATATTTTCATTTTCTCCTTTTTTGTGTTGATTTTTCATTCTCCCTCTCACCCCACTGGAATGTGAGTGCTCCGCGAAGGTGAGGACCTTTGTCTCACTCTCTCCTGAGAAATACAAACCACAAGCCCTCATTCACATGGCATGTGGTCAGAATTTACACTATTTGAGTAGAATGAGAAAACCTAAGCCAAAATAGAGAACAAATTGTTCCTGGGTTAATAACGCCCCCAGAGCTCAAAACTAAACCTCAAAGAATTCCAACAGAAAGAGTTTTAAAGAACAAGAGCTCACAAATACATATCGCTAAATGCAGAGAAAACAATGAATAAAAGTCAGCAGAAATAAATCACAGACGCAGACCCACGAAATCTGAAGATATTGGAATTACCATATGAAAGCAGAAAATGAATGCTTAAAGAAATAAAAGAGAAGATTAATATATGACAATCAAAGTGGACTTACAAGACTAAAGAGAGTAAAATAGAACTTTTAGGACTGAAAATTATAAGAATTGAAGTTAGAAACTCACTGGATGAGTTAAACAGCAGATCGAGTGCTGCTAAAGTGAACTAGAGGAAATCGCGCAGGAAACCATTGACAGAGACAAAGAGATGAGATTAAGACAAGGAGTTACAGTGAAAATGCCTAAGTTCTATTGTAATTCCAGAAGTAGAGACCCTTATTTGAAGAGATAATGGCTAAGAATTTTCCAGAGTTGATAAGAGACAGCAATCCTCACATTCAGGAAGCAGAAATCCCAAAGGGAAATCCATACACGGATTCATTATAATAAAAATGCTGAACAACAAAGAAAAGAGAATACAATTCTTAAAAGAAGTTATAGAGAAAAGAGAGATGAACTTCAATGGAATAACAATTAGACTCAGGCTGAGCAAATAACTTTTTACCACAATAATGGAGGTCAAGAGACAATGGAATGACATTTCCAAAGTGCTCTCTGCCTAAATTTCTATATACATTGAAACTATCAATTACTAGGGTGAAATAAAGATATTTCAGATAAACAAAAACTGAAAGCTTACAGACATTGTCTTCACTAAAGGAGCTTCTAATGTATATACTTCAGGAAGCAGGAAAAGGTCTGAGATGCAAGAAAGAATGCTTAGCAAAGAAATGGTAATATGATAACTCTAAAAAGTTTACATAGGATATGAATTATCTTTTCCATGAATATTTGGGAGACTTTGCCCATGAAACTATCAGAACCTAGTGTTTTCTTTGTGGCAAGATTTTTAACCACCGGTTCAATTAATTAAATGGTTATAGGAGCATTCAGGTTTTCTTTTTCTTCTGGAGTCAGTTTTAGTAATCTATACTTCTCTAGAAATTTTTAATTTTACCTAATTTCTTAAATTTATTGGCATACAGCTATTCATAATATTCTCTTAGTTTTTAAATCTTCACTACTAATACTGTTTATTTGTAGCTTGTGATCATTTTGTAACACAGTCTGGTATAGCTTAGTGAAATTGAACATGTACATGCCAGAGTGATTTTTCTCTCAGATGTCTAACCTAGAGACCCTCTTGTACAGGAGGCCTGGAGACATGTGCAAGTATGTTCATAGCATCTTTACTTACATTAGCCTAAAGCAGAAAACAACCTGAACACCCACCAACAGTAGAACAGATAGCAAATACAATGGATATAGCAATACAATACACAACAACAAAAATGAGCAAACTACAGCTTAATTCAACAATATGGATAAATCTCAGAAATGCAATTTTCCCTACCCCTTGATTCTGAGTTTGGCCATGTGACTCTCTTTGGCCATGGGAAGTTAGCAGGTGTGACATAAGCAGAGGCTTGAAAAAGGGCTGAGGTATCTCCACTCCTGGTCTTATTCCTCTCCCGTGGCCTTGAGAACACGCCTTGGTCAGCCTGCTAGGAGATGGGGCACATGGACCAGAGCAGAGCCACCAGTCTCTGCCAGCAGATGCGTCCTACCTCAGCCAACAGCCAGCAACTGCCAATCTTCGGAGTGACTCCAGCCAAAATAAAACAGCTGCCTGGCCAACTAGCTAACCTTCAGGTGACTGGTCCACACCAACAGTCCAGCCCAGAGAAGCTGAACCCTGCAAACTTATAAATGAAACAGATGTTTATTGTTGTACACCACTGTTTGTTAGGCAGCATTGTTGTGGCAATAAATAACTGACACACCCAGGTTCACAAAAGGTAACTCTGGATTTTTCTTTTCCATTGAATTAACTGCCAAAGATATACTCAGGTAAGTAATCATATAAAAAGAGCATGTGAGAAAATCGGAGGCCTCTTTGTACATATCCTATGATTCCTCTATTTTTAATAAAAATATTTATCTTCCATGTATATTTATTTGCCAAGAACTAGGCAGTTCTGCATGAAACTCCACTACTCTGTTGGTGGAGTTTCCTACTGTTTACCACTTTGGCAAACACTTTACAGTTTCTTTAAAAAGTTGAATATACAACTTACTACACACCCAGCCATTGCATTCTGAGAACTGAAAATATGTCTCCACAAAGACTTGTACACAAATGTTCATAATAGCCCCAAACTGGAAACTATTTGTGACGGTTAATTTTGCGTGTCAACTTGTCTGGGCCACGGGGTGCCAAGATACCTGGTTAAACATTATTCTGGGTGTTTCTGTGAGGGTGTTTCTGGATGAGATGAATATCTGAATTGGTGGGCTGAATAAAGCAGACTGCTGTCCCCAGTGTAGGTGGGCCCCACCCAATCAGTTGAAGGCCTGAATAGAACAAAAATGCTGACCCTCCTGTGAATGATGGAAGATTCTGCCTGATAGCCTTCCAAGTGAACACTGTTTTCTTCCTGCCTCCAGACTCAGCCTGAAACACTGGCTCTTCCTGGGTTCCTACGTAGGCCTTTGGACTGGAATTTACACCATTGGCTCTCCTGGGTCGTCAGCTTGCTGACTGCAGATCTTGGCACTTGTCAGGCTCCATAATCACGTGAGGCAATGCCTTATAACATATGTGTATATATTCCCCCTGGGAACCCCTGACTAACACACTAGCCGAGAGCTCATTAGCAGGTGAATGGACAAATAATGGAATTCTCAGCAACAAAAAGGAACAAACTCCTGAAATCTGTGACAACAGAGATGAATCTTGAACATATTATGTTGAGTGAAAAAAGACAGATACAGAAGAGTTCATACTGTACATTTCTATTTATATGAAATTCTAGAAAAGACTAATCTATAATGTCAGAATGCAGATCAGTGGTTGCCTGAAGCTGGTGGAGAAGAATTGACTAGAAGGACCATAGGGAAACTTTTGGGGGTGATGGAAATGTTCTTGATTGTGGTGATTCACATTTGGCATATACACGTGGCAAACACCAATGATATCTCAATAAAGTTGATTTTACAGAAAGAATTAGCAGCCCTGACAAGGGAATAAGCTTCTCTGATATATTCATGATGCTCCAATGTGTGTGAGACGAAGTTTAGATGGTCAAGCAGAATCTAAGTTTTCATTCTTTCACTCATGGGGTCATTGTTAAGTGCCTACCACGTGCCAAGCATGGTCCAGGCAGATTTGGTCCCAGCCCATCTTCAGATGAGCAGTGAGCAGCAGTCCTCACTGGGCCCTCTGCCCACTTCTAGGAGGTAACATCAACAGTTCCCATCCTCCCACCCTCTCACCTCCATGAGTAACTCACTCTAAGGGTGACAGGGCAAACTAGAGGTTGGACTGGCATTTGAACTTGGCGTATTCTTGGCTCTTGGTCTTCTACCAGGTGATGTCATGCTCACAGTTGCCTGGAGGTCTGAGTTGAGCTTGGTTTCCACATTTAACAGAAACTTGAGGCTGCTGTCTCAGGTTGTACGAGCACAGAGCTGGAAAGGCAGCTTCCTCCGCCAGCAGGCTCTCACTCGAGAATCTTCCCAAGACAGAGTTGTAAAGGGCATTTAAAAACAAACTTAATTTCATGAGGTCTTGAACACAAATGAATAGGAAAGAACTGTTTGCAACCTTGGCTAGATTTCCCAAATGGATAAATTCCAAAATGTTAGTATTCTTGTTGCTGTTTTGTGTCTTATCCAAACCAGCTGCCTCTCTGTCTAATAAGGCAGTAATAAAAGAGACAGTCTTGTCGCCAACATTTGATAGTGATCTTGCTTTTGTGGTTAAAGATTTAGTTTCTTAGCAACACTTCCTGCGATGTTAAAATCACTTCTCAGATTTGAGAACTCATTAAAAGAGAAATACTTGATCATAGAATCAATAATCTGAATTTTCTCAAAAACACTATTTAAAATTCACTTTAAATAGAATGCATTTTCTTGTCGAGGACTTTACTTGGCACCCTTGCGGTATGAAAGAGGCAACATCCTGTTGAAGCGCGTAACTCACACCCCAAAGACGGCACGCTGTCCCAAAGTGTCCTGGGAGCCATCCTGGGCGTTCAGACATACCCAGTGGGTGGTCAAAAGAACCAACCCTGAGGCCAGATCATCTCTCTGTGACATACGGCATGTGACTTCTCCGCGCCTCAGCTTCTGTCTGTAAGATGGACGTCACAATGGAGCCCACCTCCCAGGGCTGCTGGAAGGGACTTCGGGCGCGAGTGCCCCAGAAGCGTTAGTGCTGGGCGGCTATTTCTACAGCAGGGCTCACTCGCAGCTTCTCCCTGTGCAGAACGGCGATGACGCTGTTTATCTTGCATGGTTATTGTGAGGATTAAATGAGGTGATCTAGGTACAAAGCCTGACATGTTCAGGTTATTTATTTGGGAAGTTTATAGCTAAGCATAAAACTGCAAAAGTAATGAACCTGGGGTGACTTTTTTAAACCTGAAACTATGTGTTATTTGCCTATTTCCAATTTGGATGCAGTCATTTCACGTGTTCTCCGAGTTTCACTCTCCCCACAGCCCCATGAATAAGTCCCTCGTTTTACCGCTGAAGGAAGTGGGAAGTTTAAATACTTGGCAATATTCCTGACAGGGAATAAAAGGAGAGTGAAATTTGGGGGTTCTGAAAAATAATCTTCCCATTGTCACCTGAATGAGTTTTCTGTTGCTGCTATAACAAATGACTGCAAACTTAGTGGCTTAAAAAACACAGCTTTATTATTTTATTCTTCTCAAGGTTAGAAGTCCAAAATGAGTCTCAATGAACCGATTTCGAGGTGTCCGCAGGGCTGGCTCCTTCCGGCAGCTCCAGCAGAGAACCCACGTCCTCGCCTTTTCCAGCTTCTGAGGCCGCCCACGTTCCTTGACTTGCGGCCCTTCCTCCATCTTGAGAGGCAGCAATGGCTGTTGAATCCCTCAGGTCGCATCACTCTGAGCCCTCTCCTGCCTCCGTCGTCCACTCTTAGGAACCCTTGTGATTGTATTGGGCTCACCAGATAGCCTCCCTGCCCTCAAGTCAGCTGATTAGAACCAACCTTGACTCCGCCTTTGTCGCGTCACCTAACACGTCCACGGTTCGAGGGGTCAGTGTGTGGACGCCTTCGGGGGGACATTCTTCTACCTACCCCATCATCCAAAGAACCAAAGTAAGGGGGGCCTTGTGGGAGAGGTGAGGTAGCCTTGATTTCTGTAGGCCCCAAAGCCACACGCTAGTACTCCTCAGAAAGCTGGCTTTGCGCCATGTTTTATTTTGCTTCGCTTTGCGTCAGTCTGGCCTCATTTACGGCTGCATCATCCGTGGTCAGGACCATCTTTGTGGCGGCCGCCCCGGCGTCGTCTTTTCGCGTTTTTTCTCTCTCTCCGGCTCTCCCTCTCCCTGCCTTCCTTTCTCCTTTCCTTTGTCCTCTTGCCAGCTGTCCTCGGCTCTCCTGTCCCCTCACCGCCGCCGAGACGCCGCAGGGCCGGCCGCGGGGCGCGCGGAAGCGCAAGGTTCTGCGTCTGGATTGATGTTATCCCCGGCGGGCTGCGGCCCCCGACGTGCTTCCCATGTAGACACCTAGCGGTCACCCGGCCCCTCCTGGGGTCGCCCAGGAACAGGTGCCCGACGCCTGTGAATGTGGAAGCAGGGCCGCCTCGTGGTTGAGCACCCAGGCTTGGGAATAAACGGGCCGAAGTTCAGTCCCTGCTCGTCGCCTCCCAGCGTGGGTCCCTGGACCAGCATCTCAACTGCCCGAGCTTGGCTTCCTTCAGCTGTGAAACGAGGGACTTACTCATGGGGCCGTGGGGAGAGTGAAACTGAGAGAACACTTGAAATGACTGCATCCAAATTGAAAATAGGCAAATAACACATAGTTTCAGGTTTAAAAAAGTCACCCCGATTCATTACTTTTACAGTTTTATGCTTAGCTATAAACTTCCCAAATAAATAACTTTGATATGTTGAACATGTCAGGCTTTGTACCTAGATCACCTCATTTAATCCTCACAATAACCATGCAAGATAAACAGCGTCATCGCCGTTCTGCCCGGGGAGAAGCTGCGAGTGAGCCCTGCTGTAGAAATAGCCGCCCAGCACTAATATTTCTGTGGTGCTCGCGGCCCGAAGTCCCTTCCAGCAGCCCTGGGAGGTGGGCTCCATTGTGACGTCCATCTTACAGACAGAAGCTGAGGTGTCGAGAAGTCACATGCCGTACGTCACAGAGAGATGATCTGGCCTCAGGGTTGGTTCTCTTGACCACCCTCTAGTATTTGCAAAAGTACAAATATAAAATTAGGTATGAAAATAAATATTTACCTAGAAATGAATTCAGTGAGTAGTGAATGTGTATTTAGAGTACCCCCCGGCACTGCATATGCCAGGGAGGGAGGTGTGGTCGGAGTGGGAGGGGGAAGAGAAATGGGGCTTGAGCTGATCGCAGTTAAATACCTTACTTTTGAAACTTTCCAGAAACCCCTGAGCACATAAGCAGACTGCTGCAGCCCCTTGGAGGCCTCGGAAGGGGCCCTGGCAAGTGAGAGCCCTGCAAAGCCTGATTAGCTTCCAGGTGGATGTTCCCAGTGGAGGGAGAGAGGCAGTGGGAAGAGGCTGTTCTGAGCCTTCAGTCCCTGGAGGTCCATAGAGACTGCCAAGTACAACAGACTAGCTTTTTGGGGGTAGAAAAGAAAATTCTCATATCCCCGACTTATATTTATATGTGAGGGTATACATGCAAGGAAACAGGCTTCCTCAGCAAAACAAGTACAAGCAGGAGATGTGCGATGTCACAGGTCCCACGACAATACGCACAACATCTTGTTTCAGATGGGCCCAGAGCCCTGTAGTTGACTTGCTTACCAACCATGGACAGTGTTCATGTCTGTTAACCCACCTATTTCTCAAGAAAAGGGAAAAACCATTACTTGATGGTCCCAGATGCTCCCTATAAGACTATATAGGACCTTAAAGAGATTACTGTCTATTGTCCCAGGGTCTCCCATAACACAGATGTCACAACATGCATGCCTTAAAATCACACCCTTTTCTCACAGGACACTCCTTCAAAGCCACTCTTGGACACAATTTTGTATTATAAATATGTATACTAGCATTTGCCCTTTTTTTTGAGGAAGATTAGTCCTGAGCTACCATCTGCTGCCAATCCTCTTCTTTTTGCTGAGGAAGATTGGCCCTGAGCTAACATCCATGCCCATCTTCCTCTGTTTTCTATATGGGATGCCTGCCACTGCATGGCTTGATGAGTGGTGTGTAGGTCTGCACCTGGGATCTGAACTGCGAACCCCAGGGAGCCGAAGCAGAATGTGCAAACTTAACCACTGTGCCACCTGTCCAGTCCCCCATTTGCCCTTTTATTTCTGATATTTAAAGTACTTACTTTATTGTAGAAACTATAGAAAAGTAAAATAAAATTCATCTGTAACCCCAGAAATAATCATTGTTATTTCATACTCTCCTTTGTTTAGGATATATAATTTATAAACAAAACCATTTCACTCTGACTTGCCTGGGCTTGTCCTCTAAACTCCTGGGGCAGAAGTGCAGCCCCCAGGAGCCAAGGTTGCGACCTTCTGGAGAGAGCTCCTCTTGGCAGATGACCTGCCAGGTTGAAGGCTAGACAGGGCTTCCCACAGGAAGACCAGACTGGGTAGGGCAGCTGCAGACCCTGGAATTTAACATCAAAGAGTGGACATTTCGAGAGGAGTGACGTCAGCCTCATGGTGGAGTGAGCTCTCCCCTCTAAAGTACAACTAAAAGGACGTTCATAAACCAAGAGAGGACATTCACACAACACAAAAGACATCTGAGAGACCCACGCAACCATACGTCTGAAGGTAGTGAGGCTGGATCCTCCAGAGGAAGTGGAAGCTGGTAAGGAGGACTTTTCTCTTCCCAGTGGCAGCCAGTGACCTCAGGACAGCACACAGCTCTGAGAGGAAAGCAGGGAGAGGTGGCCCTCCACAGGAAAACCATTGTTCTCTGAGCTCCCTCACTGCCCAAGGGAAAGCCCCACACATAGAGGAGACTGAGCTGTTGTGGGGGTGTCTCCATCAAACTAGCACCCCAGGAGAGCAGTTGGTGAGGTCCCAGGGAGAACGCTGGAATTACACAGAAGAAAGAGAGAGCCCTTCCTCCCACCCAGCCCTCCAGCCCTGCGATCACTTGGAGCACTGAGTGGAGAGAGAGGTGGGGGCTGGGAAAGGTGAGCAGGTGAAAGAAGGCACCTTTTCCCTGCCTGGAACCCCAGCTCTGTGATTGCCCAGAGCACCATGGGGAGTGACAGTTGGCAGCTGGCAAAAGTATGCACATCTCTGTGATCACCCAGAACACTGTGTGGAGAGAGAGGCAGTGGCTGGGAAAAGTGCACAGGTGTAAGAAGGCACCCCTTCCCCCGCCCAGCACTCCAGACCTGCAATTACCCAGAGTGCTGCACAGAGAGAAAAGCAGAGGCTGGGGGAAGGGCACAGGTCTCTGTGATTGCCTAGAGTTTGGCATGGAGAGAGAGAGGCGGCAGGTGGGAAAGGTGTGCAGGTGTAAGAGGGTACCCCTTCCCCCTGCCCAGCACTCCAGCCCTGCAATTGCCCAGAGTGCTGCACAGAGAGAAAAGCAGAGGCTGAAAGAAGGAGGTGAAAGAAAGCACCCCTCCCCTGCTCAGTGCCCCAGATCTGCCATCGGTCGGAGCATCGCACAGAGAGAAAATAAGTCAGCAGCTGGAGCTGGGGAGCACCGGATCATGCCAGGCCCAGAAAACACAGCACCTGATCCCCACCCAGTGGTGGCAGGTGAAAGCTGCGATCAGATAATAACTATGAGGAGGCAAAAATCCACGCCATAAAGCAGTATGAAAAAGTATATGAAATCTCCAGACCAGAAGAAAAGTGACAAGTACCCAGAAACCAACTCTGAACACACAGAAATTCATAACCCAAATGACAAAGAATTCAAAATAGCTATCATAAAAAAACCTCAATGAGTTACAAGGTACTGCAGAAAGACAAATCAATGAATTCAGGAGTTTCTTCACAAAAGAGATTGAAACTATAAAGAAGAACCAATCAGAATTGTTGGAGATGAAAAACACAATGGATGAGATTAAGAAAAATCTGGACTCCCTAAACAACAGAATTGGCAATATGGAAGACTGAATTAGCAGTTTAGAAGACAGTAATATAGAAACGTTTCAGATGTAGGAGAAGAGAGAACTAAGACTAAAAAGAAATGAAGAAACTCTCAGAGAAATATCTGACTCAATTAGGAAATGCTGCATAAGGATTATAGGTATTCAAGAGGGAGAAGAGAAGGAAAATGGAGCAGAAAGCTTATTCAAGGAAATAATAGCTGAGAACTTCCCAAAGAGGGGAAAGAGCTGGACATATGAGTGAACGAAGCCAGTAGATCTCCTAATTGCATCAATGTAAAAAGACCTACTGCAAGGCATATAGTAGTAAAACTGGCAAAAGTCAATGACAAAGGAAAAATACTAAGGGCATCAAGGCAGAAGAAAATAACTTACAAAGGAACCCCTATCAGGCTTTCAGCTGGTTTCTCAGCAGAAGCTTTACAGACTAGGAGAGAGTGGAATAATATATTCGAAATTCTGAAAGACAAAAACCTTCAGCCAAGAATATTTGATCCAGTGAAAATATCCCTCAGATATGGTGGAGAAATAGAAATTTTCCCAGATAAACAAAAGCTAAGGGAGTTCATCACCACAAGATCCCCCTGCAAGAAATTCTCAAGAAGGCCCTCATACCTAAAAAAAAAAAAAAGGAAAAACGCTACAAAGCCCTAAGCAAGGAGATGAATAGGAAGGCAATAATCAGAAAATGTCAGCTCTCTATCAGATCAGGTTAATAAACACGTTAACACTAAGAATAAAGAGAAGGAAAACACCAAAATAAAAATAACCTCATCATTTTAACCACAAACTCACAACACAAGATGGAATAAGATATGACAAAAATAACTTAGAAGAGGAAGAGGAAAGGGATGGAATTGGTATAGTCCAAGGGAAAAAGAGTCTATGATAAAATGGACTATCTCATCTACGAGATTTTTGATACAAACCTAATGGTAACCACTAAACAAAGAATTAGAGACGTATATAATAAAGAAGGAGAAGATGAAGAAGACCATCATAGAAAACTGCCTAATCAAATAGGTAGTGCGAAATACATGGGATGAGAAACAAAGGAAATGCAGAAGAACTGGAAAATGAGTGATAAGCATTAAGCCCTCATATATCAATAATCACTCTAAATGTAAATGGACTGAATTTCCAATCAAAAGACACAGAGTGGCAGGATGGATTAAAGAACAAGACCCAACAATATGCTGCCTCCAGGAAACACATCTCAGCTCCAATGACAAACACAGGCTCAGAGTGAAAGGATGGAAGATGATACTCCAAGCTAATGGCAAACAAAAGAAAGCAGGTGTTGCCATACTTATATCAGACAAAGTAGACTTCAAGATAAGACAAGTAAAGAGAGACAAAGAAGTGCAATATATAATGATAAAAGGAAACCTCCACCAAGAAGACATAACACTTATAAATATCTATGCACCAAACACAGGAGCACCAAAGTACATAAAGCAACTATTAACAAGTCTGAAAGAAGACATTAATAATAACACAATAATAGTAGGGGACCTCAACACTCCATATACATCAATGGATAGATCATCCAGACAAAAAGTCAACAAGGAAGTAGTGGAGCTAAATGAAAAGTTAGACCATATGGGAACACTCCATTCCAAAACAGCAGAATACACATTCTTCTCAAGTGCACATCGAACATTCCCAAGGATAGACCATATATTGGGAAACAAGGAAAACCTTAATAAATTTAAGAAGATTGAAGTCATATCTAGTATCTTTTCAGACAATAATTCTATGAAACTAGAAATCAACTACAAGAAAAAACTGGGAAAGGAAGAAAAATGTGGAAACTAAACAACATGCTATTGAACAACCAATGGATCACTGAAGAAATAAAGTGAGAAATCATAAAATATCTGGAGACAAATGAGAATGAGAGCACACCATACCAACTCATATGGGATGGAGCAAAAGTGGTCCTAAGAGGGAAATTTTTAGTAATACAGGCCCATGTTAACAAACAAGAAAAAGCTCAAATAAGCAATCCTAAACTACACCTAACAGAATTAGAAAAAGAAGAATAAATAAAGCCTAAACTCAGCAGAAGGAGGGAAATAATAAAAATTAGAGCAGAAATGAATGAAATTGAAACAGCAACAACAAAAACAGTAGAAAGGATCAATGAAACAAAGAGCTGGTTCTTTGACACTATAAACAAAATTGACAAACCCTTAGCCAGACTCACTAAGAAAAAAAGAGAGAAGGCTCAAATAAATAAAATTAGAAATGAAAGAGGATAAACTATGGCAGATACCACAGAAATACAAAGGCTTATAAGAGAACACTATGCAAAACTATATGCCAACAAATTGGACAATCTAGAAGAAAGGGATAAATTCTTAGACTCTCCCAACCTCCCAAAACAGAATCAAGAAGAAATAGAGAACCTGAATAGACCTATCACAAGTAAAGACATTCAAACAGTAATAAAAAACCTCCCAAAAAATAAAAGTCCAGGACCAAATGGCTTCTCTGGAGAATTCTACCAAACATTGAAAGAAGATTTATTACCTATCCTTCTCAAACTATTCAAAAAAATCAAGGCAGATAGAAAAATTCCTAACACATTCTATGAGGCCAACATCACACTGATCCCAAGGCCAGACGAAGTACAACGTGAAGAAGGAAAATTACAGGCCAATATTGCTGAACACAGATGCAAAAATCCTCAACAGAATATTGGCAAACCAAATACAGCAATGTATTAAAAAGATCATACATTATGATCAAGTGGGATTCATACCAAGGACACAGGGATTGTTCAACATCTGCAAATCAATCGATATGATACACCATGTTAACAAAATGAGGAAAAAAAACCATATGATCATCTCAATAGATGCAGAGAAAGCATTTGACAAGATCCAACATCCATTCAGGATAAAAGCTCTCAATAAAATGAATATGAAAGGAAAGTACCTCAACTAATAAAGGCCATATATGACAAACCCACAGCCAACATCATACTCAATGGGGAAAAACTGAATGCCATCCTTCTGAGAATAGGAACAAGTGTGCCCACTCTCACCACTCTTATTCAACACAGTACTAGAAGTTTTGGCCAGATCAATCAGAGAAGAAAAAGAAATAAAAGGAATCCAAATAGGCAATGAAGAGGTGAAACTCTCGCTGTTTACAGATGATCTGATTTTATACATAGAAAACTCTAAAGAATCCATTGGAAATAATCAACAACTACAGCAAAGTTGCAGGGTACAAAGTCAACTAACAAAAATCAGTGGCATTTATATATTTCAATAAGGAACGAATAGAAGAACTCAAGAATAAAATCCCATTTACAATCGCAACAAAAATAATAAAATATCTAGGAATAAATTTAACCAAGGAGGTGAAAGACCTATACAAGGAAAACTGTAAGACATTACTGAAAGAAATCAACAATGACATAAAGAAATGGAAAGATATTCCATGCACATGGATTGGAAGAATAAACATAGTTAAAATGTCCATACTATCTAAAGCAATCTACAGATTCAATGCAATCCTAATCAGAATCCCAATGACATTCTTCACGGAAATAGACCAAAGAATCTTAAAATTCATATGGGGCAGCAAAAGACCCTGAATAGCCAAAGCAATCCTGAGAAACAAGAACAAAGCTGGAAGCATCACAATCCCTGACTTCAAAATATATTACAAAGCTACAGCAATCAAAACAGCATGGTAGTGTTACAAAAACAGGCACACAGATCAATGGAACAGAATAGAAAGCCCAGAAATAAAACCGCACATCTACGGACAGCTAATCTTTGACAAGGGAGCCAAGAACATACAATGGAGAAAGGAAAGTCTCTTCAATAAATTGTGTTGGGAAAACTGGACAGCCATGTGCGAAAGAATGAAAATAGATCATTATCTTTCTCCATATACAAAAAGAGACTCAAAATAGATCAAAGACTTGAAGGTAAGACCTGAAACCATAAAACTGCTGGAAGAAAATATAGGCAGTACACTCTTTGACATCAGCCTTAAAAGGATCTTTTCAAATACCGTGTCTACTTGGACAAAGGAAACAAAAGAAAAAATAAACAAGTGGGACTTCATCAGACTAAAGAGCTTCTGCAACGCAAACAAAACCAGGAACAAAATGATAAAACAACCCATCAACTGGGAGAAAATACTTGCAAATCATATATCGGATAAGGGGTTAATCTCCGTAATATATAAAGAACTCACACAAATGAACTACAAAAAAAGAAAAACAAACCAAAAACAAACAAGCCAAGCAAAAAATGGGCAGAGGGTATGAACAGACATTTTTTCAAAGAAGATATACACATGGCCAACAGGCACATGAAAAGATTCTCAACATCACTAATCATCAGGGGAATGCAAATCAAAACTACACTTAGATATCACCTTACTCCTGTTAGAATGGCTATAATCACCAAGAGAAAAAATAACAAATGTTGGAGAGGGTGTGGAGAAAAGGGAACCGTCATCCACCGCTGGTGGGAATGCAAATGGGTGCAACCACTGTGGGAAACAGTACAGTCGGGCCCAAGGGTTAAAGAGGTGCATATATATGGTGACTGACAAGTAATAACGTACAACTGAAATTTCACAGTTATAAACTTTTGCGATCTCAATAAAATTTTTTAAAAAGTTATTCAGAAATCACCCAAATATTTCTTCCTGGAATTTTAACTAGTATCTGGAATTAGGGGAAATTTTAACTTAAAGAACTTTCCTGATTCTTTAAAGCAAACGTCGGGTTACTCTACTGGGTCAGAAGCCCTGACCTCCTTTATCAGGTTCTTTACATTCTAACACCCTTTGGGCCCCTCTCACTTAAAGAGATCACTTTGATTTCTACTACTTTCTCCTTCTGTTTTTAAAAATTGAGGTATAATTGACATATATTAGTTTCAGATGTACAACATAGGGATCTACTTTATACTTGTTTCTATTTTCAGATTTTTCTAAAATGAGTGTATATTGCTGTAATAATTTGTAAAAAGGCTATTTTCATTTTTAAAAATTTTTTTTATTGAGTTAATGATAGGTTACAATCTTGTGAAATTTCGTTGTATATTATTGTCTGTCAGTCGTGTTGTAGGTGCACCCCTTCACCCTTTGTGCCCACCCCCACCCCACCTTTCCCCTAGTAGCCACTAATCTGTTCTCTTTGTCCACAGGTTTAAAGTCCTCATATGAGTGGAGTCATACAGAGATTATCCTTCTCTAACTGGCTTATTTCACTTAACATAATTCCCTCAAGGTCCATCCATGTTGTTGCAAATGGGACAATTTTGTTCTTTTTTACGGCTGAGTAGTATTCCATTGTATATATATACACCACATCTTCTTTATCCAATCATCTGTTGATGGGGATTTAGGTTGCTTCCTTGTCTTGGCGATTGTAAATAATGCTGCAATAAACATTGGGGTACATAGGACTTTTGGAATTGCTGACTTCAAGCTCTCTGGATAGATACCCAGTAGTGGAATAGCTGGATTGTATGGTAGTTCTATTTTTAATTTTTTGAGGAATCTCCATACTGTTTTCCATAGTGGCTGCACCAGTTTGCATTCCCACCAGCAGTGTATGAAGGTTCCTTTCTCTCCACAACCTCTCCAACATTTGTTACTATTTGTTTTGGTTATTTTTGTCATTCTGACGGGTGTAAGGTGATATCTTAGTGTAGTTTTGATTTGCATTTCCCTGATGATCAGTGATGATGAACATCTTTTCATGTGCCTATTGGCCATCCGTATACCTTCTTTGGAGAAATGTCTGTTCATGTCTCCTGCCCATTTTTTGATCTGGTTGTTTAATTTTTTTGTTGTTGAGTTATGTGAGTTTTTCCTATATTATGGATATAATAATATATAGCCTTTGTCAGATGTATTACTTGCAAATATTTTTTTCCCAGTTAGTGGGTTGTTTTTTGGTTTTTGTTTTTTGTTTCACTTCTGTTTTCCCTTGCCTTGAAGAAGCTCTTTAATCTGATGAAATCAAACTTGTTTATCCTTTGTATTGTTTCCCTTGTCTGAGAAGACATGGTGTCCAAAAAGATCCTTTTAATACTGATGTCAAAGAGTGTACTGCCTACATTTTCTTCTAGAAGGCTTATGGTTTCAGGTCTCAGCTTTAGGTCTTTGATCCATTTTGAGTTTATTTTGGTGAATGGTGAAAAAGAATGGTCAATTTTCATTCTTTTACATGTGGCTTTCCAGTTTTCCCAGCACCATTTGTTGAAAAGACTTTCTTTTCTCCATTGTATGCCCTCAGCTCCTTTGTCAAAGATAAGCTGTCCACAGATGTGTGGTTTTATTTCTGGGCTTTCAATTCTGTTCCATTGATCTGTGCACCTGTTTTTGTACCAGTACCATGCAGTTTTGATTGCTGTAGCTTTGTGGTATGTTTTGAAGTCAGGGATAGTGATGCCTCCAGCTGTGTTCTTTTTTTTTCAGGATTTCTTTAGCAATTCGGGGTCTTTTGTTGCCCCATATGAATTTTAGGATTCTTTGTTCTATTTCTGCAAAGAACATCATTGGGATTCTGATTGGGATGGCATTGAATCTGTAGATTGCTTTAGGTAGAATGGACATTTTAACTATGTTTATTCTTCCAATCCGTGTGCATGGAATATCTTTCCATCTCTTTATGTCGTCACCCATTTCTTTCATAAAAGCCTTGTAATTTTCATTGTATAGGTCTTTCACTTCCTTAGTTAAATTCACCCCAAGGTATTTCATTCTTTTTGTTGCGATTGTGAATGGTATTGTGTTCTTGAGCTCTTTTTCTGTTAGTTCATTATTAGAGTATAGAAATGCTACTGATTTGTGTAAATTGATTTTATACCCTGAAACTTTGCTGTAGTTGTTGATTACTTCTAAAAGATTTCCAACGAATTCTTTGGGGTTTTCTATATATAAGATCGTGTCATCTGCAAACAGTGAGAGTTTCACTTCTCCCCCCCGCCCCCCCCCCCCCCAATTTGGATTCCTTTTATTCCTTTTTCTTGCCTGATTGCTCTGGCCAGGACCTCCAGAACTATGTTAAATAAGAGTGGTGATAGAGGGCATCCTTGTCTCCTTCCTGTTCTCAGGGGGATGGCATTCAGTTTTTGCCCATTGAGCATGATGTTGGCTGTGGGTTTGTCATATATGGCCTTTATTATGTTGAGGTAGTTCCCTTCTATCCCCATTTTGTTGGGAGTTTTTATCATAAAATGCTGTTGGATCTTGTCAAATGCTTTCTCTGCGTCTATTGAGATGATCATGTGTTTTTTATTCCTCAGTTTGTTGATGTGGTGTATCACATTGATTGATTTGAGGATGTTGAACCATCCCTGCGTCCCTGGTATGAATCCCACTTGATCATGATGTATGATCCTTTTGATGAATTGCTGTGTTCAGGTTGCCAAAATTTTGTTGAGAATTTTTGCATCTATGTTCATCAGTGATATTGGCCTGTAGTTCTCCTTTTTCGTGCTGTCCTTGTCAGGTTTTGGTATCAGCGTGATGTTGGCCTCGTAGAATGTGTTAGGAAGTGTTCCATCCTCCCTAAGTTTTTGGAATAGCTTGAAAAGGATAGGTATTAAATCCTCTCTGAAAGTTTGGTAGAATTCCCCAGGAAAGCCATCTGGTCCTGAGGTTTTATTCTTTGGGATGCTTTTGATGGCTGTTTCAATCTCTTTCCTTGTGATTGGTCTGTTCAAATTGTCTGCTTCTTCTTGAGTGAGCTTTGGGAGATTGTAGGAGTCCAAGAATTTATCCATTTCCTCTAGGTATCCATTTTGCTGGCATATAGTTTTTCATAGTATTCTCTTATAATCCGCTGTATTTCTGCAGAGTCTGTTATTATTTCTCCTCTTTCATTTCTGATTTTGTTTATTTGAGCTTCCTCTCTTTTTTTCTTTGTAAGTCTGGTTAGGGGTTTGTCAATTTTATTTATCTTCTCAAAGAACCAGAGAAACTCTTTGTTTCATTGATCCTTTCTACTGCCTTTTTTGTTTCAATAGCATTTATTTCTGCTCTGATTTTTATTATTTCTCTCCTTCTGCTGACTTTGAGCTTTGTTTGTTGTTCTTTCTCTAATTCAGTTAGGTGTAGTTTAAGATAGCTGATTTGGGATTTTTCTTGTTTGCTAAGATGTGCCTGAATTGCGATGAATTTTCCTCTTAATACAGCTTTTGCTGCATCCCATATGAGTTGGTATGGCATGTTATCATTTTCATTTGCCTCCAGGTATTTTTTGATTTCTTCCTTAATTTCTTCAATGATCCATTGCTTGTTCAATAGCATATTGTTTAGGTTCCACATCCTTGTGCCTTTCTCAGCTTTTTTCTTGTAATTAATTTCTAGCTTTACAGCATTATGATCAGAGAAGATGCTTGTTATTATTTCAATTTTTTTAAATTTGTAGAGGCTTGCCTTGTTTCCCAACATACGGTCTATCCTTGAGAAAGTTCCATGCGTGCTTGAGAAGAATGTGTATTCTGCTGTTTTTGGATGAACTGTTCTATATATGTCTATTAAGTCCAACTGTTTTAGCTTTTCGTTTAGCTCCACTGTTTCTTTGTTGATTTTCTGTCTGGATGATCTGTCCATTGATGTGAGTGGGGTGTTGAGGTCCCCTACTATTATTGTGTTATTTTTGATATCTTCTTTTAGGTTTGTTAACAGTTGCTTTATGAACTTTGGTGCTCCTGTGTTGGGTGCATAGATATTTATAAGCGTTATTTCTTCTTGATGAAGTGTCCCTTTGATCATTATATATTGGCCCTCTATGTCTCTCTTTACCTGCCTTATATTGAAGTCTGTTTTATCTGATATAAGTATTGTGACACTTGCTTTCTTTTGTTTGCTATTAGCTTGGAGTACTGTCTTCCACCCCTTCACTGTGAGCCTGTGTTTGTCCTTGGAGCTGAGGTGTGTTTCCTGGAGGCAACAAATTGTTGGATCTTGTTCTTTAATCCATTTTGCCACTCTGTGTCTTTTTGTTGGAGAGTTCAATCCGTTTACATTCAGGGTGAGTATTGATGCATGAGGGCTTAATGCTGTCATTCTGTTGCTCGTTTTCTGGTTTTCCTGTGTTTCCCTTGTTTCTCGTCCTGTGTATTTTAGCCTACCCATTGACTTCTGCAATTTCTTATGCTGGGTTTCTTAGATTTTTCCTTATTTATGTTTTGTGTCTCTGTTCTGTGTTTTAGTTTAGTGGCTACCCTGAAGTTTGTATTCAGAATCTCATGTATAACATAGTCCATTTTCTGGTGGTCTCTTACTTCCTTAGCCTAGAGTGTTTCAGTCCCTTTCCTCCTCCCCTCCTAAATTACTATTTTCATCTCTTATTCCAACTTGTGTTGTGAGTTTGTGGTCAGAGTGACAAGATTGTCTTTGCTTTTGTGATTTCCTTCCCTTTATCCTAATGCTATAGTTGAATATTTGCTATCCTATTCAGATTCTATCTGTCTCCCTACTCTGTGTTTTGTGACCCCTTACACCCTTTTTTAAATTTTTTCAGGTATGAGAGCCTTCTTGAGGATATCTTGTAGTGGAGGTCGTGTGACTATGAAGTCCCTCAGCTTTTGTGGCTGGAAAAGATTTAATTTCTCCCTCATATCTGAAGGATATTTTTGCTGGATAGAGTATTCTTGGCTGAAGATTTTTATTCTTTAAAGGTTTGAATATGTCACTCCAATCTCTCCTAGCTTGTAAGGTTTCTGTAGAGAAATCTGCTGAAAGTCTGATGGGTGTTCCTTTGTAGGTTATTTTCTTCTGCCTTGCTGCCCTGAGTATTCTTTCTTTGTCCTTCATTTTTGCCATTTTTACTATTATGTGCCTTGCAGTAGGTCTTTTTACATTGACAAATCTAGGAGATCTGAAAGCTTCCTCAACACACATTTCTCTCTCAATCCCTAGATTTGGGAAGTTCACTTCTATTATTTCATTGAGCACATTTTCTGCTCCATTTTCCTTTTCCACGCCCTCAGGAATTCCGATGATTCTTAAGTTGCATTTTCTCATTGAGTCAGCTATTTCTCTGAGATTTTCTTCAGTTTTTTAAATTCTTAGTTCTCTTTCTTCCTCTGTCTGGAGCCATTCAGCCTGTCTATCTTCGATTATGCTAATTTGCTCCTCTATGGTGTCTACACGGGCATTCGGGGAATCCATGTTCTGTTTTATCTGATCCATTGTATTTTTCATCTCTAGTATTTCTAATTGATTCTTCTTTATAATTTCAATCTCTTTTGTGAAGTAACTCCAGGACTCGACTTGTTTCTCTATATTTCCCTTTACCTCATTGAATATTTTGAGGATAGCTATTTTGAACTCCTCTTCACTTTGTGTACCCATTTCCAAGCCCTCAGGACCTACTTCTGTATCTTTATTGTTTTCCTTTTGGACCAGAGGTTTTATAAATTCCTGATGGTAGAGGGGTTTTTGCGCATGATGCTATTATTTGGCTGCAGTTATAACCTGTCGCCACTAGATGGGGGTCAAGAGGCTTGTTTTCTGAGCCCTCTGCCTTCAGCCAAGATGGCCGTGCCCAGCATTGGTTGGGGGAGGAGGGGCACTTTCACTCACACCCACGTATTGGATCAGCTCTCACTTTCTGGTCTCCCAGGGCCCTGGCTTGCTGTGGTTCCCCCACCAAAAGCTTTCCCCCATTAGAGGGTTTCCACTGCACCGGTGGTGGGAGTCCTGGACGATCCCCAGACGCGTGGCCCCTCCCCTGCTCCTTCCCACACCTGCCACAGCCATCCCAGTCTCTAGGGGAGGGAGTGAAGTTCTCTCTTACCCGACTCCAGCTCCTCAGAGGCCGGCTGCAGCCTCTCTGCCCTCTGTTGTTTGGCTGCTGTGGGTCTCTGATGATATCTGTTATTAGGATTGTTTTTTGGTTGGAAAGCAGTTGCTCTTTTTGGTTGTACTTTGGAGGGGAAAGAGTCCCGGGTAAGCTCACACCGCCATGTTGCTGACGTCACTCCTCAACGCTATTTTCATTTTTGAAAATTAACTTCAACTCTAAGAGAAATGTATTTTGAGGTCACATTTAAAAATAGAAAAACTGAAATACTATATATTATTTTATTTTTTAAAAAAATTTTTCATGGCTTTTAGTGGCTTTATTAGATTTTTGCTTTTTACATTTTCCTTAGAAGTAATTAGATTTTGCTTATTAGATTTTTGTGCATGCTTATTACACTTCAATAAAAAGTTTACTTAAAAAAAAAGCAGAGGTTACAAACTGAAGGCTCCTGGGCCGAGTCCAGCCTGCCGCCTTCTCTGGCCCTGAGTAGTTGCCGGTGTGCGCATGCCCGCACATAGGCCCGAGCACCTGCACTGCGGCCACCACCCTGAAGTCCTGTCTGACAGTCCCTGCCTGTCTGTCAAGGGAGCTGTAAGTAATCTGTTTGAAGAGCTCTGCTTCAGTCATTCAAATGGGGAGCATCATTCCTGCCTGACCGGCTGACAGATGGCACCAGAGGCCCAGGGCAGACCCCTCCCTGTGTCCCCCAAACAGTGGATTTGCAGTGTCAGCCCCTCCAGTTTGCTGGTGCTCTGGGCCACCCAACTTCATGAGCTTTGTCATTTGATGCCACCTCTATAAAGCAGCATCCTGGCTTTCTGGTGAAATGTCCACTGTTTTTGTATTTTTTTTATTGTCATCATAATAGTTTGTAACATTATGAAATCTTGGTTGTACATTATTATTTGTCAGACACCATAGAAGTGTGCCCCTTCACCTCTTGTGCTCACCTCCCACCCCCCTTCCCCGGGAACCACTAAACTATTCTCTTTGTCCATAAGTTTGTTTACATTCTACAAATAAATGAAATCATATGGTGTTTGTCTTTCTGTGGCTTATTTCACTTAACATAAGGTCCATCCATGTGGTTGCCAATGGGACAATTTTGTCTTTTTATGGCTGAGTAGTATTGCATTTTATATACATACCACATCTTCTCTATCTAGTCATCAGCTGATGGGCATGTGGGTTGCTTCCACATCTTGGCTGTGGTGAATAATGCTGCCATGAGCATAAGGGTGCATAAGTGTCTTTGAATTGTTGATTTCAACTTCTTTGGATAAATACCCAGTAGTGGGACAGCTGGGTCATATGGTAGTTCTATTTTTAATTTTTTGAGAAATCTCCATACTGTTTTCCATAGTGGCTGCACCAGTTTGCATTCCCACCACCAGTGGATGAGGGTTCCCTTTTCTCCACATCCTCTCCAACATTTGTTGTTTTTTGTCTTGGTGATTACAGCCATTTTAACTGGTGTGAGGTGCTATCTTACTGTAGTTTTGATTTGCATGTCCCTGATGATTAGTGGTGTTGAGCATCTTTTCATGTGCCTGTTAGCCATCTGTGTATCTTCTTTGGAAAAATGTCTGTTCATACACCCTGCCCATTTTTTGCTTGGCTTGTTTGCTTTTTTGTAGTTCATTTGTGTGAGTTCTTTATATACTACGGAGATTAACCCCTTATCCGATATATGATTTCCAAGTATTTTCTCCCAGTTGATGGGTTGTTTTATCATTTTGTTCCAGGTTTTCTTTGCCTTGCAGAAGCTCTTTAGTCTGATGAAGTCCCACTTGTTTATTTTTTCTTTTGTTTCCCTTGGCCAAGTAGACATGGTATTTGAAAAGATCCTTTTAAGGCTGATGTCAAAGAGTGTACTGCCTATATTTTCTTCCAGAAGTTTTATGGTTTCAGGTGTTATCTTCAAGTCTTTGATCCATTTTGAATTAATTTTTGTATACAGTATAAGATACTGATCTACTTTCATTCTTTTGCGTATGGCTGTCCAGTTTTCCCAACACCATTTATTGAAGAGACTTTCCTTTCTCCATTGTATGTTATTGGCGCCTTTGTCAAAGATTAGCTGTCTGTAGGTGTGTGGTTTTATTTCTGGGCTTTTGATTCTGTTCCGTTGATCTGTTTGTCTGTTTTTGTGCCAGTACCATGCTGTTTTGATTACTCTAGCTTTGTAATATATTTTGAAGTCAGGGATTGTGATGCCTCCAGCTTTGCTCTTTTTTTCTTAGGATTGCTTTAGCTATATGGGGCTTTTTATTGTTTCATTTGAATTTTAAGATTCTTTGTTCTATTTCCGTGAAGAATGTCATTGGGATTCTGATTAGGATTGCATTGAATCTGTAGATTGCTTTAGGATTATGGACATTTTAATTATATTTATTTTTCCAATCCATGCATATGGAATATCTTTCATTTCTTCATGTCATCATCAATTTCTTTCAATAATATCTTATAGTTTTCATTGGACATCTTTCACCTCCTTGGTTAAATTTATTCCTAGATATTTTATTATTTTTGTTGCGATTGTAAATGGGATTGTATTCTTGAATTCTGTTTCTGCTAGTTTGTTATTAGTGTATAGAAATGCAACAAATTTTTGTAAGTTATTTTGTACACTGCCACTTTGCTGTGGTTGTTGATTATTTCTAATAGTTTTCTGATGGAATCTTTAGGGTTTTCTATATGTAGAATCATATTGTCCACAAACAGCGAGAGTTTCACTTCTTCCTTGCCTATTTGGATCCCTTTTCTTTCTTTTTCTTGCCTAATTGCTCTGGCCAAAACCTCCAGTACTATGTTGAATAAGAGTGGTGAGAGTGGGCACCCTTGTCTTGTTCCTCTTCTCAGAGGGATGGATTTCAGTTTTTCACTGTTGTGTATGATGTTGTCTGTGAGTTTGTCATATATTGCCTTCATCATGTTGAAGTAGTTTCCTTCTATACTCAAATTATTGAGAGTTTTTATCATAAATGGATGTTGAATGTTGTCAATGCTTTCTCTGTGTCTATTGAGATGATCATGTGGTTTTTGTTCCTGATTTTGTTGATGTGGTGTATCACATTGATTGATTTGTGGATGTTGCACCATCCCTGCCTCCCTGGTATAAATCACACTTGATCATGGTGTATGATCTTTTTAGTGCATTGCTGTATTCGGTTTGCTAATATTTTGTTGAGGAATTTTGCATCGATGTTCATCAGTGACATTGGCCTATGATTTCCCTTCTTTATGTTTTCCTTGTCTGGCTTTGGGATTAGGATAAAGTTGGCCTCGTAAAATGGGTTAGGAAGTGTTCCATCTTCTTCAACCTTTTGGGATAGTTTAAAAAGGATAGGTATTAAATCTTCTGTGTATGTTTGGTAGAATTTTCCAGAGAAGCTGTATGGTCCTGCACTTTTGTTTTTTGAGCGGTTTTTGATTACTGTTTCAATCTCTTTACTTGTGATAGGTCTATTCAGATTCTCTATTTCTTCTTGATTCTGTTTTGGAAGGTTGTATGAGTCTAAGAATTTATCCATTTCCTCTAGATTGTCCAATTTGTTGGCATATGGTTTTGCATAGTATTCTCTTATAATCCTTTGTATTTCTGTGGTGTCTGTCATAATTTATTCTCTTTCATTTCTAATTTTATTTGAGCCTTCTTTCTTTTTTCTTAGTGAGTCTGGCTAAGGGTTTGTCCATTTTGTTTATCTTCTCAAAGAACCAGCTGTTTGTTTCATTGATCCTTTCTACTGTTTTTTTTTGTTTGTTTCAATTTCATTTATTTCTGCTTTAATAATTATTATTTCTCTTCTTGTGCTGACTTTGGGCTTTGTTTGTTCTTCTTTTTCTAGTTCTGTTAGGTGTAGTTTAAGATTACTTATTTGAGATTTTTCTTATTTGTGAAGTTGGACCGGAATGGCTATGAATTTCCCTCTTAGGACTGCTTTTGCTGCATCCCATGTGAGTAGGTATGGTGTATTTTCATTTTCACTTGTCTCCAGATATTCTTTGATTTCCCCTTAATTTCCTCAGTGATCCATTTGTTGTTCAGTAGCATGTTGTTTGGTCTCCACATATTTGTCACTTTCCCAGCTTTTTTTCTTGCAGTTGATTTCTAGTTTCATAGCATTATGGTCAGAAGAGATTCTTGATATGATTTCAATCTTCTTAAATTTATTGAGGCTTGCCTTTTTCCCCAACATATGGTCTATCCTCGAGAATGTTCAATGTGCACTTGAGAAGAATGTGTATTCTGCTGTCTTTGGATGGAGTGTTCTATATATATATATCTATTAAGTCCACCTGGTCTAGTTTTTCATTTAAATCCACTATTTCCTTGTTGACTTTCTATCTGGATGATCTATCCATTGATGCAGGTAAGGTGTTAAGGTCCCCTACTATTATTGTGTTGTTGTTAATATCTCCTTTTAGGTTTGTTAATAGTTGCTTTATGTACTTTCGTTCTCCTGTGTTGGGTGCATATATATTCATAAGTGTTATGTCTTCTTGCTGGACTGTCCCTTTTATCATTATGTACTGCCCCTCTGTCTCTCATTGCCTTTTTTATCTTGAGGTCTACTTTGTCTGATGTAAGTATGGCAACACCTGCTTTCTTTTGTTTGCTATTAGCTTGGAGTATCGTCTGCCATCCCTTCTCTCTGAGTGAGTGTTTGTCTTTGAGGTTGAGATGTGTCTCCTCGAGGCAGCATATTATTGGGTCTTGTTTTTTAACCCATCTCACCACTCTGTGTCTTTGATTGGAGAATTCGATCCATTTACGTTTAGAATGATTATTGATATATGAGGATGTAATGCTGCCATTTTATCAATTGTTTTCTGGTTTTTCTGTATTTCTCTTGTTTCTTCTCCTGTGTAGTTTGGACTATCAATTCAGTTTGGTAGTTTTCTATGATGGTTTTCTCAGTTATCTCTTTATTTATCATTTGTGTCTCTGTACTGATTTTTTGTTTACTGGTTACCATGAGGTTTGTATATAAAATCTCAAAGATGAGATAGTTCATTTTCTGATAGCTTCTTATTTCCTTAGTTTAAGCCAATTCCATCCCTTTTCTTTTCCCTTTCTGAGTTATTGTTGTCACTATTTATTCCATCTGGCATTGTGAGTTTGTGGTTAAAATGATGAGATTAGATTTATTTTTGGTGTTTTCCTTCCCTTTATCTTTAATGTTATAATCAACTGTTTGCTAATCTGTTCTCTTAGAGGGCAGCAATTTTCTGATTTTTTTTCTGCCTATTTATCTCCTTGCTCAAGGCCTTGTAAACTATTTTTTTCTTTTTTCTTTAGGTATGAGGGCCTTCTTGATCGTTTTTGCAGGGGGGATCTTGTGGTGATGTACTCCCTCAGCTTTTGTTTATCTGGGAAAGTTTTTATTTCTCCCTCATATTTGAAGGATATTTTCACTGGGTAGAGTATTCTTGGCTGAAAGTTTTTGTCGTTCAGAATTTTGAATATGTCATTCCTCTCTCTCCTGGCCTGTATGGTTTCCACTGAGAAATCCACTGAAAGCCTGATAGGGGTTCCCTTGTAGGTATTTTCTTCTGCCTTGCTGCCCTTAATATTTTTTCTTTGTCATTTACTTTTGCCAGTTTTACTACTACATACCTAGGAGAAGATCTTTTTACGTTGATATAGTTAGGAGTTCTATTAGCTTCTTTTACTTGTATTTCCTGCTCCTTCCTCAGGTTTGGGAAGTTCTCAGCTATTATTTCTTTGAACAAGATTTCTGCTCCATTTTCCCTCTGGAATACCTATAATCTTTATGTTGTATATCCTAATTGAGTAGGATATTTCTCGGAGAATTTCTTCATTTCTTTTTAGTCTTAATTCTCTCTCCTCCTCCATCTGAAGCATTTCTACATTTCTGTCCTCCATAAATCATCTCTGTATTCAGGTACTCCAGATTTTTGTTTATTTCATCCATTGTGTTTTTCATCTCCAACGTTTCTTTTTTTCTTTTAAAGATTGGCACCTGAGCTACCTACTGTTGCAAATCTTCTCCTTCTTCTTCCTCTTCCTCTTCTTCTCCTTCTCCTTCTCCTCCTCCTCCTCCTCTTCCTCCTCCTCCTCCTCCTTCTCCCTCTTCTCCCAAAAGCCCCAAGTACATAGTTGTATATTCTAGTTGTGGGTCCCTCTAGTTGTGGCATGTGGGATGCCACCTCAGCATGGCCTGATGAGCAGTGCTAGGTCCAGGCCCAGGATCCCAACCGGCAAAACCCTGGGCCACCAAAGCAGAGTGTGTGAACTAACCACTCGGCTATGGGGCTGTCCCCTCCAACATTTCTGATTGGTTTTTCTTTATAGTTTCAATCTCTTTTGTGAATAATTCTCTCTGTGCATTAATTTTGTTCCTGATTTCATTGAACTGTCTATCTATATTTTCTTGTAATTCACTGAGGTTTTTTTTTTTAATGATAGTTATTTTGAATTCTCTGCCATTTAGATTGTAAATTTCTGTGCCTTCAGGATTGATTTCTGGGTGCTTGTCATTTTCCTTCTACTCTCGAGTATTAAATATATTTTTTCATACTATCTGATGGTGTGGATCTGTGCTTTTGCATAGTATCTGGTTACAGCTTCCACTTGCCACTACTAGGGCTGGGTCAGGAGCTGTGTATTCTGAGTCTGTTGTGATCCCTGGTGTCTGTCCCTGTCCTTTGGAATCTATGCTGACAGGCTCCATCTGCAATTGCCAGGGAGCTCACTCACAGCTGCTGCTTTTCTATTGTATGCATGGGTGCTCTGGCTGACTGGCTGAGCTGGAGTGCTGGGTGCAGGGAGGGGCGCTTTCTTTCACCTGAGTGATCCTGCAGGTGTTTTCACTCTGCCCTCACTATCTGCTCTTCTGGGGTGCCGGCCTTGATGAAGACACCTCCACAATAGCTTAACCACCTCTGTGTGGGGTTTTCCCATGGGCTGTGAGGGAATATGGAAAGCAAAAGTGTTCCCATGGAGAGCTGCTCCTCTCCACTTTTCTCAGAGCCATGCGCGGTCTTGTGCCCTGGGTCACTGCCTTTAGAGGAGGGAGAGGAGCTCCCGTTATCTCCTTCTACTTCCTCCCAGTGGTCCAGGACCTCCACCTTCAGATGTTTGGCTGCATGGGTCTCAGATATCTTTTGTGTTGTGTCAATGTCCTCTGTTGGTATAAGAAAGTCCTTTTCATTGTATTTTAGGGGGGAGAGTCTAAGGGAAGAGCTCACTCTGCCATGATGCTGATGTCACTCACCAATATGAATAATTTTTGTCTGTAGACAGTGATGGCTAATCTATCTTGCATGAAGTTTAATTAAAGAAAAATGAGTTTTGAGACTTTTTTCTTTTCTGGGGAGAATTATTGACTTTAAATTTATAAAAGGAAATTAATGTATATACTACAGTAGCCATCTTCCCCATAGACTTACATTATTGGCAAATATGGAAAGAAAGAGACATGGAGTAGTTCCTAACATCAGGAGAAGCAGCATTTAAACTATGACACTCTTGCTGGTAGATGATATGATTCTTTATTATGATTCTTACTGGTTGTACTCTTTTGAAATATGCACACAAATTCTTTGACTCTCCTCCCCCCAAAAATGTAGCCTAATTCCTTCCCTGTTGAGTGTGGACAGACTGAGCAACTTGCTTTGTAACAGACAGAAGAGGGCAAAAGTGATAAGGAGGGACGGCTCCGACCAGGTCGTAAAACATGGTAGCTTGTCCTCACTTTATCCCTTGAGGCCCACACTCTGGGGAAGCCAACTGCAATGTTGTGAAGACACCAAAGCCTCTACCTGTGTAGTCGCTCCCAAGTCCTCAGAGAAGCTAAGTGAGATCATACGTGTTCCTTGTTTTTAGTCACTAAGATTTGTGGTAATTTGTCATGCAGCAATAGATAACTGATACACTGGCCACAAACCATTGATAAATCAATGCAGCATCAGACATGTCCATAGCAAGAGCACAGAAGAAAACACTTCAGGCAGTGTATTGTTTCAATAAATAACTGAAACTTGGAATTATTGCATTTGCTCATTTTCTGTCTCCCTCAACCTTTTTCTATATTTGTAGGGCACACACACATAAATAGATATACAGAAGTGATAAGTTAGAAGAGAATACATTCATATTCGTTCACTTGTTCATTTAATAAATACTTTCTGAGAAGCTGATGTGTGACCGACACATTTTCTTTCGAACTACAAATGACGATAGCTTTACTGAGTCCGGGGGTCGGGGTAAGGGGTACGAACTTTCTTGCAACTTCCATTTCCTGCTTTATTAGCCAGCTAAACTGTCCCTAAGTAGATATTCTAGGCTGTTTGAGCAGTAACTCAGAGGAGGAAGCCACGCCATCTGTCACCTCCCACTTGGGCAGAGGGGCCTTCTTGGTGTCACCACCAGAAACTCTGCCAATAGCCCTCAGGCCCCAGGGGTGAGTGTCCAGGGGATGAATGCATGACTTGCCTGAGGCCACCAGGAGCTGGGATGGAGCCCGGGGTCCCAGGATGCCTTCTGAGCCCGCCCAGGTCACCCAGAGCCTTTGTGGGGTGCTTTCTCCCATCCCTCTGTTCCACATGAGCTGAAGGCTATGCTGGGGAGCTCTGTGGACTCCTCAAGGGAGCAGGGCCTGGCTGGACCCCCACCCTCCCCTCTACAGATTGTGCTTCCAAGTAACATTTCAGTTATGCCGAGGCTTCTGTGGTGGAAAGAAAGGTGTGAAAACCACTGCCCCAGAACTGAATTACTTCTGTGAATGAAGGAGCACTTGACATGACTGGTAACACACTGCTTTTTCCTTTTGACAGAGAAGCCTCCAGAAGTGAGGCGATTCAAAAGAATTGGCCTCCTGAGTCTCAGCTCCTGGCGCCTGTAGACGGCATATGGGCGAGCCGGTTCACATCTGTGGGGTACCCTTTCCCCCCGCTAGCATCTGTACTCTGCCCCCACAACCGCAATGTCTGCCCCTCTCCCCACAAGTCTGTCCCCTCCCCTGTGTGTGGCCGTGGCTGCCGCAGCCTCCCCCTCCACGGGGGCTGTGGGGCGGGGGTGAGGACAGTTTGCCAGCCGTGGAGAACAGTCTGGGCAGCTGGAAGAACCTGCTTAGGAGAGGGTGGGCTCTACCTCTCAGGGGCTCCCCTACACTTTTATGGCCTGTTTAATTACTTAAACCAGGAGGCCATTAGACAAGGAGCTCTAAAGCTTTGGTGACCCACGTAAGCAAACCAAAACAAGCCTGAAAATGCCTCAAGGTTAAGAAGTCTAAGGACAGCCCATCACAAACGGCCACCTCGGCTTTAAGCTGCAGCCAATCAGATGCTTTCCCTTCTCTGCCTCTGCAGCTTCCCTGTGTCCGCACCATCTCTGCATGTCTTTCCCGGCTCCTGTCATCCAGCTTCTCACCACTTCCAGTGCCCTAGTCCCATAGATTTTTGCTCAGCCAAGCTCCTAAAACCCTTTACATGTCTCAGTTTATTTTTTAACAGGCCCTTACCTCCTACCCACTCTGCTCCCACTCCAGGGCGCACAGACCCTTCCTTTTGAGTTAGCAGCGTCTTCAGGTGTGGTTCCTGAGGAGAAGCCTGGGTGCATTTTTTTCTGTTGGAGCAAACTGCTGGAATGAGGAGGGGGAAAGAGCAGGGTGGCTCGTGACTTCCACGGCCTCTGAGAGAGCAGTTCCCAGCGAAGGATGTGATGTTCTTTGGATATGAAGATGCTGGAGGATGTAAAGTTACCTTTTTCTTGTGAGAGGCTCAACACGGTTCAGGGTCTTACCAGGGGGTATCTGGACGCAGCAGAAAGAAGAAACTTTCTGGGACCAGAGCTTTTCCCTCTGCTAGAAGAAGCTCATCTCCACTGCCTGGCTGACCAGCGCCTCCCCCGACAGCCCCCCGACCGCCCCGCCCCGAGTCAACTCCTCCTCACGCTTCAGACGTCAGCTCAAATGTCACTTCCTTAGAGAGCACCCTGCACACAGAGGGGCCTCCTTTACATGCTCTCCTGGTCCTCTGTGCTGTTTCCTTGCAGCACGTATAGTTTGTAATCACACATTGATTTATATGGTTGTTTGATGACTTTGTTTGCCTTTCCTGGACTGTAAGCTCTGTAAGGCCAGGCATGTCTGATTTTGCTCCCCCTGCTCAGTTCTCAGTGGCTGGTACATGGTAGGCACTAAATGAAAGAGAGTTCTGAGTTAACGAATGAATGCATTGTATCGCAGCTCTGCCTTTTCCTAGCTCTATGTACTCATGTTCACTGAATGTCTCTGACTTTCACCGTCTACATGTGCAAAGCAGGGTAAGACAGTATTATAGGGCACTCGTAGTCATTAACTGAGCTCCAGTGCATAGAGGCATTTAGCACAGAGCCTGGCACATTATAGATGCTCATTATTGATTAGTTTCCTGTTTGTTCTCTGTAGCACCGGTATCCTTGCTTATATTATATCTGAGAGGTCAAGAAGTCTGTGACCTGATAAAGAGAATGGATGCTGGTGACCTTTTCCCCCCTGTGTGGAAGACGTTCATTCATTAAACGACTGCGCCTTGGCAGGAAAGTGCAGGGAGCTCCTGGCACAGCTGCCTTTCAGCCAGTGTGAAGATGGATGGGCGTTAAGGGCTTCCACGCTGACAAATCCAATCCAGCTCTCCCTTCGCGTCTCACACAGCAGCGATCAGCACACTGCTCGGTGTTGCCCCTTCCTTTACTTGGCTTCTGGGACATCACCTTCTCTTGGTTTTCCTCCCACTCACGGGCTGCTCCTTCTCAGTCACCTTTGCTGGATGCTCCCCGTGGTAGCCAGCCTCCCAGATGGCCCCCAGTGATCTGCACCTTTGGGACCACGTGTCCTTATGTAGCATCCTCCCACGTTAAATCAGGGCTGGTCCTGTGTGACCAGCAGAATACGGTAGAAGTAACGGTGTAGGACTTCTAAGGCTAGTCCGAAAGAGATGCTGCACCCTCACTGTCTTGGATTGCTTGCCCAAGAGGAAGCCAGCTCTTTGTCATGGGGACACCCTTGCAGCCAGTGGAGAGGCCCACACAGAAAGGATCAGAGGCCTCCCACCAACACCCAGCACTGACTTGTGAGCCTTAGAAGGAATAAAAACAAACCAGTGCCTTTAAACCTCTTACCTTTTACATCTTATAATAATTCATTCATGTATCCATTTATCAATTCAATAGATATTAATTGAACACCTACTGTTTGCGAGGCTCCTAGGAGGCTACTGTTATTCTGAAGTGATAAGATAACGCAGACTGTCTTTACACCTGTTTCTATCCCAAGGTTAGTGCTGCGCACATGGTTCCAAAGAGGTTTTGTTTTATTTCTCACATGGTGGCTATTGCAGGTGCCCAGGGAAGTGACTGAAGACACACACTTCTTCCACAGTTAGGAAATTACCAGCAGTTGCAGAGCATATGGTCTGGCTAAATATAAACTTCAGAATTCTTAAAGTTCACTAAGAAACAATACATATAAGAGAATTCATTAACTGAGAAAACCACTCGTTTTCTTTGTATCTTTGGATAGTCCAACTAATAGTAAAGGTGTGACTGAAAATGACAACTTACAGCTTCTTACCTCTGTTATGCTCAATATTTTTACCAGCGACTTGAGTGATGACTGAGAAAGTCTGTTTAAGTAAATTTGGTGGCAATAAGTTAATACCGTAAATGATGGGCTCTACTTTCTATCTCAGATAGCTGGAGGGCGTGGCTACCCAATTAATAAGATGACTTAGCAAGGATAATGTTGGATTTTCCATTTAGGCTGGGTGACAAAAGGCTGTTGCTGGGGCCCAGGAATGCAGAGGCCTTTCTGCGCAGCTGTTCATGCGAGTAAATCGAATGAGATAATAGAATGAAAGTACTTTGTAAGCTGTAAATGTTATATATTATAATGTACTATAATGGTAAATGTTACATATTTTACCAGTGAAAGACTTGGAATTTTGTTGTCTACAAGTCCACAGTGAGCCAAGAAGGCTATGACAGCTAAAAAGGAACGATCCAACTATTAAAAGTGGAAGGAAAGAGGGTAATAGAAAATCAGCAGCAGGTAAACACCCCACGAACGACCGTTGTGGACAAGATCCGCTAATGGATGCTAAAATCAGAGGTGAGATTTTCGGGAGAGCAAAACTTGCATAGTCTCAAAGAATCTCCTCAAGTTCTTTGTCAATTTTACAATGGGAAACCAGGCAGACGCTCCCTGCAGCAGGTGATCAGAGACCACTCCACAGCACTAATCAGATGGACAGCGTGCGCCTCTGGATGCGATGCACTGAGAAGGACCGATGTCAGCTCTGCAGTCATCTTGTCAAAAATGTCAGAGGACCAATAACCTAAAAAAGAAGTGGTCAAGTAACATTTGGGATTATCTAGGTTGCACATCCATCTATGCCTGTCTTCATCTTGTAGATAAGGGACATTATCAGCTGTCATTTATTTAGTCTGGTTTATTCTCTCACATGCAGGCCTGGAAGCTATTTTTAAAGGGTGCTTTTGTAATGGTGAGGGCTGCCGCGTATGGTTGTGTAGGTTGTTCACTGTGCATCTCTGGAGTGGCAGTGATCCCTGAAGTCCTTAGTCATGTGATCCTTGTACCAGCAGCATCTCTATTACTGGTGAGCTTATTAGAAATGCATATTCCTGGGCTCTACTATGACCCACTGAAGCAGAAGCTCCAGGGGTAGGACCCAAGAATCTGTTTTTCAGAAGACCTCCAGGTGATTCTCGTGCAAGCTAAGTTGGAGAACTGCTAGACTGTGGAATGGAACCTCTAGCATTAGGAAGGGCTCGGCTCACACAAACATGGGTAGCAGCCCTGCTCAGGGTCATCCCTTTGGACTATGATCCCCATCCAGTGGTCCTGGATTCCTGGCTGTGGTTATTTTCAATGTGCAGAGTATTTTCAGAAGGTCCCCACCACAGTAGGGTCCAGCCATGCTCCTGCTCTGGCTTCTGGTGATCTGATTCAGTGTCTGTCCCTTAGGAGAGTTAGGGGTGCTGACTGGCCTTGATGCCCCGCTCCCTTCCTAGTTTCTCCCAACCTCCCTCCTCGACCTCTCCCCCCTGAAAACTGCCTTTCGTTATGGCAAAAGCTGCTTCTGCAGCCCCCACAGAACCGTCAGGTTCCGTAGGTCAGCCATGTATAGTGAAAGGGCCCAGGGTTTGCATCACAGAATCTGGACCTCAATCTGGTGTGTGCCACTTATTAACTATATTTTAACTAATAACACTATTTGAAGCTATTTCTCATATTTCCCACATGCTGATGTGACATAAAGCAAGTCTTTAGGTCAAGTCTTGATTGGACTTCTCCCAGGTGAAAATCAGGATAGAGCTCCACGTTTCGGTGGGGCTCTATGAATCAGCTGACGAGCATGTCTGGAGGCTGAGTCAGGTGTCCTCTGGGGCCAAGGTGGGGCTCTTTCCCTCAGAAGGTGCCCCTGAGCAGGCAGCGGGGCCTGCTTGCCTGTCCTCAGGCTTGGAGGCCGAGCAGGGCAATGTCCATGGGGAAGGGATGTCGTGAGTAGAGTGTGCACAGCAGGCCAGGGCGCAGCTCCCAACCAGCAGGTGACAGAGAACTTTCTGACCTGGGCGAGGCCCCTGTCTCTTTGGACGGCTCTTACTGATACAAAGACCTTTCTTTCCAACTCCCTGAAGTTTTCACCCATTTGGGGTTCAAACAGCTGAGTGTAATCCTCCATGCCAGTCCTTCAAAACTGACATTACACAGGAGGGCGATCATTTTTCTCCTCTTCAGCTCCTTCAACAGTGTCCTCTTGGTTTCCAGGCCTCTTCTAGGGTATCTCTAGCATTTTAATCACTCTCACAAAATGTAGCCCCTTATCCTCACCACCATCTAGCGGGCTCTGAGCAGGGCAGAGCAGAAGTGGGAGGCCCTTTGCTCCACAGTCGGCCGAGGACTGCCACTGGTCTTGCCAGCTGAGCCACACTGCCGGCCGTGTGAGTGCCATGACGCTTGCTCACATGGGCTCCCACCGGGACAGGCTGCGCTGACACAGCTGGATTTTTGGACCTAAGTGCAAATTCTTATCTGGATCTTGATGTAGATTTGCTTGGTTGGATTTAGCCCCAGAGTCCAGAATGGCAAGATATTTTGTGACTCTGAGTGTCCCATTCACCAAGCCCCTTCCATCCTGCTATCTACTAGTTAATAAAGTTTTCTGGATCTTCATCCATATCATGGATACCAGTGTTGAGGAAGGAGAGGCCCAAGCACACAGCTTTTAGGGCAGGTCGTGAAAAGTGCCTATCCAGTCCAAAATATCAACTCCTCCGTGGTGGGCCCCCCGTGATATTCACATTTTAATCCCTAGACTTTGAGAATGTTATCATATATGGCAAAAAGAACTTTGCAGATGTGACTAAGTTAACGATCTTGAAACGGGGAGAGAGTCCTGGATGAACTGGGTGTGTTCTAAACGTAATCACCAGTATCCTCATCAGAGGGGACAGAGGGAGATTTGACAATTGCAGAGGTGAAGGTGATGTGGCCACAGAAGCAGAAACAGATTGGAGTGACGCAGCCGGGAGCCGGGAAATATCACAGCCTCTGGAAGTGGAAGAGATGAGAGTGGGTTCTCCCCTGGAGCCTCTGGAAGGATCTAGCCTTGCCAACAGCTTGACTTCAGCCCAGTGGAACTGATCTCGGACCTCTGGCCTCCACTGAGAATAAATCTGCTTTGTTTTAAGCCATTAAGTATGTGGCAACTTGTTACAGCAGCCCCAGGAGACTCATACACCCCTCTGCCTGTCATCAGTTCAGTGATCACCCCAGACGTGCTGGTGCGCTGGAGTCTCAGTCTCCCGGGCCCGTGTGTGTCCTGCGACAGCTTGTCCCAGCGGCTGGAATTCCAGTGCAACCTCACCTGTTACTCCCGCCTTTTCAGCCCTTGATGGAGAACCACAGTAGGCCCCAACAGCTTCCTTGGCTTGTGTTCCCTCACACCCCATCTCTCAGACCTTAGCTCAACCATAAAAAGCTGTTTATAATTGAACATAGAAATGAGAAAGCAAGTCCAGCTGAAGATTTAGTCCTTTTGTGTTCAGTTTATGTTTTGTATTCATTGAGAATACATGTAGGTGTGTATGTGTGTATAAATAATAGACACACCTACATATACACATATTTCATTTTAAAGTGACTTTGTTGTCATATAAGTAATATGAAATAAAATAAATCTATTTTAAGGTTTAGTTTAGTGAATTTTGAAAAATGTACGCACTTGTGACCCCCTACAGTGAAGGTGTGGAACGTTTCTAGCTCACCAACAACACTCCTCAGGCCTTTTGCAATCGATCCTTCGTTAACCCTGAACCCAGGCAGCCAGCGCCCGGCCTCTGTCCGTGTGACATCTCGGCGTGCTGGACATTTGCTGTATCTGTAATCTTGAAGAGGAACTGGCCTGTTGGGGACTCTGGCAAAATAGGTTTGTAACTTCTATGTCAAATCTATAATTAATTTTAGACTTGGCATTTATAAGTTATAAAGCTAAGGAGCATCTGACTAAGTCTGTAAATAATATGGAATGCATGCAAGAATTCGAAAGTTCCTATATTTATAATTTTGATTTATTAGATTTTTAAAGAGTTATTTAAGGTTGTTATGAAGTTTTGTGAGCTAAGGGTGTGGGTTATGCCATTCAGGCATCTGAAATATTTAAGAAGAAAAATGAATAAATTAAACTTACAAATGCAGTTCAAAATGTTAAGGAGAATTTAAATGGACTGATTTTTAAGAGTTTAATTGCTTCAACTAATTGAAGGTGATTATTCTTATTTCATATAAAGTTTACTAGATTTATACATAGTATAGCAACATTTGTACAACGAACATAAAAGCTAAAGGAAAGCAAGGTTTTTGAATTTGAACTTCAATAATGAAATATTAATTTGAAATTTAAGTAGCTGTAAAGTTCTTTTTGTACATTAAAGTTTCTCTTGCTCATTAAAAAAAAAAAAAACCCAAACCCAAAACACGCATAGACCACTCTCACATCTTTAGTTTCTATAGTACTGGACATTCTCACACACTTAGTAACAACTGAGTACAGGTGGTGGGTTCCTCAGAGCACCAGCTCTGCCGTGGGGGGCGGGGTGGGGGGTGAAGGGGCCGCCTCATGACAACATCATCACACTGAGAACCAGGGCAGCTCTGAAAGTAAACCCTCGAGTGAATATTGAATATTGTAAGAAAAACCTTCAAACTCGTGCTTGGATCTATATTAGAGGTGGATCTTTTTAAGAAAAGAAAAAAAAATTCTTCCTTTCCATCCCATGCTGCCTTTTCTCTGCAGGTTCTGTTCCAGGGACGTGGCGCAACACCCTAATCGCACCTGCCCCCCCACCTGACAGACAGCCTGGGAGAGCTAAGGTCTGTTTTCATAGCACCTTTGGGAGAGAACGACAGGAACTCGGCCAGCGCTGCCGACTGCCGTAGCCCCAGCCAGCAGCTGTCCTTGCTGCAAATGGCAGGAAAGCATATTTGGTTTTGCATCTGCCTCTTGTTTTGTCTGGGTTGGGCGCTAAGTACTTTAAGAAGAAACATGAGAGTACAATGAGGAGAAACACAGGCTCACACACACATTCACTCACACACACTCGCAAACTCACACTCGATAAAGGCTAAAATGTAGGTGAGGATGTGCTTTCTGAATGACTTTTGAGGACTTTGGAAATGAAAATTCTTAGCTCAGGGATGCTTTTGAGACCATTCTGCTTTATTCTGAAACAGGACCGCCCAGTGTGTGTGTTTATTTAATCCGCACACACTGCAAGTTAGGGATGGCCAGACACCACGGCCGGGAGCCGGAGGGCTCCACGGGAGCTGTGCCCTCATGCTTCCCTCTTCGTGGCATTTGTACCCTGTCTACTTTGCCCGGGCTGCCTGACTCCTCCTATCCACATGGGCTGTGGGAGGGATTAAGAGTTTCCTTAAGGCTTACTGTAGAAATGTATACATTTCCTCTGAGATCATGCCAGAGAAGGACTGGTTATTTTTTTCTGTTTTGTCTTTTTTTTTTTTTTTTGCTTTAAACTTTCAGGGGAATTTAGAAGGAAGGGCACTTCCTTTGACCCATAATAGTCTCTAGTTCCAATTTGGAACCTCTAGCCCTTGGAAGCCCTCTGAGGCTGTCTGTCATAATCAGGTGGGGGAGGAGGGTGCCCCCACCCATATTATGGACGACATGACCTGCAATTCTGTAGGGAAGCAGGACATGCCCAGATCCATTTTTGTGTGCATCTCATACACATGAATACTGCACACGGACAGATAAACAAGAACCAGCCTTTCCGGGAAGGGTAAGCCCATTGGTGCCTGTTGCCTATTACTGGAGTGAATTGTTAGACCTATTAGAACCTTAGAGGTTCTTGCAGAGGTTGCCAGTTTTGACCCAATGGCCTGGAGGTGTTTGGCTCCCACAGTTTAATGAGGTAGGCTCATATTCATTCATTCAATATTCAGCACATATTTATTGAGAACTTATTCAATAAAAACCATAAACCATTTAAAAGACTAAACTGTTCTGTTTTTCCCACTAAGAAGGTAATGAAAACTTATAAAATGGCTCAAAGAAGATTCCAGATCAGGGACAATAGTAGTTTTCTGGGGTATATTCAGAGCTTGCCAAGTTGACTTCTTTTTAGGACTAGCACTCAATTGGATGGCTTTTAACCAAGTGTGCCAGGACGCAGACAGCTGTATTCGTCGGACCTTAGTGACCAGCTTCCTTCTACATTTTCCTCCCTTCTGCCTCCCACAGGTCTCCTCTATTTCCATAAGGAATAATTTTAGAGTAATATTGACAGCAAGAAAAAACCGTGGGCAGTCGTGACATAAAAAAGAAAAAAGAGAGGGAGTCCTTCGGATGAAGAAATATCCTGTTTCTTGCCCTGGGTCTTGCCTGCCTAGGTGTGTTCAAATTCCTCCAGCTGGGCACGCAGTCGCGGACTCCTTCTCTGTGTGTGTTTTAGTTCAGTTTAGAGTTTGGCAGTATCGTGGATGAAGGAGGACTCAGGACAAGCAAGTGAACACTGACAATGTGATCTCTTCAGGAGAACATGTAGCCAGATATGGCTATGCTAGAAGGCGCTGGAAGACACTTTTAAGTTGGTAAGTACCTGTGAAAAGACCCAACAGCCACTGCAGAAATCTCGCAAGCTTCTCTTCCAGGAAAGAAGTTTTTGCTTATTATATCTAAAACAATGAAAACTCTTCTTTTGAAAACCTGCTCAAGGATTCTATCAATAAAAATAACCAACTACAGAACTAGTGATTTAAATTTAAGGCCACTTTTTATTACTTATCTTATAAAATACTTATTTTCAGTTATAATTTAGTCTAGGAAAGATAGTGTTATAGCACAAAAACAAAGTTTTAGCCAGAGTTTTGTAAAGATTATGATCAAAGTTAACACTGACATACCAAACATCTTCAAATATAGTGCTAGAAACACTGCACTGCCTTTAGTGTTATTTAAATTCCTACTGACCGTAAAAAGTCTCGTTATGACCCAAATCCTTTGGGCAATAAAAAATCTTAGAGTGAGTAAACCTAAGCTTTGCAGTGTAATACAAAAGTAGGAAGAGAAATACATTTTTTGACTTTAATGTCTACATGTCGTATTTAAAAGTTATTTAGAATGTCCTGAACTCCCGGGGGAGGGGGGGGACGGGGGGTGGTGGCAGGAATCTACTGACCTTTGTCAAAAACATTTACCTTTTGAAAGCTTGCAATACTCTATAAGAATTTATTTTGGTGGAGATCCATAAATGAATGTTACAAATATCAGAAGAAAAAGTTTAAAAGAAAAATTTCAGAAAAAAGAACTTTATTCAGTAAAGAATTAAGGAAAGTGTTAACAGGAAAAAAAAAAAAAAAAAGCCTAAACTGAAAAGAGACCTAAATCTCATTAGGTTGATTTTCTAAAAGGATGTCTAAATTGTCTCCATAGTTCTTCTCTAGGCATTTTTGTATAAGAAACCTCTGATCTAGCCGCCTACCTAAAGATCAAAGAAAGCCAGGACACATCACAAATATTCTACCTTGCTCTTTTGCCCTTTCTCCTTTTTCTTTTTAAACTTAAAGTATCATTTTTGTCAATTTCTTGGGGAAAAAAAGAATCACAGCAAAATAAAGTTTAAAAAGTAGAAAGTGAGGGATTCTATAAGAAATGTTTTAGAGCTTTTTAAAATGGATTTGGGCACTGGGTGTGCACGATGCTGACGTTTTATAACTATTTATGGATCGTGCAGTGTTGGCTGGGTGACTAGGCTTCTACAACCAGGGATGGAAGAAAATAATTGTCTAGTATACTGCAGATTAAAATATAAGGTGTGTAAAAATAATAGGCATAGCATTAGAGTTTCAAAATAAGCTTAGAGATTTGAAAAAATTTTCTATTAAATTGAGAGAGAAATAGTTTCAGTGGAATTTCCAAATAATTAACAGGCTAGAAAAAATATATCTGGAATCTTGTCCACAGGAAGAGGCAATTTCTATTTTTATTGCACATTTTAACGCTTAAAATGATTGGTTAAATAGAGAGCAACCTTCCACACTGCCCACATGCCCATGAGGGGGCAGGGCGCCGGCCTTCAGGGCCGTGAGTACCTCAAATTGCAACATAATGTGAGACATGCTTTCAGGTTTTACAGGAGTTGAACTCAGAGCACCAACCTGAAAAAAAACTATAGGCGCTGTTGTATGGAAAATGTTACTTCTTTATAAATTAATGGTTTTCAAGTAGGGGGATCTAATTTTACACTTGTACCCAGGCACTAAATGGGCCAACAGACTACGGTCAATTGCATAATACTGGCATCTTCATGAACATATGGTGAATAAAATCCAATTTTAAAATGTAAAAACTAAATATAATTACAGTTCTCACTCTCATCTCAAACCCCACTCAAAATTAAATCATGAGTAAACAAGAAGCTTATTACCGTTACTAACATTTATCATGATAGAACCTAAAGAACTAAGGATTCACACCCACTCAGTGAGTTGTATGTACCTTTGCTGTCTGACAGCGGCACCTGCATTTTCTAAAAGGACCAAAGCTTTTCTATCAGAATGCTTTTCACATCAGGACTTTCTAGTGGCCCTTCTCACCCAGGAGAACAAACCCTGCCGCCCGAAGACAAAGGCATCCACTGTATGTGATGAATTAACTTCTCTCCTGTGCATTCAGAGTGGCATAGTTAGGCACTAGCCTAGGGAGAATCAAGAAAATCGTCACTCCAATAATTTTCCATAGGGCTCAATTCTCCCTCTGTCAATCTGTTTGAGAAAGGCTGCAAAGACATGTTTGGGACGTTAGCATGCTTTACCTCGAGGAGATGGTCCAGTCCGTTCTCCATCGAGCATAAGGCACTGATGAATCAGCTGCACACGTTACTGCGAGGTCTTTTTAACAGATTGTTTGTGGGTCACTCTTTACAATATAAAATACAAAGTATGCTGTGGAGTGTGGCCCCAAATAAATAATCAAATTCATAAAAAGAAATGAATCCAATTGGAAAGTGCACAGTGTTTTGCTGAATAAAGGCTGACGCTATTAAGTAGACGTTGGAGGTGAAAAGTGTGACAATGGCAGGCTCAGCATTACCACTGCTCATGGCCTATAAACAAAAAGTGATGGAGACACAGCAGAGTGTGCCACACAGGAAATGCTGCCGTCTTCCAGCCACACCCACGCACATACATCCCCCACAGCGATCCGTGCCGAGACAGACGGGGCGGCGTCTGACACCAGCACAGACACTCACGGGAGGAAAATCCAGACACTTTCATTTACACTCGAGAGAGAGCAAACAGCTGCCTACAAAGAATGGTTTGGGAGCTTGAGGAGTTCTGTTTGTACTGTTAAAAAAAAATGTAGGCCATTGACTCATCAGTATAAATAATTTTTCTGGCAACACTAGTTACCTTTTTACCTCCCATTCAAAACTTCACAACGTCAAGTATTTGAAGTGCACTTAAATTTTTTCCCTGCTCTTATTTTATATAATGCATTCTCACAGTAATTAGCTGATGCATGAGCTTGAAGAATTTCTTTGAAAAGAAAGTTGAAATCTTTACTACTATGTAATGGGACAAATTAGCCCTCTCTTTGTCAGTATGCATTTTAACAGTACTGTTTTTCTTTCATTTTTCCTGAAAGATAGAAAGTGGTCAAAAAATAGGAATACCTGTACAATTCAGATCAAAGCACAAACTATCATTTAAAAACAAATACCTGAGGCATACCTGCCATACTTTTATTTCAATTTCCTCAGCTATTTAAAAATTATCTCGTGTTGCTGCATTTCCACCTGCTTCCTTCCCAGCAACCCCTGTGCCCTTGCCCGCTGAATCTCTGCCTCCGGAGGGTAGCTGCGCATTGTCACTTGTCATGAAGCCTGCGGTCTGATATCCTGGGCTTCGCGTGCCATTTCAGAAACTCAAACGACACTAGATAGACTTGCTCTAAATCTTTTTTTAGTGCAGTTTGGCAAATATCCCAAATGAAATTCAACTCAAAGTAAAAAGTATCAAACAGAGAGATAGGGCTGAGTGCGCCCCCGTTTTCGGGGCCGCCCGGAGCTCTGCAGGGCTTGGGAATAGAAACCTAACTGCCCCGAGATGCAGCGACTGCTCTCCCACACGCAACAGCGACCACAGAGGCAGCAGCAGTCAAGGCCCATAGCAGCACCTGCCAAGGCAACCCAGGTTTCTGGGCTCTTGGGTTGCTGTGAATATCTTTAAAAGCCAACAGCACCTGCACCCTGCTTTGCCCCACCGCCCCCTCTCAGAAAGCACTGATATTCTCCCCACTCCACTCCACAGTGTTAGGAACAGCAAGCACTGACACACAGAAACCTTCTCTCTTCGCCCGGCCTCCTCCCTCCCTCCGACTCCAGCTCGCTCACTTCCAGGCTCTCTCCACCTGCTGATGTGAACCACACCTTGGTTTTGGTTGCTAGAAAAAAGGTTATTATAAAGCTGTCTGGAGAGACCACCACTAGATGGCCAAGTCATCTGGCCTGGCCCGACTGCCGCTGGATTTACTGGCCTTGCTTGACCGTCCAGGATCTGTAGGGGGCAAAGGAGGTGCGTGCATCTCCACCGCGGTGGTCACTGCCCACTCCTCCTCATCAGGAGTCACTTCCAATTTACTCTCTCCCAAGGGGCTGCCATTGCCATTCGCCAACAGGGCAGGCGCTTTGCTTCCTGCTCCACCCAACTGAGGGAGCTGCTGGGGGCTGCCTGGAGGGGTCAGAGATGCAGAAGTGGACGCCGGCAGGGAGGCCTTCCTCACAGACCTCTGCTGCTCGGCCTCCTGGTTGGCCCAGTTCTGCTCTGTCATTAGCAGGTGGTGGTTGCCATTGCAGAAATTGGCAGGGTGGCCATTCCTGTGTGCCTCAGACAGGGCTACCATTTTGAAGTCTGTTGGTGGTGGAGGGGCCCCGGGATAGCCCGTGGCCATCGCCTGTCCCAGGGAAGAGGCAGAGTGAGTGTAGTAAGGCGGGAATCCAATGGTAATGGTGGCAGGGGCAGAGTTGGAGGGGACGTGGAGTGGGGTCACACCCTCCGGCTTTGTGGCCCCCATCCCGGTTCCAGGGGTGTCTGGGCTATAGTGGTTGGTCATTCCCTGTTTAAACTTCTTCCAGCCCAGGTGGTAGATCTCCAGCATGTTGAGTAAGAGTGACAAGCAGGCGACTGCCAGCATGAAGATGATGAATATGGTCTTCTCCGTGGGCCTGGAGATAAAGCAGTCCACCGTGTTGGGGCAAGGTCACCGGTCACAGCGGTAGAGTGGCTTCAGCTGAAAGCCATACAGAAAGTACTGTCCGGCGATGAAGCCCACTTCAAACAGCGTCTTAAAGATGATGTTGAAGACATAGGTCCGAAGCAGGGCCCCAGCGATTCTGACCTTGCCCCGGTCATCCCGCACCGGGGGCGTATCCTGGCTGTCGCTGCTCAGCCCACACGGCCCAGCTGGCTCGTGGTGCAGGTTGTCTCCCTTCAGTGGCTCTTCCTCCCTCTCCTTCTTCTTCTCTTCCATGCGCACAAGGTGCAGCACGTGCCCCAGGTAGATGAGGGTGGGTGTGGACACGAAGATGATCTGCAGCACCCAGAAGCGGATGTGGGAGATGGGAAAGGCCCTGTCGTAGCAGACGTTCTCGCAGCCTGGCTGCTGTGTGTTACAGGTGAAGTCTGACTGCTCGTCTCCCCACACCTCCTCCGCCGCGGCTCCCAGCACCAGGATTCTGAAGATGAACAGCACTGTCAGCCAAACCTTGCCGATGACCGTGGAGTGCTCTTGCGCATTCTCTAACAGTTTCCCCAGAAAGCTCCAGTCGCCCATTGCTTCGGATTGCTAACCTGTAAGGGAACATTGCTTGTTAATGGCAGGCTACAACAGGGAGGCTGTTGAGTCCAACCCACTGGGACAGGCCACTGTCACCGCCAGGCGCAGGAATACCATTTCACGGGGCAGCTGCACTCCCACTTCCAAACGAGGGAGGCGCTGAAGAACTGTCACAGGAATGTGTGTGTGCGTGCACGCACATGGATGTGGGTGTCTGTACATATCTCCCCAGTATTCCGCCACGCGGGATTAAGCAACCGTCTACAGCACCAGTAGAGTACAGAGCTTCCGTACGCCATGCAGGTGCTGGGATAAATGAGATAACCACAGTTACAAAGCTCTCACTTCAGAGGTGAGAAAACTAGAGCCACAAAGAGAAGTGAGGAGCCTCAGGGCAACGTAACTCTCCGCTGGCCTCCAAGCTGCCCGTCCTGCCCTCTCGAGGGCCAGTCTCTGCCGGAACGCTGGGCCGATTCTAATCTCCACCTTTCTGTCCCTGTGGGATTAGAGCAACTTCCTCCCAAGCTGCCGTCATTCCCATCCCACCGTCATAACTTCTGCCATGTTAACCTACTACCTCTTCTATTATTTGCTTTCTTTTTCACTTTGCAAGTGTTGCATAAATGGTTAACTTGCTGCATGTCCCCAGGCAGGAGCTTGTGTCTCCATTTGTGAGACGGGTCGATGGTCACATGCAGTGAACTGCTTCTCAGATGGGGGAGGTAAGACCTGGGGGCCCTCTCTGCGAAGGTGGCAGTGCACCTCAGATGCAAGGCACCACGATTAGAGGGCGTCCTTCATGTCGCGGTGGCTCAGACAGGCCAGATACTTCGACCTGGAACCAAAAGATGCTCTGCTGGTCTCACTGCCATTCTGTGCATTGAGGAAAGTGGTCCAAGCGGTAAGTATGTATACAATTCTCCAGTGGAACTAAAGAAAACTCTTCTTATTTTGAATTTTAAAATGTTTAAAACTATTAATTTTTACGACTTGGTTCGAAGGCAAATAAACAAAACAAAACTTTACTCACTATGATCTAAAGAAATAGACAAACGTTAACCCTCTCTTAGAATAAACTTTCAACTCTTTATTTTGGTCATTTGAGATCTTCAGGGAAATTTTAATATTTACGTACCTTTGGCAGAAACTTAATTATGGAACATGAAACAACCCACTCTCCCGCGAAAGATGTCAGATGTCAGGGAACCAATCTAGGTCACATTCTCCAAGATATCAATTCTGACTCTTATGTGGATCCGCACAGCCATCCCTCTGGGCTCAGACGGGCACTTGCCCCCAGCCCAGACTGTCACGAGGCCCCTAACTGATGTCTCTGCCCTTCACCCTACCCACTCCCTCTACTCTGCTGGGGATCTGACTCTGGGGCACAGGACAAAAGCCACACACAGTATGTGCCACCCATCAGCCTGGTCCAGCACTCCTGGCAGACCAAACTGCTGGGGTCCCTGAAATGCTACTTTTATGCTTTTGCACATGCTGTTTCTTCAGCTTAAAACTCAGCCCCATCCAGGGACTGCTGGCCTGTCGCTTACCTCCACTCTCCCTTCAAGGGTGGCCAAGTCAGGCAAACACGGGTGCCCTGCGTTCTCTCTTCTTCCTTGTTGTGGCCCTGGTTTAACGGCTGTTTCTTTCCATTATGTTCTAAGAGATTTCTCTCCGTCCTCCCACACCCCCACGTGCTAAGCTTCAGATGGCACCCCTCTTCTTGCTGTCCTGGGACAAGTGCAGTCCCCTGGGTCTCTATAGAAAACCACTTTGAACCACCTTGACCGCTTGTGGACTTTCTCTTTAATTCTAGTTCTGAGGTTGGGGCTTGCCCGGACAGCCCTTCCTTCTTGACGTCTGTAGGCAGAACAGCTGGGCAATGTGCATTTCTGGAGGTCTCCAAGGAAAGATCAGTATGGGGACTTTAAGAATTCTTCCTGTCACATTCCCGGAAGCTCAGGCAGTTCTGCCTTGTCGTGTGTAATGTGTTTGCTAAAAAGCAGTCAGTGCAATGTGCTGAGACCTGGGAGGCTCTGCACACAAGGCTGGTGGCACATAGCACCATGAGGAAGGCGACATTTCTGCCTGTCACAGAGACTGCAGAGTGTTGCTGGCCTTTCCCTGTGGGTCCAGGGAGGCAAAATGTTCTGCAATGTTGGGGGTGTTCCCTAGAGTGCAGAACTGTCTCCCCAAATGTGCACTGTGCACATGATGAGAAACACGGAGCTAGACAAGTATTCACGCATTTAGTAAAGCAGGTGGAGGAGGGTAGGGCAGCTGACCGTGGCATCTTCTTTGCAGGCTCTGCCTCTCCGGGGTCCTTTAAGTCCAGGTGCTGTAGAACACTTTCAAATATGTGCCCTTAAAATTGTACCATGACCGCTGAGTGCAACCTACAGAATCATAACGGGTCACCGCCTGCACACTTCGCTAGTACTCTGGCAGTTGCCAAGGCTCAGTAAGTCCTAAAGATGGGATGACTGAGTGTGTCCTAAATGGGAGTGCCCATCTCTCAGGCACTGGGTGGTAGTGCACACTGGTAAGATTTTTCTGGAAAGGAGTTTAGCAATATGTATGAAGACATGTAAAAGTAATGAGACCTTTGACCTATAATTCTACTTCTAGGACATCATACTAAGGAAATAATCAGAGATTCTGATAAATTGATATACATGGATGTTTACTGTAATATTACTTATAAGAAAGAATAACTGGAAACAGAAGCGTCCACTAAAGGATGGATGTTAAATAAATGATAGTGGCTGGCTGTCCATGGCTGACACCATGTTTTGGCCAACCCAGCCCTACTCCAAGTCCTCCTTTCCCTTGTCGGCCTCTAAAAAGTCGGAAGGGAAATTCTTGCTCTCTCATTGCCCTTTGTGGCCGGAGGTGTCTTTAAAAGGCAGTTCTCTCTGATGAGGTGTAAGGAGTCTGTTGGGGAACTTCTGGGAAAGCTTTTCATTTCCAAATAAAAGGGTAGATGCTACTTGTACTGTCCCTTCCTCCTTCTTTCCATATTAAGCACAGATGTGATGCCTGGAGCTGGGCAGCCACCTTGCAAGAAGGTGTCAATAACCACGAGGGAATGGTCCAGAAAGTCCCAAGGCACCTGCTGTGACAATGCGGACCTGCTGAATCCACCCCAGCAGCCTCCTCCAGACTTACAAGAGGGGAAAAACCCTACCTGCTCAAGTGAGGTTTTCTGTGGCCTGCAGACAAAAGAATTCCTAATTGATATGTTATCTTAAATTCTTTATATAGCATAAAGGCATAAATTAAAAGCTGTGGTTCATTCATATCTACTAAGATATAAGGTATTCATTAAATATAATTTTTATGAACATTAATGACATGAAGAAATATTCATGCTGTAATGATAAATGACAAAAGCCTAATACAAAACTGTAATCTGATACCAGCTGTTTTACACACACTCATATATACAAACAGAAAAAGGAAGAGCAAGAATGATATTGAAATGTTAACCGTCATGTTTCTAAGAACTGGGTGATTTTCTTTTCTTTCCATATTTCTTTGCATTTCCCATAACTACTAATCACATTTATCATCATAAAAAATTAATGACCATGACTTTCATTTTGCAAAGTTCCAGTTTTTGGAGAAGTATGCTGATTCCTTTTTCATTGTTCTTTCATTATGGTTTCTACTCCATAGATCTCTTGAATCGTGTCCCTAAGACACATATAATATGTGCCGCATTGTTAGCTCTATGTTAGTAATGATCCTGGGATCGCTGAGGGGCACCACAGCCCTGACAACGGTCATCACGGTGACCCGGAGCTTACAGTGGATTACATTCTCCTGCCATGGCCAGGCTGCTGTAGCCCGCTGCTCGCTGCTGAGCCTTGCTACTACACTTGATGGTTTTGGTTTTGTTTTGTTTTGGAAAATACATGAATGAATGAGTAAAAAAATTAACCAGAGGACTAAATATCTATTGAAAGACTGGCAATATGGGTCAAAGTCAGATCACTGATCTAAAATGGTAGCAGCAGGGTCGTCTATCACGTGGATGTGGGACACTGATTATCCCCATGAGATGGCATTTGTCTTTTATTTTTATCTCAATGAAAAATTTGATTCTGACACCATTGCAGAACTAACAAGATCTTATGTTTCAAAGTTTATGTGGCTGCTTTCATGTTCTTCTGACAGTTCTACCTTTCTTTCCAAAGTTACATGGTTTCCCCCTTGGCTTTCAGGATATGTTGGTTTCCCTTTAGATCAATCAATGGTTATTTACTCAGTGACAATCTTGTGCTCAACTCTGGGCCACAGGTTCTGTGGGATACAGTAGAAGGAAAAACATGCCCTCTATCTTGAAATCTATTTGTGGAGATGGGAAAATTCAGGAAAAATGGAGAGCTATACAGGCACAGAGGGGGTTCATAGAAAAAGGATATTAATATTAAAACATGTAGCCAGGGAAGGCTCGCCTGGGAGGGGTGGAATGTGAGCAGGTGTTAGGAGGCTTGGCTTTGGAGAAGAGGAAGGGAGAAGGGAGTGCATTTCAAGAACAGAATAACATTCCCACGGTGGTGGGATATGTGTGACCTGGTGTGATTGACACGGGGTGCCGGGTTAGGAAGCAGTGAATTTGGGTGTTTATGCACAGGGATCTGGACCGTGGCCACACTTTGCACATAGGAGACCTTCAGTAAACACTGGTGGTGCACGTGAGCGGAAGGAAAGAGAGCACCCGAAGCCACTTTGAGAGGGGAGAGATATGCTGAAAGTGCGGTTCAAGAAAGAAGGGGCCCTCTACCAGCCGGCCGGGACTAAGGGAGAGTGTGGTCATCTCTGAGTGAGTGTTGAAGGCCCCGGCTGGAGGACAGGAGGGCGAATGGGAAAAAGGAAGGACAAAAAGGAGATACATTCTGAAGACAAAATAAAGCAGAACGCAGTGTCTGACGAGAGTCAGAGGATGAAGGAGAGAGGTATGAATGAAAGACAGGTCTTACATTTCTAAGCCTGGTGAGTGGGAAGGTTATGGGGCCATTTAAAGAGAAAGACACTGGGAGAGGGGTGCTAATTTGAGACTGGAAGAAAAGATGAAGACTGGTTTTTTGACTGGATTAAAAGTAGTGGTGGCAGACAGAGGGACAATGTCCAGGAGGAAGCTGGAGACACGGAAGTAGAAGTGGTTGGCATAGGGTCTGCAGGGTAACTCTGCCTCTCCCGGGTGAAGACGGGATGACAGCACAAAAAGCAGAGGCTTTACAGACAGGCTTCATGGAAAATCTAGCGAGAGAGATGAAGAGCGATACAGGAAATGACTCATTGCCCTTGGTGTGTGTGTAAAGATGGCAGACGCGTGATTGTGCTTCAACAAAGGATCACAGGATCTGACAAAGCGAGTAGGGGCTCAAGACTGAGCAAAGGCGGAGACCAGAGACCCCGAGACAGTGTGGAGGGCAGGGACCTCCCTCAGTGGGCGCCCAATGAGCTCTGCCAGAGACGTCCAAATCTTTGGGTTTTATTAGATTCTTGGAATTTGTGCTCCGAAAACTTGTTTAATCCTTTCATATTTTATTTTTATCATTATTCTTCCCTTAGTCTTCTGGCAAAGTTCTCTTAGAAAATTCTAACCTTAGGGGGGAAACTGGTCAGGTAGCTCCTGCATGCTCCTACAGACCAGACACCATGGGGCAGCTGATGCAAGGAAAACTGCGAGGGGCTTGGAGGGTGAAGGATGCCCGAGGACCAGGAGAGCCTGACTCACCTGCTGGGAATGCTATTCACATGGCAGAAGGCACACTCCCTGAGAGTGGTCAACAAAACTGAGAAGTAGGGCAACACAGAAGTGAGGAAGCCAGTGGAGGACTCTGAAGAAAAAGGTGACTAACAGTGTCAACAGTCTTCAGAGCGTTCAAGAAGCATGGAAATAAAGAAGAGGCCCTTTGATCTCACAATAAAGAGGCCACTGATGATGACCGGTCTAGGGGCAGAATAGGGACAAAAACAGAAGCCTGGGCAAGGGTTAAAGAGGCAGGGCAGGGAGTGAGTGGAGGCATGGTACAGTGAGCACGTGCCCAAGAAATCTAGAACTTGAAGGAAGGAGAGACACAAGATGGGTCAAAGTAGGGCAAAGGGCCCAAAGGAGGTGTTTTCAAGACACCTGCAGGTGTTTGATATCAGAGAGGATGGAGTCACAAGGATGAGGAGGATGGAGCAGGGTGCTCAGCAGCCAGGATGGGGTGAAAGGATGGGAGGGAGGGAAAGGGTGTAGGTGTAAGACAAAAGGTTCTCCCAAGTGTTGCCGAGACTCTTCTCAGCGAGGCCAAAAAGGAGGTCGTCTTCTCAGGCAAGGGCAGGACTCGAGCCCTTGAGAAGAAAAGTTTGATAACAACAGAATAGAGAGGATGAGAAAAGGTCAGGTTCCACCTGTGTCCTCTCCACAGCCAGACAGCGCCTCTGTGTACACGATGTGGCCAACAGAAGAGGGCTGAGTGAGAGCCCGCCATGTGTGAGGCCCTCTGCGCTGCCCGAACGGGGAACCGCAGCCCGGGCAATGCACACTCCAGCGGGGAAAGACACTAGACGAGAGATGGCAGATGCCCTAAGGACCAGGAGAAACAGAAAGCTGGGGAGGAGCAGAGAGGGAAGCGCAGGGGTTAGAGAGGATGGGTGCTCACTGAGAGGGGACAGCTGAGAAGAGCTGAGTCTCAGCCATGACGGAGGAGCAGTCTAGGCAGAGCAGGCTCCCAGGACGGGGCAGACCTGGGTGGCTCGGGATGGCAAGGGTGGTGTGGTCGGAGCAAAGCCAGACAGGAGGAGACAGGCAGATGAGTAGATCAGAGAGGTAAGTGGGGAGGCGAAGAGATCACAGCAGGCAGTGACGAAAACCTTCATTTTTACTCCAAGTGAGATGGGAAAGTACCGGAGGGTTTTGAACAGAAGAGTGACATAATCTGACTTACGTCTTCACAGGACCACTCTGGCTGCCGTGTTCACAACAGGCTCAGGGGCAAGGGTGAAGCCAGGGGTCCAGGAGGAGGCTGTGCTGTCATCCAGAAAGCAACGGTGGGAGCAGCAGAAGCGGTGAGAAATGGCCACGTCTGCACAGATTCTGAAGGCGGGACCAGCCCGATGTGCGCAGGGCAGAGTGTTGGGGTAGGGCAGAGAGGAGCTGAGGAGGACACTAAGGTCTCTGCCCTGAAATGGAGGAAGGGAACTGCCATTTACCAAGGTGGGGAGACCCGAGGAGGTACAGGTTTGGGGAAGGGCATGAAAATCATGAGTTCATTTAGAAAATGTCAAGTTTGAAATGTCTACTAGACACACAAGCGTTGAGGCTGGAGATAAACATTTGGAAATTATCATCAAACCCGGAGACTGGATCGGGCTCAGCTGAGAGCAGGAGAGAAGGAGCAGGGGCTGAGACCAAGCGCAGGGGCGCTCTCGGCATCTGGAGGGCCAGTTAGGGAGGGACTTGCAAAAGAGCTGCTCATTAGGAAAGGCGAGCTTTAGATAGGACTGGAATAGAGGAAGAGCAAAAAGGTGTCACTTTGTGTTATACTTGATTCTCTTTTGTAAAAATATATTGACACTAAAAACATGGTTGCTTGTTTTATAAATTACGGGTAATACAACATGGCATATAGCTAGGCAAATAATTCTGTTTTCACTCTGACTGCCTGAAACATTGCTGAGCAGGATTTTGAGGGTCACAGGCAGGCTTAGCCAGAAAGAGCTCTATGTTCAATTAGTCACGTCTGCTCCGGTTTGCTGTGGGGCAAACACTATTTTTTACTATCCCTGACTTGGCACAAATCTACAAGGACACAGTAGGCTGAGCTAGTCACAGATACAGTACAATGAAAAGGGGGCTTATCGAGTTATCTGTTTAGCCAGTGGAAAGACTGTTTTCCATTAGCTTCTTTCATCCCTTATCTGCCTATTTCAAGCATTCACACTTAAGACAGTAAATTCCAGATGCCACCAGGCCTAGCCCATGGTGTTATGTACTTATCACACTTTTTTCATAATTCTGGTCTGACTCTTTAAGGGGGAAATGAAATTCAAACTAAATTTGTCAAAATAACAAAAGACTTTCTTCTTTTACTCTTCTTCTTTGACCCCAACATTTAGCTATGTCTGAGCTATTAAGACTAAAGGGCAAGATGAAACCAGGCCTTCACAAGCTGGTCCAGTGTCACGTATAATTCAGTGCCACATAGGCAAGCATAAAAGAGGAGAAAACTGAACCTTCGCACTTCCAGACTGAGTAACACGTGACATTTGCTTCTTATCTCCCGAAAAAAACCACTGGAGGTCACTCATGCTGATCACCACAACCAGCAAGCTCCCAACAGCAATGGTTCTACACACACAAGACAGCTGGCAGCACAAGGCCCCCACTTTGTTCTTCAAATTTGTCTTGAGAAGTTTTGAACTTTTATTTCTTCCATATGAAATTTATGTACAGCTTATCAAGTTCCACAAAAATCTGAGACACCATTTTGACTGGAATTGCAATAAGTTTACAGACGAATCAAATTTACTCCTTTACAGTCCAGTTTCCCCATCATCGAGCATCTTCTACGCCCTCCAACACTGCTTTCGATCAGTGTCCCTGAAGAGCGTACACTCCTTTTGTTAGATTTATTCTTACAGTTGTTCTAATTACTTGTTCTACATAGCTTTTCAATTATAATTTCTGATTGGTTGTCATTAGTACTTAGGAACGTTATTTTTATATATTGATCTTATATCTAGCAACCTGTTAGAAAGCTCTGGCTAGTTCTAATAGTCAGGACGTTCCTTTGGATTTTCTGTGTAAGACACACAATCATATCACCTGCTATTAAGGGCAGATTTGTCTCCTCCTCTCCTAATGCGAATTCCCGTTATTTCTTTTTCTTGTCTTCTTGTACCGGCCAGGCTGCTAGCACACTGGGGAGACAGTCGCTCCTTCCTCGTCTCTGTCTCCAACGTGAACGTTTCTCAAGTTTTATCATTGAGTCTCATATTAAACTTCTATCAAGCTAAGGAAGTTTCCATCCGGTCCTTGTTTGCTAAGAGTCTGTCTGTGTTTGTTTTCTAAATCATAAATGAGTATTGGATTTAGTGGAACAATATTTTTCCTGCATCTATTGTGATTTTTAGATGGTGAAGTATCCTATATGTCATGATTTTATTTTTAATATACTATTAAATTTAAAGTGCTACTACTTTATTTTGGATTATTTATTAGTTCATACCTAAGATTGGTCTCAACTTTTTTTGTACTATCATTTGATTTTGGTGTGAAAGTTATTTTAGCTTGAAAAAAAAATTCTCTAAATAAACGTGTATGAGAATCTCCTATAGAAACGTTTGGGACTAATGTCTTTTTTTGAGGGGGTTGGGAGGAAGACTAGATTACAAATTCAACTTCATTCACTGTTCCCAACATAGGTAGGGGTGCTATTTCTTAAGCCAATTTTGGTCATTTATATCTTTTAGAAAAGTTTCCATTTTATCTAAGTTTCAAATTTACTGGCATAAAATAATTCATGGTATTTTGTTACGATTTTTAAACTCTATGGTATTTGTAGTTATATTCCTTTATTTGGTTCCAAATATTGCTTATTTGAGGCTTTTAAAATATTAGTCTTGATAGAGGTTTTTATTTTATTAAAGAACTAACTTTGATATGCTTGAAAAAGAATAAGAGTTTATTTGGTTATTTTTTCCAGTCTCTTATCATGTATACTATATTCGTAGTATATAGACTAAATCTACAAAAAAATCCCCATGGATCTTTTAAATAGATATGTAGATTTTAGTATTTGCTAGTATTATTATAAAATACACACACACAATTTAAGGGTATGCTTTAAGTTAGAGTACAATTACCTATTATAGTATAGTTCCGGGGGCTTCCTTATTTTAAATAGAAAAATGTATGAGTTTTATTACTTAACTTTTCAATAACCTAAGGTTCTGGCAGGAAACATCACTTTCATACAGAACCAACTGATTTAGTGAAATTACAAAACATTAATTTTCCAATTTTATTACTAATTCTAAAGCACTGCTGGGATTATATATATGTGAGTATATATATATACTTTTTAATATACATACATATATATATTTATATGTATATTTATATATATATATATTTTTTTTTTTTTTTGAGGAAGATTAGCCCTGAGCTAACATCTGCTGCCAATCCTCTTCTTTTTGCTGAGGAAGACTGGCCCTGAGCTAACATCTGTGCCCATCTTCCCCCATTTCATTCGTGGGATGCCGCCACAGCACGGCTTGATAAGTAGTGCCTAGGTCCACACCCCTCCGATCCTGTGAACCCCAGGCTGCCAAAGCAGAACATGCAAACTTAACCGCTATGCCACCACGACACCACTGGGCCGGTCCTGGGATTATATATTTTTATTGTCAGAGAATAAATCTCCAGAAACACGCAATTGTTTTATAATTATATTTTTAATCTATTTATTTTATTAAATAAGAACATACTCGGGGCCGGCTCCTTGGCCGAGTGGTTAAGTTCACGCGCTCCGCTGCGGCGGCCCAGGGTTCGCATCCTGGGTGCGGACATGGCACCGCCCGTCAGGCCATGTTGAGGCAGCGTCCCACATCCCACAACTAGAAGGACCTGCAACTAAGATATACAACTGTGTATGGCGGGGTGGGGGGTGGTTTGGGGAGATAAAGCAGGGTAAAAAAAAAAGATTGGCAACAGTTGTTAGCCCAGGTGCCAATCTTTAAAGAAAAAAAAAAACATACTGAAAACACTTATAACAGTGTCTGCCATCCATGTATTATTATTATCTTCATATTTTTTCTTTCATGTGGGAATTTTAATCATTTATGAATACCCAAAAAGTCATATGCTCCTAAGTCTTTATTTGGCTAAGGTACATATGATCAAGACTTTTCATCTTTAGTCAAAAGGAAGCACTCCTCAGTTTTCCTTTTGTTTTTGACCTTAAAAGCTTAGTGAGAGCTAATTTTAAGTTGGAAGCAATTTAAACAACTGTATTACTTTCAAAACAAGTGTCTTCAATGTTTTATACTCAAGAATGTCAAGATTAAAAATATACTTAACTTTTTATCCACAGTATTTCTTCTTGAAGCACTTGAATAAAATAAATATTGCCTCCAGAAATCAGGATTAAATCACCATTTCCACAATTAGAGTTCTAACATGAAGCTAGAAAATTAACAGCGGCATAGCTTTGGCTCAATTTACAGAAAACACAGCCAGTCTGGAGTGTCAGGAGAAACAGGAGTCCTCGGGCCTGCTCAGGCCACACTAGGAACCCTCAGACGCCCCGCCCTCCTCCAATCACTAAATGGCATTACAAGCTTTTTAAATGATTTCTGTAAAAGACCTGAGAACACCATCAGAATTTTTCACTTATTCAAATATTTGATTTAGACATTTTAGTGATGTGTTAATTTTAACGTACTTCAACATTAGTCCTCAAGGTTTTAATAACTGAATAACGAAAAAAAAGTCACTATCCTTAAAGTGAAACTGACTTTCCAGTAGCCGCCTTCTGAAGGGTGGCTTGGGGCCAGCGCAAGCAACACTAAGGAAAGTTAGCGGCGCTGCGGCGGACCAGCGCTCCGCCAGCACTTGTCACGGCTTCGGGACGAGGCAGCCGGAACCGGACACCGAGCACTGACTTCATAAATGCAGGATGGTCAGCCGAGAGGTAATTTCCTCATGAAAGTCCAAATTACATCCTCCTCCAGGAGTCTTACTCATTATCCATGGAAGAAATATAGAATCGTAGCATTTCAGAGGCAGAAGAATCTTAGATGAGGTCTAGTCTACCCTCCAGATCGTTTTCCAGATCAGGAAATGGAGGCCCAGAGAGGGTACTGTGATTGCCCGAGGTCACAAAGCCGAGACTCCTAACTGTTGACACCTGTCCAGCGTGCCCTCCCTTCCCCGTGACTTCACAGGGCTGTGCATCAAACAGACTGTTCAGATCACAGGAGCTGCCTCTTGAGTTCTCTCAACCACACCCTGAAACGTAGGTGTAGAAACATGAGTGGGAGCACATTTTGAACTTCTGCTCTTTTCTTCTGGTCCAGAGAGTCCAAAATTGTTAAATATTATTAATATGCTAACAGCAGTCCAGGATACTTCTTCAAATAAACTGGCATTATCATTTTAGAGCAATTTCAGATATTACCTTTACTCTTGCTTGGCCAACAAAACCCCACCACCTTAGAATTATAGTATTTTATTATTCCATTTATATTACTGACACAAATTACATCTGTCAAAATCTTTTCTATTTTTTGCAGAAATAATAATTTCTTTAGTATAAATATAATTTCACTTTTCTTGTTCAAATCTACTTCTATTAGTATATAACCAGAAATCTCTTCCATGTTCTAGAATAAAAGATTCCTTTTAAAGCTAATAGGAAATGGGAGTTTCATGAATAAATGAGCAATAATTAATAGAGATAATCAGGTGGTCTAAACAAAAAAAAAACTAAGCGGTTTTTATCTTTAGTATCACTAGTTTGTTGACAGTAAATTTAAAGCAAACCACTAATTCTTCAAATGAAAGAAAACGTGAAAGTTCAGAAATTGCTCACATCGACCATTAACTACTACGTCATACTTTTGAAGGAGCAGAGGTTTTAAAAAGCAAGCAGTGGAGTACTAACCCAGTTATCATGATGAAGAATTTCCCACCACTGTTAAGAATGAAAATTAAGATTAAACATTATCACTATTCTATTGCCTTTAAGCATTATATTGAAATCGCAAAAGTATAATGTTTTCACAGACACTAGTATGCTGTTTATGGCCACAAGTACTGAATTTTTTTTCCCCTCTTCAATTCAGTAAACATTTATTGAATACCTCTGATGCGTGCGGCACTATGCCATGCACTGAGGATAACAAAATAATTAGGTATGGTCCTTACGCTCAGGAGGTTCCTTCTGGGGGAGAGGCAGACTTGTAAGAAACTGATCAGGCTATAGCATTAGCAGTGTTCCGTAGTACTGGTAATGGTCATGGCGCGGTGGAGGGGGAGGCAGAAGGAGATGGTATGTTAATCAAGACAGCAGCTGAGTTTGGCTGAGTTTCTTAATACAGACAGGTCCTGGGAACCATGTTTTCTGTACAGGGTAAAACGCTTCTCAGAGGTCTTTCTCCTGTTTATAACGTTCTGATAATATTTTGGTATGTTACAAAATGTAATGTGTTTGTTAATGTGTTTATTAATGTATTTATGCAATGCTGAAGTAAAGTTCTAAAAATACATATGATATTGATTCAATACTGATAAAATCCTAAAAATATGTCCTATTTATTCTGTGTTAGGTGCATGTTCAAGTAATGGTAATATCTGAAAGACCAGTTATAGTTCAAATTCTTTACATGCGCGAGGCTTTATACAATGGCTGTGATAAATACATATAATTAATTTTAAGTTTCAAGTGTATAATGTAAAAGTTAGTTAAGAAAATGAACACAACTGAAAACGTAATATTCAAGAAAATTGTGTCAAAATTCTTTTTCTTATTGGCAAACAACGAAATTTTGTTCCATGCCATTATTCTCAGACAGCCTGAAGCCAGTGGACACTCCTGGTTAACATCCACGGCATGTGCAAGGTTACTGCAGTGAAGTTTCCGTGGATTACTCTACTGGAACCGGTGCAGCGCTCCTATTAGAAGCTTATCTCAACAGCAACCAAACTGCTGAACCAGGGGAACACAGGCCAAATTAGCCGACGAACTGTGAACACAACGACCTTGGCAAATAAATCCCCCTTTTCCTCTTTAATCTTTTAATGTTTGTTTTCCAATACATTTCACAGCACATGGATGGACTGCCAGTGAAGTGATGCACATATCATAAGTCACCATTTTGAATTCTTGGGTAATAAAAACCAATGCATAATTCACGTCTTGGCTGCTTGTATATAACCATTTTTAAATGGCATATTTTGGAGATATCTTGAGAAAACAAAAACCAGAGAACTCCACTTGTCTCTACTGTCCCAGTCACAAATATTCATAAACTGAGAGCTCTGCACACTAGGATGAATTCTGTTCACTAGAGCGTAGAGCAGACAGCAAAGCACATACACCCGCGTCCTGCAGTTCACTGTCAGGGCAGCCCCTCCAAGAAGGGTGCTGGGGAAGGCAGATAAACGTTTTCCACTCTTCTGTACATTCTTTTAAATTAAACACACCATAACAAGGATATAGGTCAAGGAATTAGGTCGTGGCACTTTATAGCTAAACTCTTTCCTTAAAAAGAAAAAACTTTAAAACATTTTCTTAAAAGAATGTAGGCCAGCCAACTTCGTTCCTCAACGACACCCACACGACTCCGGACGGCGCGGCGACGCTAAGCGCCAGCAGACCGCCGCGCTCCATTCCTTGCGGCCGCGACATCTGCGGAGAGGATTCAAGTATTGAAATCGTCCCTAAGATCCCTAGTTCCAGAGCAACTCTGCTTCCCCCCACTCAAAGGGGAAGACGTTCTCAACCCCGCTGTCAGCCATCCATCAAGGAAAGCCACGACCCAGCTGAGAACTGGCGCTCTGCAGAGATGTCCGGGAGCAAAGGAACGTCAGCTATTCCAAAAGTTCCTCGGAAAGTTTCCTGAGCCCCGCTCTCCACCCTGCTGCTCCCCACAACTTCCCAGCCTCCCGCAGGATCGCCACGAGGCTGGGAGCCGCAGACACCCAGCCCGCCCGCCCCCCGGCCGGCGAGCCCCGGGCCTCCAGGGCGCCCGGCTGCGCGCTTACCCCGCTCTGCCGCGGCGGCCACCCGCGCGCGCTCCCTCCGGAGCAGGGCTCCCGGCCGCTGGGAAAAGCAGAATTTCTTTCGCACGTGCGGCGCCACTTAACGCGCGCGCCCCGCGCCAGGGTCCGAGCTCCCCGCCCCTGCGGCCCTGGTCGGGGCCCCCAGGCCGCAGCCCCGGCCGCAGCGCCACGCCCCGCCGCCTGCACCTCGACCCCGGGCGCGCGGGGCGGCGCCAGGGCACAGCGCAGCCCCCGCCCCGCGGGCCGCATCCCGCACCCCTGCTGCACACGCCCGCCTGGTACCCGCACGCCCGGCCCTCGTTCCACCTCTTGCACAGCCACCCTGCACCTGCGCCCGCACAGGCATCCGCATTCCACGTCCCGCACCGCCACCCGGCACCCGCACCTCGGCCCCTCGCCCTGTAACGCTACCGCATCCCCACCCGCACCTGCATCCCGCGCCTCCCCCGCGGGACCCCGCTCGGGATGTGGAGCCGGGGGCAGGGCTCCCGCGCCCTCGCGGCCGGGGACACGCGGGGAGCGGAGGGCGCACGAGGGACAGAGGGGGAGCGGAGGGCGCACGAGCCCGTCCTGCCCGCCGGGGCGCCTGTCCTCGCGGGGCCCGGCCGCCGGTCCGCGGCGCTTCTGAGCTGGGGGCGCGCGGCCGTCGGGGCGCCTCGGCCCGGCCCGCGTCCCGCCGCCTGGGGACGCGGTTCCAGACGGCTGAGGCGGGGCGGGGCCACTGAGCAGGGCTCCCCGCTCGACCTGGCCGACTTGGCCGCCGCGGCCGTGTGGTCGGGCCCGCGCCCGGGGAGGCTGGAGCGCGCCGGGCGGGGAGCCGCGAGGAGGCTATAAATAGCGGCCGGGGCCCTGGTTCTCGTCAAACACACTTAATTTAGCCGGCAGGCATAGGGATTCCTAGTTTTTTAAAAGAACTTATTCCGATGCGCTTGAGGTTTGGCCCGGCCGGAGGTGGCAGGGAGGATGTCCCCGCAGGTCACTCATTCCCACTCGTCCCAGTGATGAGATGCTAGGGCGCGGCCTAACCTGCTTGCCCGGACCGGGATGAAGGTTTTACCGTCTTCTTTCCTCCTCGGGGTTACTATTACCCACACTTGACAGGAAAGCCTACAGCAAAAGGACAGGAGCAAGGAGTCCCAGCCCTTCTCAACCTCCTTCAGGCGGACTGTGTCCCCTCCCCGCTCCCCGGATTTGCTTTTTTTGTATCCCCAGGGTGTGGCACAGCGCCTGGCCTGCTGGGGTATTTAATAAATATTAGTCGACTGAATTTCGTTGACCATTCCTTTTTTTTTTTTATTTTTTTAGGAAGACTAGCCCTGAGCTAACTACTGCCAGTTCTCCTCTTTTTGCTGAGGAAGCCTGGCCCTGAGCTAACATCCGTGCCCATCTTCCTCTACTTTATATGTGGGACACCTACCACAGCATGGTGTGCCAAGAGGTGCCATGTCCACACCCGGGATGCCGGCCAGCGAACCCCGGCCGCTGAGAAGCGGAATGTTGACGAACTTAACCGCTGCGCAACCGGGCCCGCCCCCGGTGACTATTCTAAAAGCAGAAAATGATCTCAGAATTCCCTTTAGGAGTGATGGATTTGTTGCAGGAACATGGTAAAGTTCCAGTCTCTGATTGTTTTCAAATCTCCATGGAGCAGCTTCTATCGATTGCCTTTATTGGAGCTTAGATATGTTCTGATTAGCCATCTGGTGCCCTGGAGAGTGTGTTCAACTGAGATCTGAACTTAAGGTTACCCCAAGGAGAAAGAAAACTAAACTTCTAAAGGCACATCTGAAATATCTTCCTCCTTATTATAGAACTTGGAAGTGTAGGTATGTAGTCGTTATATAGACTTAAGGTTTCTTTAAATTGAGAAATATTACTCTAGAAAATCTTCAAGTATTTTCTCTACTTTTATTCTCTCTGAGAAGCACAAGAATAGTTTCTATTTATTTTCTTTTGATCACAAAAGAACTAAAAGTTCATAATACTTGTAGTCTCTTTGCCAAACACTATTATTGGTATTCCAAAGGTAAAAAAAAAAAATGGAAATATAATATTGCGTTGATTTAAAACTTTTAATTAAAAATGTAGATTTAAAATGATTTTGCATAATTCAAATAAATATTTGTACACCCATCTTAATAGCAGCATTATATCACGATAGCCAAAAAGGTGAAAATAACTTGTGTCCATTGACAGATGAATGGATAAACAAAATGTAGTAGAAACATACAATGGAATATTATTCAGCCTTAAAAAGGAAGGAAGTTCTATCAGATGCTACAACACCGATGACCCTTGAGGACATTATGTTGAGTGAAATAAGCCAGTCACAAAAGGGCAAATTCTGCATGATTCCACTTATATGAGATCCCTGGCGTACTCACACTCATAGAGACAGAAAGTGGAACAGAAGTTACAGGGGCTGGGGGACAGGAAACTGGGGAGTTGTTTCATGGGAACAGAGTTTCAGTTTTGCAAAATGAAGAGTTATGAAGATGGATGGTTGTAAAACAAAGTGAATACCACAGAGGTGTACAATTAAAAATGGTTAAAATGGTAAATTTTATGTTATGTGTATTTTACTACAATAAACAAATTTTTTAATTACGTTAAGTAAAGACTAGCAAAGTTAAGGAAACAATGGTTTCTTTACCTGTCATATTGTATATTTTCTAGGTAGACAACTAAGATGTTAATCATATGGTTTAATTTTTTAGTTGTAAACATTGCTTTGCTTCTCGTTAGGTTTCAAGAAAGATTGTGTTCAGGATAATTTCAGGGAAAAATACATGTATATGTACATATACACATATGTCAAACTGATTAGAGCTGAATTCTCAATTGACAGTTCCTCTTTCCACATTCTAGTAACGTTTCTAGCAAAAAAGGTATACAGTCAAGAGAGATTTGACCACAACCTTGCTCTTAGAGTGACAAACCCCTCCCACGCGGTGCTGAAGAGGCACCCTCTGCCTCCCCTTCAACTCTTTCCACTCCTTTCTACCAGACACCAAGATGTGCTTGCTTAGGGCGCCCCCTGGTAGTCAGGGTCGGAACTGCTTTTCAGGGCCTAGATTGAATCTGAGTAAATCTTTGTGCTTGCATACATTGTTGAAGTTCAACAAATATTTGTGTAGCAGCAAATGTGGCAGCCCAGAGTCAAATGCAGTAATCTTGTCTGTGATCATGTGAGAGCCTAATTTAATGGTGCTTTTCTTTGAGCACCCAAGTTTAAGATGCATAAAAAACTGTTGTTTGATTTTTTCCTGTTGGTTTAAAATTGCTAGTATAGACAATACTGTTCGTTACTTATTATACTAATTGGCAGTGAGTAGTATTTCAGTTACTCTATGAGCTATACATATCTTTTATAGTACTTTTGTAAATTAACTCAACTACTATTTATCGAACATCTGCTCATACAAGGCCATGGTTGGGTGTTGGGTGTGATAAGAAGGCCTCGCTTTCCTTACTCAAAGAGGTCATTGCGCTGAGCTCTGCGCTAATCTCTGTCCACTGGGGGAGTTTACGACGTGTCTGTTCTGAATTTTGTTAGTGCCATTGAATCGATTCCAACTCCTAGTGAATCCTGTGGACAGCGGGGCAGAACCCTGCCCGGTCTTTTTGCTCCATCCTCTTACCTTCCAGAGCCGTATCAGACAATGCTCACTGCTATTCACAGGGTTTTCATGGCCAGTTTTTTTTTCGGAAGAGGGTGGCCAGATCCTTCTTCCTAGTCTCCCAGTCTGGAAGCTCCACTGAAACCTATCCCCCATTGGTGATGCTGCTGGTATTTGAAATACCAGTGGCATTGCTTTCAGCATCACAGCGACACACAGTCACGACAGTATGACAACTGACAGATGGTGGTGTGTTTCCCTGATTGGGAAACGAACCCAGGCCGTGGCAGTGATCTTAACCACTAGACCACGAGGGATAGCTTTGTTCTGAATTACAGAGTATTAATTCACAAATAAACACTTGAAACACAGTCTACCCCTTAAGAAGACAATGGTAGTAAATAAAGAGCATAGTAATTTAAATAGCTTCTGACACAATTGTAAATGTTCTGTACACATTTCTTAAAAGATGTAATCAGGCACATGGTGGAGGCAAGTTAAGTGTCTTTTGAGAAATTAGGAGGACTCTGTTTTGCAGTGAAAGCCTACATCTATGTAATTCTCTGCTGAGTCTTATAACACAGTATAATTCCTTGATTTTAGGGCACTTTTGCTTTTAAAAACTCGCCTACCTAGATTAAGTCAAAAGTTTATAGCCAGTGTTACTTATTTAAATTGTACCTCAAACCAGTGTTTTTCTAAGGGCGTTTAGGAGCCCTTTACCTTCAGAGCCATGGTCATCGATCACTCTGGAGTCTTCTTCACTGCTCCCCAAATGCTGGGCTACATGGGAAGTAACATGTCTGTATCTACCACACAGCATTATTGTTGGTGTTTTAATATTTCCTGAGGATTTCTTAAGAGAGAGCCAAAACCTTAGCAATCCACCATATGGAATGAGTGTCTTGAATAAGTTCTCCTCTTAAGGTCTTCAAACCAGTATGAAGAGTCATAGTGTTGCCCTTTGTCTGCCTTTGCTCCCCACGTCCCCACCTCCTGCTCTGCAGACCCCAGATCAGCTGGTCTGACTCACTAACTCCTCACCGTATGACTGAGCTCCGGAGTGGAGTGGGGGAGACTCTAGAACTTGTTTTCCTGATGCTGATGCTGGTTTAGAAATCTACAGTTCCAGTCTCTAGTGAGGATTTACAGCAGAGGTTACACTGCAAAAAGGAAGGAATGCAGAACAGGATTTCTCCTTCTGAATTTAACACTAGACCTGTCTCAGGCTAGAAAGTGTCAGTTTTCATGATTTCCCGTCAAAGCAGACAGGCCCAGATTAATGATCAAACAACCTCATGCTCCTGTTTCACTAGGAGTTAGTTCTTCAGTATCCTGAGTGCCTGTTTTCTTTTTCAAGTATTGCAAGATTATGAGAATCCATGAGATAATTTCTATAAAGTGATTGCAATTGGGAGAAAAGTGCAAATACGCAGTGGTCAGTTTCTTATTTTGCATGTGAAAAAAAAAGAGATTTGTTTATCTCATAGAGGCTCTGCAGGCCTTGGGAGTGTGTACTGTGGAAATTCTCTCAGCTGTGCAATTATATGACCTGTAACCTATCTCTTGTTGACTAATTAGCTTAATTCCAGAAAATCGGGTGTTCAGAACAGAGGGGGGCAGAGGTAACCGTTCAAGTAGAATCAGTAGGAGTAGAGCTTTCCAGAACTCCTAGACTGAAGAAAGAATTCTGCTGGCATATAATTTTGCCAAAATTTAAAGTAGCAAAAAATTTAAACTGGAACACTAGATTGATAACATTTATTTATCAATATGACATGCGTTATAAAGAATCTTTTTTCTTTTTTGCAGAGAGTTAAATTCTTGCGATTCCATGTCCTGTGGAAGTTGGCTGCGTAGACATAGCAATGGTAAGGCGAAGAAATCAGGCTTGACTACTAATCTTGTTACTGCGGCATACAAGTTCACGAATATTTTAAGAATTACATTATTCTTACACAAGTGAATATAGCTAACTGATAGAAGCATTTAGAGTGTATTAACTGAATCCTCTTTGTTAAAAGTGAAGTGTTATACACAGAAACTTTAGGTTAACCTGCTGGGAAGTTCCTTTGCAGCTGTTCTTTCTTTTGTTCTGATGCACATTTTCTAAGTGTCTGTAATCCCTTGCTTGGCTAGCCAGGATGAAGTGTGGTGGGAAAACCGTGCTGGAAAAAAATGCCCAGGCAAGGAGGAAGAAGTGACAACACGCTGTGGAGGAATGGTGGAATTTGTGGGAGCTGTGCACAAAGGTGAATGGAGGAGGAGCTAGAAAAAGAAGAACAAACTACACCCAAAGCTAGCAGAAGGAAGGAAATAACAAAGATTGAGGAGAGATAAATGAAATAGAAAAACAAGGGAGAAAATCAAGGAAACCAAAGTTGGTTCTTTGAAAAGATCAACAAAATTGACAAGCTAGCTAGAAGGACTAAGAGAAAAAGAGAGATGGCTCAAATTATTAAAATCAGAGATGAAATGGGAACATTACTAGCAAATCTACAGAAATAAAAAGGATTTTAGGGAGAATATTATGAACAATTGTACGCCAGTAGATTGGATAACCTAGATGAAATGGACAAATTGTTAGAAACACAAAACTTACCAAGACTAAATCATAAAGAAATAGAAAATCTGAATAGACTTATAACTATTAAGGAGATTGAAAGAGTAATCAAAAATCTCCCAGGGGCCGGCCCGGTGGTGCAGTGGTTAAGTCCGCACATTCCACTTCAGTGGCCTGGGGTTTGCTAGTTCAGATCCCGGGTGCGGACATGGCACCGCGAGGCAAAGCCATGCTGTGGTAGGCCTCCCACATATAACGTAGAGGAAGATGGGCACAGATGTTAGCTCAGGGCCAGTCTTCCTCAGCAAAGAAAAAAGAGGAGGATTGGTGGCAGATGTTAGCTAAGGGCTAATCTTCTTAAAAAAAAAAACTCCCAACAAAGAAAAGCCCTGGACCTGATGGTTTCACTGGTGAATTCTACCAAACATTTTAAAAAGAACTAATACCAATCCTTCTCAAACTTTTCCAAAACTTGAAAAAGAGGAAACACTTCCCAACTCCTTCTATGAGGCCAGCATTCCCCTGATACCACAGTCACACAAAGACACTACAAGAAAGGAAAACTACAGACCAATATCTCTTATGAACATTGATGTAAAAATCCTCCGCAAAATACTATCAAACAAAATTTGGCAGCATATTAGAAGGATTGTATGCCGTGACTGGGTGGGGTTGATTCCTGGAATGCAAGGATACTTCAACCTGTGTAAATCGATCAATGCAATACATCACATTAGCAGAAAGAAGGAAAAAACCATGTGGTTATCTCAACTGATGCAGCAAAAGAATTTGACAAATTCAACGCCCTTTCATGATGAAAACACTCAACAAACTAGGAATAGAAGGAAGCCACCTCAACATAATAAAAAGTGTATAGGAAAAACCCAAGCAAACATGATACTTAATGGTGAAAGACAGAAAACTTTTCCTCTAAGGTCAGGAGCAAGGCAAGGATGCCTGCTTTCACTGCTTCTATTCAACACAGTACTGGAAGTTCTAGCCAAAGCAATTAGACAAGAAAAAGAAATAAAATTTATCCAAATTGGAAAAAAAGAAGTAAAATGATCTTTGTTTGCATATGATAGGATCTTATGTGTAGAAAACCCTAAGGATTCCACAAAAAAGTATTAGAATTAATAAATGTATTCAACAAAGTAGGAGGATACAACACACAAAAACAGTTGCATTTTTTTTTTTGAGGAAGATTAGCCCTGAGCTAACATCTGCTGCCAGTCCTCCTCTTTTTCTGAGGAAGACTGGCCCTGAGCTAACATCCGTGCCCATCTTCCTCCACTTTATATGTGGGACGCATACCACAGCATGGCATGCCAGGTGGTGCCATGTCCGCACCCTGGATCCGAACTGCTGAACCCTGGGCCGTCAAAGTGGAACGTGTGCACTTAACTGCTGCGCCACTGGGCTGGCCCCGACAGTTGCATTTCTATACACAAACGATGAAAAATCTGAAAGGGAAATTATGAAAACAATTCTACTTACACTAACATCAGAAAGAATTAAAAACTTAGGAATTAACATAACTAAGGAGGTGAAAGATTTGTACAATGAAAACTATAAAACACTGCTGAAAGATATTACAGAAGACAAATAAATGGGAACAATTTCCGTGTTCACGGATTGGGAGACTTATTATTACTGAAATGTCAATGCTGTCCAAAGTGACCTACAGAGTCAATGCAATCCCCATCAAAAGCTCAATGACTTTTTTTCAAAAATGGAAAAACTCATCCTAAAATTCACATGGAATCTGAAGAGCCAAAAGAAACTTCAAAAAGAACAGAATTGGAGGACAAACACTTCCTGATTTCAAAACTTATCACAAAGCTACAGTAATCAAGACAGTGTAGTATTAGTGTAAAGACAGACTAAGAGACCAATGGAATAGGGTAGAGAGTCCATAAAGAAACCCTCACGTATATGATCAAGTGATTTTCCATAAGGGTGCCAAGGTCATTCAGTGGGGAAAGGACAATCTCTTCAACATATGGTGCTGAGAAAACTGGATCTCCACGCGCAAAAGAATGAAGTGATACCCTTACCTAATACCACAAGCAAAAAATTAACTCAAAATGCATCGAAGACCTAAAGTAAGAGCTAAAACTATTACTTTTAGAAGAAAATGTAGGGCTTAAGCTTCATGACATTGGGTTTGGCAATGATTTCTTGGATATGACACCAAAGGCACAGGCCACAAAAGAAAAAATAGACAAACTGATCTTCATGAAAATTAAAAACTTTTGTGCATCAAAGGATGCTATCAACAGAGTGAAAAGGCAACCCAAAGAATGGGAGAAAATATTTGCAAAGTGTAAATCCAATAAGGGATTAATGTCCAGAATATATAGATAACTCATAAAACTCAACAACAAAAAACCAATCCACTTCAAAATGGGCAAAGGACTTGAATAGATATTTTTCCGAAGAAGACATACAAATGGCCAATAAACATATGAAAAGATGCTCAACATCCCTAATCATTGGGGAGATGGAAATGAAAACTACAATGAGATACCACATTATACTCATTAGAATGACTACTAAGGAAAAACTAGGCAATAGTAAGTGTTGATGAGGTGTGGAGAAATTGGAATCCTTGTGCACTGCTGGTAGGAGTGCAAAATGGTGCAGCCACTGTGGAAAACAGTATGGCAGTTCTTCAAAAAATTAAAAATAGATTTACCATATGATACAGCAATTCCACTTCTGAGTATACACCCAAAATAATTGAAAGCAGAATCTCAAAGAGATATTTGTACACCCAGGTTCATAGCAGCTTTATTCACAGTAGCTAAAATGTGGAAGCAATCCAAGTGTCCATGGGCTGATGAATGGTTAAGCAAAATGTAGTATATACTGTTGACCTTAAACAAATAGACAGCCAGTTACTTCTCCAGCAAAAATGGGTTTATTTGGGATCAGCAAATAATTGCATTTCAGGTCTCCAACCTGGCAAACCACCAGCAAGTCCCTAGCTGCACGGGGAAGAGGAACTCTTTACAGAGGGGAGGGGAAGGGGGAGGGCTGCTGTAAACAGAGTCCCCTGGAGGGACTGAGAGTTTGAAGTGTAGTGGCTTTTCATTGGCTGAGTGTGACAGTCTCTCTTTGGCTTAATTTCTTGCCAGTCAAGAGAAAGTATTTTTTCTTTCTGTTGGGCTCTATTGGTGAGGGCATGAGAGCTCACCCTTTTGGTTTCCCTCCATTTTAATGAGGTTTCTGTTTGTTAATTTCCACAGCACATGCAATGGACTATTATTCATCCTTAAAAAGAAGGAAATTCTACAATATGCTACGACATAGATGAACTTTGAGTACAGTATGCTAAGTGAAATAAGCCAATCACAAAAAGACAAACACTGTATATATGTAGTCAAAATTATGGAGACAGAAAGTAGAAGGGTGGTTGCCAGGGACTGGGGGGAGGGGAAAATGGGAAGTTGTTATTTAACGAGTGTAGAGTTTCAGTTTTGCAAGATGAAAAGAGTTCTTGAGGTGGATGGTGGTGATGGCTGCTTAACATCATGAATGTACTTACTGCTGAACTGTGCATTTAACAAAGGTAAATTTTATGTTGTGTATTTTACCACAATTAAAAAAAAAGATAATGGGACACGTCCACTGGTCCAGGAAGAGACCATTTGGGCTGGAGTGAAGGACTTTACTAGGAAAGCAACAAAAGATGAGTCTGAAAGTGTACAGTGGGACCAGATATGAAAGGCCTGTGGATGACAAAAGAAACAGAAGCTGGTAATCCCAGGTTGGTCCACAGGTGACAAGCACCATCGCACAATTTTCCCCAGCAGGAGCAGGTGCAGAGAGAACCCAGGGTGAGTTCACCCAGCACTGGGGACCACTGGGCTAGATGTGTCCAAGGCTAGTGAGGAGAAGGGTTGAGGTGCTGGCCATGAGGTCTTGGTGGTGAGGGGTGAGGCTGGGAGAGTGGCAGGCGGGGAGGACTGGGAGGCTCCGAGGGGGTTGAGGAGAAGAAATAAGTGAGTGGCAATGGCGGAGGCCAAGTGTACCAAGAACTCTTGGACTTTCTTGGGCATTTGCCATGTGATGATGGCAAGCAGGGTCCAGTGCAGTTAGGAGAGGCTGAAATGGCACGGATTAGGCCATTCCATTCCTGGGGGACATTTTGTGTAAGATATAACAAGGGAATGGAACAGGGCGGAGTGGTTCTTTAGGCTAATGCTTTAACCTCGTGTGCTGACAAGTGTTGCAGACCCAAGACTTGGAATACCTCCATCAGACAGTGCAGGATGCTCTCCTCTCCAAGCCCCAAAGAGATGGGAAATGGTAACTGAGTGCAGCACTGTCGGTGATGAGGTAGAGAAGCGAGACGCACCACTGGCTGGATTGTGTCCGTAGCGCTTGGCTGGGGACCAGCCCTCACCATCCAGCCTGCTGAGTGGGTTGTGGAGATGGCTGCGAGGGGCCCTGTACTCTGCTCAGCCCCTCGAGATTGTTGACAGTCAGAGGGGGAAACCTCACATCAGAGAGCTGAGAAACCGGGAGGGCCATCTCCCTACTCCTGCTCCCGGAGTCCCTGGCAGCCCCCGTTACATTTTCTGTCGCTATGAGTTTGACTCATATTCTAGTGCCTTGTGTGAGTGTTTCTGTTTTTTTAATTTTAATTTTTTAAATTGAAATTCATAATAGTTTACATCATTGTGAGATTTCAGTTGTACATTATTTCTTGTCTGTCACCACATAAGTGCTCCCCTTCACCCCCTGTGCCCACCCCCCACCCATGTGAGTGTTTCTTAATGTCATCTGAGTTAGAAAATAAAGAGTTCGCTGAAAAGCTCTCTGCTTGATTACGTCTCTTGGAATTATTAGCTTTCCCTCAACGACTTACGAAAGTAAACTATTTATTACTTTCAGAATTGAAAGAGAGAAGCTTGTCTCCCTGTAGTTCCTCCAAAGGAAATTCCTCCAAAACAGAGCAAGTTCTGAGCAGAGAGGAGCCTCTGAGAGGTAGCTAGCAGAGGAAGCACCGTGCTCTGACCATCATGTGACGGTGTCCCATGAGAGCAGATGGAGGTCATTAGAGTAGACACCTACTCTTTGTGATGTCAGGGCATTGGCAGGTCATCCGATTGCAGCAGAATCTCCTTGTCTGATGGCAGGAGGCGGATGGACAGGCTGACTCTGAATCTTCCAGAAATGATGGAACTTGAAGTTGGGTAAATAAAAGCAATGAGGAAAATCTAGAGGGTCTTTCAGTGGCCATAATTGGTGTCGGAAGAGGATGGTTGTGGGCTTCAGCTAGAGAACGTGGACTCTGGTTCTGGGCAAGGGCGTGGGAAGTGGGTGGGTCTTTGAGGGAAGTCCTGTGGTGGATACTCCTTGGCACACGTGGAGGGGCCGGCTCACGCTGTCGCTTCTGTCCAGTGTGCTTCGCTTTCTCCTGCCTCTGCTTAGTGAAATGCTGTTCTTCCTTACTCAGGGTCCTTCCAGGCTTCATTCAAACGCCCTCTCAACAGTCCAGCATCCCCAGCCCCCAGAGGCAGACTGAACCACTCCTTTCTTTGTTCTGTGGGTGTGATTCAACAGACTTTGGCACTGAGAGGAAGGGGCTGTCAGGCTCTGTGCTTTCAGGAAGTTTCGCTTAATCCTAGGTCTATGGTAGGGTTTGGTGGGGAGCACCTGCGAGCTCCCCGCCCAGTTGAGAACGAAATGAGAGATAAGACACAGGACAGGCAAAGGGAAATCAAACTGTCAGCTTTATTACGGCAGGAGAAGGTGGCTTTTGATACCTCTTCCCAAAACAGAACCAACTACCCCCTCACTGACTGCTGGCTCTTCTTCAGCTCCCAGCCTGCCCCGGTGAGCTTAGCCCACAGCACAGTGCAGGCCAGAAGGCGCCCCTTGGCCTGCAGGCAGAACCCAACTGGAGAGGCCAGAGGACACTGAGCCTCACAGAGCCAATTCCATCTCCTAAACTTGTCGACGAGGTCAGTCTCTCCTCTCATGGAAAGGGGGGAATGAGAGAGAGGAGAGGAGTGGAGAGAGAGAGGGAGAGAACACCTTGAGATGCACACTCCTGGGATGTGGTGCAGGGACGGAGTCCCACCTGGAGCCTGGCTTACAGTGGATGATAGTTGTCTTTCTGTCTCGCTTTTTGATCTGCGTGTGAGCTTTTGCCAGCAGTGCCAGTGGCCCTATTCACCTTTGAACGCTGGCTTTTAAGAGAAGAGTCGGCACACATTCAGTGCTTAGTAGGTATTGTTTGAGTAAGCAGAACGGGGAGGGGACAGGAGAATTCTTTCCAGAATTGAGGGCTGCAGACTCCTGGATCTCATATTGCTTGGGCATCACCTGGAGCACCCTAGGGTGCTCTGCTTCATCTTCAGGCCGAAGCATGTTGACTTGATTTTCTGATCCTCCAGGGCGTTCCTCACGGCCTCCTGGCCAGGTCTATTTCTGAGCAAGCTCCACCTCACTTCTTGTCTTGTTCACTCCTGTAGGCTCAGTGCCGAGCAGCTGGTCTACCTGCCTGGACAGGGCAGTGGACTCGTGGGCCTGGGCACCATCGTTTTAGCTTCCCCAATTACTTCCACGCCTGGTTAAAGGCACCAACATATTATTATTCCTTCCTCATTGAGGACTTTTCTGCTTCTTCATTGGTTGTTGAAGATGAGGCCCCCATGACCTTTTAAAAAACCTGTCCTAACCGACTCTTGGCTATGGTTGGGACTGACTCAGAAAGAAGTAAAAGCACTTGCTGAATCGTCAACGCTTCCTATAACACCCTAGCATTTTCATTAATTAAGGCCTCCCTTCCACATGTTGAATCATTCCAGCCTGAGATCAGAAACGAGGGTGTGCCCCAGGTGCAAGGGGATATTTAATGAGTACGACTTAGTTTCCTCTTTACTATAGCTCCAGAGCACAGGGCCCTTCCTGCTGAATTGTTTTTGTCAGCGTGACTGCCTCTGCCAGACAGGAAGAAGTGAACACATACAGATCGGTATAAGATCATTTTCCTTGTATTTGCTTTGGCACAAGTATTTCAGAACTCAAACACACATACTCTTGACCCTGCAATGTGGGGTTTTTTGAAAATACTTCCCTCTCAAACATGCTTTAGTTAAAGTCACTGGTCCTACACCATATTAGAAGCAGAGAATGTACTCATATTGAGTGCCAGTTGTTGAAATACTAAGGAAGTTTAAAATAATTTACCAGTTACATAAAAGCTTTCTTGGGCATATATTCAAACTGACTTTTACATTTGAAGGCTGCAAAAGGCTAAGGTCTTTCAAATCCCCATGTGGCCACCTGTTAGTCGTCTTACTTTGGACAGGCCATCAGGTTCTTTGAAGCATGGCTTGCTCGTCTGTAACATGGGGAAGATCACTCCTACTTTAGTGGCATTGTAGAGATGAAAATGTCTGCAAGTGTTTCTGAACCAGGTTCGTTTTTGCCCGTTGCCTGAAAGCCAAACACTGAGATGACGAGATCGCAGCAGAGAGAGGTTTTAATCACGAGGCAGCCAAGTGAGGAAGCGGAAGAATGAGTCTCAAATATGCCTCCTCAAAAACAGGGACTCAGGGAGATTTATGGGGTGGGGGTAGAGTGGTCTGAAGCGTGGAGATAGATAGATGATTGGAGGTGAGGAGAGATGAGGTAATCAATGATCTGCACAAGTGTAGTCAGATTTCATGCCTCTTCATAGGACACATGTTAACAAAATGGCGGCATTAGCATGATCTGAGGGTGGAGTTTTTAGCCTCTGGATGTCAAAAGGTTGCTTATTGGACATCTGCGCAGGCCCAGTTGATGAGTTGGTGGTCTCAACCACCCTGAAGTGGACTAGGAGTTTTAATTCCTGAAAAGCAGCTCACACACCCGTTACCATGGTGACCCAGGCTCCAGGGAGATGTTGTCTATAGGAACCTAGTGGGAGCTGGATAGCATATTGCCTAAGCAGCACAGTTAATAATGGACAGGGGACAACTAAAAGCTATAATCAGTAATTGCAAAAAGGAAAAAAAAAATAACTTAGTTACTAGCTACTTAATCATCAGTGGCTAACTGTTTGCCAGTTTCACGAGGGGAAGGGACAACGAAATCTCCTGAGGCCTACTACGTGCCAGCTACTCTGCCAAGTGCACCCTCATGTTGATATCTTTTTAAATTAGTCTGAGTACTTAAAAAGTTATGCAAATGTTGGTTATTGTTATCAATTGTATAACCCTGGGGGAAGTCTGTTAATCTCTCCAAACAATTTCTTCATCTATGAACCCAGAATAAGACCACCAAACTCAAAGTGTTGTGGAAGAGTCGCATGAATTCACAGAGGTGAAACTGCAGGTAAAGTTATAAGGCAGCTCACAAATACTAGATCTTATTATTGACGATGATGATAAGTTTTGAATTGCTGCTTGAGAATGACATCTACAGTCTTCCTAAAGGGCTATCTTTTTCTGATCTGGGCGGCGGCGCAGTTGATGACAGTGTGCCAGAGTATCTACGGATCCTTTTACCCCACCCAGACTTTAACTCCACCCTCTGGTTAGATCACACTCTCAGTTTTAAAAAGGGCTCCAAGCCAGACCAGCCCTTGCGGCTGCCCTCCCAAACTTCCGGAGGTGGAGCTCTCCTTCTGTGAATATGAGTATGAGCGTTTTTCCTGGTTTTGCTTTTTGTTTTTAAGACAAAACATACTTTGGGATTTTTTATCTTAAGAATCCTGATGGTCGTGAAGAAACTGCAGTAGCCACTCTGCTACTATTCATTGTAGAGTGAATAGTTGTGCCACATAAAGACACCTCAAGAATTCTAAATGGTTTCAGCAAACCTGAGAGCTGGCAGGGGGTGAGGCTTCCTGCTCAGTGAAAGAGGAATGTGTCTGACGGAGGAGGAGGGAGGGAATGGCAGGGAAGAAGCAGCGACAGCACTCTGAAAAGGAAGATGCCATCCTGCAGGAAACTGCCTCGCCATATTTGCTACGGGAATGTTGGGTGAGAAAAGCCAGCCAGGACTCTGGCCCCGGAGCCTCACTAGCTGAACGTTCAAAGCTGAGAGGAGAAGTGTTTGAAGTGTGTCCCCAACCTCCAGCTGCCCCCATCTTCACTGTCTTCACGAGGGACCCTATCAGGCACACAGGCATTGTGTGCGTTGTTGGAAAAGACCTGAACTCATCCTGGCCCCAAAGTCCCTCTCTGCTACTGTGGCCCTCTCGAATGGGTAATCTGAGTTTGGACTATGTTGGCTTATGCATAATGTAACACTGAATATTATGGTTTCTGGCTACACAGAGAAGTGTGTCTTTTTTTTTTTCTTCCTTCCTTCCTTTTTTGTGGAAAGAACAGTTAATGTGAGATCTACCCTCCTAATGAATTTTTAAGTGCGCAATACCTCATTGTCAACTATAGGCATGATGTTGTACGGCAGATCTCTAGAACTAACTCCTCTTGTATACCTGTAATTTTATACCCAGTGAACAACTATTCCTCATTTCCGCCTCTCCCATCGCCTGGTAACCACCATTCTATCTTCTACTTCTATACCTTTGACTATTGTACATGCTGCGTATAAATGGAATTGTGCAGTGTTTGTCCTTCTGTGAGTGGCTTATTTCACTTAGCATAATGTCCTCCAGGTCTATCCCTGTTGTCACAAATCGTAGGATTTCCTTCATTTTTAAGGCGGAATAATCCATTGTATGTATATATAGTCATCCTTCCATTTGGGTTTGTTCCAGGACTCCCCACAGATGCCCAAATCCCCAGATGCTCAAGTTGCTAGAGTTGGCCCTCCAGATTCATGGGTTCTGCTTCCACAGATTCAACCATGCTCGATTCAAAAATACAGTACAGTATTTGGGTATTTTTGATCTGTAGTTGATTGAATCTGTTGATGTGAAACCCGTGGGTGCAAAACCCTCAAGATGGAGAGCAGAATGTACCACATCTTCTTTATCCATTCATTTGTCAGTGGACACTTATGTTGTTTCCATATCTTGGCTATTGTGAATAATGCTGCTATGAACACGGGAGTGCAGATATTTCTTCAAGATCCAGATTTCAGTGCTTTTGGATAAATACCCAGATGGGGGATTGCTGGATCATATGGTAGCTCTATTTTCAATGTTTTGAGGAACCTTCATGCTATTATCCACAGTGGCTGCATCATTTTAAATTCCCACCCACAGTGTACCAGGGTCCCTGTTGACTTTCTTTTTTCTTTTTTTTTTTAAAGATTTTATTTTTTCCTTTTTCTCCCCAAAGCCCCCCCGGTACATAGTTGTGTATTCTTCGTTGTGGGTTCTTCTAGTTGTGGCATGTGGGACGCTGCCTCAGCGTGGTCTGATGAGCAGTGCCATGTCCGCGCCCAGGATTTGAACCAACGAAACACTGGGCCGCGCGCTAACTTAACCACTCGGCCACGGGGCCAGCCCCTCCCTGTTGACTTTCTTATTTCTAATTCCTACTGCTCAGGCATGAAAAGTTAGTCACGTTTGAGTTTTCCTTTGTCTCTCACCATCCATAATTGATCTATTGCCAAGTCTTGATTATTATTAAAACATTATTTTATATATTTCTTCCTTTATGTCCTAAACTAATTTGGCCACATATTGTTCTATCTGACTATTCCAGTAGTCTTCCAAGTAATGTCCCTGTCTCCCTTCAGTCTTTCTTCAAAACCATCTTGAAGTCAAGTCAGAGTTATCTTTCTGGAACCCTGATCAGATTGTGTGGCTCTCCAGCTCGGCAAAACTCAACAGCTTCTCTGCCTACAAAACCAACTCCATCCTCTTTAGCTTTCCACTGAAGGCCTCCACAGTCCAGCCCAGCCAGGCTTCCCGCCCCTGCCCAGCGCCCTTTAACATGTACCCAGGCTGCTCTGTTTCCCCCTTGACACTTTTGTGCATGTCGTTTCTCTACCTGAAATGTCCTCCCCCCATTCCATCTCACCCCACCTCTCAGGAGTGTGAGCAGTCTGAGTTCCCTTTGCTCTCAGCTCCTTTTGCAAGGTCTCAGAGCCTAGGACTGAGTTTCATAAGTCTTTGTAACTCCGTCAGAGCCTTGTTGCGACTGAGTTGATGAATCCAGAATTATTTGGTGTTCTTTCAATCAGATCATCCTTGGGGTCAACTGAGTTTTCTCATGAGCCTTCTGGGCTTGCCTGTACTATTCTCTGCATGAACAAAACTAAGTCATTTTACAAACTTCTGAATACACATAAATAATTTGGAGAATCAAAGTGCTGGACATTTGCCAATTCTTGTCTGTTCTCCTTTTTGACAGGACTACCTCTGAATTCTCGGTTCTGACTCTTTAAAATGAACATTTGTTGAGTGGAGCATGTGGTGCTGGATGGCGAGCTGTGGTTCAGCAACGGACCACAAGAGAAACTGAAGCGGAGAAGTCTGTTAGTCACAGGTCCTGAAGGAAGTCCCCAGCACACCTCGAGAGGTCACACTGAAGGTCAAGGCAGGGTGCAGAGAGAGAGAAAGGCAGCACCTGGGGCACGTGCCTTTGTTGGGGCCCGTGGATGGAATGCTTTGGGGTTCCTGAGCTAGGGTTGGACTGATCAATTTAAACCAAAAAGAGTGGGGTTTTGGTAAGTTCTATGAGGCGTCTAATCTAAGGCGGGCACAAAGGGAAGACCCTGGGAGGTGGGAACACTGCTGGGAAGTCATATCAGGAACTTACATTTGCATACATCTGAGGGCTGCTGTTTAGGGCACACGCTTGCATGAGGGGCTGGTGTCAGTTTAAGGGCCCCAAAGGCCGCTTGGCCAAAGAAAATGGGTGCCAGGCAGCGACACCGTGGAATAGCTTAGCTCAATTCTCAACGATCTCCCAGACCAATACACAAAATGATTTTCTCACTCATTACAAAGCAGAACAAGCCTAGAAGGAATCGTTAAAAAAAAAAGAGGATAACACAGGAGGTGTCCCTTTCCTGTTTCTCATAAGGACGCTGAATGTGTTTGCTAATTCCTAGAGCATGGAGCATGTTTTTGGAAACCCAAAGGCAGTCAAAGACTCTTGAAAAGGAAAACCTCATGAAAAAATTCTCTTTTTGTGACTTCAAATTCGTTGTACCGTTCATATAGCTGGCCGTTTGCTGGCTGTCGGGATCGAGTTCTTCCAGTGCCCCAGATGTGTGTGGGTGTAAAGGATGCAGGCGTTATGAAAACTTCTGCTTCTGTTTGGGATAAAAATGAAAACTAGACAAGACTACTATAACGAATTCTAATTCATACCGGCTTTGGGAAACCAGTTGCCAAGGAACTTAACACCACAGGGACTTGGGGAAATGTGAGCCTTGAAGAGCTGGCCCTGACTGTTTGCCCCCATTTTTATCACCATTCCTGAGAATAAGTTTTATTCACAATATTCCACCTGGTATGGGCTACAGAGAGAACCAGAAGTACTTTCGAGATGAGGAAAGGTCATTATAGCATGCCGAACATGAACTGGAGGCAGAGTAATTTCCCGGTACTTCTTCCCCAGGTGACCCGACCAACCTTAAACACGACTGCTCCTCGTGCGACAGGGAAGGCTCGGCCGTGTGCTCAGGCCTGTCTTATTAGTTTAATGTTTATGGTTAACACACGTGGGCTTAGGAATTTATTTTGGTGCATCATAGCACTAATAAAATAGGGTAGAGATGTTAACAGCGTTTGATGAGTGTCTGAGTTCAGAATACTTCTTAACACGCTTATGATCACAATCAGTGTCATTCAATATAGACCATCCACCGTCTGCTGTGTTGAGAAAAGAGAGATTTTTTTTCACCATAAGAAATTATGCATACATAAGATAAAATTTACCAGATTAACCATTTGAAGCGTACATTTTCAAGTGCACTCACATTATTGTGCAGCCATTTCTCCCACCCACCCCCAGAACTTCTGCATCATCCCAGACTGAAATTGCACCTGTTAAACACTTGCCCCCATTGTGCCTCTCTCAGACCTGGCAACCACCGCTCAACTGTCCGCCTTTATTAATTCGACTCCTCCAGTTACCGCACATCAGTGGAATCATATAGTATTTGTCTTTTGTAATTGTCTGATTTCACTTAGCATAACGTCCTCAAGCTTCATCCATGTTGTCAGAATTTTTGTCCTTTTTAGAGCCAAATAATATTTCACTGTGTGTGTATAGCACATCTTCTTTGTCCATTCATCTGTCAATGGGCACTTGGGTTGCTTCCACCTTCGGCTACTGTGAATAATGCTGCCATGAACGTGAGTGTACCAATATCTGTTCAAAATGAGGTCTCTCTCTTTTGGGAAAGGCAGGGCAAATGGGAAAAATTCATGCTTTCTTGAGTTATTATGACTCAAAATTACCCTAAACCCGTTTTTCAGGTTTTGAAAAGAAGATGTCACAATTAATGAAGAGCCTGAAAAATGTGAGTGGAATATATTAGGTGGCTTTTTTCCCCCCTAACAATATAAGGGAAGTGAAACCAAACAACACTGAATCTTTAGAGAGTTGCCATGCTAATATTAGATGATAATTAAAAAAATTTTAAATAAGAGATTCATCTGGCCCTGTGGACGAGTGTTGAGTTAGAAATAATCTCACCCTGGCTTTTATGGTCCTAGATGGTAAGATTTCAAAATCCAGAGGGCAGAATACTTATAGAAACCTGAGGAAAACCTAAATAAGAACCTTGTGAAGTCACTAACTATAACCATGAGATTATAGAAGTTTGCTAATATTGCTTATTATATTATTTATGAGAGGAAATAGTGTACGTTTATGTGTGAATTTTTGTTTTTCATTTTTCATGGTTACCCTAACGAAACAACAGCTAGCCCTGGTGGCCTAGTGGTTAAGAGCCGGTGCGCTCACTGCCACGGCCTGGGTTTGTCTCCTGGTCAGGGAACCACACACCCGTCTGTCTGTCTGTTGTCACATTGTGGTGGCTGCTGTTGCCATGATGCTGAAAGCTGTGCACCAGTATTTCAAATACCAGCAGGGTCATCCATGGTGGACAGGTTTCAGTGGAGCTTCCAAACTAAGACAGACTAGAAAGAAGGACCTGGACACCCACTTTGGAAAAAAATGGCCCTGAAAACCCTGTGAATAGCAGCGGAGCATCGTCTGATAGAGAGTGGGAACGGGAGAGGACGGCGCAGAAAGACCAGCCAGGGTTCCTCTCCAGTGCCCACAGGGTCGCTAGGACTCGGAATCCACTCTACGGCACCAACAACAAAACAAAACAGCCATGGTTAGATATCTACAGACTGGAAATATAAACTCCGGAATAATGGAAGCAACGAGGTTCTTATGCAAGAGTGATGTGGGCGTTCAGGTGCAAGAGTTTCTTTCAAAAACAGGCTGGCAGCCGCCCCTGCCCTCGCGGAGGCAGCCCCGGGGATCGGAAGGCTGCGGCGGCCCACAGTTAGCCTCGTGGCCGGCAGATGGCAGCACAGAGAGCCTGTCCAAGTCGCCGCGGGCTCCGAGCTGGACTAAGGGCCTTCGAGCAACGGCTCAGCGAGCTACGACAGCAAGCGGCAGAGAGAGCTCTTGGTAAGTGAGTAAGCCTCTTGAAGAAGTGAAAAAGGCCAAGCTAACCAGCAGTCTTAGGTCTTTTCTTGGCAAAAGCCTATTATCTTTCACGATTTAGCTTTTTGTTCCTGAAGATCTCACCCAAAAACTATTTCATGCCCTGAATCCTTTTTGTAGTGCTTTGCTGTGCCTGTCATATCCAGCTTGTCACATACTGCAACCTCCTTATACACATCTGCCCTCTACATTGTGTCCTCCTTTTTAAACATCTTTGTGTGTGCCAGGGGCCTAGAACAATGCTCTCCACATATGAGAAGCTCAATGAATGTGTTTTTATGGATAATGAAATGGTAAATACACTTATATATTTTTCTAAGATAATTCACAAAGTTTGTCATAATATCTTTACTATTAAGATAAAAAATTGTGAACTAGATGCAGGTAAGTACATTTATCCTTAAAACTCCAAACTTAAATCACATGGGTAAACGAACTCATGTTAAACTTGAAGAAAACCTTTGGTGGCATTCCATATTCAACATTTTTATTGGCTTAAGTGAATATAGAGAAAGCAGCCTCATTAAACTGACAGATGACATAAAGTTGGAAGGAATTGCTAATAAAGTGAATACGGGGCTCAAAAAGATCTGGATGAACCAGACGGATGAGCCAAAATCAGCAAGATGAAATTTAACAGGGAAAATGTAAAACCCTGAATTCAGGTTAGAGTAATCCACATGACATGCATTACAAAGGGAAGACCTGGTTTCATAGGAGGTGGGGGGGAAGGGAGCAGGAAGAGAAGGGGAGGGGGAGTAGTCTTTGTGAAAAGCTGGAAACAATGTAATTGCTAATTAATAAGGAAATAGTTAACTTATGGCTCATTCTACGGAATATCGTACATCTCTTAAAAAGAGCAAGTTAGATCTATACATACTGATCTGGAAAGATTTCCAAGGCATATTACCAAATGAGAAATTATCACGGAAAAAATTACACAAGAAATGCAAATCAAAATGGTTATGTATGCTCGTGTGTATATATATATAAGTACCTGCAATTGCATAGAAGAAAGACTGGAAGGATATACATCAAGATGTTAATACTGAACTTCTGAGCAGGGCTGTGAAATGAGACTTTCACTTTTGATTTTATGTACTTCTTTATTTAATTTTAAATGTAAATATATTTACATATTAATTCTATAATAACGTAAGTCACATTGGTGGCCTTTTAACTGAAAATGAGGAAAGGTGAAGAGGCAGTTAAAAAGCTAACTCAAAGTGCCTTGGTAATAACGTCTGTCCAGAGCAGTCGCCCCACTGCTCGGCCATCCTGAAAAGCTGCACCTCGTCGTGCTGGGCACCATCTCCCTTCTAAGAGGACACTGATGTATGGAAGTGCATCTGCTGCCTTGAGGGGGAGCCAGGAAACTCGGGGCACAGGTACCACTGCTTCACTGCCAGTGGTCAGAGAATGTATTTTATTCTTTCTTACCTGTCTGTACCTAGTAGGTAGGGAAACAGAAGTTGCTTAATATTGAATGAATGAATGAATGAATGAATGGCCAAGCGGGGAATGTGGAGCCGTGGAGCTGGAGAATAAGTTTGATAATGAACTTGGATCTATTTTCAGCTATTTAAGGTTCTTAAGTGGAAAATATACTTACTTTGGGTCCACCAGAGGGCAGAACAGATGCTGGAGAGCAGATTCTATAAGCCGGCCGATTTCAGCACAACAGTAACGAAACCTCCTGGTGGCCCACGGGCCCCAGCCCCTCCTCTGGCCTCATCTCCCATTCTTCCTGTGACTCTGGGTGCTGGCCTTTCTCACTCACTGCACTGCTCTTCCCTAAGAGCTCCTTTTGGCTGGATTCCTTGTTCGCTTTTGGTCTCTTAGAAGAGAAGACTTCTCTGGCTCCCCTACACTAAATAGCAATTTTCTTTGCCCCCTGCACTTCCTAGCTCCCTTCTGTTGTTGAAGTTTTCTCATTGCGCTTGTCTGCAGCACACAGAATCCACAGCATCTGTTCTAGTCTGCCCCTCAACATGAAGGCAGAGATTTTATTTTGCTCACAGTTCTGCTGCCCAGTACTTCCTGGCACTCAGTACTCAATAAATATTGGCTGAGTAAATGAAGAAAGATGTGCAGGAGTGGAATGGAGTGTCTCAAGCAGTGGAGACTGCCTCCTTAACCCTGTCAACGTTGGGGAAGATGGGTAGCCCTATGGTGTTGGCTACTATCTTCAGGAATTCAATGTACTAGGAGAATTCTAGACTCCACTCCACATCCTCAGTGTGGCAGGACCATTTCCACAGGTCTTCAAGCTTGACATGTCATCTCCCTGAGCTGCACCCTCCTGAGCCCTTCAGCAGGAATACTGTGCCCAGCAGGCCAGCTCCTTTGTGGTGCTGCTGGGAGGGTTAATGAGAACATATACATGGAGCGCTTGGTAACGTGCATGTAAGGTAGTTAGAGACCTAACCAGGTGAATCAAAGCTTTCTTCCTCACGCTGCTGATTTTCCTCTAACTACAGGGTAATACGGCTGTCATCACCTGACCTTGTTTGCTGTGGTATTCCCTCAGTCACTCCTCTCCCGTCCTACATGGCTAATCTCTCCTCCTCCTCTAATGGACTTATCTCAGCCTTTGTGTAAATGTGCTTTTTTTTTCAAGCTTCCAGCTTATCAAGGTTTGCTTGAGTCATTCCTATCTAAAATATCATCCCTCATCTTTCCAGCTTGGGATGTATCTGATGGAAAACAGATGCCAATAATATTTTACTTAGTGCTTTTAAATAAACTATCATATTTGACTGCCGTTAGCCTTGGCAGGTATTCAGTGAGCCCATTTTAAGATGAGGAAACTGAGATCTGGAGAAATAAGTGAGCTCCTGTCTCCCCGCCACAGACCCCTCTCAGTGCCGTGCCTGCTGCTCTCGAGTTGCTCGTTTAGCTTAGTGAGAGCAGCGATGGGCAGCGTAGGCCCGGCCACCCTCTAGAGCACTATGTTTGTCCTGAGTCAGCCCTGACCCACTCACACCAATTGTGACCCACTTTTTGACAGCTGCACCTCTACGGAAGAGTTGTCTGAGATCCTGATTCTCAGTTTCTCAATAAACCGCGTACAAGGTGGAATTAGCAGCTGGGACGTGCCTGCTACCTCGTGAACTCCCAGAGGTCACGTCCACTGGTGCTCAGCCAGCGCTGGAGGCTCTCCGCAGGCTGGCCCACATCAGCCGTGGACCCGACACAGCCAAGTGGACAGAGTCCTTTGGGGGAATCTTTAACAACAACAAAAGAAGAGCTTTTTCTTACCTGGTACAAACTGTAAATTGATGAATCGAGATATATATTAAGGACGACCATTTTCAGAGTTTAGGCTCTAATTTTCGGGTGTGTGGCCAGACCTCTCTATAAGTTCTTAAAAGTGGTCATTAGTAGTCTGTAATTAGTTTGACCCAGTCTTTTAATGCCTTGAGAATAACAATCTCCATAGCTTGTAGGAGTGAACACAGCGATGTGAAAGTTGCGTGCTGTTTAACAGGCCATGTGCAGAGCACTCTGGAAGGGAGCCGGGGACTATCTCTTATCCTTTTTCTATCAACTGGATGAAAGCTGACTGGTTTTTGTCCTTTTAAATCCATAAAAATACTCACAATTATTGATGTGTAAGATGCTTTGAAGTCCTTAGATGGAAGGCTCATCCTATCAAAAGGACAGAGCCATTGTTGGCTGTCGTGGGGACAGTGCCTGAGGGACAGGCAGGCCCGCAGGTGGCAGCAGACACTCATACATACAGGGACAGGATGGCCTGTTGGGTTTATTTCCCATGGAAGTGGGCACCAAAGAATAAAAAGGAGTTTCATAAGACAGCTTTGGTTACATACAAATATACAGGAAGAAAATCCCATAGAAAAAGACACCTCATAGAATTTTTCTCATGCCTCAGCCAACCCTCACCATGAATAACATTTTAAAGTGTCAGCTTCCATGATTCTTCTAGGAGCCAAACTGGCCATGTGAAGCCAACTCAGCATTCTCCAAGCTACAAATCCAGTCCATACACCATACTATGCAAGTGTCCATCGAAAACCTGGGAGAGGTGAGCATGGGGTTGGACAGAAAAAAACCTTTCTTTTTCTCTTACCAGTCAATCTTTCCAGTGACAGAAGCTCTTCTGTAACTGGGGCAAAAGACTCCCAGAATGGTGGACAGACACCCTGGTAACTTACCTCTTTGGTGTTATGAAACATAAAATATTAACATACTTATACAAAACTGGCTACAGATGAAATTAAAATCTGCTATTCTATTAAAAACTGCAATAGATTTTAAATAACTTATATTTTTAATATTTAAATGACATTTGAGACATTACAAAATTATTTTAGTTACAAGCATGTAATTAAAGCTATTATTTGGTATTACACAGCGTTTTTATAACGCTATTCCTGGCAACACGAAAATGTTTACACTCATTGAAGTATGTTGAATACCATTTGTTGGAAACCATATCAGGCATAATGATAATATTAGGGTTCAATTTGTTCTATAGAACTGCTAAACATTTATCTAAACCCTAGTTTCTATTTTTTTTAAAATGTCTATTAATTCTATTTTCACTTAAAAAACTCAATGTTGAAGAGGGAAACAAACTTTCGAAGCAGACAAAACTCATTTTTAATCATCAGAATGTAGAGTCTAGTCTTTCCATCTGTTCTTTAAAAATAGTACCACCCCCCCCCCCCCCCCCCAATTTGTTCTGCACCATGATGTGTACTGTGGCAATAAAAGGTCCCAGGTAGCCTCTTTACATCAGCGTTCCTCGCGTTTACCACAGTGATGGAGAAGGCACACACTGTGAAGGGAGGGAGGGCGTCTGGAGCCAGACTGCTGTTGGCAGTTGGTGGTGGTACCTCCAGTCTGTATTTCTTATGCAAAATTAGACCTAGATTTATAAAATGAGGCCATTTGCTATCTAAGCCATCACTAAGAACTTGTAGTTTGTTGCCCTTGAGGGAGGCTAAAATGTTTTTATGTACTACATACCACTATTAGCATAGTGGACAGCCTCTCAGTGGCACTGCAGATTATGCATAACTCTAAGGCCATATTTTAAATTAAATGATAGTACCTAATTAGACACCATTTACATATCACAATCAGAGCCTTCGAAATAGGAGAGACATATAATAGTTTTCAGAACATCTTGTAGATTAAAAGAAATGTCTTATTTTAAAGTTTTCACTTAAAAAAAGTATAACAGTTTGAAGCATTAACCTTGTCCATCGTTAAGAGACTAAAACTTCCAAAGCAAATAAAAGAACCAAGATTCTCTATGTTTACTTTTAATTCAGGAAAAACGACAAAGGGAACCCTAAGAGGAGCAACTGGACCTTCTTAGTGTTCCCTTTGGGACCTGGCATTTCTCTCCCTTCCTCAAAGAAAGAAATAAACGCCGATATCTTCTGTTAAAATATGAAAGTACCTAACACATATAACCCCTGCCAACACCGGGTTCCATTGAAACTAATTTTAGTAAAAATCAATACAGGCACAGAATTAGCCTCTGCTTTGAAGCTTTAGGAGAGTGCAGCTTCGTCGGAGGCGTGTGGAATTTCATGTGAATCTACAGTAGTTTCCAAGGGTTGCACTTAAGACAAGAACTTTTATGAGGAATGCTGGTGACTGTGCTTTGGCCGATAAGCACAGGCGCCTCATCCTTTCATGCTCTCTCTTATCTGATAGCTCAGTAATGTGTTAAACTGGTTTTTTTGACTTTCCAGAACAATATCTAATTAGCAAATAACACAATTCAGTGACATTTAGCAGTATGCAAATTCCAGACACTGCTATCATGAAAACCGTAAAGACAGTCTTTTCTGTGGGCCTGGAAACGAAGCAGTCCACTGTATTGGGACAAGGCCACGCGTTACACTTCACCAAACGCTGCATGGCGAACCCGTCATACATGACATAGAAGACATACATGAAGACAGCCTCAAAGATGACCCGGAAGAAGATGCTGCTGGTGTATGTCCACCACAGTGACCCTTCGATACGGACCTTCTGGCTTTTGATCTCTTCGATGTCTTTAAATTCACTCTTTATCTCTCCTTTAATGAACTTCCTCTTCTTTTCATGTCTCCGGTAGGCAACATGCATGGCCACCAAGAGAGCTGGCGTGGACACGAAGATCAGCTGAAGAGCCCACAGTCGGATGTGAGAGATGGGGAAATAGTGATCGTAGCAGACATTTTTGCACCCTGGCTGTAAAGTGTTGCAGACAAAATCGGCTTGCTCATCTCCCCACACTTCCTTTGCAGCTACAACAAGGATCATAATTCGGAAAATGAAAAGGACAGTGAGCCAGATTTTCCCAATACTGGTGGAGTGTTTATTGACACCCCCCAGAATAGTCTGCAATGTGCTCCAATCCATCTTCTCCTCTGGGCAGTGTGCACTGGAAAAGACAAGATGAACACAGGACAGAGGTGAGTAGTCGGGACAGAACCTGGGATGGCTCTCTGGGTCTCAGGTAAGTAAGCACTCTTCCTGAGTAAATACCAGCTCTTACACAACCTCACTAAAAAAGGTGAAAACAAAACCGACTTAGTTTGCCATAGGATTCAATGTATAGTTTCCAAACCACCTTGGACATGTTTCACGTGCTCTCTAACAAACAGCAGCTCATTCACCTGAGTAATTCACCCAATCTTCAGCACATAATAAAAATTTGGGGGAGGGGAGAAAGCACCACTAGCAGGAGAAGTCACTAACTTTAAGTTAGTGGGTTAACTAATAGTGCTGATGGAACTGTCCATAGACACCCCCTGGGTCTTCCCGGCCCGCACAAGTCCCTCAGCGCTCGAGCAGCATTCCACAGCCGCATCGGCTCGCCAGCCTCAAGCTCTGGACAGTACCGCTGGGCCTGACACCACTGGACTTCACCAGCAGGACCCACCCTGCCTTGGAGGCCAAGTCTCCCTGCAGAGCCACCTTCTCTAATATACTTCAATGAATTTTCATGGACTTGGGATGTGGCAGTGAAACGACTGTTACCAATGGTGGAGTTTACATTCGAGGCACCCCAAGTTAAAATTTCACAAAGGGCCCGACTCCCATTTTCTGTATCAAAAGGAGCATGTTGGAAATGGTCTCTCCAGGAAGAAAAGCCACCACGCAGGTGGATTTTTGCGTCCATTTTGTGTGTGGATTGGCGGTCCTCACTGTCACGCTGCCACTGATGCCTCGGCTGTACTCAGGGATATCTGTTTTGAAAAGTGTTGCAACTATGCATTTTTATTGTGGGCTATGGTTTTAATTTAGAAGTGTCTCTAAAGAGGCAAATTATGAAAAATGACAGAAAATTAACTCAGTGAGTCCCCAGTAACTGGCCCTACAAGGTGACGTCACTGTATTGAAGTTGAGAACCAAAGCTCGCTGGGGTAGTGTGCTACCTTCTCAAGAGGGATTTGGAGAAGCCATGGCTCAGTCTTCCGGGAGCCAGTGGTCTTTTCTCCATCCCAGGATAAGAACTGTGCTCACTTATCCATTGTTACACCCTGTCTGTCTCAATCAACCCCTCTCCTAGACAAGATCCCACCTCTCTAAAATCCTGATGGGTAATCTGTTTTCCGCCCCTTCTAAGCTGTCACCAAATTCTCTCTCTCTTACTTAAAAGCATAATGTTCTCCTCATTTGGAGCAAGTTGGGCCCTGTTTCCTGATGGACTTCCTAAATAGGCTCGGAATGAATGTCTTTCGTCACTGCCCAAGATGACGAGATGCCAAGATGACTGTGGGGCCCCAAGGTCTGGCTGAAAGCGTCCTGTGCCTCTTTGGTCAGAGGAGGCAGGAGAGACATGGAGAAGAGTCATGGAAATGAAAGGTACGTAAGATTGAAATATGCTCAGAAACCTTTAGCCCTACTCAGCTGGAAAAAGAGAAACACAATTAGAAAAACCAGTGGCTTAGTCCAGGTTCTGCTGTGACCCTTGACTGACTGATTGATTTGCTGAGGGAGACTGGCCCTGAGCTAACATCTGCGCCCATCTTCCTCTCTTCTGTGTGTGGATCGCTGCCTCAGCGTGGCGGCCCACCAATGGTGTAGATCCGGAACCGGGAACCCAGCTGGCCGCAGAAGCAGAGCCCGCTGAACTCAAACACTAGGCCACTGGGCAGGCCCCTAGTCCTGACCCCTGCAATACAGACTGTCTGGGAGGTCTCTAGGTGTAGCAAAGGGCGAGCTGCCAGAGGCTCCACACCTCAGTCTAGTCCTGCCCTAACAGCAGGACCAAAACTCCTATTTTAACCATCTTAGGAAATTAGACGCCCCAGTTCTTCCCTGGCACTTACTAAGTGGAGAACAGGACACTCACTGAACTAAACTGTCCATGGTTTATAGCAACACATTTGGCTAAAAATCGAGGCCTGGGGCTTGTGCCTTGCCCTCTTGCATAGCACCAAACACAGACCCCACACTCTTCTATAAACCAGCCCAATCACCATCAGTTGAGAAAAATACAGCTTGAAGTAAACCCTATGTTATTATTTTTTAAAGCTCTTGGTTGGGTTGCATATACCTGTTCTAAAGATCTTTTCAGGAAGAGGAGCAAATTAAAATTGGATCCCAAAATGGGATATGGGTAGTAGGTCAAGATGGACTAACCAAGCAGGATGAAATTGTTCTCAATGTTCCATCAGCAGGGAGCTGCCCTCCTGCCCTTCCTGACCTGGCAGGTGGGTCCCAGGCAGGCTCCTACCTGGCCAACGCGCCCTGCAATTGTTTGGAGTGCTGCCAGAGGCAAGTGGAGGAGCTGGTTCTGTTCCTTAGGGAAGGCACTGGGTGAATCACCAGGTTCCAGAAAAGCCGAAGCGAATTCTTTACCCCTGAACTCTTCTCAATCCTTACTTTTTTGATGGTTGATCTCGACTAGCTGTCTCCACAGAGAGCCCCCACCCCTCTCCAGGAGTCTGTAATTGTGACCGACAGCACACTAGTTTTGGAACAGACTCAAAGGGCAAATGGGGACATGACTGTCGCCACACATCTCAAGACAGAGTCCCAAGGAAATGATCGCAGGTGTTCAGCTATCAGAAGCTGGAGGACGCACGCCGTGTGGGCTGACTTCCCGCCTCCAGGGAGCAACACCGAAGGGCGAGGCAACTGTCCTCAAGAACGCGTCTCTCAGCTGTGCACTGACCCACTTGTAGACAAGTGCCTAACAGCTGGAAAACAGCGCCTGGAAGCAAACGTTCCTGAATTGTGTAGGCAAAAGAGAAGCAACCCAAGCCTCGACTCGGTGCCCCCGCGCAGGAGCGGGCGTTCCCGCTCACCCGCCCGCCGCGGGCCGGGGCTCGTCCCCGCGAAGGCGGCGCGGGGGGCGAGGGTCAGTTTCCTCCAGGGAAAGCTGCCGGCTCAGCAAACTCAATCGAGTTTTCCCCCCAAGCTAAGCCTTCGACCAATCAAAAACTTTCAGAGGCGGCAGATAAAGTACCCCGGCGGCTGTGCGAGCACTTCCCCGCAGGAATACCACCGACGACCACACAGTCACGTGGCGGTCGAACTGTCCCGGCTTCCTCCCCGCCCCCGCGCCCGGCGACCAACCCTGGGGGGCGGTGGCCGCGTCCCCTTCCCCAGCCGGAACAGCCCGATTCCAAGTTCAGAACTCGGCCCAAGAAACCCTCTTTCCAAAAGTCCGCTCTCGCCACCTGCCCTCCACCCCAGGTCCGCTGTCGCGACAGCCCGGGACAGGGCGGGCGCCGGGGCCTCGGTGCGCGCCGGGTCCAGCCTGGGGCCCGGGTTCCCCGGCCGTCCCGGGGCGCCGAGAATCGGGCGCCGGCCTCTCCGCTCCGACCGGGGCGCCCCGGCGGGCGGCCTCACCTGAGTCGGCGGGAGCGAGCGGCGGGGCTGGGGCCGGGGGCCGGGGGCGCGGGGGGCGCGGGGGCGGCCGGGGCACTCCGCCGGGCCGGCTGCTGCTGGCCGGGCCTCTGTGGCGCTCGCTGCGGGCCGGGCGCCGCCGGCTGGCTGGGAGTCGGGGCGAGCGCAGCGCGCCGGTCGCGTCCTGGGCACCTGTGCGCGCCGGCCGCGCCTTTTAACCGCACCCCACACCCCGCCCCCTCCCCGCGACCGTGCAGATCGCCGCCGGGGGCGGTTCCTCGCCGCCGGGCCGGACCCGGGGCTGCGGGCGGGGCGCGCCGGGCCTCCCGGTACCCCGAGCGCCCCTCGAGGCCCTGGAGAGCCGGGACCCCCAGTACCCCAGCCCCCGAGCGCGCCGACCGCTCCCGCCCCCCAGCCCCTCGGCGGCCCGGGGTCCGAGCGGGGAGGGCCTGAGCCCGGTGACCTAAGATCACGCGCAGCCCTAGGCCTCGGCTCCCTGCGTTTTGGGGAGTGAGGGGGGATAAAAGATCATTGTTCCTGTTATTGTTATTTCTACTTAGACTAGTTCAAGAGTACTATTGTATTTAAAGCTCTCCTTTAATTTGAAAAACAGGCGTTCCCAACGGTTTGAAGATTTAAGTTGAGGCCGCGGAGGTTCCAGGCCCCGGCCGCGCTCTCCGCTGTAGCGCGGACGCGCAGAGGCGGTTCCCTCCTTAGGATGTGGGTTCAGAGCGGGCGAGGAGGTGGCGCCACCAGTGCTGGACAAGCCCCCGATTCTTTCTCTCCCCCAAATCTCACAGGCAAACTTCGCAAACGCCGCCTTGAATTCCCTAATTGATTCGATCACTTTGGACAATATGCCAAGAGCAGGGGGCGGGGGCGGTGGGAGTGGGGGGACACAAGTCTGGCTTTTGCCAAGGCTGGCGCGCGCGTGTGTCTCCGTGGGCCTGAACGTCTAGCCACCTGCGCCCCAGCGGAGACTGTTTCCCCTGGGCCCAGATCACTTCTTCCTCCTTCCACAGGCGAGAAATCGCAGGAAAATCGCAAGGAATCGTGTCCACCGACCCTTCTTTCCCCTGCACACGCACACGAAGGGGGAGCACTGATGCGATTTCTGAAGATCCCTGAGCAGCTCGGCTCTTCTCCCGGAAGCCTGTGCTTGGAGTGTGAGGGCTCATTGTTCACGTTTGGTTGGGTATTTTGATGTCTTGAGATGCAGGTGACAGGAAATGGATATTCACAAAGCAAGTGGTAGTGATGCGGGGTCGGTGAGCCGAGGAGTCGAAAGAAAGATTTCTTAGACTCTCAAGATCTGGCAGTAGTGCTCTTTTATTTAGAGAATAGTGTGGAATAGCATGGGGACAGGACCCATGGGCAGGCAGAGCTCCTGCTGCTGCCCTGAGTTGAGGGTTAGGGCTAATTTTATAAGGCATGGGTACGTGACTTATTTTTACTGGAAAAAAAGAAAAAGAAAAAGATGATGTAAAAAGTGATTAAATGATTTCAGTGCAGATGGGGTCTGGTTATTGTGCGGTCATATAACTTTAGATACAAATCTGGCCATATAGATCGGCAGGTAGGTGAGGATGCCCTGGGCTTCGTTCCCTGGGGCGGTCCTAATTCATACCATAAAAAAAGTGCACTGGGTCGTATAGTTTGGCATGTAGGCCAGGTCACCTTGGGCTTCTCTAGCTGGGGCAGCCTTAATCCACATCAGTAGGAGAATTAAAATGGCAAGAGCAGGCCACTTTGGGGCATTGCGTCCAGCCTTCGTGGCTGTCACCTGCTCAGGTACCTTGCTTCATGATTCCCGCAGAAAGCCAGCGTGGAGGTGCAGGCGTGCTCGCTCTCACGCTCGACTATGCTTAGGTCAGGTTTATGTTAAGCAAAGATGATGATTCATCTTGGCAGGGCAGATGTGGCCGCAGAAGTGGATTTCCCATGATTGCCACCATTAGCGTGAAGGTATTGACTTTTCCTTGTAAAACTAGCGCCATCGCCATGGGCCAACTCAGGCCGTTCTTGTATGGGCGAACAGGAGTTTTGTCCCGCGGTTGCTGCCCCACCTTCCAGCTCTAAGTCTTAGTCTGTGAGGGAGTGTCTGTTCATGCAGAGACGAAGCCCCAAGGGCTGCCAGAAGCCCCACACGGCCAGCTGAGAGATGTGCTGAATCGGCTGGTTAGAAATTACAGGGCAAACCCGGGTGGGTGGAGGCGCCTCCCGGGTCTGAGAACACTGCAGGGGGGAGGGGGGAGGTGACGGGGCGGGCGGGCTGGGGGAACCTAGCTGTCAGGGCCTGGGGGGCTCCTCCTTTTAGCTTTTTCGGCGGCAGCGCTGTTTAGTCCGCTAGAGTCCTGGCTGGGTTGGAACGAAGGAAGCGTCTAGAACCGTTGTGGGAAGATGGCTGGTAAAGATGGTTTGGAGGGTGGAGGTTGACTCACTTTCCCCCACTGAAAGATTTCCCCTTGGGTTTTAGTGGCTATGTCATGATTACAGGGAGCTGTTCAACTTCCTTTTCCTTGTTTCCCCTGACTTGTTCTCCTGATTTGCCTAATTAGTGTGTGTTGTTGGCTGAATGTACATCACAGCCACTGGGTATTTGAGGATATATAGTTAGACCTCCTACGGCTCTTAAGTCTTAACTTACAGTTCAGCACTTGATTTTATTCTGTTTTGTATGGTTTCTGTTGTGTTTCTGTGTGTTGGTGTTTTCTTCCTAACCAGACTTGGATTCCTCTCGGGCAGGGAATCTTATGTTTGTATTTTTGTGTCCTTCAGAGAAGAGGAGAGGAAGGAGAGAGAAGATGGACGAAGGGTGTCGAGTCTGGATATCTGAAGTTATTGCCACACGTGCCTGCTGCTTGATGGGCACTTTTGTCTCGTTAACTTGTAGGCACTGAACAAGATAGAGACTAGTTTTTGACCTGGTTTTATGGGAAGAACTCTGGTGTCTCTGGATTGGTCTTGGATGAAGCTAATCGGAGGACAGGCAATGCCCAGGGAAGATGGAGCACTTCCCGGTGACTCCTCGTGCTTAGCCAGTGAGGGTGTGCTGCAGCCACACCTGGTCACTTCAGAGTGTCAGACAGACGGGTGACTAATACTTTTACATACCTACTTAGTAGCAAGCAGGCAAATCCCAGGTGTTTATAATTGAGCTGAACTTTTATGCAGATGTTTAAAGTGATGCAGTTGTCAGGTTATAAGGTGAAATGCTAATGTGTAAAGTTATTTGGCATTTTAATTTGACAGTCGTTTTATAAATAAACCAAAAAGAAAGAAGTTGCTATTGTGCAAGAAATCAGTGTGAGACAAACAGTATTTCTTAATATATTATAATGAATGAATGCTTGCCAGCTGCCTAATGGGGTGGCCTCTTGATTCCCCCTGGGAAGGATGCTCTGAATGTACATAACAAATACCTCAGTTAAATCTCTGACTCATGCATCATATGAAGGTGATAGCAGAAAATGTCTCAAGACAAGAAGACACATATTCTTTATGTATTTAAACCACCCGATGGAGGATGGCGAGAGACCCTTCCTGACACCTTGAAGTTTTAGAACAAGTTAGATCCATTGAATAATTCTTAGCTATTAGTTATTAGAGGCATTAGATATTGGCTTTCACCCACTTTCTTGGCTTTGCTGTTGAAATATTAGTCATATTAATAATAGGAAAAAAAAAAGAGAAAGTTCAGCTCTCCTCAAAACTGGAAACTGAAGCAGTTGGAAACTGAAGTCTGACGAGCCGGTGGCACCTCTGGGTAACTAACGACGACTTGTATCTGATAACACAATTTTAAAGCAGGAGTGGCCCTGGTGTGATCCTTTTTAATTTTTGTGGATAATTATTACAGGAGACAACCATTTCACTACGATTTCTCTCTGCGTCATTGACCCTCACTTACGTCTCCTGAAAATTGTTAACGTCAAATCATTTAGGGGAAAAAAATCAATTGTGACATTCAAGGAGTAAAAACAAATCTCAGAGTTCAATAATTGAATTGTTCTTATCTCTGCTTTCAAATTAAAGACATCTCGTAAAAATTCCAGCTTTTGAGTTGTGGCTGAAACTGTTATAAGCCTTTCCATTTCCCTCATCCTATTCTTATATTCACACAGAAAATATTTTGGGGAGATTGGAGTTGCTGGATGTGTCTCAGTTGCAAGGCAGTGATAAAAGAAGTCCAATTCCTTGATTTACTGAGTGAGCACGTGTTCTTCCTCGCACAGACATCAGTGGAGCTCTTTTGTGGCTACTAAGCAGACTGGAGAAGTGACAAAGATACTTCCACATATGTTTGTATCAAAAGCACATGTTGGTCAAGATGATTTCACTCATATGTGGAATATGAACAAACACATGGACAAAGAAAACAGTTCAGTGGTTACCAGGGGAAGGGGGTGGGGGGTGGGCACAGGGGGTGAAGGGAGCACTTATGTGGTGACAGTCAAGAAATAATGTACAACTGAAACCTCACATGGATGTAAACTATTATGAACTCAATTTAAAAAAAAACCCAGGAAAACAAAAAAGCACATGTTGGTCAGAAATGACTTCAGAGCTATAACTCTCCTGGCTGACCTTCTAACGAATGGAACAATTAAATTCTGTAAGCCATGGTGGCTTGTCAAAATGGAAATACTTCATCATTCACAAAGGAACGAAAGAGATTTCTAGGTTTTAGTTTGTGCTAGAGCCACATTGTGTTATACAGCATCTTGAAGAGCTTTTGGAATAAGTTAGGGTCCAGTAAACACTCAGAAGTTGCTTTAGTAAAAAATATATATATATAGACCTAGGTTTGACAAGGGACTATCGAGCGGATTCCCAGGTTATATTATATTTGATAGACTGCAGCAGCTTTAATGAAATGCTATTCTAGAATGTCCTGAATTTGAATTTGTCACTCTCTGGAAACCACTGACTATGTCGTCAGTTTGGCTTCTGAGGTCCCCGTCGGGTGGATTCTCTGACTTGGAAAGTGCCTCTTCAGAACTGGGTTTGTGTGTTAACTCTTCGTCTAACCTTCTGCTTAAATTGTGTCAGAGCTATTTCTACTTTGGGAGAAGAAGCTCATATTGGTGTGTAGAGCTCTTTGATTTAATCTCGTCCTTAAAAAAATCTCCGTGCCAGGAACAAAAGGCGCTCGCAATACCCAGAGGGTGCAGCAGAGGGCACTGGGAGGACTTGTCAGCAAGTCTGTAAAACGAGCGCACTTGGAAGAGTGGGAGAAAAATGGACAATCTTTTCTTCTAGCCTAGTGTTGCTTGTCCTGACCTAGTTAGTAGGTTTGGAAATAAATTTCTTTGTTCCTTTTTTTCAAAATGGAATAGAAAATATCAGAATGCATTGCTCTTATTAAGTAATGTTTTATGAAATGTTTGTTTTGTGTGTGTTTTCATATTCCTATATGTATTGGACCCAACGTAGAATGTACTTTTTGCTGTAGATCTCTATCACAAAAAGTTGGAAAGCCACTGTCCTATTCCACTTCCAGGGCAACAAGCCCGTCACTGTGGCTCAGGGGCAATGGTGTGTCACTGCGAGGAGACACAGCCAGGCCCCAGGAGCAGCTCCTGGCTCTGCTGTGCGTTATTGAAGCGCAAAACCCAGTGACCCAGAAACTCCAAGCTGGTGAGGTTTCTCGATGGTTGGGCTGCTTAACGACCTCAGTTCAGCCTGGAAAATGACCTCCCTCCGTTAGGCTTGTTTCCTCAGTGCTCCTGTTTCTGATCTGAGTATGCCATGTGAATGCTCCTCTCTGACTGAGCGTGTTGGGTTTATGGGATGGATGCATAGTAACATTTGATCAGGTCTTTTACTCACAATAAAATTATTTGTCTAAAAAAGGATATATATAATGCTTTGTTGTTTAGTATGCTCAAAAGTCATAGATCAGCCTTTTTCTAAAAGCTTGAGGTCATTATAGTTGATAACGTTGTGAAATTTCAGTTGTACATTATCTGTCCATCACCATATAAATGTGCCCCTTTACTCCTTATGTCCACCCCTCAACCCCCTTCTGCTCTGGTGACCACTAGTCTGGATCAGCCATTTTAATGGATTATGTATTTGAAGAACCAGATGGAGATTTTTAATGTCAAAAATATGGATTGAACTATTGTACTTTGGGAAAGAGAAGACAATAAACAGAATGCCTTTTATTGTTTCTTTATTGCCTTTGAAACAGATCAGTGATGGCGGGGAATGTAGAGTGCCGGGCTGCTCTGCTCAGGGATGTGGCGGCTCCTGCACATGTGCTGCGCTGTTGGCCAGTCTGGAGGATCTTGGCATCATCACCTCCAGCCCCGTCTGACAGGACATTCCTTGTCTCTCCCAGGCTGTATGACACTGCACACTAGGCTAGCAGATGGATACGCTTTGGAAAGACACAATCCCCGCTTACAATTTACCAAAGGAGAAAGGACTGTTGCAGATGTAACATGTTTCAGTGACTAATTTAGATTGTGTAACTGGCACACAAAAACACATCCACGTAACTGAAGGAATCTCTGGGTATAATGTAATGCAAAAGTCACTGTGATAATCATTGATCCACAACTTGATATCCTGAAGTATGCAAAATGCTTTATGTTTATGCTATTGGATAACTCTATGATGAAAGTATTTTTAATCTCGTTCTACAGAGGTGGAAACTGAGTCTTAAAAACCAAGAGATTTTCAAATCGAGGCAACCATTTTTACTAATTTGTGTCTTTTCAGAATTTCTTTATAATGTGATATGAGTCTATATGTGACTTGAATCTATAGAAATATAGATGACTTTTCTTCCCTCTTTAAGACAAAAGGTAGAGCATTGTGCACATTGTCCTACACTTTGCTTTCCTCAATATATCATGAAAATATTTTTATACAAGTAAATGAAGAGCTTCCTCATTCTTTCACACAGCTTCGTAGTATTCCATTATATGAATATATAATAATTTAATTAAAAATCCTTTATTGATAGCCATTTGGGTTGTTTCCAATCTTTTGCTATTACACACAATACTATGGCTTCTGCTTTCAATTAGGATATAGAATGCAAAATACTATTATTCCTAAGGTGACAATAACAAAAAACCTGCTAAGATTAAAATCATACTTTTCTATGGCAATTATCAAAGAACGGTGGACAGAGTAAACTTTGACAAACTGAATTATAGGGAGTGATGGTGAGCAGAGTGCCACAGCTGCTTGCATATCTGGGGAAAACCACCTGGTTTGTGGGAAGGTGGAGAAATAGGCCTCCTATAGCTGGGGAGACTTTATAGAGTTGAGGAGAAATCAGCCAGGACTTTAATAACCCTGTGGGGTACCAGATGGGTTGAAATTTAGAAGTGCCTCAAATGAAAAAATAAATTGTTTGTCTCAACAATCAACCTCCCCCACAATTTTACTGCAAAAACGGTAGTGTAGGCAAGGTTGGAAAACAGAGAATGACAAAATTTCACAGTGCTTGAATTTTGGAGTGGTTCTGGGGTTGAAGTCAAGGTGAGCCAACACTGTATCACCTCTGTGTCTCAGTCTCCTCTTAGCTCAAACACTGGGAAGATCAAAAAGATCAGCCGCTTCACAGTGGAGGTGTAGGAAACTGAGGGTAGGCTGAAGGGCAAAAGGAAATGTCCTTGTTTCCATTATACATCAGAAGCACACTCAATTTAATTAACGCTACAGCTTAGTCTCAGATCAAATGGACTCAATGAAATCTGAAGGATCAAATCCTCATTCTAGCCACCTGTCAGAGAAAAAGACTTGCACCACCAGAAGAAAACAAAAACAAGCAAAACACTCCCAGAGACTCTTATATGCAATGTCCAGCATTCAGTAAAAAATTAGAAGACGTGAAGAAACAGTAAAATGAGACCCATAATCAGGAGGAAAACAACAGTCAATAGAAGTAGACTCACAGGTGGATTGAAAGGTAAAAAGGATTGAAAAAATATATAAAATGCAGACCCAAATCATAGGGAAGCTAGGCTCTACCATAGGAAAGTGACTATACCATACAAAGTATACTTCAAAACAAGGAGATTACCAGAAGTAAAAAAAATTTCAAATGGCAAAAGGGTCATTTCATCAAGAAGACATCAATCCTAAATGTGTATGCACTGAATAACAGAGCTCCAAAATACATAAGGCAAAATTGAAAGTACCAATGGGAGAAATGATAAATCCATATTCATAATTAGAGTAACTGACTAATTGCTAGACCATGTACACAACATATACATTTAGGGGACACAATTCAGTCCGTACAATTCCTAGCAAGACTAATCAAGGAAAAAAAAGAGAAAAACAAATCATCATTGTTAGGAATGAAAGAGGGGAAATCACTACAGATCCTAAAGATGTTAAAACTTAATGAAATATAGGAACAATCTTATGACAATAAATTCAATAACTTAATTGAAATGGACAATTTCAAATGCCTTAAAAAACACAACTTATCAAAATAGACACAAAAAAGAAATGGAAAATATATCTGTTAAGAAAATTGAATTTGTAACTAAAAACTTTTCCCATAAAGAAAAGTCCAGGCCTAGTTGGCTTTACTGGTGAATTCTATTAACATTTAAGTAATATATCATGCCAAATAACACTCTAATAATTAACCTTGTATATATGTCATTTTTTACGTGTATATATATACTTGTATAGGATAATGTCCCCTAAAGTGAGTTTGCGGGAGTCAAAATATATGTGCATTTGTGAATTTGACAGATATTACCAAATTGCCTTCCATAAGGGTTGAGCCAATTTACACTCCTGTTAACAATGAGAGTGCCTGTTTTCCCACAGCTTTACCAACAGATTTATAATAGATTTAAGAATTCACAAAAATTTCATTAAACATGTTATATGAAGTAGCTAACAAAGAATATTTCTCACTGGCTAATTCTTAAGACTTTTATTTTCAGAAAATGTGTGTATCCTTTTTACTTCTCTGTGTCCTTTACTTTTTACTTGTTAATTACTGGTCTAAAATTTGAATTAAGATGGCATGATGGGCTGAGTGTATGAGGTCTTGGGAAAGAAGTGCATGGGGGGAACTTTCTTGAAAGTTAAAGATGAGTACTAATGTCTTCCTCCAGATGTTTTATAAAACCTTCTAACAAGTAGAAAAATTGGTAGTTTTGAGTTGCACTTCACTTATCTTAGAAATATTAGGAAATAGTAATCTAGAAAAAGGAAAGAAAAGAGAGAAGGATGTACTTGATGATCATCTCTTTAGTACTTAGGAAAGACTTTTAAAGAATATGCGTATTTTGAATTTAAAGAGAGATGGAAACTGAGTTGCAAGGTTTGTCTAGGTGACTTTGACTCTGGCAGCATGTCAGTAGGACCTATTCTGGAAGTTTCCCCTTCCCGTCTCAGATATAATGATTCTCACCAAAATATCATTAAAAAACTTGACAAATAACTCAGTGAAGAAAATGAAGACAGGGAGGTTCCAAGTTGCCAGAAATGAAGAGCGAGCTGAAGACCAGCACTGCGAGTAGTAAATGGACATGCGGGGGCTGATAGGAGGAGGAATCGAACTGTGGTCAAGCTGATGATAACTTCCTCTGAAGAGGATTTAGTTTTGCTTCTGGATGGCAGTTATGGCTGATGCAGTGACGTCAATCCAATCAAAGATTGAATGGATTCAAAGCTTGGCTTTAGACTTGCTGAGTCTTGCCTGATTTCCAGATTACTCTTACGCCCAGAGGTCCAAACTGAAAGGGTGGGGTATTTACCAAGGCCTGTCATCCAGTGGGCCCTGAACTTCAATTTTTATTCTCCTAGTCCCCTGAGATTGCCAGAATCTCTACTCAGCCTCTTAGCTTCTCAGCCATTTTTGTTTGTTTGTTTGTTTGTTTGCAAATTGGTAAGTGCCTTGTGGGTGAAATGGTTTATCTGTCTGCTCATCGTTTTCGTCTGGGATCTTGGCCCTGAAAGTCCTGGCTGTGTTGGTAGTTCTCTGATGCTTTCACACATGTTTTGCTTACGTTGTCCAGCTTCTCTAGCTGTTCTCAGCAGTAGAGTTTGTCTTGGATAAATCAGCTCACCATTACTTGAACCAGAAATAACCTGCTTGATTATTTAAAACTATACAGTAGATAATGTTAAAAATTCTGATCATCTTTTCTAAATTTTTTAAATAAATATCATTGATAAAATGTTAGAAATTTTTATTACTTCAAATGATCTATTATGTGAAACTTATTTATGATAGTCTTTTCAATTTTTCCTCATTGATGAGTGCAAATTTTCTTTTATTGAATCATGAGTTTTAATAGAAATAATTGCTATTTTGATTAAATATACGTTTGTACGTTCAACTTTTAACAATATGACTTTTGATCATTATTTTTATTTAGTGGTTATGTTACTAACAATAATAAGCCACTGCTTTTGTCCATTTCAAACCATGCAGGTCACTTTCAGTCTTGCCTTGGTTTGCCTTCCTCCCACCAGGTCTGTGCACCAGGGTGTAGTGTTTGAGGGCAGAAAATGGGATGGTATCTTGCAAAATGTCTTCAAGAAGAACTGAGGCTTGGTCCACACTCTTTCCATTTCCCCATCACTCCCAGGCAGTATGACAGGGGAAAGGGTCAGTGACACCTGAATTTGAGTCTTTGCTCTTTCCCTCACCAATTATATGGCCTTAGGCAAAATGCCTCAGCCCTCCGAGTCTGTTTCATCTTCTGCAAATTGAGGGTTAACATGCCTACTGTGTAAAATGCCTAGCGCAGTGCCTGCCTTGTCGTAGACGCTTGAGAAATTAGGATCTCCAATTTAAAGAGATTCACGTCACATAAAGGAAGAAGTAAGAGTTGGAAGAAGGAACAGCTGGAGCCAGAAATCAACTACCTCCATCCTTTCAGGGAAGATGTGATCCAAACAACTACCTTCATTGAAATAATTGCACTCTGCCTCGGGCTCGCCTTGTATCTATAGCCAAGGCTCTCTGTAAATCCAAGAGGCACAGCCACTCTGACACAGAGCAAATTGGGACATTGGGTTCTTACCTTGTGATGGGCTTGGCTCCTGACCTTTTGTCTGTATCAGAGAAGATAAGAGAGAACATTTTGAAAGGAAGGAGAAAGAAGATAGTCACAGGACAACAAAGCAAGGGAGCTGGCAGGAAAAGAAATGAGACCCGCGGCACCTTGGAAGCATAAATGGATAAGCTGAGTAGGATACAGACAGAAAGTAGATCCTGAAAAGACTTTCTCGGAGGTCTTTAATGTGGTTTCATTTGTGAGGAGAGTGACGGGGCGAACGCAGGGTGTGTGAGACAGCTGCTGCTCCAAAGCCTGGACACCAGACTGACTGGCCACGGAGGACACACTCTGGAGAGCAGAGACTAAGGGCTGGGCAGAACAAGGCAACTGCCCCCTGCCCCACGTGCAACAAGTTGCTGAAAGGACAAACTCATGGTTTGAGTCCATAGCGGCTGAAAAGAGGTGAATTAACCTGTAGCGTTTATTCAACAGTTTTTATCATCCTGTGGTCGAACACGGCACAACTTTTACAGGTGCCTCTCCAGAGTGGAAAGATTTCAAAGAGATACAGCTATTTTCAAGGAGCCTGCTTGAAATGCCATGTGTCTGTGTGTGTATCTGAAGACCAGCATGAGGATATCTGGAGGAAATGTTAGGGTGCAGATTCGACCCCTCGCCCCCAGGCTGACTCAGTTAGACTCCGTGGGGGTGGGGCCTGGGACGAGCATTCTAAATGACTTCACCAAGTGATTTTTAGGCACATTGAGATTTGACAAGTTTGCCTGCTCCATGGGAACCTGGAACAAAGCTGGCTGTATAAAAATCAACTCAAAATTTTGTTAAAAACACAGATTCCTGGGCTGTGGGGCCAGAAAGTCTGGAACAGTAGGTTTGGGAACCCATATTCGGTAATCAATATTAATTTGGACCTTAAGCTTTTAACTAGACTTAGCACTATTTTCACAGATGTGCTTCAGGGGAAACTTAAGATCTTGACCCTATTAATGTTCACTCCAATTGAGGAGAGGCCATCTTCTGTTTGGGTTAGAACTATGGTGTATGGGGAGGAGGACCAATGTGATAAAATTTCAAATCCCAAGCATCTGGTAAGTAGGTTAGAGGTTGTGGCACGTTATAAGAGTGTCTCTTTGATATTAGTGCTGAACTCAAATATTAATTCCTGATGAGTATGGGACATCCCCCTTCTATGAGCAGCGTCTAGAAGACCACTCATAGGGCTCTTTTAGGGCTGAAGTTCAACCAGAAACAATCAATTCCCCTATCGACTTATGCCTTCCATTTTCTGAACATTGAAGATTTGGATACTGATTACTAGTCAGAAAAGACTGACTCAAGTTGTGCTAATATATTTTGAATAGGAAACTAATCTCTTAGTTAATAAGAGATGAATAAGAGTAACATGGCATACAAAAAAATAATTACTTGTAGCTCAGTGCTAGCTATAATTTAAAATAACGCATGAATCCTGAATCCATAAATTTAATAGCTATGTTAGCAAAAAGCTAGAAATAAATTATTTTAGCATCTGTCTAATATATCATACCCAGAAATAATTTAGGTTAACAAGTACCTTCGCATTTCTGAGGTTGATTAATGATGGTGTCTCTGAGGTCTGTAATATTATCTTTAAAAGGATTCTTGGCTGTAGTTTCACAATTAATTTAATTCCTCATCTTGATGAGTTTTCCCACTATGTTCTGACATCTGAATGGTTTCAAGGCATTCTGTCAACTTCACCCACTATTTTCCCTCTTAAAATGACCTGAAAAGGCCTTGGCCAGCCATGCTCTATTCTTCAATCAGCATTCACCTAAGTACTCCTAGTGGGTGAGAGAAACCATAGCAACAGTAGTTCTGGCAATTAGGCAAGTTGTTCGCAGAGCTTCAGAAAGTTACTGTCAGGTCCCCCTTAGAATGGCAAGTTAATGAGCCTTCTTCCCTTCCCAACAGTTATGCCACAAAGCTGGGAGAAAAAGGATTAGTCTTCAAGACTGCAATTAATTCAACATACAATTATTGGGGCTCGCTATATGAAAGGGATATTTTGAGCTGCAAAGTAAATGAGATTGGCTCTCATCTGTCCAGGAGCCCCCACCCTAGCAGAGAAGCAATGAGAACACTGGAGCACAAACTCCCACAGAGCAACCCTGGGGAGGAGGGTGAGGAGAGAGCGGTTCTGCCTGCGGTGAGGCAGAGAGAATCTTGGGAATGAAGACTTTGAAGTAGTCTAGAAGGGCAGGCAAGGAGGACATTCTAGGCGGGAGAGAGCTGGTGCAATGCCCAGAGGTGGGGATAAATGATTGGTGTTCAGGAAACAGCTAGTACCCTCAGGCAGCTTGGGAATGGGGAACACTGAGACATCGGAAAGAGAGAAACGTGGGAATACATGCTGATGTTGGAGGAGTTGACGTCATACCTACTATCAGTTTATAGAAAGTGCAAAGGATAGAAGAACATATTAAATCACACCACAGATATGCAATCAGCAAAATCTAGGCTGTGAGAAACTAAAGGAGACAAATGACCCAGATTGTAAGAAAAAAAAGTAGAAAGAAAATAAAAAGAGATAGAGGGGAACCAATAGATTAAAGAGACTTCAGAGACAGGTTAACCAGTTGCAACATATGGATTTCAAGGATTCTTACTCAAACTACTATTTAAACAGAAAGGGAACTTTTGCTTCTGGGAAGATGGTTGATGTACTGTTTCTTATTCTTCCTGCTAAGTACAACTAAAAATCTTGGAAATTATATAAAACCAAACATAAGAAGACTCTGAAAGATGGAGAGAAGAAAGCAAACTAACAGGGACCTCAGGTGGTGGGTTGCCTGGATATTCCGTTTGCCGCAAAAATTCCAAACTTAGAGCTGAAGAAGCCAGTAATCCAAAACACCAATGGGTCCAGAAAAAACCAACCCTCCCCCTACAAAACAATGCAAGAAAAGCCTTCTGTCTCTAGCCAAATGACCAGGAAAGAGAAGCCTCATAAGACAGAAAAATTTTAGACAATAACTGCTCTACTCCAGCCAAACATCATAGAACAAACTGTGCCCCGATCCTAACACCAGCAGTGACTGTAAAGGGAACCTATAATACTACCTTAGTGAGGCTATAATGGGGTGCTTCAACATCCCCACTAGGGTGGTGTTAGAGAAGGCCAAGGAGGGAGCTGGAACTTTCACTGGATGGTAACAAGGTCTCCACAACCAATGGAGTCAGTGGAGACCATGTGGGGAGCCTGGACTCCACTCCACTTTGCAGGAATGAGGGACTTCTCCCCCTCCCCAGGGTTGGTGTCAAAGGAGCCCTACTGGAGAGCCAGGACTTTCACCATTGCCCACTAGTAATGAGGCCACGCCTGCCAAAGTGTCAGTGGAGATGACACTGAGAGCTGGAACTCCCTTCCCTGCCCAAGAGTAACAAGGGGTCCCACCTCACTTCAGATGCCAATGCAAGCCAAATGAGAAACTTGCACTTCTACCTCCAACTGACAGTGATGAAGTACTGACCACCTCCCTTCCCCACTTCCCCTCTGATGTATCAGAGAAAGCCACCTAAAACAGAGGACTTAAATGAGATACAGTCTCATAGCATAATATCAAAAAATGTCCAGGTTTCTATCTAAAACCCCTTTTCATGCCAAGAAGAACTCAAAGTGAATGAAAAAAAATCAATAGATGCTAAAGTCAAGTTACAGAAATGTTAGAATAATCTCAGAAAGATTTCATTGTGTGTGTGAGGAAGATCGTCCCTGAGCTAACATCTGTGCCAATCTTCCTCTATTTTTTGTATGTGGGACACCGCCACAGCATGGGTTGATGAGCGGTATGTAACTCCACACCCAGAATCTGAACTTGTGAACCCTGGGCTTCCAAAGCAGAGCATGCGAACTTAATCACTACGCCACCGGGCTGGCCCCTCACAAAGATTTTTAAAGTGGTTATGATAAAAGTACTTCAACAAGCAATTACAAACATGTTTGAAACAAATGAAAAAATAGAAAGCCTCAGCAAGAAATAGACAATATCAGCAAAGAAATAGGAGATATAAAGAAGAATCAAATGGAAATTTTAGAACTAAAAAATACGATAACCAAAATAAAAAGCTTAGTAGGTGGGCTCAACAGCAGATGGACAGAAGAGAGGGAAAAAAATCAATGAGTTGGAATGATAAAAACCATTTGACCTGGACAAGGCAGAGAATATAGAATGGAAAAAAAAGAAGAGAGTCTCAGGGACCTGTATTACTATAATGAAAGCCCTAACATTTCTGTCATTGGAGTCCCAGAATGAGAGGAAAATGAGGGCAGGACTTAAAAATGGTACTCAGAGAAATAATGGCTGAAAACTTTCCAAATTCAGCAAGAGACATAAACCCAGAGATTCAAGAAGTTAACTCTAAACAGAATAAACACAAAGAAATCATGTCAGGACACATAATTAAACTTCTGAAAACTAAAGACAAAGAAAAAATCTCAAAAGCAGCCAGAGAAAAAATACCTTACCTACTGGGGAAAGCAATCCAAATTATAGAGGATTTCTCATCAGATATCATGAATAACAGAAGGAAGTGGCACAACATTTTTCAAGTCAACCTAAAATTCTGTTTCCATCAAAATATCCTTCATGGATGAAGGGGAAATCAAGGCATTCTCAGATGAAAGAACACTGAAAACACTTGTGACCAAGAGACCTCTCATAAAGGAATGGCTAAAGGAAGTTCTCTATACAGAAAACAAATGGCAAAAGAAAGGAACTTTAGAACATCAGGCAGAAAGAATACATTAAGCAAAAATATGTATAAATACAATAGGCTTTCCTTCTCCTCTTGAGTTTTCTAAATTATGTTTGACAATTGAAACAAAAATTATAACACTGTATGATGTGGTTCTAAAGGTATGTAGAGGAAATACTTAAGACAATTATAGATGCAGAGGGTAAAGAAATTAAAAGGGAAGTAAGCTTTCTATATTTCACTCAAACTAGTAAAATGATGATATCAGTAGACTGTGATAAGTTATGTATATATAATGTATTATCTAGAGTAATCACTAAAAATGTTATACAAAGGTGCACACAAAAACACCAGATAAATAAAAATGGAATTCTAAAAAATATTTAAGGAAACCACAGAAAGGCAGGGGAAAAGAAAACAGAAACAAAAAGCAGACATAACAAACAGAAAACAAAAAATGAAATGTAGACTTATGCCTTAAACCATCAACAATTACATTAGATGTAAATGGTCTAAATACACCAATTAAAAGATAGATTGGCAGAATGGATTATAAAACATGACCCAACAATAACTGTCTACAATAAATTCAAATATAATGACCTACGTAGGTTGAAGGATGGAAAAGATGGAAAAAGATGTATCATGCAAACATTAATCAAAGGAAAGTGGTAATGGGTATATTAATATCAGATAAAGTAGATGTCAGAGCAAAGAAAATCACCAGAGACAGAGAGGAAGATAATATGATGATAAGAAGAAGACATAACAATCCTAAACGTGTATGCCCTAAAAAACGGAACTGAAAAACATGTGATGCAAAAACTGATAGAACTGAAGGGAGAAATAGACGTATCCACAATTATAGCTGGATGCTTTAACACCTCTCTCTTAACAATGGATAGAACAAATGGAAAATCAGCAATGATACAGAAGAACTCAACAAAACCATCAACCAACAGGATTTGACATTTGTAGAACACTTCATCTGACAACAGAATATTAATTCTTTTCAAATGCTCACGGAACATATACATATAGACTACATTCTGCCTATTTAAAAATGTACCCAGGATTTGGTTTTTGTTGTCTTTTTTAAAGATTGGCCCTGAGCTAACATCTGTTGCCAATCTTTTTTTTTTTCTTTTCTTCTTCTCACCAAAGCTCCCCCAGTACATAGTTGTATATTCTAGTTGTAGGTCCTTCTAGTTCTGCTATGTGGGACGCCACCTCAGCATGGATTGATGAGCGGTGCTAGGTCTATACCCAGGATCTGAATCTGCAAAACCCTGGGCTGCCAAAGTGGAGCACATGAACTTAACCACTCAGACATGAGGCCGGCCCCCTACCCATGATTTGTTTTAATTGAGTAGGGTAAGATATGAAGACATGGAAATGACTGTCATGAAGAAGATTTTACTAATAGTTCTCTAGAAGAAGGAGTGCAGGTCCACAAATGGAAACACTAGAGTCAGTCAGGAGGCAGGGGGAGTGAGGGGAAAATATGAGCAAAACTCTTTATTGTGTTTTCTGTGAAAGGCAAGGCAAGGCATGGTACAGGCTTAGGATTGGCTAGTTTGAAAAGTTTCAGCTAGTTGTCTGGTGCCTGGCCCTGGAGTGATTAGGGCAGGTGGATAGTGGCCCAGAGTGTGAGAGCCTGATAAAGAATGTGGCTGAGGGTATGGGATTTGGATGGGTTTGTTTGCATATGAAAGGGACACTCACAGTCTCTGTGAGTTTTGCTGTCTCTAGGAATCAGCCATGGGAGGGGCCCTCTCCCCTAGTAAGGCCACAGATATCAAAACATCAGAATAAAAAGACATGCTTAATACATGGACCATAAAACAAAACTCCACACATTTAAAATAGTTGAAATAATAAAGAGTGTGTTCTCTGATCATGATGGAATCAAAGTAGATATCAGTAACAAAATGATAACAGGAAAATCTCCAAACACTTGGAAACTAAAACATACTTCTAAATAAACCATGGGTTAATACACTGTATTGAATGAAAATAAAAAATACAACATATCAAAATTTGTGGGACACAGCTAAAGGAGTGCTAATAAGGAACTGTATAGCACAGAATGCATACATGGAAAGAGGAAAAGACTAAATCTAAGCTCCTGCTTCAAGAATCTAGAAAAAGAAGGGCAAAATAACCAGAAAGCAAACAGAGGAAGGCAATAATAAAGATAGGAGCAGAAATAGCTGAAATTGAAAACAGAAAAGGAATAGAGGAAGTTAGTGAAACAAAGAGCTGTTTCTTAGAAAAGATCAATAAAATTTATGAACCTCTAGCAAGACTGACAAAGGAAAAAAAAGAGAGAAGACAGAAATTACCAATATTAGGAATCAAACAGTGTGTATCACTACAGATCCTGTAGACATCAAAAGGATAATAAGAGAATACTACTGACAATTTTATACATGTAAGTTTTGCAATTTAAATGAAATGGATCACCTTCCTGAAAATGCAAATTACCACAACTCACTCAATATGAGACAGATAATTTGAAAAGCCCTATAGCTATTAAGGAAATAGAATTTGTAAAATAAAATTTAAAAAACCCTCAAGAAATGTTCAGGCCCAGACAGTTTCAGTGGGGAATGAAATCCTACCAAATATTTAAAGAAGGATTACCACCTATTCTACATGATCTCTTCTAGAAAATAGAGGAGGCAAGAACACTTCCCAATGGAGTGACATCAGCAACGTGGTGGAGAGAACTGTTACCTTTATCTCTCCCCTTTTGAACCACAACTAAACGGGCATTCACTGACCAATGGAGGATACCCACACAGCACAAAAGGATGCCTGAGAGACCCACACAGCTATACCTCTGAAGGTGGATGTACTGGCTCCCTGGGAAGTGGTAGAGATAGGTGAACACTCCCCTATCCTTCTCTGGCAGACCTGTGTGCATACCTGAACACTTACCTGGCTGACAAAAGTGCCCATGGTATTTCTGTGGCCCCAAAAGTGGAAATGCTCCTTGGCAAGACTGTGGGAAGGGGTGGTGGCAGCCCTGGATCCACACATGAATGCTTTCCTGGGCAGTGGAGATTCCACCTTTCTGCTGGGGTCCCAATGAGTGGCCAAGGCTCAGACCCCACAAAGAAGCCCGTCAACCAAACACAGTGGCTGGTGTGATCGTAAGAGGTGGCAGCAGATGTACATGTGCATGTGAACACTTCCCAGCCGGCATGAGCACCCATAATACCACTGAAGCCCCACAAGTTGGAAGGTGTCTCAGCATGGTGGTATGCAAATGCTTTCCTGGTTGGTAGGAGAACCCACCATATCCACACAACTTCCAGTAGGTGGGGTGGGATCAGAAACACAGCTTGTGCTTCCCCCCAGCAGTGGCAGGTGGAATCCATGACCTGATAATACTATAAATGTGCCAGCAAAAGATTAGTTCATCAAACACCATGAGAAACTACAGCAACACTTCAGAGCAGTAGGAAAATGACAAATTTCCAGAAACCAATCCTGAAGTTGCAGAAACTTACAATGTGAATGACAGAGAATTTGAAATAGCTGCCATAAAGAAACTCAACGAATTACAAGAAAACTCAGAAAGACAGTTCAATGAGCTCAGGAATAAAATTAATGAGAAGAAGAACTACTTCACCCCAGAGTTTGAAACTATGATAAAAACCAAGCAGAAATTCTGGATATGAAGAACATAATTAAGGAGATAAAAAATAATCTAGAATCCTTAAAAAAATAGAGCTGACCTTACAGAGGAAAGAATTAGTGATTTAGAGGATAGAAATATAGAAAGGCTTCAGATGGAGGAGGAGAGAAAACTAAGATTTTTTAAAAATGAAGGAATTCTTCAAGAAATATCCAACACAATTAGGAAAAGCAACATAAGGATCATAGGTGTTCCAGAGGGAGAAGGGGAGGAGAAAGGAGTAGAGAGCTTGTTCAAAGAAATAATAGCTGAGAGTTTCCAAAACCTGGGGAAGGAACTGGACTTACAAATACATGAAGCTAATAGGACTCCTAATTGCATCAATGCTAAAATATCTTCTCCAAGGCATATTATAGTAAAACTGGCAAAAGTCAATGACAAAGAAAAAATATTAAGGTCAACAAGGCAGAAGAAAATAACCTACAAAGGAACCCCTATCAGGCTTTCAGCAGATTTCTCAGCAGAAACCTTACAGGCTAGGAGAGAATGGAATGATATATTCAAAATACTGAAAGACAAAAACTTTCAGCCAAGAGTACTCTGTCCAGTGAAACAATTCTTCAGATATGATGGAGAAAAAAAATCTTTCCCAGACAAACAAAAGCTGAAGGAGTTCATTGCCACTAGACCTCCCCTACAAGAAATGATTAAGGATGACCTCACATCAAAAAGAAAAAGGCAAAGGTCTACAAAGCTTTGAGAAAGGAGAAAAATAGGCAAAATCAGAAAACTGAAGCTCTCTTTCAGAATAGGGTAGCAAATACTTAACTATAACATAAAAGACAAAGGGAAGGAAAGCATCAAATGAAACAATAAACACTTAGTCACAAACTCACAACATAAAACAAAATAATTTATGACAACAATAATGCAGAAGTGGAAGAGGAGAGGATGGGACCTGCTTAGGCTAATGGAGATAAGAGCCAATCAGAAAATAGGCTATTTTATCTATGAGATCTTTTATACAAACCTCATGATAACCACTAAATAAAAAATCAGAGCAGAGCCACAATTAATTAAAAAAAGAGAAAATTGAGAAAACCTCCACAGGAAACCCCCAAAATGAAATGGCAGTCAGAAATACAAAGGAATAGAAACAATGTGACTGTAGAACAACTGGAAAACAAGAGATAAAATGGCAGTATTAAGCCCTTGTATATTAATAATGATTATAAATATAAGTGGATTGCATTCTCCAATCAAAAGACAGAGTGAAGGGATGGAAGATGATGCTCCAAGCTAATTGCAAACAAAAGAAAGCAAGTGTTGCCATGCTTATATCAGACAGGCAGGCTTCAAGATAAAAAAGACAATGAGAGACAAAAAGAGGGGATGTATATAATGATAAAAAGGACTTTCTACCAAGAGGACTTAACACCAATAAATATATATGCACCTAACACAAGAGCACCAAACTATATAGAGCAACAATTAGCAGACCTAAAGGGAGAAATTAGCAGCAACACAATAATAGTAGGGGACCTTAACACTCCACTGACATCAATGGATAGATCATCCAGTCAACAAGAAAACAGTGCATTTAAATGAAACACTAGATCAGTTGGACTTAGTATATATACAGAGAACATTCAATCCAAAACCAGCAGAATACATATTCTTCTCAGGTGCACAAGGAACATTCTCAAAGATAGACCATATGAGGGGAAACAAGGCAAGCCTCAACAAATTAAAGAAGACTGAAATCATATCAAGCATCTTTTCCAACCACAATGCTATGAAACTAGAAATTGACTGCATGAAAAAAGCTGGGAAAGTCACAAATATGCAGAGATTAAACAACATGCTACTGAACAGCCATTGGATCAATGAAGAAATTAAAGGAGAAATAAAAAAATACCTAGAGAGGAATGAAAATGACAATACAACATACCAACTCTTGTGGGATGCAGCAAAAGGGGTTGTAAGAGGGAAATTCATAGTAATACAGGCCCACCTCAACAAAGAAGAAAAATCTCGAATAAGTAATCTTAAACTACACCTAACAGAACTAGAAACAGAAGAACAAATAAGCCTAAAGTCAGCAGAAGGAGGGAAATAATAAAAATTAGAGCAGAAATAAATGAAATAGAGACTAAAAACACAGTTGAAAGGATCAATGAAACAAAACACTGATTCTTTGAGAAGATAAACAAAATTGACAAACCCTTAGCCAGACTCATTAAGAAAAAAAGAGAGAAGGCTCAAATAAATAAAATTAGAAATGAAAGATGAGAAATTACAATGGATACCACAGAAATACAAAGGATTATAAGAGAATACTACACAAAACTATATGCCCACAAATTGGATAACCTAGAAGAAATGGATAAATTCTTAGACTCATACAACCTCCCAAAACTGAGTCAAGAAGAAATAGAGAATCTGAATAGACCAATCACAAGTAAAGAGATTGAAACAGTCATCAAAAACCTCCCAAAAAACAAAAGCCCAGGACCAGATGTCTTCTCTGGAGAATCCTACCAAACATTCAAAGAAGATTTATTACCTATTATTCTCAAATTATTCCAAAAAATTGAAGAAGATGGAATACTCTTTAACTCATTCTATGAGGCCAACATTACCCTGATACCAAAACCAGAGAAGGACAGTACAAAGAAGGAAAATTACAGGCCAATATTGCTGTTGAACATAGATGCAAAAATCCTCAACAAAATACTGGCAAACCAAATACTGAATATTCTTTTGTATTTCTGACTACCATTTCATTTTGGGGGTTTCCTGTGGAGGTTTTCTCAATTTTTCTCTTTTTTAAAATTCATTGTGGCTCTGCTCTGATTTTTCGTTTAATGGTTACCCTGAGGTTTGTATAAAAGATCTCGTAGATAAAATAGTCTATGTTCTGTTGGCTCTTATCTCCATTAGCCTAAGCAGGTCCCATCCCTCTCCTCTTCCCCTTCTGTGTTACTGTTGTCACAAAGTAATACATTAAAGGATCATATACCAACATCAAGTGGGATTTGTACCAGGGACACAGGGATGGCTCAATACCTACAAATCAATCAATGTGATCCACCACATTAACAAAATGAGGAATAAAAACCACATGATCATCTCAATATATGCAGAGAAAGCATTTGACAAGATCCAACATCCATTTATGAAAAAAACTCTCAACAAATTGGGTATAGAAGGAAAGTACCAGAACATATTAAAGGTCATATATGAGAAACCTCCAGCCAACATCATACTTAACAGTGAAAAACTAAAAGCCATCCCTCTGAGAACAGGAACAAGACAAGGATGTCCACTCTCACCACTCTTATTCAACATAGTACTGGAGATTTTTGCCAGAGCAATTAGACAAGAAAAAGAAATAAAAGGTATCCAAACTGGAAAGGAAAATGTAAAACTCTTGCTGTTTGCAGAAGACATGATTCTATATATAGCAAACCCCAAAGAATCCATCAGAAAACTGTTAGAAATAATCAACAACTACAGCAAAGTTGCAGGGTACAAAATCAACTTACAAAAATCAGTTGCATTTCCAAACACTAATAATGAACTAGCAGAAAAAGAAGTCAAGAATACAATCCCGTTTACAACCGCAACAAAAAGAATAAAATACCTAGGAATAAATTCAACCAAAGAGGTGAAAGACCTACACACTGAAAACTATAAGATATTTTTGAAAGAAATTCAAGAAGATATAAAGAAATGGAAAGATATTCCATGTTCATGGATTGGAAGAATAAACATGGCTGCAATCTACAGATTCAGTGCAATCCCAGTTAGAATCCCAATAACATTCTTCACAGAAATAGAACAAAGAATCCTAACATTTATATGGAAAGACAAAAGACCCCAAATAGCCAAAACAATCCTGAGAAAAAAGAACAAAGTTTGAGGCATCACAGTCCCTGACTTCAAAATATATCACAAAGCTATAGTAATCAAAACAGCATGGTACTGGTACAAAAACAGACACACGGATCAATGGAACTGAATTGCACAGAAATAACACCACAGAAATAAAACTACACATCTATGGTCAGTTAATCTTCGACAAAGGAGCCAAGAATATACAATGGAGAAAGGAAAGTCTCTTCAATAAATAGTGTTGGGAAAACTGGACAGCCACATGCAAAAGAATGAAAGTAGACTGTTATCTTACACCATACACAAAAATTAACTCAAAGTGGATTAAAGACTTGAATGTAAGACCTGAACCCATAAAACTCCTAGAAGAAAATATAGGCAATACACTCTTCAACATCAGTCTTAGTAGCATCTTTTCAAATACCATGTCTACTCAGGCAAGGGAAACAAATGAAAAAATTAACAATGGGCGTACATCAAACTAAAAAGCCTCTGCAGGGCAAAGGAAATCATGAAAAAAATGAAAAGACAACCCACCAATCTGGAGAAAATATTTGAAAATCATATATCCTACAAGAGGTTAATTTTCAAAATAGATAAATAACTCATACAATTCAACAACAAAAAAACAAACAACCTGATCAAAAAATGGGCAGAGGATATGAACAGGCATTTCTTCAAAGAAGATATACAGATGGCCAACAGGCACATGAATAAGATGTTCAATGTCACTAATCATCAGGGAAATGCAAATCAAAACTCCAATGAGATGTCACCTTGAGCCCGTTAGAATGGCTGTAATCACCAAGACAAAACATAGTAAATACTGGAGAGGATGTGGAGAAAAGGGAACCCTCATCCACTGCTGGTGGGAATGCAAACTGGTGCAGCCACTATGGAAAACAGTATGGAGATTCCTCGAAAAGTTAAAAATAGAAATACCATGTGACCCGGCTATCCCACTACTGGGTATTTTTCCAAAGAACTTGAAATCAAGAATCCAAAGAGACTTATGCACCCCTGTGCTCATGGCAGCATTATTTACAACAGCCACAATGTGGAAGCAACCCAAGTGCTCTGCTCCGGATGAATGGATAAAGAGGATGTGGTATATATACACAATGGAATACTGCTCAGCCATGAAAACAACAAAATCATCCCATTTGCAACAACATGGATGGATTTTGAAGGTATGATGTTAAGTGAAGTAAGCCAGACAGAGGAAGACAAATACCGCATGATTCCACTCATATGTGGAAGATAAACAAACACATGGATAAAGAGAACAGATTAGTGGTTACCAGAGGGGAAGGGGGTTTGGGGTTGGGCAAAAGGGGTAATGGGGCATAAATGTATGGTGACAGATAAAAATTAGACTACTGGTGGGGCTGGTCCAGTGGCATAGTGGCTGAGTTTGTCACTTCTCCTTCGGCAGACCAGGTTTGCAGGTTCGGATTCCTGGCACGGACCTACACCACTCATCAGTCATGCTGTGGTGGTGACCCACATACAAATAGAGGAAGATTGGCACAGATGTTAGCTCAGGGACAATATTCCTCAAGCAAAAAAAGAAGATTGGCAACAGATGTTAGCTCAGGGTGAATCTTCCTCAGCAAAAAAAAAAAAAAAAAAAAGATTAGACTACTGGTGGTGAACACCATACAGTCTATACAGAAATTGATAAATAATAATGTATAATGTGTAACGAAGTTACATAATATTATGAACCTTTATGATTTCAATAAAATAACTGAAAAAAAGAACACTTCCCAGTTCATTTTGTGATGCTAGTACCCTGATACCAGACAAAGACAGTACAAAAAAAGAACCAATATCCTCCACGAATATAGATGTAAAAATTCTTAATAAAATATTAACAAATGGAATTCAGTAATATATTAAAAAATTATACACTGTGACCAAGTGAGGTTCATTCCAGGGAGGCAAGGCTGGTTCCATATCTGAAAATCAGTTTATGTAATCTGCCATGTTAACGAGCTAAAGAATAAAAAGCACATGGTAATATCAACTAATGTAAGCCTTCTTCTTCACAAAATTCAACACCTATTCATGATAATAACTCTCAGAAAAATAGGAATAGAGGGGAACTTCTTCAACTTCATAAAAAGCGTCTACAGAAAACTACAGCTAACATTATACTTAATGGTGAAAGATTGAATCCTTTCCCCTTAAGATCAGGAACAAGATAGGATTTCTGCTTTTATCCTTCCTATTCAACCTAGTGCTAGAAGTTCTAGCCAGCGTAACATGGCAAGGAAAGGAAATAAAAGACACATAGAACAGAAAGGAGGGAATGAAGCTACCCCTATTTGCAGATGATACTGTTGTCTATGCAGAAAATCTCAAGGAATCTACAAAAACCTCCCAGAACTAATAAGTAAGTTCAGTAAGGTCACAGGGCACAAACAAAAATAACACTTATTTCTATATACTAGCAATGAACATGTAGATACTGAAATTAAAATACAATGCTATTTATGATCACTCAGAGAAAATGAAATACTTAGAAGTAAATCTAACAAAAGATTTACATGATTTGTATGCTGAAACTAAGAATGCTGATGAAAGACATCAAAGATGGTATAAATAAAGACATATTGTGTATAAGGATAGGAAGATTTGACATAGAAAAGATGTCAATTCTCCCCAAATTGATATACAGCTTTAACGCCATTTCTATCAAAAACCCAGCAAGATTTTTTGTAGACATAGACAAGATTATTCCAAAATTTATATGGAAAGGTAAAGGAACTAGAATGGCTAAAACAACTTGAAAAAGAAGAATAAAGTAGGAGGAATCACTCTAGTGGATTTCAAGACTTACTTATATAGTACAATAATCAAGACTATTGGTATTGGCAGAGGGATAAACATGCAGATCAATAGAACAGAACAGAAAATCCAGAAATAGCCCCACACAAATATGCCCAATTGACTTTTGACAAAGGTGCAAAAGCAATTTAGTGGAGAGAAGACAGATTTCCACCAAATGGCGTTGGAGCAACTGGACAGCTACAGGCTGAAAAATGAACCTCAAATTAAGTTTCAGATTTTTTATAAGAATTAACACAAAATGGACCACTGGCTTAAATGTAAAGCATAAAACTATACAGCTTTTAGAAAAAAATAGGAGAAAATCTTTGGGATATAAGGCTAGGCAAAGAGTTCTTAGACTTGACATTGAAAACACAATCCATAAAAGAAAAAATTGATAAATTGGACTTCATTAAAATGAAAAGCTATTACTCTGCAAAAGACCTCGTTAAAAAGATGAAAAGAAAAGCTACAGAATGGAAAAAAATATTTAAAAACCACATATCTATCCAAGGACCATTATCTAGAACACATATAGAACTCTCAAAACTCAACAGTAGAAAAACAACAATCCAGTTAGAAAATGGGCAAAAGACATGAAGAGGATATAGAGATGGCAAACAAGCACATGAAAAGATGTTCAACTCCATTAGGCATAGGAAAATGCAAATTAAACACATCTATCAGAATGGCTAAAATAAAAAATAGTGACACCACCAAATGCTGGTGAGGATGAGGAAAAAGGGGACCAGTCATACACTGCTGGTGGGAATGTATAATGGTGCAGTTACTCTGGGAAACAGTTTGGGAGTTTCTTTAAAAATGAAACGTGCAACTACCATACAGCCCAGTAACTGGATTCCTGAATATATACTATAGAGAAATGAAGACTTGTGTTCACAGAAAAACCTGCACATGAATGTTCGTATTTTTCATATAAGCCCAAAACTGGAGACAGCCCAGATGTCTTTCACCAGGTGAATGGTTAAACAAAGCATGGCACATACATACCATGGCATATTACCCAGCAATAAAAAGGAGCAGACTGTTGGTGCACACAACGATCCAGATGAATCTTCAGAGAGCTGTGCTGAGGGAAAAAATCCAATCTCAACAGTTCCATACTGTATGATTCCTTTTATAATAACATTCTTGAAATGACAAAACTATATAAATGGTAAGCAGATTAGCGGTTTCCAGGAGCTAAGGAGGGATGTGGGGGGTGGGGGTGGGGATAGGAGGGAATTGGGTGTGGGTAGAAAATGTAACCTGAGGGATCCTTATGGTGATGGAAATGGTCTGTATCTTGACTGCATCAATGTCGATAGACTGGTTGAGATCTTGTACTATAGTTTTACAAGATGTCACCATTGGGGAAAACTGTGCAAAGAGCATGTGGGATCTCTGTATTATTTCTTACACATACAGGGGAATCCAAAATTATCTCAAAATTACAAGTTTAATAAAAAAAATCTTTTTAAAGGAGTATTTGAAGGACTGGGGAATTATGAATGCTGACTGGATTTTTTAGTGTGATAGTGGCATTGTGTTTTTTTGTGTTAAAAGGTTAGTCCATAATCTTAAAAGATCCATACTGTAATATTTACAGATGAAATTATATGTGTGGGATTTGCCTTAGAGTAATCCAGAGTAGGGGACAGTCTACTGGAAAGTGAATAGGCATGAATAGATAATTGTTGGCACTCGATGAGAGGTGCATGCGGTTTCTTAACACTATACATTACACGTGGTTGTCAAGTATGGAGCTGTGGGAGGTGGTGCAATGTGGTAGTTAAGCCATTGGCTTTGGAGACAGTTGAACCTGTATTGAATCTTGGCTCTACTACTTATCAGTTATGTGACCTTGGGTAAGTTATTTAACCTCTCTGAGCCTCAGTGTCCTCATCTGTAAAATGGGACAATATCTCATAGAGTAATTGTACAGTAAATGAGATTGCTAAGGAAGAGTGAAGGGTGAGGAAAGAGATGGTCTTCACCCAAGGAAGGGGGTGAAAGAGAGAAGCCAGTGCAGGAGCCTGAGCCATTGGAGGTGGAAACCCAAGATTAGGTTGGGCAGTGTCTTGGAATCCAGAAAAAGATCTCAAAAGAGTTTTAAGAAGATGACGACTGATAAGAAGCTATTAGATTTATTGTTCAGAAAGTCATTGGTGCTGATCATGGCAGGGGTGCAGTGGCGAGGGTGGGCCCAGATTAAGGTGCTGAAATGCAGGTGGGGAGGGAGTGCGTTGGCAGCCGGTAGGGCCCACCACCCTCAGACCTGGATGGGATGGCGAGAGAGACAGCTCGAGGGAAGGAGCATTTGGAGAGGTTAAAGAGCACAAAGCAACTAAAGGAGAGGAAGTGATGGAAACAGAAGAGAAAGGAGGGACCAACCAGGCAGGGTTGTCGTGAGGGGGCCAGGGCTCCCAAGAGCATGGAGGGAAGTCGGTCCCTCTTCCGTACGGATTGGGATTGTCACCAAGCCTGTTTCATCGGCCCCCGATCCTTCCCCACTTCCTCCATTTGATACCCATTCAAACAGCTTTAAAAAGAAAGAACATTATAGGCCAAGGAGGAATTATGAGTGCTCACTAGAGTTTTTAGTGTGATGGAATTATAGTTTTGTTTTATAAGATTAGTCCTTACTTTTTATAGATTGCTACTAAAATATTTATGGATGAAATGGTATGTCTGGAATTTGCTTTGGGTTCTGAAGAAAATGAGAATTATTTTTTTGTATTTCAGGAGAGAGGTCTTGAGATCATGGCGAGGCATCAAGCGCTCATGCATATTCATCACTCCCTAGATTTCACCATGCATAATATGCCGTGCTAATTACGTTACTTTACACAGGTGTTGCATTCACGTGTGTATCATTACTCCAGAGTGACCAGTCTGCTACCGACTCACTGACACCCACCCTGGGCAGAAAGGTTTCCCCATCGATGGGTGCGAGGCTGCGGGTGCTTTTCTGTCATCAAGGGCTGAAGGACTCAGGCAATGAGCCCTCTGAGGCAAGCTTTGTCTGAGGGCTGCTGAGAACTTCCCCAGCCTCCTCTCTGTCAAGCCTGAACCAGCCCAGGGGGCATGTGCTGTGTCCTAAAGCAGCCAACTCCTCTCCCAGCTGAGGACTGGGTGGGCTGCTCAACTGAGCCTCTGCTCCTCTGATGTGAGAAGGCACGAGTCCCAGCTGAACTCCCAGCAACCCGCCAACTGGCAGGTCCCAGCAGAAGGAACCCAATGGAATCCTCACACCACTAGGACGAGGGCGCCCAACCCACAGTGAACAGAAACCCAGAATGCGTAGGAAGGCTTAAGCAATGGGGCTGATCTTTATTGAGGCGACCATATTCACGTGTCAGCTGTTCACAATGACTGAAATAGGCTAGTTTTAAAAAGCTTCTCGCTTCTACACAGCTCGGTCGACATTGACAAAGCAGTAAAAACACATGGTATGATGAACACATTCCACCTTAAGAGTATCAAGATAGTTCATACATTTGTCAATAGACAATTCAAAACAATATTTACAACAAGATAGACCCTTTGTAAGTTCAAAATTTAGATACTTATGGTACAATTCTAAAATTAACATGGTATGTTTTTCCAGGTAAGGAAGACCAGTCATTATAAAAATACATAAATTCAAAGTCAGAACTAAAACATTCAATCCTATAAAAAATCTTTTACTAATAAAAGTATCAATTTCTACATAAACGTTTTTTATCAACAACAGTAGCCTACTTAAATTTTCAGGAAATACCCACTATGTCAGACAGCCCACTTACACGTGTTAGAGCTACTCAAGGCACAGTTGTCATCCCGTCTTAGTTTTCAGAGACGGCCCACATATCTGATTATGTTGCATATTAATGGCACAATTATTCTACAAAAAGTTAACTCAAGTATCTATGTATTATGAAAACTGTTTATAAAGACAAAGTTTTCAGCCCAGAGGGGGTCTTCAGGCTGCCACTGCCTTCAGGAGAACACACCAGTTTTGTTATGAGTCAGTTACATTGAATTTTGAAATGTTTAACTTGGAAAACCTGTGGTTGCATTTTGACCACTATCTGAAATCAGCTCATTCATTTCATTTTGCTTACTCTCTTTTAGGGCATGATTGGGGTGATTTCTTTGGGTCTGTCCTCTTTTTGATCTCCTAAAACATACTTTCAGCAGCAGGTAACACAACTCGGCCACATTAAGCAGCATGCATATCACAGAGGCAGAGATCATAAAAACGGTAAACACAGTTTTCTCAGTAGGTCTAGAAATAAAGCAGTCGACAAGATTGGGGCAAGGGTCGATCCCACATTTCAGCACCCAGGGCAGGTGGTACCCATTGTAAAGGAAGTAGAACACGTACATGAAGGCTGCCTCAAAGATGATCCGGAAAAAGATGCTGCTGGTGTATGTCCACCACAGGGAGCCCTCTATCCGAACTTTCTGCTTTTTGATGTCTTCTAAGTCTTTGAATTCATTCCTCTTCTCTCCTCGCCTAAACTTGCGGGCGGTCTCACGTCTGTAGTAGGCGACATGCATGGCTACCAGCAGGGCCGGGGTGGAGACGAAGATGAGCTGCAGGGCCCACAGCCGGATGTGGGACACGGGGAAAAAGTGATCATAGCACACGTTTTTGCATCCGGGTTGCAGAGTGTTGCAGACAAAATCTTCCTGTTCGTCACCCCACACTTCCTGAGCAGCCACTACAAGGATCATGACACGGAAAATGAAGATGACAGTGATCCACACCTTCCCGATGCTGGTGGAGTGCTTGTTCACACCCCCGATGAAAGTGTGCAGGGTACCCCAGTCCATCGTGCTGGTTTATGCCTAAACAGACAAAAATTAGCAAAGGTTAATTAATGGAGAGTTCCTTTGATTTTAGTAAACAGTATGGTGATCTGGAGACTGAAGCAGATTTCTCTTAAAGCATTTTGTGATACTTTGCAGCTTCAACCCCTAAATGCTAGTAGTAGGAATGCCCACTCTAGAAACCTCCTAACGTTTCTGAACCAGAAATGACTGTTGGGGAGTTTCAGATGATCTTGATTCCACTGAATTCAGATTATCTATTAGGCTGCTGGTTGCCATGACTCCAGGAACTTGGGTAAGCAAAGTCATTTCCAAGTTCCCTTCTAATCACTATGTAAACCCATGTCGCATCACTTTGATTTTGCCCAAGGGATCACAGAGGTCCCACAGTAGATTTTACTCATAGAATGGCTTATCCAAGAAAAAATCAGTCGTTGGAATGACGTAATCTGCTTCACCCAGCAGACTAAGGGGAAAAAAAGCTAAACACTGATTAGTTTACTTTAAATATTTCTATCTATTTCTAGCTTGAAGCACATTTGCTATAATCATGTGTTCTTAGGAAACCTAATATCATAAACTACTGGAAGATTCTCTTCAAAGAGAATCACAAGCTTTCACAAAAAGTGCTTGCTTGTTCTCCTTTGTGACCAGGGCCAGTGTCGGCTTTCCCTCCCCAACAGGTCCCATGCACACCGAGTGCCATGGATGGAGGAACCGGCTGTGCGGCCACGCGGAGCCTCCCTCGCTGCTCACCACGGATTTCACGGCCTGAGAGGACCGCCTGACTTCTGCAGAAACTTCAGCTACAAGGCAAATGCGTGCCTCCTTATCCTCCACTGCCAGAGAAGACTAAAGAACCAGTCAGCATTCTCCTTAAAAAAGAAGGGGGTGACTAATGAAGCCACTGAGAAGCTTCTGAAGTAAAAGACCCTTTCTTCAGAAAAACACACTCATAATTTTTCACAGCCCCTCTCAGGGGATGAGGGAGTCACTAAAGTCCTTTTGCTGATCCACCTTAGAGAGACTCTTGCACCTGAATGCATGCGGAGCACATGCGAGTCAGGCCTCGCCTTCTCGGGCTGCCCGCCTCCCTCCCGGGGCCTGTTCCCTCCTCCACAGGTCTGCCTCCTCTGCATCAGGTTGGTTGCTCTTTGAAGCAGCCTCAGCCCCTCCAGGAGTGCCCAGCACTCAGCCGCTGAATGAGGTGCTCATGTGTGCCCCAGAAGCAAGATCTTTAGACTTCAATACAGTCAGCCAGTCCATATTGTAAGAGGCACACTCCCATTTTAGGTGGCTTCCTGAAAAGTTGGTCTTTTGCCCTTGGTTTGGCTTTTAGACACCACATTTTTCTCAGAAAGACATGAGATCTAAGGAAGCAATGCCAGCACCCACCTTATACGTGTGTGTGGATCCTCCTCTGTCTGAAGGAGGCACTGGAAGTGGGGGGCACATGCTGTGGAAAGGGAGTGAAGGAGGGCGCGAGCAGGGGCACAGCCAGAAATGTCCCCATCACGAGTCTCTCCAATTGCCTTTTCCTCTTCCCAAAACATGCGGAGCAAACATATAGGAAAACTCCTCCCTTTCATCTCATTGCCAAAGCCAAGTAAATAACAACCGCCAAGCCTTCCCTCAGCATTTATTGAGCGTCAACTGTATATAGATGTCAGCTATTTCATCTTTGAATCCCAAGGCACAGTCTGGTTCCTAGACTCAGTAGGTTCTCAGTACAGTCGTGAGGCAGGAGGAATCACGACCAGAGGCACTGAGGAGCCTTCCAGACAGAAATGCCTTCCCGTCAGTGGACTTGGCAAAGGTGCTGGATCACAGCTATGCAGAGTGGGAGCACAGCACATGTCAATGGGCAGAATGGGGTGGGGCGAGGTGGCCACCCTTCAGTACCTGCCCCTGCACTTGATTATCGAAGACAGGATAAGGCGATGGCGGAATTTCACATTCCAGATTCTTCCCTTCTGAATAATCCATAAGAAGGAGTCAAAGAACAGCACTTAAACAAACCGGCACCCTCAGACTCCTTAGGGCTCCCAGGCCCCGGAGGCCGGCCAACAGTAAAGGAGGTGCAGCTGGCAATAAGGAGCCTGAGAGAAATATTTTTGGGTCAAACTGAAGGCTTTAGTGCACACCGGCCTATTCCAACTCCATTAGCCAGAAAAAAGTAAAGGACTTCAGAACGTTTATAGATCTCAGACGTTGTTCAAACACCATGGAGCAGGAAAAGTTTTAAGACAGAATATGATAAGAGCATTTGGATTGTCACATCCAAACCAAAACTGAGCTAAAAGCTTACACTGGGGCACAAACGGGAAAACTCAAATAATGGTTTTAACTTAGCCCAGACTTCAGGGAAGTATATTAATTTTTTAAATGAAAAATAAAAGAGAGAGAGAATTCCATAGCTGAAGACTTGTAAAGCAGGAATGAGGGTTCCTAAGTGTGTCAGTAAGGTTCTGAGAGAGTCAGCAAAGGAAGGGAGGGCCTTGGCCAGCCTGAGGAGCTCAGATTTTAAAGTGACAAAAAGATGGAGGACAACTCAGATCACCACACACAGGAGGAGGGGCCCAAACCTGTAAAAGCAATGTCAGGAAGTTTAAACGCTAAATGGGCCAAACTTTACCAAAAAAAAACAAGGGAAAATAAAATTAAAAACAAAAAACATAAAAATTAGATACTCGAGTCAAAAGAAAAAAAAGAGGTGGGCACAATGCTTGGAGTACATGGGATAATTTTAATTAATAACAAATAAAAGGCAGAAACTCTTATGTTGCTTCCCCTACTTTATCAAAGAGAAATTACTTAAAAAATTATTTCTAAAAATATAGTACGAGAGAGGTAGGGAGCTAGTGTCGACTTTCTGAGAAAGAGCTCCAGTCTCCATCCTCAGAAGAACTGAAAGTTAGAGTACTCAGAGGTCTACTGAAAGGGGGTCAGAATGTTATGATTCGGAATGAGAGCAGGGCAGACACCTGGAGAAGGATAAATAAGAGACAGTGTACATATACGAATGAGGGAACTTCCTGTTGAGCCCCCAGCAAAATGCTCCAACAGCATCATTGAACCTCTTTCTAAAGAGTTGCTTTTAGTATGCTAACAGTGACCATGATGATGGCAATAGCACATTTTAGTATCAAAATGATGTTTATAGATGACCCTCATATCATCAGCAAGTTAGCTGTATTTTCAGGGTTCATTCAGTAACTACATCCTCACATTGTAATTAAGGAATATCAGTATTCCTTATAAGGAATATCGTTATAAGCAGGATATTCGTGCCATACAACAAGGATGCTGAAAAGAAACTGAAGCTGAAGCTATATGAAGAGAGTAGAGTGCCCGGCTCCCGGGGCAGCCCACATCTGAAATGTTCTGTTCACTTTTCAAGAAGACACCAGCACGCTGGCGCGCTGGAGGGTGTCTGCAGGAGTGCAGCCAGGCGGCGGAGCCCAGAAGGAAGCTCCCAGGAGAAGCAGCTGAGGGAGCTGGAACCCTTCAGCTTGAGGATGACTACGAGGCACATGGCAGCAATCCTGGTATGCGTGTCAGAAGGATTTGATGTTTGTGTGATCTAGGACTAAGCACTGGACCCAACAGTAGAGTTAACAGAAAGCCAGCTTTCGCTTTTTAAAAAAACAGCTGAGGAAATTAAATAGGCACAACTCTTTAAACACAAACTCTTTCAAGTTGTGGTTTCTCATCCTTAAACCATTAATCAGAGGCTGTGTGAGTGTCTGTCAGGGGTAATGCAGAGGGGCCTCATTCAGGAGTAATGTTCTCAAGGTTCCATAATTAAAGTGTATTTATTGAAGCCTCTCTTTCATATAGCACTTATCCATGGCCTAAAGAGATTTCTAAGGTCCAGAGTAAATGCATCTTTGATATAAAAAGTCATTTTAGATAATATGAATTATGTAATTAATTTTTAGTCCCTGATAAAAGTCATTATATTAAATTTTCCTAATTATTGTTGTTCTGTCCCAGAAACATTTCAGGATGCGCCCAGCGGGCAGATGGGAACATATGCATCTTCATGTTTAACACAGCTTTCAGCAGCTCTTACCCTAGGGGGTTAGTCTCGTTTGTCTATAAAATGAAGATGTTCTCTAATCAGCCAATAAACATCTCCCACTGAAGTTCGGTTAATTAAATGCCCAATCAGTGAGTTCTTGATTTATCAAAGTTCACATTTTCTCAAACCCCCCAAAGTGCAGAGAATTCAGACTCGCCCACAGGTAGGAAGGCTGTTTTCCCTCTGAGCTCTCTCACTGTAGCTCGCCTGAACACTACACACCTGTGGGGGCCAAGGACCTGCCTTCTAGGAAGCAGACCCATCAAGGCACAAAGGCCAGCTGAGCTGAATGAGTCTGGAGAGGCTGAAGTCAAGGGCGAGGTCAGGAGGTCAGAATTCCCCCCCAGAGTATTGTCCCAGCTTCCTAGAAGCAGGATCCTTCACTTCGGCTCCTTTGGGCTTCTCCGTCTTTAAAAACAGGGTCAATTATGGTGACAGTAGCTTTGGTTATTTCTTTTGACTTTTCTGGGTTCCCTAATTACACGCTCTGAAGATGTTCTATCAAAGTAACAAAGCTCAACAGACAATAATCTATTTTACAATACTTATTGACTTCAACTAAAAATCAGCAATTGACCTGTGCCCTTAAAGGAAGAAAAGGAGACGAGATGCCTAAGTCGCTATGAGAAATGAGCGATTAAACCCAGATACAAGTTTGTCTAGCCTACTGGTCACTCAAGACAATTAATCGGGCTGGAAACAAATCATCTGATTCGCAGTATCTTCCTGCAAGAGCAACAAAGGCCCTATTATTTAGCAAGTAGAAGTGACTGGAAAAGGAAGAGCTGTTTTCCATATTCTCCATCATTCCCTTGCCCTAAGTGCCACAGGAAGGGCAGTCAGTAAACCAACCAGTGTTTCCTACAGTGAAAGCTTCTCTTTCCACCCTTTTGTCTGGTTCACAGCATTCCTGAGGGTCTTGCCAGTGAAGTCCCAGTGTCTGTCTGCATATCATTCTCCCCGGGCTAAGGGTTGGGGAGCTCACCTCACAAGGATCAGGAGACAGCTCTGGGGCTGGACCGCCCCAACCTTCCTGACGCCTGGCTGCAGTCACTGGTAACGCCTGGCTGCCCAGGACACTCTTCCCCCTCCAGGAGCCCAGGACAGGAGGGGCCTGGGGGAGGAGGCAGCTGACAGACACTGGTGATTCAGCACGTTTGAAAGGCGAACGTTTGGCTCCACTTGCTCCTCTGACTTGACCCCTCAGTGGGTCGAGGCCCACCCTGGCTGAGGGCAAAGAGACTTCGGGGCCCAACCCTCAGCCTCTCCCCTGTAAAAACACAACTCCTGGGGTAACCGTTCATGAACATTTCGGTTATAGAAAACTCGAAGGTCAAATACTCTTGAAAATCACTTTCTAAAATAACTGCATCTATCGGAACCCTTGGCAATTAGCATTAGTAAACAAAATCTCTCTTTCCTTTCATGCTTCAAGCAGGTTGCAGCCAATGAGGGAGCTTTTTCAGTAAAAAGTAAAACATTAACTCTTTGTAAACCAGAGATGTTTATTTTAACTGGTGCCTTTCTGGCTCTCACTTAAGGAAAGAATAGATATGCTAAGTTTCCGTAGTCTTTAATGTCTAAGAATGCGGTTACACTTAAGCTCAGAAAGTTGAACTTTATCTGGTTTTGTGGTCCCTCCATAGTGAAGTCCACGTGGCCTTTGTGGTCCAACAGCTACCGTCCGAAATACTTAGCTCTAAAAATAAGTTAACCGTGGACCTTACTTCTGATGATACACACAGTATTATGAAAATAGACTGTTCTTCCCTTTTACAATTCAAATAATTTGCCGATTAGCATTCTGCTTCAGTCATATAATTTCTTGATTGTTTGAAAACTTATTTCAGAATTTAATTGTAACTAGGTTGCTTAACAATGCCATTGTAGTTTCACTGATGAAAGAACCACAACTAAAGCCTAAAAACGATAGTGCTAGCCCTCAGCATACACCAAGAGGGGGAAAGTATCTGTCTAGATAGTTCTATTCCCTTTGGATGGCCCTTTGAAAGTCATTCAGTGACCTCTGATAGACTGGAGAAAAGAACACATTCCCCACAACTGCCCCGTCAGCTCTGGACAGCAGAGTCTGTATTGACAAAAGGCAACGGCATCAAGGCCAAACAAGCACCCCTGAGACTTATTTCCAAGGACGCACAGCTTACCGACCCCGAGAATTAGGACAAGGTTCTCTCTTCAAGGGCCTTAGGCTTTCCTCTTCTACACCATTTGATGGCCTAGAAGGCAATGGTGCACAGTGACAACGTGAGTATAAACCTCGGCGCTGTTCCTGGAGGACTGTGAGGATGTTACCTGTTGAGGAAAAAACGGGAGATGTGGCATATTTCTTTAGCTCCTCCCCCTGGGGCTGCTGTAGGACCTTTGTGGGTATTTATCCTTCATCCCCAGCACCGTTATGAGCGAAGTCTGGAGACAGCCAGTTTCCTGATGCTCCATAATTCAAACACACAATAAAATCAAAATAAAATCTTTAGTGTGGATTCTTTTCCCTATCAAAATAATAATAATAATACTCAAGCCCATTCCCCGAGCATTAAAAAAAAAGTAGGGAATTTCAGAACCTGGATATGCTCCCTTACCCCCCAAATCAGCAGTCTAAAAAAAAAAATCTCAAATTCTTTCCTTAATCAAGAAGAATCTTTATCTTTTGTCTCTAGAAATTTCAGGTCATCCATGAGACAACTGGACAGCTAATTTTTAAATATAATGACTGACAATTTCATCAACTGTCCTTTCAAAGTAATGACCAGTTGGGGCTGGCCTGGTGGTGTAGCGGTTAAGTTCGCACTCTGCTTTGGCAGCCCAGGGTTCGCTGGTTCGGGTCCCAGCTGTGGACCTGCACACTGCTCATCAAGCCATGCTGTGGCAGGCCTCCCACACATAAAATGGAGGAAGCTGGACACAGATGTTAGCTCAGGGACAATCTTCCTCAAAACAAATAAAAATAAAAATAATGAAATTTTAAAAAATCAAAGTAATGACCAATAATAAAGTGATTTAGGATTTATATACTTCTTCAAAATTAACTCAATAAAAATGAAAATTTTTTTCTGTTTATGGAGTCTAACTATAAAAATGGACGATTCATAGAATTACGTGTATTTCTTAATCCATTTAAAAATTCAGACTTAAAAAATAATTTGCATTAAGCAGTCTCTCATTCAAGTAAATCTATGTTCCTCCCACACATTTAAGTCTAACCAGAGTTAAATGATCCTGGGAATAAAAATGAAGGAAGGCCCTTTGGGGACCCAGTTCCATTCTAACGGATCAAGCAAGTAAAACGGAAATCTTAAAACACGATAATGTAGCCATGGGAAGGATTATGCCCTCATGACCAGGAAGCTTGGGTCGAAATGATTTTCCCACAATTTTATTCTACTTAACATTTTAACTAACGTAGACAAAACTCCCAGCTCCTGGAATGTTCAGATTGAATCAAAGATGCACGGGGAGGATTTGCTGGTTAGAATTTTTCCGTCACTCTATTGAGATCGTTTAGTCAGACTGATTGTAGCTCTCCTCCTTAACGCTCTTATAATTCAGAAGAGAAAAAGTACGAGAAAGAGAATGAAGTCACCATTACCTGTAACAGAGTTTGTTCTCAAATAAAAGCACCAGTGACGCAGCTGAACTGACTAGTGTCCTCCAGGTTTCCGCCACCGGGCAATGGCAATGGGGAGCCCTCTGCCCCCTGCCCCCAGTTATGTCACAGGCTGGAGGGTGATGTGCTCTCTCTTCATAACCGCCTTCTCCCCTCCTTGGCAGAGTTCAGACAACACCCCCAAACGCTCTGTCTGATCCAAACAGCAGACAAAGCTCTCCACAGGAGCAGTTTTGAGCAGCATCCCACAATTCTAAGGAAACTGCACTGGGGCAGGACATTTTCTTCTAGAACAGTGGCTAGATTCTACCAGAACTGGGGCAAGAAAATACTTCTACGGCATAAAGTCCACTGAAGGAAAAGAAGAACGTGCATGATTAGTCAAACAGGCACTAAACCGACAGGGACTGCACCTAGGGGACACCCAGGTTGCTGGGCAGAGTGGGTGCAGCGGCTGCCGGGCCCTCGCCCTCCAGGCACCCGGAGCTGCTTTCAGGCCACACTCCCCTCAGACTCGTCCTGCTCTCCAGGAAGGGAGGCCAGCCCAGTTCAAAACACCCACGATGCCAGGAGACCTGGGACCGGTCTGCTTCACCAAACAGGAAGTACCGCTGGCGCCTCCACCTTTTAGCTGAGATGTGTCACTAATGACACTTAATTATTGTTGTCCAGTAATTGTATTATTGTCACCCCGTTTCACAAGTTCCCCGGGTGTGCATCACGCAGCCACACGGGTCAGTTCTACCAGGGACTTAAAGACTGGCCGTGAATCGCAGGGTCTGGCTGAACTTAAACCTTCCTCTCTTGAACTGGCTTTCCTCCCCGGCGAATCCAAGCGGGGCTTTGGGAGTGACCCACCAAAACTAAGAAAATCCAAAACGCAGCGAAGGAAGTGGGGGAAGGGGCAGAGGTCCCCACCGCAGCCATTTATACACACGAGGTGACACATTTATAAAACCTGCTGTGCGAGTCAAAGGGGGACCACCTGGGGTAAAAGTCGAACCAGCACGCAGAGGGCGCGGGGCCGCGCGGCCCCGGAGGATGCGGATCCCGAGCGATAAGGTTGCCCTGGGCAACCCACGCGGACGCCCACCCCTACCTGCAGCCCCTGGAGGCGGCGTGCCCCGCGGCCACCGGGCCCCCCGGGGAGCGCTCGCCGACACAGGCGACAAGGGCGAGGAGGCGACAAGCTGCCGCCCTCACCTCTCGGCATCTCGGAGGCGATTCCTCCGCCCGAGGGGCCGAGATGGCGCCGCGACCCGCCGCCTCGCACGGCCCGCCAGCGCCCCGGGGGCGTCGTCCTGGTGGCAGCGCGCCCGGCGCCCGCTTACCTGCTCGGCGGGCGCGGGGTCCGGCGCGGGGTCCGGCGCGGGGCGCGGGGGCAGGCGGGGCACAGGCAGGGGGCAGGCGGGGGGCAGGCGCGCCGCCGGCTCGGCCGCCGCGGGCAGTGTGCAGTCGGCGCTCCGGGCCGCGGCGCTCAGGGCCCGGCTCCCACCTGCCGCGCCTTTTAACCGCCGCACCCCGCCTCTGCCTGACGCTTCCCGGGCGGGTGCGCGAGGCGAGCGCGCGGGGGCCGACGCTGCCCGCCCCGGGGCGCGGGGCGCAGACGGCCCGCCGTCGGGGGCTCGGGCGCGGGGGCTGGTGCCCGAGCGGGGCGGCCCAGGTCTCCCGGCGGAGCCTCTGCGCGGGCTGGGGGGCCGCTCGGCGGAGAACCCCGCGAGCCTGGCACGACCCCCTAGGGAGAGGGCCGAGGCCAGGGGGCCCGCCGCCCACGGCGAGGCTTCTGACCCAGGACCCGCTGGGACCGGCGTTAGGGGCAGGTTATGTTTTTGTCGAGACACATCCTCCTCTTTTCTGGAGACTGCCACCCTCTTAGAGCCCGCCGGGTACCCGCGCGTGACCTCTCCTCGAGAGCAGCCTGGAGGCACAGTGACTGTTGTTCTTTATTAATTAATGACCGCTTGGAAAGGTTAAAGGGGTTATTTTTATTAGTTACCTCCGTCCTTTGAAGCCTCCTCCAGGGGAAGCAGAGCAGGCCTTCCTCAGCCGGCCCGGCACACCACGTGAAGACCCTGCTCGGCCCCCTTCCACAGGCAGGCTGCCGAACGCCCAGGGCCAGCCCAGGGGCTGGTGGGGTGGAAATGGTGGAAGCTGTTTAGGGACCCTGCTTTACAGGTTCAAACCTGTCCTACACCAAACAAGAGATATGTGACTTGCTTATTCCACAAAACTGTTTGGTAGTTAAATGTCGGCGTCTAAACCATGTACTGCTTGGTAGGTCAGAGTCTCTCATGCCACAAGTTTAGTGGTGGTTCTTAAGATGTTTCTTCAAGGTCACAAAAGATGAACAAGACTATGTAAAAATCCACCTTTCATAATATTTTTTTTGAGAACAAGGTTCGCAGAGAATTGCCCCTGAGTCAGATAAGTTTAGAAGAATACATTGGGGTGGCCCCTGGAGTGGCCTTCAATGTAGTGGTGGAGATATGCAAAATCCTGTTTTAGGCTTTCTTGTGAGACAGACCTGCTGCCTTAATGTGTCCTGTGCCTTGAATGGTCCTCCTCTCCACAGTTTGGCACCTTTCCAGTCTTCTGTCCACCAATCTGGGCAAATACTTCAGCCAGGCACATCTGTTTGTGTAGCAGAATGGCTCAATTCTAAAAGCAGATTGTAACCTTTGGGGATCATGAACAGTTTAAGCCTTTTGCGAATTCCCACAGCGCTGTGTAAAGCACTTTGCAGGTAGTAGATGCTACTCCATGAGTATTTGCATATCATTGGCAAAGCCCAACCAGCATAGAAGATAATCCTGGAAATAGCTTTTGCTCCTTAAGTGTGACTGCCCACATTCTCACTCCCACAGCTGCTTCCAAGCAACACTCTGTCTGATCAGTTATATTTTGGACCAATGAAGTTGTTCCGGGACCCCTGCAGGAAAGCACTTTTGAACCAAAGTAGTCACAGAGTATGTGTTGCATTTCTCAGGTGTCCAGAAAGGGAACCGTCTCCATGCTGTGCAGAAATCTCTTTTTCCTGTTCAGGTTACCTGTACTGGCCACACGGTGTGGTGCTGGGTTTTTGTTTTGTCATTCGTCTCTTAACGCTTCACTCCCTCATTCAATCTTCACTTCTCCTCAGATGGTCCTGTCGCAGCAGAAATTAAATATGTACTATATGACACTCATGGACTTGAAATGTTCATTTGAAAACTGAAAAGTTAGTTAAAGGTTTTATGCTAACAATATCCGAACGCATGTCAAGTGTTGACTGATTGTTGACTTTGTGTGCCTAACATGAAAAACCTTCAGGAGATGATACAACCCTCCTGTCCACTTACAGTGACACACAAAGCTAACAAGACTTTTGCAGTCTTAATTGGAATCGGTGCCATGAAACTCATTTGACTGATATCTTCCTTCTGCATCTAATGATGATTTCCAAGACCATAAATTTAATCAGCACAAAATATGCGAAGTATGGACCTCCCTTTGCAATACCAGGAGGTTTGAAGGGATGATAGTGAGATGCTCTTTTTTTTTTTTTTAACGATTTTATTTTTCTCCTTTTTCTCCCCAAAGCCCCCCGGTACATAGTTGTATATTTCATTGTGGGTCCTTCTAGTTGTGGCATGTGGGACGCTGCCTCAGCGTGGTCTGATGAGCAGTGCCATGTCCGCGCCCAGGACTCGAACCAACGAAACACTGGGCCGCCTGCAGCGGAGCGCGCGAACTTAACCACTCGGCCACGGGGCCAGCCCCGGTGAGATGCTCTTTTGAAAGTCTGTGAATTCTCTGGGTGGCCTTTCATGCCCTTATTAACGGAGACTCCGTGCCCGTCGTAGGCCGCTGGTGCACACTCACAAAGTGACCGACACTGGATTGCTCAGACTTTCACAGACTAGGCTGGAAACACAGACAGGGACCCTTCTTGGTAACTGACATAGTCCTAGAACCTGGAGGAGAGGAACTCTGTGCCCCCTTCGAATAGAAACTAACACTTGCCTATTCATTCGATAAGAAAGCCTACATTGGACAGGCCTATGTTAGGCTGGGGACATAAAGCAGACAGTTCCTGTCTCAAGAGTTTTCTAGTTTGATTTGAAAATCTGTGTGCAAAGGTTATGTGAGATGCTGTTGAAAGGATAATACAATACTGTACGGGGTGCTGGGAATCTGATGTCGTGAGTCTCAGGTGAGCCCAGGAATTTTCGTTTTTATCAAGCGTCTTGAGTATTGCCGGTAGAGGTGGTCTAAGGACCATGCTTCGAAACATGTTAGTGATGGATGTTCTTTGCTTTTTCATTATGGTAAAATACATATAAACTCGCCATTTTAAATTGTACAATGTATAGAGGCATTTAGTACATTCACAGTGTTGTAACCATCGCCACTATTTAGTTCTAGCATATTTTCATCACCTCAAAAGGAAACCCTATAACCGTTAAGCAGTTACTCTGCTTTCTGTCTTTATGGATTTGCCTATTCTGGATAATTCATATAAAAGGAGTCATACAATATGTGGCCTTCTGTGTCTGGCTTCTTTCACTTAGCGTGACTTTTCAAACTTCATCCATGATGTAGCATGTGTCAGTACTTTGTTCCTTTTAATGGCTGAAAATTTATCCATTCATGTGTTGCTGGGCGCTTTGGTTGTATCTATCTTTCAGTTATTGTGAATAGTGTTGCTATGAACATTCGTGTGCAAGTTTTCGTTTGAACACTTGTTTTAATTCTTTTGGGTATAAACCAAAAGAGCAGAGGAACTGCTGGGTCATACGATAATTCTGTGTTTAACTTGAGGAACCACCAAACAGCTTCCCAGAGCAGCTTCCCCATTTTACAGTTCCACCGCTAAAGTATGACGGTTCCGCTTTCTCCACATCCTCACCAACACTTGCTGTTTTCCATTTTTTTCAGTATAAATTATAGCCATCCTAGTGGGTGTCAGGTGGTATCTCATTGTGGTTTTGATTTGCATTTCCCCGATGTCTAGTGACACCGAGCATCTTTTCATGTACTTGTTGGCTATTTGTATATCTTTGGAGAAATGTCTATTTGGTTACGGATGTTTTAATGTGGCAAAGTGATTTACAAATAATATCTCAACAAATTTTGAGTACCTGCAATGAGCAAAATGTCAGTTGCTGCCTGACTATAACAATTCTCTGTTCCATTCAGATTTTGCTGTGATGAGGTAAGGACTTTTCTGGGAGGTTGAGGTGTATGTTTACAATAGCCAGTGCTTTTGTGAAACTGAGAAGGGGCTCAGCAACCATCTCATTGTGAAGCAGTTATCAGAAAGTGTGCCTCGGGGCCAGCCTGGTGGTGCAGCAGTTAAGTTCGCACATTCCGCTTCTCAGTGGCCCAGGGTTCGCAGGTTCGGATCTGGGTGCGGACATAGCACCGCTTGGCAAGCCATGCTGTGGCAGGCATCCCACATATAAAGTAGAGGAAGATGGGCATGGATGTTAGCTCAGGGCCAGTCTTCCTCAGCAAAAAGGGGAGGATTGGCAGCAGTTAGCTCAGGGCTAATCTTCCTCAAAAAAATAAAAAAAGAAAAAGAAAGTGTGCCTAGTGTCCTCCTCTTTCTGTCTGTGGGCACTGGAAGTACTGAATTAGCCTGAGGTACTGATTACTCCTCTGCAGTTGCTCCCTAGTACTCCACGTTGACTTCCAAGTAGATGAAATAAAAGCCTAAGCTATGGTTTGGGTCTATTTACTTTTTGTAATAAACTTTTTATTTTACATTTACAGAACAATTGCAAAGACAGTAGAGAGAGTTACCGCATCCCCTGCACCTAATATCAATGTCTTACATTGGCGCGCTACTTTGGTTGACGATTAAGGAACCAATATCGATACATTATTTTTCACTGATCCATACTATATTCAGATTTCCTTAGTCCTTACCCCATGTCCTTTTCTGCTCTGGGATTTGTATCCAGGGTCCCACATGACATTCCATCTTCACGTCTCCCTTAGGCTCCTCTGGGCTTGACATTTTCTCAGACTTCCCTTGTTTTTGATGATGTTAATAATTTCGAGGAGTACTGGTTAGGTATTTAGTAGAATGTCCCTCAACTGGGGTTTGTCTGATGTTTTTCTCGTGATTAGATGGGGGTGATGTGTTTTGAGGAGGAAGATCATAGAGGTAAAGTGCCATTTTCATTACATCATAGCAAGGGCACATATTATAATCAACATGACATCGCTTTCGATGTTAAGCTTGCTCATCTGGCTGGGGTAGTGTCTGTCAGGTTTCTCCACTGTACGGTGACTCTTTCCCCCACTTTCCACACTGTCCTCCTTGGAAGGAAGTCACTGTGCAGCTCACGCTTGAGGGGCAGGGACTTTGCTCCACCTCTTTGAGGGCAGGGCAGCTACATAATCATCTGTTATTTTTCTGTGTGAGAGATTTGTCCCTTCTCCCCAATTAATCATTTATTCAATCATTTGTTTACAATAGTCTCTCCTTGTCACTGTGGTTTCAGTTACCTGCAGTCAACCACCATCTGAAAATATTAAATGGAAAATTCCAGAAACAAATAATTCATAAGTTTTAAATTGCTTGCTGTTCTGAGTAGTGTGATGAAGTCCCACCCCCTCCTGCTCTGTCCTTCCCTGGACGTGAATCATCCCTTTGTCCAGTGGATCCGCCATGTATAGGCTCCCCGCCCATTAGTCACTCAGTAGCCATCTTGGTTATCTGATGGACTGTTGAGTGCTATCACAGTGCTTGTGTTCAAGTCACCCTCGTTTTACTTAATAATGGCCCCCAAAATGCAAGAGTAGTGATGCTGGCAATTCGGACATGCCAAAGAGAAGCCATAAAGTGCTTCCTTTAAGTGAAAAGGTGAAAGTTCTCAACTTAATAAGGAAAGAAAAAAGTCATACGCTGAGGTTGCTAAGATCTATGGTAACATTTATTACAGTATATTGTTATAACTCTTCTATTTATTATTAGTTATTGTTGTTCGCCTCTTACTGTGCATAATTTATAAATTAAACTTTATCATAGGTATGCAGTGTAGGAAGAAACATAGCATATATAGAGTTTGGTACTATGCATGGTTTCAGGCACCCATGGGGATCTTGGAACGTATCCCCTGCAGATGAGGGGGACTACTGTATATCAGAATGGACTCATGGATATTTATTTTATACATTGGTTTATAATCCAATAAATACTACTTTATTTATTTTGTTGTTCAAATTGTTTCAGCTTTGGCCATTGGGAGCTCTTTCATTTGGTTCCTGTTTCCCTTTTGATATCCATCCATCATGGTGTGTGTGTATGTGGCTTTTTTTTCCTTTTTGACACTTCCTTTCTGGCTCTACAAATGCTCACCTTGTGTATTCCGTGCCCCAGCCCTAGGACCAAGGAGCCCTGCTCCTGGTTATCGGAGAGCTCACTGTCTGTGACTCTGCTTGCTTATTTGTTATCTGCCTCCTCACTCATCTGTGGGCTCCTTCAGGGCAGGAATCATGGCTATGTTGTCCACCTCTCTGTGACCCTGTGCAAGCACTAGTGCTGTGCTTGATGTATTCCGGAGGCTCAACAAGTGTTTGTTAAATGAATGAGTAAATTCGAGAAGTATTTGTTGAGTGGATTAATTGAAGATACTAGGAGAAGAGCATGGTAGGTGAAAATACGGGGAAAAGAGTAGTTCCAAGATATCTTAGAGTCAGTCAGGTGTCTGTGTACTTGAGAGAGAGCCCTGGAGGAAGAATGGGGCCCTGTGCTGACTCTAACAGGGAGGTGAGACCGTGCTGCTGGAGGGAAAGGGGCCTGTCAAATATGGAAGCTTCCCTTCGTCCAGTCGGGGGCTACAGGTGTCATCAGTGAAGAGAATCTCCAGAGCACAGCTCTGCAGGCCCAGAAATGATGCTGCAAAGTCATCGAACTCGAAAGGGATGGGATCATAGGCCACAATGCCAATGTAACTATTTTCTGTTGGAGATGCATTCTGGCTCAAGGGGCACTTGATGGCAAGGTCTGCTTGGAAGACCAACACATTCCCACACGCTGCCTTCTGGTGCTCTAGAATTAGGATCAGAAGAGGTGGATGCTTTCCATCAAGGATGGTAGGTTATTTCCATGAAGCATGGTAGCCTGATGAATTGACCTTCTCTGTAAAGTATCTGGTCTGCCATCTGGAGACAGGATGACTTCCCAAAGAAGTGCTGGATTCTTGGTTTTTGGCTTCTTGCTTTCTAAACTCCATGCAGAGCATAGCTCTTGTTAAAACACCTCTTTACTTCTTGGGCCATGTCAAAATACACCTAGCTGGGTGACAATTTTCTTCTAATACATATATCTAGACTGTTTTCCTTCTTTTATTTTGTCTGTTTGTTTCTAATGGACTTTAGAATTTCCAGGCTTTCTTCAGTAACATTAGTAATTTCCTAGATAAGGATATTTCTGTAGCAGATCAGTACCAATTTTTGGGTGACATTTTCATGCCCTTAAATTCGTATCCTGGGGTGACTTACTATAATGCTCTTCGTTCCGACCACAGAAGAACACGTTATAAATATATACTAATTATCACATAGAGTATAATATATTAACACACAGACTATTATTTCACAATATAAGACACACAAAAGGCAAATTCTTTTCTGCAGGGGATCAGAGGAAGGAGAGCTCAATGGGGTGGGAAGATCTGTGAAGAGCTTCATGGCCTGGACGGAGGGGAGAGGATGCCCAGCATAGCCTGAGGGAGGCATGTGCGTGTGGCAGCTGGGATGAATGTGGTGTGTTCACGTGACGGCAGACTGGCTGGCCTGACTGTTGTAGAGGGCTTGCGTTGGGGAATAGATGGACGTGGTGGTCAGGCAAGGTCAGAGTAGGGCACTGTCAATCAGGGGGAGGAATTTAGATTAGCTATGAAATGAGAAAGAGGGAGCATGACACCAGTAGGTGTGCGCTGAATCTCAAATTTTAATGAAGTCTGCGTTCATTATGAGTTGATATGATGTGACTGCCCAACAACCATTGTAATTTTGGGCTCCATCAATAGCAGTTTGGTGTCTCAATGAGGTGGCTGCTTCTTCTCTCCTTTCTAAGCTTCCAGGTCACACCTTGTGTGAGCTGACAACTCTGGTGCCACATTTCTTTACAGGAGACATTTACATATATAAACAGAATGAGCGGTGAGTTTCTATCATGAAAGGAGTCTACAAGAGGCCAAATGACCCTCAACCAGGTGCTGGCTGGATGGAGGTCAGACTAAAGGACTGCGAAGTGGCTTTCAAACCCTGCAAAACACCTACGATGCAGTCACCATTGGGAGGGGAAAAGTTGAATCTGGGATTTGGATTTGAGCCTGAATGATCTAAAGAATCACATTTTTCTTCCACTGCCAAAGAGATGTTGGTAAAGGAAGCCGACGTGGGAGTGAGTCATGGTGACCATGGGATGTTGCGGAAACCTTCTAGGTGAAATGTGATTGAATGTCTCTTGAACTCTAGGTCTGGAAATCCAGTCTTGTTTCTGACTGTGCCCATTTCCAACTCATCCTGCACTTTTCCCAGCTGTGCTCCAAATCCTATCCGTGTTTCATGGACTTGCTTTTCCATGATCCTTCCTTGATCCTGGTCCCTCCCTACCTGCTCCCAGAGGAGGATCTTTCCCTCATCACTCTCCCGGTCCCTCTGCCCTGCTCTCCTGCTCCACGCTTGGCCCTCCCTCTGTTACAGTTGTACATGCGCTTGCTTTACCTCTCTTGCAATTATTTCCTTAATTGTTAAGACATTTCAAGGCGAACACACACCTTACTTATCTTTGTATTCTCACCCCTTCCCCACCGCTAGTACCAGTCATCTAATGCACAGCCACGTCCCTTGCTTCCATTCTGCTGGAGTAAATCAATCGAGTTAAAGTGAAATTCAGTTTCTGGCTGAAAGACTGCGTTCTCTAAGAAGGACTTGGGTGGGAGAGAAGGTGGAAGTCTAAACTTCCTTGCAGAAAGGAGGAATGGGAACCAGCAATGGGAAAGAAAAGAAGGAAATAGAGAGGGAGAAGGCTAGCTCAGAAGAGAGGCAGCATGTGGTGATGCAGCTGACTGGTGGGGACAGAGTATCTGGAACGGGGTTGTATTAGTCAGGGCTCTCCAGGGAAACAGAACCAATAGGATGTGTGTACATGCACACAGACACACAGACACACACACACACACGGAGAAATTGATTTCAAGCTATTGGAGCTGTGCGGGCTGGCAAGTTCAAAATCTGCAAGGCAGACCGGCAGGCTGGAGACCCAGGAAGAGATGAATTTGCAGCTTGAGTCTGAGGGCAGACTGGAAGCAAAATTCCCTCTTCCCTTGGGAATATCAGTCTTTTCTCCTAATGTTTTTAACTGATTGGATACAGCCCACCCACATTACGGACGGTAATCTGCTTTACTCAAAGTGTACTGTTTTAGCCATTAATCACATCTGAAAAATACCTTCACAGCAACAACTAGACTTGTGTTTGGTCAAACATCTGGGTGCCATAGCCTAGCCAAGTTGTCACAAAAAATTAATCACGACAGGTGGGTTCATTCTTCTTCCTAGCTGATGATTCCTACCAGCTGCAAGCTTTGGGACACCACAGTGGACAAGGTCACTTCTTCAGGGGGCTACAGTGGAGCTGAGGAGCCTGTCGGTACACATGCAAGTGCAGTACAGTGACGAGGGCTGTGATATGGATGGTAAGGGCAGCAAGCACCATAGATAGGCCAAGAATCTAAGAGAAAAGCAAAGATTTCTTAATAAAGATGAGGAGACTTGTTAAGATCCTAATTTTATGTGTGGTATGCAAATGAAAAGGAATTACCACAAAATGTTGACAACTATCTGTAATCTGTTTTAGGTGATTTAATAGGTAATTTTAATTTTAATTTTTTCCCCCACAATGAATATGTGATACATTTATTGTAAGAAAAATAAACTAGAAGAGACTAGGGACATTGAGTGTATGACTTTCTTCCTCCTTTGTTTAAAAATAATGAAGACCAAATTGGAGACATTTGTCTATGAGTGCGCCCTCTGAAAAAGAAGAAATCACCCACTGGTAAGGTGTTAAATTAACTACAAATGCATTCTTTTAGAGCAATGAACTTCTCATATTGAGTTTTGCTGTTTAATTTTTTTCCTTGACCATTCTCAAAATGTAAGCGTCATGATATGACAGTTTTAGTCTAAGTGTATTACCAATTAAAGTTTTTTGGACTAGGGTCGGAGGTGAATGCAGAACACTGTCATTTTTTTGAGTTGAGGGAATGAAGACAGAAGTTGAGGAATTGAGCATAGGATATTAGATTGCAACATGAGTAAGATGACATTAATTGTGATAATAAGTTAAAAACAGACTATTTTAAGTCTGCTCCTGACTCTCCCTGTTGGTTTCCAGGTGAACTTTTCCAATAACTTGCTTTCTACCTTCTCTTGACAATGATCAAGGTCAGGGTCCTTCCCTGTTAAAGGCACTTGAGATTTCTTTAAAACTCTTCACAGTGTTTCTTCTACACAGGTTCAGTTCATCTGGGGATAGCAGTACCTGGCTCTAGGTCCCTAACTCAGCTTGCACTGAGTCTGGAACACATTTTCAGCTGATTTTGGGTATTATTTCAGAGATGACACTCTAAGTGCTGGGTGGGATTAGAGGAAATGCAAGGTGATGGGAAAGAAGGCCCCACCTGAGGAGAGGGAGGGAGGAGCTTAGTGAGTACGGAGTCTTCAGATTTTTCTGCTTTCTTGCTTCCTTAAATTCTCCAGCAGAGTGACATCAGCATCACGGCAGAGTGATTTGCTCCCTTTGTCTCTCCCCGTTAAGTTACAACCAGTAGGATATCCACAGACCAACAAAGAATTCTCTCATGGCACGCCCAACTGCCTGAGAGCCACACATCTATGCATCTGAAGGGCTGTGGACTGGACCTTATGGACGCAGTGGAACAAGGGGAGCAGTGTCAGTGGCTCCTGAGACTGGAGGCTCCAGGAAGTGTGTCAATGCCCATGACTGGAGGACCTAGGAACTGAGGTGGCACACGCGACTGGAGGCTCCAGGAACCACTGCAGCACCCATGACCCAGTCTCCTACCTCTCCCCTGTTGGTGGTGTCTGTGACCCTGGTCCTCCCAGCAGCTGGGGCTGCATCCAAGCCTCTGATGCCCTGGCAGCAGCAGCGATGCCCATGACCTGAGGTTCTAGGAACTGTGGAGGTGCCCCAGACCTGAGGCTCCAGAAACTGTGTTGGTGCCGAAGACCGGAGGTTCCAGGAACTGCAGTGGTGCCCGTGACGCAGGTACTCCTTCCCCTGTGGCAGTGGCAGTAGCATCCATGACCCTGACCTGCCTGGCAGCAGTAGTGACACCTAAGAACCCAGTGCCCCCTGCAGCAGCAGTGCCAGCACCCCCAAGAAAACCTGGGAACAGCAGTAGAGGTGGCGTTTGGGGCAGCAGCCCCCAGCCACAGCAGTGACCAAGGCCGTGAAGAGCCCAATAGTAGTGACAGTGGAGCCATGACCACAGGCCTCCCCCCACCTGCAGCACTGCCCCAATCCTGGTACCCACACCCATGGCAGTGGTGCCTGTGGAGCCAACAACCCCAGATGTGGTGGAGGTACCTGTGACCCTGGTTCCCACCCCAGCCTCTCCATCATCTCCAGCCTGCCATGATGGGGGAATCTGTGACCCAGGAGACCCAGGAAGCAGCAGAGGTGCTTGCCAGCCCAGTGATGCCAGTGGCAGCACCCGTGACTGCAGCAACACCAGAAGCAGCAAGGCATCAGCAAGCTTGGAGTCATAAGCAGCACAATGAGGGCACTGATGACACCTCTGGCAGCGGCAGTGGAGGATGGAAAGTGCTGGCTCTCAAACACAACCAGAACCAGCTCAGAATCAAAGTAAACAAAGCCTTACCTAAATAAGAAAGGTGATCACTACTACAGATGTGCTGGCAAAGAAACAACTTAAGAAGCACCATGAAAAATTATGGTAACATGGTATCTATCACAAAAAGAAAATGACAATTCTCCATAAAACAAGCTGGAAGTCTTCAAAATAGCTATTATGAAGAAAATCAATGGGCTACAAGAAAACTCAGAAGGACAGTTCAATTAGCTCAGGAATAAAATGAATGAACAGAAGGAGTACTTAGCCAAAGAGATTAAAACTCTAAAAAAAAACCAAACAGAAATTCTGGAGCTGAAGAACTCAATAAATGAGATGAAGAATAAAGTAGAAAGCATTGGAAATAGAGGAGATCATATAGAAGAGAGAATTAGCAAGGTTGAAGATAGAAATCTAGAAATGATTCAAGTGGAAGAGGAGAGAGAACTAAGACTTAAAAAAATAAAAAAAGAAATTCTATGATAAATATCTGACTCAATTAGGAAAAGCAACATAAGGACAATGGATATCCCAGAAGGAGAAGAGAGGGTGAAGGGATCAGAGAGTTTATTTAAAGAAATAATAGCTGAGAACTTCCCAAATCTAGGGAAGGAACTGGATAGACACGTACATGAATATAACACCTAATTATCTCAGTGCAGAAAGACCATCTCTTAGACACATTATATTTAAACTGTCAAAAGTCAATGGCAAAGAAAGACTATTAAAAGCAGCCAGGGAGAAAAAACAATAACTTACAAGGGAGCCCCAATTAGGCTATCAGCAGATTTCTCAGCAGAAACTCTACAGGCCAGGAGAGAGTGAAATGATATATTCAGTATATTGAAAGACAAAAACTGTCAGCCAAGAATATTCTATACAGCAGTTAACTTTCAAATATGAAGGAGAAGCAAAGGATTTCTCAGACAAACAAAGCTGAGGGGGTTCATCACACTCCGTCTCCCTTATAAGAAATGGTGAAAAGAGCTCTCCTATCTGAAACGAAAAGGCAGAGGTATACAAACTTTAAGCAAGGTGATAAATAGATGGACAGAATCACAAAATTGCAACTGTATATCAGAATATGTTAGTAGACATTTAATTATAACATAAAGCTTAAAGGGAAAGAAAGCATTAAAAATAACTATAACCATTTCAACTTAGTAATGAACTCACAATATAAGAAGATAATTTGAGACAACAAAAAAATAGAAAGGGAAGAGGAAAAGGACAGAACATTCACAAGAAAATGAAAATAAGATACTATTAGCAGAAAAGGGATTATCTCATCTATGAGATCTTTTATACAAACCTCACGGTAACCACAAAACAAAAATTCTGATGAGCATAGATGCAAAAACCCTCAACAAAATATTAGGAAATAAAATACAGTAATACATTAAAAGGATCATTCATGATCAAGTGGGATTTGTTCCAGGGATGTAAGGAGGGTTCAATGCCAGCAATTCAATGTGATACACCATACTAACAAAAGGAAGAATAAAAACCATCTCAAAAGATGCAGAGAAAGCATTTGATGACATTCAGCATCCATTTATGATAAAAACTCTGAATAAAATGGATATAGAAGGAAATTACCTTAACAGAATAAAGGCCACATTCAACAAACCCACAGCTAACATCATACTCAACAGTGAAAAACTGAAAGCTATTCCTCTAAGAAGAGGAACAAGAAAAGGATGCCCACTCTTGACAGTCTTATTCAACATAATATTGGAAGTCCTAGCCAGGGCAATTAAGCAAGAAAAAGAAATAAAAGTTATCCAAATTGGGAAGGAAGTAGTAAAACTGTCACTATTCGTAGATGACATGATCTTATATACAGAAAACCCTAAAAAATGCATTGGGAAACTATTAGAAATAATAAATGAATACAGTAAAGTTGCAGGGTACAAAATCAACACACAAAAATCAGTTACATTTCTATACTCTAACACTGAACTAGCAGAAAGAGAAATCAGGAGTACAATTCCATTTACAATTGCAACAAAAAGGATAAAATACCTGGGAATAAATTTAACCAAGGGTGTGAAAGACCTCTACACTGATGACAATGAGACATTGTTGACAGAAACTGAAGAGAGCACAAAGAAAGGGAATGATATTCCATGCTCATGGATTGGAAGAATAAACATTGTTAAAATGTCCATACTTCCTAATGCAATCTATAGATTCAATGCAATCCCTATCAAAATCCTAATAACATTTCTCAAAGAAATAGAACAAACAATCCTAAAATTTATATAGAACAACAAAAGGTCATGTATAGCCAAAGCAATTCTGACAAAAAAGAACAAAGCTGGAGGTATCACACTCTCTGATTTCAAAATATACTATGAAGCTACAATAATCAAACAACATGGTATTGGCAGAAAAACAGACACACAGATCAATGGAACAAAACTGAGAGCCCAGAAATAAACCCACACAACTATGGACAGTTAATTTTCGACCAGGGAGCCAAGAACCTACAATGGAGGAAGGAAAGTCTCTTCAATAAACAGTGTTGGGAAAACTGGACAGCCACATAAAGAAGAATGAAATTAGACTGCTATCTTACACCATGCACAAAAATTAACCTCAAGGGGGCTGGCCCCGTGGCCGAGTGGTTAAGTTCGTGCACTCCGCTGTGGCGGCCCAGGGTTCGGATCCTGGGCACGGACATGGCACCGCTCATCAGGCCTCGTTGAGGTGGCGTCCCACATCCCACAACTAGAAGGACATGCAACTAAGATATACAACTATGTACGGAGGGGGTTGGGAAGATGGAGCAGGAAAAAAAAAAGAAGAAGATTGGCAACAGTTGTTAGCTCAGGTGCAAAAAAAAAAAAAAAATTAACCTCATGGATTCCAGTCTAATGGATTATACTTGAATGTAAGACTGAAACCATAAAACTGCAGAAGAAAACACAGGCAATATGCTCTTTGACATCGGTCTTAGCAGTATCTTTTTGAACATGTCTCCTCAAGCAGGGAAAACAAAAGAAAAAATAAACAAATGGGACTACACCAAACTAAAAACCTTCCGCACAGCAAAGGAAACCATCAACAAAATGAAAAGACAGCCTAACAATTGGGAGAAGATATTTTCAAATCACATATTTGATAAGGGATTAATATATCCAAAATATATAAAGAATTCATACAACTCCACAACAAAAACCAAACAGCTCAATTAAAAAATGGGCAGAGGATCAGAACAGACATTTTTCCAAAGAAGACATACAGATGGCCAACAGGCACATGAGAAGATGTTCAGCATGACTATTAGGAAAATGCAAATCAAAACCACTATGAACTATCATCTCATGTCCATCAAAGTGGCTATTATTAATAAGACAAGAAATAACAAGTGTTGGAGAAGATGTGGAGAAAAGGGAACACTTGTACATTGTTGGTGGAGATGTAAATTGGTGCAGCCACTATGGAAAACAGTATGAAGAGTCCTTAAAAAGTTACAAATAGGGGCCAGCCCAGTGGTGTAGTGGTTAAGTTCACGTGCTCTGCTTCAGCAGCTCGGGGTCTGAGAGTTCAGATCCCGGGCACAGACCCACACACTGCTCATCAAGCCACGCTGCAGCAGCATCCCACATACAAACAGAGGAAGATTGGCACAGATGTTAGCTCAGGGCCAATCTTCCTCACCAAAAAAAAAAAGTTAAAAAGAGAACTACCATATGATCCAGCTATTACACTTCTGGGTATTTGTCCAAAAAACATGAACATGCTAATTTTTCAACAACTTTTTATTTATTTATTTACTTATTTACTTTTGCTGAGGAAGATTAGCCTTGAGCTAACATCTGTTGCCAATCTTCCCCTTTTTTTTGCTTGAGGAAGATTAGCCCTGAGCTAACATCTGTTGTCAATCTTCCTCTTTTTCTTGCTTGAGGAAGATTAGCCCTGAGCTAACATCTGTGCCGATCTTCTTCTACTTTGTCTGTGGGTTGCAGCCACAGAACAGCTGACAAGTGGTGTAGGTCTACACCTGGGATCAAAACCCATGAACCCTGGCCACCGAAGTGGAGTGCACCAAACTTAACCACTACACCATGGGGTTGGCCCTGAAAACACTAATTTGAAAAGCTATATACACACCTATGTTCATTGCAGCGTTATTCACAATAGCCAAGATACAGAAATGATCTAAGTGCCCACTGATGGATGAATGGACAAAGAAGATGAGGTGTATATTCACATGGAATACTACTCAGCCATAAACAAGATGAAATTCTGACATTTGCAACAACATGGATGGATGTTGAGAATGTTATGCTACATGAAATAAGTCAGACAAAGACAAATACCATGATTTCACTCATATGTAGAAGATAAACAAATAAACATAGATACAGAGAACAGATTGGTGGTAACTATAGAGGAAGGGGGTTGGGGGAGGGCAAAAGGGCACATTCGTACAGCAATGGATGGCAGCTAGCCTTTTGGTGGTGAACACGATGTAGTCTATACAGAAGTCGAAATATAATGATGTACAGCTGAAATTTATGCTGTGAATCAACGTTACCTCAATAAAAAAAGGTCCAGCAACAGGAATGCCTTCTCTCTCTCTGCTTCCTAGACAAATCCAACCATATTCCAAGGATGGAATTATAATAATGTTCTTTTTTAAATTGAGGTATAATTGACATAACACGTTATATTATTTTCAGGTGTACAACATAATAATTTGATGTTTGTATATATTGCAAAATGATCACCACAGTAAATCTAGTTACCATACACAGTTATATAAATTTTTCCTTGTGATGAGAACTTTTAAGATTTACTTTCTTAGCAACTTTCAAATATGCAATACAGTATAATTAACTATAGTCACGATGCTATACATTACATCCTCAAGATTTATTCATTTTACAACTGCAAGTTTGCACCTTTTGACTCCTTACACCCACCATAATAATAATGTTCTTATGGTCTATTAATAAATGCCGTGAGTCAGGCCTTATCTCTACCTTCCAATAGCCCCACGCGGCAGGTGCTTCCGTCCCCCTTTCACAGGGAGGCAGTTGAGACTTAAGAGGCCTCCCAGCTGGTCGGTGCCAGAGCTAAGATTCAGACTGAGTTTGGTTCAATTCCCAACTTTATCATCTTTCCCTGCAGGCTACCACCTTTGAAGGCTCCTCCCGGAAGCCAATCCCTCAGCCTCCACTCATAGGCTCTCTCCCTCTATCTGCCCCTCTCACTCAGTGCTGCCTTTAATCACGTCTCGGATGTCTGTTTTCACTTTCACCCTGCTCTTCCGTGTGTAGCTGTGGCATATGCTGTCAGCTGGTCGGCCAGGATTCTGAGTGCTCTTGCTACGATCCCGGCTTCAGAAGACCTAACTACAACACGGCCCCCACTTGTATTGTTAAAGAATCCTGGACAAGTTAACTTGCCACCTTGAAAATGAGAAGATGAAATGTGACCAGGCGTCAAAGTTCCTATCAGGAGGTGGCGCCTTTGCAGGTGCCCAGTGAAGGCTCACCCCTCCCTTTGCTTCTCTTTCTCCTTCTCATAATCCTTTCTCCTCAGCTTCCTCCTGGGTAAAGTGGGGACGTTTAAGTATCTCACAGAATCGTTGGGATCTTAAACGAGGCCGTGAATCTGAAAGGCCAGGCACAGTGTGTGGAATGCAATATAGTCTCAATCCTTGCCCTCCTCCATTCCCAGAGGACATTTCTTACTCAACAAAAAAATCAGCAACTGACAACCTGTGTTCGCGTCACCGTTCCCCTCCCTTGCCCGTTCTCTCTTGTCTCGCTAGGTTGTAATTGGATGGGGCTGCCGCAATGCGAGTTTCGGGAAATGGTGTCTGATCTCAGCCTGGACGGTGCTTGTTGGAGGTTTGGCGGCCCCCTTGTCCCCAGCTCTCTACTGCACCAGGCAGCGCCGGGCCCCTCAGAGCCGCTTCCTGGACCGCTCCAGCCTCCTGCTCTCCCAGGTGCCGCAGGGGTCTGTTAGAGCCTCAAGACAGTGCAGGGAGACTTTACAAGGTCCCAAGGCTCCTTTGAGGGCCCAGCTGAGGAGAAGCTGGGCTGCAGCTGGGCAAAGCCGTGTGTAGGCCAGGCCTTGTGGTTCAAGGCTGTCGCATCGGTTTCTTTTGCTTTCATTTGTTGAAACATATTTTTCCGAATCTCTTCCTTCTTTCTATTCTTTGAGATCTGGCTGACTTAAAACTGTGTATCTGTCAGTTTAATGATTTACGTGGTTTAGTGTTTAGGTGGCTTAACTTCTCTTTTACATAGTTAATCTTGCCCAACTCACGCTGTTTTGTTACTAGTTACTTGTACTACTTAGGATAAAAGGATAATTCAATTTGAGAAATGAACCCAGAAAAGAATAAAGCAGTATTTAGGGAAAATAAAGAATAATGAGGCAACTCCTACGTGGAAGTAAGATAGGACGTTGGCCTATGCTTATTTGGCTGGGTCTTGTGTCACTTTATTTGTTTTGAAGTATCATCAGTGATCGTAAATTACCCTTATCTCCTGATGTAAAGATATAGAAAGCCTCGTCAATTTAACCGGGCCCTTCCTCCTTCTTCCTATCCGTTCTGAGTTAGTCAAAAGTTTCTAAAGTATTTAAAAGAGATACAGCAATTGCTTTTAAGATTATATTGACAAATAGGACAAGACAAAAATGTACTGCCTAATAGAAGTTCTTAGGAAATTGATGCAAACATTTCTATAGCAATTGTTTTTATGCAAATAGATGCTTCTAAAGGATTTTAAGTTTTTTCTCTAGTTTAATACTTCCCCAAATAGGAGGTTTACATTGTTAATTTGCTTAGGAAATCTTTTCTCTGTAAGTGGTGAAAATGTAAATTTTAATCTATCTGGAATCTCTATTAGTTAAATGATTTTTAATTAGTGCCGGGTAGAACTAATGAGGTTTACCCAGAGGCTTGTGTTCCATGCGTGTACTGGATGACCATGTTTTTGCCTTCTGTTATGTTCTAATGTATATGTTCTTCCATTAATGCCAACTACTGAGAGGTGGCAATGTTTCTGTGTCTGGCATTGGGCAACATTGAACTGCCTGTGCAACCTAGACTGTGGGATTCCGGTTGTTCTTGGAGCCAGTCAGCCGCTCATCTCTTTCTTCTCAGCTGCAATTACCAGGGAAGAAAAGCTTCCAACTGACTTGATATTAGAATATTTGAAACAAGTACAGACTCATCTGCTGTTGCAGCTCTCTCTGTGTTACAGTTGGGAAAAACAAACTTTGGGAAGAATAAGGTAAGAGGAAACTGGAAAAGGTTTATTGTTGCATAGCCAGTTTTCCACAACCTAAGAGGTTGGTTATAATTTTATGAAAGTTGGTAAAAGTAGGGTTGATTCTGTTCCTTCCTAAAGACTCTCCTTTCTTTTGTTTTCTCCTTCTCTACAAACTCCATGCATATAGTCTCTGGAAACTGGAGGTCTCACATGGGTAGGTGTCCTGGGGGTCCAGAGGAGGCTGGACATTTAGGTACACAGGGGCAGGTTGGGGACCCAGTAGTACTTCATAACTGTTCATGAAATGTATGAAATATATGAAAGGTTTGATGGCATTCTAAAAGCTCTTCAGGGGCTTCTGGTTTCTGGTCCACTATGTAGAGATCTTGGAAGTCATCACTCTTGTTCTGGCAACAAGAAAAACATTAAAAAACCCTGAAAATCAACACTCTTCTTAGGTCTCTCAGAGAATTGAAGTCACAGGGAAAGCACTGCTCCAAAACTGGACAGAGAATTACAGCTTACTAAGAGCAGAAGCTTGCTTCTGGAGCCAGCACTGTTTCTTTTACCCAATACGTCATGTCTGGTTTTCAACAAAAAATTACAAGGCATGCATAAAGGCACAAAACACAGGCTGAGATATAAAGCAAGCATCAGAACCAGGCTCAGATATGGCAGAGATTTTGGAATTATCAGACTGAGAATTTAACATAACTGATTAATATGCCAAGGGCTCTAATAGAAACAGTAGACAACATGTAAGAATAGATGAGTAATGTAAGCAGAGAAATGGAAACTCTAAGAAAGAAATAAGAGAAAATTCTAGAGATGAAAAGCACTGTAACAGAAGTGGAGAACGCCTTCAATGGTCTCATCCATAGACGGCCTTGGCAGAGGAAAGAATCAGTAAGCTTAAAGCTGTGGCAATAGAAACTTCCCAAACTGAAAAACATAGAGAAAAAATTAAAGAAAAGAACAGAATTTACAGGAATTACAAAAATTGTACCATACATATAATGGGAGTACCAGAAGGAGAAGGAGAGAAACGAATAGAAAAAACATTTGAAGCAATAATGACCAAGAAGTTCCCAAAATTAATGACAGACGTTAAACCAGAGACCCAGGAAACTTAGAGAACACAAAACAGGATAAATAAAAAATATACTCCTAGACATACATATTCAAACTCAAGAAAATCCAAGAGAAAGTCTTTATTGAAGACCGAGGAAGAATAACCACCTTATTTATAAAGAAACAAGGCGAAGAATTAAACCAGACATCTCTTCAGAAACTATGCAAGCAAGAAGAGAATGGAATGAAATATTTAAAGTGTCAAAAGAAAAAAACCTACCAATCTGGAATTCTGTATCAGTGAAATTATTCTTCAAAAGTAAAGGAAAAATACAAGTACTGTATAATTCCATTTACATGAGGAATCTAGACTACTCAAATCAACAAAGACAGAAAGTAGAATGGTGGTTGCAAGGGGGAAGATTGGAGAGCTATTGTTTAACGGGTACAGACTTTCAGTTTGGGAAGATGAAAATGTTCTGGAGACAGATGGTAGGGGTGGGGAGAATGGTTGAATACCAATATGAATGTACCGAATGCTATCAAAATGCACACTTAAAAAATGGTTAAAATTATAAACTTTGTGTCATGTATATTTTACCACAATGAAAAATAAAAATTTTAAAAATGGAGGAAAAAAGAACAAAAAGTGAAAAATACATAAAAAATTCCTCAGACAAAAATTGAGGTGATTTGTCACCAGTAGACCTGCCTTGCAAGAAATGTTAAAAGAAATTTTTCACAGAGAAGGAAAATTATATAGGTCAGAAACTTGGATCTACATAGAGAATGGGAAAGCTTTAGAGAAGGCATAAATGAGGGTAAAATAAATCTTTTATTTTTCTCATTCTTAATTGATCTAACAGAAATAATTTGCTCAAAATAATAATTGCAACAACATATTCGTCTGTTATAGCTTATGGATAAATGAAATGTATGATAGTAATACTATAAGGGACAGGGGGTGGGGAATCAGTAATACTCTGTTATATGTGTCACCCATGAATTGGTATAGGGTTATTTGAAAGTGGGCTTAAATTAGTCGAAAATGAATTTTGCAAACTTAAGGGCAACCACTAAAAAAAGTAAAAAAAGAGGCATAATTGATATGCAAAAAGAGGAGAAAAATGAAATAATATAAAATGGTCAATTAAAACCAGAAAAGACAGAGAAAGAGTGGAAGATGAAAAACAAAAACAAGGACAATAAATAGAATAGTTACAAATATGGTAGATATTAAATCAACTATATAAATAATCAATTTAAATATGAATGCTCTAAATATACCAATTAAAAGGCAGAGACTATCAGAGTAGATCAAAAAACAAGTTGTCTACAAGAAATGCACTGTAATCGTACAGACACAGATATTTACTTCTGGTTTTTGTTTTTTTTTTAGATTTTTTTTTTCTTTTTTCCTTTTTCTCCCCAAAGCCCCCCAGTACATAGTTGTATATTCTTCGTTGTGGGTCCTTCTAGTTGTGGCATGTGGGACGCTGCCTCAGTGTGGTTTGATGAGCAGTGCCATGTCTGCACCCAGGATTTGAACCAACAAAACACTGGGCTGCTTGCAGCGGAGCGCGCGAACTTAACCACTCGGACACGGGGCCAGCCCCTATTTACTTCTGGTTTTAAAAGTAAAGGCATGGAGAAAGATATACCATGCTAACACTAATCAAAAGAAAGCTGAAATAGCTGTATTAATTTCAGACAAAGAAGACTTCAGAGCAAGGGAAAATTATCAGGATAAAGACAGGCATTGCATAGTGACAAAGGGGTCAATTCTCCAAGGAGACATAATTCTTAATGTGTATGCACATTAAGGGCGTCAAACTATGTGAAGCAAAAACTAATGGAACTGCAAGGAGAAATAAATGAATCCACTATCATAGCTCATGACTTCATCACCCATCTATCAGGAATGGGCAGATCCAGCAGGCAGAAAATCAGTAAGGACATTGTTGAATTCTATGACACCATCAATCAACTGGATCTAATTGACATCTATAGACTACTTCATCCAACAATGCAGAATACGCATTCTTCTCAAGCTCACATGGAACATTCACCAAAATAGGTCACATTCTGGGCCATAAAATACACCTTAACAAATTGAAAAGAATAAAAATAGTACAAAGTATGCTCTCAAGCTGCAATGGAATTAAATTAGAAATCATAACAGAAAAATATCTGGCAAGTGCCAAAATATTTGTAGATTAAGCAACACATCTAAATAATACATGGGTCAAAGAAGTTTCAAGAGAAATTTTAAAATATTCTGTAATAAATGAAAATGAAAGCACAACTTATCAAGATTTGTGGGATGCAGTGAAAGCACTGCTTAGAGGGAAATTTATAGCATTGAATGCATATATTAGAAAAGAAGAAAGATCTAAAATCAATAATCCATGCTTCTACCTTAGGAAACTAGAAAAAAAAGCAACATAAACCTAAAGCAAACAGAAGAAAAGAAATAACTAAGGAAAAAGAGAAAAGACACAGAGCCAGCCCTGATGGCCTAGTGGTTAAAGTTTGGCGTGCTCCACGTCAGTGGCCTAGGTTCAGTTCCTGGGTGTGCAACCAGACCACTCATCTGTCAGTAGCCATGCTGTGGCAGCAGCTCACATAGAAGAACTAGAAGGACGTATGACTAGAATGTACAACTATGTACTGGGGCTTTCAGGAGGAAAAAAAGAAGAAAGGACAATCGGCAACAGATGTTAGCTCAGGGTGAATCTTTTCCAGAAAAAAAAAGAAAATTTTAAAAAAGAGAGAGAAGACACAAATTACACAAGAAATAGAGGCTATCACTACTGATCCTGTAAACATTAGAAAGATAAAAATATATTATGAACAACTCTATGCCCACAAATTTGATAATTTAGATGAAGTGGACCAATTCCTTGAAAGACACAGTCTACTGAAACTTACACGAGGAGAAATAGTTAATTTGAATAGGCCTATATCTATTAAAGAAATTGGATCAGTATAATTAAGGGGCTTCCAAAACAGAAAGCACCAGGCCCAAATGGTTTTACTGGTGAATTCTACCAAATATTTACAGAAGAAATGATACCCATTCTCTACAATCTCTTCCAGAAGCAGGGAATACCTCCTAACTCACTCTATGAGAGCAGCACTACCTTAATACCAAACCAGACAAAGATATTACAAGAAAGGAAAACTATGGATCAACATCTCTCATGTGCACAGTGCAAATCTTCCACAAATACTAGCAAATCAAATCCAACAATATACGAAAAGGACTGTACATCACGACAAAGTGAGATTTGTCCCAGGTAGGCAAGACTGGTTCAACATTCAAAAGTCAATTAATGTAATCCATCACATCAACAGGCTAAGAGGAAAAATTATATGACCATATCAACAGTCGCAGAAAAAGCATTTGCCAAAATCCAACACCCAGGCAAGATAAAAACTCTTAGCAACCAAGAATAGAGATGAGCTTCCTCAACTTGATAAAGAACATCTACAAGAAACCTACAGTTGAAATCATCCTTAATGGTGAGAAAATAAGTGCTTTCCCCCTAAGATCAGGAACACGGCAAGGATGTCCCCTCTCACCACTCCTATCAACATTGTATTGGAAGGCCTAGCTAACGTCATAAGACAAGAAAAGGAAATAAAAGATATACAGATTGGGAAAGAAGAAATAAAACTGTCTTAGTTTGTATATGACATGACTGTTTAGGTATAAAATCCAAAAGAATCAACAAAAATTCTCCTGGAACTAATAAGCGATTATAGCAAGGTTGTACAATACATGGTTAGTATGCAAAAGTCAATTGTTTTCCTTTATGCTGATAATGAACAATTCAAATTAGAAATTTAAAACACAACTCCACTTATATTAGCACCAAAAAATTAAATACTTAGCTATAAATCTAGCAAAATATGTGCAAGATCTATATGAGAAAAACTACAAAATCTTGATGAAAGAATTCACATAAGATCTAAATAAATGGAGAGCTATTTCATGTTTGAATTAGTTTTTTAGGTCTGCTATGACAAATTACCACAAACTGAGTTGGTGAAAAAACATCCATTTTGTTCTGGAGACTAGAAGTTCAAAATTAAGCTTTTGGCAGGGCTATGCGCCCTCTGGAAGCTCTAGGTAAGAATTCTTCCTTGCCTCTTTCTAGCTTCTAGCGGTTGCTCACGATTTTTGGCATTCCTCAGCTTGTAGTTATATCACCGCAATCTCAGCCTCTGTCATCACGTGGTCTTCTTCCCTGTGTGTCTCTTTCTTCTCTGTGATTGTTGTTCTGTCCTCTTTTTTAAAGGGACATCAGTCATATTGGATTTAGAGTCCATCTCAATCCAGTGTGACCTCATCTTAACGAATTATATCTGCGAGTCATTATTTCCAAATAGATCACATTCACAAGTACCGGGGGTTAGGACTTCAACATATCCTTTTGGGGGACCCAATTCCACCCACAACAATATTCTTGGATGGAAGACTCAATATTGTTAAGATGTCAATTTTTTCCAACTTGGTCTCTAGATTTAAAGCTATCTCAATCAAAATCTCAGCAAGTTATTTCATGGATATATCAACAGGAGGGTTCTAAACAGGACAAAGAGAAGAAAGACGAGAGGTGAAAGACCTATAACAGACAACACGATACTGAAGAAGAAAAAGTTAGAAAACTGACACTATCCACCTTCAAGACTTAGTATAAAGCTACTGTAATCACGACAGTGTCGTATCGACAAAAGAATAGAAATACAGATTAATGAGACAGAATAGAGTCTAAGCTATTTTATCTTCTTAGGTGCCTCTGCCAAAGCTCCATGGCTGAAATAATCCAGGAAGATGGACTTCTTCCTCTTAACTGATGAAACAAGAGTGGGTCACACCGTTTCTCTTTTTAATCTTTAACAAAAAATTTGTCACAGCTACGGGGAGAATCAACTGTGTAATCTTACTTCAACAGCTGGAAGGATCCACATCTGTCTTAAAGATACAGATTTTGTCTTTGACCTGTTTCCGTCTCAGCTGGTGTCAGAAAAGCAGCTTCCCTTCCATCGTTCCATAACTCACACCCTTCTACTTGAGTGACACGGAACTGTAATATTCCTTCCAACAGGTCATTACAAAGTTTGGAGCCATCGTTTGTCTTCTTGAACAGGGCAAGTAATATCCTGTGACGAATGGATAGTGGAGTGTTTGATTTAGTTCGTCCCTTGTGGGCCAGTTTTCTAATAGAGCTAGGGAATGGGAAGGCAAGGGAGTAAAGACTTTAAAAATGTACTATTATTTATAATAGTAAATGTTATTATATTTATTACATAAATTTTATTACAAGGAAAGGAAGGAAAGAGGAAAAGAAAAGCATGGTGATGAGTAAATACTATAAGAAAAGTTGTTTGAGAATTTCCCCAAATCCACCTTTCCTTTTGAGTTCTCTGTCTGGGTAATGGCCTTGGCCGTCTCCCAGTCACTGGCTCCAAACTTCATTATGCTCAGCTGCCACCCATGTGGTCGCCACCGATCAGTGAGCCACCACATTTAGTCCATCTTCTGATTTCTCTTGAACTTCTCTATCTTTTCCATGACTTTATTCATGGCCTTGTCACCTTTTCAGTAGACAATTCTTTCATTCATTTCATTCATTCAACAAATATTTGTTGAGAATCTACATGCGTGGGGGCCCTGGAGACACAAGTGTGCATAACAGACCTAGACCCTGCTGTCAGGGGACCTGCATTGGCCCCTGACCGAGAAGAGACACTGTGCACACGGTCACGAGTATGGCAAATTTTTCAAAAAGTTGGGTCCGGGTGCTCTGGAAGTGGATGAAGGTGAGTGAACCAGATGTGGTGTTCAGGGAGAGCATCCAGAGGCTGTGACACTTCAGTTAAAGCTGAAAGGGAGGGCTGTGGATGGCAAAAGTTTTTAGTCAGAAAGATCTGATGAGCCAACTCTGGCGGTAGCTTCCCATTCTCTCCCTTGCAGCTGCGGGAGTTTCGTTTCTAAAGTAATCTTGTGCCCCGGCTCCTGACATCACCTAGTGCCTCTGTTGTCAACAGAACAACTCACACCTCTTAGCGTGTTACTCAAACTTCAAACTCACTTTCTACCTTTACCTCCCGTACAGTCCAATTCATAGTTTATGCTCCAATCACACACTCTGCAGTCTTATATCCTCACGTCTTTGTGTGTGCTGTTCCTTTGATGTGGATTTTACTTTCTCCATCTTGAAAGTTCACTCTTGTTCTTCAGGCGTCAGCTTAGAAGTTTCTTCTCTTGATTCTCACTAATATTAGTAATTTTCCCCCCTAAAGTTCTGGTGTGTCATTCATACAATTACTTAGTACCAAGACCATTCTACCACATATTATATTAATAGTTTACTTGCCTGTTTTTAGGGTAAAAGACCTTGAGGATAGAAACATCATCATTGCCTCTTCCAGTACCCAGCACCAGCACCCAGCACCAGTACCAGCACCAGTATCAGCATTGAGCACCAATACCAATACCAGCACCACAATACTTAGCACCAGCACCTACCACCCACTACAAGCACCCAGCACAACACCAGCACTAGCACCCAGTACCTACCACAAGCACTTAGCACCAGCACCAGCACCCAGCACCCAGTCAAGTGCCTTGTACACAGCAGGTTTTCAGTGAATTTTTGTGAAATTGAATGAGCACTCACTTCCTTAACCCAATTAATGATTTTAAAGAAGACTCTGCCTTTATCAAGAAATCATCTCTGCAAAATTACAACTCTGTGGATGTGATATTGCTGTAAATATTTTTCATGTAATTAAAAATTAATATCCTATAATAGCTAACACCCAAGTCCATGTAATTTAGCATGGTGTAAGGATGACATTGAAATATTTTCGAAACTTGTGCTGAGTGAATGAGGTTAAGGCCTGCAGAGGTATTATAGATGTAATTAGGAATATGAAGTTGAAAAGTGTACCATGCAAGCTTCATGTACTCAATAGGCAAAAATGACATTGAGCCCAAGACTCCATTTTTACTGAGCCCAGGTCCCCATTGCAGTTACATTGACAGTTACCCTTCTCTGCTGGAGAACCATGTGGGTTGTTAGTCATGAGGCCTGTCTCAACATGTCCCTTTCTCATATTACTCAGTAATGCAAGGAGGAGGCAGTTAACAACATCTTTATGCTATTAATTGTTCTGTGCTGTACAGTTTATGAAGAGCTTTAACATCCATTATCTCATTTGAAAACCATTCTCAAAAGTAGATGAGGTAGATATTTTCATTGTACAGAGGAAGAAGGTAAGGATTCAAAGATTCACTCATTTCTTTGTTTAACAAATATTTATTGGATGTGGCTGTGCCAGACACATAAAATAAGGCTCTTGCCCAGGCAAGGAAGTGTTTTTGAGCCCGGTCTTCTGATTTCTCACCTAGGCTCTTTCCACCACTTCATGTGACTGAAATGAAACCTCAGCAGAAATGAAATGTAGGGAGGAGGCAAGAATAACTCAATTCTGTGATTTTTAGGTGTTGGAGATGACATATGCGGAATCCTCTTCGTACCTTGCCCCTCCACTTAGATTGAAAGTTTAGCTCTGAATAAAGAGGCTGGCTCTCGTGCCTTTTTGTATTCTTTGAAGCTCCTGGCATGTGCTGAATCTTCAGCACTAGCCCTTGGAATATTTCTGAGTTGAATTTTTTTGTATGTTCAGGTACAGCCACTAGTTTGAGCTACTTGAGAGCTTAGTTGCGTGGATGTTTTTGGTCCGTGTTTACTGGACAATTGCTTTTTTTCCTTTTTAATGCATAGACTACTTAGAGTGGTATGTGAGTTCCTGCTTGATACAAACTGGACAGTTTAATACCTTGATACAAGACATTTCCCCATACAACATCCACCAGGGTGTCTTTGTGGAGCCAAATAAACCCTAAGATTCACAAGGCTTTCATAAGCTGTCTTGGCATCAGCCTGCTCAGACGTGAACAGCGAATGAGCCAGAGCCTGCTGGCCGGGCCATGTCAGGCCTTCTCTTGGTGGGAGTCTGCAGGTCCGCCCACCAGCTGTCAGGAGCTGGTCTCTCTGCCCCAGGTGACAGTTCAAGTGCAAAGAGAGGAGCCTCATTGGCAGGTGTGGGGGCTGCCCTGACTCAGGAACCTCTTTCCCCACAGGAGCCATGTTGCTTTCAGGGTCGCCCCAAGGCACACACTCCAAGATCATCACACTGAGGGAAGCCCAAGAACGCGGCTTCCTGTCAGGTGTCCCTGTGCTCCTGGTCCTGATGCAGTTACCAATCAGGTAGTTTCCATCATCAGTGATGCTGCTTGGTGACATTGCTACATATTCCATCTTTGTCTGTTTCCAGGAGAACAGAGCTCAGAAATTAATCACAGGTCAAATTCTTACACAGAAGAATTTTGTTAATCCTTTACCCACATCCCCATCAAGAGCTGGACATTGACAGTTACCTTTTCTTTAGATCTCCACAATATCATGAACAGATATTAAGGCATTTGAAATGTTTAAAAGGAAAGTTTAGGATAATGCTCTGATTTTATCATTCAAATATTGCTTAAGTTAGAGTTAGGATGTATCACCCGTATCCCTGATGTCACTTGGCACACCCTGTTGTCTTCAAAGTGATGTGAGCAGCAGTGCTTGATGACACAGAGATGCTGTATCACGACACAGGACTCTCTACTGTGTTGTTTGTTTGTTTTTTGCTTGAGGAGGATTCGCCGTGAGCTAACGTGTGGGCCAATATTCCTCTACTTTGTATGTGGATTGCCAACACAGCATGACTGATGAGTGGAGTAGATCCGCACCTGGGATCAGAACCCACGAACCCAGGCTGCCGAAGCAGAGCACATGGAACTTTAATCACTTGGCCACGGGGCTGGCCCCCTCTCTGTTGTGTTTTCACTGACAGAGCTGTCCGTCATTCCTGAGCTCCTGGTTTCTGCTATTGGCCCGCACACCTGTCTTGCAAGAGCACATAGGGAGTTCTGCAGAGTCAGCAGAAAATGCAGATTGCTGATCAGTTTGATGATGGCGTGCCTGTGTCAGAGGGGCATACCCAGAAACACAGCCCCTGGCCCAGAGCTATCCTGTAAAAGGTGCTGCTCACCTGTTCTCACTCAAGTTCAGCACCCACGTAGGGACTGCAAACCCCAACTGGGCTTACCCTGTTCAGGTATGTCCTTTAGCAATGCCTGAGTATAACTCAGGGTCTCTATAAGGATCAATAGGAAGAACAGACCCGTGTGGTTATGAGATAGTTGCCTGCAGCATAAATGAACACTGTAAATTGTCAGTAACATGCAGGCACAATTGCCCTCCTGGCGCTGCCCACTCTCCCCAGTAGGGTAGCGGTGCCGTCCTTGATCAGGACTGGCTGGGAGAGTGGGTCAGCGGATCTGGCCGTATGTACTTCACCTAATGTCCTGTTTGTGACCCACTGCCCCATCTTATCCACTTCTGCATCCCTTCCAGTCTGTGCTCACCTGTTTGCTCCTGAGTAGGATGACTTGCTCATCTCCCGGACTGTGGCTCCTTGTGTCCACGACCAGTCAGTCACGTTTACCTCAATAAGTGACAGAAAAGACAGAAGATGAGGTCTTGACCGTGGGGTAGACTCGGGACTGGGGGCAGGTGTTAGTAATGGCCCTTAGGGGATTCCAGGAGTTTCCAGATGGCTACAGCAGGGTTGTACAGATGCTTGGTTCCCTGTTACCCACATCCTTCTAAAGCGCAGAGTCCAGGAACTGTAACACCATTCCTTGGGAGGTGTCTTACCAGAGAGGAGAAGAGTGGAAGAAAGGCCGAAAGCCCCGCAGCTTTGTAGAGCAAACTCTAGTTTACAAAGTGTGTGTATGTGGCTTCTCCCACTCAAGCACCTCCCACAGGCGCCATGCTGTTCCCTGACTTTCCCATCATAGCACTGCACTCATCTTCTTGACAGCAGTCTGAGATTCCTCCTGTTTGTCCCTCTTATAGTTTGGTCCCTTTCCAGCCAGACACATACAGACACGTTTTCAGATTTTTATCATTTAGTATTAAGTAGTAGTATTAGAAACAACTCATACATTATCTTTTTGTTTACTCATATTGTAGAATTTACTATCAAGTGACAGGAAATCAAGGCTTTTTGCCTTCTTCTTGGACATTCTGTTTGAGTTTTGAGCTTACCTTCCCTATCTGGAATATGAGTATTTTTACACCTCCGTGTGGGCAAAACCATGAAGAATTTAAGGGTTTTCATTCATGTTCCTACTCCTCTGCCATTTCCATCTTTGATATTCATTTCTCCACCTTTGTATCTTTGCTGTTTTCAGGGACACTTAACCTGTGTTCCATTGCCGCTAGATCTTAATCTTTTGACATATTTCTTCTAAGAAGTGAACTTAACCTTGAGAATCTGTTTCTTCAAAGCATTTAAATTACAATGACTCTCTAGTAACGTTTTCAGGTGTTCTGAAAGATGCTGAAGGAGCTGTTTTGAAGCAGAGAACTCTGCTGGGTGTTTCCACTTCCAGCGCGGGTGAGGTGGCGGTGCTGCTGCCGTGTACGTGCTTCATCTTTAAGCAGTTGGCCTTTCTAGGGAGACGTATTCGAAACTATCAATTTCTCTCCAAGTGCTGTTTTAGTTACATCCCACAAATTTTGATCTCAGGTTAAAATTCTTTTCTAATTTATCTGGTAACGTCTTCTTTGGCCCATGAGTTAACTAGTTGTGTTTATTGTTTAATTATTCATATATGGGGCTTTTCTATTTATTTTATTGTTAATTGATTTCTAATTTAATTCAGTTTTGGTCAGAGAACAAACTCTATAAGATTTTTTTTTAAGCTTTATTTTCTCTTGAGCAATTTTAGGTTGACAAGAAAATTGAGAGGAAAGGAGATTTCCCTTATACCCCCTGTTCCCACACATGCACAGCTTCCCCTGTTATCAACATCACTCACCAGAATGGTATGTTTTTTTACTAAAAATGGACCTACATTGACACACCGTAATCACCCAAAGTCCATAGTTTACCTCGGGCTTCCCTCTTGGTGGTGTTCGTTCCATAGGTTTTGACAAATGTATAATGCCATGTATCCATCATTACAGTATCGTATAGAGTATTTGCACTGCCCTAAAAATCTTCATTCTCTCCCTGTTCATCTCCTCTTTCCCCTACAACTCAGCCCTGGGCAACCCCGCGTCTTTTTACTGTCTCCACAGTTTCGCCTTTTCCACATCGTCATGTAGTTGGAGTCACACAGTACGTAGCCCTTTCAGATCGGCTTCCTTCCCTTAGTGATACACATTTAAAATTCCTTCATGGCTTTTCGAGGCTTGATAGCTCATTTCATTTCAGCACTGAATAATATTCCCTTGTCTGGATGTACCAAATTTGTTTACCCATCCACCTACTAAAGGACATCTTGGTTGCTTCCCAGTTTTGGCAATTATGAATAAAAGTGCTATAAAGACTCGTGTGCAGGTTTTTGTGTGGACATAAGTTTTCAGTTCATTTGAGTAAATACCAAGAAGAGTGATTGTTGGATCATATGGTAAAAGTATGTTTAGCTTTGCAGGAAACTGCCAAACCGTCTTCCAAAGTGGCTATCCTATTTTGCCTTCCCACCAGCAATGAATGAGCGTTCCTGTTGTTTCATATCCTCCCTAGCATTTGGTGTTGTCAGTGTTCCAGATTTTGGCCATTCTGTTCATGTGCCGTGGTACCTCATTCTTTTAATTTGCATTTCCCTGATGACATATGATGTGGAGCATCTTTTCATATGCTTATTTGCCATCTGTGTGTCTTTGGTGAGGTGTCTGTTAAGGTCTTTGGCCCTTTTCTTTTTTTTGAGGAAGATTAGCCCTGAGCTAACATCTGCTGCCAATCCTCCTCTTTTTGCTGAGGAAGACTGGCCCTGAGCTCACATCCACGACCATCTTCCTCTACTTTATATGTGGGACGCCTACCGCACAGCATGGCTTGACAAGCAGTGCGTAGGTCTGCAACTAGGATCTGAACTGGTGAATCCCGGGCCACTGAAGCGGAACACGTGAGCTTGACTGCTGCACCACCAGGCTGGCCTCTGGCCCATTTTTTAATTGGGTTGTTTTCTTATTGTTGAGTTTTCAGAGTTCTTTGTATATTTTGGATAGCGATATCCTTTATCAGATATTCCGTTACAAATATTTTCTCCCAGTCTGTAATTTGTCTTCTAATTTTCTTGGTGTTGTCTTTGCAGAGCAGTTTTTAATTTTCATGAAGTTCAGCTTAGCAATTTTTTCTTTCTCGGATCATGTCTTTGGTATTGTATGTAAAAAAGCATCACTATACCCAAGGCCATCTAGATTTTCTCCTATGTCACCTTCTAGGAGTTTTATAGTTTTGCATTTTACATTTAGGTCTGTGATCCACTTTGAGTTGATTTTTGTGAAGGGCGTAGGGTCTGTGTCTAGATTCATTTTTTTGCATGTGGATGTCCCATTGTTCAAGCGCCATTTGTTGAAGACACTCTGTAAGATTTTAACCTTTTGAAATTTATTGAGACTTGTCGTATGGCCCAGGACATGGTCTGCCCTGGGAAATATTTCATGTGCTCCTGAAAAAACACGTATCCTACAATTGTCTGGTGTATCTTTCCACAGCTGTTAATTAGGGCAATGAGGTTAGTGGTGTCATTCAGATCTTCCATTTCCTTACTGATTTTTTTTTTTTTTGGTCTAGTTGTTCTGTCAATTAATGAGAGAAGAGTGTTAATATCTAACCGTGATTGTGGTTTTGTCTATTTTTCTCTTTAGTTCTAACAGTTTTTGCTTCATGTGTTTTCAAACTATTATTAGGCACATACACGTATAATTGTTAAGTATTTGTGATGTTTGACCCTCCATCATTATAAAATAGATCTCTTTATTTCTGGCCAACTCCTCTTGAAGTTATTTTGTCATATACTGATACAGCCACTCCAGCTTCTACATACGTAGCATTTGCATCGTATGTATTTTTCTATCCTTTTACTTTCAACCTATTTTCACCTTTGTATTTAAAGTAAGTCTTTTTATTTTATTTTATTTTATTTTTTAAGGATTAGCACCTGAGCTAACATCTGTTGCCAATCTTCTTTTTTTTTTTCCTTCTTCTTCTCCCCAAAGCCCCCCAGTACATAGTTGTATATTCTAGCTGTGGTCCTTATGGTTGTGCCATGTAGGATGCCGCCTCAGCATGGCCTCATGAGCAGTGCCATGTCAGTGCCCAGGATCCAAACCCGGGAAACCTGGAGCCACCAAAGCAGGGCACACGAACCGAACCACTGGGACACAGGACTGGCCCTTAAAGTAAGTCTTTTTAAGTAGAATGTAGTTGGGGTCTTACTTTATCCCCCCAGTATGCTAATCTTTGCCTTTAATTGAAACTTCTAGTTGAATTACACTTAATAAAATTGTTAATATGATTGGGTTTAGTTCTCCCATTTTGCTATGTTCTCTTATTTTTCTTTTCTGTTCCCTACTTTTTCCCTGTTCTTCCTTTCTTACCTTCTTTGAGTAAATCATTCTTTTTTCTTTTCTTTTTTTTCCTGAGGAAGATTTGCCCTGAGCTCACATCTGTGCCAGTCCTCCTCTATTTTTTTGCATGTGGGTCACCTCCACAGTATGGCTGATAAGTGGAGTAGTTTCGCACCCAGGATCCGAACCTGTGAACCTGGCCTGCCCCAGCGTAGCATGTGGAACTTTAACCACTCAGCCACGGGGGAGGGCCAGTAAATTATTTTTTAGTATTCCATTTTAATTATTCCATTGGTTTTTTTTTTTTTTTTTGCTATATCTTTCTGCATTATTTTTTAACAGGTTGCTGTAGGGAAGTGATTCTCAAACTTTACGTGCATCTGAATCATCTGGAGATCGTGTTAGAAAACAGATCACTGGGCTCCACCCCAGAATTTCTGGTTCAGTAGGTTAGGGATAGAGCTCCAGAACATGCATTTCTAACAAGGTCCCAGGTGATGCCAATGCTGCTGGTCCTTTGAGAACACTGCTCTGGGAATTAAGATCTGCATCTTTAAATTTTTACAATCTAATTAGGGTTAATATTGGCCTGCCTCACACGAAATATAGACTACAGGAAACTTGCAAGAATACAGTTTCATTTGCCTACCACCCTAATGCTTTGCACTGCTCTTGTCATATTTATCACATCTACATATTTTAGAAAACCCAGAATACATTGCTTTGCTTTTTGTACTAAATGGTCACATGCTTTTTAATGAAATTAAGAGAAGAAAAAATAATATATATTGTCTCATATATTCACCCACATTTTTACCACTCCCTGTGATGTTTATTCTTCCTGGAGATCCTGTTTATCCTCTGGTGTCATTTCTTCTCAACCAGAAGAACTTGCCGTAGCATTTCTTGAAAAGCACGTCTGATTACAATGAATTCTCTCAGTTTTTGCTGACGTGAAAATGTTTTTGCTCTGCCTTCATTTTTAGAGGATATTTAAAAGAAACTTTTTCTGTATATAGAATTCGAGATTGATGAGGTTTTTTCCTGGGTCTAGGACTCAGAAATCTTCATTTTTCACAGGCACTCTAGGTCATTCTCATGCTGAGTATCTGTGGGCCAGTTTGAGAAAAACTACAGTAAGCACTCCATTAGTATTATGGAGACAATGGGAAGACCACTAGTGGCCTTGGTGATGGTAGTTTCAGCCGGATGGTGGGGATGAAGTGGTTTGAAGAGCAAATGGGGAAGTATGACAGGGAGTGTAGACGATGCTCCCTCTCTATCAAGTGACATAGCTCTTATCGATCTTCTTTCTTCTTAAAAAAAATAGGTTAAATTGGGGTTACAGTCTGTGGAGCTACATTTTGGCACAAATGTGATGGAGCTTTGATTTCATAGATCCATTCAAACTGTAGATTTCTTCGGCCTCTGTTTCACCTAATCTATGTGATCTTTTAACTGTTTCAATCCATTCTGTTCTCCAAAAGCTGGCTTGAAATGGGTCTGAAGGTCTGGGCATCATGGCCTCATTGCTGGTACCAGGGACCTTCAGGATGAGTCAGCACAGGGCCTGGTGAAATGTGACAGCTGCAAGTCACATAGCTGACGTGTGGACAGAGAGGCAGTAAGTCCCAGGGTCATTCTTTAAGCAGATGGAGGGCCTGCACACCACCCTTCTCTGTTTCCTCACACTTCTGGGGAAACATCTGCTCCGAGTGGTGTTGTGGAGGGAGGAATGATGCTGTGGAGAAAGGGGTGGGATAGAAGAGAAGCCCTGTGATTATAATATGATGAAGAGAACGAAAAATGTCGAAAGGGAGATACAAACAAAATCCTGCGGGTTTTCAGGGCAGAGGATATGAAGAGCACACTGTTTTCATCGGGCTTAGTGGCAGAGTGAAACAGGAAGAAGCAAGAAGCGAGGACTGCTTTGAGGCTCTCAAACCACAGGGCACTTTGGCAGACAAGGAGAACAGTTTGAATGGGCCCTCAGGATTAAGAGGCGGACCAGGTGCCTTCCTCATGTCACATTGATTTTACCAATTTAGTTCCTTCTTTAACTTTTAGTGATCAGTTGGGAACATGCTAATGACTGTATTGTGGCTTTGAGATTTTTCTTTTTAGATTCTATTTATTCCCCTTTTTTCCCCAAAACCCCCCGGTACATAGTTGTGTATTCTTAGTTGTGGGTCCTTCTAGTTGTGGGATGTGGGACGCTGCCTCAGCATGGCCTGATGAGCCGTGCCATGTCTGCGCCCAGGATCTGAACCAGCAAAACCCTGGGCCGCCAAAGCAGAGCATGCAAACTTATCCACTCGGCCACGGGGCCGGCCCCTGGCTTTGAGTTTTTATGGCCAATTGAGTTGTTTATTCTGGTGCTGGTATCTATGACTGAAGTGTAATTCAGGTCTTTATGCTTTTTGAGGTGGGAGCAGGCAGCTGTCCTGGAGCAGCTTCTTACGTAACTATAATTACAGCATTTGGAGATAAAGATGCCACGAGTACCAGTTGTGTACAGAGACAGTCTGCCACTGCCACTGGACACAGTGCTTAGGGGTATGTATTAAAGATTAGACACAGTTTCCACCCTCAAGAGCACTCTGTTTTAATTTGGGAAGCCAGGAATATCAAAACAAGCAGCATATGTGTCAGCAAAAGTCATTAGATGGAATGTAACGGCATTACGCAGTAGGAAGATATGGAGTAAATAGTAAGCTATGGCTTCCTGGAGGAGATGAAATGTAAAAGAATGTTACGCAATAAACTGGAGGTGAGAGAGGGTGTTTATAGAGGATGGAGGAAAGAACACAGGCATACTGAATATTGCTTGCACAGCCACCGTACAAAAGCCCCTGTGAGATACCCCAGTTTTATGGGCCTAGCCCCTTTTCCCAGTTTTTCACAAAATCAGGTTATCTTTGGCATCTTTCTTGTTGGTCCAACTTACCAATGATATTGTTTCGTTTTACTCTCACAGGCAAGAGTTGCCTGAAAGGACAGCAAGGCCACTTATCGCCTTTCAATTCTGTCCTTCACAACCATCCCAGCAGAATTGGGGGGAGCTGCTGGGGTGGTCTCCTAGACGCTGGTTCTTCCAGGTATTGGATTTGTCTCTGTTTGAGTTGCTTACAGATGTGATGACCTGTGGTTAATAGTCAGAAATATTGTCTATACTCTTTTAGCTGCTGTCAATGCTTTCTTAGGACTTGCAGACAAATTTCACCCATATATTCAGCCAGCATTTTTGCATTTGTTTGTGTGCAAATAACTTGATATCAAGTGTATCTTCTCAGTTTGATTCTAAGCTTCATAGCAATCCTTGAAATATAAGTGTTGTGATGCTCATCCTACAGTTGAGGCTGACTGAAGTGCATGCGTTAAATGGTATCCCCAAGATGCACAGCTAGTAAATGGTAGAGTTAGTTAGGACTTAACTCCCATCTCCTGGTCTCAGGGCCAGTACCCCAGTCATCATGTGAAGAATTCAGAATCTAGATTCCACAATCTGCCAGCAAAGGTACAAGGATGGACTTCTGGTTCATGAGCCTCATGAAATTGTACACAAAAGTTCGTGTCATGTACTTGCGCATTTTTCTAGGGAAAGTGTCTGTAGCATTAATTAGATTCTCTAAGAGATCCATGGCTCCAGAGAGACACAATGATGCCCACCATTATATTTCACTTCTGTTCGACATCTGTATTGATGCCCACCTCTATATTTCACTGCTGTGTCTTCTCCAGGCATTGTACTCCTGGAGAAGGCCAACTCTTTCTGGTCTAAACTTCTGGCCTTTTTGATGTCTCTGAAATCCAGTGTCAGGTTCCATTTATCATGTGGCTGACTCAGCCCAAACAATTGATTTCTACGATGCTGATTATAAAGTGTTTCTGATTAAGGTCCTTTTATCCTCTGTCATCTGTGATAGAGTGTGGACCCAGACACACGTGAAGGGAGCATAAAGTGTGAGAAGGAGGATTGTAATCATAAAGGCTGTACTTCTTGCAGTATTTTTATACTTGGAAATAGAAGTTCCTCTATTTGGAAAGTTGATACTTTGTTATACTTCCTAAAGTGAGCAAAGCACAGTAAGGGCACAGCGTCTCTCTGACCAGGTCTCCTTGAGGCGGCCGTCATCTGCAGCCATCCTTTACTATTCACGGTGACCCAGCTGTGCCTTGCCCCTGTCTGGGAAACAAGAGCTTGAAGAATATCCTGACATTCCATGGCACAAGTGTAATTTCCTTAGTGTCGCATCAGTAGAACTAAGCCATGGCAGACAAGCTCCAGGGGCTGATTACCTGAGATCGGCAGAAAACACGAGGTGAGTGGCCAACTGTGGAAGAATGACAGGTTCGTAGAAAGTCTGAGGATGACTTAGGGCAGAGGAATGACAGAAACAAGGAGCTTATCCTTTCTAAGCCAGGTTGTAATACAGGCAGAGTGTGATTGCTGCCCCAGGCAGAGCAAGGGGAAGTGGTATCTGGACACAAGAAGTCACCTGGCTTCTTTGGGGTCAAAACAGGCTTAGTTCAAATTTCAAGAGCTATTCTCCCTTCTTTTCTGTAGTATGTTGAGTGACTATTTCAGTGGGTAATATGAATAAAAAAGAGAGAAATAGAAAAGAGTAATAATGTGTTTGCATTTATGAGTCAAATGTCTGTGGAACTTGAGGGGAGGATTGGGAGAAGGGGGTTAAGCTGGTGGATCTGAGTAATTCCCTGGTGCCTAGTAGTGATCAGTTGTTAGCTCCCTTCCTTTCCCTCTTTCTAGAAAAGACCGATTTGTTAATCAACATAAACCAAAGGAGTGCTTAGACGCTCAAATATGGCTGTCCTCTTCAGAGCGGCCGGTGTAGAGGAGGCAGAGTTTTGTCAACAATGGAAACTGTTTTAGAACTTTTCTTTCAGAGTTATTAAGTTATCAGCTGCTGCATAACAAGCTGCTCCAAAATTTATGATTTGAAAAGCCAGTGCTTTATTATTTCTCATGATTCTGTGAATTGTGGGCACCTCATGCGGGGTGTCTCGTGCAGCCTCGTTCATCGGGAGCTGGGCTGGGGCCGGAATGTCCAGGATGGCCTCCCTTCCTGCAGGCCTCTCTCCTCGAGGCCTCTCCGCACTTGGTAGTTTAGCCTGAGTTTCTTACGTGGCAGCTGGACCCAAGGAGTCGACCGCGAACTGCCATAGCATAAGTTCATCTGTGCTGTGAGGGTCCAAGCAAGCCCACGTGCCAGCCCAGGCACACGCCTCTGTCTTCAGTCTGTCACGGTTCTCTATTTTCAGAGCACGCGTTGATGCATGCTGACAGTTTGTGAAACACCTTCACACAATTATTCAATGTGATCTTCGGAGCAATTATAACCCTTACACCTAAGAAAACCACATCTCACACCATGAAGGGGCCGAGCCCTATGTCCTAGCGTCGTGAGAGGTGGAGCCAGAACTGTTGTCTCCTGACCCCTGGGCTCCACGTGCTACAGAAGCTGCTCTCGGATGCAGCTTCATCCAGAGGGAGTGGATCTGATTTTTGGAGACATCTGAAAGTCACTCTGTATCAAGGCTGGTTAAAAAAATGGGCAGCTGAACTGTAAACATGGCTTTGGTCAAGTATGAAATGAGACCATGCTACTGATTTTCCTGCATGGCTCATAAATGACTCCTGAGTATCCTCGGGGTGTGAGTGTGGTCCCCAAGGGGCTGTACAGTCCCTTTGTGCGGGCCCTATGTCACCCCTTGTGAGCAAACTTGCTTGGAGGTTTGTGCCGTGGCTCTCTGGGGCTGTTGAGGAGCTGAGGGGTCTCTGGAGCGGCCTCCAGCTCTGCCTTGCTAAACCCTCTTGCCGCTGTATTGCTTTCAGTTATCTTGCTTTTCAAACTCTGCTTCAGAAAAATGCTGGGAAAGAGGGAAGCTTTGAAATGAAAACCTTTTATCTTTTTACTTTTTCTGCCTGAACAAGTCTCCCCTGTTTTTCTTTCATCTCCCTCGTGCCCCTCCTCCCCGTGCCTGGCTCTCCTCAATCGCCCTCTGTCTCCACAGCAGATGCAGGTCACTTCCTCACATGGGATCCACTCACTGGTCATTTCCATCTCTATCGCTTTCACAGCTCTGCAGTGCTCCTGTCACCGTGGTTGTCCCCATTATCTCCCTCCCTCTTATTTCATGCACGTAGTGTTACCGTCAATCTTGTGATCACAGTTCCTTCACGTGACTGATTGCAGCCTCTCATTTTCATAAGGTCAGTTATTGTAAACGTTTCCTTGGAACTTCAGAGTGTTTGTGCATTTTTTCACAGCATAGAAGTTATTCTATGATTAGATAGTTTGTCATCTGTCACTTACTGTGGAGAATTTTGTTTTTGTTTTGTTTTTATTGAGGTATAATTGACATATAACATTTTATTAGTTTCGGGTGATTCATAATGGTTCGCTATTTGGTAGTATTGTGAAATGATCCCCACGATAAGCTAGGGAACCTCTTGTCACTGTACAGTTACAGAAGTTTTTCTTGTGATGAGAACTTTTAAGATTTACTCTCTTAGCAACTTTCAAGCATGCAATACAATATTATTAACTACAGTCATTAGCTGCATATTACATCCCCAGGACTCATTTATTTTGTAACTGGAAGTTTGTACCTTTTGACCCCTTCACCCACCCCTGGCAACCACCAATTGTTCTCTGTGTCTATGAGCTTGGTTTTTGCTGTTTTGTTTTTTTTTGGTTTCCACATATAAGTGAGACCATACAGTATTTCTCCTTCTCTGTCTGACTTACTTCACGTAGCATAATGCCCTCAAGGTCCCTTCATGTTTTCGCAAATGGCAAGATTTCCTTCTTTTTAATGGCTGAATAATATTCCATTGAGTGTGTTTGTGTGTGTGTGTATATTTTTTTCTTTATCTATCCATCTGTTGATGGGCACTTAGGTTGCTTCCGTATCTTGGCTATTGTAAATCATTCTGCAATGAACATGGGAGTGTATATATGTCTTCAAGTTAGTGTTTTCGTTTTCATTGGGTAGGTACCCAGAAGTGAAAGTGGAGAGTTTTTTAATGTGTGCTAACCAGGCATTCATTTATTCACTCAGCAAAGATTTATCAAGTTCCTCCCATGTCTTAAGCACTGAGGGTATGGTGGTGACAAGATAGGTGCAGTCCCATGGAACTTAGGATTTTGTATTCTGAAACAGCAAGGAGCCATTTCCTGAGATCTTGTGGTTTCTCAGAGTTTTCTGACAATAGTGAAGACTTGGTTGACAGCTGCTATTCATTTTGCTTGGGAGCCACAACCAAGAATGACACAGTTTTAGGCAACCAAATGTAACAAATCGCTAGGAATGCCAGGGGTGGGGGTATAATGAAGGGCCAGCAGGTTTAAGATTCAGCAGTTTCGTTAAACGACAGCGTTTTAAGTGAACGCTCAGTAAATGCTTTATCATGACCTCCACTTCAACCTAGATGTTCTCTCTTCTACTTGTGCAACAGACTGATGGCAGAGTGTCAGCTGGTGATCGGACAGGGAGGAGACAGTCAGCGCCCATAGGGTGACTGGAGTCTTTGCTCCATCTTGGGGTGAGCCGCCCATGGAGGTGCCAGCCAGTCTACTCCTGGGGTTTTCACCTGATCGCTCATCACCTCACCCTTCCAGCTCCTACAGTGCTTCTCATTACTCATAAGGCACTTAGCTCAACTGCCCATTCTGCAGTTAGTTTGATCCTTTACGGATTCTTAATTTGATTATAAGTTCTTTACAGACAAAAATTCTTCCTTCTACACATCTCTCCACTCAATGCCTATAACAATGTCTGACTGTCATCTGGCTTTCATTTGATCCAGGATTTCATCAATCCTTGGGATAGATGAAATTGTCTATAGAATTGTCTTATACAACCAAAATCCCCCATAGGGAAGGTCCTTTGGAGATATTCGTAATAGCCACATGCTCTTGGATGGGATTCAAAGTCTTAACTCTCATTCAATTCTATATGAGTATGGAACACGTGTCAATGTGTTTATAAGGACATGAATATTGCAATCATAGAGAAGTTGATTATCCTAATTTTATAAATGAACAGAACTTAGTACAGAAACTTTCCTGACTTTCCCAAAGCCACATGGTTTATAAGAGCACGTGAAAGGGAAAAGGGAGCATATGGCCTGGATTAATGTAGACGGTTTACCTAAGTATTTCAGCTTACAAACCTTTCCTTCTTAAGTTTTCCTAAATTTTTCTCTATCATGAAAACAGCATTAATAGCTAAATTTTTAAATCTTCAGAGGTCTTGCATTTCAAATCCATTATTAAATCTCCATGTTCAACAGGTGCCAGAAGATGCTGTCAGCAGTAATAAGAAGTCCCTGGGATCGTCATAGTGATGCCCACGGGCCCTTCTAGCTGGAAGGTTCTCTTTACCAGTTCTGTCTCATTGAAGATCAAAAACTTGCTGATTATAATGGTAAAACTACATTCCGTTACTTAAATTTGTAAAATACAGGTTTTAATTGTATTTCAAACTATATAGCTAACTAAATATTAACTAAAATATTAACTGTTTAAAAATCTTTATCAAAATAATGTTTACACAGTATAAAATTCAAGTAGAACCAAAAGGCTTTCAAGGAAACATTTGAGTCCTCTACCCAACCCCTCTGCTTATCCCAATACTTCGCCCCACAGCCAGCCAACACCTTTTATTTCTCATAGCTCCTCTGATATTTACCTCTATATTTCTAAGCAATATGCTTATTACGCTATTTACCAATTTATGGATTTTAGACTTATTAACTTTTTTATTATGGTATTTGAAGGGTTAACTTTTATTTAAGTTCCTTTCCTCCCACCCAGCAAGCACATCGCTTCCCTCCAGCCTCCTGATGCAATCACGTCTCATACCTTGGTTAAATAAATGTTGGTTATTTACATTATTTTAACTATGTACACAATCACTTCTGGACCAACTTGTGCTCTCTGTTTACATTTTCTTTCTCTCACAACTTTCCCCACTCATGGAGTAAATAATGCCTGTGTGTCCATTCACTTAGTTTTCTATGTGTCTATTGTTCAGTTTTCTCCTACTCTTCCAACAAATCTGTCACATGCCCAGAAATAATTTTTTCAGACTCCCAGACATGGTTCTGAACGTGCTATCTTTTCCATTTGTTTCTTGCTGTCTTGCAGCTTTCCGCAGCTCCCCTCTGCCTGGGCCCCGCCGGCCTGCTGCCTGCTGCCCGCTGCCAGCCTGGCTCCCTCTGCCTCTTTCCTGGGGTAGAGCTTCTGCCTGCTGGAGTCTGTGTCTTCTTTCTTGGTTTATACCCTCACTTTGCAGAAGCACATCTTCCAGAAGGGTCCTAAGAAAGGGAATGTAGGGGTAAAATGTTGTGTCCTTCTGTGTAAAAAAAAGTCTTCCTATTATCTCATACTTGATCTGTCTTGCCATCCTCCACTGTCCCCTCCTTTCCCATTTTCTTCACCCTTATGAGTTTATACCTTTTTTTCTTCACTGTCATTGAATTATCATTTAAGATGGGAGTGGAGATAAATACACATTAGGCTCGTATTAACCAGAAGCCTCAATGTGTGAGTGTGTGTTTAACGAACTTGTTATCTCAGTTCCACGGTTTTTATCGAGTACTTGTGCGAAGTACTGCAGGGTTTGCAGAGTAAGCCCATCTCTGTGCTGGCCCGGCACTGTGAGATCAGCCTTACAGCGCTCCTCCGAGAGATGATGAAACTGAGAATCATGGAAGTTAAGTAACTTTCCCAAGGCCACGCAGTTAATGATTGGAAGAAGTGGGACTTGAAACCAAGTCTGAATCAAACGCGACTCCCTTTCCGCCATACCAAGCTGATAACCGCGGCCCAAGAGACAAGGGCCGCACGTTGCCGTGTATGGACTAGCACTAGAAGATACCATGGCTGCTGGGGGACGGGAACGGGCTTCAAGAAAGGGCAGGATGGCAAAGGTTAGTGGGAAGTGTAATTCCAGGTAGAGTGAGTGATTCAGGGGAGCAGGCAGAAGGTCCAGCAACGCCGAGAAACAGCAGGTGAAGGGGAGCACTTCTGTGGGAGCCGCGGCTGCAAGAGGAAGGGAGGCTGGGTGACAGGCCAGGCTGGGTGACAGGCCAGGCTGCTGTGGGCGAGCTCCCCCACTGTTTCCTAGGTGACCTCGGGCAAGTTCCTTCTCCAAGAACTGGCTTCTTTGTGAGGTGGGGATGGTAACGGCGTCTTCACAGCACTATTGGGAGGATTAAAGAATATATTATATGCAAAATGTACATTTTAACTTTAAAGCATTATCCTTATCACCCTAAAAGGATCAGTTGTGATTATTTAAAAAAACTGGAATTCCAGTCTGAGGAATGCTTCTTATTTTTACAGGCAAAGGAGAAACAAAATAATTCTCATGGGGGGTGGCTGTCCAAGGGGATGAAGCAAACCTCCACCGGCTCGGGTCTAGCCCGCCAGTGCAGGGTCAGTGGCGGTGGTTCTGTGGAGGGTCCCCAGGGAGCTGGCAAACGCAGTGGTGCCCCTTGCACTCCACTGAGCAGCGTTTGCTCTCAGGAGGGAGCCGAGTGGAAAATTTCGAGCTGCAGTTAGAAGCCTTGCACGTGGTCTTGGAAACTGAAGATGTTCCTTTAAAAGAAAAATCATGGTGCTTTTTAAACTCAAATGACAGCATTGACCATTATCTGCTTTTCTCTCTTGCCAGCTCCTGAGTTTCTTGGGACGCTATCAGGGCAAGCATCAGAACAATGCCCGCTTCTGTTGTGTTTTTAACCTGAATCGCAAATTACCCACCAGCAGAGGTAGGCCAGGCGCAAGCTCCTCCTGAACGCGGAGCGTCTGCAAAAACGTCGAGTAGGTGGTGGTGGTTCTTTTTTTATCTCTTCTTTTCCCCGATGAAGGTACTTTTTGTCTTCAGTTTTCAAGGACTACTGAAGATTGTTTGAGAACTTGATTGTCGTGGCAGAGTAGTACTGATATTTTCTGCGCCAACTGTCATTTATTATTCTAAAAAAATCAAACAAGCAAAAGCTATCCCTCCAAAACCAACTCCAAAACCAGAACAAAGCCCAGGAACAAGCCGGCCGCTTTTCTGTGTTGGCTCCCGAGAAGCAAGCAGCTTCTGGTCACCATTCAATTCTATCTAAAATGTCAAAACTTCAACAGTAAAGTAAACATGGAATTGATCTGATCATCTTTGCTCTTGTTGACATGCTGCTCTCCTTGAACGAGGGATCCGAATTACAGTGAACACACTGGGGTTTCCTTTCATCTAGGTTATTTTCCAGAGGTCTGATGGGCACGTCATTTCTCCACGCTCTCTGCCCCCGGTTCAGCCTCGCCTTCTCTTTGCTTTCAGAGTGCCTTGCCCTTGACTCTGTTATTGTGCTTATTGGTGATTTGTGATCGTCTGTCTTCCACCAAGCGGTGGGCTGTTTGGGGGTAGGGTCGTGTGCTCTTCAGCCTTAGGAGGCTGCGCCCAGCAAGGGCTGATGCCCCGCAGGAGCCTGGAGTTTGTGAAAGATGGGGCGAGCACCAGCGGTACCAGGCCATCCGCTGACCATCCAGGAGGAACATGGCAGCAGCCGACATTCTGGGGAGAGAAGTGGAGAAGCACCCGCTCTGGGAGCCCAGGGAGCTGCGGCCCCTCTCCACTACCCGGAGGCTCATATGTTGCACAGTAGGGCCACCACAAGGGGCTTTTTCTTCTGGTTGGGCGTGTGGGGAGCCGTGCTCAATCCCTCATCAGGCTGAGAGATGTCCTGAAGGGCAGCCTCCCCGTCTCAGTCATTTTTCTACCCCGACATCTAGTGGGTGGTCAGCAAGTGGCCACTGAGCTGAGGAGGGGAGGGAAGGTCATAGGCAGGGGGAGGGGCAGGGGCTGGGTGCTTGAAAAAGTCTCTCCCCTGCGGCGGGGGCTTGATCTGGGGGTTTCTGGATCTTCAGTCCTCGGAGACAAGATCTGAGCTCCCACTGGCCCTCAATGGTTCTCTCCAGGTTCCCAGGGTGTCCGCAGTGAGCGGCTCGTGGGCAGGAGCCCCAGAGGGAAGATGCTTGGCTCTCACCCCTGTGCACCGAGAACCCAGCTGGAGCCTCAGGGGCTCTTCGGAGTGGAAGACGGCAGAGCGTTTGCATTTCACTGTGTTTTGAAGCAGGTTGTTCCTTTTCCCAACTTTTACAGCCCAATGCTAAAAAACAGTATAAGACAATTCTAAAAATCTATTTCAATGTTTTCCGTTGTTTACTGACAGAGGGTCACAGGGGGCAGAATCACAGCGGATGGCAGTGCTCATGTGACTGGCTCGTGGATGCCTTGTGAGAGGCCTTTCAAAAGAAGATTTTATTTAGGAAGCAAGAAATTATTGAAAACTGATAGTTCTGATAAAAATTAGGTTTAAATTTGTCCATTAAAGTTTCGTAGTTGGATGCAGTTATACTTACCGTCTCTCCCTTATTCCCCACCTACGACATTCAGAGGGGTGGCACAGGGGGACACCTGGGGGTGTGTGTGCACATGCACACGTATTTTTAAATTGCCAAGTCAGGATGAGAGTTCTTCCTACGAAATACAGATGTTAATGACGTGTCCCACGATATGTTTAATGCAGTTTTATGAGCAGACTGTCCCTTTACACATAATCGTTACACCATGGTTCCAACAGAAAAACCTGAGTAAGCTCTGACTTAGTCTTTAAAAAACAAGTTTGAGATTTTGTATTCTAGTAGATAAAAGTTCAGCTCTTGGTATTGTCCTTAAAACAGAGTGCATAGTATTCACTCTACTTTTGTAAGGTAAAGACAGACAGATCCCCACAGGCCTTGGCTTTAGGAAATCATTAGTCCTTTATCTATTAATCTACTCGTTAAGCTCCGGGATTCTTTGCAGCCAAGTGAGGGACTCTGTCTGCTGAACAACAGGCTGCCCCACATGCACTAAGGCTCTTCCGGGGCGCGCCGAATGCAGACCAGACCTGGCGAGCCGGCAGCGGGAAGGACTAGCAAGGCCGGCTGAGCCACCTCCAAATGGCCAAACTGAGACTATTGGTGTACATTGATACATGGAAAACCCCTCTGACCCCTCTGCGTGATTGTTAGTCTTCACTTTACAGAGGGGATAGCAAATCACGACAGCTACCATTTATTGAATGCTTGCTGCGTGTGGGCTGAAGCCTTGTTAATCATTATATTATTTAATTCTCACAACAGTCTTGTGAAGTAGATACTGTCATTATCCCCATTTTACAGATAATCTGAGGATTAGAGAGCTTAAATAACTTACTCGAGGTCAGATGACCAGAAGTTTGGGAGACATTATTTAAATAAAATTCTAACTAAGCCTGCATTTTTAACCATTATAATATACAGCCTTCCTGGTAAGACACACGTCTATGGATTCCTATTGTACCACTCATTTTATGTATAGCTTGATGAAAAAAGATATCATTCTCGCAGCTTACATATAAAAACTCTAAGACGTTTCTTTAGGAGGGTGCGTGGTTCCATTCAGTTACTGACAAATGCTGTCCTGCCTTAGTATTTCACATGGATCTCTTTCCTGTTTTACGCTTTTCCAAACTTTTTGAGTGACTGTTTCACTCAGAAAAGCTTTGAATCGGCAGGACACTCCAGTGAACTGCAGGACAAACCTCTTGTTTGGTGGAACCTAGGAGGCCACAGGCCCTGTCCCTTGTCTGCACTCATGGTTCTGCGGCAGCCCTGATGAGGAAGGCAGCTTCCAGGAGCTGCCGAGGAAAACAGTCATATTTCCTTAGTTGAGCAAAAACTTCTTTTGATTTTCTAGATCTGCTCTAATTCGGTGGCCACTTGGCACATGTGGCTATTTAAGTTTAAATTTTAATTAATGAAAATTAAATAAAACTTAAAACCCATTTGCTCAGTCCCACCATCCGCATTGCAGTTGCCCAACACCCAAGGATGGCTAGTGGCTACCGTATTGGACGCACAGACATAGAACATTTCCATCCTCGAAGAAAGTTCCGCTGGACAGAGCTGCCCAGGTTATTCAGGCTATCAAGCACCAAGTCCGCAGTTAGAAAAGTCAACTGTTTTAAAAAGCAAGGGTGGCCTTGAGCATCGAGAAGCCAAAGGAGCATTGCCCTTCAGTGAGTTTGTATTAATTTGGGCTTCACTGACCCGGCCTTTCCATAGCCAGTCCCGTTTGTTTCCAATACTAAGGAAACAGCGTTCAGCTTGTTACCTGCTAACGCGATCTGCAGAGCAGACGTCAACAGCAGCTCAGGGCTGCTTCTGCCAGCTTCTCTCAGGTGTTCTGCTTGGGTGGGGAATTGCAACACTCCAGGCGACCTGGGTGGCCCAGTGTAGCACGCTCCTCGAGCTGCATGCCGCAAGGGGAATACCAAGAAGGTTAGGGCATTTAGTGCTCCTCTCCCGCCTTGAGATGAAAACCCTCATTGATTGTCAGCCACACTTAAAGACGTTTTCCTAAATGTATTCGAACATTAGCTGTCCATAAACGTGTGGGTTTACTTCTGGGCTCTCACTAAATGTATTCATGCTCACGTTCTAATCTGCCTCATCTCAACCGTTTCCATACAGTAACACAAAGTGGGAGTCTGAGAATGACCAGGAACCACGCCGGGCCACAAGCCCCACAGGGCCACAGTGGCTGCGCGGCGATCTAAGCTGTGCTCACGAAGCTCGAACACTCCAGCTCACATACAGGCTTCTCTGCAGGTTGGAGAAGCATGAATTCACCTCGAGTCTGTAAACAACTGAAATCTCTCAAGGATGTGGGCGTGCCTTTGAGGCCTCAAGGCGCTGTGGTCTAAATCGCCCCGCCCAGGAATGGGTCATTCATTCATTCAACAGGGACCAGCAGCACAGCTAATTCCCATAATTCCTAGTCGCATAGATTAATTAATTTATATAGCCTCATGTAAATTAATTCATATAAATAGGAATGAAACATGGTCTTTATTCAGAGTGTAAAATCAAGTAGAAAGGTAAGATAGATACAAAATAGCTGTAGTACAAAGTGATTTTTATTAACTGCCACAACGGGACAATGAGAGTCCAGTTTTTCAATTTATCCATTTTTTAAAATGTCATTTAACAAATGTTATGTGATAAATGTTATTAATTTATTAGAGGATCAGCGTTTTAGCTGCTCCATTTTGTGAGCGGTAGAAGTCGCTGACCACGCTGGAAGGTTCAGGGGTGGATGACTGCTTTTCTGAGTCGAGCACTTGTGCTGAAGAAAGTGCATCCTCCGGGTGGGAACGCACAAGAAGGACCCGGTTTGGACGCTGAGGAAGACTAACTCCCTAACTCCGCCCCTAACTCACGAGTGGGAGCTCTCTGGGCTTGGCAAAGTCACTTCGAACCTGGGACAGTGGCTTCCAGGCGACACTCAGGGACAGCAGATTCTGTTTTCCCGAAAACCTCGGCAGGCAATGGCGTGCCTTTATGTCGGAATTGGCTTGGGTCCCTGGGCCACAGACTGCAGGCTACCTACTGCTATCCAGTATACCCTTCTTGCTTGCTGACAGAGCTCTGATTGTAGCCTGAGTCATTGCCACTTTGAGTGAAAAATGACTTTTCCCAGCCTACCTTGCTGCTGGGTGTGGTGGCTAAATTCTGACCAAAAACATGAAAGTGAATGTATTGGATTGGGCTTCCTGGAAGGCTTTTTAAAAAGGCTGATTCAGCTGGCGGGTATACCCTTTTCACTCTTTCCTTCTTCCTTTGTGCTGTTGCTTGAAATATGAATGTGATGACTGGTGCACAGCAGCCATTTTAGGTTATGAGGTAACCTTGATGCTGGAAGCCATGTACTAGGATGGTAGGGCAAAAAGTAGATGGAGCCTGGGCCAGTCATGACTGTGGAGCCATGAGAATTCTGGATTACCTTCTTCTGGACTTTTATTTAAGTGAGAAAAAAGTCAACTTTTTATTTTGGGGGGGTTCTGTTGTATGCAGCTGAAACGGATTTTAATTAATTCAGCCTCTGACACCAATTTGTCTTACAGACCTCTATTTAGCTTTAATGCTCTATTTTCCATATCCCTCATCCCCCCCACCCCCGAACTCTGCTGAGCATGCTCTTCCACTGCTCCACCTCTCCTGTCCGGGGGCCCCCCAGCCTCCCTTTTCTCCCTTCATTTCGGGTCGTGTGAGTCTCCATTTTAGCAGCTCTTTCTGACCAGCACCAGCCACTCCTTCCACCCCGCTGTCCTACTTGCCGCACCTCTCTGATGAATTTAAGCCTTGGGCTAGTTTAGTCACCTCCCATTTCTCATCCCACGCACAGGCTACCGAGGACGATAGGAGAAAACATTCGGCCCACCCTGCAGTGTAATGCAACCTCGTGGATGCTCCCTGCAAGCCCTTTCTCATGTGCTTCTCAGGTTTGGCTCCCATCCTCTCCCTAAACCCTCACAACCGTCCTCAGGCCGGTGACCGTCTGCGGCCTCACCCAACAGCAGCTCTGGCTTCTTTGCTCCTTCAGCACATGCCTCCCTGCCCGGACTGCCCGCCCCTGGGCTGGGGAAAAAGGCGGCGTCTTGCCCTTCGGTGCGAAGGGACCCCCTGCTCTCCAGTTAGCCCCCCTCTCCTCCGACAGCTCTCGTGGCTCTTCCCTCCAACTTTTATCTCCTCTGACTGTAACCCCATTTATCCCATATCCACGTCCACTGGCGACTCGGCCTCTTTCCTCCCGCAGTCTTGGTTCTCTTGAAAGAGTATTTTGCATTATTTTCTTTTTTCTCACTTCTCACTCACTTTTTTAAAAAATTGAGTTCATAATAGTTTACATCATTGTGAGGTTTCAGTTGTACATTACTTCTTGACTGTCACCACGTAAGTGCTCCCCTTCACCCACTGTGCCCACCCCCCACCCCCTTCCCCTGGTAACCACTGAACTGTTTTCTTTGTCCATGTGTTTGTTCATATTCCACAAATGAGTGAAATCACCTGGTGTTTGTCTTTCTCAGTCTAGCTTATTTCACTTAGCATAATTCCCTCTGGGTCCTTCCATGTTGTTGCAAATGGGATGACTTTGTCCTTTTTTCTGCCTGAGTAGTATTCCATTGTATATGTATACCACATCTTCTTTATCCAATCATCAGTTGATGGGCACGTGGATTGTTTCCAAGTCTTGGCTATTGTGAATAGTGCTGTAATGAACATAGAGGTGCATGTGTTACTTTGGATTGTTGATTTCAAGTCGTTTGGGTAGATACCCAGTAGTGGGATAGCTGGGTCATATGGTAGTTCTATTTTTAGTTTTTTGAGAAATTTCCATACTGTTTTCCATAGTGGCTGCACCAGTTTGCATTCACCAGCAGTGTATGAGGGTGCCCTTCTCTCCACACCCTCTCCAACATTTGTTATTTTTAGTCTTAGTGATTATAGTCATTTTAACAGGCACAAGGTGGTAGCTTAGTGTAGTTTTGATTTGCATTTCCCTGATGATTCTCGCTCACTTTTTGACCCATTGCAATCTGACTTCCACCCCATAACTCAATAAAACAGCTCTTGCTAGGGTAACTCATCTCCTCTTGGATGTTAAATGCAGTGAAATTTTTGCTGCCCTTAGTGGGAGTGCTGCCTCCTCCAGGGGGCCTGCCTTGATTGGCCGCCTGAGCTGGGGTCCTCCTGCTGGATGTGAGGCTGCACACTGCTCCCACAGCCCCAGCACAGCAGAGAGCTGCTCTGTCCTCTCACCCCAGCCTCTGTTCTTCCTGTTCTTCCAAGTGGCCACAGGCGTACCTGGCCATCAGGTGTTAGGCCTAGGTACCACCTGCTGCTGACTTCTGGGAAGTGACTTACTGCCTGGGCAATAGTTTTCTTCTCTTTATTGTTTAAAAAAGTTACATAGACAACACATGAATACATTTTAGTAAAAATTCAAATAGTAGAGAAGTGTATAAGTAGTAAGTGACAGTTCCTGCAGCTCCACTCCCAATCACACCTCCTCCCTGGAGAGGACTCTGCCAGCTGCAGACGGCCTTTGCTCCGCCTGGCTCTGCACTCACATTCCCGCTGTGCAGGGAACCATCTGATCTATTTTAAATATGTATATATATTAGGATCCCAAGCTGTGCACCATTCTGCAATGGGCCACGGTTTTCTAAAGGCCTGAATTAACTGAGCCCTAAGGTGTGTACTGCTTGTCTCCCCACGTAAATGAATACCCAGGTATGTAGTGGGTTATTGTTGTTGTTTCGAATCATCACACAGAGAGGCTGTTACTGTGTTTTCTGGTTAAGGGCCTCAAGGACCCCGTGTTCACAGTCTGACTATCTCTGCCGTTTACTGAATACATTTATTACTTCCAGGATATTTTTGGTTAATGCCCTTGGATTTTCTTTCCATACAACCATCTAATGCACAAGTAGTAAGAAAAAAAATAGGACTACATGTTTTTAAATTAAGAAAAACCTCACAGCATTTCTAGAACTCTGAAAAATAGAAAAGGTGGGTAATAAAAAAACTGATTTTAAAATTTCTATTAAAAATAGGTAATTATCCTTGCCATCTGTTTTTAGGGGAAATGAACCACCATTACCTGTAAGGTTGTATCTTTGTTTTAAAATATACCAATTGAGAATAGATTTTGAAATAATAGTAGTCATTGATATCTTAATAATTTTTCTTTATTAATAAGTTACGTTTTACTTTCTCAGTGTTATAGTAGCTTTTCATTTCTAGAACAAACTGATATTTTATTGTGTTCTTATATTCTAGTGAATTGATATTTGATTTAAAATTTTGTCCTTTAAGGAAATTGGCTTATTTGGGTACTGACAACTCTGAACATCAAGCTATATGTGCCTTGTGAAAGAAATGTCACACTATATCTTCTTTTTATGTATATACTTTGAAATAGTTTATATAACAGAGGGAATTTCTGTTCTTTTAAAAACTCAGAAAACCCTTGTGCTCTGTTGATAGGATTGTAAAATGACGCGACCACTATGAAGAGCAGTATGGTGGTTCCTCAAAAAATTAAAAAGAGAATTACTGTGTGATCTAGCAATCCCACTTCTGGTTATATGTCCAAAAGAATTGAAAGCAGGATTTCTAGGAGATATTTGCACACTCATATTCATAGCAGCACTATTCACAATAGAAAAAAGGTGGGAACAACCCAAACGTCCATTGACAGATAAAAGGAAAAACATACAGTGGAATATTATTCAATCTTAAAAAGGAGGGAAGTTTTGACGCATGCTATTGTATGGAGGAAGCTGGAGGACGTTACGCTCAGCGAAGTGAGGCAGCCACAATAAGACAAATACTGTCTTTTTGATTCTCTTTCTATGACCTGTCTAAAGTCGTGAAATTCCTAGTAACTGAAGTAGACTGGTGGCTGCCAGGGCGGGGGTGGGAGCGAATGAGCTCTTGTTTAACGGGCACAGAGTGTCAGTTTTTCAAGCTGAAAAAGTTCTGGAGACTGGTTGCACAACAACGTGAATATACTTAACATTACTGAACTGTGTGCTTTAAGATGGTTAAGGTGGTAATTTTATGCATTTTTTACCACAATTGAAAAAAAAAACATTCTTCAGTGAGGGCCCTGGGAGTAAGTAGCCTTTGGTCTTAACTGTGCGTCCTTGGGGATCAAATCTCTTACCTTTCCCTTCTTGGATACTTCCTTCATATGTTAGCTAATTGAACCTCAGAACCCTAGAATGTGAGGACTAGGCGGCTAACACACAGGGACGTGCACACACGCGTGCGCACACATGTGCATAAAGGGGAGGGGGAGGGGAGGGGAGGTAGGCACCAGCTTGCAGCCCTGGCACTTGAACTCCACTTTAGTCAAGTGACCTAAGGGACGGGACGGTTCTGCCAACCTTGTGGCACAAGCTCGTGGCAGGTCTGAGACGCCAGCCTTGTTCAGTGTCCTTGTTCAGTGTCCTTGTTCAGTGGGTCTTCCAGAGCCATCAAGATCTGCAAATGTAACAGGGAGGTGTGCAACTAGAATTTTCTCTCTGCCCCCTCCTACACGTCTGCTAGATTTGTTATGTACTTTTTGGGCTTGGTCTGGTTACTTTAACTTCTCTGCCCTTCAGTTTCTGTAAAATGGAGATAACAATTCCTAACTCCATAGTGGTTTTGAAGATTGAGTGAAATAATATTCAAAACACAGTGTCTGAACCTGAATAAGTACTTAATAAATGTCAATTACTAGCATCACTATTATTATTATTATTTTAAATGTGTCATTTAGAGCTACATTGTAAGACATTATGAATTGCTTTACACATGTTCTCTCTTTTAATCCTTATGACCAGAGGGTTATTCTGTTTTTTATGTGTGAGAAAATTGAGGTCCAGAGAGGTTCCCAGGGACACAGGTGGCAAGCAGACGGCTCTCTACTGGACAACGGCGAGATCTCGTTGGATCTTGTTTCTTTGCTGCATCCCTTTGTCATCTTCTTTTTATGGGAACGTCACTTGTGTGCAGGCCTGTGGATGTACACTGTCCTTGAGCTGGTCCCTGTTGGCACTGTATTTCCTCCCAGTGTTTTTTCTGTTCATATCAGGACTTACACTCTATTTCCAGTTCTCCAACCTTACGTTTTGAAGTTAACATTATAATGTGAGCATATTTTTATATTGTGAAATACTTTTAAGATACAATTTTTAGTGACTGAATGGTGCTCGACTTTCTGACTGTAGCATGACTCGTTTAGCTGTTCCCCCGATTCTAGGTACATTGAGTGTTTTCCACTCTTGCTATTGTAAATAGTTGAGTAATTTTCCTGGTACAGATGCATTTAGGCTCATCTCTGATTATTTCTCTAGTGTGGAAATCTAAAAACAGATTTGCCAAGTCAATAGACATGACTATCATAACACTTTTTCTTACATGTTGAGGAATTTCTGTGTCATTAATCCCTTGCCAGCCCCGAGAATGATAATTTTTAAAAATCGTTGCCAATTTTAAACGTTAAAATGGTCGCTCCTTTTGACTTGTCTTGCTTTTCTCACCGAATTGCACTTTTTTCTTCCCATTTTTATTGGCCTTTTGCCTTGTTCTTTTGCAAATTGCTGTTGCTATCCTTTGCTTATTTTGAAATCTGGAAATCTGGGTGTAAGATTTTATAAATTAATAATAGCAACCCCTTGTAATACATAACACATTCTAGCTGTCATTTATTTTTATTGTTTTGTAGCTTTTTCATCCATTTTGCTTAATGTTATAAACATGTCCAATACAATCACTTGTTACGTTACTCTTTATAGTAGCCACTCTTTTTATCTTTTGTTTTACGGCATTTCTGTCCTGACCTTGAATTAAATTCAGAGTTAATTGGCCAAGTGTCACAGGGCAGCGATGTCTGTAGAATTTTTAGAAGCTCCTCAGGTGGCTCACACGTGGCCCCAGGCTGGGACCCACTGCTGGAAACTGGACTGAAGACACTCTTAGCCAAGTGACGGGTCTTTCTGCTTTTAACACCGATTTTTTTTTTTTCCTTTTTCTCCCCAAAGCCCCCCAGTACATAGTTGTGTATTCTTTGTTGTGGGTCCTTCTAGTTGTGGCATGTGGGACGCCGCCTCAGCTTGGCCTGATGAGCAGTGCCATGTCCGCGCCCAGGACTCGAACCAACGAAACACTGGGCTGCCTGCAGTGGAGCGCGCGAACTTAACCACTCAGCCACGGGGCCAGCCCCGCAACACTGATGTATTTTAACCCAGCTGTTGTCATCTACGGATGTCATTAGATTTAACTCTCGTACCCAAACCCTGGAGCACTTCCTCTGTGACGGTGGGCGTTGTGACACCCAGGGATCTCCATGCCCACTTTGCCTCCCTCACAGTGTTTTGCTTAACTCGCTGGGTGAATTTCTGCCCCTCGTTTTCTTCAGGAAACTGTCTTAATCTATTTGCCTCTTCCGTGTGTCACCTGCTCTTAGAACTTGGCCGCTTTCGCAGCTGTGGGATTTTGTGGAGAAATCATCCAGGGGCTCGGCTTTAGACTGTTTCCCTCTGCCCTCGGGAGGGGGGCGCGTCTGCTGGCGGCCGGGCCCTCTCCTGCCGGCGCCCCCTCCGGCTGCTGGCACCCGCGGCTTGCAGGGGCCTGTCTTTATAGTTTAAAACATCAACAGCTGAACACTTGGGGCTTCCTTGGGGATGTTCCCAAGGGAAAATTCTGTCCCCTTGAAAAATCTTTGCCATGTTGGTTTCAGTTGGGAAAAATACTTTTGAATTATTAATCTGGCTCCCTGATTTTTGGCCTTTTAGCTCCCTCCTGTCTCTGGTTAGTGACTGTCCTCGATTCTGCCTCGCTGCATTTGTCCCATCACTTTTGGGGTGTGGCTGTGAGCGGGGCCTGGAACCGTGAACTCCGCTGTCTCACTGTGCTTCTGCTGGGCTGTTCCTGCTTTGGAGCAATTAAGACTTCTTTGGATGATTTTAATACCTTAATGATACTAGTTTGACTTTTTTTTCTCAAAGTTAGAAAAAATTTAAGCATGGGCATTTAAAAAATTTTAATTTTGGAAAATACTTCTATGGTAGAAATAATACATACATATTATATTAAAAATTAAACAATCCGTTACACAAATGAGCTGAAAAGTAAACGTGCCCTATAATCTCAACCCCCAGAAGACAACCGTGCTTGACTGATGTGTACTCTTCCAGAATTTTCTTCTGTACTTATACTAATCTATTCTTTTGTTTCTTGTTTTGTTTTTTAATACTGAGATCACATTATACGTACTTATACTTACTATAACTTACTTGGTTACATACTAGATTATTGTCATTTTTCCATGTTACTGGATGTGAACATGCCTCTTTTTTTATAGCTACATAATTTGTCATTAGTGGATGTATCAACATTTTTGGAAATAATTCCATATTAATAAGCATTTAGGTTGTTTCTAATTTTTTTCCATTGCAGACAATGCATCAATAACTATCCAAACACACACATATGTACATATCTGTCCACATGCAGTTTTGCAAGAATTTGTATTTCCAAATGATAAATATGCAGAAGTGGAAATATTCATGAATATTTTAAATTGTTCTTCTAAGTGGAAGTACAAATTTTCTATTTTCTCAAACTCTCCTCTAAACTGATCATTATTAGTTCTTTTCCTCAGAGCTTAACCTGGTTATTATTATTGGGTTGTTTTTATCTAGGCTAATTTGATAAATGAAAAACAATATTTTGTTTTAATTTGTATTTTTTGAATTTTAATGAGATTAACCCTTTTCCAAGTGTTTATTGACCGTTAGTATTGTCTGTTTGTGTCCTTCATTACTTTTAATTTTCATTCTTTTCTTTTTTATTTGTGGAAACTCTTTATTAAGATATTAAATGACATATATGGAACAAATGGTTTTTCTTTGCCCCAAGTGCATTTTGAGTTCATATGTTAGGGGGAGTTTTTTTGATCCAAAAGTTTTTAACTTTAATGCAATCAAATCTATCTTTTCCTTTATGGGTTTTTGGCCTTGGTGTTAAGCTAAGAAAGCTATTTAAAATCGAAGAGTTAAAAAACCATATTCCTATTTTTAATAAGTTTACGATTTGGGTTTTTATTGTTTATTTTTATATTTAGCACATTAGTACACTATAATTTGTTTCAGTAGATGGTTTGAGTTGAAAGTCTAGTTTCCTTTTGCCTCCAAAGGGACAGTAAATTTTTTTCTTAATCGAGAATCATTTCTCTTAAAATGAGAAACAAGGAAAAGAAAAGTATAACTCTAGTCCTAGCATTATTTTTTAATCTTTAAAAAAATTTAAATATATAACATACATACAGAAAAGTGTACAAACCAAAGATGTATAAATAAAGGCAAACGTCCATGCAGCCAGCAGTAAAGAAACAAACCCTTCCCAGCGCCGCCTCAGAAGCTCCCAACCCCCGTTCCCGTCCCCTCATGACCAAGTCCCTCCTCCGAAAAGTACTCACGTCCTGACGCTAACGGTAGCCGCTTTCTTGCTTTTCTTTATAACTCATGCACCTAAGCGTGTGTCCCGGAACAAAAAGCCTTAATTTTGCCTGCTTATTAGACTTCGTATAAAAAGAAGTCAATTGTTAATGTATCCGGTACTATCTTTGGTTGATAATCATTTGGGTTATTTCCATAGACTGGGTGACTTAACGGAAATTTATTTTCTCATAGTTCTGGAGGTTAGAAGCCCAAGACCAGGGTATAGGCAGGTTTGGTTTCTTTGGCGGCCTCTCTCCTGGCTTGCAGATGGCCGCTTTCTCCTCATATCCTCACTTGGTCTTTCTTCTCTGCGCGGTCTCTGTCTGCTGGCCCAAACTCCAGATTTTGGATTTGCCAGTGCCCATAATCATGTGAGCCAGTTCCTTCAAATCAATCAATGTCTCTCTCTCTCTCTCTCTCTCTCTGTATATATATACACACACACACAGACACTCACCCTATTGGTTCGGTTCTCTATTTCTCTGGAGAATCTTGACTAATGCAGATTTTGGTACCAAAAGGTAAGCTACTGTTGTAACAACTACCTGAGAATGTGGAAGTGGCCTTGGAACTAGGTAATGGGTAGAGGCTGGAAGAATTTTAAGATGCATGTTAGAAAAAGCCTAGATTGACTTGAAGGAAGAATTGGTAGAAATATGGATGTTAAAGGCAATTCTGGTGAGGTCTCAGATGGAAATGAGGAATGTGTTATTGGAAACTGGAGGGATAGTGGTCCTTGTTATAAACTGGCAAAGAACTTGGCCAAATTGAGTTCTAGTGTTTTATGGGAAGTAGAATTGGGAATGATAAACTTGGATGTTTAGCCGAGGAGATTTCTAAGCAAAGTGTTGAAAGTGCATCATGGTTTCTCCTTGCTGCTTATAAAATGCAAGAGAAGAGTGATAAATTGAAGGAATTGTTAAATGAAAGGGAACCAGAACTTAAAGATTTGGAAAATTCTCAGCCTATCCATATTGCACAAAGTGAGAAAGTACCTTTGGAGTGAACACCAAGGGCATGGCTGGAAAATCATTTGATAAAGAGATTACAGGGGCCAGCCCGTGGCCGAGTGGATGAGTTTGCACGCTCTGCCTCCGTGGCCTGGGGTGTCACCGGTTCGGATCCTGGGCACGGACGTGGCACCGCTCATCAGGCCATGCTGGGGCAGCGTCTCACCTGCCACAACTAGAGGGACCCACAACTAAAAATATACAACTATGTACCGGGGGGCTTTGGGGAGAAAAAGGAAAAATAAAATCTTTAAAAAAAAAAGAGATTAGAGGTGTGACCCGTGGATCTAATCAGCCGTCTCAGCAGAAGTCAGGAATAGAGATGAGGTTTTACCAGCAGAAGCACTGCCAGCTGAGACTAAAGGGGTGGGAGACAGGACAGAGTGAAGGAAGGCTGACAGACTTCTAGGGTTCTACAGAACATAACGTTAGAGCTATCTGGCTGCGAACATGATTGTCCTTCAAGAAAAGGGAAAAAGACCCTGAGGGAAATTCAGAGATCGGCAGGGCTGCCACTCCCACCGTGGGACCTGAAGGTACAGGTCTGGAAGGCGAGGCTGTCTTCTCCTCACTTTCAACAGAACAGGCTCCTGCCACCCAAGGCCAAGGGGGCAACACGGCTGCCTTGGTGGGCCCGGAAGGCAAGGCTGCCACCGCAGCATGGGACCTGTCACCCCTTTCTTCTTCCTGACTTCTCCCTTTTGGGGTGGCAATGTCTAGCCTGTGCCTGGCCCGTCATTTTTGGAAGCACATAGCTTGTCTGGTCTCACAGGTTCGCAGCCAGGGAGGAGTTTGCCTCAGGAGGAGTCATTCCTCAAGTCTCGCCCGTACTGGTCTAAGTGATACTTAAATGAGACTTTGGACTTGGAGTCAACTTAGGACTGGCTCAGGCTGTCGGGGCTGTTGGGACGGGGTGAACGTATTTTGCATGTGAGACAGGCGTGAGTTTGGGAGTCCAGAGGGTGGAGTGTTATGGACTGAATTACGTCCACTGTAAATTATAGGTTGAAGCTCTAACCCCCAGTATATCAGAGTGTCACTGTATTTGGACATAGGGCCTTTAAAGAGGCGATTCAGTTAAAACGAGGGCATTAGGGTGGGCCCTAATCTCATCCGACGGGTGTCCTCATAAGAAGAGGAAATTCGGATGCCCAAAAGGGGTACCAGGGATGTGTATGCACAGAGGAAAGACCAAGTGAGGACACAGCGAGAAGGCAGCATCTGCAAGACAAGGAGCGAGGCCTTGGAGGAACCAGACCTGCTGCCACCTTGATCCTGAACTTTTATTTAGAAAATAGATTTCTGTCATTTAAGCTACCTCGTATGTGGCATTTTGTATGGTGGCCTTTGCAGTCTAATATAGAATATTTGTATTTGTAACGTTTGTAGATGGCACCCAACAATTTTCCAAAATGGTTGTACCAATTTACTCTTTCACCAGCCATGTATGAAAGTTCCTCTTGCCTTCCATCCTGGTATTGTCCGTTGTTTCTTGCTTTAGCCATTCTTTTGGGTATGAAGTGTTGTTTCATTATGGTTTTAATTTGCATTCACCTATTTGTTAATATGGTTGAGTTCTCTCACATACATTTATGAGCATTTGGATATCTTCTTTCTTGAAGTGTCTCTTCAAGTTTCTTGTACATTTTTTTATTGGATTGTCAGTTTTCTTATTTGTTATAGGAGTTTTTTTTTTTACTATATATATTCTGGATAGGAGTTCTTTGTAAGTTATTAGAGTGACAAATATCTTCTCTCACTCTGTGGCTTGCTTTCTCATTCTCTTAATGGTGTCTCTTTTTTTCCAGTTTTATTGAGAAATAATTGACATACATCACTGCATAAGTTTAAGGCACGCAGCATGATGGTTGATTTACATATATCGTGAAATGATGACCACAATAAGTTCCGCTAAGAGCCATCTTCTCATGATACAATGAAAGGAAAAGAAAGAAGAAAAAAGAAAAACAAATTCTCCTTGTGATGAGAACTCTGAGGATCTACTCTCCTAACAGCTTTCCTTTTTGTCACACAGCAGTGCTAACTCTGGTCGTCATGTTGCACATTACATCCCTATTGCTTATTTCTCTGACAGCTCACCTGGAAGTTTGTACCTTTTGACCACCTTCCTCCAATTCCTCCTGCCCCCACCTTCCACCTCGGGTAACCACAAGTCTGATCTCTTTTTCTGTTTTTTGTTTGTTTTGTTTTGTTTGTTTTTTAGATTCCACACGTAAGTGATATCATACAGTATTTGTCTTTCTCTAACTTATTTCGCTTAGCATAATACCTTCAAGGTCCATTCATGTTGTCACAAGTGTTAAGATTTCCTCATTTTTTGTGGCTGAATGATGTTCTGTTGTGTGTATATATATACACCACAAATTCTTTATCCTTTCATCCACCAATGGACACTTAGATTGTTTCCATGTCTTCACTATTGTACATAATGCTGCTATGAATGTGGGGTGCAGGTACCTTTTCAAGTTAGTGTTTTCATTTCCTTTGTATCTATTCCCAGAAGGGGAATTGCTGGATCATATGGTAGTTCTACTGTTTCCTTTTTGAAGATCTTCCATACTGTTTTCCATAGTGGCTGTACCAATTTACATTCCCACCAACAGGGCACAAGTGTTTCCTTTTCTCCAAATCCATGCAAGCATTTGTTATCTCTTGTCTTGTTGATGATGGCCATTCTAAGAGGTGTGAGGTGATATCTCATTGTGATTTTAATTTGCGTTTCCCTGTTGACTAGTCATGTTGAGCATCTTTTCATGTACCACTTGGCCTTTTGTATATCTTCTTTGGAAAAGTATCTATTCAGGTCCTTTGCCCATTTTTTAATTGGGTTATTTCGTTTTTTGCTATTGAGTTGTATGAGTTCTTAATACATTTTGGATGTTAACTCCTTATCAGATATATGGTTTGCAAATATTTTTTTTTCATTCCATAGGTTGTCTTTTCACTTTGTTGATTTTCCTTTCCTGTGCAGAAGCTTTTTAGTTTGATGTAGTCCCACTTGTTTATTATTTATTTTATTATTATTTTTTTAAGATTTTATTTTTCCTTTTTCTCCCAAAGCCCACCAGTACATAGTTGTGTATTTTCAGTTGTAGGTCCTTCTAGTTGTGGCATGTGGGACGCCATGCCAGCATGGCTTGATGAGTGGTGCCATGTCCAGCCCAAGATTCGAAACAGTGAAATCCTGGGCTGCCGAAGCACAGCATGTGAACTTAACCACTCGGCCACGGGGCCAGCTGCCTACTTGTTTATTTTTGATTTTGTTTCTTGTGTTTTAGATGTCATGTCCAAAAAATCTCTTAATAGTGTCTTTTGAGGAACCTAAGTCTTAATTTAAATATTAAATTGAGTAAATTACTTAAATGAAGTAATTTAAGTATTAAGTAAATAATTAAGTATTAAAATAGTCCAATTTATCAATTTTTTTCCTTTATGGTTAATACTTTTTGTGTCCTCTTGCATTTCACATTTAGGACTGCAATTAAACTGGAATGATTTTTGCTTATGGTGCAAAGCAAGAGTCAAGGTTCATTTTTTTTCCATATGGACAGCTAATTGATTGAGTACCATTTATCAAAAAGAAATCCTGTCCTCACTGCTTTGTTTATTTGCAATTTTGCCTTGGTCATAAATCCAGCATCCTCATGTGACTGACCTCTTTCTGTCTATACTGTATTCTGTTGTGCGGTTTACCTACTCTTGTGCCAATATCATAGTGGGTAGAGCAAGTCCTCCCAAGTTATTATTCTTCCAGAGGTTCTTGGTTATTCTTGGCCCTTTATATTTCCACGTGAACTTTAGAATCAGTTTTTCAATTTCCATTAAAAAATATGTTGGGGGCCAGCTCCATTGCATAGTGGTTAAGTTCAGTGTGCTCTGCTTTGGTGGCCGGAGTTCACGGGTCCAGATCCCAGGCGTGGACCTACACCACTCATCAGCCATGCTGTGGTGGCCGCCCACGTATAAAGTGGAGGAAGATTGGCACAGATGTTAGCTCAGGGCTAATCTGCCTTGGCAAAAAAAAATTAATTAAACAAATCAAATGTGTTGGGATTGCATTATGTTCCTTTGAGGAAAGCTGACATTTTCATAATATTTGGTCTTCTAATCAAGAACATGGTGTATCCTTCTATTTGTTTAGATTTTTTCTGCACTTTTTCTCAGTGTTTTCCCTGTCTGTATAGAGGTCTTGAACATCTTTTGTTAGGTCTATTCCCAGGAATGATCAATTCTTAGTGTTTATGGATTCCGTATTCACAAATTTGCCTACTTGCTAAAATTTATTTCTAATTCTACAATCAATACTTGTGCTTTCATGGTCATTTGTGGCCATGCACAGAGTGGCAACAAATTTGAGTCGCCCGGTGTGCATTCCCAGCTGAGGTCAAACAAGGTGACGTGCTGCCTTCTTGTTTCAGCTCTTGTACTATAAACAAGTATCCATTTTGAAGTCTATGTAGTGTTACATTTTGGGGGTTTTTTTGCGGGGCAGAGGAAGTAATTTTGCCACTTACAGTGGCCCAAAAGTGCTGCACTACACTGCCGTCTGGTGTTCCTGAGTACAGGAAGGGAGTGCCGTGCTTTATGGAGAAAATACATGTGTCAGATGTCCTTTGTTCAGGTATGAGTTGTAGTGTTGTTGGCTGTGAGTTCCATGTCAATGAATGAGCAGTATTTTTTAATTAGGTATCTTTAAACAGAAACACACATCGAACAAAGTTATGTGCTGATTTGTTGATGAAAGTTTGACAGAGGCTCACAGGAGCCTAAGCTTTGTTTCCCAGGAGCAAGGGTTCAGTACTCACTAATTCAGGGTTTGCAATGATTTTATAGAACGTAACTACTGCAAATAATGAGAATTGACTATTGGATATTTTTTATACTTCTGTAAATGTTATCTTTTGAAATTTTCAGTTTAAAATATTTGTTACTGGTATTAAGAAATCCAATTAATTTTTTTCATATCTGTAATATGGTTTATTAAAAATATTCGGCTAAGTAATTACATTTGAAAGTTACTGATAAGTAAGTCTATAACAATTCTAGAAAATTTGAAGTATTTATAATTATTCCGTTAAAAATCTGAATGTTTTACAATATTATTTTGCAAAACAATACAAGGTTTAGAAAGATAAAAATTTATCAGTTAGTCTTATTTTTAAATGAGAGTCAAACTTTCTAATACATCATTATTGTGGGACCAATTAAAAAGGAATGGAAATACTAAATGGGGCAATATTTTATAAATTAATGATATAATGACTAGTTTAGAAAACTGACAATTGTAGCAAAACTAAAACTAAAATTAAAACACCCTGAGGAAGACTTTCAAATGGTTTTCCCCAGTGTCTTAAACGGTTGACCTTGGATGAGTCAGTTACGATTTTTGAGAGGCGGTTATACATTTTTGATCGTACAGTGAGTTTGATCTTTGAGGGGCTGCACAGTCCTATGAGTTTGACACGTGAATATATTGGTGTGACCACCACCACAGCAGGAACAGAACAGCTCTAGCATCCCGATAAAATTGCGTGTACTATCCCCTCAGAGTCACTCTAGCCCTGACCCCCAGCAATTATTCATGTGTTCTCCATTACTATAGTTTTGTCTGTCTGAGAATGTCATATAAATGCAAGAAGAAAAAGCAGTTTTTCACAGTGTGGACTTTGCCCATCTCTCTAGCAAATCATTTGATTTTATCTTAATCCTATTTTTCCTTCAAAACTCAGATCAAATGTCATTTCTCTGGGAAGTGTCCCTTGATCTCTGCTCACTGTCATCAGGCTAATTTAGATGCCCTTTCTCTGGGCTCCCGTAATATCCTGTGCATAATTTTAACCTAGTGATTGTAATCTCCTCCGTTAGACTCCAAGCTTCTCGGGGGGCGGTGGGCAGAGACTATGCCTTATTCAAATTTGTTTCCCAATTGCCCATCATAATACATATATAAATATACATATTTTTGTAGTATGTATAACTAGTAATTACTTATTAAATATTTAATGAATAGATGAATATTTAAGAGAGATGCTAAAGAGGGTAACATTAAGTTCCTAACCTTGGGAACCGAAGTTAAGAAAAAATAAAAGCAACAGTATATGGTGACTTTGAAATACAAGAATTTGAGAAAGTTTCCTAGAAAAAAACACAAATAGAAAGATATGTACAGATTCCAATATGTTTTCGTTATTCTAACTCCACATACACATTCAGGTAGTCCAGTACAAATATTTCAATAAATATTCTTGTGTTTGACAGCCAGTTCTGGTAGTAACCAGTGGTGGTTGGGTTAGGAGAAGTTGAATTTCCCAGGCTAGTGTTCAAACTGTCGCCCGTCTTTACGGTTCTAAAGGGGGCCTCTGGAATCACCTCCAACGTCAGTGGGACTGGGTAATGGGCCTCCAGACCCCTGACCTCAGTTTGAATCAGAGCTCTGCTTTTCTTTCAATTGGAAGAAAGAGTCTACTGCTTAAAAATAAAAGTTGGAGCAGCACTGCCTTAGGTAGCGTGGCAAATGCGGTCCATGTCCATCCTTGATGTGGGAACTTCTTCAAGATTCAGTTCTTCTGGGGTATTCTTTCATTAGGTCATTTTCTTTGGCATTTGATCCTATTCTTGGTTAGAATCCATTCTTGTCCTGCTTTCTCGAATTTCTGCCATGTTCTGGAAACTGCCATTAGTTTGGATGGTTCTCTGGAGATTTGTCATGCGAATATAGTCTTCAGCCAACTCCTGAAACTCCTTCATTAGCCAGCAGGCACTTAATCACCTCTTTTCAGAGTCCTTTGTAGTGCATATCCTTCTTAATGGATAATGTGTTAGTAGTCAATAATCCATGTGCTGTTTGATTTCCACATATTTGTGAATTTACCAGTTTTTCTTCTGTAATTGATTTCTAGCTTTAATTCCATTGTGGTCCAAAAAATACTATGTATTATCTCAATCTTTTAAAATTTATTGTGATTTTTTTTTTGAGGCTTAACATATGGTCTATCCTAGAGAATGTTCCAGGTGCACCTGAGAGGAATATGTGTCCTACTGTTGTTGAGTAGAGTGTTCTAAACATGTCTGTTAGATCTAATTGGTTTGTAATGTGTAAATGCTCTATTTCCTTCCTGATCTTCTGTCTACATGTTCTGTCCATTGTTGAAAGTGTGTCATGGGGAGGGTTGAAGTCTTATACTATTATTGTGGAATTGTTCCCCCAGATACTCCTCACCCGTTCCTTCACCTCCGTCGGATCTCTGCTCCAATACCACCTTCTCAGGGGGCCTTCCCTGGCCACCCACTTACAATGGCAAGTCATCCCTCTCCCAGTCACCAACACACACACCTCATCTGGGCCCCTCCAGCTCCGCTAGCCTGTTTCCCTGCATTGTGCTTCTGCATAGCGCTTAGCACCATACCCTCTACTGTGGGCTTTATTGACTTGCTTTTCCTCTGATTTCCTCCACCAGAATGTGAACTCCATAAGGGCAGGGATTTTTTGTTTGCTGCAACATCCCTAGCACCTAGAACAGTGAGTGGTACCTTATAGGAGCAGAGGGAGCGTGTAGGGCCAGCCGAGAGGTCACCCTAATACCCCAGGAGTCACTGGGCATATGAACCAATCTCTGTGGGTGAGCTGGAGTAATCCCAGAGGACACGGCCCAGTTAGAGCAGGGTGGGACAGTGGGAGGTCCCCTCTTGTGTGTGGCTTACACTCACACACCCCTGGGAGGGGTGACGCTAGGCTAGCACTCACTAACACTTTAATGACTGGTTAATGCTTTAGTGGGGATTGGTCCAGCAGGCTGAGCACTTGGGCCACCAGAAGAGAAGAAAGGGGAGATTGACGGAGACGAGTTCTTACTCCCATTTGTAGGCAACCCTGCAGGTGCAGAGCACGCTACCTGCATTCTCTCACTTGTGCCTCATGACAACTCCGTGACATAGGCCGCACAGATGTTGTTATGTCTCCTTTATAGATGAAAGAAATGAGGCTCAGGGAGGCTAAATGACTAGTGGGAACAAAGAGCCAAACCCCAGTGCCCTTTCCAGCACCCCATTCTACGAAAGGCAGATTTTGAGCCAACTCCAGCCTGTGCCAGTTGAAACTATCTTGAAAATTGCCTTTTGGGTGTGGGATATAGGCTGCCCACCTCTCTCTAGAGAAAAGGTGGTGGAGAGTAGTCACGTCTCTTTTGATTTGCCCCATAAGCTAATCCGATATAGCAATATTAAAATATGGTAAAAAGGCCATGACCCCAGAGATAGAATGAAACCACGTAAGTATCACTTGTTGAGTGCTAAGCATGGGCCAGAAATTGTGCTAGGCATTTTACATGTATTTCTTCAAATCCTCAAAATAACCATTCATAGCAGGTGGTGGTACCCCCATTTTATAGATGAGGAAACTGAGAAAAGAGGTGTACATTACCTGTGTAGGTCCCAACTGCTCGTGTCAGTCTTTGAATTGAGGTCTGTCTGGCTCCAAAGCCCATAATCTTTCTGCTACACCGAACTGTTCTCCTATAACAAACGAGCAATTTCCAAATTAGGGTGTTATGTCTTCAGCACCCATCACCTCTTTCCCACTTTGTTAACGCTCAAAAACACAAAAGAGAAAGGTGTTTTCAATGTGGTTCAATTCTCCCCAAGGCCTTGGCCAGGCCATAATTATTTCAAATACAAAATGTGAACCTCTCCTGCTTATCAAGTTTCGGTGCTCTTTTGTCTTTTTACCCACATTTTCTTATTTATAGTCTCTATATTTGATCCATCAAATGGAAATAGTCCTTAAGGAAGAATCTGGCCAGTATCTGAGTGGATTGGATGCTGGTGAGAAGAAAATGAAAAGACGTGCATTTAAAATTGATAGTTGCCCTGGAGAGTATTGACCCCACCTGCTTTCTCAGAGGGCATACTTCATGTCGGTTTTGTTTAGTGCTGACCGCAATCAGAGATCTTGCCAGGGTCCACCCTGCAATGTGACTTCTAACATTAGGTGCTTTTTCTAGCTCCTTTGATGGGCTTTATGTCAGAGAAGATCCATGTATAAGTTTTAGAATGAATAGTTGACTATTATGAGGCTTCAAAATGTTAATACTCTTATAATATTTCTCAGAAACAATGTGGTCCATCAGGGTACGGTTTGCCTACAGAATTGTCCCTGCCCCGTACAGTCTGTCTTAACATTAGTAATGGAAAGAAGGGATGTCACCACATGAATGCAGATTTCCAGCAAGAAATAGAGAATGGAATGTATGTGGCAAACTTCCTTTGGTGTGTTGCCTACATTTTTAAAAAAATTCTTTTTCAACTAATATCTTGATTAATAGTAGCTATAAAGACAACTGTTTATTTTAAATGGCACTCATCCAATGTTTTAGAGCCGAGATTATTCGTTCATTCATTTAACAACTATTTTTTTTTTTTTTAGGGATTGGCACCTGGGCTAACAACTGTTGCCAATTTTTTTTTCTGCCTTATCTCCCCAAACCCCCTCTGTACACAGCTGTATATCCTAGTTGCAGGTCCTTCTAGTTGTGGGATGCGGGATGCCGCCTCAACGTGGCCTGACGAGCAGTGCCATGTCCGTGCCCAGGATCCGAACCCTGGGCCGCTGCAGCGGAGCACGCAAACTTAACCACTCAGCCACAGAGCCAGCCCCTAACAACTATATTTTATGTAGATGTACCAGGTCCTGTGCCAGACACTAAATATACAGTGTAGAACATGACAGGTGTGCTCCTCTCTTCCTGCTGCAGGCAAGATGGATTTCATGAAAGTAATCATTTAACTACAACTATGAAAGACAGCCTGAAAGGAGAGTGCAGGGCCCCATGGGAGTGTGTGACAGGGAGAGATCTCAGCTGCACCAGCACATCATCTGTCCACCCCCCCTCCTTTACAGATCAGGAAACTGAGGCATGAAAAAGTCAAATAACTTTCTATACCAGATATTCCTATCTTATCTCAATCTCTCAATTATGAAATGAAGTATTACATTCAATCAAACTATACCAATTTTTAATGGCACAGAATTTAAGGAATTTATTCATTTCTTCAAGTGGTAAATAATAGTAGAACTTTAATACAATGCTTAGGAAGCAACCCTAACCAAGATCACGCCCTTTAGAAGAAAAGTTGTAAACTTAAATTATATATGTACATATAAATGCACATTCATATGAATATATACACACATACGTATATATTACATACTACTATATCTCTAAGATACATTGTTAATGTAAAAAAGCAAGGTGGAAGAAATCATATGTGGAATGCTATCATTTATCTAAGAAAGGGGGACGTATGAGAACATATATATATATATCTCATATTAAAGTATATATAAGGTACATTTTATATAAATCATACATAAATATATATTAACACCTATAATATATAAAGTATACATTAAGTAATGTGTATATATACTTAAAGAAAACAATGAAGGATAAACCATAAAAATTCAAAAATTATTACCTAAACGGGTATGGAGGGAATAGGGTGGAGAGGCCTGGGCTAAAAGCTATGTTTCTTTGAATTAGCCTTCTTTTGTAGATTGGACTGTGGAACCACATAAATATTTTACTTAATTATAAAACAAAATTTAAATATTAAAAACAACCTGTAAAAATGGAACATAAAAAGAAACAAATAAACCTGGGTATTCAGTTGGTGGCACAGCCACACAGAGAAGAACCATTCCAAGCAACGTTTAACCATAATAACTTGACTATGGGGTTTACTCCAATAACTTCAAAATACAAACAAAACAACAACAAAGAAAACTCATATTGTCAATAATCATATAGTTTATGTTAATGTTAGTATCGTTATTTTGAGACTGTTGTATGTACAATGTGAGATAAAGCAAATAAGTACTTATTTTGACCACTGAGAACCACGATTTTTTATGGTGAGAGATGTGGATGTAAGATTTATGTGGTTAAATAAAAACTCCATTGTCTTGAATCCATTGTCCTGAATGTAAATAGGACATCTAGGATGAATTCATGATGTATTTTATCTTAAAAAAAAAAAATCCTAGGTCTGTCCATTGATAAGTCCCAAAAATGATGATCAAACCAGTAGAAACAAGTTATTCTAGTGCTTGGATGGTGGCCTCTCAATAGCATTTCCCAACAAAATGAAATAGGGCTTCCCAGAGAAACGGCTGGTTCCAGGTCTAGGGCAGGGTATGTAAAAGGTGGGTCTTCAAAGTCTTGTCATATCAGAAAACAAGCCAACAAAGACAACTAGGGCTGAGTCAAAAGGACTCAAGAAGCAACCTGTCCTCACAATGATGGGACAAAATGAACATCAATGAGGACACTGACTACAACAGACCGAAACACACCAAACAGGTTTAAATCCACAAATTCATAGTGATACTAAAAAATCCCTGATTATCTTCAGAGGAGAGGGAGCTAATTCATTATTTTGATAAATGATGAATACAGGAAGAGTCAAACACGTAACCTGCCTTTCTTATACAAAGAGAGAAACCAGACATCATGAGCCGAATAGAAGAACCAACACTACCTATGAAATAATCTTGCCAAAAAGTTTGAACTTGAATCGATTAAACGTCTAGATCTAATACTAGTTTATTAGATATTAGTTTATTAAATTTAGATAACAGAGGAATGTGTTAAATGACACCACAGGTATACAGTTGGAGATGCAATCAGCAAAACACAAACTATGTGAAACTACGAAGGATAAAAGGAAAAAAGCAAAAAATAAATGTTGGAGGAAACCTGTAGATAAAAGAGACTTAAGAGGCATATTAACAAATCACAGTTTATGGGCCTTGTATGAGGCTTATTCAAATAAATAAAATGTTAAAAATTATACTATAATTAGGTAAATGTAAACACTCAGTGGATATTTAGTGATGTTGAGGAAATATTAAAGGGAGATCATATTGCATTTTTATTTAAGAAGGTGAGTCTGTCTTCAGAAATATGTACAAATAAAATAATATAATGTTTGAGATTTCCTTCAAAATATTTTAGGAAGAGGTGGTGGAGGTAGAGAATATTAGATTATTCATAAGCTGATAGTTGTTAAAGCAAATTAACAGGGAGGCTTACTATAAATTTCACTCTACTTTTGTATAAATATATTTGAATTTTTCCATAATAAAAAAGTTTGTGTAATTTCAAGAATGTGCTACAAGAGTTTTCCAGACAAGCAAAAGGTGAAGGAGTTCATCATCACTAGACCGGCCTTACAAGAAATGTTAAAGGGACTAACAAAAGGTCACTAATTGGTAACAGGAAAACATATGAAAGTATATCTCACTGGTAAAGGTAAATATATAGTAAATTCAGAATAAGGCTGTAATGGTGGTGGGTTAATCACTTATAAGTACAATATAAAGGTGAGAAGAAAAAGTAGTAAAAATAACTATAACTACAATAATTTGTTAACAGATACACAAGATAAAAATATGTTAATTGTGACATCAAAAACATAAACTATGAGGGTCGGGAGAGAGTAAGAATGTGGAGCTTTAGAATGCATTTGAACTTAAGTTGTTATTAGCTTAAAATAGACTATTATAACTCTAAGATGTTTTATGTAAGCTTCATGATAACCACAAAGCAAGGACCTGTAGTAGATATACAAAAGAGAAAGAGAAACTAAGCATATTAATACAGAAAATCATCAAACCACAATGAAGAGAGCAAGAGAAGAAGAAAGGAACAAAAGATTTACAAAACAGCCAGAAAATTAACAAATTGGCAATAAGCTCATATCTATAAATAATTACTTTAAATATAAATGGACCAAATTCTCCAATAAAAAGACAGAGTGGATGAATGGATAAAAAAACAAGACCCAACTAGGTGTTGCCTACAAGAGACTCACCTCAGTTATAAGGACACACACAGACTAAAAGTGAGGGGATGGAAAAAGATATCCTATGCAAATAGAAACCAAAAGAAAGCTGGGGTAACTATACTTATATCATACAAAATAGACTTTAAGACAAAGGCTGTAATGAAACAAGAATGTAATAAAACAATAAAAGAGACCAATTCAACAAAAGGACATAACATTTGTAAATAATTATGCCTCAGCATAAGAGCACCTAAATATATAAAGCAAATATAATAAACCTAAATGGAGAAATAGACAGCAATATGATAATAGTAGGGTCTTCAGTACCCCACTTTCATCAATGGACAGATCACCCAGACAGAAAATCAGTAAAGAATCATGGATTTAAATGACATGTTAGACAGATGGACTTAACAGACATTTACAGAACATTTCATCCAGAAGCAACAGAATATACATTCTTCTCAAGTGCAGAGGGAACATTCTCCAGGATAAATCATATGTTAGGCCGCAAAACAAGTGTTAGTAAATTTAGGAAGATTGAAATCATATCAAGCATCTCTTCTGACCACAGTGGTATGAAACTAGAAATCAACTGCAAGAAGAAAAATGTGAAATTCACAAATCTTTGGAGATTAAACAACATGCTACTGAACAGCCAATGGGTCAAAGAAGAAATCAAAAGAGAAATAAAAAATATCTTGAGGCAAATGAAAGTGGAAATACAACATACCAGAATTTATGGGATGCAGCAAGAGCAGTTCTAAGAGGGAAGTTCATAGTGATAGATGCCTACGTGAAGAAACAAGAAAGATTTCAAATAAACAACCTAACTTTACACCTCAAGGAATTAGAAAAAAGAACCAACTATGCCTATAGGAATAGTTAGTAGATGGAAGGAAATAACAAATATCAGAGCAGAAATAAATAAAGACTAAAAAGACAATAGAAGGTCAATGAAACTAAGAGCTACTTTTTTTTTAAAGATAAACAAAATAGACGACCTTTAGCTACACTCATAAAGAAAAAAAGAGAGAGGACTCAAATAAATAAAATTAGAAATGAAAGAGGAGATGTACAACTGATACCACAGAAATACAAAGGATCATGAGAGACTACTATGAACAATTATATACCAACAAATTGAACAATCTAGAAGAAATGGATAAATTCCTAGAATATACAACCAACAATGACCTAATCATGAAGAAACTGAAAATTTGAATAGACCAATTACTAGTAAGGAGATTGAATCAGTAATTAAAAACCCAACAAACAAAAGTCCAGGACCAGAGGGCTTCACTGGTGAATTCTACCAAACGTTTACATACAAATTAATAGAAATCCTTCTCAAACTCTTCTAAAATATAGAAGAGGGAACACTTCCAAACTCATTATATGAGGCCAGCATTACCCTGCTACCAAAACTAGACAAGAACACTACTAGAAAAGAAAATTACAGGCAAGTGTCCCTGATGAACTCAGATGCAAATATCCTCAACAAAATAGCAAACTGAATTCAACACTACATAAAAAGGATCATAACACCATGATCAAGTCGAATTTATTCCAGGGATGCAGGGATGCTTAACATCCACAAATCAATCAATGTGATACACCACATTAACAAAGTGAAGAATAAAAGTCATATGATCATCTCAATAGATGCAGAAAATGCAGTTAACAAAATTCAACATCCAGGGGCTGGCCCCGTGGCAGAGTGATTGGGTTTGTACGCTCTGCTTCAGCAGCCCAGGGTTTCACCAGTTTGGATCCTGGGCGCAGACACGGCACCCGCTCATCAAGCCATGCTGAGGCGGCTTCCCACGTGCCACAACTAGAAGGACTCACAACTAAAAATATACAACTATGTACTGGGGGGCTTTGGGGAGAAAATGGAAAAATAAAATCTTAGAAAAAAAATTCAACATCCATTCATGATATAAACTCTCAACAAAGTGGATATACATAGAATGTACCTCAGCATATTAAAGGTCGTATATGACAAGCCCTTAGCTAACAGATTCAGTGGTGAAAAGCTGAAAGCTTTTCCTTTAAGATCAGGAAGAATACAAGGATGCATATTCTTACCACTTTTGTTTAACATAGTATTGCAAGTCCCAGCCAGAGCAATTAGACAAGAAAAAGAAATAAAAGGCATCCAAATTGGAAAGGAAGAAGTAATAATGCGTATGTTTGCAGATATTGTTGTTAGTGTCATTGAGTCAATTCCAGCTCCTAGTCACCCTATGTACAGTACAGTGGAACACTGCTTGGTCTTTTTGTGCCATCCTGTCGTCTTCCAGTGCTATGTCAGACAATGCTTGGCTGCTGTTAATGGGATTTTCATGGCCAATTTTTTTTCAGAAGTGGATGGCCAGGTCCTTCTTCCTAGTCTGTCTTCGTCTGGAAGCTCTGCTGAAACCTGTCCACCATGGGTGACCCTACTGGTATTTGTAATCCTCGTGGCATAGCTTTCAGCATCACAGCAACACGGAGCTGCCACAGTATGACAACCAACAGATGTGTGGTGTGGTTTCTTGACTGGGAAATGAACCTGGGCCACAGTGGTGAGAGCATAGATCCTAACCACTAGACCACCAGGACTGGCTATTTGCAGATGACATGATATTATATATAGTGAACCCTAAAGACTCCATATAAAAACTATTAGAATAAATGAATGCAGTAAAGTTTCAGAATACAAAAATCAATATACAAAAACAAATTGCATTTTCATGTATGATCAATTAACCAATGACAAAGGAACCAAGAATATACAATGGGGAAAGGACAGTCTCTTCAATAAATGGTGTTGGGAAAACTGGACAGCCACATGCAAAAGAATAAAACTGGACCACTATCTTGCACCAAACACAAAATTAACTCAAAATGGATTAAAGATTTGAATTTAAGACCTGAAACCATAAAACTCCTAGAAGAAAACATAGATCCTGAGCTCTTTGACATCAGTCTTGGCAATGATTTTTGGATTTGATAATAAAAGCAAAGGCAATAAAGGCAAAAATAAACAAATGTAACTACAGTAAACTAAAAAGCTTCTGCACAGCAAAGTAAACCATTAACAAAATAAAAAGGCAATCTACTGAATGGGAGAAAATATTTGCAAATCATATATCTAAATAAAAGTTAATATCCAAAATATATAACAAACTCATACAATTCAATAGCAAAAAACCACAAACAATCTGATTTAAAAATGAGCAGAGGATCTGGATAGATTTTTTTTCCAAAGGAGACGTACAGATGGCCACCAGGTACATGAAAAGATGTTCAACATCACTAATCATCAGGGAAATGCAAATCAAAACCACAATGAGATATCATCTCACACCTGTTAGTATTGCTATTATCAAAAAGATAAGCAATAACAAGTGTTGGTGAAAATGTGGAGACAAGGGAAACCTTATATACCATTGGTGGGAATGTAAATTGGTGGCCACTATGGAAAACAGTATGGAGGATCCTAAAAATAAAAGAAATAGAACTTCCAATGATCCAGCAATTCCACTTCTGGGTATTTATCTGAAAAAAAAGAAAACTAATTCGAAAAGATATATGCACCCTCCCCCATGTTCATTACAGTATTATTTACAATAGACAAGATATGGAGACAACCTAAGTGTCCATCAATGGATTAATGGATAAGGAAAATGTGGTATATATCATGGAATATTAACTCGGCCATAAAAAAGAATGAAATCTTGCCATTTGTGACAACATGGGTGGATCTTGAGGTCATTATGCTAAGTGAAATAAGTCAGACATAGAAAGACAAATACTATGTGATCTCACTTATGTGTAGAATCTAAAAAAAGAAAAATCAAGCTCATAGATACAGAAAAGAGATTGGTGGCTGGCAGAAGCAAGGGGTGGGGGATGGGTGGTGAAATGGGTAAAGGGAATTAAAAGGTACAAACTTCTATTTATAAAATAGATAAGTCATGAGGATGTAATACATAGCATGGCAACTTTAGTTAATACTGTACTGCATATTTGAAAGCTACTTAGAGAGTAGATCTTAAAAGTTATCACAAGAAAAAAATTCTCTAGCTATGTATGGTAATGGATGTTAACTAGACTTACTGTCATGACCATTTCACCATATGTATATGTACAAATATTGAATCGTTATGTTGTACACCTGAAACTAACATATTGTTCTATATCAATTATACCTCAAAAAATAATAAGTCTAAGCAAAAAAAACATTGCATTTCTCTACACTAATAAGGAACTATCAGAAAGAGATATTAAGAAAACAATTGCATTTACAATTGCATCAAAAAGAACAAAATACCTAGGAATAAATTTAACCAAGAAGGGAAAAGACATGTTCACTGAAAATTATAAGACATTGATGAAAGAAATTGAAGAAGACACAAATAAATGGAAATATATTCTGTGCTTGTGGATTAAAAGAATTAATATTGTTAAAATGTCCATACTCCCCAAAGCAATCTACAGATTCTGTGCAATCCCTGTCAGAATTCCAATGGCATTTTTTGCAAAAAAAGAACACACAATCCTAAAATTTGTATGGAACCACAAGATAGCCAAAGCAATCTTGAGAAAGAACAAAGCTGGAAGCATCACACTTCTTGATTTCAAATTATATTACAAGGCTATAGTAATAAAAACAGGATGATATTGGCATAGAACAGATACATAGATCAATGGAACAGAATATAGAGCCCAGAAATAACGCACATTTGTATGGTCACTTAATTTACAGCACGGGAACCAAGAATATGCAATGGGGAAAGGACAGTCTCTTCAATAGATGGTGCTGGGAAAACTGGACAGCCACGTGCTAAAGAATGAAACTGGACCACTGTCTTACGCCACACACAAAAATCAACTCAAGTGGATTAAAGACTTGAAAATAAGACCTAAGATCATAAAACTCCTAGAAGAAAACATAGGGAGTAAGCTCCTGACATCAGTCTTGCCAATGATTTGTTGGATTTTATGACAAAAGTAAAAGCAAAAATAAGCAAGTGGGACTATAACAAAGTGAAAATCTTCTGTACAGCAAAGAAAACCAACAACAAAATGAAAAGACTACCTACGAAATGGGAGAAGATATTTGTAAATCATGTATCTGACAAGGGATTAATATTCAAAACACATAAAGAACTTTTACAACTCAGTAGCAAAAAAATCCCAAACAATATGATTTAAAAATGAGCAGAGGATCTGGATAGACATTTTTTCCAAAGAAGACATAAGATGGCCACCAGGTACATGAAAAGATGCTCAACATCACTAATCATCAGGAAAATGCAAATTGAAACCACAATGAGATATCATCTCACAGCTGTTAGTATGGCTATTATCAAAAAGACAAAAAAGGGTGATCAAACTTCCAGCTATAAAATAAATAAGTCCTGGAGATGTAAGGTACAGCATGGTGACTGTAGTTAACAATACTCTATTGTACATTTGATAGTTACTAAGAAAGTAGATCTTAAAAGTTCTCATCACAAGAAAAAGTTGTAACTACTTGTGATGGTGGATGTTAACTAGACTTATTGTGGTGACCATTTTACAATATATGCAAATTTTGTTGGGTTTCTTTTTCTTTTTCTTTTTCTTTTTTTTGGTGAGGAAGATTGGCCCTGAGCTAACATCTGTTGCCAATCTTCCTCTTTTTGCTTGAGGAAGATTGTCCCTGAGCTAACATCAGGGACAATCTTCCTCTATTTTGTATGTGGGATGCTGCCACAGCATGGCTTGATGAGTGGCGTGCAGGTCTGCACCCAGGATTCAAATCCAGGGACACTGAAGTGGAGCAAGTGAACTTAACCACTATGCCACCAGGCCGGCCCCATACACAAATACTGAATCATCATGTTGTACATCTGAAACTAATAAAATGTTATACGTCACCTTTATCTCAATAAAAAGAAAAGACGAGACATAAGTGTTAGCAAAGCTGTGGAGAAAAGGGAACTGTTGTGCACTGTTGGTGGGAATGTAAACTGGTACAGCCAGTACGGAAAACAGTCTGGAGGATCCTCAAAAAATTAAAAATAGATCTACCATATGATCCAGCAATCCCACTGCTGGGAATAGATCCAAAGGAAAGGAAAACACTAACTCAAAAAGATACTTGCATCTCCCGTTCATAGCAGCACTATTTACAACAGTGAAGACATGGAAGCAAACTACATGTCCATGGATGAATGGATAAAGAAGTTGTGGTATATAAAAATATATATACAATGGAATATTATCCAGCCACAAAAATGGAGGAAATCTTGTCATTTGCGACAACTTGGGTGGACCTGGAGGGGATTATGCTAATTGACATAAGTCAGACAGAGACAAATGCATATGATCTCTCTTATCTGTGGAATCTAAAGAAAAACCAAACTCACAGATACGGAGAACAGATTGGGGGTTGCCAGAGGCAGAGGGTGGAGGGTGAGGGAAGTGAGAGAAGGTGGTTAAAAGGTACAGACTTCCAGTTGCGAGATGAGCAAGTCCTGAGGTTGTAATGTACAGCATAGTGGCTGTAGTTAACAAGACTGCAGTGTATATTTGAAAGCTGCTAAGAGAGTAGATCTTAAAAGTTCTCATCACAAGAAAAAATTTTGTAACTATGTGTGGTGATGGTTAACTAAGTTAACTAAACTTGTTGTGGTAATCATTTCATAATATACCCATATATCAAATTATGTTGTACACCTTAGCTAATACTATGATGCTATATGTCAATTATATCTCAATTGAAAATTGCATGTAGATTAAAAATTTCTAAGTAAAATACAGCTATAAAAAGTCCAGGGGAACACTTGGGGCAAAGGTATGCAATTTTGGGAAGCAGAGGCTTCTTTAAGCACAGTAAGGAGGCCAGAAAGCATGAGAGTGAATAGGACGTGATTTAACCACACAACAGTGTAAAGCTCTCTATGCACAACACCATAAATAAAGCTAAAATCCATGTGAGAACCAAGAGAAGAATATTTGCCATATCTGTAGCAGGTGTACAGTTAATGTCCTTGATATTTAAATATGTTGACAAATTAAAAAGGTAAAGACTACCAACCCAATAGAAAAATGTGAAAAGTCCAAAAATAAGCTATTCAAAAAAGAAGCATAAACAATTAAAATGTATGGACAGATGTTCAATCTAAATGAGAAAAAAGTTAATTCAAATTAAAATAATAAAGAAATGTTTGGCCACTTATCAAGCTATAATCAGGCCTTGATTCTCCTGGTGGGGAAATAACTGTTTCATTTTAAACTTTTATTATCCTATGTAAGGATTTTATTTTCTGCCATTGAGTAAAAAGATAATATTTGTTAAAGATATTAGTGGATATCACAGTCATAAAACTGTATTCTCCAAAAATTTCCTTGGTCATCGTGATGACACGTATTAAACAATCATATGTGACACCTGGCCAAACAAAAGAATACAAAGAATACAATGTAGCAATATTATATAATTATATATTATATTAAAATATAACAATTATGCTTAAATGTCAACCATTGTGATAACTCAATGATTGATAGAGATGAGCAACCAGAGAAGTTTGGGATTTACATTACAAAACCGCTAACCACCTCTTGCACTAGAAAGCTTTGAAGTGGTCAGTAAAAAATTATGCCAGCTCCCAGAAGCGCTTTTTCCCCAACAAAATATTTTAAAGATGGGGAATTGTACTTCCATTTCTGGCCGTGGCAAAGTAACCAGCGCAGGACATGCTATCCTGGGCAAAAGCAGCTATAAACTGGATGCGATAGAAGAAGAAACAACCAGCAGTGAAGGGCTGTGATCTTCGAGAGAAGAGAAGAGAAGCACATGAGGTGGGCTCCATCACTGACTCGGTCTTCTACATGGAGGTGCTGCGGCAGTACAGGAGGTCAGCTGAGCAGTCAGGAACCAGACTGGGGATGGATGAAGCAGCTAGAAGGTGTGGGCAGGCTACTAGAAGACAGGGAGCTCCAGTATGGGGGTTGCTGTCCAGGAGTCTGTAGGGAAATTCTCCTATTTCTTGGCTGAGGGCCGGTCTGTGCAGGACAAGGCTCTACTGGTCTAGCAAAGGTTACTTGTGTGGAGTTGAGACATGAAAAATGATATCTGAGGTTGAGCAGTGTTGGCAGAAGTTGGAGTTCTGGCCCACCTGAGTGGAGATAACTCACTGAACACCTTGTGCTCAGTTGAGACCCCGGAAAGATCATGGCTTGTGAGAGACTACAACTTAGAATAAAAGAAACACTCCATGATTAAGTTCAAAACCAAAATAGAACCACCCTAACCAAGAATAAAACCACTCCTGACAGGACCATAAAGATCTGCCAGTTACTTAACTGCCTGCCAGAACAATCCTCAACATGCTTTAATGAAAGATGACATAATTCATCTTTCCTACAGAATGTTGTCTCAACATCAAACATATGATAAAAAAATTACTAGACTAGTGAATAAAGCAGGGAACTGTGACCCAAAATCAAAAAAAATATCAGTCAGTAGAAACGGACTTCAAGATGATCCAGATATTGGAATAAGCAGACAAAAATTTAAAGTATATATATATATATACACATACATATATATATGGAAAAATGGTACAAATGAGCTAATAGATGTACAATCCCACCAAATAACTAGGAACTATAAACAGACATAGAAAAATATAGACTGGGACAATGCAGCAGCAAAAATTAAAAATTCACTGGATGGATGTGGCATCCATGAGATGGCACTTGCGTATCTCCCGCCTGTGGGCCTCAGCTGCTGTACCTTGAAATCTATTCCTGCGTTTGCACCGAAGCCATGCCTTGCACAGCATGCTCTCCATCAAATAGAAAGGCATTTTTAAATGGTGAAGGGAGAAAACCGCTGCCAATCTAGAATTCTATATTCAGTGAGAATATCCTTCAAAACTGAGGGTGAAAGAAAGATTTTTTTTAAAAGCTGATAGAATTCATAACAACCAGACCTCTGCTACAAGAAATGCTAAAGAAAATTCTTCAGGTCAAAGGGAAATGACAGCAGACAGAAATTTGGATTCTCAGAAAGGAATAAAGAATAACAGAAAGGTTATGTATGTGTGCAAAGATAAAAGAATATCCTTTTTTCTTAATTTCTTTGAAAAACAGCTGTTCATGGTAAAATAATTTTACATTCCAGCGTTTTTCCCTTATGTAGATATAAAACACATGATAAGGTTAGCACGAAAGATGGAGTAAATGCAATTTTACTGCTGTAAAATTTACTTATGTTTTATGTAAAATGGTACAATATTAATTCTAAGTAGATGCATATTGTAATCTCTAGAGTAACCACCAAAAATTGCAATCAAGGAATTAAAGTAGAATAAAAAAGTATTTTACTAACCCAAAAGAAGGCAGAAAAGAAAGAACGGAGGAACAAAATCAGATGAGATAACCAGAAAACTGATAACAAAATGGTAGACTTAAACACAACCATGTAAAAAAATTGCATTAATGTTAATGGACTAAACACGAATTAAAAGGCAGAGATTGTCAAGCTGTTAAAAAGGAAAATCCAAATATAAGCTGTCTAGAAAATACGCATTTTAAGTACAAAGACAGAGCCAGGTAGGCAGTAAAGTGAAGGAAAAAAGATATATCATGAAAACAGTAAGCACAAAGCACTTGATATGACTATTTTAATACAAGATGAAGTAGACTTCAAGAAACAGAGTGCTAGAGATAAATGGTGGCATTTCATCGGGCAGATATAACAACCCTAACTTTGCAATCCCTCAAAATAGAGCTTCAAAAACATGAAACAAAACCTGACAGAATTAAAGGGGGGTGTAGACAAATCCAAAATCATAGCTGGAGATTTTAAATGGCTCTCAGTAAAAATGGTAGAACAGCTAGGCAAAAAAATCTGTAAGGATGAAGAAGGCATCAGGCACACCATCAACCACCTGAAGTAACTGACATTTATAAAAAACACTAACACCAAAGAAAGAATACACTGTCTGTTCGAGTGTACATGGAACAGTCCTTGGGATAGAGTACATGTTTTGCAGAAAAATACGTCTCTATAAATTTCAAAATATTGAAATCTTACAGATTATGTTCTCTGACCACAATGGAATTAAATTAGAAATCAATAACAATAAGACATCTAGAAAAATTCCCAAATATTTGGAAATTAAACAATGCACTTCTAAATAACCTGTGAGTCAAAGAAGGGATGACAGGGGAAATTATAAAATATTTCAAAGAAGTGATAATGAAAACACAGCATATGAAAATTTATAAGATACAGCTAAAGCAATGTTTAGAGGGAAAATTGGAACCTTAATATTTACATTAGAAAAGAAGAAAGGATTAATTAACTGATCTAAGTTTCAATCTTAAGAAATTAGGAAAAGAAGAGCAAATTAAATCCAAAGTATATAAAAGGGAGGAAAGGATAAAGATAGGGAAATAAACTATAAAACAACAAACTACAGAAGAATGATTAAACCACTAGCAAGACTGATCAAGATAAAATGAGAGAAAACACAAACTACCAATAACAGGAATGAAAGATGGGACATTATTATAGATCTTACAGACATTTAAAGAAAAGTAAGGCAATATTACAATCAACTTTATGCTAGTGTAATTGGCATAAAGTATAACTTTATGCCAATATAATTATGAGAAATGCATAAATAACTAAAAAATAACTTTCGAAAATTGTAACAAAGCGAATGACCCTATATCTATCAAAGAAATTGAGTTAGTAACTGCCTGCCAGAACAATCCTCAACACGCTTTAATAAAAGATGATGTAATCCGTATTCCCCATAGAATGGTACAGAATTGTATCATACCTCTAAGGAAGAAATATTACCAATCTTACACAAACTCTTTAAGAAAATAAAGGAACAGAGAACAATCTCATTGTTTTATGAGATCAGCATTATTATACTGATATCAAAACCAGCTGAAAAAAATCACAAGAAAAGAAAATTATAGTTCCTCGTGAACATAGCTGCAAAAATCCTCAGCAAATACTAGCTAATTGCACTCATCAATCTATAAAATTCAATCTTGATGCTAATGTTTTTAATAGACTATTTAAATCCCAGAAATTGTAGGGTCAAAACAATCTATATTTTGAAATGTAATCAATAAATGACTAACCCTTGGCTGTAAGCAAGAAAAATTGGAAAGTTTTACCAAAATAATGTGAGCAAAGTGAAATCTGAAGTCCGAAACGTAGAGATTTTGAAATCCTATTTTTAACCCTCAGAAAATCTCTGTGAGTCCATGCCCTTGCTCTAACAGCTTGAAACTGAGAGATAAAGAAGCAAGACTATATAAAATGTACAGAAAATATACCAAATGTGCTTTATCATTGCTGGAAACTTAGGCGGGTAATGGAAATCTTCACTCTTGGGTTAAAGTAGAAACTACTCTTCCTATTTCTCCCAGAGCTTTTCAGTGTTACTCTAACCAGCTTATCCAAAACAATAGTTTAAAAACCTGGTGTTTTTTTTTCTTTTCTTCTCTTTTTTTGAATTTAGAATTTAGGTCCTTCAGAAAGCTGTTTTCCCTCCACCTGGCCAGTCTGGTTGTCACTTTTCAACGTTGCTACAGAATCATTTCTGTGGATCCCTCTTTAGAGCAAAACATGGTTGGTAATTTCAACACTTGAACATCCTGCCTTAGTAATAGAATCTTGACTGGATTCATTTTTATATTCATAGCCATGATAATGGAACAAAGAAGCATTCTCTCATTGGGTTCCTTCTTCTTTCTCCTCCTTCTTCATCGTCTTTTTTTCTTTCCAGTTTATCCACAGTCTGCACAATGAAATTCCCCCATTTCTGAGTTCCTCTTGTTCCCTAAAGGGCTATTTTCATTACCATCCCTCCTTTTGCTGCTGTTGATCTGTAAACACGTTTTTCACAAAATAGGTAGAAGAGATTTTTCCAGTCTCCGTAGTAATAGTGCCTTTTCATAATGAATGATGAGTGATTGACTCAAAATTAAAAAGTATTTATTTAGCACCTATCTACAAAGCAATTAATAATTCCAAGACAGTAGAGGGCCTACCAAAAAAAGTATAAGGCGTGGTACCTGATTCAAGGAGTTTGGGGAGACAAAACAAACAATTGAGGTAAAAATAAGTAAGTTCCAGATGAGGTGGTAATAATTCTATGTGCAGTATGAATTCACAGAATGAAGAGATCCATGTGGGCCCAAGGCATTAAACCAGGTGTGGTGACCTTGATAATGCACCTTGCAGATCTCCAACTACAAGTGCGTCATTGACCGAGTGCCCCAGCTGCTGTGCTCTGAAATCCAGAGAAGTTTATAACAAGGCCAAGGCTGCTCACTGGCTACTCTGAGCCAATAACTGAGCAATGTCTCAGGACATCTCTATGATCTCTAGAGATGTCTACGACACCTCTATCCAACCTTCTTCCCTCTCTCCTTCACTCAGAGTCAGACTTGCAGGTTCTCCCTGTGTCTCTGGGCTCCCTCCGCATCTTCTCTCACAGACGTTTTCCCTAATAAAATCCTGGTATGTATAATCCCATCTTGGTATCTGCTTCTTAGAGAACCCAGACCAACATGGTCGACTTTAGGCAAGGAGCAAGACTTAGATTTGAAAGATGAGCAGGGAAAGATCAGAGGACAGGCACTTGACAGAACTTGACCAAAGCATGGAGATGGATTATGGGCACACTCACTGACTCTATTTGGGTACATGAAGTTCTCTTGCAATGGACAGAGCGGGCCAAACTGGAGGGCCAGAGGATACCCATCAGGGAGCTTTGGGAAGTAAGACAGTGAGCCAGACTGTGGAGCACATTAAGAGTCTAGTGTCAAGATTGGACTTGTAGTAAGCAGTGTGAAACCACTTGGAGTTCTTGGACAAAGAAAGAGTTCTACAAAAGTAGTGCTTTAGGAAGGATAGCTGGAAAGGAGCATACAAGATGAAACAAAGTAGAGAGAGATGGGAATCAGGGTCATTAGCTAGAAGGCTGAGTGATCTGGGCCTGAGGGGTTAGAAAATGCTTAGGTAAAACTGATGGAATGAAGAGAAGGCAGAGAGATTTTAGAGGAAGAACCAAGAAGACTTAGTCCCTGGACGGGATGAAGGATATAGGATCCTGGCTGGAGGATGAAGATGAGACATGAGTTAAACTGGTTCCAAGGGTTCTGGCCTGAAAGTATGGAGGAATCACAGTTCTGTGACTGAAATGAGGAATTGGCGTGGAAGAAGGAATTATTTTTGTGGGGAAAAGAGAATGACGAGTTCTGTTATGTATATTTACTACTTGACTTAACAGCAATATGTATAAGCAGAAATGTCTGGTAAGACATTGTGACATGCCAGGATGAGAGCTAGACTGAAAATATAGTTTGAAGAATCATCAGAATTAAGATGAATCTATAATGGGGCATAGATGGAAAAGGAAAAGGAATAGCAATTCAAGAGACAAAATGAAAGATTTGGGGAAAAAGCATGAAACTTCCTGCCTCTTGCTAACAGCCTCTTAGAAGCCTCTCCTGTCTCCACATGCCTGTCTGCTTGTATGCAGCTGAATCCAGAAGACCTGGGCAGAGAGGATGATACCTCCCTCCTTGGATCAGTGGCCATAGTAACATTTTCCACCTGTACAGACCACGTCATCAGGGAGGAGCCCTGGCCTCCTTGTTCTTCATGTCTCCTGTGCTCTTGGTTGAGTCACTGACCCTCTTTGCATACAGGAAGAATTCTCTTCCTGTCTGGTCCCTTGAACAGGTTTGGAGCTCTCAGACTCTGAACGGCCCCTCCCTAGAGGACTAACACTAACCTTCTACATTAACCTCTATCCCCTCTCTCATCACCAAGTCCTGGCCTCTCCTACGTTTCTGTCGTCTGCCATCAGGGCCTGGTGTTTACACTCCATACAGCTCTGATGCCCCTTTTTTAAAAAAATTTCTTTATTACTAGCTTTTAATACTCATGAAAGATCTGGTTTGGGAAGATTGTGACTGGGAAAATGCAGGTATTGCAAGATGTGTGTGTGTGACACAGCAAGTGGGGTGATGCCTTCTGAGTCAACTCTGAAGCCAGAATTCACTTGAAAAGCAAAACTACCTGGCTTGCTAAAGGACTTCAGCCTTTCCCCAGCAGCCCTGATGTATACTTTATTTTCTGGGAGAATACCATATGCTTCTAATTATCACATATAAAACCATCAAGAGAATGTTTCACATCAAATAGTTCATTTTATCAGATATAACTTAAACCACTTGGATACTTGGGGAAATAGTTAATAAAAATCTAGTTAATGTCTTACATTCAGAACATAATATTAGGAACTATAAGATGATCCAAACCTTTAAAGGGTTTAGTTTAGGAGATGGAAGATACAGATATACATATACACATATTCATACATCAGAGCACATGGACTATGTGACAAATGTTCTCAATCAGAGTGGTTCATTGGCTTCTTCCTACAGTTATAAACTGTCAAAAAGATCTTCCTTTTTGTTCGCTCACCTAGGGAAAAAAATCAATTTCAATAGTGACAAACCTGGAGAACTAAATGCTAAGTACTGTGCTCTCAGGTATTTCTGCCAACACTGAGCTAGTTTTCTCCACACCTAAGCCAGCTCTTCTGAGAGATGTTTTGATTTCTTTACAGCAATCCCTAATGTGTGAGCCCTTCTGTATCCTTTGGGATCAGGGGCAATCCCTCAAGGAATTAGGATCAATACAATTTGTCCATATTGGTGCTGGCATCAAGCAGTGCGTCACTGTGGTGACCACCGAGTGCCTGGGCTGGGTCATCTGGGTGCACTGGAGGAAAGGTCCTCAAGTTTGTTTGAGGAGAACTCCTTCAGAGGGAGTACAGAGGTTAAGAGGGGAGCAACAAGGCCATGGATTGGGGTTTCTGGGCTTATTCCTTGTTCTTTTATGAACACACAGATACATTCCTGTGTCAGTTCACTAAGCCTCTATGTGCAATAGACCACCGCCATCCAAGCTAGTAAGTCAATCACCTCAACCCCTGAGAACACCATCACAAACATGGCAGTGAGCAGAAGAGCAAGCAGAGAGGGAAACAAGGCTGTTAGAAGCTCATGCATTGTATTTATTTATTTATTTATTTGTTTTTTATTGCAGTAACATTGGTTTATAACACATAAATTTCAGGTGTTCATCATTATATTTCAAATTCTGTGTAGATTACATCATGTTCACCATCCAAAGACTAATTACCATCCATCACCACGCACATGTGCCTAATCACCCCTTTCGCCCTCCTCCGTCTCCCCTTCCCCTCTGGTAACCACCAGTTCAATCTCTGTCTCTATGTAATTGTTTGTTGTTGTTTTTATCTTCTACTTATGAGTGAGATCATATGGTATTTGAGTTTTTCCCTCTGACTTATTTCACTTAGCATAATACCCTCAAGGTCCATCCATGTTGTACAAATGGCCAGATTTCATTGGTTCTTATGGCTGAGTAGTATTCCATTGTGTATATATACCACATGTTCTTTATCCATTCATCCCTTGATGGGCACCTAGGTTGCTTCCAAGTCTTGGCTATTGTGCATATTGTTGCAATGAGCATAGGGTGCATATATCTTTATGCATTCATATTTTCAAGTTCTTTGGATAAATACCCAGCAATGCTATAGCTGGATCATATGGTAGATCTGTTCTTAATTTTCTGAGGATACTCCATACTGTTTCCATAGTGCTTGCACCAGCTTGCCCTCCCACCAGCAGTGTACAAGGGTTCCCTTCTCTCCACATCCTCTCCAACACTTACTGTTTCCCGTCTTGTTAATTATAGCCATTCTGATAGGAGTGAGGCGGTACCTCATTGTGGTTTTGATTTGCATTTCTCCAATAGTTAATGATGTTGAATATATATTCATGTGCCTGTTGGCAATCTGTATATCTTCTTTGGAGAAATATTTCTGTTCAGATCTTTTGCCCATTTTTTAATTGGGTTGTTAGTTTTCTTGTCATTGAGATGTATGAATTTTTTGTATATTTTGGATATTAATCCCTTATCAGATATATGGTTTGCAAATATCTTCTCCCAATTGTTATGTTGTCTTTTCGTTTTGTTGATGGCTTCCTTTGCTGTGCAGAAGCTTTTTAGTTTGATGTAGTCCCCTATGTTTATTTTTTCTATTGTTTCCCTTGCCTGGTCAGACATGGTACTTGAAAATATGATGCAAAGACCAATGTTGAAGAGCGTACTGCCTATGTTTTCTTCTAGAATTTTCATGGTTTCTGGTCTTAGATTCAAGTCTTTAATCCATTTTGAGTTATTTTTGTGTATGATGTAAGATAATGGTCTATTTTCATTCTTTTGCATGCGGCTGTCCAGTTTTCCCAACACCATTTACTGAAGAGGCTTTCCTTTCTCCGTTGTATGTTCTTGGCTCCCTTGTCGAAAATTAGCTGTTCATAGATGTGTGGGTTTATTTCTGGGTTTTGTTATTTTTTTTTTTTTAAAGATTGGCACATGAGTTAACATCTGTTTCAAATCTTCTTCTCTTTTTTCTTCTTCTTCTTCTCCCCAAAGCCCTCCAGTACATAGTTGTATATTCTAGTTGTAGGTCCTTCTGATTGTGCTATGTGGGATGCTGCCTCAGCATGGTTTGATAAGCAGTGCCATGTCCACGCCCAGGATCCGAACCAATGAAACCCTGGACCACTAAAGTGGCATGTGAGAACTTAACTACTCGATTTTCTTCCATTGATCTCTGTGTCTGTCTTTGTGCCAGTACCATGCTGTTTTGGTTACTGTAGCTTTGTGGTATATTTTGAAATCAGGGAATGTGATACCTCCAGCTTTGTTCTTTTTTCTCAGGATTCCTTCGGCTATTCACGGTCTTTTGTCATTTCATATAAATTTTAGGATTCTTTGTTTTATTTCTGTGAAATATGTTGTTGGAACTTTGATAGGGATTGTGTTGAATCTGTAGATTGCTTTAGGAAGTATGGACATTTTAACTATGTTAATTCTTCCAATCCAAGAGCATGAAATATCTTTCCATTTCTTTGTGTCGTCTTCAATTTCTTTCAACAATGTTTTATAGGTTTCAGTGCACAGATTCTTCACTTCTTAGGTTAAGTTTATTCCTAGATATTTTATTCTTTTTGTTGCAATTATAAATGGGATTGTATTCTTAATTTTTCTTTCTGCTACTTGGTTGTTAGTGTATAGACATGCAACTGATTTTTGTACGTTGGTTTTGTATGCTGAATTTTTGTTTGAATACTTGGCCACATTCATTTATTATTTCTAAAAGTTTTTTAGTGGATTCTTTAGGGTTTTCTATATATAAAAATCATGTCATCTGCAAAAAGTGACAATTTCACTTCTTCCTTTCCAATTTATCCCTTTTATTTATTTTTCTTACCTGATTGTTCTGGCTAAGATTTCCAACACTATGTTAAATAAGAGTGTTGAAGGTGGGCATCCTTGTCTGGTTCCTCTTCTCAGAGGGATAGCTTTCAGTTTTTCTCCATTGAGAATGATATTAGCTGTGGGTTTGTCATGTATGGCCTTTATTATGTTGAGGTACTTTTCTTCTTTACCCATTTTATTCAGTTTTTATCATAAATGGATGCTGTATCTTGTCAAATACTTTCTCTGCATCTATTGAGATGATCATGGGATTTTTATTCTTCATTTTGTTAATGTGGTATATCACATTGACTGATTTGTATATGTTGAACCATCCCTGTGTCCCTGGAATAAATCCCACTTGGTCATGGTGTATGATCTTTGTAATATGTTGGTGTATTTGATTTGCTAGTATTTTGCTGAGGATTTTTCATCAATGTTCATCAGTGATACTGGATCATAATTTTCTTTTTTTATGTTGTCCTTGCCTGGTTTTGGTATCAGAGTAATGTTGGCTTCATAGAATGAGTTAAGAAGCTGTATCTCCTCTTAACTTTTTGGAAGAGTTTGAGAAGGAGAGGTATTAAGTCTTCTTTGAATGTTTGGTAGAATTCACCAGGGAAGCCGTCTGAACTAGACTTTTCTTTTTTGGGAGGTTTTTGATTACTGTTTTTTGATCTCCTTACTGGTGATTGGTCTATTCAAATTCTCTGTTTCTTCCTGATTCAGTTTTGGAAGGTTGTATGATTCTAAGAATTTATCCATTTCTTCTAGGTTATCCAATTTGTTGGTGTATAGCTTTTTGTAGTATTCTCATAATCTTTTGTATTTCTGAGGTGTACATTGTAATTTCTCCTCTTTCATTTCTTTTGATTTTGTTTTGTTTGTCTTTTGAGGAAGATTAGCCCCAATCTAACATCTGCCACCAATCCTTCTCTTTATGCTGAGGAAGATTGGCCCTGAACTAGCATCCATGCCCATCTTCCTCTACTTTATATGTGGGATGCTGCCACAGCATGGCTTGGTAAGCAGTGTTTAGATCCGCAGCCAGGATCCAAACCAGCGAACCCTGGGCCACTGAAGTGGAATGTACAAACTTAACCACTGTGCCACTGGGCTGGCCCCTCTCCTCTTTCATTTATAGTTTTACTTATTTGAGCCTTCTCTCTTTTTTTCTTGGTGAGCCTAGCTAAAGGTTTGTCAGTTTTGCTTATCTTTTCAAAGAACCAGCTCTTGATTTCATTGCTTTTTTTCTATTGTTTTTACTCTCTCTTTCATTTATTTCTACTCTGATTTTTATTATTTCCTTCCTTCTACTGATTTGGGGCTTTGTTTTTCTTTTTCCAGTTCCTTTAGGTGCACTGTTAGGTTGTTTCTTTGAGATTTTTTGTGTTTGTTGAGGTAGGCCTGTATTGCTATAAACTTCCTTCTTAGAACCGCGTTTGCTGTAGCCCATAAATTTTGGCATGTCGTATTTTCATTTTCATTTGTCTCCAGATATTTTTTTATTTTTCCTTTGATTTCTTCATTGACTCAATCGTTGATCAGTAGCATTTTGTTTAATCTCCACATATTTATGGCTTTTCTGATTTTCTTCCTGTTGTTGATTTCTAGTTTCATAATGTTGTGGTCAGAAAAGATGCTTGGTATTATTTCAATCTTCTTAAATTGATTGAGACTTGTTTTGTGGCCTAAGATGTGATCAATCTGGGAGAATGTTCCATGTGAATTGGAAAAGAATGTGTATTCTGCAGTTTTTGGATGGAATGTTCTATATATATCTACTAAGTCCATCTGGTCTCATGTGTCATTTAAGGCCAATGTTTCTGTATTGATCTTCTGTTTGGATGACCCACCCATTGGTGTGAGTGGAGTGTTAAAGTCCCCTACTATTTTTGTGTTACTACTTCTCCTTTTATGTTTGTTAATAATTGCTTTATATATTTAGATGCTCCTGTGTTGGGAGCATAGATATTTACAAGTGTTATATCCTCTTGTTGGATGGTTCCCTTCATCATTATGTAGGGCCCTTCTTTGTCTCTTGTTATAGTTTTTGTTTTAAAGTCTATTTTGCCTGATATTTCTACCCCAGCTTTCTTTTCTTTGCCATTTGCGTGGAGTATCCTTTCCCATCCCTTCACTTTCAGTTTGTGAGGGTCTTTAGGTCTGAAGAGTGTCTCTTGTTTGCAGCATATACATGGGTCATGTTTTTTGATCCAATCGGCCAACCTGTGTATTTTATTTGGAGCATTTAGTCCCTTGACATTTAAAGTAGCTATTGATAAGTATGTGTTTATTTCCATTTTGTTACTTTTTTCTAGGTGTTTTAGTAGTTCTTGTCTGTTGCCTTCTTTTTCTTTTGCCCTCTTCCCTTGTGGTTAGATAACTTTCTCTTAATTTTTTGTGTATTTATTATAGGTTTCTGGTTTGTGATTTCCATAAGGTTCGTATATAGTAACTTACGTATTTAGCAATCTATCTTAAATTGATGGTCTATTTAGTTTGAACTCTTTCTAAAAGCTCTACTCTTTTACTCCCCTCCTTCCACATTTTATGTTTCTGATGTCATATATAACCTCTTTTTGTGTATGTGTGTGTATCCATTACCCTCTAATGGAAATAGGTAATTTTAGCGCTTTTGTTTTTGGCCTTCATCTTATTTTCATAGGTGGTTGATCTGCTATCTTTCCTGTAGTTTTGACTTTACCAGTGATTTTATTGCTTTTTTTTTTTGATAATTTTCTTATTCCTATTTGTGATCTTCTCTTTCCTACTTAAATAAGACTGGTTTCTTGGTGATAAACTCCTTTAATTTTTGCTTGTCTGGGAAACTCTTTCTCTCTCCTTCCATTCTGAATGATAATCTTGCCAGGTAGAGTATTCTTGGCTGTAGGTTTTTTTCCTTTCAGCACTTTAAATATTTCATGCCACTCCCCTCTAGCCTGTAAGGTTTCTGCTGAGAAGTCAGGTGATAGCCTCATGGGGTTTCCTTTGTACCTAACTTGTTGCCTTTCTCTTGTGGCTTTTAGGATTCTCTCTTTACCTTTAATTCTTGATATTTTAATTATAATGTGTCTTAGTGTGGGCCTCTTTGGTTTTATCTTGTTTGGTGCTCTCTGTGCTTCCTGCACCTGCATGTCTGTTTCCTTCCATAGGTTAGGAAAGTTTTCATCTATTATTTTTTCAGATAGATTCTCTGCCCCCTTGTCTTTCTTTTCTCCTTCTGGGACACGTATAATACGAATGTTAGTGCGCTTGATATTGTCCAAGAGTTCCCTTAGATTGTTCCCATCCTTTTTAATTCTTTTTTCTTTTATCTGTCCAGCTTGGGTGATTTCCTCTAGTCTTTCATCCAGCTCACTGATCCATTTTTCTGTATCATCTACTCTGTTACTGAGTCCCTATGGTGAATTTTTGATTTCCAGTATTGTATTCTTCATTTTTGATTGGTTCTTTTTTATATTTTCCAATTCTTTGTTGAAATTCTCACTGAGTTCATCCATTCTTCTCCCAAGATTAGTGAGCATCCTTATGACTTTTTGTTTGAACTCTTTGTCAGGTAGACTGTTTATTTCTGTTTCATTTAGTTCTTTTTCTGGAGTTTTGTCCTGTGCCCTTACATGGAATGTTTTCCTTTCCCTCCTCATTTTGCCTCTTTCTCGGTGCTTATACCTATGTATTAGGTAGGTCAACTACACCTCCTGATCTTGGAGAGGTGGCCTTATGTAAGAGATGCCTTGTGAAGCCCAGCAGTGTGCTTCCCTCTTGTCACCAGTTCCATATGTTCCAGGAGTGTCCCCTGTGTGGGCTACGTGTGTCCTTAGGTTGTGGCTGGGTTGCTTTTGCTGCAGGTACCTGGGGAGGGCTAGGCTGTCCCACTGGCCGGCTGGTTGTAATGCTCAGCTGTGTGTGACTGCTATGGACCCTTCAGTCACTTTATTGGGTGTGGGCACCCCCAGCACTGTTGGCTGCAAGGTCTAATAGCACATTTCTGTTGCAGATTTTCTCTTAAGTGAGTAGGCTCCAGGCTAAGGGCCTTACGATTGCTGTAGGCCTCTGACCTGCGAGGCTCTTGTCAGCTCTCTCAGGATTGCAGCTGAGTGGGGCTGGCCCCAGGCATGGGAGCACCCAATTGTTTCAGGCTTTGGAAGGTGGGTCTGATCCCTATGTGGCTGTTTGAGAAATACAAGCCTGCTGCAGCTGAAGCAGCCCCAGTGCCCTCAGGGCCACACACACTGTCAACAGAGTTCTGCCCCATGCACACACCCCGACTCCCTAAAGTGGACACAGTCACCACACTGCAGAGGCCCCACCCACTCACCAGGACTCAGAGGATGAAGGCACCCAGCCTATGCAGACCCACAATTTTACCAAGGGCTTGCTGTTAGGTGGGGCCAGTCCCTAGGTCCAGCTACCTTCCCTGGCTGAGCTGGATTAAATCAGTGCTCTAGTGGGGGAAGTAGACCCCTGTGCTACAGGCCAGGAGAAAAACTCCAATGGTGTCTGTCAGTGTCTGTGTCAGCACACCTGTACTAGGTCACAAGAATGGCTGCTGCCAATGTCTCAGTCCCTGGAGAGGTCACACTTCTCATTGAGATTCACCCAGAGCCTATCAGGTATCTCTTTTCAGCAAAGGACTGCACACCTTTCTTTCTGGTGATTTTAGGTTGCTTTCTGAAATGAGTGAATTTTTGCATGGGTCCTTTAAGAGCTGGCTTTTTTCTGCTTATGTTTGATAGCTTTTCTATGGGTATTCCCCATTGTAGTTAACAGCCAGCAAAGCCAATATTGTGACACGTGTCTCAGTTGTGCTGAGTCTAAAGGATGCTTATAGTAGTAATGTGCTCCTGCTCAGGTCCCTCACTCCTCTAGGGAACGCTGCATACCTTAGGATTGCTCACAGCTGGCCATGAAGCACTGCAGCTTGTGAAAGTGGCTTTTTTCTCCCCAGGAAGGAATTCTGCCTCTTCCACCTCAGTCAGGACTCTCTCTTGTTGTGGGGGTTCTTTTTATCTAGTTTTCAGTTCTCTCTCGGGGGTAATTGTTCCAAGAGTAGCTGTAAATTTGTTGTGTCCATGAGAGGAGGTGAGTTCAGAGTCCACCTATGCTGCTATCTTGACACTAACCTCTCATGCACTTTAATTCGGAAGAAAAGTCCTCAGATTGGAGCCTGCTGATTTAAAATTACACACAAAAATAGGATTACTGATTTCACACAAGTGATTTGATCTGTAGAGCACAGTGTGGGAAGGGTAGACATGCAGCAGGCGTTGCTGGACTTTAATGACTCAGCTGTGAAAAAACAGAGCCAGTGAAAGCAGCTGATTGGCCAGTTATAATCCTGGGACTTGAGTGAAGAGGTGAATAGTCTGGCATGCCTCAGAACCCTCAAGGACCTCACTCTATCACAACACAGTCCAGGAATTGGAATCCATAATGGTGACCATGTCCCATCAGAGGTGAAATTATGTGTAGAGCTATCTGTTTGAAAGACATGATTCGTAAATACATATTACCAATATTTTAAACTATGTGAATATAATTATTTTCGTTACACTTATAGACAAACCAGAATCCTCCTGGAAATTTGCTTAGGTGGAACAGCTACTTGTTTACTGAGGTTAGCTGTTGAGATAGAGCCACATCATGAAGGACATCATATACCATGTTAAGGAGGTTATATTATCCTGTTAATGATCAGGAGTTGTTGGAGAATTCTGAGCCGATGATTGAGATGATTAGATCTGCATTTTCAGGCAATCCATGTGCAATAGTGCCGAGGATGGGGGAAGGTAGGTGAGCCCTGGCGCTGTGGAGGCCAATTAGGAGGCTTTTGTGATATTCTAGGTGAGAGAATGAGCACTTGAACTGGGGAGTAGAAAGAGAATGTGGAAGAGGATGTGCATTTATGTGGGTGCTATTAGAACAAAACTCGCTGACTGATTAGTTGTGGAGATAATAGAAGTACGATTCAGGTTGTCGGGCACCTGGGTAGATGGTGGTGACATCTCAGATAGGGATGAAGGAAGTAGAGGGGCTGGAGAGGGAGATGATAAATTTGGCCCTGGCAGTACTGAGTTTGGGGTACCTATATATGTAGGCCTCGACTGAGGAAATAGTTTTAAGAGGTGATAGTATACAGCTGGTTGATGATTTCATGGATGTGGATGGGAAGTTTCAAGGAAGAGCATTTAGAACAAGGAAAAGTAGGAGGGTTGATAAAGAAGAGCTTCAGAAAGAAAGTGGGAAATTTTGTTAGAAGTCTAAGAAGTAATTAATAACTCCGCCCTTGGATTAGAAGCATAAGTAAAAACCCCTGTAGACCCAAGCTCCCTGGAACAATGATTTCTCTTCTCCCCTAACAAATTATCTCCCTTTTAATTGTTAACTATCTTTTGTTATGCTTTTCAATGCTTTGAATTACACCAAATGCTTTTTGCAAACAGGTGAGGTATAAGTTATAAATTATCAGTGAAAATATCAGTTTCTTGATTCTGGTGGTTTTTAGGCCGTTGTTCCTAAATATTATGACTGGAAGGGCTTTATGTGGACTTCTGCTTATACGGTAAGGCACTGCATAATGACGTTTTGGTCAACGATGGACTGCATATATGACAGTGGTATCATAAGATTAGTACCACACAGCCTAAGTGTTCAGTAGGCTGTACCACCTAGGTTTGTGTAAGTGCACTCTATGATGCTCACACAACGACGGAATCACCTAACGATGCATTTATCGGAACATATCCCCATCGTTAAGTGATGCATGACTATTGCTTTTTCATTTGTAAAAGTTTGAATTTCCCTCCATTTAGCTTATGCATAATGGGCTATAAAACAAACATGACTCTTTAAAAAGCAAATGCAAGCAACATTGTGTAATGAATACCTTTGTTTTCCAGCTCTTCCCGTATTTCCATTCTAGAGCTTTTCGAATCTAACAAGATTCAGTAAAACTTCTTCCCTATTTGTATTTTTCATCTCAATGTGATTACCATGTTCATGATGTCTGTTTAGTCAAGAAAAATGCTTGCCCCCTGTAGTTCCGCGACTTTAAGATTTTCTCACTTCTCTTTATTTGTATTTTTAGATTCACATATATATCAGTAATACTATTTCTTCTGGAGAGGAATTCAGTGTTCTAGGTCCACATTGGAATAGGCCTTGATAATTACTGAGTTGTTAAAATACCAAAGACTTCAACACAGCTAAGTGTTATAAGATGGTTTGATACATAATTCAGTACTCTTGGCAGGTGCCCCAGTAATGCGACGCTCCAATGTTTTAAGTTCCCTGTGATGGTTAACTGCATGCAGTGCACTTTGCTGGGACGGAGAAATGTCCAGATGTGTAATTATGTACTGTGGTCAATGATTTGGCTCAATGGTCAGGGACTTGGAAGGGACATGAGTAGAAAATTGCTGACAAGGAAGTCTGGGGAAGAGGTATGTGGATAGACCTCTCTGAATGGGCAAAAGCATGAAGATATTTATATTCCATGTGAATGCTTACCAGAGGGTGACCTCAGCAAAGTAGGATTTTAATAATCAAGTCGAGGGAATGATTTTTTCTGTGGATGCCAGTCAGCCTCTTCCCCCTGACCCCAGTGGACTCATGAACAAAGTGGCCATGCTAGCAGTGATGAGGTTATGCGTGGACTCAGCAACATGGACTTCCACTCATCAAGGCTGACCTGGCTTTGGCCACTATTGAGTGCCCAATCTGCCAGCAGCAGAGACCAGCACTGATTGCCCAATATGGCACCATTCCCCCGCTACTTAATGGCAGGTTGACTACATTGAACCACTTTTATCATGGAAGGGGCAATGTTTTGTCCTTACTGGAATAGACACTTATTCTGGATGTGGATTTGCCTTCACTGCCTGCAATACTTCTGCCCAAACTATGATCCATAGACTTATAGAACGCCTTATCCACCATCACAGTATTCCACACAACATTGCTTTGGATTAAAGAAATCACTTCACAGCAAATGAAGTGCAGCAATGAACCCCTGCACATGGAATTCACCACTCATACCATGTGTCCCACCATCCTAAAGCAGCTGATTTGATAGAACGGTGAAGTGGCCTTTTGAAGACTTAGTTACAGTGCCAGCTAGGTGGCAATACCCTGCAGATCCTGGGCAAGGTTCTCCAGGAGGCTGTAGGCTCTGAATCAGCATCCAGTATATGGTGCTGTTTCTCTCAGGAGTGGGTATTCATAAGTCCAGGAATCAAGGAGTGGAAATGGGAGTGGCACCAATCACTATTACCCATAGTGACCCATTAGCAAAATTTTTGCTTTCTGTTCCCATAAATTTATGCTCTACTGGCATGCAGGTCTTAGTTCCAAAGGGAGAAATGCTTCCACCAGGAGATATAATGATTTCACTGAACTGGAAGTTAAGACTACCACTTGGCCACCTTGGGCTCCTCATACTTCCCAATCAACAGTCAAAGAGGGGAGTTACTGTGCTGGCTGGGGTGATCGATCCTACTATTAAGGGAAAGTTGGACTATTCCTCCACAATGGAGGTAAGGAAGAATATGTCTGGAATACATGTGATCCCTTAGGGCATCTGTTAGTATTACCATGCCCTGTGATTAAGATCAATGAAAAACTACAATAACCCAATTCAGGCAAGACTACTAATAGCTTAGACCCTTAAAGAATGAAGGTGTAGGTCATCCCACCAGGTAAAGAACCACAACCAGATGAGGTACTTGCTGAGAGAAAAGGGAATACAGAATGGGTAGTAGAAGCAGGTAGTTATAAATACTAGCTACTACTACATGACCAGTTACAGAAGTAAGGACTGTATTTATCATGAATACTTCTTCCTTATTTTTTTGTGAATCTGTTTGTGTATAAATATTAAGCAAATATCTTTGTTTTATTCTCTCTCTTATCCCCTTATCATGTAACAGAAGATGTATTGACTTTATATCATATTTCTGTATTGTTAACTTTACACCATTGTATTTAAGTTATGATATGAAGGAGAAGAGTGAACATCATCCAAGGACTTTACATCCTTTTCTGGGAAAGAGTTAGTATGTTTTCGGTTGTACAAAGGATGGTTGTATCATGTTAGGTGGAAGTATGCCCTTGTTAATGTCTTTATTCAGAGATTAAGTGTGCTTCAAGGAGATGTGTATGGGTGCCGAATTGACAAGGGGCAGGCTTGTGATGGTTAACTTCATGTGTCAACTTGTCTGGGTCGTGGTGCCCAGATATTTGGTCAGACATTCTGGATGTTTCTGTGGATGAGATTAACATTTAAATAGGTGGACTTTGAGTAAGCAGATTGCCCTCCATCATCGAGTGGGACTCACCCAACCAGTTGAAAGCCTGAAGAGAACAAAAAGATTGGTCTTCACCGAGTAAGAGGGAATTCTGCAGCAGACAGACTTTGGACTTGAACTGCAACATCAGCTCTTCTCTGAGTCTCCAGCCTGCCGAGCCACCCTGGAGATTTTGGACTCGCCAGCCTCCATAATCAAGTGAGTCAGTTCCTTAAAATAAATATCTTCCTACATATGCACATCCTATTGGTTCTTTCTCTCTGGAAAATCCTGACTAATATATTCCCCTAAACTCTCACCTGGAGATTGCTATCTTATTTCTTTTAATTAATTCTTGTTTAGTTCTAGATTTGTAAATGCTTCACATGTATCCTGATTGTTTTAGCATGAATAATTATGAGGAATTGGTTTAGTTATATAAAATTAAAACAAGATTAGGACCACTAGACAATAGAATACAAATGCTGTCTGCACTCAGCTTGGGAGCAAACACAGCTCTAACTTTTTTCGATGCCTAGGACGGAGACCAATTCGCTTTCTAATACCTGGGCCCACTTCACTGAAGAGAGTAAGTTGAATCAGTGTCTCATCTGATCAGCACCCCAAGGGAACTCTCAGCTTCACAGAATCCAAAGAATCCCAAAGGTAGTGGGAATAAAGTACAGCCAAAATGACGGGGTGTATCATAGCAAACAAGAACACCACCTTTCTACAATCTTACTGAACTGTAGACATCACTTACATACATATTTGTTCTGATCCCCAAATATCAGAAGCCAAACTGTTTTTTTGTGCTAGAAAAAAGAGCACCTGAAGCTAGTTGTCTGCTGGTCATGATTTATGGCCACAGACTTTTTTTTTTTTTTTTTGAGGAAGATTAGCCCTGAGCTAACATCTGCTGCCAATCCTCCTCTTTTTGCTGAGGAAGACTGGCCATGAGCTAACATCCGTGCCCATCTTCCTCTACTTTATACGTGGGATGCCTACCACAGCATGGCGTGCCAAGCAGTGCCATGTCTGCACCCGGGATCCCAACCGGCAAACCCCGGGCTGCCGAAGCGGAATGTGCAAACTTAACCACTGCATCACCGGGCCGGCCCCTGGCCACAGATTTATGGTGCAGATTTATGCAGTAATGGTTGGGCACATCACATCTGTATCCAGTGCCGTGGGAACTGGGATCTATGCATGGAAGAGACTTGCTATCCTTGTGGAGCTTGGATGACAATCACATACATTTACCTCTCTATAGCACCATGCGTATTTCAAAGCACTTTCATCTCTATTATTTAAAAACTGGTGGACTTATTGCATACACACAGAGGAATATTTTTAACTCAATTTCCTAACTACGTATCCTTGATTTTCTAAGTAAGCTTGCTTTACAGATGAGAAACTTTGGAGATCTGGGTTTGCAGGAGGCTAGGTAACTAGAGCCCTGAGGGTCTGCTCATGGCTTCCTCGCTACTGACTCTGCTTCCCCCCGGCAGGATGAGCCTTGTCACAGCTGGGCCTGATCCAAGAACTTGGAAAGTCCAATGCTTGTAAGCATTCCCTTAATCGGAAGCATTAAACACCAAGATAGTTCATATAAATTCTTCCTGAAAAGGAGGTAAACGCCTTCTGGTGCTGGTTCTGCATGTGAGAAGCTTTGAAGTCACCACTGCATGTTAACAACAGGTAAAAAGCTGAAAAAAATTGAAAAAATCAACAACTCTTTTTAGATCCTTAATAGAAATGAGTTCATAGGGAAAATCACTACCCCTAAAATAGGAGAGACTAACAAGAGAATACAGAGAATCACAACCTACCAGAGCAGAAACCCACAAATAGCAACCTTTGTGGGAACCACAAGGTTCCTGAACTGTAATTGATGAATTGCTGGATTTCAGCGTGGACAACCCTCAGAGTTAAAAACTACCGGGGAACCTAGTCATAGGGGTAACCATCGTACTTTTGTGAGTTTTACCTCCAGGAACTCTGTTAGGCCCTCATAGTGAATATCAGAAAAATCCCCTACTGCTTCCAGCAGGGAGAGAAAGAAAGGAACAATTTTGAAACATGTCAGAGCATTTCATTCTTCTTAACAAGGCCTGCCGTTGGAAGAAACTATTTAAGCAGAGCCTAACTCACCTGGGCAAAGGGAAATAACCAGCTTCAGCTGACTCTTGCCATCCTGTCCCAACTAAAGGGGGAGGGAATCGAGAAGCATGTGTAAAGATTGTGACCCAGAGGCACAGGCTCACTGAAAGACTGACATCTAACCATAGGCCTGTGGAATGCTGTGCCTCCCCTCACACCTCACCACATCACTAAAGGCTCATTGACAGCAATTCCTTTTACTCAGTACATCATGCCCAGCTATCAAGAAAAAAACGCAGGACATACCAAAGGCAAAAAACACATTTTGAAGAGACAGAACAAGCATCAAACAAGACTCTGATATAACAGGGACTCTGGGAACATAAAACAACTATGGTAAATACGCTAAGGACTCTAGTGGATGAAGCAGACGGCATGCAAGAACAGATGGGTAATGTAAGCAGAGAGATGGGAATCCTAAGAAAATACCAAAAAGAAATGTCAAACATCAAAAACATGTAACAGAAATAAAAAATGCCTTTGATGTGCTTAGTTAGTAGACTGAACGTGGCTTAGGAAAGAATCTCTGAACTTGAGAATATCTCATAGAAACCTCAAAAAGTGACAGGTAAAGAGAAGAAAGACTAGAAAAAAAGAACAGGACAAAATATCCAAGAACTGTGGGACAACTCAAAAAGTGTAACATACATGTAATAGGAATATTTTATACAGAATAGAAGAAGAAAGAGAGAAAGGAACAAAAGAAATATTTGAAACAACAATGAGAATCTCCCCAAATTAATGTCAGACACCAAACCACAGATCTAGGAAATTCAGAGAACACCAAGCAGGATAAATGCCAGAAGAACTATACTTAGGCATATCACTTTCAAACTACAGAAAATCAACAATAAAGAAAAAATCCTGAAAGAAGCCAGAGGGGGAAAACCTTACCTGTAAAATAGCAAAGATGAAAATCACATTCAATTTCTTTTCAGAAATCATGTAAGCAAGAAGAGAATGGAATGAAATATGTAAAGCATTAAGAGAAAACACTCACCAACCTAGAATTCTCTACCCTGTGAAATTATTCTTCAAAAGTAAAGGAGAAATAAAGACTTCCTCAGACAAACAAAAATTGAGGGAATTTGTCGCCAGTTAACCTTCCTTGCAAGAAATGTTAAAAGAAGTTCTTTAGAGAAAAGAAAAATGATATAGATCAGAAACACAGATGTATATAAAGAAAGGAAGAGCCTTGAAGACGGAATAAGTCAAGGTAAATAAAAACTATTATGTATCATATTCTTAATTGAGCTAACAGATAACAGTTTGTTTAAAATCACAACAGCAAGCATGTATCTGATTTTATGTATATATATCTATTTGCTTATGTATAAGTGAAGTGAAATGAATGACAACAATGATGCAAGGTACAGGAGGGAAGAGTTAGGGTTATTTTGTTATAATAAGGTACTTGCACTACTCATGAAGCCATACAGTGTTATTTGAAAGTGGACTTGGATTAGTTGTAAATGTATGCTGCAAATTCTAGGGCAACCACTACAAAGAGCAAAAAAAGAAGTATAAATGATATGCTAAGAGAGGGGAGAAAATGTAATCATACAAAAATGCTCACAGCAGATAAAGAGTGGAATACAAAAATAGAAGCAAAGAACAAGGACAAGAAATAGAAAACAGTAACAAATATGGTAGATATTAATTTACATAAGTAATCACTTTGAATTTCAATGGCCTAAATGTGTTAACTAAAATTCAGAGATTGTCAGAGTGCATCAAAAACAAGACTCAACTAGATGTTGTCTACAAGAAACCCACTTTAAATATAAGACACATATAGATTCAAAGTAAATGGATGAAGAAAGATACACTAGCAAGCTAACGTTAATCAAAAGAAAGCAGAAATAGCTATATTAATTTCAGACAGAGCAGACTTCATAGCAAGGAAAGTTATCATAGATAAAGAGGGGCATTACATAACGGCAAAGGAGTCAATTCTCCAAGAAGACATAACAATCTTATATGTGTATGTGCCTAACAACAGAGTATCAAAATAGGTGAGGTAAAAAGAGATTGAACTAAACTGCAAAAGGAACATATGAATCCACTGTTATAGTTAGAGACTTCAACATCCTTCTATCAGAAATGAACAGATCCAGCAGGCAGAAAATCAGTAAGGACCTAGTTGAACTCAGCATTGATGATGTCATCAATCAACTGGATATAATGGACATCTATAGAATACTTCATCCAACAATGGCAGAATACACATTCTTCTCAAACTCACATGGCACATTCACCAAGATAGACTACGTTCTAGGCTGTAAAATACAGCATAAATAATTTAAAAGAATAGAAATTATACAATGTCTGCTTTCAGACCACAGTGGAGTTAAACTGGAAATCAATAACAGAAAGATAGCTGGAAAATCCCACAACACTTGGAGATTAATAACACACTTGTAAATAACACATGGGTCAAGAGAAATAAAAAAATATTTTGAACTAAATGAAAATGAAAACACAACTTATAAAAAATCTGTGGGATGCAGTGAAAGCAGTATAGCCTTGAATGCATATACTATAAAAGGAGAAAGATCTAAAATCAATCATCTAAGCTTCCACCTTAGGAAACTAGAAAAAGATGAGCAATTAAATTCCAAGTAGGCAGAAGAAAAGAAATAATAAGAATTAGAGCAGAAATCAATGAAATGGAAAACAGGTAATCAGTAGAGGAAATCAATGAAACCAAACGCTGATTCTTTGAAAAGACTGATAAAATCAATAAGCCTCTAGCTAGGCTAACTAAGAAAAAAGGAGAGGACACAAATTACTAATATCAGAAATGAAAGGGAGGACATCACTAAAGATCCAGAGAACATTTAAAAGATAATCAAGGAATACTATGAACAAGTCTATGCCCCTAAATTTGATAATCTAGATGAAATAACAAAACCAGACAGACACTAAAAGAAAAAACTACAGACCAATATCTCTTATGAACATAGATGTAAAAATCCTCAACAAAATATTAGCACATCAAATCCAACAATGTATAAAAAGAATAATAGACTATGACCAAGAGGGCTTTATCCCAGGTATGCAAGGCTGGTTTAACATTCAAAGTCAGTTAATGTAATTCATTACATCAATAGACTAAAGAAGAAAAGCCACATGATCATGTCAAAGGATGCAGAAAAGGCATTTGCCAAAATCCAACACCTTCGTGATAAAAACCCTCAGTAAACTAGGACTAGAGGGGAATTTCCTCAACTTGATAAAGAACATCTACAAAGAAACCTACAGCTAATATCATACTTACAGGTGGGAAACTTGAAGCTTTCCCACTAACATCAGGAATGAGGCAAGGATATCCCCTCTCACCACTGCTTTTCAACATCATACTGGAAGTCCTAACTAATTCAATAAGACAAGAAAAGCAAATAAGAGGTATACAGATGGGGAAGGAAGAAATAAAACTTTATTTGCAAATGACATGATCATCCATGTAGAAAATGAAAAATAATCGACAAAAAATTCCTGAAATTAATCAATGATTATAGCAAGAATGCAGGATACAAAGTTAATATACAAAAGTCAACCTCTCTCCTATATACCAGCAATGAACAAGTGGAATTTGAAGTTCAAAACACAATACCATTTATATTAGCAGCCAGAAATGACATATTTAGGTATAAATCTAACAAAATATGTACAAGAGCTATACAAGGAAAACAATAAAATCCTGATGAGAGAAATCAAAGAAGAACTAAATAAATGCAGGAGGATTCCATGTTCCTAGTTAAAAGACTTAATATTGTCAAGATGTTGGTTCTTCTCAACTTGATCAATGCAATCCCAATCAAAATTGCCCCCAGTGATTTTGTGGATATCAACAAACTGATTCTAAAGTTTATATGGAGAGGCGAAAGAACTAAAATAGCCAACACAGTGTTAAAGGAGAATAAAGTTGGAAAAATCATGCTACGCAATTCCAAGACTTACTGTAAAGCTACAGTAATCAAGACAATGTGGTATTGCTGAAAGAATAGACAGATCAATGGAACAAAATAGAGAGCCTAGAAATAGACTCACATAAACATAGTCAGTTGATCTTTGACAAAGCAGCAAAGGTAATACAATGGAGAAAAGGTCATCTTTTCAACAAGCAGTACTGGAACGAGTGAACTTCTACATGCAAGAAAATGAATCCAGATACAGAATTTACACCTTTCACAAAAATTAACTTGAAATGGATCACAGACCTAAATGTATAATGCAAAACTATAAACTTCCTAGAAGAAAACGTAGGAGAAAATCTAGATGACTTAGGGTTTGGTGATGAATTTTTAGATACAACACCAAAGGCACAAACTATGAAAGAAATAGTAGATAAGCTGAACTTCATTAAAATTAAAAAATTCTGCTCTGTGAAAGACACCGTCAAGACAATAAAAAGAGAAGCCACAGACTAGAAGAAAATATTTGCAAGACACATCTGATAAAGGACAGCTATCCAAATTACACAAAGAACTCTTAAAACTCAACAATAAGAAAACAAACAACCTTCTTAAAAAATGCACCAGAGACCTTAACAGACACCTCATCAAAGAAGATATACAAATGGCAAATAAGCATATGAAAAGACACTTCACATCATATGTCATCTGGCAAATGCAAATTAAAACAATGATGAGATACCGCTACACAACTATTGAAATGACCAAAATCTGGAACACTGACAACACCAAATGCTGGGGAGCATGTGGGGCCACAGAACTCTCATTCATTGCTGTGAGGATGCAAAATGGTACAGCCAACTTTGGAAGACAGTTTGTCAGTTTCTTAACAAAACTAAGCATACTCCCACCATACAATCCAGCAGTTGTGCTCCTTGGTATTTACCCAGAGGAGTAGAAAATTTATGTCCACACAAAATCCTGCACATGGATGTTTATTCCTAACTGCCAAAACGTGTTAGTAACCAAGATGTCCTTCAGTAGGTGAATGGATGAATAAACTGTAGTACATCCAAACAACGAAATATTATTTAATGCTGAAAGGAATGAGCTATCAAGCCATGAAAAGGCATTGAGGAATCTTAAATGCATGTTCATAAGTGAAGAAAGCCAATCTGAGAAGGCTACATACCATAGGATTCCAACCATATGACTTTCTGGAAAAGGCAAAACTATGGAGACAGTAAAAAGATTAGTGGTTGCCAGGAGATGGGGGAAGGGAGGAATTCATAATGTGGAGCACAGCAGATTTTTAGGGCAGTGAACCTCTTCTGTATGATACTATAATGGTGGATACATGTGTCATTATACGTTTGTCCAAACAGATAGAATGTACAACACCAAGAGTGAACTGTAGTATAAACTATAGACTTTGGGTGATACTGATATCTCAATGTAGGTTCGTCAATTGTAATAAATGTACCCCTCTGATGAGGGATGTTGATAACTGGGGAGACGGTTACGTGTGGCGGCAAAGGGTATATGGGAAATCTCTGTACCTTTTGCTTAGTTTTGCTGTGAACCTAAAGCTGCTCTAAAAAAGAAAGTCTATTAAAGAAAATTTGTCAGCCCCAGAATAAGAGGGCCAGCGTGAGCCAAGCCTCTCGGGTCCGGCAAGGCTTCACCCTGCACAGTGTTGCTGGCCACTCACGGAGACTTCCCTGGGAATATCTCTGCACCTCTCCTGCTCCGTCAGCCACCTGGGCTCTGAAAATGCTTTGTATCCTGAGCTAAGGAGACTGGGGAAACTTCACCGGACGCGTGTGAATGGACTCCACATTCCGATCCACAGCCTACGAGAAACGATGCAGAAGTCTAGGAAGTGAAATGATTTCCAAGAGATAGCCCAAAATGGAGACTGAAGAATTAAGCAGGGAGAGGGGAGCCCTCACATTCATTGCCTTGGGGAGGGTAGCCTCGTGATTTCCAAAGTACTCACAGTAGTTAGATAATTAGAATAAAACAGAGTTAAAGTATCAGAGTGCATGACAGGTTTCGAGGTATTGTTGTGTATACTTTCTGTTCTAGATACCTGTGCATGAGTGTGTATAGTAGATCACAAGATAAAGATATTTCTTACTAAACGTCCTAGTTCAGAAAGCTGGAAAACAGTGCAGGAGAAGGCCACACTAACAGGAGATGACTGAAGACTCTCAGGCCCAGAGTGTCAGACTTTGCCGCTTTCAGGACACCAGTTTTATGAAGTTGCATGTTCCCTCCTGCCCTGTTTCTTTTTTTCCAAGCATGATCTGAATCTGCCCCAGAAGAAAGGAATGAGGGGTCAAGGGTTAAGCAGTGCCTCCATGTTAACTAAGCATACTCAATAAGAGTGAAGTGGGAGTGGTGCAAAGGTGGATGGCTTGTCGTGCCCGCTGAAGAGCTCAAGGGGCTGAGAACGTCTTATTTGTCAGGGAACAATCTGCGTACCTTCCGTAAGAGGTAGAAAGCCCTCAAACAGTCGTTATATCCCAGCCATTAGCTCCCACGCATCCTCCTCTGCCCCCACCCTGACGCCCGGCTGCTGACTTCAGGATGAAGTCAATTTTGATGTTAGCCAAGATAGGAGGATTCTTTTTCAACTGTTGAAGACCTGCTTGTGGCCTAATTACTGTAATAAACAGGGGCAGCAGTGATTACAGGATGAGGCGTTCTAAATCCCAGGTTTCATGTTTATCTCTGGGCCACTCGGCATTTGGTGTTCTGGTGTTAAGATTCAGCGAATGACACCACCCCTCTGGGGGTTGTCATACTGTGGCAGTTGCGTGTTGCTGTGATGCTTAAAGCCATGCCACTGGTATTTCAAATACCAGCAGGGTCACCCGTGATGGACAGATTTCAGTGGAGCTTTCAGACTGAGATGGACTAGGAAGAAGAAGCTGGCTACCCACTTCTGAAAAACTGGCCAAGAAAACCCTGTGAATAGCAGTGAGGATTGTCTGATAGAGCATCGGAAGGGGAGAGGATGGCACAAAAACACAGGACAGGGTTCCACTCTGCTGTCCACAGGGTCCCTAGGAGTTGGAACTGACTCAGTGGCACTAACAACAACAACAGTTGGCCATGTGACCCCTGCAAGGCAAATGATTTGCAGAGATTTATCCTCTGCAGTTAAAACGTATGGATGTCGGCCTTCGTCTCCTACAGGTTGTGAAAATACCTAAGGTATATTTGAGAATATAATATGAAAGTCGTTCCACAGAGCAAAGACACCACATTACTGCCATATTATCAATCTGAAGGAAGTTCACTGGAGCTTTTCCCAGTGTGAACTGAAACAATTAATGTGGTTTACAAATGCCTTTCGTTATCAAATGCCAGAAGTCACCTGAAAATAATTTCTCTTCTGGGTTCTCCTGGTAAGAATATATCTTCTTATGCAGTATTGCCTTTATAAGTTTTAGTGGACAATCCAGTGGGGGGGAAATAAGAAAGAAAGAGAAAATAAGGAAAGAAGAAAAACATCAGGTTTAATATTAAGGATTAAAGCTGAAAAAAGCCACCAGCAAGGGGAGAGGAAGAGTGTAGGTGCAAAGAGCAGGAGAAAACAATACAAGAGAAAGACAGGATTCAGAACACTTTCTCCTTTTAAATTATCATTTTAAAACATCAAAAAATTTCTCCCTTTATCATGGGGCCCCCATAAGGCTAGCTTGACGGTTGAGAAGTAGATTTGGGATGAGGAAAAGCCCTTTGTATTCTGATGTTGGAACACTATCATCAAAGCAGTAGGCTGAGAAGAAACGTAAACAGTCCTTCCAAGCCTTCTCGGCCACTGAGCGGTTCGTGAAATTCATCAGAAACTTCAGAAAGAGCAAAATCTCGAGAGTCCTATATGCCCTTTTGTCCTGACTCTGCGATGGCTATGGTGCTGATAAAGAATTGACTGAGCCACTGACTGACAGAATTTAAAATGCATCAAAGGACACTATCAAGAAAGTGAAAAGCCTTCTGGATGGGAGAAAATATTAGGAAAACATATATCTAATAAGGGCTTAATACAGAGAATATATGCAGAACTCCTATAACTCAACAATAAAAGACAAACAAACCAATTAAAAAGTGGGCAGAGGACTTGAATAGATACTTCTCCAAAGAAGATATACAAATGCTCAATAAGCACATGAAAATATGCTCAATATCACCAGTCATTAGGGAAATGCAAATCAAAACCACAATGAGATACCAGTTCACACCCACTAAGATAGTTATAATTTTTTTTAAAAAAGGAAAATGTGTTGACAAGGATATGGTGAATTTAGAACCCTTGTACATCGATGGTGTGAATGTAATTTGGTGCACTCACAGTGGCAAACAGTTTGGTGCTTCCTCAAATAGTTGAACAGAGACTTACCGTATCATCCAGAAATTCTGCTCCTAGGGATACACCTAAAATCATTGAAAGCAGGAACTCAAACAGATGCTTGTACATGGATGTTCATAGCAGCACTGATCACTGTAACCAAAAGGTGGAAAAAACCGAGGCGTCCATTTACAGATGAATCAATACACAAACTGTGGTACGTAGACACAACGGTATATCATTCAGCTGTTACAAGGAATGCAGGTCAGACGCATGCTACAACAGGAATAAACCTTGAAAATATTATGCTCAGTGAAATAATCCAGACACAAAAAAGACAAATATTGCATGATTCCATGTATATGAGGTCCCTAGAATGGGCAATTTCCTAGAGACAGAGAGTAGAATGGCGGCTGCCAGGGGCTGTGGGGAGGGGAGCATGGGGAGTTAGTGCTTAATGGTCATAGAGTTTCCATTTGGGGGATGAAAATCTTTTGGAAATAGTGGTGATGGTTGTACAATATTGTGAATGTACTCAATGCCACTCACTGACTTGTACACCAGAAAACAGTTAAAATAACAAATTTTATGTTATATATATTTACCACTATTTTTTAAATTTATAACATAATATTCCCCAAACCACTAAACTGTACACTTTTAATGGGTAAATTGTTCTGTATGTAAATTGTATTTCAATAAAGCTGTTTTTTAAAAAAGATGTGAAAGCAGAGATTGGGTAAAATAAAGGTTTGCTCTTGCTGGGCTTTGTCACATGCGTCCTGTTTTACCTGGGAGGGAGGGTTCTGAGGTCGGGGTGGTGGCTGCATGTTGGCCCCACTGTGCAAAGCAGATGGTGTGTGTCCCTGGGGATTTTTCCGGTTCTACATTGATATTTACTTCTAAAGATACTGCTTAGTTAGGCAGAATTTTCTACATCCATTCGTATTTTGCTTGGTATTCACTTTCTTGCAAAAATGGACAATCAAGACAAAGAAAACAAAAGGTCCAGTCACCACTCTTCATTTCACCTCAAAGCAAAACAGGATTATTTTCCAATTTTTTTTTTTTTTATAGAAAGCAATGCAGGTCCCACATTACCTCCTCTTCCATAAAAGAAGTGCTTTAGATGCCCAAAAGAAAAGCAAGTTTCTCCAAGGGCAAGAGACTGTGTATCTGTGATGTGTTGATGTCAAAGTCAGTGCCACCCCTACATGGGTTGGGGACGCATCCTGGCCCTGACGCCAAGAGTTATCCCCTTTATCAGAATGTGGTTTACATATCACCTGCAGCAGAATTCCCCAGATGCTTGTTGTTCTGGGGCTGACGTCAGGAGTTCTAACCAGCACCCCGTTGATTTTTAAGCACAGTTGAGAACACTGGTGTGCATGCTTTTGCTTTCCATATACTCTAAGAGGTTGCAGGCTTGGCTGTAAAGTCAGTGACTTGATGGAGTGACATTGCAAGTCTCCACTAGAAGTAACAACTTCTGCCATGACGACCCCTTGCTGTGATGCCCTTCCGTTCTCACCTGTCTTGCGCATGCTCAGTGGCTCCTGGTTCCTGATCAACTGGAGGAGTCTGAAATCCCACCATGCCCAGGTTTTCCTGGGCTGGGACCAACTGTGTTCTTGACCTGACCTTGAACCCAAAACAGCTCCAGCTTCAGGCCTTACCCTTCCTTAATGCCAGCCCTGGGATGCCCTCACACTATTTTAACAGTCTGACTAAGGATTTGGTTCGGTCCCCCACGCTTAGAACAGGTCCGCTAGATGCTAAATCAGGGCTGAACAGAGAGCAGCCCAGCTGAGGGTGCACCCCGCAGCGCACTGCCGGCTCTGGGCCTTTCTGACTGTCGGCAGCTCCATTTTCAGCAGAGACGGCAGCTGAGTAGGTCTTACTGCATCCCTCCCACTCTTGCCCTGGGGAACCTCTTCCTGTGTACACCATCCCCTTTCCGGGCCCTATTGTACAGTCTCTGAAATGGTATTTCTCAGTCATTTTTTAAAAAGAGGGTTTGTTTCAAACATGTGGTGAAAGAGAGCAGCCTTGCTAGAAATAAATGCTGCAGGAGTGACATGCTCAGGTGACTATTTGGTGTGAAGTCCCCACTGCCCCCTTTTCAAGGATGACTACACTTTAATAGAAATGCCTGCTTTAAAGAAAGGAGGCGTCTCCACAGGAAGGGCAAATCTGCCTGAATTCTAGACCCGGCAAGTTTCTGTAAACCTCTTCCGATTCTCCTCTCTGGGTGCTGCACCTCCCAGTGGAAGTTCCCCTGCAATGTGAATTTGTGCATCATCTTGGTGCCTCCTGACTGTTCACAATTTCATGTTTATGAATGTCCTTTAAAAACTCACCTACTCAACAAATATATCAGTGCCTTCTACGTACCAGTTAAGTACCAAGTATTCAAGGCTAAATAAGCAGATCTGAGCCAGTGGGTACAGACGAGGAAACCGTGCCAGAACGGCATGCGGGCGGATCGGGTGCCATCAGAGCCCTTGGGTTGGGGAGGGAGGGGTATTGAACACAGTGTTGAGGATTCAGGAAAGAGTCCTGAGAAAGTGATACCTAAACTGTAATCCGAAGGTTGAGTCAGATTTGAATCAAAATAACCTAGACCCAACCCATTCCCCAAAACAGGTGTTGACTAAATTCAGCGTTCTTCCTATCTTTCCTCTGAGATAGGAGGCCTTTCTAAATGAATAATTAATTACCTGAATAGGAAAGCCACTAAAAGGAACTTCGTGTACTCACATCACTTGGATTAATGAAAACTATTTCAACAGTCAAAAGATTCGAACTCCTGGGATGCTGTTTGTGCCCCCAGAGTGTGCAAATATTTCCCTTCTTGACACTATCATTTTCCTCATCTTTAAAGGAGCTGATAATGCTTGTCTCTGCAGGAAGGTGTTTGCTGTGACGTTTTGTTTGCCCTTTCAGGACATGAGATTACTCCATGTGGGTGACATTCTTTCCCTGGGAAACACTTTACACCCTCAAGAGAAGGAATCCCATTAAGAAAAGTGTGTTCAAGTCACATACGACATTGCTTTCACACTGCTCATTATTTGTGAAGAAAATGTAAGCAGCCGTTTCCGAGTTGAGTCCGTGATTATTAAAATAAGCCCACCAAATTAAAAGGCCGAAGACTTTCAGTTCCTCTGAGACAGCTACTCCGTGATTCATATTTTTAACTCCTAGAACCAAACAAAAATACTAAAAACAAAGAAATAAACCAAAAGAAAAGCAAAACACCACACCACCTCAGAGAGGCATGTAACAGCATTTATTAAACAATAACTCATTTTTTACCTCTTACCTCTCTATACTTTAGAATGCAAATTAAGTTAATGCTCATTTATTAATGTTTGTTGTCACAATTTTTCCTTTCTCACCATCATTCTAAGAAAAAGTAAATGGCATAGCTACCACAGTCCGCTGACAAGTTTTCAAGCAGGAAAACTAAACACTTAGGCCCCATTTCACACAAATGACCACAGAAAGTGACAACTGAAAATGTTGAATCGACAGCCACCATCACACACTGGGAACTCAGTAGGATTCTGTAGTAAGGTGGATTCAGAGATGCCCTGCGTCACATCGTGCCCCCAAAGGCAACCCAGGAAAAGTATAGATGGCGTCTTCTCCCCTAATTCAGTATTTTGCTAATAATCAATTCAAAAATATTTCTGAGGCCAACATGCACTTGGCAATCCAGAACTGAAGTTGATAGGGTCCTGTTAACATGTTTTATGCGGTGTTTTCAGTTGTGCATATCTTCCTAAATTAGGTCTTCGGCCAGAAATGGAGGGCCTCAACTTTGGAAGACTTCTTGGAAAAGTAGTCATGGACCTCTCCATTGCTTCCTTGGGCTGCTCTAAAGATGAGAAAGAGTACCGTAACACCCAACACCCAGCTCCCAGCTGGCCCAACCCAGCCTCACAATCCATTTTGATATCAAAGAGTTGTTTTCAGCCTCAAATATCCAGACTGAACCTGAAGAGAGTGAGCTTAGCACACGACCACTGAGCCTGTCTCGGAATTACCGAACATAGAGACCCAACTGGCTGCTCACTGGCAAACGCCTCTGCCTGGTCCTAACAGTGTTGGGAGAGGAACTCTAACTTCCGAGGCCTTGAAATTTTTGACACGTGTGCACAGACAGACTTAAATTTCTTTTTAGACAGTAGCCCTCATCCGCCTCTGGGAAGTACATGGAAACACTCCAACTTTTCCATGAGTACTGACTCGTCCGACATAGAGACCCAAACCAAAGGAATTTCTACTGTTAAAAACATACCTGCTCTAGAAAGCAAAGTTCAGCTGAACAGTACAGAAACACAGGCTGTGAATTCTGGCTTTGAAACCCTAGGGAACTCAAACAGTAATGGATGGCTTTCGTCTGACTAATTCGGCCGGAACATGGAACCTCAGTTCAGTTCTGTGGAGAGCAGATGTGTGGGGAACTACACAGTCTCCAACTTCTAAAACCAACTTCTAAAACTTGCCCACGTGTAGGACAGCATTTACAATTTCCTTCTGGATTTAGAAAATGGAGAATGCAAACAACAGTATCAACTCTGTTAAATAGAGTCGATGATGCGGCTGCCGTGATGCTTTGAGATTCTTCGCCTTTTGTACTTGTGAACACGGACTTTGTGTATAAATGTGAGTGTATTATAAAGGGTAAAATGTGGATCTAAGAAAAGAAGAGAAATAATAACAAAACAGTAGCTGATACTTATTGAGCACTTTCTCTGTCTGGTGTGGCACCAATCACCTTAAATCTACTTCTCATCTAATCCTTTGGAATCCTAAAGGAGATGCAGTTGGCATCACCTTCCACAGGTGATGAGACGCTGCAGCACTTGCAATCAGGGGTGAAGCTGGGATTAAAAGCCAGGTGTGTTGGAGTCTGAGGCCGCGCTCTTCACCAACACCCTGCAGAGCTGTTTCCCTAGGAAGTTAGCTGTTAGATCGAGTGGAAATGGGTCTCTCGATTCCTCCATTGGGTCCTGACGCCAATCCATCCTCTTGTTGGATAGCTCTTCAGGTTTGTGAAAACTGGAGCTGAACAGGAGCAAGCTAAGGACAGAGCCCCATGGGGCACCACTCCAAATGCCTTCGCGGACGCCATCAAATCTGTAATCACCGTCCCACGAGTGCAGTGTTTTTAAGCGGTTATTACTCCGCCTGTGCTATTCCCTGGCTGTGTGGTTCTCAAGGGCATCATGCTGAAGTCCTGATATAGAATATTTACACACTTCTCTGGTTTTTCTAGCAAGTCTATCAAAAATTAAAAATGAATGAGATTGACATGCCTTTTTTTTTTTTTAACTGGATGCATGCTGGCTGCTTATATTCATAAAGTGTCTCATTAAAAATTCATTGTAGTGGCCGGCCCCAAGGCTGAGTGTTTAAGTTCTCACGCTCCACTTTGGTGGCCCGGGCTTTTGTGGGTTCTGATCCTGGGCGCAGACATGGCACCATTCATCAGGCCATGCTGTGGCGCCATCCCACATGCCACAACTGGAAGGACCCTCAGCTAAAAATATACAACTATGTACCAGGGGGCTTTGGGAAGAAAGAGGAAAAATAAAATCTTTAAAAAAAAAAATTCATTATAGAATCTTTCCAGATAAATGTCAGCTCACAGAGTATGACTTGAAAAATCCATTTTCTCCCTCTTTTTGAAAATCAGATCCACATTTTCCAAAATATGGCCTTTCCAGCTATTCCCTATTTTCTATGATTGTCTCTAAAAATTCATATTGATGGAGCTATCTTGGCTACACTGACTCCCCAGGCTGTAACTTGTCCAAATCAGGACACTTTAATTGCGTTAGAGCAGCTTTAAACTCTGTTAGAATTTCCTTAAAACTTTTTTTTTTTGGCTGGGGAAGATTCGCCCTAAGCTAACATATGTTGCCAATCTCCCCCCTTTTCTCTTCCTTTTCCCCACCGGGGCCCCCAGTACATATATAGTTGTGCAGAGTTGTAAGTTCTTCCATGTGAGCTGCCGCCACAGCATGGCTACTGACAGAAGTGATGCGGTTCTGCAACGGGAACCAAACCCAGGCTGCTGAAGTGGAGTGCACAGAACTCTAACCACTAGGCAATCAGGGCTGGCTCCTCTTTAAAACTTTTTTAATGAGAAAGAAAAAATAAAACCCTAACATTCTACATTCCCATCAGATTTAACCACTATTACCATCTTGGCATATTTTGCTTCCAGGTTTTTTTTAAAAGAAAAATCACTCCACTGTTTTTATAAAAATGTGTTATTAAAAAAAGCTTATGATATAAAGTCCAAAAAAATGCAATAAATAGAAAGGTAGCCATTTTTAATCACCCCCTAATTCCACAGCCAGAAATGACTATTGTTAACATTGGGTGAACATTGTATTAGACATCTCCCTATGCATAAAGATAGGAGGACAAATGGAGAGAAATACTTTCATAAAGATATAATCATCCTAAAATATCACTATTAATAAAAGACGTTAAATTTGTTTTTACTTGAATTTAATACAAGAAAATTAAACTGAAGGAATTTTTGAAACTCTGAAGTTTCTTCACTGCAAGAGATATTATTTCCTAAAAATAACTCTCAATTTAAATGAAGAAATTGTGAGAAATGTTAAGAGGTCAATATTGTTGGCCTTTCAGGGGCCGGCCCCGTGGCCAAGTGGTTAAGTTCACGCATTTCACTTCTGCAGCCCAGGGTTTTGCTGGTTCGGATCCTGTTTGGAGTGGACATGGCACGGCTCGTCAGCCCATGCTGAGGCGGCGTTCTTCATGCCACAACTAGAAAGACCCACAACTAAAATATGCAACTATGTATTGGGAGCCTTTGGGAAGAATACGAAAAAAAAAAAGAAGATTGGCAACAATTGTTAGCTCAGGTGCCAAGCTTTAAAAAAATATATTGTTGGTCTTTCAAAGTATGTATTTCAATTTTTGACAGTGTTTGCTGACTCTTGGTTTTGAGAGATGACAGCAAGTCCTTTCATATTTCTGCCCTCCCCCCGCCCATACCTCCCTGTTTTGTTATTGTACTTTGTGCAGGGTTGTAACTTTTATATTCTTTGGAACCCAGAATAGTTCTGTATCAGCTCACGAGCCGACCTTGAAGCATAGCTCCTCCATCCCATATCCTCCACGTTGAGAATGGCTGCCTGCTGCCTTTCGTCTGTGGCCTTTGGGCTGGCACAGTGCCCTGGGGTCAACTTCCTTCAGAACGTGGAGGCGCCGTTCCAGTGTCCCTGGCACTGAATGTCGCTGTGGGGAAGTTGCAGATCAGACTGATTTTGGTTTTGGCCTCGTAGATGTTTTGTTTTTTCTGCCTGATGTCTTAAGAATCTGTTCTTTACCTTGAAATCCAGTAGCTTAACTATACTCGAGTGTTCTATATCAAAATTTCCTGAAATATTGTGTGCTCTCTTGGTACAAGTTCTGTTCGTTTTCTTTTTCAGGAAAATGGTCTTGTGCTACGTCTTTAAATGCCTCTTCTGTTCCATTGCACGCTCTCCACCTCAATCCCTGTGTTGTCTTGTGACTGACATCTATTTCCTTCTTTCCAGTGTGATTTTCGTGTCTTTTTCACTGGCATGCTCCAGGATTATGCCAAACCTTTCCAACTTTGCTGGTAATTCCATTTCCATCCACATCTAATTCTGCCCCTTGCTTTCTTAATCTATTTATTAACAGTGAGATTTTGGTCCTCCATGTATTTCCTTATGTCTGCAACTTCCCTTTTAATCTCTTTCTGTAATTTTATTTTTTTTTCCATTTGGCTGTTTTGTTGACTTCATACTTTTATTAAACGATTTTTTTAGAGTGAAACAACTGTGCGGAATTTACTTCTGTTCCTGAAGTTGCGTTCTCTTGGGTTGGTCTCCGTCTCTTCCTTTACTTCGCCCTCTCTTCCTGTCTCCCAGCTTTTTTTCCTTGTTTGCTGAAATATATTTGCATGTTGGCAGAGCGGACCTGTCAGTCCTTACCGGCTTATTCATACCTGCATTCCTGATACAGTGGGAGTGACTTCCTACCTTCCTTCCAGGTGCTTTTTCCTTCTGTGGTTTGGGGGTTTTGTGCTCGTTCCTGCTGAGGGGGTGGGGAGCCCGGGCAGAGAGCTCAGCCGTGCTACAAAGGCCTGGAGGAAGCCCTGAGCTCTCATTTCTCTCCTGAGATGTTGGGAAATCTCCTCTAATCTCTTTACTGACATTGGATTTCAATTTTCCTTACACAAGTTCTTTCTACACTTTTTAGTCTAAAAATGTTCCTCCTTAACATAGCAGACAGACTCCAGCTGGAAGGTAATGTTTCACTTTCTCTTTGTTTTCTGTCAACACTTTACTAACAGCCACAAGCAGCAATAAGCAAGAAGCAAAAGACTGATCTCTTTAGAGTCCTCTGTAATGGATTTTAACTAGTATCTGCAGCCATCATTTTCGATTTCACCCACTTGATGCTGTTCTTACTACTCCACATCACTCTCACTTATAAAATCTCACCTCATCAAAGAAAGTCGTGTATAGTTGTATTTTCTTCAGATGCTCTCTCCTTTTTATCCTCAATTGTATAAATTGCAATTGCAGCAAGAGCCATGTGTTTTAGAATTTTTGCACCATCTTGGGATATCTCATCTTTTAGTATCTCAGGTTATGAAATCAAATTAGTTTGCCTGTCTAGAGTCTAGAGCATATGTCAAACTGCTTAGTCTTCCCTGCTTTGCCTTAACAATGGAAATTCTAAAATTACATGAACGTTTTCTCCAAGGTTATAATCATGTCTTTAAGAAAGGTAGTTCTTACTCCGCTATTGAGTTCAAGGCCACCAGGCGTCAATGAGAGTCATAGGATGGTGTTTCTCCCTCATCAGTAGTATGCATTCGATGAGTACTTACTGTGGGCCAGGCAGGAGACTAGGTGGGATACAAAAAGGACCAAGGTATGGTCCCTGTTTTCCAGAATCTTGCTGTCTGAAAAATAGTATTGTAGTAATAATAATGGTTAAAATGTTAAATGCCAGGTACTCTTTTAAGTATTTTATATGCTCCAACTCATCTAATTCTCAGCGGTGGTTTGAGACAGGTACCACTATCACCCCCGTTGGAGAGTTGGGAAAACAGGCAAACTCAACCAAGTTCGTGCATGCAGTGAGACACACGGTTGGGATTTGAGCTCCCAACCACATCTAACAAGGGGCCATGTTCTTATCACAACATTGTACTGCCCGTCTACACACCTGCATCATAGTCCCAGGTGCCCTTTTTATCAGCCCTGCTCTGCGTGTTTACCTGTACTTCCCTGCATCCTTGAATGTTAGTTCTAACAATTTGATTTTTTACTTGATTTATATCACTTATGGGGACTCTTACTCTGTTGTTTTATCAGTATCATTCCTGCCCCTTGATCTACTTGTGGATTTATATTTCTGATATTTTTTCCTATTTCAGTGATTAGTCTCCATATCTTCCTACACTTTATTAATCTAATTTCTAATTATTTTTTCCATCTATCTCCCTTTAGTGTTTTCTTATATTATTCTTTTCTGTGTGTGTTTGTTTACCTGCCTCCAATACTCATACATTTTAATGAAGTTTTTCTCTTACCATCATATGTTGACTCAAGCTCTGGTTTGACACAGAGCTAAAGTTAGCAGGAAAAAGCAGATAATTTACAGAATAGGAACTACAAACAGCTAACACAAAGTAAAAAGCAATTGAAATTGTGTTTTGACATATCTTCAAACTCACTGATTCTACCCTCAGCTGTGTCCAGTCTGCTGATGAGCCCCTCAAAGGCATTCTTCATTCCTGTTATGGTGCTTTTTATTCCTAGCATTTCCTTTTGATTCTTTCTTAGAGTTTTCAGCTCTCTGTTCACATTACCCATTTGTTCTCACATGCTGTCCACTTTTCCTGTTAGAATCCTTAGCATATTAATTTTGGCTGTTTTAAATTCCCAATCTGATAATTCCAACATCTCTGCCATAGCTGAGTCTGGTTCTGCTGCCTGTTTGTCTCTTCGAACTATGTGGGGGTTTTGTCTTTTAGTATGCCTTGTGATTTTTTGTTGAAAGCTGGACGTGATGTTTTAGGTAATTGGAAGTGAAGTAAATAGGTCTTTTGTGTGAGGTTGTATGTGTATCTGGCTAGAAGTTAGGCTGTGGCGTCAGAGGCTTCGATTTCCTCTCATGTTCTTGTTTTTGTGTCCTCTGTTATCTTTCGATTTCCATGGAGACCCCTTCTTAAATAAGATCTGAGCTTTGCTGCTCTTTCAGCTGAAGGCCTCTGTTATCCTACAGAAGCCCTATCAATGGGGGGTGGGGTGCAGGGGGAGGGGCAGTGTTCCACAGGCCTATGGTTACATCTCAGTCTGTCAGTGAGCCCTGTCCCTGGGCTGTGGCCTGCACGAGTGCTTCTCAGCTTTCCGCCTCCTCCCTTAGGAGAGACAAGAAGGCTGGCGGGGCTGGAGCTGGGTGTTTCCCTTCTCTCACCTTGGCTAGGCTGTGGTATAGCCAAGTTAGTTAGGCCCTGGGGAAAGTTTCCCTTGAAAGGCAGTTGTATTTCAAAATGGCTACTTTTCTCCTCCCCCTTTTGGAAGTCTGAGGGGATTTCTCTTTGATATACACCCTGAGAACCTGGTAGAGCTCCTGGGGGTAAACCTCACAAAAGTGTGGAGGGTCCACTAAGATTGGACCCAGAGTTTTCAGCTCTCAAGCCTCACGCGCTGACCTCCAGCGACTGGTCAGTTTCAGTGGCAGCGTTCCTACCAGTTCCGGCTCCAGCGGCGGCTCCGCGCGCTCCGCCGGGATGCTCTGGATCCGTCTCTAATTCTCAGGCCAGTAGTGAGCATGTGATCGCAGGTCTCTGACGGATCTAAGACATATGATTTTCAGTCTGTTCAGCTCGTTTCTTGTTGTGACAAAATTGTGTTTTCAAATAATTATCCAAGGGAATGGGAAAATTTTCATGGCAAAATTGTTGGGTGGAAAAGGCCAGATTCAAAGCTGAATGTGGTCACATGATATCAGGAGATTTTTAAAATAGAATTTTCTCTCACAATTGTTCTTCTGTCCCTGAGGTCCCTGCCCATTGATTCAACGACATTCAAGTTTTGGAGGAAGGGAAAAACATACTGCCCCGAAAAACAAAAAAGCCTTTGAAGCACTGAGTGGATTTTTTAAACTAATAATGAGCACGGCTGTCTAAAATCAAAGAGCTTTTTATTTGCCAGATCCAGGAGAGAACTGTGGAGAGAAGAGAGAGGTGTTTTTTGTGCTTTGGGTTTGTAAATAACCTCAAGGCCTGCTCACTCTCGCCTCCTCCTTGAGGGAAAACCGTGGGGAAGCAGGAATGCAAATACCCCGAGAAAGCCTTGGGTGTCATTTGCACAATATTCTCCGGAATCGCACTGTCTTGTGAGGCCCCTCGCCAATGTGGGGTGGTCACTAAGGTGTATCTCCAGGCAGAGGGGAGTTTGAGACAGTGCCCGCGAGTTCCTCACAGCCTGCACTGGGTTTGGGGAGAGCTGAAGTCCCCCCGTGCCTAGTGAGAGATGTGTCCTGGGTATGTGAGAAATGAGCGCAGAGTAATGGCTCCAGGGCTGAGCCCGTGCTGGGGCTAATCTGAGTGGCAGGTGCCGAAAGGCCAGGCCAGGCCAGGCCAGTTGCACCAGAAATGGCTGGTGCAGAGACAGACATCGGCAGGGACGAGTGGAAGGAGACATCTCGACAAGGCCAGAAACGGCTGAGGGCAGCACATTGTGGGAGTCTCCTCCCGGTTTCCGTGATCAGGGGGGGATTGGAGCTGTTTACCGAAAATCATTTTCTCTTCTTCCGGAGGGGACGAGATCTCCCAGGCTTCCTTCCAGTTAGGTGCGGCTGCCAGGTGACAGGGTTCTGCATCATAGAATATGAGCACAAGTGCAGTTTGCATTTCTAGGTCAGGGCTTTTTAGAAGTAGGTGTGCCCCTCCACGCACGTGTTCTACCCACACACAGTTGAATATAGATGATAAGGAGGTCTGGAGAATGGCAGCACTACGAGCCAGAAGGAGCCAGTTCCCGGGATTATCTTACGGAAAATATCACCTGCCAACCTGGAATGCATGTTTATGACTTGACATGAGAGAGAAATAAACTGTCCTACGTATATATAGGGGGATATTTATCACAGCTGCTTGCCTCAGCCTAAATCCGCACCCAGATATTACCCCAGGTGAAGACAAAATAACTGAGAGAACTTGAAACTTTTTTTTGAAGGAAAATCTTTATTATTTTTATGTATAGAAAACTCAACATTGAACCCATTTTGGTGGCAAGTTCTTTTGCTTTTGCCTTTTCCAGCTTGGCAATGCGAGCCCCAGATTTTGGACCAGGACATCGCCTCCCCAGTGATGGGGGACCTCATCATATCTGTCACTGTGATTGGGCCTGGTAGCTCCTGCCAGCTTAGCCAGCTCCTTTGTCTTCCAAGTTAACCTGTGAAGGCGACGGCGGGACAGGTCTTCCTGCGGACGAGATGTCCCAGCCTGACCTTCCTTTTCTTAATGCAGTAGGAAACCCCCATGTTACGACACCGGGCAGGCAAGAAGAGAACCGGCTCAATGGGATCCACATCCTGCACAGTCACCAGCAACTGAGTCTTCTTGTTCTCCACCAAGGAGGTGACAGTATTAACCCCTGCTTGAAGGACAGGTGGCCCCTTAGGGGAACATCTCCTTTGCTAGTAGCTTTCTTCTCAGCCTGGGCCAACAATCTCTGCTGCCTCTCTCACTTTGTCTCTGGTCTGTACTTTGGGGACAGCTAAGCAGTTGAGTAGCTGTTTGGTGGCCCAAGCCCTGGGGAACTGCTTAATCACAGGGGGGCACTTTCAGCTGCTTCTAGAGGATAGCCCTTTGCCACTGCACCCAGATGTGGTGAGGCCACTTGACAAAGTGAATGAGGTCCCTTTTGGTCTAGATGTCCCCTCCAATGCCAAGATGCTGGGCCTTTTCTCAAACAGGGGATTGACCACCTTCTTGCATTGCCTCCTGCTTCTTCATGACAGCAGGGGCCGGGGCTACAGAATCTGAAATTTCTAATGGAGTGAGAATAAATCCTGACTTCACTGAGTAAATTCCTGAGCCACAACTCAACAACAACAAAAAAACAACCCAATTAAAAAGTGGGCAAAGGACTTGAAAAGATATTTCTCCAGAGAAGACACACAAATGGCCATTAGTTACATGAAGAGATGCTCAATATCAATAATCATTAGGAAAATGCAAATCAAAACCACAATGAGATACCACCTCACACACATTATGGCTATTATTAAAAAAATCAGAAAATAACATATCGATGAAGATGTGGAGAAACTGGAGCAATTATGCATTGCTGCTGGGGATGTGAAAGGGTACAACCGCTGTGGAAAACGGTATGGCAATTCCTCAAAAAGTTAAGCATAAAATTACCATGTGATCCAGCAATTCCAATTCTGGGTATAGACTCAAAAGAAGTGAAAACAGGGACTGGATCAGATATTTGTACACTTGTGTTCATAACCGTGTTATTCACAGTAGCCAAAATGTGGAAGCAATATAAGAGTCCGCTGACAGATGAATGGATGAACAAAATGGGATATATACACACAATGGAGTAGGTTTCTTAGCATAGTTAAATTCATGGAAGCAGAAGGTAGAATGACAGCTGCCAAGGGCTGAGGGGAGGGGAGAATGGGGAGTTGTTGTTTAATGGGTATAGACTTTCAGTTAGGGAAGATAAAAATGTTCTGGAGGTGGATGGTGATGATAGTTGCACAACAATGTGAATGTACTTGATGCCACAGAACTGTACACTTAAAAATGGTTAAAATGGGGCCAGCCCCCGTGGCCTAGTGGTTAAGTTCAGCACACCTGCTTCGGCAGCCCAGGTTAAGTTCCAGGACATGGATCTACACCACTTGTCTTTCAGTGGCCATGCTGTGATGATGGCTCACGTACAAAATACAGGAAGATCAGCAACAGGTGTTAGCTCAAGGAGAATCTTCCTCAGCAAAAAAAAAAAAAAAAGTTTAAAGTGGTAAATTTTATGTTATGTATATTTTACCACAATAAAATAAATTCTTAAGACAAACTGTAAAATCAGAAGAGGCCAAGTTACCTTAAGATGAAGTATTCTTCTGCAGTGGAGTGGAAATGATGGTGCATGGGTAAGTTGAGTTCAGTTTCTGTGTATTGCGATCAGGATTTTCATTTCATTTAATGGAATGGAGTCTAATTAGGGTAGGAAATACCAAAGTGCATGGTATTTAATAAAGATGAGTATTGCTTAACGGAACTTTTATTTCTGTTATATGTATGTATGGAGTTGCCACAGAACATGTTTCTTACTATGGACCATGGGAATTTGAAAGCCACTGTCTTAGAGCCACTGTCACCACTGATACATTTCAACCCATTACATGAATGTTATGTGAACTACTTAGAAGGAAAAATAAACATCCATTGAGATTTTTTTTAATAAGCAATGCTGTAAAAATGTAGTAGTGTTTGTCTCTGGATTGTGAGAATCTGGATTTTTTTAATCTTTTCTTTATTTTCTAAGACATCCACAGTGAGCATGTCCTGATTCTACAACAATTTTAAGTAGCAGAGATGGATCCAGGTTGACCAAGCTGTTTCTTCCATTAGAAGCCAATTTGAAAGAGCTGTGGGAAGTATTTCTGGCCTAGAGTGCGCAGGAATGCTCATGTGCCCACGTGCCATGATGAGGACAAGGGGGCACCGAGGGCACAAAGTCACACAAGAGGCAGCCCCTGCTTTTGGGAGCTGACAGACCTGTAGACAGAAAATTTCAGCACAGCCCCGGGAGCGCTCAGGGTAGCCAGGTACCAGGTAAAGACTCCTATAAAGAGCTGGGGCTCTGGGCTCTGGGGAAGCGCCTCCAGACCGTGCTTCTCCACTTAGGCCAGGGCATCTGTAACAAGCTGCTGGTGATGCTGGTCTGTGGCCCACACTTTGAGTAGCCAGATCTGGGCTCAGCTGCTCACTTTCTATAGTCAGCTTTCTTTGGTCACTGGGGTTTCTTGATGTTTAGCGCATTGCCCTGTACCTGGACTCTTCCTGTCAGCCAGCCCTGTTCCATTGATGACTCAGCTGGACAGTCTCTCTGGCTTTGATTTCTTTTTCTCCTGTTAAGTCACTTCCCTCAACTCCACACTACAGCCCACACGCAAGCAACTGCCTTCTCTGTCCTCCCACCTCCCACACACCTGTCCGGGAAAGGCAATACCAGAGCTAGTACTCACACTGGGTGTGCCCAGAGGATCACAGATCATGCAAAGTAGAGCCTGGGCAACCTGGATGGGTCAGAGTCTACTTCCTGGAGGAGGTGCTATTCGATCTAGTGCCAGGTTGAATAGATGCCAGCCGGTGAAGAGCAGGGACATGCACAAATGGAGGCACGGAGGCATGGAACGGCATGTGCTGGGGGGCAGCTGCAGTCACTGGGCGCAGTGGAGTGTAAAGGAAGAGGAAGGGAGTGGAGGGCTGGAGACTGCAGGGAGGTCTGACCAAGGAGGTAGGGGCCTCGGGAGCCATCGGAGGAGCTTAGCCTTCCTCCTTTAGATGATGGAGCTGGGGGATGGTCATGCAACGGTTTCTGGAAGGGTGTGAAGGGGCAGATTTCTAGTTCAAAGCATCGTTCTGGGGCTCAGGGGAGGATGAGACGCAGAGGGCCCCCCCTGGAGGCAGGGAGATTTGCTGGGAGGCCAGGCCTGGTGGGAGTGAGTAGGAAGAAGGCTCTGGGAAGAAAATGTGAGGTGCAAGGGACCTTGAGCTGCAGAGTGGGGTTTGGACTGACTGTGTCACTGCCCTGAGCCCGGTCTCCCCTCCCGTGCAGCAGGGGTTTGCTCTCTGCTATGCAGGGGGTGATGAGGTTGCCCTTTGAAAGATGCCACTTGGTGGTGTGGGTCATGACCCATTGGAGGGTCAAAAGATCAATACATTAAGTTGCAACCAGCATTTCATTTATGTGAAATAGAATAGGCTAGGAAATCTCAAATTACGTGACATGTAGCATATTGGTTTTTGTTCCTCTCATACACACGCATGCCCACACACACATATTTAACAGTTTGCAAGCCACTGCTTTAGAGTTACTGTCTACTGATAAAGCCAAGAGGAGAGACCACTGCCATGTGTTGGGTCTGTTGGCAGCCTCTCCCTCTGGCCCACTGCAGGAGGTGGTGAGCACACAGTGACTTCTTTATGCACAGGATAAGATGGTCTACATTTGGGAAAGGTGTGCTGGGGGTATAGACTCCCAGAGGGTTGGGGAGATGGCGGTTGTGGTCCCTGCTGCCTCCTTGCCAAATCTAACATGTCTACCAGCACCACAGAGCCAGGCAGGCACAGAAAGAGACTGCTAACCCAAGTGGCGTGTATTTTCTCTTTCTTTTTCTCATCTTTTCCTAGGCATTGTGCTGCAATAACCTATGTCTAAGACATGACTTAATTCTTTAAGAAGCTGTTTACTGTCTAAGGATTTTGATATAGGGTCATTCCACTGCAATGTACGTTTGTGATCAAGTGGCTTGTGTGTGTGTGTGTGTGTTGTGCCTTTTAGAGGAAAACTGTAAGGACACGTGTGAAGACAGTTACTAACGTGGTAAAGAAGTAGAGCAGACTGGAGCAAACAAACGTGGAGTCTGTAAGCACAGCAGAGAAACTTCTCACTGAAAACAGCCTGTCCTCATTTCCACTCCTAGAAAACCTACCAAGAGCCACTCAAATATTTCCAGTCCTCTCCTAGAGCACTAGCACACCATCAGGTCCCTGTGCATCCATGACACTACGGAGTGTGGAAGGGGTTTCTAATCATGGCCGCCTCCCTTGGAGAAGCACTTAGGGGAGTGTGTCCCACACAAGACAGCAGAAAGCTTGCTCCCACAGCCACCACTTTCTAGCTGGGTGACCAACCTTGAGCAAGTTACTTAACTTCTCTGAGATGTGGATTTCTCATCTTTAATTGAGGGTAATTAAAACTTCCCTACCCACATCTCAGGGTTGTTGTGAAAGAGTGTTGCAAATGGCAAATCACAATAGCAGTGGGAGCTTTTATTATTATTATTAATCCTAATAACAACCTTGCCAGGCAGTCGGGGCACAAAGTCAGAGGCTCAGCGATACTGAAGTGATTCATCTGGTGTCACCAGCTGCCTGGGGGAGGAACAAAAGTGGAACCCAGGTCTTCTGGTACCCGGTTCAGTGCTATTTTCCCTATAAATAACCAGGGGGAAGAGAGGGCAGCTGACCTTCCACTGACAATTTATTCATGGTTGATAATTTAAATGTAACCAAGAGCTATGATGATTACATCTTTTTTCTCTCCTAAACCTTGAGATAAGACTTGGAACAAGGTACCCAATTTCCTTCCATAATAGTTTTTCCATCGAAACTGTGTAAACTCACGTTCTGTATAAATTCTTATGGCGCGATGCCCAGGAAAGGCCAGAGGACCAAAGGACACATAAGCAAGGCCGCTGCGGTGGGCGGTAGTCCCTGGCATCTTACTAGCATTCACTTTGTAAACTTCTTTTTCAGAGATATTTCTGAAGTCCCCAGAACCAGTGATGCCATGCTATCTGTCCATCTGTCTATCTGTCTAGTCGAATTTTGATCCAGCCCATGCTGAGTGTAAAAAGGCCTGTGGTTTATGAAATTCCTCCCTCGCTGGATCAAGGGGATCAGTCATTCATCTGGCATAATGCCTGCTACATAGACGGTTCTCAGTAATTACTTACTGAATAAATGAATTATTTAGTCGAGCTGGGTCTCACTAGCCTTAAAGGCATAAAAAAGACATGGATGTGGAGCAAGAAGCCAGAGGCCTAGATTTCGGTCCTGGCTCTGCTGCTTACTACTGTGAGACCCTGGTTTCAGCATTTACTCTCTCTAGACTTCTGGTTCTTCTTCTACGAAAGGAAAGGGTTGGACTAGATCAGAGGGGCAACTTGGTTTCCATTCGGATGCTGGCCGCAGTCAGTCGGCAGTGGCTGGTGGAGTGCTGTTGTCAGGCTCCAGGAAGAGTGCCCACATGGAATGATAATGTCCACCTGGGTGCTGGACACTGCGGGCAGGACGTGCACGCCGCCCATTTGCCACCACTAGACTGAGTCATCTCGAAGACCTTTTAGTTTTATGAATCTATAACGAACAAGGGTAGTGGATTTGGTAGAAACTGAATTATAGAATTAACTCAGGTAGCTCTGTGTAATTTCTGTGTTTTATGTCAGAAAGCTTCTTTTCCTGTGGTTCTGGGATGCAAGAAATAAAGAACTAGAGAGCTGTATACTGGGGCATAATCAGGTTTACGGGTTAAGAAGGGCCTCCGGAAGCTCTCCCAACATCTCTAGGAAGTAGTGGGAGCGCATTACTGAGTACAGGTTATTTCTCCCATTTTACAGAGAGAGTATTTGAGTCATAGAGGTAGAATTATCTGCCTCAGGTCATTTGTGGGTCTAGGTGTATATTCGGGTCACTTAACTCGCTGGTGCTTTCTTTCCTAGTAAAACGAGTTCTAGCTAATTCAGTACACTTACGAGCCCTGCCTCAGTACCTGGCCAGAGTCACTCTTGTTACTCTCCCTATGGACCCTTCATCCTGGGCCTGGTGATGGACTTGCTGTTGCTTCCTTGTTTATTCCTTGTCACCAACCCATGACTCTCACCCCATCGAGACTCGTTTCTGCTTACTAGCTTTAGCGGATCAAACCCAACAACCTCCTGACTCTCTCTTCTCTATGTTCCTTTATTCCAGGACTTGTGAGGAAATGGCTATTAAGTTGCTAATCAATTCTCATGAGCCACTGTAAATGTCAAAGTGATGCTCTGGTTCCCGGGGAGCAAACTGTCACTTGTAACAGAACCACACTTCAGAATGTGCAAATCCTTTAAGATAACATTCCTGGAAGTAGCAACAGCACATAGCAGAAAACAGAGTTTGATCTGAATTTCAATCTTCGTTTTACTTTTTGTTGGCTCTCTGACTGATTTCCTGATCAGTAAAATGGGAATACCAAGGATGGTTGTGAGAAAGAGAGGGCAGAATTATATAAAGTACATGTTTCAGTGCCCGTGCACACAGGGATCCGGTGAGCGCTGGTTTCCTCCTCCATTAAAAGAAGAAAATCATCTCATGAAATAATAACTTCAAAATGTCACACCCCCCAAAATCCCAAAGTTAAGAATGCTTGGAGTACTCACGATTGTGTGTGTGTGTTGTTGTTTAGCAGTTCAGGTTGTAGTGGGGTGATGAACAGGCCTCCAGAGCCCTTTGGAGCTTGCCAAGAAATTAGGCAAAAGAGAAATTAATGAGGAAAGCCCATCCTAAGTAGACTGCCATAAACATGAACCAATGTGGAAGCAGGAGTGGTGCCGAGACTCCTCGATTGCTCCCTGCTCCGCTGAGTCGTCCTCAGTGGAAAGCAGAGAACGTTGTAACTGGGAGCAGGAAGACAGAAGGGAGGCCCTAGGTTGGGGCGGCCACCTGAGCCCAGCAAAGGGACCGTTCCGAAGAGTCATGCTGCCTGTCTGGTGTCGGCCTGTCTGTCCAGTACACAGGTGAGGGCCTGCTGTCCTAGGAAAGGGGGTTCACCTGAGCGGTGTGTCACCTAGAGTACACAGTGTGAGCAAGGAGCCCTGTCTGAGGACAGAGGGCACAGCGCGCCCAGCCCCTCTGGGTCTGGGGGTGAGGCCGACCTCCCGTGAGACAGATGGAAAGAACACTGGCCTCGGCAGAGGAAGGGGCTCAGTCCAGGCTGCACAGCCCCCGTGTCTCTCTACGCCGTTTCCTCACATAGAGGGAAGGCTTAGACTAGGGGAACTTTAAGACCCTCCCGCATGAAGGTTCTGTGGGCTTCCACACCCCCACCTGCTTAGGGACCAAGCTCTTTGCAGAGAGAACTTTGCAGGTCCTGCTGCCTGCCTCTGCTCTCATTTCTGCAGGGTGCGCCTGGTCTCTTTGCCCTCTTTTGAAGATAAAGAAACTGAGGCTCAGCATCCTTAAGTACCGAAGATTCATGCTTTGCATTGAATGGGTTCTCAATAAAAGCTGCCCTTGTAACTGAAAGGAATGAAGCTCAGTGGGCAAACAGACAAAATCACCTCTTTGTCTGAGGAAGGCTATACTGAGTGCCCCTGCCCGCCAGGGTGCTCCGGGCAGAGGCCTCCACAGCGTGATGGCGGGAATTAGGTTGGTGTTCTCTGGAGACAATCTGATCAAGCCTGTCAAGAGGGTAACATCCTCCTACTCTTTGTCTCAGTGATTCCACCTTCTGAAGCTATCATAGGAAATAACGGAACTTTTGACAAAGATTTTACAGAAAGGCTCATTGCAGTAGTATTGTTTCTTAGTGTACATCAGTGGGTCTCACCAGAGGGCCCTGTGTCCTGAGTCCCCAGCGAGATCTGAGAGAGCAAAGCGCCCCAGCGCCCTGGTCTTTGCATGCAACTCCAGGGAGAGACGCTCACAGTGACACCAGATGGACCCTGGGCCCCTTCCCAGGGTGGAGGGAGCCCTGAGGCCCTGGTGCCATCTGAGCAGCGTTCCTGGAACGCTGATGGTGGGGATTGCCTGCACCCACCCCATGCCGTGGCATTAGACAGTCTTCAGGAACCAAGAGGTGACTTGGAGCCAAGGGAGAAAGAGCCAGCTGACAGAAATTAACCTTCCACTGTCAGATGGGGGCCCAAAATAGAAGGAAGTGCAGTAAGGAAAAGAAAGTTGTATTCCTTGCTTTCCTGAGTTCTGGGGGGCAATTTGTATTTGCCACATTTGTGACAAAATGTTACATGGAAAAGAGATATGACGTGATACGGGTTCAGTTACATCAACGACATACATGCACACACTAGAAAAGAGACTGGAAGGAAATGCCTTCTCTCCTTCAACACACGCTCGTGGTCCAATGTGCCAGCATGCTGTCTGTAGTTAGTACTGGTAGCAGGATTAAATAGGATTTTACCATTTTCTTTATACATCTTTATTTTTTTAATTTTCTATCCTGCACATATATTGCTTATGGAATGATAAAAAATTAAAATTAGTGTTAGTCTTTCTCAACTATACGTTGCTGGTTTCTTAAACCCATATAAAATTTGTGTTTGAAAGAGCGTGTATCTTGTTTTTCTCAAATACTCTGACACAGAAAGCTTATGCAAGATAAGACCACATGCCAGAGGTTTCTGCCCCACCCCAAACCTCTAATCATATTTTTAGTGAGTTTTGGCAGGAATGGGTGTAGAAGTAATAATTGCATTATTTCAAATATACTGCATTCCTTTGCTGATATGGATCATTCCTGATTGATTTATTCTCGCTGCAATGCTTCCTCTGAAAAAGAAATATGTAGCTTGGAGTCAGACACTTGAGTCTGAATCAGCAGTTTCACGTACAACTGTGAGACCCAAGGCATGTAGCCTTACCCTGTTTTATAAGTAAGCTTCAGTTTGCCCACTGCTAACAGGAATAATAATGTTGTATGATTTGTAAGAAAAAATTCATTAATGTGAATTACTATGCAAATTCTTCATTTTCTCTGCATCTTCCATTTACAATTTTCACTAAAATTATATTATACGTATGTTTCTATATCCATAAACTTCAGGGAAATGCAAACACTTGAGTCTGGCGGATGTATATATTTACATTATACTTTGTACTTATTGAGTGAGTGAAAATGATTCCTGTGTGTAGACCCCGTGGCAGCCTCCGTCCTTTCTGAAGCCTTATCAGGATTCCAGCAGAGGTGTGAGCAGAGGCCTCACGGGGACAGCTAGAACCTCAGCTCCCGCGCCGAGGAGCCTCCCCACACGTGTCCGCCCTCCAGCGCCCGTCCGGATTTGCGCTCCCGGCGCTGGGCCTCGGGGGAAGGCGCGGGCGCAGGGCAGCAGGTGTGTGTCTGCCCCCTTCCACCACTCCTTACCGTGATCGGGCGGGCTACAGAAGGGCTTGTGCCTCAGAGGCTGCGAGTTTACAAGGAAGAGGTTCAGGCTTCGTGCTTTCAGCAAGAATTCGAGTGGATTCTCCATGTGAGGCATCAACAGGGATGAGAGAACCAGCTTGAATACAAGTTGGTCTCTGCTCTCAAAGAGCTTCAGGTATGATAGGAGAGAGTCACAACTCAGGCACTTTCAGGCATGTGATGCACACTGACTAGCTGTAAACCGCCGACCTGAGCACAGAACAGAGCTGTCTAACCCAGGCTGGGCTGGGAGCGGGACAAGTCAGAGTGGTCCAGGAGAGGCAACAGCATGTGCTGTAAGAGGGCAGCGGAGAGTGATGGGGACAGAGCAGCCAAGGGACACCTGGTGTGATCTCTCAAGTCTCTGTCTCCCCTCCCTGCCACGCTACACCACCGCCGCCACCAACAAGTGTAGAGATGACAACCAAGGCAATTGCGCAAACATCTGGGCGATGATGATGTCCCACATCTAAGAACACTTTTCCAGAGACCCAAACAAGTCACTTGGAGGTAGCACCCTAAGAGAAAGAAGAAAACAGAGTTTACTAAGCTGAGTTCCTGGCACGTGGAACAGGTGAGAAAGTGCCCTGCCAGTCCAGGAGGAGGGCATTTGGAATGGAGATCATGAGCCTTGGCAGCCCAGGGCGTCACAGGGCATGGGAGCGAGTCCCGGGAGAGAGGAGGGGGCCTCTCCCCACCATTGCACTCTCTTCCAGCTTTCTCTCCTCCTGGCTCTGTTTTTTTCCCATTGTGGCAAACATAAAATTTACCGTTTTAAGTGTACAGTTCGGTGGCATTAAGTACATTCACACCATTGTGCAACCATCACCACCGTCCATCTCCAGAACTTCTCATCAGCTCCTTTTACAAAGCTCCTCCTGTCCTTTCCTTTCTCCTTTCTAGGCGCTCAACTAATCACAATGGAATTTGTTTAAATTTTATTGTTGAACATACTGAGTAAAATTCTGCACAATCTTTCATTTTGAATCCTTTCCAAAAAACCTACCAGTGAATTCATTGTAAATTGCTTTTCACTTTCATCTTGTCCTTGGTTGACTTTTTTTCTCCCCTGGGAGAAGGACCAGCCTCTCCCCAAATGCAAACTCAGCTGTTAGACCGAACATTTAGCCACCATACCCTATGTGCTCAAAAAAGAGGCTCTCAGATAACACAACTCCCACGCAGACGCAACAAGACTTCCTTGATGAGACACAAGACTCTTGGGCGTATTAAATGAGCAGGTGAGTGGGCCAACATCCAGAAAACACACTTTACTCCCTCTTGTACACTAATGTGCCCTCAGCCCTGAAAGACCACTGTGCTCGTGGATGAGCTCACAGATGCATTTGCTGTTTGTACTAACAATTGACTGTGACTTGAACACTTGGCAAGCCATTTGGGTGAATTGTTTTCCAAATCACAGGTGAGTTATTCCAACATCATTTAGTAATCTATTATAATAACTGAATTACCATTCACACCTAATTTTGTTTCTAAATTTCCTACTCTGGTCTGTTGATCTAGCCTTTCCTATCTGAGCACCAACTGTTTTATTATTACAGTTTTATAATATTATTGAAATATTATTCTTCATTTAAAATTCTGGCTTGAATATTCTTATATTTACTCGTACAGATGGAATTTAAGTCTAGAATCACATTACAAAAACATCCCGCTGGGATTTTGATTGGGACCACAATAAAAATGTACAGGTTAATTTGGAAGGTTTATGTTTTTGCAACATTAAGTTTTTTCATCTAGGGACATGGAATATGTCTCTCCATTTACTCAAATCTTCTTAAGGTTAATCAAGATAGACATGATTTTTATAACCTACTGAGAAGACTGACAATTAACGACTAATTTTAATAAGAAGTGACAAGTGTTGATAGGGGAAGTGTTTAAATATCCACAAGACTCTGCAGATCAGCTCACCAAATCACCTGTATAATCACAAAAACATCAGTAAGCACGCTCACACACCCACACGCTCACACACGGCATGCCGTTGCCTGCCCCGGCCATCGCCTGCCCCGGCCTCTGTCTGGAATGCTGACCTTCATCCCACAATCCTCTTGCCCCTATGTTATCTACAGGGTGATTTCTGATCCCTTAAAAACCTACCACTGTCATCCCTTTTGCTTCCCTCCTTCCCCTCACCCAGTTCATCACCCCTTGCTCAGTTCTATTCCTGCACTCGGCTGTCTTTTCTCTGCTGCACATTTTCACGTGTTCTGACCCCGCTGTTGTCTTCGCGCTCTCTGAGAGATGCCCAGTGCTTAGCACAGTCCTGATGCATTTGTGAGTGTTTACTGTGCTGGGCTACAGCTTTCAGAAGAAACTCTCGAGACTACAACACAGTGTTTTCTTTGCGTTTTCCCCTTACCTTCTCTACTAGTGAAAGCTCCATGTCACCCCAGGCTCGTGGGTCAGCAAACACTTCATTTCCACTGGCCAGTGTTGTCCTTGGCAGCGTATGGAAGAGTCAGCAGTCCTGGGTGGAGGAATGGGGAATGAGCCTACATGGAAGGCCCAGCGACAGAGGGTTTCTAGAGCAGATGCATTTCAAAACACTCCAGGCTCAGACACTCCATGCTCTGCTTTACTTCCAGAGCCGCTCCCTTTGCAAAACTCTGCTTCAAACAAGAAGAGCATTAAGAGGCTGGCCCTGCCTTCCTTTAGCTAAATTCCCCTCTCCACAGGTGCACAGCAAGGGCCCTTTGTCTCTGATGAGACAGACCCAGGCTTCAATGAGAAAGCTGTGTGATGTGGGCCCATCCAAATATTAGCTGTGGACACTTTCCTAGTTCGAAAACATGAGACTCTGCACTCAGATCCTTGCCTTCCAGAGAACACAATCACTTCTGTTTTTCTTTTTCCAGTGGATTGAGGCTTGACACTTGCTGTAACATTATCTTCACATTGCCCAAGATTTGGAGAGTCAGGGTTTAGGCCTGCTGATCTTCAGGCAACGTCCGCTTCCCTTTGGTCTTCTCTGCCCGGGCTCCCAACAGCAAGAGATAAACCAGAGAAACAGGAGGATGCCGTGAGGGCGCACAGGGACCCCTGGAGGCTGTGAACTTCCAGGGACTGGGATCCACCCATTGTTCATCATGTCTTTGGGGGAAACTTGCCCTAAACTGATGTCAAATAAACAAGTTTTACCTCCTGCACCTGGTATTAAGATGATTCCAAGATACAACTATAACCTGTTGCAAAATCAATATTTTTCATGTCGTTATCTGATCATACAATGAAGGTCAATTTATCAAATTAGAAAAATGTTGCACAATGGGGCAACATTGAGTCATGGAGTTTTTAAAAACTAGACTCAACCGAAGCTAGACTGTGGCCTGTCAGGTTTGATTGTCGTTTTCTCAGGATAGATTTTAAAGCCAAATTGACAAGTATGTCAAGAAAAGTTAGACTCATATTCAATTCAGCGTGTAGTCTTAATTGAACATTATTCGTCATGATGGGCATCGCTGTGGCATGATGTCACAGGGAGGGGCAGGTGTGGTAGGCCCCTGTCAGCACTAGCCACAAACCCAGGTTTTAACCAAAGTGAGTCTGGTGTGCATTTCCCCACTGGAACAGTGAGTCAAGAAACTGTGTTTTGAGTTGTTTTAAAAACATCTGTAATCTAAAAGTGGAAATAATCCAAACGACCATCAACTGATGAATGAACAAATCAAATGTGACATATCCACACAATAGAATATTATTTGGCTACAAAAGGGAGTGAAGTACTCATACATGCTGCAACACGGGTGAACCTGGGAAACATCACGCTAAGTGAAAGAAGTCAGACACGGAAGGCTACATGTGTAATGGCTATGGGGTTTCTTTTTTTTTAAATTATTTTATTGAGGCCACATTGGTTTATGACATTGTATAAATTTCAAATGTACATTATTATATTTCAGCATCTGTGTAGACTGTATCGTGTTCACCACCAAAACTCTAGTTGCCATCTGTCACCACACACATGCACCCTTTATCCCTTTCACTCTCCCCCTATCCCCTTCCCTGCTGGTAACCACCAATCTGTTCTCTGTATCTATGTGTTTGTTTATCCTCCACATATGAGTGAAATCATACAGTATTTGTCTTTCTCTGTCTGACTTATTTTGCTTAGCATAATACCCTCAAGGTCCATCCATGTTGTCATAAAAGGCACTATTTTGTCTTTTTTTATGGCTAAGTAGTATTCCACTGTATACCACATTTTCTTCATTCAATAGCGAAGACTTGGGGTTTCTTTATGGAGTGGTAAAAATGTTCTAAAATTTATTGTGTTGATGGTTGCCCAACTTTGTGAATGCATTAAGAATCCCTGAATTTTATACTTTAAATGAGTGAATTGTATGGTATGTGAACTATGTCTCAATAAAGTTGTTTTAAAAAATCTTAAAACAATCCCATTTGATGTAATCAAGGGGTACCTTTTTAAATGAACTCTTTTGTTTTTACTTTGTAGAAAAGTAAATATCTTACCATTATATCTCAGGCTTACCCACTTGGTCAGAAGTCGGGATGTTAGACATAGTCAAGGGTGTAGGATCCCGGAACTTCACACCATTATATTTCTTTCCTCAGAGGGCCAAAGGAACACAAGTGAGAAGGGCCAGTGGCCTTCACACCAAGCATAGGGATGCCCTCACCTCAGTTCTTTCATGTCCTGCCCACACGCCTCTGGGCTACACCAGTGAGCACTGACATTCTGGGCTATAACAGGTTCTCAAGTGCCCATAGCTTATACTCCTCAGAAAAGCCAATGTACTCAAACACGGTAACTCTTCTTTTTTTTTTTTTTTAGGAAGATCAGCCCTGAGCTAACAGCTGCTGCCAATCCTCCTCTTTTTTTGCTGAGGAAGACTGGCCCTGAGCTAACATCCATGCCCATCTTCCTCTACTTTATATGTGGGACGCCTGCTACAGCATGGCTTGATAGTGGTGCCATGTCCACACCCGGGATCTGAATCAGCAGACCCCAGGTCGCCAAAGCAGAATGTGCACACTTAACCACTGTGCCACCAGGCCAGCCCCAGTAACTCTTCTTTAAGATCTGGGAATCTGGAAGCAAAGAGAATTTTAATTTCACACTGCAAGTCACTAAAGATCACTAATATTACTCACTTTACAAATGACCTTTTCAGACCTGGCCTTTCCTCTCACTTCCAAGACTTCCATCCCTGCCCTTACTCTCAGCCAATGACCTTAACTTACATTCTTTGACTGGAACTCCCTGTTTCCCCACCTCCAATCTGTTGTTGGCCCCCTACTCTTCATTCTTTCTGTTACAGTGGATGGCATATCCTGGCTCCAGTCAGAGAATGCATCCCTCCCACATTCTCAAGGACATTGCAGAAAACTTACCCACCTCTCTCTTCTGTATTCTAATATTCTATCTCCTCTAAATTATTCCTAATAGCACATAAATACACTCTAGTATATAGTACCTCCTTTATTTTTAAGCTCTCCCTTGATCCCAATCCACCATCTCCTCTACCTTATTTTTCTGTCCCCTTCACAGATAGTCTCAAAAGAACTGTCCATAATCACTGCTTCCACTTCCTCCCCTCCCATTCTTGCCACATCCAGTCATCACTTCTCTGTCCTCATTTTATTTGACCTCATAGCAGTATTTGGCACAGTTAGCCACTCCCTCTTTCTTGACACACTCTTTTCTCTTTGTTTCTGTGCTATCACACTCTTCTGGTTTTCTTTTCTTCCTACTTACCACACCTTCTTGGCCTCTTTTGTTTTCTTCCCTTTCTGAGTCTGACCTCTAAATGCTGGCATACCTCTGGGTTTGGTCCTGGGCCCTCCCTAAGGCTTCATGATTTCTACTCTCATTGTTAATCTGGATGAGGTTGGCAGCTGGGTGAAGTTTCTTGGTAATCTAGGGACTGAAATTTTAGTACTCATATGTGGACAGGCTAAGAGGCACCAGACCCAAATAAGACAGAATGTTAAAATTTTTTGTGAGTAAACCTGAGAATGTTCAAAGGGCTATATCTTCACTAAAAAAGTCGATTAGCAAAGTATGCAAAGGAAGACAAAGAAGCTTTCTTGCTCTGGGAGTCTGAAAGATTTCAAAATAAGTGTGTTTTAAATGATTAACAATAAGTAAAGAGTGATGTCAGCATCATGGCAGAGTGAGCTCTTCCCTTACTTTCTCTCCCCTAAGATACAATGAAAGGACATTCATAAACCAACAGAGGACATTCACACAACACAATAGACGTCTGAGAGATCCACACAGCCAAACGTCTGAAGGTGGGAGTGTTTGACCCCGGTGGGAGTGTTTGACCCCACTGGGAGGCAGTGGAAGGAGGTAAGTAGATTTCCTCTCCCTCCCAAGTGGCACCCCTCTAGGGCACAGGACCTCATGTGGCAGTTGGCACATGACTGTGAGAGGAGAAGGGGGAGAAGGGAGGAATGCTTGCACTCTGAGAGTTGCTTCCCAGCCTGCAGGAACACTCTACACCAAAGAGGCTAAGCAATTGTGGGGGCACCCACCCCAAGCCAAGCAGCCCAGGCAGGCAGACAGTGAGTGCAGAGTGGGAGCCCATGAGATTGCACACACAAAAGACAGCGCCCCTCCCACCTCCAACCTGGAGCATCAGCTTAGCCCGTCAGCCAGAGCAGGGGATCCCTGCCAGAGCAACTGTGCTTATCTGTGTAAAGCAGCAGCAGCCAGTGGGCGAATGCAGACAGGCCTTGTTGATACAGCTTCCAACAGACAGGCACATCTGCCAGGGGTTGCAGTGAGCTCAGAAAACACAGCTGCTGCCCCTACTCTAAGTGGTGGCAGGTGGAATCTGCGACCAGAATTACCACTAAGCAACAGCACAAGTCCACCCTGTCAAATAGCATGAAGAAATATATTAACACTCTAGACCAGAAGGAAAATGACAAGTACTGAGAAATCAATCCTGAAGTCAAAGAAATTTACAACCTAAATGATAGAGAATTCAAAATAGTTACCATAAGGAAACTCAATGAGTTACAAGAAAACTCAGAAAGACAGTTCAATAACCTCAGGAATAAAATTAGTGATCAGAGGGAAGTCTTCACAAAAGAGATTAAAACTATAGAACAAAAACAATTAGCAACATTGGAGATGAAAAACACAATGAATGAGATAAAGAAAAATCCAGAATCCTTAAAAAACAGAGCTCATATTCTGGAGGACAGAATTAGTAATTTAGAGGACAAAAATATAGAAATGCTTCAGGTGGAGGACAGAGAAATAAGACTAAAAAGAAATGAAGAAATTCTCTGAGAAATATCCGACTCGACTAGGAAATGCAACACAAGAATTATAGGTATTCAAGAGGGAGAAGAGTGGGGGAAAGGAGCAGAGAGCTGGTTCAAAGAAATAACAGCTGAGAACTTCCAAAACCTGTGGAAGGAACTGGAATTCTGCGTAAATGATACTAACAGAACTCCCAATTATATCAATGTGAAAAGATCTTCTCCAAGGGATATATTAGTAAAACTGGCAAAAGCCAATGACAAAAATATTAAGGGCAGCAAGGCAGAAGAAAATAACCTACAAAGGAACCCCTATCAGGCTTTCAGTGGATCTCTCGGCAAAAACCTTACAGGCTAGGAGAGTATGGAATGATATATTCAAAATACTGAAAGACGAAAACGTTCAGCCAAGAATACTCTATCCAGTGAACTATCCTTTAGATATGATGGAGAAAGAAAAACTTTCCCAGATAAACAAAAGCTGAGGGAGTTTATTGCCACAAGACCCCCTCCCCCACAAGAAATGATCAAGAAGGTCCTCATATCCAAAAAAAGAAAGAAAGAAAGAAAGGGTTTACAAATCCTTGAGCAAGGAGAGAAATAGACAAAATCAGAAAACTGTAGCTCTCTATCAGAACAGGTTACCAAACATTTAATTATAACATTAAGGATAAAGGGAAGGAAAGTACCAAACATAACTATAATCATTTCATTTTAATCACAAACTCACAATGCAAAAGGGAATAAGTTGTGACAATAATAACTTAGGGAAGAGGAAAGGGATGGAACCTGCTTAGACTAAGGAGATAAGAGGCTATCAGAAAATGGACTATCTCATCTACAAGATCTTTTATACAAACCTCACAAGTAACCACTAAAGAAAAAGTCAGAACAGAAACACAAATGATAAAGAAAGAAAGAACTGAGACAACCATCATGGAGAATCACCAAACTGAATTGGCAGTCAGACATACATGGGACAAGGGGCCAGCCCCGTGGCCAAGTGGTTAACTTCATGCATTCCACTTCTGCAGCCCAGGGTTCGCAGGTTCAGGTCCTAGGTGCAGACCTACACACTGCTCATCAAGCCATGCTATGGTGGCATCCCACATAGAAAAACTAGAATGACCTGCAGCTTGGATAACCAACTATGTACTGGGGCTTTGGGGGGAAAAAAGAGGAAGATTGGCAACAGATGTTAGCTCAGGGCCAATCTTCCTCACCAGAAAGCCTACTTAAAAAAAAAAAAAAAAGAAATACATGGGAAAAGAAACAAGGCAAATGCAGAACAACTGAAAAAGAAGAGATAAAATGGCAGTATTAAGCCCTCATAAATCAATAATCACTCTAAATGCAAATAGATTGTATTCTCCAATCAAAAGACACAGAGTGGCAGGATGGGTTGAAAAACAACGTCCAACAATATGCTGCCTCCAGGAAACAGATCTCAGCTCTAGAAACAAACACAGGTTCAGACTGAACGGATGGAAGATGATACTCCAAGCTAATGGCAAACAAAAGAAAGCAGGTGTTGCCATACTTATATCACACAAAGTAGACTTCAAGATAAAAGAGGCAATGAGAGACAAAGAGGGGCAGTATATAATGATTAGAGGGACACTCCACCAAGAATACATGACACTTATAAACATCTATGTACTTAACACAGAAGCACCAAAGGATATAAAGCAACTATTAACAGAGCTAAATGGAGATATTAAAAATAATACAATACTAATAACAATAATAGTAGGGGACCTCAACACCCTACCTACACCAATGGATAGATCATCCAGATAGAAAGCCAACAAGGAAATAGTGGAATTAAATGGAAAACTAGGCCAGATGGACTTAATAGATATATATAGAATACTCCATCCAAAGACAGAGGAATACACATTCTTCTCAAGCTCACATGGAACATTCTCAAAGATAGGTCATATGTTGGGAAACAAGGCAAGTCTCAATAAATTTAAGAAGACTGAAATCATATGAAGCATCTTTTCCAACCACAGTGCTATGAAACTAGAAATCAACTACAAGAAAAAAGCTGGCAAAGTGACAAATATGTGGAGACTAGACAATATGCTACTGAACAACCAATGGATCAATGAAAATAAAGGAGAAATCAAAAAACACCTGGAGACAAATGAGAATGAAAATACGCCATACCAACTCACAGAAGAACAAGCAAAGCCCAAAGTCAGCAGGAGGAGGGATATAATTAAAATTAGAGCAGAAATAAATGAAATAGAAACAAACAAACAAACAAAAAACAGTAGAAAGGATCAATGAAACAAAGAGCTGGTTCTTTGAGAAGATAAACAAAAGTGACAAACCCTTAGCCAGACTCACTAAGAAAAAAAGAGAGAAGGCTCAAATAAATAAAATTAGAAATGAAAGAGGAGAATTTACAATGGATACCACAGAGATACAAAGGATTATAAGAGAATACTATGAAAAACTATATGCCAACAAATTGGACAATCTAGAAGAAAAGGATAAATTCTTAGATTCATACAACCTCCCAAAACTGAATCAAGAAGAAATAGAGAATCTGAATAGACCAATCACAAGTAAAGAGATTGAAACAGTCATCAAAATCTCCCCAAAAATAAAAGTCCAGGACCAGATGGTTTCTCTGGAGAATTCTACCAAACACTCAAAGAAGATTTAATACCTATCCTTATCAAACTATTCTAAAAAGTTGAAGATGGAACACTTCCTAACACATTTAATGAGGCCAACATCACCCTGATCCCAAAGCTAGACAAGGATAATACAAAGAAGGAAAATTACAGGTCAATATGGCTGATGAAAATTGATGCAAAAATCCTCCACAAAATATTAGCAAACTGAATACAGCAATACATTAAAAGGATCATACACCATGATCAATTGGGATTCATACCAGGGATGCAGGGATAGTTCAACATCCACAAATCAATCAATGTGATATTCCACATTAACAAAATGAGGAACAAAAACCACATGATCATCTCAATAGACAGAGAGAAAGCATTTGAAAGGATCAAACATCCATTTGTGATTTAAAAAAAAAACATGGGTATAGAAGGAAAATACCTCAATACAGTAAAGGCCATATATGACAAACTCACAGCCAACATCATACTCAGTGGGGAAAAACTGAAAGCCGTCCCTCTGAGAACAGGGACAAGACAAGACAAGCGTGCTCACTGTCACCACTCTTATTCAACATATTACCAGAGGTTTTGGCCAGAGCAATTAAGCAAGAAAAAGAAATAAAAGCTATCCAAATTGGAAAGGGAGAAGTTAAAGTCTCATTGTTTGCAGATGACATGATTCTATATATAGAAAACCCTAAATAATCCATCAAAAAACTGTTAGAAATAATCAACAACTACAGCAAAGTGGCAGGGTACAAAATCAACTTACAAAAATCGGTTGCATTTTTATATTCTAATAATGAACTAACAGAAAGAGAACCAAGAATACAATCCTATTTACAGTCGCAACAAAAAGAATAAAATATCTAGGAGTAAATTTAACCAAGGAGGTGAAAGACCTATACAATGAAAACTATAAGAAATTATTGAAAGAAATCAGTGATGACATAAAGAAATGGAATGATATTCCATGCATATGGATGGGAACAATAAACATAGTTAAAATGTCCATACTACCTAAAGCAATCTACAGATTCAATGCAATCCCAATCGGAATCCCAAAAACGTTCTTCACAGAAATAGAAAAAAGAATCCTAAAATTCATATGGGGCAACAAAAGAACCTGAATAGCTAAAGCAATCCTGAGAAAAAAGAACAAAGCTGGAGGCATCACAATCCCTGACTTTAAAATATACTACAAAGCTATAGTAATCAAAACAGCATGGTACCAATACAAAAACAGACATGCAGATCAATGGAACAGAAATTGACAGCCCAGAAATAAAACCACACATCTATGGACAGCTAATCTTTGACAAAAGAGCCAAGAACATACAATGGAGAAAAGACAGCCTCTTCAGTAAATGGGTTTAGGAAAACTGGACAGCCACGTACAAAGAATGAAAGTAGATCATTATCCTTCTCCATATACAAAAATAGACTCAAAATGGATTAAAGACTCGAAGAAAGACCTGAAACCATAAAACTCCTAGAAGAAAATATAGGCAGTACACTCTTTGACATCAGCCTTAAAAGGATCTTTTCAAATACCATGTCTACTCGGTCAAGGGAAACAAAACAAAAAGTGAACAAATGGGACTTCATCAGACTAAAGAGCTTCTGCAAGGCAAAGGAAACCAGGAACAAAATGAGAAGACAACCCAAAAACTTGGAGAAAATACCTGCAAATCATATATCTGACAAGGGATTAATCTCCAAAATACATAAAGAACACACACAACTCAACAACAGAAAAACAAACAACCTGATCAAAAAATGGGCAGAGGATATGAACAGACATTTTCCCAAAGAAGACATACAGATGGCCAACAGGCACATGAAAAGATGTTCACTATCACTAATCATCAGGGAAACGCAAATCAAAACTACAATGAGATGTCACCTTACACATGTTAGAATGGCTATAATCACCAAGACAAAAATAACAAATGTTGGAGAGGGTGTGAAGAAAAGAGAACCTTCATACACTGTTGGTGGGAATGCAAATTGATTCAGTCACTATGGAAAACAGTATGGAGATTTCTCAAAAAGCTAAAAGTAGAAATACCATACAATCCAGTTATCCCACTACTGGGTATTTATCCCCAGAACTTGAAATCAACAATTCAAAGAGACATATTCACTCCTATGTTCATTGCAGCGCTATTCACAACAGCCAAGATGTGAAAGCAACACAAGTGCCCACTGACCGATGAATGGATAATGAAGATGTGGCATGCATATATATATATATACACACACACACAATGGAATACTATTCAGCCATAAAAAGACAAAATTGTCCCATTTGCAACAACATGGATGGACCTTGAGTGCATTATTTTAAGTGAAATAAGGCAGATAGAGAAAGACAAACATTGTATGATTTCACTCATATGTGGAAGATAAAGAAACACATAGATACAGAGAACAGATTGGTGGTTACCAGAGGGGAAGGGGGTTGCGGGGTGGGCATAAGGGGCATGTATACATGCTGACTGACAAATAATAATGTACAACTGAAATTTCACAATGTTATAAACTATTATGACCTCAATATGAGTAAAAGAATATGAGTAGAGAAACTGAAACTGAAAAAAATAAACAAGACTCTTCTCAATAAAAAAATGGATATATTTGAAAAAGACTGAAATAGAACTTCTAGAAATTAAAACCATGTCATTAAAATGAAATGAAATAAAATGAAAACCTCTCAACTGAATTGGGTACAGTTGAAGAGATAATTACTGAACTGGAAGATAAATCAAAGGAAATTACTCAGAAAGTAGCACTGAGAGATAAAGAGCTGGAAAATAGGAAAGAGGGGCTAAGAAGCATGGAGGGTAGACTAAGAAGGTCTCAAAACTTTCCCGAAGTAATTAAAGACATGAATTCTCAGATTCAGAAATCACAAGTTCCAAGTAAGATAAATAAAAATAAATCCACAATTAGACACATCATAGTGAAACTTCAGATCACCAAAGAGAAAAAGAAGATCCTAAAAGCAGCTATAGAAAAAGATGCATCACCTACAAAGGAATGTCAATTAGAATGACTTCACGAAAGCAGCATTAGAAGCCAGAAGGCAATAGAAAACCAGTTTCAATGAGCTGAGGAAAAATATCAATCTAAAATTGTATATCTAGCTTAAATATCATTCAAGAGTAAGGACAACGTAAATAAATTTATAGGAGTTTACCATTATTAAGCCTCTCTGAGGGAACTATTTAAAATTATAATTCTGGAATTATAATTAACTGAACCCAAAAGGAAAGAGTAATTTGCTTCAGCAAGCAATAGTGAACAAAGAAGTTGATAAGGTTGAGTAATGTAAGAAATGAGGACAATATAGAAAACAATTATAAGTTCTAATTCAGATGTGTAAAACCAAGGTGGAGCTAACATATTGGACAAAAATAAGATAAAATGGCATGATTAAAACATTCTAAGTAGCAATTTAATTTCTTTAGAAATAATTATTTAGATTTTGCTTTGTCAACAATTCATGTTAAAATTTAAGACTAATCACTTACCTTATACCATATATAAAAATTAACTCAAAATGGATCAAAGACCTAAATATAAAAGGCAAACATATAAAATTCTTAGAAAAAATATAGGGGGAATCTTCATGATATTGGATTTAGCAATGATTTATTGTATATGACACTGAAAGCACAAGCAACAAAAGAAAAAATAGACAAAATGTATTTCATCAAAATAAAAAAAACTTTGTACACTAAAGAACACTATCAAGAGAGTGAAAAGAAAACCCACAGAACAGGAGGAAATATTTTCAAATCGTATATCTGATAAGGGATTAATATCCACGATATATAAAGAACACATACAACTCAACAATAAAAAAAAAATAATAATCCAGTTCAAAAATGGGCAAAGAACTTGAATAGATATTTCTCCAAAGAAGATATACAAACGGCCAATAAACACATGAAAAGATGTTCAATATCACTAGCGGTTAGGGAAATGCAAAGCAAAATTGCAATGAGATACCACTTCACATCCATTAAGCTGGCTATTATCAAAAAAAAAAACTATGAATGTTGGTGAGAATGTGGAAAGATTGGAACCTTTGTGCACGGTTGTTAAGAACGTAATATGGTGCAGCTACTGCAAAAAACAGATTGATGATTCCTCGAAAAATTAAAAATAGAATTACCATATATCTAGCCATTCCATTCCAGGTATATACTCAAAAGAATTGAAAGCAGGCCTTGAACAGATACTTGTACACCAATGTTCATTGCAGCACTATTCATAACAGTCAAAAGGTGGAAATCACCCAAGTTTCCAACCACAGATGAATGGATAAACAAAATGTCGTATATACATATTCAGCTATAAAAAGGAATGAAATTCTGATATACGGTTTAACATGGATAAACCTTGAAAACATTATGTTAAGCAAAATACGCCAGACAGAAAAACACAAGTATTGTGTGATTCCACTTATATGAGGTACCTGGAATCATCAAATTCATAAAGACAGAAAACAGAATAGTGGTCACCAGGGGCTGACAGGCAGAGGGCGTGAGGAGTTATTGCTTAACGGCTGCAGTTTCTGTTTGGGATGACGAAGAAGTTCTGGAAATAGATAGGGGTGATGGCTGCACAACTATGTGAATATACTTAATGCTGCTGAACTGTACACTTAAAAATGGCTAAAATGGTAAATTTATGTCTTGTATATTCTGCCACAATAAAACTTTAGAGGTAATCATTAAAAGTATAAAAATAAAATATAATAAAACATGATTTTACAGCCAGTAACAGGGCAAGGTGGGAATAAAATGAACCCTACAGAAAAAAAGAGAAAAAGGGAGTAAAGAAAGGGTACAGTAAAACCAAGGGGCCAGCCCGATGGCATAGTGGTTAAGTTAGCGTGATCCACTTCAGTGGCCCAGGGTTCAGGGGTTCAGATCCCGGCCACAGACCTAGCACTGCTCATCAGGCCATGCTGTAGTAGCATCCCACATAGAAAAAAAAGGTGGGGGGGGGGGGTGCGGCTGGCCTGGTGGTGCAGCAGTTAAGTTTGTACATTCTCAGTGGTCCGGGGTTTGCCAGTTCGGATCCCGGGTACAGACATGGCACAGCATGGCAAGCCATGCTGTGGTAAGCGTCCCACATATAAAGTGGAGGAAGATAGGCATGGATGTGAGCTCAAGGCCAGTCTTCCTCAGCAAAAAAGAGGAGGATTGGCTGTAGTTAGCTCAGGGCTAATCTTCCTCAAAAAAAAAAAAAAGAACATAGAGTAAGATTGGCACAGATGTTAGCTCAGTGACAATCTTCCTCACAAAAACAAAGAAACAAAAAATGGCTCAAAATGAGTGGGTACAAATAAATCCAAATGTATCAGAAATGGCAATAAATATAAATGGACTAAACTCACCAGCGTCCCACATATAAAGTGGAGGAAGATAGGCATGGATGTGAGCTCAAGGCCAGTCTTCCTCAGCAAAAAGAGGAGGATTGGCTGTAGTTAGCTCAGGGCTAATCTTCCTCAAAAAAAAAAAAAGAACATAGAGTAAGATTGGCACAGATGTTAGCTCAGTGACAATCTTCCTCACAAAAACAAAGAAACAAAAAATGGCTCAAAATGAGTGGGTACAAATAAATCCAAATGTATCAGAAATGGCAATAAATATAAATGGACTAAACTCACCAGTTAAAAACTGAGATTCTAAGTCTATACAGCTACCACAAGTACTCAACCACTTTAACATTCATGGCTCCAGCCCTGATTTCAGTGCTGTGTAACAAACATCCATGTCCAGGTTCCTACTGAACGTCTCCTTTTAGAAGAATAAAAGGCGTCTCAAACTTAACATGGTCAAAACAGAAGTTTTAATTCCTTCCCCTAAGCATGTTCCCTAAGTTTCCTCCACCTCAGTCTTCCTCATCTGGGTAAATACTTTCACCATCCACCGAGTTGTTCAAGCCAAGAATCTGAGTCGTCCTTGGTTCTCATTTTTTCTTCATCCTTCCACATCTAGTCATCAGTCCTGTCATTTCACCTCCAAAGCACTCCCCTTCCATGTGCCGGATTAAAGGCCCAACAATCGGCAAGACAAAGCCCCTTCCTTCAACTGACACGAGTGTCCCCCAGCTCATGCCCCGTGCCTGCCTCAGTTCAGGCCCACAGCACTCCAGGAGTCTTCCTGCTAGTCACCTGTCCCCTATTTTGCTTTCCTTAAGTCCATCCAGATATCAAGGTGATCTATCCATAAAGCTAGCCGAAATGGCCATGTCACCCTCTACTTTAAACCCCTCAGTGGAGTCAGTCACCTATAGGACAAAGCCAACACTTTTTTAAAAAATTATTTTTGTGAGGAAGATTGGCCCTCAGCTAACATTTGTTGTCAATCTTCCTCTTTTTGCTCAAGGAAGCTTGTTGCTGAGTTAACATCTATGCCAATCTTCCTCTATTTTATGCGGGATGCTGCCATAGTGTGGTTTGGTGAGCATTGTTAGGTCCATGCCCGGGATCTGAACCTGCCAATCCCAGGCCACTGCCAAGCCAGCACTGTTTAAGGTCCACACAGGCCAGCAACGATGTGGGCCTTACCTGCTTCTCCAGCTGCATCTGGAACCAGGCATCCCCTGAGCTTGAACCCCAGCTACACAGAGCTACTTGCATTTTTTAACACCTCCTCACTGCCTCATGGATCCGTGGATCCTGTCCATTTAATCGCCCACTGCACGTCCACCGCCCACTGCAGTGGACTCAGCAGTGAATGAGACAGACGCAATCCCCACCCTCACTGCCTTTCTTCCCGAGACCGTCCTTCTCCCAGGGGCTCCTTTACCCCACCCAGGCTCGCCTCCGGGAACTCCCCGCGAGCCCTCAGCTGACTCGCTCCCTCTCAGCTCCGAGCCAGCGCTGCAGGGAGGGCAGCGGGGAGCCCTGTTGGGGGAGCCGGTGGGGCTCGGCCTGGCTCTCGCTGGGAGACTTCAGCGAGTCCTGGAACCTTTAACTGCAACTCCCTCGCGGCAGGGTGAGCAGGGGCACGGAACGCACCCGCGTGAGGAGCTCGGCGCCTTCTGGGTTCATCTCAGGGAGCCGTTACTACGCCAGAGCTTGGTCTTACCGCTACTTGAGCTTGTAACGTACCAGTTTTTCCAATGGAATTATCACATTGTGTTACTACTTATTTGCATGTTCCTACTGCCCTGTTAATCTAGGAAATTCTCAAGGGCAGTAACTATTTATTATTAACTTTGGAATCCCTCATTCTTGGCACGTTACTTGAAAATATTCATGGATTTACCTTCTGCTTATCTTAATTACCCGAGACGCAAAGATCGGGAAACCACGCGACACTGGACAGCTTGATGTTTTCCTAGCAGCACGTGGGATGATCCCAGCACGCAGAGAAGGAGCCTGTGCCCGAGGACGCCTGCGGCTGAGCTCAGTGCCCCTCTCCCCACAGCGAGTCTGTTCTCACGGGGTCCCCTCCCCCCACGTGAGCCCCGGAGCCTCCTGCCAGCGCTGACCAAAGTGCACATGGGCAGCTTGGCCCTTGGCCCTCCCAGCGACAGGTGCCAGGGCCCCTGCAGGGCTCTCTGACCTCTTGAAAAGCCAGCTCCCAAGAGGAGGGCCTGGGTCCGAGTCCACTGTTCACACTTCTGATTTCATACAGGCGACCCCAGCCAAGTTTCTGCCATCAGGCCAAGGCCCCAGTGGCCCTGAGCTTTGCTGCACAATAGAATTACATGGAGGTCTTAAAAATACTGGTGCCTGGCTCCCACCCCTGCAACTTCAAGGGTTTTTAAAGCTCCACAGGGCTTTTATTTAATGCTTAGCAAAGATTGGAAACCCTGGGAGCCAAGCTCACAGAGCAAAGAGCAGCTCTGGAGGTTGCCCACTTCCCAATGGGTGGGCCCCAAAGAGCACAGAGCGACTGCGACATTGCAGCTGAGGGCTCCTGTCATAGTGTGGAGAACAGACAGGCTGGCAATCACGACTCAAACCCTAAAACTAAGAAATCACTATTTGGTGAGGTGAGGTAGATTTTTCGATTATGGAATGCCACTGTTTGAAAAACAAACAAACAAACAAAAACAGGACAAAAAATTAGTTTTAAAAAATTAAGATGAAAGTTGCCCCCAACTTTCTCTCCTTGCTCCTGACTGCTGACTAGAGTTTTCTGTTTCAGTTTGCTTTGGCTTGTTGTGGTTTCTCTCTTTTGCCGCTCACTTCTATCAACACCCTTATTTCTTGGGAGGCACTTTGCAAGAGACCCGAAGGCAGACAAGCGCCCTGACTCCACGAGCTTACAGCCTGAGCGCGGAGACCCCTCACAGGGGACAGCTCTTCAAAGCAGCAAAAATCCATTATAACGGAGGTAGGAACAAGGTGCTATGGAGCAGAGGGAGGAGAAAATGGAGTCTGTCTGGGGAGGTCTCGAGGCTTTGGAAAAGCGGGAATATTTGAGTTGGGTCTTGAAGATGTGACTGTGGGGAGCGTTCCTGTAGGCAGGCGGAGGGCAGGCGCGTCAGCAAGGCATGTTAGCAGCCCAAGTAGGGTGAACAGGTGTTCACACGGGTGGAGGGCATAGTGGAGGGAAGATGGAGATGACAGGCTGGGGTCGTATGGAGGAGCACCTCGCAGGCGGCGCCGAGGCTCTGAAGACCGTCAGCAGGGGAGTGGCGTGATTAACCCTGTGCTTGACACAGGGCCAGCCAGGAGGCCGGAGAGAGTGAGGGACCATGGCAATAGTCCAGGCCAGGAGAGCTAATGAGGTCGCCACTAGGGCAGTGTCTGTGGCAAGGAGAGCTGAACGTGTTGCGAGTTCTGCAAAAGCTGAGACCCACTGTGCAGAAAGGGAGAGCCATCGTGGAGCCGCCCAGCAAACGCTCGAAGACGCGATCGTGCTCCCCACACTGCGGACTGTTGAGTGGCGTGGTTTCCTCGTCAGACCCATTGCTCACACGTTTAGTAATACCATGGGCCAGGGCGTGTGTGGGAAAACGGCATGCACATGCCCAAGGCCAGTGGGGACAAGAGAGGACAAACTTGCCTGCCCTGGGGTTCTCTTCTCTTCTCTTCTTCACGGGGCTGGAGGCTCATTTGCTGGGTCCCATGGAGGAAGGACACCAGACATCCGCCTTCTGTCTACACCCCACAGAAACCCAGACAGAGCAACCTATGCTTCGGTCATGAAAGAGGGGAGAACTTTACTTCTTCGGTGATTAAATTAGATGCAAAAGATATGATTAATTATCAGTTGGAGATTCATTTTCCCTCTCTCCGAAGAGATTGCCTTCTGGGAAGTATGGAATTATCCTGGCACTAAGGCAGCTCTGAGAACCCAAGAGCGGGAGAGTTGCAGAGCAGACGCCACAGCAGCTCCTGGCTGTATGCCCCACAGGCCGCCTGGCGAGCTGGGGTTCTGGCCGAGCCTTGGTGGGCCTCGGCTCCTGTAATGAATTCAGTTAGAAGCTCTCGTAGTAAAACTGGCCTCTCTTTTCCAAGGGGAGCAACAGGCTTCGTGTATGACTCTATTTGTCCCCAGTTGCTGAAAATACTCACTACTGCTCCTCATGTGTAAGACAAGGGTTAGGCTGCCTCAGCAGGGTTCAGCTGCAGAGAACAAATCCACTGTAGCTTAGTTTTAGCAGGAAGAGATTTATTACAAGATTTTCAGCAGCTTGCAGCATGATGTAAGAGGTGAGGAAACACACTCGAGGTTCAGCAATGACTCCTAAAGCCACACCTCAGAGCTGGGCCACCGAGGAAGCTGCGGCCTCTCCTCCGACTTGGAAGCTTCCGTGGTGGCCTGGATCTGACCTCTTTTCTGCCTCCATCAGCCCTGAGACCATAACTTCTCTCCTGGTTCCGTACCTGAACCACACTGTTGCAGTCCGCTGCAGTAAACAGATGCCCTAGAGCCCACGTAGTCACTCTCTCCCAGCCACTGGTTAGTCTTGGGCCCTCTGCCGAACAGACACCCCCCACAACTGTGCCTGCCAGAGCAGCCAGGCGGAGCCCACACCTCGCTTAGGTTCCAGAGCCCACCCACGGGTGTCAATCAGCTGAATAGAAACTAGACTCAGGTCCCTAACTGCAACGAGGCTGCAAATGGAAAATCTCACATTCAGGTTCCGCAGTGCTGGCAGGACAGTGCCGCACACCAGGCCGTGTCCCCACACAGTCCACCGTGAGATGGGGAGAGAATAAGACGCTCAGACCTGTTCCCAGACTTAAGAACCAAGGACGTCCTGTCTCGCCATGATTCCTTCCCCAGCATTTGGTCTGGACAATCTGGTCCTCTCTCCATCTCACGCAGGGTGTGTAATGGGACATCTGTCTTCTGTCCTATCAGGCACCCGGCTGCGTTCCCTCCCACTTCCTCTACTCATGAAAGTCTTGCCCAGCCTTCAAAACACAGTTCAGGTCTTCAGTGAAGGCTTCAGCTGCTCTGTCCTCGTGCAGTCTCTCTCCCTGGGCACTGTCCCTTATGGTCTCCTCCAAGCCACTTAGCATGTATGTAACCTCGTGTGTCAGGCTGTTGATCACCGGGAAAGTGCTTTCTGAATAATGATCCTGACTCTCCAATTAGATGGAGAGCTCCTGTGGGAAGAGCTGGGACCAGGTCGCCTGCTCTTCTTATATTCCTAACAGTTTCATAGCTCAGTGCTGAAAGCAGAAAAGCCATTCAATTCCTAGGCTCAGAAAAGTCTATTTCCTACATCATAGGAGGGGATGATGATGGCAGCCCTGCTTCCCTGTGTGTGTGTGTGTGGTTGGACTCAAGATCAAAAAGGTTAATGTACAGAAAAGGCACTGTGGTCTTTCCTGTTACTGCTACTGAACAGAATCTGCTCTTATTACCAAATCACACTGCAAATGAGCCTAAGAACGTGGCCGACAAAGCTCGGGCCTTGGGTCTTCCCTTCAGGGCTCCTCTGCCCTGTGGAGACACAACCAGTCTGCCCGTCTCAGGTAAGTAGCTAAAGTGAAGCATGAAAACGGAAGACAGAAGATGAGGTACCTAACATGTGGTTTGGGCTTACTGCAGGAATTAATTACAGTCGGCTCAAACGCAAACTTCTCACTTCCACCCTTCTCCAAAACAAACAGAGTTGGGTAAGCAGGCCATCCCTGAAGACTTTGAAGCTAAGTTCTCCCCGTCTGAGGAGGGTTGCACGGCAGCCACAAAGGTGGTTAGTCTTGGTGGAAATGGTCCTGACTGCTCACAAAAGCCAAAGGACCCTATGGGCTTTGGTCCTCTCAGTTACTCTCCAGGCTAGTTGCATATATAGTTCAGCCATATGTGAGGGGGGTGAATGGTGGCTTCAAGCAAGAGAGAAAAGAAAACATTAGGAGGTATTCAATATTTCCCCTAGATCACTCTCCTCACTCCTGAGAAAAGAAAAAGAAGACAAACTGAGTTTTGATGAGTTTTGTGTCTCTATCTCCAACATAAACCCAAATTCACTCAAAATCTTTTAAATCTGCTCTGCATTTTCAACGGAAAATATTTTCCCCAGAGAAGTTGATGCGAAGTTGCTTAAGAAAGTACGACTGAAATACACAGAATGAAAGTTCACGGTTAACGTTGAGAGCATGTCGGGTAAGACAACTGAGATGACATTGCATCTCAGTCGGGGTTCTCACTGCTGACAAGTCAGGTACCCCAACCACAAGCCCTTTTTCCATTTCTCTCATCACTGATTTACATTTAGGAGGACAAAATTGTGACTCCTCATGAATTTGAGCTAGAACAGCCAAGCTTTCTTAAATCTTTCTATTAATTGGTCATTCCTGACTTTTCTATGCAAATTCTTATTTGTAGTAAATAGCATCACGGTTTTTCCCACCCCTTGTGTGATTAATTGCAGCAAAATATTATGAACCACCATATCAGTGGCTCTGAGTATCAAAATGCGAAGGACAGGCAGTGACCAGAAAGCTATTGTCAATAATGTTTGAACAGCTGTCCCAAGAAACAACTCTGGCTCAGGAGATGACATTTTTTTACAGAAATGATAAGGGAGTCTTCATGGTCCACTCAGTTTTAGTGTTTGGGGTAGAAGAGTGATCCATGAGGCGACATAGGTTTTGGTGGTATAACAGCTGGATCCGAAGTTAGCAAGAGGGAGGCCATCTTAGAGAAAGAAGCAACATTGTAACTCTGCCTCTGACTCACTGGTGTCTGTGGATACATTCTAGCCTGCACGTAGCACCGATGATTAAGCACCTCTTACTTTAACAAAATACATCATCTGCTAGTCCTATGACTCTTGCTTACTTATATTTCCTAACTGTGATAAGACAATAACTTTGTTCTCTGAGTTCCCCAGGAACATGACGACCTCCATAAAGAAAATTCTGCTTTGGTGTCCATCAAAAATGACAGAAGAAAGAGGTAATGTGGCGCCTTGAAGTTTATCACACAGGATGGTCAACATCCCTAACCCCCCTCCCTCCCTGCCCGTTTCCCCGTATAACTGCCTCAAGATTCTGCATGCTGGTTCTTTGGGACACGAGTCCACCATCTTCCAGTTCTGCTGGCTAATCGTATAAACTTTCCTTTCTCCACCACCAGCTTGTTTGCAATGGATTGGCACTGGATTGCCGCAAGCAGAACGAGCCCCTTTTTGCTCAGTTACAGTAGTTCTAAAAAATATTCCATACCAAAAACTTTGGCCTGTGGATGCTTATAGAACTTTAAGACATACAGCGCCCAGTGCAGGCATTTGTGTACTAGAAAGGATTACTACTGAGTCATGAAACGGTCACACGGCAGTTTCAGCCTTCTCTACTGGCTTGAGAGTTTGGTATGAAGGAGAAAGTTGATAGCTTTCCGTTGAAGCGCATTTTTACTTTTCATCTGGGTCATATCCTTTTTTGCCTCCCCAACTCAACTCTCACCCCTATAGGTAGTTTTTACACTTTTCAGTGTTGGTCCTTGCAAAGCAGTTGCAGATAAGACACAAGGTTTAAGGCATAGATTTGGTATAAATCTTCAGCTGCCTTAAAGCATGAAAGGAGTTGTTTCCCTGACCTGCACTTATTGAACTAGATGATCCACAGCCCAGTGTTGAACAACTGAAGCCCTACTGACTTATTTTAAATGACAAGATGTCATGGAAAAAATGGCCAAGATTTCCTGAATAGCATATCTTTTGTAGAAAGAGTAATATTTCCTAGAAGCGCTGAAGTTGCATAGTTGACAAGCGTAGGAAAAATGAAATCTAAGCATCAATTAGTGCAAAAGAGAAGAGGAAAGACTCTTCTAGGAACTGTTAAGAAAATGATGAGATTAGCCACGGACTGGGAGAAAATATTTTCAGTACACATTATCTTCCAAAGGACTTCTATCCAAAATACATGAAAAACTCCTATAAATCCATGATAACAAGCAATCCATTAAAAATAGAATGAATGACTTGAACAGAATTTCACTTAAGATATATGTATCACCAAAAGGCACAAGAACAGATCTTAACATCATCATCAGAAACGTTGAAATGAAATCACATTCAGGTAGCTTCACATCCATTAAAATGGCTCAGATTAAAAGACCAATTATGTGAAGTATTGGCCAAGATGTAGAGCGACTAAAGCTCTCATCTACTGCTGGCAGAAATAGCAACTGGTATAATCACATCGGAAAACAGATTGGCTATTTCTTTCTTTTTTTTTTTTTTCTGCTTTATATCCCCAAATCCCCCCGGTACATAGTTGTCTATCTTAGTTGCAGGTCCTTCTAGTTGTGGCATGTGGGACGCCTCCTCAGCATGGCCTGATGAGCGGTGCCATGTCTGTGCCCAGGATCTGAACTGGCGAAACCCTGGGCTGCCGCAGATTGGCTATTTCTTATAAAGTTACCCACAAACTTACAATATGACTCAACAATTCCTTTTTTAAAAATAGAAATAAAAACATATTTTCACAAAAAGACTTGCACACAAACATTCATAGAAGCTTTACTCAAAAAAAGCCAAAACATAGCAGAAAAAAAAAGAAGTATTTTTTGTTTTTGTTGATGGACGAGCAGGTGTCCATATGGTGGAAACTTTATCTACTGCTCAGCAATAAAAGAATGAACTCCTGACACACACAAAAGCAGGGATGATTCTCAAAACCATTATGCTGAGAGCAAAAGAAGCTCGACACAAAGAGCTCACACTGTTTGAATGCATTTACAGGAAGTTCCAGAACTGGCAGAACTAACCTGCAATGACAGAAATCTCATGAGCGGCTGCCCGGGGCAGAAGGTTAGCCGGAGGATCAACAGCGAAAGGCACGGGGAGCTTTCTGTGACAGGGGAATGTTCTATGTTTTGATTGGGATGTGGCTACAAGGGCACACATTTGTCAAGACTCACCAAAGTGTATACTTAAAACATACGCATTTTTCTGTGCGCAAATTATCCTTCCACAAAGTTGAGTAACAACAACAAAAAAGACTTCCTCAAAATTAGTCTGTGAAACGGTCTATCTCTTTCAAGTTAGCAGGTTCTCGTGTGGGCGTGACAGAAATGAGTTCTGAGATTTAGTAACTATCATGAAAATCTTGAACAGCAGCCATTTTTATCTGGTTTTAATGTACTCATATTGCAAGTCAGGAACTTATTTTGATTTTTCAACAGATTCCAGATTTAACTTTAGAAGCACTTTCAAGCATGATTTTAAAGTTTCCATGTAGCACTGCTGTGCCTCTGAGGAACTGTTGATTCTGTGTTATGGGCATTTTAAAATGTTAAAAGGGTATTCTAAAAAGGAAAAAAAGAAAAATTCAGGACTTCACATTCTAGAGTTTGTGTGCATTGTCACTTTTGCCTCAATTTACTTTGTATTTTCAAATTGAAACAATGCCTTGAAAATATCTACAAATGCCTGTTAACAGGCTGTCATAAACATGTTTTTTAAAAGAAAGAACTAAGAATATCAATCAAATCTCTTGATCACGCCCTCGTCAAATCAGACTCAGGCACATCCTGCCATCTGTGCTCCTTTCTTTTCCTGCCCTTTCATCACTAAGCAAGAAGCTAGTCAATCCAGAAAGGGTGTAACACGTTTTTGTAAAAATTTCATCTTATTACTTCATCAACCCTCACAAATCACTCCCAAGATAAATATGGCTAGGAATTATGGAAAAGTTAATTATGAAAAGGTAACCATGGCAAGGAAATTCTCAGGGGGCTTAAGGGACAATTCTTAGGTGTCTGTGGCTGTGACTCAGCCTTGGTTATAGAAGTACCTGCTTGGCTCCACGACAGATGTGTCTGTGCACTGTGGACAGGGACCTCCCCTTTCCACTCTCTTCCAGCCACTGCCGTCTTACCAGGCAGCCCATTGGACAAATGGACCACGCACATTCTGATGGACAGATATGAGGCTCAATAAAGTTAATGTCAGTGACAAGAAAGATAGAATAGAAATCAAATGTCCGAGTCCAGATGGCCGAGTTAAAACAGAAACAATCCTATTGTTTATTTCCCAGTGAAAAATTTACCCACAGTGTGGTATGCCCAGCATTCCTGGATATTGCTGGAGATCTTCGGCAGTGTGTGCCAAGATTTCTAAAAGTTCTATTTGTGGACCACCTAATTCCTCTTCTAATAATTTATTCTAAATAAACAGAGACTGACTTAGTTTTGTGTAGAAAATATTCTATGCAGACTAATTTATAATAGTAAAAATATTGACAACTATCCTACAACAGGAGAAATTCTAAAATAAATTATGGCAGTATGATGGAATATTAATCATTCAAAACTAAGCTTGTGGCCTTGCCCTCTAAACCTGTGCTCCCCCGTGTGCTGCAGGAAAGTGTGGTGTTTACGCTGTAGGTCTGGAGTCAGATCGGCTACATTCCAATCCTGGCTTTGGAACATTCTGTGTGACCTTGGAACATTTATTGACCTAAGCCTCAGTTTTCTTGTATGTAAATAATAAGGCTACCACAGAATTAAGAAAAATAATTAATGAAAAGTGCTGATGCATAACAAGGCTTCAATAAATGTTCCTGGGAACTTTGTATGCGTGTTGGCAGTTTGGTTACACACAGAAGTCACCTGGGATGCTTTAAATAGCACTGATGCTTGGGTTCCATGCTCAGAAATTCTGATGTAATTGGTCCAGGACATAGGTCCACATTTTTCAAAGTTCCTCAGGTGGGTTCTGATTCTAGTCATGAGAGAATAGCTTGTATTGGACTAACCATCTTGCTAATAACAGTTACAGACTCTGGTCAGAATATAAACACCAAGAGTTTGAAGGCACAGGAGCAAGAATCAACCAAGAGCAGGCAGAAACTTCTTCCTTGAAAAGAGAAGCACACAAGTGAGTCCCACATGTAACCAGCTTTTCCTTTGAGGATTCTGTCCAGTTGCCTAAATGACTGCAAAATAGGCAGTCAAGCAGAAAGCAGCAATAGCTTTAGGCTAAAGAGACAGAAGTTGAAGTTCAGAGCTTCCATAGCAGCTGGAAATTGAAGAGAAACGTCCCAGAAAGCAGGATGAATGGGGAGGGAGGGGGTACAAAATCAGCGTAAAGTTCTCCTCGAATTCTTGATTACTTATAAACTGAGCACGTGCATGAGCAGATGCCCAGGAGCCCAGCAGAAAGCAGCAACCTGGAGGTCAAAGAGCCGTCTCTGAGCAGGCACTGATGCTGAGAGTCGAAGTTCAAGTTCTACTTAGTTAACTAGGGTTTAGTAAACCCTACAGGCTTTCCCTGAAAAACTAGAAAAACCACACCTTAGGAGTGAGAGCCACATCCTAAGACTACAGGCTATGCCCTAGGATAATGACAAACCCAGAAATCAAGCTTTCACAGGATCGAGGTGATCCACAGTAATTTAAATGCCTTTCAAACAAAACTCAACACATTTTAGAGGAATGTGATATTTCTCTACAACATATTTCTCTACAACACATCATCCAGAATTCCCAAAACAGTAATACTTTTTTTAAAAGACACAAGACAAGCAAAAAAACAAAAACAGAAAATGTGACTCACAATCAAGAAATAGAAATAGACCTATAGATAACTTACATGCTGAACTTAGCAGATGAGCAATTTAAAACAACTATTATAAGCATGTTAAAGGATTTACAAGAAAGATGGAAAGAATGAGCAAAGAGACAGAGAATCTCAGAGGAGAAATACAACCTTTAAAAAGAAAACAAAAGGAAATTCTAGAATTAAAAAATACAGTGCTGAAATTAAAAATCCATAGGACAGTCTTCACTAAAGACTCTACACAGCTCAAGAAAGGATCATGAACTTGAAAACAAGTCAATAGAAATTATCCACTTTCTGAAGCACAAAGAGGAAGAGCCCTGAGGAAGAATAGCAAATGATTGGTCTAACATATATGCAATTGGATCCCAGAAGGAGAGGACAGAGAGAATGGGGGAAAGAAATATTTAATGAGATGATGGCCATTTTTTTCCCAAAATTGATATAAGACAATCCACAGATACAAGAAGTTTAGCAACTCCCAAGTATGGTAAATACAAAGGACATATCATAGTCAAACTTTTGAAAAATGAAAATGAAGAGAAAATCTTTGAAAAAAACTAACCAGAAAAAAGACGCATTACATTCAGGGGAACAACAAAAATAATGATGGCTGACATCTTCAGCAGAGGAGCAGAAGTTAGCAGACGTTGAAACACCTTCAAAGTGCTGAGAAACCATGCCAACCCACAGACGGTGTGGGGCAAAGATCTCCTTCAAAAACATAGGCAAGAGAAAGACATTTTCAGACAAAAACTCAGAGAATTAACCACTAGCAAATCCTCATTACGTGCAGTGCTGAAGGAAGTTCTTCTGGCTGAAGGGCATGATCCCAGATGTAAACCTGAACCTGCAAGAAAGAGTGAAAATCACCACAAAGGGTAAGCCTATGGGTACATATAAAAGGCTATTTTTCTTAAGTTCTTTAAAAGTATATTGTCTGCCAAACGCAAAAATAATAAAAATGTGTCTACTGTATGATTTGTATGTAAGTAGAAGTAAAATGTATGACAATATGGCATAGAATGTTAGGAGTGTAAATGGAATTATAACGTTATAAGGTTCTTGCATTGTATGTGAAGTGGCGTAGTGTTCAGTTAAAGTTCCTGATAAATTGAGAAGGTATAGTGCAATCTCTAGAGCAACCACTAAAATATGTTAAAAATATGTTAAAGAAAAAGATTTAGCTTTAAGGTCAATTAAGGAGATGAAATAGATGCTAAAAGTTACTTCTCAAGTAAACCAAAGGAAGGCAGGAAAGGGGGAACAACCAGGTAAGACAAACAGGGAACAAATAGAAGGAAAGTAGACTTAAATTCAGCCTTAATTATATTAAATGTAAATGATCTGAACTTCTGCTTCCAGCTATGATGCAGTAACTTTTCCAACTTTCCTTTCTGGCACAAACAATGAGAAAACTGGACAAATCATATACAACTGTTTTTGTACATCAAATGACAGTACAAAACTGTGATCTCCAGGAAAAAAGAAACAAACAAGATTGCAGCAGCTTTCTGCTTGAAAGCACATTTAAAGTGTGGACAGGAAGGGCCAAGAGGAGTGTGGTGGTCTTCACAGAAGAAGACAGAAACTGGAGTTCAGAGGTACATCGCAGGGCAGCACAGTGGAGATGAGGAAGGCACTCAGAGAAAAAGGTCCAGACACCAGCATAGAGCAGACCTCAGGTACTGGGCTGAATGCTCAACTGAACACGCATTGAGTGAGACTCCACGAGGCCAAGCAGAGAGAAGTTACCAGAGAAAATACTAACAGGGAGCTGTACTCTAAACAATTCTCAGACCTCATGCAGGGTTTGGAGATATTCGAGTTCTGACCACCTGGGGAGAGACCCTCATATAGTGTGTTGCAATCTTTAAAAATGACCTCTACCTCTGGAAACTAAAAAAGAAAAAAAGTTAAACTCAAAGTAAGTGGGAGAAAGGAAATAATAGAACTCAGACTGGAAATTAATGAAATAAAAAACCCAGAAAAACTAGAGAGAAAAATCAGTGAAACCAAAAGCTAGTTATTTAATAAAATCAATAAAAATCAATAAATATCTTGCCAAAATAATCCAGAAAAAGAGACAGAAGATATAAATTATAATAGCAAGAAGTGGGTGATATTAATATAGCTTCTAAAGATCTTTCTAGGATAATAAGAAAATATTATGAACAATTTTATGTCAATAAATTAGAGAACTCAGTTGAAATGGATAAATCCCATAAAAGACAAACTATTAAAGCTGACTCAGAAAGAAATGAACAGCATGAATAGCCATTTTCCTATTAAAGAAATTGAACTTTTCATTAAAAACCTTCTCACTGAGAAAACTCCAGGCCTCTGTGGCTTCACTAGCAGATTCTGCTAAATGTTTAAGGTAGAAATAATACTAATTCCATGCAACTATTTCCCAAATCATTCTATGAGGTCAGCATTACTCTGATAGTAAAAGCAGATAAAGACACTGCAAGAAAGGAAAAAACACAAAAAAAACCTCACTACATACCAATATCCTCATGGACATAGAAGCAATAACTTTAATAAAAAAAAAATTTAACAAATTAAATCCAATAATACACAAAAAGAATAATATAATGGTTCATTACCCATGATAATATATCATTAGTTTTTCCCTAGGAATGCAGTGTAATTCACCATATTAACAACATATTACAAAAAAAAAAAAAAAAACTCATATAACCAGAATTTTAAAAAAACAACAGATAGTCATAGAAAAAGCATTCGACAAAATCCAACATCCATTTTTGATAAAAACTCTCAGCAAACCAGGAATACAAGAGATCTTTCACAATCTGATAAAAGGGATCTATAAAACCCCACAGTTAACATCACACTTAATGGTAAGAGACTGGATGCTTTTCCTCTGAAGTCAAGTACAAGACAAGGATGTCTGCTATCACCACCACTATTCAACATTTTGCTGGAGGTTCCAGCCTGTGCAATAAGGCAGGAAAAAGAAAAAAAAAAAGGCATCCAGATTGGAACGGAGGAAACAAAACAATCTTTATTCAGAGACCACCTTTTCGTAAATGTGGAAGAGACTCTGCTAAGAGAATGAAAATGCAAGCCACAGATTAGAAGGAAATATTCACAATACATATATTTGACAAAAAAAGAAAACAAAAACTCTTGTCCAGAATATGTGAAGAACTTCTACAAACCAATTTTGCAAAATCCAATTAAAAACAGACACTTCACAAGGAAGATACATAAATGGCCAATAAGCACCTGAAAATGCGATAAGATCACTAGTCATTAGGGAAATACATATGAAAACCATAATGAGTTACCACTACGCACTCAGTAGAATGACTAAAATTAAAGACTGTCAATACCAAGTGTGGCTGAGGAGGTAAAGCAACTGGAACTTGCAAACATTACTGGTGGGAATGCAAACTGATATGGCCACTTTGGAAAATGGTTTTGAGGTATCTTAAAAAGTTAAACATACACTTACCATATGACCCAAAAATCCTACTCCTAGGTATTTACTCAAGCAAAATGAAAATATTTGTCCATACAAGAATATTCATAGAAGCTTTATTCTTAAAAGTGGAAACAAACCAAATGTCTATCAATGGGTGAATGGATATGTTATAATATATTTATATAGTAGAATACTACTCACAATAAAAAGAAACAAACTACCAATACATGCGACAATAGGGACAAATCTCTAAGACATTGTGTTGAGAGCAAGAAGCCAGACATAAAAGAATACATAGTGTATGATTACACTTATAGGAAGTTCAAGAACACATAAAATTAATCTACAGTGACAGAAATCCTAACTATGGTTGCCTCTGGTGAGAGCACGGCATTGACTGGGAAGGGTCTCGAGGGAGCTTTCAGGGGTGATATGGATGTGGATCCAGGCTGCCCCAGGGAGAGAAGCCCAAGGCATCCCGGCCTACATGCCCATCTATATCATCCTCCGGGAAGTACAGGACGTCCTGACAGGACTCGTATCTGAAGTTAATACAACCACATGATAACCAGACCCTACCTGCACTGATATCATTTTAACGACTTTTTTTTAACATGATCTTTCCTTTGTCTTGTGAAGAAATAACTCGCATACCTATGCCTTATAAATTTAGCCCTACCCTCAACCCATTGCATCTCTTCACTGCCCTTGGGTCCTGTCCCCATGCTGTTCTCTGAATAAAAGAGCACCACTACCAGACTTTGAGAGTCCAAGAAATCTTTCTTTCGCCTCCTCGGCTCGCCAAGCCCACATCAATATAAATGTTCTGTATATTGATTTGGGTTATAGTTAGAAGGCTGCACACATTTTTCAAAACTCACGTAACTGAACACTTAAGATGTGCGCCTTTTACTGTATGTATATAAAATACGCCTCAACTACAAATACGAGGGATTTATTTAGGGAGTATTTGGGGAAGTAGGGATTAATATCTCTCTCTTATAGATACCTAAACTAACTCAGAAGAAAGTGTCATTTAAGCAAGATCACACCTCTGATCAATGGCAGAAAAATTTGAACCCATTTCTGGGCGGTTCCAAATGCATTTTAAAAAACATCTCCTGAATGATTCTACAATACAAGAAGCTTGAGAACTACCCTCAGCAGACACATGGACATCGTCTTTGACATCTCCCTCTCCATCTCATCCATAACCAAATCCCATTAATTATTCTTCTAAGTATCTTTCCACTTCTTTCCACTTCTCTCCAACCCCCCCACCACCCTAAGTCCAAGCCACCATGTGCTCTCTCCTGACCCCTGCATTAGAACCCTTCCCAGGCTCCCTGCTCCCAGAATTCTCACCCACACCAATCTCTTCTTGACCCCAGCAGACAAGATGGACTTTTAAAAATGCGTATCTGACCTTGGCTTATAGTCTGTCAACCACTTCCACGGTCCTGAGGTTGAAGTGTCGATCCTTAGCACGGCCACAAAGCTGTGCCTGTGCTCCATCTGCCTAGCTCTTCAGTCTTGTCTCCACCTCCACTCTCCCCTCCCTCACTTCCTCCACCTAAGGCGTCATTAACGCTGTTTCTATGCCTGGACCATTCGTCCCCTTCCCACCCCATCACACAGCTTCCTCATTTCTAAGATCTTTGTTCAAATTCATTTCTTCAGGGAAATCTTTCCTGACTTCCCCAGGTTGAGTGAATCCCCCAGCATGTATTCTTTCAGTGTCCCGTCCTTTTCTTTCAAAGCACTCGTCAGTTTGTAATCATGTCCTTATTTGTGTGATTGCTTAATTTATATCTATCGCCAACACTGCAGGGCAAGCTGCGGGAGGGCACGGGCTGTGTCTGTTTTATTATCCTTCAGACTCCCACACAGCAATTTTAGATATTTATTTAAGTAGCCCTTATTCAATATTTATTTGAATGAATGAATGTGTACTGAAGATCACAAATTCAGACATGCAGAGAAAATGCATTTGGCTTGTTTATAATTGAGCTGGTCTTCCTCACAAGCCCTGCCTGCTGGGTGACTATGGGAAGAGTAGTTTAGAGAGAGGACTTTACTTTCGTCCATCTGGTAACTCCACCCCAAGCCCATAATTTAAACCATCTCCTTAGATAACTCAGTCTCTGCTTGGATGACTCAGTTAAGTAGATTCATTTGTTAGATTTCTGTTCCTCTCCAGGTATGTTATGTGGAGTGTGGAGCAGGAGCTGAGAAACCTGTGTCCTTGTAGGGAAAGGGGCCGTGGCCTTGTGCTATCCTGGGGTGTGCCTGGCCTGGTCCCATCCCGGTGCGTTCTGTGGCATCTTCTGCTGATGCCTGAGGCTGATGAACTCACGGCCTCTTGTTTACCCCCTGACCTCATGGTCTGTCCCTGTGAACAGGCCTGCTCTCCAGTATGTTTGTGCTCACCTTTCTCTGTGTCTGCAGAGAAGCTTTATAGAAGAAGAGTCATGTCATGTCTATTTGTTGAATAAATGAATGATTGAGTGAATGAGTAGATAAGCCAAAGAATATGCTCAAATATAATGTTAAGTTACAAAAAGAACACAAAAATAAAAATTTTACATGGAGCATTATTTCAGTTTCTAAAAGAATAATATATATGTATTTGTATTACACACACACAAAGACCAGAAAGAAACATACCATATAAACACTGGTTATTTTGGTGTGCTGAGATCATAAATGGTTCTTTTTTCATTTACACTTTCCTTTATAAATTTCATACTTCCTTATATGAGAAAAAATTCAAAATTATCTATAATGAACAAGTAGGATAGAATCAGAGAAAATTAATATTAACATGAACTTTTATGCAACTAACAATTCCTAATTGCCTGTAGAGCACTCACGTGATGTCTGAATAGTGTCCACTGAAATAAAGAGTCTGGGAAAAGGTGAATTAAAGGAGTTTACTTGGTAATCAAAGTGAGGAATTCGAGTCCCAGGAAACAGTCCAGCAGGGTGTTCTGAGGAAATGTTGCAAGGTCTACAGGTCTGAGTGCAGTCTATATACCTTTTAGCAGAGCAGTGTGCGTGTAGGAAAGGGCTCACACAGCTCATATTCATAGACTTCGAGGATAACAAGAACTTTTGGGTTATACATCAAACAAGGCTGGTAGTTTTGGTGTGATCCATGGGCGGAGAGAGGCAAGGACCAGGGTCATCGCTTTTTCCCTCAGTCTCTAAGGAATGTAGTTGGGAAATGTGAGAGTGAGGTGCCCATTATCTCTTCCTGTTGCTGACTCCCTCTGCTGGCACTTTCAGTCAGGAGATGAGGGGTTTCAAGGTCATTTAGACACAGGCTCATGAGGCCAGCATGGCTGCTTCACAGTACAGATTGATGTTTATGGTACTGACTTGAAGCCTACGCAGCTCACTTACTAGATTTGCCTATTAGACCAGGGAGAGGGGTCCCAGTTTCATTCACAACAGCATGAGGTCCGAGCCCCACAAAGTCCTCTTTTGATGCCCACAGGCCAGTCTTGACCTGATCCAGCCTAGGATTGAAGTCCCTGGGCCCTGTTTATCATTCATGCAAAGACTCCCTCACCCACATTGGACCCTTGATCATCTGGAGCAGACTCAATGCCCCAGACCTGTGCTGGGATCGCCTGGTGGTCATCGTAGGGCATCTGGATGGGGTGCTCCAGAGGCAGAGGAGACGCTCCTCTCACTGTGGTCCTTCGGAGGGTGCTCCTAGCCCCAGCACTGGCATGTTGGAGAGGGGAGTCTGGGTGAGTTAGCCTCAGAATTTTTTTCCCAACTTTGCCTCCTCAGTGGCTTCAAGTCACTAGTGACTTGAAAGTGAACATACCAAGGTATTGTCCTTCTGGTCTTTGACAGTTACCCAGTCTCTCAGAGCTTCACCTTCCCAGTCAAAAAAACAGACGAAGGCTACCTACTCTGACAGGTTGATAGGGCAATTAGAGAAAAATGCACATAGATGCCTGGCAATTAATACTCCATCAGTGTATTCCACTGACTATGAATTTTAAAATAAAATGTTTTTACATGAAAATAACACAAAAACTGTGGAATAATAATAATAATAATTGCTAAAATACCTGCTAGCCACTGTGCCAGATGCCTTGTGTGCATCACCCATGGCTCTTCACACAGCTCTCTGAGACAGATACTATTTGTAGCTCCATTTTACGCATCAGGAAACTGAGCTGTAGAGAGGGTAATAACACTTAGTAAATTAGTTGTTACGCAATTTAGTAAACGGCAAAATAGAACCTGAACTCAGGTCTGTCTGGTACCATAGTGGGGTGAGTAGTGGCCCCCGAAAGACACGCCCATGTCCTAAGCACTGGAACCCAGGAGTATGCCTCACTTGAAAAAAGAGTCTTTGCTGATGTCGTTACCTTAAGAAGCTCAAGATGAGGTCATCCTGGATTAGCTGGTGGGCCCTAGATTCAATGGCAGGTGTAAGAGTGAAGCAGAAGGAAGTTAGAGAGACACGAAGACACACAGAGGCACAGGGGAGACGGCCTTCTGAAGACAAAGGCGGAGACTGGAGGGAAGCTGCCACAAGCCAAGGAAAGCCTGGAACCGCCAGAAGCTGGAAGAGGCATGGAGGGGTGCCCCCTAGGGAGTTTGGAGAGTGTGTGGTCCCGTCAATGTCTTGATTTTGGACTTCTGTCTTCCAAAACTGTGGGAGAAGACATCTCTGTTTTAAGGCACCTACTTTGTGGTAATTTGTCACAGCAGCAACCCTGGGGAGCTAATGCAGATACCAAAGCCCTTGGGCTCAAACCCACCACTTTCTCCTCCCGATCCCCTCACCCAACCATCAAGGAGTTCATCTGATGCTCTCTTTCCCGAAACACGGAGTTATTGGAATTAGACCACTCATCGTCTCTGCCTTCACAGCCAGGGCACATCCAGTGTGACGCATTTCTCCCTGGAAGACCTCAATTTGAAGAGGGAACTGTCCTACCAAGCTCACTTCCTACCAAACTGCCACCTGGTTGAGCACCAAGTCTGTGTAGTTATACCGAGGACCGTGTAAGCTGCAGAATCTGCCAGAAACACTTTGTCCGCGGTAAGAGGCAAACAGGTCCACCCACAGGGATCTTCTCTGCAGCTCTGCCCAGGAAGTCACATTGTTCATCCTTACTGTCTCAGTGATGCCCCAGGCCCCAAGAAAGCTCTGATCCTAGTAATCTTACGATGGACAGTGCTTTCCAGCTCTGTAATCTGTGATCAAACCCATCTTTCCGACCATGATCCCTGTGGTGCTTTGCACTAATCTCTGCGCCAGGCGGAACTGCAGGGTAGGATGGTAGTAAAACAAGGGGCAGGAAGTCTCGGAGCAGGAACAGGGCTCCAAACACGTATCCCTGAGGCGATTCTTTATAAGTTCTACAGCCAAGACTCAAATCAACAAGAAGTCAGCTCTGAAGTAGCCACAGTGGAACGTATTCTTGTGCCACCTTATTCAGTCTTTCCCCTCTTCACTCTCTTGTACTTAACAAGCTTGATTTTAGGAATCTGGGAAGGAATGTCGCACCTACAGAAAAAGAGATGCTGAATTTCTGAGAGTAATTCCTGGGACTTAGGCTCTGATAGTCTCTGCTCCTACAGAGTAATTCACTGACAAGAGTACAGGCCTGGGCTGATAGAAAGGAGAAGCCATCTTATGATTAGCTCATTTGCAAATGGAAGACAACTTAGAAATATTGGACAGCATTTTTGGGGTCCTCCACCTCTTTGCTGTTAACCCTCTCCTAGGATGCCTGGGGATACATAATGAAAACACATTTATACTTTTCCTAAAAGTGGAGGAAAAGTGAGGAAATCATAGAGAGGAAAAAAACGGGCTTTGAAGCCAGACAGATCTGAGTTCTGATCTCCTTTGCAAAATTGATAATGAAAGTGTTGCCATCCAGGGTTGTTTTATGGATCAAAGACAACACATATAAAGTGCTCATCACAGTGTTGGGAACATGTAGGTGCTCAATAAAACCACAGATGTTATTATGTGGAAGCAGGGAAGCCAGAGATTAGACCCAGTGCTACCTCACGGTAGCTCTGCGATCCAATATCTCAGCTCCGTCTGTAAAGTGGGAATAATAATGGTAAAGACAAATTCGATCATAGATGATAAAACTGGAAAGTGCTATACATCTTAGGGTATTATTCTGACCTTTGAAGTTTCACCTGACTCCAGCAGTCTGTAATCTACGATCTGATAAGGCGGTGATCTCGCTTCTACTATGGTACAGAATGAGATAAGAAGGTTTACCAACGAATGGAGCTCAGCTGTCAAAGCAAGTTCAGATATTATTTTCAAAGTAAGAACTTAATGTTGAGATACATATCTTCTATGACATTCTGATTGTAAAGACATAAGACAAAGCTGTATTTTAGGATCAAAGCTAGCACTATAGTGGAACTAAGACTCTGTTAAGCCAGAAAAACTAGTATTTATCATGGATTTTTGGAATATGATCCAAATACACTCTATTTGTATATATTGAAAACCCCAAATTTTCTTGTAGAAAATGTCAAGCATCATCAAAATATTGTGCTTTTTCAACCGGACACTCTCTCATTACAAGCAGGCAACTTTTTCCGTTATGGGTTAAAAATAAGATGAAGTGATTTCTACTGATCTAATTACTTCTGAAGCTGTTGAAAAGAAAGAGGATGTGATAAACACACACGTGTGCACACACACATGCACGTGCACACACACACACAGAGATAATGTTATATATATAGTTATATATAATATGTAAAATATAGAGAGAATGCTGTACATAGTTATATATAATATATCATATAGATAGTTATATGTGTATATAGAGAGACAGGGAGAATACATTTTGTATATATATTATGAGAAGATCTTCAACTGTTGGTAAAATTGAATTAAATGTCACATCTGCCTGAAAGAGTTAAGCATCTTCCCAAAGAACTCAACAAGGAGTAGTTTACTCAGCTGTAGAGAGTATTTGAATAAGCATTTTTCTAAGGGATTTATTGTATTAAGCACAGTAATAACAATGGCCCTAGTACTTGGAAGGATGTCTAGTTTAGGTGCTTGGATTTTCCTCCATCATGTCAAAAGCAGTTTTCCCAATTCCTAGTATTATAGAAGAATTATTGGTTCAGTTTTTGAAGCTTAGCTAATATCAAATGTGAGTTTTTCTTATGAAAGGTGAACTTTCTCATTTTGTCAAGGCCATTTTCTTAGCATGGATGTGGACACTGGTTTCCAGATCCTAAATTAATAAAGAAATACTTCTTTACACTATTTCCTTCTAAGGTTATATTGCCAGAGTGGCAGGTCTCTGAACTGTCAAATTTTGAACGGGATCCACTTGCCTAAGGCTTTCATGGCAAGTTTAACATGACATGACTCAAAGGTTTTCGAAAGAGCAAAAGAGCTCAATTTACTAGCATCCCACATATTTGGAGAATTCTCTTCTTCTTCCTCATAGAAAGCATCATTTTCTTGAGACACAGTCGCCCTTCCAATTGGATAAGAAAAATCACAAAATTGTGATAAAGGAAAACTCTCAAGTCTGTTGTACAAGGAAGCTGTAAAGGACTAGAGAAGATAAGACTTAGCAGGACAAGAAAGTAGTTAAAGGCTGACTCTGGAACCGAGAGAAGAGGCTCCAGGAAAGAGATTTGACTCAACATAAGACAGAACTTCCTAAGTCAAGGTTATTCAAAGATCTAATAGGCACCCTGGGAGCTGGTAAGAACTTACCTCTTTGAAGACATTTCAGGAGCCATATCTGACTGCTGGCTGCTCACAAAAATTACCTGGGGTTCCTTTTTAAAATACAGATTCCTGGCCCTGCCCCCAGAGATTCCGACTTAGGAGGTCTGGGAGATAGGGAATCTGTATTTTCAACAAGGCCCTGGTAGATCCAGTTCATCCTGGGTGGTAGTTTCAGCACTTGGTTTGTACACTTCTTCTCCACTGTTGCCAGTAGCAGAAAGGTTTGGAGAGAGATGAAGGTTGGATCAGGTGATTAGTAACTGGTGGGGATGAGCAACCCAGGCCAGTCTCAAAGGTGCAAGTGTCATCTGGCTGAGGGATCAGTGAGACCAGGAAACAGGGCATGACTTATCAGGTCGGTGCTGGCCTGTGGTGGGCTGGTGAACGTTTACCCACGACCACTAAAGAAAAAAAAAAGGGAAAAAGTCCTGATTTTTTAGCCTTGCCAAATTCTTGAGTGTCCGTACATGTACGCACATTGAAGTGTACCTCATGGCCAATTTCAAGCTATCAATTTGACATCACTGAACACAGAGCTGGAAAGAGATGCCTACAATCAGCTCACATGGGCCAGGATGAGCTGGCTCCAGCCCACTGCTGAGCTAGCATAGCTGCCCAGAGGTGAGTGGGAGAGTCCCGGGACCAACCATTCATCTAGGGAAGGGTACTAAGAAGAGAGGTAGGAGCTGGGTGTTCAGGAGTACCACCACTTGGAGCACCCTAGCTCCCAGGTGGGCTCGTGATGCCATGTGTGTGTATTCAAGGGTAGTAGGTATAGGTTACTAACATACTCGACTGTGAAATTTAGAACTGAGATAAGGGTGGGGCTGTTGACAGAAAAGTGAAGACATGGAATTTTTTTAAGGATGGAAGAGAGACGTGTATTTGTAGTCTCAAAGTAAGAAATCAAGGAAGAAGTGAAAGAATCAAGAGGCAGAGAGATGATTGATGGAACCAAGTCTTAGAAGTGGGGTGGGAAGAGAAGAGAGGGGCAAAGCTGAGCAAGTGGGTCCTGATAGCAGAATACATCAGGAAGAAACAGAGAAGGGGGGAATGGATGGATCAGAATCGAGGACATAATCATTGAAGTTAGAATGCGTGGTACATGTGGCCCATTACATTATTATTTCTATCTTTGTGTATGTTTGAAATTTTCCAGAGTAAAGTGTTTTTAATCCCACTGACATACTCTTAAAATCTTTTTTTGTGAAATATAACCCAATAGAGAAAATTTCATAAAACACAAATACATATTTAGTATAATAAATAACTAAAAGGTAAACACTCAGTGTGGGCGCCGCCCATGTCAGGAAACTCACTGACAGTGCCAGACACCTTCTCCCCATTCTTCTTTTTTAACGACTTACAGAAGTTACTTATCTAATTCTGAGCATAAGTCCTTTGTCAGTTGCTTGATTTGAAATATCTTCTCCCATCTTGGGGTGGCTTGTCTTTTCACTCCCTTTATGGTGTCTTTTGATGAATAGAATTTCATAATGTTAATGTAATCAAGCTCATGAATCTTTTTCTGTATTGTTAACATTTTTGGTGTCTTGTTTAAGAAACATTTCTATCCTTAAGATCATGAAGATAAGAATATTCTATATTACCTTCTAAACACTTGCTTGTTTTGCTTTCACGTTTACTTCCACAGAATATATAGCCATTCTCTCATTCCCTCACTATTCCTTTTTGCCATCTTTACTATAAACCAAGTGTCTATGTCTACTTGAATCTGTTTCTAGTTTCCTTATTTTCTCACAGTGATCTGTCTATTTTTGTGCAAAAATTACATTGTCAATTAATAAAATTTTATAATAACTTTTGATTGGTAAAGCAAATCCTGCCTCATTATTTTCTTTTATGAGAGTGACTTGGCTTTTCTTGCCCTTTGCATCTCCAAATAAAATTTGAAACAGCATATCAATTACACGCGCACACACACACACATGCACACATCCTCACACACAAACATTGGGGTGACACAAAATCTATAAAATCTATTTGGGGAGTATTGACGTTATTACAATATTGAGTTTTCTTTTCATGAACGTGGTATATATCTCCATATACCATTAAATACGTCTCCATATACCATTAAAGTCCTCTTTAATATCTGTCAATAATGTTCCATAATTTTAACAATAGAGGTTTTCCGTACATTTTGCTTGCCTTTTCCTAGAAACTTCACATTTTTGATTCTATGACAAATAATACCTCTTCTCACTAATTTTCCATTTTTGGCTATTTATATAAGTACAATTGATTTTTGTATATGGATTTTATATCCAGCAAACTTGATAAACTCTCACATTAATTCTACAAATTCTTTGGATTGTCTATATACACAATCATATCATCTGTGAATAATGACAGCTTTCCCCCTTCTTTTCCAAGTCTTGTATCTTTTATTTCTTCTTCTTGAGTAACTGCATTTGTTAGGATCTCCAGGAAAATGGAACAGATGTGGTATCCTCGTCTTATTGTAAATCTCAAAGGGAACGCTGTCACCTCATCAGCTTCCAGTATGGTATTTGCTCTAGGTTTTTGTCAATCTCCGTATGGAATTTCCTGTCTACACCTTGTTTGCTAAGAGAATTTTATCTGACATATTTTCTTCAACAATGGAGATGATCTTTGATCTGCTAATGTGGTAAATGATCTCTATTGATTTTCTAGTGTGAAACCAACCTTGCATCTGTGGTGTAAGGTCAGCTTGATGACAATGTATTATCCCGCTCATGGAGCACTGGCTTGGTTTGCTAATATTTTTGTACTGAGATTGTTAGAAAATTTTAATTTCTCATACTGTCCTTATCAGCTTTTGGTATCAGGGTTCTCTAGTCTTATAAACTCTCTCCAGAATAATGTACATAAGATTGACACTAGTCCTTTCAGGAATGTTGCTGTAATTCCTGAGAAGCCACCTGGGCTGGTGTTTTCCTTTGCAGAAGGCTTTTGAGGATTGAGTCAATTTTTTTTAATGGTTATAGAAACATTCAAGCCGTTTTCTTTTGTCTTCTAGAGTGAATTTTGATAAATTATATTTTCTGGGAAACTGTCCCTTTTTCCGAATTTTCCATTTTGTTGGCACGTGCAAGTTGTTTGTATGTTGTCCCATCATCTTTTGAATGACTGCAGACTCGGCAGCCGGTGGCTTTCTCTCTGAGATGCTAGGGGCCCCTCGTGCTCATCGCCCAGAGTATCTTTTCATTAGGGGTTTTTGGAGAATGGTAGTTTCATGATTGCATCATTCTTAATTTGTTAGCTGAATACATAGAGAAAAATGTACCCTCCTCAGCTATCTGGTGACCCTGAGGCACATTCATGTAAGAAAAGCAGGTTAAATGTCTGAGTCCTTTCCTTTATTTGCTGTTTTTCAAAATAACAAGTTAGTCTGTAACAGCTCCACAGGTGGCCGGTGGGGCTTTTATTCGCTGGTATCATCGTAAACTCCTGGATTGGCGCCTATCAGTTGTGCTTTGCCGTGCTGCAGTCACTTTCCTATTGCTGCTCCCGTGCGAGAACCTCTGGAGTCATTTCAGTGCCGCCCCGCGGCTCGGGGAGCTTCCTCGCTCCATGGTACGTGTGCCCCTCCTGGGTCTCGTCACATCGTGGCCCAGGACTTCCTCACAATCTTGTCTCATCTCTTCTATGCTTTTAGGAAGATTTTGATATATTCATTTTTTATTTGTCCTCAGTAGAGTCTTGTTCCAAATTACCTAGATAGTCATTACCAGAAGTGGCCGGAAGTCGAGATAGCAGGTTCATTTGTCTATTTAACAAGTATTTGCTGAGAACCTACTCTGCGCTAGATGCTATGGGGAGAATAAGAATCTAAGAAGATGAACCAGACACACCGCCACCCTCAAAGAATTTGCAGTTGGCTAGCAACTCAAAAGTGTGAGCACCCAGGCTGCTGGGTGGAATGAACAAGGGACGCCTGCAGGTTCAAACAGAACTTCAAGGGGATGGGCAGAGAGACAGGGAGGGCTTCAAGGAGGAAGCGGCACCTGGGAGCTTGAGAGGACTGGACATGCTGAAATGAGGAAGTTATTACCGTCCTCACCTTTTCGTTGCAGCTGACATCAACTCAGCAGAGGCCGCTGGGACTTTCAGAGCTGACATACGGGCCGCTCCTCACACTCAGCTAGACCCACCCTGGTGCACTCCCGAGGCCCTGCGAGCTGAGGCTGCCTCCAAGAAGGGCCTCAGGGCCTCGCCTGGCGGCCTGTAGCTCTAGAATTTCACAATTAACCCAGCCTGCGCATAGAAGTACAAAGCGCAACACAGGAAAGACTTCATGTCCACAATGAACGCTCTGTAGAGCCTCGTACTTAATCCTCACAAGAGGCCTGAGGTTAGGAGACAGTCTGATCTAATATCCATCTTTCTATAGCTGGCTCCCAGAGTGAGAGAGTGGAAGCGATTCTGGGAATTATTCAGGTTAAAACAAAATCAAACTCCCCCAAAAGGACAAAGTAGCACAGTGTATCTAAGAACACAAAATTAAAAGGCAATTTTTCCCAAAAGGTAAAAGGATCATTTCAGATCCTCTTGGAAAAAAGCAAGGAGAAGGTCAGCGTGGAGCGTGGGGCTGGCAGAAACCCCAGCATCCCGCTGGGCTGCGCTGGCTGAGCCCAGAGCCCGGAGGCCCAAGGAGAGGCGAGGCTGACTTTGCTCAGCCGTCTTCCAGAGCCTTCCGAGCTCATTGGGGAGCTGCAGGACCAGAAGGTGCTGAGGGGGCAGAAGGAGCCAGAATTCTGAGTGGGTGAGCCGGGGGAGGGGCCAGTGACCTAAAACTCTTGGGCCAAGAGATCTGAAAAATGCAGAAACGCCAGGACCACAGGAAAGGGAACAGAAAGAGCTCTTACCTCAGCCGAATGCAAATGACCTTTCCCTCAGGGGGCCAGACTTGTCCCAAAGAAGGAAACAAAAGGACAGCCCCTCCAACTTGAAGGATGCCTTGGGAACCGCAGGTCCGCCTCCCTCCCCTCCCCTCCAGCTCTTCCCTGGGCACTGGACTGGTGACACTAAGCCTTTTAAGGGACAGGAGGGACTTTCAGGCAGAGGGCCAGGTGTCTTGTGATACTAGGAGTCCTACCTGTCCAGAGCCACCTGGACGTATGAATGTTTAAAGGTAAAGGATGTGTAAGTTCTCCATTCACTTTAGATGGGTGTAGCATTTGCAAATTTGTTGGATAAATTTAACCCTAGAAAACCTCCTGGGATCCCTGTCCCAGGTCCAATATGAATCAAGCAGGTGTACGTTAGTGCGCGGTGCCAGGATGTTGGGTTTACTTGTCGAGTTGTTGATTCATTCAAGAATCTGAGCCATGTCAGCAATAGACATTTCTGCCATGATATAAACATCTGTATCTGCACTATCTGGTACATACGCACTGTCCACATTTGGCTGAGCACTTGAAACGTGGCTAGTGCAGCTGAGAGACTTCATAACGTGATCTCATGTTAATACGTGCAAGGGCACACGATGGCTACAACACAGCTGAGGCTCGCACCCTCAGGGAGCTGGTCTTCTACAAGGAGGGTCAGGAAAGAAAGTGAATGCATGAACCACACCCTGCCGAGTTTCATAAGCACCAGGAAGAGAATAAACAGGATTCAAGACAAAGAATGCAGTGAGCCCACTGGAGCTCCAGGGACCAGGAGAGGCCTCTCCAGAGACAACACTCGAGCAGAGACCTGACGCATAAGAGGGAACCAGCCACATGAGGAGCAGGAAAAGAATGTTCCAGTCAGAGAGAGACTAGCACAGAGCCTGAGTGGCCAGGAGAGGGGAGTGAGCAGGGACAGATCTGCAGGATCTCAAGGGCCAAGAGAAGGAGCCTGGGTTTTCTTTTCAGAGCCAAGGGGAAGGTGCTGGAAGATTGTAAGCAGAGTGGTATTTGATGGGCATTATTAAAGGTCATCGTTGCTGCCCTGCAGAGAAGTCATAGATGAGAAGGGGCAACAGTCAGAAGGCTGTCAGTTGTGTCTGCGTCCCCGCAGTGGGGCCCAAGCTTTCCTGCAGGACGTTTGTTGGGCAGGCTCCCGTGCGGGAATGGGAGCCTGAAGCGTGAAAGACCAAGGAGGTGGACGCAGCATCACCGGTGCCCATGCTCCACCCGCAGAGTGGAGTGAAGTGTCTCAGAATCGTGGGGAAGAGAAGGGGAAGTGGACACCCATCTGTCCGGGCCCTCCTTTGACCAAGGGATGCTCCACAAGGGCTGGGTGTGCGCAGGTGCTGAAGGGTCCCTGGGGGCATCTCCCGCTGTGGCCAGCAGGCTCAGAGCAGGAAGAGGGCGTGCAGAGCTGACAGGGCAGGGACACTGTCAGGCTGCACTGTGCCAAGCTGGCCACAGTGAGGAATAGGTGGCCCTGGTGGTGGCCAGGATGACAGCAGGACTACAAGAATTTGGAGCGGTGCAAGAGAGGAGTCCAGTGCTCCCAGAAACAGTGTAGGAACTGACAACACGGAGGGCTTCTTCTAGAGGCTGAGCTGTTTTCCTGGTGGGATGAACAGATGACAGCAAGACCCAAGGTGGAGGGAAGGAAGGTGGGCAAAAGGTAGGTCCAGGTCTGGGGAGGGTCCCGTGGGGCTAGTCGAGGAAACTGAGGTGAAAGCCTCTGGCTGGGCAGACCTGAGGAGAGTTAAGGGGAAGCTGAAGCTAAGGGGGCACAGCAGAGGCCACAGCTGCCCGGTGTGTAGTCACAGGCTCATCCCTGACCCTCCACGGAGAAGGGGGTCTCGACCCACCTCCTTGGTTGGGATTGGCTCGGGAAATGGAGGAAAGGGAGGCGGCAGAATCACCAACATAATCACCTGGACAGTTCAACTGCCCCACACTGCGAGCAGCCTTGAAGAAAAGGCTGCACACAACGGACGTCCGGTGCCTCTGGGGGCCCCTCTTTCCCAGGCTTCAGCGACTCCCACCCTGTGATTTTTCTCCTTCCTCCCCGCCTGTTTCTTCTCTGTGCCCCTCGCTGGTTCCTCCTCCTCTCCTGGACTCTGAGGCTCACCTCTCAGCTTCTCGTCTTTGTACGTGATGCTGCCTCCCTACAGTTTCAGCCATGCCTGTAGCTTCTCTTCTCAGCTACATCCTCACGACTTCCAAGTTTGCGTTTCCGACCCAGACTTCCTTTCTGAGTTCCACCCTCGTCCATCTCGCCGCCTCCAGAGACCTCACTCAAATGTCTCGTGGACATCTCAGACTCAGTGCAGCCAGACACAAACTCATTGAACTCACACCATCTCCTCCCCGACAGCCTTCTCCAGGTCCCCAGTCAGGGCAGGACTCCACACCCTGTCCCTCCTGCCACGCAAGCCTGAAATTGCCAACCGTCTCCACTTCTCACCGTCCCCATACCAAACCCATCGCTAAGTTCTGTTGACTTTACCTCGCATATATTTCTCAAATATGCTGCCTCAGTGTCCATCTCCATCACAAAGCCAGCATTTACGGAACTCCACTGAACTCTGCTAAACCACCGTGGGCAACTGGAGCTTAATCCAGCGGGGACTCTGAGAGACGAGTAGAGCTCAGCTCAGTTAGGAGGGGAGGAAGCGGGATACCTACCTGCCAGCTTCCTGTCTGTCATTGTGAGACCTGCTTCTGGAGGCATCGGCTCTCCAGCCTGCCTTATACGCGGGTTGAACATGCTCCCACAGCCAGAGGAACAATCCCTCAGGGACTCACACATGGTCACAGTGAGCAGTTTTCACACAGGGAGGCGAATTCCCAGGGGATATGGGCAGGACATGTGCATGCCTGCCACAGTCAGGCCCTATGTAAGTGTCCCTATATTATTTAGTCCTCTCACAGAAGTTATCTGAGATCCTTCTAGCTCCATTTTACAAATGAGGAAACTGGAACATTCTCTCCCCAACTTCTCAGCCTTAGTCCATTAGCCTGGGAAACTTCTAGTTATTCTTCTAACAGCACCTCTTCGGGGAAACCATCTTCAACGGTACCCCCATACGCACACGTGGACCCTAAATGAAGACATCTGTGACACAAGCTGTCACAGCACATTTTCCCTCCACCACACTGCTCACACAGTGGGTGATTTCCAATGGATGTCTGTGTTACCTAACCAGGTTCGTTTTTGCCCACCACCCAGAAAGCCAAACACCGAGACGACGAGATTGCCGCAGAGAGAGAGTTTACTCACAAAGCAGCCACGTGAGGAAACAACAGCATGAGTTTCAAATTCGCTCCCTTGAAAATAGGGACTCAGGGATATTTATGCGATGGGGGCAAGGTGGTCTGCAATGTGGAGCAAGGTGATTGGAGGTGAGGAGAGGTGAGGTAATTGATGATCTGTGCAAGCGTAGTCAGACTCCATGCCTCTTCATAGGACCCATGTTCACAAAATGGCGGCATTAGCACGATCTAAGGGTGGAGTTTTTAGCCTCTTGATGTCAAAAGGTCACTATCAGACATCTGCGTGGGCTCAATTGATGGGTTGGTGGTCTCAACCACCCTGAAGTGGACAAAGGGGTTCTAATTCCTGAAGAACAGCTCACATACCCATTACCAGGTGACCCAGGTTCCAGCGAGATCTTATCTCTAGGAGCCTAGTGGGAATCAGAGAGCATATTGCCTAAGGAGCACAGTTAACAATGGATGGGTTAAACAGCTAAAAGCTATAATCAGTAATTGCAAAACGGAAAAAAACCCTTTAGTTCCTAGCTACTCAATCATCAATGGCTAACTGTCTGCCAGTTTCATCTGCACATTCCACAAGAGCCAGCACATGGTGAGCTGCCCACAAACGCTTGTAGAACGTGAACATTCAAGCCCTGCTGAACGCACACACACTCAAACCTTGACAAACGTGCCCACACAGAACTCCATTGCTCTGGAACTTTCCACGTAGCTCCATGTCCTTTATTAACCCGCCTCTCTCCTCACGTGCTTTCAACCCAAAACTTTCCCAAGAGTTCTGATCCTCTTCCAACTCAAGTGCAAACCATGACCAATGTGGGCTTCCAGTCATGTCCCATCTGAATCCCCACAGTATCATCAGGGAGAAACTTCTGGGACCCAGAGATCTCCTGGCCTGTAATCTTGTCTGGATTTTTCATGAAGGAATGTGGCCTCTGGATGTATATAGCTTGAATTCAAATTCTATCTCCACCTTTCCTGGCTCCATGAGCGCCTCAGTCTCTTACTTCCTGGCCTGTGTGAGGATTAAATGAGATGGTAAACAGAAAGCTCTAAGACAAGGCCCTGTATATGATTCCGTTGAACAATGCCAGCTCAAAGACAAAGGATTGTTAGCGTAGGAATGTGTTTTACCTTCCCGCCTTCCTTTCCCCCAGCCCCACTCACCTGGGAGGATGGAATCTCTAGCCAATCAGAGCCTTCCTTTCCTGCCCTCCTGAGAGAACATGACCAGAAGTAAATAAGGTAGAACTGGGAGAAGCTTTAGGAAGAGACTCCTGGGGGCTGGTAAGTAAGCAAGGCCAGGCACTGTGACCAGGCAGGACAGAGGTCTGAGAAATGTTGCTGTGGGTTATCAGCAGGGTTCCCCTTAATGTTCTTTGATAGGTACTATGGACTGAATTGTGTCACCCCTTAAATTCATATTTGAAGCCCTAACCTCCAATAGGACTGTAATTGGAGAAAGGGACTTTGAGGAGCTAATCAAGGTTAAGTGAGGTCATAAGGGTGGGGTCCGAACCCAAGAGGATTGGTGGCCTTATAAGAAGAGGAAGAGAGAACTCACGCTCTCTCTTTCTCTCTCCCCATGGACGTCAAGGAAAGGCCTTGTGAGGACACAGTGAGAAGTGGCCATCTGCAAGCCAGGAAGAGAGCCCTTACCAGAACCTGACCATGCTGGCACCCAGACCTCAGACTCGTGGCCTCCAGAACCAAGAAAGAAACATCTATTGTTCAAGCCACCCAGTGTGATATTATGGCAGCCCGAGCAGACTAATGGGTGAAAGTAGCAATCAGAGTTTCTTTTCCTTTTGATTACCCTTGTCCCTGAGTTGGGCTCTCTACAGGTGACACTGAGAGAGCCTGGTGGGTGCCTGCCATGGTGAATTTTATGCATCAATTTAACTGGTCTAAGGGATGCTCAGAGAGCTGGTAAAACATTACTTCTGGGTGTGTCTGTGAGGTGTTTCAGGAAGAGATTAGCACTTGAACAAGCAGCGTGAGATGCTCTCATCAATGCAGGCAGGCATCCTGGGATCCCTTGAGGGCCTGAATAGAACAGAAAGGCAGAGGAAGAGCAAGTTTGCTCAAGCTGAGCTGGGACGTCTAATTTCCCCTGCCCTTAGCCATTGGCTCACCTGGTTCTCAGGCCTTCAGACTCAAACTGAATTACACCATCAGCTTTCCTGGACCTCCAGCTTACAGGTAACAGATCCAAAGACTTCTCGGCCACCGTAGTCATGTGGCCCAATTCCTATAATAAACCCCTTTTTACATATCGCTATATAGCCCATTGGATCTGTTTCTCTGGAGAACTCTGACGGCATTCCTTGCCCTGGAACCACACTCAGTCTCCAGCACCATTCACTGAGTTATGAGGGACGCAAGACTTCACGTGCTCCTCGCCCCCACCAGCAGGAAAACAGTCCAGGGAGCCGGGGCACATGTGTGCGATGAGCACTTGTAGGGCATTGATCAAGGCGAGTAAATGCCCATGCTCTCTGTCCATGCAGAGTTGTTGGGGAGAACCCTCATGCTCCACGAGCACTCCAGGACCTCTGCTTCTGTGGTTCTCCTACTATCTACAGCTCACAGGTACACTGTTCCGATCTTGCCCCCACACTCTGCAGTAAAGATGATTTGTGTCATCTCACTTAAACACCACAACAAGGTGCCACGGGGACAGACCCTGACAAACACCCAGACTGCCCTTCCTGCTTGCACTCTCGTGTCCAGACAGTCTTTTCTCCACACAGGCCAGAGGGAGCCTTGAAAAACCTAAGTCAGATGGTGTCACTCCTCTGCTCAAAATGCCCCTCTGCAATTTGAGTGCCTTTTTTTTTTCTTGCTTAATTGCTCTCTACCTAACCCAGGTACAGCAGGTGGTGTTGGCTAGAGCACAGGCACCTCCTTGCTCTGCTAAAGGATAATCAAGGGCTATCCTATTATCAAGGACAGCTTTGGCCAGAGAGGCTAAGGATCTTTGTTGGGCAACTATTGCCTTAGCAGAGGATTCTGCAATATCTTCAAGAGTTAAGGAGAGGTTCTGATCATAGCCTCCTTTACATTTGCTCCTAAGCAGGGAAGTAGCACTCTGCTAAAGGAAGTGAATTCTGAATCAAGAATACCTCCTGGTAGGTCCTTTCTAGAACAGTTAGGGGCACAGTTAGATAACCTAAGAGGTATTGCCCCACTGTGTGCCAGCCATCTAGGCATTTATAGGTTCAGGGAGAATGATAATTGCCACAAAGATAAATCCTGTTGGGACACTAACCATTTCCACTAAGGTGACACTGTTAATGGATTCATTCATAGGAATTGTTGCATTTGCCTGTTCAAGCCAGGGTCACTTAGGTTTTCTCCTCGCCTAAAACAAAAAGTTGTTTTAAATTCCAGAGGTTACCACTGCTAAGCAATGGCCTGGGAGATACAGATGTTGGCCTTATCTTTCCAGGCCAATGCTGAAGTAAAGGAAAGAAAGAAAGAAAAGAAGAAAAGGTTTTCTATTTAGTTAAAGTATGAAGTCTTGATCTGTCATCTTGGGTGGAAGCAGTCCACATCAGTGTCAGCTGCTTCTCCTCCTCATCAGTACGATTCAGAGGTCACCAGCGTCCGTACAGGATCAGATGTCAGAGTTTTCTTCAGCTGTGAGATGTGTATCCAAGGCTCAATGCCTTCTAGTTTCTGCAGCAGTGTCAGTGGTCAGGACCACTTGGTAAGGTCCCTTCCAATGGGGTTCAAAGGCTGTTTTCCTCTGATGATGTTTCCAGAATACCCAGTCACCAGGCTCTGCTCTGTGACCAACAGGATCCTTTGAATTGGGATCCAGGATAGCTTCTTCAACCTGTTGGTGGTAGGCTTGAGCATAGACATCAGAGATGAACAGGAGCTGGTCACAGTAGCATGAGACAACAAGTGGCCAGCAGCGACCAGGTTAGAAATTTTAAGTTTGAGGGTCCTATTAAATAGTTTCCTCAACCTTGCCTGATGATTGAGGGTGACAAGGACAGTCATAATTCCAAGGAGTTTGCAAGGTTTTTGTTACGGTTGGTATGATTTGTCCAGTGAACTGGATGCCTTGATCCCTGGAAGATTGGGAAACACATTTTCTAACACTTTTTTTGTCACTGTGAGAGCATCAGCCTTGTGGCAGAGGTTTCAACCTCTGCAGAAAACATACTTACAATAACAAGAACACTGATAACTCATGCTAAGTGGCAGTTGAATGAAGTCGAGATGCAAGTGTTCAAAGGGTCCAGAGGTCTCTGGGGACAAGAGCAGTTTTTTAAAATGCACTATGGTGGGTGAAGGAATGCAAAAAAATGAAAAATGGGATTTGCCAGGGAACTGGAAAGAACCAAGCAGCTGTGTTGAGTTTCCCATAGCCCTGCCTGTTTGTTTAATTTACAGTCATTTTTTACCCAACTTAATGTCTCTGACTCAGGAGCAGACTGTTATCATGTTACAAGGACATCAGGATGGAAAAATCCGGCAATGAGGGGTCATTTTTAGCAGAAGCAGAATGGACCTCATCCACATGAACCATCCACAGTCTTTATAGATTCTGTTGCTGCTGCCTTTGCATGAAACTCAGCTAGGGAAATTATTTTGGCAAAATACAGAATCCTTGTTTTCTAGGCATTTTACACCCTTTCTTAGCCAATGAAAAAAAAAATCCTACTTTCCTTGCATACAGAATTGCTTCCCTTGTTATCTTTAGCAGCTTCAATTACATACATTAGCATTTTTAACCTTTAAAAACCTTAATTTCTAGTGAAAAATAAAGAAGTAAACAATTATGAACTGTCTTTTATATTAGCATTCTCTGGCTTGTCAAGTTTATAAGTACTTTTTATAAGTTCTAGAAATGTATACTATCCATCATGGCATAAAACATGTTTACTGACAGCCCCAAATATCTTAATTCCTCTGTAAAAGGAAGCAAAAAGTGGATAAACCTATGTTCAGTAATTAATGTTTCAGTATTTTATTTGGAAATGATCTAGATCATCAATGTTTCTCATCATTTAATTTAACTTAGCAAAATTCTAAGGTTTCAGGTTACCAAAAAGATTTGGGGAAACTATTTTTAAGTAGACAAACCATAAAATATAATTGTTGCTAAAAAGTTTATCTATAAACTCTTATCCCACTTATATCTATCTAAATCAATTGCTCCCAACTATATGTTTGGATTACCTGTGAATACTTCATGAGACATTTTACAAAATTAGCCACCATTCTAACTAAATTTTCCTGCTGACAAATTGTGTGACAGAGATAACATGAATTTACTTGATTTTTAGTAAACCTAGGTAGAATAAAAGTGGTGTGTTTGAATTTTATGCAATATTGATAACTCTAAAGACATACCTGTTCTAATTAAATCCACAAACTTGAACCAGCGTTAATTTACTAAAGATTGACCTGAGATCATGTGAACTTGAAAAAAATTGAGGTTATTTTTTATTATCTTCCTGAGAGTTTAAGCATTTAACTTTAAGCCAATTAAATAGAGCTCTTTTACAAATTAATTTTGGCAATACCATTCAGAGGTGGAAAAACATCACACATCTACAACACACATATATAAATGCACACAACATATAGAAAGACGCAAAGAAAGACCTTATAGTTACTAATATTTGTGGAAAAGACAAAGATTTTTCATTTGCTCAATTCCCAAATAACTCTCTTTTCTTTCTTTTCTTTTCCTGATGAGAAATTTCTCCCTAAAGTTTGCATTTCAAAAAATGGCTCTTTGTTCCTAGAGAAGATGGGGGTAGAAAATCTACATTACAAAGGCATGGAGAAAAGTATTCAAGTTTTCTCCAAGATGGAGTTGGGGGATAGTTGCCTATTATCAGAGATCTAGGGTAATTTAAATTTTTAAGTGCAGGAAAATTCTGTTTCTTTTTTTTTTAAAGATTGGCACCTGAGCTAACAGCTGTTGCCAATCTTCTTTTTTTTCCTGCTTTTTCTCCCCAAATCCCCCCAGTACATAGTTGTAAATTTTTAATTGTAGGTCCTTCTAGTTGTGGCATGTGGGATGCCACCTCAACATGGCCTGATAAGCGGTGCCATGTCCACACCCAGAATCCAAACCAGCGAAACCCTGGGCTGCCAAAGCAGAGCATGTGAATTTAACCACTCAGCCATGGGGCCGGCCCTAAATTCTGTTTCTAATGTCTGCATTTTTTACAATATCTATAAGCATTTTGAGATGAATAGGGGAGGTTTTTGGATTGGCAAAAAAAGGTGAACTTTGAACTGCTCTCTAGATCACTGTCTTTGGCCCTGCAGAGTTTTGCAAGACAAATTCAGTTGTTTCTAGTTCCCCAAAGGACTGACTTGCAGTCTGAATACTAGAGAGGCTGATCTGCCCTTCCAACTACATTTTCTCCAGTTTGTTTCTTTCCCTCTGGGTACATAGTTTAGGAGAGAAGTCCTAAGAAAAAAATTCCTATTAGGCTCTGCATATCAGATTCCAATTTGGCCAAATTTCTGATCATAAAGTTATTAAATCCCTTCAAATATTTTGTCAGCTTCCAGCTGGGACAAACCATAAATATTTTTGGCAGTACTGAATAACCCCATTAATTTTAATTTTAGTTTTCCCTTGACTGTTTAAGGGAATAACATAGCAGTTTATAAAAAAAAAAAAAAGAATCCTTCAGAGTTTTGTCAACTCTGGGAGGGGCCCATATGAGGCGTTTAAGTTGATGTTAAAGAATTTGCATAGGGCCTTTGAGAACAATCTCTTTTCTAGTGTCCCAATTTATACAATTGAGACATCAATTTCTGGGCCAGTGTTTTGATAATGGACTTCTAGGATGGTGAAATGGAGGAGGCCTAGGTGTTGTTTTAGATGCTGTGTCTTTAATTTTCCATTAGCCTTTTGCAACAAATCTTTCACTGAAGCTATTTCAGAATCCTGAAGCCTTTCGGAAGCTTCTACATACCATTTAAAATAGGTGCCCCATTCTGTTTGTTCAACCTGGGATCCCTTGCTCGCAAGTGCATTTCTTAAATGAGTGCTCTAGACTAACTGGAACTTTCCCCATAATGGCCATTGTAATTCCAGCTTGTTTTTTGGAAAGCCTTGCCATTTTGTTAAATAGCTGCAGCTCCTGAGACTATAGTTCGTAAACATAAAACAAGCAGGTATGCAGGAAGGTGGCATGCTCAACTCAACTCCAGATATAAGGAATCTCATTTCTTCTAGCTAGGCCTTTGGGTTTCTGAGCCAAACAAATACTTAAGAGGGATGTGTCTTGGGGTTGGAAGCTGTAGCGTGTTTTACAGTGTACTTTGTTGTATGGAAATTTTCTTGATGTTGATGGGTGACCTAGTGTCAGTCTAACCCATTCCATGATCAACTTTTCCTAACATGAGAGTCTTTGGGTTAGCTGGCAAGCACTCTAACAGCTTTTAAGTGTTCGACCCATACCCACCAATTTGGGGGCTTTCTTGGTTTCTGAGATTCCCATTAGTGATGGTCTCTACCTCATGTGCACATTAATATAACAGCAGTGACCCATGAACTAGTGACTGGGGAAAGGATTGAACCAGCAGGCCCTAAAGAATGGGGACTGAGGATTGATCCCAAACAAATGGGGAACTGCAGCTGTGACCAGTAGTTCCCAAGGTAGAATGAGGGGAAGGATTCCAAACCAACAGGGAACTGCAGACCAAACCATCATCAGTTCCCAACACGGAATCCAGGGACAGTACAAGGGCTGGGTTTAGATGTTACTGTCGTCTGAATCGGACCCAGGCTGATCTCAGACCTAGTCTGGTCCCAGACCCAGTCCAGTTCCAGCCGGCAAGCACCAACAATTCCCGTGCAACTTTGGACTGGGGGAAAAGATGGAACCAGCAGCCCACAAAGAACGGGGACTGTGAACTAATTCCAAACAAATGGAGAACTGCAGCTGCTGCCAACAGTTCCGCATGTGGAAAGCGGGAAAGGACTCCAAATAAATGGGGAATTCTGGTATTCCCAAGGTGGAATCTGGGGATGGAATCAAGGGATGAGGTTTTCCACTCAAAAAACCTGTAAATTGTGGTCTGAAAGGACAGTTAAATCATGAGTTTGACACAAAAAGAGAGTGGAGCTCAAACTGATAGGAATTTAACAATGGCCTTTGGAAACTGTGAGAAAGACAGTGAACTCAAAAGGGTTCGCAGGGCTCCACGCCTGTTTCCTGTTCCCCAAACACCATCAGAAGTTTACTTTGGATCCTGTCACTGCCACCAAATTTGTTAAAAAGCAAAATTCAACTGAGTAAATTTGAAGATCTATTGGCTTAATTCAATGATTCGTGAATCAGGCAGCATCCCATCCAGCAAGTAGAGAGATACCTCAACGATCTGTACGAAATGGAAGGTTCTTATAGGCAGAAGGAGGGTAGGGCAAGGAAGTTACTAACAAAAGACAAGAAAAGCATTGTTTCAGGCCAGGACATCTTTTGGGGGGAAGGGAACGGCAGGGATTTTATCATGAGGATTACCTTACTAATGCTAATCAGGAAATTTCAGATTGACTGTTCAAAAGTCACATTCCTAGGGGCTGGCCCCGTGGCTGAGTGGTTGAGTTGGCGCGCTCCGCTGCAGGTGGCCCAGTGTTTCGTTGGTTCGAATCCTGGGTGCAGACATGGCACCGCTCATCAAGCCATGCTGAGGCAGCGTCCCACATGCCACAACTAGAAGGACCCACAACGTAGAATATACAACTATGTACTGGGGGTCTTTGGGGAGAGAAATGAAAAAAATAAAATCTTTACAAAAAAAAAAGTCACATTCCTGGGATAGGTTGTAACTGTAATTGTCTTGGTTTGCTGTTGTGGGGACAAATGAGTCCATTTGGGGCCTATTATTTCTTTTTTAACAGTTGTACGTTTCTAGGAATTTACCCATTTATTCTAGGTTATCCAATTGTTGGTGAATAATTCTTCACAGCAGTCTCTTGTGATTCTCTGTATTTCTATGACAGTTGTTTTTTTCCTTTGCTTTGTTTTTTCTTAGAAACATCTTTATTGCAAGTGTTTTTAAATGCTTCTCTCCATGTATTACAGAATGCGTATAACTTTCATTCACTGATATAACTGATATATAACTCAGCAAGCAAGTTGGGCTCTTTGAAACATTTTTATTACAAGTGTTCTTAAACACTTCTCTACATGCACTGCAGAATGGGTATTACTTCAATTCACAAATATCACCTGTGATATCAGTTTTAATGTCTCCTCTTTCATTTCTGATTTTGAGTTTTCTCTCTTTTTTCTCAGTCTACCTAATTGTCAATTTTGTTAATCTTTTCCCAAAAAACCCAAACTCTTAGTTTTGTTGATTTTTTCTGTTGTTTTTCTATTCTCTATTACATTGATTTCTACTCTTATCTTTATTATTTCCTTACTTCTGCTAACTTTGGGCTTAATTTGTTCTTTTTCGAGTTCCTCGAGGTGTAAGGTTGTTTGAGATTGGAGGCACTTATTGCTATAAACTTCCTTCTTAGTACTGCTTTTACTGTATCTCATAAGTTTTGCAGATGATATGATCTTATATGTAGAAAACCCTAAAGATTCCACAATAAAAAACCTATTAGAACTAATAAACAAATTCAGCAAAGTTGCAGGATACAAAATCAACATACAAAAATCAATTGTGCTTCCATACACTAACAATGAACTATCTGAAATTTAGATTTAGATAACAATCTCATTTACAATAGCATCAAAAAGAATAATATACTTAGGAATAAACTTAACCAAGGAAGCGAAAGACTTGTATACTGAAAACTACAAAACAATGATGAAAGAAAATTTAAGAAGACACAAATAAATAGAAAGACAGCCTCCTGTGTTCATGAATTGGGAGAGTTAATATTGTTAAAATGTCTATTCTACCCAAAGCAATATACAGATTCAATGTAATCCCTATCAAAATCTCAATGGAATTTTTTACAGAAATAGAAAAAACAATCCTAAAATTAATATGGAACCACAAAAAAACCCACCCTGAACAGCCAAAATAATGTTGAGAAAGAAGAACAAAGCTGAACAAAACATCACAAAAAGAACAAAAGATCACAATTCCTGATTTCAAAATATTACAAAGCTAGAGTATTTAAAACAGTGCGGTACGGGCATAAAGACAGACGTAGACCAATGGAATGGAATGAAGAGCCCAGAAATAAACCCACACATATATGGGTAACTGATCTTCAACAAGACCCAGTTGTTGTAGGTTATCCAATGGTGTGGTATCAAGACCACACAGTGGGGAAAGAACAGTCTCTTCAACAAATGGTGTTGGGAAAACTGGATATCCCCACGCAAAAGGATGAAACTGGACCCTTATCTTACATCATAAACACAAAAATCAACTCAAAATGGATTCAGGACTTAAATGTAAGACCTGAAACTATAAAACTCCTAGAAGAAGATATAAGATGGGAAATGTCATAACGTAGGCCTTGGCAATGACTTAATGGATTTGACACCAAAAGCACAGGCAACAAAAGCAAAAATAGACGAGTGGGACTACATCAAACTAAAAAGCTTCTGCACAGCAAAGGAAACAATCAACAGAGCAAAACAGCAACCAGTGGAATGGAAGAAAATACTTGCAAACCACATATCTGATAAGGGATTAATATCCAAAATATATAAGGAACTCATACAACTCAATAGCAAAAAAACAATCCAATTAAAAAATGGGCAAAGGAACTGAATAGACATGTCTCCAAAGATATACAGATGGCCAACAGGTACATGAAAAGGTGCTCAACATCACTAATCATCAGGGAGATGCAAATCAAAACCACAATGAGATATCACCTCACACCTATTAGAGTGGCTATCATCAAAAAAAACAAAAGATGACAAGTATTGGCAAGTTTCTCTCCATGTTTCTCTCTCCATTTCAAGAGAAACTGCAACTTTTGTACACTGTTGGGAGGAATGTAAAATGGTGAAGCCACTATGAAAAACAGCACCAATGTTCCTCAAAAAATTAAAACTAGAACTACAGTATGACCCAGCTATCCCACTTCTGGGTATCTACCTAAAAGAATTGAAATAGGATCTCGAAGAGATATTTGCCCTTCCATATTCATGCAGCATCATTCTCAATAGCAAAGATGTGGAAACAACCCAAATGTCCATCGACAGATGATGGATAAAGAAAATGTGGTATATACATACAATGGAACATTATTCAGCCTTAAAAAGAAGGAAATCATAGCAATAGGCTACAATGTGGACGAACCTTGGGGACATTTTGCTAAGTGAAATAAGCCAGTCACAAAAAGACAAATATGTCATAATTCCACTTATATGAGGTATCTAAAATAATCAAACCCATAGAAGCAGAAAAAAATGGTGGTTTCCAGCAGCTGCAAGAGGGCGAAATGGGGAGTTGCTGTCCAATGGGTACAAAGTTTCAGTTATGCAAGATGAATAAATTCTAGGGATCTATACAACACTGTGCCTATAGTTAACAAGACTGTATTATACACTTAAAAATTTAAGAAGGCATGGGCCAGCCCTGTGGTACAGCAGTTAAACTTGCACATTCCGCTTCAGTGGGCCAGGGTTCGCCAGTTTGGATCCTGGGTGCAGACCTATGCACTGCTTGTCAAGCCATGCTGTACAGGCATCCCACATATAAAGCAGAGGAAGATAGGCATGGATGTTAGCTCAGGGCAGTCTTCCTCAGAAAAAAAAAAGAGGAGGATTGGCGGCAAATGTTAGCTCAGAGCTAATCTTCCTAAACAAAAAAAAAAATTTAAGAAGGCAGATCTCATGTTAAGATATTAAGTATTCTTACCACAATTTAGAAAAAAATGCTCTCTGGCCTGCCACCTTGTGCAAAGAAAAACCCAGTCTTCATATTGGCCTTCAATGGCCCCCTCCCTGCTCTGCCTCATCTCCTTCTGCTTCCTCCCTTCTTGCTGCCACTCAGCCGTATGGACAACCGGCTGCTCCTTGGATGCACTGCCTCAGCTCCAACCTCAGGGCCTTTGCACTTCTGTTTCCTCTTCCTGGAGCGTTCTTCCTGAGATCTCTCCACGGTTTGATCCTCACTTCCTTTAGGTCTCTGCTCAAATGTGATCTTCTCAACAGGCCTTCCTTGATTACTTCTCTAAAACTGCGCACACATGCAACACACACACACTGCCTATAATCCCTATCACTCTCCCCTGCTTTATTTTCAGCCATACAACTGATCACCTTCTGGCGTATTCTATACTTTGCCTATTGATTGGTTATGTTTTGTTCTCTCTCTCCAGAATGGCAGTATAAGCTCCATATGGGCAGGTAGTTTGTGCCTCTTTTGTTTATTAGTGTATCCCCAACACCTGGAACAGTGCCTGGCACATGGTAGCTGCTCAATAAATGTTTGATAGATGAATCAATTGAAAATGAATAAAACTGGCACTCTGGTTTTTACTTCAGTCTTGCAAGTTTGATTAGCATGAGAAACAGCACCTTATAATTCATCAACTACACGTGCACCAACAAAGTAGTTTCTGCACCTCCAAACCAAGCAAGAACAGACATGAATTGTAGGGACCCCACTGTTAGCTCCATCTTTGACCTTTGCCTCCGACTTCCACGAAACAACGTAAAATCTGTCCCTTTGGCAGCTGGCACTTCCTCCAGTCCCGCAGGAGCACTAAGCTGCTAAGCCAAAGCACGTGGAACAGGGGGAGTGTTTGGCTCCTTGTGCACACGATGCGTAACTGGGGCTTCGGGAAAGAAGCCATTTGGAAGCAGGGACCCACGTGAGAGGAACTGTGTCAGCATTACACTGTGGATGGAGGTGACAGCTTTGCAGTGCTGAGAAAATGACTCAGAAACCAGGCAGGACAATATCTGCTGGGCTCATCCTTCTCATTAATTTCCTATTTTCTGATGATAACTCAGTGGAGAAACCTGGCAAACACATTTGATGAAGGCTAACATCCCCGGCGATGTCACATGGCTATTGTGTAGCCCGATAGGATCTGATGAGAAGGGCACTTCACCCCTGGGGTATTCTTTCCCAAACCTAATCCCTAACCCCTAACCCCTAATCTCAGGCTAACCCTGTGAAAAACACCAGACAAATCTAGACAGGACATCCTACAGGATAGCTGGCTGGAGCTGCTATGACCGTCAGGGTCATGAAAAGGCAGGCAGGACTGAGAAACTGCCACAGACCAGAGGAGACACGGCAATGAAATGCAGAGAGGTGTCTCGGATGGGATTCTGGAACAGAAAGAGGACGTTCATGGGAAACCTGGTACATGAAATTATACAGGTGCTAAACTAACGCCAGCCGGCCCCCAGGGACGACACACTGAAAAGCAGAAAGCCTCCCCACAAGTGGAAGCTGCTCATTGTTAAGTTTTACAACTTATCTGTAAAAGACTTGGTTGCTTGAGTTTTGTGTGAGGCGATGCTCACACACCTGGCCCTCCTTGACCCCAGACACACCAGCTCCCAGCTCTATGCAGCTGTTTCCCTGCAGCTGGGTCCAGACCCACAAATCTGCTCTCTGCTGTTCTGAAGCTTGAAAAGCAATTTTTTCAGCCCTTAGATGAGAGTCAAAACACTGGCCTCAGCATTCTCACAACTTATCACTTTTGCTGACTCTTCCTCATTAGACATCATGATAGCTACGAGCAAAACCCATAACCACTTCTGTTGCACATAGCGTAGAACAGACCTGACATCAGCACAAAATACTGTACAGCAAAAGTAGGAAAATACAATTTAAACATACAAATGAATGTGCTCCCAAACTGTCCCCACTTCTGTCTTCCACGCCCACACCACCAGAGGGGACACCAGGACACTCCTGCCTTGCTCTCCTGCTGGCCTGCAGCACTGGGCTGGACGGCTGCACTTGGCCACTCTTTCTGCAGCTCCTGTGGCTCACTGATGCCGTGAAACCAACAGGTCACAGGGGACATTTACCAGCACCCCACCTCCCCCAGCTGGGTCATCCTCAGATCAGTGACCCCAAACCTGGGTCCAGGGAGTGTGGGCAGCCTGCATAGGCTCACAAGAGAAAGACTCAGGCAGGCACTGAGAAGAGTCCAGTGACTTTGAGAAGAAAAGAGGGTGGAGTACATTGAAGGGAAAGGAGCAAGAGCTGGAAGCTGGAGGGAAAAGCAAGGGCTGGGCTGTTGCCCAGTGCAAGAGCCCTCTCAATAGGTCGGAGGGAATGAGCAGTTAGGAGTCGATAGGAGTGACGGTTGAGTCACCAGAGTTTAAGGAGTATCTAAAACTTAATCAGATGAAGAGAAGGATGCTTCGCAGGGCTGAAAACTTCCTTCACGTCTTCTCATGTTATCTTCTCAGTGACGTTTCACATCTGGGACCTGCATTCCCTGCCCTCCTCCGCACTTCCTCATCTTGTAAAAGGGCATCAGCATCTGGGCAGGCGCCCAAGCTGATAACTCGGGAGGCTCTGCGGTCCCCCGTGACTGTCAGGTCTACCCCAGGATGCTTTCTGAATTCACTGCCTTATCAGCCCCCACCTGGACCACACAGTCTCCAGCTCCAGCTCAGGCCCTTCCGTTGTCAGAAGGAACTTTCTGAAATCCTGATCTGAACAGGCCACTCACAGTCTACAGACCGTGCAGGCTCTCCGTTGCCATAGGCAAGGTCTAACCACTGGCACGGTCCCAGAGCTCTTTGCCATCTGGATCTGGCCCCAGCTCTGCCTCCCCTCCACAGAGCTTCCCCCTGCTGGGGCACCCAGCCCGCTTCCCCACTCTGCTCCCTCTGCTGGGGAGGCTGGCTGACTCTTACCTGCTACTCAAGACTCTGCCCAAAGGCTGCCTCCTGTGAGGCCTTCCAGGGCACATCCAGGGCAGTTAGTCATGATTGCCTGCGGATATGAGCCTTTAGAGCAGCTATCATATTTTCTTCTAACATTTTGTTGTCTTGCAGTAAACTTCTGAAAGGCAGGGACCACACGCGTGACGCCTGCATCTCAGCGGCGTAACTGATGCTGTAGCATAAATGAATGTGATGGAGAGTGTATGTGCACACTCAGCTGGAACTACCACTTCCACATGGTCCCTAATCAAGGGTGTTGTGGTGCTGGCTCCCACACCACAGCCTTGGCCCCCGAGGAAAGGCGTCTCCCTACGGGGTGAAGCTGGGAAGCTGCTTACCTGAAAGCAGAAGGCTGGAGCGTCATTTGGGCTGGGAGCTGTCGGGGAACCCCACAGTGTATCCAGTGATCAAAGTTACTGTGACATGTTGGCCTTTTGGGGTGGAGGGACTTGTATTGCTATTTCCCAGAGTATTTGGGGAACTAGTGCTAGAGAAAGAGCTCAGAGAAGATAACGGCTTGTTGGGTTAAACCCGAACAGGGATCTTTCCTGCAGGACTTAGGGGCTTCAACTTCCTGCGGACACGCGAGCGCCCAAGGGCGGGCAGTCGATGGAGCTTCCCAGACACACATGACCCCAGAGCCACAGGGCACCACAGAAGCTACTTTGGGAAACACTGGCCCGAACTGGTGAATGACAAACGAAGGACTCAGAACAAAGTATCTGTTTATTTCTCGTTCATTGTGGTCACTTTAAAATATGTCGATCATCAGGATCAAACAGGCTTTCTCAGAAAGATCAGAGGAAAAACCATGTCTTCATGGAATCAAAACCTTCTATTCAGAATAAGCATTAGCAAAATGAAAGCAGCTGCCTCATAAATGCAGCGCCATAGAGTCTTCAGAAAGGGATTGGAAAACAATTATACAAATATTTTGCTACAGATTAAAATAACCCGAAACTACAATCATTGGCTATAAATATAGCCATGTGTAATCACATTAAAAATAAAAAGAGAAACTCTTCAGACGATTTGCTCTCTTGCTTGTCCGGGGGCAGGCAGCAAGTGCTGCTGGACACCCAGGTGGAGGCAGATCAGAAGGAACTGTAAGGCACTCGGCCGCCACCACTGGACGCCTGCCTAGCCAGGAGCGCAGGCTCAGGATCTGCATGCCAAGCACCACTGTGGCTTCCCATTGTCAAAGAGCGATTTGATTAACTGCTTATAATTCCACCAAATAGGACTCCCAATGAGAGGAGTGACAGGAGCATTACAAGAAATTACTGGGACTGCATCTGCCTTTTCAATCTGGCAAGACTCATAAGGCATTCATCCCTCCACTTCCTTCGGGCAGCTAAGCGATCCGGATCATCTGGAATTTTCACACACATGGCCTGGAAATAGGAAAAAAAGGAAAAGAAAAAAGAAGCATGAAGAGGCACTCATTTATCAGGAGTGTAATTGTTCCTATTTACGCTGATTGTGAATTTGCTTTCAAAGACAAAAGAAGGACAATAAACCCCCAATTAACATAAGCTACACTTCCTCAGAGACAAGTCAAAATGGGCTAGGAGTTCACTGGCCACATTGCTCTTCAGGTCTGCCACGGCCATGACAGAACTGTGGACAAAGTTAGGAGTGAGGAGCCATCAAAATCAAAGACTCAGCTACAAACAACGCTCCACCTGCAGCCCAGGGCTTCCACTTGGCCAGCACAGTTCTCTGCAAAGGGCCGACATACCTGGTTGATTTTTTCAACAGTGGGCCCGGAAAACTCTGGAACAGGTCCAAAACTCTTGAGGACACGTTTCATGCCTTCTCTGTATCTGTCACAGTAGCTTAACATACCTGAAATCATATGAAAACAAGAACCCACTTATCAGCAAGAATACTACATAACTCCAAACTAAGAAACCTGTGCAGGGTGTTGTCCTGGGGTCGATGAACTACATCCTTTTCTTCCTGCAGATGAAGGAAAGGTGGAGGTGGGAAGTGCACCTTGCTCAGCTGGCCCTGGGGAGTGAAGGTCCTCACCATTAGTCCCTAGTCAAGCTCTCTCTCAGATCCTAAAATCCTGAAAAGCGACAGAACCCTCAGGCCTACTGTCCCACCTCTGTCAGCGCATGTGACGGGACACTCCAGTCGGCCTACGTTCCCGCATTGACGTGTTAAACGTCACGTTAAGTTCTACTTTCACCAAAAATGTCTCCTTCAACAATGTCTCTATAAGGTTACTTGTGTAAATGGCTTGAATGCATTTTCTAAGAACCAAAGTTGTCAAAGTTCAATTAAATCTGTTTCCCATTTACTCTTATTCCATGAATTCTAGTTACCACTTTAGGCTCTTTAAAGGGACCGTGTTTATCCGGGAGGCAGGCTGGGAGCTCACACGGGGACAGAGGCCAGTCCTCCAGCCTGGGCTGCACTGCTTTCCAACGGCTTCTGCAGCCCTCGGGGATCCAATCCATTTCTTGGGTTCTAGGATAGGGCCCTAGGAATTTGATGGAGGCGCACAGGAAGAAGAGGCTTATCCTGAAGGGCGAGGGGAGGGTGAAGCATGGTGACCTAAGGCTGTGGCTAAGACGGTGTGCAGAATCAGACGTGCCGAGAGGCAAAGAGTCAGCTGCCCGCCTCGGCACAGGGCGGCAGGCCCGCCCCGACCCGGCCTGCTCTGCGGCCGCAGGGCTCCCCGGCCCACGGGGCAGCGAGGCCGGGCCGGCGAGGGCGTGCGCTCGGACACAAGTCGGGTCAGCGCCAGGCCTGGGCCCGGGGGACACGGGACACGGGGCTGAGCTGCCCGCTGTTGCGCCCGTGGCCCATTTCCAACAGCTTTCCACACCAGAAAGACTCAGCAGTTGGTCAGTCAGGCTAAAGAGCCAACAAGGGACAAGTGAGGCTGCACAATTCGCAGACACAGGAGCTCGGCTGTCACCTGCCGCACAGAAACTGGGCGCGACTGACTCATCCATATAGTAATGAGCACCACTGCACAGTCTTTGGAAACAAAGACAAAACACTTCTCTGGGTTTAGTGTTGGGGGACTAAACTGCTGGAGAAGCCTGAATTCACTGGGTTTCAACTTCATTTGCCTCAGACAGTTCTCCTTCTCTTTCGGTGTGCTACAATTATATGCAATTTGCTCTTAGAAATTGTTTTGAAGGGTAAAAAATTCAAACATACAAACCTTTCTGACAGAACCTACAATTAAGTCTCTTTTTAAAATAAGATGTTTCATTTCATTTAAGATAACTTGACAATTCTGAATTCTGGAAGGCTCCCTAAATATGCCAGCATTGGCTTCCCTTAGATGGCTTAGCATTTCTGGAACATAGAAAACATACACATTTATTTCCTTGTGGGAATTAAATATTTACTTCACTATTTGTTTATTTATTCAAACTAAAGGTGATAAAGTCTAGACACAAATACAGTTTATTCCTTTTTGGGAGCAGAGACACAAGAATCAACGAAGTTGGAAAGGTACACATGAGAAGAAAGAGGAAGAGTCGCTGTAGCTGCGTCTTCATCCCAACCTTGTGGGGAAACAAAGCCCCGCGCCGCTCTCAGGAGCCCAGTCCGCCTCTCCTCCATGCCAGCAACACCAGCCACAGGGTTCAACTCCCGTGCCCCCTTTCACCTATGGATTACTCCACATTTTCTGAGCGAGTGTTCATCTTCTACTGTCCCTGTGAAGTCATCTGAATCTCCCATGGGCTTTCTAGAACTTTTTCCCCCTACTATCTTTTATAAAATTTGAAGGCATTTATTTCTTCAGAATAGAACAAAATATGGTGAAACTCTTTAGAGTACATTCCTAATTTCCCCCCAACTTGTTCAGGAAACCAATTAAAACTTCACTCTTGCTAATATAAAAACACTTTCTATAACACACACTTAGGCTCTTGGGATAAGAGCCCTTTTGCTAACGGCGCAGCCGCGGCGGGCGCTGCAGGGGTGTGCAGACCCTCTGGCAGCAGCTGCAGGGAGCCGGGCGCCCTGAAGGGCGCTCTCCCACCTGCTCACACACAGCAGCTCATGGTGACCGACAGCCAAGACCTGCATTGTGCCATATCATTTACAATGTCCCAGTAAACTTATTACTGTTACTGTTATTTGCAACACCTCCCCTTCCATTAGAAAAGTATAAAAGGAGAATTTTACCGTATTTCCAACAATAATTTGGCTTCTACAGCAAGAAAGGAGAACTGAGTGGGAATTATTCTAGAATAACAATTTCATTGGAAACGGAAGGGAAAACACCACTTCTTCTATCCCACTAGTCTGTCCTCCCCTGTATTACTCTGAAATTTAGTCTTCCCTCACATTTTTCCTTCTGCACTTCCAGGTCCTCTGTTCTGTTCACCAATTCTTGCAGAGCTTAGCTTTTTAGAAGACGTTGAACCTAATTTCTTAAGAGATGCTTTTACGGAATGAGAAAAAGAACTGATTCTCATGAGATTAGATTTAGCCTATCTTGCTGCTTTCTAACTTGGAATTCTTTAGTTGTGAGCCTGAAGGTGAGACAGCATGCTTTCTGGAACCTTCAGCATAACCCGAGGTGGGTGGGCAGGCAGGGAGCCTTCCCGTCTGTCTGTATTTACAGAGTAGGCACCGGCCGGCATGGGGCCCACTGTCAGCCCTGGAGGCGGCTGCCTACCGTGCTCTGGGAGTTCTTTCCTGGAGAGCTCTAATTGCACCCACACCAGACGAGTCTAGTTTGCACACAGCTATGAACCCCACACCCACATGAATTCACCTGCTTTAAGAGCCAGGGTTTCACAGAACCTATTAAGGAAGATCAAAAAGAACCCAAAGCATAGAGTGACATTATCTAATTCCCACCTGAGTGAGACCTCGCCTGAGGTCAGAAGGCAGGTGGAGACAGAAACCAACCCGGGGCCCCTTAACTCACAAAGTCCCAGCCATATCAGCTCACCTGTTTCTGCCAGTAACACTCCACATAAATGAACCACCCCAGCAAGTAGGCATCTCGATTAAAAAAGACACGCACCCACACACAGGAGGAAGCTGGTGAGGCAATGTGGCACGCACTCACTTTACCTGGAGGTCATTCCAGGGGCTGCCGGATTCTCAGACACAGAACTTCCCAGGGAGAGCTAAACTCAGGAGGTGCCCAAAGAGCTGCCAGGAGTCAGACGGAGCAGTTCTCTGTGCTGACCCACTAGTCCAAAAGCTCAGCAAAGAAGCAAACCACACAAACTCTCGAGGTTTCACTATTCCACAGCAAAAACGTCCTAATCTGTATTTATTCTGTACTTCTCTCTCATGCACTTGCAAATCTTTTGGGGAGAATAAAAACAAGACAAAACTGGAAGAGTAATGAATCAAACAAACAAGACAAACTCTGTGTGAATGCGGCATTTATTAAGATGAATATGTGTTAGCCATCCTGCTAAGTGTTTCTGTCTGGTTTAAATTCTCACCCGACTCTTGTGAGGTAGTTCTGGTGCCATACCCATTTCACAGGCACAGAAACCGAGATGCACTGAACTACCTCGCACAAGGTTATCCAGCTTGTAATCAGGTAGGGACTCAGGCTGACTGGCCCCACTGACCAGATCCATTGTTCTGAGAGCTTGCCCTTCACCAGTGTTGCTTTTAAAAAGGAGCTAAAAGGGAAAGTAAGCATGCTGGCCTCCTGTTTTCCAGGTGCTATTTTATTAGATTAAAAATAAATCCTAAAATACTTTTACCACTTCTAGATAAACTGTAGCTTTTAAGAGGAATAACTAGCCTACACCTGAGATGTTGGCTTTATGAAAACAACATCAGAAAAAAAGAATTCTCCCAACTCCAATCTTGATATATTCTGGGTGACACTGTGAGGAATAATGAACATTTCCATTGGTTCCAAGCCAGATCTCGTAACTGTCTAACTCTGGGCTTTGGAATGCTCTGAAGTTGAAAACTACATCCGTCCACCATTATCATATGAAGCAAATTAGGTTTTCTTATCATATCTGCTTTGTTTGAAAAATTGCTATGGGCCTCCTTCCCTGTCTGCCACACTGTTTGGTTCTTGAGTTTCTGGTTTCATTGGCTTCTGTTTCTATTTGTTTGAGAGTCAAAGCTGTTCTCAGTTCTCTCCCTATCGATTTCTCAGGATACCTGAATTATCTTATCTTTCTCAAGGAAAAAAAAAAAGAAAGAAAAGGAAAAACACAGTGGTTATCAAATAGTGTCTACATACATTTCAAATGCTTAAATATGTACATGACCTTTTTTTTTTCTTTTTGGTGAAGAAGATGGGCCCTGAGCTAATAGCTGAGTCAATCTTCCTCTATTTCTACGTGGGACACCACCACAGCATGGCTTGATGAGCAGTGCGTAGGTCCGTGCCCAGCATCCGAACCCTTGAACCCCAGGCCACCAAAGCAGAGCACATGAACTTAAGCACTAGGCCACTGGGCTGGCCCCGTAAAGTTCTGGTTGAAAAAACATTTGAAATTATCCAAGACTTTATGTTATGATACTTCAAAACTCATGTTTCACTGTTATGAGGGCCTGTTTCTTTACATTATCCTCCTGCGTTCAATTGTTATCCTTCCACAAAAGTAATATGTTGTGCTAGGAGAAATTCCCCTCTTCCTTCAGCCACTCAGCAATGCCTGGTTTTAAGGGAGACTCAAGTTGGTTGTTGAATTATATTTGCATGACACACACGACCACTCCAATCAAGACACCATGTGTGCACCTGCTGTGTGCAAGAATATGTCAAGTAAAACTGCCATGAATTTGTTGGAAATTATATTTCATTAATTACTGTGGTGAAAATCTACTGAACTATTACCAAAACATTGTGGAATTATAAAATTTAAGCCAAACAGACTCCGACTTCCAATCTCACGGCAGGAGTCTCCCCTGAACCTCTAAACATCCCGACAGGTGGGCAACCAGCCTCCAGTGCTCACCTCACCCACCCACAGTATGGCCCTCTCCCTGGACATCAGTTCCACTTACTAGAAAGTTCCTCCGGCCATGTACTGAGCCCAAATCTGTCTGCCTCCCATTTCCAGTCTTTCATTCTGGTTCTACCCTCACAAAAGACAAGGATAGACACACACACATACACACACTACTCTGGTCACCTTCTTCTGGACAAGCTCCAGGTGCTCAATATTTTTGTTAAATGTAGACTGTGGAGTTGAATACAATATTTGTTTTCTCTTTCTACAATACATTTTACAAATTAATAATATAACTATTAAAATAATATAAAATAATTGTAGAAATTTATGACAATACAGAAAAACAAAAGATAATAAAAGTTACTTGTAATTTCAACAACAACAGATAGCCAGTAGTAATCACATTTAGGTGACATTTTCCCAGCTTTTTATAAATAGTTTTTAAAATTTACTTTGTTTTGATTTGATGTAGGTTTTATTGCTTGTTTTTCAAATGACATCTTCTTTTTGAATCACTTAAAATCTGGCTGACAGTTTCATTCTTGAAAGCTTCTCGAGCTTCTCAAGTTATCGTCCTTTAAGAAGTACCAGATCCTGGGCTCATACCCACCTCCCCCAGGCCCTCTGAAGCTGGCTTCCTGGTCCGCACTAACCACCAGGCCCTCCTCCTGTGGAAGTACCTCCCTCATGGCTCCCTAGCCTTCTGGAAGAAAACCCACAGCTCAGTAAATCACACTCAGAAGTTGCTCAAGTTTAGGCAGAAGATACGTCCAGCAGAGGTTCATATGGTTACTTCCCTATCTTTCTTTTCTTGCCTCTACATAATTTTACCACCTTTCTCAGGAAAATGCAACTTTATCTCCTATCGGGCTGGATGATATGTGGCAAAGTCTCCGTAACATCACCCATCTCTTTCTTTTCCTTCTGACCTGAGTGCTCTTTGCCACACGGAGCCCTCATGTTCATGGATTTACATCTCAGGACACAGTGACCCATCCCAGCCCCTCTCTGTGAATTACAGGGCTGGCCACTGTCTCCTACATATGATACTGTTTCTACTCAGTTGTAAGAAAAGGCAAAAACTGACCGTTTATAAAACCCGTGAAAACACTAAACAGCACAGAATTCCCATCTTAGCCCCGATGGAACCAAAGCGTACCTTCGGCGTTGAGATGCATCGTTTCCAGGGGTCCGATGAACGCATACCGCATGCCCAGGCCATCTGACATGACAAGGTCAAGGTCGCTTGGAGACACTATTCCTTCCTAAATGGAGAAAATGGGGCAGCACATAGATGAATTCTCTGGAAAGACAATTTCATTACCATCTCTTTCATCCTAACTTCCTTAGAGCAGGATCCCAAAACACTCTCTAAAGCACTATAATAGTACTGTCATCTAATTTTGCATGACAAAACTATAATAATATAAATGGATCCTGAAAAAAGAACATTTTATGAAACGGCCAAACACCTATTCACTTTTTCCACCTGGGCTGTAATCAACATGGGCTTGAAGTGAATTCCCTCTACCTGCTGTGCCCACCTCCACTGGCTTCCCTTCTCTACCCTACAACCTATGTATCACTCACAGCTTTGGAGAAAGGGAGAGGATAAAGGGAGGGAGAAGAAGTAAGAATGGGGAATGGAGGAAAAGGGCAGGAAGGATTTTCTACATATTTGCCTAAGATCTGGGGCAATAAGACTGGAGCCATCAAAAGAACTGGAAAGTTGCTCTCCAGGCTTTGCCTGCCTGCAAGCCCAGCCTTGTTCAGCTTTTAATGAGTTTGTAAAAAATGATATTCTTTGATGAAATGCAGCTTAGAACTGTGTGTTTGTTTGCAAAGGTGGGGCCCTAGAATCTTCCGTGAACTGCAAAGCAAGAAGCAAGCTGTTGTGCATTTAGGTTACATGTCAAATTGGCCATGCGCGTCACTGAACCTGTTTCTTATACAGCCTCTAGCTTTTGAGATGAGCAGGGACGCACCAGTAAATATTTGCATAATCTGGCACTTCACTGCCAGTTCACTCTCCACCTGAGGATATTTTCACCTTGGGCTTTTCAACCGTCAGGAAGGCAGACACAGGGGAAACCCACACCATCTCTTCCCCTAAGTCGTCACTGGTCGGACTGGTAGATTTACTGTGAACTCTCCAGTTCTCATTTCCTGAGTGGCTTCTTTCACAAATAGAGTGCTGTGGGGAGAGAGCTGGCTCCTGCCCGGCAGCCAGGCCACCGCCTTCCATGAGAAGCCACTAAGTATGGCTGCCATGGCTGACACCTCTTCCACTGGTGGCCTTGGTGGCCCCTGCCAGCCCTCAGCAGTAGGCCCCAGGTGACCGGAGTCCTGTGGCAGAAGACGAAGTGCTCTGCTGTGGAAATCTCAGATCTGTCCCTACCCGCAAGGGCACCTCCACACGCTGTGCATCCACCCAGCTCCCATGAACAGGCCCCAACAGGTGGCCCCCCTACACGGCCTCTTTCACTCTGGGTTACAGGGCAGATCCTCTCCCTCTCCTTGAAAGGGCTGTCTGTGGTCCTAGTTGAGAAGATAGCTGTGTGAGGTAGGAAATCTCTCATCAGAGGGCTTCACTGTGGCCCCGTGGCCAACAGGGAGGAGCCCCTCTGCCCTCCAGGTTGCCCTGGGAGGTCTGCACCAGGCCCTCCATGCTGAGGAACTGGAGACTAGAGCGCCCCCTGCTGTACCTCCTCCTCCAGGGCCACTGTGACTTCTCTACTTCAGACTTCAGTCATCAAGGCTGAGGGAGAAGAAGGATTTCTAACCCAACCGCCACCTGCAACCTAGCTGCTGAGGGAGAAACACCAGTCTTCTGAGGTCCATGTGGGTGTTTGGACCACCCCATGGTGACCTGGGGGTGAGAGACCAGGAAGGGGATGGAGCCAAAGAACCAAGAAAACAGAGTCACCTCCAAAGGGCTAGTACGATTTAGCACGACTGAGAAACTTTGTTTAAAAGAACCATTTTCCATCTAGTTTTGTTTGTGTGTGTGAGAGATAAACAATGATGTGTACTAAGCATACCCACACGGTTTAGAGAATAATTACAAGGCAACGCCCTCCCCTAAACCGCCAACGTGCCCATCTTCCCCACTGTATACTCCCCTCCTTCCCAGAGGCAAAACATCCTGACTTTTATAATCACCATTTCTTTACTTTTGGATTTGCCATCCACTTATTTACATTTAGGATTTACATTCCTAAACAATGGAGTTTGCTTTTTGCCTGTTTTTATTCTTCGAAATGGAATCACACTGTGCATTCTTTTTTTTTTTTAAGGAAGATTAGCCCTGAGCTAACATGTACCACAAATCCTCCTCTTTTTGCTGAGGAAGATTGGCCCTGAGCTAACATCCGTGCCCATCTTCCTCTTCTTTATATGTGGGAGGCCCACCACAGCATGGCTTGCCAAGCAGTGCCATCTCCGAACCCGGGATCCGAACCGGCAAACCCTGGGACGCCAAAGCAGAACATGCGCACTTAACAACTGCACCAGTGAGCTGGCCCCACACTGTGCATTCTTTTGTGACCGTATGCTTTTACCTATGTTGCGTGTAGCTGTAGTTTGTCCATCCTCGTTGAGGTATAAAAATCACAGTTCATTTATCCATCTTACTGTTCATGAACATTTGGGTTTCTAGTTTGCAGCTACTATAAACTGGACTGCCAGAACATTCTTGTTCATGGCTCCTGGGGCACGTGTCCAAGGGTGGAAATGTTGTGCTGGAGCACCTACATCTTCAACTTCATTAGATAATGCTAAGCTGCTTTCCAAAGTGGAGGTACTCAGGTTCACTGCCTCCAGCAGTGTATGAGCTCCCCTCGCTCCACATCCTCTCCAGCACTTGATGGTGTCACGCTTGCAAAGTTTTGCTAATCTGGTAGGCCATCATGGTATCTCCCTGGGTCTCCTATTAGTTCTAAATCATCCTACCAAGAGTTCATTTGGACCAAGAGCAAGTCAATTTATTCAATTTACTCAAATGCTGACAAGTTTCACCTCCCTTCACTTCTGATAGCATAGCTGTAATGGAGGCAGGCAGCAACAAGGAGAAAATAATACAACCATGCACTATATAACGATATTTTGGTCAATAACAGACCACATATGCAATGGTGGTCCCGTATGATTGGTACTATATAGCATAGGTATGTAGTAGGCTATACCATCTAGGTTTGTGTACTGCACAAACGACGTTCGCACAACCACAAAATCTCTGACACATTTCTCAGAACCCATCCCCATTGTTAAGCAACACGTGACTGTATACAGAAAGTCCACAGTAACGCCCAGAACTATCAACAAACCGACGATTAAACCACAGGGCATTCCTGCCTTCCTTTCTCTCCTCACTAAGCTCTTGGGACAGGAAGGGTGGCTTCTGGTCCTCTCTCCAAGCAGTCGAAAGGCATTAGCTGTGGCATTCCTGCACCCTGTGGGCTCCGGAATGCTGTGAAAGGCAGCCAGGCAGGCCCTGCAGACTCTCCCTTATCCTTGGTCTCCAGGTCAACATTCCAAACAGCCTGCAGTTTTCATTACAGAGTTCAAGCTGTGAAGGACGCAAACGTGGAAGCCGGCCTGTACCTACAGTGCTGTTTGCCTGGGCTCTTCTCTTCTCTAATTGTGTTCAGCACTTTTAGAGCTGACTTCAAAATGATTTCAAAATACCCCCAAGAGGAGTTAATCTTTGATTGTAAGTATCACGTGACCTTCAACTGACCCCCAACTACCCAAAGCCTTAGGGAGATTCTCCACACCACGTCATCATGTAGGAGAGGAGCACACTTTCTCCCAATTCTCCAATGCTGTTTTCTCTTTCCTATTTCACCCCTAGAAAGGCTGTCTATTTTTATCAGTTACTATTCATTCATTGAACAAGTTGGGAAAGGGAAAAAGTTTTTTTTTTTAAAGATTGGTACCTGAGCTAACAACTGTTGCCAATCTTTTTTTTTTCTTTTGCTTTTTCTCCCCAAATCCCCATAGTACATAGTTGTATATTTTAGTCATGGGTCCTTCTAGTTGTGGCATGTGGGATGCTGCCTCAGCGTGGCCTGATGAGCAGCGCCATGTCTGCGCCCAGGATCTGAACCTGTGAAACCCTGGGCTGCTGAGGCAGAGCGCGCGAACTTACCACTTGGCCACAGGGCCGGCCCCAGGGAAAAAGTTTTAATATCCTCTCTGCCTAACTCCTTCTTTCTGCACCATTTAGATTTTCTGAAGTAGATTTCTCTAAGCTTGAGTTGTTACCCAGAAGTTAAGTCTGGAGAAGAGAAATGGCCCTAAGCAATTGAGCTGAGGCTCACTGATTTCACGTCACTGAGGCAAACACTTGAGTTTGTCCCTCATGCACTCAGCACTGAACTGAAGATTCATGTGCAGGATATTGTGAAGGTCAAGTTGCTTAATTTTGCTATTGAGCTCCACTCCACACAGAGCTTGAGGGACATCGATGGCCTAACTGTTGATATTATCAATAATAATTAGAATAAATAACCAAGGCGGCGTACAAAGCAGAAACAAGTGCTTGAGTTGAATACACTGATCTGATAAATGATTCCTCGGAAATAGACAGTTCTCTGCACACTTGTTTGAAGACTGAAAGCCTACCCCACTCCAGCGTGTCTGTGGTTCAATGAACATTAGTCAGTAAAGCTATCAGGACTTCCTCTATCTTGTGGTAAAATTCTCAAGTCATACATACAAAGAAAAGCCCCAAGTGGTTAAAAGATTCCTAAAACCTATAAAAAGCAACAGACACTACGACCACTATTAGTTCAAAACCTGGTTTGCATCATGTCCTGAAAAATCACTGGGTGAGGAGAGCCCCGCCAGAGTGGGAAGGAATCGCCTTTACCGAAAACTTCTTGCCTCTACTTCCTTTAGTTAAAATCTAAGACTTACCACAATCAACCAACACACACTCATGGCCTGGGCATACGCCCTGCACCTGCCATGCCAGGAGTAAACGCCCAGTCTGGGGAGGGGGTTGCATAAGAGTGCCATCCATGAGTAAGGAGCAAATGCAAGACAGTAATAAAGTATTCAATGATGGTGATACAAACTTTTAAGCATAATTAAAGCTTTGAGGATATATCAGTCAGGCTCCTAGGGAGAGACAGAACCAGTAGGTTATATATACGTAAAGAGACGTATATGATGGAATTGGCCTAGTGATTGTGGGCTCTGGCAAGACTGAAATCCAGGGCAGGAGCTGATGGCAGTTTGAAACCTCAGTTCTGCTCTTACAGCCTTTGAATCAATTATTAAGAATAACTTCCTTTACTTAACGTCAACTGATTATTGGTACTAATCACACCTATGAAATACCTTTACAGCAACATCTAGCCTGTGTTTGCCTGAATGACTGGGTGCTCTAGCCTAGCCAAGGCAGCTCTCACAGGGGATAGAGCAGAAGTCCAAAGTGTGGTCTTGACCCTCAGGTATCCTGGATCCGGCACCTTGCGCAGGAGGAAGGGAAGGAAAGAGGATACATGGAATGATTGACAATAGGCAAAAAATCAGTGGATGCAGTGGTACTTGATCTGGTCCTTTGGAGAGACAGAGACAGGGAGAGGCAGTGGCGGCACTGGGGAGGGGTGTCTCACATAGTTTGGGGATGCAGTATTTGTTGAATGAAACTCTGTGACTATGTCCTCTACTGATTACCTGCTATATAGAATTATTTTTTCTTCTCTCTAATCATCCCATTCTCATATTAAGCTTTCTTATTCAATTCATGTATTTTTTGCATGCTTTCATTTTCATTTACTTTTCTCATTTTTCTTTACGCATCTCTCCTTGTCTAGTTCCTTTTTTACTAATCTCCAGATTTTGATCTTCTTCTTTGTTGTTTTGCTCTACTTTTCACCACACTTGGTCCTGAATTTTCAAGTTTTCCTTGCACAAATCCTGCTTTAATTTTGTCACTGCCATCACCACCAGGAACGCAGACTTGCTCCCCAGGAATCTGGACTCGGTCACATCAAATCCTTCTGCACCCCCAACCAGAGGGGCTTGGGCATCAATCTATCATCTTAACTGAGAAAAGGGGGCCAGAAAAAGTTTCATCTTAGGTAAAAGTCAGAGAATGAAATGCAACATCCAAGGGCATGAAGGAGACCCTGGACGTGTTTGGTATCACTCCAGTCAGGCCAAGGAGAAGGGGTTACCGAAAGAGAGTGCACCTCGGGCTCTGGTTAGGGCAAGGATGGAATAAACTTAAATTTCAGCGAGTTCCTCATCTCCAAAGATGTGTCAAGGATGGACTCGATGAGAATAATCACTGGTGTATAAATAACTCAAGTACAAGTGAGGGTACTGGCCTCTCTTTTAGAAACATCCAACCTTGGGGCCCTTATGCATGGTACAGAGAGGAACAGAGTTACAGACACTGAAGTTTGAAGTAGGAGCTATGGTGATGATTCATGGTCTTTCTCACAAGAACTAACTTGCACCATGAGTGAGCTTCCTCCATTTATATATTTATATATACTTATATGTTCTTGTTTTCTATGCTCCTCACCAAGCATCACTTCTCCTACATGCACTATGAAACTGGCTCCAAAGCAAGAGTGAGAAAGACCTGATCCGACTACCCCCACCCATGCTTCCTTCCAGGGAAAAGGTGAGGCAAACACAAGACTTCAATAAGTAAAAAAGAAAAGACTGCTAAAGCTGCCCAGCATCACTCAAAGACTTGTGGTCAGGTCTGTGAGCTGCTCGGCCTCTCGCCAACACTGACAAGCTTTCTTGGAAGCGGGGTACAAACATTCCTGCAGAATGACTTGAGCAAATCTTGCTAACTTGTAGAAGAGCTGATTGAACACATTTAACTGATGCAACAGGACACTGAATCATACCCATAAAACACCTACTGCCAGAGTCTCCTGAGAGGACGCTCAGGGGGAAGGAAATGAGAAGTGTGAGGTGGACGGCACCACTGAGGCAGCTGGGAAAAAAGCCCACGCACACCACTGATGGCAAGAGATATGGTCGACTCCTGTGAAGGCATTCTTGAAGGTATTCTGGCTACAACTATCAAGTCGTAAAAATGTCCCCCCTCTCTGACACAGCAATCCCACTGCCAGGAACTCGTCCATGAAAAGACTCCAGAAGAAGAGACTAATGTGCAAAGAGGCTCAAAGAGGCATTATAATGGCAGAAAACTTGAAACTACCTTAAAACAATCCACAATATGGAAAGATTTGATTTTTTAAAAAAGATCAACTAAATCAAATATCATGAAGCCATTAAAAATGAGTAAACATTTGAGGAAAGTATTGTTACTGGAGATCAGACAGGAACACAGAAAAATAAAGGCAGTTTGACTTAGGGTAGGGGAAACATAACTAGTATTTTTCCCTTTGGATATTTTTTTCTTTGTGGAGTAAGGAAGATTGTCACTGAGCTAACGTCTGTGCCAGTCTTGCTCTGTTTTGTATGCAGGATGCCACCACAGCATGGCTTGATAAGTGGTGCACAGGTCTGCACCCGGGATCCGAACCTGTGAAGCCCGGGCCGCTGAAGCAGGGCATGCAAACTTAACTGCTGCGCCACCAGGCTGGCCCTGGATATCCCTTAGAATAAAGCTTTTAACAAACAAAAAAGGCAAAGGAAAGACTGTGTCCTAATATGAGGGATGGTCCAGAGCTCTTTAGGCCCGAGTGGTAACACACTGGTATGTTTTTTTCTTAGGATGCTGTGTTTAAGACAATGCTTTCGGGGAGAAAAGCAACAGTATCAATAGAGTCTGGAGAAAAGGAAAGGGCTTGACCTTAAAAACAAACAAAGCAAAAAGAACCTACCCTTCTGTGCAAATGTGAATATGTGTACTATTATTCAGCAAGGGCGGTGATACCTTAACTGGGGCCGGGGTTGGGGGGTGAGGAGGTCCTCTGGGAATAGTTTCTTACAAAGAGGTTTGAACCAAAGCGTATAAATCTCTACTCCAAAACAGAAGCACAGCACAGCCCCATCTCTGCCCGCCCCACCAGCGGAGCTTCATGCCTCTGTGGCCCCGGGTCACACGCCGGCTCACGCCCAGCTTCTGCCTGCACCTCATGGAAGGCAGAGAAGGCCAGGCAACAGGCTGCACAGTATGAGCTGGCACCTGCAGCCTCCCTCTCTGCCTCTTCCCAGGGGCACCCTTCCCTCCTTCTATCCTCTGTTTCAGGGGCCCACTGCCCCTCCCTGTTAGCTCTTCAACTCACACGAGCAGACTGAAATCTATCACTTACACTCACTGATGGATTACCTGTTGGTGACGATTATAGTCAGGTGTTGGATAATAGCATTTTTGTTTAGTTTTTTTGGGAGTCATTAGAATACCAGCGATAGAAGCTTTTACTTTAAACACCATCGAAGTGATCCCAGGCATGCCAAACAGGTTTCTTCCAGTTGAGTATATGGTTGATGTTTTCATTACGCTTGTCTGTTAATGGGGCTGGAGGTGTCTCTGAAATAGAAATCAGCAGCATTTCTCCTTTCAGTAGGGTTTTGTTGTTCAACAGTGTCGCTCCACGGAAAGTAAACTCCCATAAAATAATAAGTACTATTATAAAAAGGGTCTACTTCTTAGAGACAATCGCTACTAGAAGGAGTTCTAATTAACAATAATTCCCAGCCAGCAAATAAAGTTTTCAGAGAGAAGAGAACTCCAGTTTCTGCAGTGGCTTCCGTCTTCACTGGACTGTTCTGGAGAGAAACCAGCACAACGAATGAGGCTTCTACAGTGTGCGCTGCAGCCGGGCCCAAGCTGCCCGTCGAGGGAAAGGCAGCCTCAGCAGAGCCACGAGGGGCGAAGCTCCAAGCACAGGAGGCACGCGCCTCTCGGCTCCGGCGTGAAGCAGGGAGAGCTACGTAAACACGCTCAGACACTGTTTCTGCACAAAGCCACCAGCCTTTCTGGAAGAGCCATACACTGCTCTGACCCACATCCCCACAGTGGGCCACGCGCATCATAACGTATCTCAAGTCACAACCAGACTGAGTCTTCCCAACCAGACAGCCGACTATATGTCGCCTATAAATGGCCTCTACTTAATTCGATCCTCCCCCAGTGGTCAGTCTAGACCTTAAACACTTGCTGAGTCATGGCTATGGGTTCTGATATAGTTCTGGGACTTCTTCAAATGCCAAGACCCTTAGTGTCCTTTCAGCACTGCCCTGTAGATGAAAAGCATCACCCTCTCCTGGCACCTCTGAACAGAAGGCCATTGATAAGAAGCTCTCTGAATTTAAAGCCAACAAGAAAACAGGCCTCAATTACTCTGGAGGATGGCCCTGGTGAAGGAGGTGACACATCCGTTCCGAAGGCCCTGCAGCCCCGAGGTGTGCTAGCTCAGTCGCCGCACCGAGGAATAGGATGGAGCTAAGGAAAATGGTGGTCACAATGGATCCATGACAGCCTTTGGTAAACTTCATGGGGTGAAAAGGCGAGAGGAGTTAGAGCCAAGAGAACTCTCTGATGTCCTCTGGTGATGAACTTGCTGCCACAGACAAACTCAGGCTTTGGAAGGCAACAAAGACAGAGGTGAGGCGGACGCTGGGACAATGGGCCCGGGGGTGTGGGTGAGGCAGAAAGAGGAACGGGCTGCGGGTGCCGGAGGCGTGGGAGACAATTCCCTCAAACTCACCAACACCAGCATCTGGGTTATATTTACAGAAGGTAGCATAAATAACGCAGAAATGGCAGAAAAATGTTTTAAAAAAAGTTTTGCTGGGTGAATTTTGACCTGATGAGAAAGGAAAGAGAAGGGCATCATAGCCTAGGGCACACTGGAGATGGGAAGTAGGGAGACTCCCTGTCCACTGTACCTGGAACGGGAGCAGATGAACACAAAAGAAGGAAAGACAGACCGCAAGGCAGGCAAGGGCCTGGAGGGACCCATGGCATGAGGGGAGCGAGAGGAAACAGGCCTCCTGCAGTGCCATGAGAAGCAGGGAGAACCACCCTTGGCTGGACCCTAGAGTGAGGCCCAGGCCTGGAATGGAAGACGAAGCCATCATTTCTGGGAGGATGTGAGGCTCAGGGATTCGCAGAGCTCAGTGAGCAGCGCTGCTGCAGGCTAGTTCTTTCCAATCACGAGGAGATTCACTCGGACGCTCTATACATTATTTCTTTAACTAAAAGAAAAATCTAAACTTCAAAGTTTAAATTTTAAAATACATAAAATGTAGAAAATCCTACAGCTGAGGGTGAGGTGTGGAGTGCAAGAGCCTGGGGCTTACTTGGCTCCTTTAACCTCCCTGTACGTCCTGGCCCATCGTTCTACATGACTCTTCTTGCCAAGTACACAGATGTCACCAGTGACTGTACCGTAATATTTTACTCAAGCCTCAGCTTTTTTCTCTGGGACACATTCCAGGTTAGCCATAGCCTGAAGCAGTCGATGGTGTTTCCAACATCTTCTCTCTAAACTTCTAAAGTAACCCCACCTTCCAGCTGCCTTGTAAGCAAGTACTTTCAACATGCTTTCTCTTGTCAAGCCTCTCAAGCCACAGACTGCTGTTGCTTTCCTTGATCCTAAAGCCGGCAAGACTGGTGACTTAGCCTGCTTTTCTCTATTGGCTTCTTTTCATCCTCACTGCCCATTTTGCACTGTTTTCTTCCAGTGGAAGTCTGAGTATTTGGCAGATGATGTACTTACTCAGCCACCGGGAACCTACTCAGGGTGACATTCATGGAAAATGCCATCAGTGAAATGACAGGGCCTCCCCAGACTATTAGAAAAGGACAGGCCACGGAGGCAGCTTACCGTCTGAGACGCCTCCTTCTCAGAACACTGGATGCGCGAGAAGGAAACTTCCTGGAGATTAATGTGAACTTGGAGAACTGGATCCCTGCTAATACTGGTTTATGAAAGGAGAGAAGTAGTCAAATAACCGCCAGCCTCCATGTGACCACAGCACATGTGGGCGAAATTTAAGAGGTAGTCACAGTAGTGAATTTTAACATTTTAGGCTATCTTTCCCCCCTAAAATACGTTCACCCGATCGGTTCCCCTTTGCACCTCCCATCCTGTAAAGGCGCTTGCTGTACATTCTAATCTGAGTGCAGCAATTCATGATGCGGCAGGTGGCTCATTCGCCTACGCGACAACACAAGACCAAGAGCATGTTGCACAAAAGCACGTGGTCCACAGTGCTGCAGGCAGGGGGACACACACACAGCCGCTCAAGTACAACGAGCTTGCTTGTTTCTGGCTGTTCCCCCTGGTGGGGCCCACTTCTGTTCACATAGGCCCATGACTAGTAAGAGGAAAACCTGATCACAACTTGCATTCCTGGTCCAGGAATCAAATGTCTAGATGAGGATGGCCAATGCTAAGTGGCCAGCATGACAAGGAAGACACTGTCTGGGTGTCCATCTCCACACAAGTCCAGGGGGACACAGGTGAGGCCAGCTTTGAGTTGGATTAGCGACTCACCATCGGGGCAGTGACAACCTCACATGCGTTTATTCTGATGTGTTTGTGTTTTCATTAAAAGTGAATTAAATCATTTATTGATCAATTTTCACATCTTTTTGGGGATAACCAAAGGTATTCAATGTCATAAAAGTAGGACTGGAAATTACGGCCATAGAGTGACCATGTGAGAGTCTTTCCACTAAGCAGAAGCTGGCTGGAGCTGCACACTTTCTATCATGAGCCTGAGTCAGAAACAAAGAGTCAGAAGCAAGAGACATACACACAAGGGACAGAAGAACACGGAAGGAGAAAAGCCAAATAAAAAAGACAGTAGAATATACTGCATCTCATTGGAATTAAGACTCCATCAATTGAAAGTTAAACTAGTATTTAATGCTCCATTAAGGAAGAAAACATGCTGCCAATAAAACTAAGATGTTAAACTGTAAAAAACAACAACAACAAAAAAGTTTATCTTAGAACAGATGAAATACAATACATCAAAACTTTGAGGCCAAGGCTTCACCAGGGAGTTATATAAGCTAGGACTTCTCCAACTATAATGTGCATATGAATCTCCTGGGGGTTAAAATGTAGAGCCTGCTTCTGCAGGTCTGGAGGGACCTGAGATGCTGCATGTCTACCAAGCTATCCGGTGAGGCCCCTGCTGCGGTCCACGGCTTTGGGTTTCACCCGCGTAGAAAGAACATGAGCATTTCAGCTCAGAGCTAACTCACTGGTGACAAGTGCCACATCACAAAAAAGAACACTGGTTTCAGAGATTCAGAAAACATCACTGTCACTATCATCATTATAATCCATAACATTTACTAACGTATTACTATATGCCAGGCATGTTCTAAGCCGTTTACATTCACAACCCCATCCAATCCTCATCATATTTCGATGAGAAAGAGGTCCTCCGCCATCTCCACTGACGAATGCAGATGCTGAAGCACAGGGGCGGCCCAGGTGTGAGTCCCACCGGACTGCGGGACATGGATCCCACCACTGAAACTCTCCGGCAAGTGTCTTAACTTGTAAAGGCAAAAATAACAATGTGCCTCTCATGGTTTTAAGACTGGATGATCTGAAAATATCTGCGAATCATGAGACATGTAAAGGAAAGTACTTTGTAAACTTTGAAAGCCTATACAAACTGAAGTTACTGATGAGGAAACGATTCGAGGTGGTTCCTGTGCTGGCTCCTAATTCCTGTTAGACTCATAAATCACATTCAACAGAAACCCTTGAATGAGTTTACCACAAAAAGCTTCCTCTGTTAATTTTACTCCATGATCTTTGAGATACACTTTATTAACTGAAACAATTCCTCAGAACAGTTGGCATTCGTGTATGAAACAAAGCTCAGCAACAAAGCTCTGGCGTCTCAAAGGGTCCTGTCCAGATTCCATAGGCCACACCCTCCACGAAAAGAGTCAACAACGGAATTTCTGCAGCTTAGGGCCCAAGGAAGAGAAATCCAGCTTAGCCATTACACTGCTGGGAAGACGAAAAACCTGAGGTCAGCGGTTTCCAAGCTCACTCCCACCAACGCAGTTCCACAGGGCGGGAGTCTGCGGGCGGCTCCATGACTCACTCCTGCTCCCCTCCACCCCTCCCCTCCCCTGCCTTGGTAGGGCAGTACAAGCTCAGCTATTGTTGGGGTATGAGTTTATCATCACAATACGACTTCCCTTATTGTGCTCATTAGCTTAAGGATATCAACTTAAAATAACATTCCTGGCCAACAGGATCCTGTCACCTGGTGACCTAATCTCAGGCTTCAAGACCGCAGCCAGACTCATCCATCTGGGATTTCCAAGCCTATGAGGCTGTTCTGTCCCAAGTCTGAAGCCAAACTGAAGGGAAAAAATGGAGTGAGCGCCTCGGAGACAATAAAATAGAACCCAGCTCCCTCGTTCCCTCTGCATCTGGGTGCCCATCTTGCTCCAGTCTTTGCCCTTACAGAGCTTACAGGGCTGTGTGGGGACAGACAACGTCACAGGCGATGACAAGACTGTGTGTTGGTGGCCTAGTAGGCAGTGAAGACAAGACACATCCTATTCCCACCATTTTCTCTTTCTGACCTAGAAATGATGCCTGCGGCGTGGCTCCCCCTTCTCGAGCCCTGACAGCTGACAGGCCTGCACAGGAGCCTCTCCACCACTCCCTGTCCTACCTTTCTTAGAATTTCTCTTTTATGCTTGGCTGCAAGTGTTAAAAAATATGCCCTCCAGAGATGTGAGTGAAACTGAAAACAGGAAAACTACAGAGAAGAATCAATGAAACAAAAAGTTGCTTCTTCAAAAAAATCAGTAAGAGTGATAAACCTCTAGTAAGACTGACAAAGACAAAAAGAGAGCAGACACAAATTACCCTACCTGGAGTGAAAGCAGGGCTCTCACTACAGACCTTGCAGCCACGAGACGGTAAGGGAGCACTGCAGACAGCTTTGTGCCCATCAACTCGACAACCCAGAAGAAACGGACCAACTCCTCAAAAACCACACACCACCAAACCTCAACCAAGATCAAACAGACCACCTGAACGGTGCTATAACCACCAAAGAAGTTGAATTTGTGATTAAAAACCTCCAGAAAAAGAACTCTACAGGCTCAAGTGGTTTCACTGGAGAATTCTACCAAACATTTAAAGAAGAATTAACAACGGTTATACCATCTCTTCCAGAAAACAGACGAGGAGGGAAAACTTTCCAACTCATCTGATGTATTATTTGCTTGATATCAATGGAGTATTACCTTGATATGTCAAACGAAGATAGTAAAAAAAAAAAAAAAAGAGAGAGAGAAAGAAAAAGAAAACTACAGGACCAATATTTCTTCTGAACTTAGACACAAAAAATTTTCAACAAAACATAAGCAAATTGAATCCAGCAATGTCTAAAAAGAATTACACACCACAACCAAGTGGGATTTATTCCAGATATGCAAGGCTGGTTCAACACGAGAAAACCAACCAACGTAACCCACCCTATCAGCAGAGTCGGCAAGTGGCAAAGTAGCTCCTTCTGCTCTCTGGCCCCCCGCATCAAGACACCGCCATAGCTGGGTGGAAACACAAGCGGTCCTTCTGGCCAGGTGCCCTGTCCGTCGCACACCACCTCAAGCCCTAACTTAGGGGTAAGACCCCTGGACACACACACTGGGATCAGACTTGTGCAGAGCAGCGTACACACAGACAGCAGGGCATGGCATGCCTCGACCCGCGCACTGACCCAGCACTCCAGAAGCCAGGACAGAGGGCGTGGGTCCACAAGACCCCCAGTGCTCTGGAACCTACTCACCCTGGACCTTTCCCTCCCTGAAAGCACCCAGCCCTAGCCTGGGTCAAAGACAAAGGGCTCTGCCAAATTTCAACTTTCCTGAAAGGAAGGAACCAGCAGCACCCCTGGTGAGCCCTCGAGCAGGGGCTCCTGCTCACCGCATCAGGCTCACCCTCAGGGGCTTCAGCCCACACGTGAAACCCACCCCAGAAAGGGGATGCCTGGGAAAGAGAAACTGCAAAATTTTTGCATCTTTTGAAGTTAAAGTATATAAAATTTTCAGTTTTTACTGTAAAACTTCCCCAATTCAGCTTTTTATATTAAAGTTGCCCTTAAATGTTTTGAGGTAAACTTGGAACACTCCAAAATCTAAATTCGAGTTCAACTGGCTCTGAAACTGAGAGTCCAGGAGTGTGGATAAGCCCAGCACTGACTGTGGACTGGCACAGGTAAAGGCGGGGCCCTGGGGAGGCGTTCAAACCCTTCCCGACTCTCAGTATCTCAAGTGCAAACAGATCACAAGCAGCCTCGGTTTTCTTTTAAGAAATTCATGCAATAAAATCAAGAATCCTTAAACCCATCCTCCGAATGGGCAGAAATATTGATCCACTGTTCCCATGAGGAGGAGGTGGGGGTGGTAAGACAAACGTGCCTTTCGTGTCTCTGCTGGGTACAGGGCCGAGAGCTGGGCTGGGTGCTCAGTGGGAGGCATCCTGTGGCTGGTACAGTGAACGTGGGGGAGATTCCTCTCAGAGCATGGCTGCCCTGGAGCCTCAGAAAAGCAGGGCCTCTGTGTGGACGTTCAGAAACCCACACCACAGCCTTCTCTGCCCTGAGAAGCAACTACTCTGGGAGCAGGTGCATGTCTGATGTGCTCGCCACCCTCCCGGGCCTGGGCAGCCAACAAAGGGGCTGCCCCTGCACATGGATGCTGAAAGCAGGCGCAACACTGGCAACCCCGCCCCCCTTCCCTGCTCCCCTCTGCGAGCCCCAGCCCCAGAGCTGAGCACTCAGCCGTCCCCGTAAGGCTCCACGGCAGGGCTCAGGGAGGCCCCACAGTCTCTTCCCAGCCCACCCTCACCCCAGCCTGGAGAGAGGGACCCACAGTTTCTACATCTGCCTTATTCTCACTGTCTGGAGATGATCTTTATTTTTTAAAGTGAATTATCTTCTAGACTTTCACCAAATGCAATTCTCTGGGTTCTATTCACACTCTTGAATCTTCTCATTTCTGCAGCCTCTTCTCATTTTGTCACATTCAAACTGTATCCTGCTGGATTTGAGCACTTGGTTCCTATGGGAACTTGAGCCACACAAGTCCCACAGCAGCCGATGTAGAGACATACGCAGGGTTCACTCTCTCAGAAGGTGTGTCAGCCCTGAAGACCGGGAGTGAGAACACTCCCACCAGCCAGTAACAGGACTACACTCAGTGTGCCATTAGCCCTGGAGACAGGACGACAGAAAGAAGGGTACCCAAAGCGAGGCAGTAAGAACTCCCAGGGCAACCACACACAACAAGCCTTCAGCCTTCCCTCCTCTTCCAAGCAGTGAAGGGAGACAGGAATCCTCATTGCTCTTCCCAGCTTGAGCTTCCAGACGGCAGCCAGTTCCACTTTGAGGTCAAAACAGAAAGCTTTGTGCATGACTCCCACCCAGTTCCCTGACACAGAATCTCCAACTTTTTCCTTGAGTTGGCCCACATCTTTCAGCTTGGACTCAGGGCTTTTCTTTTTCTCTTTGGGGTGCTAACATACCTTACAAATAGGAGACAAAATTGCCTTAAAACCTCCCACAGTGTTTTACTGCAACATTGAACTTTTCTTGTGGCCTATTAAATTGTTCCCTCCCTAGACCAGTAAAAATATTTTAAGTAGATCTCCCAAGGGGTGCTTTAGTTCAGTGTTTCTTTAGAGTACTCTACCACTGACTGATATTCAAAAACATTCTACAATTACTAAGAAATCAAGACTGCAGACTTAACTGCGGCAATCGCAGCACGGTCTCTTGCAGACACAGGTGCATTAAGTGTATTTAAACAGTGACGACACAGAATTGCAGGTATTGGGCGGCAAACGCATGTAGCAGTCAGGTCAGTTGATGAACCTAACGGGGATCTGCCCAAACGCCAGGACTGGGAGGTGAGCAGGTCCCTGCATCCTGCCCCGGGAAGCTAAAATACAATGCCCACGGCCAGCTTCCTTGTTCCTGTCTCAGGCGGCCACAGAAGTCAAGACAGGGAGCCATGGGCCCATTCCAGGGAAAGGGGATTCAGCTGAGCCTCTCACCTCCTGGACCTGGAAGGACTCTCACTTGCCCCACCATGTTTCTGCACATGAGTGTGGGCAGAGAGCGGGGCTGCCCATGCAGAAGCTGGGGAAGCGTCAGGAAGGGAGTGACAGAGACCAGAGGCCCCAACTCTCCACTCCAGGTCCTGCCCTGACATCTATCCTGCCAGGCACCAGGTCCCTCATACAGAGACAGGAATGGATGCAGCTAGGCAATTTTCTTTTTTTTTTGGAGGATGATTAGCCCTGAGCTAACATCTGCTGCCAATCCTCCTCTTTTTGCTGAGGAAGACTGGCCCTGAGCTAACATCCATGCCCATCTTCCTCTACTTTACACGTGGGACGCCTGCCACAGCATGGCTTGCCAAGTGGTGCCATGTCTGCACCTGGGATCCAAACCGGTGAACCCCGGGCCGCCTAAGCGGAACGTGTGCACTTAACTGCTGCGCCACCGGGTCGGCCCCAAAGCTAGGCAATTTTTTAAGTCACATGTAAAATCTTTTAATTGAAGGATGGGGTTAAATATGTATATAAATAATTTCCTATTTATATGTAAAACAAGAATATTACTAACAAGTTTAAATGTTTCCATTGTTTCTTCCTCAAGCTCTTGAAATAAATTGGATTCCTTGAGAGGATACAAGTTTACTTTACTCAAAATATAATTTTTTAGGAAAAATTCTAACACTGGGGGGGGTCTGAGACTATGGGAGAATGCAGCCCGTCACACAGAGATGATCATGTTGTAATGACATGGAAAGACAGGAAGCAGAGACGTGCCATCACATCTGAGTATCAAATGGCTTACTCTAACACAGGAATCCCTGAAATAGACAATGAGTTGCTACATTTTATTTTCGGTGCCTTCTGAATGAACCTGAGAGCAAAGTTTGCCCTCAGTCTCCAGAATAGGGCAGGTAGGATCAAGCGTTATCTGACTTTCCGAAGCCAGCGCCCCAGGAGCTCCTCCCCCTCTTCAGCTCAGATGGCCAGAGGACAGAGAGCAGCCACGCACCTGCACGAGCCTCCAGGCCTCGCTGATGATCGCGTACTGGAGGCGATTCAGAGCGAAGCCGTCGATCTCCTTCAGAACCCTGATCGGGGACTGTCCGATCTTCTGCATCAGGGCATGGGTTCTGTCCACTGTTGCAGGGGACGTCTCCGGGTGTGGGACCAGCTCAACCAACGGGACATAATATGGTGGATTTACCTTATGAGAGGGAGACAGAAGGAGAGAGTGTCAAGAAGATGGCTCTGGAGTTTGCGCTGCTGTTCTGGCCAACTTTGTTCACCTATCAGGAACGGTCAGATGGAGAGGATTCATCTTTGTAAAGACCTCTTTATTTTTGGCATCCAATGGCAAGAAATTTGAGAAATAAAGTAATTCATGAAGCAGAGAGAAAAAGAGAGAATTTAAGTACAGAACTGTGTGGTTTTGTTCAAAGAAAAATCATAACCAACAGATGAGGCTGATGTCTGGAGGCACAGATTACCACCCTATACATTTCCAGCTCATCTCCACCGGCCCCCCCCCTCCCCCCCAACCACCACAGCATTCCTCTGCTCCCAGACGTCCAGACTTCAGAGGCAGCCACCCACCCTCCGGCCACCCCCCAGCCACTTCTTCCCACCCTAGTCACTGCAGCTTCCCGCCATTCTACATGTCAGTGTTAAAAATTAGTGACAGCATCTTTGCAAAACATGGTATTTCCTTAACTTCTCCATGTCAAGCCTCAAGCATCCACTTCCCCAGTTGAACCTCATGGAGAAATCACACAGCAGTAGGCCCCTCAGCAGCCTCCACGTGGTGCTATGGTCTGAGGCAGGAAGGTCTGTCCGTGGCGAGTGGGTCCTTATGGAAATGCTTGCCCAGCACAGCATTTAAACTTTTGGCTCTGGTCTTCTTGGTTAACTTTGAGAAACCATTCTTGAAGATTCCCACAGAGAAGTATCAAATGTCGGAAGAAAACGGCGCTGGGTAGAAGCTGGTGAGCCTCACTGACCCAAATGCACTGCAGTAAACTGGCCCCAGATGACGCATGTAAATGGTTCTTCCCCAGAGACGGATGAAAACTGGCAGAATCTCACAGTCACTGAGTAACTACGAGAAGCAACCATTTTCCAATGACTTCGACAGAAGACGGAAAGAAAAGTTTTCTTCTCCTAGGACACCACCTTGGAGAGGCAGCCTCGCTTCAGAGGTCCCCTCCTCCTCAGCTGTCCTGGTCACACTGTCTCATCCTCTTAGAAAGCAGGAGAGGATGGCATCTGTTTTCAGATAAATAAATGATAAACTAATGCCTCAACTGAATCACTTCTCTCCTGCCTATAACCAATGAATTCTTACAAAAATATTTAACCTCTGACCTTTTCAAAAAGCAGAATTATAAGAACTGGAAGAACAGCTATCTCCGAAGAACTTTATCTTACTACAAAGCAGGGATGTTGGGCTTAGTGTCTATTCAATGTTCTAAGCCTTGTGGGTGGCAAAAAAACAGACTGAGACAAACAATTAAAAAGCATTTTTACATACAGCTTGCCAGTTCCCTCATCTCGGTCTTCCTTGCAGGTTCTCCTGCTGCACAAACTTTCTTTAAGTGAAGGTGCACCCAGGCCGCCACCAATGGCCTCCCTCTCAGACCCTCGGGAGAGCTCCTCAGCTCCGAGGGCCTCGCCACTGCCAAGGTGCAGAGGCCTCACACGCAGCTCAGCTCCCACTGTAGGCCTATGCTGATAACTGTGCACCGGACACTCTCCCTCAGACACACCACAAGCATACACTTAACCTGTTGTCAATTAAATTCACGTCTCTCCATACCAGCATGTTCCTCTTCCTAGAGAACACCATCACATCCCCAACACCCAGGTTACTACCATGAGGAGTATCCTTGGTCCCTGCATCTCCCTTGCCTCCTCCACTTCCGATCAGTGACAAAAGTGCTGTCAATTCTATCCATATCCCTCAAAAAAACCATTCCTGCTGCCACACACTTAGTTCAGGCCACCACTCCACTTAGACTCTGGGGTCTCCCCACCGGCCTCCCCTCCAGGCTCATCTTTCCTGTCACTGCCAGGTGAGCCTTGTCAGGCAGGAGCCTGTCAAATCCGCAGAGACAGGAAGGAGAATGGTGGCTGCCAGGGGCTGGGGGAGCGGAAAGGGAAGCTGTTTAATGAGGACAGAGTTTCAGTTTTGCAAGATGAAACAAGTTCGGGAGATGGACGATGGTGACGGCTGCAGAACTACGTGACTGTACTTAATAGCACCGAGCAGTACAATTAAAAATGGTTAAGATGGTAAATGTTATGTGTATTTTACCACAATTGAAAAAAAAATTAAAAACAGGACCCTGATCACACCCCCTCCAGCTCAAAACCCTACAGAGATTCGCATGAGCCGCTGTGAAAGGCATACAGCAGGCTAAATGCAGTTAGGGCCCTCTGTACTTCCGAAAACAGTTTCCTCGATTCTGTGTCCACATGCTCAGGCTGGTAAGCTATTGGGAAAGGACCTCTCAGGGCTTGGGTGGGGTTGTTCCTGCCCCAGCAGCTTGGTCCTTGGACAAGGACATCAACCCTTCTCTCAGGCTCAGAGAAGGATCCTGACAATAGTGACAGATGCCCCTTAACTTTAACAGGGTGGAGATGACGGGAGGAAGGCGAGGAGAAGAGAGAGCCAAAGCAGTGAGTCTGCTGGAAGGGTCAGGCCCGGGCTGGTTCCTGCAGAGCCCCTCTCCTCCTGAGGGCTGCAGTGCGGGCCTTCTGCCGTGGCCTAGGAGGAAGGCTGGGAAGCACACCCTCAGGAATGAGAACAACAAACGAGAAAAGGAGGCAATTTCCCTAAAGGGCACAGGAGACGGCCCCTGGGCTCTGCGCTTTGCTGGAGGCACAAGAGAGGCCTGCGGCCAGGAGGCTCTGTGAGAGCTCAGGTTGAGGATGGCCCCAGGCGCCACTCTCCATTCAGCTCTGTGAAAAGCCTGCCCAGAATCTGGAGCAGCCCGGCAGGCATGTGATCGCAGCGATAGCACAGGGCACCCAGCACAGAGGCTCCGTCTGTTCTCTGCAGCGGACTAACCCAAGTCAACGCAGAGAAGAGGCAGCCTGTCCCTTCTCCCTGAGGACAACTCAGTGACGTGCGATTCATTCACACACACTGATGGGGCTGCACTCTCTCCAGGTGAATTCCTCCTCCTCTTTACAACAGGGGCCAAAAATGAAGGGGCTTCTTGTTTACAGCTGGTTTAGAGGATTTAATCCCTTAGTATTTTGATAATTTACATCAGTGACAACCCCGCCCCCTTCCTGAACTTGCCCTAAACTGAGAGACCTGACAATCTGGAACAGGCAGTGCTATGCAGTGTACAAGGGACACGTAGACACATACACTCTCTATAAATCAAACCCACAAATGCAACATTCAAATTACCACCAACACGAGTGCAAACGGTTTCAGGGTCAGGTAAGAGAGTGAGTCAGAAAAGTGCAAGCATAGGCAAGAAGTGCCCAGACGGGAACATTCTGGGCACCTTATGCAAGAAGGCCTGATTCAGCTCCGTGGCTAACGAGTGACTGCAACAGACCTGTGTGTTGGAGCTGCTTCTGCCTAAGACTCTATCTCCTGTGAGCCAACACATCCTGCCCAGGCAGCCTCACCTACGGGGCATCCGTAAGAGGCAGGAGCAGAATCAAGAGCACGTAATGGGCCCAAGAAGCCCCACCAGCTCCATCAGACCACTACCACATCCCCAGTGAAATAAAGAAGAAAAAAGAGGAAAGCCTCTGTAAAGTGTGGCTGAAAATATCAGTAGGAAACTGCTGTTCTGATTGACTGCTAACATAGATTCTAAGCACCAAGAGAAACTGCAAGCAAACAACCTTCAGACAGTCATCAGCCAACACCCGACCACCAACAGCCATGCCCAACCCTTCTACACACCACAGGGAGACGAGGCAGACAGGAAAGGCAACGCAAACAGCATCTGAGAGGAAGAACGTCAGAGACACAGAGAAGCTGTCTTGAGGCCCCTCTTCCTGAGCCTGTCACTTTTCCTGGCTTGAGTCTACAAAGCCCAATCTAAACTCCCGTCTGACGATCTGACGACCTGGTGCTGGGAGCCCATGCCCACCGTTAGTGCCTTCCCTGCCCCCAGCACTGAGAGCACCTGAAAAGCCCCCTCCTCCGCTGGAAAAGGTGCCCAAGAGAACACGGGCAGTGTTGAGGCTTATCGGCTGTGGACACAGGAATCTTTCAGTTGCTGAATATCCACTTTTGCCAGGGTCTTTCAGAGGCATGACCAGACTTCTTTCTCCTTTATTCTGTCTCCTGTCTGGGCCAAGAATTCGGGATGACCGACGCAGGAAGCCAAAGGCCATTGCATGGAGCTGACGGGCCAAGCCTCCCTTATATGGCCTGGACGGCTGAATGGAAAACTCTGCAGCTCCCCAAAGATTATAAATGGTTTGGGATTATTTAGGGACTGCCCATCAGTTTAGACTGAATTATTACAGACGCTTTTTCCCACTCTCCTAGAGGTCAGTGGAATGATGAAAAGGTGGGCAGCACGAGCAGAGAAGAGAGAAGGGACAAAATTCCAAAGACAGTCAACTTGGGTGATTGGATTTGCTTTACTTAACATCAATTTTGGTTAAAAATAATTTATGAAAGTAATGAGAGGTTAATTTTTAAAATAAGATTTGGACTTTATGCTGCTTGGCTTTGATTAAATAAGTAACAGTGAGCAATACTGGATTGTGTGAGGGAGAGAAATGTCATTACTCAACAGTTACTGACTGAACTACTAGTCAGAGGGGCCGTGCCAGGTGTGACAACGAAAGCAAGTAAGGTGTGGTCTCGCCCATCAGGAGGTTTAAAACTGAAGAGATGTGGTAAAAGTCTTAGGAACTTAGGAAGTATTTTCTGAACAAGTTGATTTAGTTGTGTTTTTTAATTGACTTAGAAGTAAAAGCACTGGTGAGAAATTGGAAGCTTTCAAGCAGGAGGCCTACATCTTTCACTGAAGCGATCAAGTAATGATTTAGTAACGATCTAGTAAGTGGTTATGGCCTGCGAGCCCTTTGCACTGACACGTAAATGTCACAGGAGCAAAGGCATGACAGTTCACGGGACTGGGCATTTGGATGCTTCAATTAAGGTCCCTCTTGGTGCTAATTCCACTTATATTTGGGTGGTAACTGAAGGTGACTGGTTTTCGTCCATGTTCTATGGGTCTAAGTCTCCTTATTTTATAAGCATTCTTCACATTTCCACTATACTTCAGTAAGAGGCAATCCAGAACCACAGCTACAGGAACGGCGGTCCAGGATGCCCCTCTTCTCAGCATATGAAGTCTAACAGGCATCTCCGACTCACCCTTCTTCTTCACCTCTCTGAGCAAACCTGTTACTTCCCCACTCTAAACTACTCTTGCTCAGAAGGAAGAATTTGCCTGCTCTCCCAGGGCACCTCGCCTCAGCCAGGCCCTGGTCCCTCCCACGTGGAATGCTGCCCGAGTCCTGTGAAGCAGCGGCTCCCTTCTCCGAGCCTCCTCCAACACAGAAGGGGCCTTTATATTTCCCTCCAGAGGCAGCCTTACTACCACATCTCCATGCTGCTCTGTCTCTTCCCAATTCAGCCCCGATTCTTCCAAGTAACTCCCACGGTTCTCCAGAGTCCTGCTCTTTCAGGCAAGCTGGTCTCCTCTCGATTCTGCATGCCCCATGCTTGTTCTTGGCAGAGGGTCTTTCCCAGCCTCATACTCTCTCCTCCATCATCAAGCCAACCAGATCCTATCCAGTCTAACCTCTCCCCAGCCTTAACCTCTGACAGCCTGGTGGTGCTAAGGGTGTGGTTGTCACCATATACTGTCATATTATTAGGGCTTGAGCTAAGTTAGCTCTTCTGTTCTAACAGGCTGTCCCAGTTCTCCAAGGACACGCTGACCTCACAGCACTCAAACATCCACAAGTGACCCTTGAAATCCCTCTCTGGCCATCACACCTCCTAACGCACTCCTAGTAAGTTTGCAGCGTTAATTACAACAGATGAATGGACAGGAACAACAAGAAAAAGGAGGGGAGTAAAGTCAGACTTCTTGAATCAGAACCCTGGGAATAGGACCTAGAATTTGCATTTTAGCAAATCTAACACTCCGAATTGTGTTCAGTAAACTACATAGTACAAGTGATATATCTACAAAATCCTGCTTAGTGTATACATTTTTTTTTAACGTAGCACTTTTTCCTGGGTGGTGGAATTATTTATTTAGTAGTCTGTCTCCTTAGCTAGAGAGGAATTACACGAGGGTGAAAGTCTGTGAGTGTTGCTCATTCTATCCCATTATGTATCAGCTACACAGAGACAATCCAAGGAATTCTGGGATAAAATTCTTTTAAAAAATGCTGGTATTGCACAACTCTCTAAATAAACTAAAAACCATTGAATTGTACAATTTCAACTGTTAAATTGTGCAGTATGTGCATTATATCTCGATAAAGCAATTTGAGAATACTAGCAAATTAGTCAAAACATATTACTCCTGAAGAACAGAATGAGACCCAATCAAAGCTCCAGGTGTGACATACTCACAGGATGGGCCACAATGCACTGCTTCACATGTGCCAAACCGGCAAACAGCTGGGAGGGCAGGAGGCACGAGGTGGAGCTGCTCAAGACAATCGTGTCGTCGACGGCTCGGTCCAACTGAGCGAAGATCTTCCTCTTCAGCTCCAGGTTTTCTGGAACACATTCCTGAAAAGACACGTCCACGTCACTACTCAAAGTCACTGCGCCACCAGCCCAAGCAAAGCATTTCATGTTGCATTCACTCCTAAATGAGCCCATTAGAGAACCACCAGCAAAATTTAAGAACAAAACAAAAAGCTGCTGAAAAAATGACATATTTTGATAACTCTGGAAACAGCGATGCATATATAGCAGTTGTACTTTGTAGTTTTGTGTATGCCTGAGAATTCTCATAATAAAGAAGTCCACGGCTATATGGGGGTGGATTGTACAAACAGGACACACAGCAGCACCTCAGGCAAAGTGCCCTCAACGTCAGCAGTAGTCAGTACCGTCTATTTTCCCTATCTGTTCTGACCATCAGAACAACTCATCTCCAAGGAAAAATCTTACCTTCGTGAAATGAAAAAACCTGTTACATCCATAATTCCCAAAAGGCTTCTTGAGAATCCATTTCTAATTGGAAATCCTTTTGAAAAAGGCCTTTGTTTCCCGACATCTAAAATTACTTTAATAGGGGTAGAGGAGGAGGATAGAGAAGCAAATTTGGATTAAATACTGTAGATAACAACTGCTGTGAAATTCTAATCACATGCAAAGCTGGGGTGGGAGTGAGACGACATTCTCAAACACCCAAGTGCTGGCCCCTAGGTGAGGCGTGCTTCTGGGAATGTGATACGCTTGGTGGGTACTGCCCTGTTGTGGATGGAAGCCCAAAGGGAGGATACACAAGCTGCCCCAACACTGGAAACACGAGAGGCGTCCTTACCCTCTGGCCACCAACACCTCTGGGAAATCACAGCAGGGGTCACTCCTACCCAAGACGGGTCCCCACTTACTTGGAGGCAAGAGGCCCTTCAGGGAGGAGGCATCGTGAACTCCCAACATTCCCTGGTGAATTTAGGATAATGGTTCTCAGTATGGTCCAATGACCATCAGCATCAGAATCAAGTGGATGCTTGTTAAAAATGCAAACCCTCAGCCCCAATCCCAGACATACTGAATCAGAGCCTCTGGGGGTAGGGTCCAGGCATCTGCATTTTCATCAAACATTCTGATGACTTCTGTGCTTACCAAAGTTTGAGACCCCACTATTCTGAGGGGTGGACCCCAAGTGTGGGTCATCAGTACTCTCAGTGTGGTGTGCTACAAAATACACCCTCAGGGCTCTCTCCACTCTGATGTCAGGGCTTCCCCCCACTGACCCCCGCCACCGGCTAATCAGGGACCAGTTAAGCGTGTCCTGATAGCAGAATCACCCCTCAAAAATAAAGAAAATATTTTCAAGTTTGATTTCATAATATCTAATAGTTAATAATAATAAGTAATATATTAAAGTCAGCTGTGTTCATATTTTGATATGAATTCCATTTCTATATCATCTATGAGATTTTCAAAGTTTTACTCTAAGGGTAAGGAGTCAATATTGTGTTTGTTTATGCTTTTTAAAAATATAATCAAACTATGTGGAATTTTATTAAGAACAAAAGGTCATATAAGCACCACATCTCAAAGACAGAAAAAAAAACAGAGTCATTTAAGAACTGTGAACCCCATTGTGTTAAACACCCTTATCAAAAGGAGGAAAAAGCTACAGTAGCTGGCTGGCTGTACTGAGTGATTCCTGGATCAGTTAAGTCTGCAAGCTGGGTTAAGTTTAAATGGAGCCTTGTAGTAAAGCCAGAGACTAAGAACGATGCAGATACTGTTTAAGCTAATAAAAGAGTCCTCGTGAATAGCCGTATTGTGAGCCTGTCATGCAGATTCTCCCCTGAAACTCTATGCCTTTCTTCAGATCGTTTGATTATCAAAGAGGCAAGAAAACTTGAACCAGAGGAAACCCAAACCTGCTACAATTATGTAAGGGTTTTTAATGGCACATTTGCTTGAATTTTTGCTGCTGCTGTTGTTTTTCATAGTAACCCAAGTGTGTTTGACTTGCTAGGCCAGGGTTATAATGCCCCCGTCCATGTCAAGCCTTGAGTCCACTTCCTTGCTGTTCATTCAGGAGCTGTCACCCCTTCTCTGAGAAAGGGAGTCTGAAGCACCACCAATCCAGACCTCAATCCCTTGCGGCTGATTACCAGGCTGAGAGACCACAGTCATTCTCTTTGCTCCAGAGGGGCTGGGAAGAAAGGCAGTGAAGAACACCAAACAATGAGACAACTGAGAACCCAGCTGCACAGCAGATTCTCTCTCTAACCCACAGCAATGGGACCAGCTGGGAATGCACCCCCAGCTCTCTCAGCTCACAGGAGTCTTTCAGGGGTCCTTTCTAGAGAAAGCCACCAAAACTGAAGCAAAAATGCTAGCATTACTGAAGGTAATTAGCTTGGCTTTGCTTAATTAAACTCTGACAGCATTTTCAAAGCAATGACTCTTGTTTGTTTGTGTTTTATTTGTTTTGAGGTAAGAGGGAGACACAACACAATACATGATATTCTCACGCACAACCACCACAGCAGCATGCTCAGATTTGACAAACAAAACAAAACTCTGGGGACCAGTAAAGCGCCATGTAACTTCCCAAGCATCACCACTATTACTAGTACATGAAAAGGAGTGTCCTCATCGTAGGCAGTATCAGAGTTAAAAGTAGGGTGACATGTAAAACACTCCTTTTCCTTTCCCTTCTTGAACGGAAGAAACTGAATGACGGTATTGTGGGTATCACTTTTAATTCTCTCTAACTCACTCATATGTTAAAAAGTAAATCATTTACAAACTTCTGTGTTTTATTATTGCTAAGTTCCCTGTGACAGCATTCAACTCATTAGGACTGTCTTAGAAAAGCAGCAGTCGGTGTCCTGGAGGATACCCAGGCCAAGGGCTGCTACATAAGAACTCAGGGCTGAAATTTCCCCACCTGCTGTGCAACAGCGTACATTTTTCAAAACAAATATTTTCATGGGGGAAAACGAAATTTCATTGACTTTTAAAAAATCAGTTCAGGCATATTAGATAGGCATCCTGTTGCTAGAAAATCTACATTTGTTAATGCAAAATATCTAGAAACAATTTTCAATGCACTTTTGAGAAAGAGCGAAAAACTAAATTAGAAGACTTCAGAGGCCGGCCCAGTGGCGCAGCAAGTAAGCGTACACATTCTGCTTCGGCAGCCCGGGGTTCGCTGGTTCAGATCCCAGGTGCAGACATGGCACGCTTGGCAAGCCATGCTGTGGTAGGCGTCCCACATATAAAGTAGAGGAAGATGGGCACAGATGTTAGCTCAGGGCCAGTCTTCCTCAGCAAAAAGAGGAGGATTGGCGGGAGATGTTACCTCAGGGCTAATCTTCCTCAAAAAAAAAAAACAACAGACTTCAGTACATAAGGTATTTTACATGCAAAGAAGTTCTATTAGCCAATTTTGGAGGGAAAGACATGACAAGAAAAGAACGAAGAGCTAAAATCCTACTGCAGGGGCTGGCCCCGTGGCCGAGTGGTTGGGTTCGCATGCTCCGCTGCAGGCGGCCCAGTGTTTCGTTGGTTCGAATCCTGGGTGAGGACATGGCACTGCTCATCAAACCACGCTGAGGCAGCGTCCCACATGCCACAACTAGAAGGACCCACAACGAAGAATACACAACTATGTACTGGGGGGCTTTGGGAAGAAAAAGGAAAAAAAAATCTTAAAATCCTACTGCAATCATGGCAGAAGGAATTCATTCTCAAATTGAAGATGGACATGATTTACATTCTACAGTCCATCTGTTAGCACTAATTAAATCTCTTGCTTTACTCTGTCTAATCATCACCACCCATTTCTCTTCACTATTTCTTCCAAGAGCACAATCTTAAAAATCGATCAGATTAATAGATTGCTATGACTAGACTTCTTAGGAGATGGACATCATTTGCAAACAAACAAACAAAATCCTCTTGCTCTAGAAGTATGTGTTAAGAAAAAAGAAAGGGAAAGAGTACAAGTTTTCAATATCACAAGCAACAAACTACTGCGCCCTAACCAGAGGCTCATTTTTTACCAGAGGCTCATTTTTTCCCTTAAAAATCAAAATAAAGTTTCTTGGTTTTTTTTTTTAAACATATTACAGACCCTAAACAGAGGTCTACAATAATCTAGGACAAATTATACCCAATCAAGAGAGATTGTTATAAAGTAAAACTCAGTGTAGATCATATTTTTAGGAAGTTACTTCCGGGGGATTAGGTGTTAAGATGACCAGGATTATTGCTGTTTGCTTTAAATAGAAGTCCTTCCCCGGGAACCACAGGAAAAGGGGAAGAGGCTGAAGAAGCACCCAGACCAACTGCTGCTTGATGATGTGTCTATGCCCATCTTCATTCCAGTGATTTTTGGGGGGGGGTACCTTTTATGGAATTATTTATTTAGAATTGGGTTAAATGCCTGACATAAAAAAATTTTTTCAATATTTCATTTAAGCCTGAAATTAGCATATAGTTTTACTACATTTCTAAATAATATTTCTCATGAGAAAGAAGAGAGATTTTTAAATACAATTTTTTATTTAACAAAGTGCTGGGAATAGCATGAAACTCAAAACTGGAGAAGGATTCTTTAAGTAAGGCACAAAGAATAAATTTTTAAGAAGAAAAATGGAAAATAAAAAGTTGATGTGAAGAACATCACATCAATGCTAAGGCCATTTAATATCAGGGAGAAGTATCTTAAATTCCAGGTGACAAATGAGACTTTGAGAGGACTCCATCAGTTAATTTTTTATGTAACTAATTTAAGCTCCATATTGGACACGTGTAATGCATTTCCATCAGCGACGTCTCTGTTTATGCAGCAGCAATTCTCAAGGCAGCAGAGAACTGGTAGGTGGGGAAAAGCTACTTATAAGGTTGGGGGGGCGGACCATGGAAATTAAAATACACTCCTCTTGTTGAGAATAACTTAGCTAGATGTTTTTGGCCAAAACACTCTGTGATTGTTATAAGTAAAACAATAATTTACATTCAATATATTTTGTTAGGATGACAATCACTGTTTCATGAAAACATTCTCATTTTTGAAAACTTTGTCTTACAGTATCACACAAGTAGTTTCACTTGTAACCATGTATATGTATACAATTGACTATAAAATAATTTTATAGCATTTTCAACAGGAATAGCATCATCAAAGCAATAGCTACTTGTATCTTGGCTCCATCTGTCCAGAGGAAAAACCAAAAAGTGAAAGCAGTTATGCTAAAGTTGCATAAGCGCAACATTGCTTTAAAAAGTTTGTGTTAAATACTCTAAAAGGCAGTTTTCCTCTTCTTTAAGTAATACACTCTCTCTAGTTGCTGGGACAAGACATTTGCAGTGAAGAAAAATATTTTAACTAATAATAGAGGTTTCAAGATTAGCTGGGCTTATAAATTTCAGGTAGGAATTTTATAACTGCTTTAGAAGAAATTCAGGCGATTTTTATTATTTTAAACATACAAATGATTATCTTTTTCAACAGCACTTGGTTTATTCAGCTGTGACAATCAGATCTGATCTTTGTCCCCTGTTCTGAGTCTTTCATATCCACTCAATCTCGCTTCCTTGTCTATGTCACTGAACAGAACCAACACCTTGCTTTTTTAAAAAGAGATTTATAATTTTATCTGTAATAATAAACATTTGTTTCATTTCATTTTAAACTTGTCTTTTTAAAAACGGAATCTTTTTCTTTTATGATCCTTATTTGATCTTTTCTGTGTGTCAGCAGTTACTTAATACAAACATGTGTAGTAACCTATCTCTCAGTTTCGATAGTAACTCTGGTCCATGGTAAGATAGGATGATATACACACATGGGGTCATCCATGAATTACTGGGGGTATTATGACTCCCATTCTTATTCTGCTAAACATTCAGAAGCCACTAAGCAGTGTGTTCCTTGCCAGACACTGTATAAAGAGGCACGTCCTGTCACCCCTACATCCTTAACTATGAGTCCTCCCCACTCCAAGAGCAGGAAGTTTCCTGGAAGTATCAGAGTCAAGGAAGTGATGGTGGGATGACTACTTCAATGACCTGTATTACCAGGCCACACAAAACTGAGGGGCTCAGACACGGCTCTGGTTAACAGCAGTCCTGATATTTTACGTCTCACTCAGAAAAGACAAGAGATGGATTTAGAAAGAAGTTAACATAAATGTATATATGTATTTGTTTGTTTATTTATTGGTTTGTCTGTGTGTTTACTGAAAACTGACCTTTGACCTACAATAGAATTCAGCTAAAAATAACCCCTCATTAGATTCCCCCAACAGGTACCACAAAGCTATCAAAAAAAGAAAATGTATATAACCCTGAAAACAAAGGTGGATAGGAAAATTCATGCCAAATTCTTAAAAAGTTGAAAAAGAGAGTGTGTATGGTAATAAAAATTTCTTCCATAAAACCGATAGAGACTTCTGGTTCTGGCAATACGATGGACTAGGACACCTAAAAGTCTTCCCTTCACAAATATTGGATAATTCTGTATAAAACAAATCATCTTTTTAAATGAATAGCTGAGATCTCAAAAAAGTAAGGAAAATCATCAGGTAAAATAAACAAGGAAGCTGAAAGTCAAAGCAGTCCCCATTAGAATGATGCTGTGACCATCTGGGTTAGGGAGTAGATTTCAGTGAGCTGGGGAGAGGGTTCAAATGCCCTCAGGATTCAGGGAGTTAGAATCAAGACCCCCGTGATAAAGCTGAGACTCTCAAAAGGCTATATTTTCAGTGAACTAGTGAACTAGTTTAAACAAAAAAATAGCCCATCTGCTGAGGCAGAAGACAGGAAAGCTTGTCTTGATCTGGGCTCTAATCGGGAAAGTTAGGGGGTAGAGGGGGAGGTAAACTAATATGTGAATCCATATTCACAAGCCTGAATTTCACCCAGGTTTGGGGTTCAAAATTATGTTATACATGTTGTCTGCACACTCCTAAGCTAAGAAAGTAACATAAAAATTGCTCCCGGGCTAGCAATAAGGTCGGTAGACACAAACTCAAAAGAACTCTGGAGAGACACTTGCTGAAAGAGGCCTCACCTTTCTTGGGATTCACAAATAAAGAGCACCACTGAAGAAAACTAACAACCCAAAATTATGAAATATGTGAAACCATCTAGACAGAACAAAGACCAGAACTTCACATAATTAAAAAATAGAGGAGAATCTAGTAAAATAAGTACATTTAAATTAATTAAAAGTATAAGAAAGGAATCAAACCCAGAAAGACCAGGTAGATTTGAAAAAGCACTAACTAGAACATCTAGAAATTGGAATTAAAAATAAAATTACCAAATATGTTAAGCAATAAGATAAATACAGGTGAAGAGAGAATTAATAAACTAGAAGACAGCATTAAGGAAATTACCCAGAATGCCATATAAAAAGACAAAATCTAAAACAAAAATTGACAGTCAAAAAGGGGAATCAGACAAACCTACCATTGTGGTATAACATGTTAACATCCCTCTCTCAATTAGTGATGCAAAAATTCAGTAAGCACATGGAAGAAATGAGCAACACAATTAATAAGTTTGATCTACTAGACATACACAGAGAACCCTGCATCTAACTACTGAAAAATACACGTTCTTTTCAAGCACACACGAAACATTTATAAAAGGTGCCTATTTACTAAATTCTAACACAGATTTCAGTAATTCCAAAAGACTCATCCCATATAAGCCATTTTTTCTAACTGCAATGCAAGTAGACAGAAATCACAAACAAAAAATTACCCTATAGACCTAGAAAATGGAAATAAAATTCTAAATAGTTCATGGTAAAAAATGAAATCCCAATGGAATTTAAAATATACTTAGAACTGAGCAGCAATGAAATACTGCATATCAAAATCTGTGGGGTATGACTAAAACAGTTATTAAAGAGACTTATTTTTCAAAATTTTTTTAAAGAAAAGAAACCCTAAAATATTAATAAGCCAAGCATCCAATTTAAGTAACCTGGAGAATGAGAGGTGTCCTCCATCCACTGAGCCACAGCCACACCTTCTTCAGCAAGGTCTGGACTCGCCCTGGACTGGGGACTCCTCTCAAGTTTGATTCAGCAGGGGTATTCTCCCCCACCCTCAGGGTGCTCTTTAGGGTCCTCTTTGATCTTCTCCTTAGATGTTAATCCCCCAACACTAGTTAATACAAATGAAAATGTCTCTTAACAAAGGGTAAGTAAATTCTACTTTTCAGAGTTTCTTTCCTATCTGCAGTTTTTAAAAGTAACAGCCCAAAATAATCCTCATGCCAAAGAGACATATCTTGGGGTGGCCAATTCCAGTCCACCACAATACACTTCCAGGTTATTCTGCATGTTCTCTCTAAATCTGTGAGAATAACTGATGTGGAAGTGAGTTCAGATGAAATGCAACATTCGTCCAATTCTAGGTTAATGATACACAATACATCACCAGGCCTATGGCACTTACTTAACTAGAAATCTTAAATTTACTTTTAGCTCAGAAAAACAATATGATAACAGAAGATAAAGTCTGCTTACTAAAAGTAGAACAGCAGTCAATTCAGTTCCCTCATCTACAAAATGGGGATGACATGCCCACCTCAAAGGGCTGACAGACGAGACCCACCATGCTGGGCTTGGGCTGTCCCAGGCACTGCTCCAAGTGCTGCACACACATGAGCTCCTTTACCATCCGTTCACTCACTTCACTCTCATGACAACTGGATGGTCGTAGGTACACTTGTGATCCTTTTTACAAAGGATGAGACTGAAGCACAAAGAAGTTTAACGAGCTACACAGGCTACCAGAAAACAAGGGGCAGAAGCATAAGCTGAGCCCAGGCAGGCTGCTCCAAAGCCAGACTCTTCAACTCTATGGACACTGATTCCAGCAATCCTAAAGGTCCTTGCAAAAAGTCCCAGAAAAATTTGGTTTATTCATTTACAAATTAACTAGAGGAAGAAACCCATAGCACCAAATAGGTCCAGGGTTAAATAACACTCTGTGTCATCTATTCTAATTTGCACTTTTTTTCTCAATGCTTCTGAAATCAAAAGATGTCTTACAATCAACATCATCTTCAATATGATGAAATACAGCACATTTGTAGATAATTCACTCAAATATATCCCCAGAGGTTTGAAAACAAGTGTGTTAGCAGAACCACAATACACTGCTCTGGGCAGAGAGCTGGTCAAATGTACAAAGGTAAGTTACATGAGTAGTTATCTCCCTTTAAACAATAACCAAAAGGGCAGGCCTGGCCCAAGGGGAACAACATGGGACCTCGACGCATTTCACAGGCCAGGGGGCTTGCTGGGGTCTTACATTCCAGACCAACTATCCAATTATAATGTGAGTTACATAAGCAATTCTAAATTTTCTAGTAGCCACATTAAAAGAGTAAAAAGACAGGTGAACTTACTTTTAACACATATTTTATTTAACTCAATATACCCAAATACTGTCATTTCAACATGTAATCAATACTAAAAATTACTGAGATATTTTACATTCCTTTCTTTTTTCCATAGTAAGTCTTTGAAATCCAGTGGGAATTTTGCACTTGACAACACATCTCAATTTTTTTTCTTTTTTTTTTTTTTTTGAGGAAGATTAGCCCTGAGCTAACATCTGCTGCCAATCCTCCTCTTTTTGCTAAGGAAGACTGGCCCTGAGCTAACATCTGCTGCCAATCCTCCTCTTTTTGCTGAGGAAGACTGGCCCTGAGCTAACATCCATGTCCATCTTCCTCTGCTTTATATGTGGGATGCTGCCACAGCATGGCTGAACAAGCGGTGTGTAGGTCCACACCCGGGATCCAAACCGGCGAACCACGGGCCGTCGAAGTGGAACATGCGAACTTAACTACTGTACCACTGGACCGGCCCCAACAGATCTCAATCTTGATGAGCATGTTTCAAGTGCTTAAGAGCCACATGGGGCTGGTGGTTGCCCTACTAGACAGTGCAGCTCTAGGCCAGTTCCTGAGCAGCCCTATGTCCAGTGCAAATCTGATGCCAAAGTAGTCACCAGGACCCATTTCACCAGAAGTTACAACCAAAAACATGACTTATAAAAACTTTGTTCAATCTCGTCCTTTTAAAAAATATTAAAGAATACAGACACTACAACAAAATCCGAAGGAGAAAGTGAGGGTCCACGTGCCTTTCCCCTTCCAATCTAACCTTCACTGTTAAAATACTTTAGATTTTTTTTAGTTTATACAAACATATACCAATGATTTGGATTTTTTCTTTTAACAAAATTGGTTCCTACTTTATACATTGTTTAGCAATTCTCCCTCTCTTAATATCTCATAAACACTTTGAACAGCCACATGAGCCCCCACGGATGGATGCTCCAAATCTTTACCATTTCTCTACCTGCAGAGACAGCTGGGCCTCTGTATGTTCTGCATCTATGAATTCAACCAACCATGGATCAAAGATACAGTATAGAGCTATTTTCGATCCGTGGTCGGTTGAATCTGGATACGCAGGCCAACTGCAGGGACTTGAGCACCCACAGACTGTGGTATCCGCAGGGTGTTCTGAAACCAGTCCCCCACCAATACCGAGGGATGACTGTAATTAGGGTGTTTCCTACTGGTCATTACCACTAACAATGCTGTGATAACTAAAGCAGAGAAATTAATAGTTTATTTTTAATTACAAATTGCCAAATGATCCTTCCCAAAAGGTGGCACCAAGAGAGTGACAGCTCCACTCCTATGGACAATGGAGAAGAACAGCCATTTCACCACATTCTCATGACACTGGATGCTATCTTCTTCAGCTATGCCAATCTCAGAGGCAAAAAGAATAGGTAGTTGTGTTTTTTCTTTTATAAGAGTTCAGTAATTAAATAATCCATCAAAGAGTAACATACACACAGGAAATATACACATGAGACTGCACAAGTGAGCACACTGTGTCACCAGCACACCAACCCTCCCCGGCAGCCCAGAAGCTGCGCGCGGCCTTGCTGCAGGCGGCCTCCCGGAGGGCAGTCACCGCCTTGACTGCCACAGCCAACTGTTTCACCTATCACTTCCCTGAATATCCACAAGGATTACCACCTTTTCACACGTTTACTGACTTTTTGGTTTGCCTCTTTGGGAACTGACTCTTCCCATCCTTTGCCATTTTCCTATTGAATTCTTTGTCTTTTCCCACTGAATTTCGTATTTTTTAATGTGATTTGAACATCGAAAATATTTTTTTCAGGTCTGCTGCTTATCTTTTATTTTGGTCACAGTATCTCTTGCCTACAGAGGTTTAATTTTTACAAATGCAGCATTTGTTTCATTAGGTCCACAGGTTCTGTATCTCACTTTGTAAGGCCCTCCTACGTCAATGTTATAGGACCTATGCTATCTTCTACAGCATTTTAGCACTTTTAAAAATACTCATTTATTTAATCCATCTCGTGTTTATATTTTTTGTCTATTTTTACATACACTAATATAGTAAATTTTGTTAACCCTTATTAAAAAGATGGTGGTTCCAGATAGCAATCCTTCTCTAGACAATGGGCTTGAGCACTGGGCAAATGACTTGCATCACAAACCTCAAGCTGACATGGTCTTGCCTTCGAGCAGCTCCTAACCAAGTACAGAAACCCCCAGATAAACAACCTCCCACAATGCAGCATGATTCATCCCAGAATAAGACTACATAAATGGTTCAGTGCTGGGATAAAACCTGATTGATTCCCAGAGCAGGGGAGGAGGGGAGAGAAAGGAGTCACTTAAGAAGCCCTCACAGAAAGCCTTGAGATGGGTTGCAAAGAGGAACAGGACTTTTCCCAAAGCACAGGTGTGCTCGTAGACCTTTGAAGAGCTCAGTTTGGTAGGAGGAGAGGGTGGAAGAGATGAGGCGAGAGGTAGGCAGGGAACACATCACAGAATGCTTGCAGATCGGGCCAAGGAGCTCAGTTTATATCCTGTCGACAGTAGGAAATGATTGAAGGGTCTGAAACCGTGCAGTATTGATCAGAATGACCATTTAGAAAGAATCTAAAGCAATGGAAAATAGAAAAAGAAGAAGTGATGGATTTCAGAACCATTTCAAGAAGCAGAATCGTTTGTTGGATGTGGGAGGTCAGGAAGAGGATGAGTTGAGATGGCTCCCAGGCTCTGGCTTCGGTGAACTGGCAGACGGTTGTGCCAGCGGTAATCTCCAGAGAATCATGATTCAGATGACTATCTTTGAGTAGGTGGATATTTAGGACACCCTTTCAGCACTCATACAACAAAAGCAATGACCAAATCTGTTGCCTGAAAACAGAGCAACAAAATAAATTATGACAAGTTTGAACACTGGCCTAAAGAGGGAGCTGGAATCCAGCCAGGCCTCTTAGGAAGAGAGAGATGTTTTCATTGACTTGGCAATGTGAATATTATCTTGGCACCTCCATTACCAGGGATGTCATTACATACCAACATAAGCCAATTTTCGGCCTACATTTAAAATAATAACTAAGTAGTTCTTTCACTCTTGGCCATATTTTCAAGGAGAGATCACCAGTTTCACCCACTTGGCTTTGTACAGGCCTTCAGCTACTGTCTAGACCGAAGGCTCTCATTGCAAAGGAAGTCTGGGTGGAGCCTCAGGTTTGGCAGTTCACTTAATTCTGGTCAACTATGGGGCGGGAGGCTACTGAGTTTATTCCTTCCTAAAGCAATAGGCATAGAATGTAGTTTTCCTAAAACTTGCAGGAAATACACATTCACACAGCCTTCATAATCAGAAATACAGCCAAAGTTGCCTAAATTGAACTTAAACGTTAAAAAAGCATAAGTAAAACTGTTGACATAAGAAGCTCTAAAAGCAAATCATTATCATACTAACATTTACTGAGCTTCTCAAACAGTACACCTGGTCCACAGTAAGTACTTTATAAACCTCTTTATTTAATTCTCAGAATACTCACATATTTATATTACCCATTTTTGTAAACAAGAAATCTGTGTCTCCACCTCCAAGAGAGAATCATTTTTGACACCTGTGTCTTTCACAGTGTTTTCCCTGAAAAATGAGATCACTGTACAAACTGGTTTGCAATCTGCTACCTTGCCACCATTTTAGCATGAAGAGCTCACACCCAGGGAGTGTGGTTAAGACACATCTTGCCGGGTTTTACTCAAGAAGAAAATATACAAGACTCCTCCTTCCTGCATGTCACTGAGGAAGTCGACTGTTACTGAGCTCTCGATAACCGTCTTAGGAGCTCTTTCCCTCACCCTCCAACAGGCTGGAGGAATTCTCCCACGCCCTTTATGAGCGATATGTAAAGTTTGCTTAAAATCCCAGTTATTCCCAAAGAAGGTGGAGGCTTCTTAAAGGCAAAAGTGACCCATGTCCTTGACAAATTGAGAGCCTTTCTGACCCCTTTCCATGAACAACCTAGCAGATGTGCTGTCTCTCCGTGTCCCAAATCATTTAGCTCAGATAGGGAAGTTTCCAGAGTGACTTTGCCATACTTTTCCTAATGTGAGAGCTACTGCCCCCAAAATAAAAAATTTGGTTTTCATTGAAAGGTTCATGGATACTCAGTAGCTAACTGCATCCTATCCAACCAAATGGAGACAAGCTTCCCTGCATCCTGGGGCACCCCTCTCACCCCACAAGGACACTGCATGCAACGATCTCTAGGTGCCCCGGTGTGCATAATCCTCACTCTGTGAATGAAAATGCAGAGAAGGGAGACAGCAAGGAGCACAGTGGAGCAAACAGACTCCATATTGTTGGCAACAGGAGACGAGAAAAAAAATGTGACTACAGAATAGAACATCTGTTTTGTACTGTGTAACTGTAAGCCAATAATTTAAAAATATATCCAAAATAAACTAAAAGAACATGTTGCCAAAAGTACCACAGCCACTGATGAGAAGGGATAATGGAAAAGAAACTAAGGTCAATCTCTGAAAAGCACTCATCAATCAGAAAAGGACTGACCACTCCATGAAGAAAGGAGCATAGGATGTGAACAGCAGCTACAGCAGAGGAAGCCCAGCGGACCAACAACATGTTGAAAGGTGCGTCATCTTAGTCTTACCTACGGAAATGCGAATTAAAACCATGACATCATTTCACACTCAACAGACTGGCAAAAACTAAACAGGGTGATGATGTTAAAGGATAAAGAGGATTTAGAGAATTCAAAACTCAATACAGTTGGAAAACACAGAAAATGATATAACCATTCTGGACATTATGACAATACGACATATGATATTGGACAATATCCAGTAGAGCTAAAAATGCACAAATCCTACAAGCCAGAAATGTTACCTCTGAGTATATATGCAAAGAACTCTCTTACATGTCCACACGGAGGCCACACAAAGCTGTAAGCGGCACCACTATATCTAACAGCAAGAAGCTAAAGCAATCTAAGTGTCCATCAAACAGAGATTATACAAATTGTGGCATATTCATATTAACTGAAATTAAAATGAAAAAGATTAAAAGGAATAAAAAGGAGTTAACATGTCAAGAATAGATCTCAAAAAGAATAAAACTGAGTGAAAAAATACGTTTTAAAAATACACATTTTTGTATATATGAATATACGCATTATGCAAATTACATATAACATTCAAATAAAACTTTAAAGCACACAAAACTTATTTATTGTCAGAAACGTGCACTCACAGTACAAAAGTATGGACAGAAAGGAAATCCATCAGACTCGTGGCAATGGTTGCCTTTCAGGAAGGAAGGAGGAGAAAGGGTTTCGGGGCGGAGCTCAGAGGGAACTTCAATTATATTCACAGTGCTTTGTTTCAAAGAAATAAAGGAAAGATTAATGAGCAAAGAAGACAATGGGGGGCATTTGTTAGTTCCAGGTGGTGGGTGAGTAGAAGTTGTATTATTCTCCACACTTTTCTGTTTTTAAACTTTTTGTCATAATTGATGAAAAAAATACGCCAGCAGAGTGTCTAGCCTGAGTGCTAACATACCTTCCAGAACATATAATCCCACATCAGACCAACAGTTCAGAGCAGAGAAAGAAAAGCAGAAACCTTCTCTATGTATTCTACAAAGGAAGCTAACCAAGGCACAGCCTGTCGAGGACATCACTAGAAAATGCTGTGCACACCACGGAAACAGACGCCCCTCGGCTCTCAACCTATCTTCAGACAACTACTGCCAACAGTGTGGAGTGGCATTTTGCCAGAATTTTTTCTATGCTTAAACGTAACACAGACATGTCACATACACATGTGCGTGCAGTTAGTCCACCCTTAAAAACAGTAACAGGCCATCATTTTCCAACATACACAAATATCGAAGCATGATGTTATATGCCCGAAACTAATATATGTCAATTATACCTCAATAAAAAAATTAAAGTAAAATAAAAGCAGTAACAGGCCACGTAGACAGATATAAAGACAGATGGAGGGGCTGGCCCCTCGGCCGAGTGGTTAAGTTCATGCACTCCTCTTCAAAGCCCCAGGGTTTCGCCAGTTCGGATCCTGGGCGCGGACATGGCACCGCTCATCAGGCCACGCTGAGGTAGCATCCCACATACACAACTAGAAGGACCCACAACTAAAACATACAACTATGTACTGGGGGGATTTGGGGAGAAAGGAAAAAAAAAGGAAGGTTGGCAACAGATGTTAGCTTAGGTGCCAATCTTTAAAAAAAAGACAGAGATGGAGCTGGAGCTCTGTAAGCTGATCTGTGGACTGACACAGGCATCTTTCTCAGTCAGTACAGATGGGTTACCTCCTCCTTAAAAGCTGTATAACATGCCAGTACATAAATATCTCATGGTTTTCTACTCTCCTTTTGAAAGACATGTAGGTTATTTGTAGTTTTCTTTTATTACAAACCATGCTGTGATAAACAACCCTGAATGCGTACGTTTGTGCAGACGGAGGCCATTTCCACAGGGCAGGATCCCAGGGATGAGATTAGAGCATGTGCCCATTTAAAACAAAAGGGGTGCTGTGGGTTGAACTGTGCCCCCCAGAAAGATAAGCCAAAGTACTTACCCCTAGCACCTGTGTGACCTTCTTTGGAAATAGGGCCTTTACAGAGGTAATGAAGTTAAAAAGAGGTAATTGGAGGGCTGGCCCAGTGCATAGTGGTTAACTTCACACACTCTGCTTCCACAGCCTGGGGTTCACTGGTTTGGATCCTGGGCACAGACCTACACCACTCATCAAGCCGTGCTGTGGTGGCGTCCCACATACAAAATAGAGGAAGACTGGCACAGATGTTAGCTCAGGGACAATCTTCCTCAAGCAAAAAAGAGGGGATTGGGAATGGATGTTACCTCAGGGCCAATCTTGGTCACCAAAAAAAAAAAAAAAGTAATACTGGATTAGTGTAGACCCTAAATCCAATGACTGATGTCTTTATAAGAGAAAGGAAAAGGAGATTTGGACACAGAGACACAGAGGAGTCACGCAAGGAAGAAGGTCATGGCCACATGATGATGGAGGCAGAAGCTAGGGTGATGTGCTGTAAGCCGAGGAGCACCAAGGACTGCTGGCCACCCCACAAGCTGGAAGAGCTAAGGACAGATGCTCTCCTGGGACTGTCAGAGAGAGCGTGGTCCTGCCAGTGCCTGACGTTCAGGCTTCCAGCCTCCAGAACTTGAGAAAATAAATCTGTTGTCTTAAGTCACCAAGTTTGTGGTAACTTGTTACGGCAGCCCTACAAAATCACCCCTAACTCCCCCAAATGCACCAAGAGTGGATAAGCATACACTCACCAAAACGGCTTTCTCAATCTCTGATTTTCTTCCAGGGAAAAGAAGACCTACAGATTTTCATACTGCTTTTGCCTTTGTATATATTTTTGTGTGTGAATCAGCAATTCAGAAATTTGACCTTTTAACACAGGGTTTTATATCTTTCTTTCTTTCTTTTTCTTTCTTCCCAAAGCCCCCCGTACACGGTTGGATATTTTAGTTGTAGGTCCTTCTAGTTGTGGCACGTGGGACGCCACCTCAACATGACCTGACAAGCGGTGCCATGTCCGCACCCGGGATCCAAACCGGGGAAAGCCTGGGCCACCAAAGCAGAGCACGTGAACTTAACCACTCGGCCATGGGGCTGGCCCCAGTGTATCTTTCTTGATTTGCGGCAGCTCTCTGTATATTAGCCTTTTCAAAACATTTTTTTACTACTGCCGTCTGCCATTTGCTGTCTGATTTTGTTCACTGTCTGCCTCACGGAAGTATTTTAATCTAAGGTAGATTTGTCATTTTCGCTTCAGATTCCATCTCATGCTTAGGAAAGACTTTACAACTTTCAAGAATAAAAAACACCTCTTCAGGACAAAATGTCCCATATGTTCCTTCAAGATAAAAATGTCCTACACACAGCCACCTTCACCGTAGCCCTGAAAGAAAGCCTCTTCACCTTTTTCAAAGCAACTTTGGTAATGCTTCCAATCAGGAAGTCCCTTGACAGGAATCCTTTAGCCAATTAAAAAGATTTGAAATGTTTATTTCACATTCAATTTGCTCTTATTTTTAGAAAATACATACCAACACTGCCATGGTTTATGCAGAGGAGCAGAGTCATTTCTTTGGCAGTCCTTTACAAACGTTTTGAAGCTGGACAGTATCTATAGCTTAGGGGATGTCAGACTTTTCAATATCTCAACTATTCACTAAACACATCCAGAAGTGACCCAAAGGCCAGAGAAACACAGCTTCACTGCAGGAAATAGCTTGGGACTAAACGAAAAACTAAACTGGGAGTCACAGACACGTGTAACTAGTCCTCACTCCCCGACTGACACGCTGCGTGCAGGGTCCCGGCCAAGTCACTTACCTCCATGCACCTCTGCAGGTGGGAGAAGCAAACACAGGGTTACTGACGCAATGAACCACAACGCAGAGAGGTCAGAGGCTTCCTAGGCGCTCCTCAGGAGCAGTCTGGAGCTTGGGCCTTAGCTTCTCCCCCACGAAGGGGCAAAGGCATAAGCAAACAGCTGACTGCACCACGGCTGGATCTTAGAGAAGACTCGGTAATCCATTCCTTGAGCAAGAGCAGGAGGAAACAGGCAGGCAGCGCCCGCAATGGGGCTCCGCATTTTCCAACAGGGGGCTCGCACCCCCCCACCTCGGATATGATTGTGAAGATCCCTCTCTCAGCAAAGGCCTGGCCCTGACCTACAGGGTTTACGAGAATCCTGACAGCAGTGAAACAACATGCCTGCCCCCAGACATGGCCTAGCAGCCTTCCAGATGCCCCACTCTGCAAACCGGGGGACGAGGAACTCCTAAACAAAACTTAAAAAGCTTAAGATACAGAGAAAAAGACTGGTAAATTTGCACAGAAACAGAAAAAAATCTGCATTCATTTAAAGACATGATAAACAAAGCAAGACAGCCTGAAAACTATGACTAAATATTAAAACAAAGGCTTTTGTGCCTGAGATTCAAAAATAATTGCTACAACTCAGTAAAGAAAAGTTAAAGGTTTGTGTTTGAATGAGAAAAGTGTACACAGGCACTTCACCAAAAAATGAGGGGACAGGGGGGTGGAGGAGAAAAGGCTCAAATATCCAACCTATCAAGTGATCAGGGAAGTGGAAATTAACACAGTACACACATACCACACTGGCAAAAAGTCAAAGTGTTCTCAGATGTTTCTGATGAAAAAATAAATTGGTATACTTTGGCAAACTGTTATCTGTATGTGTGAGTGTGTGTGCGAATAAAATTGATGCTGCACCTGCTACGTGTGAGTGTGTGTGTGTGTAAAATTGATGCTGCACCTGCTACGTGTGAGTGTGTGTGTGTGTAAAATTGATGCTGCACCTGCTAGGTGTGAGTGTGTGTGTGTAAAATTGATGCTGCACCTGCTACGTGTGAGTGTGTGTGTGTAAAATTGATGCTGCACCTGCTACGTGTGAGTGTGTGTGTGAGTAAAATTGATGCTGCACCTGCTACGTGTGAGTGTGTGTGTGAGTAAAATTGATGCTGCACCTGCTACGTGTGAGTGTGTGTGTGAGTAAAATTGATGCTGCACCTGCTACGTGTGAGAGTGTGTGTGTGTAAAATTGATGCTGCACCTGCTATATGAGACACAAGGTCTAGTCTTAAGTCTATATGCCAATTACACACATAAATATAAGAAGAGATGTACAAGAATATTCACTGCAGCGTTATTTATAATTCAACATTGTTTACAACATTTATAGATCCATCAACAGGGGAATGAATACATAAATTGTAGAATATTTATAGTAAACATAGGCAATGAAAATGAGGGGCCAGCCTGGTGGTGTAGTGGTTAAATTCACACACACTGCTTTGGCAGTCCAGGCTTCACTGGTTCAGATCCCGGGCATGGACCTAGCACTGCTCATCAAGCCATGCTGTGGCAGCGTCCCACATAAAACAGAGGCAGATGGGCACAGATGTTAGTTCAGCAACAATCTTCCTCAAGCAGAAACAGGAAGATTGGGAAGGGATGTTAGCTCAGGGCCAATCCTCCTCACACACACAAAAAGACTGAAAAACTAACAGGAAGCCTTTCAGAAGCTCAAGGCTGGGTCAGCAAGTAATTTATCATATTTACTAGTTCAAGGTGTTTTCAGCTACAAGTAATTGAAAACCTAATTCAAAATGCCCTAAACAATAGAGACACCGATTGGCTCACATTACAGAAGGTCCAAAGGCAGAGAGGGACTCAGGGTTCAGTTAACACAGTGGCGGAGACTTTTCTTTCCCTAGAATCCTCTTAGCTGTGCATTCTTCCTTTTATCTGTTTCATCCTCAGGCTGGTGGCAGGATGGCTGCACTACTCCTTGCCCTGCAGCCAAGCATGACAATGTTTAATTTCTCCCTATGTCTCTCGCAGGAGAAAGAGCCCCAGAGTCCCAGGAAACTTCTTCAGGCCTTAGTTGGGCCATTCTCTCATTCTTGCAGCAATGCCAGGCCCCAAAGGAGAGCTGTGCTGCCACAGCCAGGCCAGGGGGCAAAGTCTCTGGCTGGCAAGGCGGTGGGATGCCCTGGATGACTTACACAGTCAAGGCCACTCCTACAGCAGAGACCACTCCTTTATGCCCAATGGGATGTAACGAAAGAGAAACGAATGGATTTCAGGGGACAAGTACGATGTGCTTTACACATCCCAGAAGTTTAAGGCTGAATTCAGCCTTGGACACCTAATGGTTCTCGAGAAGTCTATCAATGGTGTGACGGCCCGGAGTGTAAAGCTGAACCCATCTTTCGCGCATAACAGAGCTGCTTTCTCACTCAAATATCCCAAGAATAGAAGTCCATTCAGGAGCCCATCGTCTCTAACACCAAAGGAGCAGCCTGGAGAAGAGGAAAGGCTTCAGCAGCAGCGGCCGGCCAGCCCAGCCCCTCGTGCACCCCGGACGGCCGGGGCGCCCCGCAGGCAAGGCTGCTGCGAGCTCGAGCTGGGGAGGCCGCGCTGCTGGCTTGGGGGAGTTTCCATTTCTCCAGGAGAGTGGCAAAAAATGCACTGTTCTCACTAACAACCGGTAGAAGGGAAAGGAAGGAGAAGAGCACTGTGAGTGCCTGCACAAATCCAAATGCCATTCCTTCCAGGGACTCCAGACAACGATAAAACCACTATCCGCACAACCTTTCAGAAAGCAAAACAAGATAGAAAGTCTTCAGTAAAAAGATAAGAGCACATATTATCTAGTCCAACAGTCTCACTTTAGGGAAAAGATCCTAAACAAAATTGTCTACACAGAAGCTGTCTCAGGCATCAGAGAGGTGTCCTCACAGGGAAATAACACAAACCGGAGGCACAGCAGCCCGGGGATGGCTGCGTGCAGCAGTGGGGCACAAGCGCCAGAACAGGACGCGGCCAGTACAAGGCTGGCCCGAGAGTTACAGCACAACGTGGAACGGTCACAGGGAATAACCCGCTCATTCCAACGGTAACTGTGGATGAAACCAAACAAAACCATGCATGAAAAAGAAAAGACTCAAAACTGACAGGAATGCTTATTTTAGGAAGCTAGGTCAAAGGCGCTCCCTCCCACCCCCTTATTGATAATAATGATAATCATACCTAACACTACACGCAAGGTACTCTTCTAAGCACGTTAAGGGTATTAACTTACTTCCTCCTCACTAGAGATAATCAGGTAGTTTCCATTATTATCTCCCTTTTACAGATTAGAAAACTTTTATTTTCTAAACTTCCTATAAAATTGTTGGCCATGTTGTACCTCCTTAGTGGGAGCAAGGGGTGGCTAGCTAGTGTCAAAGCTTCTCCTACCACTGCCTTCACCTCTAAAAAGAGGGAATTCGGACGGGGCCAGTGACAGAGGGGGCGTCCTCCAGCGCAGGGCGTGGGATCACTACAACAGGCCCGCAGTGAGCGGATGGACGTGGAGGTCTTCCCTGGGACTCTCAACTGGAACGCTTTCCACATCTCCCCATTCCCAAACAGCCAGTACCAGCCATGGATCTTGAGTTGCTGAGGGGAAAGAAGGTATCCTAGGAAATCTTAGGACTTCGGTGGGGCTAGGCAGAGGAGGGCAGGGTGGCGGAAAGTGGGCAAGGAGTGGAAGCCAGCTATGCTCTCAGCATCTGGGAGGTGGAACATCTCTTTGGACTCACTGCTGTGCCTCCTCTTGCCATCAGGATGTTAGGATTTGCAGTGCCAAGATCGAGGCCTGGAGGGGCGGGAAAGGGGGAGCAAACTCAAGAGCCATCACCACTCAGACAGGTAACAAGTGAGTTAGCGAGGTGGTGGAAACTTGAGTGTTTTCAATCTCATTTTTGTTTTCCCACTGTTGGTTAAGATACATATACAAGAAACACTTCACTTTCCTCTCCATTCTAAAAAAGACAGTGCACTAACTGTGATATGTGGCAAGAGCCACTTGGCCTCAGTATTAAGGCCACACAAGAGAGTGATGGGAGCATGGGCAGCATCTCAGTTACCCAGTTCACTGTGGCCAGAGAATCCAACTCTAACGAGCTGCTAGAAATCCATTTTATATGGAAATTTCCTGACTTTTAAACATCAGTGAGTCATTCAAACAAAAAAATTTATTTTATTTCATTTTTTTAAGGAAGATTAGCCCTGAGCTAACATCTGCCGCCACCCTCCTCTTTTTGCTGAGGAAGACTGGCCCTGAGCTAACATCCGTGCCCATCTTCCTCTACTTTATATGTGGGACGCCTACCACAGCATGGCATGCCAAGTGGTGCCATGTCCGCACCCGGGATCCGAACCGGTGAACCCTGGGCCACCAAAACAGAACGTGAGCACTTAACCGCTGTGCCACCAGGCCGGCCCCACAAAAAATTTGTTTTTAAAACTGCATGTGGCCAAATTTCAGCCCTTGGGTCCCAGCCTCAGGCCTCTGAACTGGCCTTAAGCTAGAAGAGTGGAGAAGTCCTTGTTACCTCACAGGATCCCACTGTGAAAGTGGGTGGGGGACCACCAAACCCAATCCCAAGGTCCCCACCCCAGGACCCACACGCCCACCTGCCCAGCTGTCAGAAATAACACGGTCTCTTATCACAGAAGGATGAACATAACGTAGAACAAGACTATCGGTTAAGGTCGGGGTGGGGAAGCACCATATAAAATTGTACATAAAATTCTGTAAGGACCAAAAGAAAAAAGGAAAAACCAAAATGGGTAATTTGTGAGGGTAGTAGGACTCAAGGTAACTTACTTTTCATTTCTCATTGTTATCAGTGTTTATACAATAAAATGACTCTCACCTGATCTAACACCTCAGGAATAACGTCTCAGGAAAGTACCAAAAACATCTCAAGTTAATTGGGTTTAAGTAAGAGAGAACTTAGTTGTGCATCACCCACAAAGCTATTAATGAAAGGCATCAGTTTTCATTTCTCAAGCTCTAAAGAAGGGGATTCCCTATTTACAGGTTACAGAGAAAGCAGACATTTAATAAAAATACCTGGGCACGAAGAGAAAAGCATGAGTACACGGTCCTGAATTCTATTAAGAACAGCAGTTGGATCTCAACTTGTAGCTCCTGAAAATTGCTCCATTTAAAGGCAGACAACAGTCAGAGTTTCAAGACAGTGACAATATATTTTTCATATTTCCTTCCACTTTCAGTCACAACAGCGGGCTCTGAAGTTCTCACGCGTTATCTCGGAGCACACCTCAAGCCCCACGCTGGTTTGGCATCAAGTGCCTCCCAGCGCCCACAGCCCCACTCCCGCTCCCCAGGCTGCACAGCAGATGGGATGTAATCTTCCCTCTAATTTCCGAGTCAGGAAGAGAGGGCCATATTCCACAAGCAATGAATTAATAACGCTGAACACACATGAAAACTTCTCTGTTACAATCAAAAGACTTACCAAAAGCTAGCCCAGTCCATATTTGATGATATGCATAATTATTGCATGGAACTCCATTCATGTAAGTGATTGTAACTGGTAATATTTTATCATAGCCAAACCAAATATTTCAAGGGTCTGCTTGAGGAAAGACCAAGAGGAAACCTTGGGCAGAAGTCAAGTGCTCCTGGCCCTTCAGATGTGGCTGGCCCAGGCTGCTGGGTCTCCACACTGCCTAACCCAGGAGTAGCTGGTCAGCTGTGCCCAGAGGGGACACATGGAACTTTCCTCTCCCATCCCAAGCCACTCATAGCCAATATCCCAGCCGAGAAAGACTTTCTGGAGAAATCCTTTCCTGACTTTCACCCTCAACCAACAGCTTCCTGCCTGGGCCTGCCTCGACGTCCTTTACTTGTAGTAAAGGGAAGGAGGCAACGTGGCAACCTTGGTCCTCTGAACTTTGGGGTTTTGTTATTCAGGTCCGAAAGGATCAGGGATAAGGCCATCTTGCCTCAGGGTCAAGCCAGCTCAGAACTCCTGGTCTGTCTTCTCTAGCTTTAACAGCCAAGCGTCTGGACGCCTGTGCAACCAGCCAGGTAGTGAGACTGCTCCTTCACCCTGGAGCTCACTGTTGCTTCTCCAATGCACAGAATAAAAGAGTCAGGAGGCAGCAAAGTCTCACTGCGAATGCTTCCCAGGGGAGCAAAGCGGAAAGTTCTGGAAAGTTCTGTCTAGGCGCTAGGATGCCTGGCGTTGGGAGGAGACTGGAGAGAGGGCAGAGACCCAGACAAGAAGAGGGAGAGGCGAGAAGGAAATGTCCAGGAATGCTGGGAAAAGGCTCTCCACGTCCTCCCAGGCCCCTGCACTCCCTCGCTCCCTCCTTCCCTGGGAGGGGTGGCAGAGCAGGAGGGTCACAAGGAACCTGAATCCAAATACTGTCTCGACCCTCACCATCCGGGGGCTCTTGGGGAAGGTCTTGAATGTCTCACTTGTAAATGGATACTCCATTCAGTCATCAGCAAATGTTACCAGTAAGTTCCTACCATATGCCAGGCACTGTTTTAGGTGCTGGGGATCAGCAGAAAACAAAACCACCAAAATTATCCCAGAGGTATGGAGGTTACAATAATAGGGGGGAGAGGAGACAAGGTGAGTAACTATTAGCACTCACCCCACAGGGTGCTGTGAGGATGAATTGGATCATCGTGTGTGAAGCACATGGCACAGAACCTGGTAATGGGAAGGGACTGACATATGGTACTTGGTGCTGGCGGCGGGTCATTGGCCAAGTGGAAAGATGAGCCATGCTGGCCTTGGGGGTCCTGGGTACCCAGTGGGGGGTCACTCAATGTTGGAGGGCTTGCTCTGGCAATGTTCAGGGAGAAACCCAGGACCCTTGGAGGGCGAAAAGTCCCACCCCCCAAACCCTCCAACTTACATGGCAAGATAGGTAGAAATTCATTTGAACTTGTAAGTTAAGCAAGAAAATGTAAAAGGACAAGTCCATGTAACATCTTAAACAAAGAGCAGGAAGAGACCCTATAAAGGGAAGGCTCGTGTAAATTTTCTCACTGTGAAAGGTGTAAACAAAGCAGGCATTCTCCAGGAAGGCGGCTCCAGCTCACCCTGGCGGGGCCCCCTGTAGCAGGCACACCACAGGTGCTGAAGGCCTGCCCTCCCCACCCTGGGTCCTGGCAGATGTGATTAGTCAGAGGGACAGCACCAGCGCAAGCGCCCAGATGCTTCCCCTCACACAGACGTGTAGTCCAATGCTTCTAATGACCAGGGCTTCTGAAGGACAGGAGGATCTCCTGTGGGTGATAGGGACTGACACAGCACAACCCCACTCCTAAAAGGTAAAAGTCACCAACTTGAAAGAAATCTTTTGATTTTTTTCCCCCAGTTGTTCAAACAGATATGGGCAACAAGTCTGAATATTGACTTTCAAATGAAAATAAACACAAACAAGGCGGTTCAGAGTAAGCAGATAAGAATCTCAGGGGGTCGACGCCACTAGGCGAGCAGTAGGAAGCCCAAGAGCTGGAGGAAAAACAAACAAACAATCGTGGGATGCTTTCCACAGCGTCCACTCCTGAACACTGGGGTCCCCTGGACTCTCACCAGCATGGAGTTTCACTCCAGGTGTTCCTTGTTTTTTGTTAATATTAAATTCTCAGACAGATTCCCTCTTATGCCTTATAATATACCTCTTAAAAAGGCAAGACTCCGTGATGTGTCCGTATAGTGCATGATATCTAATATGCTTAGCAACTAATGACCACTCACCACCAACAGCAAAAGGTGAAAGCAGTCTGGGGAAAATAACTAGAGGCTAATATCGTAAGTGCTGAAGTATTTGTTTTCCAAGCATTAAGTACACATGCCATGGCTACTTTCAAATGGACTGATCGTGCTTTTAACTGAGTGACAAGATCAAAAAATTATTTCTTTAGTTGATATTTATATATTCCATTTAACAGATTTCATAAAATAAAAATCTTTATATTAGACACTTGCTTATTTTGACTTTGGGCATTAATGTAACCTAAAACTTCTAAGACATAAGGGACAATTAAGTTTCTATCTATAGAAAGATAGGTTTAGACATAGATAGATATATAGGTTTCTACCTATATCTATATTACATATAATCAACATTACGTCAACTCTCCAAGGTTTCTGTTGCAATATCATCATTCCATCTTTTCAAAAAAGCTCAGCAGTAGGGGCTGGCCCCGTGGCCAAGTGGTTAAGTTCGCGCGCTCCGCTGCAGGCGGCCCAGTGTTTTGTTAGTTCGAATCCTGGGCGCAGACATGGCACTGCTCATCAGACCACGCTGAGGCAGCGTCCCACATGCCACAACTAGAAGAACCCACAACAAAGAATACACAACTATGTACCGGGGGGCTTTGGGGAGAAAAAGGAAAAAATAAAATCTTTAAAAAAAAAAAAAGCTCAGCAGTATCCTTCTAAACACAGATTTGAGTTTCTATTTTTTTAACTTTAGAGGAAAGTAGGGTCACTCATTCAGTTTACAGTTATTTTAGAAACCAAACTAAGAATGTCAATGTTGGGATGACATGTTTATTATGACAAATTTGGATAATGAAGTATCTGTTTTCATTTATCAATTTAATAAGCATTTTAAAGATCAATATACCCAATACTGGCAAGCTTAAAATCAAACAGTCTTAACAGGTTGCTCTTTTTTTTTTGCTGAGGAAGACTCACTCCAAACTAACATCTATTGTCAATCTTCTTTTTGCTTGAGGAAGATTCACCCTGAGCTAACATCTGTGCCAACCTTCCTCTATTTTCTATGTGGGTTGCCACCATAGCATGGCTGCTGAAAGTGGTGTAGGTCCACACCCAGGAACTAAACCCAAGCCACTGAAGCAGAGCACACTGAACTTAACCACTAGGCCACAGGGCTGGCCCATAGTTTGCTCTTAATTAAAGGGTAAGGGGAGTTTACAATGCCAATCAATAATATGTTATCGAGAGCCAGAAAGGGGCTTTATACCCAGTAATTCCACTTTGATTGATCTTGCCCTTAAAAAGGTAACTCATAATATGGAAGAATGATATACAGGGATGATCAATCAAGTTTCACTTATAATAGCAAAGTGCTGGAAGTAGCAAAGATCATTGTTTTCTAAATGACATTTGGCTTAGGCTGACTGAATTCCATCAGTGCAGGAGCCTCTGGAGAGAAAGAGCAGGAGAGATGGACATGGAAAAACGGATTCATTTAGGCTGCAGAAAAGGACACACTCTGATATCTAAATCTGGTCCTTTTGTTATAAAGCTTTTCTAGAGTGACATCAGAAGATGGTGGAATAGGAAGTCCCAGACCTCATTCTCCCACAGAGACAAAAACTTAACAACAGTATATGGTCCAAAAGCCTTTTTGACAACTCCAGAAACCAGTTAGGAAATCACAGAAGAGCCCATTGAAATGGGTGAGAAAAGCCACTGCATTTCCTCTGAGACAGCCCTTCCCCCAAGCCAGCACAGCTCAGTGCAATCTGGTAGAAAAGCTCAACTCACAGCGTCTTCCCTGGGAGTGAAAGAGAAGAGGGGGATGTCCATTAACACTCCAATTCTTTGGGGGACAGTCTGAGGGATGGTTTCTGTCTGATGTGACTCAGAGCACTGATGGGGAACTGGCATACCTTGGATGCCTGGAGGCCACTGAGAACAAGGGAGCTCAGCAGCTTACTGTGATGCCAGAGGACCTGTGGTGCCACTCAGACACCAAAGGAGGAAGGAGATGACGAGCTCCTGGAAAAGAATCGGCAAACCTCTCTAACTGAGAAATTACATGCACAAGCCCAGAGAAGACATGTCCCCAGAAAAGAATTGAAAGGCTCTCAGAACCTCTAGCCAGGCTGATTGGTGAAAGTCTTTCCCTGTATGAAGCCAGTCCATAAAGCCCAGGAGAGGTGGCTGGTTTTTGAAATGCACAAATCACACATAAAAAATAATAAGGCAGGGGCTGGCCAAGTGGGTGAGTGGTTAAGTTTTGCACACTCCACTTTGGTGGCCCGGGGTTCACCACTTCAGATCCTGGGTGTGGACCTATGCACTGCTGACAGAGCCATGCTGTGGCAGCATCCCACACAGAAGAACTAGAATGACCTACAACTAGGATATACAACTATATACGGGGACTTCAGGGAGAAGAAAAAAAGGAGGAAGATTGGCAACAGATGTTAGCTCAGGGCCAATCTTCCTTACCAAAAAAAAAAGTCTTTGTCTCTGTAATTATTTAAAAAAAAAAAAAAAGAAAAAAAGGAAGCCAGCCCTGTAGCCAAGTGGTTAAATTCGTGTGCTCCACTTCCACAGCCTGGGGTTTGCCAGTTTGGATCCTGAGTGTGGATCAACACACCGCTCATCAAGCCATGCTGTGGAGGCATCCCACATAGCAGAACTAGAATGACTTACAACTAGGATATGCAGCTATGTACTGCGGCTTTGCGGAGAAAAAAAAAAAAAAGAGGAAGATTGGCAACAGATGTTAGCTCAGGGCCAATCTTCCTAAGAAAAGATAATAATAATAATAAGGCACATAAAGAAACAAGGAAATATGACCCAATTAAAAGAACAAAATAAATTTTCAAAACCAACTTTTAAGAAACAGATCTATGAATTATCTCACGAAGAATTCAAAATAATCATCTTAAGTTCAATGTGCTCTAAGAGATCACAGACAGACAACTAAACAAATCAGGAAAACAACACATCAACAAAATGAGAACATTAACACAGACAGAAACAAATTCTGGAGCTGGAGAATATAACAAAATTGAAAAATTCACTAGAGGTGATCAGCAACAGACTTGACTTAGCAAAAGAAAGAATCAATGAGGTCAAAGGCAAGTCATTTGAAACCATCAACTCAGAGGAATAAAAAGAACAAGAGAATGAAGAAAAGTGAAGACAGCTAAGGAAATTATACAAGACTACTACGCAAACCAATATAAGTATTATGGGAACTCCAGAAGGAGAAGAGGGAATGAGGCAGAGAACTTATGAAGAAATAATGGCCAGAAACTTCCCAAATCTGAGGAGAGAAATGTACATCCACATTGAAGAAGCTCAAAGACTCCAACCAGGATAAATCTATATAGGCCCACACCAAGACACATTGAAATCAAACTGTCAAAAGTTGAAGATGAAGAAAGAATCTTGAAAGCAGCAAGAGAAAATATTTGTCACGGACAAGGGGGCTCTTGTAAGATTATCAGCAGATTTCTCAGCAAAAACATTACAGGCCAGAAAGCAGTGGGATGATATATTCAAAGTGCTGAAAGAAAAAGCTGCCAAGCAAAAATACTACATCTCTTCAAAAATGAAGGGGAAATAAAGACCTTCCAAGAGAAACCAAAGCTGAGGGACTCCATCACCACTAGACCTGTCTTACAAGAATTGCTGAAGGGAGCTCTTCAAGTTGAAATGCTAGTCAGAAACATGAACACGTGAAAAGATAAAGCTCTCTGGTAAACATAAAAACAAATACAGAATCCTGTAATACTATAATGGGTGTGTGCACACCATTTTTATTTCTGGTATAGAATTTAAAAGATGAAAGCATAAAAATAAGTACAACTGCAAAACTATATTACATAGAAACAAAACACAAAAATACATAATTTGTGACATCAATAACATAAAGTAGGAGGGAGGTGTAAGGCACTAGACTTTTTGTATGTGATTAAAGTAAGCTGTTACGTCTAAAATAGATTTCTTTAAGATATTTTATGTAATCCCCATGGTAACTCCAAGAAAATACCTACATAGAAGATGCACATAAGAAAATGAGACAGGAATCAAAGTACGTCACTGCAAAAAACAATGAAACACAAAGGAAGGCAGCAAGAAGACAAAAGAGAGACAAAACAACTAGAGGACATACAGAAAACAACAAAATGGCAATAGTAAGAATAGTAAGGCCTTCCCTATCATTAGTTACTTTAAATGAAATGGATTAATGCCATTTGATTTAGTTGGTGCCTCCACTCAACGCCTCTTATGCAGCCACCTGAAGAACTGCAGACTCTAATAAGCAGAAAAATGTTAGATGTTGTTTCACATAAGCAGCATATGAAAATGAATAGATAAAGACACACTACAATTACACTACAGAAATTACACATGAAAGAAGACTGGAGGGAAATATAGACAAATGTAACAAACGGGTATTGGGATATTCAAATTGGGCACGTTTTCCCCTTTCTAGTATTCAAACATTGTTAATATTTATAATTAACACTTTTTAAAGGGATGGCTTCTGTAGTAAAGCACCCTGGAACGAAAACTCTGGCCTGCACAGCCTTGGGGACAGACCACAGCTTCCAGAGGGTTTGTCAGCCTCCTCACCAAATGCTCTCTCACGGAACTTTTGGCCCACACCACTGGCAGCCTGGCCCCTACCAGGTCCCTCCCAGCATCAGCCTGCCCCTCCCTTACGGTACTGCAATCAGAAGTGAGACAGGCATGCTGGGGCTGCTCCCAGATGCAGTTCTGGGTAATGCTAAGCCACATGCTTTCCATTGTCACCTTGCTCATCAACAAGTCATAGGCACCAAAGTCTGTCACCAAGAAGTGCATCTTCCTACACTGAACTGCCCAAATTGAAAGGTAAAGCAGAAATTCAGACTGACACTAACCGTAGGCCACACTTCCTGGATAAGATCAAAGTCTGCCACCTTTAACATTCTGCCCCAGCACATTTAACTTCATACTCAAGCCCAGAAATTAAAAGCCCAAGACAATAGCTCACGTGGAATATGTTCCTAAGGATCTCACAGGCCCCACGATGTCTGGGACACAGCTGAGGCCACCGCCTCACTCATCCCCAGAGGGACAGAGGAGCTATTAACAGTGCCTGCACATGAGGTTTTATACACACTGTGGGGGCCAACAGGCTGGTCATTTGTACTCTTTCCTACAGCAGACTAAGTGCAGTGAAGATGCCTCCCCTTCTGTTTCTTTATTTTAGTCTTCTTCTTAGGTTGTGACTAATCACTTTCTCAAGTCCTATTTGGTAAATAGGAAGAAGCTAAATATATAATCCTCAATTAAGATTAAAACTTGCCTGGGGCTGGCCCTGTGGCCAAGTGGTTAAAGTTCTGTGGACTCTGCTTCAGCAACCCAGGTTTGCAGGTTTGGATCCCCTGTACAGACCTACCCCACTCATCAGCCATGTTGTGGAGGTATCCCACATGAAAAGTAAAGGAAGACTGGCACAGATGTTAGCTCAGAGCTGATCTTCCTCAAGCTAAAAAACAGAAAAAAGAGGAAGATTGGCAATGGATGTTAGCTCAGGGTGAATCTTCCTCACCAAAAAAAAAAGGATTAAAACTTGCCTGACCCTCAAATATTTATGATAACATAGTTCATTCCTTGCTCATATCATATCTTTGAAGCTACCCATACCACAAAACAAACAAGCAAATAAATAAAAATAAACACAGATTTTAAAAAAAACAAGAAATAAGAGCATCATGGTGGAGTGAGCTTCCCCAGGAATCTCTCCCCTCCACCATACAATGAAAAGGGCATTCATACTCCCAAAGAGGACGTCCACACAACACAAAAAACGTTGGAGAGACCCACACAGCCATATGATGGAGGGCAGAAAGCCTGGAGCCCCCCTCAGAGGAGGTGGAATGGGGTAAGAGAAAACTTCGCTCCCTCCCCTAAAGACTGTGATCTGGGACAGCAGAAGGCCTTCAAGAGGGAAGGAAGGGGAGAGGGGACGTTGGTTCACAGAAACATCAAGGATCACCGAGGGCCCTGGCAGGCTAGAGGGAAGCCCTCTACTTGGGGGAAAGCTCTCACGAGGGTTGAGCTCATCAAGCCAACACCCCAGAAGAGCAGACGGCAAGAGCAGAGCGAGAAAACCCCAACAGCACACAGGAGAAAGCACCCCACCCCAAACTGCCCAGCAGGGCTCCAGGACGTGGGATCTCGGCTGAAGGCAGAGGGCTCAGAATACGCAGCTCTTGACCCCCACCAAGTGGCAATAGGCAGTAACTGCAACCAAATAATACCAGGATGTGAAAAAGACAGAGCCACTCCCTCTAGCAATATCAAACGTTAAATTAGATCTCCAGACCAGAGAGAAAATGACAAGTAACCAGAAATCAGTCCTGAGGACACAGAAATACATAATCTAAATGACAAAGAATTCAAAATAGCTATTATCAAAAACTCAACGAGTTAAAAGGATGTAGAGAAACAATCGAGTTCAGGAGCTACTTCATAAAAGAGATTGAAACTATAAAGAAGAATCTATCAGAAATATCACAGATAAGAGACACAATGGAAGAAATAAAACCAAATATGGATTCCCTTAAGGGTCGAGCGGACATCATAGAGGAGCGTATCAGCATAATCGAAGGTAGACATGTTGAAATGCTCCAGATAGAGGAGGAGAGACAACTAAGACTAAAATGAAATGAAGAAATGCTCCAAGAAATAGCTGACTCAATTAGGAAACGCAACCAAAAGATTATAGGTATCCCAGAGGGAAAAGAGAAGGAGAATGGAGCAGAAAGCTTGTTCAAAGAAGTAACAGCAGAGAACTTCCCAAACCTAGAGAAGGAGATGGAAATTCATGTGAAGGAGGCCACCAGATCTCCTAACTTTGTCAACGTAAAAAGACCTTCTCCAAGGCATATAGTAGTGAAGCTGGAAAAAGTCAATGACAAAGAAAAAATATTAAGGGCAGCAAGGCAGAAGAAAATAACTTACAAAGGAACCCTTATCAGTCTTTCAGTGGACTTCTCAGTAGAAACCTTACAGACTGGGAGAGAATGGAATAATATACTCAAAATTCTGAAGGACAAAAACTTTCAACAAGAATACTCTATCAGCAAAAATATCCTTCAGATATGATGGAGAAATAAAAACTTTCCAGATAAACAAAAGGTAAAGGAGTTTATCGCCACAAGACACCTGCTACAAGAAATCCTCAAGAAGGCCCCCATACCTGAAAAAAAAAGAAAGCAGTTACAAAACTCTGAGCAAAGAGATAAATAGAAAGACAAAACCAAAAAATTGCAACTCTCTATCAGAACAGGTTAGCAAACAATTATAATATTAAAGATAAAGGGAAGGAAAATACCAAAAATAAATATAAACTTGTCATTGTAACCAAAAACTCACAATACAAGATGGAATAAGATGTGACAATAACAACTTAGAAGGGGAAGAGGTAAGGGATGGAATCGGCTTAGTCAAAGGAAACAAGAGGCTATCACAAAATGGACTATCTCAGCTATGAGATTTTTTATAGAAACCTCATGACAACCATTAAACAAATAATTAGAAGAGAGACACAAATGATAAATAAGGAGAAAACTATGAAAACCAGCATAGAAAACTACCTAACTGAACTGGTGGTCTGAAATACATGGGACGAGAAACAAAGGAAATGCAGAAGAATCAGAAAACAAGCAATAAAATGGCAGTGTTAAGCCCTTATGTATCAATAATCATGCTAAATGGACATGGACTGAATTCCGTGATGAAAAGACAGAGTGGGAGATGGATGAAAGAACAAGACCCAACAATGGGCTGCCTCCAGGAAACACATCTCAGCTCTAAAGACAAACACAGGCTCAGAGTGAAGGGATGGAAGATGATACTCCAAGCTAACGGCAAACAAAAGAAAGCAGGTGTTGCCATCCTTATATCAGACAAAGCAGACTTCAAGATAAGACAGGTAAAGAGAGACAAAGAGGGGCGGTATATAATGATCGGAGGGACACTCCACCAAGAGGAAATAACACTTATAAATATCTATGCACCCAACACTGGAGCACCAAAGTACATAAAGCAACTATTAACAAACCTAAAAGGAGGGGCCAGCCCTATGGCACAGTGGTTAGGTTCACATGTTCCACTTTGGCAGCCCAGGGTTCACCAGTTCAGATCCTAGGTGTGGACCTACGCACCATTTGTCAAGCCATGCTGTGACAGGCATCCCACATATAAAATAGAGGAAGATGGGCATGGATGTTAGCTCAGGGCCAGTCTTCCTTAGCAAAATGAAGAGGATTGGCAGCAGACGTTAGCTCAGGGCTAATCTTCCTCAAAAGAAAAGAAAAAAGAAACCTAAAAGGAGATATTAACAACAACACAATAATAGTAAGGTACCGCAACACCACATTTACACCAATGGATAGATCATCCAGAAGAAAGACAACAAGGAAACAGTGGAATTAAATGAAAAACTAGACCAGATGGACTTAATACATATAGATAGAACACTCCATCCAAAAACAGAATACACATTCCTCTCAATGGCACATGGAACATTCTCAAGGGTAGACCATATGTTGGGGAACAAGGCAAGCCTCAATAAATTTAAGAAGACTGAAATAACAACAAGCATCTTTACCAACCATAATGCTATGAAACTAGAAATCAACTACAAGAAAAAAGCTGGGAAAGTGACAAATATGTGGAGACCAAACAACATGCTACTGAACAACCAATGGATCACTGAAGAAATTAAAGGAGAAATGAAAAAATATCTGGAACAAAAATGAAAACACACCATAGCAACTCATATGGGATGCAGCAAAAGCAGTCCTATGAGGGAAATTCATTTCAATACAGGCCCACATTAACAAACAAGAAAAATCTCAAATTAGGAATCTCAAACTATACTAAGACAACTAGAAAAAGAAGAACAAACAAAGCCAAAGGCAGCAGCAGGAGGGAAACAATAAAAATCAGAGCAGAAATAAATGAAATTGAAAACAAAAAGGACAGTAAAAAGGATCAATGAAACAAAGAGCTGGTTCTTTGAGAAGATACACAAAATTGACAAACCCTTAGTCAGATTCACTAACAAAAAAAAGAGAGAAGGCTCAAATGAAATTAGAAATGAAAGAGGATAAATTATAACCCTAATGGATAACCCTATAATTAACCCTATAGATAACCCTAATAGTCCTATATCTACCAAAGAAATTGAAGGCCTGTTTAAAATCTTCCAACTAAGAAAATTTGAAGCCTAGACAGTTTCACTGGTAGAGCCACTCTGGAAAGTTTTGTAGTTTCTTGCAAAGATAAAAACATATACTTACCATACACCTAGCAATTCCACTCCTAGGTATTTACCCAAGAGAAATAAAAACAAATGTTCATACAAAAACCTGTACACAAATGTTTACACCAGCTTTATTCACAACTGCTAAAAACTGAAAACAATCCAAATGTTTTTCAACTGGTAAACAGAAAGACAGACTGTGGAATATTACTTATCAGTAAAAAGAAACAAATTACTGATAAACACAACTACATATAAGAATCTAAAGTTCATTTTACTCTGTGAAAGAAGTCAAACCCAAAAGGCTGCATACTACATGATTCCATTTTACCTAACATCTGGAAAAGACAAAACTATAGGGACAAAGAACAGCTCAGTGGTTTCCAGGGCCTGGGGAAGGGGGAGTGGAGGCTGCCTGCAGAGGAGGAGGAGCGAACTCTAGGCGGGTGATGGAAATGTTCTAAAGCTTGAACATGGTGGTGGTTATATGATTATATGCATGTGTCAAAACACACAGAACTGAACAAAAAAACTGGTGAATTTTTTGAATGTAAATTATACCTTAGTAAACCTGATTTTACAAATTAAAAAAAAAAACACATGGAACAGGAAAAACAAAATCCAAGTTTCAATGTACCTTCCTGCACGTTCTCAGTGCTGGCCATCCCATATGCCCTTTGTTACTTGAACACTCCTCACCTCCACCCCCATCCTCACTCCCATCCCCCTCCCTTCCAAAGGAAGGATTATTCTGAGCTTCAGTGAACCAAGACCATAAGTCCAAGGAGCTTCCAGCCTTTAAGAAAACGTATAAATTTTAAAAGTGTTAGTATTCATGAACACTGCCTCCTGTAATTACTGACAGTCTAAAAGCCCTTATCAAAACAACTAGCATTTTCTGAATTTTAAAGGCAAAGTTCAGACGCAAATTCTGATCATCTACACAGATAATATAATTTTTACTTGAAGATTTCAGCTGTTGTCCTGATTTTGTGCAAGGAAACTCCATTTAAACTTCATAATTCTATAAACCATTGCCACGGCTCCAACCAGCACCTGGCATCTCTGGGCCTAAACTCCAGCGATTACACACGGCCTCCGCAGCACAGCTAATGGGCCTTAATGCCCTTTAAGAGTCAACACTGGAGACAGGCTTTTCAGAATAAACTTATTTTTCCAGTAAAGTAGATTTTCTTGCCAGGCAAGATTTGATTTCAAAATTGCACTAAGTTCTGGAAATTCGGGTTCCTTCCTTGTCTGCTCCCACATTTTCAGCAGAGTATTAGAAGACTTTCTGCCCCAGGCACCCGCCTCCTGGGCTTTGGCTAGAAGACAAATCCACCTCAGAGACTCACACAGCTTTCTGGGTCTTGGCCCCGTGGGGAGTAGTAAATCCTACAGTTACGTTGTGGGCAGATCAGGAGCTCTGGCAAGCAATGTGGTTGTGTTTGTTAATTCACAAGTTCTGTCTCCTGCTTTTGAACAATTCCCTAAAGTAACGCTAATTTTCTTTTTATAAGAAAAATGTCTCAAAATAGCCTGGATTAATTTTTCTACAATGAGAACTTTTCCTTTTATTAATCAGAAAAAGGAGTTATAAGAGTTGACCAGAGGGCTGAGCTAGCAGGAAGTCACGGGCACTGAGACGAGGAAGCACGCTGAGGCCTGGTGAGGAGGAGATGCCTTACAGACCACCGTGGCTTTCTGCATCTTCAGCTTTAATGTCATTCTTGGATGAAAGGTTCTTCCATGCTAGACAACACATGATAAACATAATTTTCTTTAAGTCTAAGAATTAAACTTTTCTATCTGATAGAGTCCTGGGCAAATCACACAACAAGAAATATTCTAAGTTTTAATTAAAAACCAAGATACAAAACTCTATTTATAGTATAATGTCAAGTATGTTAGAGAAAGAGAAAATAAAGAGGAGAAATGGAAAGAAATACAAATACACAAAAATATTACAACATTCTTAGAATAATAGACCTAAGCAGGATTTTCCTAAACTTTACTCTTTATTCTTTAAAATATATTTTTAAAATTCCTGGATTGTTAGAAACCTAATACAATGTAACAAACACAAGGTACAACATCAGGTAGGTTTTGATTTGGGGGTTTTATTAACTTATTTGTTTGGTAAACATGAGGTAAAATTAATACACATTAGTTACAAAATTTGGAAAATCAAATTTGCCCCATGTGATTCAAGAAATATGTAAACATGTCCAAGAAAATCAGTCAAGGCAACAAACAAAAATGGAGTCTAAGGTTTTTTTCTTATCCATTTTTCCTTCTGATTAGTTTCTCTCTCCTGCTAAACACCTTCCTTGGAGGAGTCTCATCAGGAAACAAAATGAAACCCAAACCCTTTATTTCCTTAAGAGAACACTTAAGGAATGCACTACTTAAGTGCCATGCACTACTCTAAGCACTTTATAAATATTAACTCATTTCATCTAAGTAACTTTCATGTTGGCATTCAAAGCATTCCCAACTTGGCTTCCACTTCACTTCCAGCCTCTTCCCACCTCTCCAATCGCCCTCAGCTCAGCCTGGCCATTCCACGCCTGGGGCCTAGAGCACACACACAGGCACCTCTCTCGTCCTCTGCTCGTCTCTTTCTGAGACACTGTACCCCGCTCTGCCCCCACCCTGTCCTCTAAAATGCACTTGTCAAAGGCCAAGGCAGGCTCAAATCCTAACTTTAATAAACTTGCCCAAGTCCTCCGGGTCAGAACCATCCCCCTCCCCACACTCTTTGTGATACTAGCAGTACAAACGGTTTCTGAAGAACTTAATCTCTTACATAAATTAAACCTGGTAGAGCTTCCATCATCTTTCTCATTCTCCTCTCCCCACACTGCCTAACTCTGTGTTGTTCTGCATGACAGATGCTGCTCAACATGCAAATATCATGTAAATATATTCATTTAGTCAATAAAATAAAGACACACCTTAAAGAGCAGTTTTTAGCACCTACTACACATAGAACAACATATACTGCCCCATAATATTTATTACCAAAACTGTATACAAATGGCCACATTATAAAATAATACATTTTATAAATTTATGAAGCATTTTCTATGTGCTGAGTACTATGCTAAGCACTTTACATGCATTAATGAGTTAGAATAATCCCCAGAAATTATCCCATAAAAGAAGGACTCACCTCATAGTCAAGTCATTATAAAGTTCTCACATTATGGACAGCTTTCTATTTTTTTGAAAAATGATACACTGTTCGGGGAAGAAATATTAGCCTGAACTAATTCAATCATGCTAGTATAGAAATCATCTGACAGAATCTATTGTTTAAAATGGAACCAGGAGACAGAGAAATTTAACATAGACATATTAATTATTCCTGGGCATGACTTTACAATTGCTAGTGCTGGGAAATTTGTAAATAAGCTTTATCAAGATCCCTTTAAAAAAATTAACACAGCAAGCTGTTAAGTTGTGGAACCACACGCATACTACTGCAGGGAGAAAAAAAAACAGCTAAAGGTTTGAGAATGAGTAGTTGAGGCTGGAAAGAAAACTTCCAATGCCATCCTCATACATGGATTAAAACAACTCTGCAGAGAAACATCTCCAAGGCAAGCAGAGATGATGCGCTCTGGAAAACTGTTCCGAAAAGAGTCTCAAAAAGTCACTCCCAGGAAGACAAAGACACTGGAGTCTATCTGTTAAGAGTTTGAACAAAAGTGTTTTGTGAAATGTGAAAGCAGAAGTGTTACAACACTATACTGCATATTCATATTTCAGATCACATAGGTAATTATAATATTTAATTTCCATCAAGTAAATATTATATACCAAACTGACCCCAAAAGGGGACTTTTTTTTTTAATCTTCTCATTGGGAGACGTGCCTTACATTAGGGTCATCTTAGATTGAGCACTGATGGTTCTCTTCACAATCACCCAGTGCTGTGGGTATTATGCCCATTTTACAGATGAGAAAGTAGAGCTCAGAAATTAAGAAAACTTGCCAAAGAGACACAGCTGCTCAGTGCAAAGTCTGCCTGACTTAACATCTGTGTTCTCAACCACTGCCTCCACGGCAGGAAGATCCCACTTGTCCTTGCTAGTGTCAGGAGCACACAATCGAAACTGTATTTCCTCCTCCAGCAGGCTCAGCATAAGAAGCACACACTTTCCTCAAAAGCTAACCCTCTCTGCTGAGACCAGGCAGGAAAGCTTCCATGATCTTCAGAAGCAAGTGCTCCAACAGCACCCGCCACCACTTCAGTGTTTAAACAGACAGCATCTGACAGCTAATTAAAGGGGCACTGGGATCCCTTTTAAGACTCCTCAATTCTACACAACCTTCCCATACAACAGATAGAGAGGAAAACGCTAGAAAGAGATAAGGAATTGAAAAACAGTCCTCTTCTTACGCTCTATCCAACACACAGTTGTTAAATGAATCAGAGAAATTTTAGAGCTACAAAGACAAGAACTTAGATTTCCTCTATTTGGCTTGAATCTCAGAGCAGCAGCTGACCTAAACACAAAACACACTCAGTCTTTTTTGGTTTGCTCCCAAATTCTCAGCTAGAATATCATCACAGTAACCAAATGAAATGTGCAACACTGAATAAACAGAAATGCACAAGTCTCAGAAAACACAAACTATCACGGAGGGCTCCCAGGAATGATGCTTCTTTTAAAATCTGCTTAAACCCAACGGCAGTAAGTGTGACACTTTAGAAGACAACTTTCTACCTCAGGGTTCTTAACTGGGGGCAGGACTGCCGGTGCGCCAGGAGCCCCAGGAAGCACGGATCCTGCAGAGAGCATCGAGCTGTGCCCGCGGCCCGAGGCTGCCCCTCAGCTCTGCCTGGAGCTCACTCAGCTGTGGAAACGGTGCCCTGGAGGGCTTCTCTTTTTTAAGTGAAGTTGTTGGAAAAGCTAAATGCAAATGCTACAAGAACTGAAAGGGTTTCTTTTAGGTGATTTCTTTAAGCTTCTGCTGGGAACAAGAATATAATCTCTCATCCAATAGGAAGATAAACTAAAAGTGTTAGCTGTCCAGAAAATCAATTTTCACTCAAAATTCTAACACCTTTGAAAGAGAACATTATCATATTAGTCTCATGAGAGCCCATACAGGAGATGTTTTGAGGCCATGTCTCCCATCACATAAAACATCCTTCTGACCTTGAGGGTACAAGACGTCCACACCTTCCCACTGCCTTTACCTTCCCCTGTTCTTCCATGGTGGTCAGAAGACAGCTCTTCAAGCCCCTACAGACTTGAGTACAAAGTTCTTGGCTCACCTGAATGTGCATGGCGCCCTCTACTGCTTCTTCAACACTTGCACAACCGCGGATGAGTGACAGCTGCTCTTCAGCACTCAGAGAGCCTTTCAGAGAGCCTGCCTGCTCCAGCAACTTCATCTCTTTTCTAGGAAGAAGGAGAGTGATCACTGTGAGTATTCAAAAACAAAGGTCAATATCAATAATCAGTAGGGAAATGCAGACCTAAAACCACAATGATATACCGCTTCACACCCACTAAGATGGCAACCATCGAAAGAAGAGAAAACAAACCAAGTGTTGGTAAGGAGGCGGCGAAATTGGAGCCCTTATGCAATGTTGGTGGGAATGTAAAAATGCAGCCACTGTGGCTTTTAACTCAAAAAGTTAAAAACAGAACTACCACATGATCCAGCAATCCCACTTCTTGGTATGCACCCTAAAAAAGTGAAAGCAGGGACTCGGACAGATGTCTGTACATCCACGTTCATAGCAGCATTATTCATCAATAGCCAAAAAGTGTAAACAACCCAAATGTCCGTATACGGATCAATGGATAAACAAAATGCAGTATGTACATACAACGGAATGTTATTCAGCTTTAAAAAGAAAAGAAATTCTGAGACATGCTACAACATGGATGAACCTGGAGGTGAAATAAGCCAGTCACAAAAAGGCAAATACTGCAGAATTCCACTTATATGAGTCATCTAGAGTGGTCAAATTCATAGAGATAGAAAGAAGAATGGTGGTTTCAGGGGCTGGGGGAGGGGAGAATGGGGAGTTAAGTGTTTAATGAGAATAGTTTCAGTTTTGCAAAATGAAGAGAGTTATAAAGATGGACAGTTGTAAAATAATGTGAATGTACTTAAAACCACTGAACTGAATACTTAAAAATTATTGATAGTAAATTTTATGTTATGTGTATGATACCACAATTAAAAATTTTAACTTTTTTTGAAAAAAAGGATAAAAAAAAGGCCCATGGGGGGAAAAATTGGACAGCAGTGGTCTTCCTCCTCATCCTTCAGTCAGTCCCTGAGGAGAAGGGCTGAAAGAAGGCGTCTTATAAGCAGGAGCAGCGGCTTCACGGTGTGTGGCCTGGGCAGTCGCACAGGGCCCCGTGTCAGAAGGCCCGTGCTAAGTTTAATGCTCTGCTGTCGCTGTCTTAAAATTCTTAATAAATACTGAGCAAGGGCCCCACATTTTCATTTGCACGTAGCCTCAGAAACTACGTGGTCAGTCCTGCTTAGAATTCATGACACATTAAATAAACAAGGCAGAGTACATATACAAACACACACAGTTGCCCAAAGAGCATTTCCAAATAAGTCTGTTATTTTCTGCCAGCGAGTCAAATAACTTTTACATCATTTCACATCATGGTTTTTATCTTCAAGCTGTCAATGTCCTTCAGCCAAAGAAGAGAGCTGCAGTGGAATGTCGGGTTTGTTACTTAACACAGGGAGGGGGACACACACCAGGGGAACCGCGGGTGCCAGTGAGAGGGCATCGGAGAGAATCTGTTACCACAGGACTTGAGCTTTAGTTGGGTGGTTTGGAGGAGGGTCGAAGTTCCCTAGTTTGGATGCTGTCAGAAAGCAAGGGCAACCTGAAGACTGGGCATCTCAGTAAACACGCATGCACGGAAGGGAGACCAGACTGAACACAAAGCTGGAACGGGCAAGGAAGTCGCAGTCCTTCTCTTCAGCCGGGAGAGGGGTGCTCAGCATTTGTAGGTTGCACAGTGACCCTGTTTTTGTCTACGCTTACAGAAATTTATAACACATGACACGGTCCTGTTTTGTCTCATTTTGTCACGGTCTGAGAGGGATGTTGTCTGAGGTGGGTGTTCCTGAGACTGCTTATGTCCAACCGGAGAGCGCTGTGGCCAGTGGCAAGCGCCAGGCCAGCTCCAGGTCAGAGCTGCTCTTTGGTTTGGTTTCTGCGTGCTCTCTTTCTTAAAGCCATGCATTTCGTGTGTTGTTTTAGCTACAAACTGAGGAAGAGAAACTTTCTTGCTGTTGTTACTGTAAAAAAAAAAAAAATACAGAGATATGCTGAAACACAAATAGATTTCTTTATTTCTAATGAAAAGAAGCTTCGTGGCAAAGATAATGAGTCCACAAATGATCAGGCAGACGCAAAGCCTCTCCTGCTTTGGGGACGGCAAGGATAAAGAAGCCATTACAGGTCATCAGCACACGAGACCTGGGCTTACATTTTTTTTTTAAGGAGAGGGAGAATCTGGGAGATTTTTGTCATACAGGTAATTTGGAAGATCTGTAAATGTATTAGCTTAAAAAAAAAACACTATAAAATAGGGCCAGAAAATGGCTACTTCATTTTGGAGGATCATAAGGACAAACACACAGAAGCTCCTCCTCAGCTCTCCCCGCACACAGAACAGCTCCGTGCTGGGCCCCAAATACCCCCGACCCCACAAGCGCAGGCATTACAGAGAGGTCTGCACAGACAGTCCTTGAGCTCAAGCAGAGGTTTATAAAGGTAGTTACTGACGATGTACAAAACAAAGTCTGCTTCTTCGCCAGTTCCTCAAGGAGTTTATGTTAGTTGTATAGTGTTGTATGGTGTCTTAGCAAGAGATGAGAAATTTAAGATTTATAAGTTTAAGAGCTAAAATCAAGAAAGAACTGACTGAAGTTAAGTGCCAGCAAATGGATATTTTATATCCCATCAAGGGAAATACAACAAAAAGGGTCACAAGAAAGGCTACTCTACTAAGATAAAAATGAAAAACAAAAGTTTACTAGTCCTAGAGGTCCTGTGGTCACGCGTCAGTGGGCCAGCCACCTCCCAAACACGGCCTGCGTCCTCATTTGCACTACCACGGGGAGGACAGCACCACTGATGTGAAGAGCATTTCTTTCTCATTTCACATGTTTTTGATCCATCTTTCAAAAATGTTTGAAGTTACACAACTCTGTAAGTATACTAAAAAGCAGTCAATTGTACCCTTTAACCAAGTCAAAGGGATGGTACACAAATTCTATCACAAGAAAGGCTACTCTACTAAGATAAAAATGAAAAACAAAAGTTTACTAGTCCTAGAGGTCCTGTGGTCACGCGTCAGTGGGCCAGCCACCTCCCAAACACGGCCTGCATAGACTGGGGGTCTGGATCCTCTGCAGGCAGGTGAGTGGGCCCCCTCTGTGGGGCAGGGCATATGTGAGGAGTGGGTGGAGAGTGTGGGGCACTGGTGGAGTGGGTGGGGGCATCTGTAGTGAGGGGACTGAGTCTGCCCCAGAGGGTCAAAAAGTGTGCATGGGCCAGGACTGTGTTGACAGTGGGTGTGTGTGGACCTGTGGGCCATGAGGCATATCAGTGGCAGAAGACGTGTGCTTCTCAAATAGCCACATAGGGGATTGGCCCTGCCTTCCAAAGCCTGAAATAATTGGGTGCTCCCAAGCCTGGGGCCAGCCCCACTCAGCAGCAATCCTGAGAGGTGACAAGAGCCTTGCAGGCTGGAGGCCTACAGCAATTGTAAGCCCCTGAGCCTGGCAGCCAGCCATGCCAGGGGCCTACACACTAAACAGAAAAAAATGCAACAGGAATGTGCTGTTAGACCTTGCAACCAACTGTGCTGGGGCTCCTCATGCCAGACAAAGTGACTGAAAGGTCCATAGCAGCCACACACAGCTGAACATCACAACCAGCCGGCCAGGGGGACAGCCTAGCCTCCCCGGGAACCTGCAGCAAGAGCAACCCTGCCCAACAGAAGAACACACACAGCCCATACAGGAGACACTCCTGGAACATTTGGAACTAGAGGGAAGCACACTACTGGGCCTCAAAAAGTATCTCCTGGGGCCGGCCTAGTGGCACAGCAGTTAAGTGTGCACATTCCGCTTCAGCGGCCCAGGGTTTGCCAGTTTGGATCCCGGATGTGAATATGGCACCGCTTGGCAAGCCATGCTGTGGTAGGCGTCTCACATATAAAGGAGAGGAAGATGGGCATGGGTGTTAGCTCAGGGCCAGTCTTCCTCAGCCAAAAGAGCCTCCTCTTTTGGTGGCAGATGTTGGCTCAGGGTTAATCTTCCTCAAAAACAAAGAAAGGAAAAGGAAATTTAAATTAAAAAAATTAAAGTAAAAATAAAATTGAAAACAGGTATCTCCTACATAATGCCACTTCTCCAAGATCAGGAGACATAGCTGACTCTCCTAATGCATAAATATAAGCACAAAGAGGCAAAATGAGGAGGCAAAGGAATATGTGCGGAGCAAGGGAACAGGACAAAACCCCAGGAAAAGAACTAAATGAAACAGAAATAAACAATCTACCTGACAAAGAGTTCAAGCAAAAAGTGATAACAATGCTCACTGATCTTGGGAGAAGAATAAATGAACACAGTGAGAATGTCAACAAACACTGGAAAATATTTTTAAAAAACCAGAAGTGAGGAATACAATACTGGAAAGGAAAAACTGACTGGAGAGACTCAACAGCAGAGAAGATGAAACAGAAGAACGGATCAGCGAGCTGGAAGAAAAACTAGAGGAAATCACTCAAGCTGAATAAATAAAAGAAAAAAGAATTAAAAAGAACAAGCACAGTCTAAGGGAACTCTAGGACAACATCAAGTGCACTAACATTCATATTGTAGGTGCCCCAAAAGCAGAAGAGAGAGACATAGGGGCAGAGAACCTATTTGAAGAAGTCAAAGCTGAAAATTTTCCTAACCTAAGGAAAGAAACAGACATCCAAGTAGAGGAAACACAGAGAGCACCAAACAAGATAAAGGCAAAGAGGCCCACACCAAGACACGTTATAATTAAAATGTGCAAAATTAACGATAAAGAGAGAATCCTAAAAGCGACAAGAAAAAGGCAGCAAGGGACATACAAAGGAAACCCAGTAAGGCCACCAGCTGACTTCTCAGCAGAAACCTTACAGGCTAGAAGGGAGTGGCACGATATACTTAAAGAGCTGAAAGGAAAACACCTATAGCCAAGAATACTCTACCTGGCAAGTTATCATTCAGAATGGAAGGAGAGATAAAGAGTTTCCCAGATGAGCAAAAACTAAATGAGTTTATCACCAAGAAACCAGCCTTACAAGAAATGCTAAAGGGATTTGCTTAAGTGGGAAAGAAAAGAGCACAAATAGGAATAAAAAAATTATCAAAACAAAACAAGCAATAAAATTACTGCTAAAGACAAAGATACAGGAAAGGTAGCAGATCAACCACCTACGAAGATAAGATGAAAGTCAAAAGACAAAAGTACTAAAATTACCTATTTCAATGATAAGAGGATAACAGATACACATACACAAAATAAGAGGTTAGATATGATATCAAAACCTTAAAATGTGAGAGGAGAGGAGTAAAAGAGTAGAGCTTTTGGAAAAAAGTCAAACTAAAGAGACCATGAACTCAATATACATTGCTATATATGTACGTTATTATAAACGAACCTCATGGTAATCACAAACCAGAAACCTATAAGAAATACACAAATAATTAAGAGAAAGGAACCCAAACATAATACTAAAGAAAACCATCAAACCACAAGAGAAGAGAGCAAGAGAAGAAGAAAGGAACACGGAGCCGGCCAGTGGTGCAGCAGTTAAGTGCACACGTTTCACTTCGGCTGCCTGAGGTTCGCCGGTTTGGATCCCGGGTGTGGACATGGCACCACTCAGCAAGCCATGCTGTGGTAGGCGTCCCACAAATTAAGTAGGAGAAGATGGGCATGGATGTTAGCTGAGGGCCAGTCATCCTCAGCAAAAAAAAGAAGAAGAAGAAGAAGAAGAAAGGAACAGACAAGAACTACTAAAACACCCAGAAAAAAAGTAACAAAATGGAAATAAGTACATACTTATCAATAGCTATTTTAAATGTCAATGGACTAAATGCTCCAATCAAAAGGCACAGGGTGGCCAACTGGATTAAAAAACAAGACCCATATATATGCTGCAAAGAAGTGACACACTTCAGACCAAAAGACAGTCACAAACTGAAAGTGAAGGGATGGGAAAAGACATTCCACACAAACGGCAAAGAAAAGAAAGCTGGGGTAGCAACACTTATATCAGATAAAATACACTTTAAAACAACAACCGTAAGAAGAGACAAAGAAGGGCACTACCTAATGACAAAGGGAAGAATCCAACAAGAGGATCTAACACTTGTAAATATCTATGCACCCAACACAGGAGCACCTAAATATATAAAGCAATTATTAACAGACATAAAAGGAGAAATAGCAACACAATAATAGTAGGGAACTTTAACACTCCACTTACACCAAGGGACAAATCAACCAAACAGAAGATCAATACAAAAACATTGGTCTTAAACGACACATTAGACCAGATGGCCTTAGTAAATATATACAGAACATTCCATCCAAAAACCGCAGAATATATATTCCTTGCCAATGCACATGGAACATTTTTCCAGTTTGATCACATATTAGGCCACACAACGTCTCAGTCAGACTATTTAAGAATACTGAAATAATACCAAGCATCTTTTCTGACTACAAAGGGATGAAACTTGAAATCAAGTACAGGAAGAATATCAGAAAAGCCACAAATATGTGGAGATTAAACAACATACTACTGAACAACTATTGGGTCAATTAAGAAATCAAAGGAGAAATCAAAAACAGCTCGAGACAAATGAAAATGAAAATACGACATGCCAAAATCTATGGGATACAATACAACCGGTTCTAACAGGGAAGTTATAGCAATACAGGCCTACCTCAACAAACAAGAAAAATCCCAAATAAACAATCTAACAGTGGACCTAAAGGAGGTGGAAAAAGAAAAACAACGCAAGCCCAAAATCAGTAGATGGAAGGAAATAATATAAATGTGACCAGAAATAACTGAAATAGAGACTAAAAAAAACAATAGAAAACAATCAAGAGCTGGTTCTTTGAAAAGATAAAATTGACAAACCTTTAGCTAGACACACCAAGAAAACAAGAGAGAAGGTTCAAATAAATAAAATCAGAAATGAAAGAGGAGGAATTATAACAGACACCTCAGAAACACAGAAGATTATAAGAGAATACTACAAAAAGCTATATACCAACAAACTGAATAATCTAGAAGAAATGGATAAATTCTTAGAATCATACAACCTTCCAAAACTGGATCAAGAAGAAATAGAGAATTTGAATAGACCAATCACCAGTAATGAGATCAAAAACCTCCCAAAAAATAAAAATCCAGGACCAGATGACTTCCCTGGTGAATTCTACCAAACATTCAAAGAAGACCTAATACTTATCCTTCTCAAATTCTTCGAAAAAAGTAAAGAGGAGGGGAAGCTTCCTAACTCATTCTACGAAGCCAACATTACTGATTTCAAAACCAGACAAGGACAACACAAAAAAAGAAAATTACAGGCCAATATGACTGATGAGCATAGATGCAAAAATCCTCAACAAAATACTAGCAAATCGAATACAAAAATACATTAAAAGGATCACACACCATGATCAAGTGGGATTTATTCCAGGGAGGCAGGGATGGTTAAACATCTGAAAATCAATCAATGTGATACACCACATTAACAAAATGAAGAATAAAAATCACATGATCATCTCAATAGATGCAGAGAAAGCATTTGAGAAGATATAGCATCCATTTATGATAAAAACACTGAAATAAAATGGGTATAGAAGAAAAGTACCTCAACAGAATAAAGGTCATATATGACAAACCCACATCTAATACCATTCTCAATGGAGAAAAGCTGAAAGCTATCCCTCTAAGAACAGGAACAGACAAGGATGCCCACTTTCACCACTCTTATTTAACATAGTATTAGAAGTCCTAGCCAGAGCAACCATGCAAGAAAAAGAAATAAAAGGGATCCAAATTAGAAAGCAAGAAGTGAAACTGTCACTATTTGCAGATGACATGATTTCACATATAGAAAACCCTAAAGAATCCACTAAAAAACTTTTAGAAATAATAAATGAATATGGCCAAGTTTCAGGATACAAACCAACATATAAAAATCAGGGGCTGGCCCAGAGGTGCAGCGGTTAAGTTTGCATGTTCCGCTTCTCGGCGGCCCAGGGTTTGCCGGTTCAGATCCTGGGTGCAGACATGACACTGCTGGGCAAAAACCATGCTGTGGTAGGCGTCCCACATAGAAAGTAAAGGAAGATGGGCATGGATGTTAGCTCAGGGCCAGTCTTCCTCAGCAAAAAGAGGAGGGCTGGCAGTAGTTAGCTCAGGGCTAATCTTCCTCAAAAAAAAAAACACATCAGTGGCACTTCTATACACTAACAACCAAGTAGCAGAAAGAGAAATTAAGACTACAATTCCATTTACAATTGCAACAAAAAGAATAAAATATCTAGGAACAAACCTAACCAAACAGGTGAAAGATCTGTACAGTGAAAACTATAAAACATTGTTGAAAGAAACTGAAGAAGGCACAAAGAAATGGAAAGATGTTCCCTGCTCTTGGATTGGAAGAATTAACAGAATTAAAATGTCCATACTTCCTAAAGCAATCTACAGATTCAATGCAATCCCTATCGAAGTTCCAACAACATTTTTCACAGAAACAGAACAAAGAATCCTAAAATTTATATGAACCGACAAAAGACTGTGACTAGCCAAAGGAATCCTTAGAAAAAAGAACAAAGCTGGAGGTATTACACTCCCTGACTTCAAAAATATACTACAAAGCTATAGTAACTAAAACTGGTACTGGCACAAAAACAGACACACAAATCAACAGAACAGAATTGAGAGCCCAGAAACAAACCCACACATCTATGGACAGCTAATATTCCACAAGGGAGACAAGAACATACAACGGAGAAAGGTAAATCTCTTCAATAAATAGTGTTGGGAAAACTGGACAGCCACGTGCAAAAGAATAAAACTAGGCCACTATCTTACACCATACACAAAAATTAACTCAAAAATGGATTAAAGACTTGAATCTAAGACCTGAAACTATGAAACTTCCAGAAGAAAACATAAGCAGTACGCTCTTCAACATCTGTCTTAGCAGCATATTTTCAAGTACCATCTCTAAGTAGGCAAGGGAAACAATAGAAAAAATAAACAAATGAAACTACATCAAAATACAAAGCTTCTGCACAGCAAAGGAAACCACCAACAAAACGAAAAGACAACCCAACAATTGGAAGAAGATATTTGCAAACCCATATATCTGATAAGGGGTTAATATCCAGAATATACGAAGAACTCATATATCTCAACAAGAAAAAAACTAACAACACAACTAAAAAGTGGGCAAAATATTGAACAGACATTTCTCCAAAGAAGATATACAGATGGTCAACAGGCACATGAAAAGATGTTCAACATCACTATCAGAGAAATGCAAATCAAACTACAATGAGGTATCACCTCACTCCGGTCAGAATGGCTATAATTAACAAGACAGGAAACAAGTGTTGGAGAGGATGTGGAGAGAAGGGAACCCTCATACACTGCTGGTGGGAGTGCAAACTGGTGCAGCCACTATGGAAAACAGTATGGAGATTCTTCAAAAAATTAAGAATAGATTACCATATGATCCAGCTATTCCACTGCTGGGTATTTATCCAAAGAACATGAAAATACAAATGCATAAAGATATATGCACTCCTATGTCATCACAGCATTATTCACAACAACCAAGACTTGGAAGCAACCTAGGTGTCCATCAAGGGAAGAATGGATAAAGAAGATGTGGTATTTATACACAATGGAATACTACTCAGCCATAAGAAGCAATGAAATCCAGCCATTTGTGACAACATGGATGGATGTTGAGGGCATTATGCTAAGTGAAATAAGTCAGAGGGAGAAAATCAAATACCATATGATCTCGCTTAAAAGCAGAGATAAAAACAACGACAAATAAACACAAAGGCAGAGATTGGATCAGTGGTTACATGAGGAGAAGGGGGAGGGACAAGGGCAAAAGGAGTGATTAGGCACAGGTGTGTGGTGGTGGATTGTAATTAGTCTTTGGGTGGTGAACATGATGTAATATGCACAGAAATCAAAATATATAACGATGTTCACCTGAAATTTATATGGTATAAATCACTGTTACCACAATAAAAAAAGAATGAAAAATCAAAAAAAAATCTGAAGATTCGAGGTACTCAATACACTGAAGAGAACAGAAAGAGGACCTTCCATCCATTTCCTTGTCACAATTGCTGTGAACACCCCGGTCCCAGCCTGCTGAGCTTGCACTTGGGCTACAGGGCCCCCATTTCCCTCAGGGAGTACCTGGCAATCCACTATCTCCTTTCAGGAATTCATTACCAATAGGCGTGCTAGGCTGGGTCCCATGTGAGCCAAATACCGTGGCTTCCATGGACCAGACCCTAGATGGGAGGCTGAACCAAAGGCAGATGTGCCCAGGCTGACCTACCGCCTGGCTCCAGAGGTCAAGTGAATGGGAACCTATGCTAAATGGTACAGGGCCAGTCACTCAGCTCATCCCTCTCAGGCAATTTGAAATGAAGACCCACACAGTGGATCAGTCAAGGGCAGGAGGAGCAACAGACATCTGGCCAGTGGTAGTCACCACAGCGGTGGACTTAGAAAGGCAGGACCTTAGCCCAGGACCTGCTCTGAAACAACCCCCCCGAGAACTGCTGTGCGTTACCAGAGCCGCTGTCCAACTCTCAGAGGCTCCGGTGTCCCCTGAATAATGTCCCGTTTCTGCAACAACAATACAGCTGCAGAGATGGCTTCCTGCGTTCCTCGCTCCCTCCCAAGTCTCACAATAACTCCCCATCGACAGGTGTGATCTGAGTACCTGCATCCTTTACACCTGAAATGGCCTCATTTGTCCAGAGATTAGATGGGCCCAGTGGCTGAAGGAAATTACATCTGAACTGCTCGGTTTTGAACTGTACGATCTATATCAACTAGATCTGCAGCAATGGCTGATCCAAGGAGCCAATAACATTGGTAAAAGTTAACGACCTTGCCCATAAATATAAGCAGAATAAAAATGTTCATATCTTGAAGAGCTGTTTGTAGGCAACAAAAAATCACTTCAGTTCAATTAAAAGTATTTGCTGTCAAAGAAGAACAAGTAGGAAATTTAATATAGTGCCCGTGGTTCCTTTTCTAGAACTATTTTCTTTTCTTAACTTATTTTGACAAAAAACATAGAAAGAATAATGAACATCCCCATATTTCTACCATCAAGAATTAACCACCACCAATCCTGACATACTTGCTGCTTGTCATTTAAAAAAAAAAAAAAAATTAAAGTTAACGTCCCTCTAGCCACCAACCTCACACAACCATTTTCTACTGAACTCAGATGGAGTTTTAAATGCTAAAGCCTCGTGACATCACGATTAGCCATTTGTCCTCCAGGAAATCACGTCTGAGTAGCTGACGTGCTCAAAAGCACCTGCTTTCAGCTTTCAGCAGCCAAAGCAAACGTCTCAACTTTCTTGCAAACGTCCCGAGTCAGATCAGATGAAACACGGGAGCGCAAGCCAGCCCCGCGCCCCTCAGCCGAGGCCTGTCCTGGAACCCCCCAGGGCACCGCCACGCAGCAGGGGAGGAGCAGAGCCACAACCACGGCCTCTGGCGGGTGAGACTCAGGATGAAGAACCCACATAAGCGATTCGGCCTCCAGGCCCTTCGCCCCTGGCAGCACGCGACGCGAGGGCAGAGGCGTGGGACACATCAGCCTGCGGGGCGGCTGCCAGCTCCGGCTCCGCGTGCGGGCAGCCCGGGTGGGGGAAAGCACCCGAAAGGTCTGGAGGAGCTCAGCCCACGCAGACAGATCCCTCGTGTTCTCTTCAACAAATCTACCTGCCACAACCAAACCCAGCCATTCGGCAACGTTTTCATTAAGTGTTCTGGAAGAACCTCTGCCTCAGACTTTGCAGAAGATGCACATAACTACCTGGACAAGATATGAGTCTCCAGCAGCTTCTCAGTGGCCTCCCACAAGCCAGAATGTGGCCGCACTAAGAAGGGGTGTCAGAACGCACTCAGCTTACAGCACGTGGGCAGGGCTGCAACACGCCAGTCTACCTCTAGAGGTCACCCCCGCACTACGGCTCCAGATACCTGCCCCCTAAATTCAGAGAAGGTAAATTTTTATTTAAAACTGGAAAAAAGGAAATGTTAACAATTTCAGTGTATGGTAGGATATGGCTGATTTTTTTCTATTTCTGTTTTTGAAGTTTTATTCAAAAGGAGCACTTATTAATTTAAAAAGATAAAGACAATGGAGAAAGTGGAAACCTGGTGCACTATTGGTGGGATCATAAAATGGTGCAGCTACTGTGGAAAACAATATGGCACTTCCTCAGAAAATTATAAATAGAATCACTATATGATCCAGCAATCCCACTTCTTGGTATATATCCAAAAGAAATGAAAGCAGGGACTCCAAGAGGCATTTGTACCTTCGTGTTCGCAGCAGCATTATTCACAATAGCCAAAAGGTGGAAACAACTCAAATGTCCATCAACGGATGACTGGATAGACACAATGTGGGATATAGATACAATGGAATAGTATTCAGCCTTAAAAAGGAAGGAAATCCTGTCACACACTACAACATGGATGAGTGCTAAGAACACTGTGCTAAGTGAAAAAGCCAGTCACAAAAGACAAATCTATATGATTTCACTTATATGAGGTACCAGGAGTAGACAAACTCACAGACACAGAAAGCAGAACGGTGGGTGCAGGGGCTGGGGGGAGGGGAGAACGGGGAGTTGTTCAACGGGCACGGGGTTTTAGTTTGGGAAGATGAAAAAGTTCTGGAGATGGATGGTGGTGACGGTTGCACAACAGTGTGAATATACTTAACACTATTGAACTGTGCAGTTAAAAATGCTAAACAAGGTAAATTTTATGTTATGTGCTTTTCACCATAATAACAGATTAAAAAAGACAAGCTATGTTCTTTTTTAAAGGAATGGTTGCCTTAAGTGCCATTTAAATTTTATTTAAACTTGACTCATCTAGAAGGTAAAAGAGGGTAGAAGTCAAGCAAGAACAAAACTCCATATGAACTGGAGTTCAGGAATAAACCAGTTCGCACGTTCTGCTTCTGCGGCCCGGGGATCACGGGTTTGGATCCTGGGCATGGACATGGCACCTCTTGGCACGCCATACTGTGGTAGGTGTCCCACATATAAAGTAGAGGAAGATGGGCATGGATGTTAGCTCAGGGCCAGTCTTCCTCAGCAAAAAGAGGAGGACTGGCAGTAGTTAGCTCAGGGCTAATCTTCCTCAAAAAAAAATAAATAAATGTGTGTGTTTGTGAGTGTGTTAAAATATATATATATATATATATATATATATATGCCCACAAAGTGAGAGATATCAGAAGATACAATGGACAAAAGATCTAATTTTGGGGAAGATGGAAAATAATGGAAAAGTGGTGAGGTAAATGACTCTGGAGTGGAAAAACCTGAGATTTAAGTATGGGGAAAGGAAAATGCCAATGAGAAGCAAGTCAAAGTGTCTCCCAAAAGCCCTGGCAAAGGTCAGACTCTGCAGACAACAGATAGGACAGCCGGCCTGAGCGAGGAGTAGGAGCTGAGAGTACTGACAGTCAGTACAACCTGGCAGCTACGATGCCCCACCCTCCACCGCGTGATCTGTGAGCACAGAGATAAGCCAGATTGAAGGACCAGCCGAACCCAGGACCCACTGGGAAACTTTTGGCAACAGGACTTCAGGTCACTTCTGAATTTTTCAGTCCAGTTGGCTTTAGTCAACCTGCTGCCCTGCACCCTGCTTCTGGGGGAGCTTCAATTAAACTAATCAGGACAGGTTCCTGCCAGGAATAGGGGATGTCTCTCCATTTATTTGTCTTCTTTTTTTTTTTGAGGAAGATTAGCCTTGAGCTAACATCTGCTGCCAATCCTCCTCTTTTTGCTGAGGAAGACTGGCCCTGAGCTAACATCCGTGCCCATCTTCCTCTCCTTATATGTGGGATGCCTGCCACAGCATGGCTTGCCAATCGGTGCCATGTCCGCACCCGGGATCCAAACCAGCAAACCCTGGGCAGCCGAAGCGGAACGTGCACACTTAACTGCTGCAGCACCAGGCCCACCCCTATAGTCTTTCAATAAAATTGAAAAACTTTCTCCGTGAATGTCTTACACTTGCCTTATATTTACACCTACATTGCATACATTTTTTCGTAATTGTAGCAAATTTTTTATTGTGTTTTCTAACTGTGGGTTGTCACAGTATAGAAATACAATTTCTTCCACATGACATGTACTTTTTTCCCACATGACATGTATTTTCCCCAGCTCTGGAATTTTACCAACAGTCTATGTTCAAATTTCCCCCTTTCAAATTTCCCCTGGTAGTAAAGCATTCACTATCAGCTTAGCTACTACTCAACTTCTCCTAAAATCAAATGGCATGTTAATTATTACTCATACATTACTGATCTATTTCTGGGTGGTGGGGGCAAATAGTAAGGATTTTAGGTTTCACAGGTCATATGGTCTCTGTGGCAACTGCTTGCTGTAGAGTGAAAGCAGCCACAGACAATATGCAAATAAATAGCGTGGCTGTGTGCCAATAAAACTTTATTTATGGTATGTTCCTTTAACACCGGGATTCAGGCTGACAGCTCTGCATCACTTCCTCCAGGAGTGGAATTCCCATGGACAGCTGTCAAAAGACAAAACCAGAAAGCCCCAGAACCTAGAATTGGTAGAGGAGAGCACTCTAACCACAGGCAGCCAAGGACCAAGGCCCAGTGTATCAGTTATCTACCATCTATTGTCTCAATCCTAGGGGTTAGTAATTTTGGCTAGGCTCAGCTGGGCTCACTCATGTGGCTGCAGTCCGATGGCTTCACTCATCTGTCTAGGAGCTAGTGCTAGTGTTGGCTAGTGCTCCTGACAGCTGGGCCACATGCCTCTAGCTCGCTAAAGCGAGGGCAAGTTCTCCATGCACAGGGACTTTCCAAGCCTCTGCTTGCGGCACGTTTGCTCATGTCCCACTGACCCGTGCAAGTCCGTGGCCAAGCCCAGAGTCAGGGGATGGGAGCAGCAAAGTCACATTGCAAAGGGTTGTGCAGACAGGGATGGGAGCAATTTGTGGCTATTTTGTGACCTATTATACTCCGTTATTCTAGCCAAAGGTATGTAGGAAAACTAAAAATCAGTTTCAAACCAGAACAGACCAATACAAAGATCAAAACTGAGTTCAAGATGTTTAAGCAAGTGCAGAGATGTCAGCAGCAAGTTAAAAACAAGTCCAGAGACCCAGGTATTAGAAATGCCTGAGTTCAGGGACCCGAAGTTCAGTTACTTAGGGAACGGAGTATAAGGGCAGCTACCTAGTTTCAGAGATTGCTTCTGGTGGTTTATTAAATCCATATCTATTTAGAAAGCAGATTCATTTTTAGGTGGATTTGAGTACCACATATGACCATTTTCAGATGGCAGAGAGATCTGAGACTGAGAAGAGTAGGTTTACCCAAAGACAGTGATTTCACACTGCGACTCCAGCTGGACAAGACAGCTTGTTCACTGCCCAGAGTAGGGGTGGTCCCTGAGATGTCAATATGGCCCACGCCAGGGAATCGTGGTCCTGTGAGGGCTAGAACGGCCCTCTCACTAGGTGGAAATGAGATTGGATCCAAATCACAACCAGTAAAACAGTTCTGATCTATAGGTCCATATTACAGCTTTGTTTACCTGATTTTTATTTTTCTTCTTAAAAATACCTTCATCCTCTCAAATTCTTACTTGAGACCTAATGGAGAACAGAAACCAGGCAGTGAAGCACCTGGTAATAAGATTTTCCAAGGTCAAGCTCTCTTTCTATTATGAGGTTTAAAGATGTTAAGTTTTAAATTACTCATTTTGCCACCCGGATAGAAAAAGATTAGTCTTGGATGACAGTTTTTTCATTTTTTTTTTTAATTCACTAAGATCTCTTGGCATGGTATGAGTTGTGATAATAATTTCTTTAATCTTCTGTTTTAATATTTTAAAATGTCAACCTCACCCAGTTGAAGTTCATTTTTACAAGTTCAGAATCAAGATGAACCATTTCTACCCATTTAGGAAGATTAGAGTTTAATATTTCTAACATACATAGAGTTTTCATGCAGAAGTAACAAATTTCAACATTTTATTTTCTACTGTAGAATGTTCAGAAGAAACCAAATACGGTAAGTGAGCCAAACTGCAAAGGTGGTACAGGTGGCAGGACACCATCTATGAAAAACACGGCCAGAAGAACTACCTTTTGAGATTCTAGAAAAACTTCCCATGACTCACTTAAAATAATTATTGAGCAAGTGCTTATTATGTTCCAGGCTCTGGGGACAAGAAACATGCATGCTACTTATTTCTGTGCCTATGATGGCTAGCACAGAGATCACATAACATTTGAATAATGAGGGGCATTGAGAGTATAACGCACAGCCTCTGTCCTCACAAAGCTCACAACCTAGTGTGATAAAAAAAAAAGACCACAAAACAGAGTCTCGGGGCCAGCCCCGTGGCCGAGTGGTTAAGTTTGTGTGCTCCACTTTGGCGGCCTGGGGTCTCGCCGGTTCAGATCCTGGGCATGGACATAGCACGGCTCATCAAGCCATGCTGAGACAGCGTCCCACACAGCAGAGCCAGAAGGACCTGCAACTGGAATATACAACTACGTATTGGTGGGCTTTGGGGAGAAGAAGAAGAAGAAAAAAAAAATGATTGGCAACAGATGTTAGCTCAGATGCCATTGTTAAAAAAATAAATAAATTTTTTAAAATCCACAGTGTCATAAAAGGATGCCCACTGGGCACAAACTATTTTGACCCAACAGTCAACTCACCCCAATCAGAAAGACACATTGTCTATACTTCTTGACAAAAGGATAAAGTTGGCTCTCTGTCCACCTCATGCCTAACTCGGGGTCAGGGACATTTTAATCTTGGGATCCTGACCATCTAGGGACTATAGTTGACGTGAGCGAACAGACACTGTTAACCTTCAGGTTGACACGGTTTACTTACTGAAAGAAGCTGCAATAATTCTTTCCTGGCTAAAAACATTTTGAAACTCAGAACTCATCTCACTAACCAAACTATTTACAAAAATAAGGTTTCCTCTGAATCCTGCTTAACTTGGCCTCTCTGTACAGGACGGCACATTTGAAAATCTTGTGAGTCAAGAAATGGAAACAGGTGGCTTCACTTAAGTCACAGATGAAAAATTCAGTGCTCCCCAGGAGGGCAACATGACACGACTCAACCTGATTTTCCCAAAGTTATTTGCTAGCAACAACCCGCAAAGAAAGAAGTAGTCAGTCACAAGGCACCCTAAGATCCGTACTTCCTGCCAAAGAAGCACAACCAGTTCTGCACGTTTAAGTTAACTCAGTTTAAAGGGATGTGTGTTATAAAAATAAAGGCACCGCTATTGAAGAAGGGTTTGTGTGGACTCTTTTAAGTTTTAGATACATAAGAATTCAGTACATTTGTCTTTTCTATAATAAGCCTTCTAATAGTAACAAATTATTGTGTTTTGGGTTCAAAACTCTTACAGACTGATATCTAAAAGTTTAATCTAACTGGGCACCAATAATATTAAGAAATAGTAGCTTTTAATTAAGCAAAGTAGTAGGATAAAAGGAACACCTTTAATTTGGCCTAAAAGAAGAAGGAGGAAAAAAAACGCTCTCACAATTTCCCCATGTACCCCCTTATGCCAGAAAGGACTTTAAAAGTGACCAAAACCTTTAATGATACACCTAAAAAAATAAGGCCTAAAATACAAATACCCCAAGAAAAAGAATAAAGAACTTTTCAGTTAGGAATCTTAGAGTTTTTTCCTGGTTCAACTGAGTTGGAACTGGCTTTACAAAATAAAAGATGGAATGATGATAGAATTGAAAAGTGGAGAGTAGAGGTTGGTAAACCACAGCCCACTGGGTAAATCTGCTCCACCACCTGTTTTTCTATGGCCTGTGAGATAAAAACGGTTTTCACATTTTTATATGGTTGAAAAAAAGTCAAAAGGATAATAACACTTTGTGATGTGCGAAAGCTGTATGAATTCCCAAGTTCAGTGCTAATCCATTAAGTTTTATTAGCTCACAGCCATGCCTATTTGTTTACATATTGTCTACAGCTGCTTTCACTCCGTAAGGAGTAGTTGCTATGGAGACCATATGACCTGAGCAGCCTAAAGCCTTTACTATCTGTCCTTTACAGAAAAAATCTGCCAACCCCTAGGCTGCAGCCCAAGGCATGCTGGCTTGAAGCACAACCTAAACAGAGGGTCAAGGGTCTCCTCTTCTCCAGGCCATGCTCTCCTCCAATAGTGGCTAGTTACTGAGCTAATCTCTCTCAGCTCCAAAGCCACCGACCACCAACACTATCTCTGGGAACAGTCAGTATCCCACCTGAATATATGAGGGCCAGCAATATTATTGAGGGCCAGCATTATTGAGGGCCAGCATTATGAGTGAGGGCCAGCATTATGATTGAGGGCCAGCATTATTGAGGGCCAACATTATTATTGAGGGCCAGCATTATTATTGAGGGCCAACATTATTATTGAGGGCCAGCATTATTGAACGCCAGCATTATTATTGAGGGCCAGCATTATTGTTGAGGGCCAGCATTATTGAGGGCCAGCATTATTACTGAGGGCCAGCATTGAGGGCCAGCATTATTGCTGAGGGCCAGCATTATCATTGAGGGCCATTGTTACTATTGAAGGGAAGCAGATTTTGCTTTCCCAAAATATGTGTCTTTGGCATAAGGATTACTTTGAATTAAAGGCAATCAAAACCCAGCAGAGTCAGGAAAAGCTCTCTACCTCCCCATCAGCTGCCTGAACGTACAATGGAAGGGGGCTGCACCAGGAGAAGAGGAACCACCAGAGACACCTTTTTACCTAAGAAACTGATCTGCCTAACAGGGCAGCCTTTGTTTTCCACGCGTCTCCTCTGCCTTCCTGTGAATGGCCTCCTCCCCTTTGTACTCCCAGCCCCCAGGCCCTCTCCTTAGCTCAGGATGGTACAGAAGCCTCAGTTACCTGGCTGCCCTTTAGGGCTCGTATTTTTATGGGGCTCCTACATATATGAAATTTGTCTGTCTTTCTCCTATTAATGTCTTATGTCAGTTTAATTAATAGACCAGCCAAAGAACCTAGAAGAAGGGAAATTTTTTCTGTCCCTTCATTATCGACCACCATTTCCAAAATAGGACTTGTTATGCCCTTACAAACCACCTAATGTGGGAATAAAAGATAAGCTAACAAAGTATATGTAATTGTACTTATTTAGGAATATCATAAATTCCTTAAAGTTCTTTACAGTGGTAGGTATTCCTTTGAATGGTTTTTCACTATCAATAAATTTCTTCCTATTGCTCCCTACATCACCTCCATTAAATCAAATATTAAGTACTTTGTGCTATCATTTTCCACATTTCCATACCTTTTAAAAACACTCTGACTCAATCTGAGGAAATTCTTTTACCTCTCAGTTCCTTCTTTATCGTTAGTCAATGTTCTCTCAAGACGTGTATTTTCTTCTGCATTACAATGAAAGAACATGTGGCTTGTGTGTGTGTGTGTGGAAGATTGGCCCTGAGCTAACATCTGTTGGCAATCTTCCTCTTTTTGCTTGAGGAAGCTTGTCACTGAGCTAATATCTGTGCCCATCTTCTATTTTGTGTGTGGGAGGCTGCCACAGCATGGCTTGATGAGCAGTGTGTAGGTCCAAGCCCAGGATGCAAACCTGCGAACCCCAGGCTGCTGAAGTGTAGCTCAAACACAACCAGGCCGTCTCCTGAACATATGGCTTTTGAGCTGTTTTTATTGAGACTTAAAATTTATTTAAAGACTTTTGAAGACTTCCACTTCCAACACCATGGTAGATCAGAGTCTCTGAAGGGCCTCTGTTTACAAAATCATGGGATACTGCATAAGAATAATTTTTATGCATCAGGGAGTCACAACAAGTACAGCAAGTAAGGAAATTTTTCAAGGCTCCCCTTTTAATCAAAAATAGAAGAACTCAACCCACAACATGACTAACAAAAATGTACAACTGAAATCTCACAAGGTTGTAATCTATCATAACATTAATAAAAAAAATAGAAGAACTCAAAAAAAGATAAACATGGCAAATAAGCATACAGAAAGATGCTCTACATCATATGTCATCAAGGAAATGCAAATTAAAACAATGGGATACCACTCTACACCTATAAGAATGGCCAAAAATCAGAAGATTGACAATACCAAATGCTAGTGAGGATGCTGAGCAACAGGAAGCCTCATTCACTGCGGGTGGTGAAACCGGCAAACAGCCATTGATGATTAAGCAGCTAGGTACTAAAGTCTTTTCCCTTTTTGCAATTACTCATTATAGCTTTCAGCTGTTTAACCCACCCATTGTTAACTGTGCTGCTGAGGCAATATGCTATCTGACTCCCACTAGGCTCCTATAGATAAGATCTCCCTGGAAGCTGGGTCACCTGGTAATGGGTATGAGCTGTTTTTCAGGAATTAGAACTCCTAGTCCACTTCAGGGCGCTTGAGACCACCAACTCATCAACTGGGTCCACAGAGATGTCCGATAGGCGACCTTATGACGTCAAGAGGCTAAAAACTCCACCCCTCAGATCGTGCTAATGCCACCATTTTGTGAACATGGGTCCTATGAAGAGGCATGAAGTCTGACTACGCTTGCACAGATCATCAATTACCTCACCTCTCCTCACCTCCAATCACCTTGCTCCATGTTTCAGACCACCTTGCCCCCATCGCATAAATATCCCTGAGTCTCTATTTTCGGGGAAGCAAATTTGAGGCTCATGCTCTCACTTCCTCACGTGGCTGCCTTGTGATTAAACCCTCCCTCTGCTGCAATCTCATCGTCTCGGTGGTTTGGCTTACTGGGCGACGGGCAAAAACTAACCTGGTTCGGTAACACTGGGGATGCAAAATGGTACAGCCACTTTGGAACACAGTTTGGCAGTTTCTTACAAAACTAAACATACTATTACCATATCATCCAGGATTCAAGCTCCTTGGTATTTAGCCAAAAGAGCTGAAACTTATGTTCACACAAAAACCTGCACACGGATCTTTACAGAAGTTTTATTCATAATTGCCAAAACTTGGAAGCACTCAAGATATCCTTCTGTAGGTGAATGAATAAATAAACTGTGGTACGTCCAGACAATGGAATACTATTCAGTTTTAAAAAGAAATGCGCTATCAAGCTACAAAAAGATATGAAGGAATCTTAAAGACATATCACTAAGCAAAAGAAGCCAATCTGAAAAGTCCACACACTGTATGACAACTGTATCACATTGTGGAAAAGGCAGGACTATGGAGACAGTGAAAAGATCAGTGTTGCCAGGCACTAGAGGTCAGTGAGGGAGGAACAGGCAGAGAACAGGGGATTTTTAGGGCAGTGAAACTACTCTGATATCATTATGATGGATACACGTCATTATACATTTGTCCAAACCCACAGAATGTACAATACAGAGACAACCGTAATGTAAACTATGGACTCTGGGCGATAACGATGTGTCAGTGTAGGTTCATTAACTTTAACAAATGCGTCCCTCTGGTGGGGGGTGCTGAGAATGGGGACGGGGGTAAATGAGAAATTTCTATACCTCTCCTCAATTTTGCTGTGAGCCTCAAACTGCTCTAAAAAATAAAATCTATCTAAAAAAAGAAAACCTAGGAATTAAAAAAGAAGGAGCTGTTTCTTTAACAAAACTTTATCAAGTAAAAAAAAAGAACTGAAACCAGCAAAAGCCAGAGTTTCCTGCCTTTATCCCCTAAGGATAAATGCCATGAGCAACTCTGTGCCTGCAGACTCTCTGGACCAGGCGTGAAGGAGACTGCGATGTGAAGTCAGATATCTAGTTAACCCCCAGACCTAGGAAGAAAATTAACTGGGTGGTAAAGAAAACCTACAGTGGAGAAAACCATATCCAATTTAGGCCCCAGATTAGGATCAACCAAATACAAGCTCACAAAGATCACCAAACACGCAAGGTAACAATCCACTGCAAAATTTATTTTTCTTTTTAGCACCTATCACCATTCCGGTACTATGATTTATAATGAGAGATATGTATTTGGTCTTCTTTGTCCACATTCCTGGCATAGAGCTAAAACCCTTGGAATGTCCAGTGAGAAGAATAAAGGTGTCTTTTGTTATGTTAATTAGGTGACTTTGGGAAAGCACCCAGGGATGGGGGCTGGTTGCCAGGGGAGCCAACCAGGTGATCAGAGGCTTAGAACCCCACCCCCAGCCCAGGAAAGAGGAGAAGACCTGGAGATTGAGCTCCATCACCAATGGCCAATGATTTAATCAATCACGCCTGTGTAATGACGCCTCCATAAAAACCCAAAGCACAGGGTTCAGAGCACGTCCAGGCTGGTGAGCAGGTGGAGGTTTGCGGAGGGTGGGGCCCAGACCGCAGGGAAGCTCCCAGCCTCCCCAGCACACTTTGCCCTGTATATCTCTTCGTTTGGCTGTTGATTTACATCCTTTGTAATAAACTGGTGATCTAGTGGGTAAGCTGGCTACCTGGGTCCCATGAGCCCTTCTAGCAAATTAATGGAACCGAAGAAGGGGGTTGTGGGATCCTATGATTTACAGCTAGTGGGTCAGAAGTACAGGTAATAACCTGGACTTGCAAGCAGTATCTGAAAGGGAGGGCAGTCTTGTGGGACCGAGCCCTTAACCTGGGAAATCTGATGCTATCTCCAGGTAGAGAGTGTCAGAATTGAGTTGAATTGTAGGACACTGACAAGAAATCTTCACATATTGAGGTATTTGTAGTAACTACTCAGGTTCAAAACTGATTCAGCTTGAACTAAAGAAGCCTGACTTAAGGCCTATCAAACACACATTGCACATCTGCTTTAAGCATTAAATAATGCACTCTGTTAAGAATGTAGGGGCCACCCTGTGGCCTAGTGGTTAAGTTCAGATGCTCAGCTTTGGTGGCCCAAGGTTTCACTGGTTCGGATTCTGGGCCATGCTGAGGTGGCGTCCCACATAGCAGAGCTAGAGGGACCTGCAACTAGAATATACAACTATGTACTTGGGGCTTCAGGGAGAAGAAGAAAAAAACAAAAAAAAGAAGACTGGCACCAGGTTTTAGCTCAGGTGCCAATCTCTTAAAAAAAAAAAAAAAAAGATAAGAATGCAGACCTCCCCTCCTACGCCCTATTGATAAGGGGGGAATTGGTCCCTTTCCATTGTTATCGTTATCAAGGTCACCACCACTTGCTAATTTGCAACTAAATACCTCTTTGAACCTTTGATAAATATGTATCCTGGTCGTGTTTAATGTATGTCTTTGTTCTAAAAAGCTGTTTTTTTCTAAAAAAGTTTAAGACTGTACTGAAAACCGTGTTACTCCAGAATGCTTTCTTCCAACCTGGCAAAGGCCTCCCAAGGTTATAATTTTGGCTCAAGTAAAACTCACCTTATTTTTCACGTATAGAAGGGTTATTGGTTATTTTGCGTTGATGACACCCACCTGTGTCGGAGAACTGGCAGTGTGAGGGAAAAACCCACACATCAGAACTGGAATCAGAATCTCTTCTATTTAACATAGTGATTGAGAAACTTTTTCTGTGAAGGGCCACATAGTAATATTTTAGGCTTTGTGGCCACGTAAATTCTCTGTTACAGTCTTCTTTTTTTTAATTATATAATCCTTAAAAATGTAAAAACCAATCTTAGCTCATCGGATATAAAAAGCAGGCTGCAGACGGGACTGGGCCAGCTGGTGGTGGTTTGCAGCTCCCGCCGGGACAGACCGTATATTTCAGCGATTCACTTTGGATTATCTACGTCCCTACTCTTCCCTCTCCCTGTAGAACGTGAGTTCTTCGAGGTCAGAGACCTTAGTCTTGTGTGTTCCCTACTTAATCCCCCGTGCTGAAGTGTGCCCAGCACATACAAGGTGCTCAATCAGTATTAATTAATGAATGAAAGTAGAATAAGTCAATCAGGAAAAAAAATTGTTTTATTTAAAGCCCCTTAACGACTCCTATAGTGGAGGCCATTGTTGCTCCACCCAGCTCTCTCTGAATCCCTTTTACCAGCACTGGGTGCCCACTCCACTTTTTGAATTCTTTGTCGCTAAAGGTTCACACCTACCCTCTTTCTCAGAGTACTGCCCTACCCAGACCAGAGACCTGGAAGTGCCTGGAGTTCACCTCCAACCAGGATGGCCCCCAGTCAGTGACTGAGGCAGGAATGTGAAAGCTCAGCTCTCTTGCCTTAAGAGGTGACAAACTCTGCAGACTACTTTATGCTCCACAACTCCATGGACTCTTGTTGAGCTGGGGACTTCTCCTAAAATCACGCCCTTACTTGGCTGCTTCATCTTCCTATCCTGTCACCTCACTCCCTCACTGCTTTGTTCCGGGATACTTCCTTAATAAATCACTGGCCCAGAATCACCTTCTTAGCGCAGTCAGCAGCACGTCAGTCTCATAAATCACTGGCCAAGAAATCCTCACCTCAGGATCTGATTCGGAGGAACCTCAGGTATTGGAATTATCAGATATACAATATAGGGCCGGCCTGGTGGCACAGCAGTTAAGTTTGCACGTTCCACTTCAGTGGCCCGGGTTGCCAGTTCAGATCCCAGGCATGGACCTATGCACTGCTTGTCAAGCCATGCTGTGGCAGGCATCCCACATATAAAATAGAGGAAGATGGGCACAGATGTTAGCTCAGGGCCAGTCTTCCTCAGCAAAAAAGAGGAGGATTGGCAGTGGAGGTTAGCTCAGGGTTAATATTCCCCAAGAAAAAAAGACACAGCCAAAAAAAAAAGATATGCAATATAAAAAATTATGCATTAAATGCTCATAGACTTGAAAAATGGAACCATAAAGAATGAGCAAACAATGAGAAACTCTTAGAAATGAACAGGTCTATTTGGAAAAGAAGTAAATAGAACTTTTAAAATGAACATTTAATTATTAAAATAAACTCAATGGATGGTTTAAGTAGCAGATTAGACACAGCCAAAACTAGAATTAGTAAACTGGAAGATCTAAAAAGTGTTTCCAGAAAGTATTCCAAAGAGACAGGCAGACAGAAAATAGAAAGAGAAGTTAAAACATATGAAGGCTAGAATGAGTTATAATCAGAATCCCAGATGGAAAAATAGACCAGCAATCTTACTCCTAGGAATGTACCCTGTAGACGCTCTTGCACTTATGCACTGGGAGATGCACACGAGGATATTAATGGCAGCATTGTTTACAATAGCCCCAAACTGGAAATAGCTATAATGTTGATCAAAAGGATAAAAGAGAAATTATAGCAGTCACACAGTAGACTATCATATAGCAATGAAAATAGATGTACTACAATCACAAGCAATAACATAAACGAATCTCAAAAATATTTTTTATAAAGCACAAAAAAAGCAAAACTAAATCCACATATTGTTTAGGGATACATATATATATATATGATAAAACTATTTTTTTAGGCAAGGTAGTGGTAAATACAAAATAAAGGATATTTGTTACTTCTGGTGAGAAGGCAAGGGAATCAGATCCAAAAGGTGTACATATGGATAATGTTCTAGATCTTAAGTTGACTAGTAGGTTCATGAATGTTTATTTTATTATATTCTTCATAAACTGGTACAAATTATTTGTTCTTTTGTATATATCAAATATTATAAGTAATAGTTGCAGCATCTCTATAAAACAAATAGTACACATGGATGCTAAAGATGCTCAGACCCACCCTTAACATGTCAGTTAGACCAGGGCTAGAATCTTGTGTCTTACTGTGTCTTTGAGGGGGTACTGACCATTCATAGATCCAAGTTTTCTCATAAAATTCTGGCAACAATATCTGCCTCATAAGGTTTACTATGAGAATTACTATGGTAAGATTACTGGACTATAAGCTCCATGGTGGATAAGACTATATATATGTCTTGTTCATCTTTGTATCCTTAGTGAACAGCACGTGCCTGGAACATGGTAGGTAGTTATGCCAATTCCTCTTCCGTCTGTTACAGTACAAAATAAAGCATTAGAGGTGGACGTGTTTAGTTTTATAGTGGTTGCTTCATTTTTTGCTTTTTGTTTGTTTTGTTTATGTTTTTTAGATTGACATCTTATCTTGGAGTTGGCTATATGTTACTGTATGTAAGAAGTAACTTGATTGCTCTGGGTTTCAGGTTCTTAAGGTACTAAGATATATAATATTTCTTGATGCCTATTAGTTTGAAATCTTACCCTTTATATATGTCTATTCAAAGAGTAGATGATAAAACATTTTCGTTACACAAAAACGCAAATTCAGGTTACATGTTCATGTGTAGGCCACTGAGGAAGGATGAGAACCACCTACACAAAAGCCTGTCTGAGATGCTCAGAACAGTGGCCAGCGAGAGTCGCCTCAGGTGGACATGAATTAGCATGCCTCGCATTAGTTTGGTTCTTCTGTCTTTGGCCTCCCTATTTCTGGCCTTTTCCCTTTGGTTCCTATTCTTCTTCCCCGTGATTCTCCCTAAAATAAGCCCTCCATGTGATCAGCCCTCAGCATTGGCCAAGTTCATCTCCTCTCATGCCTTAACTATTACACTTATCAGGTAGTTTGGGTCCTGCCATCATTAGATCAGTAGGTCAAAACAAACCTCAGGACCTCTACTGCTCAAATGGAATGCCCATGCAGCTCTGGCTGTCACAGGCTCGTTGGCCCAGAGAGAAGGCCGGAAATCCAGACCTCCAGCCCTGTGTGACACAGCAAGGGAAGTCTACAAACTCCCTCAGGCTTGAAGCCTAAGATTTACGTTCAGTTCCTCACCCATCACACATCTTTACAATCCTAAGGGTCCTTTCCTTACAATTTGAGCCCCTTCTTTAGTCTTAGTTCACGTTTCAAACGCTGCAGCCCCGGCCTTTAAAAGCTCAGTGGTGCTGTAATAGCCATCAAATGAGAGAGTGAAGTCACAGACATTCACAGCCTTGAAACACGATAAACAAGATGAACTGGGAGCAACAGTTATTTCAATTCATCCCAAAGGTGCCAGCCGACTTACCTGATGTTTTCCAGGGCTTTTGTGACCTGCTGTTGCTCGATATCATAGAGTTTCACTTTGAAGCCTCCACTGGCAAAAAGCATACCCCAGCTTTGCCCAATGAGTCCACTGAAAGGAAAGAAAATTAGAAAGGCTTCCAGTTAATAATAGAACAGTTTTTCATTCCTAACCCAGAATGAAATATTTAAAATTATACACCATTCTAGTCTTAAAATATTTAGCATCTTAAAATTACACATTTTGATAGCTGTATTTATTTAAAATGTTATCTGTTTCCACACAGGAGCTCCCGAGTCCCCGACTCTAGTGCCAGTGTTAATATTCTGAATGGAGCCCCACTAGACACCAGGTAGCTAACACACACTCGCACACTGCAACAAAAAATTAACAGTAGGGAGGTGGCAGGGCGTCGTGGAGGCGAAGGACCTCTATGGGAACCTCCATTTGACTACTGTCTTAGGCAAGTCACTTAACTTGAAGAACAGGTATTTTCCCTGTCCTCTTCAAATAAATAATTACTGCTACCACCACCAGCATTTCAGCATGTATTCAGTGCCAGGCAACATTAAACATTTCATGTGTCTTACCTCTATTAATCGTTACAACAAACCTACAAAGGAGGTGTATTATTATTTCCATTTTATACATGGGAAAATTGAGGTACGGAGGGTTAAGACTACACATGCTGTAAGTGCTGGAGCTCTGAGATGAACCCAAACAGACTGACTCTTGAGTCCTTACCACTACATTCTGCACACTGCTTCAGATTTATTTTATTTTATTGATTTATTATTTATTTTATTTATTGGAAAAGGAAAAGATAAAAAAGACATGGAGAACTCATACAGAGCTGTTCAAAAAGTTAAAATAAATGTAGGGAGCACATCTAGAGCCCAAAACTTGGTTTCTAATACCATTCTCCAGTAAAAGGAAGCAAGGCTCCTCAGAGAAATGGCTGACTCTAGGACTGAGCCAGGAAATACACAAGCTGGACCTGGAGATACTTGTAGTCCAGAAAGCAAGGAAGTGCTCCAAAGGAAAAAAACCTCTATTGATGGGGCATATCAAATGGATACAGGAGCTAACTGAAAGAGCTCCCAATGGCCACAGCTGGAGCAAGTCAGCAAAAAAGTAAAGTCACACTAGATTATAACCCAAAGTATAAAATAAATATCCGAGTCCATACTGACATAAATAAATACAGTAAAGAAATAAACAAATGGGAGAGAAGCCAAATCTCCCTTGCAGAAGAATTCCAGACAATTTGTGTAGATACTGTGGGGACCTGAAATTGGCCACCCCAAGATATGTCTCTTTGGCATCAGAATTATTTGAGGCTGATTGCTTTTGATAAACTGGGACAGGCAAGGAGGCTCTGAGGAATGGAACTTGCCCTTTGTTAGGACACATTTACGTTTGTAAGGTAAATCTCTATCTGTAAAAGGTGCCTCCCTCTCTGTACCAGGAAGAAGAAAAGAGATGACCTTCTCTCTAAAAACTCTTAATCAATACCAAAGGCAAGGACTTAAATCTGCATTTTATTGTGCTAGTCTGGTAACCTCCTGTAACTGACTTCCCTCCCCCTCCCAATGTTGGCATTTCTTAAGGATTAAGCATCTTTCCTTAGGCTGGGAACCGATTGCAGCGCTCATCTGTGACCCCCCCCCCCAGCCTGAGGCAATACACCTGCCACCCCTCTGCGTTCACTGGGACAGCAGACCTATCTGTCGTTTCCATCAAGCGCTGTACTGACAGAGCAGCCTCGTGACTATTGTAAAAGGGACTTTTCAATCATATGTGAAACACCCCATCTGGGGGCTATATAACCACTCTGTGCACCCCACTTCTTCGGTGCCCTTTCTTCCTTCGGGAAGAAAGGCCCCGGGCCACGGTTCCTCATAAAGTTTTGTTTAATTTTCTCTTGCTATTCTGTCTCATGTGAATTTAATTCGTTCTCCAGCCAGACGAACCCCCATTTGGGGAGAGGAAATGTCCACCTCCCCTACAATACTCTGCCCTCAGGGCCTTGTAACCGAACTCCCCACCCTGGAAGCGTGAGCTGTGCATAGTGACTTCCTTCCAAAGAGTACCGTATGGAAAAGGGGGAAAACTAGCCTAACTTTACAGCAGAAAAAACCGACAAACATTACCTCAGCCAGGTGAATGATGTTAATGTCAACTGTGATAAAGAATGTTGAGCATATGTACCCTTGATATGATGTGAGAAGAAGGGTACTTCACCTCTGGGTCTTCCTCCCAAACACCCATCGCCCAGCCTAATAGTGAGAAAAACATCACACAAATCCCAACAAAGGAACGTTCTACAAATGACCTGGCCAGTACTCCTCAAAACCGTCAAAAATAGGGGCTGGCCCAGTAGTGCAGTGGTTAATTTCACATGTTCTGCTTCTCGGCAGCTTGGGGTTCACTGGTTCGATCCCGGGTGTGGACATGGCATCGCTTGGCACACCATGCTGTGGTAGGTGTCCCACGTATAAAGTAGAAGAAGATGGGCATGGATGTTAGCTCAGGACCAGTCTTCCTCAGCAAAAAGAGGAGGATTGGCAGTAGTTAGCTCAGAGCTAATCTTCCTCAAAAAAAAAGAACTGTCAAAAATAGAGGCTATTTTTTAAAAAATGAATGTAGGGGCCAGCCCAATGACACAGTAGTTAAGTTTGCACTCCACTTTGGCGGCCCAGGGTTCATGAGTTCAGAGCCCAGGCACAGACCTATACACGGCTCATCAAGTCATGCTGTGATGTTGTCCCACATATAAAAGAGAAGAAGACTGGCACAGATGTTAGCTCAGGGTTCGTCTTCCTCACCAAAAAAAAAGAAAAAAAGAATGTATAATAGCAATTCCACTCCTAGGTATGTACCCAACAGGAATGAAAACAAATGTCAGAAAAAAAACTTCTACATAAATGTTTATATCAGGGGCCGGCCCCGCGGCGAAGCGGTTAAGTTCGCACACCCTGCTTCGGCAGCCCAGGGTTTCACCAGTTCGAATCCTGGGCGCGGACATGGCACCGCTCATCAAGCCATGCTGAGGCAGCATCCCACATGCCACAACTAGAAGGACCCACAACTAAAAATACACAACTATGTACTGGGGGGCTTTGGGAGACAAAGGAAAAATAAAATCTTTTAAAAAGAAAAGTTTATATCAACATTATTCATAACAACTAAATGGAAACAATCCAAAAGTCCATCAACTAATGAATAAATAAAATGTGGTATACCCACACAACAGAGTTATTCAGCCATAAAAAGGAATGAAGTACTGATACATGCTACATGGATGAGAGCCAGTCAGAAAGGTTTACATACAGTATTTACGTAAAGTGTCCAGAATAGGCAAATCTATGGAGACAGAAAGTAGATTTGTCATCGCCCAGGGCTAGGGGAAGAAAGACAGGAGTGGTTAGCTAATGGGTTCAAGGTTTCTTTTGGGGCTGGTAAGAATATTCTAAAATATATTGTGGTGATGGCTGTACAACTCTGTGAATATACTAAAAACCACTAAATTGTACATTTTATTTTATTTTTTCACTAAGGAAGATTAGCCCTGAGCTAACATCCGTTGCCAATCATCCTCCTTTTTTGCTTGAGGAAGATGAGCCTTGAGCTAACATCTGTGCCATTCTCCCTCCATTTTGTATGTTGGACACCGCCACAGCATGGCTGATGAGTGAAGCAGGTCCACACCTGGGATCCAAACCCACGAAACTGGGCCACCAAAGTGGAGCATGCCGAACTTAACCACTAAACCACGGGGCCAGCCCCTTAAATTACACATTTTAAATGGGTGAATTGTATGGTATATGAATTACATCTCAATAAATCTGTTATTAAAAAATGAATGTATGTGAACATGCTTTGAAAACCAACTTCTGTGACACAAAGGTAAACAATAACTCAGTAAGTTCTCAAGTTTGGTTGAGTAGAAGGGCAAAGAAGAAACAAACAGAATATTTGGTGGAATGTAGAGGGTTACCTAGAAGCATGATTAGAATTCTTTCCCAAAAGGTACTTGCCTAGCGATACCAGCTCAACACAAGGTAGAGATAAGGGAGGCCACACTGTAGAAAAGAAACCGATCATAACTGTGAATGATCTCTGACTAACTAACCTAACTGGATATGCACTCTCCAGGGTATGCATGCTCTGCAGATCCTATGGGCCCTCTCAGCTGCAATAAGTCAATAACTTTGTTCTTTCAAGTTCCTTGGGAATGTGACGACCCCCGGGCAGAGAGTCCATGCTGATAAACCATCATCAACGACAACTGAAAGGTCAGTGTAGAGGGCGCTGCTCCTGCTCCGGTCTCTGATGCACATCCAGTAAAACAAAAGATTATCAGGAACTAGACCAGATGTCGGCCCCCACCCAGAGACCAGCCCCCTACATAACTTGCCTGTAGTCTTTGTTCTGTAAGATGGTTCTTTCGGACCTTAGTCAGCCATCTTCCCCCTTGTTGGCAAGCTGTAATATAGTCCTTTCTCTCCCACCACCTTGCCTCTTGACTACTAGCACGTCTTGCAGGGGGCAGACGGCCCCCCTTGGGAGGTAATACTAGTACGTGAGCATTCAGCCAGGGGTGAGAGGGAGGAAGGCATCTCTTCTCACAACACATCTGGGGCCCAGGTTATCAAGGGATTTTTGCAGAGGAGGTGGCTATAGGAAGGTAGTTCACGTGGCTAAAATGCAACAAAACCTCTTCAAACCTGTGTGTCTCCCACTCCAAACTCCAGCTTCCAAGCTGGCCAATCTCAAAGGGTTTACCACATATCTCCTCTTGGGGCCCTAAGGATAACTCTCCACAGGGACAGAACTAGTGGCTGGGCCAGTGAGAATTTACCCAGCCTTCTGAGTAACCCAACTCTGGATGCAAAGAATAGCTATCTATATTAAGCATCTTACGTTTTGTTTTGTTTTGATTTGTTTGAGGAAGATTAGCCCTGAGCTAACTGCTACCAATCCTCCTCTTTTTGCTGAGGAGGACTGGCCCTGAGCTAACATCTACGCCCGTCTTCCTCTACTTTATATGTGGGACGCCTACCACAGCATGGCTTGCCAAGCGGTGCCATGTCTGCACCCGGAATCCAACCCCGGGCCACCGAAGCAGAATGTGTGCACTTAACTGCTGCGCCACCAGGCCGACCCCAGGAACTTACACTTTTAAAAATGAACACTAACTTAGGCTTAAAAGGAAGGAAATTCTGATGCATGCTAAAACAGGGATAAACTTTCAGGACATTATGCTACATAGAATAAATCAGTCACAAAAATGCAAATATGGTATGATTCCATTTATAGGAGGTCCCTAGAGTAGTCAAATTCAGAGATAGACAGTAGAATGGTGGTTGCCAGGGGCTGAGGGGAGGGGGGAATGGGGAATTGTTTAATGGGGACAGAGTTTCAGTTTTGCAAGATGATAAAGTTCTAGAGGTTGGTTGCACAACAATGTGAATGTACTTAACCCTACTGAACTGCACACTTAAAAATGGTTAAGATGGCAAAATTTGTCACGGGCATCTTACTGCAATTTTTTTAAAAATTATTTTAAATGAACACTAAATTATCCTGCAGGGCTGATTCTGAGTTTGGGAAAGACTTGTCTACCCCACCAGAGAGCAACTGGGTGCTTCCTCACGGGCCTAGAAGAAACCGTATGTTTTAACATTCTTCCAATCTCAGCTCCAGTGGTCCCTGCGTCTGCAAGCCTCGCCACCTGTCCCTTTGTTCTCCTGGGGACTGCATATCAAAAGGTAACCTTGGCCCACCCAAGCTCTATCTTCTCAAGACAGTCTTTCCTCCGGGACCAAGGCTGGAAAGCTCTCCCTCGGGCACCAGTCTCAAGTCTGCACGGACTCGGGTGTGAGGGAAGCACATGACACACACCTGGATCTCGAGGGCTAAGGCTAGGGGGGTTACATTTCTCGTTTGTTTTCTGCGAACTGTTAGATCTTTAGTCATTGAGATCTAAGTACACGAATAAAAGACACAGTGAATTTTGTACAGTGAAGCTTAAAAAAAGCAATGCTTAATCAGCAGTACGTATCTGCTCTTGTTTGCTTGTTCAACCGGGCAAACTCTACGTGTCAGGAACTCTCCTGCTCACCTTTGTCTCCCTGGCACATTGCAGAGGCTTGACAAACGTTAGTTGTTGGCAACAAAGAAAGCTCCATTATCTAGTGATAAAAACTAGATGACGGCCAACAACCTTCTTCCCATGGGGTTAATATGAAGGCCACAATCATTCACTGAAGAAATAGAGTCCCTACTATGTGCCAGGCATGGTTCCAGGCACTGGGGATGCAGCAGCAACAAAACAAAAATTCCTGTCCCATGGAGCATACAGCAGGCAGGAAGACAATAAACTACAAAAGTAAAGCAGATAGCACACTAAAAAGTAAAAAGTGCTGGGGGAAAGACAGAGAAGGGGAGAGGGACAGCAAGTAGGGGAGTGGGGACTGGGAAGCAGAGAAATCTTAAATCACCGCCAAAGACTGTCTCATTGGGAAGATGACATTTTAGTAAAGAGTTGAAGGAGGTGAGGGGCAAGCCCTGAGGATACCTGGGAGAGGAGAGTCCCCAGCAGAGGGAACTGTAGGTGAAAAGCCCGAGATGAGAGAGTGTTGCATGTTCCAGATCAACAAGGCTGGTGCAGCTGGAATGGAGGAAGAGGATGGTTGGCATGAGGTCAGAGAGGGCAGGGGAGGCACCTCAGAGGCCATGTAGACATTTTGGCTTTTACTCTGAATGAGATGGGTAGCCACAAGGTTTTAGAAGAAAGATGTGATCTGATTTCAGTTTTTAAAATGAATGTTCTAGTTGGTTTATTAAGAATACACCAGGGCCGGCCCTGTGGCCAAGTGGTTAAGTTTGCACACTCCGCTTCAGCAGCCAGGGGTTTTGCCAGTTCGAATCCTGGGTGTGGGGACATGGCACCACTCATGGAGCCATGCTGAGGCGGCGTCCCACATACCACAACTAGAAGGACCCACAACTAAAAATACACAACTATGTACCAGGGGGCTTTGGGGAGCAAAAGGAAAAATAAAATCTTTAAAAAAAAAAAAAAAGAATACACCAAAAACAGGGGACTGGCCCACTAGCATAGTGATTGAGTTCCCATGCTCTGCTTCGGTGGCCTGGGGTTCACAGGTTCAGATCCTAGCACCGCTCATCAAGCCACTCTGTGGTGGCATTCCACATAAAACAGAGGAAGAGTGGCACAGATGTTAGCTCAGCGACAATCTTCCTCAAGCAAAACGAGGAAAATTGGCAATGGATATTAGCTCAGGGCCAATCTTCCTCACACACACACACAAAATGCTTTTAAATAAAAATAAAAAAGAAGATACCAAAGACAAGCAAAGATGGAAGTAAGGAGACCAGTAAGGAGTTAGGAGGCTACTGCAAGATATGATGGTAGGTTGAACTGGAATGGAAGCAGACGTGGTGATGAGAAGTAGTCAGTTGAGTTCTGAATACACAATACTTTTGAGGAAGAGCCAACAAGAATTGCTGGTGGGCTGCATGTAGAGTGTGAGAAAAAGAACTGAAGATGACTCCAAGTGTCTTTTGGACAGCAATAGGAAAGAAAGACATGTCATTAATTCTGATGGGGAAAACTTTAAATGGAGTAGATTTTGGGAGAGAAGATCCAGAGTTCAATACAGGATGCTTTAAGTTTGAGATGTCTAATTGGTACATCTAGTAAACAACTGGATACAACTCTTAAGATTCAGGGGCAAGCTCTGGTCTGAGGATACGAATTTGGGCCTTACTGCACAGATATGGTATTTAAAAGTGTGAGACCGCGGCCAGCCCAGGGGCACAGCGGTTAAGTTCGCACATTCCGCTTTGGTGGCCTGGGGTTCACCAGTTTGCATCCCAGGTGCAGACATGGCACCACCGCCTGGCAAGCCATGCTGTGGTAGGCATCCCACATATAAAGTGGAGGAAGATGGGGTGGATGTCAGCTCAGGGCCAGTCTTCCTCAGAGAAAAGAGGAGGACTGGCAGCAGATGTTAGCTCAGGACTAATCTCCCTCAAAAAAAACCTATAAGTGTTTGTACCATTTCACCCAGGAATTCTACCTCTAGAATTTATCTGAGGTTCATATGGACAATGCACAAAGAGATGCATTCACAGTAGAATTTATATTAGCAAAAACTAACCATCTAGTATTCAGAATTGGCTAAATAAGTTATATACAGATGAAGCAAATATAGCAAATTTTTAATAACTGTTGAATACAGAGGTGGCATGTGGGTAATCTTTTTTCTCTATTTTCAACTTTTCTGTGTGTTTGAGAATTTTTACAACAAAATGTTGGGAAGAAAATAGTTATATCCCACGAAACAGGCATTAAAGACAACATTTGTTTTTTAGTGTAGGTTTCATGTAGGTTTTACGTATTGCCCATATTCCTCTGCAAGACCACGAGCAGAAAGCAAACCCATGGGAACCCCTGGCATCCCTTCCCCCACACACATCCGCAGTCACTGAGGCTGGGACTTGAAGAGGACACCTGATGCAAAGCAGCCATCGATTGGCTTCCCAGCCCCCATGATGTCTGCAGCCTGGCTGCATAGAGGAGCTCAGCCAATCAGCTTTCCTCTCCTGAAAATCAGACCTAAAATAGGGAAATTATAAGTCAGTAACAGGCACTGGACTTGAAAGCTCATAATATCAGGGTTGCAGCAATACGCAAAATAAAGAGGCAGGGGAGAGAGGAAAAGCAAGCGAGTGCAGGGGTAATCTGCGGAGCACAGCAATGCGGAGGGCAGATGCACAGCCCAGGGCGCCGCCTCACTGCCTTGGTCTCCATCAGCCTTCCTGTCCTCAGAGCTTTACCTCAGGCCCAAATACAACTAGCTTCCTGTCCTTAGAGCTTGTGACATCACAGTAACTCGTTCTGAACCCCTAGCTGCCTGGGGGCCATAAAATGGGCCTTCACCATTCTGACCATTCTGCTATGCTTTAAAGCGTATAAAGTCATAAATCTGAACTGGTGCTTCAAAAGGCTGCTGCAAGTGAACATTTATTTTGTTAGACAGCAGCAAAGCAGCAGGGGAGAAAAGTTAAGTAAAATGGGTTCAATTCTAATTTTATCATTAATGACACTTAGCTTTGAATAAATCCACTCTAGAGACTTTTTAAACTATCTTTCCATTCTACAGTTACTTATTTACTGGGTAAAAGTTGAAGTAAGACTGTTCTCACGCTCTGGATCTAAGGAGGCAATGCAGTTATTTGCCGGCAAAGCTATCAGACATTTCCCAGGCAGACCACACGCAGTGCTGGAGCCAACTCAAGAAGCAACCAGTGCGCCCTACAGGTTGCTCACAGGAACACTAAGTGGCCCTGAGGAAGAGTGGCCTTTATGAAAAGATTAATGGAAAAGAATCAAATAGAGCAAGTACTTTTAAGAAGGAGTCTGGCAATCGAAAAGATGGAAAAACAATGGTCCAATACGTTCCTGAAACTGAAATGTGTTTTTTTTGGTCTGTTCAAATCCAAGAATGAAACTCAACCAGGTTTCAGCGAATTTAAATGGATGTTCCTTGGAATCACCTATGGGGCCAGGAGAAAGAGAGAAAGAAGGGTGGAGAGGAGAGAGAGGGGGACGAAGGGAATGGAAGCAGCACCACCCCAGAAGCAGAGATGGGTGTCTGCCGGGGTGCTGAGAGTGTCGGGATGGACAGGACTTTCTATCCCATGCTAATTCCTGTGGTCATTAAAGTCTGCCAGCTCCATCTAAGTCCTTGTCAACAGGGAGTCAGAAAGAAACCGACTCGCCAATGCCAGCTCCTTTCCTGAGAGACTGTGCTCCTTCCCACAAGAACCAGAGCCAGATAAGGGTACAGCCAACTCAAAGCTTCACTTAACATTTATGAGGTCAGGCGAAACACCCAAGGCATGGTGGGAGACATACAAAACTCTAGTCCTTGACCCTGGATAACATAACGCAAGGCAAGCATAGTCGCCATGCCCAGTACAAAGTACGCTTCCACACAGTCCCTCCTCATCCGCGGTTTCACTTACCTGTGGTCAACTGAGATCCGAAAATATTAAATAGAAAATTCCAAAAATAAACAATTCATAAGTTTTAAATCATGAACCATTCTGAGTAGCATGATGAAATCTCGGGCAGTCCCAATCCATCCCAGCCGAGATGTGAACCACCCCTTGCTCAGCATATCCACACTGTATACACTATCCGCCCCTTAGTCACTTACTAGCCTTCTCAAGGACTGTCCGGGTATCGCAGTACTTGTGTTCAAGCCACCCTTATTTTATTTAATAACGGCCCCAAAGTGTAAGACTAGTGATGCTGGCAATTCAGATATGCCAAAGAGAAGCCATAAAGTGCTTCCTTTAAGCAAAAAGGTGAAAGTTCTTGACTTAAGGAAAGAAAAAAAACTGTATACTGAGGTTAAGATGTACGGTAACTTTTATTACACTATATTGTTATAATTGTTCTATTTTATTATTGTTGTTAATCTCTTACCATGCATAATTTATAAGTTAAATTTTATCATAGGTATGTACATATGAGAAAAAACATACTATATAGAGGGTTCAGCGCTATCCTGTTTCAGGCCTCCACTGGGGATTTTGCAATGTAGCCCCGCGCACATACAGGGGAGGCAACTGTATATATTTTTATATTCCTTCACTGGGCAACCATACACACCCACATGCCTGGAGAGGACAAAAGCACACTTCATTCCACTGCTCTGAGAGCAAACGAAAGCTGAAAAAAAGCATCATGATTCCTTCCTTCAGTGGATTCTAAAGGCAAAACCCTGACATTGAAATTGCTCTCCAGACAGGGCTGTAAACTGAGGAGTAGGGGGCAGGCCAACACCTCTGACAAACAGAAATGGCAACCAACAGGATATATTGGAGTATATCAGGAAGCCATTGGGTGTAAACCTAATTCGACCTGACTTTGTTTTTCCAAACTGGCCTGACCTGGCCATTAAGCATGCATTGTCTCTCTGCTTTAAACATTTGCTATGTCGCAAAGACAAGAAAAAATGCCCTTAAGATAAAGATGCAACTCCCCCACATTGACATCTCCTTAAGGATAAGCATCTCTCCCTAGGCTAGGAATTGATTGCTGTGCTCACCTGTGACCACTCAGCTCAAGACAACAGACCGGCCACTGTGTCCACCCAGACAGCAGACCTGCCTGCTGTGTCCATCAATCGCTGTGCCGACAGAGCAGTTTCATGACTAATGTAAAAGGGACATTCCAATCATACGTGAAACATTCTCTTTGAGGGTATATAACCACTCTGTACACCCCACATCTTTGGTGCCTTTCCCTCCTTAGAGAAGGAAGGCCCCGGACCGTGGTCCTCACATTTTGGCTCAGAATAAACTCAACCAAATTTTCATTTATAGATTGGTTATAGATTATTTTCATCAACACCTCAGTGACATAAAGGGACAGAACCACCCCCAAAAAGGTGCTTCTATCAATAGCAAGTATGAACATGTTGTTAGATTGCTATGATAGCTACCAATGGAAAGGTACACATAAATGCCTTTTTTTTTTTTTTTTAAATGAAAACAGAAGGAGTTTTGAAAGGGGTGGTGGGAGGACAAACCAGAAAAATTTGGACGGAATTTAGGCTGCTAAACCGACACATCCCAGCAAGTTGTTTGGACTCCAGAGTTCCCCTCTGGAAACTGGGCCTTTCCCCTGAATTAGGAATGTCCTGTGTGTCCCTATTCCCTCCCCCAGCTACACTCTTGGGTTCAAGAAGGGCGCACTCCCACGCCCTGCAGGCAGCCTAGTAGAGGGCGTGCATCAGATCCTCCCTGCTGGCTAGTCCCATCTCGGTCACCTACTGACTGTGCCCTGGGGTAAACTGCTTAATCTGTTTTCTCACTCATAAAATGGAAATGGTTAACAATACAGTTCTGCAGGCGCTGGCCCAGTGGCAAAACGGTTAAGTTCCCACGTTTGTTTGAGCAGCCTGGGGTTTGCCGGCCGGGCCTAGCACCACTATCTCCCCCTGCTGCCGCAAGTCCCACATATCATGTAGAGGAAGATGGGCACGGACGTTAGCTCAGAGCCAGTCCTGCTCAGCAAAAACAGGAGGACTGGCGGCAGATGTTAGCTCAGGGCTCATCTTCCTCAAAAAAGAAAAGTGACCCAAAAAAGGAAGACAGTTCTGCAGAATGGTTGCCAGATCTCATTTCCTTAATACGTACTGCTCAGCACATCTGTTTGCACTTGCTGGGAGGTCTGGCAACTTTCAACTAATTCCATAAATCGCATTTCCACCGCAGCCTGAGCGGCCGGCTCTCCGAACCTGCTGGTAGGTCAACACGAAGTGAAACAAAACAGCACTCTACAGTGTGCTTCAACCGCAAAGCCACGCCGCGACAGGCGCTTCTCCCAGTCTGCCCAGGTCTGTGGAGGGTGCCAGGGCGAGGGCAGCCCTCGGAGGGCCGGCGGCTGGCGCACCGCCACGCCGCTTCCTCTCCCCAAGGTGACAGCGACCTGCGCGCCCACCCCAAAGCTCGACGCGCGGGCCCAACACCTCCCCTGGCGCCGGTGGCAAGAGCGCGGCGGCTCGGGGCTGTTTACCTGCCAACGATGGCCACCACGCCGGCCGCTGAGGACGCCATGGCCACGGCGCCTGGCTGCCCAGGAACGGCAGTGCCAGCGCGGAGAGCGGCGGCGGCGCGGCCCTCCGGCCCTCGGGCTGAGCCGGGTCCCCGCGCCGGCGGGCGTCCCCCGCGCCCATTGGCCGCGCCTCGAGCCGCGTCGGGCGCGCTGGCCCGGATAGGCTGCGGGCAGGGCCGGGGGCGGGCCCGCCGCCTCGGCCCCCATTGGGCGCGCGCCGGGGGGGGAGGAGCCGCCTCCCCGCCGCCGCGGCGCCACGGGTGGGAGGAGCGCGCGGAGCTGGCGGCCAGCAGAGGCAGCCCAGGCGGCGCCGGGCGGGAAGCGCGAAGCCCGGCCGCTGCGGAGTCCGGTCATTCTTTTTTTCCTTTTCAGCTTTCAACCGTGCACCCTAAAAACCGTACATAGGAGGATGCCCCTCCAGGCGGGCGCAAGGCTCGGCCCACCGCTCTCGCTGTCACCAGAATTTCCCTTTTTAAGATATCAGCACCTCTTCAATACAGGCCAGCTCAGGCCTTGAAACTAAGGACGGTTATTGCTGAGTTTACGCCCACAATACGTTTCTAGAAAGATACCTGCAGCCTTTTTCCACAGATGAGATTGAGGCTCAGGAACTTTGGGACAGCAGAGAAGGAAAGCTCCGAAGGTATCAACCCGTGAAACTGGAGGACTTACTTGAATTCCACTATATTATGCTAAGGAGACTGAGGGTAGAGCCTCTTGAACTTTACTTCCTCCTTAGAGAGGCACAGTCGGTTTCTGTATAAGAAAAAGGAAATGTCCCGGTACCTGACTCCTGGCTCTTTTTGGAGCTCAAGAACAAATAACAGACAGAGAGGAAAGGGGATCATACATCGCATGACAACAGTCTGGGTCCACACAGCACAAACTGAAGGGAAGTGCTACAGTCATGCGCTTCAAGGCGATGAGACAATACTCAAGCAGAAAACATGTCGGACGCGGACGGACTCAGATGACACATGGAGCTCTTCCTTTACTTTCCCCTGAGTGAGGAGCATGGAAAGAGGAATGTCAGAGGGGGGTAAGCTTTAAAGAACGATTTCACAAATTATCAACAAATGCTTGAAAAGATGCTCAACTCAAGAGAAGAGAAATGAAAAGTAACACCACAAAGATAAGTCATCTTTCACCAATCAAATTGGCTAAAATTACAAAGATTGATACTATTCCCATACTGGCAATGAAGTCTTTCAGACATACGACTCTTTCCTACACAGTTGAAGGCAGGCTTAAATTGACACAGCCTTTCGGAGAGAAATGTTACAGGATATTGTTGAGAGAGTAGTCAGCCATGAGCCCTGAGCGTTCCTGCACATTCTTGCTGCGTGTACCAGAGTGTAAAGTTTGTCCATCTCCTGATGCTGAGCAGTTTCTGTAGCTGCCCACACAGACAGCCACACAGGTCAAGGCACGCACAGAGAACTCTGTAACTGCACACTCCAAGAGTGGAAGGGGGACTGGCTTGTTTGCTGGTAGCTACAATGTTTGTTCTTTGCTAAAAAAGTGCTGGTCCCTTGGCCCATTGCAAATGCCAGGGTCATCTTGCCCTCTGTGTAACCCTGGGAGAATTGGGCTGCAACAACTGGTGTAAATATGCTGACACGCTAGCTATTGCTTTTGCTGTGAGTAATCTTTTATCACTAAGCCAGGAGTCTCATGTCTTCTGTCAGCTTCCACAAAACTGTGGCAAGCTAACCTGTTAGTATGCAATAAGGTGAAAATCTCAAACCCCTCACAGTTCTTGACGTATCAAAATTTAATATGTATCTGCCCGTTGGCTTTGCAATTCCAATCCTAGAGATGTGCTGTACAGAAATACTCACAAGTGGACACAAAGGTAGACAAAGTTGTTTATTTCAGCATAGAAGTAGAATAGAAAAAATTGAAACATTAGATAGGATATTAATGCAATATTAAAATAGAAAAATGTTGAAAACACAATGAATATCTATCAATAAGAAACAGTTTTAAGGATTATGGTACAGGGAATTTCTGCTTCTTGCCAAGATGGAGTAACAGGACCAAACTTAAGTTCCTGCCTTAAACAAATAGAAGACCCCCCAAAATAGAGGAAAAAATGGTCTCAGATATTGGAAAAGAGGGAGCCAAGGATTGTGATCCCTGAGTCCATAAATATACACAGTCTACTGATTTTCAACAAAGGTATAAAGGCAATTCAATGGAAAAAGGATAGTCTTTCCAACAAATGGTGCTGGAACAGTTGGATATGCACAGTTAATAATAATGGTAGCCTCTTATCATATACAAAAAGTAACTCAAAATGTATCATAGACCTAAGTGCAAAACTTAAAACCATAGAACATCTAAAAGAAAACATAGCAGAAATCTTTGTGACCTTGAGTTGGGCAAAGATTTCTTAGATATGACACCAAAAGCTTAAAATGCAAAAGAAAAAGTTGATAAATTAGACTTCATCAAAATTAAGAACTTATAGGTTTTCAAAGACAATCTTTTTTCTTTTTTTTTTTTTTTTTGCTGAGGAAGCTTGGCCCTGAGCTAACATCCATTGCCAGTCTTCCTCTGTTTTGTACATAGGATGCCACCACAGCATAGCTTGATGAGCAGCGCATGGGTCCACGCCTGGGATCTAAACCCACATATCCCAGGCCACCAAAGCAGAGCATGTGAACTTAACCACTACACAGCTGGGCCAGCCCCTCAAAGACAATCTTAAGAGAATGAAAAGATAAGCCACACACTGGGGGAAAATATTTACAAATTACAACTCTGTTACAGGACTTGTTTACAAAATATATTAAGAATTCTCAAACTCAATAATTTTTAAAAACAGTATAAAAATATGCAAAACTAAAACAAAGAAGCCAAGTAAAAAATGGGCAAGACATTTAGACATTTCTTCAAAGAAGATATACAAATAGCCAACAAACATATGAAAACTTGCTCAATATCACTAATCATTAGAAAAGTTCAATCCAAAAGCATGATGAGATACCACCTCACACCCATTAAAATGGCTACTATAACAAAAAAAAGAAAAGAAAAGAAAAGAAAATAGCGAGTATTGGTGAGGACTGAAGAAATTGAAATCCTTATGCATTGCTGGTGGGAATGTAAAGTGGTGCAGCCACTATAGAAAACAGTGTGGCAGTTCCTCAAAAACTTAAAAATAGAATTATCATATGATCCAGCAATCCCACTTCTGGGTATATTCACAAAAGGATTGAAAGTAGGTCTTAAAGACATATTTGTACGCCCATGTTCATAGCAGTATTATTCACCACAGCCAAAAGTGGAAGTAGTTCAAGTGTCCATCAACAGATCAATGGGTGAACAAAATGTGGTATCTACACATGATGGAATATTTTTCGGCCTTAAAATGGAAGAAAATTCTGACACATACTACAAAATGGATGAACCTTGAAGCCATTATGCTAAGTGAAATGTCAGTCAGAAAAGAACAAATGTTGTATGATTCCACTTATATGAGATACCTAGAGTAGACTAATTCCTAGAGACAGAAGGTAGAATGGTGGGTACCAGGGGCTGAGGGGAGGTGGGGAATGGGGAACTATGGTTTAATGGGTATGAAGTTTCGGTTTGGAAAAATGAATAAGTTTTGGAGACAGATGGCAGTGATGGTTGCACAATATGAGTGTACTTAATGCTACAGAAATGTACACTTTAAAATGGTGGGGTAAATTTTATGTTACGTATATTTTACCACAGTAAAAAATTTTTTGTTTTTAAACTTTTTTGTTGTTTGATGGAAATAAAGTTTCAGTTGTGCAAGATGAAAAGAGTTCTGGAGATTGGTTGCACAACAATATGAATGTACTACTGAATGTACACTCAAAAGTGGTTAAAATGATACATTTTATATTCTATATACTTTACCCAACTTTTTAAAAATGGCCAAAAGATTTAAACAGACATTTCTTGAAAGAAGATATATGACTAGAAATAAGCATATGAAAAGATGCAAACATCCTAGTCATTAGGGAAATGCTAATCAAATCCATAACGAGATATCATCACATATCTAATAGAATGGTTAAAATTTTTTTTAAAAAAACCCTGACAATTCCAGGTGTTAGGAAGGATATGGAGCAACTGAAACTCTCATACATTGCTAGTGGGAATGCAAAATAGTATAGTCCCTTTGGAAAACAGTTTGACTTTTATAAACTTAAACATAAATATAGTATATGTAAATTCCTATAAATATTCCTTAAACATATATAAAGATGTATGTAAATTCCTATATAGAATTTCTATCAGCTTCCACAAAATGCCAGAATTTCTGTTCTGAAGTGTTTACCCAAATGAAATGAAAACTTAGTTCACACCAAATGAAAACTAAGTTCACACTAAAAACCTGTAGGTAAATGTTTATGTCTGCTTGCTCACATTCCCAAGATTGGAAACAACCCAACAACCGGCAAACGGAAAACCAATCTGTGGTACATCCATAGAACAGACAATAAACGGAATGAACTCTGCAATAAGAAAGAACGAACTACTGAAGCAGTCAATATGGAGGAATCCAAATGAAGTATGCTAGATGATAGAAGCCAGACTTGAAAGAATATATACTATATAATTCTATTTATATGAAATTCTGTAAATGGCAAAATGATTGGGGTATAGAACAGATCAGCAGTTGCCAAGAGTTGGGGGTTTGGTGAGGGGTTGAATACAGAGGAACAGCAAGAGAGAATACAAGGGGGCTGGCCCCGTGGCCCAGTGGTTAATTTCAGTGCACTCCTCTTCAGCAGCCCAGGTTTGGTTCCTGGGCACAGACCTACACCACTTGTCAGCAGCCATGCTGTGGTGGTGACCCACATACAAAATAGAGGAAGATTGGCACAGATGTTAGCTCAGGGTGAATCTTCCTCAAGGAAAAAAAAGAGAGATAATACAAAATGTGGGGGAGATATAACCATTTTGTATCTTGATTATGGTGCATAGTTACTCTATGCATTTGGCAGAACTCTTAGAATTGTATGTAAATTTTTAAATAAGATCTCAAATCTATGATCGAAACTTTCATCTTAAGAAACTGGAAAAGGAAAGGTAAATAAATCTCAAAGTTATCAGACAGGAAAGTATAGAAATCTATGAAATGGAAAACTGAATAACAATAGAGGAAGTTAGTAATAGAGAAAACCAATGAAACCAAAAGCTGGTTCTTTGAAAAGATTGATAAAATAGATAAATTCTTAGCCAGATTGGACAGGGAGAGCAAGAGAATACAGAAATTGCCAATATCAGGAATGAAAACAGGTACATCATTACAGATCCTACAGAAAATAAAAGGATAATAAGAGAAATTTGTGAACAATTTTATGTCAATAAATATGACATATTTTTTTGAAATGGACAAATTCCTTGAAGGAAGCAAACAACCAAGCCTCGCTCCAGAAGAAGCAGATAACCTCTAGGAGAGAAATTCAATCTGGAGTTTAGGACCTCCCCTAAAGAAAACTCTAGGCTCAGATGTCTTCAAGGGTAAATTCTCCCAAGAATTTAAAGATTAAATAACACCAACTGTACGCAAACTCTTCTAGAAAGTATAAGAGGGGGAAACATTTCCAACTTATTTTATGAGGCCAGCATTACCCTGATATCAAAACCTGACAAAAACAGTAAAAGAAAAGAAAACTACAGACTAATATCCCTCGTGAACACAATGCAAACATTCTTTTAAAAATATTAGTAGATTGGTGCTGGTCCAGTGGCATAACAGTTAAGTTTTCGCACTCCACTTCAGAGCCCTAGGTTCACTGGTTTAGATCCTGGACATGGACTTAGAGGTCCACACTACTTATCTAGATGTGCTGTGGCAGGTGTCACACATATACAGTAGAGGACGATGGGCACGAGTGTTAGCTTAGGGCCAATCTTCCTCAAGAAATAAATAAATAAATTAGCAGATTAAGTCTAACAATATATATAAAGGGTAAAAGGTAAAACATCATAACTAAGTGAAGTTTATCTTAGGAACATAAGTTTGTCCAAACATTCAAAATGTAATTCACCATATAAACAGACTAAAAAAGAAAAAAAGTATGATCATTTCAATAGTTGTAGAACAAGCATCTGTCAAAATTCGTTGTCCATATGTGAAATGAACTACAAAAAATGAGGATTGAAAGGGGACTTCCTCTACCTAATAAAGGGCATCTACAGAAAACCTATAGCTAGTATCATTCTTAATAGTGAAAGACTGGATGCTGTCCCTCAACATTGGGAATAAAGCAAGAATATTCACTTTCACCATTTCTTTTCAACATTGTATTAAAAGTTCTATCCAATACAATAATGCAAGAAAAAGAAATAAATAGCATAAAGATTGAATAGGAAGAGATAAAACTGTTTATTTGCAGATGACATGGTTGTATACTTAGGAACTGCTAGGAAATCTTTAGAAAACCTAATAGAACTCATAAATGAGTTTAACACATTTGTAGATACAAAGTCAATACCCCAAAATCAATTGTAATTATACTTAAGAGCAATGAACAATTAGAAATCAAAATTTAAAAACAATGTAATTTACAATAGCATAGGAAACATTAAATGCTTATGAATAAATTTAACAAAATTTAGGTAATACCTATCCAAAATCTATAGAACTTTGCTGAAAGAAATTAAAGAAGTTGTAAACAAATGGAGAGATATAATCATCATAGAACAAAAAACTCAATATTAAGATTTCAGTTCTCCTCAAAATGATCTATAGAGTCAATGCATTCTTGAACAAATTTTCATAAGGTGTTTTTTTTTTACTTTTCTTTCTTTTTTGAGGAAGATTAGCCCTGAGCTAACATCCGCTGCCAATCATCCTCTTTTTTGCTGAGGAAGATTGGCCCTGAGCTAATATCCATGCCCATCTTCCTCCACTTTATGTGGGATGCCTGCCACAGCACGGGTTGATAAGCACAGTAGGTCTGTGCCCGGGGTCTGAAACAGTGAACCCTGGGCTTCCAAAGTGGAGCACACGAACTCAACTGCTATGCCACTGAGCTGGCCCCCTTATAAGGTTTTTATTTATAGAAATTAAAATGTTGATTTTAAACTTTATATATGGAAATGCTAATGACCTAGAATTTGGAAGATTTACTCTAAAGTTACAGTTATTAAGACAGTATGGCAGGAGAGATAATCCAGAAATAGACCCATGCATATATGTCAATTGATTTTGATAAAGATGCCAAAGTAATTCAAAGAAGAAAGCACAGCCTTTTTGAAAGACAGTGCTGGAACAACTAGATATTCATATGCAAAAACAAATTTACTTCATACCATATATAAAAATTAACTTGAAATCAATCTTAGACATATGTATAAGAGCTAAAACAATGAAACTTATAGAATAAGAAAACAGAAGAAAGACCACCTTTGTGACCTTTGATTAGGCAAAGGTTTTTTAGATAAGACACAGAAATGAATTCATAAAAGCAAAAATTGACGAATTAGACTTCATCAAAACTATAAACTTCTGCTCTTCAAAAGGCACTGTTAAGAAAAATGAAAATACCAGCCACACACTGGGAGAAACCATTGGCAAAACACATATTAGGTTGAAAGCTTGTGTTCAAACTGCACAAAGAAATCTTGGAACTCAATAATACAGAGGTTGTGAGGTGCTTCTATCTATATATTCATTCATTCAGCCAACAAATACTCACACTGCGCCCCCACCTTAGGCTAAACACTTTGCTAGGAGAGAAGGAATAGATTGACAAGGTCCTGCTCCCATGGAGCTTATATTTGGAAGTTGGCAAGAAATAGGTAAATGGATAAGATAATTTCGGAGAACGGTGGTTACTATTGAGTAACTAAAAAGAGGTAATGAGATACTGACTGTCCAGTGGGAGGCTGTAGAGGTGCTGATTTAGATTGAATAGAAATCCTCTATGAGAATATGATTTTTTTTTCCTGCTGAGGAAGATTTGCCCTGAGCTAACAGCCATGCCAATCTTCTTCTGTTTTGTATGTAGAACGCCACCACAGCATGGCCACTGACAAGTAGTGTAGGTCAGCACCCAGGAACCGAACCTCGGCCACCAAAGCAGTGTGCATTGAACTTAACCACTAGGCCACGGGGCCAGCCCCAGATTTATTTCTTTTAATTGTGAATCTGAATACTTCTGGAGACAGGTCCATGGTCCACTGAGTTATCAATGTTGTCAAGCTAGTTGCTGGCAGGAGTGGCCAGCAAGGGGCTCTCCCGCTCTCAAGGGTCAGACATAAAGAGGGCCCTCATGACAGGATCCATGTGTATTATGTAGGTAAGGACAAGAGCCAGTGAACTTTGAGTTCTCCCTATTTACGTAATCACACTTGTACCCATGGCTCCTGGAGGCCTAGGGAAGCTTGAATTACAATAATAATAATTCATATTAGTGTCATTCTTCTAGTATATGAAATTATTTCACTTCATTAGCCCATTTGATCCTCACAATCTTGTTTTTTTTTGTGGGGTTTTTTTGCCAAGAAAGATTAGCCCTGAGCTAACATCTGTGCTAATCTTCCTCCACTTTATATGTGGGTCACTGCCCACAAACCCCAGCTGCCTAAGTGGAGTGCACTGAACTTAACCACTATGCCAGGGGGCCAGCCCCATGATCCTCACAATCTTTTAATCGTTGTTTTCCTCATCTTAGATGTGAGAAAACAGGACGTTCAAATAGGCAAGTTCAGCAACTTTCATTTGCTTAACCTCATTCATTAAATATTTATTGGGCATTTCTTATGTACCAATCAATATTCTGAATCAGCACTGTCCAAGAGAACTTTCTGCGGTGGTGGGAAGGTTCTGATTCTTTTTTTTTTTTTTTTTTTGAGAAAGATTAGCCCTGAGCTAACTGCTACCGATCCTCCTCTTTTTGCTGAGGAAGACTGGCCCTGAGCTAACATGCATGCCCATCTTCCTCTACTTTATATATGAGATGCCTACCACAGCATGGCTTGCCAAGCAGTGCCACATCCGCACCCGGGATCCAAACCAGCGAACCCCAGGCCGCCAAGAAGTGGAATCTGTGCACTTAACCACTGCGCCACTGGGCCGGCCCCGGAAATGTTCTATATCTGTGCTTTCCGATATGGTAGCCACTAGTCACCCGTAGCCACTGATACTTGAAATATGGCTAACATGGCTGAGGAACTCAATTTTTATTTTATTTTATTTTAATTAATTCTAATTTACATTAAATAGCCACAGGTAGCTAGTGGCCATCGTATCTGATAATTCAGTTTTAGACGTTGGGGCAGAGTGATGAACAAGACAGATAAAGACCTCCGGTCTCATAGAATTTATATTCTAGTAAAAGACACAGAAAATAAAAAGTAGACAAAAAATAAATGGCATAATATATAAGGAAATAAAAATTGAGGTCATGATAAGTGCTATGTAGAAAATAAAGCAGGTTAAGGAAATTAAGAATGAATGTGGGTGAGGGAGATGCTTTTTTAAATCAACAGTTAGGAAAGGCCTCTCCTAGAAGCGAAGTTTGGAATGTTCAAATAATTATACGGATTTATAATAAAACCCTAAATCCTTTGCTCTCTTCACCACAAATGATCCAAAATTGTCCTCGTCTTTTCAATAGCCAAGCCCTACTTCCTCTTGGAAGCTATGACTACTTCACCCCGTGATGGAGGAGCACTCTTTTCTCCGAGCTCCCAAGCTTGCTGTAAGCACTACTTGGTACATTCCGTTATTCATTCACTCAGTTTTTCATTGTACGAGTCACTATGTTAAGAAATGCTTAATGTTTAGTCTTCAGCTATATAGTCAACTTCTGAAGTTTAAGGCCTGTGCCTCATTTTTCCTTACTAAGCACATAATAGGTCTTTAACAATGCTTCTGAAAGCTTTCTTCTGTTTATCTCCAAAAGCAAGGGAAAAAGCACATCCTTCTTCCCGTTTTCTTTTGTTTGTTTTTTCAGTTTGATATGCAGCGGAATATAGCACATGGATTCCAGCTTCAACTGAAAGTGTTAGATTCGTTTGTACCCCCACCCCCCCACAGAATACAAAAACAAATCAACAAACCTGAGTAGAATATAGAACAGAAAGATGGAAGACAGAAAAAGAGCAAAGAAAGTTGTATTCCAACACAAGCTGAGAAGAAATCAAATTCAAAATAGTGAACAGTAACTTGTCTTTCAGAGCCCTACTCAAATGTGGAGGAAGGAGTTGCTTCTGAATAAGTTGTTTAGAAATCATATAGCCAGCTTCAAAGTACTAGGGACAAAAAGTAAGTCATATCAGCAAAACGTTATACCACTTTAATGTACCACAGCATATAAAAATGATTAGAAAAATTATTTACATTGGATAAAATTTAGATGTAGGGTACGTTATTGTAAAAGAAATCTCAAAGTTTGTAAAAATGGATGTTTTTCATAACAATAAGCATTTTCTTTTCAGCTCTTTTTCTTTTCTTTTTTTTGAGGAAGATTAGCCCTGAGCTAACATCTGCTGCCAATCCTTCCTCCTTCTGCTGAGGAAGACGGGCCCTGAGCCAACATCTGCACCCATCCTCCTCTACCCCATATGTGGGATGCCCACCACAGCATCGTGTGCCAAGCGGTGCCATGTCCTCACCCGGGATCTGAACTAGCGAAGCCAGGCTGCTGAAGTGGACCGTGCGCGCTTAACCACTGCACCACGGGGCAGGCCCCACAATAAGCATTTTCTGTAAACTACAAAATTCATTTATGGAAATTAACTGTTTCATGTTCTATAAACACTCTGTACAGCACATGTCGGGTACACTGAAGGAGAGCCACTTGCTGTGGGAGCCCCGGCCTGGGCGTCCTCTCACTCTCAAGTCCGATGGCTCCAACAGCTCTGCCTCCCGACGTGGGCTGCATCTGTTTCCAGAGAAACAAAATCCACGTTCTCATGACAGCCAGTTGGCCAGTAAACCTCCGATCAGAAATTTCTTTTCAGTTAAAATGCCCTGAATTTTATATTTATCCTAAGCTTAAAGAATGTTCTCAAAAGATTTGTAATTGAATTTCAGTTTTGTAGTTTAAACCTCAGGAATAGTCTCCAGGAGCGTCCACAGGCACTGCCGGCTCCTAGCAAACTGTTTCACAGAGCAGTGCACACATCGCTCCCTACAGCTCCTCCTGCCCCTGTCTGAACACCCTGGTCACAGCCCTCAGCCTCCATTCCCCTTTTTCACGTTCTTTAAAATATCACGAGTAACACCGTACGTTAATACAGCACTTCACAAAATGTTTTCTCATCATCCGTTCCCTGCCTATGTTTATTCTGCTAAAGAAAGGAAAGGGAGGGAGAGAGAGAGGAAAGAAAAAGGGAAGTAAGATGACAATTTCTGAAGTGAGTGAAACAAGAGAAATGTTAGCATAATAAAACTGCTCCACAAAACAGTGTGCTGAATGCACTATCATTCACAGAGTCACCCAGCCGGAGAGACTATCGTCCTGAAGGGAGACAAAATGATTTAAACACGTCACCAAGCGAACCAAGAACTGTTTTTCTGTACAATTCTTTCCTCCTTAACATCACAGTAGTTTTGATAGTTTCTTTAGGGGGAACCAAAGACGGAAGATAGTTTGTATGTGTTGGGGAGATTTTGGGGGATATAGAAAGGTGTATCTCAAAACTGAAGTATTCCTCTCTATTTATATTAATCACATTTGTACCCATGGTCCCATGAGGCCTAGGGAAGCTTGCATTATACTATATTATTTATGCTACATAACACATATAATATATTGATATTATTATTTTAACAGAGTTAGCATATGAAGATAGAATTTTAAGCCATATCCTTGACAATTCTTTTTCCTTTTCTTTACCTATTAAACTTCACTGATTCACTTTCACTAATATAAGTGTTTTGATTTTAAAGAGTACCTAGAGCAAGTGAGAACCCATTTCATGCCTTTGTGTAAATAAGAAAAAGGCTCTTCTTCAAGACACTGTAGTCTCATCTGAAGAAGATTGTCATGCTATATTGATTTTTTAGGACAAGATACTTTACTGCCATCTTCTGGAAAGTTGTTTTGATTATTGTTATAAGTACCAAATCTATGATATCTGTAATGTGAGGAATATCTCCTTAAGTGTGTCCCCTTTGTGCAGGACACAACCTATACAACCATATAACAGAGGCTGTGATAAGTATCATATTGTCTAGGGAAATTTATGTGCTTGAATATAAGTATGTCCAGAAAGATGGTAGCCTCTTGTCAGAAACTTAAGATTTCATGACTATTATAATTACAGTGGCTCCTTTCCAAATAGTTTCTGAATTCACTCAGAGAAGATGTCATTCATGGGCTTCATCTTTGTCTAGACTCAGGATTCTGGAGGTAGAAACCAGGGCACAACTTGCTTTAACTGTACTCAGTTGTCTGTTTGAAAAAGTAGTTAGATAACCCATTACTGAAGCCCACCCTATAGATAACATCGGATGCTTGGTCACCATGGTAACAGGTGCTTAAGTTTTCCAGGAACTGAAAGCAACTCCTTGTCCAATTCAGGCCGATTAAGACAACTAGCTCATCAACAGTGCCTGCTTGAATGACCAATAGGTGACCTTCTGATGTCAGGGGGTGGGAAACTCTACCCTCAGATCATGGTAATGTCACCATTTTGTGAACATGTGTCCTATGAAGAGATGTGAGGTTCGACTAAGCTTGCACAGATCACCCGTTACCTCACTTCTCCTCACCTCCAGTCATCTATTCCCAGCCTGCCCCCTTGTCCCACAAATATCCCCTATCTGCATTCAGGGAGGTGTAGTTGAGATTTGTTCTCCTGTCTCCTCACTTGGCTGAGTTGAGAATAAACCCTCTCTCTGCTGCAAACTCGTCATCTCGGTGATTGGCATATCGTGCAGTGGACAAAATGAACCTGGTTCAGTAACAAGGTAATAGGAGGATGAGCAAGAGAATGGATGATGGAGATCCTTGATTTAAAAAAACCTGCAAAGATAGAAGATGAGAGTCTAAATCAACAAGCATGTAGTCTTACTTCAACAAATAGGACAATGAAGATCTTTACCTCAAGTAACCCTTGATTTTCTTTACTGGGGTTTTAGAGAAAGTACTTAGATGCCCCTTTCAAAGTCATTACTGGGTAGAGACACATTTTCAATGAAAAAGAACGACTCTCCTTGCCTTTTAGCATGGTTCAACAATTTTATACACAAGCCACCTCAAAAAAGACAAAAACCTATCATCTTCCCAAACCACTCCCACTTTCCCATAGCATTAAACATACTCACCCAATTATGAACCAAATGAATGGGAAGACTAGCAATGTTTCAGTGAAGTGACCCTAGTTCTTCCTAAGGAGAATTTTGAAGAGCACACATAAAGATAACACTAATTCATTTCCCAACATTCTGTATTGTATTTTCATAGACATTTAGAAGAATTTATCTCACACGTCTTTAAAAAATACTATCAGCTCACTAATGATTCTTTGGACCATGCTTTGCGGCTTACAAACAAACATAGCTTATTCAAAATTGCTTTTAAATGGTGCAGTCAGGTGACTTTAATATTCTGTCTATCCTCCTAGCATTGTCCAACAGAATGTCCTGTGATGATGGAAACGTTGTACATGTGTATGTTCCAATGCAGTAGTCACTAGCCACGTGTGGCTATTGAGCACTTGGAATGTGGCTAATGAGACTAGGGAACTGAATTTAATTTAAATTCATTTGTTTCATTTTAAATAGTCAGCTGTGGCTAATGGTTACCATATTAGACAGTGCAGTTTATATATGTTCTTCCCTCTGCCAGGAATGCCTTTTTTCTGGCTTATCCATTTCTGAAACTCCTATGAATGAATGAATGAATGAACATGTTATGTTAGACACCGTATATAGCTGATGCAGATCAATAAAAATATTTAATGCAAACAGTACAACACACTTAACTGCACTGTTTTGTGTCATCAAATATCTTTGTACAATATTCTAAAAAAGTTTTGGTTATTTGAGCATTCTTGCTTTTTGGTGATTTTTGGATGATGAACGGCTGGGAGTTTACTTTGGATTGGATAAGAGTTATTGGGGTTTTTTCAAACCACATTTCAGCCTTCACTGATCCTATTTTCAAGTTGAAAAGCTAAATTCACATCTATTATTATGAAACTGAATTAACTACCGATTCGAGCAAGTAGAAAAAATTGACATGTTATATTGGGGAATAAGACTTTTTATAAGAATGCTCTTCGGAAAGAAGAAAAAAGAAAGGCAAAGTGATGGAAATTTACTTTGCACATATATTGCATAAACTGCCCTTTTCAGAAATCAGCTTCGGTGCGGCATGAAGGCCACAGCTGCAACAGCAGCACAGCGTGTGAGGTTCATGAAAGGGCCAGAGCGTGCTGCTTTTTGAAGAAACCCTTTCACAAGGTCCCTGCTTTGCTCCAAGCACAGGAGGATGACATGGGCAGCAATTAGAGGACTACAGGCCGCCTTTTACTAGTTTCCATCCATAAAAGTTGTTTGAACATTTTTCAGTATTTTTCCACTTTTCGTTTTTCTCCTCTGCCCCGCTCTCGTGTTTTAATCGGCAATCTCCTTTCACGCTTGAATGCAGATTTATTACCTTAAATGTGGGCATTCTACTGATTTTTAAAGGTGAGAGATTTGTGGAAAAGGGAATCGTAACTTTTGAATATGAACTAAAATATACGTTAATACTAAGGAAATTCCCCTTAACAATAGTTAAAATTCCTTTCATTGTGGGCAACAGTCAAATGAGCAAGCAATGGAGTGCTGGGGTGGAGTACTCCCTCTGACAAGTGAGGAGAAGTCAGGAGGGATCAAAGCCTCAGAAGCAGCTAGAGCTGCCAGAGGCCAAGGCCAACACTTACTGTGACAAGACACAGTCCTAGAGAAGGCAGGGACTTGTCCAAAGTGACACAACAATTCAGTGGCAATGCTCGAGGTAGAAGCCAGAGTCTCTGACTCTTAGGAAGGTAAGCTTTCCATGGCCAATGCTTCTCAGTTTCTCCCAGCAAGGAACTCCAGTGGCAGAGGAGAATGAACACGCTTCCCTCCTCAGGGCACAGGAGACACCTCTCCCAAACTTAATATTTCATTGCAGTTTAGAGTGCTTTCTTAAGAATCTATAATAATTTACATTCTACTCTAAAGTACATCCATATTTGTGTTAATATAAAGTAATATTTGAAATTCTTTACCAATTTAAATTACCTAAATTTTTCTCCCAAAACACATTTGAGTAACACTGATGTTTCAGAAAAATTCATCACTTTCTTTCATACCTCTGGCATAATGCCACAAATCCCCGGGCATATTTGAGAAGTACAGCAGTCCATGAAACTTTGCAGAAATCAGGCCATAGGCTGAAAAAAATATTGAATTATCGCTACCTTTTCTTGATAGCGCCTATCCAAATTAAGCTTAAAAATAGCATTTTTGCTTGTGTGAGGAAGTCATAGTCTTTCTTTACTGCCATCTTTAGCTTCTGTTTTCTTAACCCAGTGAGAGGAAGACGGCACAATTTTATGCTGAAAGCCAAAGGTTCCTTGATTTGTAAACTTTCTCGTAAGATGGAGATGAACTTGGAGAGAAAAAGTTGAATTATTGGGGCTGGCCCCGTGGCCGAGTGGTTAAGTTCGCGCACTCCGCAGCAGGCGGCCCAGTGTTTCGTTAGTTCGAATCCTGGGCGCGGACATGGCACTGCTCATCAGACCACGCTGAGGCAGCGTCCCACATGCCACAACTAGAAGAACCCACAACGAAGAATACACAACTATGTACCGGGGGGCTTTGGGGAGAAAACGGAAAAAATAAAATCTTTAAAAAAAAAAAAAAAAAAAAAAAAAGTTGAATTATTAAGTGTAATTTAGACTAAGCATAAATATGCTTTAATTATTAAATTGGTTGCTATGCACAAGAAGTATATGATATTAATCATTAATATTATAATTATGTAACTATTCTATGTGGTTATGTAATTATATATAATTATATTCTTATCTATTATTATGTAATAATTATTAATCACTAATGTTGTTATTGCTAATTATTCTCAATATAAGTGAACTTGAATTATTAAATGTAGTTTTCACTCAGTCTGGCAAGCTTTATGGGTTGGATAAAAAGAATGTGCAAGTCCAAAAATTTTCTTGAATTCTGCAATCCCTCACAAACAAAATCATGGCAAAACTGATAGGAATAGAAACTGAAGTTTTGCTTATACCTAGAAAGTGGTAAACATAACACAATTGTCTGAAATCTCCAGTTAACTGAGGCTTTTTTTCAACTGAAAAACTATCATTTGGGGATGGAAAATCGAAGAGTTATGATAAATATGTGAACAATTCTAGACGTTTACACAAATCAATACTTAGGCTCTTCTTTGTTGTATACATTAAGAGTTTTTGGTAGGAGTACCAAAAGTTAGGAGCTACCAAGGTTAAGAGCATGATTACGGCATTTTAGAACTAAAGTGGAAAGAATGATCCAGGACAAGAAAATGGATTCAAAAGAGAAAGAAGAGGCAAAAGCAACTGTCTTTTTTTTTTTTTTCGGTGAGGAAGTTTGGCCCTGAGCTAACATCTGTGCCGATCTTCCTCCATTTTGCATGTGGGATGCCACCACAGTGTGGTTTGATGAGTGCTGTGTAGGTCCGTGCCCAGGATCCAAACCCATGAACCCTAGGCTGCCACAGCAGAGTACGTGAACTTAACTACTACACCACCAGGCTGGCCCCTAACTGAGTGTCTTGTACTGACTGAATGACTAGCATACTTGAGTGGTTTTGTAGCCAATGTCATTGATTTTATTTTTGTGTGTACCTTTGAGCTGGGTTACTTTATCACTAGAAGGTCAAGAGCTTGCCTTTTTCATCCTTTAAAAGTTATGATAATGCTTAGTCATTATCTACCTTGACTAATTCCTCTCTGGCAAGCAATACACTGTTAGATTAGAGGCTGGACTTTAGTAAGTACTTCCTAGTTATAAATTAGAATTCCTTAAACTCTGCCTTCTTTATTTCACATGCTACCATTGGGGCATGTGATAGTGTGGGTACAACTTAAAACCCCTCCAGCCTCCTCGTATGTTACACATTAATTTCAACTTGTTAATGCCTGTGGGTTTTGTGGTGTAAATGGACATAGGACGTTTCACTGGGGTAATTTACAGTCCAATGTCCATTTATTTTAGAGCAGATTGAAATTATTGGCAAGCTAAAGTTATTTTGTAACTTGCAAGTAAGAAATCTTGCAAGCCTGAGCACAAATTGTGATACTTTGGTTACACTGTGGGTACTCTGTCCACAATTTAGGATCTAAAGATCCTGCCCAAGGGCCATGAAGAGGATTTCTCTGGGCTTGATTGGTGCCAGTTGGAAAACAGTGTTTCTCACATTAAGAAATATGAATCTCACTTAGATGGCTCTGAAGGAAGAGAGGACAGAACATTTGATGTAGAATATGCAAAATTAAGCCTAGTTTTTGCACATTTCAACACGAAGAGAAACCCTGATAAAACACCCAGGTAGGAGTATCTTTTTCTGCTTTGTCATGTAAACAGTAAAAGAAAAAGGGGTCTGGAACTTCAGTGATCATATTTTCATTTTTTTTAATTTTTATTTATTTATTTTTTTTGAGGAAGATTAGCCCTGAGCTAACACCTGCTGCCAATCCTCCCCTTTTTGCTGAGGAAGACTGGCCCTGAGCTAATATTGATATCGACCCTGATATCAGTTTCCCCACATTAAACCCAGCATATATGGGGTTAAAACCAAAACACTCATTCTCTGCTTACTCTCTGGCTTCCTGGCTCCGGAATCCACTGTCCTCCATGAAGACAAACACCGCCAAGGACAAGCACCTGGACTATCTCCTCCCGCAAAGAGATCCGGGCTGGTGGGAAAGCTGCTGACCACCAAGGTCACGGGCTCCCTCCTCTCTGCAAGTGTCTCAAGGCCAAAGACAGGCTGGTGGGAAAGCTCCGACCAGCAAGGACATATGCTCCCCTTCCCCTACCTAAAACCCCAAATGAAAACCCTTCCTTTTAGCTTTTCAGGGAGTTTGGGATTTGAGTGTTAGCTGCCCTCTCTCCTTGCTCAGCGCTGTGCAAAAACAAAATTCCTACTTTCTTCCACCACACCCGGTGTCAGAGATTGGCTTGCTGTGCAACGGGTGAGCGAACTCACTTCAGGTAACAATATCCGTGCCCATCTTCCTCTACTTTATATATGGTACGCCTACCACAGCATGGCTTGCCAAGTGGTGCCACATCCACACACGGGATCCGAACCAGTGAACCCCAGGCCGTTGAAGCAGAACGTGCGAACTTAACCACTGCGCCACTATGCCAGCCCCAGTGATCATATTTTCAGAACACCGAGTGGTGATTATCCTCCCAATAAGTATAAAATGTATTGTAAGTTTTACTGGTCATGTTATTAGCCCCAGGAAAGAACTGGTCTCAGTTGTTTGAAAAAGGAGAAAAAAAAATTTCATTCTGCATTTTCAGGCTAATTTGCTTTTAACTTTTAGGGTAAAAAAATGTCACGATAATTTTAAATATTTAACAGGCAATCACGGCATTTCATGGTATTTGTCTGGGCAGAACAGGTGAAAGGTTTTCATAGTGCCTAATAAATTACTTGTTAGATAAAGTTTTGCCGCGCCAGGGTGGTAATCCAGTGGTGAGCAGTAACATGTGGTCGACTTGGGTAAACTTCTATGAATAAATAGTAATTATAAAACTGTGTTACATGCTCTGATAGCAGAAGGTCAACATGCTATAGGAATACAGGACTTAACATAAACCAGGTGTTATGGCCTGAATCATGTCCCCCCAAATTCATATGTTGAAGCCATAACATATAGAACCTCAGAATGTGACTGTATTTGGAGATAGAGCCTTTATTTATTTTATTTTATTTTTTATTATTTTTTAAAATTTTTATTTTATTTTATTTTTTTAAAAAAGATTAGCCCTGAGCTAACATCTGCTGCCAATCCTCCTCTTTTCACCGAGGAAGACTGGCCCTGAGCTAACATCCATGCCCATTTTCCTCTACTTTATATGTGGCACACCCACCACAGCATGATGTGCCAAGTGGTGCCATGTCCGCACCCAGGATCTGAACCAGCAAACCCCAGGCCACCAAAGCAGAATGTGCGCACTTAACCGCTGCGCCACCAGGCCACCCAGAGATAGGGCCCTTAAAGAGGTGATTAAGTTAAAATGAGACCCTTAGGATGGGTCTTAATCCAGTTTAACTGGTGACCTTGTAAGAAGAGAAGATTAAGACACACGAGAGACACAAGGGGTAGCTGCACAGAGAGACCATCACGTGAAGAGGCAGCATGAGAGGGACCACCTGTAAGGCAAGGAGAGAGGCCTCAGAAGAAACCAAACCTGCTGACACCTTGATCTGGGAATTCTAGCTCCCAGAACAGTGAGGAAATTAATTTCTGTTGTTGAAGCCCCTCAGTCCGGTATTTTGTTATGGCAGCCCTAGCAGATTAATACACCAGAATTAGGGAAGGCCTCCTGGAGAAAGGGGTGGCTAGGCTAAGCGGACTGTAGGAAAGATCATTTTAGGGAAAGAGAATAGCATGTGTGAAGGCCTAGAGGTGAGAGAGATCATGATACCTTCCAGTGACTTGAAAGAAGTTAAGTATGGCTGGGGCATAATGTGCAAGAGGAGGGTAAAAGGATGGGAGGTGTCATGGACATCTGTCATTTTTGGCTGTTCAACATCCGAATACCTTTTGTGCTTGAGGAGAATCTCAAAATAGGTGGGAAGAAGCTTAAGGGGAACAGATGCCCTTTCTCTGAGCTCCCTGGAAGCCAGGACATGGCATTTGACCTAAATACAGCCAGCTCATGTTCCTTTCTGGGACTGTGACTCAGGAAGGGAGAGGGAGATGAAGGGTAGGATGGTTAAAAGTGGTTCATGCTGCCCATGGTGGTACCTAGGGTCTAGTGGTAGGGCAGAAAGTGCCAGAAGCAACAGAGTACAGCTGTATGACAACGTTTCCAACGGCAAGATGGGAGGTATCAAGATGGCAGGTACCTACAGCAGTAGACTAAGTAGGGTGACCAATTTGTCCTGGTTTGCCCAGGATTTTCCTGGTTTTACAACAGAAAATCTCACATCCTGGGAAATCCCTCAGGCCTGACCAAACTGGGAGGGTCGGTCTCCATAACTCAGGCAGACAGTTCCTGTGGTACAATTTCGGCTGTGCCTCATCTCCCTGAGCTTCTGTTGTTTTTCCAAGCCTTGTTCTTTAGCTTCTCTGATAACTCAATGAGTTACTTGATATCTTTCAAAAAATTCCTTTTCTCCTTAAGTTAGCAAGAACTGGTTTTTCTTGGCTGCAACAAAGAATCCTGAGTACTGAGACTGTGAAGGGCCTTAAAAGCCACATTATGGAGTTTAGACCTTGTCCAGAGGTCCAGGCAGAGTAGGGAGAGGGGGCGTCAAAAGGTTTTGAGCAGAAAATAATGTGATCAGATTTTCACTTAAGGATGATTACTTTGGCTAGAGTGTGGAGAACAGACCGAATGAGAACAAGCAGGAAGAGTAAAAAGGAAGCAGTGAGAAAAGTTAGGAAGTTATGGTAACGAGACAGACAAGAGGAGATGGTTGCCTAGCCCTCCAGGTGGTAGGGGGATGGAGAGAGGTGCAATGGTTGGAGGGAAATGTAGCAGGCTAGATAGAATTATTGATGAATGACAGACAACCAAGACCTTTAAGAACACTGACCCTGAAACCATGAGAGCATGAACTCAACATAGAAAACCAGACTGAACATGCCCATCCTCCACCATCTTACACTAAATAAATGTCCACAAGGCTGCTGCTTACTTCTTCCTGGCTGCTGGCCACTACAGACGATCTGCAGTTGCCATCAACAGTTGACTGTGAATAAAGGGAACATTGTACCTCTTACCAGAGCCACTGAGCCTCGCTTTCACGCTCTAGCAGAATTCTTTGAGACCTATGTGCTCAGACCCTCTCAGAAACTGTCAGGTCTAAAGCCACCTCTTCTCACATCCCTGTTTTCCTTGGACACCACCCAGAGCACGTCATTGTGGTCAGCAGCCATATCCTGGGCCAACCCTTCCCAAAGCCCACTGGCTTTCTCAGGCTCAGTTCTAAGCTCTCTTTTCTTGTCCCTCGACACCCTCCTCTCCTACAGCAATCTCATTCACTCCCAGGCTTCAAGTCCACTGATTTTAGGAGCCAGCGAATCCGAAATGTATATCTCCAGATGGAATCTCTTCTCCGAGCTTTACTATATACAATTGTCTACTCAACATCTCTATTTCCGTATTTCCCAGGCATCTGAAACGCAACATGTTCAAAACTAAATTTATTTTCTCTCTCAAACCTGCTTCTCCTCTAGTATTCTCCATATTAATAAACGGCACTAGCTTTTATTCCACTGCTCATGCCAAACTTGGGATTCATACTTGTTGCTTACTTTTCATTCACTCCCACCTCTATATGTGATTAATTACAAGCCCTGACAATTTACTCAATAAATATTATTGAGAACCAACTATTTTCAGGCACTTTTTTAGGCACTGGGGATATAGCCGAGAACAAAAAAGACAAAAACCTCTGTTCCCTGTGGAACTTATATTTTAGTAATCCAAGTTATGTGGCCCTAACATTTTGTCTGGCAATATAGGTGTGTGCTCAGTAAACAGTAGCTGCATTACAATATTTAAAATGAAAGAGACGATTGGAGCTGGCCCAGTGGCCAAATGGTTAAGTTCACGCGTTCTGCTTCAGCAGCCCAGGGTTTCGCCAGTTCAGATCCTGGGCACGGACATGGCACCGCTCATCAGGCCATGCTGAGGCAGCATCCCACGTAATACAACCAGAAGGACCTACAAGTAGAATATACAACTAGGTAGTGGAAAGCTTAGGGGAGAAGAAGAAAAAATAAAATAAAAAAATTTAAAAAAAGATTGGCAACAGATGTTAGCTCAGGTGCCAATCTTTAAAAAAATAAAATAAATTTAGAAAAATAAAATGAAGGAGATGATTAACCACTCCCTACGCAAATAACTGTATCATGCTTAACGAGTAACTAAGTTTAAAGGAACTTGAATTTGTTTTCAATTTTCCCTCACACAAAAAAAATTGCGGGAGCATAGCCTGGAGACCTAAAGAAATAATTAAAATTGTCTTATATATTGAAGTGTAGTGACTTGAAAGAAGCACTGTGCAGTGTTCACTAATTAACTCAACAAATATGTAGTGAACATCTGCTTTGAGCTAGGCACTGCAGCTAGACACTATCAAGAATTCCGTACCATCTTACCCCATCTCTGAGCTAACAAGCTGACGGTGTCGTTAACGCTGGCAGAAAGTACCTGCGTCAGGGACAAAGGTTTTTATTACAGTCATGCATCATTAACGACAGGGATACATTCAGAGAAATGCATTGTTAGGTGATTTTCTTGTTATGCGAACATCATAGAGTGTACTTACACAAACCTAAATGGTATAGCCTAGTATACACCTAGACTTTATGGTGCTAACCTTATGGGACCACGGTCATATATGCGGTCCGTCATTGACCAAAATGTCGTTATGTGGCACATGACTAGTCACAGTTCAGCAAGCAGAGTGAGCTTCACATTCCCTTGAGTTCACCTTGCCTCCCAAGTCCCACGGGGGTAGCCCAGGTGGATGCTGCACATGCAACATGTTTGTGTCACAGCTGAGGAACCCTAAACTTAGGGAACCTCAATCTTTTACAACAGACTTCAAGCCAAAGTGCTCAGCATTTGCCCCAGAGGGAGACATTATCATTAATATACTGGACAGCAGCCAACCTGCCTTTTGCACTGTAAGGGGACGATGATCTCAATCTTCCAATGCTGTTCCCTAGACAAACTCCTTTGAAAAAATTGTTGTATTAGTCAGGGTTCTCGAAAGAGACAGAATCAAAAGGATTCATATATATGTATATATCTCTATCTCTCTATCTATCTATACAGAGAGACTGATTGTAATGAATTGGCTCATGCAATTGATGAGAGCTGGCAAATCCAAAATCTGCAGGGCAGGCCAACAGACTGGAGACCCAGGGAAGAGCTGAATTTACAGCTCAGTCTAGAGCCAGAATTCCCTCCTCCTCAGGGGACATCAGTCTTTTAAGTCCTTCAACTGATTCGATGAGGAACACCCATATTACGGAGGCTAACCTGCTTTACCCAAAGGCTGTTTTGTTTGTTTTTTAAAGATTGGCACCTGAGCTAACTGTTGCCAATCTTTTTCTTCTTCTACTCCCGAAAGCCCGCCCGCAGCACATAGCTGCACATTCCATTTGTAAGTCCCTCTAGCTCCACCATGTGGGACGCCACCACAGCATGGCCTGATGAGCAGTGCTTCTCAGCACCCAGGAACCAGCCAGAGAAACCCTGTGCCAACAAACTGGAGCGCAGGAATTTAACCACTGTGCCACGGGCCGGCCCCACCCAAAGTCTGTTTTGACTGTTGAAAAAACACGTGAAAAAAAATCTTCACAGCAATATCTAGACTGACGTTTGACAAAAAACTAGGTACCATGGACTAGTCCAGCTGACACAGTAAATTAACCACAATAGTCCAGAACAAAAGCAAGCAACTCATGAGAATTGTATCCCAACATGTACTTAATGTTTTAAACTCATTAAATACTGGTGTCTTTAGACTTCCCGTGCTCCCCATTTATCTTTAAAATTTAAAACAAACTTTAATAATGTTAATTATGAATTTAATTCCTCATTCATATTGCATGTATTAAGCTTTACTGCGAGGCTGCTTCTAGACGTCTGGGACAGAGTTTCAGTCCCTGCCCTTTGAGGCCCTCACCAGACAACACATGAAGAGCTCTGACAAAGCCCTGCCCAGGGCCTGTGGGAACGCGACTGCAGACGGGAGGGAGGGAGAGGCGCTGCGGCCGCCCAGACAGGCACCTCCTCGGAGAGTGATCTTATCGGGTGACTAAGGGAGTCGGTGACTGCACGGAAAACGGCACTCAAAGGCTCCCAAGATTAGCGTAGCGGAGAGCTACAGGAGGTATTTTATGGGGACCTGGCGTCATCCTTTGGCAATCTGCGGTCTGGCTGATTCCATCAGGATGTAAAAGATCTTCGTTCTCTTCCTTCCCACGCCGCCTAGTGGCCGCCCGCCGGGACACCGCCCGCGCCCCGCCCCTGGCGCGGAGGACTGTGGGAGCGGCTTCCTTGGTTTCCGCGCGTGGCAACGACCCGGGCGCCGCGCTCTGGCCTACGGAGGCTCCGAGGGGATTCTCGGGACCGTCGCCCTGTTCCCTCGCCGCGAGGTACGAGGAGGGCCCGGGACGACGGGCGCCTCGGGCTGGCGCGGGCGGCGAGGTGCAGGGCCTGAGGCTGGTGGCTGTCCCGAGGGGCGGGCCGCCCGCCCGCCCTGCCTCTCCGCCCTCCCTCCCCGTCCTGGGCCGCCCTCCGTCTCCGTCTTCCCTCCCTCCCTCCCTCCCTCCTCGTCCTCCCTCCCTGTCCTCCCTCTCTGTCCTCCCTCCCCGCCGCGGGCCGCCCGCCCTCCCTCTGCGCCGCCCGACCCCCTGTCTCCGCCGCCCTTCCCCGGTCTCCGCCCTCGCCGCCCGCAGGGCTGGGCGTGGGTAGTGAGGCGCCCCGGAGGGACCCTGCCGGCCTGGCTCTCCTTCTCTCCATCCCGGCCGAGGGCTGCCTCAGGTGCCGTGCCTGCCCTTCCTGAGACGTGGCGCTCATTCTCAGACGTTGGTTTCCAGCGTCGGCCAGTTTGTGTCGCTCCCCTTCCCGGGGCTGGGCACTGTTGCCCCACGTGGGATGCTCTCCCAATCGTAGTCACACCTTACGCGGGGAGTTGGAAACCTGGTTAGACCCTTTCGCCAGCTCTTGAATTTCACGGTAGACTCGTGGATCGTTCATCTTCAGTTTTTGTGTTACGTAAAGCTTTTGAAATTGTCTAATAAAGGGTTTAATGAGTGACATGTAAGAGTACACAACAAAGTATGTAAAGCACATACTCTCACAGAGATGGAAAAAATCAAAGATTTGAAATACTGTTTTTCGAAGATTTTTTCTAGGCCTCGAATTCCACTTTTTCTTTTCCCAGGTGGAATTTGGTTGTGAGCTTTTGAGGAACTACAGTCGGCATCTTGCATGTAGACTGTCCAGCATAGTCAGCCGAAGAGTACCAGAATAGTAACTTTCTCATTTCAAAAAACGTTTTACTGGCGTTTAATTTATATGTATATTTTTAAAAATTTTATTGAGGTCATATTGGTTTACAACATTGTGTAATTTCAGGTGTACATTATACATCAGTTTCTATGTAGACTGAATCGTGGTCACCACCAATAGTTGGCATTTAATTTATGTTGAGGTGTCATCATCCTCGGAAAATTTCAACATGAGAGGCTTATTATGTGTATAAACTGCTTTTGAAATAGCCTGGAGAATCCAGAAGGCCTGAGTTGTGCTGCCACTCATAGCTGTTAGCAATGGGGACTTCACTTCACCTTTCCTGGCCTGGCTTTCCACGTCTTTAAAGTTAGTGTGTTTACTAGATGTCTGTTCAGCTAAAGTCTCTCCAAGATATAAACTATTTTCATTTTGGTTGCAATCAGCAGAAAGGATCTCTAATTCTAAAAGGTGCTTGTTTTTCTGACGTTAAGTGTAAGCCAAACTGACTTAAATAGGGCTCACAGGGGCCGGCCCGGTGGCGCAGCAGTTAAGTTCGCACATTCAGCCTCTCGGCGGCCCGGGGTTCACTGGTTTGGATCCCAGGTGCAGACATGGCACTGCTTGGCACGCCATGCTGTGGTAGGTGTCCCACATATAAAGTAGAGGAAGATGGGCACAGATGTTAGCTCAGGGCCAGGCTTCCTCAGCAAAAAGAGGAGGACTGGCAGTAGTTAGCTCAGGGCTAATCTTCCTCAAAAAAGAAAAAAAAAATAGGGCTCATAATCAGGAAGTTCTTGTTCAGCACACCAGTCCTCAAGGGTAGTCCCCAGACCAGCAGCATCAACAATACTTGGGAACGTGTTAGAAATGCACATTCTAAGGGATGGAGAGAGCGGCGCTGGCACCCACCCAAGACTTCCTGAATCGGAAACTGGCGGGGCAGAGTAGGAATCCATATTTTAACAAGCCCTTAGGTTTCTGAGGCATGCTAATGTTTGAGAACCACTGGTTAGCCTTATCTGAGCTAAAGCTTTTAAGTTAAAATGTTTCAGTTATTTTCTACCAATGACTTTTAATACCATTTGGAGGTATTTTGGAATAAACGTTTCTATCTGAATGACACTGCCCTCATAGTAGTGAATTTTCATCTCTAAAAAGTAATGAGAAATTCAAAAGACCTAATTGTAAGAGCTAAAACCACAAACTCTTAAAAGAAAACATAGGTGTAAATCTTCTTGACCTTGGATTAGGCAGTGGTTTCTTAGATGTGACACCAACAGCACCAGCAACCAAAGGAAAAAAAAAAATGGATAAATTGTACATCATCAAAATTAAAAGCTTTTGTGCTTTAAAAGACACTCAAGAAAATGAAAGGCTAGTGCACAGAATGGGAGAAAATATTTACAAATCGTATGTCTGGTAAGGTTTAGATTCCAGAATATATTAGAGAATTCTTAATAATTCAGATAAGACAGATAACCCAGTTTTTTTAAATGGGCAAAGCATCTGAATAGGCATTTCTGCAAAAAGATATACAATGGTTAATAAACATATGAAAAGATGCCCAACATCGTAAGTCATCAGGAAAATGTAAATCAAAACCATAATGAGCACGGGGCCAGCCCGGTGGTGCAGTGGTTAAGTGCTCACGTTCTACTTTGGCCTCCCGGGGTTCGCTGGTTCGGATCCCGGGTGTGGACGTGGCACAACTTACCAAGCCATGCTGTGGTCGGCATCCCACATATAAAATGGAGGAAGATGGGCATGGATGTTAGCTCAGGGCCAGTCTTCCTCAGCAAAAAGAGGAGGATTGGCAGCAGATGGTAGCTCAAGGCTAATCTTCCTCAAAAAAAAAAAAAAAAAAAAAAACCCATAGTGAGCACACCCAGAGGGATCTACAAGTAGAATGTATAACTATGTACCAGGGGGGTTTGGGGAGAAGAAGAAGGAAAAAGACCCATAATGAGATAGCATTTCACACGCACTGGAATGACTTTACTCAAAAAGAGGGACAATAAGAAGTGTTGGCTAGGACATGGAGAAACTGAAACCTTCATACATTCCTGGTGGGATGTAATACGGTGCAGCCACTTTGGAAAGCAGTCTTAGCAGTCCTCCAAAAGTTAAACATAGAATTTTCATATGACATAGTACTTCCATTCCTAGGTGTGTGCTCAATAGAATCAAAATACATGTCCATGCTAAAACGTGTACACAAATGTTCATAGCAGCATTATTCGTAATATCCAGAAAGTGGAAATAATTCGTGTCCATTAATTAATGAATAGATAAAATGTATATCCATACTATGGAATATCATTCAGCCATAAAAAGGAATGAAGTATGGATACATGCTGCAACATGATGAACCTTGGAAACATTATGCTAAGTGAAAGAAGCCAGACACAAAAGGTCACATATTGGGTGATTCTTTTTATATGAAATGTCCACAATTGGCAAATACGTAGAGATAGAAAGTGGGTTAGTGCCATGGCCTGGGAAGAGGGAGGAATGGAGAGTGACTGCTAAAAGGCCCCAGGTTTCTTTATGGGGTGATGAAAACATCCTGGAATTAGATAGTGGTGATGGTCACACAGCCTTGTAAATATACTAAAAACCACTGAATTGTATACCTTAAAATGGTAAATTTTATTTTTTTTATTTTTTATTGTTTTTATTAATGTTATGATAGATTACAACCTTGTGAGATTTCAGTTGTACATTATTGTTAGTCATGTTGTGGGTACACCTCTTCCCCCTTTGTGCCCTCCCCCCACCCCCCTTTTCCCTGGTAACCACCGATCAGATCTCCTTGTCAATATGTTGACTTCCACCTATGAGTGGAGTCATATAGAGTTCGTCTTTCTCTGTCTGGCTTATTTCACTTAACATAATACCCTCGAGGTCCATCCACGTTGCTGTGAATGGGCCAATTTTGTCTTTTTTATGGCTGAGTAGTATTCCATTGTGTATATATACCATATCTTCTTTATCCAATCATCAGTTTCTGGGCATGTAGGTTGGTTCCACATCTTGGCTATTGTAAATAATGCTGTGATGAACAAAGGGGTGCAAAGGGACTCTTGGGATTTCTGATTTCAGGTTCTTAGGGTAGATACCCAGTAATGGGATGGCTGGGTCATAGGGTATTTCTATTTTTAACTTTTTGAGAAATCTCCATACTGTTTTCCATAGTGGCTGTACCAGTTTGCAGTCCCACCAATAGTGTATGAGGGTTCCTTTTTCTCCGCAACCTCTCCAACATTTGTCGCTCTTGGTTTTGGATGTTTTTGCCAATCTAACCGGTATAAGGTGACATCTTAGTGTAGTTTTGATTTGCATTTCCCTGATGATTAGCGATGATGAACATCTTTTCATGTGTCTATTGGCCGTATTTATATCTTCTTTTGAGAAATGTCTGTTCATGTCCTCTGCCCATTTTTTGATCGGGTTGTTTGATTTTTGGTTGTTGAGCTGTGTGAGTTCTTTGTATATTATGGAGATTAATCCTTTGTCGGATAAGTGGCTTGTAAATATTTTTTCCCAATTAGTGAGCTGTTTTTTTGTTTCAATCCTGTTTTCCCTTGCCTTGAAGAAGCTCTTTAGTCAGATGAAGTCCCATTTGTTTATTCTTTCTATGGTTTCCCTCAACTGAGGAGTTATAGTGTCCGAAAAGATTCTTTTGAAACTGATGTCAAAGAGTGTACTGCCTATATTCTCTTCTAGAAGACTTATTGTTTCAGGCCTAATCTTTAGGTCTTTGATCCATTTTGAGTTTATTTTGGTGTGTGGTGAAAAAGAATGGTCAGTTTTCAATCTTTTGCATGTGGCTGTCCAGTTTTCCCAGCACCATTTGTTGAAGAGACTTTCTTTTCTCCATTGTAGGCCCTCTGCTCCTTTGTCGAAGATTAGCTGTCCATAGATGTGTGGTTTTATCTCTGGGCTTTCAATTCTGTTCCATTGATCTGTGGACCTGTTTTTGTTCCAGTACCATGCTGTTTTGATCACTGTAGCTTTGTAGTATGTTTTGAAATTGGGGATTGTGATTCCTCCAGCTTTGTTTTTCTTGCTCAGGATTGCTTTAGCAATTCTCGGTCTTTTGTTGCCCCATGTGAATTTTAGGATTCTTTGTTCAATTTCTGTAAAGAATGTTCTTGGGATTCTGATCGAGATAGCGTTGAATCTGTAGATTGCTTTAGGTAGTATGGACATTTTAACTATGTTTATTCTTCCATTCCATGTGCATGGAATGTCTTTCCATCTCTTTATGTCGTTGTCAGTTTCTTTCAAGAAAGTCTTGTAGTTTTTGTTGTATAGATCCTTCACTTTCTTGGTTAAGTTTATCCCAAGGTATTTTATTCTTTTTGTTGCGATTGTGAATGGGATTGAGTTCTTGAGTTCTTTTTCTGTTAGTTCATTGTTAGTGTATAGAAATGCTACTGATTTATGTATGTTGATTTTATACCCTGCTACTTTGCTGTAGTTGTTGGTATTTCTAATAGTTTTTCTATGGATTCTTTGGGGTTTTCTATATATAAGATCATGTCATCTGCAAACAGTGAGAGTTTTACTTCTTCATTACCTATTTGGATTCCTTTTATTTCTTTTTCCTGCCGAATTGCTCTGGCCAACACCTCCAGTACTATGTTGAATAGGAGTGGTGAAAGTGGGCACCCTTGTCTTGTTCCTGTCCTCAGAGGGATGGCTTTCAGTTTTTGTCCATTGAGTAAGATGTTGGCTGTGGGTTTGTCATATATGGCCTTCATTATGTTGAGGTACTTTCCTTCTATATCCATTTTATTGAGGGTTTTTATCATAAATGGGTGTTGGATCTTGTCGAATGCTTTCTCTGCATCTATTGAGATGATCATGTGGTTTTTGTTTTTCATTTTGTTGATGTAGTGTATCACGTTGATTGACTTGCGGATGTTGAACCATCCCTGTGTCCCTGGTATAAATCCCACTCGATCATGGTATGTAATCTTTTTGATGTCTTGCTGTATTTGGTTTGCCAGAATTTTGTTGAGGATTTTTGCATCTATGTTCATCAGTGATATCAGCCTGTAGTTCTCCTTCTTTGTGTTGTCCTTATCAGGTTTGGGGATCAGAGTGATGTTGGCTTCATAGAATGTGTTAGGGAGTACTCCATCTTCCTCAATTTTCTGGAATAGTTTGAGAAGAATAGGTATTAAGTCTTCTTTGAATGTTTGGTAGAATTCTCCAGAGAAGCCGTCTGGTCCTGGACTCTTATTTTTGGGGAGGTTTTTGATTACCGTTTCTATTTCCTTACTTGTGATTGGCCTATTCAGATTCTCCATTTCTTCCTGATTCAGTTTGGGGAGGTTGTAGGAGTCTAGGAAGTTGTCCATTTCTTCTAGGTTGTTCAATTTGTTGGCATATAGTTTTTCATAGTATTCTCTTATGATCCCTTGTATTTCATTGGTATCTCTTGTGATTTCTCCTCTCTCATTCCTAATTTTATTTATTTGAGATTTCTCTCTTCTTTTCTTGGTGAGTCTGGCTAAAGGTTTGTCGATTTTGTTAATTTTTTCAAAGAACCAACTCTTTGTTTCATTGATCCTTTCTACTGTCTTTTTTGTTTCAATATCGTTTATTTCTGCTCTTATTTTTATTATTTCCCTCCTTCTACTGACTCTGGGTTTTCTTTGTTCTTCTTTTTCTAGTTCTGTTAGGTGTCGTTTGAGGTTGCTTATGTGAGCTTTTTCTTGTTTAGTGAGGTGAGCCTGTATTGCGATGAATTTCCCTCTTAGGACTGCTTTTGCTGCATCCCAAATGATTTGGTATGTCGTGTTCTCATTTTCATTTGTCTCCAGATAATATTTGATTTCTTCTTTAATTTCTTCAATAATCCATTGTTTGTTCAGAAGCGTGTTGTTTAGTCTCCACATTTTTGCACCTTTCTCTGCTTTTTTCTTGTAGTTGATTTCTAGTTTCATAGCATTATGATCAGAAAAGATGCTTGATATTATTTCAACTCTCTTGTATTTATTGATGCTTGCTTTGTTTCCCAAAATATGGTCAATCCTTGAGAATGTTCCATGTGTACTTGAGAAGAATGTGTAACCTGCTGTTTTTGGATGAAGTGTTCTATATATATCTATTAAGTCCATCTGGTCTAATTTTTCATTTAATTCTATTATTTCCTTGTTGATTTTCTGTCTGGATGTTCTGTCCATTGGTGTTAATGGTGTGTTGAGGTCCCCTACTATTATTGTATTGTTGTTGATGTCTTCTTTTAGTTCTGTTAAGAGTTGCTTTACAAATTTTGGTGCTCCTGTGTTGGGTGTGTATATATTTATAAGTGTTATGTCTTCTTGGTGGAGCGTCCCTTTTATCATTATATACTGTCCCTCTTTGTCTTTCTTTATCTGTTTTGCTTTGAAGTCTACGTTGTCTGATATTAGTATAGCGACACCTGCTTTCTTTTGTTCATTATTAGCTTGGAGTATTGTTCTCCATCCCTTCACTCTGAGTCTGTGTTTGTCTTTGGGGCTGAGGTGTGTTTCCTGGAGGCAGCATATTGTTGGGTCTTGTTCTTTGATCCATCCTGCCACTCTTTGTCTTTTGATTGGGGAGTTCAATCCATTTACATTTAGAGTGATTATTGAGATGTGGGGGCCTACCACTACCATTTTGTGTCTTGTTTTCCGGTTTTCTTCAATTTCCTTTGTTTCTCGTCCCATGGTTTAATCTGTTCTGATGAAGAGCTGCTACTCTCTGTTGTTGTCCTACTACTTATCTCCTCTGCTCTTGGTTTTGTAGCCCCTTTCCTTTTTTGGATTTTTCAGGAATGAGGGTTTTCCTGAGGATTTCCTGAAGAGGAGGTTTTGTGGCAATGAACTCCCTTAATTTTTGTTTATCTGGGAAAGTTTTTATTTCTCCATCGTATTTGAAGGATATTTTCGCTGGGTAGAGAATTCTCGGCTGTAGGTTTTTGTCCTTCAGATTTTTGAATATATCATTCCACTCTCTTCTAGCCTGTAAAGTTTCTGCTGAGAAATCTGCTGATAGCCTGATGGGGGTTCCTTTGTGGGTTAGTTTCTTCTGCCTGGCTGTCCTTAGTATTCTCTCCTTGTCGTTGACTTTTGCTAGCTTCACTACTATATGCCGTGGGGTTGGTCTTCTTGCATTGATAAAGTTTGGAGATCTATTGGCTTCTGTCACCTGAAGATCCATCTCTCTCACCAGATTTGGGAAGTTCTCAGCCATTATTTCTTTGAATAGGCTTTCTGCCCCTTTCTCCTTCTCTTCTCCCTCTGGTATACCTATAATCCTTATGTTGCATCTTCTAATTGTGTCTGATAATTCTCGGAGAGTTTCTTCATTTCTTTTTAGTCTTACTTCTCTCTCCTCCTCTGCCTGCAGCATTTCTATATTCCCATCTTCCAAATTGCTAATTCTTTCCTCCATATCATCGGCCCTACTGTTCAGTGCATCTAGATTTTTTTAAATCTCCTCTATTGTGTTCTTCATTTCCAGTATTTCTGTTTGGTAAAATGGTAAATTTTATGGTATGTGAATTATATCTCAAAAAGTTATTTTATGTAAAAATAATTTTTTAAAGGTTATGAATAGCCATTGAAACCAAGGATGAAGGAGTTAAAATTTCCCTGGATTAGGATGAAACCATGCCTGTACCCACAAGGTTGACGTGAGAAATAAAGTAATCAAATTTTCTAAGCTTGCTTTGCAGAATAGCAGGACAATAGCTGATAAGAGAGTAGCTTGCTGACAGTCCTCCCCCCGGCCTGACTAAGCATCTCGCAGCAGCACTGGGAAGCTAAAATGACTAATTGTAAACTTTAGATGTCACAGATTAAAAATCCACCGCATGCAACACATAGAGCCGCCTTGAGTTAGCACATGTGATGCATAAAGAAATATGAAAGTTAGTGGCAGCCATACAGAGGACCCTTAAAACTTCAGCCCCTAAGGCCACATGCTCCCTTTCCCCATCTTATTCTCACAATGTGCTTTGGAAAAATGCTTAGAACTGCACATAGGCAAGGATAATCAGTAACCGGTAGAAAGAATAACTTGTTAGCAGAAAACTTACGTCCTCTGCCCAAAGCTGTTCTTTCTGTCCCAGGTAAGGAAGTACCTGATGTTTTATTAGATTCCTCAGGAATGTCACATTCAGCAGATCCAAAACTTTTTGTCTATGGAGAGGCATCCACTGGTCTCTGGTCATCCATCACCTGACATTCCTGAACCCTGTTTGCCTATATGAGTTGTTTCCAAATCAGTTCCCCTTTAAGATGTTTTTTTTAAGGACCATAGTCTGCCATCTTCTGATCAGCTAGCTCATCACTTAATAAAATTCTTTCTCTCTACCACCTTGCTTCTTAACTGATTGCCTTTTGTCTTGTGGCAAGCAGATCGAGCCCTTGCTTGGTATCAGCCACATATATTTGGCAATGTACTGAGTAATAAGATTAAGCTGAAATGTTTGTAAGAATTTACTGGCATGCTTAAAATTGTACAAGCTTTAAAGAAAATATGTATTTTAAGATGGACAAAGTAGTTCAATACTGCATTTCTTAAGTAACTAGCTGCCCCCACCTCCTCCCTAGTTGCCTAAAAATATTGACTGAATTTGATTGATTCTTCTTCCGGGAATTCGTCTCAGATTCTCTAGTAACTATTACATTTACAGTGTGTGGAATCAATAATTACGTTTCTTCCATGCTTCTGCTTTACTTTCTTTGACATCTGTTTTATTCTGTCTTGCATTTTGTCTCAACATTTTATTATGAAAGTTTTCAAATGTATAGCAGAGTTTAAAGAATTTTACAGTGAACATCATACCTGCTACATAGATTCTACCATTAACATTCTTCTGTGCTTGCTTTACCACATATCCATTTATCCATCTTATTTTTGTACATTTGAAACTGAATTACAGATACTCAGCTTTACTTGAAATAGTTAAGTATGCATATTAATTAAAGTTCATTTTTGCTTACAGTTTTTTCTTTCAAGAAGAAATTTACAAATAATGAAAAGCAGATATCGCTGATATGTGTTTGCTGAATTTTCACATGCATACTCCTGTGTAACCTAAACTGCTATCAAGATACAGAACATTTATCACCCCAGAAAAATCCCATCATTCCCTTCTCCATTCATTCCCTACCCTTAGCCCCTAAGAAGCAACCACTGTTCTGATTGTTTCTACCATAGTTTTGCCTGTTCTAGAACTTCAGATCAATGAAACAATACATAATGTTTTTGTATGGGACTTCTTTCACTCAGCATAATTGAGACTCTTCCATGTTGTTATATGTGTCATCAATGCATTATTTTTTTATTGCCCAATAGTACTTCAGTGCATAAATATGCTGCATTTTGCTTATCCATTCTATTGATGGGCACCTAGTCTGCTTCTAGTTTTTGGCTATTATAAATAAAGCTCCAAAACCATTCTTACACAAATCTTTTTGTAGACATATGTTTTCATTTCTCTTCGGTAAATAGTTTGGAGTTGAATTCCTGGGTCATACGATACATGTCAATTTTGTGAAACTGCCTGACTTTTTCCCAAAATTGTACCATTTAACACTATTATGAACAATATATGTGATTCCAGTTTTTCCATATCCTTGCTGACATTTTATGGTGTTGGTCTGTTTAATTTAGCCATTCCGATGGGTGTGTAGTGCTTTCTGCCTTGCATTGTAATTGACTATTACATACCTTTTTTCTGCACTTGACGCTACGTTCCTTGAAAATCAGTACAATCAACTGTTGTTGGTGTCACAATCCAATCTACACATCAGGATAGATGCGGAGAGGGCTGATGGCCACTCTGAGTTTATTATAACCAGCATTTCAATATATACATAGCTTACATCTGTTAAACATACACAGGTGTTCTGGATGAAGTAATTAGCGAATGCCAAGAATTCTTAGTGATTTCTCAAGGAGCCCTCCCTTGGCCTCCGTTTTGATATTATCATGTTATTGCTGTGCTCGTATACTTTCTCTTGGAGCATGCAAGGCCTCCTAGGCAACGGCCCCTCCTGCTCCCGATATCGTGTCTCCATCTGTGCCCCCTGGCAGCCGATGCCTGTCTTAGGTTGCCTCCCCCTGAAGGTCTTACCCCTCATTGGCTAACTGGCCTTCTCACCTCTGGGTCACAGTTTGTTGGCAAGCTTTTTCCAGTGATTATTAACCCTTCCTGTGTCAGGGGCGGCTACAACTGTAACCCGCTCTAGTGCCTGTCACTGTCCTTGAAGGTAGTAGGTGTGGAATAAATGTGAAATGAGGGCAATGAGTGAATATTTTGACACCTATTTTTGAGAATTTGTCACGAAAAAAATTTTAAGCCATAAAAATATGTAGAGAAAATTTGACCAGAAAGGTTTAGTTATACTTTATTTCAATTAAGAATTATTTCTCATCTCAAGAACATATTTACACTGCCAATTTTTCATAGGTACAAATGATGCAAAATGTACACCTGGCCCCAGAGACAGATGAAGATGATCTTTATTCTGGATATAATGACTACAATCCAACCTATGATACTGAGGTAAAAAATAAATAAATAAATAAAATCTCATTGTTTTTTATGTTTGCCTTTGTGGTAAAGCTGGTTCATGAAAACTTTGGATTTGAGGATTCTGCTTTATTATGCTTTAAATTAAGTAAGCTGATTAAAAGCCTAGAAAAGTGCTGCTACTGAAGACTCTACTAACTTCTACCAATGATAATAATAGCAACAGAAGGGAAAATCATGAGAAAAGTTATGGCAACAAATAAGTATCAATTATAGACTTGCGTTCTTCAGCACTAGTTATCTGAATGTGTAAGTTGAAACACTTACATCACTTGAAGTACCTAAAGTCAGTTTTGTTATTTCAGTGCTCTAAATTTGAAATGTGTAGAGTTATTTTTCTTCTTTCAAATTGTATAAGTATTTTATAGAAAAATTATGAAATAGAAATAAGTATAAAGAAAATTAAAATCATAGAAACTGTTACCACCCAGATATAACTGTTAATTAACTGATAGTGCCAAACATTACCTATGTATATACACATGTATCTGTATGTTTTTGGATAAAATGGTATCACACTGTGTGTACTGTTTTGTAACCTGCTTTTTCTCTTTTATAATTATCCAGTTATGTCGACAAATCTATATCTGTGTAATATTTAGTGGTATAGTAATTTAAAAGATGAAATTGTTACCAAATTGAATATTTTAAGTCTTTTTACATCATTGTGAGAGTTATAGTTTCTGAATTGTAAAACAAACAAGAAAAAAAAACCTCTTTATAAACTCATCTTGAATGCATGTGTGAAAAAAAGTAAAGATGAGGCTTATGAGCATTAATTTACTTGCTAGTATATAAGAATCAAATATTGGCATTTATATCACTTTAAACTAATTTAGGAAATCTCATACTATTCTAGAGTTTTTCATATAACTTTTAGTCATTTTTGAATTGTTTTTTTCTCTGGAGAAAAATGGTAGTCTGTGAGTTTGAGACCTATAAAGAAAACAAGGAAAGAAACCAGATACCATTCACTGATTCTACATGAAAAAAAATCTAGGAGATGCTGATCATTGTAGAAACAAAATGACATAAATCCTGTCACTCAAAGATCCACTTTATTAGATATTATCACCTGATGTTTTGTTGTGTTCCCTTGTCTTTAATATACACAGGTGTTTCCCTCCCTGTATACAAAAACGTGCGTGCGCGCACACACAAATATGATTATATAGACCCCTTTTAAAAAATTTGTATTAAAACGTAAGCATTTTCCTAAGTTAGTATAAATTATGAAAACCATTGAAATGTCCCCCTTCTCCTAGTTATAAAAGTTATGTATATAAAGAATATACATGCTCATTGTTGAAAAAATTACCCATAATCCCATCACACAGGATTAACTACTGTTGACATTTTGTTGCTGTCTTGCCTTCATGCATACCTACAGTTTTCTTTTAGCGGGTTTGGAATTGAACTACCATATACTTTTCTGTTTGCTTTTTTTACATTAACTACTTCATAAGCAAAGTTTCATGATACTAAAAATTTAAACAAATGCAATTTTAGTGAGTGCATAATACTGAAGGTATACAGTTGATTATAACTATTTTCCAAACATAGGATATTTACATCCAGTTTTCTGATGTTGTAAATAATAACAATGTAATGAACAATTTTATGCATAAATAACTTTAGGTATTTTGTTCAAACACTTCCTTGGACAGAGTCCCGGAAGTGAAATTAATAGATCATGAATATGATCATTTTTAAAGCACCAGAGAAACTTCCTAACCCCTCAGGTCATCATAGTGTGGCTTCATATTTAATTTGAAGTGAACATTCAAAGTATCAGATGCAAAAATAAGTTATACAGTAAAATAAAAATGATATTTGGTTTGCCCATGGTTTCTTTTATCGTAATTAATTGGAATAATAAAAAGTTTAATATATAACTGAATTACTTGAAAAGTTGCTAAGATGTTGCATAGATTAGGCAAATTGTTAAATTATGAACAAAGAAAAAATTACAAAAGGTGTTAGTTTGGTATTTGTAATTGGAGAATTTGTTGACAATTTTTAGTTTGTTAGAATTCATTGAGCTGGTTAATCAAATTTTGCTAATAGTTTAGGAATATTGGAGGATTTCCTTTTCCTAAAACATCTGCCAAAGTAGTATAATTAATTATGCTGAAAGTTGCCTTTGGCTTTATATTTCATATGAAAATTGCCTAGTTTCTATGGCTGAGATTGTGTACTTATTTAATTTTATGTAGTTGATATGGAAGGTTATAAAGATTATTTAAAGTAAAAATTAAATAAGATTGGGGCTGGCCCAGTGGCGTAGTGGTTAAATTTGTGCACTCCACTTTGGTGGCCCAAGGTTCGCAGGTTTGGATTGTGGGCGTGGACCTAACACAGCTTGTCAAGCCATGCTGTGGCAGCATCTCACATGAAATAGAGGAAGATTGGCACAAATGTTAGCTCAGCAACAATCTTCCTCAGCAAAAAAGAGGAAGATTGGCAACAGATGTTAGTTCAGGACCAATCTTCCTCTCACACACACACACACAAATTAAAGAAGAACATTTGTACATAATAAAATGTTTAAAGTGCAGTTATTAACATCCTGGTTATATAAACATTTTACTTTGCAGTTTCAAAAGTTAATTGATATTGACTCTTATCTATTGTTTGTACTTATTTTTTAATAATCAGTAAGTATATTTTTGTGGGAAGTAGACTGAAATAAATCAGAGTCGAGTATGAGAATTGCGCATAACATTTATGAGGGGTTAGAGCCAGAGTTTGTGTTGGTGAAGGAGTAAGAAATAAAGGCTGGTTAGATTGGTGGTTGGTAAGACTGAGTCCTTTTGAGAGAGTCTTTTTATTTATTTAATTAATTTATTTTTTGAGGAAGATTAGCCCGGAGCTAACATCTGCTGCCAATCCTCCTCTTTTTGCTCAGGAAGATTGGCCCTGAGCTAACATCCGTGCCCATCTTCCTCCATTTTATACGTGGGATGCCTGCCACAGCATGGCTTGACAAGTGATGCCATGCCCGCATCAGGGATCCGAACCAGCAAACCCCGGGCCAGCAAAGCGAAACGTGCGCACTTAACCGCTGCACCACCGGGCTGCCCCGAGAGTCTTTTTAAAAATGACATTTGTCCAGGAAACCCAGGAACACTTCTATCTTGCCCTTGACTGATGTTACTTTCCTTAGATTTCCTGAGGGAGAATATGAGTACAGGTCAGGCATCAGCAAAGCATAATAACATTTTATTTCAACCGAGGCTTTGGTTCCAAATGGCATTGTAGGCTAGGCTCTGTGGAGCCCTCAGTTTGCCTAGGTTAGCTCCAGTCTGAATCTCAGACTTTACCTCTCCAGTGAGAGGAAAAGTGTTTGCCCGTTGCTTAGAGAACATATGGCCTTTTCTGTGCTAAGGCTTTCTCAGGTAGGGCTAGTAGTCATGGTCCCAGCATATGGAAGAAGAGAGGAGAGGGAGAGAGAATGGACAGAAAGAAGGAGAGAGAGAGAAAGAGATTTGCTTCTTTGTTCTTACTGCTCTAGCTGCTTGGAAGACAGAAACAGAAGAAAGGCCATATCCTTGTGTACTTGATCTTTTAACCAGGCATAATATAGTGCCCATTTAAACAGTGGCTAATGTCCTACAAATTGACTGACATTGTCAGTACTCTTCTTCCTAGGGGAGGGAGGAGCCTTGATATTTTGGATAGTGTGAAGGGGGTATATTTGAGGACAGGAGTCCTTGAGCCCCCGACCTGGAAATCAACAGATGGGGTAAGATGAGTTATAGAGGATCATGAATACCAAACAGGAGAGGTTAAACATTTAAAAAAAAATTCTCACTTCTTGTTGAATGTTAAATTTGCCTTTTTATTTTAGGAATTGGAGAATGACACAGCTTTTCAGCAAGCTGTGAGAACTAGCCATGGTAGAAGACCTCCAGTAAGTGAAATTTTTTTATTGTGGTAAAAAACACAACATAAAATTTACCATCTTAACCATTTTTAAATGTATCCTTCACTTAGTGTTAAATATATTCTCGTTGTGAAACAGATCTTCGGAACTTTTTCGTCTTCCCAAACTGAAACTCTGTACCCATTAAACAGCGAATCCCCACTCCCCTCCCTCCAGCCCCTGGCAGCCACCCTTCTACTTTCTGTCTCTATGAATTTGACTAATTTAGATACCTCATGTAAGTGGAATCATACAGTATTTTTTTTTTTTTGTGACTGGTTTATTTCACTTAGGATAATGTTCTCAAGGTTCATCCATGTTGTAGCACGTGACAGGATTTCCTTCCTTTTTAAGGCTGAATAATATTCCGTAGGATGCGTATGTCACATTTTGTTTCATGACCTTTGGGTTGCTTCCACCTCTTGGCTGTTGTGAACAGTGCTACTATGAACATGGGTATGCAAATATCTCTTCAAGACCTGGTTTTCAATTCTTTGGACCCAGAAGTGGGATTGCTGCATCCTGTGGTATTTCTATTTTTAATTTTTTGAGGAACCTCCATACTGTTTTTTTTTTCTTTAAACTTTTTATTAAGATTGTGATAGTTTACAACTTTGTGAAATTTCAGTTATACATTATTGTTAGTCATGTTGTAGGTGCACCACTTCACCCTTTGTGCTCTCCCCCCACCCCCCCTTTCCTCTGGTAACCACCAATCAGTTCTCTTTGTCTATATGTTTAACTTCCACCTATGAGTGGAGTCATACAGAGTTCATCTTTCTCTATCTGGCTTATTTCACTTAACATAATACCCTCACGGTCTATCCATGTTGTTGTAAATGGAGCAATTTTATCCTTTTTTACGGCTGAGTAGTATTCCATTGTATATATATACCGTATCTTCTTTATCCAGTCATCATTTGATGGGCACTTAGGTTGCTTCCACATCTTAGCTATTGTAAATAATGCTGCGATGAACATAGGGGTGCTTGGGACTTTTGGAATTGCTGATTTCAAGTTCTTTGGATAGATACCAAGTAGTGGGATGGTTGGGTCATAAGGTATTTCTATTTTTAATTTTTTGGGAAATCTCCATACTGTTTTCCATAGTGGCTGCACCAGTTTGCATTCCCACCAACAGTGTATGAGGGTTCCTTTTTCTCCACCACCTCTCCAACATTTCTCACTTTTTGTTTTGGATATCTTTGCCATTCTAACCGGTATAAGGTGACATCTTAGTGTAGTTTTGATTTGCATTTCCCTGATGATTAGTGATGATGAGCATCTTTTCATGTGTCTATTGGCCATCGTATATCTTCTTTGGAGAAATGTCTGTTCATGTCCCCTGCCCATTTTTTGATCAGGTTGTTTGATTTTTTGTTGTTGAGCTGTGTGAGTTCTTTGTATATTATGGAGATTAACCCTTTGTCAGATAAATAACTTATAAATTTTTTTCCCAACTAGTGGGTTGGTTTTTGTTTCCATCCTGTTTTCCCTTGCCTTGAAGAAGCTCTTTAGTCTGATGAAATCCCATTTGTTTATTCTTTCTATGGTTTCCCTCAACTGAGGAGTTATGGTGTCCGAAAAGATCCTTTTGATACTGATGTCGAAGAGTGTACTGCCTATATTCTCTTCTTGAAGACTTATTGTTTCAGGTCTAATCTTTAGGTCTTTGATCCATTTTGAGTCTATTTTGGTGAATGGTGAAAAAGAATGGCTTTCCAGTTTTCCCAGCATCATTTGTTGAAGAGACTTTCTTTTCTCCATTGTAGGCCCTCAGCTCCTTTGTCAAGATTAGTTGTCCATAGATGTGTTGTTTTATCTCTGGGCTTTCAATTCTGTTCCATTGATCTGTGGACCTGTTTTTGTACCAGTACCATGCTGTTTTGATTACTGTAGCTTTGTAGTATGCTTTGAGGTCAGGGATTGAGATGCCTCCAGCTTTGTTCTTTTTTCTCAGGATTGCTTTAGCAATTCTGGGTCTTTTCTTGCCCTATATGAATTTTAGGATTCTTTGTTCTACTTCTGTAAAGAATGTCATTGGGATTCTGATCGAGATAGCGTTGAATCTGTAGATTGCTTTAGGTAGTAGTATGGACATTTTAGCTATGTTTATTGTTCCAATCCATGTGCATGGAATGTCTTTCCATCTCTTTATGTCGTCATCAGTTTCTTTCAGGAAAGTCTTGTAGTTTTTGTTGTATAGGTCTTTCACTTCCTTGGTTAAATTTACCCCAAGGTATTTTATTCTTTTTTGTTGCGATTGTGAATGGGATTGAGTTCTTGAGTTCTTTTTCTGTTAGTTCGTTGTTAGAGTATAGAAATGCTACTGATTTATGTATGTTGATTTTATACCCTGCTACTTTACTGTAGCTGTTGATTATTTCTAATAGTTTTCCTATGGTTTCTTTGGGGTTTTCTATATAGAAGATCATGTCGTCTGCAAACAGCGAGTTCTCCATACTGTTTTTATAGTGATTGTACCATTTTACAATCTCACTAAGGATGCACAAGAGTTCAAGTTTCTCTGTATCCTCACTAGCGCACTTGTTATTTTCTTTTTTTTTTTTTGGTAGTAGCAATTTTAATTGGTATGAAGTGATTCTCATTGTGGTTTTGATTTGCATTTCTCTGATGATTAGTGACATTGAGTATCTTTTCACACACTTGTCGGCCATTTGTATATCATCTTTGAAGAAATGTCTATTAAAGTTCTTTGCCCATTTTTTAACTGGATTATTTGATTTTTTTTTTTGTTGAGTTGTAGGTGTTCTTTATAAATTCTGGATTTTAACCCCTTATCAGATATATGATTTGCAAATATTTTCTCCCATTCCATAGGTTGCGTTTTCACTCTGTTGATTATGCCCTTATGTTGATTTATGCACAAAAGTTTTTAAGTTTGATGTAGTCCCATTTGTCAATTTTTCCTTTTGTTGCCTGGGCTTTTGGTGTCACATCCAAGAATCACTGCTAAGTCCAGTGTCATGAAACTTTTCCTCTCTGTTTTCTTCTAAGAGTTTTATAGTTTTAGATTTTAGGTTTGGACCTTTAATCCATTTTGAGTATAAGATAAGGATCTAACTTCATTTTTTTTGCATGTGGATATCTAGTTTTCCCAGCACCATTTGTTGGAGAGACTGACCTTTCCCCATTGTGTGGTCTTGGCACCCTCGATGAAGGTCATTTGACCATATACACGAGAGTTTTTTCTGTGTTCTTTATTCTAGTCTGTTGGTCTATTTAATCTGTCTTTATGCCAGTACCACAATGTTTTGATTACTGTAGCTTTGTAATAAGTTTTGAAATCAAGAAATGTGAGTCCCCCAATTTTGTTCTTCATTTTCAGAGTTGTTTTGGCTATTCCGAGTCCCTTGAGATTCCAAATAAAATTTAGGATGAATTTTTCTATTTCTTAAAAAAATGCCATTGGGATTTTGGTAAGGATTGCACTGAATCTGTAGATCGCCTTAGGTAGTATGGGCATCTTAGCAGTATTACATTTTCCAATCCATGAACATGGATATCTTTCCATTTATTTGTGTCTTCCTTAATTTCTTTCAGCAATATTTTGTAGTTTTTAGTATATCCAGTAAATGAATTTTAAAGTATTTTAGATAAGAGGATTTTTTTATTTTTTCGAGAATATAAATATCATTTATGTAAAGCATTGGAATATATTTATCTAAAGTACTATTGTTTAAAAAAATATTTCTAATTTTAAAGTTACATAAATATTGATACTTCAAAATGTTGGGGCTTAATTTACAAATTACTCCTTCCTTGATTAATGACCCTTCATTAATTCATCTTCCACCAGTAAATAAATTGATAGAGTGATTTTTCTCAGTATTGTTAAAATTTTTGTTTATGTCATGTACTGGAAAACAATATGGAGATTCCTCAAAAAATGAAATATAGAACTACCATATGATCTGCCTATTCCATTCCTGGGTATTTATCCAAAGAACATGAAAACACTAATTTTAAAAGGTAAATACACGCCTATGTTCATTGTGGCATTATTCACAATAGCCAAGACTTGGAAGCAACCTACGTGCCCATCAGTGGATGAATAGATCAAGAATAGATCAATGGAATACTACTCAGCCATAAAAAAGATGAAAACTTACCATTTGCAACAGCCTGGATGGACCTTGAAAGTATTATACTAAGTGAAGTCAGTCAGTCAGAGAAAGCCAAATACCATATGATTTCACACATGTGGAAGATTAAACAACAACAACAACAAACAAACACATATAGATACAAAGAATAGATTGGTGGTTACCCTAGGGAAAGGGGAGTGAGAGGAGGGCAAAAGGGGTAAAAGGATGCACTTACAGTGATGGATGGCAACTAGACTTTTGGTGGTGAATACGAGGTGGTCTATACAGAAGTTGAAATATGATGATGTACAGCTGAAATCTATGTAATGTTATAAACCAATGTGACGTCAATGAAAAATAAATAAATTTTTGTATATGTCATGCAAAGCATGAACATCTGCCTTCCACAGTGCATGAAATATGCCAAGCTTCTTTTGTAGTTGAAAATAAACAAGGTTAGTACTAGGTACTGCAAGTCTATTCCTAATGTTCTGTTTTTAAAACTGCCTCTCCACAGGTGCCCACTACTGTATAACAGTGGTTCTCAGTCCTCCCCGACACTCGCCCCAGGGGACCTTTAGCCTGGAGATATTTTTGGTTGTCACAACTTGGGTGAATCTAAACATTATAGAATGCACAGGACAGCCCCCACCCCCTCAATAAAGAATTTTTCAGCAAAAGGTCAATGGTGCCAATGTTGAGAAACTCTGATATAAGCAACTCCTCTGCTTTGGATGAAATGTCCTCCTGTCCTTCCCTCACTTTGTCACTTTCTCCCTTTCCTCCCTGCTGTACATGGTATTTAGCAAAAATAAATCATCAGTATTAAAGCACTTAAGATGGAAAGGATCTTGTGAGTAGTTTGCCCAGCACATTTATATAAGTTAATTTAGTGTGGTTCCCTGCAATGAGTTTAGCCAACTAAACAGTTAGAGGACATAGTTCTCCACAAGACTGTCATCACTTCTGACACCAACTGCAAGTTCAGGGGGTTCCCCAAACCACCTTCAGGTTCAATACTCTGAAAGGGCTCACAGATCTCACTGAAAGCAATTACACTCAATGGTTCATTACAAGGGAAGGATACAGGTTAAAAGCCACCAAAGGAAGACACATATAGGGCAGAGTTGGGGGGTGGTCCAAATGTGTAACTTCTGGTTGTCCTTTCCCTGTGGATTCCTGGATAGCATTAACTCCTCTTGGCAATTATGTGATGACAATACTTAGAGAGGGTTGCCAGCCAGAGAAGCCCACCTATGACTTTGGTATCTAGAGTTTTCACTGGAGCTCCATCACGTATTGTCTGCATGGCTGACCCTTAGTCGCCAGCACCTCATGGAGGTTTGGGCTGGTACCTCTGGAAGTTGGAACTGATATTATGTGTCCCAAAGCTCACATTATAAATCATGTTGTTAGATTACCTGGTGGCCAAAGCCCCTGGACAAACAAAAATATATCAGGCAGAACACTTCCGGGGCTTAGAGATCACCTCCTAGTAGCCAAGGGCAAAGCCAGACTCTCTTTAGGTAAAGTTAATTCTTGACTACACGTTCCACAACCCATTTTTGAATTTTAAGGTTACCTTTATCATGGAAAGAAAAATCCTAGGTTGAGTTCTTCTGCTAGGCTAATGACTAGACTATAAGCTTTTTGAAGAGGCAGACTGTTTTATTCATTGTTCTTTTCTTTGACTACTGTTGGTGCTTCATAAATCTTTATTGCATGACTTAGTAAATAAGTGAACAGTTTGAGTTAACAGTGATTTGAGTTATCAGACATCAGGTGATAAAGTTTCACCAGGCTGGCCCTTCAGTGATCTTTAGAAGTGACTTCAGAGATCCTCATTTTACAGATGAGGGAACTGAAGCCACGAGAGGCCAGAAGTCTCACAGCTGTCTGTACTGGGATAGAGCTTAGGTCTCTTGGCCCCCTGTTGAATGATATTTTCATCACACCCTACTTATATTAAATGGGGAAAAATTGTATAGCTTTTATATGAAAGGTACAAGGCTCACTTAAGAGGGATAAAATTCTAGCTAGCTCCAAAGGACCTTCTAATCTTAGGAAGGAAAATAAAATGGACACAGATATTATAAAGCGTCATGTAATATTGTCATACAAAAGAGTGTAAATTGGTATGGGACCACAAAGAGAGGTTATTTATCACTAGTTAGAACAATCAGAAGAGGCTGCCTTAGAAGATAAATTTACAGTTAAATGTTAAATGATGTGTGCAGTTAAGACTGACCTTGATGGGGCTGGCCCCGTGGCCGAGTGGTTAAGTTCGCGCGCTCCGCTGCAGGCGGCCCAGTGTTTCGTCGGTTCGAATCCTGGGCGCGGACATGGCACTGCTCGTCAGACCACGCTGAGGCAGCGTCCCACATGCCACAACTAGAGGAACCCACAACGAAGAATACACAACTATGTACTGGGGGGCTTTGGGAGAAAAAGGAAAAAATAAAATCTTTAAAAAAAAAAAAAATCTCCTTAAAAAAAAAAAAAAGACTGACCTTGAGATATGAGAGGAAAGGCATTGCGGGTGAGAGTGTAAGGTGAATGAAAGAAGAGACAGTGTAGGATCCAGTCTTTCTGAAGAGAGCAATCCAATGCTAAGAATAAAAAGACCCAAAAGAAACAGATTAAGTCATTAGTAAGTAGTTAAAAAGAATGATGGTCTCTTTCCTTGTGTTTGTTTTCATGGAAAAAATTGCTGAGATCTATATCCTTTCTTTTTAGCTTTTTCTAAGACCTGTTATTTGTCACTTAGGTCAACTTTGTTATGGTTTTGTTCAAGTGTTTGATATTTTTACTTATCTTTTTTGGGGGGCCTACTAGTTCTATTATTAATGAGACAGTTATGGTCAAATTTTACACTATGATTGTGGGTTTATTTCTTTTTTTTAGATTTTTGCTTTATATATTTGGAGCAAAAATATTTAAAATTGTTACATTTTCATGGTAAATTGAGCTTTTCATTGTTATGAAATGTCCTTATATCTCTAGTAATAGTTTGTCTATTTTGTCAGATGTTAGTATATTGATAGAGCTATTCAAGCTCTCTTCTGTCTAGTGTTTGTGTGATATGTCTTTCCCATCTTTTTACTTACTTTTCCATATCCATATATTTAAGATGTGTTTCTTATTAACAGCATGTAATTGAGTTCCGTTTTTTAAATACGGTCTGATAACCTTATTCTTTTAGTGAAGTATTTTAGTCCATTTACGTTTAATGAAATTACTGATTTGGTCTACCTTTATTGTCTTACTATTTGCTTTTTGCTTATTCCTGCCTCTTTTATGTTTCATTTTCTGTTTATTCTTGCCTTCTTTCGTTTGATTGTTTTTATTATTCCATTTACTCCCACTGTTATCTTGGGAGTTTACATTCTTTAGCTATTTTTTAATGTTTTCCTAAAGATTACGATACTCGTCTTTAACTTATTAGAATGTAGTATATATATTAGTATTTTACTACGTCTTGGACAATGCCAAATTTTGCCTTATCTTCAACGATTTTTTACTTCTAACATTTCTATTCCTTTTTTATAGTCTCCAGTTCTCTGCTGAAACTGTCAATCTTGTCTTTTAATTCATTGAACATATTAAGCATAGTTATGTTAAAGTTGGTGTCTGATATTTCCATTGTGTTATCCCCTTCTGGGTTTCTTTCCATTCTTTTATTTCTTTTGGCTTTTGGTTAGGTAGTCTTGCCTCCTATTTGTCTGGTTGTTTTTTATTGAAAGCTAGACATTGTAAATGAAAAATTTTAGGGATAATTTAAGGCTATATCTCTCTGCTGTCCAGTATGATAACCACTAATCACATGTAGGTATTTACATTTAAATTATTTAAAATTAAATAAAATTTGAATATTCAGGTCCTTGTTACACCAGCCACATTTCAAATGCTCAGCAGCCACATGTGGCTAGCAGCTATCTTATCAGACAGGGCAGCTGCAGAAAAGTTCTATTGGATAGCACAGCTCTAGGTGATTTCATCTTTTACTAGAGAGAATTTGCTTTTGCTTGTGGCCCTAGAGGCACTGGGAATCCTGGACCACCTTGATCCAGTTGAGTTTGAGTTGATTGTAAATTGGACTTCAGTCCTTATGAGGACTGGTATACCTCTACTTTACTTTTCAGTCTTAGAGTGTAGCCTTTTGAGATCACAATCCAAAGCCTGGGGGATTACCAGTGCTGCCACCTTGGCAGGTCCCCAACTCCAGTGTTTCTCTCTTAAGACCTGTGAGTCTGTAAAAAGCTATGTTCAGCTTCTCAGCCATGCCTTTGGGATTAACAGATGCCTCTAGGAGAAAAGCAGGCCCAAATGCAGGCTCACCTCTCTAGCCTTCCCTTTTCCTTATCTTGAGACCTTGTAATTCTTCACTGCCTGCATGGTTCTCTCATGTGACCAGACTGAGTTTTTACAAAAATAATTTTGTCCCTAGCTTTTTTAGTGGTTCTTAGTGATAAAGTTGTTTAAAATAGTAGTCTATCATAGCCAGAAGTAGAACTCTTCTACTAATGATGTTTTAATTAAATATTTCAAACAAATATGCCTAATAACTAACATGTTTAGGACATTTTCATCTACATGGTCCTGTTTGATTCCAACTACAAATATGTGATCAGCATACTTTGTATCCTTATTTCAAAGATGAGAAAATTTAAGGTCAAAGAGATAAAATAAACACAGCTAGTAGAGGGCACACTGAGATTCAAACCCAGATTCTCTGACTCCAGATCCTAGTGGATGGCAGTAATAAATACGCGTAATGAAGGATAGATGCAACCATGAAAAGCTAATCTTTCTTATTGGCATCTCAGGTCATTCTGAAGTCCCTTTTCTACTTTAAAATTAATTATAGAATAAATCCTTTTCTCAATACTTAAAATATCTGAGCTCCTTAATATTTAGGGTAATGTAAAAGAAATTATCCTAAATATTATATAAATATGTCTCTCTTTTCTATTTCTTTTCTACTTTTCTATTATATAGCTTAATCTGGATTCTATTAACTATGTTTTTTTTCCTCCCCAAGATAACTGCTAAAATACCAAGCACAGCAGTTACTAGACCTGTAGCTACTGGATATGGGGTAGGTTTTCTTAAGCTGAAGATATTAAGATGCTTTTTCTCATACATGAGTTCACTTTAGGCAATTCTGCATAACTTTGGCTGTCTTTCAGTCCATGACCCAGATATATTTTCTATTTTGGGTAGTTATGAACATTATAAAAGTGTAATTTGATTAATAACTTTGAATATTCTAGTCATTTTGATTGTAAATATATCAGAAAATATTACCCCTTTATTGGTAAACCTCGTGTTTGTTAATTGACTTCTTTTCATTTTCTGTATAATATAACCAAGTCTCATGTGTATTCCATTCATATATTTTGTGTGAAGTTATATGTTATATAAATGTAACAATGTGTATAATTTTAAAAGTTACTAACTAATACATGAAAAAATAAAATTTAAGAAAAATTTCAGAGGCATGTATTTGGGTCTTTTATTTGAGATCATTGGAGGAAAGATGCTATATAAAAATCCATAGAGGAAAATCTTCTAAACTTTGCTCAAATTTGGATGTTTTAACTTACATGAAATAATAGAAGAATGGGAGAAAGATGGAAGAATGAAGTAGAATAGCTTTTTCTAGTCCTTATGATCATATTTCTTAGGGGTCGGAAAAATGGTTTCAGAACCTGGAGGTCCAGGGCACTTGCCTTCATGCTCACCCCACATGTGAATGAAGAAAGTAGCCTCATATGTAATCTAACTGTGTGTCTTGTGAAACATGCTGTTATTAATCAGCCCAAGCGTGTACTACTCATGGGTTTGATTTTTGGTGATGTTTCAGAATAGGAGACAGCAGACTTTTTCTGTGAAGGGCCAGACAGTTTAGGGATTGCAGGTCAGATAGTCCCTGCTGCAGCTGCCCAACCCTGCATTTGCAGTGCAGTCAGCCGGAGACAGTGTGCAGACAAATGAGATGTGGCTGTGTTTCAATACGACTTTATTTACAAAGGCTGAGGGTTGTGGTTTGCTGACACCTCTTTTAGAGTTTTATAGTTTGATCCTATATGCTGAGGGGATAAATGGAAACAATTATGTTAGGTTTACTTGCCAGTAGAATGAAGAAAAAAAGTTTTGAAGAAAACTTTTGTAACTTGGTTTATAAAATTAAATGTAGATGTTTTTTAGAATCATTTTAACTTAGTTTTCTGTTTACTAGTCCAAGACATCCCTGGCATCATCAATGGGAAGACCAATGACAGGGACTCTTCAGGTATCTCTGTCATGGGGTTGTTCATCTTGGCTCTCTCTTGTGACTTCGAATATTACCAAAGTTTTTTTTTCTTTATTATATTATCTTAAAACGTTGAACATATTACTTACATAATGACCCTGATTCTTTAAGTCATGGGCTACAGGTTGGATTGTTCTAAATATTTGGAGGCAGAGTCTCTTTGGATTTGTTTACTCGGGTCTCAAATGAAATCCCATTGAGTAGTGGACATGGGGCTGACACTTTGCTTGTGTGGTGTACTCTGGGGCCCATTTTTCCTGTGCTATCATTTACAGAAATTTCTGTGGGTTCTCTCGTAGGCACATAGGAGACCAACGGAAAGTAGGAAAGCAGCTAGCTAACAAGCTATATATAAAAATCCATTAGTTTTTTTTTTCAAACTGACAGTAAGCCCAGTTAGATCAAGGAACTGAAATTTTATAGGGGAAAGGGAAAGTAGAGACAGGATTGACATAGGAGGAGGCAGAAGTAAGGAATAAGCAGATAGTGATTAAAAATAAGCGCTAAAAATTAGAGCTGTATTAAGATATGTGTCATGTACAGAACTGTAAATAAGAGGTAGATGTTATTTAAGAACACTTTTTAAATGATTCTTATTCTTTTAAGGATGGAGTTGCTAGACCTATGACAGCAGTGAGAGCAGCTGGTTTTACGAAAGCAGCTTTGAGAGGTTTGTTATGTTATCATTACTAGTAATTTCTTTCAGATCTTTTCATCTTTTTACTGTTTTTGTATGTGTAAATATTATTACCAGTTAAAATAAAATCTAACATGCCATTGATTATAAGATGTGCCATTATTTTAGGTACATTAAGAAAGGAAAGGGGTGATGAAAATGATCTGCATCTCAGTTGGGGTGATAGTTGTACGGGCATGCAATCTCTCAAAATGTACTGACTTGTACATTAAAAATGTGTGCATTTTATTTTATGTAATTATGGCTCAATTTAAAAAATTAAAGGTGAAAATAATATTTACATATATAAGTTTACATATATGTAAATTACATATATGTAAATTTTACATATAATAGTTTTAAAATAAAATTATGACAAAAATTAATGTTTATTAAACCAATGAGGAAAATTAAAAAGCCAGTACCAGGTTATTACTGACGTGATTGATAATTTAGAGTTCATAATAGGGATAGATTACCGTGGGAGGAAGTAAATACTAGTAGACAGTATCTCATTTTTGTTTTTACATGTTAACACATGAGTTTTGTTTACATAGATTTATGTATGTTAAAAATCTTACTAATTTCTTGATATATGAAATTTTTGTCTAGATATAATAAATGTCCTTCCCATTTTATAAATAAGGAATCTAAGCCATTTTATAAATAGGTAAATTAAGTAAGTTGTGCAATGTTTCATTTTTCTTCAATTATGCTGCATCGCAAATTAAATGCGCACTCTTGAATTGTGTCTCAGGCTCTGCGTTTGACCCCCTTGGTCAGTCAAGAGGCCCTGCTCCTCCTCTGGAAGCCAAAAACGAAGATAGGTATGCAAGTCCTGAGGCTGTTGTTTTGTTGTTGTTGTTGCATGTTTTGTATTTTTATTTTACAAATATATAATTCTTAAGTATTTTAAAAGTTTGTGTCAGCAGGATAGTAATCAAAACATCATCCTTAGTTCTTGAAACTAGCAAAAGAATCAAGTCTAAGAAAAACAGCTATGTGTGTTCTGTAAAGTTTTATTATAATATTATTTGGCTTGAAGATATGTCTAATTTTTATGAGCACCAGTATTCTCTTGAAGGCCAAATGGGATTGTAAATGGAGTAAGATGTGCTTATTTTAAAAGGACATTTCAAAGAAAAGATTTAAGAGAACAAATAAAAGGTTAGTTATCTTATCAATATTGAGGGGGGCCGACCCCATGCCCGAGTGGTTAGGTTCACACGCTCTGCTTTGATGGCCCAGGGTTTCACCGGTTTGAGTCCTGGGTGTGGACATGGCACTGCTCATCAGGCCATGTTGAGGTGGCGTCCCACATGCCACAACTAGAAGGACCCACAACTAAAAATACACAACTATATACCAGGGGACTTTGGGGAAAAAAAGGAAAAAAATAAAATCTTTAAAAAGAAAAATATTGAGAAATTTAATTTTTTTATAGAATTAACTTACTTTTGTGCAAGTGGCTACAGAGTAGCCAAAAAGCTGTGGTATAAATTCAGCTGTATACATGTACTGATACCTGAGTACCACTGATGTACACATTTTACAAATAGTAATAGAAGCCAGTGTTTCCAAGTACTCACTGTGTGCCAAGCACTATGCAAGTGCTGTAAATAAATGAAGACTGAGCTGTTTTTATCATTAGTTCATAGCGAGAGAAAGTAAAGCACGGAGATCTTGGTAACACAATAAATGGCAGGACTAAGATTTGACCCAGGTTGTCTCTTCCAGAGCTTATGCTATTAACCAGTATGTTTTATTTTGCTTCTATATAATAGATGTTTTTAAAATTGTAATTCTTAAAACCCAGTATTTGGGCTGTTGTATAAATTACATAGTTTCCCTTTTTTGCCAACAAGGAACTTCTATAGAAAATCGGATTACTTTGTATCCTAGTTAATGGCAGCATGTTTGCTAATAAAAGTATGTTATTTTACTTAAATATTATGTCATTTAGGATCATTTCACTTGCTAACAACACAAGACTCATCAGAAAAACAGACACACAACAAGAACATTTATTATATTATATAATGGGAAATCTGAAGGAAGGGCTGTTCTAGGGATGGTTAATTTAACTGCTCAGTAACATCATCCCTGGTTCAGCTTCTCTTTGATTCTCTTGGTTTTTCTCGAAAGCTGCCCCATCCTTATGCTCCCAAGGGAGCCATGAGAGTTCAAAACCTCTAAGTAGTTGATAAAACCTAGAGTCAGAAAGTTCTCAGTCTTAGGTCCCTTTTATTTTTATTTATTTTTAATTTTTTTGGTGAGGAAGATTGGCCCTGAGCGAACATCTGTGCCAGTCTTCCTCTATTTTGTATGTGGTATTGTCACAGCATGGCTTGATGAGCAGGGTGTAGGTCTGCACCCAGGATTTGAACCAGTGAACCCCAGGCTCCCAGGCTGCCAAAGCGGAGCACGTCAACTTAACCACTGCTCCACCGGCAGCTTACCTAGGTCCCTTTTATTTTACTTTTTATTTATTTATTTATGTATTTATTTATTTTTGGGGAAGACTGGCCCTGAGCTAACATCCATGCCCATCTTCCTCTACTTTATATGTGGGACGCCTACCACAGCATGGCATGCCAAGCAGTGCCATGTCCTGGTGAACCCCAGGCCGCCAAAGCAGAATGTATGCACTTAACCGCTGCACCACTGGGCCGGCCCCTCTCCTCGATTGCTTTTAAAAAGTCAAGAAAATCTTTCCAGGTACCTTCTACCCCGAGCAGGTGTGTCTTCTTTCCTCATTGGCCAGAAATGCTTCACAATCCTATGACTGAACCAAACATTTGGCAAGAGAATGAGACTCTTGACTATCTTAGATTTTGCATGCAAGGAAGAAGGATAGGTAGGTATCCAACAGTGTTTTCATATAGAGTTCATTTTTCTGGCATTTGGTAGGGACAAGATAGTTACTTTGAGTATCTTCATAGAGTTTTCTTACAGATTTTTATCTTTAAAATTTTATATTTTAGGTTTAATAATAACAATCTGTAAGCAACATTTAAAGACATTTATTAGAGTGTTTCAGATAACTAGAAAACAGAATTCTGTACTTCGTTGTAACCTTTATAAAACTACCATCTATTATTATGCTCATTGCTCAGTTAGAATTTTGTGGATTTTTATAAGCTAATAAAATTTGTATCCCATCTGACTAAATTGGTAGTCAGGTTCCACCAAAGAATATGATTCTATAGACAAATCTATACTATTAAATTTATTCCTGTATTCTTTTAAAAAATCCATTTATAGAGGCCATCCCCATGGCCAAGTGGTTAGGTTTCTGCCCTCTGCTTCAGTGGCCCAGGGTTTCACCAGTTCGGATCCTGGGCACGGACATGGCACCGCTCATCAGGCCATGCTGAGGCGGCATCCCACATGCCATAACTAGAAGGACCCACAACTAAAATATACAACTATGTACTGGGGGGCTTTGGGGAGAAGAAGGAAAAATAAAAAAATTTTAAAAATTAAATAAAAGTATTTTTAAAAATCCATTTATAGAGAATTAAGAGAACTGTGTATTCTGATACGTTTGTAGTAAAATTTTATTTAGGCACCAATGTACATTCAGAGTACTGTGGTATTTTGCTGGAAGAATGTGGTAACAAAACAACATCAGTGTTACTTTTGAAATGAGACTGATTTGGGAATACTCCATTTGTTACTAATGGAATCAGGATTTTTAAACTTCTTTGTCTTGTTAGGAATCTTCTCCAGAGTACCTATCTGGTAGTAAATAATAATGTCTTATCTCTTTTTGGAGGGACTTCAGTTTTCCTAACCATAGGATAAAGTTTTCCTTTGCCATAGGATCTGAAAAACGATCTGCCTTCTTTTGGGGATGATAATATAACAGTGTGGATCCTAGAGCTACCTGACTGGGATTTAGATCCTGGCTCTGTACCTTACTAGCTGAATAATCTCGAGCATAATCCTTCACTTCCTAAACCTGTTTCCCTATCAGTAAAATGAGAATAATGATAGCACTTGTATCAGTTGTTATTATGAGGATTAAATGCCATAATTAAGGTAAAGCATTTAGATCAGTATTAAATGATACTTGGGCTAAATAAATTTTAGGTATGTTTACTATTATTATGAACAATTATTTAATGTAATTATTAAAAACAGTAGTACGTTTGCTCTTTAATGGCTTTTATACATTTATCTTATCTGTGACCTATTCTTAAGGTTTAAAAGCACGTAATGGGTGATGCTAAAAGTAAATTAGATTTTGGTATAATTATTAGTGGTTGAATGATTCAAAGTACACTTACTTTTTTTCTTTAATAGCCCAGAAGAAAAGATTAGACAATTAGAGAAGAAAGTAAATGAGTTGGTAGAAGAAAGCTGTGTTGCCAACGGTTGTGGAGACTTAAAACTGGTAAGTTCATAAACTAATAGAATTCAAGGTTATGAAGTGTGTGTTATATGTGTGTGTCTGCCTTAATATATGCATACTTACAAGCATATGTATAGTTAAATATTTTTGTTTTGCTATTGACTGGCCATATGTTTTCACTGAAGCAATTATTTTGAGAACCTGCAATTGTAACTGTGCTTCATAAGCTCTGATGTCAAAACATTTGGCTGCTTTTACACTGTTTGATGTTGGACGTTTCAGTAGGGAAGAAGATTCTAATGTCGTGGTTGATTGAATTGTGCAGCCTGGTGGGCTATGGATGAGACTCAGAGCCTGCTGAGAGGCATAGCTTCCTTGATCCACACAGTACCAAGGGCTGTTTTCTTATTTAAGCCTCACTACCCTAAAATATATTTTCTTAAGTAAACTGTAGAGTCGTGGTTTGCTTTTTAGGAATCCAACTCTGTTTTGTTATTATTATTATTAAATCTTTTTTCTTAATTTTCTTTGTTCATGTTACTTTGTCATACCATATGAATATAATTTCTGTGACATAATTGTCAGATTAATGAATACCATTAGAATGAATTATTCAGTATAAAAAGCTACTTTTATATCTCATAGAACTGGCGCTTTTTTATCTTGTCCTAAAAAAAAAAATCCCATGTTGAATTAATCAGTCTGTAAAACTGATTAGTTTCTCAGTGGAAATAACAAAAGGTTCTTGGCATCCTGAGTAGGATGTGAGACCAAACTAAGCATCAGTTGTAAGACAGTGTAGCAGTTATCCTTTGACTTGTCTGTATTTTGAGCATCCCAGAAACCAAACAAATCCATCAGGTTTCTGTCTCACGAAAAGGAATTAAAATACCTAAAGATTCAGGAGTTACAAGGAAAAAAGAAGTAAATAGGTATGGTCAGTCCTAAAAGGTGGTGGAAGGTCTGGTGATGAAGAAACTTGACTTGGGGCAATATACTGGACAGTTTCTTCCTTGTACTTTCTCTCCTTTCCCAGGAAAACACATGAGGTTTTTATGATGGTGAGCTCCAGTTTAAACAAATACTCTGGGCTCTTTTGTGTTCAAGGGGAGTTGATGGTAAGAGTCCTGCAGGGCATCCTAGGAATCCAAGGGTGGATAACGTGTCCAACCAAGCATCATGCAGATAGCTCCCAAATGCATAACGTGCTCATAATTAATGCTCAAGGAGTTTACCAAGTATAAACTTGATTTCAGGCCTTAGAAAAGGCAAAAGATGCAGGAAGAAAAGAAAGAGTCTTGGTGAGACAACGAGAACAAGTTACAACTCCAGAAAATATCAATTTGGATTTAACTTATTCAGTAAGTATGAAATTGCTGTTGGCTAAAATTGTTTTGGCTAGGATTTGTAGATTCCAGAAGTCTTTTTTCTTTTTTCGTTTATTTTTTAAATCTCATTGGACCTCAGGTGCCCAGAATTAGATTAATAATAATCTTGAGTTCATGAGACACTCTCTTCTTTGGTCCGTGCAAAGTTTTTTTGTTTTTTGTTTTATTTAGTTAAGTTGTTTTTAATCACTTACTAAGTACTCACAAACCCACCATCCAGTGACTCTTATTTCTTGAAGATTGCTAATATTTATGCTCTGTTCTGTGTGGTTACTTTAATGAGATTCTAATGTGGACTTTCTCGTCTGCGATTTTCAAGAACTTCACACTAGGCAAATAAAGCAGTTTTCTGTGAGGGTAGGGGGGAAAAAAGCTAACTAATTTCTAACAAAATTTTCTTACTTCTTGAAAGACACTTCCTTGATGCTTATACTGCTGTTAAAAGGGTGTATTTTCAGTGGGCAAAGTCTTCATATGCCAAACAAATGGAAAAAAGGATATTTGAGACTTTGATTAATAAGAATTTTTAGATTTTACTATTTATAACTAATATTTTTAAATTCCATGGACTCTTTAGATTAGGGAATAATTTATGATCATTTTTTTACCTTGAAGAAGATAATTTACTGTACCTTAATGACTTAAATTATATTTTTGCATATAGAGAAATACTATACAAATTAAAGTTTAAGATATTTCCACATGATGTTTAATTTATGAAGAGAATTTGGTCCACTGTCTTGCTTATTCCTGTTATCACTAGCAACATTAACAATACACGTTTATTCTTTGTAGGTCTTCCTAGATTAACGGATGGCAAATACTGCCTAAATTAGAAAGAACACATAGAAAATTAAGGTGAAATTTAGAGGACAGCTCTACTTGGCTCAGTGCTCTGTTTCATTTGGAATGCAAGACATTTCTCTGTATACTTCATTTCCTAAGTGGCTTGGTGTCTTGAGATAAGCAGCTAACTTTGTTATAGGATTTTAATCTCTAGAAAGATTATAGGCATAAGGGGCCTAAAATGGTCATTTTTTGTCTTTTTGCAATATTTTTCTCCGTAGGTTCTTTTCAACTTGGCCAGTCAGTATTCAGCTAATGAAATGTATGCTGAAGCACTAAACACGTATCAAGTTATAGTGAAAAATAAGATGTTTAGCAATGCAGGTATGTGTGTATAGTCAGTTTTTCCAATAAGTCTAGTTCTTTTGTAGTGTTAATTTACATTTCCCCACCTTATGCTTCCTTATAATGAAATGATCTACTTTTTAAAAAAAATTTTTTTAATTTTTATTTTTCCTTCTTCTCTCCAAAGCCCCCCAGTACATAGTTATGTGTATTCTAGTTATGCATGCTTCTAGTTGTGGCATTTGGGACCCTGCCTCAGCATGGCCTGATGAGCGGTGCCACGTCTGCGCCCAGGATCCGAACCGGCGAAACCCTGGGCTGCCGAAGCAGAGTGCAAGAACTTATCCACTCGGCCACAGGGCCGGCCCCTGAAATGATCTATTCTTTAAACAAATTTGTATTTATATAGATGTGTCCTGCTTAAACATACTATTTATATGAAAATTCACGCAAATACTAATGAAGAAATATGGTTGATGTGAGGTATATTACCTAATAGTGAACAAAAAATGTATTCTGTCATCACAAGTGAAATGAGCCGTGGGAACCCCTTTGAACATGCTTTCCCCTCTGTAATTTATCCCCAAGAGACCATAGTTTATATTTAGCATTTATACTGTGTAGTTTTTTGGTAGCAGTATTAAAGTTTATCAGAATATTTTCTTTGATGTCATATTAAAATGTGTGTGGCATTACTGAGTCTAATTTTAAAATCCCTTGTTTTTCTTAGAAGAACACAACTCCAGTTTTATAAATTGTTTAAAATCGTAAATTAATTAAAATTGTTTAAGTTGTGAATTAGTTGTTTTCTAGCCATATTTTCAGGAATCCGTCTATCTTGTTACATTTCCTCACAGAAGATTAGTGTGCAGATACATGAAAACAGTATAACTGTTTTAAAGTGAGAATTTTAGGTAGTATCTGAAGCTTCAAACTTGGAAAAAAGCTTCAAAGGATATGAATTAAGGTCATCTAAAATATATAGAAAAAGTGAAAAAATAGAATGTTAAATTCATTAATTTCTTTCATTAGGAAGATTGAAAGTGAATATGGGAAATATTTATTTAAAGCAAAGAAATTATTCCAAAGCCATTAAATTCTACCGAATGGCATTAGATCAAATTCCAAGTGTCCATAAAGAAATGAGGTAAGTTTACATAATGATAACTTTGTAAAATTTGTGTTATTTTTCAGAAACAAGATAACTCTTCTGACCTGTTGTTAGGAGATTGAACATTTTGAGGTGTTTGTACATGAGAAGTGTTAGATTTATGTTATATCTTTAGTGTTTTGGTCTATTTTCCTTATAACTGCTTGCACACATTTGTTTAATGACAAGTTAAGGGTTAAAAACATAATAACTGATCAGTTAACGTAAAACTAAGCTAATTGGCCTATGTAGGGTATAACCCTGCAGGCCATTAACACCAAATACAACTTATTGCCAACACAAAATCAAAACAACAGTCTTTTAGAACATACCAGAATCTGGAAAGCAAGGCTAGAAATTAAGACCCTCGTTCTTGTTATAGATTGAGAGTAAAATAGTGAAAGGGAGGGGCCAGCCCAGTGGCTCAGCAGTTAAGTGCACATGTTCCACTTCGGCGGCCGAAGGTTCCCTGGTTTGGATCCCGGGTGCAGACATGGCACCGCTTGGCAAGCCATGCTTTGGTAGGCATCCCACATATAAAGTAGGGGAAGATGGGCACGGATGTTAGCTCAGGGACAGTCTTCCTCAGTAAAAAGAGGAAAATTGGCAGCAGATGTTAGCTCAGGGCTAATCTTCCTTAAAAGAGGAAAAAAAAATAGCAAAAGGAAGCGATTGGTTTTAAATCTTAGAGGATGGGGAGGTGAGTGAAGCTGAGATATTTTCTATTCCTATAATATTTAAAGAGCAGAAACAGTAAATTACCTTATGGTCTGGTAATAACCTTGGGAACATAGAAGGTTTCCAGGATGTTTACTGGTCATAATTTCCCCTAGACACAGTACAGTTCCTCTGTGAAAGTTAATTTATTTGTAAATGCCACCTTTAGTGATCATTTATTTTTGAATTATGCATGATATCTCATTATCATCAGTAAATAGCTTATGAACACAATGTTGTTGAGGTACTTTGAACCCAGGTGAGGCCAAGAATTTGAACATTTTAGACAAAGATGATAATATTAGATAGTGTAGGTTAAGCGCTTAATAATCAATACTTAAGGGTTGCTGTAGTAATTCAGTTGAGGGAATAACTTTTGAGAACGGGAATGGTCAGGAAAGATTTTGTGAGAGCGGTCTAAGTGAGAGGAGAGAAGGGTGACATTCCAGACACGGGGATGCCAGAGGAGAGTCAGGGAAATGACAGTGTTTATGATCTGATCAGACAATTATGAATAGACAAATTTAGTTGAAACAGAGGCATTTTGTTGAGGAGTGGTTACAAATAAGATGAGATCACATCCGTTAGAATGACTCTAATCAAAAGATAATAACAGGTATTGAAGAAGATGTAGAAAATTTGGAAACCTCGTACATTGGGGATATAAAATGGTACAACCACTTTGGAAAATACTTAGGCAGTTTCTTAAAAAGTTAAATACAAATTTGCCATACGCCCAGCAATTCCATTCCTAGATATATTCCCAAGAGAAATGAAAACAAGGGATTGTTTGCATATGTTCATAGCAGCATTATTCATAATAGCCAAAAAATGGAAACAATCAAATGTCCATCAAGTAGGCAACGGATAAATAAATGTGGTGTATTCATACTATGGAGCATTATTTGGCTATATAAAACGAATGAAGTACTGACACATGCTACAGTATGGAGGAACCTTCAAAAGATTATGCTAATTAAAAGAAGCCAGACACTTGGAGCTGGCCTGTTGGTGTAGTGGTTAAATTCACGTGCTCTGCTTCAGTGGCCTGGGGTTCGCAGGTTCAGATCCTGGGTGTGGACCTATACACTGCTCATCAAGCCATGCTGTGGCAGTGTCTCATATACTAAATAGAGGAAGGTTGGCACGGATGTTAGCTCAGGGATGATCCTCCTCAAGCAAAAAGAGGAAGATTGGCAACAGATGTTAGCTCAGGGCTAGTCTTCCTCACCGAATAAAAAGAAGCCAGCACAAAATATCACATATTATGTGACTCCATTATATGCAATGTCTAGGAAAGGCAAATCCAGGAAGTCAGAAAGTAGATTAGCAGTTGCCTAGGGCTGGACATGAGAATGGGGAGTGACTGCTAATCGGCACAGGTTTTCTTTCTAGGGTGATGGAAATGACTTAGAGTAAGAATGTAGTTATAGTCCCACAACTGTGTAAATACAGCAGTAATCACTGAATCATATACTTAGAACAAGTGAATTTCATGATATGTAAATTAAACCTCAGTAAAGCTTTAATAAAACAAAACAAAAGAATAAAGTGGGAAAGAAAAGGAGGAAACTATTTGTGGAATGTCTTGACTACCAATTAAAGAGTCCAGACTTTTAAAGCTAATCTGTGTTTATTTTTCTTTAGAATTAAAATCCTGCAGAACATTGGAGTTACATTTATTAAAACTGGTCAGTATTCAGATGCTATTAATTCATTTGAGCACATAATGAGTATGGCACCAAATCTGAAGGCAGGCTTCAACCTAATTCTTAGTTACTTTGCTGTTGGAGATCAAGAAAAAATGAAGAAGGCATTCCAAAAATTGATTGCTGTTCCATTAGAAATTGATGAAGATGATAAATATATTTCACCAAATGTGAGTATGAAGAAGACTGTTATGTAGCCAGATCTTAGTTATCCATGCTTTTTTGTTTCCAGAAATGAAAAGTTGGAATGGATGACTTCTTAGGTTTCTCCCAGCCCTATGTTAATATGTTTTAATTAATTAATGCATTTTATAATTTTCATTTGTTATTAAATTAGGTTGAGAATGGGACTCTATTGAAATAGAGCTAGGGATTATGGTTAAAACAGACAATTTTAGTAAAAAAAAAAAGGGGGGGAAGAATGTTATGAAAAATAAGGTTGCATGTCATTCTTTAAGAGTAATATCTTGACCAAGTAATCCTAAAGCCTTTTTTGACTATTTCTTCAGTCGTTGCTGAGCAGAGGGAACTAAAATATACTAAATATATCAAGAATGGAAAGAAGTAATTCCTTATCTTTATTCGTAGAGTGGAGCATAATACAAAAGTCATACTTTCAAAGACCTGAGGAAATATGTTATGTTAAGTGAGAAAACACAGATATACACCCATTCATGAACAAAACTAGAAGAAAATACACCAAAATTGAAACAGTAGTTTTTGGGCAATGGGATTATTTTTTTTAATGCTTTTAAAATATTTTCCATATTTTTACACATACATTATTGGTATACTACTATATTATTTTATTTTAAGTCAAACCCTATGAAATTGCCTGTATTTATACATCAAAATGGTGTAACAATGTCAGTTTCCTAAGATAAACTTCATAGATTTTTTTCACAGATTATAAGGGTGTTGCAGCATAGTGGCTGACTCCATCACTCAGTACTGACTCTCCTTGTGCCTCAGTTCCTTTATATATAAAATAGGACTAATTATAATAACCTGCCTTATAGAGTTGTGAGGATTAAATGAGGTAATGCATGTGAAATACTTAAAACAGTACCTGGAATATAGTAAGTGCTGGGTAGATGTTAACTATTATATATTACTTTCATGCTGAGAAAAAAATTATATATATTGTGAAAAAAATCATCTGTGGGAGTAGAGATATGGCTCATACTAGGTAATTGGTGATCATTAAAGCATTTATATTTGAGTTTAGAATGTGTAACGTCACACAGCTTCTGTGTACTTGATCATATTCTTTCCGGCCTGACCTTTTACCAGCTGCTTAGAATTTATGTTAGTTCAGCGGAGAAATAAGAAAAAAGATCTACTTTGTGTAAGGAAAAATAATTTAGAAAGACGAATTTACCCTACATTTTATACAGCTAATTAGTGGTGAGGTTGACTAGAAATCCAAGTTCTTGGTGTTTACTTCTGAATTATTCATTTTTCTTTACAATTTTATTTTCCCAGGATGATCCACATACTAACTTAGTGATTGAAGCTATAAAAAATGATCATTTAAGGCAAATGGAACGTGAAAGGTAATATTTTGGGCACTTAATAATTAGAACTTAGTAATGTAGGTTTCATTTTTATAAAAGAGTTAAATGTGCATTTTGATGATTTCTTTCAAAACTTACTAGATTCACCGTATGTCTTGAATAGTGCTGTTGTTTCACCATTTCTATACTTCACTGGGTTCTCTTTCCTCTTTCAAATAACCTCAGTTCTCATGCTGATCCCAATGATTCTTACTCAGTTACTCTTACTATTTCTTTATAATTAACTTTCCCTCTTCATTTGGTGCAATATTGGAATTTTGTTTTGTATTACCTTTATTTTAAAAATTATATCTTTATGTATTTTTGTCCAGCCTCTCAATTAAATTTCAACTCCCAAAGACAAAATTCTTTCTATTTATTTCATTTCTTCCTTCCTCTGATATGGTACCTAGTCTCTGGCAAGTATAGTTTGAAAGTTCTAATGTTTATTGAATATGCAACAAGTATAATAGTATATCACATGATAGAGGACCTTTAATTTTTTTTTAATTGTGATAAAATACACAGAATGTAAAATTTACCATCTTAACCATGGTGCATAATTCTTTATGGTTTGGTAGTGTTAAGTGCTTTCACATTGGTTGTAACCAGTCCCCAGAACTCTTTTCATCCCTTCAAACTACAACTCTGTACCCATTGAACAACAGCTCTCTAGCCCCCTGCCCCCAGCCCCTGGCAACCACCCTTCTACTTTTGTCACTGTGAATTTGACCATTCTAGTTACCTTATATAAGTGAAGTCATAGTACTTTGTCTGTGCCTGGCTTATTGCATTTAGCATAATGTCCTTCAGGATCGTCCATGTTGTAGCATGTGACAGGATTTGCTTCCTTTTTAAGGCTGAATAGTATTCTATTATATGTTTGGAGGGCCCTTAATCTTTAGGAATTAGTCTAACATTAAAAATAAAACAAGATACTTGTAATTCTTGGAGGATGGAGTAGACGTACTTTTCCCTGTTTTTCCCAAAAAAATATGCAATTATTATATAATGTAATATATAAATGTATAAATAAAAACCCTGGAAATTATATATAAAACAAATATAAGAAGAAAGATGGAGAGAAGAGGGTAGCAGCGAGGAACCTCCGGACCTGAGGAACCACATAGCACTGAGTTCCCCTCACGTTTCCCAGAGTTGCAGCTGAAGAAGCTGGCAGTCAGAAAATGCTGATGAGTACATTTAAGAAAAAAAAACGAAAAACCCAAAAAGCCTGCTTTCTTTAGCCAAAGGACAAGGAAAGGGGTAGGCTAGCAAGACAGGAAAGTTTTAGACAAAAACCACAGAGAAAAACTGTATCCCCACCCCTGCTTATGCCAGCAAAAGCCAAGCGGGAGCCTAGACACCCTCTACCCCAAAAGATCAAGTAGGGAGCAAGGACTTTAATCTCCAAGGCCTTTAATGAGTCCCCCACTCTGTGGTGTCAGCAGATAGCACCTGGGAAGCCTGGAATTTCACCCTACCCAGCAGTAATGAGCTACTCCTGCCCCCCTTTCCTGGGGTGGTGTCAGAGGAGACCAGCGGAGAGTCAGGATATTTATCATCACTCAGCAGTAACAAGGCCACCCCACTGTGGTGTCAGTAGGGACCATGGTGGAAGTAGGAACTCTTACTCCACCCAGTAGGAACAAGGACTCCCTCCCACTTTGGGTGGCAGAGGAGTCCATGTGGAGAACCTGGACTTCTTTTATCTGGCAGTGATGAGGTGGTGTCTCTTTTTTCCCTGCTGGAGTGGTGTCAGAAAGCCAGCTAAAACAAAGATTTAAATAAAATTCAGAGTCTATAATGCAAAAATGTCCAAGTTTCGGTCAAGATTCACTCATCATACCAAGAACCAGGAAGATCTCAAAATGAGTGAAAAAAGCTAATCAAGAGATGCCAACATTGAGACGACAGAGATGTTAGAATTATCTGACAAATTTTAAAGCAACTGTGATAAAAATGCTTCAACAAGCAATTATGAATAAGCTTAAAATGAAAAATAAAAACCATCAGAAAAGAAATAGCATCTCAGCAAAGAAATAGAAGCTATAAGGAAGAACCAAGTGGAAAGTTTAGAACTGAAAAATATAATAACTGAAATAAAAGCTGAGGGGATGGGATCAACAGGAAAATGAAGGGGAGAGGGGAAAGATTCAGTGAACTGGAAGATAGAAAATGGAAATTACCCAATCTGAACAACAGAGAGAAAATAGACTAAAAAACAAGAGTGAACAGAGCCTCAGGGACCTCTGGGACTATAACAAAAAAATCTAACATTTGTGTCATCACTGTCTGGGAAGGAGAGGAGAAAGAGATTGGGCTAAAGAGATAATGGCTGATAACTTCCCAAATTTGGCAGGAAAAATAAACCTACAGTACAAGAAATGGAACAAACCCCAAAGAGGATAAACCCAAGCAAGATATATCATGATTAAATTTCTGAAAATTAAAGACAAATAAGAAGTCTTGAAAGGAGGCAGCAAAAAACAACACGTAAGGGAAAAGCAATTAGAATGACAGTTGAAAAGTCTTAAATCAGTAACCTAAGCTTCTAGCTCAAAAACCTAGAGAAAGGAGCAGTCAATCCAAAGGAAGAAGAAGGAAAGAAATAATAAAAGAACAGACATCATTGACATTGAAACGAAGGAAACAATAGAGAACATCAATGAAACACAGAGCTGATTCTTTGACTAGATCAATAAAATTGACAAACTTCTAACAAAACTGACAAAAAAGAGAGAAGACACAAATTACCAATATCAGGAACAAATGGGCTATCACTACAGACCCTGCAGACATCAAAAGGATCATGACTACAACAACCCTATACACATAAATTTGGCAACTTAGACAAAATGGACCACTTTCTTGAAAAAAAAACTACCACAGCTCACCTAATATGAAATAGATCATTTGAATAGCACGATAAGTATTAAAGAAATTGAATTTATAATTTAAAAACTCCCAAAAGAGAAATCTCCAGGCCCATATGGTTTTACTAGAGAATTCTAGGAAATGTTTGAAGAATTAACATCAGTTGTACACTATATTTTCTTCCAGAAAATAGTTCCTTTTATGAAGCTAGTATTACCCTGATACCAAAATATGACAAAGACAATAAAAAAAAAAAAAGGGAAAATGTTGACCAATATCTTAGGAATATAGATGCAGAAATTCTTAAGAAAATACTAGCACACCAAAAATAACTAACAAAATATTAAGAGAATTATGCACTGTGACCAAGTGGGATTTATCCTAGGAATGCAAGGTTTGTTTGCCATCTAAAAATCAATTAATATAGTACAGGATGTCAATAGAATGAAGGACAAAAACCACATGATCATCTCAGTATAAATAAAAAATTTTTTGGACAAAATCCAGTATGCTTTCATGATAAAAACAAAACACTTCAAGCTAGGAGTAGATGGGAAGTTTCTCAATCTGATAAAGATATCTATGAAAAACGTGCAATCTGACTCATACTTAATGGTGAAAGACTGAATGCTGTCCCCCCAAGTTCAGGAGGAAGGATTTCAAACTCTCACCAATTTTGTTCAGCACTGTGCTGGAGATTCCAGCTACGGAAATTAGGCAAGAAAAGGAGGGAAGAGACATCCAGGTTGGAAAGGAAGAAGTAAAACTATTTCTGTTTACAGATCGCATGCTGTTATCTCTAGAATATCCTTCCTAAAATTTTAGAATCCACTAGAAAATGATTATAGGCAATAATGGAGTTCAGCAAGTTTGCAGAGTAAAAGATCAGTATACAAGAACCAATAGTATACTATAGAAATGTATTATACAGTATCAATGAACTATCCAAAAATGAAATTAACAATTGCATTTATAATAGCATAAAAAATAAATTATTAGAAATAAGTTTCACAAATGAAATGTAAAACTTATACCCTGAACACTGTAAGACATTGAAAGAAATGCTGAATAAGTGGGAAGACATCACATGTTTATGGATAGGCTCTTAATATTAAGATGACAGTGCTCCTCAAATGACTTTATAGATTCAGTGTAATCCCTATCAAAATCCAAGCACTGTTTTCACAGAAAGTAACAAGTTGATCCTAAAGTTCATACGGAAGTATAAGGGATCCAAAATAGCCAAAACAATGTTGAAGAAGAGCAAAGTTGGAGGACTCAAACCACAAAGCTACATCAATCAAGACAGTGTGGTTAGTCCTTTATGCTAGTAGCATGAAGATAGAAGTATAAATCGTTGGGATGGAATTGAGAGTCCAGAAATAAACCTGTAAATTTATAGTCAGGAAAGGTGTCAGGACAATTCAGTGGGGAAAAGATAGTCTTTTCAACAAATCGTGCTGGGACAACTGGATATTCTTATGCAAAAGAATGAAGTTGGACCTCTCTCTGATACGATACACAAAAATTATTTCAAAGTGGATCATAGACCTAATGTAAGAGCTAGAACTATAGAATTCTTAGGGAAAAGCATAGAAGTAAATATTATTGATCTTGTGTTAGGCAATGGCTTTTTAGATATGACACCAAAAGCATATCAAGGGAACTGGCCCCATGGCCGAGTGGTTGAATTCACATGCTCTCCTGTGGCAGCCCAGGATCCTGGGCACAGACATGGCACTGCTCATCATACCATGCTGAGGCGGCATGCCACATGCCACAAGTAGAAGGACCCACAACTAAAAATACACAACTATGTACCGGGGGGCTTTGGGGAGAAGAAAGAAAAAAAACACATCAAAAGAAAACAGTGAGTAGATTGAACTTCATCAAAATTAAAAACTTTTGTTCTTCAAAGGGCACCATCAAGAAAGTGAAAAGATAATCCACTAAATGGGAAAAAATATTTGCAAACCATGTATCCAAGAAGGGACTTATTTCTACAATATGTAAAGAACTCTTCCAACTCAATAATAAAAAGGCCAGTAACTCAATTAAAAATGTATAAAGGATCTGTATAGACATTTCTTCAAAATAGATATGCAAATGCCCAATAAGCATACGAAAAGATGCTTAACTTCTGTAGTACTCATTAGGGAGATGCAACTCAAAACTGCAGTGAGATACAACTTCACACCCACTGGTATAACCATTATCAAAAAGATAGATAGTAATAAGTGTTGGTAAAGACATGGAGAAATCTATATCTTATATGCTGATGGTGGGAATGTAAAATGGTACAGCCACTTTGGAAAACAGTCTGAAAGTTTCTCAAAAGATTAAACATAGACTTACTGTATGACCCAGCAATTTCTTGCCTTGGTATATACCCAAAAGAAATTAGACCATGTGTCCACACAATAACTTACACATGAATGTTGATAGCAGCATTATTCATAATATCTTAAAAATAGAAACAACCTAAATGTCCACAACTGAAGAATGAATAAATAATGTATAGTCTGTCTGTACAGTGGAATATTATTTAGCCATGAAAAGGAATGAAGTACTGATATATCCTACAATACACATGACCCTTGAAAACATTTGATAAGTGAAAGAAACCAGTCACAAAAAACACATATTCTGTGATTCCATTTATATGGAAGGTGCAGATTAGGCAAATCTATAGCAACATGTAGTGATTCAGTTTTACTATTTACCGTACAGTATTTCTTTAATGGCCGTCTTCACGCTTTCCTTTCATGTCCACAGACAGTGCAGGTTGTGTAACTTCTGCTGCAGAGCCTTGTGTCTCTCCAGTATTTATTTCTTACTTCAGTTTGTCAGTATGTATCATAGAACAAAAAACAAAAAGAGGGGCTGGCTCCGTGGCCAAGTGGTTAAGTTCTCGCACTCTGCTTCAGTGGCCCAGGATTTCGCTGGTTCGAATCCTGGGGGCAGACATGGCACCGCTCATCAAGCCATGCTGAGGCAGCATCCCACATGCCACAACTGGAAGGACCCATAACTAAAAATACACAACTATGTACCGGGGGGGTGGTTTGGGGACAAAAAGGAAAAATAAAATCTTTTAAAAAAACAAAAAGAAATGAGCTGTTGGGGCTGACCCAGTGGCGCAGCCGTTAAGTGTGCATGTTCTGCTTCAGCGGCCCGGGGTTCGCTGGTTCAGATCCCAGGTGCGGATATGGCACCACTTGGCAAGCCATGCTGTGCTAGGCGTCCCACATATAAAGTAAAGGAAACGGGCATGGATAGTAGCTCAGGGCCAGTCTTCCTCAGCAAAAAGAGGAAGATTGGCAGCAGATGTTAGCTCAGGGCTAGTCTTCCTAAAAAAAAAAAGAAATGAGCTGTTAACCCAGAAGGCAGTCGTGGCTTTCTAATCCCTTTTCCTAGTCATGATTTTCAACCTGACTTGTAAATGGATTTCTAGTGTAGCTGCTCACCACTTGGTTTATTAACTTTAATAGATAATGTTTATGCTTAAATTTTAAGGAAAAATCCATACTCTTTTTATACTGTGTTTCTAAATAAGTTTTGTTTGTTTGTTTGATACAGGAAAGCCATGGCAGAAAAATACATCATGACAGCTGCAAAACTCATTGCTCCTGTAATTGAAACATCTTTTGCTGTGGGTTATGATTGGTAAGAGAGAAATTCAGTATATCTGGATGGATATGGTGTTTTCTTTTCAAAATTTATACTTTTATTGATTTGAAATTTTATTAGAGGGGCTGGCCCAGTGGTGTAGCAGTTAAGTTCACATGCTCTGCTTCGGTGGCCTGGGGTTTTCCAGTTCAGATCCTGGGCATGAACCTACACACCGCTTATCAAGTTGTGCTGTGGTGGCGTCCCACATGTAAAATAGAGGGAGATGGGCACAGATGTTAGCTCAGGGCTAATGTTCCTCAAAAAAAAAATGTTATTAGAAAAGTGAATAAATCATTATGAATATTAATTTCTACTTATCAAGCAAATATTATATGGTAAGATTAATGTAGGCCATTCTAAAAGTTCTAGTGTATTTTTCTTATTGTTCATGTCATTTCATAAATCAAGTACAAAGACAAGTGTGCTACCATTTGATATGAGGATACATAATTGCTTCCATTGTATAAATTCCAACTTGTGGCCTCTTTCATTTTGCTTAATTTTTTCTCATTTTCTCCTTTTTCTGCCTTAAGTTTGTCAGTAGTGCTAAATTTCCTGTCCTGAGAAGTAGCTCCCACACCTATGGAGGCTCTCGTCTCCTGATGTCATGTGTTTCCTAGAAAGGAGTGAAGAGTTATATTAAACTTGGAAAAATCTTAGACCATTTGTTGAATGATTAATTGAATTTGTTTCTTCCTTCCACCCAGTATGGGAATCCCCTATCTAGCATCCCATTTAGTTAGGTGGCTATTTAATCTCTGCTTGGATTCCTCTGGTGTTCAAATCATATGTTTTATTTCTCAACATCTTTAAGGGTTAGAAAATTCTTCTTTGACCTGAATCCAAATTTGCCCCTTGTGGAACTCTTCTGTGATCCTTCAAGCAAACATAGAGTGAGTCTATGATCTCTTCTATATGGTACCTTAGAATTTTTAAAATCTAAGATACATGTACGTGGTTAGAAAATCAAGTAAGTACAGAAAAAGAGTTACAGTCCTAGTTTTCTCTTTTTTTATTAATGAGATATAATTGACATACAGCATTATGTTAGTTTCAGTTATATAACATAAAGATTTGATATACATATATATTGTGAAATGATCACCACAATAAGTCTAGTTAACGTCCATCACCATACATAGTTGCAAATTTTTTTTTCTTGTGATGAGAACTTTTAAGATCTACTCTCTAAGCAACTTTCAGATATACAGTACACTATTATTAACTGCAGGCGCCATGCTGTGCATTACATCCCCAGGACTTACTTATTTTATAACTGGAAGTTGTATCTTTTCACCCCCTTCACCCATATTGCCCACCCTCCCGCCATTGGCAGCCACCAGCCTGTTCTCTGTATCTGTGAGCTCAGGGTTTCTTTGTTTTTGTTTTTTTGTTTTCTAGTTTTCTAATTACTTTTCATGTTTCTTCTTGGTAGAAGTAACTTATGCTATCTTTACCATATCCTTAATATCTTTCAAATTCTTACCCATTCTTATTCCTTAGAATCCGTTGTCTCCCTGGTTTAATTTGTCCTGGAGGCATCATATTTGGTTCATGATGTATTGTTTTTACTGGTATTTCTAGTTGCCTATCTTTTTTTTGCATGCTTTGCTTCTGTTGTAGACTTAGGTTTTTGTTGGAGTTCTCCCTCCCAGAATCTCTCCCTGCTCCAGTTTCTGTAAGCTGGTTACTGTCTTGACCTGGTGTTAAATGTTGTTTGGGGCTTACCTTCATTTCTTTCCCAGTTTAGATCCTCTTGTTGTTTGACACTTTATTTTTTCCTTTATTTCATCCTGATTTAACTTCCTAAGATCTTTCTGTGCATGTCTGTAAATATCTAATTATCATTCTTGATTGATCATTTATTTGATCAGGTATAAAATTCTAAGTTGTAACTTATTTTCTCTTAGAACTTTAAAAGCATTCCTTCGTTGTTAACTAGGATTGTTGCTGATTAAAAGTCTAATGCTAGTCTCACCCTTGTTATTTGTCAGTGACCTGCATTTTCTTTCTGATAATTTTTATAATTTTCTCTGTTGGTTTGTTATTCTGAGATTTTATAGTGATGTGTTTCTTTTTTTCTATGTTCCTCCTAAGTGCTCAATAGGCCCCTCAATTTGTAGTCTTATGTTTCCTTTCAATTTGGGAAAATATTATTATATTATTTTTTGATAATTTACCTTCTTATCTAGTTATAAATATCTATCAGTAAGATTTTGGACTGTCTTATCACTTATCTTTCTATTATATTTTCCATCTCTAGTTTTGCTTTGCTTTCTAGCAGACTTTGTTGACTTTCTCATGCAACTTTTCCATTTAATTATTTTATTTTTACATTTTTATTTCCAAGAGCACTTTGATCTTCTCTGGTTGTTCCTTTATCACTGTTGAGGATAAGGAGAAGTGCAGGCTTTGCTGCACACAGAGATGGAACAGTCAGTGATTCCATGACAGACCTGTAATCACCCTGATTTCAGCCCACTTCTCAACTCAGCCCTTCACACTTGCCATCTCTGAATCCGCAGTCTCACCTTGATTCAGTGCGGAAGTAAACTCCCTCCTCTGTTGTAGCATTCTTTGTCCCTGCTTTCGAATCCAGCACTCTTTTCATTCTTCCAGAAATTAGTTTGCTCATTGAGGAGGGAATGGGAGAGACATGTATATGTGTGCTACTGTTTTGAATCAGAAGTTTTGCCAGTTATTGCTGCTGATAGTGATGTAAGGGCTTTCTTCAAAGTTTTTTGTCTTTTTAGAAACTAGTTTCTTCACCCATTTCAGATATGATGTGTTTTTCTGGAATAACTGGTTTTCTACCTCACTGGTTGCATGCCTAGTTTATGAATGATTCCCTTAAAATCTGTCCCTGTATCTGTACAAATTACTCCACTTGTGTTTTGACCAATGCATAGTACAACAGAATCATTATATCCTTTTTTCTGGATACCAAACTGGTTGTAACCAAAGATCTCCTTGATAAATGAACTCTGTTCATCTTTAATTATGTTGAATAGTATGTATTATTTGTTTTATTATTACTAAATCTAATCTGAATTCTCTTAATGTTTACTAGTGCTTACATATTTATTTATTTATTTTGCTAAAGAAGATTTGCCCTGAGCTAATATCTGTTGGCAGTCTTCCCTATTTTATATGTGGGTTGCTGCCACAGCATGGCTGACAAGTGGTATAGGTCCACACCCAGGATCCAAACCTGTGAACCTCAGCTGCCGAAGCAGAGTGTGCCGAACCCAACCAGTATGCCACAGGGCCGGCCCTTAATTTTTAAATATTTTAAGCTTTTTAAAAATGTGATTATAGTTGTGTCTTTACAACCTAGCAGTTGGAATGTAAGGGAAATTTTGAGCATTTATCAAAATGCCAACCACTTTGACATTTTCCACTAAATTATTGTTTTAACTTGCCAAAACTAATTGCTTTTGTCATGTTAGACTCAAGATCAGGATAGAGTAGATGATTCTACTCGTGTATCATTTTACTTTTACCTAAGTATATGTTTTTACTTGAATATATTTCTATTGTAAAATGATAGCCTTGTATTGAAAAAATGATAGATTTGCTTAGGAAATGTTGACAAACAGCCACTACGAAATATGAAAATGAACATATTAGCATTTATTTAAAAAGTTAGATTTCAGTAGATTTTTTGTATGGATGCTGATATAATGAAAGAAGGAATCTAAGTAGAAGACCATCCTTTTACTGGGGTTCCATATTTACCCTCACATATTGTTTTATCCCAGCTCAACATTTTTTCCTCTTTATTTATTTTTTCCAGGTTTATTGAGATATTATTGATATATAATATATGTCAGTTTAAGGTGTACAAGTTGATGATTTGATATCATATATATTGTGAAATTATTACCACAATAAGGTTAGTTAACACCTCCATTCCGTCACATAATTACCCTTTTTTCTTTGTGGTAATTAGATTTAAGATTTCCTCTCTTCATTTTCAAGTAAATAATACAGTATTGTTAATTATAATCACCATGTTGTACATTAGATCCAAAATCTTACTCATCTTTTAGCTGGAAGTTTGTACTCTTTAGCCAACATCTCCTTATTTCCTTCACGTCCTAGCCCTTGGCAGTTGCCATTCTACTCTATTTCTAGTTTACATTCCACATCAGCGTGATAATATACAGTATTTGTCTCTCTCTGTCTGACTTATTTCACATAGCATAATGCCCTCAGGGTCTGTCTATATTTTTGCAAAAGGCAGGATTTTCTGTTTTATGGTTGAATAATATTCCATTGTGTGTGTGTATATATATATTTCACATTTTCTTTATCCATTCACCCATCAGTGGACACTTAGACTGTTCCTGTATCTTGGCTATTGTGAATAATACTGCAATGAATGTGGAGGTGGAAATATCTCTTTGAGTTAGTAATTTCATTTCCTACAGATATATACCCAGAAGTGGGATTGCTGGATCATATGGTAGTTTTCTTTTTAATTTTTTGAAGAACCTTCATACTGTTTTCCATAGTGGCTGCACCAATTTACATTCTCACCTGCAGTGCACATGGGTTCCCTTTTCTCCAACATTTATCTGGGGGTTTTTTGATAGTGGTCATTCTAACAGATATGAGGTGATATCTTATTGTGGTTTTGATTTGATCATCTCTGATGACTAGTGATGTTGAGTATTTTTTCATGTACCTGTTGGCCATTTTTATGTCTTCTTTGGAAAAATGTCTATTCAAGTCCTCTGCCCATTTTCTTTATCAGATTGTTTGTGGGTTTTTTGCTATTGAGTTGTATGAGTTCCTTATATATTTTGAATATGAAACCCTTATTAAATAACTGGCTTGCAGATATTTTCTCCCATTCCCTGTAGGTTGCCTTTTTATTTGGCTGATTGTGTTTTTTGCTGTGCAGAAGCGTTTTAGTTTGATATGGTACCACTTGTTTATTTTTGCTTTTGTTCCTTGCACTTTTGGCATCATATGCAAAAGATCCTTGCCAAGACCACTGTCAAAGAACTTTTTCCCTATATGTTCTTCTAAGAGTTTTACAGATTAGGGACTTAGGTTAAGTATTTAATCCATTTCATGTTAATTTTTGTGAGTGGTGTAAGGTAGAGGTCCAACTTCATTATTTTCCATGTGAATACCCTGTTTTCCCAATACTGTTTATTGAAGAGACTGAGTATTCTTGGCTTCCTTGTCAAATATTAGTTGACCCTTCATAAGTGAGTTCATTTCTGGCCTCTCAATTCTATTCCATTGGTCTTTATGTCTGCCTTTATGTCAGTACCATGCAGTTTTGATTACTATAGCTTTGTAATGAAGTTTGAAATTAGGAAAAGTGATGCTTCCAGCTTTGATCATCTTCTCAGGATTGATTTGGCTATGCGGGGTCTTATGTGGTTCCAAAGGAATTTTAAAATTCCAATAGGAATTTTCTCTATTTCTGTGGAAAATGTCATTGGAACTTTGAAAGAGATTGCCTTGAACCTATAGATGGCATTGGGTAGTGTGGACATTCTAACAGTATTCGTTCTTCTGATCCATGAACACAAGATATCTTTCCATTTATTTGTGTCTTCTTCAATTTCTTTCATCGGTGTCTTGTAATTTTCAGTGTACAGATCTTTTAGCTCCTGGGTTAAATTTATTTCTAAGTGTTTTATTATTTTTATTCTATTGTAAATGGGATTATTCTTTTAATTTCTTTTTCAGATAGTTCATTGTTAGTATATAGAAATGCATTGGTTTTTGTATGATGATTTTGTATCCTACAACTTTACTGAATTTGTTTATTGGTTCTAATAGTTTTTTGGTGGAGTCTTTAGATTTTTCTATCTATAAGATCATATCATCTGCAAACAGAGACAGTTTTACTTCTTCCTTTCTGATTTTGATGCCTTTTATTTTGTTTTCTTGCCTTATTGCTCTGGCTAGGATTTCTGGTACTATGTTGAATAGGAGTGGTGAGAGTGGGCATTCCTGTCTTGTTCCTTGTCTTAATAGGAAAACTTTCAAGTTTTCAACCTTATGAAGTTAGTTGGGAGTTTGTCATACATGGCCTTTATTATGTTGAGGTATGGTCCTTCTATACCCAGTTTCTTGAGAGTTTTTATTGTGAAAGGGCGTTGAATTTTGCGTCTCTTGAGATGATCATATGATTTTTATCTTCCATTCTATTAATGTGATGTGTCAGATTTATTGATTTGCTTACGTTGAACCATCCTTGCATCCCAGGTATAAATCCCATTTGATCATGGTGTGTGGTTCTTTTATTGTGCTGTTGAATTCACTTTGCTAGTATTTTGTTAAGAAGTTTTGCGTGTGTGTTCTACAGGGATATTGGCCTGTAGTTCCTTTTATTCTAGTGTCCTTATCTAGGTTTGGTGTTCAGGTAATGCTGGCTTCATAAAATGAGTTTGGGAGTGTTCCTTCTCCTTCACTTTTTTGGAAGAATTTGTGAAGGATTTGCTTAGAATTCACCAGCGAAACCATATGACACTGGGCTTTTCTTTGTTGGGAGGTATTTGATTTCTGATTCAATCTTTTTACTTGTTATCAGTCAGTTCAAATTTTATATTTCTTCACAATTCATTCTTGGTATGGTGTGTTTCTAGGAGTTTATCCATTTCTTTTAGGTTGTCCCATTTTTTGGCATATAATTGTTCAGATAGTCTCTTATAATCCTTTCTATTCTGTGATGTGGTGTCAATTGTAATGTCTCCTTTCTTTTCTTTTTTTTTTCAGTTGTATTGAGATATACTTGACATGTAGCAATGTATAAGTTTACAGTTTACAGCATTATGACTTGACATACATATATTGTGAAATGATTACTGCAATAAGTTTAGTTAACATGCATCACCTCATATAGTTAAAAAAAATTCTTTTCCTTGTGATGAGAATTTTTAGGATTTACTCTCTTAGCAACTTACAAATATACCATACAGCAGTGTTAACTATAGTTACCATGTAGTATATTACATCCCCAGTACTTATTTATGTCATAACTGAAAGTCTGTACCTTGTGACCACCTTCATCCAATAACTCCCCAACCCTGGTAACCACAGATCTGATCTCTTTTTCTATGAGTTTGGCATTTTTTTTAGATTCTGCGTATAAGTGAGATCATACAGTATTTGTCTTTCTCTATCTGACTTATTTTGCTTAGCGTAATACCCTCAAGGTCCATCCATGTTGTTGCAAAGAGCAGGATTTTCTTCTTGTTTATAGCTAAATAGTATTCCATTATATATATACACACATACCACATTTTCTTTATCCATTCATCTGTCAGTGGATGCTTGGGATGTTTCCCTATCTTGGCAAATCTAAATAATGCTGTAAAGAATATGGGAGCGTGCATATCTCTTCTGCATAGTGATTTTGTTTCCTTTGGATGTATACCCAGAAGTGGAATTGCTGGACCATGTGGTAATTCTATTTTTAGTTTTTTGAGGAACCTCCATACTGTTTTCCATAGGGGCTGTACCAATTTATATTTTTCCCAACAGTGCACAGGGGTACCCTTTCTTTACATCCTCATCAACATTTGTTCTCTCTTGTCTTTTTGATGATGGCCATTCTAACAGATGTGAAGTGATATCTCATTGTAGTTTTGATTTGCATTTTCCTAGTGATTAGTGATGCTGAGTACCTTTTCATTGCCTGTTGGGCATTAGAATATCTTTTTTGGAAAAGTGTCTATTTAGGTCCTTTGCCCATCTTTTAATTGTATTATTTCTTTTTTGGTGTTGAGTTTTATGAGTTCTTTATATATTTTGGATATTAACCCCTTACCTGATACATGATTTGCAAATATTTTCTCCTTATTCCGTAGGTTGTCTTTTCATTTTGTTGATCATTTCTTTTGCTGTGCAGAAGCTTTTTGGTTTGATGTACTCCCACTTTTTTCTTTTTTATTTTGCTGCTTGTGCTTTAGGTGTCATATCCAAAAAAGTCATTGCCAAGACCTATGTCAAGGAGCTTTTCCTGTATGTTTTCTTCTAGGAGTTTTATGGTTTTCATTTCTGATTTTATTTATTTGAGTTTTCTCTTTTTTTCATAGTCTAGCCAAAGATTTGTCATTTTTGTCTATCATTTCAAAAAAACAGCTCTTAGTTTCATTGATCTTTTCTATTGTTTTTCTACTCTTCATTTCTCTCTGCTATTTGTTATTTTCTTCTTTCTGCTAACTTTTGGCTTAGTTTGTTCTTTTTTCAATTCTTTGAGTTGTAAAGGTAAGTTGTTTATGATCTCTTTTTTTCCTTAACAAGCATTTATTGTTGTGAACTTCCTTCTTGGAACTTCTTTTGCTGCATCCTGTAAGTTTTGGTGTGTTTTGTTTCCATTTCATTCATTTTGAGATATTTTTTGACTCCCCTTTTGATTTCCTTTCTGACTCATTGGTTGTTCAAGAGTGTGATCTTTAATTTCTACATATTTGTGAATTTTCCTGTTTTTCTCTTGTTGTTGGTTTCTAGTTTCATATCATTGTGGAAGGAAAAGACACTTGGTATGATTTCAGTCTTGTTGCATTTGCTAAGGTTTGTTTTGTGACCTAACATATGATCTGTCTTGGTGAATGTTTTGTGTGCACTTGAGAAGATTGTGTATTCTACTGCTGTTGAGTGGAATGTTCTGTATATCTCTGTTAGGTCCATTTGGTCTAAGGTATAGTTCAAGTCCAATGTTTCCTTATTGGTTTTCTGTCTGGATGGTCTATCCATTGTTGAAAGTGGGGTATTGAAATCCCCTATTCTTATTGTATTGTTGTGTATTTTTCCTTTCAGATCTGTTAGTATTTGCTTGATATATATAGGTGCTGTGATATTGAATACATATGTATTTACAATTGTGATATTTTCTTGATGAACAGACCTCTTTATCGTTGTATTATAATGACCTTTCTTGTCTTTTGTAACAGTTTTTGACTTAAAGGCTTGTTTTGTCTGATCTAAGTGTAGCTACCTTGGCTCTCTCTTGTTTTTTTCATTTACATGGAATATCTTTGTCCATCCCTTCATTTGAACCTATGTATGTCCTGAAAGCTGGAGTGAGTCTCTTGTAGGCAGAATATAATTGGAACTTGTTTTTTAATTTATTCAGATACATGGTGCCTTTTGATTAGAGAATTTGATCCATTTACATTTAAAGTAATTACTGATAGGTAAGGATATTGATTGATAATTATTAATTAGTAATTCTTGATTGGTACTAATGCCATCTTATTGTTTTTGGCTGTTTTGTAGTTCACTTGTTCCTTCTTCTTTTGCTGTCTTTCTCTATGAATTGATGATTTTTCCATAATGATGTGCTTTGATTCCCTTTTTTCTATCTTTTGTTTATCTACTGTGCATTTTTGCTTACTTAAAACATCTTATAACAGTCTATTTTAAGCTAATAACATAATTTTAATTGCATACAAAAAGTCTATCCCCCCATAATTTTATGTTTTTGATGGCAAAATTTACCTTTTTATATTGTATATCCATTAAAAAATTATTGTAGCTATAGTTATTTTTAATACTTTTGTCCTTTTACCTTTATACTATAGTTAAGTGACTAAAATACCACCATATTATAATATTAGAGTATTCTGAATTTGACAATATAATTACCTTTTCCAGTATTTTTTACATTTTCTTGTTACTAATTAGTGTCCTTTCATTTCATCTTGAAGAACGCCTTTCAGCATTTCTTGTAAGGCAGGTTTAGTGGTGATGAACTCCCTCAGCCTTTGTTCATTTGGAAAAGTCTATCTCTCTTTCATTTCTGAAAGACAGCTTTGCTGGGTAAAGTATTCTCAATTGGCAGTTTTTTCTTTTTTCTTTCAGCACTTTAAATATATTATCTCACTCTCTCCTGGCCTACAAGTTTTCTGCTAAGAAATCTGCTGATAGTCGTATAGGGGTTTCCTTAGATGTGAGAAGTTTTTTCTCTTGCTGATTTTAAAATTCTCTTTGTCTTTGATTTGAGATAGTTTTATTATAATGTGTCTTGGAGAAGATTATTTTGCGTTGAGATTTTGGAGTTGCCTATTAGCCTCATGAACTTGGATGTCTAAATCTCTCCCCAGATTTGGAAAGTTCTCAGCCATTATTTCTTTAAGTAAGCTTTCTGCCCCCTTTTCATACAGGTTTTGATATACCATATTTTCATTATCATTCACTTTAAAGTATTTTACAATTTTTTCTATGATTTCTTCTTTGAACCATGGATTATTTAGAAGTAGATTGCTTAATTTCCACAATGTTGGGCATTTTCTATTATCTTCTTGTTACTGATATTTAGTTGAATTTCCTTGTGGTCTGGGGATATACACTGAATTATTTAAACCCCTTGAAATTTGTTGAGGCTTGGCACATATCCAGAACATCCTTTATTGCTTCTAGTAATGTCTCTCGCCTTAAAGTTTGCTTTGTCTGCTTTCTTTTGGTCAGTGGCTTGTCTTTTTCACTTTACTTTTGATCATTCTGTGTTATTAATTTAAGGTGTGTCTCTTATAAGCAATACAGAGTTGAGTTTTGTGTTTTATCCATTGTAAAAATCTCAGTCTTTTAATTGGGTTATTTAGTCCTTTTACATTTAAAGTAGTTACTTATATGTTTAGATTCCTTTCTCCTGTCTCACTTCTTTTCTTTTTGTCCCATGTTATATGTTTCCTTTAATCTCTTTCTTTGCCTTTTCTTGGTAATTAAATATTTTAAATTATTCCAGTAGTATTCCAGTTCTGTCTCTTAACTTCTTCATTATGTGTTCTTTTACTATTCTTATAATCATTGATTTTGGTTTTTGGTTTTTTTTTTTTTTTTTTTTTTGCTGATCTAACATACTTTGCCAATATTCCTCTTTTTTTGCTTGAGGAAGACTGGCCCTGAGCTAATGTTGCGCCAATCTTCCTCTATTTTGTATGTGGGTTGCTGCCACAGCATGGCTGATAAGTGATGTAGGTCTGCGCCTGGGATCCAAACGCAGGAACCCGGGCCATCCAAGTGGAACATGCCAAACTTAACCACTATGCCATGGGGCTGGCCCTGTATAATCACCGTTTTACAGTGTGCATCCTTGGTGTATTACAGTCTGATAAAAATGATTATTTTTGCTATTTCACTGATAGTGTTAGAACTTTAGAATACCTTAATTCCATTTCCTCCAACCTCGTACCTTTTTAATTTTTGTCAGGCATTTCAAATTCTAAAATATTTTAAATCTCAACGAGGCCTTACTGTGTATTTTTTGTATGTTGACAAGAGTTTCTGAAATGAAATTTATCAACTTTTCCTTTATGGTTTATTGCTTTAATATCATGCTTAGAAAGCCAACAACCACGCAAAAAAATAAATATTCATTGTTTACTGCAGGCCATTTGGTAGGTCAAGATAAAAAAGTATCTGCCTTCAAGAAGTTTATGATTGAGCTAAATAGATAATTATATTAGCAGTAACAAAACTTTATTACTGATATATTAACAAAACAAATTATGTTTTATTGTATGGTGTGAGATTGCTCAGCAGCAATTGCTAATTGCTGATGTAGTCTGGTGTTGTGTGGAAGGCTTCCCAGATGAAGTGACATTTGGGTTGAGACCTGAAGGATTAGCAAGGATAAAAGGGAAGGAAGGATGGGAAGATGTTCTAAGTAGAGAGAAGAGTGTTCTCCCAGGTCCAAACATTGACAGCCCTTCTAATATTGATTCCTCAAGGTAATTAAGCCCTAAGGTTCTAAGGCGTCCTATGCATCTGGAATGATAAGAGCTGTGTACTGTCCTTAGGAAAATTGAGAAAAAGTGACTCAGATGCTTTTCTGCAGGGCGTTATTCCTTCGCAGAACCCCATTTGAGAAAGGTAAAGAGGAGAGCCTGATGTATTTGTCTTTGAAGCACTTGATTTTAAACAGCACCATGGTGAATGAATCAGGTTCTTAAATATTTCCTGATTCTTGGTCTTCCACATTTGTGGACATACTATTCTCTCTTCCTGAAATGCCCTTCCCCTTTTTGTCAAATCAGTTCATACTTATTCTTCAAACTGAGCTCAGACATTTCTGAAATACCTTTCCCAGTCTAGTTTAGAGTCTCCACCCCCGTATTCTTTTATAATAGTTCTTACACAAGACTTAATTTGCTCGTCTACTTCCTCCACAAGGGCATGAACCGTATCTTATTTATCCTTATAGTCCCTATACCAAACATAATGTCTGACATATACTAGACATTCAGTAAATATTTGCTGAATGTATTACTGAATCAGTAGTTTTCAAATTATTTTCAAATTGAAGTCTTGTTAGCCAAGTCTACAGGCTGCTTTGCTGGGGTTGGAATGGGGACAGAGGGCCATTCACAGGGCTACTGAGCAGGCAGGGCTTCAAGTCCTCTCTCCCCACTTCAAGCAGTGGGGCTCTTTTATAAATTGGGATTAAAAAACTAAAGATTTTGCTTGAAGAAAGGGATCTTCTGCTTTTTTTTTATTTTCCTGAAGTAGATTCACCCTGAACTAACATCTGTTGCCAGTCTTCCTCTTTTGGCTGAGGAAGATTTGCCCTGAGCTAACATCTGTGCCAGTCTTCCTTTATTTCGTATGTAGGATGCCGCCACAGCATGGCCACTGATAGATGAGTGGTATATGTCCATGCCCAGGAACCAAACCCAGGCTGCCAAAGCAAAGCGTGCCATAGTTAACCACTAGGCCACCAGGCCTGGCCCTGCTGTAATATTTTAAAATTATTGATCAAGGCCAGTGGCTTTGAAACATTTTTGAACCAGACCCTCAGTAAGAAATGTATTTTAGGGGCCAGCCCCCTGGCCGAGTGGTTAAGTTCATGCGCTCCGCTTTGGCGGCCCAGGGTTTTGCCGGTTTAGATCCTGGGCGCGGACATGGCAATGCTCGTCAGGCCGTGCTGAGGTGGCGTCCCACATGCCACAACTAGAAGGACCCACAACTGAAAATACACAACTATGTATGGGGGGGGTGGTTTGGGGAGAAAAAGGAAAAATAAAATCTTTGGAAAAAAAGTGTATTTTACATTGTTTACTGAAACAAGTTTCATGAAACAATCCTTGCCCTCATTATGTATGATGTCCTTTGACATTTTTAAATTTTTTTTTAAATACAAATCATGATCCACTAAATTAATTTCAGTTGACCTCAATTTGAAAAACATTTGTCTTGGTGCAAATGAATTTGATATCAACTAAAATTCAGTTCAGACTCTCACTTGACCGTTTTCTATCTGTGTGATCTCAGATCTTCCATTTTCCTATATAAAAAACAGAGATAATGCCTGTGTTTCAAGGTTTGTTGTAAGGATTAAACGTGACAATGCTTATAAAGGAATTAGTGCAGTGCCTGACAAATAGTTAAAAATAAATGTTCTGTGTGCTTTGGGGAACAGATCTACGATAGTCTAAGTTTGGACATAAAAAATTAAATATATTCTGCAAACTCTGTAACATTTTTCTCACCATCAGAGCATTTAAGTTGAAAAAAAAAAAGAAACAATTTTATCTGTTATAAATTAAAATTGTTTTAGTAGTTAATTAAAATTAGAATGTTGAGCCCAATCCAATTTTATTTAAAATACCATAAATAATTAGAAGTGATGACAGGCTAATGAAAAATTGGGTAAGAAAATTAGTTTAAAACTGAAGCGTTCAGTAACTTAATGCCTGTATTGGAAGAAATCAGTGCTTGCTTAACCTTATAAAACACGAGGGGCACTTTAAAAAGTTTTTGAAAGTCACATTTAAGAAAACCACAAACAACATAAATATATCAAACCAAAATAAAGTAACGTTTTTATGCTTTACGTTATAGGTGTGTTGAAGTTGTGAAAGCTTCTCAATATGTAGAGCTAGCAAATGATCTGGAAATAAACAAAGCGATTACGTACTTGAGACAAAAGGACTTTAACCAAGTAAGTTTTAAAAATTTTTAGGTGAAATTTCATATGTTAATTGGTCAAAGCCATAGTATTGGGAAACTCCTTTGTAGAATAATTTTTATCTGTGATTATTCTGAAGTTGAGTAATATTTTTATTTCTGTCCTAACATAACTTCCATTAATATAGTATTACTTTATTTTAACTTTGACCTGTTTGTCTTGTTTCTTAAAATATAAATACTTTCCATGTAAAGCATGGTTGCTAAATTACTGAACCGTATTCTAGTCCAGAGATCAACTTTTCCCTAGGGGTTTGGGAACTGTCCCTGAAACTCTGAGGTTTTTCAGAATGAGGGATTATGTGTAGGGACTAAGCAAGACCAGGAGCCTGGATAGTAGCTTGACACTTCATCTACTGTTTTCACCAGAACAGCTTTCCCGTTACCTGTTTTACATATTTAGTTTACGCATTAATGGTGCTTTGGGCATAAAATGGTCCCATTGCTAAGCAGTTTCAGAACCTTCCAGGATCTCTCACTGGTACCACTGCTACCTTGCTACCATGGGTGGAGGTGGAACAGTTACCCCCCTTCAATATGAAATCTGTCTCAAATGAGACATAGTTGTGATAAGAATAGACAGCTTTGAGGGGTGGGGGTAGGGGAAAATAATAAAAGAGGATAAACAGAATGAAACTTGATATCCTAGTTTATAAAGCCAATGGTTAGTGTCATATGTGCCCACAAATAGAAAACTTAGCTCCTCCAAGCTTAGACTCAGAGAACAGGGCCAGAGAAAGCCACAATATCTTTCCTACATCCTATCCCAAGCCTGTTTTCAATTTTTCTTCCTACTTAAGGACCTTTCTTTTGTCTAGGAGACAATAGAAATGACTAACCCCTTTCTAGAAGTTGGGGGAGAACGCCAGCTACCCTGAGACTTGAGAGTAGAATAAAGCAGCCCCAGTGTTCATGTTGTGATTATTGATTAACATAATGGAGTGCCATGGACTTGTTCCATTGTGTAGTTGAATTTAGTATGCTTAAAAATTTTTAGCATTTGTAAAGCACTGAAAGACTTTTCGAAGTATCTTTACATCTGTTCTGTCATTTGATTATCACACCCTTGGTCATTAAAAATGCCACTGATAACTCTCTAATACTGTTGTAATGCTCTTTCAGTGGAAATGAAGTGAGACAAATTGGTCTTTATTGTCTTGCTGAAGTCATCTATGGACCAAAAGAGTAATTTTTGTGTGTGTAAGAAATATTGTTGTAGGTAACAAAATAGAGAAAACCATGTTTGCCAATTTTCTCTTGATATTTTATTTTTAAATGGTCTTGTTTGAAAGATTTCACAATGTATTACCATAGTTCATGTTTTAAAACTGTGCCCATTAAGGAAGAAACTCTCTAATTTTTTCATATTAAAATTAATTTAACCCACATCTTATTGTTTACTGCTTTCTCAGCTATCCTCATTCAGCATATCTTTTGTTCCATTTGTATTTTCAAGATTTTAATAACAATTAGTTTATCTATATTTTTAAAATGTAATTTCTGCTTCCTTTTCAACATTGCTGCTTTTACTTTGTGTTTCTTTTGTTTGCATATTGTAAGTATGGGTATAATACAATCTTAGTTTGAAGAGAACACTATTAGGTTAAAAAGGATTGGGTTGACATAACTCAGAATGATCATTTGATGAGGACTACTTTACTTACAATTCAAGGTAAAAGAAAAATATATCCTTTCTTATATAATTCAGTAGTTTAAATACTTTAAAAAAGTATTTTTTAAGTTGTTTTTTGGAGGAAGATTAGCCCTGAGCTAATATCTGCTGCCAATCCTCCTCTTTTTGCTGAGGAAGACTGGCCCTGAGCTAACATCTGTGCCCATCTTCCTCTACTTTATATGTGGGACGCTTGCCAGAGCATGGCTTGACAAGCAGTGCCTAGGTCTGCACCCACGATCTGAGCTGGTGAACCCCGGGCCACCAAAGCAGAACATGCAAACTTAACCGCTGCACCACTGGGCCGGACCCTCTAAATACTTTTTAAAGAAAAGGTGCTGAAATCTGAGTTTGGTTCCTTGTCATGATAGTGTTATTTTGTAGTCACTTTTGTAATGGAGAAAGAACTCCACTAAAAAGCCAAAGGTGGATGAAATGAAGTAGTTTGGTCTAATAGCCAGTGATAGTATACAGACAGACTCCATGGAATGCTGAAGCCAGTAGCTAGATGGCGTTAGCCAGGAAAGAAAACTAAAATGGTGACATATCTATTTTCCTATTTGTTTTTTGGGGGAAAAAAAGCAACCAAACTAGCAACGTTTTGTTTTTTGTTTTTTGTTTTTTGTTTTTTTGAGGAAGCTTAGCCCTGAGGTAACTACTGCCAATCCTCCTCTTTTTGCTGAGGAAGACTGGCCCTGAGCTATCATCCCTGCCCATCTTCCTCTACTTTATATGTGGGACACCTACCACAGCGTGGCTTTTGCCAAGCGGTGCCATGTCCGCACCTGGGATCCGAACCAGTAAACCCCTGGCCGCCAAAAAGCGGAATGTGCAAACTTAACTACTGCGCCACCAGACCAGCCCCACAACGTTTTATTGTCATTATTTGTTTTGCCATTTACACCTAAATTTAACTTTGTGTACTTTTATCACTTTTATTTTTAAATAAATTGATTTATGTTTTACTCTTAAAAACAAACGTTGGATATGCATTCCTTGAACATATAAAGAACGGTTGTGAAAACAGCCTATTTCAAAGCTAAAAAATACCTGAGAATGTTCCTTTTATTCAAGTAATTAGCCTTTTTAGAATAATGTATAGTTTAGAAACTTAAAATATGAAGTATGTTTTTATTCTCTCAGATGTTTTTAAATGGATGTTTTAGGTTCAAAATACTTTTATTTCGTTTAAGTAATAGCTTTGGATTGCATTGCTTTTTACATCTTGTTTGAATTTATAGTAACTTTTTTGGGGGAGAATAATTTGATGTTAAATGTAGTCTTAAAAGTATTGTTACTAATGAGCCACAAATTAGCACATATGAAAAGTTAAAAATCCAATACGTTTCCTTGACTATAATATGAATAGCTATTTCTAAAAGGAGTGGTATAAACTACTGTAGCATTCTATTTTTAGAAAAGTGATTGTTGTTGTTTGTTACCCTGCTTTTGATATTGTCCTTTGTGGATGACATAAATATTAGAGAAGAGCCTTTCTTTCCTCTACACTTGGCTTCAGAGAGTTTAATGTTTGTGTGAATTATACCTGTTCATGTACCTTATATTTTAAATTAACACATACATTTATCATGCCACAATCTAAGAGTAAAGATTAAAACATCTGAATTCTTATTCAAAGTGAAATGCAGCTTATAAAGCTTAGAGGTTCAAAACAGCAGTGGCTTTTGCATTGATAGCTGCGGAGGTTGTGTACAGATTCAATGAAGTCGGTTCTGCAGGATGAACAATGTAGGCAGCAGTAATGTCTGCGGTAAGTTTTAGGAACTTCTTGATAGTTTTAGAGAAGATCCTTCCACAAGATAAGTGAGAAAAAGAATCTCAAATGTGAGGGTATGATATTTGGAGGTTTTTCTTCCAGAGTTTACTTTGTGGAATTATAAACTACTGGCCCGGAAACTTCCAAAGGTTTTCTTTAAAACAATAAAAAATCCTTTGAAAAAATAATAATTTACTCATATTATAACCAAGGTATACGATTCTAGTGTTTTAAAATCTTCTACCGTAAAAAAAACTGAGTCAACATGCTTAATGGTACTCCATTTGTTGTACCTCTTTTGAGGTCAGAAATTTGCACAGCACAAAGATAAGACTTCTCAGGCGTTTTCCATATTCATTTGTCAGGCATATTCTATCAGCAATAGCTGATGCCGCTGTAAAAGCTAGAGTGGGATTTCTGCTTGGAGCAGCTTCTCCCCAGAAGCAGGAGGCACCAAGAGGCCAAGCACTCTCTCCAGTAAATGTATTTTAAAGGAAGGAAACCCATTGCCTTTCTCTGCTTTTTTTTTTTTCTCTCATATTTCTCAGTAATTTCTAGGTTGAGTACTCATTTGCCTTTCATGCAAGATGTCTGCCTGTCCCAAATGTCGTATTTGCTTAAGGTTAGACCTGGCAGGTAGTTAAATATGTACCTTCATTTCTCATGGCTTGAAAATGTAATTATATTTCAATTTATTTCAGATCTTTTTTATATACTCCCAGAATTATGTTCTGTCATCAGTTTTAGAAAATTCTCAGCCATTCATCTTTCTTTTCTTTTTGGAACTCCAGTTACATTTGTATTAGACCTTTTCACTGTGTTTCCATATGTCTCTTATGTTCTTCTTTTTTTATTTTTGTAAGAAAGATCAGCCCTGAGCTAGCATTTATTGCCAATCTTCCTCTTTTTTTTTTTTTTTTTAGGAAAAGGGGTCCTGGGCTAACATCTGCGTGCCCATCTTCCTCTGTTTTATATGTGGGCCACCTGCCACAGCACAGCTTGATAAGCAGTGCGTAGGTCTGCATCTGGGATCTGAACTGGCGAACCCTGGGCCGCTGAAGCAGAGCACACAAACTTAACTGCTACGCCCCCCGGCTGGCCCCCGATCTTCCTGTTTGCTTGGAGAAGATTGTCACTGAGCAACATCTGTGCCATTCTTCCTCTATTTTATGTGGCATGCCACCACAGCTTGGTTTTACAAATGGTGCTAGGTCTGTGCCTGGGATCTGAACCTGTGAACCCTGGGCCACCGAAGCCGAGCGCATGAACTTAACCGCTATGCCAATAGGCTGGCCCCTCTTATGTTCTTTTCTAAGAACGTGTTTTAACCTTTTTTTTTTTTACTTTTTTTTTTAAAGATTGGCACCTGAGCTAACATCCATTGCCAGTCTTTTCTTTTTTTTCCTCTTCTCCCCAAAGCTCCTTCAGTACATAGTTGTGTATTCTAGTTGTAGGTCCTACTGGTTCTGCTATGTGGGATGCCGCCTCAGCATGGCCTGATGAGTGGTGCTAGGTCCACGCCCAGGATCCAAACCAGCGAAACCCTGGGCCACCGAAGCAGAGTGTGCAAACTTAACCGCTTGGCCATGGGGCCAGTCCCCTGTTTTAACCTTTTCTTTTGCAGTGCTTATTTCAGTCTGAACATTTTCTGGGATCTTGACCTTAAAATCCTGGTTGCCTTAGTAGCTCTCCATTGCCTTCAAAAATATTTTCAGTGCTTCATCAAGCTTTTCTAATTGTTCTCTGTAGGACAATGGTTTTCTATAGGCTAGTCTCTGATAGCCAGAAGCGGAAATTCTAGAATTATTCTGTAAATAGCAAATTTGATCATGTATTTTAAATAAAACCTTACCCCCACCTCATTATGCAAGATAAACACTAAACTGTGTCACAAGGCTCGCTATTTACTCTTCTTTTCAGCTGTTTCTAATCTGCTGTTAAACCCATCTATTGTGTTCTTAATTTTAGTTATTTTATTTTTAGTTTCATTTTATTCTTTTTTATAAATTTTAATTCTCAAATGAAATTCTCATCTTGTTATCTGTTTTCTTAAAGATATTAGTCCTACCCTCTTTTGCCCTTCCTTGGTCTTCCCCTCTAGATACACTGACTGATCTTTTCCCCAATCTTAAGCCTGAATACTGTCATGTTACTGTAGTAATAACTTTCAGATATTTCATTTCTAGGCTGTAGAGACCTTAAAAATGTTTGAAAAAAAGGACAGTAGAGTGAAAAGTGCAGCTGCAACCAACCTCTCATTCCTGTATTATTTGGTAAGTTCTGTTTTTTTTTCACAATTAAGAGTTTTGGTAATGTGATATTTTTATGTTGCTAAATTTCTGCCTGAGGAGCATGCCTAAGGAGCAGCTCCAAAGAAGACTGGTGGAGATGTCAGCAGAATGGAGTGTATAGAGGGTCTGGTCGTGATAAGTTCTGGGCCAGGAGTGAGTTCATGGATGTGAGTGAGAGGACCATCTTCAGAAGGAGAAGGAGGGAAAAAAATTGTGGTGGTAAGCATCACATCATAGAATTAGAGTGTAGATCTGGGAGATGAGCTAGAGATACATTTCAACTCCATGTTGGGAATAAAGAAAGTGACATCTTGGGTGAAATGATTTATGTATGGTTACAGTGTCATCGATAACAAGCATACTTGAGCATCTACTGATGCCAGTCATGGGGAATACCAGAAGTTTAAAAGGGAACTTTCTTCATTTGGAACAAAGAAGGCAGGTGGGTAGACTAGGAAGGAAGAAAGGAAGGTTGGCAGAAAACAAATTAATGTGGATAGCAAGTACTTGAGACATTCAGAGGAGGCAAATAACCTTTTAATTTATGACTTTCAGGGAAGATTTCCTAAGGTTGGATCTTGAAAGTCAGAATATAGATAAGAGAGAAAGAAACGTTTGTGGGGAGACCAAAGGAGTAAACAAAAGCACAGAGACGAGAACGCTGGGCAGGGAGATGAGCCTCAGGATTGCTGTGTTTAGTTAGAACGTGTCCAGTCCCCAGGGAGCTTCCGCTCTGTGCACCATTGGGGACTGCTGCCCTGCTGAACTAACGTCACGCTGGGAAGGTGTTCCCCCCTCACACGTGTTAGGATGGGAGAGAGGTCAGACCACTGGTGAAGGTGGCTCCAGTGTTCTAAATCTGCTGGCAGGAGAGTGGTGTCAAGTTCATGTCCAGAGGAGGGTTCAGGTTCAGGAGAAAAATGCTGAGTGTGTTTTTAAATATATTTTAAAAGTGTTTGTACTGTTGGTGATACATTCAAATAGAAATGTCCAGGAGGCATGTGATGCTGATCTCAGACAAGACGTCAGGGTCAGAGATAAAATGTGATGATCGTCTCTGTAAAGGTTAAACCTTTGATAATAGATGCTATGGACTGATTGTCTGTGTGCCCCCAAAATTCGTATATTGAAGCCCTAGTCCCCAGTGTGACTATATTTGGAGGTGAGGGCTCTGTTATGTTAGATGAGGTCATAAGGAGGGAGCCCCCATGATGGGGTTAGTGCCCTTGATAGAAGAGGAGACCAGAGTGCGCTGTCTCCGCCATAAGAGGACGCAGCAAGGAGGCCATCTGCAAACCGCGAACTGGGCTCTCACCAGACCCCGAATTTGCTGACACCTTGATCTTGGACCTCCCAGCCTCCAGAACTGTGAGAAATAAATATTTGTTGTTCAAGTCACACAGTCTGTGGTATTCTGTTATAGCAGCCTGAGCTAAGACAATAGAGGGTATCTCCAAGGGTGAGAGCATAGCACAGAACTGAGAACTAACTTTGGGGTGTGCATACGTTGAAGAGGCCAGAGTAAGAATCAGATCGGGAAGACAGCAGAAGAACTATAGGATGCTTTCTTTGAAGTAAAGGAAGGCACGAAGAGGAAGTATGTAATAGTGAAATCAGAGAGGTAGTACAAGAAAAGGAAAGCTCAGACAAGGCCGCTGTCGCCGGTGAGACGCAGACTCCGAGATGGAGATTAACCTGCAGGAAGTTTGCTGGGGAGAGCTCTGTGGATCAGCACCGCAGGGAGAAAGGTAGGAAGCAGCATTGCGCAGAGGGAGACATGAGGCTGCGATGTAGTCACCACAAGGCCTGAGCCAACCCTGTAGGACACTTTGAAGCTGGGACGGCAGCTCAGCACTCTCCCCTCTTGGGGTGAGGGGACTGGGCCTCCGTAGCCCTGTGTCACCCAGTCGCTGGATATCTGGCCTGCTCACAGGAGGGGCAGGACTTCAGGCATGGTGCCTCTGCCTCTTCGGCCCAGGGTAATTCGTAGACAGGGCTGGCGGCCAGGGCTGGCGGCCAAGGCTGGCGGCCGGCACCATTCCCGGCAGCTCTGAAGGACAGGTCTCAGGGGCGAGGCGCAGCCTCCACTACAGCCGTTACGTGTTGAATGTAGGAAATTGTGAGTGAATTTTGTGAACATGGTTTCATGAGTGATCAAGTCTTTACCAAGCTTGGTGAATGTATGGGAGGAGACCAAGAACATTTTTAAAGAAGGAAGAGATTGGTTAGATTTAGTCAACTGAGCAGAGCCAGTGGAGCATCAGATCAATAATTTGTTGTGCCTGGTTGTGAGGAAAATGGTTGTTTTGAGGAAGAATGATGTCTCTTATGTAGTTATATTTAATATATAGTTGAAGATATATTTTTGGTATCCAGTATATAGTTGTATCAGTTTTCTATTGCTCTGTAATAAGCCACCCCAAAACTTAGTGGCTTAAAATAACTATGTATTTGCTCACCTTCTACCTGAAGGGACTGGGTTTACCTGAGTGGTCCTTCTGCTGGTCCGGCCTGGGATCATTCATACTGCTGCCATCATCTGAGGCTTGACTGAGTCTCAGATGCTTCCCTGATGTCTGGCACTTAGCTGAGCTGTTGGCCAGGCGTCTTAGTCCTCTTTCACAGTGCTTCTCCGGTGGAAGAGCCCAGATTTCTTTTTTTTTTTTTAAGATTGGCACCTGAGCTAACAACTGTTGCCAATCTTCTTTTCTTAATTTTTTTATTCTTCTCCCCAAAGCCCCCCAGTACATAGTTGTATATTCTAGTTGTGAGTGTCTCTGGTTGTGGCCTGTGGGACACTGCCTCAGCATGGCCTGATGAGAGGTGCCATGTCTGTACCCAGGATCTGAACCAGCAAAACCCCAGGCCGCCAAAGTGGAGTGCATGAACCCAACCACTCGACCATGGGGCTGGCCACAAGCCCAGACTTCTTACATGGGATAGGGTCCATAAGAGGAGACCCCTGTGCACAGGTGCTTCTCAGGCTTTTGTGTGCGTTGAATTTGTTGTTATCATATTGGGAAAAACAAACATAGGAAAGAACCATACAAGGGCATGAATACTGGGAGATGTGATCTATTAGGGGCATTATTTTAACAATCTATCACTGCCTGCATTCAAGCCCAAATTATTCACATCCTTTCCATATGCAAAATGTACTTAACCTCTCCCAAGACTCTCATGGTCTCGTGCAGTTACAGTATCAGGCTCAAAGGCTGTCATCTACATCAGGTCTGGATAGAGATGGGGCTTTCTCAGGCACAGGTCCTCTTGATCCAGAGTTCTGGGAATAATAAAAACATGTCATCTGCCCCCATACACTACATCTCACAGGATGTAGTGAGATAAGAATGGGATAACTGTAATAAACACTGCCATTCAAAAGGGGTGAGATGGAAGCACCTAACAGTCACTGGTCCTTAACAGTTCTGAAATCCAGCTAAGCACGTGTGTCAGCGCCCCTAATGTGGGAGAAGGGAATATTCCTTGATTAGGGCCCAGCTCTGATTGGAGTGATCCCCCAATCCTTTAGTCTCTGTAGTACTTGGTTCTGTCTTCTGAGAACCCCTTTGTTCTATAGAAAAAATAACTTATGTTTGCAGCTGATTAACTTTGTTAGTCTGCCTTCTGCCCAGAAAAATTTTAGGCCCAGAGACCTTTTTTCATTTTGGACTGGGTCTGTCCCTAATTTAATCTAATCTGGGAACACTTTTGTTAGTACAACTCCCTTAAAAACTTGGCAGATTTCTATAAATCTCATTAGGATTTCCTTCATGCCCCAAAAGCCAAATCCATAATTCTTTTCAAAGCAGACCCCTTTTTCTCTTAGGTGTACAAGGATGCTGTGGAATAGAGCCCTAAAGATGCTTAGAAGCTTTTTTCTACTTGAGAGAGAGGCTCTACTCTGCTAGGCACTGCCTTAAGTCTTGTTTGCAAAGGATGTCAGAGCTATACCCTTGATTTGATCTCTACCATGCAACCATTTCTTACTTTGAGAATCTTTTGCCACCAAGAGAAACTGGAGACATTAAATAATTTTATTTTCCCACACATCAAGTCCTAGTTCCTCCATATTTCTTCTCAATTCTAGCTGCAAACTCTGAATAGTTCTCTCCTTAGCTCCTCTCTCTCACTGTACCTTATCACACCCAGTTAAAATACCTTAGTTGGCACTTTCAGCAACCTCCTTAGCCACATGTACATGTTCATTAAGTACATTTTCTATCTTCTAAGTCAATGTAGATGCCAAGGAACAGTTGTCTCGTGACTACAAAACATGCCTTGCCCTTTATCAAGCCTCTAATAACAATTGCTCACTGCTTTTCCAAACTCCACTAATGGTTCATCATCTCTCCAGTCTCCATCAGCAACCCTTCACTGCTTTTCTAAATTTTACCTGCTGCCTACTCCAAAAGACAATGTTATATGATTTAGTTTTTATGACAGCAGCACCCTACTTTTAGGTACCAATTTTTATATCAAAGTTCAGAGTCCACACAAATACTTGTACATAAATGTTCATAGCAGCATCATTTATAATAACCAAAAGTGGGTGAAAACAACCCAAGTGTCTCAACAATGAATGGATAAACAAAATGTGGCATATCCATACAATGGGATATTATTCAGTTCTAAAAAGGAGTGAGGTACTGATAAGTGGTACAACATGAATAAACATCAAAAACATTATGCTAAGTGAAAGAAGCCAGACGTAAAAAAGTCACATATGGGGGCCGGCCTGGTGGCACAGTGGTTAAGTTTGCACATTCTCCTTCTCAGCGGCACGGGCGTTCTCCTGTTCGAATCCCAGGTGCAGACATGGCACCACTTGGCAAGCCATGCTGTGGCAGGCGTCCCACATATAAAGTGGAGGAAGATGGGCGCAAACGTTAGCTCAGGGCCAGGCTTCCTCAGCAAAAAGAGGAGGATTGGCGGCAGATGTTAGCTCAGGGCTAATCTTCCTCAAAAAAAAAAAGTCACATATTATTATATTTATTATGAAATGTCCAGAATGGACAAATCCATGGAGACAGAAAGCACATTAGTGGTTGGCAGGTGCTGGGGGGAAGGGAGAATGGGGAGTGACTGCTAATTGGTGCAGGATTTCTTTCGAGGATGATAAAAATGTTAGGGAAATGTAATGTTATGGATACTGGTGACGGTTGTACAACTTTGTGAATGTGTTAAATGCCACAGAATTGTATGTTTTAAAAGGGTTTTTTAATGATATTTGAATTATATTCTCTATTTTTTTAAAGTTCAATCAGGGAAGCAGTCACTGTGAATGTTACGGGAAAAGGGATATAGGAATTAGAACTTATACAGTGGTAGAGGAGCTATGCAGGTGAAGGTGTGGAAGGGGGACTTGGGGAACTGAGAAGGGATCACCCATCAGTGAGTAAGTAGCCAGGTTTGTCCAGCAGCCACCCAACGGGGGACTTCATGAAGAGGTGTATGGGAAGTGATTGCCTCTGTACAGCTGCTTCCTCTGTGGGTCCACAGCCAAGCACCATCATGGATCTGGATTGCTCTGGTCAGCAGAGACAGCACAGTCAGGAAGAAGAGCCAGACGTGGAGTGGAAGTAAGTGAGGACAGACTGGAACCCATGGACATCAGTCCTGCAGCTGATGACCAGCAAAAGACCTTCAGAAAGTAAAGGCTGCTGCTTCATGTCTGCAATCTACATGTCCTAGAAGTTCCTTTTGGCCAAGTCTAGAAGAGAACCATACAGGGAAGAGGATTCTAGGAAGTGTGGCTCTCAGCTTAACTAAGCTGATATGGCACAAACAGCTGCACTACTTAAGAACTGAGAGGTCCACGTGGCATGCATGAATAATGGCAAGGTTCTGATCGAGCATTTGGTAGCAGAGACAAAGAAGATGATTGCTAGAAATGCAAGACCTAGTAAGTGATGCAGCCAGTTTGAGGGGGGAGCAGAAAGGATAGTGATGCTTCCATAGCTATTTCAATGCTTTAGGTTTGGGAAGCATAGTACTGCAGTAATAATGACATGAAATTTGGGCCCTCGAAATGGAGCTACCTACATATAAATAATGTTGTTAGTCAAACCAGGAGACTGTGGAGAAGCCAATTATAAGAAACTTGGGTAGTCGAAAGAGCTTGATGATTAAAAATCTTTTGTAGAATAAGCCTATCAAGACCAAAATATGTAAAATATTTCTGTTCATCCTATCTGTAGTCTCAGAAAGTCTGTTTATCATATCAATAATTTCAAAACAGAAAAGATATTTGATCAACTTTGAATAATTTGTATGTGTTTGGTACTTTATTTAGGAAAATGAATTTGCACAAGCCAGCAGCTATGCAGATTTAGCTGTGAACTCTGATAGATACAATCCATCAGCTCTTACTAATAAAGGGAATACAGTTTTTGCAAATGGTGATTATGAGAAGGCAGCTGAATTCTATAAAGAGGCTCTAAGAAATGATTCTTCTTGTACTGAAGCACTTTATAATATTGGTAAGTAAAACAGGGAGAATTGCTTTCTTTTGTTCTTTTTGCTTTTCAATTCTTTTTTTTTTTCCTTCAAAGAGCTCTAACTCAAGAGGAGGAGAAGAGTTGAAAAGAAGATCCTTGGATCATAGGTTATTTTTTTAAAATTTTTTATTGAGTTAATGATAGGTTACAATCTTGTGAAATTTCAGTTGTACATTGTCTGTCAGTCGTGTTGTCGGTGCAACCCTTCACCCTTTGTGGCCACCCCCCAACCCCCCTTTCCCCTGGTAGCCACTAGTCTGTCCTCTTTGTCCACATGTTTAAATTCAATCATAGGTTATTTTTTAATGGAATTCATGATTCAAAAGCTGTACACATGTAAAATTTGGATAGATGTTGCCATACAGCCCTCTGAGAAAATTTTTCCAATTTCTGTTTCCACTGTGGTGTATGAGATGACTGATTTCCCAAATTCCTACTAATACTGAATACTATAATTCAACTTTTGCCAAACTGAGAGGTGAAAAAAATCACATTTTCTTCCTTTTTAATTATGAGCAGTTCCAAACATAAAAAAATTGTATGAGAAAAATAAATACCCATGTACCTACAACCTGAAGGCTCACCACTATCTCATTTTCTTCCCTTCCCTGAAATGAGTGTCATTCCTTCCTGTTCCTGAGTTTGCAGTGTTGCAGACACATCTTGATGCAATACTGTGTCTTATCTCTTGGGTTATTAATGAAGTTTCTTTTGATGTTTTCTTCTCCCTACGTAGGTTTGTTTTGGGTTTTTTTTTGGTTTGCTTGTTTGTTTTATCCTCTCTCTGTCATGTTACAACTTATCCTCAGATGTCTGATGGTCCTGGCCTGTCTCCTCATATTTAGGACTTTGCAGCTAAAAGCTGAGTGGGATCTCTGGGGCCACAAGTGAGATTGATGGACGGGCACCCTGCCATAGGGCCATCTGTCTGATCTGTTTAGTTGGGGCACTGCCCGTCAGTCAACTGGATCTTTTCCTTCCAGAGAAGACTCTTTAATTTCCTGCCAGAGGAGAAAGGAAGACCTGTCTGGGTTGGGAGGAGAGGAGGCAGGGTGAAATTAGCAATTTTGGATGGAGTCAAGGAGAGCTTCACTGAGAAGGTGACGTTTAAAGTCATGTTGGAAGGAAGGGAGGATCTGACCATTTGGATACCTGGGAAAAGAGCATTCCCGGCAGAGGGAGGTGAAGAGCAAAGGCCTTAATGCAGATTGCTTGCCTAGATATGTACTTGGGGCTGGCCCCGTGGCTGAGTGGTTAAGTTTGTGCGGTCCACTGCAGGCGGCCCAGTGTTTCATTGGTTCGAATCCTGGGTGCACACATGGCACTACTCATCAAACCATGCTGAGGCAGTGTCCCACATGCCACAACTAGAAGGACTCACAATGAAGAATATACAACTATGTACTAGGGGGCTTTGGGGAGAAAAAGGAAAAAAATAAAATCTTTAGATACGTACCGATTTATTCTCTTTGTAAGTTTTAAATACCTTCCCTAGTCCATTGCTTGACTTTTAACTTTATAATTTCTTTTGTCAAACAGAATTTTAAGATTTTTTATATAGTCAAATTTGGCTTTTTGAAAATTTGTGCCTTCATTTGTTTATTGCTTTGCAGAGCCCTTCCCTCCCCCAAGATTACAAAATCACTTTCTTATATTTTTGTATCATTCTTTTACAGCTTTGTTTTTTCCTTTTAGCTTTAAAGTAAATTTTGAATTTATTCCTTTTGTGAATAAATTCACAATAGGAATCTCTGTTTTTTTCTTCATCATAGTCAATTGTCCTGGCACCATTTATTCCTAGTCCCTTAGTCCTCATTGATTTTAAATGCCCATTAACTGAGTTCTGTAACTGAGTCAGTTTCTCAACAATTTTTCTGTCTGTTAATCTGTTTGTCATTCCTGCTCCCCTACGACACTAAAATCACTAAAGCTTTATGGCATGTTTTGGTATCTACCAAACATTAGTGAAAAGCCCAGCCCGCTCCACCCACATTGCTCTTTTCTTTAAAAAGTTCTGTTCATCTTTATTTTTTCTTCTGGATGAATATTTATGTATATTTAAAGATTTATTCTGTTACTTTGAGAAAATTCACTCCCAGTAATAGTGCTAATAGCTTTTCTTTCTCTTCTTTTTAAGGCCTTACCTATAAGAAGCTAAACCGGCTTGATGAAGCTTTGGACTGTTTCCTGAAACTTCACGCAATCCTGAGAAACAGCGCCCAAGTTCTGTACCAGATAGCACATGTGTATCTTATGTGAAAAACTTAAGGACAGTTATTAATTCACTCAATTGGTGATTGAATACCAATTATTAAATAAGCTTAACCAAGGAAGTAATTGATGAGGATAATATTTTAAAACCTATCAGGTTAATGTGTGATGAAAGTATTGAGTGATCCTATTTTAAAAGATTGTTTGCATTTATAAGAGGAATTATTTAAAGGTTAAAACTGTTTATTAAATTTTGGAAATAATTGAAGCAATTGAGTATGACATGTTGCATACTCATAAGCTATTCATTGAATATGGATTAGATACTTTAGAATGTGTTAGCTCTGAGTCTTACAGGGTATTTTTGAAGCAGTCACTTACTAATTAAAAGGAAAATATTGTTTATTACTGATAGTACTACTGATTGAGTTTGGATAATTTATCTTGTGTATTTTAGCTGACCATGTAGGTTTGGTGAATGTAACTCTCTGAACGCCTTAACCCTCCAAAATTACACAGTAGTTTGTATGGATTCGCTCATTCGTTCATTCAGTAGTCGTTTATTGACTGGGTACTATATGTGCCAGTATCATATTTAGAACTCTGGGGAATGTTGAAATATAAAATACTGCTCTCGTGTCAGTTTCTTCTACAACTCTTAGCTTTCTTTAGTTTTTTTTTCCCCCTTGCCCTTGTTTGGAAAAGCATAAATTTGTTAATGTTTTTAATGCCTTTGACACTATTTGAAAAACACTTTAATTTCTCTCCTTATTTAAGAAAAAAACTTTGACAACAACATTGGGAAGGATTAAAATCTTATATAGGGTTTTAAGTTACCATTGGCTTGATATAAATTTTATATAAATATGTTTAGAAAAAAGTATATTATGAGACATACCATTAATAATTGTAAGTAGTATCTGCTGTCCTTAGGGTAGAGTAGATAAAAAAATTCTTTTGTTAAAAATTTTAGTTTGGGGGCAGATGGCTTCGTAGTTATTTCTTTTAGCCTTTTTGTTTTGTCCATTTAATTTCTCTGAAATTGCCAGTGTCATGAACTGATACTACCCAGTTCATCATCACTTTAGATCGAATTGAGTAATTGCTACATTTAAGGCTGAGTTTCTTTCCTTGTTTTTATGTTTTCTTATGGTATCACATTTGTCATCATTAAAAATAGAAGGCTCTTTTTCAATAAAACTTTGGATTGGGGTATTTTCATTTCATTGAAACATCTAATATAAAAATAAATAGTAAGTAATCAATAAGTATTGATGTGAATAAATTATTTGAGTATGTGCAGAGGACTTACTAGGTACAAAAGCTACAAAAAACACAGCTCTGTATTTTGGGCTTATAATCTAATTAGGGAAAACTCATAGGAAAACACGTGGAAACTATTCCCTTAATATGTTTAATATGTTGAGCATGTTAAGAGAGGTAGAATAATTGAACACAACATTCAGGCATTTTTATTAAGGACAAATTTTGGACAATGCTGTGAATAAAATGGCAAACTGTTAATTCTCCTAGAAATTTGGGAGTTGATCTTAGTGGACAGTAACAAAGCAAAAGGAAAAACAAGGTGTGTGTATGATACAAGGGCGTTATTTACAGTACTGCTCCATTTGTCATCCTTATCCCTGGAGAAATACAGAGTAAACTATTAAATAGCACGTTACTATAGGCTAAGAGATAGTTTTATTGTAATGTTGTTTTTAGGTTTCCCTATTGATCAATGAATTTAGAAAAATTGTGTTATCCTTAACTGAAATTGTCCAAGATATGAATTAATGGAAGATCCCAATCAAGCTATTGAATGGTTAATGCAACTGATCAGTGTTGTTCCAACTGATTCTAGAGCTTTATCTAAACTAGGAGAATTATATGATAGTGAAGGAGATAAATCTCAAGCATTTCAATATTATTATGAGGTAGGTATATAATCTTACTTTCCTTCTACTTTTTAGCTTTTATGAATTATTATAAAAAAAAAAAAAAAAAAAAACACAGCTTCCTGGGGCTGGCCTGGTGGCGTAGTTGTTAAATTTGTGTACTCCACTTCGGCCGCCCGGGGTTCACGGGTTCGGATCCTGGGCGCGGACCTATACACTATTCATCAAGCCATGCTTTGGCAGTGTCCCATATACAAAATAGAGGATGACTGGCAGAGATATAAGCTCAGGACCAGTCTTCCTCAGACACACCAAAAAAACCAGCCTTTTAATTTTTAAAATTTAGAAATGCTTATTAGTTTTTAAATGAGTAATGATTTAAAATAAAGCATTTGTGGAATATAAAGTTAGTTTTGATTAAAATTAATAAAAACTGAAATTAAAAGTACAGTTTTTTTTTCTTTTGAAGCATGATTTTCATCCCTTTTTGATTCTATTACATATTGAATTTGATTCAGATTATATATCAGTACATCAAAAAGATGTATATAGATAATTTTAAAATGTGTCAAATTTTGTTTTCTAAATCTTGTACAATTTCAGAATTCATAAAGTGCTTATGACAGCTCATAGTTTTTTATTAAGAAATTTCACAGTGGATATGGGGCCAGCCTCGTGGCCAAGTGGTTAAGTTTGTGTGCTCCACTTCAGCGGCCCAGGGTTTCACTGGTTCAGATCCTGGGCACAGACATGGCACTGCTGGTCAGGCCACGTTGAGGTGGTGTCCCACATGCCACAATTAGAAGGACCCACAACTAAAATATACAACTACATACTGGGGGGATTTGGGGAGAGAAAGCAGAAAAAAAAATTTTTTAAAAATTTCACAGTGGGTAAATTAACCCATTCAATAGGTAAAATGTTCAAAAATTAAATTATACATTGCCACTGAAGTTGTATTGTCATGTTCCTTATTTTTTCCAGTCATATAGGTATTTCCCTTCTAACATCGAAGTCATTGAGTGGCTTGGAGCCTATTACATTGACACCCAGTTTTGTGAAAAAGCCATTCAGTACTTTGAAAGAGCTTCTCTTATACAGTAAGTAACTATTATGATGATATGTTTAGTTAAATATCTTGTGTTGAGATTTGATTTTATCCCTAGAATTAGAATCTTATAGACATATTAAGTTCATGAACAAATATTAGTGAACATTTATGCATTATTTCCATTTTCTTGTATTATGTTCCATTTTAGTTGTTTTTATTTTGATAAATATATTTTCCTTATATGCAAAAGTTTTAAAAATACCTTCAAGATCCTTTTTTTAATGTATTCACATCTCAGCAAACAAATATTATTTCTTTATCCGTCAAATAATGACTACCTCAGTTCTAGGACGAAGTTTCATTTCTGAAAGCGTTCTAATAGAAGTTGTGTTGGTTTCAATTTATAAGTGATACATGTTGTATATTAAAAATTAAACTCTTAAAGATGTCTTTAATTTTACATCAGAATGTTTTGTACATGTCTGACTCAAAAATAACTAGAATATATCATATTTTGCTTTGTGTTTGGCCAAACTGAATTTTAACATTAAATATGACTTTTAATCATTTAAACGATAAAGAAATGCTTAATAATTTGAGTGATCTGTGTAATTTAGATTAGGCAATTAGTTTTTATGACACTTGCTTCACGTAAATATTTTGTGAATTATAAAACTGACTACCAAGCATAGAGGGATAGATTATTTATGTGCTTGAGACTGAAGTTAGATAGGTTATATACTGTAAACTTTTTATTATGCTTAATATTAACTCTAACCTTAGCCGTTAGCTGATGTAAGACACTTTCTCCTTTGAGGCTTCATCCACCACTGTTCCATCCTTGACTCCCATTTGTGAATTTCCCATTTGTGAATTTCCTGTGTTGACCTGACAGTCCTTCTCTTATCTAGTCTAGATCATGCTGTTTTTTTCTATCCTATCAGTAGTCACAAATCTTGGCCTTCCTAACTATTGCTCTTTACTCCTCTGCAATTCTGCCGCCTAGATCTTATGTGATTTTGATTATCATCCAGCACATTTATACAAATAAATTCCTACATTGTAATATCCAGCTGTCTGAACATAACCTTCTCTCCTTCCAGCTTCCATACTCCCTACTTTCCAGTATGCCTTTCTTTGATAGAATTGAGACCTCCAATTTCTTGACCTTTCTTTCTCTTGCAGTGTCAGTCTCTCCTGGCTTTAGTTCTGAGTCTGTCTTTTCTAGGCTACTTGATTGATCATATCTATTCCCTTACTTGCTCTTGGTTACTTTTTCTCTGTTGCTTTGTTGCCTCTTTCATCTCCCCAAATTTTAGTTCATGAATTAATGTAACTATTCATTCCATTCTTATACAAGAGTGGGAAACAGTATTGGACATAAATTATGTGACCAGATGAATTGATGACATACACATTTGTATCATGTGCACGCTCCTCATCAGTCTTAAGTGTTTCTAATTATCTCTCCCTCCTTTTTCTCTCACAGATCTCCTCAGCTTCTCTCCCTGTTTTACACTTAAATTTCCCAGAAAATAGAAATCTTTCCTAGGAACTCCCCTAAACATTTGCCTCTTCCTGCTTTCCTATAAATTTACTTGCACCTGTTTTTGCCTCCTTCTTCCTAAGTGACAGAGACATTTAATATGCACTAATTACCCCTCCTCCTGAGCATTTATTTTCTGTACTATACATCTTAATTTCCACTTTTTCTCCTTTTTTTATATGCTCAGTCTTTGTTTGCCATGTAAGTTTTACCTCTACAATAAAAATGTAAGCTCTTTGGAGGTGGTGCAGAGGTCTGTACTTTTGTTACATAGTTCTTTACATATTTCAGAATAGTTGGCATATAGTTGCAGTAAATTATATTACATATCTTTGCTGTTTCTTTCCTATAGAAACTCCTCACCTTGCTGTATTCTTAGTAATCTTTATGATTCTGGTATTTTGGTAATTGGTTTAAGCCTCTACTGTTATTTTCTGTTTTCATAAATCCATAAATCATGCCTTAAAACTTCAAGAAATCCTAGTCCTAACTGGTCCATTTAATGTAATTTTATTATGGTGCTGCATTAGAAAATGTTCTTTAGTATTTATCATGATTATTATTATTATGGAATACCATCAAGCAGACCGATGTATACATTATAGGAGTTCTGGAAGGAGAAGACAGAGAATGGACCAGAGAGATTATTTGAAGAGATAATGACTGAAACTTCCCAAATTTGAGGAAGATATGGATCTACAAATGCAAGAAGCTCAATGAACTTCAAATAGGAAAAACCCAAAGAGACTCCCAACAAGACACATTATAATAAAATTGTTGAAAGACAAAGAGAATCTTGAAAGCAAGCAAAGAAAAGTGACACATCATGTAGAAGGGATCCTCAGTAAGATTATCAGCAGATTTCTCAGCAGAAACCTGGGAGGCCAGAAGGCAGTGGGATAACATATTTAAAGTCCTAAAATAAAGAAAATGTCAACCAAGAATTCCATATCTAGCAAAACTGTCCTTTGAGAATGAAGGAGAAATTAAGACATTTCCAGATAAACAAAAGCTAGAGGAATTCATTACTAGTACATCTACCCTACAAGAAACTTAGACATGTTTAAGTTTTTAAGTGTAAATCTAAGTCTAAGATGTAAGAAACAATTAAAGAACACTTGTAAAGATAACTTCATAGGTAAATGTAAGAGCCAGTATTATTGTGGTTTTGATTTGGTTTATAACTTCTCTTTTTCCTGTATGATTTAAAGGCAAATGCACAAAAAGGAATGCACAGAAAAGGAATGAAGTGAATCAAAATAGTACACCACCAAAAAATCAGCCAAATACCAAAAAAGAGCAGTAATGGGGGAATTGAGGAATAAAAAACAGTAATAGGCATAGAAAACAAATAGCTAAATAGCAGAAGCCAATTGTTTTATATCAGTAATAACATTAAGTGGAAATATATTAAACTCTCCCATTAAAAGACAGAGATTGGCAGATTGAATAGAAAATCAGGATCCTTCTGTATGCTGTCTACTAGGTACTCACTTTAGATATAAGGGTACAAAGAGGTTGAAAGTAGATAGGTGGAAAAAGATGTTCCATGCAAATAGTAACCAAAAGAGAGCTGGGCTAGCTATGTTATTGTCAGATGAAATAGACTTTAAATTACAAAAGATTATAAGAGACAGAGAAGGATGTTATATATTGATAAAAAGCTCATTACTACAAGAATATATAACAATTATAAACAGATACACAACTAAAGGAGGAAACCAAGAATATATGAAACAAAAATGGACAGAATTGAAGGGAGAAATAGATAGTCCTACAATAGTAGTTGGAGACTTCAGTAGCCTACTTTCAATAATGGATAGACAAGTGAGACAGAAGATCAGTAAGGAAATAGAGAACTTGAGCAACACTATGAACTAATTAGATGTAACAGTTTTGTACAGAACACTCAACCCAACAAGAGCAGAACACACATTCTTCTCTAGTGCACATGGCACATTCCCCAAGATAGACTATATGTATTAGGCCACAAAACAAGTCTTAATAAATTTTAAAAGACTGAAATCATACGAAGTAACTTTTCCTGTCACAATGAAATGAAACTTTAAATCAACAAAAGAAGGAAAACTGGCAAATTCACAAATATGTGGAAATTAAGATGCTCTTAACCAGTGGGTCAGAGATGAAATCAGAAGGGAAATTAGAAAATACCTTGAGATGAATGAAAATGGAACATAACATACCAAAACTTATGGGATGCAGCAAAAGCAGTGCTAAGAGGAAAATTTATAGCTGTAAATACACACATTAAAAGAGAAGAAAGATCTCACATTAATAACCTAACTAATTCCTTAAGGAATTATTTTTTAAAAAAAACAGCAAATTAAACCCACAGCTAGCAGAAGGAAGGAAATTATAAAGATTAGGGTAAAGATAGATAAAATGGAGAATAGCAAAACAAATAGGGAAAATCAATGAAACCAAAAGTTGATTCTTTGAAAAGATCAACAAAATTGACAAATCTTTGATTGTTAGATTGATGAAGAAAAAAAGAGAAAAGACAAATTACTAAAATCAAAAATGGAAGTAGGATCATTACTACCAATTTTACAGAAATAAAAAAGATTATGAGAATACTATGAGTAGTTGTATGCCAACAAATTAGATAACCTGGATAAAGTGGACAAATTCCTTGAAACACACAATCAACCAAAACTGACTCAGGAAGAAATAGAAAATCTGAATAGACCTATAACTAGTAATGAGATTCAATTAAGTAATCAAAAATATTCCAATAAAGAAAATCCCTGGACCAAGTGGCTTGACTGGTGAATTCTACTGTAATGTTTAATTTTAGTGTCAACTGGACTGTTCACTGGGTGCCCACATTAAACATTATTCCTAGCTGTATCTGTGAGGGTGTTTCCTGATAAGACGAGCGTTTGAATTGGTCTGGTGGACTCACTAGATTGCCCACCCCAGTGTGAGTGGCATCACCCATCTCTTGAAGGACTGGATAGAACAAAAGGCAGAGCAAGGAGGAATTTGTCCCTTTTTCCTACCTCACTGTTGAGCTGGGACGTTTCATCTCACCTTCTCCTGCCCTTGGACTAGGATTTACACCATCAGCTCCCCTAGGTATCAGGCCTTCAGACTTGGACTGAATTATACCACTAGCTTTACGGGGTCTCCAGCTTGTGGACAGCAGATTATGGGACTTCTTAGCCTCCATAATCACACGAACCAGTTTGTCATAACAAGCCAATCAATCTCTCTCTCATTCTCTCATTCTCTCATTCTATGTGACCAGCCTTATCTTGATACCAAAGCCAAGCAAAGACACTACAAGAAAAGAAATCTACAGACCAATATCCCTGATGAATATAGATGCAAAAATCCTTAACAGAATACTAGCAAACCAAATTCAGCAGCATGTTAAAAGGATTACCAAGTGGGATTTATTCCCAGAATGCAAGGCTGGTTTGACATGTGAGTATCAATCAATATAACATGCCACATTGATAGAATAAAGGAAAAAAACCCATATGATCATCTCAATTAATACAGACAAGGCGTTTGACAAAATTCAGTGCCCTTTCATGATAAAACAAACAAACTGGGAATAGAAGGAATCTTCCTCAACATGATAAACACCATATATGCAAACCCCACAGCTAACAATGTACTTAATAGTGAAATACTGAAAACTTTTCCCCTAAGATAAGGAACAAGACAAGTATACCTGCTTTTACGACTTCTAATCAACCTAGTACAGGAGGTTTTAACCTGAGCAGTTAGGTAAGAAAAAGAAAGAAAAGCCACCAAATAGGAAAGGAAGAACTAAAATTATCTCTGTTCACAAATGACATGATCTTGTTTATAGAAAACCCTAAAGAATCTACAAAGAAACTGTTAGAACTAAGAACTTTGGCAAAATCACAGGATACAAAATCAACACACAAAAATCAGTTGCATTTCTATACACTAATGATGAACTATCTGAAAATGATATTAAGAAAACAGTCCCACTTACAATAGCATCAAAAAGAATAAAATACTTAGGAATAAAAATAACCAAGGAAGTGAGAGTCTTATATGTTGAAAACTACAAAACAGTGCTGAGGGAGTAGCCTGATGGTGTAGTGGTTAAGTTCGCATGTTACACTTCAGCTGCCTCAGGTTCGCAGGTTCGAATCTTGGGCACAGACCTACACACCAAAGCCATGCTGTGGTGGCATCCCACATACAAAATAGAGGAAGATTGGCACAGATGTTAGCTCAGGGCCAATCTTCACAAAACAAACAAAAAAACAACATTGCTGAAAGAAATTAAAGACAACACAAATAAATAGACATCCCATGTTCATAGATGGGAAGACAATATTGTTAAAATGTCCATACTACCCAAAGAAATCTACAAATTCAATGTGATCCCTATCTAAGTCCTATGGGCATTTTGCAGAAATAGAAAAACCCACCCTAATATTTGTATGAAATCTCAAGGGACCCCAAATAGCCAAAACAATTCAAAGAGGAAGAAAGTTGGAGGGCTCACACTTCCTGATTTCAAAATTTGCTACAAAACTACAGTAATCAAAACACTATGGAACTGGTATAAAGACAAACATAGAGACCAATGGAATACAATCTAGAACTCAAAGATAAACCCTCATGTATGTGGTAAATTGATTTTCAGCAAATGTTCCAAGACCATTTGATGGGGAAAGGACAGTCTTTTCAGCAAAAGATGCTTGGAAAACTGGATATCCACATGCAAAAGAATGAAGTTGGACCCTTACCTTATACCATATACAAATATTAATTCAAAATGGATCAAAGACCTAATTGTAAGACGTAAAACTATAAAACTTTTAGAAGAAGACATGGGGGGAGACCTTCATTACATTGGATTTGACAGTGCTTTCTTGGATATGACACCAAAAGCACAAGCAATAAAAGAAAAAAGTAGATAAATTAGAGTTCATAAAAATTTAAAGCTTTTGGGCATGAAAGAACTCTATCAACAGAATGAAAAGACAATCCACAGAATGGGAAAAATATTTACAAATCATATATCTGATAAGGGATTAATATCCAGAATAAATAAAGAACTTCTGCAACTCAACAACAATAAAGACAATTTGAAAAATGGGCAAAGGATTTGAATAGACGTGTCTCCAAAGGAATGATCAATAAGCACATGGAAATATGCTCAATATCATTAGTCATTAGGGAAATACAATTCAAAACCACAATTAGATACCACTTCACACCTTTTAGGATAGCTGTTATATTATATTAAAACAAAATAACAAAGTGGTGATTGAGTACGTGGAGAAGTTGTAACCCTTGTGCATTGCTGGGAGGAATGTAAAGTGATATTTTACAGAAAACCATTTGGTGTTTCCTCAGAAAGCTAGACTTAGGATTACCATATGATCCAGTAGTAGTACTCCTACGTATATATCCAAAGGAATTGAAAGCTGAGACTCGAACAGGTGTTTGTACGTGCGTGTTCATAGCAGCATTGTTCACAACAGCCAGAAGATGGAAACAACCCAAGTGCCTATCACTGATGAATGGATAAGCCAATGGATAAGTTATATACGTGCTGTGGAATATTATTCAGCCATGAAAAGGAATGACGGTGTGACACAGGCCACAACGTAGAAAGACCTTGAAAACATTATGCTAAATGAAGGAGGCCAGACACAGAAGGACAAAATATATGATTCACTTATATGAAAAGTCCAGAATGGGCAAATTCAAAGGGACAGGTAGTATATTAGAGATTACTAGGGTCTAGGGGCTGGGGGGAGTGAAGAGTTATTGTTTAATGGTTGTGGGATTTCTGTTTGGCTTGATGAAAAAGTTTTGAAATAGGTAACAGTGATGACTGCACAACATTGTGAATGTAATTAGTGCCACTGAATTGTATAACTAAAAATGGTTAAAATGGCAAATTTTTTGTTGTATCTATTTTAACCATAATTTAAAAAAATTAATAATGTAACACACCAAAAGCCTTTCAATTATACACTTTAAATAGGTAAATTGTATGTTTTCTTTATTTACATGAATATTTCTTTATTTACATTATATCTCGATAAAGCTGTTAAAAAAAGCATGCATACTATATGATGTCATTCATTAAAGTTCACAGTCAGGCTAAATCGACAGTGTTCGAAGTCAGGAAGTAGTTGCCTTTGTAGATGAAGGAGGTGATGTTGGAAGGGAGCGTGCTGGAGGCTCCTGGGGTTGGCAATGTTCCGTTTCTTGAACTGCAGGGTAGCTACACGAGTGTTCACTTTATGACAATTTGTTGAGCTGTATAGTTATGTTTTGTGTACTTTTCCATACATATTATACTTCACAATAAAAGATTTAAAAATTAAAGGAAAAAGACAATATGAACAAAGAAAAGCAGCTGCCCCACCCCGAGGGGAGCCATTTGGAAAAATAGGATGAGGGGCATTTTAATTGTCATGATGATGGGGAAGCACTATGAGCATCAGGGGGTGGCCACCAAGGATGGGAAGCGTTCAGGAATGTGTAGAGGACGTGTACAGTGAATTGTGTCACCCAAAATGCCAAGAGTACCTTCCACCAAATGCTGCATTAGGACACTGTAATAGTATGATTTCATTACTGAGATTTAATCTTAAAATTCCAAAATCTTTTCTCTGGGGCCGTTTGGTGTATTCAGGGAAGCAGTTTTTGGTCTGCCTCAGGAGTACCAACCTGGCTGCTGCCGTTTCTGGTAGCTGGAAGGGGCTGGGGCCAAGGATCTTGTTGTTCCAGAAGCAGACTCTCTATTTCGTTCTTCAGTTTTCATTCCAGCACCTCGAACCAGCCTGAGCGCCTGAGCAGCTGCCAAGGGTGCACAGAGTAGGGGCCCAGCTGCTCCTTAGTCGGATTCCCAGTCTGTCTTCCTTTGTGTGGTTCTGTGCCTTACTTGCTACGTGCTCATTGCTGGGGATGCAGATTCTTGGCGTTTCTGGTGATTTTCAGGAAGATCTGTGTGCTTCTCTTCAGTCTGCCCTTTGTGAGCACTTGAGTCTCACCTTTCTTTGCCCTGCTCAAGTCAGTTTCCATTTCCTTCCTTCATCATCCATCATTTGTATGTTGTTTTATATGGTTTGAGTTTTATCTGAGATGGAGTTTATCTGTCCCATTCCTTTTGGTTTTGGGGGGTTAATTTCCAGAAAAGACATTGTGAGGTAAGGGGTCTTTACTCTACCATTTTAAAACCAGAAATCATGACTCTCTTTCTAGTGCTTACTTATTCCACATATGGAGATAACAATTCTTCCCTGTGGTAATTTTCAAACCACATCCTTCATTGCTTTCTGGAAGTGTGAAATAAGGGATTTATAACGGGATATTACCCTAGTAAATCCTGTTGGGAGAATAACCTTAGACATAGCTCTTAACCTTGCCTGGGTTTGTTTCCTTCTCCATTAAGTTGAGTGGGTAGAAGGAATTGCTACTTGAGGCCACTTCTATTTCTAAAATTCCGTAATTCTATAACTTAAATAGTTGCAGATTTACAATACTTAAAACTTTTAGTACAGTTCTGTATTCGTTATACTGTGCTAGGCAATTTATAAGCAATTTGCTGGAATTTTTTGTTGTTGCATTATTTTAAATCACTGTATCTTAAATGTGCTCTCTGTAAAATAGTATTTTTCTTTATTGTGAGAATTTAGGAGAGAAGTAGGCATTCCATCAAGAAATAAATTTAGTTTATTATTTCTAAACTATATTCTGTTGGTAAAACAGAAATGAAAGAGACAATCCAAAACAATTAGCCTTGTTTATTTACTTTGATGTAGAACTTTCTTGTCCTATATTAATAATGCCTAGGCTTTCTCCAGTTACTGAAAGTAACAATAGGGACATGGCAGTTTAATTCTTTAATAAAATACATTTATCTCATGTCCTAAATTGTTCCTTCGTTACATTTATTATACATGGAAGTTTATCAACTATTATAATGCATAAAATCTTTTTATGATCATACAGATCACATCAATGCCCAGTTATCTGTGCTAATGAAGTAAGCAGTGTCACAGATAATGTGTAGTTATTATCAACTAGAATTAATAACCCAGAATGTCACCTGACCCTTTGTTAACATTGAGTCACTGAGCTCTGTTCTTCCTCTCTTCACTGGGCTACGTTAGTGATTGAAAAGACCATGAGGATGCATGCACACTACTTAACCAACTACTCTAGTAGCTATTTATTGAATTTCCCAATAGGTGGCATTCATGAATAAGGCTTTCTTGAAGAAAAAAAAAGTGGTTTTAATAATTAATGTTTATTGTTTACATGTTATTTAATTCTCACAACAATCCTCTGAAGTGGACGCTATTATTATCCCCATTTTATAGAGGAGGAAACAGAGGCACAAGTTTAAGTAATTTATGAGGTTCACAGAATTAATAGGTTGGCAAACTAAAAATTATAATCCTGGGGCCAGCCTGGTGGCGCAGGGGTTAAATTCTCACATTCCGCTTTGGTGGCCCAGGGTTTGCTGGTTCAGATCCCGGGTGCGGACTTAGCACTGCTTGGCAAGCCATGCTGTGGTAGGCGTCCCACATATAATGTAGAGGAAGATGGGCATGGAGGTTAGCTCAGGGCCAGTCTTCCTCAGCAAAAAAGAGGAGGATTGGCAGCAGATGTTAGCTCAGGATGAATCTTACTCAAAAAAAAAAAAGAAATTACAATCCCAACCTTGAAGGAAATAATCAAGATGTGTATTTGAATACACCAAGGAAGAGGAATTAAAAATGAATAGTCATCCAGTAGGTATCAGGCATCATGCCAGGTCCTGAGTATACAAAGACTATCCTGCTCTTGGGAATTTATAGTTTAATAAGGCCTTCGGAAACATAAATAATAATACAGTATAGTAAATGCAGTGCTAAAGAGATTGAGAGTGTTAGGAGAGTACAGAGAACAGTCTGGTCCAGCCTGGCAAGGTGGAGTGTCAAGAGGTTGGAGTGAGCCTCCTAGTAGAAGTGATGGTGCCTGCAAAGACCAGGAGTCTAGAAAATGTAGTGAATGCAGGGAGCTCCGTGCTCCTGTTTGGATTTGCCATGGCGTGAACTGTTAGGCAGAGCATGGTGAAGACAACTTGGAGAAGCAGAAAAATGACTGCAGTGGTTGAGCTGGATTAGGATCTTAGATTTATCATGTAGTTGAGGGAGAGGCAATGGGTTTTAAGGAGAAAACTAATATGGTTAGATATGTATTTTATTTAGATCACAGTGGCTGGCTGTGTAGGCGGTGGATTGGAGGTTAAGTAACTTGCCCAAGTAGCAGGGCTGGAATTTAAATCCAGGTCCGTCTGATTCCAAAGCTGGTAAGTTTGCCATCCAACTGAGTAGGAACCAAGGCTATCTGTCTTTGAAGCCATCAGGTGAATTGAAAGGAGATTCTAAAAGGAAGTGAAAAGAGTGTTAAATTATTTCCTAGTCTTATTTCTTCAAATCTTATTTTTCTTAGATTTTTTTTTTTTGAGGAAGATTAGCCCTGAGTTAACTGCTGCCAATCCTCTTCTTTTTGCTGAGGAAGCCTGGCCCTGAGCTAACATCCGTGCCCATATTCCTCCACTTTATATGTGGGACGCCTACCACAGCATGGCGTGCCAAGTGGTGCCATGTCTGCACCCGGAATCCAAACCGGCGAACCCCAGGCTGCCGAAGCAGAACGTGCAAAGTTAACCACTGTGCCACCAGGCCGACCCCCTTTCTTAGATATTTTTAACAGTAGTCTTTAGAAGTCTTGGTTGTGGTTATTTAGATAAGAAATTCATGTCTTTTTAGGGGGAAAAAAAGGGGGATGAATAGAATTCTTTTTTACTCCCTCTTTAGCTGAAGCCTAATTGTTCAAACACAAGGTCAGAAATTGCCTCCTGGGACTAAATTTGCAAGCCTGAGCCTAAATTTCTAAGCTATGGATACTAAGCCTAAGTATAAGACTATGGCAAAAGTAATGATAATGTTTAAAATAGAATGCAGTGGTCTTCAACCAAAAGAGTTTAAGTGTTTGTCATAAGAACATCTAAATAAAGGCGTGAACTAGATTGAAGGACTCTTAAATTTAAATTTCCTAATATAAATATGGCAGGTAGTAATGAAGGAAATTGTATATGTGCTATTTACAGTAATAAAGATGATCTAATCAAAGGTCAAAAAGTAATTGAAAGACAGTACAGATACATAGCTTTATAAAACTGTTTGACTATCAGGGTTTTTTTTGTTTCATCTCTAATTTCATATAATTTATTTCCTTTATAGGCCTACGCAAGTTAAATGGCAGCTGATGGTAGCTAGTTGTTTTAGAAGAAGTGGTAAATGCTTTAATTTTATTCGTTTTTTAGTATGGTGTGCTTCTTTCTGTCTTTTAGATAATTATGCCTATGTGTTTCAATTGCATATTTGTTTATTAAAACATTAACTTTTTATAACTACACATTTGAAGCATTGTATGAAAAACATAATAGTTACTACATACAGAAAATAATTATGCTTACAAAGTAGGTCTTAATTGTGTATTTCAATACCACTGTTAAAAACAGATTCATTTTCACATTTAGTCATTTTCATAAGTTAGCCACAGAAAAATGGCCATTCTGTACACATTAGTTTATATTTCTATTTTCTGCTCACCTAATTCTAAATGTTCTTGCATGCTCTGCCAAATTCATGGTACTACCTCAGACCTGACAAGCCTGTGGAAGCCCAGAACTGGAGCAACTGGGACTATTTTTTTTATACCAAATGTCATTAGATATCTTCGTTTGTGTTTTCAATAGCTGCTTTTATTACATCCTGTACTGCTGACACTTGTCCTAAGTATAGAGATGTTAATAGTTTTGGACTGTGAAATGAATGATACTGTTCAAATATCAGAGATAAAGCAGGGAGATAAATGTTAACAAATTTGTTATCCTTCTTGTACAGCATATAAATGATCCAGGAAAAGAAATTCTTCCATCTAAAGGAAACACAAATTGTGAAAGTGTTAACAGTATGTTCCCACGCAGTTTTATAGGTTTCTTTACCTCTGTGAGCTCCTTCAGAATGGCATCAGAATACATACTCAGTGTAGTCCTCACTTCAGGGGTTGATCTGTAATGTTACTGTATTTCCTACTGGATATGCAGCATAATTGTACCATAGACATTTTATTTATATCAGTGTGAGTTCTGAATTGCCTCTGTTCATTTCAATGTCATATATAAAGTGTACATATATATACAAGATATTCTGTATAATTTAAAGACATAAACCTTCTTGAGTTATTGAAGGGCAGGTTAGACGAGAAGCTAACATTTATTGAGAACCTGCTATGTGCTAGATGCTTCCTATCTTTATTTCATTTAATTCTCACAGCAACTCTTAGAGGGTTAGCATAGCCATCCCTCTTGTACAGTAAGACCCAAAGAGATTCATAACTTGTTTACTGAGATTTTAGCAAAGATTTTTGAACCAAACTTCATTTTCTTATTCTGTGCTGGTATGTGAAGCTAAATTATTTTATTACAAAAGAAAACACTTTAAACTTTCTTAATGTTTCAAAATGAAAACTACAAAAAAGTTATTTTTATCTGTTCCAATTAAGTGAATGACATTCAAATTAATATTAGTCTATCACTTAAATAATTTTTAAATTTGTCAGTTCATCTGAAATAACATTAAGTTTTAGGAAATTGAACTGATCTTAATTTTTTGCTGCTACCATATTTATTTTAAGAAGTGGAGCTAAGTTTCAACCATCACCCCTTTTCTTCTGCTCTAACCTCTTTTCAAATTTATTTTATCTGTACATTTTCTTCCGGAAGTTGTATTAAGAATGATTATATATGCTTGTGGCAAACATGAAAATCTTCCTATTAAACCAATTAAATCGTACCAGTATTTTGGATTAAAATTAATATTTTGCTGAATCTTATTATTCTATAATCTGCTAGTGTGTTTTTTTTTTCTTTTTTACTTATAGGTAACTACCAAAAAGCGTTAGATACTTACAAAGATATTCACAGAAAATTTCCAGAAAATGTTGAATGTAAGTGAGATTACATTTTGTAACTTTGATGGTATAGATTCTCACATTTTATGTCCTAATATATAATGATTACCCCTGCTACAGTAATTGCATACATAGATACCAACCTATAATTTGTGGTACATATGTTTTCTTTTTATATTTTTTTGCTGAGGAAGATTTGCCCTGAGCTAACAGCTGTGTCAGTCTTCCTCTCTTTGGTATGTAGGATGCCACCACAGCATGGCTTGATGAGTGGTATGGGTCCACGCCTTGGATCCAAACCTGTGAACCTGGGCCACCAAAGCAGAGTGCACTGAACTTAACCACTATGCCCCCGGGCTGGCCCGAGAAAAGACATTTTAAACTATATTTAGTATACAACTTTTTGAGGTTGAAAAAATACTTTTAGAGTTTATGAAAATAGAATACTAGTAATCTTTCTGATACTGATAGCAAATGAATTTTGATGTTACTTTAATTTTAAAACAGTATATTGATGTTACTTATTTCCCTTTTGTAAAGTTAACTTTGTAGAAAATATTCAGTTATTCCCCATCTTCTTGTACAATGAATTTGATGCAATTTAAAGTTATAATATACAGCATTATGGCAATAACCACAATAGAATCAGAATGAAGAAAAATACAAAATAACTATATTCATATGTCGCATATTCCCACTAAACTATATATTTGGCCCTGAATAGCCTTGTGGCTAAAGAAAAGAGATAAAGTACAATCCATTGTATAATCTTTACTATTTATGAAGAAATAAAAAGCAATTCCAGGGGCCAGCCCCATGGCAGAGTGGTTGTGTTCGTGCGCTCTGCTGGGGGTTTCCTGGACGCTGACATGGCACCGCTCATTAGGCCATGCTGAGGTGACATTCCACATGCCACAGCTAGAAGGACCCACAACTAAAAATATACAACTATGTACCAGGGGCTTTGGGGAGAAAAAGGAAAAATAAAATCTTTAAAAAAAAAAATCCTTGGGAAGAAGAAAAATTTTTCCAACTTTTAATTCATTCATGTTGAGACACTGAGAGACATGGTAGGTAAGGTTGTTAAAAAATATAGTAGCTACTTGCTTTAAAACATCCCTACAGCAAATAAAATAACATTCGAAAAGACTGTTTTTAATTTTGTCCGTCAGTGACAATGAACACAGAACAACACATTTGAATTCAGTAAAAATAATCTTTTTCTGAGCCAAGTTTTCCAGTGGCCCAGCCTGATCCAGGGTTAGAGGGGTGCTGCACGGTCCTGATCCCGGGGTTAGAGGGGTGCTGCACGGTCCTGGTCCCGGGGTTAGAGGGGTGCTGCACGGTCCTGGTCCCGGGGTTAGAGGGGTGCTGCACGGTCCTGATCCAGGGGTTAGAGGCGTGCTGCACGGTCCTGGTCCAGGGGTTAGAGGGGTGCTGCATGGTCCTGATCCCGGGGTTAGAGGGGTGCTGCACGGTCCTGGTCCCGGGGTTAGAGGGATGCTGCACGGTCCTGATCCCAGGGTTAGAGGGGTGCTGCACGGTCCTGGTCCAGGGGTTAGAGGGGTGCTGCACGGTCCTGGTCCCGGGGTTAGAGGGGTGCTGCATGGTCCTGATCCCAGGGTTAGAGGGGTGCTGCATGGTCCTGATCCCGGGGTTAGAGGGGTGCTGCACGGTCCTGGTCCAGGGGTTAGAGGCATGCTGCACGGTCCTGGTCCAGGGGTTAGAGGGGTGCTGCACGGTCCTTCATTGGTATTTTCTCAGTTTGGCTTTTGTGGAAGCCCAACAGCAGGTAGCCCCGAGTTATGGCCTTAGGTAGTAGCTTAGGAGCAAGGAGTTTCCTCATGTGGATTAGAGGTAGATCCATTAGTTTACAGGAGTAGTTTCCAAAGGCCAGTCAGGCAGGGAACAGGCTACTTGGAAATTGCTTGTAAAACTTTTTAAAAGTACATATTTTGGGGGCCAGCCCTGTGGCTGAATGGTTAAGTTCGTGCACTCCGCTTCAGCTGCTCAGGGTTTTGCTGGTTCGGACCCTGGGCGCGGACATGGCACTGCTCGTCAGGCCATGCTGAGCTGGCATCCCATATAGCACAGCCAGAAGGACCTGCGATGAGAATATACACCTATGTAGTCAGGAGGCTTTGGGGAGAAAGAAAACAAAAAAAGAACATTGGCAACAGATGTTAGCTCAGGTGCCAATCTTTAAAAAAAAAACAAAAAACGATTCATTTCACTGAATGCAATTTTTTTTAAAAGTACGTATTTCTAGCCCTACCTACAGAGAATCTCATTTAGGTTTGCATTTCCCCCAGATGCCTAACTTTTTGCATTTCCTATTTCTTTTTTAAAAGCTTTTTATGTGATTCTTAATCTCGGTCACATTAGGGAACTGGTACTTTAGAGGTTAAATGAGAGATGGCAGTAATATGTCTCTTTGCAAAAGAAGCAACTCAGATGTCTGCTAGGCAAAAGTTTCTCGGCATCGGCACCATTGACATTTGGGATTGATAATTCTGCGTTGTGGGAGGCCATCCTGTGCATAAAATGTTTTAGCAGCAGCCTTGGCCTCCACCCACTAGATGCAGGGAGCATACCGCTCCCCACTTATGAAAAGTCCTCAGACATTGCCAAATGCCCCCTGGGGGCCAGAATTACTGCCAGTTGAAACTACTGCAGTAGCCATACCTCCTCTGCATCGGACCAGGAAAGGGAATATTTCCAAGCGAGGCCAAATTTCCTTCTTTATTTAAAGAGAATTTTTCTCTAAAAATCCACGCCACAAGGAAGGTCTAAGATGACTTTGGCCTGGATAATTTTCACAATAAGTGTAATCAATAGTCTACATTAACTACAATAGTCCCCCTTTATCTGTGGGGGATATGTTCCAAGACCCCCAGTGGATGCCTGAGACAATGGATAGTACCGAACCCTATATAGACTATATTTTTTCCTATACATACATACCTATAATAAAGTTTAATTTATAAGTTAGGCACAGTAACAGATTAACAACAATAACTAATAATAAAATAGAACAATTACAACAATATACTCTGGTAAAACTTACCATAGATCTTAACCTCAGCGTACAATTTTTTTCTTTCCTTGTTAAGTTGAGAACTTTCACCTTTCTACTTGAAGGAAGCACTTTATGGCTTCTCTTTGGCATATCTGAATTGCTAGCATCACTACTCTTGCACTTTGGGGCCATTATTAAGTAAAGTAAGGGTGACTTGAATACAAGCACTGTGATACCGTGACAGTCGATCTGGTAACTGAGACAGTTACTAAATGACTGCCGGGTGGGGAGCGTGTACAGCGTGGATCACTGGACAGAGGGATGATTCGCGTCTCAAGTGGGATGGAGTAGGATGGCGCGAGATTTCATCACACTACTCAGAATAGTGTGCGATTTAAAACTTATGAATTGTTTATTTCTGGAATTTTCCATTTAATAATTTTTGACCACAGTTGACTATGGGTAACTGAAACCGTGGAAAGTGAAACTGTGGATAAAAGGGGACTACTCTACAGTCATGGAAAAAACGTTTGCACCTGTGGAATGTCTGGTTTTGAGCAGAGTAGTTTTCTGGCAAACCCAACAGGATACTTTAGTCTTAAAATATATTCTTCATTTATCAAACATCGATCTGCACTGTCCAGTTACAGATGACATGCTAAATTTCAGAGGACATCTACGAAAAAAATGATTTTTATTTTACATTAAATATTCCTAAGCCACTCTTTCTAAGGATGGGTATATAAGAGAAATAGTTTTGTATTATTTGTAGAAGATATAAATTGCCTTCTTATTATGAATTATTAAGACAGATGTATACATAGGCAATTTATATAGTAATGTGTGACATTTTAAATTATTTTAGTACTGTTACTTTTGCAGTACATTAATGGTCATGAATTGGTCATTAATTTACAAATTCTTATAGAGCAGCTGCTGTGTTGGTACACAGCACTGTTCCAGCACTACGGATGTAGCAGAAAACAAAACAGACAAAACCCTCGGTCTCACAAAGCTTGAATTCCAGTAGGAAGAGAAAGACAATAAACAAATATATAATATGTCGGTAGTCATAAGTGCTGTAAAGGAAAAGCAGTTAAGGAGATAAAGAATATGGGAAGGGCTCTGATTGTAGATGGTCTGGTCTCACCTGAGGGCAGGGCAGGTGGAGCCCCTTTCAAGGAAGTCAGTTCCCCCAGGGCAGAGAATACAAAATATAGTTATTTTTCAAGAGAGAAACAAACACTGTTTGTGAGCATCACTCCTACCTGTGTCTCAAAAGACTGAGTTTATAGATTTGTTGTACTTTCAACACTGCGCATAAATACTTTTCTAAGTATTTTTTTCGCAATTTAGGTCTGCGTTTCTTGGTTCGTCTCTGCACAGATATTGGATTAAAAGAAGTTCAAGAATATGCAACAAAACTCAAGAGATTGGAAAAAATGAAAGAAATAAGGGAACAGGTATCTTATATGGGCCGAAAACTGCTGTCTGCTATTTTCCAAAACGTCAGCCTTCTGTAGTTCAACTGAGTGATGTTGGGGGTTTCTATCAGTAAAGGAAAGTTGAAATTTTTTTCTGCTCTGGCATAAAAGGAAGAATAACTAAAATCCTAGCTTTAGGACAAAAGTCTGTCAAAAACAAGTTCTCAGTAGGAGGAAGCACAATGGATTCTGTATAGTCTGTAGTGGATAGTTACTAATAGACAAACAATTGTAACTTTCCACAATACAAAATAACTTAGAGATTAACTTATAGACTTGATTTTAATTGGAGAGTCCTGTGGCCATGGAACCTAAGAAGCAATTACTTGTATATAACAACAGTACTTTTTTCTTTAAGCTGTTTCAGTATACAGTAGAGCATGGCTATGGGAATACTATTAATATACTTGGAGGCATTTTAAGTATGTTTCTGTGTTCCGTGCAGTATGTAGAATAACAATGTTCTTATTTTTACTTCTTTAAAAGAATAATTTCTCTTAACTTTGAACCTAGAATATTTAGAAATTAAACATGATTTTTGAGTTTCTGCCTTTCATAGAAAGAAAATATATTCTTTAAGCTTAGGCTTTTTCAAGAATTTAATTATCTTGGATAATTAGATCTAAATTCCATATTTCCTTTCAAAATGTGGTTATCTTGCTTTTGCTTTAAGATGTGATCTGATTTTGTTTTTCAAAGTATCAGTTATAAAAGGATTATGAATATAACATAGATATTTACTTTCAAAATTCTTAAAATGTCAAGTTGGTATTTAAATACCATGCTAGGGCATGTAGTTAAAACCTACTGTGAAGACCAGTTTAATACCATGTACCAATTGCTAATTAAATTAGATAACCTGTGTGAAAGCTTTGTAAAATGTAAACTAGTATAAATGGAAGTTTAAATTATCATAAGTGTCATCATAATCACTATTAAATTTGTTTCATTAAGAAGAATAAAAAAGAAGTATATGTTTCTAACTAAGAACATTCTTTGGAACTCAAAATTAGTTATGTAAAGTTACCTAGTATAGAACCATGGATGCACGTGGAAAGAGTTAAATTCTTAAGACTTCATAAGTTTAAGCATCAGTAGTTTGAGTTAATTATACTGAACAAAATGAATACAGATTATGAATACAGATTATGGATCATGCATAATACACTGCTTGCAACTTATAACCCCAAACAGAAAAATTGGTATATGCATTACTGTCTCTGATTTGGTAGACTTCCAGGGTTGACCCCTTTTAAACAATAAGTAGTGGCCTTCTGATTCCCTGGGAATTTCCTTACAGCTAGTTCACAAGGGATCTTAACTCAAGCTTTAGGACACATTGAGTCCAAGGAATTCCTGGAAAATGAACTTGAGGGTTAAAGACTAAAATAGTCCCCCTTAAAAGACATTCAGAATTACTTTTACACACTTTTCTTATAGTTTACTGTTTAATTTTCCCATTTACTAAGTTGTATCTTAGTTGAACCGTTACAGATATCGTTCTCTCCTTTTGGTCTTTACAGGGCTTCGCTTTTACATTTGCTTCCTCTCTCCTTTTGAATTTTGCTCTCCTTATCCTCTTTTCTTTATTAAATTCTCTCTATATATGGTTAAACTCTTTTTTTTTCATCTGACTACTATGGACTAATATTCATATGGAATAATGAATTTAACTATTATAAATGAATATATGAATGTCATTGACTACTTTTCCTTTCTAATCACTATTCAGTCTTTTAATTCCTCTTCCATTAAAATATTTATATATTCATCAAGATAGTCAACTTTTGTCTCTTTCTCTCGTAGACCTTGGTTTTAATCCTTATGTGGTACTCACCACAGTAACTCCCTGATGGCTTAGGTTAGAATACTTTAGCAAGCTCATATGAATTACCATTGATGTGTTTAGATTATCCAATGTTTATCTCACCTCTTTACCCAAGTTATTAATGTCTCACTGTGCTTGAGCAGTGCCTCTTTTGGTAATATTTTATCACTGCTTTCATTGTACTCTGTATAAAACCCACTGTCATTTGGATATCTTCTCTTATTTTATGTTCTCCCTAATATCTTTCCCTCAAACATTGTTATTCCTTAATCTTTCTTTTTTTCTTCTTCTCCCCAAAACCCCCCAGTACATAGTTGTATATTCTAATTGTAGGTCCATCTGGTTCTTCTATGTGGGATGCTGCCTCAGCATTGCTGGTGGTCCCATGTCTGCGCCCAGGATCTCACCAGTGAACCCCTGGGCCGTAGAAGCAGAGCGCGTAGACTCAACCAGTCGGCCATGGGGCTGGCGCCCTTAATCTTTCTTTAGATTTACAATCACAGCATTTTCTTGCCAATTTCTTTGAAATTCATTTCTCTATTACTCTTCAGTACTCCGCATTAAATCTTACATCAAAGAAACATTTTCTTGATGTTTTCTCACTTATGTTTTGCTTGTAAACACAAAGTGGAGGGGAAAAGTTAGTGGAAAAGAAAGATCTTAAGAAGAAGAAAAGACGCTTAAAGAGAAAGAATTCTAATATATCTGGGAGCTAACTTCTCAGTTAATTGTTGCGTCTCCCATTTCAGTTTGTCTGTCTTAGATTGTAAAGCCATGAGGCAGGGCATTCTGTTTTCTGGCTTGTGTAGTGCCTAAAACACTATTAGTTATGAAACAAAATATAATTAATAAACTTCTGAATAAAGGATGCTCTCCTTTTCTAAATTTGAACTTAAAACTTCTTACTTTTTCTGTATGTTTCTTGTGTAGAATCTGTCCCAATGAAAAAACTTAACATTTTTCCTACGTAAGTGGAATTTCTCATAAAATCATTAACGCCTGCATAATACCATGTTGTACAGATGTGTATTGATTTCTTTAAACATTTCCAAATTGTTAGACAGTCATGTTTCTTTCTTATAGTTGGTAACTTTCTGTGATCTAATTTGCAGGTGTTTCTTTCTAAAGCTCTGTTGACCTCTGTGATTATTTGTAGGAGAGCTCTTCCATATTGCTGACTTGAGACATTTTGTGAAATAGCCATGTTATTGAAACGAGGGCTATTTATAGAGAATCACATCCAGCCTTTACCTGGAGCTATTAGAAAGAATACAAAATCGACCCCCAGTCTTTATGTCTTCCTTTCCCCCGAAAGTGCTGATAATTGCAGAAGTTTGACAGCAGGAAGGAAAAGGAGAAATAAAGAGCCTGGATAACCTGTTCCTGAATGATGTTGACAGTCTTCATGTTTCTGGTTACAGTTTTCCAATTAATTCTACTTTATTACATCTGCTTAATTGGACATTAATAATTATAACAGCTAACATTTATTGATTGCATGGTAAGTGCAGGCACTATTCTAAGCACTTTACACAAATTAACTAATTTAATCATTGCAAGAATCCTGTGGTCTTGGATATGGTTTTATTATTACTCTTTTTTACAGATGAGAAAACTGAGTCCCATGGTTGCTAAGTAACTTTCTGCAAGTCACACAGCTATTGGGAGAAGACCTAGGATTCAGATCCAGGCAGGCTGGCTCCCAAGTCCAGGCTCCTGACTACTGTGCTTATGAATACTACCTTATGAACAGTAGAGAAAGAAGATGATGCAGTTAATAATTACCTGTTGATGTATATTCCTTACTTACTCTGCATCCAGAAAACTTGGTAACTCATACCATGAATTAGGTTAAGATGGACCTTGCCGTCAGCTCAGCATGATTCGATTAGGAGTTATGGTGTCAGAAGAGTGCTATTCAAGTGTGGCTTGTCGCCCAGCGGAGCCTCAGAATCACTTGGTGCTTCTTAGACTTACACTCCAGACCTGCACAAACCCTCCCCTAGTGTTAAAATCTCTGGGTATGGAGTCCAAGAACCTTTGTGTTTGTTATTTTAAACAAATCCTCTAGGTAATTTTTATATTCACTAACTTTGAGAAGAACTCGAGTTTAAGCTCCCGAAGAGTCACCTTGCAAATGATTAAATACCAGCTCAGGATATGGGATCTGATTTAAGTTGGGGGTGGGGGGTGGGGGAGTAGATGTAAAATGAATCAGGCCATGAATTTTTAAAAATTGTTTAAAAATTTAAAAGGACTTGTATAGACCTAAGAAAGATAAATTAATTCAGGTTTATGTGGGTCAGGATAATGTATCTCCCTGAGCCCCTAACTCCTATTTTAAGATATTAGAACTGGAAGTTTATTTATGTGGACAGATTTTTCAGAGAAACTCTTTCTGGAGCTGTTGTGGGAAAAAATACTGTTCTCCCCTTTGTGCTCAGGGGACCTATATTCCTGAGTAATTAGAAAACTTTGCAGGGGCCGGCCCCATGGCTGAGTGGTTAAGTTCGCATGCTCCACTTGCATGGCCCAGGGTTGGGTGTGGACATGGCACTGCTCATTAGGCCATGTTCAGGTGGCGTCCCACATAGCAGAACTAGAAGGACCCACAACTAAAATACATAACTATGTACTGGGGGAATTTGGGGTGAAAAAGCAGGGAAAAAAAGGAAAACTTTGCACATTGTGTATTTATTAGTGCCAGCAATAAGCAGTTCCAGGTACAGGGCTCTTCGCCAGGCAAGAAAGAGTCACTCTGCCATGTCTGGACACTATGAGCCCCGGAGCAGCGTGAGTTAGCCCCTGGCTGGCACTGTGAGCCCCTTAGCAAAGGTGTTTTGTAAGAGATATTTTGCATTTCTGCTTCACTGAACACAAAAAACATTAGCTGCAAGGAATTCTGTCAAACTTGATAGTATGGCTGGAAAAGAGCAAAATGGGAAGAGCAGGAATTGCAGACTGAGTATTTTAAATATGAAGAGGAAGAGAAAAATACTAGCCAAAATACCAAAGATGATTAGAGGACAAAAGGAAACTATTAGGAGGTAAAAGAAAATGGATAAAGAAATAATTTGCAAAATATAGAAAGTTTTAGTTGCTAGTCCAAAAATAGAAGTATATTAGTAATTCACACCATTTTTAAAATCGAATTTCTAAATTTTCAAAATACTCAAATAAAGGATGCTGCCCTGGAGGGAAGAGGCGGAGCAAAATGGCAGGGTGAGCTGACCTGGGATTCTCTCCCCTCCAAAATACAACAAAAGATTGGAAGAACTGAATTTCAGAGAATAAACATAATGCCAGCTCGTTAGAGACCTACAATACCAAGAAGGCGGAGATCATAAACTTTGCTCACACCCTCGGAGGCGCTGGAACGGTAGGAGAGAACATCGCTCCCTCCCCTAGAGTCTGCGATCGCTGCAGCACGTGGGTCGGGAAGGAGCGGGGGAGGGGCAACGCGACCGGGGGATCATCCAGGACTCCTGCCGCTGGTTCAGTGGAGACCCGCTGACGGGGGGGGGGGGCGGGGGGGGGGGAAGCTTCCGTCCACGGGGACCCCATAAATCAAGGCCTTGGGAAACCAGAGAACAGGACTGATCTGAACCCAGACCGGAGCGCGTGAGTAACAGCCCCTCCCCCTGGGCAAAGCCAGTGGGCGCAGCCATCTTGCCCCGAAGGCGGAGAGCTAACACGCCGCTCTCGACCCCCATCTAGTGGCAACAGGCTGTAACTGCAACTGAATTCTACCACCATGAGAAAAAACCGCTCCTCTACCATCCAGCAATTTATAAAAGCCCCAGACCAGAAGGAAAACAATAAAAACATAGAATTAAGTCCTGAGGACTTGGAATTAGGTAAACTAAGTGATAATGAGTTCAGAGCAGCTATAATCAAAAAACTCAATGAGGTAGAGAGAAAGATAGAGAAACAAGCCGAGTTCTGGAGTTACTTCACAAAAGAGATTGAAATCATAAAGAAAAATCAAACAGAATTACTTGAGATGAAAAACACAATGGACCAGATAAAACAGAATACAGATTCCCTGAATACCCGTGTAGACAACATAGAGGAGCAAATTAGCATAATCGAAGATAGACAGGCTGAATGGTGCCAGACAGAGGAAGAAAGAGAACTAAGAATTTAAAAAAATGAGGAAAATCTCCAAGAGATCATGGATTCAATGAGGAGTAAGAACATAAGGATCATAGGAATTCCCGAGAATATGGAAAAGGAAAATGGAGCAGAAAGTGTGCTTAACGAAATTATTGAAGAGAACTTCCCAAATCTAGGGATCGATGGAAAAATGTGTGTAGAGGAGGGTTTTAGATCTCCTAGATTTGTCAATGTAAAAAGAGCTACCCCAAGGCACATAGTAGTAAAGTTGGCCAAAAGGAATAAGGAGAGAATACTCGGAAGTAAGGAAAAAAAAGAGAATAACCTATAAAGGAGCCCCTATCAGACTGTCAACGGATTTCTCTACAGAAACCCTACAAGCTAGGAGAGAATGGAGTGACATATTCAAAGCTTTAAAGGATAAAAATCTTCAGCCAAGAATACTCTATCCAGCAAGAATTTCCTTCAGATATGAGGGAGAAATTAAATCTTTTCCAGACAAACAAAAGTTTAGGGAATTTGTAACTAAAAGCCCTCCACTACAAGAAATCCTCAAGAAGGCTCTCATACCTGAAAAAAGGAAAAAGGGAGAAAGGGGACACAATCCACAGACTAGGGAGACTGATAGATAGAACCAGAACAGGATAGCAAATATTCAATTATAGCATTAGGGTAAAGGTAAGGAAATTACCAAAACAAGGATGATCTTAGCACTCTAACTACCAATTAATAAAACAAGTTGGAATAAAAAATGAAAATAATTATTTAGGAGGGGAAGAGCAAAGGGTCTAAATCAGTATTGGTCAAGTAAGTAAGAGACCACCAGAGAATAGACTATATTATACATGAGATTCTAAATACAAACTTCAAGGTAGACACTAAAATAAAGTACAGAACAGAGTCACAAATCATAAATAAGGAAAAATCTAAGAAACCCAGCATAAGAAATTGCAGTATTAAATGGGTAGTCTAAAGCACACAGGAAAAGAAATGCAGGAAAACAAGATAATGAGCGACAGATTGACAGCACTAAGTCCACATGCATCAATAATCACTCTCAATGTGAACGGATTGAACTCTCCAATAAAAAGACACAGAGTGGCAAAATGGATTAAAGAACAAGATCCAACAATTTGTTGCCTCCAGGAAACACACCTCAGCCCCAAGGACAAACACAGATTCAGGGTGAAGGGCTGGAGGACAATACTTCAAGCAAATAGCAAGGAAAAAAAGGCAGGTGTTGCAATTCTCATATCAGACCAACTGGATTTCAAAATAAGACAGGTAAAGAGAGACACAGAAGGACAATATATAATGATCAAACGGACACTTCATCAAGAAGAAATAACGCTTATAAATATCTATGCACCCAACACAGGAGCACCAAGATTCATAAAGCAACTATTAACAGACCTAAAGGAAGATGTTAAAAACAACACAATAATAGTAGGGGACCTCAACACCCCACGCACATCAACTGACAGATCATCCAGACAGAAAATCAACAAGGAAATAGTGGAGCTAAATGAAAAACTAAAACAATTGGACTTAATAGACATATATAGATCACTTCACCCTGAAAGAGCTGAATACACATTCTTCTCAAGTGCACATGGAACATTCTCTAGGATAGACCATATGTTGGGAAACAAGGCAAGCCTCTAAAAATTTAAAAAAATTGAAAGAATAACAAGCATCTTCTCAGATGATAGTGCTATAAGGCTAGAAATTAATTACAAGAAAAAAGCTGAGAAAGGCACAAAGATGTGGAGACTAAACAACACACTACGGAACAAGCAATGGATCATTGAAGAAATTAAAGAAGAAATAAAAAAATACCTGGAAACAAATGAAAATGATAGCATGCCATACCAATGCATATGGGATACAGCAAAAGCTGTATTAAGAGGAAAATTCATCGCAATACGGGCACATCTTAACAAACAAGAAAAATCCCAAATAAGCAACCTTAAAGCACACCTAACTGAACTAGAGAAAAAAGAACAAAGTCAGCAGAAGGAGAGAAATAACAAAAATCAGAGCAGAAATAAATACTGTTGAAACAAAAAAGGCAGTAGAAATGATCAGTGAGACAAAGAGCTGGTTTTTTGAGAAGATAAATAAAATTGACAAACCACTAGCCAGACTTACAAAGAAAAAAAGGGAGAAAGCTCAAATAAACAAAATCAGAAATGAGCGAGGAGAAATAACAACAGACTCTGCAGAAATACAACAGATTATAAGAGAATACTACCAAAAACTATATGCCAACAGAATGGATAACCTAGAGGAAATGGATAAATTTTTGGACTCCTACAATCTCCCAAAACTCACTCAAGAAGAGGCAGACAATTTGAACAGACCAATCACAAGGAAAGAGATTGAAACAGCAATCAAAAACATCCCAAAGAATAAAACCTCAGGACCAGATGGCTTTCCTGGGGAATTCTACCAAACTTTCAGAGAGGATTTAGTACCTATCCTTTTCAAGCTATTCCAAAAAATTAGGGAAGATGGAACACTTCCTAACACATTCTATGAGGCCAACATCATGCTGATACCAAAACCTGACAAGGACACCACGAAAAAAGAGAACTACAGGCCAATATCACTGATGAACATAGATGCAAAAATTCTAAACAAAATTTTGGCAACCAGAATTCAGCAATTCATCAAAAGAATCATACATCATGATCAGGTGGGATTCATACCAGGGACACAGGGATGGTTCAACATCCGCAAATCAATCAACGTGATACACCACCTCAACAAACTGAGGAATAAAAACCACATGATCATCTCAATAGATGCAGAGAAGGCATTTGACAAGATCCAACAGCCATTTATGATAAAAACTCTGAACAAAATGGGCATAGAAGGAAACTACCTCAACATAATAAAGGCCATATACGACAAACCCATAGCCAACATCATACTCAATGGGTAAAAACTGAATGCCATCCCCCTGAAAACAGGAAGGAGACAAGGATGCCCTCTATCCCCACTCTTATTTAACATAGTACTGGAGGTCCTGGCCAGAGCAATCAGGCAAGAAAAAGGAATAAAAGGAATCCAAATAGGGAGGGAAGAAGTGAAACTCTTGCTGTTTGCAGACGACATGATCTTATATATAGAAAACCCCAAAGAATCCATTGGAAAACTGTTAGAAGTAATCAACAACTACAGCAAAGTTGCAGGGTATAAAATCAATTTGCATAAATCAGTAGCATTTCTATACTCCAGTAATGAACCAACAGAAAAAGAACTCAAGAATACAATACCATTCACAATCGCAACAAAAAGAATAAAATACCTTGGGGTAAATTTAACCAAGGAAGTGAAGGACCTATATAATGAAAATTACAAGGCCTTTCTGAGAGAATTGGATGACGACATAAGGAGATGGAAAGACATTCCATGTACATGGACTGGAAGAATAAACATAATTAAAATGTCCATTCTACCTAAAGCAATCTACAGATTCAACGCCATCCCAATCAGAATCCCAATGACATTCTTTACAGAATTAGAACAAAGAATCCTAAAATTCATATGGGGCAAGAAAAGACCCCAAATCTCTAAAGCAATCCTGAGAAAAAAGAACAAAACGGGAGGCATCACAATCCCTGACTTCAAAACGTACTACAAAGCTACGGTAATCAAAACAGCATGGTACTGGTACAAAAACAGGTGCACAGATCAATGGAACAGAATTGAAAGCCCAGAAATAAAACCACACATCTATGGACAGCTTATCTTTGACAAAGGAGCTGAGGGCATACAATGGAGAAAAGAAAGTCTTTTCAACAAATGGTGATGGGAAAACTGGAAAGCCACATATAAAAGAATGAAAATTGACCATTCTTTTTCACCATTCACCAAAATAAACTCAAAATTGATCAAAGACCTAAAGGTGAGACCTGAAACCATAAGGCTTCTGGAAGAAAACATAGGCAGTACACTCTTTGACATCAGTACTAAAAGGATCTTTTCAGACACCATGCCTTCTCAGACGAAGGGAAACAATAGAAAGAATAAACAAATGGGACTTCATCAGATTAAAGAGCTTGTTCAAAGCAAATGAAAACAGGATTGAAACAGAAAAACAACCCACTAACTGGGAAAAAATATTTGCAAGTCTTATATCTGACAAAGGCTTAATATCCATAATATATAAAGAACTCTCGCAACTCAACAACAAAACATCAAACAACCCAATCAAAAAATGGGCTGGAGACATGAACAGACATTTCTCCAAAGAAGATATATTGATGGCCAATAGGCACATGAAAAGATGCTCATCATCGCTGATCATCAGGGAAATGCAAATCAAAACTACACTAAGATATCACCTTACACCCGTTAGAATGACAAAAATATCTAAGACTAATAGTAACAAATGTTGGAGAGGTTGCGGAGAAAAAGGAACCCTCATACACTGCTGGTGGGAATGCAAACTGGTGCAGCCACTATGGAAAACAGTATGGAGATTCCTCAAAAAATTAAAAATAGAACTACCATACGATCCAGCCATCCCACTACTGGGTATTTATCCAAAGAGCCTGAAGTCAGCAATCCCAAAAGTCCTATGCACCCCAATGTTTATTACAGCACTGTCTACAGTAGCCAAGACGTGGAAGCAACCTAAGTGTCCAGCAACAGACGAATGTATAAAGAAGATGTGGTACATATATACAATGGAATACTACTCAGCTGCAAAACAGAACAAAATCATTCCATTTGCAATAACATGGATGGACCTTGAGAGAATTATGTTAAGTGAAATGAGCCAGCGAGAGAAGGACAATCTGTGTATGACTCCACTCATATGAGGAATTTAAAATTATGGACTAAGAACAGTTTAGTGGATACCAGGGGAAAGGTGGGGTGGGGGGTGGGTACAAAGGGTGAAATGGTGCACCTACAACATGACTGACAAACATTAATGTACAACTGAAATTTCACAAGATTGTAACCTATCAATAACTCAATTAAAAAAAAAAAAGAATGCTGTCCCAATATTTGCTGTTTTTCCCCCAAAGAAATCAACACTTTCAAGAAATGCTTTCTTTTGTCCAAATTGACAAACTCTCATGTGACATTCAAAACTAATATAAAATGTGGTTGATACTTATCGCCAAATTTCCAATTATTGCCAAAAAACAAAATGAGTATGCAACCTAGTTGAGCAGAAACCATTTCTTTAAAGGAGACTCAGTATTAAAGCCTCATAAAGGCAGAAGTTTAAAATTGTACAGAAAATAATGCCAAATTTTAAAAGTTCATATATGTAATGAAAACTGTAAGAATGTCTTGCACATTTTATGCACTATCGCATTTACAAAGTTCAACAAAAATACAAAAGAGACTATCTTTGTAACAAATTTGTGTTGATCTGAGTATTGATTACATTTTGCAAGATTACCAAATCCCTTATTGTGTTAAAACCCATTGATATCAGTGCTTTCGTGCATTGCCTTGTGTTAGTTTCTTAGTTCATCCATTCAGGAAGCATTTATTACGATCTGCTGTGCGTCGTGGAAGACACAGTGATGTGTAAGAGTTGGCCAGTGCTCAAGGTGCTCAACGTGGGAGAGTAAGATGAACATAAATTACTCTGCCACACGGCACAGAGAGAAAACCTTGCGTGTGAGGAAAACATCCAGAGCTATGGCGGCTGGAAGGTTGAGGGGTTCAGCTCAAGATGCGGGCGTCAGAGGCAGTTCCTGAGGAGCTGGTGTTCGGAGCAGGTGTGACTGGATGCTTGGCGTTTGGTGTGCAGAGGCAGAAGTATGAGCAGAGGTCTTAGGGCGGGAAACGGCAGCCACGTTCATGGATTCTTTGGAGTGGAAGCCGCAAAGAAATGTCTTAAATTCTGTTTTCTCTTGAGTTCAGAGCCAGTTTTCTTAAGAATTCTTAACCAGGCAGCAGGTAACTGCTCCTTGTTCTGTTTGACAAAAATCTAATTCTTGTGGAATCAAAGCGCGGTATGGTGGACAGAGCCCTGGCTTTTCTCCTGACTTGACCGTGGGTCAGCTCTGTGACCTGGGCGGACGCTTCTCCTTTCTGGAGCTTGTCCTCATTAGCTGTAAAGTCAGGGTAGTGTTCTGATCAGTGCTTCTCAAACTGTGTGTGGTGAAGGTATTTTTTTTTTCTCAGTCTGTCACTGACATTTCTAGGAAAATGGTCATGTGCTTAGATGTAAGAAATCTCAAATCGCTGTGAAGGTTTGTAAGCTCTCGCGCTTGAGTTCTGCGTTCACCTCGTCCAGAGCAGGTGGCTGTTGGTGGGCTGGCGTGTTTGCGGACCGCACCTTGAGGAGAACTGTTGTAGGCGATCTATAAGGGTGCACCAGCTTTCAAAGGCTCTGAGTTGACTCCAGTTCCAAGAGAGGAGTATATGACACCTATGGTCGTGTGTGCGTAGTGAGGAGTAGGTAAAGGGAAAAAATGGTTCTCACTCCCACACTTACTTATTTGTTTCATTATTTTATTTGTATCTCCTTTGCTCTTCTATGTCCCTTCTTCTCTCATTTTTTTTTCCAAAATGGGAATGGCATCATTTTTTTCAAAATAGAAATGCCATCTTTTTTGATATTATTAAAAAATGTTCTTTTAAAAATTCAGGTAGATTACATTTATAAGTAATATTTTAATTCAAATAAAAATATATAAACAAAAAAGTGATAATGATCCATCCATCCCATCATTTTGAGATCACTATTAGCATTTTGGTATCTATCTTCCTAGGCATTTTTACAAATATATAGAAACATATATTAATGCAAGTATTTTTTTAATTAATGTTATGATAGATTACAGCCTTGTGAGATTTCAGTTGTACATTATTGTTAGTCTTGTTGTGGGTACTCCACTTCCCCCTTTGTGCCCTCCCCCCACCCCCCTTTTCCCTGGTAACCACCGATCAGTTCTCCTTGTCAATATGTTATCTTTCACCTATGAGTGGGATCATATATAGTTCGTCTTTCTCTGTCTGGCTTATTTCGCTTAGCATAATACCCTCGAGGTCTATCCATGTTGCTGCGAATGGACCAATTTTGTCCTTTTTTATGGCTGAGTAGTATTCCATTGTGTATATATACCATATTTTCTTTATCCAATCATCAGTTTCTGGGCATTTAGGTTGGTTCTACGTCTTGGCTATTGTAAATAATGCTGTGATGAACATAGGGGTGCAAAGGACTCTTGGGATTTCTGATTTCAGGTTCTTAGGATAGATAGCCAGTAGTGGGATGACTGGGTCATAAGGTATTTCTATTTTTAACTTTTTGAGATATCTCCATACTGTTTTTCCATAGTGGCTGTACTAGTTTGCATTCCCACCAAGAGTGTATGAGGGTTCCTTTTTCTCCACAACCTCTCCAACATTTGTCGCTCTTGGTTTTGGATGTTTTTGCCAATCTAACCGGTATAAGGTGACATCTTAGTGTAGTTTTGATTTGCATTTCCTTTATGATTAGCGATGATGAACATCTTTTCATGTGTCTATTGGCCATACTTATATCTTCTTTTGAGAAATGTCTGTTCATGTCCTCTGCCCATTTTTTGATCGGGTTGTTTGTTTTTTTGTTGTTAAGCTGTGTGAGTTCTTTGTATATTATGGAGATTAAGCCTTTGTCGGATAAGTGGCTTGTAAATATTTTTTCCCAATTAGTGGGCTGTTTTTTTGTTTCAATCCTGTTTTCCCTTGCCTTGAAGAAGCTCTTTAGTCTGATGAAATCCCATTTGTTTATTTTGTCTATTGTTTCCCTCAACTGAGGAGTTATAGTGTCCGAAAAGATTCTTTTGAAACTGATGTCAAAGAGTGTATTGCCTATATTTTCTTCTAGAAGACTTATTGTTTCAGGACTAATCTTAAGGTCTTTGATCCATTTTGAGTTTATTTTGGTGTGTGGTGAAAAAGAATGGTCAATTTTCAATCTTTTGCACGTGGCTGTCCAGTTTTCCCAGCACCATTTGTTGAAGAGACATTCTTTTCTCCATTGTAGGCCCTCCGCTCCTTTGTCGAAAATTAGCTGTCCATAGATGTGTGGTTTTATCTCTGGGCTTTCAATTCTGTTCCATTGATCTGTGGACCAGTTTTTGTACCAGTACCATGCTGTTTTGATCACTGTAGCTTTGTAGTATGTTTTGAAATCGGGGATTGTGATTCCTCCGGCTTTGTTTTTCTTTCTCAGGATTGCTTTAGCAATTCTCGGTCTTTTGCTGCCCCATATGAATTTTAGGATTCTTTGTTCAATTTCTGAAAAGAATGCCCTTGGGATTCTGATTGGGATAGCATTGAATCTGTAGATTGCTTTAGGTAGTATGGACATTTTAACTATGTTTATTCTTCCAATCCATGTGCATGGAATGTCTTTCCATCTCTTTATGTCATCGTCAATTTCTTTCAAGAAAGTCCTGTAGTTTTCATTGTATAAATCCTTCACTTCCTTGGTTAAATTTATCCCAAGGTATTTTATTCTTTTCGTTGCGATTGTGAATGGGATTGAGTTCTTGAGTTCTTTTTCTGTTAGTTCATTGTTAATGTATAGAAATGCTACTGATTTATGTATGTTGATTTTATACCCTGCTACTTTGCTGTAGTTGTTGATTGTTTCTAATAGTTTTTCTGTGGATTCTTTGGGGTTTTCTATATATAAGATCATGTCGTCTGCAAACAGCGAGAGTTTTACTTCTTCATTACCTATTTGGATTCCTTTTATTTCTTTTTCCTGCTGAATTGCTCCGGCCAAAACCTCAATACAAGTATTTTTTAAATGGAACTTTTCTTAGAAAAATGCAATTTTTGCAAAAATACTCTCTTAGAACCTGCTTCTCTTCCTCATTTAGCAAAATAACATGGACAGCTTTCCATGTCAATAAATACAGATTTCTGTCATTTTTTTGTTTCATATTCCATTATATGGCTCTTTCCTTTATGTTTTAGTGTTGATCTAATGAGAATCATTTTTCTCAATTATTGTTTCATTTCAATGCTTCCTTTCTTACCTTCCATCAAGCCTTACCTCATACCACTCCAAAGTGAGTAATATTCCCGTGAATTAAGTCTTAAAACTCTGAGAAGATGGATTAAGTATTTCTCCTATTCAAAATCTTCATATACTGTATGATGTGAACATCAGTATGACTGTGTTTGACAAACATTTATTGTGCTCCTGAAATGTTCTTGGTATTGTGATAGATCTGAGGTGGATCGTGTGTCAGATGTGTCAGTGTAAAACAGGGCCCAGGGTCCTCCAGGAGTCTGTGGTCTAGTGGCGAGAGAGCCACAGAAAGTGGTCTCTGCCTGTGCCCTGGGGACAGCTGGAGCCGCCATGGCCCGGGGCATTTACAGTGGAGGGTAGAGCTTAAGCTTCAGGCCCTCATTTGCATTGGCCCTTTGTAAATAAATTTTTATTATTGCACGCATTTTATTTTCATAGTTTTATATTCTCTTTCATCTGAACCTATCAGCTCTTCCCCTGAACTATAAGCTTTAGGCCCTGCAAAAATCTGGGACGTGCCCCACTGTCATTATTCTCTTTCCTCCTGGCTAAAGATCTACAATAAGTTATCGATACTTGATCTTTATTTTTTCACCTCCCAGGCACCCTTCAAATCAATGTAACCTTGACTCTTTCCATTACTAGAATTACTCTCACTAAGATTAATCACCTCCATGTTGATAAATATAACGGGGCCTTTTTGATTTTCACTTTGCCTGACTTAACAGCAACTCCGTGTCTATGGCCTCTGTAACAGACGCCCCCCCCCCCCCCCCACCTCCTGGTTTCCTTTAGTTCTTCAGGGCTTCACCCAGGCCCAATTTACCTCTCACCACCCGCTTAACAGACAACACCAGCTCCCAGGCCAACTGTGGGATACATAGGCACGTCATGGAACCTGAGTCTGATCTATCCACCAGGCAGCCCTTTGCCTTGTGGGACCACCACTTGCAGTGGCTCTGTCCTTTGAGGGCTTTACTGCTAAGGAAGAAATTAGATCATGACTGAAAACATTGACGATCAGACCTCTGCAGAGTAAATGATATGAGAGATGAAAAGTAAACTGAGTCTTGACTGTTCATATTTCTTTGAAGTTAGAACCTTGTAAACTAATGATTTGGTTTTACTTTTGAAATTGCCATCTCTGTAACTTCCACATGAAATCATTGCTACAGCTAGTATAGCTGTTGGTCCACAAGATTCATTCTGGTGGAATTCATTGATTTTCAATGGCAAATAGGTATTCAGTTGGAAGAGGATAACAGCCCACATTCTCTGCTTAAAGGAGAGTGGTGGAGGAGAAAGATAAGCAAGCAGGGCAGGGCCGTGAGTGTGAGGAGTGCGTGGGTGCTGGTGAGCACTCTCAACAAGCACCCACCTGGGACACACGGGGGAGTCTCCCTGAGGAGATGAGTGGAGCTGAGCCTTAAAGGAGAAGTGAGAGCGGGGAAGAAGATGAGGAAGGGGGTGGCAGACAGAGGGAGTTCCGTGGAGAGAGGCGGTTCGCACATCCAAGGAGATGCAGGCTGCCTGCATTCACAAAGTACCAGGGCAGTCAGTTGCCACAGTGAAGAGGACAGAATGTGGTGTGTTAGAAAGGCACTGCTCATGTGGGGCGTGGGCGAGGACTCTGAGCCAGCAGTGGGGAGGCCCCTGGAGGCTGGCACTCCATGTGCTTACATGATTTGTCTCCAGCAGGGCACAGCATCCTGGGAGGAGAAGAGGAAAAAGGAAAGTCTTGAATCAAACCAGGTTTTAAGTTTCTCTTGGTGAGAGAAGCAAACTGACAAGAAGGCACGTCAGGGACTTGGAAGTCCTGATGTGGATGTGCTTAAAGTGGTAGGATGCTTCTAGGCTGGAGAAAAGTAAAGATTTAAAGGTATTAATTAGGAGAAGAGGGATGAGAGCCAAAGGATTGGAAAGTTCTAATGAGAACAAGGAACAGGTATAATGGACGTAAAGAATGTATTGATCATGGGAAGTGCTCAATTTCCTAAATTGTTCTGTTCTAAACTTATGGTTACTTAAGTAGGATGCAAGATACTTTCTCACATTTAATTTGAAAAAAATGTCAAGTTATATGGGCATTTGTCTTTATGAGTTTAACTATTTTAGCATTGTATAGGTCTTTTAGATATGCTGGAGATTATTAATGTATGGGTAGATGAAAACCAAGTTTTGAAATAAAATCTGATTGTATATGCTTAAATTTTTATTTCGTTACATCACTTTTAGATTGTCTTTTGTTTGTGAAAGCAAGGGGAGAGAAGGAGTTTCAGGGGAGGTTTCTTTTCTTTTTCATAGAAAAGACTTGAGCGTGTTTACATATGTTTGAAAGTCCTAAGCTTTAGGAGAGTGTTTCATTTTACAGAAATAAGTCTTGAATTATTGAAAAGAAATTGTTTTTTCTTCCTAGCAGACTACATTGCCAATAACCTCATCCATGACCTGTAATTTATAAATACTTGGGGAGTTGTATGTGAGGGGATGAATATTTGAGGGAATGAATACTTTGTTCTTTGAATTAAATATGACGTTATTTTATATTATTGAAGATATAAATAAGATATCAACCTATGTTAAGAAATTTTAATTCAGTTGTATGGTAAATTTTTATCAAAAGTTGTCTGTGTTTGCTAACTACCCTGTATATCTAAATGAGCCATACGCATATGCTGGCAGTGGACTCAACGCAGACTCAGTGTTCATACAAAAACCCTAGCACTTAGGCAAAACACAAAATAAATGTAAAAAGAAACCTAAGAATGTCATAGCTTGGAGATATTTCTTTGTTTTAAAGGGTGAGTTTGTGTCTAAGAAAGTAGACTATTGAACAGATGTTAGGTATTTTGGGAGATTTTAATAGTGCCTTTATTATAGAAGTTGAAAAAAAGCCAGTTTACCTTTTTTTCTCTGAAATAGTTCAGGTCCAACCATTATAGAGTAGGACTAATGTGGGAAAGAGCCTTTTTGTAGATTCTCTTCTCCTCCTCTTCCACCCCTGTTAAGCTTTTATGTTTAAGACCTGACCTTCCACATAAAGAAAATATTTGGTTTTTAAGTTGTTTGTATAAGCAAAGGTTATGCTGCACTTGTAAATGTCAGTGCTGTTTGAGTATTTCATGAGAAGGCCTGATTCCTCAAGGTGTTGGAGGGCAGGCTTTGAACCCTGTCCTTACAAAACAACTTGGTCTTCTTTCCTATTGAATCAACTCTCAGGTAGCAATCAGTTTGAACCTAGCTTTTAGGAAGGTAGGAACAGTAAGTCTTCAGAGTTACATAGTAACATTAATTTAAAAAATTAACATTTAGTTATATTCAGCTTTGAAGGAATATAACTTATTCTTTTAAACTCATCTTGTTCTAGCGCATAAAATCTGGCAGAGATGGCAGTGGGGGTTCCCGCAGCAAAAGAGAGGGGAGTGCTGGCAGTGGTAAGTATTTCCTGTTACCTTGAAATGCTGGATGTGACAGGTTCTAGTACATGGGCTTCTAGAAACATCTTGAAATAATCCAGAGGTGTTCTTTATCTGTTTGTTTGTTTTATACACAGTAAAACCTCACTTATTCTAATTAATTTTGTAAACAGTCGGTCTGATATGTAAATTGAGTGTTTGTAAATGTTAGTAGATTTTAGTTCTTAAATAACCATACCTAATTCTGATAATTGATTAATAAACAAGTTCAGGTTGGATAAATTATCATTGATGTCCATACTAATGAGGTTTTACTATGTGTTTTAAAAATTTACATTTTAAGGAAGTACCATGAGAAGTAAGATGGTCTTATAGAATGCTAACAGTTCTGAATCTTTAGTCCCGCTTTTAGTGTAGAAATAGTGCCAGTCTGGGAAGTAGGAGACATGGTTCTAGTCCTAGGCTTGATCATGATACCGTATGTCTTTGGACCAACACATAAATGCTGTACGCTTTAGGTGATTTCTAAAGTTCTTTGCATCTCTAAATTTCTTGACTCTGTGACTGCTTGTGATGTCATTACTTAATAAGGAGATTTGTTAAATTTTCCTTCCCTTTTTCCCATCAACAAAATCTGCCTTCTTTCTCTGCTTCAGCAGAGTAGTGTAAGTTAAACTTAGTAGAAATTTTGAGCTTTTAAAGCAATTGATTGGAAAAGTAAATGTTAAATTGAGATCTATAAATACATCTACATACTCTCACTTCCATACTTAGCACTGTCATGCATATATGACCCGGTCCATGTAACTGCCCAGCTGCATTCTGTTACATCTGTGATCTAGGAGTCAGGACCAAAAAAAAAAGTAACCCTTAGTTTAGGCAGGGCTTTCATTCATTCACAAACACTTACTGGATGCATCCTAGGTGCCAGGCAAACACTGTGCGAAGTACCAAGGACGTGTCCCTCTGATCAAGGAAATTAGAATCTAGTTGGAAAGATACACAAGTTTCTAATGCTGCCGAGAGTACTGCCATGATAGAGAACTGCACATGTGTTTTCTAAGTTTCCTAGGGATAGAAACTTTCACTGGGTCAAAGATGCTTTCTTGAATTCAGAGCTCTGCTTTGCTAAATATCATCAATGGCATCTAGTTCTAATGAGACGGTTTGATTCTCCAAGGATCAGTCCAGCTTCTCCAGCTGAACCTCACAATCCTGGCCTATTTACCCTTATGTCACAGGAGCCATTACCCAGAGCTTGAGAAATTAGTAGAAGCATTGACACTGAGTCTAAAGAGTGCCAAGGGCAGTCTGCCACATTGAGGAGTTTTCAAGGACAAGATTTCCTATCTCATGAGCCTTCCATGGTCGTGATAGACACTGATGTCTCCATGTTGTCCCCCAGCCCTTTGATATCGCCCCCACTTCTGCCCTCTCCTCTCCAGCTCCTGTTTTATTGTAGGCATTTGATTGTTGGGTTGGATTTAGCTGGGTCCTGAGTCTGAGAGTCTGTCCCAGCATTCTCTGTAAGCCAGAGCCAGCTCTACAGGCCACAGCCTTTCTCCAGCACCTCTGGGGCAGTGTGCTGTGCAATTCAGGGTTTTTTGGAGTTTAGAAAAGTCATGTGGTACATTAGCCATATATCACGTAATACCCATGGGGAACACCTCATTGTCAAAGAGTATTAATTCAGTGAAGCATGACTATTCACACTAGAGATAAATGATGTCTAAAAATAGCTTTAGGTCAAGTCAGATTTTGTGCTCAAAAAGTATACACATTGCCACCTGAAAACTTGGCTTTCAGGGCTCTTTGGAATTTGGAATTGTAGATGAGGGATCATGGACCTGGATGTACCAAAAATATTCTTAATGGCCAAGAAGTCAGCAGACAAGGCATTGTGCATCAGTTAAAAGAAAATCTGGAAGTCTCACTGGACCGACTTGCTGCTGCTTACTGGTCCTTACTCTTAGGAGGCAGGCAGTCTGTGATATGAGCTCTTGAAATTGTGTCCCTTTAAGGAGTAATTGTCTTGAGTAACCCCAGGGAAGTATTATTTGTTAAAATTCTAGAACCAGATTCACCATCCTCTAAGGATCCTACACTTCAGAGTAACCAACCAGGTCCTCCCCAAAACACCAACAACCTTAGGTTAAGTCCTCAGAGCCTTCCCTGGTAATTCATAAACTGATGAATGTCTCCAGTGCTAACCCCTAAACCCGAGCTTACTAACGCCTGAAGCTGAGTTACCCGGACGTCTTCACTTTGGAAGTCTGCTGCAGAAGCGTCAGGACCCCTAATGAGACGCTAGGGCGCGCCCAGAGAACTGTCAACTAGGTTGGTGCCGAGCCACAGCCAGAGGACAGTGTCCAGAGTCCACCCCGGGAAGTCTCCTCAGGTGGCTCTAACATCTGCCGCTCAGAAACGTCGGAAGGAAGGGTCGAGGTGTGCCTGCGGCCAGAGCGGGGGCGCTCCCCCTGGGCCGGGCCTCCTCCACAGAGGAACGCTGGTGGGTGAGGAGAAGGTGCGGCTACCCTGGATCTGGTACCTGTGTGCAGGCAGGGAGAAGCCTTTCTGCTAACAATTCCCCTCTTAGTCCTGGCCTTCCCCCACTGCTGCTTTTTCTTTTTCCTTTCTGATAAATTTTCCTTTCTCTGATCCAGTCCATTTCAGTCCAACACAAAGTAGTCAGTTCTAGTGCACAGATAAGCTTTATTCTCACACGAGGGAATTTTGGAGTAGAAACTGCATTATTGAAGCATTTTTTTTTTGTAAAGATTGGCACCTGGGCTAACAACTGTTGCCAATCTTCCTTTTTTTCTTTTTTTTTAAGATTGGCACCTGGGCTAACAACTGTTGCCAATCTTCCTTTTTTTCTTTTTTTAAGGATTGGCACCTGGGCTAACAACTGTTGCCAATCTTTTTTTTTTTTTTCTGCTTTATCTCCCCAAACCCCTCCTGTACACAGTTGTATATCTTAGTTGCAGTTCCTTCTAGTTGTGGGATGTGGGACACCGCCTCAACGTGGCCTGACAAGTGGTGCCATGTCCGCGCCCAGGATCCGAACCCCGGGCCGCCGCAGCGGAGCGTGCGAACTTAACCACTCGGCCACGGAGCCGGCCCCAATTGAAGCATTTTTACAAGCTGGGTTTCGTGTTGCTCAGTTCTCTTGCCACAGGTTCAAAGCAGTGCACAGTTCCTTGCCGGGGTACTTGCTTGCTTGCTTTTTCCCTAGCATTTGCCTCTTTGTTCCTTACTTCCTAACACCATGAGTTACATAGCATCCCAGACTTCTTCGTTTCGCCCTGCAGCCCAGGTTTGAATGCCTCTTTCAGTGACCTCACTGGTCCTAGCCTGACACTTTGTCAAGATCCGTGTTTTCTGCCTTCTTTCTCCAGTTCTCGGCACAGGCCACAGTGCAAGGCTGTCCCTGGCCTTGAGGTCAGAAATAAAGTATGCTGTGGCTACCTCTCTTGCTTTCTCATTCCTTTTGCCTTGTGGGGCACTTCCCAGAGCACCCTGTAGCACCCTGTGGATGCACCCCATCCTTACCCAGCGGCTCCCCTCCCCACACACCACTAGCACCAGTCAGTCGTGGGCAGTGGTCACTCACCCATTCATCGTGCCCCTCTCAGGAACTCCCCGGACAGACATACATGTAAAGGCAGCTCAGTCTCATCCATCTTCCCCTCTAACCTGTAAAAGCTAGAGATGCACATTTACATCTCAACATGGAGATATCTGGCCCTTCTGTCTGGATTCACAGCTAGGATAGGAGAAAGGGACAGTTTTTTGTATGCATCCAAATGAGGCCAGCCTTAAGCTAGTTTAAGTTTAATATGTTAAAATAAATGCAGTGCCTATAATATTAAAATATTGCCTGAGAGAGAAGACCATAGGGAACTTATACACCAAAATTATGAGTTTCTTTTTCTTTTCTTTTTTTTTTGGTGAGGAAGATTGGCCCTGAGCTAACACCTGTTGCCAGTATTCCTCTATTTTGTATGTGGGTGACCACCACAGCATGGCTGCTGACAAGTGGTATAGGTCCATGCCCAAGAACTGAACCCAGGCCGCTGAAGTGAAGTGCACTGAACTTAACCACTAGGCCATGGGGCTGGCCCCAGAATTATCAGTTTCTTTAAAATAAGTATTTTTGAAATGCTTGAGGGCCCTTGAAAATTGTTCTTTTTTCGTGGATCAGACTAGTCTCATTGCAGCCTTAGTTTTGCTCTTAATTTGTTTAATAAACCTCAGCTCCCTTCCTCTTCAGTGGTTCTCAAATTTTAGCATGTATCAGAATCACCTCGAAGCTTGTTAAAACAGACTGCCGAACTCCACCTTCAGCGCTTCTGAATCAGTCTGATGGGCCCATGGATTTGCATTTCTGATAAGGTCCCAGCTGTTGCTGGTGCTGCTGGTCCTGGGACCACACTTTGAGGACCACTGCTGTATCTTGAATGAGAAAATACAAGGTTAAATGTGATATAGTGTATATAAAAATGTCCCTGCTATTACCACCGCATTCAGATTCACAGTATGTGGCGGTCATCCTGCCTCACGCCCTGGCTCTGTGACTCCCAAGTGTGTTACTCTGAGAGGTGGTTTGAGCATTACATGTACAGCCCATGGAAGGGGATCAGCACAATGCCTGGCACACACTGGATGCTGAGTAAATGGTAGCTGTTTTTATTATTATTTAATACAAAATACATTAAAAAGCAATAGTGCTTAGTTTAGAATTTTGAATAGCCATTCCAGGATTTTCACTACAGTCATGCACCACATGCACCGCATAACAATGTTTTTTGGCCCATGACGGACAGCGTCTACAATGATGGTCCCATAAGTTTAGTAACATCCAGCCTAGGTGTGCAGTAGGCTGTACCATCTGGATTTGTTAAGTGCACTCTGTGATGTTCACACAACGACGTAATCGCCTAACGATGCGTTTCTCAGCATATCCGTAGCATTAAGTGATGCAGGACTGTAATTTATTGTTTTTACAGAATTAATTTAAAATGAAATGAACTTGTCTTAACCACTTGAAGTAAAAACTCATTACTTTTTTAAATGCAAATTTTGGGTTAAGATTTTAGCAGCTCGGTGCCAAAATGTCAGTCAATTCAGAAGACAAATTAAACCAAGTCACACTGAAAATCAACTTCCATGATTAGATCTATATTCTACGAGTTCAAAGTCTTGATAGTCAACATTATATAGTCCACGTGGATAAACTAGATAAGGGGAATAACCATGTTCCTTCCTAGTGTGTTGGCTGCATTTAAAGGCCAGGAAATCTACAGAACACATCTGCTTCTCATGTGTATCTGTCCTCAAGAAACAAGAATGCCTTCTTGTACAGCATCTTCTCTTTTAGCATGAATAGTGGCATTTGGTGACTTATTTTGAGTACTGTGTTTTAAGATTTCATTTTAAAATTGTATTTTGTTTACTCTGTGTGATACTTAATGGTTTGCTGCATTTTTAGTTGTTTTTTTTTTTTCCTGAGGGAGATTGGCCCTGAGCTGACATCTGTGCCAGTCTTCCTCTATTTTGTATGTGGGATGCTGCCACAGCACAGCTTGATGAGTGGTGTGTAGGTCTGAGCCTAGGATCTGAACTTGCAAACTCCTGGCCACCAAAGCGGAGTGTGCAAACTTAACCGCTGTGCAACGGGGCTGGCCCCTAGTTTAATTTTTATTATGTCTTGGGTGTGAAATTTTCCTATGAAAACATATCTCTTAATTCTCTACTAAAAATAATTTTATAATGAAAATGAGTAGGACAATATGACTCGGTGAACAGAAATTCACTTTAAGGTCAACTTTTTGAGGAACATGTGTTTTATAAAGCACATTGTAACCGTATTTTCTTTTATTTTAAAAAAGCAAAGTTTTATTTTAAGATAATGGTCCAAGCGTGAGCAACTTCTTTGCCTAGAATGCCTTTTCCCATTTTTGCTGAGCCTCACTGGTGTAACAAGCAGCGAGTGAACAGCTCCTGCTTAGTGCCCACCACACGGGAGGAGTTAAAAGGTTGCTGTCCAAGGAGGTGAGGTAGAAAATGCACGTGTGAATTCTCCTAAACTCAAAGAATCAAATCAACAAAACGCAGCTGATCTCCTGGGAGAAAGGGAGTGAGTGTGTATAGGGCAAAAAAACCCTTGAGAAGCCAGAGGAACTGAAGTCTCCTATTTCTTAAAAGTATCACTCCTATCAGCTTCAGTCCCAATGAAGCGCCCTCTTCATCTAAGAAATCTAGAGAGTGATTGTGCTGGATATTCAGCTGTCTAAGTACTTTGAAGCTTGTATATACCACAAAGGGAGCTTTATTAGTCATAAATATTAGGAGATAGTTAACAGCACTGGCTGTAGCACTGAAGTATTCTCTTTGTCACGAATCCTGAAGAAAATTGTCTCTGTTAGTCTAGCCTGCTGGTCTAACGCTATTGTGTCGCCTGTTTTCTGGTGTAGTGATTCTCTAAGCCCGTGGGGGTGGCGGGGGGAATCAGCAGACTTCCTCGGTAAAGGGCCAGATAGTACAGGCCGTATCCACTCTTGCCACTGTGCTGCAAAGGCAGACAGTGTGTCAGTGAATGGGTGCGGCTGGGCTCTCTAAAGCTTCATCTTTGGACACTGAAATTTATTATGTCATATGAATTTCATGTGTCGCACAATATTCTTTTGCTTTTTCCCCCCAACCATTTAAGAATATATAAATCATTCTTATGTTGCTAAATGTACAAGAAGAGGGATGGGCCAGGTTTGGCCCACAGACTGTAGTGTGTGAATTCCTAGTCTAAGCCAAACTCTCCGTAGATATTCTTGGTAATGACAAGTGGGGGCCTAGGAATTACCCTTTTGATCAAAGCACCGGTTACAGCTATCTAATCCAAAAATAGAGCTTCTACAGTAAGATTCTATATCACTCTAACTTCCTTTTAAGACTGTCTTAGCTGTTTACATTTCAGCCACCTCCGCATGTGTCACATACATAGTAACAGAATATGAGATTTTGTCTTCAACGGACCATGCTCCTTTCCTCTGGCCCTTAGCCTATTGCCCTGCATTTGAGGTTGTTGAAATTAATTCCTCAGTCCCAGTGTACATTCAACATCCAGTGACCCCTTTTTTCAAGTCACCACATCTTATGTGACCTTGGGCAAGTTACTTAATCTCTTTGTCACAGTTTCCTCATCAATAAAATAGGAGTGAAACTAAGACCTACCTGATAGGGTTGTTGAGAGGCGGAGATGAGTTAGTACATGGAAAGCACTTAAAACGGTGCCTGACACAGGCGAGCACTCCGTAAAGGTGACTCCTATTTGACAAAGGAGAACTCGGGCGGCACTGAAGTTCTAGTGTCCACGTCTGTGTACAGTGGGGCCCACGTTCCTACCTCTGCTTGACGTGTGACCTTTGAGTTTGTTATTCTCAGTGTTTTTCCCACCACTACAGGATCACATTTATCTTTGCATGAAGGTAAATGTCAACAAATGCATCACTGTCTTACTATAGAGTTTATAAAAGAGGTTTTTGGGTTTTTTTAATAAAAATACTGGAAACTATATATACAAATGAATGTTGGTTTTTAAAGTTGCCAATTTGGAAAGCTGAATATTTATTCCAGTAATACTGCTGTTAATCAAGACGTTCGTGAAATCCCTCTTTTGGAAGTTCTATCAGAAGCAAATTACAAAAAAAGCACAGAAATCCAGTCTAAACATTTACAAATATATGTATGTACTTAAATCTGATAAAATATGTGAAGTATATATATTACATATATCTATAAAATATGTATACACATGTATGTATATTTTTATCTATACGTGTGCACACACACATGCATACGTACACACACATTCCATCAGTTCTTTTTTCCTCCCTCTTTCCCTTCCTATCTTTCTGCCTGTCTATCAACAAATAAGCATTTATCGAACTCCTGACCATGGTGAGTACTCGGTAAATGCCAGCTCCCTTCCAGCTTCTCCTTTTCCCAGATCCTTTTTGTATGCCAGGTACTTTTAGGATGCGAATAGCAGTGTAATAGATTAATTATCTGCCTTGCTTACACCTTCGCTAATTACCTTCCCAGGCTCCCTCTTCACAGTGTCGCCTATTAACAGTGGCTATCCGAGTCTTCTTTTCCAATTTGGATATATGCCTGTTAGCTGTTTTGCTGAGTAATAATACAATTAGATCAATAGGAGTTGGGAGTTAGGAGTGAACTTAAACTGATAATCACAGCCGTAACAATGTGAGAATGAGCTGAAATTAGATCCAAGCAATGGGGCTTGTAAAGTTAAAGTATGCCATCTGAGCTGATGACGCCATCACTGTCTTAGATGTGAGGGCTGGGGGGCTGCCTTGGATCCATAGCTGTGGTATGCTGCTCCTTAACTTTGGAAAGGAGCAGGGGCAAGGAAGATGAGCTTCTTCACAGCAAAAGGATCGGTTATTTGCAAGTCAGACTAGAGAGTACCTACAAGTAAATTGGAAATAGATTCATGCTAAAGGTCTCAAAAATGCTGTATGATGTTCTTCAGTATTTCTAGATGTGAAAAACTTCCTCATACTTATGGAGCAGGTCTTCCTTAGTGATTGCATCTAAGTAGGTGCTAAATTGAATATCATCTTGGGGATAGAAAAGAGAAACCAAAAATATTTTTTTAAGTGTAGACCAAAAGTATTCTTTTCGATGTCTAATGGATAGTTAAATCGGAGTTTATAGCTCACTGAAAGAGAATCATTGAAGAAGAGATCTGACAGAGTCGAGGGCAGTATGTTCGTGGCGTTCAGAGGAGTGGGAAGACTTTGTTAGACGGTTTCATTTCGATTAGCACTTTGGAGAAAGAGAAACTGATAGGGCTGACGGCTGCCTAAATCAAGGAAGGGCTGTTGGAGAATTGTCAGATGCGCATTGACTGATTGCGCCTTGAAGACTGAAAAAGGCCATTAGAGTTTTCAACTAGGATGGTGTTGGTAGCCCTAAAGAAAGCAGTCTGTTGGAGGTGAAGATCAGATTCCAGGGATTTAGGGGGTGTGTAGGGTATAGGGAGCCCCGAAGCCTTGGATTGTTTACCAACAGCTCGTAGAGATGGTATAACTTCTGAGAAACAATCTTATGTGCAAGTAAAGCACAATGAATAATAGTAATTCTACGGTATGGTTCCCTTTTTATGTTTCTGTAAACAAAGTAATGTTCACTTAAAAGCATGCTGAAATCAGTAAAATAAAAAAGCAGGAAAATCAGATATTTTTATTGGATTTTTATAGGTGTGCTATAGGCATCATGGAAATTATTTATAGTAAAGGTTTAAGGTAAAAGTCACCCATAGACTAGGACTTGAAGGTAGTGGCCATGTCATCTTTTACTCTGCCATGTGTGAAAAGCGTAAGGTACTGAGTTGGAGCACAATTAGTACTGTACTCATCAGAATTTTAAAATATCCCTGATGGTATTGAAGATAAATCTATGTATTTTTCTTATATTCATTACTAGTGTAAATATATTATGTACTCACTAAAATCATTGAATTTAAATCTGATAAAATCTGGTATAATCTAATTCTGTTTAAAGAATTAACAAAAATGAAGTACATTGCTTTTTATTTTCTCTTTACAGTTTTTTTTCCTGCCTTCAGTTTATCTACAACTGTAAATGATTTTCATGCTCTTAACCATATTCTTTCTAAATAAGTAACGACTGTCTTTTCTTGGAAACTGAATTCATTTTTATTTGAAGAGAACGTGCGGTGAAAGTTTTTGTAGTTTGCTTCTTGTTTTGTGAATGGAGCCTATGTTATCAACCTCACTTTCTCACAAAAAAAGAACTCCTATTTAAAAACTGTAACATTCTAAAATGTTACAAATGGGTCACCTTCCTAGTATGAGTTGCCTCATAGAAACATTGGTCACAGCAGGATGTAGCCTCCCCCAGGAAAGCTTTTCTCAAGTCCCAACATTGCAAACTTGCTTTATAAGGCAAGAAGAGGCTCTAGGCTCCTCTGGGGATAGAAGAAGGGGCTAAAACATGGGAGGGACTGTGAAGAGATTGTGTTTTACTTTGTTAGTGTTTAACTGTCGTTATAGACAGCCACATTTCGTGGAGTCAGCCAAGCTTGGAATAGCACATGTTAGGAATATGTGTATGCTAGGCCACATTTATTCATATAAACTTTTCACATCCATATGAAAGTGCCACACTTTACATGGATCCTTTGCTGAAAGAGGCATTATTAGATAATGGGCAGGGACCAGGCTGGCCATCAGGAAACCTGGGTTTTGGTGTTGGCCTCGCCACTCTGTGTACTCGAATAAGTGACTTTACCTCCCTAGGCCTATTTTCTCATCTGAAAAATAAAAAGGCTAGACTTAACCTTTTATTTTTAACCTTAACCTTAATGATATTTTTGTGTATTTCTGACTGTGAAATATTACAAACTTCTATTTCTGACGGTAAGATGGACTGAATATTCAAGGAAACTCCTCCAGGTATGGCACTCCTAAAAATGGTGGATTGAATATTGGAAAAAAAAAAAAAGGAGGAAAGAAGAAAGAAAATAAGTATGCAAAAAGCATTTTTTAAAAATTTTATTGTGGCCACATTGGTTTATAACGTTATGTAAATTTTAGGTGTACATCATTATATTTTGACTCCTGTATAGACTGCATCATGTTCACCCCCAAAAGTCAACTTTCCGTCCATCATCATACACATGTACCTTTTCACCCTCTCCCCCCTTACCCCCGGTAAACACCAATCTGTTCTCCGTATCTATGTGTTTGTGTATCTTCCATATATGAGTGAAATCATACAATAATTGTCTTTCTCCATCTGACTTCCTTCGCTTAGCGTATACCCTCAAGGTCCATCCATGTTGTCACAAATGGCATGTTTGGATTTTTTATGGCTGAGTAGTAATCCGTTGTGTGTGGGTGTGTGGATGTGTATGTGTATCTCTCTCTCTCTCTCTCTCTCTCTGTGTGTATATATATATATATATATATATATATATATATATATACACCGCATCTTCTTTATCCATTTATCTGTTGATGGGCACTTAGGTTGCTTCCAAGTCTTGGCTATTGTGAATAATGCTACAGTGAACATAGGGGTACACGTATCTTTTCGAATTAGTGTTTTCATGTTCCTTGGATAAATACCCAGAAGTGGGATAGCTGAATTATATGGTAATTCTATTTTTAATTTTCTGAGGAATCTCCATACTGTTTTCCATAATGACTGTACCAATTTACATTCCCACCAGCAGTGTATGAGGGTTCCTTTCTCTCCACATCTTCTCCAACAGTTGTTATTTCTCGTCTTTTTAGTAATAGCCATTCTGACAGGTATGAAGTGATATCTCATTGTAGTTTTGATTTGCCTCTCCCTAGTGATTAGTGATGTTGAACATCTTTTCATGTGCCTGTTAGCCATCTGTATCTCTTCTTTAGAAAAAATGTCCGTTCATATCCTCTGCCCATTTTTTGATAGGGTTGTTTGTTTTTTTATTGTTCAGTTGTATGAGTTCTTTATATATTTTGGATATTAACCCCTTAGCAAATATATGATTTGCAAATATTTTCTCTCAGTTGGTGGGTTGTCTTTTTGTTTTGTTGATGCTTTCCTTCGCTATGTAGAAGCTTTTTAGTTTGATATTGTCCCATTTGTTTATTTTTTCTTTCATTTCCCTTGCCTGAGGAGACATGGCACTCAAAAAGATACTGCTAAGACTGATTCAAAGAGTGAACTACCTATGTTTTCTTCTAGGAGTTTTATGGTTTCAGGTCTTACATTCAAGAGTTTAATCCATTTTGAGTTAATTTTTGTGTATGGTGTCTCCATTGTATGGACTTGGGTCCTTTGTTGAAAATTACCTCTCCATAGATATGTAGTTTTATTTTGGGGCTCTCAGTTCTGTTCCATTGATCTGTGTATGTTTTTCTGCCAGCACCATGATGTTTTTATTACTATAGCTTTGTAGTATTAAAATCAGGGATGTGATACCTCCAACTTTGTTCTTTTTTCTCAGGATTGCTTTGGCTTTTCAGAGTCTTTTGTTGTTCCATATAAATTTTAGGATTCTTTGTTCTACTTCAGTGAAGAATGTCATTGGGATTCTGATTGAGATTGCATTGAATCTGTAGATTGCTTTAGGTAATATGCACATTCCAACTTTGTTTATTCTTCCAATCCATGAGGATGGACTATCTTTCCATTTCTTTATGTCTCCTTCAGTTTCTTTCAATAACATCTTATAGTTTTCAGGGTATAACTATTTCACCTCTTGGTTAAATTTATTCCTAAGTATTTTATTCTTTTTGTTGTGATTGTAAATGGGATTGTATTCTTGACTTCTCTTTCTGCCAGTTGTTATTAGTGGATAGAAATGCAACTTCGTTTTGTATGTTGATTTTTCTATGCTGCAACTTTACTGTATTCATTGATTATTTCTAATAGTTTTTTGGTGCATTCTTTCGGGTTTTCTGTATAGAGAATCATGTCATCCACAAATAGTGACCGTTTTACTTCTTGCTTTCCAATTTGGATCCCTTTTCTTTCTTTTTCTTGCCTGACTGCTCTGACTAAAACTTCCAGTACCATGTTGAATAAGAGTGGCAAAAGTAGGCACCCATGTCTTATTCCTGCCCTCAGAGGAATAGCTTTCAGCTTTTCACTCTTGAATGTGATGTTGGCTGTGGATTTGTAACATATGGCCTTTATTATGTTGAAGTACTTTCATTCTATACCCACTTCATTGAGAGCTTTCACCATAAAAGGATGTTAGATCTTGTCACATGCTTTCTTTGCATCTATTGAGATGATCATGTGATTTTTATTCTTCACTTTGTTAATGTGGTGTATCACACTGAGTGATTTGTGGATGTTGAACCATCCCTAGATCCCTGGAATGAATCCCGCTTGATAATGGTGTAAGATCCTTTTAATATATTGTTGTATTCGATTTGCTAATATTTTGTTGAGCATTTTTGCATCTGTGTTCATCAGTGATATTGGCCCGTAATTTACCTTTTTTATGTTGTCCTTGTCTGGTTTTGTTATCAGGGTAATGTTGGCCTCAAAATGAATTAGAAAGTGTCCCATCCTCTTCAGTTTTTTGGAAGAGTTTGAGAAGGATGGGTATTAAGTATTCTTTGAATGTTTGGTGCAATTCACCAGAGAAGCTGTCTGGTCCTGGACTTTTGGTTTTTGGGAGGTTTATGATTACTGTTTCAATCTCTTTACTTGTGATCGGTCTATTCAGATTCTCTTTCTTCATTCAGTTTTGGGAGGTTGTATGATTCTAAGAATTTATCCTTTTCTTCTAGATTTTCCAATTTGAGGCATATAGCTCTTCAGAGTATTCTCTTATAATCCTTTGCATTTCTGTGGCGACTGTTGTAATTTCTCCTCTTTCATTTCTGATTTTATTATTTGAGTCATCTCTGTTTTTTCCTTAGTGCATCTGGTTTAGGGTTTATCAATTTTGTTTATCTTCTCAAAGAACCAGCTCTTAGTTTCATTGATCCTTTCTATTGTTTTTTAGTCTCTTTTTCATTTATTTCCACTCTGATTTTTATTATTTCCTTCCTTCTACTGACTTTGGGCTTCATTTTTTTCTTCTTATTCTGGTTCTTTTTGGTATAGTGTTAGATTGTTTATTTGAGACTTTTCTTACTTCTTCAGGTCTATATTACTGTATACTTCCCTCTTAGTACTGCTTTTGCTGCATCCCGTAAGTTTTGATATGTTGTGTTTTCATTTTCATTTATCTCGAGGTGTTTTTTGATTTCTCCTTTGATTTCTTCATTGATCCAATAGTTATTCAATAGCATGTTTAGTCTCCACATATTTTTGACTTTTATAGCTTTTTTCTTGTAGTTGATTTATGGTTTCATACCATTGTGGCTGGAAAATATGCTTGATATTATTTCAGTCTTCTTAAATTTATTCAGGCTTGCTTTGTTTCCCAAAATATGGTCTATCTTTGAGAATATTCCATATGCACTTGAGAAAAATGTATACTCTGCTGTTTTTGGATGGAATGTTCTATATATATCTATTAAGTCCATCTCATCTAGTGTTTCATTTAAGGTCAATATTTCCTTGTTGACTTTCTAGATGATCTATCCATTACGTAAGTGGGGTGTTAAGGTCCACTACTATTATTGTATTGCTGTTGATTTCTCCCTTTACGTCTGCTAATAGTTGCTTTATATACTTTGGTCCTCCTGTGTTAGCTGCCTATATACTAACAAATGTTAGGTCTGCTTGGTGGAATATCCCTTTTATCATTATATACTGCCCATCTTTGTCTCTTGCTATCTTTTTTGTCTTAAAGTCTATTTTGTCTCGTATAAGTGTGGCTACACCTGCTTTCTTTTGCTTGCCATTTGCTTGGAGTATCATTTTCCATCCCTTCACTGTGAGCCTACGTTTGTCTTTACAGCTGAGATATGTCTCCTGGAGGCAGCATATTGTTGAGTCTTGTTTTTCAGTCCATCCAGAAACTCTGTGTCTTTTGGTTGGTGAATTCAATCCAGTTATATTTAGAGTGATTGTTTATATATGAGGGGTTAATATTGCCATTTTACCTTTTGTTTTCTGGTTGTTATATATTTCCATTGTTTCTTTTTTCTCAGGTTTCTGTCTGCCATTTCAGTTTTGTTCTTTTTCTTTTTAGATTGATGCCTGAACTAACAACTGTTGCCAATCATTTTTTTTTTCTTGCTTTTTTCTCCCCAAATCCCCCCAGTGTATAGTTGCATATTCTTTTAGTTGTGGGTCCCTCCAGCTGCAGCACATGGGACGTCACCTCAACATGGCCCAACGAGTGGCACCATGTCTGTACCCAGGACCCAAACTGGTGGAACCCCAGGCCACCAAAGCAGAGCGCATGAATCCAACCACTCAGCCATGGAGTCGGCCCCTTGCCATTTAAGTTTGATGGTTTTCTCTGATATGTTTCTCAGTTTTCTCTTTTTTTATGTTTTATGGCTCTTCTCTGATTTTTTGTTTAGTGGTTGCCATGAGGTTTATATAAAAGATCTCATAGATGAGATAGTCGTTTTTCTGATAGCCTCTTAGCTCCATTAGCCTATGCAGGTTCCGTCCTTTTTCTCTTCCCCTTCTGTGATTTTGTTGTCACAAATTATTCTTTTATGTGTTGTGAGTTTGTGACCAAATTGAAGTGATTATAATTATTTTTGAAACTTTCTGTCCCTTTATCCTTTATGTTATAATTATTTACTAACCTACTCTGATATAGAGCTACAATTTTCTGATTCTGTTGTCTGTTTCTCTCTTTGCTCAAAGCTTTGTAAACCTTTCTCCTTTTGTTTCATGTAGGAGAGATTCTATCAGCATTTCTTGTAAGGCAGGTCTAGTGGTGATGAAATCCCTCAGCTATTGTTTATCTGGGAAAGCCGTTATTCCTCCTTCATATCTGAATGATAACTTTGCTGGATAGAGTATTCTTGGCTGATAGTTTTTGTCTTTCAGTCCTTTAATAGATAATTCCACTCTCGCCTAGCCTATAGAGTTTCTGCTGATAAATTTGCTGAAAGCCTGATGGGGGTACCTTTGTAGGTTGTTTTCTTCTCTCTTGCTGCCCTTAATATTTTTTCTTTGTTGTTGACTTTTGACAGTTTAGTATTACAAGCCTTGGAGAAGGTCTTTTTGCATTGGGATAATTAGGAATTCTGTTAGCTTCATGCACTTGTTTGTCCAGTTCCTTCCCCTGGTTTGGGAAGTTTTCAGCTATTTCTTTGAATTAGCTCTCTGCTCCTTTTCCCTCTCTCTTCTCCTTTCTTTCTTTATTTAAATATTTTATTTTTTTCCTTTTTCTCCCCAAAGTCCCCCAGTACATAGTTGTATATTCTTAGTTTTGGGTCCTTCTAGTTGTGGCATGTGGGATGCCGCCTCAGCGTGGCTTGATGAGCAGTGCCATGTCCACGCCCAGGATTCGAACCGACGAAACACTGGGCTGCCTGCAGCGGAGCGCGCAAACTTAACCACTCGGCCACAGGGCCAGCCCCTCTCTTCTCCTTCTTGATGCCTATAGTCTTTATGTTTCTTTTCCTAATTGAGTCGGATATTTCTTGAAGGATTTCTTCATTTTTAAAAAATCTTAAGTTTTCTCTCCTCTTCCACCTGAATCATTTCTAGATTTCTGTCTTTGAGCTCACTAATTTTCTCCTCCATCTGGTCTGCCCTGTCGTTAATGCTTTCTACATTATTTTTCATCTCATTAATTGTGTTTCCCATCTCCAAAATTTCTGTTTGGTTTTTTTTTTTTTTTAGAGTTTCAGTCTCTTTGGTGATTTACTCCTTCTGTTCATTAATTTTATTCATGAGCTCATTTTCTGAGTTTTCCTGTCACTGCTTGAGTTTCTTTATGACAGACACTTTGAATTCTCTGTCAGTAAGATTGTAATCCTCTGTGACTTTAAGTTTGGTTTCTGGAGAGTTGTCATTGTCTGTCTGTTCTGCTGTGTTGCTATAGTTCTTCGTGGTGTTTTAAGAACTCATCCTCTGCTGCCGCATTTGTGGTAGCATCCATGTTTCTTATTTGGATAAGGCTTTGGTTACTTTGGTTCTCAGCTGCTTCTGGTTGTATTTGAGAGCCTCCACTTTCCACCCTCCACTGCCTCTGCTACAGGCATTGTCAGTGCCCTCCTTGTGCCTCTTGTGCCTCCGAGGTTTCTGGTGCCTTGATGCTTATGATGTCACTTCAGTCTCAGGTGTTGCCATTGGGTCACCATGCTGGGAGCACTTGTGCTGCTTCTGGGGTCACCTGGGCCTCGTCTTTCTCCTTGGGCTCTCTAGGAGCTCTCCATGGGCTTTGTTGCTGCTGCCCCCGGGTTTTCTGGGGATGCTGATTGCACTGCTGCCAGGGGTGCTGGGTTCACAGGTGTCACAGTTGCTGCTAGTGGCCTGGCTATCCGAGGACTTGCAGGCACTCCCCACTGCTGATGGGAGTTGTTGTTGGGTGCACCGCCACTGGAGACTGGGTCACTAGTTCTGCTGTGGTTCCCGAAGCCTCATGTTACAGGTTCCACCTCCCACTGCTGGCAGGGAGCAGGAGCTGAGCAGGGAGAGGTTGTTGTTGATGCTCGTTCGTTCAGCCTCTGATCTCTGGCACTGACTGATGTATTTTGAAAACTCAGGTCAGGGTGCCCCGCCCCAGCTGGGAAAATCTGAGTGTTTCATACTGACCTCACTATTGGAAAGACCTGTCCTCTGCCAGGGGAAGGTTAGGGGGCGTGTGCTGGATCTTCTGGGAGATGGGCAGAGAGCGAGCTGTTTTTCTACTCCCACCATGACTGCTCACAGGTGCTCATGCCAGCATGAGGAGCTGCACCCTGGATCACTGCTTCCAGGGAGGGAGAAGGAGTTGCTGCCCTCATTCTACTTCCTCCCATGTGTCCAGTCCAGCTGCCTTCAGATGTATAGATGCTGGATCTCTTATGTATCTTATTGTGCTGTGTAGGGAATCCTTTATTGCTCAGTAGGTATCTGATTATTTGTAACTTAGAGAGGAGAGACAAAGGGAACCACTCACTCTGCCATGATGCTGACGTCACTTGAGTCACTTTTCTCTTGATGGTTTTAAGATTCTCTCTTTCTCTTTTCCTTTTCACAGTTTGATTATAATGTGCCTCAGTGTGGGCCTCTTTGGGTCCATCCTAGTTGGGATTCTTTGAGCTTCTTGAATTTGTATGTTCATTTCCTTCCTCATATTTGGGAAGTTTTCATCCGTTGTTTCTTCTAATAATCTTTCTGTCCTATTCTCTCTTTTCTTTCTGGGACTCCCATAATATGTAGATTGATCTGCATATGATGTTCCATAATTTTCTTAGGCTTTCTTCACTTTTCTTCATTTTTCATTCTTCATTTTTTTGTTCCTCTGACTTGATAATTTCATATGATCTATCTTTGAGTTCTCAGATTCTTTATCCTGCTGGATCATATCTGTTTTTGAACCATTCTAGTGAATTTTTCAATTCAGTTATGGTATTATTGTGTTCTTCAGCTCCAGAATTTCTATTTGGTTCTTTTTTACAGTTTCTCTTTGTTGATAGTCTTGTTTTGTTCATGCTTTATTTTCCTGATTTCATTTATTGTCTATCTGTGTTCTCTTATGGCACATTGGTCTTATTTAAGACAGTTATTTTGGATTGTTTGTTAGGTAACACATAGAGCTCCATTTCTTCAGGATCAACTTCTGGAGATTTATTTTGTTCCTTTGGGCCATGGTTCCCTGTTTCTTTGTGTGTCTTCTTACTTTTTGTTGTGTTTTCTTCATTTGAAAAAACAGTCACTTCTCCCACTTCTTTTTTGGACTGGTTTGTACCAGTCCAAATCACCAGTCAGCCCCAAGAGATTATGGCAGTGTCTCAGAGTTTTTATGGGGCACATTTTTTCTCAGCTTCTATGTGTACTTTCCTAATTAGAGAGGTTTGATGGTTTCTTTTTCAGAATTTCTAATCTCTTCCTTCCTCTAGTGTCTGTCTATCATACTGCAGGATCTCTGGCAGTGCAACAAGCTCCTCAGCCCTCTTTTGTTCTCTGCAGTCCACAAGCATCCAAGATATGCCAGTTCCCCATCAGTGCTCTGAGTCAGGTGAGACAGAAACCAGACCCTTGGGCAGCTCCCCAAAAAGCTGGAGTGTTGGATGTACATTCCCCTCTCTTTTCCTGCTGATGGAAGAATCACAAGCTGGACACTTTCTCTTTATCACAGCAAGCTGTGCCAGCTTCTGTCTGCAGTGGTGGAGGTACTCTGGCACTGCAACAAGCCACTGAGTTCTCTTTGTTCTCAGCAGCTTTCAGGCATCCAGAGTATGCTGGTTCCTCATCGGCACTCCAAGTTAGGCAAGACAGAAACCAGTCTCTCAGACAGTTCCCTGAAAAACCAAAACAGTGGATGTATGTTCCTCTCTTTTCCCTCCTGAAGGAGAACCTGCAAGTTGGGCTTTTTCTGCAAATTGTGAGCTATGCTGACTTTGGGTAGGGGCAGACACATTTGAAGTGAAATGGCTTTTCTTACCTGTTTCAATGCAATTGTTCTTGGTTTTGAGCTTGCCTGGGGTACTGTGACTACCTACCTGGTTTCTGGGTTCTTATAAAGACCTTTTGGACCATATATTCTTGTAAGTTGGTATTTTTGTAAGGGAGCAAAGTCTGGGGCTTCCTATTCTGTTATCTTGCTGAATGCAAAATTTTAGGTGTTTTGATGTATACTACCAAATTACCCTCAGAAAATTTGTTCATTCCACTTGCTAACCTGATATTTTTTAAATCTTGGCCATTTTAATAGGCAATGTTGAATGTTACATTTAGAATTATGTGACTGTTTAATTTATGTAATATTTGATACCTACAAAATAACCTATGTAGCATTCTTAACTTATGAAGCATATTAATAAAATTAAAATTAATTAAACTATCATAACATATTAGAACAAGAACATTACTGTCCTGCCTACTTGTGTGCTTTTTCCCATTCCATCTCCTGCCTCCCCCACATATAACCACTGTGTTTTATATTTTATATATATTCAGGTTTATATTTTTCAGTTTCTTGCCTTTTCATATACAATTTTATCGTACATGCAAACAATATATTTAATTTTGCTTTGTTTTCAGCTTTCTAAAACTGGTATCATTCAGTATGTAGTGTTCTGACTTGTTTTTTTCTGACTTATTATGTTTCTAAGATTAAGTAAGGCTACACATTTTTTTATGTGTTTATTGACCTATTGCATTATTTACTTTGGGAATTATCTCTTTGTATACAATGTCCATTTTATAGGGGTATTCTATTTTTTTCTGGTATAGGTAAGTTTCAAGATTTTTTCTTACTCTATAATTTATGATTCTAAAATTTTTCTCTTACAAAGTATAAGTATCTTTTGGAAGTTTTAGTGTTAATTGATTGATAAGTCAGATAAATTGATCTCCAGATTCTTATTCTCTGAACTTATTTGTCATTTAACTTCCCTCTAGGAAATAGCAATTGTTGTTTGTAACTATAGTGAAGTGATTATAATAATTTGTCTCATTATGTAGACATTAAACCCCTGCAGACTTATAAAGGCTTCTTGATCCATTTGCAGCTGTTCACGTATAGCAGTGTTACTGCATGAAAGTTGATTGAAAATGATGAAGTGCAGATATTCACGATATACCCTCATTGGTCTTTATAATAGAAAGTGTTTAAAAACTGTATTCTAAGGAGATCACTTTTCAGTTTTTAAAGGTTTGCTCTTCCCACAGTATTGGAATCCTTCAGGCTGGGAATTGTACATGGGGTTTCAGGGGGCTTTGGATGCCTGAGGGAGATGTCAGGGTTTTGTTAGACTCTATAGAGAACTTGTAGCTATGTGAAAGGTGAAGTGAAATAAATATTGCCTAGAGCAATGGTGTTCAAACTTTCTTGACCTGAGCTTACTTAGGCACTTTGACAGACACCTATTTACACTTGTAGATGGAAAAAATTGACTTAACTGTAACAAAAAATTAGAGGGGAACAACATAATAAGAAACATACCAAAATGTGTAGACACATCCAAAACATTAAACTAAGGCACTTTATTTTCCAATGATATCAACAGTGGAGGGAATCGTAATGTTTTTGATAAGAACCCAGAGAAGACTTACAGTTTTGATTCGCTTGACCAACTTAAAATGTAGGGATTTTAAAGACCATCTTGTTTTGACTTATTCCCAGAGACATTATCAGTAAACTAAAATATAAAGTATACTAATAAAAGAAATGGTCAGTATATATTGGTGGACTACTTTCATTAAAATTGAAGCTTCCATAATAGAAAAAAATATAACATTATAAGAATTTTAAGCAGAAGAAATACAAACTGTGGGGCTAGAGGAGTGGTTCTTTAGAAAATATAATAGAAATTCAGGGTTAAAATGCACTAATAATGTTTCCTACTAATGTGAATATTCAACCCTATCTGAAAATCTTCAGTGATATGCATTGCATTATTTCCCATGGCAGCCATTCTGTATTTAAACACTATAATCCTTTTCAGGTTTTTCCTTGAGTTGAGCCAAAATCTATCCTACTATACCGTGTAAATCTAATCCTCTTCTGTATGAACATTCTTGAGATGTTTGAAGAAAGTTGGTTGTATGATCTAGGTTCTCTGCCACCTCAGCTAGACTTACCCAGCCTCTTCTGTTCTTCATTTGATGTGGTTTCTCGCCCCTCACCAGGCTTGATACGCGGTGGATGATACAGCTCAGACTGATCTTACGACTTCCTGTTTGTTCTTTCTTCAGCTGCTCTTTGTCCTTTGCTAGATTATGCTCATCAAAGTGGTCTCTAACTTCTCACAAGTGAATCTATAAAACTGAAGCCTGTACCTAAGCACACATTTGAAAGAATATGTATAAAGACTACTCTAAGTGATGTTTTATGTATATTATAGATTCTCAGCCAGAGATTTCTTTTAAATTTCAGAAAACAAGAACTACATCCCTTGGATTTTTGGCTTCCCAATGAAACAGCTTGCTTGTTTCTTGGCAATTAAGTATTCTTTAAGATTCATAATGTAGTGTTATGTCTTCTCAGCATGTTAAACAAATGCATTTTTGTTTCTGTGTTTGCAGACAGTGGCCAGAACTGTAGTGCCAGTAGTAAAGGTGAACGACTAGGTGCCAGACTCAGAGCTTTACCCGGGACAAATGAGCCTTATGAAAGTAGCAGCAACAAAGAAATAGGCAAGTGCTGGCACTCCCCGCCCAGTTCCTACAGGCAGAACAGGTCTGAAGAAGATTGGTGAGATGGCAAAAATGTATAATTGGGCATTATGAAGAATTTTACATATACAGACACAGTTTTGAATGACTTGGAAGAGCATTTCTGTTCACTCTGAGTTGTCTGCTTTTGATTATGGGACTAATTGGTTTCATATTTGTTTTGTTTTTCTGTATTACTCTAATGTAACAATCTGTTTTGAAATGTAGATGCCTCCTATGTGGATCCACTTGGCCCTCAAATAGAAAGACCAAAAACTGCAGCCAAAAAAAGGATCGACGAAGATGATTTTGCTGACGAAGAGTTAGGAGATGATTTGCTCCCAGAATAACATAGACTTTAATGTATTGTTTATTGTTAAACTCTGGATTAAATATACAAATTTTAATTTTGTACACTGTCAAAACTTTCAGTAAGTGTATTCTGTTCTATGAGTATGGGTTTAAGTTTTATTTTGTTTTTACTGGAATAAAAACATGTGAAACTAATATTTTAGGCCCGTGACTTCCTTTACCCTTTTGAAAACATTGACCCACAATAAGAAATGTTTTATTAGCACTACCTAGTACCTACATACACGTATAAGTGTGTGTGTGTTCACAAAAATGTACCCTTATTACTGCAGTGCATGCTGATATTTTTTATACTTTCATTAAAACAAAGTGTTAGTAATGAAAACACCACATTAATTTCATTGTTTGCAGCTTGGAAAATACTTTGCTAGGACATGTCCTTGATGAATCTTTATTCAAGCTAAATCTCATGGAGTTTGGAACCTATAAGTCTGTAGAAGTTTTGCCTCATGGGGATTATAATACCATTAAAACAATTATGTTTTGGAAGCAGTGCAAAGCATAGTATAGTATAGTGTAGTACAACATAGTGTAGTGTACTATAGTGAGTACAAAGTATAGTATATACCAAACTATAACCCTATTGCTCTTTTCTGTGGTTCCTTTCTACCTTCAGCCTGGTGGTGTGTTCCAGTAGCACTGAGCAGTAACAACTCTAAGAAGGTTTTTCCCATTTGTGACTTAGGGTATGAAATGGAGGCCAGGACTGCCTGCATGTTTCTTCAGCAGTGTGTTTGGCTGATCAACACTGTCCAGAGAATTTGTAATGATGGGGCACTCAAAAGAAGTTGCTCATCGTTAACAGTTCACTAGAGAGGATAGGCCCCTCCATCTTACTTAACATTGTCTCTACAAAGTACATGCTACTGTTAGGCACAGGAAGAGGAAAACCAAAATTAGATCGTATTCCCCCCTCCCAAGATAGGCAATGACCTAATGGGGGTGGCATTCAACCAAGACACTAATCATCTAGTATGTGCAAGGTTCTGCGGATACAGTAGTGAACAAGACAGGACAAGAGCTTGTCCTCGAAGAGGTTAAATTCTGGTGGGGAAGACAGACAATAAATATATATATATATTTTTTTTTAAAGATTTTATTTTTTCCTTTTTCTCCCCAAAGCCCCCCGGTACATAGTTGTGCACTCTTCGTTGTGGGTTCTTCTAGTTGTGGCATGTGGGACGCCGCCTCAGCGTGGTCTGGTGAGCAGTGCCATGTCCGCGCCCAGGATTCGAACCAACGAAACACTGGGCCGCCTGCAGCGGAGCACGCGAACGTAACCACTCGGCCACGGGGCCAGCCCCGACAATAAATATATTTTTTAAAGGACTTTAGATATTGTTAAGTGCAGTTAAGAAAGTAAAATGGAGTAGTGTAATAGGGAGTGATGGTGGTGGAGGAAGGGCTTGCTTAGATAGGAGAGGCCAGGAGGCGGCATTTGTATTAACACCAGAATGATGAAATGAAGAACACAATGTCCTAAGCAGAAGCAATAGCGAGTGTAAACACACTAAAATGGTAATGATCTGGATGGGTTAGAGTGTTATTGAATTAAAGTGATAATGAGTTAGAGGGTTTGGGGTCTAGCGGGGGTGGCAGTGTACAATATATCCAGGAAAGTGAAAGGAGGTGAGGTCCAAGAGGTAGGTAGGGGCCAGATCATGTAGAGTATATAAACAGAGTTTGGGTCTTATTCTAGTAGCAATAGAAAAGCCCTTAGAGGGGCTGGCCCTGTGGCCGAGTGATTGAGTTCTTGCGCTCTGCTTCAGCGGCTCTGGGTTTAACTGGTTCGGATCCTGGGTGCGGACATGGCACCGCGCATTGGGCCATGCTGGGGCAGCATCCCACATGGCAGAGCCAGAAGGACCTACAACTGGAATATACAGCTATTTGCTGGGGGGCTTCAGGGAGAAGAAGGGAAAAAAAGAAGATCGGCAACAGATGTTAGCACAGGTGCCAATCTTTAAAAAAAAGAAAATAGAAAAGCCCTTAGAAGGTTTTATGCAAGAGAGGTGAGTGATATGATTTGATTTAACCTTCAGAAACCAGCGATCACACTGGTTGCCATGAAGATGAATTGATTGAGGTGGGCAGGTTGAGGGGAGGGGAAGGGTTGGAACTGCTAGCAGTAGCCTAGATAAGAGTTGAAGGTGACTGAGACCAGCTTTTTAGCAATGGAAGCTATGAGAATTGGTCAGATTCAGCATACATTCTGGAGGTAAAGCTCAGAGTATTTACTAATGGACTGGATATAGATTGTGAGGAAAAGAGAAGAAAGGATGAGGAACTGAGTGGCTAGTGTTGCCTTTTACTGAGATAGGAGTGGATTTGGGGGGAAATCAGTAGTCGTGGTTTAGCCATATTAAAATTTCAGATATCTCTTAACTATCCAACTGGAGATCCAAAGAATGCAGTTAGAGTTACAAATCTGGAGATTAGAGAAGAGGTAAGGGTTGGAGATGGAGATCTCAGAGACCTCAGTGTACGTGTAGTATTTAATGCCGTGGAATTGGATGAGACCACTTAGGACAAAGAAGAGAGTCTAAGCAGTGAGCCCTGGAGATCAAGAAAAAGAGGATAACTTAGCAAAAAAAGACTGAAAAGAGCAACAAGTGATGTAGGAGGTTTCAGATTTTGAGGGAGTGAGATTTCCAGTTCTAAGGAGGATGCAAAAGGTCATGTCAGGCCAATGCTCCTATTATAAGAACTAGGGGAAAACGCAACAAATAAATTATTGCAAAAACCATACGTTGAAAGTGGCCAGAGAGCTGTGGAAGCAACAAGACCAAAATTCCTCAGAGGAAAGAGTTATTTCTAGGTGAGCTGATGATCCTGCCTATTTTCCTCTCTGGAGACATTTGCCAATTTTGTGCGTGGGCTGAGAATTGGGCTTGGCCCAGGGAAAAAGTCTCTTTTAGAGAAACGAAAAGCTAGCAGAGCTTTTGGTGGTCATGTGGGGTTGGCACAACAAACTAGAAATTTAGAGAAGCCCCAAACTTCTGATTGCTTTTCCACCATGGGTGTTTGCTGAGGGTAGAGATGGTGCTGGAGGCTGGAGAATTGGGCTGCAGGCTTTTAAAGTTTTAAAAGCATAAGAAGATTTCAAGTTAAATCTCCTTAGGAGACAAAGTCCTGGTAGAGAAAGGACTTTCCACAAATATACAATTGGTCTACCCTCAAGACATTTGCTATTTTATGAGGCTGGTGGGGCAGGAGCTAATGATGTAAATTCAAAACTTTCAGGGGCCAACTTGGCTCTCTTGACATCTTTCAGAGCTGAGGAGACAGATCTGCCAGGCTCGCTCCATCAAAAGCTTGGAAGGACAGACATGAACCAGGGGTGGATTGACTCTTAAAAAAACTACAGCCCAGCCCCAACCCAGCTCAATCCTTGATTTCACTGAGGTTCTTAGTCCCAAATCTTCTCTGACTAGCAGAAGAAAGAGGTACTTTCTCTGATAACAATATCACTTGTAGCCTCTGGTTCTTGTATGTGCAAAGTCTGGCATACAATAAAAAAGAGGCAAGAAAATGGCCAATAATCAGCAGAAAAATAGAAGCAGACCCTTAGATAATTCAGATAATGGATCTAACCGACAAGGGCTTTAAAATAACAATGATTAGTATATTAAATAAAATAGAGAAAAGATGGACAAAATGGATGAAAAGATAGAGAATTTCCACAGAGTGCTGCAATGATGAGCAAGAGTCAAATGGATGACCTAGAACTAAAAGATACAATATTTGAAACTAACTTATTAGGATCGATTTAACAATGTACTGGACACAGAAGAAGTCACGATTAGTGAACAGGTTATTAGAAAATATCAAAATTGAAACACAGAAATAAGAATGGAAAGAAAGAAGAAGATAGATATTTGGGACATGGTCAAGAGTTTAAATAAGTATAATAGGAATCTCAGAAGAAAAGGAATGGAGTAGAAATAACATTTGAAGAGATAGTGTCTCAAATTATCCCAAATTGATGAAAGACATCAACCCACAGATTCAGGAAGCTCAGTGAACACCAGCAAGAATAGATACAAAGAAAACTGCAGCCTAGACATACGTTCAAGTTGTTAAAAGCCACAGTCATCCTAGAAAGAAGCATAGAATGTCAGAATTAGTGAAAAGCACCGAAGAGGTAGGGGGATACATAATAGAAGAGTGATTATTTAAAACAACAACTAATAATAATTCCTTGTGGGGTTTTAACATATATAGAAATAAAACATATGACAATACTAGCCCAAAGATTGAGAGGCTGTATTAAACTGCTGTAGGTTGTTGTATTGTTCAGATAGTGGCAGATGTAATAAGTCAAGGATACATATTGAAGTCTCTAGAGTAACAACTGAAATAAAGGAATATATGATTAAAAATCTAATAGAACAACTAATACATACAGAAACGATAGTTAGAAAATCCCCATCTTGCAACCATCGTGGTAGTAATTGGTTCAGGCAAGAACCGGTGGATGGCTAAAGCAAGCAGTGGAAGTCTGATGAGAACAGTATATTTACATAGCCTCAAAGTGTTTCCCTGCAAATTACTTATTAATTACAAGAGGAAAAATACTAATTTTATATTGAAGAAACTTGGTGGACACCACCATAACAAGTGATCGAAGTTAACATGACCAATAATGGGACAAACCAAAACCACGTGCCTCTGATGTGATGAACAAAATTTCTTAGGTGATATTCCTGCCAAAAACATCTAACCTGAACCTACTCAAAGGAAGCGTCCCAACCTGAGGAACATCCTGCAAAATAACTGGCCTGAACTTTTCAAAAATATCAAGATCATAAAAGACAAGGAGGAGCTGCTCCAGATTAAAGGAGACTGAAGCGACATGCCAACAAAATGCAATGCAGGATCCCGGCTCAGATCCTGGACTCAGGGGAAATTTGCTCTTTATAAAAGTCTGGGGACAGCTGATTAAATGTGAACAGGTCTGTATATTAGATAGTAGGAGTATATCTATAAAATTTTCTAATTTTGTTAATTGCACTATGGTTACATAAGTGAGTGCCCTTGTTCCTAGGAAATACCTTACTAAAGCATTTTGAGACAAAGGGTCCTGATGTCTGCAACTCAATAGTTCAAGAAAAAATACAATGATAAAGCAAATGTTGAAAAATGTTAACAATTAATGGATCTGAGTGAAGGGTATATAGAGTTCTTTGTATTATTCTTACAACTTTTCCATAAGTCTGAAATTGATTCAAAATTAAAATTTTTTTAAAAAGCTAATGGAGGGACCCGCCCCATGGCCGAGTGGTTAAGTTCACGCACTCCACTTCGGGGGCCCAGGGTTTCACCAGTTTGGATCCTGGGCGCAGACAGGGCAACGCTCATAAGGCCATGCTGAGGTGGCATCCCACATGCCACAACTAAAAAAATATATATATATACAACTATGTACCAGGGGGCTTTGGGGAGAAAAAGGAAAAATAAAATCTTAAAAAAAAAAAAAAAAAGCTAATGGAAGATAAAATATGATAAAAAATACTTGGTTAATCCAAGGAAAGGCAGATAAAGGAACAAAGACCAGATGGACAAACAGAAAACAAGTAACAGGATGGTAGGAGTTAAACCCAGTTATATTAGTAATTATACTACATTAGTAATTATAAAAAAGTAAACCGAATTAGATCAGTAATTACATAAGTAGTAAATACTAATGATATTAGTAATTATGCTACATTAGTAAATAGAGTAAATATAAAAAGATTAAATATTCCAATTTAATGACAGATTATCAGACTGTATTAAAAAGTAAGACTAAATATGTTACTTACAAGAGACATTTAAATATAAGGGCACAGATAGGTTGAAAAAATGAAAAGGTGGGAAAAGATACACTATACAAACATTAATCAAAAGGGATAAGGAATAAGGGAGTGATCAACTGTGTCAAATGATACATAAAAATCGAATAAGATAGATGATTGACTTCGGCAGTAATTACATAATTTCAACCTTTTATGTTATTGCAATGAAGTGTTTGGGGTAAATACCCAATTGGAATAGGTTGAGCAGAGACTGGGAATTGAGTTTTAGAGCCAGAGAATAAAGACAACACAGAACCTTTCGCTATAAAAGGGGACAGAGGAATTAGATGGTAGATAAAGTCGGACCTGGGGTCAAGAGAGGGTTTATCAAATATATCAGGAAAGAAGGCCGGATATAGGAAATTGAATGCAGATAGGTGGTTAAAAAGAAAGAAGTCACGGCTCTCATCTGTGCGTGGGGAACAGGAGGGGAGGAGGGAAACGGGAGCAGAGATTTGAGGAGAGGGGAAATGTCACTAGTGATCTTGGAAAAAGGGAACATAACTGAGAGAGATACTAGATATGTGTGTTGAATGTTTATCCAAGATTCGTGGTCGCAAATTAGAATTGAGTCTAGTCAGCTCAGTTGTATGATTTTAACAGAGGAAAAAGGAACAGGGGATTAAGGGTGTTGGCAAGGGTGTGGTAATAGTGTTCAACCATAAACTCTAAACTAGGCAAGAAAGGAAGTAAGGACTCGAGTGGGATAGTTAGTTAAAAAGTGGTAGGATTAGAGGCCACCCTGTGGCATAGTGGTTAACTTGGCGCACTCTGCTTCAACAGCCTGGGGGTCGCAGGTTCAGATCCTGGACGCACACCTAGCACAGCTCCTCAAGCCACACTGTGGCGGTGTCCCACATTAAAAAGAGGAAGATAGGGGCCAGCCCAGTGGCGCAGCAGTTAAGTTTGCACACTCCACTTCAGCGGCCCAGGGTTCACTGGTTCTAATCCCAGGTGCAGACCTAGGCACTGCTTATCAAGCCATGCTGTGGCAGGCATCCCACATATAAAGTAGAGGAAGATGGGCATGGATGTGAGCTCAGGGCCAGCCTTCCTCACCACAAAAAAGTAGTAAGATTAGAAGACTTGACAAGATTAGGGAATTACAGGAGTGGGTAAGGATAGAATTGATTGTGTCAGGGAAGAAGGTATTTGAAACCTCACGTTTGGAGGTGGTGCAGTTACTAGAAACGATAGTATCGGGTATGACCAGATGACTTGATAATTCAGATGTGATGGGAGAAAAGACAATTGGAGCTAAGGCAGTCATTTAGAGGCCAGGGTATTGAAGAATCGTGTGTGGAGGTTAAAGGCACCAGGAATGATGAACAGGAGTAGTGGTGGATCCAGGTGCCAACCAAGATGACAGCAATGAAGAGAACTATTGGTGGGAAAATCTGACAGTGCTTTAAAGGAGGGAGAGAGGTTTGGGTAGATGTGTACATTGGTAGCCCAAGAAGATAAGTCTGAAAGTAGCCAACGACACATTAGCTTTTGGGGTGATGGTGCCTAAAAGATTTTTCGAACAGTTGGTCCATAATAAGGAGTCTTACAGCTGTGACCAGTATTTGGGTGGCTGAGTGAACCAGGGGGTGAGAGGGAGGAACTGAAGATGACTTAAAATCAAGCTTTTGTGACCTCAAGGACAGTAGCATCTTCAGCAGAGAACACTGGAGACGTATCAATGTCTAAGGGAACATGATAAGCTTGGTTTGGGGTATTTAGTTGCCTTTTACTCACGTGTATGTCTTAAATTTGGATTTAATTATAACATTCATTTCACAGGCTCATAAATATGTTCACATTTGAAGAGAATTGATTACAAATTAGGCAACTAAAACGTTTTGTACCTGTTTATAAGACATCTTCTCAACTCTGTTTAGTCTCACAAAGATGAATTTCACGTTCTATCAAATAGGTGAGCATTTTCAGTAGTTCGTGATCTTTCACAGAACGAAACTGTTGGAAAATGATTATTTCCTTTTCCACTTCCAAGATAATCAAGGAGAAGAGAGAAATTGTCTGATAAGACAGTGGAAGGTATTTTGTTGAATGATATACAGAATTAACAGTCTGGCACTGTGTCACCTTACACATGAAAGGATCCTGTAGTGAGCATTCCTATGCAAATACTGTGATGACAGTCTCTCTCTCCTAAAGGACTCCCACACTTTTTTTAAATCAAGGAAAAAATAAGCAGTATTTTTGAGTATTGATCTTTATTTCCATTTTACCAGAAAGGAAACAACACAAACAATTTATCTAGTAGTCAGAAAAAAAGTGTTTTATAACCTCAAATGCTTCCTCACCAAGAGCTATAAATTGCTTAAATCACTTAAATTGGAGATTTCAGTGGGATTTTTAGCAGTAAATAAATTCCTAAACTCATCAGTTATAGAATATTCGAGGCATATAGAAGTGTTCTTTTCCTACACAGCATATCCAAAATGGAGTTTAACCAGTGGTTCACAAGGCAGGCAAATAGCGAAGCTGCAAACCACTTAGGGAGCCATAAATTACGAATAGCTACGCTTTCGAAAACCTTTCAGTTGGTATCAATCTTTTTATTTTTGAAGTATGACTGCTATGAAATGACCACATTCATTAGCATGCCGCCTAAAAAGCATTAATTTGTAGAATAAATCAATCAAGTTTTCTTGAGCTCTTGAAGTATAATATAGTTCCTTCATTTAAGAATATTTCCTGGGGCAGGCCCTCTGGCCCAGTGGTTAAGTTTGCGCGCTCCGCTTCAGATGCCCAGGGTTTCGCTGGTTCAGATCCTGAGCCCTGACATGGCACCTCTCATCAGACCATGGTGAGGCGGCATCCCACATGCCACAACTCAAAGAACCCACAACTAAAAATACGCAACTATGTACCAGGGGGCTTTGGGGAGAAAAAGGAAAAATAAAACCTTTAAAAACAAGCAAACAAACAGAATATTTCCTTTAATTTATTCACAGAATATTAGGCATATTTTACATGACTGCTTGCACTTACAATTTAGTTATCATAGAGCAGAAATTCTCCAACATTGTAACAGACCAAGTGATGCCCACTTACAGCCATAAAACTACAAGTTGGGAGAAAGATTTAGTACTTTGACGTTAGAATTGATCCAGAGGCACAGAAGGATTTTATGGATGTTCAGGGGAAAGCAGAAAGGGCCTCCTCTCTATTAAAGAGAGTTTTTAAACCTCTGATGTATACATCTCTCTGAAACGCACTCTCAGAAGAGGAAGTTGTCCTAAAGAAGAGAATCCTTCTAGGTTTTGAGCTCATTCTTTCTCCAGGTGGCCTGTTCTATTCTTGGACAAGCTTTTCTTACTAGAAAAGTCTTTCCACCCTGAGCCAAAATCTGTGTCCCCTAACTTCACACAGTTGGCCCACTTCCAAGCTCTGGAGACTTCTAGGCCTTCTTCAGCCAGGCCGCAGGCGCCAGTCCACGGGCACAGCACGCCAGCTCTCTCCTTGTCCGCAGCACAGCACGCCGTCACAGCAGGCTCGGCGACATCCAGGTCGGAACCCACGACATCGCCCGCTCCGAATCCACGTGGCTGGCGGGCCCTCAGTTCGCGCGGCTTTCTCGTAACACATCGGAGAATATTTTCGGCGGAGACGCTGGGACACCGGCGAGGACGCGTCGAGGCTGCCCCGGGGCTCTCGGCGCCCGCAGGCACAGGGCGCAGACGCGGCTCGGCCGCGGACGCGGGCGGCGACCTGAGCGGGCGGCGCGGCGCTCTCCAGCGGCGGGGCGGCGCAGGCGTGGGCGGCGGGCCGGCCGGGGCGGGGCCGGGGGCGCGAGTCCGGGGGCGGCGGCGCGGGATGGCGCGCGCGCGGGTGAGGGCTCACAGACACTCGCAGCCCACGGCGCAGCAGCCCGGCAGGCACACGCACACGCGCACGCCGCACCCGCCCCCCGCGCGCCCCCCGGCCCGGGGCGGCGGCGGTGGCGGCGGGCCGGCGCGCGCGGGCCGGCGCAGGGCAGGGCCCCGGGGCGCCCGCGGGCGGCGCGCGGGCGGGGAGGGCGCGCGGGGGCCCGCCTGCTCGGCGCCCATCCTCGGGCCGGCTGCGGGCCGCGGCGGCGGGCGGGCGGCGGGGCGCGGACGCTGACGCGGCCTGTCTCGCAGGTCTGGACGCTCGTGGCCGGCGTGCTGCTGGCGCTGGCGCTGGCGCGGGGCCGGGCCGCAGGCGCCCAGCGCGCGAGCGGGCGGCCGCGGGGCTGCGCGGACCGGCCCGAGGAGCTCCTGGAGCAGCTGTACGGGCGGCTGGCGGCCGGCGTGCTGGGCGCCTTCCACCACGCGCTGCAGCTGGGGCCGCGCGAGCAGGCGCGCAACGCGAGCTGCCCGGCAGGGGGCAGGCCCGCCGACCGCCGCTTCCGGCCGCCCGCCAACCTGCGCAGCGTGTCGCCGTGGGCCTACAGGTGAGCGGCGGCGGGCAGGTGGGCGCCCGGGCGGGGGCGGCTCCTCCCCGCGGCCCCCCGCCCGCCCCGAGGCCCCCGCTTCCCTCTGCTTCCTTTCGTTACCGCGCGGCGCGTGCGGCGGGGCCTCTCGAGCGGCTCCTCCGTGCCAGGTGCGCAATCAGGTGGGTTCCGCCAGAGACCGAGCCGGGCGATGCTCGAGGAACTTTCCCAGAATTGGCGCAGAAGGCTGTGGACGTCCTCCAGACGTTGCGTGAGGGCCTGTGGCGGTTCGGACGCTGCTGGGCCGTGGACCCTGAGAAGTATATGCTCTGAGCCCACTGAGCTTAGAGTCCGAGGGAGGAGTGGTGGGGCGATTGGGAAAGAAACCACAGTGCGAGGCAGGACGTGGTTTGACGCGGAAAGTGTGAGCGTGTGACGGTGTGAAATGGGGCTTGGAGGGTCCAGATGGCGTTCGAACTGCACTTTGAGAGCAGGCGTCGTTCCGAGTCTGGCCTGTTGAAGAGGTCGTCGCGGAAGAAAGAACCAGCCTGCAGAAAGGGGGTTGGGGCGTGTGCAGGGAACAGTGTGGCTAGAGGGTCCTCAGCGCAACTTGTGCCTGCCCCCTTCCCTGCCCTTACTGCCAAGTGTCACCGCCTGGAGGGGCCCTCACACTGCCGCTGGCCTCCTAGAAAGGCTTCAGGGAAAGAGCGAGAGGAGCGAGTGAGGCCCAGAGGAAAGGAGCTTAGTGCCAGGGCGGGAGGAAGGGAGTGAGGACGCGAGCACCGCAGCTCTCAAGTGCAGGGGGCTGTGCGCGTGAGGTCGGGAGTGGCTGAGGTGAGCTGGCGAGGGGGCAGGAGCCAGGTTGCGGCCCTGTAAGCAGTGCTGCAAGTTTGACGTTTTTCCTGTGGGTTGCTTTTCGATCAAGGAAACCATATGGCCGCTGTGTGTTTTGGGAGGGATGGATTGGAGGGCAGATGCTCGACAAACGCACTGCAGCGCTTCCAGCAACAGGCCATTACTACCCAGGCAGTGGCCGTGGAAGGGGTGAGGCTAGGATCAGTTTGAAAGAATGACTTAAAGAAGTGGAAGTGACAGGATTCAGTGAGTGATGGTTGTAGGAGTGAAGAAGGAGAGGGTGTGAAATGTGTCGTGGGGCAAGGCTGCAGTCCACACTACTATGGAGACGTGCGCAGAACATGTCATGATTTTGTTTAAAACCTATCCGGGCTTCCCTGAGCCTCTCCCTGCTAGTTGGTGGGCCTCCCCCTCCTGGCTTCTCTGCAGAAGACCGAGTTCACTTGTGACTGAACCCCACCCCACACCCACCCACATGCAGGGCCGGCCCAGACCCCTCCTGCCAGCCCTGCCCCTCTCGGTTTTCTGCCGCCCTCAAGGACACGCATGTGGAACCATTCGTCCTGGTGGCTCCATTCTCTTGCTTTTCCTCTTTGTTTCCACCATTCCCAGGGCCCAAAGAGTGAGCTATTATATTATCCTTCTTTCTCCAGCCTCATGTTATACCTTTGATATGCTAAATAGCTTTAAAGAAACTTGGAAAATCTCTCAAGACAGTAGCTTGGCTTCTCCAGACAGAAGCTGCCACCTCTGCGATTTTCTGTAACAAACCCTCCTCTCTCTAGTCAAATAGATACCCCCTCCCTCCCCTCCTAGGTTGAGGGCCCTTCGGGCCAGAAGACGGAAGAGTAACATACAGCAGTCCCGTTGGACATGTCTTCCACGTTCTGGCTTGGCTTGATGGTGTTTAAGCAAAATGGGGAAACAGAATGAGAAGCAAGTTTTGGGAGGCAAATGCGTTCAGTACTAGACCTTTTGAGTTCTAGTTGAGTTTTACGTGCCTGAGAGCTACACAGGTGTAAATAAATGACCAGTTGGCTATGGAGGTGTGGTCTCAGGAGACAGGGCAGGACTGGAGTACAGATTGGGAGTTGTCAGCCCTAGAATTCTGCACATAGTAACTTAAGTGGAGTTGCCCTTGCTGCCTTTCCTGGGGACTGAATGCCTGTTGTTTCCCCACGTAAGATCCAAGAGTGGCAGGCAGGAGGGAATGCCTAAGGGTTGATAGGGACAAGAAGAACACAGAGTGTTGAGCGCTCCTGGACTAGGCTGCTGGACCTGCCCCTGGGGCCTTTGTGCTGTGTGGAGCCTGCGAGCGGTAGCCACATGTGTGTCAGGTGGCTTACGGTATCATCGGCATTATTTTTCGTATTATTTAGCAACACTGATGAAATTGCTCCCTTGGTGAGCACCTGGAGGTCTGATGGCTTACACTCTCTGAAGGAAGGACAGCCTTCTAGGGACAGGCATCAAGCCAGTGTCCCAGGTCGCTGGATGCTGAAGTTGGCCCTGCCTTTCCTGTCTCTCTGTGCTTCTGACCCGTGGTCACTTCTCCTTACCGCCTCCTGAGTTATTGTGAAGATTGGAAAAAGCAGTACACATGGAAGCCCAGAGCCTCTTCTGAGAGAGGTGTGTGGAAGGACAGGAAGGTTTCTTAGCAGTCACTGCAGGGGCCTGGTCACCTGAGTGGAAGAGGGTGCTCACCTGTGTCACCTTAAGCCTGGATTCAGAAGTGGTATTTAAGGCTAAAAACAGTCAGAGAAGCTCTTAAGAAAGATGAATAAGGAAATAGGCTGCAAGTTAGAAATACCGAAAGGCACAGAGAGGACCGCTTCAGGTGGATAAGAGGTTTTAAAATAGAAATTTGGACTATAAGGTGGCTTTTCGTTTCTTTATGTGAGAGATGGATCCTTCAGTAAATGGTGTTGGGACAGCTGAGTTACCAGCTGGGAAAAAATACAATTGGATCTCACCCCTATATCAAAATAAATTCCAGGTGATTCACAGATTTAAATGTCAAAATAAAACCACAAAAACAGATAAAAACATGGTCAATTATGTTTATAATCTTGGAGTGGAGAGGCCTATTCAGCAGCTCACAGGCCCCCAAAGCCATAAAAGATGACACTGATAAATTCAATTACATACTTATGTGCCATTTCTTCTTGGGAAGATAAATAAGATAAGAAAAATACAAGGACAAACTGGGAAAGAATGCTTGCAACTGCTGTCACAAAGGCTCTCTTCCTAAAGAGCTTCTTCAAACCAGTAAGGAAAAGGCCTAATGAAAATATGAGCAGAGGCCCCCTAGTTCCCAGGGAGGGACACTCAGATGACGCAAACACTTGAAACTCGAAGAGATGCTCGACTGTGGCATCGTGAGTGAAATGCATAATGAAACTCCACAGAGAAACCCTTTTTTTTTGTCAGCACTCATCAGGCTGTGTTGGCAAGGGGGGAGCAAAAGGCATCCTGCAGTAGAGAGGGTGTGAACCGGCACAGCTTTTGTGGAGGACAATTTGGTGTTAACTGTCAAAAGTTTCAGTTCACACACTCTGACCCCACACTTCCACCTGGAATTCCACATTTGCCCACGTGCCAAGTGATGTGTGTACAAGGGTGTTCATTGTGGTGATAGCAAGGGACTGGAAGCATCTAAACGTCCACCAGTAGGCAGTTGGTTTGATAAAATGCTCTCAGAACAGCCGTAAAGAGGAAGGGGGCAGCTCTAAGTGCGCTTGAGTAGAGCTGTCACCACCAACATGAGGGGAGACGAGGTGGGTGTGGCCGTGTGTGGTCAGAGAGAAGTGACATAACCTACACATCTCTTAAGTGGTCTTTTCAGTGTCTGCACACCACACTTTGGGGCATCTCTGGAACCTGGTTGTTAGGGTGCCTCAGGAGGGCCTGGGAGGCTGGGAAGGAGACTTGCTTTTCACTCTTTCGTGTCTTCTGAATTTTCTGCCATGTGCATCTATTATTTATTTCAAAAACATCTTAATTTTCAAACTGAGAGCAGGGAGCCGGCTCCATGGTGTAGTGGTTGGGTTCAGCATGCTCCGCTTCAGCGGCCTAGGATTCGCAGCTTCAGATCCCAGGCATGGACCCACACCACTCATCAGCCATGCTGTGGTGGTGTCCCACATACAAAATAGAGGAAGAGTGGCACAGATGTTAGCTTGGGGATGATCTTCCTCATGAATAAATAGCAGAAAAGGAAGTTCACCAACCATGAAGAAAAAGCAGATACTGAAGAAATGAAGCTTCAGCAGTATCGACAGCCTTTGTTGTATGGAGGGCACTGGTGCGAATGCCCTGTCTGATCTCGTGGGCTGGAGGGCTACAGCAGAGGCACTGAGGGCCTCACAGAGTCTGCAGAGCCCTGCTGAGCCCCCAGCTGGGTGGTCTGCAGAGGAGGAACTGGCCTGGAGGGGTTAGGGCGCTGGGCCGAAATGAGAGAGCCGGGATCCAACCCCAGACCTCTCTGATTCCATGGAGCCTGTGCTCCCGACCAACGTGCTGTTAGAAGAGCAACATTCAGCTTCCAGAATGTGAAAATGTCTTCTCATTTGCTTTGTGGTATCATGTTTGTTTCTCTTAAGCTTTAAAAACAAAAATGCCAAGCATAAAATTAACATGATTTCTCAATAAGCTTTTTTTATGCCAAACTGACATAGTAAGACATTTATTGTAAGAACACTGAGATTTATTAAGGTTTAAAGATACACATCACTCATTTATGTGAAGCCCCAAAGATAAACACCTACCAATACTCTAATTTTTAATTGTTTATATTTTTCAATTTGGGGTAATAATCTAGAGATAACTTTTCTCCAGGATATGAATAATGCACAACAATTTATTTTTAGGCTTTGTTAACTTTTCTGTATAACTCTTTTCCTCCAAGGACTTTAAGAGACTACACCTAAATTTATTTTTGCAATAAACAACTCCATGGATAGCAGCAACAGCTAGGGAATAAATGGAAAGAAAAAGGAGTAAAGGAGAGGAGAGAGGACAGGGGACAGGGACGTCGAGTGACTTAAAAATACGGGCCACCAGGGAGTTTGAAGGGGCAGTGGGACCACCCTCAGCTGGCCAAGTCCTCCACGGCAGGTGAGCCTGCGGCAGGGGTGTCTCGGCAGGGGGCCCCGAAGGAGAGTCCAGACCAGCAGAGGTGCCGATCCACGTTGGTAAGTGTCAGTAAAGCGGACGTTTTCCCGGGAGAGCCCAAGTTGGCGCCACTCTCTATTACCAGAACTTTCAGCGGGTCTGTTGGGAAGAGGGGCCCAGCATGGTAGCAGCTTCCAGCTCGTGTGGGTCAGGTGAGGCCACCACCGTCTCCTGGGCCAGCGACGCCCAATCACAGGGATGACCTTCGCGTTCCCATAAAACCGTTACCACGTGTTTAGCAACGCTGCATTTTAGAAAGGTCTTCGTCAGGAAAGGTAGAAATAAAAGGGATATTTTTGCTGAACCCTCAAGTCTAGCTGACACGCCTGCCTCCCCTGCAGCAGCTGCATCCCTGCGCAGATACTGCCCGGCAGGCCGCGCCCAGCGCACCCCCTGACGCTTGCTCCGAGATCCCCGCGCACGGCTCGCGTCACTTTTTCTTTATCTCGTTTTTAAAATTGTGAAAGGATTGTAGCATTAGGTAGAGGAAGTTAGAAAAGTTAGTGTAATGTGGGAGGAACTTACCCCCTTTTTAATATTCCCATTTCACGTGCCCCCTGCCCCCTATATGCACTTTCAAGTTTGTGTCCTAGCTCTAAGAACAGAAGCCCCCATGGACAGAGCCCCTTGGGGATGCGTGCGGGCTGTGACCGAGCCTCAGGGAGGTGGCCGCGTCCCGGGACGTCGAAGGAGTCGCCGTGTCGACTGTGACCGACAGGGGGCAGCACCGCGCCAGCTCCCCTTCCCCGGGAGACCTGGCTTCTCCGGGAAGGCTCATCCGTGGGATCTTTGAATTTGGGAAGTCCTTTCTTTTTTATCATGTTTCTTCTTAGCAAGTTCCCTTTTTTCCTGGGTCCCTACTTCAAACCTGTGCGTTATTCTGATGACTTAGAAACAAACTAAGAAAGCCTTCCTGCCTCCAGGGGATAGCCGTAAGTGGTGTCAGCGCAGGTACAGGCCTTTCTGCCGGGCTGAGGTCACGCTGTTCTTTAAGAAAGGACGGGCTTGGGCGAGGACAGGAGGAGAGAGGAAGGAACAGAAGCAGTGCCCCTGCCTGGCTTCCAGCATGGGGCACGGCGGGGCGGGGGGCGGCTCACCAAATCTCGTTGGAGAAAAGGAGATGATCATCATTTAAAGCAGCTTGTTTAAGAAATGTTGGTATTTTCCCCAAAAACTATTCTTATGGATAAGTGACCTTTAATTGGCCAAAGTACCGCACAGGTTTTCTTCTCTGAGTTACTCAAAATATAGCGGCTCTGCTGCACCTATCACTTTCACAGAGTAAAAATAAAAGTATTGTCATGGGATTAAAGTCTCTCGTCCTGAAAGTAGATATGTTCATTTTGCTTTGATGGTTATTTTCTGTAACTGCCTGCGTTTTACTTTAGCATTCTTATAGTGGCTGAGGATGATGATAAAATTTCATTCCATCATCACCTCCTTCAAATTTCCTCACCTGAATAAAATGATTGTACTCTTAATGCCAACAGAAGGATTGGGGCAGCTCCAGGCAGGAGCACACAGACCACGAAGTGAAATTCCTTATGGATCCCTTACGGGGTCTGTGTTCCAAAAATGACACGTGAAGATTTTGAAGGAGGGCAATGAGTACATTGCTCACTAAGTTAATGAAGTCAAAGAGAAAAGAGTCCACCAAGAACTCTTCTGGAATTAAATAGAGTCTAGGCTAATGTTTTGATATTAACTATTCCTTGTAACCAATGTATGGCAGCAGCTGATTCATTTTGGATCAGGTGGGCTCCCCCTGATCCAGGCACTTCACCCGCCTGCCCCAAGGACGGACACATCAGATGGCTCTGAAGCCAAATTCTGCGGCTTCCACTGGACAGATAGTTAAGCCATCCCGTGGGCATGAGCTGTGTTTTCCTTTGAAGAGATATTTCCCAGCTGCACTGAATGTGTGGCATCTGCCATGACCAAAGAATAAAACCCTTTGAGAAATTCTGGCTCTCATTCTCATTTCTCTTTCCCTCTTTCTCTCCATAAAGCCTTTTTTTCTGAGTTATCTTCCAAATTCTTTTCCAAGCCATTAGTCTCTCTTTGCTCTTCCCTGATCTCCCAGATGAACAGATTTTACATGGACTCAGTAGATAGCCTGGCTGTAGCTTTGCCACTTACCAGGCCTGTGATGAATTGCTAAATGTCCACGAAGTGCAGAGTAGACGCACGCAGCCCCACTGTGCAGGGCAGGGCAGCTGATCATGCTAAGCCAGGTGAGCTGGAAGGCTTTGGACAGACCCCTCAGCCTCTCGGTAACTCAGTTTCCTCATGAGTAAAGGGAGAGGGCGGACAGGCTGAGCCCTTCCAGGCTCCTAGTAGCTCAGAGCCAATGCACTTGGCAGAGGAGCTGGCTTAGTTCTGGAGCCTGCCTCACTGGCTGAGCTTCAGGGCTGACCTTGATGCCAAGTTCAGGATCACACCAAAGTCAGCCTCCGTCCCCACATGGGGGTAGGATTGACCCCTAGCTCTCCTTGGCCAGTGCAGAGGGCCAGGTGAGGCCCACTGGGGATCTGACTCCAGGGCATCTATGCCAGGTCAGACTTTGCTGCCCTCCCAGGCTGATTTTTCCGTGTCCTCTTTCATGAGAAATGCACAACTGATGTTTTCTGCTAGGGGCCAGAAGAGCATTTTTCAGAGCTTTTTGGCAGCACATATTGAAGATCTTTGGCTCTCTCAGGCCTCAGCGAATGGAGAGAGGGTGGAGCTGATGGCACTGTTGGCTGCAGCTTTCTAACAGAGGGAAACTGTTTGTGGTCTTCATGTCCCCGATTACTCCCTGGACAGCAAACAGAGTCCTCCCACGACCGGCCCTGCAGCTCAGAACCTCGCCCCTCGCCTGCTTCCCCACAGTCTCATAACCATTCCCCCCCATCCTCGGGGCTTGTTCCAAGGGGAAAAAGAGAGACGGGAAGGTTGACACAAACCCCTGTCTCAGTGACTCATTCTCTCTTACACCTGGACGCCAAACAGCCTCCACCGGGGCTGTATGTTAGAATTATCTGAGGAGCTGGTAAAAATACCGGCCCCCTGGCCCCACTCCAGAGCCATGAATTCTGAATCTCTGGGGCGGGGGAACAGTAACCACAAGTTTTAAAGCTCATTCGTGTGCCTCCTGTGAAGAATAACAGATCTCAACGCCGTCCCATCTGTGACACCAGTCACTTGCTGGATTAACGTTGACCTTCTGCATTAATTAGACTCCTCAGGGTAGGGAGTCCTGAGCTGGTAGGATCATGAAATTCTAGCTTATTTGGGAAAACACAATCGTCCACTTGTTTGCTATCAGCTGCAATCAATGTATGTGTGGCTCACCACCTTTTAGAGATGTCACCTAACTTTGCTGCTGACTGTGTGACTAGGAAGGGGCTTCTGCTGGCTGTCAGAGGGTCCCCAGTTTAAATGAGCAAGACAAGTCTCTAGGGCAGCTTGTTAACTCACAGGCCTCCTGATTCAGTGGGTGTGGGGCGAAGTATGAGACTGCATTTTTAACAGAGCCTAACGTGGTTCTGATATGGGTGGTCTGAAAATCACATTTTGGAAACATTATGACTTCTCTTTATTGCCCACATCCTGGGTGATGACAGGGTTTCTTCAGAGGAATCTTAGCTCTTGGAAAGGGAAATTGGTTATCCCTCAGCTTTTGCAGAGGGCTGCCAGCTGTCTTCATATGACCCTAATTTTATAACATCTTGATACCTGGCAGAGTGAGTCCCCTCCTTATTCTTCAAAACTGTCTTGGCCCTTTTCTCTCTATAGGAATTTTAGGATCAGCTTGCCAAATTCTAAGAGAAATCTACTGGGCTTTTGGTTAGAATTGCACTGACTTCATAGATTAATTTTGGGAATTCTCCAATATCTTTTAGATTCAGTGGATTATAGGTGTCATTTCTAAGCAGAAAACATTGATGAAATATTGCATTATCAGTCCCGCCATCAAGAAGCTGGGGGAAGTAGCCTGGTGGTCAAATCCATCCCCTTCACTTTGCAAAGCTGGGGGCAATGATTCGTCCATCGTCACGGGCTGGTAACTAAATCGGACCAAAATTTTAGGTTCAGGACTCTTAGAGACTCCATCCTGCCCTTTTAAGAAAGTCTATTGGGTTGAACTCATTGACCTTGAGATCTGGCCAACCATGACTACTGAGGCAATTTTGTTTCCACTTAACATGTTTCAGTACTTAGGGGTTTCCAGCCTAGACCAGAGAAGGCATTTCCCCCATTTCGATCTTGGGTTTGGGGTCTTGGGATTGCTGTGAAAGAAACAATCATACTTAGCCTCTGCTGTTTTAAAACTAGAATAATTTTCTGTTTTGGAAAGCAGGAGGGTGAGCCACATGAATGAGTTTGTGCCAATAAACACCACAGCTATCCTTGGGCATCAGATAGAGAGCACATCAGGTGGCTGCGACTCTGTCTGCCGGAATGTGCTCATTGTTCTGCGAGTGGCAGTCCTCCCGGAACGGCTTCAAATTGTTTCCTACCAAGTTCAGGGGCCCAGGGGCAGTGCTCTTTTTCTGTCTCTGCTGTCACCCACATTCCTCTCCAAGCTCAATTTCCATCACCTCTAATCATCCCTGGAGGACTTGTCCTTTGTTCTTGGATTAAGCCGGGCCAGCTGTCACTCACTCAAGCCAAGCTTCACACGTGGCCCCAGGGACACTTCTGGGATCCCATCAGGGAGGAAAACTTGATTTGTGTCAAGTGTGTTCCTGTGCCAAGCTTCTGCAGAGCAGCATGCAGAAAATGTCGAGACAAAAGAATTATTGCTCACAAGGAGGCGAGACAGCTGTGTGGGCTTCTTACTCGCATTTCCGTGTTTGGTGAGAGAGAGGGACCCCTGTTGGAGCTTCTTGATGTTTCGTTTTCATGGCAGCTTTCTCTACCAAAAAGCACTCCTGCCTGATAATTTTCCCAGAATCTTGAGGCAGGAGCTTGGGGTGACGGGCTTTAACTTTGTGACTGTCCCCTGGCTGCCCTGAGGCTTTCCGACTTTTCCCCTGACCTCTTTTCCATCCCCCAACTAGCGTCCTTCAGAATGTGTCTGTGTTGTGCTTTCTGTTTTCTGTGGTAACCGCTGGCATCGAGACCCACAATACAGGGTGTCAGGGGTGTGATGTATGTGTTGTATTCCCTCCCTTGGTAGCACATTTCTATTTTAAGAGAAACCTCCCGGTCACAAAACCACAATTTGAAAACAAGTACTTAGGCTGTCTTATGATGTCCCACATCCCAGGCACAGGCAGGGGGCAGGCGCTGTCTCTTTGTCGCAACGCCTTAGCCTAGAGGTGTCACTGAGACGGTGGGAATTTCAGTTTCAGGGGGCCGACTGGGGGGGATCGGGTGGATATTTTTAGTCAGATGAGCCTTCTGACTCATCACAACGTCCAAACGACTGTCAGTCCTACCTATAAAACTAACAGATGACCCGGGGATCATTACCTGCATCCTGTGGTGCACAGAAAGGTAGATCCCAGGTGTTCAGAATTGAAAAGGATCTTTGATGCCCTCAAGTCAAACTCATGTGACAGACGAGGAAACTGAGTCTGAAGAGGCTGTGCCTGACCTTCCTACCCCCGCTTCGTTTTGGCCTGTAGTTGAGTCTACACCTATCAGAAAGGTCTTTCAAATGTCAACCTGATCATGTCTCTGCTGCTTTCCGCCCTTTCGTGGCCTCCCATGATCTGCAGGGTAAAATCCAGACTTTTTGTTCTGATCTTCAAGGCTCCTGTCCACCTCTCCCATTTCTTAGCGAACCTGTGCCCACCACATGCCTGTGCACAGAGACCTCCAGCTGCAGTGACCTCTTGGTGGTCCCGCTGCGCGGTGCTCTGCCTTCCAGGCTGGCTGGGTGTGGCTCCTTCGCCTCACACCCCTCGCCCTCTTCTCTGCTTAGCTCGGCCCCCCTTGCGCCCTCGCTTCACCTCAGACCTCCCTGGGCCTTAGCCTTGGCCACCCACAGGTGTTCACAACAGGCTGTGCACTGTGCGCTGGTTTGTCCTGACCACTGGCTTGTGCGTTCGTGGAAAGGCTGTACCCTCATCCAGCACCCACCTCTGGAGCTTGAACAGTCCGCTGAATGAATGGTCACTACTGTTCTGCTATTTAGCACATTCAGAGGGCACTTTGTGACTTCACTAGCATCCAGCACTGTCACAGTGTGTGTGTGCACGCTCACGTGTTTGGTCTGTATCACTAAAGGACAAGGACTCTGTGTTAAACAAAACCACAGAATACCATTAGCATGCCTAAGAGTTAATACTTCCTTAATATCTTCAAATATTCACTCAGGTTCAAATTTCCCTGATTGTCTCATAAGCGGTTTTTTAAAACTTAAAAAAAAAAATCCTCTTTATTTTTTGTTTTATTTAACTCTTAATTTTGAAATAATTTTAAACGAACAAAAAAAATGTGAAATTAGTACCGAGGTATAATTGACCTGTAACATTATATTAGTTTCAGGTGTACAACATGATGATTTGATATTTGTTTATATTGCAAAATGATCGCTACACTAAGTCTTAATTAGCATCCACCACCACACAGTTACAAATTCTTTTTCTTGTGACGAAAACTTTTATGATCAACTTGCTTACCAACTTTCAAATATGCAATACAGTATTATTAACTATAGTCATTATATATGTCATTATATATATGTTACATTCCCAGGATTTATTTTATAACTGGAAGTTTGTACCTTTGTCCCCTTTCATCCATTTCGCCCACCCCTCATCCCCTTCCTCTGGCAACTACCAGCCTGTTTTCTGTATCCTTGAGTTTAGGTTTTGTTTTTTGTTTTTTTAGATTCTACATATAAGTGAGATTATACAGTATTTGTCTTTCTCTGTCTGACTTAGCTCACTTAGCATAATGCCCTCGAGATCCACCCGTGTTGTCACAAATGGCAGGATTTGCTTCTTTTTTATGGCTGAATAATACTGTGTGTGTGTGTGTGTATATATGTATATATGCACCACATTTTCTTTATCCATTCATCTGTTGATGGACATTTAGGTTGTTTCCGTGTTTTCACTATTGTAAATAGTGCTGTATGAACAGGGTGGTGCAGAGACCTTTTCAAGTTAGTGTTTTCATTTTCTTTGGATATAGACCTAGAAGTGGCATTGCTGGATCATATGATAATTCTATTTTTAATTGTTTTGAGGAGCCTCCATACTATTTGCTATACCACTTTATATCCCCACCAACAGCGCACAAGGGTTCTCTTTCGCTAACACTTGCTATTTCTTGTCTTTTTGATTCTAAGTTGTGAGGTGCTAGCTCATTGTGGTTTTGATTTGCATTTCCCTGATGATTAGTGATGTCAAGCACCTTTTCATGTGCCTGTTGGCCATCTGTATGTCTTCTTTGGAAAAATGTCTACTCAGATTCTCTGCCCATTTTTTAGTAGGATTGTTTGGCTTTTTGCCATTGAGTTGTATGAGTTCTTTATATATTTTGTATATTAACCCCTTATGAGACATATGATTTCCAAATATTTTCTCCCATTCTGGAGGTTGCCTTTTCATTTTGTTGATGGTTTCTTAAGCCTCTTTTAAGATGTAGGTTTCTCTCCCACTTTCTTCCCCTTGGGATGAAACTTTTACTGAGTTTCCTACATTCTATATGTCGTTGGTCATATCCTCATGGTGCCATTTAACATGTTCTTCCATCCCTATATTTCCAGTAAACTTTTTCAGTCAGATATATTTAGTTTTTTACCAGCCACTTCTCAAGCCTCTGCCCTTCTAGGCTCTGGGGATGCCACCCCTGCTTCTGGCCATCTCCACAATTAGACATCTTCTCCCTTAAAAAGTTGGTTTTCCTTGCCTTTTATTTGGTATCTCTCCATACGCTCCCCTGAATGATCTTATTTAACCACCATCTATATGCTAATAATTAAAAGTCTCTACCAAGATCTCTCTCTTGGGCTCCAGACTATCTCCCACCCATAGTCTGAGGAATCAGTCTGAAACTGCATTTGACTGGGTCACTTCCCTCTTTAACATCCCTCCTATTGCCTTGTCTACTCTGGAGACCCTTCACGGTCAGCCTCCACAGATGGCTCCAGCCCGTCCTGTAGTTCTCCGGTGCTGCAGTTCCTAACTCTGACATGGTCCCTCAACTCTAGGCTCTGACCTCTGGCCTACGTGCCCTTTCTCCCTTCTTCGTCTGGATGAATCCACCCAGGAACAACCTTTGCCAGGAAGTTTTCCCTAGCTGCCACGGCTGGGCTAACTCTCTACGTGATTATTTGTACATTTAACCCCCAGATGGTGGTGAGTCCTTGGATAGCAGATATGTGTTTCTTCTATATCCCCATTGCCAGAAACATCACTGGCACTCAGATGTTTGTTGAATAAATGTTGAAAGTGACTGGCGATATTATAAATTCTCTTTCCTTCAACTTTTGAGTTAGGGTCTTATATTGACGGAGTATGAAGGACAGGAAGCTGATGCAGGCCAGACTCACCAACACATCCCACCAGCTCACCATCTACTGAACTCTTATTCTGTGTAAAGCACTGTGCTGGGCATGTTAGGGCATAAAGACGAATAAAAATACAGTCCTTACTCTTCCCTTCCAGGGAAAGATGTGGAAAAAGTATAGTTCTATCTGACAGGCACAAAGTGTTATGAGAATATAGGGAAAGGAGAGGTTAAATTTGACTAAGGAAATTTGAAAACTTAAGATAATGAGTTGGACCTTAAAATATGGCAAGTCTTTATTGAGTTGATACTGTTTTTCGGAAGAGAACATCTTGAGGAAAAGCTTAGCTGTGACACATGCAAGGAGCATTCCTGTGGGCTGACTGGAGTGTAGGATGCATGCAGGAGAAGACAGTGGAGGAGCGCTGGAAGGGTGCGTAGGGAAAGACCAAACCGGGGGAGGGGGGGGGGCCTGTGAAGGCAGAGCGAAGAAGTTTGGATTTTTCCTGACATGAACCCCCACAGCATGAGAGGGGCGCTGGGGGGACCTGTGCCTCAGCAGACCCCGCTGGGGGGAGGAGTGAGGCGTTCCCGAGGAGGGCGGACAAGTCAGAAAGGCCAGGGTGGACGGCTTTATCCGTCCTTGCAAGGACAGACCTCATTATGCTACAAAGGCCCTGATGACAGAACTAAGGGAAAGTAGTCATGAGAAGCTTAAAAAATATATTTTCAACTATTTGTGTGCATGTTGGGGGAAAGAGGAATGGCTGGGATCAGTGTGTAAGTGTTCTGGCGGCAGAGACAGCTTGCATTTTGTAGACAGTCCCCACCCCATGCTCCTCCTGTTCGCACATCACGGATTTATTAGCCTTCACTCCTGAGTCTTGACTCTCCCTCTCTCCTTGTAGTACAGCCATGAGAAGGAAGTTGAAGGGGTCCACGCCTGAGCACTCACCACCAGCAGGGCTGCCTGTGCCTGAGGCCTCCTTGTTCCCCCCATTGCCACTCGCATCCTTCTGGTCACCCCGACTGCAAGCCTTGGAATCACTGCTGACTTCTCTGACCTCATCCCCCACATTCAGACAGTGGCCAAGTACTTGGAAATGTCCTTTCAGCTTTAGAATGCTCAAATGGCAGGTTGGGTGTGGCCCTCTAGTTTAACTGTCGCCACTCTCTTTATGGGATTCTGCCAGCTCCTGGCCTCACTAGCTTCTTTTCCTTCCACATGTGGCAGGTGTTACCTGGCTCACCCACTGCGGTGCCCAGCCCCCTGGGATACATGCGCTCCCACACAGGTCCTCCCTTCAGGCGAAACCATCTTAGTTCTTTCCTACTGTGTAAATGGCACACAGTTGGCACCATGTGAGTAAATTTGTTGTTGCGCGAAGACACCATTTCTAGACTCTTGCCTGCCCAATCATCTAATACATCAGTGTTTAAAGATGTTGGACCCAAATGGAAGAAACCCATGTAGCTTCCTTACATGTCTGGGGCCACCCACTCTCATCTGGCCACTGAGAGTTAACACTTGCCTCATTGACATGATCTCCTCAGTGGAGAAACCTCTTAGCCAATCCAACATAGCTTTTTTATCTTGTTACACTCATGCTTGAAATTCATTCAGGCTTCTGTTTCCCTGCGCCCAACACGCCTACAACTGGCCCATCAGCATCGTCCACCTTCTAGCTCCCCCTTTCTGCAAGAAACCCTCAGCTCTGTTCCTAGGACACTGGGCTGCTGGCTCACCCTCCCCTTACCTCTCCTAGGCCCCCTACTGCCTCTGCCCATTCTCTAACTGGGTGGTTTGAACATACTTCTTAACTGGAAATCTCTTAACTTGGTTGATGAATTTTAGCCATTATTAGTGAGGACCTACAAGAGAACTAGTCCACAGAACTAGTCTGTCTGGAGGACATCAAACTTCTGCAAGCCAGGACGGGTAAGGCTAACCAGGCCAGCGTCTCTCCCACGGAGCTGTCTTTGCTGTAGCCACACTATTGTCAAGAGTGCTTGTTAACAGGAACCCAGATGAGAAACTGTACACACCTCAAGTTGTAAGGTTTAAAAGCCGTTAAGCCCATCTCATTTTTTTCATTTATATCATAGGCTCTCATTGGATCAGCACTTTGGGGGCCTTCCTGGGCTTGGCATGTCGTGGGTGTACAAATATGTTTGTTTCTTGAGAGGTTAGAGAAGTCCTAGCTGTGATTCTGAGATTTGGGGTCCCGAGGATTCAGCTCTAGAAGAAAGAGAAACATTCCTAAGAGGATTGTATGTGTTTTAAATGGGCAGATTAACGGACATGGGAATTTGAGGTCATGGCAATCCCATGAGAAACGGGGACCATCCTTCCCTCTGCAAGGGGACGTCAGGGAGGAGTCCTGGGTCCCCATTCATGCCCAGACACAGCTTTGACCTCTTTGCTTTGGGGCGAGGGGTGGTGGAGGGCAGAGCCGGCCCGGGGGTGCTTTTGTTCCTCCACCGGCGGCCACAGGGTGTTGTGTAGGTGCGACACTCGGTTCCTGGCATCAGACCAGACAATAGGGGGACGTGGAGGAGGATGAAAACGATCAGGTTTAAACCATCACTCAGTTTTCAAACGTCCCAGCCTGGCCAGTCCTGCCCTACCCTGGTGTGGCTTCGGCCCCTTCACAGAAGAGGACACATGGACCCTGACAGACAGACGGGACACAAGGCCTACCTCGCGGCCTTCTGGACAGGTGTCTCGAAGCTTCCTTTGCCTATGGCCCTGTCAGCGGCCGGGTGGCCAGGGTCCGCACCGGCTGGCACCAAGGCCAGCTAGCCTCATGCAGGGCTCCGTGGGGCGGTGGCCCTGTCCTGGGGACCAGGGTGGGTAGCCGCCCTGGTGGATGTGGCCCCGGTCTGGGGCTGCAGAGCCTGGTGGGCTGGAGGGGAGGCAGTTCTGAGGCCTCGGGAGCCACTGCTCTGGGCTGCTGGCCGAGGTGGCCCTGGGAGCAGGCGCTGCGGCCCAGGCGCAGAGGCGCCCGCCGCGCGCTCTCCGTGGCCCTGCAGAGCTAGCGAGCGCCCCCTTCCGCGTCCATCAGCGCAGATTCGGGAAGCCTTTTTAGAGAATGGCCTGGACGTGGCTGTCAACGCTGTCCTGGCCACCTGAACTGTGACGAGGTGCCGCGGCTCGCCGTGTGGACCGGCCCGGCTGTGGGCGGGCCGGCGGCGCGCCTCGCGGGGCTAAGCCTGTCTCTCTCCCCGCAGGATCTCCTACGACCCGGCGCGCTACCCGCGCTACCTGCCCGAAGCCTACTGCCTGTGCGCAGGCTGCCTCACCGGGCCGCGCGGCGCCGAGGAGCTGCGCTTCCGCAGCGCGCCGGTCTACGTGCCCGCCGTGGTGCTGCGCCGCACGCCGGCCTGCGCGGGGGGCCGCGCCGTCTACGCCGAGGAGTACGTCAGCGTCGCCGTGGGCTGCACGTGCGTCCGCGCCCGCGCCGCCGAGCCGCGCCGGCCCTGAGGCGCCCGCACGACGGGGCGGCCGTCGAGCCGGGCTCCCGGCGGCGGCGCTTGGCGCAGAGCTGTCGGGGCGGGCGGCGAGGGCGGCCACCCGGGGCTGCAGCCGCTCGGCACCGCGCTCGGGGCTCCGCCGCCCGCCCTGCCCGGCCGGGGGCTGCCTGGGGCCGCCGGCGTGGGGACAGCCCGGAGGGGCGGAGCCTCCGCCAGGTGACTGATGGATGCTTTAAACAGCCCAGAGCTTTGAAAGTACAGTATATGCCTACTTTTTTACTCAACTGTTTTCAGTAGGGGCAGCAACTTTTTGTATTAGCAATTTAAAAGTTGTGCTTGCTGTATAAACACTCGGTTTCCCCTCCTCCGGTAGGATGTTGTAGAAGCACGATCGGAAACGTGTTAGCTTTGTCTTTTTGGGGAGAAGGCTTGGCCGAGCCGACCCCGCGCCCCGCCTGCGTTTTGTGTGCGGGCCGCCCCCACAGCGGCTGCCGGCGGGGCAGGGGCGGCGCCCGCGGGGACCGGAGCAGCCACCCCCTCCGCCTCTGCCCGCCCCGTCAGCCCCTCAGAGAAACTTGGTTTTTAAAAATTTTTCCTCCTTCCCCCCAAAGCCTCCCAGTACATAGCTGCGTATCCTAGTTGTGGGTCCTTCTGGCTGTGGCATGTGGGACGCCGCCTCAGCGTGGCCTGACGTCCGGCGCCGTGTCTGTGCCCAGGATCCGAACCACCGAAACCCTGGGCCGCTGCAGCGGGGCCGGACTCAACCACTGGGGAGGGTGGGGGGCTAGATAAGCTCTTGGTCGCTGGCGCTGCGGCCTGGGCCTCTGAACGCAGCCCGTTGCTAATTGGCGATGACAAACGGCCCGGGCTGAGTGGGACCTGCCCCCTCCGCCGAGCTCGCCAGAGGCGCCGGGAGTCAAAGGGCAGCGTCGGCCTTCCTGGACGCTCACGCGGGCTGGATTCATGAGGGTGTAAATGGCTGCAGATTTACACAATTAAGTTTTTTATACTTCTGAGAGGCAGTGGGCCAATTTGTGGGTAAGAGGTGGTGCTGTAAGGCAAGGCGAGGCACGCGACCTCTGCCAGTTCCCAGGAAGCAGCCGAGTCTGGCCCAGTGTCCAGAGCTTCAGGAGGGAGCCCAGTGTGAGACGAGGCCAGCTCCCGGCGTGCGGAGATGAGTGCCCGGGGCCTCTTTTCCTGCTCACAGCAGGGTGAGCTCGGTCTGGCCCTGAACACGGCCGTTTGTGGAAGCGAGAAGTTCCCCCTAACGGAGTAGAACGTGCGGGGAAGGGGCCGGCCCACGCCGCTGCGCGCTGGGCCTTGATGGCCTGACTGTGACAGGAAGCTATGTCAACCGAGTTCCCTTTATCGTGATTTTACGGTTGAAGTCTAAACTAAGATTTGATTTGGTTTTAGAAAGAGCAGCTAGTCGTGCGAAGGCAGTGTCTGTGCTCGTGAGACGCCCGGCGCAGCCAGGAAGCCGCCTGTCTGCACGTCCGTCCGGCTCCAGCTGCCGTGAGCCGCGCTGGGACAGACTCGGCCTTGCTGTGCTGGGCGGGGGCTCGCCGAGGGAACTCGAAACTTCTGCCAGATACTGACAGACGCTGTGCGTGAAGAAACATCACTGAGCAAAATCCGGATTTTCTAAATAAATTCAAAATTGAAATCATGGCTGTGCGTCATTCTGTACAGTTTGGGAGATTTTGGTTCTCCGTTCAACCTGTGGGGGAAGGAAGGTCGGGAAGCTCTCTGGAATACCCCGTCCAGACAACAGAAGGCTCACAGCTACCTTTTGTTGCCTTCACGTCAACAGCAAGTCCATAAATTAAAGTTGCCTTTCAAACCAGTGATTTGGATCATGGTTTCAATCATCGCCGCTGTTGTGTAACATTTTCCAGTCACTCCTCAAATATAAATAGTGCAAACATCAGAGGAGAATAAGAGTAAACTCTTTGCATGGGGAAAATACCGTGATTAATTGTATTATTAGTTTAACCGAACTTAGTTTGTTAAAAGGTAGCACGGGTGTGTGTGTGTGTGTGTGTGTGCGCGCGCGCGCGCGCGTAGAGGGCCCCGCCCAGCGCCCGGCCCGGGAAGCACCACGACATACTGGCCCCAGTGATCTACACGCTACGTTTAAAATAAAGATCAAGCTATTCTTTCTTCATGGTATGTTTATTGATTTAGCAAGCGTATAATCACTTAAAAGTGACTATTTTTTTTGTACAAAAGATAAGTTTAAAATTAAATACGACTAGGCAAATTGGAGGGTGGTGATCCAGAGATACTATGTCGATGACTTAACAATTTATGGGACAGAATTTTGTCCTCTTGTTAAAACTAAAGTTTTTTCTAGAGGGGGGCGGGGTCAGTATTACGTTTTATCAAACAAATAGGGGAGAAAGGATGCCAGCCAAAGTTCGGTGACACTTAACATAGTGGCAGCCCATTGACCCGGGCACTAAAATTCCTAAGCTTTGCAGAGTAGCAACAGTTTATTACGGTAAATTTGATAGCTTCTTCCACGCCTCTCAAAAAAGTGCCACGGGGCACGTGTTTCCTTCAGGAATTCTATCTCGAGGCTTATGGCACAACCCTTGGAATGGAGGTACCTTGCTGGTTATTGAAGATTTTTTCCAACCAACTGACTACAGTATTTCTATTGCATGCTTGTTTCATAAAAACGGATCAAAAAACATTCGCACACACAGCTCCCCATTCAGGGGCCAATTACCAAACTTCTCATTTTACTGCCTCTCTTTTGGCAAGGCAAAGGGGAGAAAGGGGCTGCTTTAGGAAGTGGTTCCAGCTCTGATCTTAGAAAGGAGCTGAAGGGGAAAGAGCATGACATTCCTACCTGGAATGGGGTTTTAAAGTCACCCATGCATTTCACTTGTTCTTGCTGTCCAGGCGCGCCATCACCCCCAAACACACAGCTGAGGAGCTAAGCAGGAAATTTTGAATTGTCAGCAAAACTAGAATTATCATCTTCCCCTCCACTCAGCTCTTGGTTGTCTCGTCTCTCAGCGCAGACCTTCGAAATAGGAAGGGCTTACAAAGATGTCGACTAACATATCCTTTTTGGCTACTGAGGTTCTTAGGTAAAGTGTAAGAGGTGAGGTGCCTCGTCAGAATCCATGAAGCTTATTTTAATCCACCATTCACTGTGCACAGACCTGCCGACTGGAGAGCACTGCCCCAGCCTTCCTCCGCCCGAGCTGGCAGGGTGCTCGCTGTGCCCTCTGCTGCTGAGACAGACACTGGGGAACACGCCAGGCCTAATTTGTGTTTTTGAAGGGGCAGAGGTGTAGCTGCAGATCTTTTCTGAAATCCAGAAGTGGATCATAGCTGAATATAGGTTTGCTAAAACTGAAATCATGTATAGGGGTCCAAAGCTATAGAACACCTATTGGCTGCTTATTAAACAATTTTTTTTTTTTTTTTTGGTGAGGAAGATTTGCCCCGGGCTAACATCTGTGCCAATCTTCCTCTATTTTTTGTATGTGGGATGTCACCACAGCATGACTGATAAGCAAAGTAAGTCTGCAACCAGGATCCAGCCACCACCCTGGGCCAGCACAGCCAGCGCAGGGAACTGGAACCACTGGGCCACCGGCTGGCCCCTGTAATTAAATTTTTAATTGAGTCAAGCTTTGCCCCTTTCCTCCCTCATCTCCATGAAGAAACAAAGTTTCTCTCATCTAAAGGCTAGATTTTAAGGACAACTGAAATTATGTTATTTCTAGGCTGCTACTGCCCACAATTCCTAAGTTACACATTACATTTCTATGCATGATTTGTTACTAAAATTTATTACTGCCCTAGGTAATTCTTAGCAAACTGATTCATAAGGAAATAATATGGTAGGGGTTATTTTTAACAGAACAAACATTTATTGAATACTTAATGTGCCAGGTGCTGGTACACTGATAAGAATATAAATGTCTCATAAAAATAGAGTGACTTTTTAATTAAATTAAAAATTATCCCGAAGGATGACAACTGAAGTCTGAGGAAGAACAAACACGCGCAAGCCCCAGGCGCCTCCTGAGCACCAGCGGGAGTGTGCGCCCCCGGGGCCCGGGGTCTGCGCAGGGCGCAACAGCCCCCCTCTGAGGTTTGCTCCCCTCCTCCTCCACGTCCGCGGCAGGTCGGCTGTGGCCCTGCTCCAAGCTGGGACCCGGACGGCCAAAGCAGCTTGTCTGGAACACTGCAGATTACAGAGTCAGAGGGAAAATAAAGCTCTGATAGAAGTGCCGAGTGTCACTTCCTTTCCTGTTTTGTTAGCCGAAGCAAGTCATACCAGGTGGGGAAGTAAAAGCCTTTCCCAGAGAGAGGCGGTTAATATTTTACAAGTTTTTATTTTGAAATGATGGTGGATTCACAGGGAATTGCAAAAATACTAGAGAGAGGTCTCGTGTCTCCTTTACCGAGCTGCCCCAATGGTGACATCTTACACAACCATGGTGCACTGTCACAGCGGGGAAACGGACACTGGGGCAGACCTCACGCAGAGCTCCCCAGTTTCACAGGCACTCATCAGTGGGTGTGTATTCAGTTCTATGGAATGCTGTCACGTGTAGATTTGTGTAACCAATGCACAATCAAGACACGGGACAGTTCCAGCACCCCAGAGATCTCTCTCTTATGCTCATGCTCACCTGCCACAGCCATCCCACCCTAATCTCTGTACGTGACCTTTTGGGATTGGCTTTTTTTACTCAGAATGCCCTTGAAATCCATCCAAGTTGTGGATATCAATATTTTGTTCCTTTTGATTGCTGGGTAGTGTTCTGTGGTGTGGATGTATGATGAACACTCTCTGAACAACAATAAAGTCTAGCACACTCTTCACCTCCTGTTTGCTATGGTGTTTGTTTGCAGGTGGCACTCCTATTTTCTCAGGTGGCTCAGGGCGTTTGATATGGCGGAGGCTGAAGACGCTGGGGCTGGGCTGCGTTCCTGTCATCCCTCCAAGAACTGGGGACGGGGAGAAGTCCGCGAGGCTCTCGGACACTAGTTGCTAGGATTATCAACTTTTACATGGAGGCAAGTCATGTCTCCTTGAGGGGCTGGAGCAGAGGAGGGCCCCTCACCAGTGTTACGACGCTCAACGAGAGCCATGGGAAGAACCAGCAGCCCCACAGGGCAGAATCCGAATGAGCCCATTTTAAGGGGCCGAATGGCCAGAGGCAGAGGTTAAGGTTCTGCCTACTTCAGGTCTTGGCCAAGCCACTAAGTGTTTGTACTTCGCTTTTTACCTATGTTAAGTGAGGAGAGTAGATTAGATTGATTCGAAGATTTCTCCAACTATAATTCCGTGGAATCAAGTTAGCACAAGCATCCTGAACTCTAGAGAGGCCCTCAAGAAGGAAGTCACAGTGAGATGTTGTATCTTTATTGTGAAAATGAGGGCGGGGACAGCCCCAGTGTGTGGGGGAGGGGAGCAGCTTATACCTTTGCAATCTACTAAGAAAATAAAAAGAAGGAAATGTCACCTAGGGTCCTTAACCGTGTTACATTATGATCTGCATTTAGATGTCATGGTCCAGCCCAGAATCATAATTCACGTAACAGCGAAACTCATTTGCCAGGGTTCGAGTGTGTTCTGGAATAAACTTGCACATCTTCACTCCAAGAAGTTTCGCTGCCTCTTCTTGCATGACGGCACCTGAAGAGAACAAACCAAACGAACTGGAAGACTGAAATGCCAACCATGCGCAGCGCCATCGCGAGCTGCGGAGGGCCCTAGACTGGAAGACGTGAAGCAATTACTTGATGCTACCACTCCACAAATGAGGGGGCCCGTCCTTCACATTCCTTTTTACTTTCTCCAACGTTTTTGCAAATTACCTACTTTTTTCCCTTCCTCTTTTACTCAATAATTTTCCTACCTCTGCAAAGCTGAGTCACTTAGAAATTTAGAAATAAATGATTCCACAAAGTAACATAAGGAAAGCAAAAAAAATTACTAAAAACGAGTATTTTCCAACTTTGAGTCAAGAACCCCTTTTTCAGTAATATCTAACTGTGCAATTCGTACGAACACACTCACGTCAGCTTCGGGCTGACTGGCCCCAGTTTCCCCCTCCAGCCAGTGCTCGCCCGGCGGCCTGCCTGCACAGCTGATGCTGTGGACACCGTGGCCGCCGCCGCCGCCCTGCTGCTGCCCCACAGGATGTGCCTTACCAGCCGCACAGGCCCCAAACCCAGGCTCACCCTGATCCTTCCTCGTCTTCACCCTCCACATTCAGGGCACAGCGAGTTCCTCCAACTTTATCCCCACAGTGTGTCTTCACTCCACTCCCTGCCCTCCTTTCCTACTGTCACAGCCTTGTCCAGACCACTGTCTCAGTGGGATGCTGTGGTCACTTGTCTCATAAATCCATTTGGGTACAAAGTTAAAGGAAACTTCTGTAGACAAATCGGATCCTGTCACTTTGGGGCTGAATGCTTTAAGAGGAAATCCCAACTCCGACCAGACCAGTGTCTGCAGGGGGGCCTCTCGCCATGCCCCTCCCCGCCCAGGCTCCAGCCAAAGGGCTCCCTGACTGGGCCATGCTGCTCCCCTGGGCCTCCCCTGCAGGTCTCCACTGAAATGCTGCTGCTCCAGGAGACGCCCCAGTCCATGTGAAGTACCATGATCCTCTGTGCTACCCTGCTTTCTCTGATTCTTTCATTACACTTATCAGAATTAGTAACTCATTTCTTCTGTCTTGTTACGTCTTTTAACCTATCCCCTAAAACTAATGTATGCTCCATGAGGTCAGTAAACGATTGTTGAATCAATAAGCATTAAGTAAATATTGTGTGAACAAAAGAGTCACGTTCTCGACCAAGTAAGCAATTCTACACCCCCAAAGAAGATGACCGCCTGCAGGCCAGGCCTCCTCCCAGCCCCAGGCGCTCTGGGGAGGAGCAATGGCCTGAGGGCCTGGGCGCAGGAGGGCGCAGTGCTACCGGGCCTGTGCCCCAGGCTCTCCAGGAGGGAGACCAGGAGTCTGCATTTGACGTTTTGCTCAAATTTCAGTATATCCACCTTAAGAAAACATATCGATCTCACAAGTAAGAAAACTCTTCTGCTTTAATAAACCTAATCTAACGTCTAGCTCTGCAGCCTTAGGCATTCACTTGAACTCTATAGATTCCAAATTTCTCTTATCAAGTGTGGAGGCTGCATCAAATACTGCTACTACTGATGCTGATGATGGTAAGTAAAAATACCATTCAGGGCGCACTCGCTACACGCCAGACCCCACTCTACGTGTATCGTGTCACTTAATTCCCAATAACCTTGAAATGCAGGTAGTACTATCAGTCCCAGTTTACAGATAAGGAAACTGGGCACAGAGAGGTTAAATAACTTGTTTAAGGCCCCACAGTGAGCGGTGGATTCAGGATTTGAGTTCTAAGATCTCTTCTAACTCTTGATACCTAAGGCTTGAACACCCACCGTCACCAATTTTCAGGAGAGATGCAATCTGGCACCTACCTGTGCACAGCAGAATCTTGCCCTGAGTCAGATACTTGATGGTTTCTGACGTTTTCCTGAGACATTCCTCAGAAAGATAGGGGGGATCTGCTATTACGATGTCGAAACTATGTGCAGCAATTTTTTCAGGTAAATCCAGTGGATTATTGTAATCATAGAAGATAAACTCTTCTCCATATATGGCAAATCTTTTGTCATATTCAAAGATGTATACAGAAAAGTCTTCTCTGTGCAGCTCTCTCAGTTTCTGGTAAACACTCGGGGCACTCACACATGCTATTCTAGGAAACAGAATGAACAAACTCATGAAAGATCTTTAACGAACAGCTTATGGTGTTAAAAAACGACTACTTTACTAAAAAATATAAGTCCTTGTGCTCAGATTTTCTTAAAGGAAATAATAGTGCAAACTAACATAGCAGGAGTAAATTTCAAGAGAAAACTTTATATTGCCTCACTTTTAGGGAATCTCGTATTTAAAAATCTGCAACTCATAATTTTAAGGTATGAAAGGATAAATCTGCTTTTTTATACTAAAAAATGTAAAACAAAAAACGTAAAAAAAATATAGTAAAAAGTGTAAAAAAGGAACACATTAGGACAAACGTTAGATAGCCTGAGGCCTAAATTTACCCCTTATTTTCATGGTGGTCCTTTAACATTTATTTCAAATACTTTTAGTCTCAAACTAAATATTTTGAAGTTATTTTGGAATATTCATAATCTTTAAAGAAAAATCCCAAATAACTGCCTAAATAACTCCAGTTTTCCAAAAAGATAACATTAAAATTAGGTCTCAGTGCAGACAAGCTACTTTGAATTTCTGCTTCTTTTCTGAACAGGGAAATTAAGGAATGCTGCATTACAAGCAGTCCCCAGTGGTACAACACTACCATTTATGAATGGGTGGTGTTCCAACAGTAAACTTTTAAAACCAACTGCTAAAAAAGCTAGAAGTAACTTAAAGAGTGAATTATTGACTTGACTGTGGTACATTTGTTACAATGGAACACTCTGTAGCCATTTACTCTCCAAGATATTCAAGGAACAGAAGAGCGTAAACCACGCTTTCATGGGTCTAAGAATATACGCTCACAGACGAACCTGTGATCTCTGGGAGAGGCACAAGAGCCAGGGACCACGGGTGCCTCATGGGAGTGGAACTGGGGGATTGGAGACAATGGAGAAAGAGACTGGCTTTTTTTCTCAATCCCCTTTGTAACTTTTACTTTTTTTTTTTTTAAGATTTTATTTTTCCTTCTTCTCCCCAAAGCCCCCCAGCACATAGTTGTGTATTTTCAGTTGTGGGTCCTTCTAGTTTCGCTATGTGGGACGCCACCTCAGAATGGCCCGATGAGCGGTGCCATGTCTGCACCCAGGATCCGAACCAGCGAAACTCTGGGCCATTGAAGCCGAGTGCACGAACTTAACCACTCGGCCACAGGGCTGGCCCCACTTTCACATTTTTATCATGTATGTATATTATCATTCAAAAAAGTACTTCTTTTAAAAATTAAGCTCAGCTTTAAAACTATGAGATGCATTTCCCAGCAGAGACAGGTCACGTGCGCTGTCAGGTGCCCACACCAGCTTAACGGCTGCTCAGTGGAAAACACTGGAAGTGTGTGATGAAGTCTGCTGAGGCCATGTGAGGCTTCCACGGGAAACATGCACGTCCCAGCCTGGGGTGGCAGGGGCACAATTCTCCTGCTGCAGCTCTTCTTGCCCACAGCCCAGCCAGGCTGCTGCCAGAGCTCTGGGGAGCAGGAGGAGAGGCAGAGGCCGGGGACCTGTATCTTCCCTGCGCTGAAAGAGAATAAGCAGCAACCAAAGACTAGACGCACAATGAAAAAGCCTTCCAAGAAAGAGGGTGGAATAAAGATATTTTCGGACAAAAAAAATCCGAGAGTTTTTTACCCGCAGACTTTCACTATAAAGTTCCAAAGGATCTACTTCAGGCAGAAGGGAAGAGGTCTGAGCAAGGAGTGAAAGTAGAGCCTGCTGAGCGTGGTGGAGACAACGCCATTTCCTATGTAGCAGTGACATCGGACAGCCTGGGTTGCAGCCCAGCTCTGCCACTCACCAGCTGGTGACCTTCTGCAAGTGACTTCATCTGTTGGGCCTCAAAGTCTATCTTTAGAATGGAGAGGACAACAGTAACCAGCTCACAGAGGCGTGAGGATTAAAGGAGACGACCTCACAGAGCACACAGCCAGCGGAGAGGGCGCTCAGTAAGTGCTCAGTAAGTGCCACTGGGACTCTTCATCTTTACAAGTCAGACGGAGCTCCTCAAAATACTGAAGATGCCTTTCAGAAAACAGCAAAGGCTGCTTCCAAAGCCCTCACATGAGTGGAAAAAAGAAAACATATGCAAAAACACTGTCATTACGAAAACCCTAATAAACAACTGCTTATAGTTTAAAAAAGAAAAAGAACAGAAAAAAGAAAAACTTAGGACTTCTAGTTAAAGATGGCAGATGCAACACATTCATTTAGATTTGCTCCCTTATTAAAGCCTACTGAATAAAACATGAGTAAAATTTTGCCTTGTTTTGTGGCTGAAGCATAAACCTCTAAGACCAAAGAGAATGCAAGAGGGGACGAAGGAAACAGCACTGAGGAAGCTGAGAAGCAAAAGGATGGGTGGCATTTGACACAGCAGCCCCAAGAAAGCAGACCCTAAACTGGCAGCCAGGAAAGCTAAGAAACAACCCGGTTTACATCACAGCACCCTCAAAGGCTCAGGAAGCGGCAGAACTGGGTAACTCAAGAGTAGGGGTGAAGGTGGGACTAAAAACAGAAGAATTCATTGAAAGGCCCAGTTCAGAAGAAATCTGTTCCCAGGATTCTCTTCCCTATCTCAAGCCTCCAGGGATCTGCCCCTCCATAACTATGGCAAAGAACTGGAGGGACGTTCTCTGGATGGACGGGGGAGGAGTTGTGGGGGTGATGCCAGGCACAGCTAGTGATGAAGCACCATGTGGAACTGACAAGGATTAAGTTAAGCCCACTGGATGTTGAGATCTCCAGCTTTTTTTAAGTACTGTGCCTCCCATGATGACATCAATGAGATGCATAATTCCAGGTACATGTTAGAAGACTCTCCCCTGGAGCTCTGACCAGCCCACAGGGGAAGACTAGAAATACTGACAGTGGGGTTTCCCTATAAAAAAGCTCATCCAGATCATCCAACTGCAGAGACCAAAGTAGATAAGATCTGCCCATGGATCAAAACTTCCAGCTTTTGAGTGCCCTACCCTTAAATATGAATAGACAGCAAAAGGTCCACAGATATTCAAGGAAAACATCAAATATTAGAGGCCAAAATAAACAAATGGAAAAGGCATGTTGTTGGAGTAAACAGACTATGTAGGGGGAAGAAAACTTAAAATCCTATAATTAATATCTTCATAAGGATGAACGAGATACAATAATAAATATCCAGAGATCAAAAACAAAACTATCTATGACTATATGATAGCAGAAATGGTAAACTCAGTAGAAAGTTTAGAAGACAAAGTTGAGAAATCTTCCCAGAAAATAAGGTAAAAAAGACAACAGATGGAAAAAGGAGAGAAAGAAAGTAGAAGATCAGGTCCAACATTCAAATGATAGAAGTTCTAGAAAGAGGAACAGAAAAAACAGTGAGGAAGAAATCAAAGAAGTAATTTAAGACAAGTTTCCCAAACTGAAGGACATGAGCTGTGAGAGTGAAGAGCTGTCTACACAGTTCAGCAGACGGGAGCCCCACACCAAGACACATCGAGCACAGGCCAGAAAAGCAAGTTCTAAGCTTGCAGTTGGCAGGGATGGGAAAAACAGGTTTCCTACAGGAAATCAGAGTGGCAGTGGATTTTTCAAAGGCACCTATGTAAACTGGGAACTAGTGAAGCAATGCCCTCAAGACCTGGAATTTGATACCCAACAAAACTATCACAATCAAGAGTAAGGGTGGAATAAAGGTTTTTAAAAAATTCCCTCTCATGTATCTTTTCTGTAGAAGCTATTGAAGAATGCCTCCAACCAAGATAAAGCTGTAAACTAAGCATTGGGGTACTATAAACAAGGAATCCAGAACAAAAGAGAGGTAAAAGGACAACTCAGCAGATGGAGAAGGAGATAAAACGGCCCAGCCAAGCTGAACATCAACCAGTACGGATCGGAACCGGCTACAAAGCCCTGGGAGTGATTATTTTTATAAGGAGTTGAAGTATGGTTTAATTTACTGATAGGAGATTTACACAACTGGGGCAGAATTTAAGGGTTAATTAGTGATATAGACATAGAAATACATAAAAAATAAGACAATTATTTTTTTCAGGGAAAACGAAAAATTGTACAGCAAAGGAAAAGTAAAAGACTCATCTGTAAAGAACATTTATGTTGACTAACAATATAAACTCTGTTTTAACCAAAATGAGCATATAACTCTATTGGGAGCGCGGACGGAGAGCACACACGTGCGTGGTAGGGATGGAGTATGAAGGAGAGCTACAGCCTCATTCCCTAAGTTGAGAAGTCAAGAAATAATGCTGCAAATGACAAATCAAGAAGCGCCAATATAAACGTGCTATTCAGAAGTATGGCTGTAAATACTAAAAGAATCAGTTGAAAGGGAGCTGAAAAAGGAGGAAGTTAGCAATGGATTTTTTTAAGCAAATCTTTTAAGACCATTGACTTTATATGCAAGCAAAATTTTAATAAAAATAAAAACCAAATTAACAAAAAAGAAAACCTATATTCTTAAAACTTCAAGAAGGTCAAACATTGAGATTTTTTCTTTTAAAACCAACTCCAGGGGTATAAAGGAAGACACAGGTTAAAACAAGTTAACATAGGACAGAGATAACGCCTCTCACGACAGAGTCTCCACACACAGCACGGAAGCCGTTCGTAATTCCTCCTGTTCTGCAAACCACGGACTGTAATGTTTGCAGATTATAGTTCAGACTTCTTAGGAACCATCCCTCATCCAGGAAGGACATTCAATACATTACTTCAGAACAAAAGACAAACAAAACTTGGATCTCACCTGCCACCCTCTCCAGCAGCTGTAATCGCTTCCTTGGCGAGCTGCAAAGCCGTCTCCTGACTGTACCAAAACTGGCTCAACTGCTGTAACAGAGCGTGAGCAGAAATCATTTTAGAATTGGCATAAATTTCCTTTTAACTTATACCCACTATGCTAGTGTGCATATATTTAAATTTTTTCTTTTTCTTTCTTTCCGCTGAGGAAGATCCGCCCTGAACCCTCTTGCCCCATGAGTGGTGCAGATCTACCAGCGTGGTAGGTCCCCGCCTGGGAACCGAACCGGGCCACGAAGCGGGGCGCACCGACCTTAACCCCTAGGCCACCGAGCGGGTCCCTTTTTCTTTTAAATTACTTTAAATAAGAAAGCCCTAATTAACTAATGGGATCTAGGCATTGACACAAAAAGGCGAACCAGTCCACGTCCCCAGAGGGAAGAACACGCCCCACCTTTGAGAACTCGCCCTGGACCTGCCCCCGCCTGCTAACTGGGCTCCGGTCGGGGAGCGCGCGCAGGACGCGGGCGCTCGGCCGCAGGCCCCGCCGTGCCCCTAGGCCCGCTCTCGTCCGCGATTGCCCTGACGCCCTCTATCCGTCGGGCGAGCTGTCTGTCTTTCCGCCTCCTGTCTGTGCTGGCTGTCTTCTCAGTTCTAACGGTCCTCACTTATCTACTCGCTTGTAAAGGCTGGCTGATTTCCGTGGGAAAGGGGGTTCCGCAACCATGGTGGGCCGTTCCCCACAGGCCTCTCCCGAGCGGACAGGCGGCGGGGGCGCGAGCCCACAGCTCCGGCTCTAACGGCGTCACCGGGGAGTCCCCACAGCAGGTCCCACGCGGATCCTTTGTGAGTTGCGCTTGCTTGCAGGAACCAAGGCAGAGCACCGCCACGGGGCCCAACCGCAGAGCCGGTCTCAACCAGAAAGGCCCAGGGCGCGATGGGGTCCCGAACGCAAAAGGTGCTGTGTGCACGAAGGGAGCATGGGCACGTGCCCCAGAGGCCCGGCCCAGCGATGACTCGAGACCCCGGCCCCTTCACGTCGTAAGAAGCCTGCTCCCCTTCTCTCCGGAGGTGTCTTAGAGCACAGCTCTGCCTCCTGCATTCACTGATCTGTGAGTAGTGTTTCTGCCCTGCTATTCTGAACCTGGTTTTGTTCTATTGGTGTGGGCGGCTCCGGGCACAAGGACCCACTTGCCGGTCACCGGGCCCTTGGGGCTCGGTAACAGAAATGTTTCCAAAAAAATATATGATCATTTCAATAAATGCAAAAGGAAAAACATTTAACTAAATTCAACACCCTTTCATGATTAAAAAAAAAACCTCTTAGCAAATTAGGAAGAGTAGAAAACTTCTTTAAACTGATAAACAGCATCTAGAAAAAACTGACAGCCAGTATCATACTTTTTCCCCATGAGAAAAAAACAAGGCAAGAATGTCTGCTTTCAATACTGTTATTCAACGTTTTACTGTAAGACCTAACCACTGCATTAATACAAGAAAAGCAATAAATGAATGACAGCCAACAAAGAAGAAAAACTGCTAGTGTTTGCATGTTATGTGATTTTTGTACCTACAAAATACCAAGGGAAAAAAACTGTTTCCAAACAGAATGTACGTATTCATTTGGATATATGTACAGTCATGTGCCACATAACGAAGTTTTGGTCAATGATGGACCACTTATACGAGGTTGGTCCCATAGGACTAGTTCCATATAGCCTAGGTGTGTAGTAGGCTATACCGCCTAGGTTTGTGTTAGTACACCCTGTGATGTTCCTACAACGATGACATTGCCTAACGACATTTATCAGAATGCATCCACGTCATTAAGCCAGGTATGACTAAATATGAATTCATGTCTCTGTCTATAACTGCGTCTAGATGTGTGTGTCTAACCTTTCTTAGCTACAGGAAAAATGTCAAGCTCTGACTCTCCTTTGCTTGGAAAGCTGGAGGAAAGCCCATAGGGTACATGGTATGTAGGGGCTTCTGTTTCACTTGATTTGGAAGGCTGCAGAGTTTTCTGATGGTTGGCTACTGAGCTGCCCTTCTCCCTCACTCCAACATTGTCAGGGCAGAGTGATGTGTTTTGACTCTTCTCACATCATTCTAAAAAGTAAAAATCATCGGGCCAGCCTGGTGGCATAGCAGTTAAGTTCTCGTGCTCTGCTTCAGCGGCCCAGGGTTTGTGGATTTGGATCCCACTTGTTGACTTATGCACCGCTTATCAAGCCATGCTGTGCCATCATCCCACATATAAAATAGAGGAAGATGGGCAAAGATGTTAGCTCAGGGCCAATCTTCCTCAGCAAAAAGAGGAGGATTGGCAGCAGATGTTAGCTCAGGGCTAATCTTCCTCAAAAAATAAAAAAAATAAAAAATCTTACTCTTAATCAATGTGCTACATGAACATGGCTTTAAAAGGGAAAAGCACTTCTAGGCTTATAAAGAAACACAACAGTCCTCTGCCCCACATCTCCCCACCACTGAGTCCCACTCCTCAGAAGCAATTTTCAACTGTTGGCTCTTTAATCTTTTGTCCCCATATTTCTAAATATTATGTTTTAAACGTCATTTCTTTATTAACCTACTTTATATTATGTATTTACTGTGGTAGATGAGGATTTCACTCCTCATACATACCCTTCGCTTATATCTCACCCTCCCCATATAGTTGTTACCTAAGTTTAGTTTAGTTAAAATCATCAGGGTTCACTGCTGAGCCAAGTAACATGCTATGGTTGCATTTCCTTCCAGAATGGTACCTTTTGTTTTTCCTAGAGTTAATAAATGTATGGTTGTGTCATTTTCTTGGTTTCTTTGAACCTATCCCTAATTCTTCCAGTGTCCTCTTGCAGCTTGTGAAAAGTGGTGCATGGGAGCCAAATGTTGTGAGACTCGCCATGTATAAAATGTTTTTATTTTATCCTCATATTTTATTGGTAGCTCAGCTGAGTACAGAATTCTAGGCTGAAGAAAATTTTCATTCCAAATATTGAAGGCATTGCTTCACTTTTTTCTAGTTTCCAGTAAAGCTATGGAGAAGTACAATGTGACTCATAGTCCTGAGACTTTGTAGGTGACCTACTTTTCCTTTGGAAAGTTCTAGCATCTTCTTTGTTACTATATTTTTCACAATTATCATAATCATATCTTAGTGAAGGTCTTAGGTTTTTGGAAATTTTCTAATATTAATCTTTGAAGATTTCCTCTCCTCTTTGTTTTCTGTTCTATTTTTTGGGAACTCCAATTAGGTGAATGTTGAGCCTCCTGGATTTATCCTCTAGTTTTATAATGTTCTCTTTCCTATACTTCATATAACTTTTTTTTAATTCCTAGGAGATTTATTGAATTTTATAAACAAAACAAAACATCTCTCAACATAGTATTGCAAGTCCTAGCAAGAGCAATTAGGCAAGAAAAAGAAATAAAAGGCATCCAAATTGGAAAGGAAAAAATGAAACTGTCACTATTTTCAGAAGGTATGATATTATATATGGAAAACCCTAAAACTCCACCAAAAGACTGTTAGAACTAATAAATGAATTCAATAAAGTTTCAGGATACAAAATCAATATACAGAAATTCGTGGCATTTCTATACACTAATAACAGACTATCAGAAAGAGAGATTAAGAAAACAGTTCCATTTATTTGCATCAAAAAGAACAAAAACCTAGGAATAACTTTAACCAAGGACGTGAAAAACCTATACACTGAAAACTATAAGACATGGCTAAAAGAAATGGAGAAGACACAAATAAATGGAAAGATTTTCCATGCTCATGGATTGTAAGAATTCATACTGTTAAAATGCTCATACCACCCAAAGCAATCTACAGATTCAATGCAATCCCTATCAAAATTCCCATTGCATTTTTCACAGAAATAGAACAAACAATCCTAAAATTTGTATGGAAGCACAAAAAACCTGGAACGGCCAAAGCAATACTGAGAAAGAAGAACAAAGCTGGGGGCATCATGCTCCCTGATTTCAAACTATGTTACAGAGGTATAGCAATCAAAACAGTATGGTATTGGCATCAAAACAGATACATAGATCAATGAAACAGAACAGAGCTCCCAGAAATAAATGCATGCATATATGGTACAACAAAGGAGCCAAGAATATACAATGGGGAATGGACAGTCTCTTCAATAAGTGGTGTTGGGAAAACTGGACAGCCGCAACCAAAAACATGAAACTAAACCACTATCCTACACCATACACAAAAATTAACTCAAAATAAATTAAAGACTTGAATGTAAGACCTGAAAGCATAAAACTCCTAGAAGAAAACATAGGCTGTGAGCTTCCTGACATTGGTCTTGGCTATGGTTTTTAAAATTTGACCCCAAAAGCAAAGGTGACAAAAGCAAACACAAACACGTGGGACTACCTCAAACTAAAAAGCTTCTGCACAGGAAAGGAAACCATCAACAAAATGAAAAATGCAACGTACTGAATGGGAGAAAATATTTGTAAATCATATAACTCGTAATGGGTTAATATCCAAAATATATAAAGAACTCATGCAACTCACTAGCAAAAAAACAAACAACCTGATTACAAAATGGGCAGAGGACCTGGATAGACATTTTTCCAAAGAAGACATACAGATGGCCAACAAGTACATGAAAAGATGCCCAGCATCACTAATCATCAGGGAAGTGGAAATCAAAACCACAATGAGATATCACCTCACACCTGTTAGAATGACTATTATCAACAAGATAAGAAATAACAAGTGTTGACAAGGATGTGGAGAAAAGGGAACCCTTGTGCCCTGTTCGTGGGAATGTAAATTGGAACATCTGCTATGGAAAACAGTAGTTTTTCCTCAAAAAAAAAATTAGAACTGTAATATGATCTAGCAATTCCACTTTTGGGTATTTATCTGAAGAAAATGAAAACACTAATCTGAAAAGATATATGCACCCCCCAAGTTCATTGCAGCATTATTTACAATAGCCAAGATATGGAAACAACCTAAGTGTCCGTGAACAGATGAGTGGAGAAAGAAAATGTGGTATACAAACACAATGGAATACTATTCAGCCATAAAAAATGAGGAAGTCCTGCCATTTGCAACAACATGATTATGCCAAGTGAAATAACTCAGACAGAGAAAGAGAAATACTGTGTCATCTCACTTATACAGGGAATCAAAAAAAAAAGACAAAACCATGCTCATAGATACAGAGAACAGATTGGTGTTGGGCAGAGGCAGAGGGTGGCAGGTGGGTGAAATGAATGAAGACAGTCAAAGGTGCAAACTTCCAGGTATAAAATAACTAAGTCCTGGGGATGTGACGTACAGCATAGTGACTGTAGTTAACAATACCGTATTGTAGAGGGCCGGCCCGGTGGCGCAGCAGTTAAGTGTGCACGTTCCGCTTCTCAGCGGCCCGGGGTTCCCTGGTTCGGATCACGGTGCAGACATGGCACTGCTTGGCACACCATGCTGTGGTAGGCATCCCACATATAAAAAAAAAGTAGAGGAAGATGGGCACGGATGTTAGCTCAGGGCCAGGCTTCCTCAGCAAAAAAAGAGGAGGACTGGTAGTAGTTAGCTCAGGGCTAATCTTCCTCAAAAAAAAAAACAACAAAAACCGGATTGTATATTTGAAAGATGATAAGAGAGTTGATCTTAAAAGTTCTCATCACAAGAAAAAAAACTCTGTAACAATGTGTGGTGATGGATGTTAACTACACTTACGGTGGGGATCATTTTGCAATATGTAGAAATATCAAGTCATTATGTTGTACACCTGAAACTAAGATGATGTTGTATGTCAATTATACCTCAATTAAAAAAAGAGAAAAAGCAAAACAAAAAAAGTGTCAAAATTATAAAAATCGCTCATTCTAGGTAGTGGGATTAGGACTAGCTTTCATTTTTTTGTTGTTTATGTTTTTATATATTTTCTATAACAAACAGAGATTACTTTTAGAATGACGAAAAAGTACATAGTATTTAAAAAATTAGGCAGAAGGACAAGAGAAAAAGGTAGATTACTCAGGAATAATGCAGCACTTCAGGCTTCTGATTTTACTTTCTCTCGAAGCATCGGGCTGGAGGACAAGACCATGCAGAGAAGGCAGATGGTGAGAAAGAGGCTCTGGGTGGGTGGAACATTTACAGGAAATATAAAGAAGCATTTTTATCACAGTCAGTTTCAAATAGATGGTAAATAGGGAAATTTTATATAACTTAGGAGATCCAAACTTGATACAAAATGTGGAAAGACTATAAAATATACATATATAAGCAAGCTTCCTGCCAGTTGTAAAGGGATGGAGAGAGACAAATCTATTATTGAGGGTAGGCACAGACAGAACAATTCAAGTATCACCTATTTCTCAACTATATCCTTCAAAAAATTTAAATTTCTAGGTTCCAGCTTAGGTTAGGAGTTTCTCTCAACTCATTTTTTTTCTTTTTTAATTCCTACTTTTATTTGGACCAAAAAAACCAAATTTAAAATACACACTATGCACCAGACACTATTAATATCTTCTTTAGAAACTCCCTTTCAGCAATTTTTCATTACATGTTCAAGTTCAGTTACCCCAGTGACGGCAGTGATACCGATTTTCTCTGTCCCCAAAGCTTGCTGGGCTCCACACAAACCACTCGAAGGCAGCAGCATCAGGAAGGAAGCCCAGGTTTGCGCTGGACCTAATGACATGCCGCCCCCCTGTCAGAGAAGTCCCCTCCTCTGAGCACCAACCTGCTTGAGAGCCAGAACCAGGAAAATCTGCACTCGTGCTGTCTTAAAATATTCAGGGACTGCCTTCTGTCCTAGCTCCCCAAAGAGGTGCAGCTCCCGAATGACCGGCAAGATAGATTTGGGTATTAGGTGGGATGCAGACGAACACTGTACTAGGCACAGAACAGGTTCCACACCACTGCTTCCTGAGAGGCGTGGAACGCGTTTACTTACCCAGTTCTCTCCTATTATGCCAATGTTATATTTATCGTCCCCACCTGGGTCGATCTGTTGCTTCTGCTCGGCATAAAATTCCTGGAGAGCTGCTAGGGTGTGGGAAGACAGCTGGGGGATATCGTCATCTTCGGAGTCACTCATTTCACAAATTGTCTATAACCTGGAGATAAATAAGTACAAGTGCTGTGGGGTTTTCCCTTCCCGTCAAATAACAGTTAAAACATTTTTATTTCAAGGTAAGGATCCAAACGGAAAGTGAGTTTTATAAGGGATATATACATATTTAAATGAGACCAAACATCCATAGAGAGCTTCCATTGAACTACAGTTTAACAAATGCAGACTTTTCCTTTAAATGTATTCAGCTTTTACACGAGATTTTCATTTTTTATGATTCCTTGCAGAATGAGACTTTCACCATAAGTTATCTCAAGACATTTTGCCTGCTTCTGGTATCCCAATGACCATGTGCAGACATTTCACAGCAGTCTCTTAATCAAAGACCTTTTCATGGTGAAATGTCACTGTTGACGTGGTCTAAGGCTCATGGGTGTTATTGACAGGATAAGTGAAGGATCGATAAAGAAGGAGGGGCATAGAAAGAGAGATGAAAAATAAAAGGGATGACAAGGAAAAAGAGAAGAAAAGTAAAACAGAGCGAGGGAGATGAGGCAGGTGTTTTGCATGACCTGATGGCCAGGTACGATTACTTCTTGTGGTGGCTACCTGGAGTTGCCAAACTGTGAGGTTCCAGCACAGCTCTCCAGGCAGCCAGCTCTGCCCGAGCCTCCTGAGAACTGCCAGCTCGGGCTTCCCAAACCGCCCTCATGTGCAATAATTTGCTAGAAAGGCTCACAGAACCCACTGAAAGCAATTATGTCCACAGTTACATTTATTACAGGGAAAGGATACAGAGCAGCAGCAAAGGAAAAGATGTGTAGCACAGAGTCTAGGAGAGTTCCACACAGGAAGCTCCCACTGCCCTCAGGACACATCACTGTCCCAGATCCACGGGTGACAACACGCATGGAGTCTTGCCAACCTGGGAAGCTCGGCCGAGCTGTAGTGTCCCGTTTTATTGAGGCTTCATTATGAAGGCATGATTGATTGAATTACTGCCCACCTGGTTGTAATGTCTCCAGCTCCCCCGTCCCTGAGGGCGGGCTGATAAGGCCCGAGGGCCCTCCGTGAGGGATAACAAAAATATTCCCAGCATTTGGGAAAGTCCAAGTGTTTACAGGTTACCTCCCAAGAGCCAGGACAAAGGCCAAACCTCTCCCCGGGTGAGGTCAAATTCCCTACTACACAGGTGCCAAACACATTTGTAAATCAAGTTATCCAAGAATATAAAAACAGCACCCTACTTGCTTTGTTAAATACTGTGTCTGAATTTTACAGTAAGTGATGTGTTGAAAATCAGCGAAGATTCAAGAGCTTTGTCAAGTTGCTCCCTTCCTATTCCAAGGCCTGTGTGGGTGTATCTGATGACAGGCTCGGCCTCATGCCTGCACGACCAAGGCAGCTGGGGGAGCGGGCCTCCAACACGCCGGGCTCCCCAGGCTGAGGAAGAGACTTCAAAATGCGCCGAGTAGCAGTTTAAAATGAGGACTGCCTGGTAGACGTCGCTTTTGTTCTCCTTTTCAAAACCAAAGAACTAGGCGTTCTACCTAGGATCCTAAAACCAAAACAAAAAACCTTGCATGTACCAAGTACTCCTCCTTTCCTTTCTCCATCAAAGACTTATCTGTGTAAAAGCTTGCTAATAAACATCTGGTCTCACAAATTAAATCTGGAAATAGAAAGAACCCTCTATGAACAAGCAGTTTCCCTCTAGGAGGAGAAGGAGCAAAACACAAGACATATGATAGATTTATATAAAGTTCAAAAACAAGTATAACTAGGGGCCGGCCCGGTGGCGCAGCGGTTAAGTCCACATGTTCTGCTTCTCGGCGGCCCGGGGTTCGCTGGCCCGGATCCCGGGTGCGGACATGGCACTGCTTGGCAGCCATGCTGTGGTAGGCGTCCCACGTATAAAGTAGAGGAAGATGGGCACAGATGGTAGCTCAGAGCCAGGCTTCCTCAGCAAAAAGAGGAGGACTGGCAGTAGTTAGCTGAGGGCTAATCTTCCTCCAAAAAAACAAACAAACAAACAAAAAAACAAGTATAACTAAACCATGTTATTTAAGGAAGCATATAGGCCTATATTTATGAAAGATAGATTGATTTTATCGAAAACCTCCCCAAAGAGAAGACTCCAGGCGGAGATTCACTGATGAGTTCGATCAAACATTTAAAGATGAAATGTTGTTAATTTTATCATCCAGAAAACAGAGGAAAAAGGATACTTTGCAACTTGTTTTATGAAGCCACTGTAAATCTAACATGAAAACTTGTCAACCATTATAAAATAAAATCACAGACCAATGTTTCACATGACCATAGAAGCAAAAATTCTTTTTAAAAAAAATGGTATTCAGTTATTTTTTGTATTTTTTTAATTGAGTTCACAATAGTTTACATCAATGTGAGATTTCAGTTGTACATTATTTCTTGACTGTCACCACATAAGTGCTCCCCTTCACCCCCTGTGCCCACCCCCTACCCCCTTCCCCTGGTAACCACTGAACTGTTTTCTTTGTGTATGTGTTTGTTTATATTCCACATATGAGTGAAATCATCTGGTGTTTGTCTTTCTCAGTCTAGCTTATTTCGCTTAGCATAATTCCCTCCAGGTCCATCTATGTTGTTGCAAATGGGATGATTTTGTCCTTTTTTATGGCTGAGTAGTATTCCATTGTATATATATACACCACATCTTCTCTATCAAGTCATCAGTTGATGGGCGCTTGGATTGCTTCCATGTCTTGGCTATTGTGAATAGGGCTGCAGTGAACATAGGGGTGCATATGTTACTTTGGATTGTTGATTTCAAGTTGTTTGGGTAGATACCCAGTAGTGGGATAGCTGGGTCATATGGTATTTCTATTTTTAGTTTTCTGAGAAATCTCCATAATGTTTTCCATAGTGGCTGCACCAGTTTGCATTCCCACCAGCAGCATATGAGGGTCCCCTTTTCTCCACACCCTCTCTAACATTTGTTATTTTTAGTCTTAGTGATTTTAACAGGCGTAAGGTGGTATCTTAGTGTAGTTTTGATTTGCATTTCCCTGATGATTAGTGATGTTGAACATCTTCTCATGTGTTTATTGGCCATCTGCATATCTTCTTTGGAAAAATGTCTGTTCACATCCTCTGCCCAGTTTTTGATCAGGCTGTTTGTTTTTTATTGTTCAGTTGTGTGAGTTCCTTACATATTATGGAGATTAACCGCTTGTCAGACATATGATTTGCAAATATTTTCTCCCCATTGGTGGGTTGTCTCTTTGTTTTGATCTTAGTTTCCCTGCAGAAGCTCTTTAGTCTGATGAACTCCCACTTGTTTATCTTTTCTTTTGTTTCCCTTCTCTGAGAAGACATGGTATTGGAAAAGATCCTTTTAAGTTCCATGTCAAAGAGTGTACTACCTACATTATCTTCCACGAGTTTTATGGTTTCAGGACTTATCATCAAGTCTTTGATCCATTTTGAGCTTATTTTTGTGTATGGCTTGAGACAACAGTCTACTTTCACTCTTTTGCATGTGGCTGTCCGGTTTTCCCAACACCATTTATTGAAGAGACTATCTTTACTCCATTATATGTTCTTGGCACCTTTGTCAAAGATTAACTGTCCGTAGATGTGCGGTTTTATTTCTGGGCTTTCAGTTCGGTTCCATTGATCTGTGTGCCTGTTTTTGTACCAGTACCATGCCATTTTAATCACTATGGCTTTGTAGTACATTTTGAAGTCAGGGATTGTGATACCTCCAGGTTTGCTTTTTTTTTCTCAGGATTGCCTTAGCAATTTGGGGGTCTTTGGTTGCCCCATATGAATTTTAGGATTCTTTGTTCTATTTCCACGAAGAATGTCATTGGGATTCTGATTGGGATTGCATTGAATCTGTAGATTACTTTGGGTAGTACAGACATTTTAACTATGTTTATTCTTCCAATCCATGTGCATGGGATCTCTTTCCATCTCTTTGTCATTATCACTTTCTTTCAGTAATGTCTTATAGTTTTCATTGTATAAGTCCTTCACCTCCTTCGTTAAGTTTATTCCTGAGTACTTTATTCTTTTAGTTGGGATTGTAAATTGAATTATATTCTTGAGTTCTCTTTCTCTAAGTTTGTTATTAGAGTATAGAAAAGCAACTGAGTTTTGTAAGTTGATTTTGTACCCTGCAACTTTACTGTAGTTGTTAATTATTTCTAATAGTTTTCCGATGGGTTCTTTAGGGTTTTCTAGATATAAGATCATGTCGTCTGCAAACATAGAGAGTTTCACTTCTTCACTCCCTATTTGGATTCTTTTTATTCCTTTCTCTTGCCTAATTGCTGTGGCCAAAACCTCCAGTACTGTGTTGAATAAGAGTGGTGATAGAGGGCATCCTTTTCTCGTTCCTGTTCTCAGAGGGATGGCATTCAGTTTTTGCCCATTGAGTATGATGTTGGCTGTGGGTTTGTCATATACGGCCTTTATTATGTTCAGGTAGTTCCCTTCTATGCCCATTTTGTTCAGAGTTTTTATCATAAATGGCTGTTGGAGCTTGTCAAATGCTTTCTCTGCATCTACTGAGATGATCATGTGGTTTTTATTCCTCAACTTGTTGATGTGGTGTATCACGTTGATTGATTTGCGGATATTGAACCATCCCTGTGCCCCTAAAATAAATCCCACTTGATCGTGCTGTATGATCTGGTTGCCAAAATTTTGTTGAGGGTTTTTGCATCTATGTTCATGAGCAATATTAGGCTGTAGTTTTCCTTTTCTGTGTTGTCCTTGTCAGGCTTTGGTATCAGTGATGTTGGCCTCGTAGAATGTGTTAGGAAGTGTTCCATATTCCCTAATTTTTTGGAATAGCTTGAGAAGGATAGGTATTAAATCCTCTCTGAAAGTTTGGTAGAATTCCCCAGGGAAGCCGTTTGGTCCTGGTCTTTTATTCTTTGGGATGCTTTTGATTACTGTTTCAATCTCTTTCCTTGTGATTGGTCTGTTCAGAATCTTTATTATATTCTTCTTTATTCAGCTTTGGGAGCTTGTAAGAGTCTAAGAATTTATCCATTTCCTCTAGATTATCCATTTTGTTGGCATATAGTTTTTCACAGTATTCTGTTACAATCCATTGGATTGCTGTGGTGTCCATTGTTATTTCTCCTATTTCATTTCTAATTTTGTTTATCTGAGCTTTCTCTCTTTGTTTCTTTGTAAGTCTGGCTAGGGGTTTGTCAATTTTATTTACTTTCTCAAAGAACCAGCTCTTTGTTTCATTGATCATTTCTTTTGCCTTTTTTGTTTCAATAGCATTTATTTCTGCTGATTTTTATTATTTCTCTCCTTCTGCAGACTTTGGGCTTTGTCTATTCTTTTTATAATTCAGTTAGGTGTAATTTGAAATTGCTAATTTGGGATTTTTCCTGTTGTTAAGGTGTGCCTGTATTGCGATGAATTTCCCTCTTTTTTTTTTTTTTTTTTTTGAGGAAGATTAGCCCTGAGCTAACTGCTGCCAATCCTCTTCTTTTTGCTGAGGAAAACTGGCCTTGAGCTAACATCTGTGCCCGTGTTCCTCTACTTTATATGTGGGACGCCTACCACAGCACGGCGTGTCAAGCAGTGCCACGTCCACACCCGGTATCCGAACCGGCGAACTCTGGGCTGCCAAAGTGCAATGTGTGCACTTAACTGCGTCACCAGGCCAGCCCCATGCAATGAATTTCCCTCTTAATACAGCTTTTGCTGCATCCCATGAGTTGGTATGGTATGTCATAATTTTTATTTGCCTCCAGATATTTTTTTTTAAAGATTTTATTTTTCCTTTTACTCCCCAAAGCCCCCCGGTACATAGTTGTATATTTTCAGCTGTGGGTCCCTCTAGCTGTGGCATGTGGGGTGCCACCTGCCCCAGCATGGCCTGATGAGCGGTGCCATGTCCACGCCCAGGATCCAAACCAGCAAACCGTGGGCTGCCAAAGTGGAATGTGCCAACTTAACTGCTGTGCCACAGGCGGGCCCAGAAGCAAAAATTCTTTACATTATATTAGCAAATTGAACCCAACAATATATAAAAAGGATAATACATTTTGACCAAGTTTGGTTTATCTCAAGACTATAAGGATGATTTAATACAGGGGTCAAGTATCAAAAAATACCCAGAGCTGAACAGTAGTTAAAGCTGTAAAAAGAGATTTTATTAGGACTATTGCAATACAGGAAAAGAGACTTCAGTATAGACTGGGCTCAATTCAAAATACAGCCTGGACGATTGGTAATTTACAGCCAAGGAGTAAGGGGAGTCAGTGGATGGAAAATTACTATGAGAAAACACGGAGTAAGGGGGATTCTGGCTAAACTGAATCAACAAGATTCTTTCTGAAGACAGGCCAGGTGATCAGACACCCCTCGGGGGCGCAGAGGAGGGAGAACCGGCTCAGACAGTGAGAGTGGGGGTTCTGCTTCAAATGACTCAGCAGGGTTCTTGCTAAAACTGGATTTTACAGGGACATGCACAGATGGGCCTAGAGAAGGTTCAGGAGCCTGACTAAAGTGTGGTCAAGCAGAGAATCTTAGTCACAGGAAACTACGGCCTGTAGGCCACATCATATTGTGTACAACTGCTTTTATGATAAGCCTAAAATATTTACTATTCAGCCCTTAACAGAAAAAATTTGCTGACCTCTGGTTTAATCGTATAAAAGAGAAAAGCCATATGATCATTTGTATGGATACTACAAAAGCATTTGACAAAATTTGACATCCATTCATGTTAAAAACTAGCAAACTAGGTACAGAAGAGAACTTGAGTCTGAGAAAGGGTATCTACAAAACATATAAAGTTCATATTTTACTTAGTAGTGAAACACGGAAGGCTTTCTCTCTAAGCTCAGGAACCAGGAATGATATCCTATCTCACCACGTTTATTTAACATTGTCCTGGCCTTTCCAGATAATGCAAAAAGGCCAAAAAAAAAGAGCAAGCAAGCATAAAGATTGGAAAGGAAGAAATGTCCCTATTTGTAGCCATGATTATTCACAGAGAAAATCCTAAGGAAACACTACCCTCATCCAGGTGATCAAGGTCAGCATGAATGGAGATAAGTCATATCAACAACACGGATCCTTGATATGTTGTGATGAGAATGGCACTTCACCTTTATGTTCTTCCTCCCCAAAACCTCATGATCCCAGTGCAATCAGGACAAAAAATTGGACAATCCCTAACGAAGAGACATTCTACAAAATACCTGACCAGTAATTATGAAAACTGACAGGGCATCAAAAACAAGGAAAATCTGAGAAGCTGCCAAGCCCAGAGGAGCCTAAGGAGACATGTGATTAAATGTGATGTAGTGTCCTAGACAGGATCAGGAAAGAAAAGGGATATTAGGGGAAAACTAAGGAGATGTGAATAAAGTATGGACTTTGGTTAATAATAATGTATCAATGTTGTTTCATTCATTGTGACAAATGTACCACACTAACACAAAATGTTAATAATAGGGAAACTGGGTATAGGTATATAGGAACTCACTGTACTATCTTTGCAATTTTTCTGTAAATCTAAACTATTCTAAAATAAAGTTTACTTTAAAAAAATTTTAAGGCAGCATCACTGACCCCAACGACAAAAACTACTAGAACTTATAAGTGAGATTATCAAAGTTTCAGAGCACAAGATCAATACAGAAAAATAAATTGCACTTCTGCATTCTAGCAGCAAATAAATGGAAATAAAATTTAAAGGCAATTTTACATAAATAGTGTAAAAAATACTTAGGAATATATTTAACGAAGATTTTGTAAGATTCTATACTAAAAACGATAAAGCATTGCTGAAAGAAATGAGAGAAGACCTAAATAAAAACAGAGCTATACTATGATCATGAATTGGAAGAATCAGTATTATTAAGGTGTCAGTTCTCCCGAAACTGATCAATAGATTCAACATAATCTCAAGCAGAGTTATTTATTTATTTAAAAAGAGAAATTGACATGCTGGTTCTAAAATTTATTTAAACATTTATTCATTGAATGATATTAGGATTATTTCCAGTTCTTGGCTATTATGAATGAAGCTACTATGAACATCTGCATGAAGGTTTTACATTTTTTTCCTGGATTAATAAAGCTTTAATTATATATACATCAAACACGGCACTAAACCATTTATCAGTATTTTGGCTAGCTTATGGATCCTCAGCATGGGAAACAGATGGGCAAAACAAAAGCAGACAAACGACACAAGTAAACCAAAAGAATGGCAATGCAGGGGCCAGCCCTGTGGCCGAGTGGTCAAGTTCGTGTGCTCTGCTTCAGCAGCTCAGGGTTTCACTGGTTCGGATCCTGGGGGCGGACATGGCACCGATCATCAAGCCATGCTGAGGCGGCGTCCCACATAGCAGAACTAGAAGGGCCTACAACTTGAATATACAACCATGTACTGGGGGAGGGGAAGGGGGGAGGAGGAGGAGGCGGAAGAGGGGGAGGGGTAGGGGTAGGAGGAAAGATTGGCAACAGATGTTAGCTCAGGTACCAATCTTTACAAAAAAAAAAAGTGGCAATGCTGATGCGAATGTAGTGATATTGGTATGCTCTCTAATGTGGGTAACAATTTAAATTGGCATAATCTCCTTCTGGACAGGAATTTGACAATCTGGACATAAGAACATTCTTCCTTTCTGACCCAATTCTCATTCCTAAGCTTTTTATTTTGAAATAGTTATAGACTCACAGGAAGTTGAAAAAATAATACAAAGAGGTCCATGTATCCTTCACCTGTTTTCCCCCAAAGGTAACATCTTACATATTTTACAAAATCAGGAAACTGACAATGGTACAATCTATAGACCTCATTCAGAGTTCACCCATTTTACACACTCATTTGTGTGTGTGTGGTTCTATATAGGGCTAATACATGTATAGATTTGTGGAACCACTGCAACAGGCAAGACACATAAAAGTTGCAGCACCACAGAGGTTTGCTGGACATCCCTTCAGAGTCATACCCCGTCTACCCTTCCCTGCCTCCATTCCTAACTCCCAGAAAGCACTAATCTGTTGTCCATTTCGAGAATTTTATTACATCAAGAATTTTTTATAAATGGAATCACATATTGCATAACCTTTGATTGACTTTTCCTACTCAGTATAATGCCCCTGAGACTGAGGTTCATCTGAGTTGTGGTGTATACCAACAGTTCACTCCTTTTGGAGATTCACCCTTTTTAAAAAGCTCACTCCTTTCTACTGCTGAGCAGTAATCCATGGTATAGCCACACTTTGTTTAACCACTCACCCACTAGAAGACATCTGGATTGTTCCCAATTTTAGGCTATTATAAAAGGAGCTGCTATGAACATTCAGGTACAGGTCTCTGTGTGGACACACATTTTCATTTCTCGGGGATAAATGTCCAGGAGTAGGATGCAGGATTGTATGGTAAGACTAAGTTTATTTTGAGAACATCAAAATGATTTATTTCATAATGGTGAATTATAAAATATGTTCTCATCAAATTAAGAACTGAATTCCTGAAATATGAAGTTCACTGTGGCCAGAGAGGTTGGAGTTCTCTTTGTAATACTGCAGATTATTTTAGAAATATTTAAGCAATCTGTGTAATTTTTAAAACAGCTTTATTAATATTTAATTACTATAAAATCTGTCCATTTAAAATGTATAATTCAATGGCTTATAGCACATTCAGAGCAACCATTACCACAAATTTTATTTTACTTAATTTTTTTGCTGAGGAAGATTTGCTCTGAGCTAACATCTGTGCCAATCTTCCTCTATTTTGTATGTGGGTCACCGCCATGGCATGGCTGCCGATGAGTGGTGTAGGTCTGTGCCCAGGAACTGAACTCAGGCCACCAAAGCAGAGTGCACCACACTTAACCACTAGGCCATGAAGCCAGCCCCTACCACAAATTTTAGAACATTTTCATCACTCCCAAAGGAAACCCCATACCCATTAGCAATTAATCTCAACTTCTCCACACAAACTCAGCCCTAGGTAACCACTAATCTACTTTCTGTCTCTATACATTTGATTATTCCACGTTTCATACAGATGGAATCATATAATATGTGGTCTTTTGTGAATAGTTCAATGTTTTTTGAGAAACTGCCAAAACTTTCTCCAGCATGGCTGTAACATTTTACATTCCCACCAGCAGTGCATCACAGATTCAGTTTCTTTGCATCTCCCCCAGGATTTGGTATTTGTTATTTCTGCCATTTCAATGGGTGTATAGTGCTAGCTCATGGTAGTTTCGATTTACATTTCCTGAATACTTAATGATGTCGAACATCCTTTCATATGCTTATGTGCTATCCATATACTCTGGTGAAATATCTGCTCATGTTTTTTTGGTCATACTCTTACTGGACTGTGTTTTTACTGTGGAGTTTTGAGAGTTCTTTATGCAATTTTACATATATTCTGCATACAAGTCCTTTGTCAGATAGGTAGCTTGAAAATATCATCTTCCAGTATTTAGCTTGTTTTTCATCCTCTTCACAGGGTCTCTTACAGAACAAAAGTCTTTAATTATAGTGAAATCAAATATATCAATGTTTTCTTTTACAGGTCTTGCTTTTGGTGCCACGTATAAGAAAGATTTGCCAGGCCCCAAGTCCCAAAGAATTTCTGTGTAAAACTTCTAGCAGTCTTATAGTTGTACATTTAAATCTCTGATCCACTTTGAAATAATTACTTTTCACATGAGGCCAGGCTCTTTGCTGGGCGAGGGGCAGGGCCGGTAGTCTCTGGATGTCCGATAGTTGTAGCACCGTTTGTTGAAAGGGGTATTTTAAAAATTGCTTTTTTGCTTTTGTCAAAAATCAGCTGGGCATATTTGTGTGGGTCTATTTCTGGGTTTTCTGTTCTTTCCAATCGATCTGCGCATCTTCTCTCTCTGACATCACCATGCTATCTTGATACCTGTGGCTATACATTAATTCTTAAAATCAGGGAGCATGAGTCTTTCTATGTTACTCTTCACTCAGAATTATTTTAGGTAGTCTAGTTCTTTTGCCTTTCCACACACATTTTAGCATAAGCTTGCCTACAATTTCAAAAAACACGGCTGGGAATTTCATAGGAATCGTGTTAAATCTGTATATCAATTTGGGGAGAACTGACATCTTTGCTATGTGAAGTCTTCCAATCCGCGAAATAGGGTACATCTCTCCATTTAGTTAGTTCTTTGATTTATTTTATCAGCCTTTTAAAAATTTCAGCATACAGTTTCTGGACATGTTTTGCTAGATTTATACCTAACTATTTAATTTTGGGAAAGGGATTGTAAATTGTTTTAAATTTCAGTTTCAATGTATTAAATGCTAATATTTAGAAATAGCACTGATTTTTTGTGTGTGTGTGAGGAAGATTGGCCCTGAGCTAACATCTGTTGCCAATCTTCCTCTTTTTGCGTGAGGAAGATATTTGCTGAGTTAACATCTGTGCCAGTCTTCCTCTATTTTATATGGGATGCTGCCACAGCATGGCTTGATGAGCAGCGCTAGGTCTGTGCCTGAGATCCGAACCTGCAAAACCCGGGACACTGAAGCGGACCATGTGAACTTTACCACTATGCCCCAGGACTGGCCCCTATATGACTAACTTTTATGTTTTGATCTCTCCTGTAAGCATGAGGAACTCACTCAGATTAGTTCTAGGAGCTTCTTTATGTATTCCTTCAGATGTTCTACTGAGAAGTCATGTGTCTGTAAAGAGGGATAGTTTTATTTCTTCCTTTCCAATCTGGATGCCATTGTGCTGGATGATACAGTATTAGGAGTATGGACTCTGGGGCCAACTTACTTAGATTTAAATCAGGGCTCTGGCACCTACTGCCTGCACAGCTTTGAGCAAGTTTTTCGCTGCTTTGTGCCTCAAATTTCTCATCTATCAAATGGAGATATTAACACCTACTTAATAGGGTTATTGTGAGTTAAACGGGTTACCAGCTATAAAGTGCCTAATAGTCCTTGGCACACAGTAGGAAAACAAATATTACCTATCATTACTGTATGAAGTTGCAGCATATCATTAACAATATGGTATCCATGATAACTACTAAACAGGATACTTTAGTACTGTCATAATGACTGTCCACTTTACAGTGAATTGGCAGAAAAGTGAATGAGTGAATCTGGACCATAGGAAATCAATAATTTCAAGGGAATAACATGAAGTGTGATAGGAAACTTAAGCATGACTCATCACAACTATTATATTCACAGACTTAAGATATATACATATTTTCCTCATTTTAACAACTATGAAATCAGGACGTGACTTTAAAATAATGGTGTGTAGCATGTTTTCTCAAAGTGATGGTACATTCTTACAATCCATGGTGTCCCAGATTTGATGAAATGTAGTCATCACTCTATCAATTGTAGGCAATAATTCAGTGAAACCACCAGGTAGTAAATCCATCATTTTATAGCCTCAAAATAAAGTGATCAGAAAGAGGTGAGACAGTTCTGGAGGGTGCAAACATCCAAATGGTATTCATGGGAATGGATGGCGAAAGAGAGTATATATAAAAGCTATTAGAGGACTCTGGGAGGACTGTCTCCATACGCAGATAACGGCAGTGGCGCCATCTGTCTGATGTGACTATTTTGGAACTCTAGAGTCTATTCAAAGGCTTGCAACTTCCAGGAGAAGACTTAAACTGTGGTTAATTTCAGTCAGTTTTGGCACTTAGCATGGCAGTGGCCACCCGTCCCCTACTCCTCATTCCTGTGTCAGGAAGCTTTGCACATGTTCCTGTTTTGTGCTCAGGTCTTAATTGATAGAGCTGACTGAGTGAGGACATGCAGAGTTCAATGCCATTGAAAGAAAAGTTTAACGTTATTCACAGTTCCCTTGAAATGACAGGCACAGTGTACCATGAAGGGCCACATGAAATGTGTCACATGCAGGCACAAGGAAGCAGAGAGAAAGAGAGAGAACTGGGACTATGCCCTCATTGCTGGGTTAGTAGAAAGAAAAGGGATGTCCCCTACTGGGCAGGAAGTGAAAATACACATTCTATGGTTTGTGGTTGCAAGGTTCCTTGGCTTGCAGGGAAGATGGAAACATCTTTGGCCGTTAGTTTGGCCCTGTAATAATGCATGCCAAACAGACAAATACAAAATCTAAGAACACAGTTTCAACAGTTCCAGGAGCAGCTTGTATGCAATTTGTGGGAGCAAAGATAGGCAATAAGGACTCTGTCCTTCAAATATCGGGGCTCTGTGTTCCGATCACCAGTTACCACTTCTGATCGTGGAGGAACAGACACTGAGCCAGGCAGCCATTATTGCAAGGCTCCCATTGTTGTGAGCATTTCCCCCACAGCTGAAGCAATTTTGAGGCGGAGCTAAAGGGCCAGCACGTTTTTACCCCTTTCATTTTTCTCTTTTTCCCCTCTTGAGAGCCAGACATTTAAGGACTACACCATTAGAAAAAGCAACCACATATATGGGGAAATTTAGAAAGTCACATGTATGCCCAGGAACAGGTGTGGGCTCAGAAAAGACCTGAGAAGACCTTAAGTTTACACCTCAGGCTGATCCTCAGCACAGAGACAGCCTAGAACAATCAAAAACCCAAAAATAATAAATAAAACAATAACAAAAAACAGAAAATTCTGGGGAAGGGGGAGAATCTGATTTCCAGTTACTACTACTACATTATTAGATTCAAATATCCAGTTTTCAACAACAACAAAAAATCACAAGACATACAAAGAAACAGGAAAGTATGGCCCATTCAAAGAAAAAAGTAAATCAACAGAAACCATCCCTGAGAAAGATCAGATGGCAGACCTACTAGACAAAGACTTTAAAACAACTGTCTTAAAGATGCTAAAAGAACTAAAGGAATATGTGGAAAAAGTTAAGAAAATGATATATGAACAAAATGGAAATATCAGTAGAGACAGAAAACATAAAAAGAAACCAAAAGGAAATTCTGGAGCTGAATATTACAATAACTAAAATGAAAAATTCACTAGAGGGATTCAAAAGCCGATTGGAGCAGGCATTAGAATGAGCAAACTTGGAGATAAAATAAGTGGAATTGGGGGCCAGCCCTGTGGCTGAGTGGTTAAGTTCGTTTGCTCCGCTTCAGCAGCCCAGGGTTTCACCGGTTCAAATCCTGGGCGTGGACATGGCACTGCTCATCAGGCCATGTTGAGGCGGTGTCCCACATGCCACAACTAGAAAGACCCTCAACTAAAATATACAACTATGTACTGGGGGGATTTGGGGAGAAAAAGCAGAAAAAAAAAAGATTGGCAACAGTTGTTAGCTCAGGTGCCAATCTCTAAATAAACAAATAAGTGGAATTGTCGAGTTGAGGAAAGAAAGAAAAAAAACTGAAGAAAAGTGAACAGAGCCTAAGGGACCTGGGGGACACCATCAAGTGGGCCAACACACACATTGTGGGAGTCCCAGAAAGAGAAGAAAGGGAAAGGGACAGAGAGATTATTTGAAGAAATAATGGCTGAACACTTGCCAAATTAGGTGAAAGACACTAATATAAACATCTAAGAAGCTTAATGAACTCTTAGTAGGATGAACTCAAAGACAGCCACAGTGATGCACACTGTAATCAAAATATCGAAAGCCAAAAGACAGAATCTTAAAAGCACCAAGAGAGGTAACTTGTCAAGTATAAGGCATCACGAATAAGATTATCAGATTTCTCACTGGGAACTTTGGAGGCCAGAAGGCAATGGACTGAAATATGCAAAGTGTTGAAAGAAACAAAAAGAACCACCAAAAATCTTACATTCAGCAAAAATGTCTTTCAAAAGTGAGGGAGAAATCAAGACATTCCCAAATAAACAAAAGCTGAAGGAGTTTGTTACCAATAGACATGCCCTGCAAGAAACGGTAAAGTGTGTCCTTGAGGTTGAAATGAAAGGAAACTAGACAGTGACTCAAAGCCGTATGAAGAAATAAAGATGTCAGTAAAGGTAAATATATAGATGATTATAAAAGCCAGTATTATTGTAACTTTGATTTGTAATTCTACTTTTTGTTTTCTGCATGATTCAAGAGACTAATACTCAAGTGTCCATCAACAGATGAATGGATATACACACAAAGGAATATTATTCAGCCTTAAATAGGAAGGAAATTTTGGCGTATGCTACACACACCATGGATGAATCTTGAAGATGTCATGCTAAGTGATATAAGCCAGTCACAAAAGACAAATACTGTATGATTCTACTTATATGAGGTACCTAGAGTAGTCAAATTCACAGAGACGGAAAGTGGAATGGGGTTGCCAGGGGCTGGGGGCGGGGAGGAACAGGGAGTTGCTTAATGTGCGTAGAGTTTGTTTTACAAGACGAAAAGAGTTCTGGAGATGGACGGTGGTGATGGTTGCACAACGGTGTGTATGTACTTACAGCTACTGAACTGTACACTTAAAAGGGGGTAAGATGGTAAATTTTATGTTATGTGTAGATCACCACAATAAAAATATTGGGAACAAATGTTACTAGAGTGAACAGCAGTGAGGTGTTAACTGGGTAATTAGATTGGGTTAGATAGACATAAGGTTCTGGCTATTAGGGAATGTTTCCCTCAAGAAGTGTTATTTAAACTGACGGTTAAAGAATAACAAGGCAAAGAAAGGAGAAGGAGCATTCAAGGTAGAGGAAACAGCACTTACACTGAGTAGTAAAAGAACTGATTCATTAACAGTTCAAGGTAAACTAGGAGTAATCTCAAAAGAACTGCCTACTAACACAGCAATAAAACAACGTTCTCATTGAACTGATAATCTGACTTTAATTGTTTGATAGTTTCGTTTATATTTAATTTGAGAAAGGGTTTGGTTCTATAGTTGTATAAAAATCAAAAGCAGGATGAATTATTTACTTTTGAGGTTATAATTTAGAATAAAAATTACCAAATCAACAGAGAGGTGTCTGTAGCAGTCTTCCCGAGGAATGCTATGAAGGCCTGAAATGAGTAATTTTAGTTTACGGCAATAAGCACAAAGAATACATTTTTAGGAAAGTATACCAGGAACTATCAGGCTGGAGAACTTCCAAGTGGAAATTCCAAAGATTAGCGTCTGTGCAGGCTGAGCTAAGACCGAGAGAACACAGCAAACTGATCTGCAAACTACTAAAAGGTTTCATTTTGGTTTGGTATTTCAGGATTGAGTCTCTTTCATTCAGGAAGAGAATCAGGCAACAAGGAAAACCCAGTGTCTCCTGGCAGAGTTGAAGCATACAACCAGTGCCCAATCAAAGCTGCTCCACAATACTGCCTAGAAGAGTCGAAGGACAAAGAAAAGTACGTGTATGTATGTATACACATACGTGTGTGTGTCCATATGCATTCATATAGGCACACACATATCTATACATGTGTATATCCTCGATATAGACAGGAATATTTGAATTCATATTTATTAATACTAAACACTTTCCACAGCTGCATCTGTGGAAAAGGGCTTTGAAACTGCAGCTTAAAACCTGTTAGCTAATCATTTATAAACAAAACATGAAAACGATAAAAAGGGGCTAGCCTGGTGGCACAGTGGTTAAGTTCGCATGTTCTGCTTCAGCGGCCCAGGGTTTGCCAGTTCAGACCCCAGGTGCGGACCTGTGCGCCGCTTGTCGAACCACACTGTGGCAGATGTCCCACACATAAAATAGAGGAAGATAGGCATGGATGTTAACTCAGGGCCAGTCTTCCTCAGCAAAGAAGAGGAAGATTGGTGGCAGATGTTAGCTCAGGGCTAATCTTCCTCAAAAAAAAAAAAAAGAAAGAAAGAAAACCATAAAAAAGTCCAGCTGACTTTAAGTACAAAACAAAGAATTCCAAAGAGCAGTTTAAGCAAACTATTTTCATAGTTGTAAAAGGCAATTAAATTTCAATCTATATTTTAGTACAAATTTCATCCCAAAATAAGTTTATTTATTTTTTTCGGGATCCAAACTGGAAAACTCCAGGCTGCCCAAGCGGAACATACAAACTTCACCTCTGCACCACCCAGAGGCCAGAAAGCTTATTTTTAAAGCTGATCAGATCCATTCATTTGCTAACCATTTATTGAGGCAGCACCTTGTCCTTAGCAAAGGCAATCAAAGTCCCTGTCCTCTTGGAGGTTACATTCTAGTGAGGCAGAGAGATTATAAACAGAAATAAAACATATGTTGGAGATGATAAGATCAATGGAGGAACAAGTAGACAGTGCAGGGGGCTGCAATTTTAGCACAGAATGTTTCCTACAGTATTAAAGTGGGTTTGAGTGTATCACTTCTTAAGTGGGAAAAATTGAAATGTGTTTATATAATAAACATTACTAAAGACAATTAAATGAACTTTAGTTTTAACATACTAGTGTTTTTACTTAAGTCACTATTTTATCATATCTTTAGCACTGCATTATTTAAAAATTTTCTAAGTGGGTTTGTGAGATTGCTGTGAAAGAGATTTTCAAGACCAAAAGAGTTGGGGAGTGCTGTTACATGATTGTGAAACTGCTGCTCAGCCGCACGCGGCTCGTCTCTAGATCAGCGCACGCGGCTCGTCTCTAGATCAGCGGCTCTCCCCGCAGCCAGCGAAGATCCCACCCCCAGAACATTGGGCAGTGTCTGGAGACGTTCTTGGTTGTCATAACTGGGGAGGGTGCTACTGGCATTTATGGAGTAGAGGCCAGTTTCCAGGACAACTGTCCACAACAAAGAACTATCTGGCCCCAAAGGTCAATAGTGCTACGGTTGAGAAACCCTGCTCTAGACAGAAGGACACGCAGACAGACAACCGTGATGATGCGGTGGGCGCTGCTGGAGAAGCCCGGTTCGGCGCCAGGGGACGAGAGTGAGCACGTGGCGGTAGAGGAGACAGGCGCAGGCAGGGAGCCCGGCCTCGAGGGAGAGGAAGGCTGAGCCGCGAGGACTCCAGAAGGCAGGCGGAGCAGGGGGCTGGACGCAGGGACGCGCGGGGTCGGCAGGGAGCAGCAGGCTCCGAGCAGCCGCGGTCACACCCTGTTCCTTTCGAGCGCTTAACTCGATGTAACCAATGTAACCTTAGAAAGTTATATGTAAATCCAATCGCATTTCAAAGTATAAAATTCTTCAATTTCCATATATCAAATTCACTTAACACAAGACGCTCCCTCCCCCAGTGTATAAATCCCAACAGTATCACCCCGCCTTCTGCAAGTAATGTGGGGGAGGCAGCGGGGCCCAGTAGACAGAGCGTTAACCCAGGCTCCCCAGACTGCCCGTGACCTGGGGGAGAGGGGACGCCCGGCCCGGCTTGGGAGCCTCGGTCCGGGAACGCAGGGCGGCCTAGACGGCGCCGAAACCCTGGGTGCACATCGCTGCGCCATTCCACCCCGAACGCGCTCCACCGTCAGAAAAGGGCTGTCATCTTCTATTTTCGTCTTTGCATAAGTAGTTACCTTCACCTAAAATGCTTATCTTTCCCTTCCCCAAATTCTATTTATCCCGTTATTTCTAAAATTACCTTTAAAAAACAGAGGTAAAGTTTACCTCCACTGAAATTCAGATAACGTACTAGGCGCCGAGGGCCGTGACCCGCAGCCCCGCGCGCGCGCAGCCCCCGCCGGGACGCCTTCCGTCGGGCCCCTCCCGCCGAGGCGGCCCCGCGCCCACCCCGCCCGCCGCCCCGCGCGAACCCCGGCCCAGGGACGGCCTCGCCGGGCCGGGCCCCCTCTCGGCTCACTGCAGCTCGCCAGCCGCGGCCTGGAGCCCCTGGCTGAGCCCCTTCCCCCTCGCTGCTGTGGAGAAAGGGCGGGAAACGGGCACACACGCACCACCGGCGCCAGGCCGCGGAGGGGCTCGCAGACCACCCGCTCCCACGCGCCAGCAAGGCCACTCACCCGCCACGCGTGCGCAGTCGCCCGGGAGCGCCCCGCGAGCAGGGGGCGGGGCCGGGCCGCGCAGCCTGCGCGCACGCGCACACCTTCCCGCCGAGGGCGCTCCAAGGCTGGGGACGCAGGTGCCCGGAGGCGTCGGTCCCGCGCAGAGGCGCCGCAAGGGCCGGGGGCGGCTGGGAACCGTTCCCTCAGCTTCTCTATCTTATCAGTTGTCTCCAAGAATGATGGCAATGAAAACATATTTAAGGTTTTAATTAGATTCCCTTCAAGCTAAACGCATTCCAAGAAACCTATTTTGCACTTTCGCGTAGATGTACCTTTCACAAACATTAATCAAGGTTTCGTCTGTCTCGTCTCCTCAGTCTTATAATAGAGAAATTAAGACATTAAATTGAGGCTTCATAATAGTGATAGGATTAGAAAAAAATCCTTTAAACTCTGCACTTTAATCAGACATCCTCCTCAATATGATTTGCCTTCCCAAACTTAACGTGGTTAATATGTCTAGCTATATGCATTTTTCATTTTGGGACTAGCTGCAAAGAATGCAAGAGATGTAAATGAGTGCAAGATGTGACGGGTGAACAGGTGATGTAGACAGCTGTCTTCATGCTGAAATAAGACCAGCTACTAAATTGGCCAATAATCCAATTGAGGCAACAACATTCTCTATGAAAACGATTCAAAATGGGGGATACTTTTGGTCAGCAGACTTGCAGTTAATCTTTCAGAGCCTTCAAAGTGTTGAGTGCATTCATCAACATGTATATTAAAACACTTAGCAAAGTACCTGACACCTAACAGGCACTTATAAAAAGTAAGGTACCCTTCCAGCTTGGCAGCTACCAAATCATAAGTGATATATTTATCTTCCATTCCCCAAGGCAATCAATCTATATTATGTTCCTACCTTCCTTTCCGTCATTTTCTTTACCAATTTCATTATCTTGCTAAGTTTTATACATTCTGCTGAATAGCTTTAAATCCTTTAAATAAGGTGAAGATATAAATGAATTTCTCAGCTGTCAAATGATGCCATTCAGTAGTGCATAAGACACGTTTACAACTTTGGGAGAACCATAATTTCTATTTTAAATATTGTTTCAAAATCTATAGCTACAGGTTTTATTTTTCCTTTGACTGCTTTGAATTGACAAGTCTATTAAACCAAATATTTCAAAATCAGGTGTAACTTAGCAAAGGAGCAGGAAAAGAAAATATATAAAACAAACTCAGATCAATAACATGAACGAAGAAACAATAACCAACTTTTATGACAGTGTAATTTTTTACAGAAGTAGTGTTCTATACATAGCAGACTTCCTTGGCTTATAATTTAACAGAAAAGTTTATGTAGAAGCAAATTTGTTTGGTTTGAAATAGATCTCTTTAAGTTTTCAAAGTTTCAATTGCTTTCATGGCACATGAGACGCAACAGTTATCTTCATGTAATGTGTATTACTATATGTTGTTTTTATACTCAAAGTGACCACACAGGTCAGGAAGTTCAAATAGTTTTACCTCCACCAACAGTGCTGACTGCTCAGACAGCGTCACAGTAATACATGAAGATTAAAATTTTCCTAGTGAAACATTTGCATTGTAATTTAATGGTTTTTGCAAGTCATAAAAAATTAAATATCAAAGGCAATTTTATTCTCATTGAAAATTACTTGTCAAGTTAAACTGGACTTGAAAGATGCTTTCAAATCAGTTTCAGTTCACCAACTATTTATGTACTCAGAAATGAGTTTGTTCATCTTTCTACTCCTCAGAAATGGTATATAAAAGAAATGGAGATAACTCTGGAAAGATCTCTTAGGATAAAGATGAAGCTAAACTCAGTGTTCCTTTTTAAAAAAGAACTAGTAATTACCTATAATTACAAGAACACAGATTCAGGTGTTTTTCTTCCATTCTTCAAGTGCTTTATCACCAAATTACTCAAAGTAACGTAAGCATGTTGCAAAGGATGTTCCCTACACTTCTAGTCCCATAAGATGCTTTGAGGAGAAGCTATTCAATAAACTGAGGAAAATCTGATAAAGATCTCAGTTTCACAATGTGCGTTAGTAAAGTAAAGGCTTTAACCTCACACAGTAAAGAAACTTGTTTTATTTCTCCAATTTATTTGATAACAGCTAAGTTATAAAGAATTAGTGATGCATGAAATTCACTTTGGGAATCACTGTTAGTATTTTTGTTGTTGTAGGAATAATAGCATGTTCACCACTGACTATAAATAGACCAATTTTCTCATTTAAAAAGGAAGACACAGTAAACAATATAGGGAACTCCACCACAATACTACCTGGCGGTGTGGATGGGCTCGGGAGTCACATTACACTGACGCGAGGTTACCACAGTACTTAAAAACAAGTAGTGACTACTGGGTATGGGGCTTGTGTTAGGACACATTTATCTAATGGAGCAAAGGTGTTCTTGGAAATAATCTTTAAATATGATGGAATTTACTGAGTAGCTACTACTATATTTTATCCATGACTGTGTTCTAAAGTTTTTCTTTGGGAAGAATCAACAACATTTATGGTCCTAAAAGAGTTGACAGGTGTGTGGAAATTAATGTAAACCCTAAGTAGCTTAGTTAGGAATTGAATCTGGGCTTCTCTGCCTCTCCCCAGTTCAAAGAGCTCTGCCAGCTCAGTCCTCAGAATAAACCATCTGGGGCAGTGCAGTTGTGAGCAGGTGTACAAATGAACACTGGCAGCCTAAGCTCTTGGGCTTAATAAAAGGAATATTTGAAGACTAACCTGGCAAAGCAATCAGAAGCAAACACTCTCAAAACTTAAGAAAACTGCTAACTACCATGGGAATAAAAATACTTAGCTCAGAAGCTGGCCTGGTGGCGTAGTGGTTGGGTTCGCACGCTCCTATTTGGCAGCCTGGGGTTTATGGGTTTGTATCCTAGGTGTGGACTTATGCACCACTCATCAAGCCATGCAGTGAAGGCATCCCACATACAAAACAGAGGAGGACTGGCACAGATCTTAGCTCAGTGACAATGTTCCTCAAGCAAAGAAAAAAAATACTTAGCACATCCCTTTCTAAGCTCTCTCTCTCCAGGTTTTTCATTTATGAACTCTGGAAAGCATCAGTGACTTATCTCAGGTTCACTCTTATGCTAGATGTTAAAAATAATTTACAGAGAGAGTTCAGCAGGAAGTTGATTTATGTCCTAGAACTGAGAGAAGTATGCTGCCATTAGTACTTTATGGAATTTTCAAGCAAAAGATTTTCTCATTGTTTTCATATGAATATGCCATTTGCTTTCACTTAGTTTTAAAAGAAAGTCAAAATGGGGCGGGGGGGGGGGGGGGGGCGCTGCAGCACCAGCCCAGTGCCGTCAGTTTAGTTTTCATGCTCTGCTTCGGCAGCCAGGGGTTCGCTGGTTCGGATCCCAGGTGCAGACCCATGGCACTACTTATCAAGGGGTCGCACATATTAAAAAAAATAGAGAAAGATGGGTACAGACGTTAGCTCAGGGCTGATCTTCCTCAGCAAAAAGAGGAGGATTGGCAGCAGATGTTCAGTCAGGGCCAATCTTCCTAAAAAAAAAAAGTCAAACCAGGGCCAGCCCAGTGTCATAGTGGTAGGGTTTCCATGCTCCACTTTGGCAGGTTCAGATCCCAGGCATGGACCTACACACTGCTCATCAAGCCATGCTGTGGTGGCGTCCCACATGGAGAGTAGAGGAAGACTGGCACAGATATTAGCTCAGGGACCATCTTCCTCAAGCAAAAAAAGAGAAGATTGGCAATTGGCAATAGATATTACCTCAGGGCCAATCACCCTCACCCTCATGAAAGAAAGGGAAGGCAAGGAAGGGAAGGAAGGAAAAGGAAGACAGGAGAGAGGGGAGGGAAGGGGAGAAGGGGAGGGGAGGAGGGAGGGAGGGAGGGAGGGAGGGAGGGAGGAAGGAAGGAAGGGAAATTGAACTGCCATTTGAGATTACAAAGAACACACAAGACCCAATCTGGGATCCTACATGTAAAAACAAAAATGTTTCATAATCTAATCCGTGCACCAAAGGCATCATTCATTAATGCATTCAATATAAGCCAACTGTGTTTTCAGAGAGCACCATTATTTAAAAAACAATATCAGATTTTTATATTTGGGACCTTTAAAATCATCTATGGCTCTCTCAAATGACAAATGATTAGCCTGTGCCTAAGGTCCCACCCTTAATAATAAAAGAGGAGAAACAAAAACTCAACACACACTCTACTTAGTCCTCTTAAATAACCTAATTGTTCTTTATCCATCCTTGGAGTGGAATCAAATCTCAATATAACCTAAGAGATACCATTATAAATCAATGAATATCCAAAGCAAAATCAAGTTTAAAATAAATATATTTTCAAAATGCATTTTCTTTCTTAAAATTTCAACTTTTCACTGCATATGTTTACAAGATTTAAGAGCAGGTAAAGGGTGAAAGTCTGTCTGACACACAGCAGAATGGTAATTTTCCACCTTCCCTGAAAGGCCAAAAAGAATGACCCAAACTACTAAATGGATTTACTACAATATGCCCCAAATCCAATGATTTAATTAATAACTCTGAAATTGTTTCTAAGACTGTGAGCTGAGATAAAAATAAATGTGCTCAATACTAGAGAATATAAACAAACCTTTGATTTTCTTTCTGAATCCTGGACATTCTATTAGGATTGGGTGTTCTCCTGGAAGGTAATATTTCTATTTTATCTATACAGATATGTCCTGACATCTTTTATTTAAAATTATTTTACAACTGTGTAATGTCCCCAGTGTCAATCATCCTATGATGGTAAAAGAACCAGTACCATTTCAATAAGTTTCATAAAATAGTCTAGCTAAATACCCATGAACAAATCACACATGATCAAAACAAAAATGTAATAAAAATATTTAGTGAAAAGACACACTTTAACTCCAATTTATGGATTTAAAAAATACAAATAAAATTTTATCAATTTGATATTCAGCTTGTAACTGGCTTAATACATAGCCTTAATTTATTTCCTAAAATCATATTGTAGCATCTTTTGAAAAATTAAATGCAACTTTATACCTTCATTAGTAATGTTAATAGAGGTAAATATTTAAACAGTAACACTTGTCCCTGGGTCTCTTAAAAAAACTGAAAAGTCTTAGTGTAAGTTTAAAATTTTAATATTTATAAATTTAAAAAATTTTACACGTGCTGAATGGTAGCAGTGCTAACATTTTGCGACCATTAAACCACAAACTCACTGCATGGAGCTTTTTTCTTTGTACAGAGAACCAAATCACAATACCAATATTTGTAATTTGTCATAATTTTATGTGGTAAAAGACACCACACCAGGAAACCTGGGCTCAGAACACACTTGAGGTCAGATCCCAATAGGTACATAGTGCAGATTCAGTATTTAATTCCAGGCTAGGAAAATCAGCTATTAGTACATATCTGACAGCTCCTAATAGCTAAGAGGTCTAAGAATAGAGTCTGAAAAGGAACAAACAGAACCTCTCCAGTGCTGGGAAGGCCTGGGAATAGGTGAAGAGCAAACCACGGCGGATGAGGTGCATAAAGATGGTTTGCTACCAGTATGAGCCTCAGGAGTCTTAAGACTGACATTAGTGCACGCTACACCTCCCAATCCCCACCGAAGCTGCCTCAGAATCCTTCAGTTTTACAAAGACTTACATACAGAGAGCTAGAGGCCAGAAACAGATCACTTCATCCGTCCTCTTCAGAAGAGAATGGATGCCCATTATTCAGCTTATATCTTTACCTGAACCAAATATATTCTTTGGCTAACTGTGTCATAGGTTCCCATTATAATCCATCAGGAATACTTCACATTTCTTACATGTAAATTAAAATGTTTAAAATTCAACTCGAACCACGGCACTTCAAATCAATTTGAGCTCAGCAATATACCCTAATTTGGACATTATTTAATTTTAGAAAATCAATTTTTAAAGAATTCTTAAATGCAGTGTTTCCAGAACATAGTTACCAAGTCAGAGAATATCCACTTACATTTTAAAATAATTTAAAACATTATATCCTCAGTCAAGCTATGTTGTTTTGTAGAAGAATTTACAGAAAATTATAATGTGAAAAACTCATATCCAAAACACTTCTTTATTCTCTGGTTTAAAAAAAAAAAAAACCCTAAGAAGTATTGAAGTTCCTTCTGTCTTAAGGGTTTGATATTTTATTTAGGAACCAATAACCATAATTATCTGTCAGAGACAGCTAACTTATAAGGTCTAATAACAGCCACCTCTTAACGACAGGGGTGGCAAACAGAAAGAAGTAAAATTGTAATAGACAAAAATAGCATTTTAAGGGTTCAATCAACACTGTATACTAGGACACTCAAACCTGAAATCCTTGAAACTGACAGCTAGTTCTCCTCAATACTTGAGGGGTTCATACAAGTATTAACAGAAATGGGAAATACGGTGATAATAGAAATACAAAGACTTGACAGTTTTGGTAAAAGAGAAAGTTCAAAGACTGTAAGGGGAGTGTTAAATAATGCTGACTGGGGGGAAATTACAAAGATGCTTGGTTTTGAAATAAAAATTGTCAAAAAAAAGTACAGACCATCTCAGCTGAACAGAGTACTATAACATAATTAGATACATGATTTACAATGAAGTAAGACTAAATCCTTAAAATTAGTTTGAAAAAAATTGCAAAGTTTTTTTACATAAGATGTCACACTTTATACCAGACAAAAACTCAATGCAGTGATGTTAACATGCCACTGTCTTCCAACAGATTAAGAGACAGCAGGGCAGAAAGACCCAAATAACTGTGTTGAAAAGGACATTGTCAAATACTGTTATAAGTAGTTTAGCTACCCAGGCAGCCACCCATCCAGAAGGACCATAAAAGCAAGCCAATCTTTTTAACAGAGCTATAAGAATATAGTTACAGGTGCTGTTACATGGATATGAATTGTGAAAGTACAAATCCTTAGTGATTGTGCTTTGGGACTCCGTAGAGATTGTGCCTTGGGAAACAAATGGGCCAAGGAAGATAAAAGCAAACAAAGAATGAACTGAAAACTAGAGGTTAAAGGATACTATATATATGAACAACAGAAATTTTATAAAACACAAAATTCTAAAAAATCATACTCCAGTGTCCCTTTAACATATATAAAAAAGGGGCACAAATAATGTTTTTGTTTTTAAAATTCTTTTGACAACTTAATAGTCAGTTTTAATAGTTAAAATCAATTTACTAGAATTAAGCCAGTATGCTTGACAACCACTGGGTCAAGAGCATTAAAACAAAACCCCCTAAAAATGAGAAGCCAATAAACAAAGCTAAAGACAACTGAACAAAAGACCCAAACTAAACAAATATCCAATCAGGAAAACATACACACAAACACCCTGAAAAGAGTTTAGCTGTTACAATTAAGTGGCATCCCCATTACCTAAAAAATGGTGGTAGCTTTTTCCCCCCAATTTGCCACTAATCAACATTTTGGTGATATCTTAAGTATTATTTGGTCCAATCTAAAGTAAATCTTGTTTTAATTAAAAGTGATCTAATGAAATTGAAGTTTTGTAATAGCATCTGAGCAAATTTAGCAAATACATTTCTGTTTAGATGAAAGTTATTAAATACAGACGCCTTTTGATTTACCAAGGCATTCCTTTCCTATTCATTGTTATTTTTAATAATAACTTGATTACAGATTTGTCATGGCCAGTGGACCTATCCAGTCAGTTGTGTGTTTCAGCGCCCTTTGGCACAGGGACTATATTTATGACACAGAGAAACGCATAGCTCACTACTACTGAGAAAATATGATGGAGCTGGGAAATATAAAACATCAAGAACAATGCAAAACAAAGTGATCACTGCTGTCTATGACTTCAAGTTCTTTAAGGGAAAAAAAGAAGAAATCTAAAAATAAATGCATTGTTCAAAGTATTTTTAAAAATATAACAATATGCATATTTCATGAAGGGTACTATCAGTCTTTTCCTAGCTATCTTTTAAGATGTTTCTGCTCCACCACAGTTGTAACTGAATGGTGATCAAATTCAGAGAAATGTTCCTCAAAAAGTTGTGTCTCTAGGCTTTGCATTCACTTGTGGCTAACATCGCATGCGCAGGTTGGATGTAATTTTGATGTTCCAGTTTTGATAACTATAACTGTTAATAGCACAGAGTTATACAGAGTTTTGAACAGCATCATATGTGAAGGTGCATATGCTACACGCAATTCAGATAGTAACACTACTTTCAAGGACAGGTTAGCCTACAGATGTCAAGAACACAGCAGAAGGAGAAAGCCCACCCATGGGAAGCACAATTTCAGAGTCCGTCTGCACCAGAGTCCTCTGTCACTGTGCTGGGTGATGCTGACATTGCAGTGGGGAGAGTTTCATGTGCCTGTGGTTTATAAATTAACTTTCATTTCCATAATTTAAGCTGGCAGACAGAATTAAGGGGAGCATGGCAGCAGTATAAAAATCCTGATTAGAAAAATCAAGCTAGAGGACCTAAGGTGAATTTTTTAATCTCAAATTAAATTTACGTGGCTCCTGTGAAATGAGGATAATACCCATTCTAGCATAATTATTGCCCCTAATGCCCCAATGTATAACAGTCTGTATGAATCAATAATTCACATCCTTTAAAATAGTTATTGCTTAAGCAAACCATTCAGAGTAGATTATTACTCATCAGCTACATGGCTGGATAGAAACATACTCAAAAAATTAGACTACACATGAATGAGCCTTTCATTTCCCTCATAAACCCACACAAATACATGATCAGAAGGGCATAGCAGCTAACACCCTAAACCAACTCTGAAGCATCAAGACTTGATTTCATAAATCTGCTCCTTTTTGTATTTTCTTTTTAAAATTAAGGCAATGAAATGGCTACGGTTCCTAAACTTCTTGTTACGGAACAAAAATATACACGTATTTTCCTCCTCAAGTTCAGGCATCAGAGTATGATTAAAGACCTGTATTATGTGAAACCTCCAACACCAGGCTGATGTTACAAAAAGACAGTGAGGGATGGCCTGGTGGTATAGCGGTTAAGTTCATGCGCTCCACTTTGGAGGCCCGGGGTTCGCAGTTCTGATCCCTGGTGCAGACCTACACACCACTTATCAAGCCATGCTGTGGCAGGCATCCCACATACAAAATAGAGGAAGATGGGCACAGATGTTAGCTCACGGCTAATCTTCCTCAGCAAAAAGAGGAGGATTGGTGGTGGATGTTAGCTCAGGGCTAATCTTCCTCAAAAAAAAAAAAAGAAAAGAAAAGAAAGAAAGAAAGCAAGCGAGAGCGTGTGCTAAAAAGAAGTGTTTTTCCTCCTGCTGAATTACAAAGCTAATCATCAAAGGGAGGAAACATTTGAAAGCACAAAACCTCTTAAGAGTTTTCAGTGTCTTTTGCATGATTCAAAACTTTTGGGGTGGAGAGAGAGGAGCTTATTAAAATGAAGACTCCCAGGTCCAACAAACAGAAACTCTGACCCTGACAGTCTATAGTTGGGCCTAAGAATCTATCTTTTCAACCAGCTCCTCAAGCGATGCCGGTGCTCCATGGACATCATTTTGAGAAACACAGCCGAACATATGTCCATCTAATATTTAATAACAAAAATTCTAAACTTTGGCTAGCCACCTAATGTTTTGATAAAGGGGGAAAAGGCACTGAATATGTATTTCATGGTGCCCATATCTGTTTGCACATATATGGAATTTCGTTTTGAAATTTTTAAATCATCATTCAAAATCTACAAGACATATCTGACAAATTGTGGCTAACACCTAACAGCAGAAGCTGATTCAAAGTTGACCTCTCCTGTTCCACGGCATTACACATCAAGCGTTCAGGCTCTCCAGAATCCAAGATGGCCAAAGAACTGGAGAGCAGGACAAGACTCAAGTCAACTTACAGCAATTCAGTGCACTTTGCAGAAAGGATCTAATTAAGCATAAAGTTTTGTTGTTTATTTTACACAAAGGAGACCACCGACATTTGCCATAAATTCTTCTAAACTCTTTAGGAAGGCCACCTTCTGCTTCCGATCCAGCGTGGGAGGAGTGCTGCTTGCGGTGAGCTTATTGAAGGCATCTGCTAATCTCTGGTAAATAACTGGGTCTTGCTGACTGGAGAGTAACGTTTCAACCAATTCAGAATATTCAGCCTATTGAAGAGATAAAGTATACATAAGAACACGTTATCTTCCTCAAATATCACATAAGTAGACTGTATTAGCTCCTGGATCGTGGGATTCTAAAAAGCAGGGTCTAACAGCTCTTTCTAATAGTTAACATTTGCTCAAAGTTTACTAGATTCTAGGTACAGTTCCACTCTTTCACATTAATAACTCATTTTTTATAAACAATCCTATGAGGTAGGTATTGTTTATATTCCTGTTTTACTGATAAAAGTTCTTACATACAGTGAGATTACGTAATATGTCCAAGATCACACTGCCTTTAAAAAGCAAGAATCCAAGGCTGTCTGTCTCCAGATCCTATGTGATTACCAATTTTGTCATGTTGCCTCTTCTGTTTTCAAAGTACATTATTCGTATTTATTTTGCATTTTATACATAACCTAAGTCTGCAACCTGACTTTCAGCAGTTTCCCAGAGGTTTATATAAACACTTGTCGACAGGGTCCTGAAGACAGCAGATCCCCACAAATACAGACAGGAGTTGTTTGGGAGGAGGTGGCACAGTGGGAGGAGTGTATTTCAGTCCTTTCTCAAAGTGGAAGTAGGACGCTCTGCATGTGCAAATGTAGCTCCAATCCAGCACTGTCCCTGGTGGCTCTCGGAGCAAGGGCAGAAGGAGCACAACAAACACAGGAATGGGGGGGGGCGCGTGTGTGTGTATGTGCAGTTTTTTTACTTTTAATGCCCTCCATAATAAAGCCTTGTACAGAGGAGTGGGTGTGGGGTTAAGGGAAACTCAACCAGGGCAACTTTCCAAGATAAGCTCTCCTGAAAAAGAGCTGGTCTGTCACTATTTTTCATTAGCTTCTTGGGATGTCATGACAGACAAAAATAGTGAAGCCAAATGGAAAAAAGTAGTAAGGCATGGCCCCCCTGCCCGCCACCCACAAGCACAGAGCCAGGGTGGCTGCCCTAATCGCCCTATCCAAGGGACAGACCTGCTCACAGGGGACAATTATCAACTCAAATCATTTCCCTACTTTCAAGAAATGGTAGCGCCTCTGGGACCAGACCAGCAAGATCTACTACCCAATCCCAAGTGCCTGCTCTCTTTTCTACAATGAGTGAATATGTTTTTTAAAAAGGCAATCAGAATGATGGCTTATATATGTGGGGACAAGAAGCCTATTTCCCTAGTAAACAACAAGGAAGTCAAATGACAGAGAAATGGCACCATCTGCAGAAAGTACTATCTATAGAAGAGAGCAAGACATGAAGTCCCCCAACACCTTCAGCTTGGGGTGCAGATGGTGCAGGAAGTCTGCTGAAAGGGAGTCTTTAAGTAGGATGGAAGACCTCACCAAGATGCTGTCTTTTTAAAGAAGGAAAATAAATCAAATCCTGAGCGCCAGTCACAGCAAATGCTACAGCCTTCATACTTAAAATTTGAAAAAAGCAAAGCTTCTCTAGCCAATCACTTGATACTGCTGGACGTGTACATGCGCACAGGGGTCAGGGCAGCTGGGGGACTGGGAAACAGGCAGCTGACGATTCAACATGAGTCTTCTCACACAGCTGAGGGGCACCTCCTCTACTGCAGTGGGGAAGGGAGACAGGTGAGCCAGCATTAACTTTTCTTCTGTTCTATTAACCCCAAATCAGTGAGTGCATCAGAGTCTTTAAAGGCTCAAAAAAATTACACAGTTTTCTACAATATAATATGAAGCAATACACTATTTCCACACTGTAATATGAAATAATACACTGCTGTTTTCTATGCTTTCTGAAGGCAGACGCCTCTGGGTACTCAGTCTCATTCATCCTGTTCCCCTTACAAAACTGTGAGCTCCTCAAGGACAGAAACCATGGCTCCATTACTCTTCCATGTCTGATTCTTGGTTCGTAGCATGGTCGTTTCAGGATAAGCTTTAGGGCAGTGATCAATGAAAACGATGGCACATAATGGTAAAGAAGGGAAAATAAATGCTTATTAACTGAGAGATAGCTTGTCAAATAAACACAAAATATAAAGTCAGAGCTACTGAGGAAGTGAAGAAACACGGCCTCAATGAAACAGAACTGAAGCACTGAATCACAGATTCTTTAAGAATTGGAAGTATTACTGGTCCATCATCTGTCTAAACAATGTCCCTGCTAAATGAACAAGAAGAGTCCCATGAAGAAACACACGTGTGGTACCTGATGCAAGCACACCAATGTGTAGAAAGCTTCTCCAGCCGCAGTGGTCATCTCTGTGTTGTGCTTTTGCAAAACCAGCATATCAAAAACCAGCTGAAAGTACATAATGAAACCTTTAAATAAAGATAGGTGATGATCATATAATCCTCCAGGCCCTTCCCATTCCAAAAAAGAAAAATAGGGGTAACATTTATTCTTATTTGCTAAATAAATCTGAAAATTAAAGAAAATCATTTTAAAAAACAGGATTACGTACAGATGTTATTACTTGCTGTGGTACATAAAATAATCAAATTATCAAATTCCTCATTACATTTGCCACATCAATTTTTTTCCCTGCTTTTTCTCCCCACTCCCACCCCCGTCCCGTACATAGTTGTATATTTTAGTTGCTAATCCTTCTAGTTGTGGCATGTGGGACGCCACCTCAGCATGGCCTGATGAGTGGTGCCACGTCCATGCCCAGGATCCGAACCAGGAAACCCTGGGCCGCCAAAGCAGAGCTCGCGAACTTACCCACTCGGCCACGGGGCCGGCCCCTACCACATCAATTTTTAAGAACAGAAAATAAAAGTGGAGAAAAATGTGTCCAGGAAGTTGATCTCCAGAAAATACAGTGAACAGAAAGTAATTATTTCCACATCTATGAAAGTGTTTCCTCATTTGAATGAAGATTTATGTGCACTGACTGTACTTATCAAAACAGACGGTTTCACACACACCACCCGAACACCTTACCTTAAGAAAGTGCCGTGTTGCTAGGAAAAGTGGTGAATCTGTTTCTTGTGCTTTTGCACACTGTTCAGCTAATGGCGTTAACGCTTCCAGGCAAAGCTGGCAAACCTCCGAACTCATTCTGATCACGAAGGTCAAAGAACAAACTAGAGTAGATATACTTGACTTACCAAAGATAAAAAAATTATAGCTATTATCAAATGGATGACTACTTCTAGAAATGAGTACAGATAAGTGAGTATATTAGTGTGCAATATGTCTTTACCGAATTATGAGAGAAAAGATTTGCAGTGTTTTTGAGATGATTCATAAGTGTTTGGGGTCTAAGACTGGAGATTTCTAGCGTGTTTCTGATTATAATGCATACAACTGAGAAAAAGTCATATTATTCTCTACCATCAGATAGCTAAGATGAGAGACTTAGCAACAGGATATGACATTACTAATTGGGGGCACTTAATGAAACAGTGACTTTGGGACCAGGGGCCAAATGCCACTGGTATCTGTGAAAGGAGGACAAAATGAAGTAAACTAATGAAGGAAACACAGAATTAGGGCAGTTACAGAGATGACTGCTTTTTTAAGAAGTAAAACTAAACCACAAAAGAAAAAATAAAATAAAAATCTTAAAAACCTTTCCCCCAGTGACAAGTAATAAAGATGTCCATTTAAAGGATATGACGTCATTCCTAGTTCTAGAGAGTACATCAGACTTTTAAAAAGATCTTCAGGAAGCTGTGGTATTTTTTCAGGAAAAATCTCGCAGATAAATGTGATTAATTTGTAGTATTGATTACAAAGGGTTGGAAACTGAAAAAGAAATATTAAATATTTAGATTCCTAATGGTATCTAATTTCTATTTTCCTTAATGCAATACAATAATAACTGACAAGCTTCTAAGTATAATGATTTCTTCAAAACACATACAAGATATAGAAAACATGAAGACCTAATTAAATGTAAACATAAGTTTCCATAAAGGGAATATTTTAGTAACTAATATGAAAGTAATACATAGTAGAAACAATGATCTTTTGGACAGTTAATAAAAGCTACAGCCAATTCCAGATATTCTGGTGTTTACTTTGAAAAAGTAGCCAAATCTCAAATTATTAAATGATCTGTGAATAAAACCCTTTTGTAAATGTGTTTATTTGCATTCAAGCATGTTGGAGAATACAAGAATGTGATGCAAATTGTTAAGATTATGCATAGAACAGAGTACTCAGCGCCTCACACTTCCAAAATCTACCCTCCGGTTGGATGGTCCTGGAGAACTGAGGCAAAAAGTAGGTAGGTAATCTACAGGTTGCCTTGCTTAAGAAAATACACGTTTAATGGTTTATTTGATTAAAAAAAAACCCAAACCAAAAACCCTAAAAGCGAATCAATAGAGAGTTTATTAAACTTCCCCAGGCGAATGGTTGCTGCATGAATACCTGGCTCACGGGGCCCCAGAATCCTTTCCAGTAGAGAAGTTTCTTAAGGAGAGCAGCGTGTGGTTACATCCTGCTAGGTGAGAATCTAACAGCACCCTGACTCTCACACTCAACCTCCAAACGCTGCTCAATCTCTACTTTCTTCCCTCCTCCTACCTCTTTCCCTCTCACACTCTATCTTGTGCATGCACACACCCCTCCCTCTTCCTCTCCGTCCCTGTCTTTGTCCCCAGCCTTAGCCCGCTATGTCACCTCATGAAAAGAGAGTCCCTCCTCTACGGTATACAGGGGAAGAAGAAAGGCAGCCTCCTCATCACCACACCCTCAATACTGCCGGGTGAAACCAAGCCATTATGTAGTCAGAACACAAAAATTAAAAAACTGCGTTAGTCTTGGTTTCTTACCATCCCATTTCTACAGGGAGTGGCTTAGAAAATGCCTTCTGTTGCTCAATTCCTCAACCTGAGAATGATGTTCAAAAGTATCAGAGGAATACACTTAAATATATAACTTACTTTATTCGCTTAATGACAAATGATGAGTGAATCAAAACGGCTAACATTAGAACTCAGTTTCTAAAACAGCCAGGTTTTTTCTGTCACTAATGCATCAGCAAACAAAGGACTCAGGGGGAGGATTAAGTGAGGGCCTGTGTACTGAGCTACACGCACAGTGTGAATGACACGTAACAGCACTCAAACATTTTATTTTCATGTGTACTTAACAGATAAGCAGGTACATAAACCTCTAATTAAATCAGAGGTGTATTCTTGTCTTAAACATCTTTAAACTTTGAGCATGCACAGTTTTACGGTTCGCATTCACTTTCTTCAATTACCTTCAGAAGGTCTTGAGACATCAAGGGCAGAATTAGGTTGACTCCATATAAAACAACATCAGCTGCCGACACAGGTCTGTTTGCCGCTTGCCCCGGCTCATGTCCTCTAAACACTTCATCTATTAAAATAAAAATAATGCAACCTTATAGTTGTAACATCAACAAACCTACCAAGTTGGATATATTCTACCTTCAGGAAAGTGGAAACGGACTCAAACCCCTAAGCCAAAATAAATCTATGAAGGGATAATAAAGACATCTGGTAAGCCTTGCCCTGGGTCATCCTTTGCATTTCATTTTTTAGGGTCTCTGAGTACTTGATGCAGATACTCTGTGTTTACATTATTATTCTACAACAATGAAAGTAAAACTACTGCTTAATCAATATTTTGAAAAGTAAAATCTACTCCACCAACACACTGGTCATACGATGAATTAAATAATTTCCACAATAATATTTATTTTATCTCTTAGGTATGTGTAATTTTTCTAAGCTGAAAAAGAATGGAGAAAAATATAGAAATTAAAACATTACATAAAAAAGAAAGTAGTTTTTAAAAAAGTTACTAATATGACAAAGGGTTATTATCCTTAATCTATAAAGAATGCATATAAATTAATAAGAATCCTAAGACCCAAACAGATAAGTGAGCAAAACCCATAAACAAACATCTAACAAAACCACAAACCCAATGAAAATCAGTTCATTCTAATCATTCATCAAACAATGTAAACGTTTTCAAGATACTGCTTCTGATGTATTAAATTAAAAATGACTTTTAAATGATAACATGTAAATGTTGGTGAGGACACAGTGTGATAGTTACTCTCAAAAGCAGTATATTAAGAGACTTTTGAGCATTGTATATACTAAGGATATAGTAAGAAATTCAGAGATCTATCCACAGAAGTGACGCCTGCATCACTATTTATAATAGCAAAATCATAAATGTACTGTAAATTGTAGATGTCCAATATTAGGGAAACAGGCTAAATTCCCAAATATGGAACACTGCGCAGCCGTCAAGAAGTCATGCAAAATTTTAATGAGAAGGAAAAAGCTAACAATAATGAAAAAGGCAGAATATAAAATTATACTTGAGTGTGATCGCAAAGAAAACTGTACAAAATAACCAAAAGAGAAATTACTGAAATGGAATTTATAGTTGATTCTGGATTATGTCAAAGTTTGGGTGATTGTTCTGTCTCTGTACTTAAAAATTTTTCTATTAAGAGCTATGACTTTTATAACAAGAAAAAAAAAAGGTAAAACGGGGTAATAAAAAGCACTTCTCCTTGAAAACCACTTCCTCAGCCTAATTCTGAACTTCTCCCCAGGAGTGTCAGTTCTAGTTGGAAGAATCCCATTTTCCAAAGCCGGGCACTGGTGCACACGGACTCCACTCGGCGGGAAGGCTGGGCCTGCTCTGGAGCTGTGGGAGGACAGCTGTGGAGCTCACCCACAGCCGCTGGGCCTCTCAGGGCCTGTGAAGGCCGTCCCGACTTGAACACTGTGGGACCAGCTCTCTAGTCACGAGCTCCACTAAGGATTCAAGAATGTAGCGCTGAAGCCCATTTCCAGTTATGCTTTTAATACCTCACCTAATATGTTAATTTTATTTCATAATATTTAAAATGTTCTTTATCTCACTTAGTATTTTTAATTATTCTAAAATCTAATATCTTCCTCTTTATCATCTATTTGATCAGCTAATGCTGTTTCTCTATCATTTTCTATTTTGTCTTCATTTTTCTTTCTTCTAAATTTCAACCCTACCTACCCTTATTTTAATCTTTCCCCCTTAATTTGTACTTTAAATCCTGAGCATTTTAGTTGCGATTTCTTTTCTTAATGTTTTATTATGATTTTAAGTTTTTTATTTTGAAAACCTCCCCCTCAACTGTTTATTGTTAGTTCTACAATCTGTTTTCAGAATAGCAGAGAGGGGAAAGTGCAACTTGCACCGGAAACCTGGGAGCCTAACAGGGCTTTTCCCTCCAAATGCCTTTCACAGCTCTTCCATCCCTTTCAGGATTTTTTTTCTTTTCTTTTAAGATTGGCACCTGAGCTAACCAAGTGTTGCCAATCTTTCTTTTTTTTATTCTCCCCAAAGCCCCCCAGTACATAGTTGTAGATTCTAGTTGTGAGTGTCTCTGCTTGTGCTATGTGGGACACTGCCTCAGCATGGCCTCATGAGGGATGCCATGTCCACACCCAGGATCCGAACCGGTGAAACTCTGGGCCGCCGAAGCAGAGCGCACGAACCCAACACTCGGCCATGGGGCCGGCCCCCATACCTTTCAGCATTAGTTCTTAACTTTGAGTCAGACTCCTCGGGGTGCAGGCACTTAAGCTGGGGCCTTACACCCCTGCAAGGTCGAAGAGTTCCCAAGGTCCATGAATCAACTAATAGAGTATGTGAAACTCTGTGGGTTGATATAACACACAATTTTCAAGGGAAAGGCTCAGTAACTATTCCAGATTTTAAAGGCACATCTGATCTAGAAAAGGTTAAGAACTTCTGGATTAAGAAGCAACAACCTGAAGGAATCAGAAAACATGAGAATGACACTTGGATAAGAGGCTGGGCCTAGAAAAAGAGTGGCAGCTGAGGCTTTGGTATAAAAAGAATTCACTGAGAGAAAGTGTAGGACAGTGCTTTTCAAACCATTTCACCTAGGTACCCCTAGTTAACTGTGAAAGAGAGTAAACCTTCTAGACTGTGAAGCTCATGGTGCCTAGGACAGGGCAGACACTGGAAAAAAACCTTGTTCAGCAAATAAGGAAAATGAAACAAGAAAGGAAACAGAGAAAAAACAATCTCAAGTATTGGGAGTAACGAGTAAAGTGGAATGTTACAGTATCCAACTTAGAGAGAGAATCTCAAAATGAAGAAGTCAACAGTGTCCACTACCACAAATGTCTGCACAACACATGAAAGAAGATGCTAGATAGGATTCATTTTTCTCTTAGAAGACAAGATCCCTTTTGTTTTAAGGCAAAGTTGGCAGTGGGGTAAGAGTCAGGTGAAGGAAAACTAAACAAACAAATGGAAGAACCTAATTCATTGAAGCTATTATTACTATTATTCCTATAAGAGGAAGGGCAAGCACAAGGGCTATGGGTCCCACTCTCACTTCAAACAAAGAGGTCGACTTTCATCTACAGTCATGGGCTGCACGACCATGTTTGGGTCATATGTGATGGTGATCCCAAAGGGTTAGTATCCTATAGCCCAGGTTTGTGTAATAATCTAGGTTTATGTAAATATACTTTAAGGTGTTTGCACAATGACGAAATTGCCTAACGATGCATTTCTCAGAACACACCCCGACATTAACTGACGCATGACTGTATTTTGTGAACTGAACTTCTTCACGGGATTTCACTTAATGAGAACATTCCTTTGCTTTGATAAAAACAGTAACAACAAATTTAAAAACGATCACACCACACCTTACCTGTATCACTGAAATCTATGAATTCTTTTGATAGAAGGTTAGTAAGAAGTTCCATAATGAGAAGCAAGTCTTGGTATTGCTCTTCCTCAGCTGTAACATCTATTCTTTGCCGCCCTAAATTATTCTTAGAATATACTTGCAACAAAGTAAGGCAGGCTTCATATAAGTTCATAGCTTTGGACTGTAAGAAAGCATGCATACATTATGCTACTAGGCAGTGCCTACCTGGGGACACATATAAATACTAAAGAAACTTAAAAACATAATCTAATAAATTCACTCAATTCTAATAATAGCTCTAATATGTTTTAAACTATACTAAAACATTAACAAGAATGAAAAAGCATACATTAACTATTACAGACATGTTTAAAACATATAAAACAATAACAATAAAATCTGTCATCCAAGTTTTTGGTTACTTGATAATATATAATAGAAAGATGATAAGATTTTGGCCACAGAATTGCTTTACTTCTCCTGTTCAGCTTCCTGTATAAAATTTAGTATTTTAAAGTTTAAAATTGTTTTACCTGCAAAAGCACAGAGTACCAAATAGTGGTCTTAAATATTACAATAAACAGCACTGGCCTGCCCTCTCAGTAATGTATCTGTGACTACATTTATAGATTTATAGAATATAATCTTACTTTTAAGCAGGTTCCTTTACTCTAACAAAAAATGTTTACAAATCAGGAACCTATATTAAATGATCTGGAATAAGATATAAACTAATCTGCTAACAAATACAAATATATTCCTTAAAGGCTATTTTAAAATAGCTTTCTAAACACAACTGTGCCCCCCTTATCTAAGGAGGATACATTCCAAGACCCTCAGTGGATGCCTGAAACCACGGATAGTACTGAACCCTATACTGAATCCAATAAGGAGACAGTCGATCTGATGACAGTTGATTGATAACTGAAATGGCTCCTAGTGACCAATGGGCAGGTGGCATCTACAGTGTGGATATGCTGGACAAGGAGATGATTCATATCCTGGGCTAGACAGGGCAGGATGGGATGGTACAGTGTGAGATTTCATCACACTACTCAGAGCAGTGTGCAATTTAAAACTTATTATTTCTGGAACTTTCCATTTAACTTTTTTTTTTGGGGGGGAAGATTAGCCCTGAGCTAACTATTGCCAATCCTCCTCTTTTTGCTGAGGAAGACTGGCCCTGAGCTAACATTCATGCCCATCTTCCTCTACTTTATATGTGGGACGCCTAGCACAGCATGGCATGCCAAGTGGTGCCATGTCTGCACCCAGGATCCAAACCGGCAAACCCCAGGCGGCCGAGAAGCAGAATGTGCGAAGTTAACCACTGCGCCACCGGGCTGGCCCCTCCATTTAATATTTTTGAACTGCAGTTGGACTGCAGGTAACTGAACCGTGAAAAGTGAAACCTTGGATGAAGACAAACTATTGTAATTTAATGGGACAAAAAATACCATCTTTGCTTACTGGATATAAGAGAATTTAGTGTGTGTAAACATTCGTCTGATTTACAAACAAAGATACAAATTGTCATTTAAAATTTTAAGCCTTAGGGTTTTATCACAGAGAAATTGGTTAAAATTTTCTACCAGAATCCATTTGTTTTACCAAATATTCCTCATTTGAATAAGTTTGACTGAATAATATATTAGGCCAAAGCAATTACTATTAACTTTCTTTTTTTGGTGAGGAAGATTGGCCCTGAGCTAACATCTGTGCCAATATTCCTCCATTTTGTATGTTGGATGCTGCCACAGCATGGCTTGATGAGTGGTAGATAGGTCTGTGCCCGGGATCTGAACCCACAAATCCCAGGCTGCTGAAGCAGAGTGCCAAAACTTAACCCTTATGCCACCAGGCTGGCCCCACTATTATTAACATTTTTTAGGGCAAGAATTTATATTCATTCAACATGCCTTACTCTGAATTCGGAGTTCTTTTGAAAATAGTTTTTATGAGAAATCTTTTGGAAGCATAAAAATATTATTTCAGATAATATTCATTAAACTTGAAGTAACGTATCTATTATTTTGTTATAGCTTTAATCCTGAAGGGATAAAATTAGAAAGCGCTTACCTCACCAAGATAGCATATCTGTTTATGTGCAACTTCAACAAAAACTTCTATTATGAGATTGACAGTCTCTGGAGTATTTTTATAAACTTCCATCAATCCAATGCAATTGGTGAGGAAGTCCATTAGAAAATTAAACAGGATTGCTACGTTGTCGATCTGGGTAGCCTCAGCAATGCCACAGAGGGCCTCCAGTGTGGCAGTGATCTCCTGCTTGACCTCCTCTTGCTGGCACATCTGCTGAAAATTTTCTTGATTTATCACTCTTAAGAACCGCTGCTGAAGTGGCTGAAGAACCTATAAAAGGAAAGCATGAATTTTCTAAAAGTTTTTCTAAAAGTTTGATTCACATGCTTTATTTATTTCTTCAACTTTATTTCCTCAACTTGGATAAATATTCACTTTCCAAAACATTTCTACTTGTTGGAGAAAGCACAGAAAAAGAATATCTGAACTATGCATTACATCCTGCATTTTGAAGGTCATCCTAACTTCTGGCATACATAAAGAAAGAACACAAACATGAAAAGGTGCTCAACATCACTAGTCAGGAGGGAAATGCAAATTAAAAACAGAATGAAATACTATTTCACACCTGTTAGAATGGCAACCATCAAAAAAGACAAGAGATAACATAAGTGCTGGCGAGGATGTGGAGAAAAGGGAACTTCTGTGCACTGTTGATGGGATTGCAAACTGGTGCAGCCTCTATGGAAAGCAGTTCGGAGGATCCTCAAAAAATTAAAAGTAGAACTGCCATATGATCCAGCAATTCCACTTCTGGGAATAGATCCAAAGGAGACAAAAACACTAACTTGAAAAGATATCTGCACCCCATGTTCATGGCAGTATTATTATGTTAAAAAACAGACAACATACACAGAAATCGAGATATAATGACGTACACCTGAAATTTATATAATGTTATAAACCAGTGTTACCTCAATCAAATAAACGAATGAATAAATAAAAAAGGAGACAACAGGGCCAAAATGGAGTCACTTATGCTAAGCTCCACCAAAACTTAACACCTAACCTAACTGCAGTTTCCACCCTCCCAGCAACCTGGAACTTCCTGGTCAGCACCTGGGGAGAATCCACCCACAGACCCCTAACACAATGCACTCTGCACGAACAACTTCCTTTTTTCCCCTCCCTCTCTGCTTTGACAAACCTTTGCTCTTCTGCAGCTCGACAGAGTTCTCTACTTCCTAAAGGGAGTGCTGCCCAATTCATGAATCATTTAATAAAGCCAATTTGACCTTTAAATTTACTCAGTTGAATTTTTGTTATTTATCATTTACGACAGCCATGACATGGAAACAACCTAAGTTCCATCAACAGATGAATGGATAAAGAAGTTGTGGTGTATATATACACACAATGGAATATTATTCAGCCATTAAAAAATGAGGAAATCCTGCCATTTGCGACAACATAGATGAATTGAGGGCATTATGCTAAATGAAATAAGTCAGACAGAGAAAGACAAATACTGTATGATCTTACTTATATGTGGAATCTAAAAAAAACCCTGAAAATCAAAAAACAAAACCAAACTCATAGAAAAAGATTTGTGGTTACCAGAAGAAGGAGGTGGAGGGAGAGGGAATTGGAGGCACAGGGTCAAAAGGTACAAACTTCCAGTTATAAGATAAATAAGTGCTAGGGATGTAATAATGTACAACATGATGACTATAGTTAACACTGCTGTATGATCATATGAAAGCTGTTATTAACACAAGGAAAGAGAATTTTTTTTTTTTTTTTGCTTTTTCTTTTTAATACATCTGTATGAGATGATGGATGCTAACTAACTTACTGTGGTAATCATTTCACGACATATGTAAGTCACGCCGTCATACTATGGACCTTACACTTATACAGTGATGTATGTCAATTACATCTCAATAAAACTAGGGGGAAAAAAGAAAATCATATTTATGGAAAAGCATATAAGTACACGCCATCATCTCACTTCCGAGTAATTTAGGTTCCAAAAAGAAAAAAAAAATAACACACAAATCACACAATACGACCTCCTGAATGTCAGTAGCAGAATTCTGCTACTATCCTCATCTCTTTCCAATTGATTACCTTTAAAAAAGGGTAAAAAATTAAGCCCCCACAGTAAGGTTAGCAAACTTTTTTCAATAAAGGGCCAGAGGGAAAATATTTTAGACTTTGTAGGACATACCATCTCTGGTCCAACTACTCAATTATGCTTGCACTGTAGTGCAGAAACAAGTCACAGACAAGATGTAAACAATTGAGCAAGACTGTGTTTCAAAAACTTTATTTTACAGAACAGGGAGCAGGCCAGATTTGATCTGTGGGCTGCAGTTGGCCAACCTCTGTTCTGTAAGGTCAAGACCAAACAAAGCTCTCGCCTGTTTCTTTCCTTTCCAATTCCTCTTGGCATAGAACATAACGTCAGATAATCAGTTCTGCCCTGGGTATAAGAGTAAACATCCTTATATATGATGATAATATCTTAATTCTATTTAAAGCTATACATATGATAATACAATTATTTGAACTAGAAATACATGGTCAGCCGGGTTTTCCTTCTGGCTCTAAAGTCACAGACAACTGCTTAATTCTGTTACCATGCCCCTTCTCAGACATCAAGAGTACTCTAGTCACAAAGATTATAGGCTGGCAAACTACATACACTGGTAACTCTTGGTTCTTGATTTAAAGCTTATTAAATAAGGTAAGGTTTCTATGGTGGTTGTTACGGGCTGAATTATATCCCCCCAAAATTGATAGGTTGAAGTCCCAATCACCAGTAACTCAGAACATGGTCTTATTTGGAAATCGGGTTGTTTCAGGTGTAACTAGATAAATTAAGATAAGGTCATTAGGGTGAGTCCCTAATCCAGTATGACTGGCAGGTGTCCTTACAAAAAGGGGAAATTTGGAAACAGACATACTCACGTGGAGAATGTCATGGGAAGATGAAGGCAGAGATCAGAGTGATGCTTCTATAAGCCAAGGAACGCCAAAGATTGCCAGCAAACCAGCAGAAGCTTGGGGAGAGGCCTGGAACAGATCCTCCCTCACAGGCTTAAAAAAGGAGCCAACCCTACCAACACCTTGATCTCAGACTTCTGGCCCACAGAACTGCAACACAATAACTTTCTGCTGGTACAGCAATTAATACAATGGCAAACTAACACAATGGCTAACATGCAACTCCTTGTTCAAGATAAGGGAACATCTCACTGATTCTTAATGGAGAATTAATACACCAGTTCAGGCTCTAATTTGCGTTGTGGAAAAATGCCTAAACGATGGAACACTTGACAACATCAACGTCATCAGAGCAGATATAGATAGATCATAGGATGATAGCTGTAAAATAGCTGTAAAGCTTCAACCTATTCATTAGAGGGAAAGATAACAGAAAAGCTAGGACTGAAAAGTTCACATCTCCACAGACTATTTTATGACAACACACAGATAAAACAACTACAGGGTTACATGAGAGGATGCAATCAAAATAAGGGGAACTGTTACCTCTGTCCAATACTGTTGTTTGGTTTCTGTGTCCATATGTGCAAAACCTCCCAAGACAAGAGCCTTCATGAGTGTCCTCTGCACAGGACTGGACAAGAAATTCAGGGGTGGGCTTCGACTTGCAAACTGCTTGGCTAAGTTCCACCAATTTTCACACTGAATTACTAAGTTAGCCCTATGGGTAGAGATAACAAAATGTAAGATGTATTACTTACATTGGATGCATACTAAGTAAACAAAAATGGAAGGTAACTGGGTTTAATTTTTAAAGAAATTTGTTTTTGAGTTAATGATAGGTTACAATCTTGCGAAATTTCAGTTGTACATTATTGTTTGTCAGTCGTGTTGTAGTTGCACCCCTTCACCCTTTGTGTCCACCCCACACACCGCACCTTTCCCCTGGTAGCCACTAATCTGTTCTCTTTGTCCACGTGTTTAAATTCCTCATATGAGCGGAGTCATACAGAGATTGTCCTCCTCTATCTGGCTTATTTCACTTAACATAATTCCCTCATGGTCCATCCATGTTGTTGCAAATGGGACGATTTTGTTTTTTTTTATGGCTGAGTAGTATTCCATTGTATATATATATACCACTTCTTTTTTATTCAATCATCTGTTGATGGGCACTTAGGTTGCTTCCACATCTTGGCTATTGTAAATAATGCTACAATGGACATTGGGGTGCATAAGACTTTTGGAATTGCTGACTTCCAGCTCTTTGGATAGATACCCAGTAGTGGGATAGCTGGATCATATGGTAGTTCTATTATTAATTTTTTGAGGAATCTCCATACTGTTTTCCATAGTGGCTGCACCAGTGTGCATTCCCACCAACAGTGTATGAGGGTTCCTTTTTTTCCACAACCTGTCCAACATTTGTTACTATTTGTTTTGGTTATTTTTGTCATTCTAATGGGTGTAAGGTGATATCTTAGTGTAGTTTTGATTTGCATTTCCCTGATGATCAGTGATGATGAACATCTTTTCATGTGCCTATTGGCCAATCATATATCTTCTTTGGAGAAATGTCTGTTCATGTCTCCTGCCCAGTTTTTGATTGGGTTGTTTAATTTTTTGTTGTTGAGTTGTGTGAGTTCTTCATATGTTATGGATATTAAGCCTTTGTCAGATATATGACTTGCAAATATTTTTTCCCAGTTAGTGGGTTGTTTTTTTGTTTAAATTCTGTTTTCCCTTGCCTTGAAGAAGCTCTTTAGTCTGATGAAGTCCCATTTGTTTATTCTTTCTATTGTTTCCCTTGTCTGAGAAGACATGGTGTCCAAAAAGATCCTTTTGATAGTGATGACAAAGAGTGTACTGCCTACATTTTCTTCTAGAAGCCTTACGGTTTCAGGTCTCACCTTTAGGTCTTTGATCAATTTTGAATTTATTTTGGTGAATGGTGAAAAAGAATGGTCAATTTTCACTCTTTTACATCTGGCTTTCCAGTTTTCCCATCACCATTTGTTGAAAAGACTTTCTTTTCTCCAGTGTAGGCCCTGAGCTCCTTTGTTGAAGATTAGCTGTCCATAGATGGGTGGTTTTATTTCTGGGCTTTCAATTCTGTTCCATTGATCTGTGCACCTGTTTTTGTACCAGTACCATGCTGTTTTGATTACTGTAACTTTGCAGTATGCTTTGAAGTCAGGGACTGAGATGCCTCCAGCTTTGTTCTTCTTTCTCAGGATTGCTTTAGCAATTCGGGGTCTTTTGTTGCCCCATATGAATTTTAGGATTCTTTGTTCTATTTCTGTAAAGAATGTCATTGGGATTCTGACTGGGATGGCATTGAATCTGTAGATTGCTTTAGGTAGAATGGACATTTTACCTATGTTTATTCTTCTGATCCATGTACATGAAATGTCTTTCCCCCTCTTTATGTCGTCATCCATTTCTGTCAGAAAATCCTTGTAATTTTCATTGTATAAGTCTTTCACTTCCTTAGTTAAATTCACCCCGAGGTATTTTATTCTTTTTGTTGCGATTGTGAAGGGTATTGTGTTCCAGTTCTTTTTCTGTTAGTTCCTTATTAGAGTATAGAAATGCTGATTTATGTAAATTGATTTTATACCCTGCAACTTTGCTGTAGTTGTTGATTACTTCTAAAAGTTTTCCAACGGATTCTGTGGGGTTTTCTAGATATAAGATCATGTTGTCTGCAAACAGCGAGGGTTTCACTTCTTCCCTCCCTATTTGGATTCCTTTCATTCCTTTTTCTTGCCTGATTGCTCTGGTCAAAACCTCCAGTACTATGTTAAATAAGAGTGGTGATACAGGGCATCCTTGTCTCGTTCCTGTTTTCAGGGGGATGGTGCTCAGTTTTTGCCCATTGAGCATGATGTTGGCTGTGGGTTTGTCATTTATGGCCTTTATTATGTTGAGGTAGTTCCCTTCTATGCCCATTTTGTTCAGAGTTTTTATCATAAATGGCTGTTGGATCTTGTCAAATGCTTTCTCTGCATCTATTGAGATGATCATGTGGTTTTTATTCCTCAACTTGTTGATGTGGTGTATCACGTTGATTGATTTGCGGATGTGGAACCATCCCTGTGTCCCTGGTATGAATCCCACCTGATCATGATGTATGATCCTTTTGATGAATTGCTGTATTCGGGTTGCCAAAATTTTGTTGAGAATTTTTGCATCTATGTTCATCAGCGATATTGACCAGTAGTTCTCATTTTTCGTGCTGTCCTTGTCAGGCTTTGGTATCAGCATGATCTTAGCCTCGTAGAATGTGTTAGGAAGTGTTCCATCCTCCCTAATTTTTTGGAATAGCTTGAAAAGGATAGGTATTGAATCCTCTCTGAAAGTTTGATAGAATTCCCCAGGAAAGCCATCTGGTCCTGGGGTTTTATTCTTTGGGATGCTTTTATGGCTGTTTCAATCTCTTTCCTTGTAATTGGTCTGTTCAAATTGTCTGCTTCTTCTTGAGTGAGCTTTGGGAGACTGTAGGAGTCCAAGAATTTATCCATTTCCTCTAGGTTATCCATTTTGGTGGCATATAGTTTTTCATAGTATTCTTTTATAATCTGTTGTATTTCTGCGGAGTCTGTTGTTATGTCTCCTCTTTCATTTCTGATTTTGTTTATTTGAGCTTTCCCTCTTTTTTTCTTTTAAGTCTGGCTTGGGGCTTGTCAATTTTACTTATCTTCTCAAAGAACCAGCTCTTTGTTTCATTGATCCTTTCTACTGACTTTTTTGTTTCAATAGCATTTATTTCTGCTCTGATTTTTATTATTTCTCTCCTTCTGCTGACTATGGGCTTTGTTCTTCTTTCTCTAATTCAGTTAGGTGTAGTTTAAGATTGCTGATTTGGGATTTTTCTTGTTTGTTAAGATGTGCGTATATTGCAATGAATTTTCCTCTTAATACAGCTTTTGCTGCATCCCATATGAGTTGGTATGGCATGTTATCATTTTCATTTGCCTCCAGGTATTTTTTTATTTCTTCTTTAATTTCTTCAATGATCCATTGTTTGTTCAATAGCATATTGTTCAGTCTCCACATCCTTGTGCCTTTCTCAGCTTTTTTCTTGTAATTAATTTCTAGCTTTATAGCATTATGATCGGAGGAGATGCTTGTTATTATTTCAATTTTTTTTAATTTGTAGAGGCTTGCCTTGTTTCCCAACACATGGTCTATCCTTGAGAATGTTCCATGTGCACTTGAGAAGAATGTGTATTCTGCTGTTTTTGGATGAACTGTTCTATATATGTCTATTAAGTCCAACTGTTTTAGTTCTTCATTTAGCTCCACTGTTTCTTTGCTGACTTTCTGTCTGGATGATCTGTCTATTGATGTGACTGGTGTGTTGAGGTCGCCTACTATTATCATGTTATTTTTGATATCTTCTTCTAGGTTTGTTAATAGTTGCTTTACGAACTTGGGTGCATAGATATTTATAAGCGCTATTTCTTCTTGATGAAGCGTCCCTTTAGTCATTATATATTGGCCCTCTATGTCTCTCTTTACCTGCCTTATCTTGAAGTCTGTTTTGTCTGATATAAGTATTGCGACACCTGCTTTCTTTTGTTTGCTATTAGCTTGGAGTATCATCTTCCACCCCTTCACTCTGAGCCTGTGTTTGTCCTTGGAGCTGAGGTGTGTTTCCTGGAGGCAACAAATTGTTGGATCTTGTTCTTTAATCCATTTTGCCACTCTGTGTCTTTTTATTGGAGAGTTCAATCCGTTTACATTCAGTGTGAGTATTGATGCATGAGGGTTTAATGCTGTCATTCTGTTGCTCGTTTTCCGGTTTTCCTGTTTTTCCCTTGTTTCTCGTCCTGTGTATTTTAGCCTACCCATTGACTTCTGCAATTTCTTATGCTGCGTTTCTTAGACTTTTCCTTATTTATGTTTTGTGTCTCTGTTCTGTGTTTTAGTTTAGTGGCTACCCTGAAGTTTGTATTCAGAATCTCGTGTATAACATAGTCCATTTTCTGGTGGTCTCTTACTTCCTTAGCCTAGACTGTTTCAGTCCCTTTCCTCCTCCCCTCCTATTTATTTTCATCTCTTATTCCAACTTGCGTTGTGAGTTTGTAGTGATAAGATTGTCTTTGCTTTGGTGATTTACTTCCCTTTATCCTAATGCTATAGTTGAATATTTGCTATCCTATTCTGATTCTATTTGTCTCTCTACTCTGTGTTTTGTAACCCCTTACTCCCTTTTTGTCTTTTTTCAGGTATGAGAGCCTTCTTGAGGATTTCTTGTAGTGGAGGTCTTGTGACTACAAAGTCCCTTAGCTTTTGTTTGTCTGGAAAAGATTTAATTTCTTCCTCATATCTGAAGGATATTTTTGCTGGATAGAGTATTCTTGGCTGAAGATTTTTATCCTTTAAAGTTTTGAATATGTCACTACAATCTCTCCTAGCTTGTAAGGTTTCTGTAGAGAAATCCGCTGAAAGTCTGATAGGGGATCCTTTGTAGGTTATTTTCTTCTGCCTTGCTGCCCTGGGTATTCTTTCTCTGTCATTCATTTTTGCCATTTTTACTATGGGTTTAATTAATTTTTAAAGTATGGTACAGTAAATTTGGTATAGACTTTGGAGGCACACAAGCTTGCATTCAAATCCCCTTAGTCGTTTGACAATGTAAAATTTATTTACTCTCTCTTAATTATCAGTTTCTTGATCTGTAAAATAGGGATAACAACACTAATAACAGCCCTAAATCTCATGGCTGAGACTGATGTGACAATTAAATGAGACACTATATATGAAATGCTTGGAACAGTCCCTAGTAAATTCTAAGAACTCAATAAACAGTAGCCAATGACAATAGTACTAATAACAACAATCATATTTCTATGTGGTAAGACAAATGAAAACATTCCCAGAATTTGTTGTAGAAAGTGTGAAAAATTTTACTTTGCAAAATTAAATATTAATTATTAAAATATCAGTTTTTCTCATCTATAAAATAGGATAATACTAACAGGGTACCTGAAAAATCAAACAAGACTATTCTATACTAAAGTGTTTTTAAAACTATAAATTACTAAATTAAATATATGTTACTCATAAGAATCTCTGATGCCAAATCCTTGAACAATCAATGCAATCCTCAGCCGTAAGATGGGAAAGCCCTATTTGTATTTGTCACAATACGATACTATTTTTTTAAATGTACTGCTCCAAAACTACAGGGTGTATTCTGGAGCTTAGGACCATGTAACTGTTAGCCACTTGAAAAACTAGACTAAAGAGCAAACTGGAGTTACACACACACACACACACACACACACACACACTCAGATTCTGCATCTTATAATCAACTTACCTTTCTCTTCTTTCCACCAAAGTGACAAGGAGTTGTACAGTGTCATTTGCAAGGTCCTGTTCACTACTCCATACTGAGAGGTTACTGATGACTTTCTGTAAGAGGTAGCCAATAATCCACTGAGAACCCTCTGTATCTGCTCCAAATGCTGTACTGAAGGGTAGACTTATCTTAAGAGAGAAAACAAATTTTTTAAAAAGGTGAGAAAGATCAGCTGAAAAAAAATCCATAGAAAAATCAAACTGAAATTAGCATCTAAATCTGAAGTACCGTTTACATCAATTTTACAAATGTATTCATTTCCTAAGTCCAAGAAAGACATCCTCAATCCACTTACGTTTTCCACTGTGATTTTCCTGTTGATTACCCTCATATTATTAACACACTAACATGATATTTACACCAAATACAAAGAATATAAATTAATCCATTCCCAAATAGTAATCTGTAACTTAATATTGGTTAAAATAAGCTGAATCAAATGATGTGCTCTAAGAAAAGTTATTAAAATAGCATGCCATTCATATAGTTCTCTCAATGTGGAAAATGTTCAAGTGTTAGTTACATTTTTTTTTTAAGATTGGCCCTGAGCTAACATCTGTGGTCAATCTTCCTCTTTTTTTTCCCTCCCCAAAGCCCCAATACATAGTTGTATATCCTAGTTGTAAGTCATTCTAGTTCTGCTATGTGGGATGCTACCACAGCATGGCTTGACAAGTGGTGTGCAAGTCTGTGCCCAGGATTCGAACCAGTGAACCCCAGGCCACCAAAGTGGAGCACACAAACTTAACCACTGTGCCACTGGCCAGGCCCCTTACATTTTGATGAGGAAATCATCAAGAAAAATGTTCCCATTTCTCTAATTGCCATCATCATAAGCCCAAATGAAGTTAAACAGTTTCATATTCTGACCTGATCATACAGTTTCTCATTCACCAGGAGATAAGTCTTTGCCCAGCGTTTTAGAAACCAAACAATATCTTTGCCCATTTGAGGGCTTAGTAGATGAGTGAGATCTGCTCTTATTGCTCGAGATTCAACTTCTGAAACTCTTAGAACGGCAGATAACAGCCTGTGGGTACAAAAAAGAAGTCATTTATTCTTTTATCTATTTAATTGGTCATCTAATATAGTTTTTTCTTAAAAGTCCTTTTTTGTTTCTCAACTCTCTGGATTTAGGCCAGGCTATACTTGAAATTTTCACCAATAGGGTTGTTGACAAAAGCCCCATTTTATTACTGACCTTTCAGGAAGTAGGCAACAAGACAAAGAAAGGGAAGGGTCACGGCTAGAGACACCCTGTTGCTGAAGTTGCAATTAACTGCATGTGCAAATCGCAGCTTTACTGTCTAAAAAAATTTTCAAATTCAAAATGGAGAAATACATAAAATTAAAAGTTCAGAGTAAATGCTAAATTCTTCAGCACTCCATCACTTCTTAAAACTTCCATGGTTAGCACTGCTTGTTTTTATACAATGGTCATTTTATGGTGTAGGATCCGGTAACTGACTTATCTAGAATGTTTTGAATATTGAGTCTTGTCTCTAAACCTGATAGTCCTATTTATTTCCTAACAAACTTGATTCTTAATGGCATTTTAAAATAAAAACTTGGCTAGAAAAATAACCTACATGAGTGTGCATACTGTCCTTTTCTGCGCTAGGTAATTCATGACTATGTGGTGTTAATGACATGTATGATATGCAGATAAGTAACAAAGTCTTTGTTCTGGGGCTGGGAGTAGGAGACCACACGCTCAGAAGTAATGTATATTTAACTTGACTTTAGCTAAAAGGCAAAGCAGCAAAGGATTTAATTGAAAGAACTCATGAAAACACCATTTTATGAATATCAGCACCAAGACAGGGATTCTAATCACTTGAAGTCTGGCTTCTGCTACTTTCCTTACTGCTCTCAAGATGACTGAAATTATGTCCTTGTAATGAAATCCTACGGACATGTTTCAGTTCTTTATCTAACTGGATGTCTCAGAAGTACTAGATACTGCTGACCCCTCCACCCTTCTGAAATAATTTCTTCCCTTGCACCACACCTCCCATATTTCCCCTGATCTATTTGCTTACTCTTCCCGGTCTATGACATCCTCCTCTTCCTCTGATCTTCTTTAAATCAGGTGGTTTTTAAGGTTCTACCCCCACAACCTCTTCTTTTCTTGCTATACACATACTTGTACCACCAGTGCTCAAACTTTAAAAAATTATTTAAGGGTGTATATGAGCAAAAATATCCCAATGACCTCACAATACATTTAAGTTGATGTATCACATTTGTCTCATAAGTTAAATAGTTTTAAAGATATAATTTTCAGCCTAACAGAATTTGAATTAAATAGTTACAGTTACCATTCAAATGTTCACACTGGAATTTAATTATCACAGTGTTTTGATACCCACCATGATCCATTTGAAAAGTAAACAAGTTTTTCTTCTACAGTTGGAAACTTTATAATGTTTCTTTTTCTCCTTAAATTTTTCTTTCAATTTCCTCTTAGAATACTACCCTAATAAATTTTTCTACTTATTATACTGATCATACCATTTACTTCTCTCAAATATGTCAAGATATTAAAATATATTTTTTAAAAATTTCCAATGATCAGAAGACTGTGTTTAAAAATGTCTTCTGGATGGAGGTATCATTACAATACTTATTAGTTCACAACTGAACAGAATATAAGTTTAAATAAATTGTTAAACATAAAAATAAAATTTTGTGCATCTTGAATGAGATTAATGTAGTGGAGTTTTATTTTTCTAAATTAGTTCATGTATCTGTGAAAAAATATTACTTACTGTTAGAATGAGACAGAGCTGAGCATAATTTGATTCATGTTTTTCATTTTAATAGACATAAACACTGAGAAAACATTCATATAAATAAACGGAGGGTATTTTTAAAATAGCGAGGTCTCTGAATTATTTGACTTCTTTCAAGTTAGATGCCAAAAGTCATTGAGATCTCCCATCAAAAATTATTTTTAATAATCTGTTAACTGACAACTTGACTAAGCCCTCTTCAGTGCTATTTAATGCAAAGGAATGGAAATCTCCTGCCTTGTAAAATTACTGGTTATCCACTACTCAGTCATTCACTCCCAATACCACACTGTTTGGGACTGTCCCTTCATTTGGCATTCTGCAGGTTTTTACACACATGCCACACACATCCATCACAGTAAGATTCAGAATGAGTGAGAGCTTTTCCATTTTTTTTTATAAAGTGGGAGCAAGGTAGAGAAAAAGTGTACCACACGCAGTTCTCAGGGAGATAAATCTGAGGCTCCCCTGGGAGCCTTTCTTTATTCCTTCCTCCCTCCTCATTGCCATACTCAATCCATCAGCAAAGTCCTGTAGAGTTACCTCTGAAACACTTTTTTAACTGTTGAAATATCCCAATCCTACCTCAATTTCTTAAGCACGCTATCTGAATATATTTTATATTTCAGACAGCACTCACAGTTTCCCATACTTTCCAAGTTAATCTTGGATAACCTCTGCATTTCATAAACCAGAAGTCAGCAGAACGAGTCAAACAGAGTTCTCTTTAACTTCTCACAACCTCTACCATTATTGCTCATCTGGACCACCACCATTTTCCTCTAGGATGACAGCAATTAGCCTCTCAACTGGTCTTACTACTTCAATCTTTGCCACTGACAGTTTACTCTCAATGCAGCAGAGTAACCTTTTTTTTTCTTTTTTTGGTGAGAAAGATTGTCCCCGAGGTAACATGTGTGCCAATCCTCCTCTATTTTGTGCGTGGGACGCTGCCACAGCATGGCTTGACGAGGGATGTGTAGGTCTGCACCCGGGATGTGAACCTGTGAATCCCAGGCTGCTGAAGTGGAGCGCGTGAACTTCACCAAGCCACCACGCTGGCCCACAGAGTAACCTTTTTAACACATAAATTACTCTTCTGTTCAAAACCCTACAATAGCACCTCATTTCACTCAAAGCAAAAGCCAAAGATATTACAAAGACCTAAAGACTAGCTGATTTCCCTCTAACTCCATCTCCTACAAAATTCCACCTCACTGTGCTCAACCCGCAACGGCAGTTCTTGCTGTTCCTTGAACATGCCTGGTGTGCCACAGGGCCTTTGCTTGGAATCCTCTTCCCCTAGGTCTTCGTGGCCTCTCTTACTAACCCAAATAAAGCCTACAGAGATAGGAATATTTAAAATCACAAACAATTCCTGAACTCTGCAACCCTGACCCCCCTCACCCTGCCCAGTTACTTACCCACACACTTATGGTCTTCTAATATATTATTTAATTTACTTATTTATTATCGCTCCCCTTCAAGGAGCTTGAAAAGGGGAGCGATTTTTGTCTGTTTTGTTCACTGAGGTTTCCCAAATGGCCAGAATAGTGCCCAGGACATAGTAGGTACTCAATAATTATTTGTCAAATGATAATTTCTTCAAGAAATGTGAACTACTTTTTGAGATAAACAAGGACTGTTCTCCCATATATGATTCAACTTCACATTAATTCTTCAGACTACTTAGAAAAAAAAAAAAGGTGATTTTTGTTGTTGTTGTTCCCACCCTTGCCTCAACCCTCCATAGTCTGTGCTCTCAGTTACCAAAATGTTTTTGCTCCCACACTGATATCTGGGACTGGCAAAAATTGAAAAAGCACTGAAAATACAAGGAAAGCATTCCTGATGGTACTGCCCAGGCAAGAAATACGACAAAGATTATAATATGACAGCACCCTGAAATGAACTGCCTTTGAAACTAACATTCATCGTGAATCAAACCAAAGCAAAAGCAATGATTTCCACAGACAATTAATCTAATGCCTATAGTAATCCCAAAAGGAAAAGATAAAACTTTTTCAATAGAGCATTGATATTTTATCTCAAACAAGAGAATGCAACAATAAAGGAAATAAATTCCCAAACATTTTCTTGATATTGGCTTAATAGTTCAATAATTTTAAAATCATACTTTCTACTGCACAGGTTTAAATGATATCCATGTCTTTTTGCATTAAAATAAGAAGAATGTGGTGGAGAGCACCCTGTTTGATTACTGATTTTGCAACTGACAAAAACCAATGTTACTTCATTATTGATATCTCTGCCTGCAATCTAAATTTAAAGCTAAAGATACTGAAATTTAAAATGCTATTTTCAAATCCACTTTTAGGAGGAGACTTAGTGCAGATTTATGCCTCCTTAGTTTCACCATAAAGAATTAATGAAAATTTTGCCATTACTATTAGGAAGATCAAAGTGAATTCTCTCATTTGAGGCACACTACTGTCTTTTAACTTTACCTGACAGGGTTCTCAGGTTCCACATATTCAGGATAAATATTTCTATTTTCTAACATAAGAATCATAATTTTTCTTAAGAAAGCCATTGAAATGTAGTTTTAGCTTTATGAACAATAAATACTAGTTAACGTTCATTTGTTTTCTAAGAATCTCATATTCTTTGTTTCTCTGATTTAGGGTGCCTGTACCTGCATTAGTATTGCTTTCTGATGGACAAGGGATATGTTCATAGTACATTAGATTGAATGTCCCATCAAAGTCTCATTGTATTTAGAGTAATTTTACATTTGTTTTCCTCAGTACTGGATATAGCTGTCAATTCTCACCAGAGTGGCACTGCTTAAATATATCGAGTACTTGCCATCCTTGTTTATTTCAAGGCTTCTCCAAGTTTTATTTTCTTTCATGTATCAGATTTACAACATGCCTATCACTCCAGTCATCTACCCATCAACTCAGAATTTATAAAACAGTATAAATTAAAGAGCACAGCTATAGAGTTCATATTACCTAATCACAGAATCTGTTCTGTTGTACCCTGGGATGGAAGAAGCCTTTTCTCCTGGAGATCCCAAAATTTGAAGTGTTGTATTAATGTCAACTTCAGATGAATGCTTAATGGAATATTCCATTATTCCTGGAGGTATTAGCGGAGTCTCTCCCTGAGTATCATCAGCTAAGAGGTAGCCTTCAGTTTAAAAAAAATTAAAAATGAACACTTAACAAATCTACATTTATCAAATTGTACTATAAATGTTTCAGTTTTATTTGATTTATATACATCATATAAACTGATGTAGAAGTAAATTATAAATGTCAATATGTTAATTTCAAGTTTGATGAGAAGAAACTTTCTATTACTCAAATAATTAACTCTCAAAAATATAGGAAAGGACAAATGTTTTATTCACCAATTTTATAATTCATACTGACAGGTAGGCTTTTTGATCTACTACCTTTTAATAATTTTCAGTAATATATTCTGTAAAGTTAATAGGAATTCTACTTTTGTCTATATCAAAAGCCAATATTTGGGAATGCCTTCTCAAAAATTAAGATTTTTTTCCTGATTATTTAAAATACAGAAACACTGACAGTATGGTTATGGAAGAAGACCCTAAAAGTCAGACTGCCTAGATTTGCATTCTGGCTCCAAAAATTAATAGCAGTGTGACCACGTACTAGTTTCTTATAACTAAGTCTAGCTTCTTCATTTATAAGATAGGGATAATAATGACGACAATAATAACACCTAAGTTCTGTGACATACAGTTAGCTGTATCCAAATTTCACCCAGTACGATGTACGGACTATTGTTTTAATATATGAAGCCTCTTCTAAGGCTTAAACTGCTCAGTTGGCAATTACATTTTAAAAAGAAACAGCCAACAAACCTGTAACTAAAATAAGCCAGTGAATATCTTCATAGAGATCATCAAGCATTTTGTTGTCAATAGTGCTTGAACCAGGTGAAGCAAGTAATTGCTGCTGATGTCGCTGTAACTGACCATGGAGTCTTGTTACTCTTTCTTCTAATAGACTAAAAGAGGAAAAAAACAATAGCTTCATAAAGTTCAACAAGCAAAGACCTGGAACATCTTACAATTTCCATCTATTAGAGAACATAAATGAAGATGTTAGCGCAAAAACACATATACAAAAATATCTATTTTATACACAGCCGTTCTCATAGCACTATAGGAATTGCGATTTATTGTTTATGACATAGAATTAAACACTGCTTTACAAACAATCAAGGTTTACAACAGGCATTTGAAAACTGGTTATTCCAAGTTTTTATTGATACGGGTCAAATCATTTCTCATACCATGTTTTCCATAATCTCTCTGCCATCTATGCTGTAGTGCCTGGGCTCCCAATGTACAAGCCAAGGAACGCAATCATGAGTATGTTTCTGTCCATTTGTTCCAGTGTGCTGGGATACGGGGTGGGGGTGTTTAAAGTCTTTAAACACTTTAAGTGCTCTCCAGGGAATTTTGAATAGAGAACATTTGCTCCACGGGGTTTCTCTGGACTGTGTGTACCTTGTCAGAAGAGGTATACAGTGTTCTGCGGCAATTCTTCCTAGCATTCCTACACTGGCTAGTTGATCTGAAAACTGGTCTCGATCATCTTCTTGCAGTTCACTTATTTCTTCTTCCTCACGAGAGGCCACACCATTTGCAGTCTATTATTGACGAAAGAAATAAAAATGAGGAACTGCACTCCTCTGTTCAAAAAATCATGCATTTCTGTTGCACTGTAAAATAACTTTAGCACTAGACATGAAAAGGAGCTGGACAGAGACAACATCTGAGTGCAGCTGTCTAGGGACTTCTATCTAACCATGCTGACTGCCCTAGCAGTTACCAAAAAGGGGGAGAAACACAGAAGAGAAAGAAGTAGAGGGCATTACCCCGTGGCACACATACGTAAACACAGCTAAACGCATACCCACAACCCACCTCCCACACAGAGAATTTAACTTCTGTCCCTAAAAAGATCTGACGTCTTCAAGATCCATGGGTCCCTTGGATCCAAGAAGTCATTCATATCACTTAACAACTAGGAAGACACAGCTGGGTAACTGAAAACTGAAGAGAAAGGGGGTAACTATAAGCAACATCCTGTAAAACATGTACTCATTTAGACAAGAGGGACCACTTTTGCTCTCCATCTAATGCTCTCAGCAAATCTTCTGAAGGAGCTCATCCTAAATTTCTAGTACTATACAATGATGAAGTGGATTTTTAATGACAACCTGGCTTAAAACTTACCAAATTCCTTGTGCCATCTGGAGCAGCTAGGTGGCACTGAATATAGGAATTGAAAACTTGAACCGCATGTTGGGTAAAAAAGCCTTTATGGAAATGTTTGTCATCTTGGACCAAAGTTAGCCAGGACTCCAGCAATTTGTCATATGCTTCCATGTATACCATGTCATCTTTATCAAGCTAAGAGAAAAGGACATTCATAAAACAAATGGCCAGAGAAATAAGATGGGCATTATAACAAAAGTCCTATCGCTATACATATAAATAGTTTTATAAGTTTTTCTTGTAACAAAGATTCTCAATTTAATCTAAATAATTCTTAGGCAAATAGGAATTAATGTTTAATTTTTAGAAGACTAGCTGTTCAGTGCTTTGTGGAACATGTCTTTTTCAAATAAAAATAATATTAACATTTTTCTGTAGTCAAGAAGAGAACTGTTAGAACAAAAAGATAAAATTGTACTTATTACACACTTTTAAATGATTTTAGAAAAATTGAAGAATGAGGAAAATAGACTGTCTGAACCAGCATATTTAAGAATACATGGGAAGAACTCCATAGATGCTCCTTAACATTTTATAATAAAAAGGAAAAGCAAGGATAGGGCTTGCACAGGAGCCTGAGAGGGTGCTGAGGCAGCAGGAACACCAGGAGCACAGGGACTCATGGACACCAGTGTGTGAGGATGAGGTAGGAAAGCCAAGCAGACAGCAAGCAATACAGACTAAAAGGAAACTAACAATCACACAGGCGCTGGATATTAAGTTTTTCACTATGTACAGGTTGTGTCCTAAAATAACCTCAAAGTAAATTATTCTGCCATATTGAGGAGGAACAGTCTACACCTAGTGATTAAGAATACCTCTATGGACCTCAAAGTGTTAAGATACCACTTAATTTTCACGCAGTCTAATAAGACTCCATATGCTAATTTTTCCATAAATTAGTAATCTGGATACATAATTTAATCTATGCATCCGTTTCTTCATCCACAAATTCACTAGATCACTGTTGAATGAAACTGGGAATACTTAGTGTTAAGCACGATGCTTAGTGCAAAAACCTACATAACGTATCATCCAAGCTTTTGGGCCTCAGTCCAATGGGGAAGGGTGAGAAACAAAAAATTTCAGAAAACACACTAAGGTGATAAAATATAAACATACATTTCAGGGTCAGTTTTTAACAATGGCATCTCTCATAAGTAATTTGTTAGAAATAAAGTAGTAGCGTCTTTGAACTACGTATTCACTCTTAAAAAGGCTTTAGCATGATCCACAACTTCTGACATTCTGTTAATAGGTGGTGAACACAGGAATACTAAAGGTTTATAGTCTAATCTATAACTCACTTTTGTAGTTTCTAAAGCAAGCAAACAGGTCTCATCTTACAAATACAGAATTCTGGAACCTTAATCAGAAAGCACCATCCAAACTGTTATTCTAGCAATTTGTGAATGACTCAAAAAACAAAAGTAATGGAAGATCTATTTCAAGTATTCCAGATTAAGCTGGACCACCAGAATACCACCACCAGATCATAACAGCTAAGCACCTAAGTGAACTACTTCCAATGGATTGTATTTTATGCCTTCAGCTTTTATTAACCCACAGTATACAAAAAAAAAAACCAGTGATTTTCTGAATCAACTGGTTCTTTAAAAAACTTCTTATATTTTTAAGTCATTTTATGAAAAATTTACTTAAGAATGGAGGGAAAGTGAAAAGAACTTCATCAGATAATTTTAACAAGAATTTAAGGGGCCAACCCCATGGCTGAGTGGTTAAGTTCGTGTGCTCTGCTTCAGTGGCCCAGGGTTTCGCTGGCTCGAATCCTGGGCGTGGACATGGCACCACTCATCAGGCCACGTTAAGGAGGCGTCCCAAATGCCACAACTAGAAGGACCCACTGAAAATAGACAACTATGTACTGGGGGGTTTTGGGACAAAAAGGAAAAATAAAATCTTAAAAAAAGAAAAAAAAAAGAATTTAAACACAGCAAGCCCAAATTTTTTTTTTTTTTTAGATTTTATTTTTTCCTTTTTCTCCCCAAAGCCCCCCAGTACATAGTTGTATATTCTTTGTTGTGTGTCCTTCTAGTTGTGGCATGTGGGACGCTGCCTCAGCATGGCTTAATGAGCAGTGCCATGTCCGCGCCCAGGATTCGAACCAACGAAACACTGGGCCGCCTGCAGCGGAGCACGCGAACTTAACCACTCGGCCACGGGGCCAGCCCCAAGCAAGCCCAAATTTTTATCCCATATTTTCCTGGCCTTGAAAGTATATATACCAAGAATTAGCAACATTCTTTCAAGGCAACTAACTGGAACGTATTCATCTTGTATATAGTCAATTGTCATCATTTCTGGTATTTATATTGTATAAAGTTGCCGTGAACGCTGACTCGGTGGCGTTATGTTCTTTCTCTGGTCACATTTTTCACCATGTACAGGTGAACTGATACATACATAACCTTGGTTTATGTGTATTTCCGTTTATAGACACCTTATTTAATATACACGGTTGATTCATTCACAGCCAACAGCACTACAACTCATGCCTGAACGAAGCTTATCCAACACACATATTTTCTCCATAAGGCACAGCACGGCATTCTTGCACTCAGGAACACCAGAGAGCACTTCAGAACAACACGCGGAGGCCATTTTAAACAGTGAAATCATCCACTCAGTCATTGCATAGGAAGAACTTCACTATTTCGTGACAAAAATTTGGAATACCCCATTTCACACAAAAATTTGAAAAATGTAGCACTGGAGACCATGAAAAGGTCTAATTTGACCTCAGCTGGGAACAAGCATGCCGGGTGATTCATCTCTTTCATTACTCTTTGCATGCACATGTCTGGGAATGATCATGAAAGTGCCTTAAGTGCTGATTTTGGGATTACAAAGGGAATTTAGGAAGGAGGCGAATTTGCAAATATGGAATCTATGAATAACGAAGATCCACTGTCCTTAGAAAATCTACTTCTAATAGGTTCCAACTTACTATGAACACTGGTTCTTGCCCATGTATCATCAAAATGCATTATACTTTTGAAAACTTTAATATGAATACAATTTTGTTGAAGGACAGGCATATTCTTGGTTCCATAAATGTGACAATGCATTCATTCAGATTTATAACCAATGAAAACGATCAATTCAATTTCTTTTCATTTCTACATGATTTATTTCCTTTGTATATACTGCTTTCAGCATTAATACTACTAAAACCATTATTAAGTAAATTTTGTTGTATGAACACCAAAAAAGATGAAGGAATATTATCAACATCCTTTAGCAAAATGTGATGATCCAAACTCTTGTCACAAAATATTGGGTGAAGTTCTTCCTGTAGAATGATTAACTGGATGAGAATGCCATATTTTCTTTTTGTCCTTGGAAATACATCATTTACTCATGAATTGTTGAGTTTGAGAAAATTTATCTAGAATATCACCAGCTAAAACTCAGTCCCAGATTTCACTTACACTATCAATTTCACCGTCATTATTAGAGCCTAGAGTGCTGCTGTCTCTTTACATTCATCTTGAGTCATTTTATCACTGTAAAATGTCTTATTCTGGCAATTTCCTTCTCTCTGTTTTACTATGGACAGAAAATTAAAAATTCTGAATACCAATCTGTATCCAATTAAATGTTAAAAAAGAGGACTTAGAAGATGCTATCTCCAGACTTCTTTTATAGTGTCTTGAAAGAACATGCCATACTTTAGGAAATGCAATTATAAAACTGAAAAACAATGAATAGTAGCTATTTATTTCATTTGTAGTGTGGTTCATCTCACTACTATGTCAACCTTGTAGGTGATTCCATCATTCCTCTATTTTCTTATTATTGTAATCTTTTTTTAAATTATAGGTGGGAATTGATGAGTAATGGTGAAATATTTCCTAAGATCATGCAACAGCAAAATGTTTCAAGATATAGGAGAAATCAGATCGGTAAGATATCATAATATCATAATGTACTTTAGACTTTCAGAAGAGTCTAATATATCCAGGAGGTAATTGCAAGATAGTAAATGCTCTTTCTGTTCTAAGGTCTGTAAGAAAAAAATAAAGTCATGAAAAATCAATGTTTAAAATAGCTAGAACTATTCAAAAAAGAAACTCAATAACCAGATCCTGGTGGTATACTGAAAGTTAAAGAATGTTCGAAGAAATAGCCAAATAAAATCTGTTCAAGCATCATTTGTTGTCATGGGATTGAAGATTCCATAGCATTCACCATCTCCTATATAAAACTTGGTAAGAGATTTTTTTCCTATTTTTATTTTTACTTAATATTAGGAAAAACTCCTGAGGGGCAGGTATGCTTTCTCTTTCTGCATGAGACTTTCTTAAGTAACTGCATCTCCCATCCCATTCCATGACCTTCATATTCATATCTAAAAAGTCAAACTTACTATATACAGATAAGCTTACGGTATGTATATCAGGATTGTTCTTTTTCTCTAGTCTTGATTTGCTACTCTTATTTAATTCTGATTGTCTTTTGCAAGTTTTAAAAGATGATTTCATTTTAAATGTTCTTTAAGCTACCAGAAACCTTGTACAAAAGAAAGGGGGTTATAAAAAAATAAAATAATCCCTAGATAATTTCAACTGCTAAGCTTATTACCTTTTTTCTGTCTCTCTCTCTAGGTCATACCCATTCTTCTAAAGCCTCCCTGATTCATCAAAGAGGAGCTGTGAAGAGTGGCCTTATGTAGACAAGACACCATTTGAAGGGTTAACTAAAAATGAAACTGACTTAAGAATGTCCACGTAGCAGGAGAGTCACATGGTGATTTATATAAGAATGTTTGCTGCAGCATTACTGAAAAAAGTGCAAATAAATTTACTGAACCATTCCCCTAATCTTTTACACTAAAATCCATGAATCCTAACATGAATTAATGACATAAGAAAATGCTCATAACAATATAAATAAGAAGTAATGACTTTGTTTTTATTTAAACCTAACCGGTATACCTTAAAATCTGGGGGGAAAAAATACATCTAAACATTAATAGTAACAAGTTTCAGAGGGTGAAATTATAAGTGACTTGGTTTACTTCTAATTTTTTGCTTTTTCAAAAAAAAATTTTAAACTTAAACGTCCATAATTGGGGGGGTGGGGGGCAAGGGTATTACATAGCTCCATATGTGAATAAAGAAATGCCAAGGAACTGATAATTGATGGGATTTTTGGAGAATTTTAACTTTATGCACTGTTTGAATTACTTTTACCAACGAGCATATAGCATTTTCACAACATTAAAACTGTATTCTGAAATTAGTAACAAAACTGAAATTATAAATGTGAAGAAAAAAGTAAAAGCAAAAATGTAATTCACAAGAGAAAGGCACACTTCTAGAAAAAACTGTAACTGCGTATTTGGATCAAGAAAAAAAGAAAACCTGAATACTCCTATAACCAACCGTTTAAAATTTTTAGTTAGTGTAAATTTTTCCCCAGAAGAAAATACCAGGCTCAGTGGATTTACAGGTGAGATGTAGTGAACTAGCAAAAACCAAAACAAAAGATAAAACAAAAATAACCAATCTTACACAAACTGACCCAGAGAAGAGAAAAAGAGAATGAGTTGGAGTGACCGTGAAGCTGGTGTTAACTCTGATAACAAACAAACCCAGCAGTTCATAAAAGGTTGTGATATATTGTCATTATGTTGGGTTCAACTAAGAAACACAACGGTAATTTTAACATTAGAAAAAACTTTTATAAAAGCAATTTATCACATTAACAGATTAAGTAGAAATACACTTAATAATATCAATACTCACTTATGTTTTTTAAAAAACTTATTAGTAATGCTGATGAAGGACAGCTCAAAAAGCTATAGCAAACATTATTCCTAATGATGAAAAGACGTATTACCACTTGTATTAACATTGTACAATGACGAAAAAGAAATGTATTATAAAATAAGAGAAAGAAATACAAATTGAGAGGACTGAAAAGAAGCAAAATTGTCATTATTCACTGATGATATGATTGTCCACGGAAGACTAAAAAGACTCTAAAGACAAATTATTAGAGTCAATAAGAATTTTGAAAGGTTAGTAAATATCAGATCAATGTACAAATAACAATTGCATTTCTCTATGCCAGCAGCAATATGAAAAATGAGGTTTAAAAAAAGATACTATTTACAATAGCAACAAAAATATAAGGTACTAAAGAAAAATTTGTTCCTTTATTGAAAGACGACAAATTGGACCTAAATTAGTATAGAGACATACCACACTTAGGGATAGAGTTAATATATTAGAGATGTGCATTCTTCACGAAAGCTTCCCTGTAATCCCAACCACCATCCAACTTGACTGACACAATTTATAAAGAAGAATAAAAAGTCAAATATATCCAAGACTCTTCTGAAGAACTGGAAGAGGATTTGGATGGGGGACTTGTCCTATTACCTATCTAGACATCCTATTAGAACAAAGCAAAATATAGGTGCAGAAACATACAAACTGACCAACAGAAGTGATTAGAGAGTTCAGGAAAGATCCACTTATATGTGAAAACTAGCTATATGACAGCAATAGTACTGGAAACCATTAAGAAATGAAAAGCTGTTCAACAAATGCTAACAGCAAAAGAAACCAGCACAAAGTGAAAAGACCTACAGAATGGGAAAAAATATATGCAAACCACATATCTGATGAGGTGTAAATATTCAAAATATATAAAGAACTCATACAACTCAAAAGCAAAAGAACAAATAACCCAGTTAAACATCGAGCAAAGGACCTCAACAGACGTTTTTCCAAAGAAGATACATAAATGGGGAACAAGTACCTGAAAAGATGCTCAGTATTAGTGGTCATTAGGGAAATGCAAATTAAAACCACAATGAGATATCGCCTCATGCCTATTGGAATGGTCATCACCAAAAAGACAAGAGATAACAAATGCTGGCAAGCATGTAGAGAAAAGGGAACCCTTGTGCACTGTTGGTGGGAATGTAAACTGATACAGCCAGTACGGAAAACAGTATGGAGGATGCTCAAAAAATCAAAAATAGATCTACCATATGATCCAGCAATTCCACTGCTGGGAATAGATCCAAAGGAAAGGAAAACACTAACTCAAAAAGATACTTGCATCTCCTGTTCATAGCAGCACTATTTACAACAGTGAAGACATGGAAGCAAACTACATGTCCATGGATGAATGGATAAAGAAGTTGTGGTATATAAAAATATATATACAATGGAATATTATCCAGCCATAAAAGAACAAGAAAATCCTACCATTTGCAACAATATGGATAGGGCTTGAAGGCATTATGCTAAGTGAAATATGTCAGACAAAGAAAGATAAATACTGTATGATTTCACTTATATGTGGAATCCAAAAAGAAAGAAAAGAAAAGAAAAGAAAAAACCCATCAAACTCAGAGAAAAAGAGACGACATTGTGGTTATCAGAGACGGGGAGTGGGAGGAGGGGAAATTGGAGGAAGGCAGTCAAAAGGTACAAACTTCTAGCTATAAGATAATAAAGACTAGGGATGTAATGTACAACATGATGACTATAGCTACACTGCTGTATGATATTAAGGAAAGTTAAGAGAGTGGATCCTAAGAGCTCTCATCACAAGGAAAAATTGTTTTTTCTTTTCTTTTTATTGTATCTATATGAGATGATAGATACTAACTAAATCTATTGTGGTAGTTATCTCACAATATATGTTAAATCAAACTATCATGCTCTATATCCTAAACTTATACAGTGATGTATGTCAATTATCTCTTAATAACACTGGGGGAAAACAGAAAATACAAATATGAATAAATATTGCTGGAAAAAATCTTTATCCATATGGAAGAAAATGAAATTGGATCCCTACTTGATATCATATTCAAAATTAAATTCTGAGATGGTAAAAATCATAAAAGGCAAACTTTTAAGGCATTTAGAAGAAAAAGACAGGAAAGGCAGGTGTCTGAAACAAGGAACTAAGAATGCAAATCATAAAAGAAATGACAGTAAATTCAACTACACTAAGATGAAGAACATTTATTCATCAAAAGATACTATGAAGTCTAGATGCAACATGGTATCCAGGATTGGATCTTGGAACAGAAAAAGGACACTGGTGAAAAATTGGTGAAATCCCAATAGTTTAGTTAATAATAATGCACCAATGTTAATTTCTTAGTTTGGACAAATGTGCCATTGTTATATAAGATGATAATATTAGGAGAAACTAGATAAAAGGTATATAGGAACTCTCTGTACTATCTTTGCAACTTTTCTATAAATCTAAAATTATTCCAAATTAATTTTTTTAATACCAGAAAGTGAAAAGAGGAACCACAAAACTGGGAGAATAGATCTACAACACAAATAACTGACAAAAAAATTAGTGTAAAATATATATATATAAAGAACTTCTACAAATAAGTAAGAAAAACAGAAACAACCTGATAGGAAAATGGGCAGTGGACTGAACAAGCATATCATAAGAATAATCATGAGAATTATACATTTATACATATGAAAAGATGCTCAAATCTTATTAGTATTTGGGGAAGCAAATTAAGACCATACTTTATACTTTATACTTGCAAGTTTGGCGAAAATTCTAATGGTGAAGACATGGATCAATGTGAACTCACACCACTGGTGAACATGTAATTGGTCGAATCACTTCAGTAAACAATTTGAAATTATCTTTTAAAACTAAACATTTACATATCCTATGATCCCAAAATTCCATTCCAAGGTTCAGACCTTAGAAAAACTCTCAAACGTGTGCTAGGAAACACATAAAAGAATGTTAACTGTAACACTGTAAGGGCAAAAAGAAGGAAACCCAAAGATTCATTTACAGCAAAATGGAAAGACAAATTGTGGTGTAATAGTCACACAATAACATTATCTTATACATATAAATGATCAAAATTTTTAAAGCAAGAAAATGATAAAATTCAAAACCGCGGTCACCTCTCTTGCAGTGTGGGAAGAGGGAGCAGCCAGGGAGTGGAACAGGGATGCGTACACCAGCAACATGAACCGAGGCACCGGTAATGTTCTTGAGCTGGGTCATGGGTTCACTCACGGTCACTTCATTATGTTTTAGAATGACACACGTTTTATTTTTTGTGTGTATCAAATATGACGTCATAAAATCATCTATATAAAATGATCAAACAGTGCTAAAACGGCCACGCACAGTGCTCAATTTGTTATTAGCAACAGGAGAAAGTGGTTTTATTCCTTCAACAAAAACTACTTGAATGCTAAGAGAGAAGCACTGGAATAGGGAGATGAATAAGATACTTTCTTGCCATAGAAACATCTGTGGCCTGTTTATATACTTAACAAAGCATGTGCTTTGCAGACATCATTTGTTAAGTCTTAACAGTTTATCTTGCCAAAATAAACAGACTGGGAACATATCTTAAGAGGAACTTATGGAATAGCATCTCTGACCTCCAGTGTCTCAAAAGGAAGAAGGAGGACATTTTCTAAGAACTACTTTTGTTGTTATTTAGTACACATATAATGCATGCTATCACAGTTTAATTATTCATATATAGAAAAGCACAAATAAAATGTAAAAGGCTTATAAGCTTTTTTATTACTGAAAGAGCATTCGACAATCCCTACTATAAAGCCCTGATATTAGACAAAACAGATCACAGGCTGACTGTAAGAGCCCCAATTCAATGGATGGTGATTTATAAGAAGAACTAAAAACTTCTAAAGAGCATACTGCTTCCTCTTGGATAACAATACAAGCAACTCATCAGGCAAAGCGTGAGAAATTTGGTTGATGACAATTGGCAACTAAATCTTTCAGTCTAATCACAGAGAAGTGAAACCTAAGCGAGTGCTTTTTCCTAATACCTTGGCCCTGCTCCATCATCACTCTGGCCAACACCCAGCAGCCAAGCCAGAGCACGTGCGCAGAGATGACGAAGGAGTCCCAGCTAGACGCTATGTGCTCACGCCCTGGGTATTGTCAGGCCTGCTGCCAGAAAGGCTTTGGAAAGGGGCTTAGAGCTTATGAGACTACTTGACCCCACTTTACTCCATTTGGGAATGGAGGGTGGAGAAGGTAATCAAAATATGATATCAGCACTTACATTTCAACGCCCATAATTAATTTGGAAGAGTATGGAAGAGTGAATCTGCAGCTCTTCAGGCACAGAAAAAAATCTACTTTTATGTGTGGTAACTATGTGAATATATAGTGGTTAACAGTGGTTAATTAGAAAAATAGTGGTTAATTTTATTTATGAAAATGCTGCCAAATGAAGGTATGGAAAGAAAACTTTTAATATGTGAATCTGCTCTCCTTTTTGACATTGAATTGAACTTCAGAGATTACAATCTAACATTACTGTATGATTCCAACTACATGACATTCTGGAAAAGGCAAAACTATGGAGACAGTAAAAAGATCAGTGGCTGCCAGGCGCTGGGAGGGAGAGGGAGCGATGATTAGGTGAAGCCCAGGGGATTTTTAGGGCAGTGAAACTATTCTGTATGATATTATAATGGTGGGTACACGTCATTATACATAGAACATACAACACCAAAAGTGAACCCTAATGCAAACTGTGGACTTTGGGTGATAAGAATGTGTCAATGCTGGTTCATCAACTGTAACAAATATACCATGCTGGTGGGGGATGTTGACAGTGGAGGAAGCTGTGTGTGTTTGGGAGGGGGGGCAAATGTGAAAACTCTGTATTTTCACTCAATTTTGCTGTGAATCTAAAACTGCTCTAAAAAATACAGTATGTGGGTGTATATGTAATATCAGCTATTGTAAAAGTATACAAGATAAATCTCAAGTAAGAGTAGTTCTAAAATTGATTGTTATGCTGCAAACAACTCCAACTCTACTCCTACATATGATAGTACTATGGTTACTATAATCCATCCCACTACAATAGATTTGTTCTACAAACAGCAAATAACCAAAATGACAACTCCAAATCTCTTCCATGAAATTGGAAAGCTCCTTCTTTGATCATCAGTATTATCTTCATATGTAAACACAAATTACATGAGTTAGTTAAGAAAAGCATACAATTCATAGACATGAAAAATACAATAAGGATAGGTGTGGGCAATTAATTCTCACATAGAAAATTTTATATCCAAGGAGTACCACTTAAGAAGTTCCTTAACCTCGTTTACTTTGTGTTCTATGTTGCCAACCGGAGGCTGCTGCTACTACATTACTTTTTACAAGGACTCGGGAATGAAAACAAATTAAACAATCGGAGATTGTAGAGCCTGGGAAAAAAGTGCCAAGAACACTGGCCAGGAAGTTCACTAGCAGTGTTCATTTGCAAACATGATGAAAATATCTTCTGGCAAAAATAACTTCGCAACAAAAAATGTGCTTGCAATAACAGAAGGGGGGGAAACCTCCAGGTAAATGTAAGGGAAAAAAAGGTTCTATTAATATAACATACTATTCCTTAATCTGGATGGTTGGTACACAGTTGTTTACTTTATTATTCTTTACAACTTTTATATATATATAAAATTTTACTTTATATTTATGAAATATTTCACAAGTTTAAAATTTACCACACCCAAGTCCAATGACAGATCAAATAAAATCTGTATTGCACAGTGTAAAACATTCACAAGAAATACGAAAGATCAAAGACTGCGTTACATTAGTTTACGCTGTTGCTCATCTGCTATAAGTATTCTGATCCTTTCCCTCGTGCAATCTCGTTTAAGGCAAATATGGCACTATAGAGAAGAATCACAGAAACGTCACAACTAAAATGCCACAAGCTCTCATTTAAAAAAGAATTTAGAAGTCTTTGAACATCAAATGCAAAAAAGTTCATTTATTCTCTCATCATCACTTTTTTCTAGCCAGTTATTAAAGCACAGAATTAATTTAACTTCAGAGTACCTATGTGGCTGACAGTATTCCTGGCTTCTGAAATCCCCCAAAAGAAAGTGACTTGGTGGACAAGTATTGCAGCTGTTAGAAAAATCCTATAGACAGCTCACTTAAAAACACACAAAAGCACCCAGAGTCTGAGTTGTAATTTTCAGAAACAGTTTTTAGATGTTACACTCCTAGACTAACACACTTTCTTTCTTTTGGAAATGTACATGAACTTCCAAATTCTTAATGCAAAGGAATGTATATGCCTTCAACACTGCCTGGCACATGGTATGTGTTCGATAAATATTTATGGAATTAAATTAATCCAGCAATACTCCTAGGGTACTGCCATCTCAGGGACTCACCTGGCTTACACAAGGTAAAAGAGTAATTCTTTTTTTCTACCTCACTCTAGCATTCATTTTTGAACCCCTGGCCCATTAGACCTAGTTATGTTTCTAATGCTAGTAACATAAACAATACAAAGGATACTATATGGAACAATAGTTATGACAGTAGGTAAGCTTTATTCTAAATCCACTATACTCTGTCTCAAGTGCAAGAATTCTGTAAAACTTAAACACTGGTTCTGCACTAGGACTGGCGTAGCAGATTGAAAAAATCAGAGCTGACTCACATACAAGTCAGGAAACGTTGCACCATCAGAATTAAATACAACACTGAAATTATTTTTTAGAGTATTCTTTAAGTTAGAGTCTATATTTAAGGTGTAACAGTCGCCAATTTTCTTCCAAATATCCTCATAGAGCTAAAGCTACCGTTAGTATTTTAAAAAGAAGTATATTTAAAAAGAAGTATAAAAAGAAGTATATGTGTAAAGTTTAAAAAATACTCATGAATCCCATTTAATTCTTTTCTTTGGTCTTTCAAGCAAAGGAAATGAATGCACATAATGGGGCTGGACAGCTGTCTTGCTCTTTACAGTAACATCAATATATACCTTCCTAGTGGTCAGAACCCTTGGGTGAGGCGGCTGGCACAGTTTCTCAAACAATCCCATCCTCATATGAGTTAAGATCCAAGGTAGACATTTGGTATATATGCATTGTACTGACATCACCATTCCGGAAAGTAACCTATTGCTTTCCTTCTTATCACTGAAATGTCCTCAAATTTCTGCTTCCTAGTTCTCACTTTGTAATTTGGTTTCAATGTATTCCTTTTCACTACATCTCCTCTCCACAAAGTAACTGTCCATTGAGCTAAAGAAGACAGATTTTGAATTAAGAATGCTGAACTTTAAATCCACTCACTCACCCAACTGCCTTACACTCTAGAATGAACTTCCCAACAACCTTACCAAGTATCATTTTCTTCATTACTTTGTCCTGCTGGTCTTGAGATCAGGCTACAAATGTACCAAAATTAAATATAAAGTTCTTACTTTATAAAATTTATCTACCACTCCTCCCTTACATACACACCCACACACACCCAAACACACATACACGTCAACGTTTAAGCATTATGATGGTTGCTGTGTTCACTTACATGGCTTCTGTCTGATGAACCTACTGGTGGCTGAGCTTAAAATTTTCTACTGACAAAAGAAATCAAGAAACAAACTGGAGTATGGAGTTCAAGTCATATTCTCTTCAAATTTCACGGAATCAATTTAAATGCATGTCCTAGTATTATAAATATTTTATAAAATAGTTGACATAACAATATGAAGAATTATTTTGTTAGGATTTTAATTTTTAAGGCAATAATTTCATCTCTACAATCATTCTCACTTCTTAGGTCCAACAATTAGACAGTAATTTGATTTCTGGGATGCAATGAAAAAATTCTTGGCTTCAGGAAGCCTCAAGTAATACTAAGAAATTTTAACAGCAAAATGAACAACTTGGCTGAAGACTGGAATTGCTTTTTTTGAGCACAGACTTTCAAAAAGTTGAGGGATAATCATAAATAACAGTCTCTTCACACACAGGCTAAAGCCACCAACCAAGGACATACTTCATAAACACACACTAGTATCATGAATTTTTCTTCCCATGAAGAGGCTCTTTTTTTCAACTTGCTATGGCAACATAATCACCATCATAATCACCAAATTCATAGAGACATGAATTTCTAAAAAAAGAGACAATCTATATGTATTCCTAAATAAATACATTTCTGAAAAAAAATCACAATAAAACAAGTGTATATGATAAATCTGTTTTCCTATTGGGAAAAGAAACTCGTTTGATATTAAAGAAAAACAGATATTTCACAAAATTAAAATTATCAAGAAAACTAATACTAAAATATTTGGTTTCTACAAAACAACACTCAAGAACCAGTGTTACTTGGTAAGACAGTATACACAATACAGGCTCTCAATAAATGCTATTATAAAGGTTCATTTTTATCATAATTATTCTACCTTTTATTGCACACACTGTTCAGGCACTTTCATATAGTTAATCCACCCCATAACACTTCAGAAGAAATTATCCTAACTATCCCAACAAGGAAACATGCTCAGAAAAGGTTAAGCAATTAGCTCAGGGCCCTGTAGTTTATGATTACTTGGTGTATGACTGTGCTGTCCCCCTCCAAAGTTCAGGATCTTTCTGTACCACACTGACTCCCAAAGTATGTTTTTTATATGCCTCAATTTTTCAATTTTTACTTAATAGATCATTTCTTTATATATATTTTTCCATCTCAGGTCAACAACTATATATTATGTACTAATACCACAATCACTGGGTGCACAAGAAAACAAGACATGTGGCCTGTGTTCCAGAAGTTCCACTCTGGTTTGGCCAGACTTGCTCACGTACTTTTGACAGTTGCACATTCCCCAGGCCCCGCTCCCCCAGCACACACAGGGTATAATGAAAAGCACACAGGGTTGAAGCGACATTTAGGAGGATTCGTTTAGTCTGGCAACTCATCGTACAGGGCCCCCCCTTAGCCCTCAACTTCACCAGACCTCCCTTACCTAGCTACCATGAGTGATGCAAAGCTTTAGACAAATCTTCTCCCTCTGCCTTTTTTAATACGTAACCAATTATTTTTAAGAACATTTTTTAAATGTCATAAACAGAGCAATTAAAAGAAATTGATTAAAAGAAGTAACACTTCTCTTAAATGAAACGTATTAGGTACAACATAACCAGAGCACGCCTTCTTATGAAACAAGCACAATACACATCGACTTCTCTGAAAGCGGATCTAGCCTTTCTGTATATGTCAAACCTTGACAGAAAAATTGTTTTCCAAGTTGTCAGTCTCCTGGTTAAAATAAATAAATTCTAAACTAAAACTAAAAATCTGCAAACTAACAATGTTATAAATCCTCCAGCAATTTTTCTATAAAATGTTTAGGAACATCCTTAACCCACAAAAAGAAACTAAAAGGTATTTGTGTTTCTAAACACATGATCAACATGCCGTTTAATCCACCTAGTTTAGAAGAGAAAACAAACCAAGGAGGAAAACAAAGTACAACAAAACCTGTGAGATGAAACCTGATTGATTCAGAGTCCATGATAATTTGAAGGGTTTGAGTAAAGCTTAAATACTTAAAATTTCCCTGTATTTCCATGCTGAGTACATAGTTGCTGCCCCTGAGAAATTCACCTCTCACATATTACACCCTTAAACTTCTATTCCTCCACTACCTATACTTTTTCCAACACAGAAATATCTGCCTGACCTGGTTCCTGTCCTCATCAAACCACTGAAGTGCCCAGCTACATAAACACAATCATTCCTGAGTTCTTTATCCTCCGAACAGCTCTGAAAGGATACGAAAAACTCACACGTGCACTGCCAGACCCCCAACAAAACAGCTCAGTTAGGATTTAACATGAAATTCTAACAGATATCTACAAATATTCTTATTGCCCTTACAAATCTTTGAAAAGATCCACGTTTTGATTCATAAAAAGAAAATTTAGTTTCAACAATTTAATAACTACTTTGTAGGAAAAAAATCAATTATTTCCCATGATTAACGTAGTTATTCATAGTAACTATTATAAACGCAGCTGTGCTGTCAAGGAGTTTAAGCACGTGTTTTCTAAATTAAATATAAAATTTGGAAAATATGCATTTGAAAATTTATACAAAAAATCTTTAGTACTGCTACTGGTCTTCATTTTCATTTAAATTAAATTCTAGCAACATATACTATTAAACCATAGCACCAAAAAAATTAAAGAGCACAGTCTAATCAAAATAAGTATGGTTATAATTAGAACCAAATTATCTTTAAGTAATTTCCAGAGAAGTCCAAAATTTTAAAATTCTCAAAAAATACATAAAAATTACACATAGTCACCACACCACAAAGTTAGCAGCACCCTTTAAACTTAAAGTTTTTATTGTTAATATGGGCTTTCAACATAATTCTTAATATAAACATTTTATTCTATGTCCTACATTCAGGTACTAAATTATCTCAAAGTTAAAATCTTGAGACCAATAAATTTAATCTACTAAAGTGATTTTAATCCACAAAATTTTAAAAGTCATGTTTCCAAACACAGACTGCCAAATAATTTGCACATATAAACAAAAACGCAATTTTAACAATAGCTAGTACTCACTTAAAATAATTACTTGTCATGAGAAGTGTCCCAAAGGCACAGCAGATTTTCTTGTGAGAAACAGATACCATTCATTTTAGAACACTTACCACTTCTTCCAGTGCAGCACTTCGCCCAAAAGAACAAGTGAGGTGTGTGAGGCAGTTAACAAAGGAGGAGAAAAGTTCATTTGGAATGGCAGTTAAAACATTTCGAGGGAACACAGTTATCAGGTTGCTGATAATGCTGGAGATTCCCACAGCTTCAGAATCTTCTATTTCAATTCTAAAAATCAAGCAAGAGTGTTATTAAGTGGTAGTAGAAGAGAAGTCACAATCACGCATTTCCAAACATGCAAATATTATCACCTATTCATTTTTAAAAGCATAGCTATTAATTTCAAATTACCATAAAACTATACTTCAAAATATTTTAAAAAGGGAAAAACATCACTAGTTTCTTTTTTTCCTCCACTGTTAAAGAAAAAACTGAAAGTTCCTTTTTTCACTTGTGAGGGGCAAGTATACCTACCCATTGATAGTATTCAGTAGTCCCTCAATGAAGTGTGCTAGATAATCGACTTGCGAACCTTCATCAGGGAAGATGGGTCCATGGAGAGAAGCTAACTGGGCAAGGCACTGCAGGGAATCTTGTGCCATATCTGAATCTTCTCTGATTTTTCGATGTACCTGTTAGAAAGAATTACTAATCCATAAAAATAAATTCTTCTTTTGTAAGGGTCACGTGTCTATCATGCCAAATGAGGTAAGAGAAAAATTCACTGTAGTTGGCTATTTCTAGAAAATTAATTGTTGAATTAAACTAAATTTGAAAATTGTCCCTCAGTCCACTTTACATTATAGGACATGATTTTAAACATATCAATTAATTTTTAACTAAGGGCTACCTACATTTTGAAAATTGAACTGTCTCCAGCACGTTATGACAAAGAGAGAAACAGATGCCAGCCAGTCAGACATACTGCTTCTTCTAAAAACAGCAACAACGACAGTCATCTGTATTATGCTAACTATGCCTAGCTAGAGCTTCTTGCTAAAGTTAGCAGACAAGTTCAATCAGGAGTGTATAGATGCTACGTTAGTGGAAGTAAACAGTTGCACACTTAGAAAACCAATATACCTGTCAATCCCTAGACATTCATTCATTCAACCAATATATAAGCACACTCTTTCATTAACTGCGATGGCCTACAATTTGTTTCATTCTCATTTTATCCTACATCATTGCTACTAATAAATACTAAAAATTTTTAAATAAAACTTTTATTTAAATTGTATTTAAATCCACTTTAAACCTCATCCAGACTTTATTTCAATGATACAACACCTGGTGAAACACCAGGTATACAGTTGCATGTGTGAAGGAAATGCTCCCAAAATATTGCTCCCTAATTTTACAGTGCTATAAATATTTTCAGATTTTAAAGATGGTTCATTTCTGTGATTTGACATAATTCAAATAACCAAGAAAAATACATTTAGTAAAGAAATTATAGGTAATGATTTTAATTCACCACAACATTTACAGAGTCCATTTTCTACTTTGGACAAGCATTTGACTTCTCTAGCCCTTCTTTTCCTACACCAATCCCTGCTTTCTGAATGGCACATAATATTAAACATTTATTCTCTATTTGTTTCAGGTTATGTTCACTGACTTCGCAATTATAAATTTATAAGTTAGTTGAAGTTAGAATGTTTCTCTTAGTCATTGGTATAGTGCTGGGACACAGCGAACAGACTCTCAATAAATCTTCATTCACGGATTGATTCCATCAACTTTAATCCCTGAACTTCCGAAGGTTCTAAGAAACTTAAAACCTTAAAAACTTAGTGAAAGTTACAAAGTTAATTTATCTACTGATATGCTTAAAATATGTTACCCTCTTTGGTCTAGAACAGTAGGTCAGCAAACCACAGCCCACAGGCCAAATCTGGATTCCTGCCTGCTTTTGTATGGCCTGTGAGGTAAGAATGGTTTTTACATTTTTATACAGTTGGGAAAAACAAAATCAAACAATAAGATTTCAAGACACATAAAAATTATACAAAGCTCACATTTTAACAACTGTCAACCAGGTTTTAGTGGAACACTGCCGTGCTTGTTTGCTGAGGCATCATCTACAGTCGTACTACAAGGGCAGAGCTGAATAGTTGCCTCAGAGAAAATGTGACCTGCAAAGCCTAATATTTACTACCTGGTCTTTACAGAAGAAGTTTGACAATCCCTGGTCGAGAACAAAAGAAATGTTTTTCAAAATATATTCTACTCTAAGTTTTATAGAGTAAATTAAAAGTACAACACAAAATCATATACCCACACTAATTCATGAACTTTTGAACGAAGCTTATTCTTAAGTTCCTTATCTGAAAACTGTAACTAAATTTCTGCCATTGTGCCTTTAACCTAATCAACATTCAAACATGATACCTAGGGAAACATTCTATCAACTAATACAATGCAATCTGGGAGAACAGAGGGCTTCTTTTCTACCACAGAGCCAAATGGTTGCTCACTCCTGGTCCAGAAAATGAAGAATCAAAAGAAAAAATACCTTCAAAGAAACAGCTAACATTGAATATGTGATAAAATAAAACAAGAAACTGTCTGTAGAGCCTGCCTGTACTGTTCAATTTATGTTATCTAACATACGAACCACAGAAAACTCAAGGTAAATCAATGATTAATTCTTACATAACATAGATTTTCGCCCTTCTTCCAATGTCAGCACTACAAAGAGTTCTACCATATCTGAACTATATTATACAACTTAAAAAATGAATTCATGACTTGAATAGGGAGAGAAGCAGAGGGAAAAGGAAAAGCAAAGTCTAGCAGAACACCCAGGGAGGTGAATGGTGAAGCAAGACAGGGAATAAAGAGAAGCAAGTAAGATGATAAATCCTACTGGAACATGTTGAATCTGAGATGCCTGTGGGCCATCCAAATTAAAACATCCAGTAAGCACTTGGATTATAAGACTCTGGAACTCTGGAGCAGTGTGTGCCGAATATAGATTTAGGAGTCATCAGGGTAGAAGTGGTGCTTGAGGGCGTACATGTGGGAGAGAGAGCCCCACAAAAGTGTACACAGTCAGCAAAGCTGAGAACTAAGACAGGAACACTATCGTAGTGTTCCTATCTCAGTATTTTACTAAATAAGTATTAGTAATTCAGTATTTACTTAGTATTTACTAAGTATTTTACTAAATACTTGGTATTTTAAGCAATAAGCAGAGAAAGAGACCACAAACAAGATCAGAAAGAATCTGTCAAAAAGGTAGAAGGAAAAACTAAGGAGAGCAATTTTCCAACACCTAATGGGAGAAAGAAAAATTGAGCATTTTGTACACTTCTGAGGGGCAGAATGCAACCTGAAGTGTTCCTGAATTCAAATATGAGCAACATATTTCAAGGCTCGATTCCACACGATAGTATATTTACGTTTATTGATGGAAATTTACGGAAATAGCGATGATATCCGGTGGAAAACTGCTTTAAATCAGGAATGAATTCACATAACTGAAAATAAATTTAACAAAAACTTAATAACACAAAAAGATGAGCCACTGCCTTTTTCGTAACAAATAACAAAATTAAAATTGTTTATAAACTGCTTAAATGAAAATAATAGGCCACAAATACAAAACTGTTAAAATAACAAAGTGAAAAAGAGTTAACTTTCAATTCAAAAGTTATTTGCCTGTGGTAGTTCACAGCTGACAGGAGCAGCTGTCCAGTCTGTCTAGACAGCTGTTCAGATTTGGGGTAGTTGTTTCCAGTACTGGTAGCAAGTTTTTCACCTTTTCAAAAACTGCTGGAATGGGATCTACTTTCAATCAAATGAATAATACTGAAAGTTGAACTTGGATACAAATCAAAACAACTTCTGTCAGATGAGGCAGGCAACAGATTTTTAAAACTTAGCTACAATTCTTTGATACTGATAGTCATTTCTCTGATTTAAGCAAATGCAAAGTAATCTTCTGAGTATTTTTAGAGAAAATATTTTTATGGATATCCATGGATAAACAATCTTGTTCTAGGTATTTTCTAATATACATCACATAACTACAATTTTTAAATGGTGCAAAAACGTTTTAAAAAAGTGAATTTTTTTAAACAAATGAAAAGGTAAGAAACTATAATTAATGGTTGGGATTAATAAGCAAAATACTTTTTTCCTCCTTAATTGGTTTTTATCTGTATTTCTGCCCCAGCCATTATATCTAAATAACTTGTATGTTTGCCCTATAATTGCAAATAAGCACCTAACACACATACACCCTACACACATATATAGTAGGTATTTTTTCCCCAGCTTTTGATCATTATATTGGGGACCCTCATGGGCAAACACGGGAGCATACTGCTTACTTCTCGATATTTAGCAAATAGTTAGAGTTGAAATAACCTGTTATTCAATAACACTAACTCAACCCATGACTGATAATTAGTCCATAAAAAGCACCCTACTGTAGAAGAGCAGCTCTCCAAGTGTGGTCCAGGCCCTGGAGCTTCCTAAGACCCTGTTAGGTTGGCTGTAAGGGCAAAACTATTTTCATAATAATACAAAGACAGTATTTGCCTTTCCCATTCTTACTGTCACACATGCATACAGTACAGTATCCCCAAGGCTACATGATGTGTAATACTGCAACCGATTGAATGAAGAAGCAGATATGAGAATGTGGCTGTCTTCTATTACCCCTGACATTAGAGAGATTTGCAAAAATGTAAAACAATATCACTCTTCTCACTAACCTTTTTTTATCAAAAATATAGCTATTTATTAAAATGTTATTTGTTGATATATAATGATTTGGTATTGATATTTTTAAATGAATTAAATTATTTTAAAGTTCTCGGTCTGAATTTTTAATATGGTAAATGTTAATAGCTATAACGCACATAAACAAAAGCTCTTCAGGGTCTTCAATCATTTTTAAGAGTGTAAAGGGAGCCTGAGACCAAGAAGTGTGAGAACTTCAGCTCTAGGATATTAAATCCTTCATAATTATATAACAGTTTTATAAATTAACAAGAACATTTCTACATGATTTCTGTTTAAGCAGATATATTGATTAGAAGAGAAGGCTTTAGAGGCGAAAAGCAATCTGTCTTGTTTTAGGTAAGAAAAACACAAAAGCACGTGCTCTTCTCAGTGGCACTTTTCCGTGGCCTTTACTACCAGAGATGAAAAGTGAGACTTACTGTGAAGAAAAGCTCCATGACTCTGCTGTCCAGGAGAGTCTCCCGCCAGCACTCTGTCGGCTTTAACAGTACGTTTTGTGAAGACTCAAACATCGCTATATAATGTCTGCCCAGTTATCTGGGGTCAAGGTCAACAACAATAACATTCTTACTTTGTCTAAAGTATAAGTATATCCTAAATATAACAGGAGCCATCCAGAAAGAATGTAATGGAAACAGTTTAAGCCTCTTCACATATGCTACATAATTCATGCATGAAGTTAAGGAATAAAAGGCATTAACTGCTGATAAAAAGAATGCTATAGGAATGTAAGATAACAGTTTCATTATATGCCATGCCGCAGTGATGTAGAAATTTAGATAACCAGAGATCTTAAGGGTGGCAACAGCAGGAAAAACACTAATGTAAAACAGACGCCAAAATACATACAAAAAAAGAAGAGTCAATCCCATTTTTTAATCCCATTAATGTTTATCCCATTATTCTCCCTCAATATCTTATAACAACTAAAACCACATATACAAAATGTGAGTCTTACATAGTCTGCTTGGAAAAACAGCATTTTGCCAAAAGAAGTATATTTACTGGGAAACGAAAAAGAACAAGAAGGGCAAGTATACACGATACAGAAGAAGAAAAACTCCCACACCTCAAGTATCCAGACACCAGTCTCACACAAAGAAATAATTAACTTACATAAAACTCCACAGGTGCTCATTTAAAATGCCCACAGACTGAAAATCAATTTTTATGGTGCTCAGGTGTTCAATATCAAACAAGCTTCAAAATAGAATACTGTCTTTGCCATACATAAAGTAACCATAACATATTCGTAGGTGTTTATGAACATAATTCACTCAATGACACTGACACAGTAACTGAAGGTTTTAGGAAATGGGAAGCTGTTTGGGCATAAAGATGGTGGTTATGCCCTTTCCAATGCTAATCAAATGCCCAGTAAAATACATCAACTAGGCAATATCCTCATTGCTCAATGAGAAATTTCAACAATAGTTACCTAAACTATAGCTTGCAAAAATCAGACATAAGTTCAAATGCTATATTTTCATTAAAGCCCAAACCATTAGCAGAGAAAACTGAAGGCTGTAACAATGGTTTAGAAACCATTTTTAAAAGATTATTGCTTAACCTCTGTTTTAGGTATCTAATATTATTTTGTCTTTGAAAAGCAAGGAAGGGCACCGCAAGTTCTTTCAGAAGAGAAGTCACTGCTTGTTTCTGAAAAATTACTCCAAAAATCTGCTGCAACTCCATTTGACTGATGAATAAAAGCGAAACTCAAATCAGGCTCACTTAAATTTTACTTTTCTCTTCCTTTATCTGCCCCCTTGTGGGGATGCAGAGGTAGAGTCAAAAGCCAAAAGAAAGTTAACTGTTGGAACTTCAAATAAAGAAAAGCCTGAAAAAAACATAACAGCTCATGAATACTAGGAGTTATTGGTATGACAAGTTTCTAAAACGATTTCACTTTCTCACTAAGTACCTACTTTGGTCTAAGGTTGTTAAGACTGGTCTTCACTCAGAATACGGTACACTGACTGCAGATCAGATCTTATTGCAGGTCGTCTACAGACGAAGGCTTGATTAACTTTTAGAGAAACAAACTGAAACATCTGTGGCAGGAAGTATTTGATATCCAGGATTTGCTTCACAGTAACCCGGGGATGGGAGAGTTGCAGATGAAACAAGAACTTAGAGCTGCTGAAGCTGGGTATTCTGTTTTTGTGCATCTTTGAAATTTTCCACAATAAAAGGCTGGGGCATAAAAAAAGCAGGCGGCTTGTGAATATGAAATAAAGCACCTAAGTAAGGCAATACATTCTTTGTACTTCATAAAAAATATTCCATTTATTCTTTTCCAGTTTTATTCCCTTAATTTACAATGTCCCATTTTATTAATTAAAAGGCAATTTTTTGGTATGTAAACTGTTCAGAAATGAAAAGTACTTATGAAATACTTATATTAAGGACTGTGTTAAGCAAAAATACACAAAGAAATTATGACAATCTAGTTCCCTTTTTTTAGGAATTTGCAGTCTGAGATAAAAATGATAAGAAATTGTTCATTTGTTGGATATCCAAATCTAAAAAACAAAATATATGTGTATAATTACTGAACACTTTTAACTAGATAAATAACAGAATTTATTAATACTTTGTATGCTTACAAAAAGGCGTCATGATTTTATTTTTAAATTAGCTGGTATATGACACGGATTCACATAACTATAATAAAATGTTTGGTCTCAAAGCAGACCATTTGTCACTTTTCTCGTTAACATAGCCACCAGGCAGCTCGCAAATGCAAGCCGCTCTCTCTGGGTAAGAGAGGCAAATACTCCAGGTGCTGGGAACTGCAAGAGAAAGTTAAAATCTAAAAGTTCAAGCACAGAGGAAGAATATTGACAGCAGAAATAAAGGAAGTAATATTTATGGATTTTGCTATTCTTGGAAATATGGAAACTCTCATTCTAAGTGAATGAAAAAAGTCTCCTGCATTCCAACTAAGCCAGTCAGTTATAGCAGGCTGTGTTCTTTACTAAGTGGAGGAGATCACTTCAAAAGCTAATAAATATTACAAAAGGAAACTAAACCTAAACCAAGAGATTTGTTTAATTCTCTTTTCTATCTTTTTTAAGTATAAAAAGTGTATGCTCCATAAGTATTTGTAGATATCGATTATTTATATTAAGAAGAAATGGAAAAGTCCTAAGTTTAAGAGAGGGCTTTTTCCAGATATGAAATGGAATTAATGCAATTGCTCACCTAAACATCAGTTCAAAATAATCCTCAAATCTGTTTTTTCCAAATCCTTGTTTTAGCCTCTCTTGATCTTGGTCTGTTTCAGACACACTGTCCCTGGTGCTCAGTCTGTATAGCCAAATTTCCTTTAAAAGCTGACGACAAGCATGTTTTTAAGATTTGAATTCCTTACATGTTGCCAACAGCATATGGAGATCTGTGAATTTAATATCTGATATCTATCAGAAAATACTTTTCCCTATCATATTAAAGTTCCATGTGAGTTTTGTTTTCCAACCCCAAACCTGGAAAGGATTTTTAACTCTGGCATGATGTTTGCTTTCTAATAAGAAAGCTCACTTGTAAACACACCTCACAAAGAGGTTATGCTAATTGTTCTTTGAAGAATTAATCCACAACACTGCAGACTTAACTACCTTCTCTTTATCAGTCAGCCTACCACTACTACCAATACCCTTTTCATAATAAAAAATGCACATAAAGTCCAGTTTGCACAATAAGACACAACCATATAACTTAATTACAAATAATCTCTCTCTACTAAAAGAACACGTAATTATCCCGAAAGCATTTTAATAAAAACTTAAACATAAAAACAATAAAAAGAACAGTATAATAATGAATGGAACAAATGTTTAAGAACAGGGCGATCCTCACAAGAAACATATGTTTTAGTTAACAGATTGTGCTGTGAAGCTGTTAAGTTGTTGTCTTTGAATAGGAGACTATGAGGGCCCTTCTGTATTACCTGAAATATTGTTATTATGAATGTACATGTTATTACTTTTCAATTTAAAAAACTAGTTAGAACAAAATCACAATGTGAATACAACAGTCATATACAGGTCTGGACCACATCTGTACATTTAAAACAATGTGAAGAATTAGGATAATTCAGTTTTTAATTTAATATTACCAATTAACTATTTCTGTATGTACATATAAGAGACTCAAAAATACCACTTCTACCCCAAATAATTCTTAACGTAGAATACTTTCAAAACAAAAAGACTACCACTAAAATTCAGAAATACAGCACTTCTATTCTTAAGATAACATTTTAAAAAATGATTTAAAGTTTAAATAAAGCAATAGTTTATTTTAAAAACAACAGTTTTAACAAAACAATAGTTTCCTTTTTGAAAGTTTCCAAAGTTTTGGTTAAACAGTACTACTTTAACATGGGATAGTATCTAGACATTGTATTTTCTTTTTTTATCTTTATCTTTTTTATCCAAATATATTGCCAACAGAAGAAAAGTTTGGCAATAAAGTGATTACTCACTAATTAATTGCTATATGCTTGTCAGATTCTAGGAGACATATGGTCACAATAGATTGACACTAATTAAATAGCTACCATTTACCAAAATTCAAATCAGATTTTAAATCAAAAATTTTCTTGGGCTTCGGATTTATACATTTTTCTAAAATAAATGCTGAACTCAGGTAATTTATATTTTCTATCCAAATAATTCATTTGTAACCAAATCAAGTAAAATTTAACCAACAGTACAGTCATACAGAGTTGCTTTCAGTCTTTTAATAATCCTTGTGTTCTTAAAAATTCATCATCCACATCTAATCTTACTTCACTTTCCCATGTCTTCACCAAATTCAAGAATCAGGAGTTAGAGTACAACGATCTTTCTGTCAGTGAACCAAACACAAGCCCAGTCCCTCTTAGCAAGGGTTCCAGTTCTCAAGTACTAAAACCAGTCTTCTAAGCACAATGCTATCTTAATCCCCTGGAAAATCAGTTGCAGCCAGATGTAAATTCAATGGCTAGACGTAAATTCAACCACAGAACAGTGAAGAATTAACTCTCTGTTCCCTAGCCTCCACTCCCACAATGATCCTACCTAGCTCTAAAATGCTCTGCCTGGGAAAGCACACCAACTTCTGAGCAATCAAAGGCATATGAACATACCACCTGCCCTACTCTGTAACTGCACGACCAGAGACAACACACACTCGGCCCAGAGCCAGAGGACAGGGCTTAATCACACCCTGCTGCTGACTGTCATCGGATAAACCTTACGAGAACACACAGTATTATCAGTAAGTATATACCTCTTAACATGAAGGGGAAAAAGTCATCTTTAGAAATGCTACAGGTCCTTACAATATGCAAATGAGTTCTTGTTCATCTACTAAAACTTTCAATAAAGGTACCATTTTGTGGTGGTGACCGACAGCAAAAAGACCAATTAAATGAACCATACAATAACTACAAATTATCTTCAAGCAAATATGGAGAGTCTGAACATTTCCACTGCCTATTCTTATAAGTAGTTTACAATATAGAAAGATCGTGCAGCAACAAAGGACATTTTACAAAAATAATAAATAATTTATCCATCTTCCTATATTCTTTTTATTCTACCTCTTTAGTAAAACAAAGTTTCAGAAGCAAGAGGAAGCCCAGTTTTTCTTCCTATATGTTTAATCTCTATCACTATTAATTTTTCTAACAACAAAACTGCTACTTTTCTTTCTGGCACAGCGCAGAACCAATGAGCCCAGTCTTACCGACAGCACTTAGTCCAAGAATCAAAAGTCCTTTGAGATAAAGGAAAACTGACCTCACCTGAATGTTTTCCCAAGCCTTGCCTCCAAACAGCAACGTTGGCTTTAGTGTAAATCCAAATTTAAGTGAGAGCTTCTGTATCCCCTTACTATTTCATGATCCAGTTAGCTTTCCCCAAGAGATTAAGTTAAAAAAGAATTTTTACCAAAACCAAATCAGATCCACAAAAATAGAATACCAATAAAAGGCAGTGTAAGCAAACTAAAAAAAGAATTACTACTGAAGCCAACATACCAAACATACCTGCCAAACATTCTTATTACAAAACAATATTGTCATTCATGATTAGCATTGCCAAAACCCTTAAGCATTTATGGACACCAGGTGAACTGACAGCTAAACAATCTTAACAGCATAAACAAACATCCAAGAACTGAGATAATCCTTCTGAATCACCTTACCTCAATAATTAAGTAGTATATATTCGTTAAGCATATATTAGTACACACTAGACACGCTGCAAGGTGCCAACAATACAGTGAACAAAAGCATGACCCATGCTTTGGTGAGCTCCCAAACAAGTGAGTAAACAGATATTACTCAAATAAGCTAACAAATAAAAAATTACTAACTGAGAAGTGAGCCAAATGGGAGAAAATCATATATAACGTACATACGAGAAGCCATAGCAAAAGGAATCTGACCTAATATAGGGTACACAACTGAAGCACAATTAGGAGGTGACTAGGGAAAGAAGGAGAGAGGGCATGCAGGCAAAGAAACTCCATGTGCAAAGGTGCCCGGGCAGAAGGAAACTTGGCCTGGGAGCGCAGCTTTAACAAAAAGAGTACAGAAGAGAGTGTTGAGAGGGAGGCAGAAAGCAGACTGTCCAGGATCTTAAAGCCCATTTTTAAATGGGGATGATGGTATGATAGAGGATCATAGGACTAGGGCACTTTCTTAGGACAGCAGTGACCTAAACAGAATAAAAAGCAATTGGATTTCATCTCAGTACTCTCTTTCAAGAGGGTGAGACCAAGTAGAATGGATGGCCAGAGCAATTAGCTCCCTGGGCCAAAGGGAGATTTTAAGTATCTATCAAATCCCAGGACCTGTAAATTTTGCACCACCCAGGCCTTGGGTGGAGGATATTTTCATAAATCACCTCTGTACATATAAAACTTAAACATAATAATCTTTCAAAAAATAATGGTTTGCAGATATCATGTGTATAGAAAATCCAAAAGAATCCACTAAAAATACTATTTGAGCTAATAATAAACAAGTTCAGCCAGGTTACATAGTACAAGATCAACATACAACAAAGAAAAATTTCTATAGACTAGCAATGAACAACACGAAAATAATTTAAAAATCAACTCCAGTTAGAACTGAACTAAAAAGAATAAAATACTGAGGAATAAATTTAACAAAAAAAAGTACAAAACTTTTACTCTGAAAACTATAAAATAATGTTGAAAGAAATTAAAGATCTAAATAAATGGAAAGATATCCATGCTTGAGGACCAGAAAACTTAAAATTGTTAACATGGCAAGACTCCTCAAACTGATCTGCAGATTCAATACAATCCCTATCAAAATCCCAGCTGGTTTTTTGCAGAAATTGATAAACTGATCCTAAATTTCAAACGGACTTGCAAGGGACACTGAGAAGACAAAGTAATCTTAAAAAAAGAAGAACAAAATTGGAGGACTCATACTTCCTGAATTCAAAACTTACTACAAAGCTATGATAATATCAAGACATTGTGGCACTGGCATAAAAACAGACATAGACCAATGGAATAGTATTGAGAAGCCAGACATACACTGTCACATTACAGTCAGGTGATTTTACATAAGGCGGCCAAGACAATTCAATTGGAAAAGAATACTTTTTTCAACAAACGGTGTAGGAACCAAAGGATATTCACATGCAAAATAACAAAGCTGGATCCCTACCTTATACCATATACAAAGATTAAATTAAAACAGATGATGGATCTAATGTATGATAGATCTAAATGTAAGGGCTAAAACTATAAGCCCCTTAGAAGAGAACATAGGATTAAATCTTTGTGACCTTAAGAACAAAGTCAGAGAACTGACACAACCCAACTTACTATAAAGCTACAATAATGAAGACAGTGTGGTATTGAAGAATGAATGGGCAAACAGATCAAGGGCAAAGAATAGAGAGACCAGAAATAGACCCAAATCAATGCAGTCAAATGATCTTCGACAAAGGAGCACAGGCAACACAATGGAGCAAAGACAGGCTTTTCAACAAATGGTGCCTTAAGAACTGGACATCGACATGCAAAAAATGAATCTAGACACAGACCTTACATCTTTCACAAAAATTAACTCAAAATGGATCACAGAACTAAATATTAAACTCAAAACTATAAAATTCCTAGAATATAGAAAATCTAGATGACCATGGATTTGACAATGACTTTTTAGACATAATACCAAAGGCAGAATCCATGAAAGAAAGAATCAATAAGCTCAACTTCTTTAAAATTAAAAATTTCTGCTTTGTGAAAGACAATGTCAAGAGAATGCAATGATAAGCCACAGACTGGCAGAAAAATATTCATAAAAGATATTTCTGATAAAAGACCATTATCCAAATACACAAAGAACTCTGAAAATTCAACAATGACAAACAACTTGGTTAAAAAATGGGCCAAAGAACTTAATAGATACCTCACCAAGGAAGGTATACAGATGGAAATAAACATGTGAAAAGACGTTCCATGTTATACGTCATTAGAGAAATGCAAATTAAAACAAGATATAACTACACACCTATGAGACTGGCCAAAATCTGGAACACTGACAACATCAATGCTGGCAAGTACATGGAGTAACAGAAACTCATCCATTGCTGATGGGAATGCAAAATGGTGCAGCCACTTTAGAAGACAGTTTAGCAGTTTCTTAACAAAACTAAACTTATTCCTACCATATGATCCAGCAACTGCACTCCTTGGTATTTACCCAAAGGAATTAAAAATTTATGTCCACAAAAAACCTGCACACGGATGTTTATTCCTAACTGCTAAAACCTGGAAGTAACCAAGATGTCCTTCAGTAGATAAATGGACAAGCAAACTCTTATCTAGACAAGGGGATATTATTCAGTGACAAAAAGAAATGAGCTATCAAGCCATGAAGAGACATAGAGGAAACTTAAATGCATACTACTAAGTGAAAGACGACAATCTGAAAAGGCAACATCCCATATGATTCCAACTATATGACATTCTAGAAAAGGCAAAACTACGGAGACAGTAAAGAAGATCAGTGGTTGCCAAGGGTTTGTTGGGGGAGGGGGAGGGGACGGGGGGTGGCAGGGAAGGAATGAATAGGTGGAACAAAAAGGACTTTGGGGGCAGTAAAACTGCTCTGTATGATACTATAAATGGTAGACACATGCCATTATACATTTGAGCAAACCCAGAGAACACCAAGAGTGAAGCTCAATGTAAACCATGGATCTGGGTGATAATGATGTGTCAATGTAGGTTCATCAATTATAAACAAATGTACCACTCTGGTGGGAGACATTGATAATGGGGGAAGGGAGCCTATGGAAAATCTCTGTACCTTCTACTCAGTATCGGTGTGAACCTAAAACTGCTCTAAAAAACAAATCTATTTTAAAAAACCTTTGTGACCTTGGGTCATGCAAAGCAATTTTAAATATATCAAAAGCACCAGCAACAAAAGAAAAAAGATAAAACAAACATCATCAAAATTAAAAATTTCTATATTTCAAAGCACATCATCAAAAAAGTAAAAAGACAACCCACAGAATGGAAGAAAATATTTGAAAATCATATATCTGCTAAGGGATTTGCTTTATATATTTATAATACATCAGAATTCATACAACTCAAAAATTTTAAAAAGACAATTCAATTTAAAAATAGACAAAGGATCTGAATAGATATTTTTATAAAGAAGATACACAAATGGCCAATAACCACATGAAAAGATGCTCAATGGCATTTCCATTAGGGTAATGCAAATCTAAGCCACACTGAGATAACACCTCATATGAAATAGGATGGCTATAAACAAAAAGACAGATAACAAGTGTTGGTGAGGTCACAGATAAAATGGAACTTCATATACGGCAATGTCAATGTAAAATAGCGGAGACGCTTTGGAAAACACTCTGGGAATTCCTCAAAATGTTAAATGTAGAGTTACCACATGACCAGCAATTTGACTCCCAGGTATACACCAAAGAGAAATGGAAACAAATACCCATGTAAAAACTTGTACACAAATGTTCATAGCAGCATTATTCTATACTGAATACTGTTTTCAAGAAATGGAAAAACTCTAATGACCATCAACTGATGAGCAGATGAACAGAGAAATAAAATATGGTATATCCACAAAATGGAATATTATTTGGCAATAAGAAGGAATGAAGTACTGACACATGCTACAACATAAATAAAACCTTGAAAGTATGCCATGTGAAAGCAGCATGGGACAAAAACCCACATATTGTACGACCGCATTTAACTAAAACATCCAGAATAGGCAAAACTATTCAGATAGAAAGTAGATTAGTAGTTGCCACGGAGGGGGATGAAGGGGGGGGAATGGGGGAGTGTGACTGCTAAAAGGTGTGTGGTTTCTTTTTGGGGTGATGAATATTCCCTAAAATTGATGGTGGTGATGGTTGCATAAATCTGTGAATAAATTAAAAACAAATATTGTACATTTTAAATGTGTGACTTATATGGTATGTAAATTATATCTCAATGCTTTTTTTAAAAAAAGAAAATAATATTTCTTGAGCCTCAAAATTTATGCTATGTTCACGCATCTTTATCAATGCCAAACGTAAGTTTCTGAACATGAATTATTAATTAAGATAACTGTTGTTTTAGTGAAAAAGCATAAGACAATGTATTAAGTAGGCATTTTAGATGACTTATTATAAAAGTGAGTTCAAAATCTTAATCAAAGTCTTCTGATAATTCCCCACTTCTTTCTTCTTTGTGAAGTTAATCTGATGTATAAAGAAGAATATTTAGTCATGTACCACATAACAATGTTTTGTCAGCGATGGACTGTGTATACAACAGTGGTCCCACAAGATTAGTAACATACAGCCTAGGTGTGTAGTAGGCTGTACCATCTGGGTTTGTGTAAGTACACGCTATGATGTTCACACAACGACGAAATCACCTAACAAATGTATCGCCGTCATTAAGCAACGCATGACTGTACTTATCCAAAGTAGATTTTTTAAAAATAGAGAATTTAAGATAAAATATTCAAAAGGTGACGTTAAGTAATATTTACCCCAATTAGACTACAGTTCCGTTACTTTTATTCAGTTAAATACTACACATTTAGGCGTGGGTGACCGTGTGGTGACTAGGTGAGAGAACCTGCAGGCTATCAAGCTCTCTTTTTGTATTCCATTCTAACATATTGGTTACTTATCAACTCTAGTATAGGGCTAGTCACCAAAGCAGACGTGAAGAAAAAAGGCATAGTTCCCTCTTTAAAGGAAATAAAAATCTAATTCTTGCTGAGTTGTGAAGCCACACAGTTACACTGACCGCTGGGATCTCTCAGAAGAACTGTTTAGGGTGAGCAGTTACATAATCTTTATATATAAAGATCACGCTACCTGCCCACTGTCAGTAGAACAGTGACTTTGTATTAAAGGTAACAGATTCACACAGACAAATACTTTTCCCCAATGCAAATAATGACCAAAATCTGGTAAAGACAGCTGACCAGGGTAGGCAGTACAGTTCCACCCACGGCAAAAGCAAAGTTTATTTAACCCATAAAAGGATTAAACCCACAAGGTCTTAATCCTCTAAATCACAGCTTTCTAACAAAAAGAATCCTACTGTCAAAATTAAAATATATAGAAGGCCTTCAATAATTCAATTTAGGTATTAATAAACCAAAACTCTCTATATAATGTCTCAAGCATTTACCTCTCACTCAAACCTAATACAGGAGAAAAACATGTAATTCAGAGGGCAGCTCTCTTATTATTTTCCCAGCAATATCATTTTCCAAATAATGCAATCTTAAACTCTAAGCTTTGTAACACAGTCCAGGACTGCCTTGTGAGAAGTGGCATTCATTAAGAATTTATTGAACTGAAATAACCTAGACAGGTTCACAGAATTAAAAATTCAATGGAAATATCTGTTCATCAGTATCTAAATAACTTTTAAGAAATCATTTTCTAGCGAGAAAGACTGTGTTTAAAATAATTAAGTCAGGCTTGCCCAAACAGACATCTGCATAGATGATAAAACTTAGCCAAAGGTGAGGAGCACCAAGACGCTGCTGCTGCTGGCATACAAGGTTCAGTTTCTAAGTTGCCTATGGTCTTAAATTGCTAAGCAATTGAATAAGAGAGTTAAAAAGTGTGAAAGCAAGTTTCCTCTTAGGGAGACCTTTTTCTAATGCTCAATCCATTCCTCCCTGCTCCTGCACTGATTTAAACCATATAAAGTAGTAAGTGAGAAATCTGTAGGCTTAGAAAGAGAAAATCAAACTGCACAGCACTGCTCAGGCAGTAGCAAACAACTTAGTGGGCTTTCCCTCGTTTGCTCTCCAACCACCTGCTGGTCAACAACAGAAAAGGAGTTTCGTTAACTTTCTCCTACAGCCAGAGGTCCTCCCATCTACGATAGTTATCTATTTATACAGTAGAATAATAATAACTATAGCTGGTATTAGTGGGCTATCATGGCAAGATGGGAGGCACAGGAAACACAGAATAGTTATGGGAACTACCAAATAAAATCTTTTAAAAAATATTTTGAAAAATATTATCTAGGTAAAATACAATTCAGCACAATCAACTATGACCCAAGACTGAAGGGACTATTCCCAAAATAACCTTTTCTTCCAATGGCCCAAAGTCAAAAATTCTTACTAGTTTCCCTGGACACCTTCTTTGTAAAGCAGAAACATCCCTAGAAGGATAATGTGTAAGGTACTTCATACAATGATTAATGACTTTAGAAACCTACTTTCTTTTTAAAAGTGTACAATACTAAGCACAAATAGAGAGAAAATCATTGGGGGAAAAACTCAAAGAGAGGACTAAAGAAAAGACTTCACAATGGCTATACATACACACAAACACGTTTTAAAATTCCATCAGATGCTGATTTCTAACACTTTGTTCCTCTACTTTTGAACAAACTTGGACAAAGCTGACCAAACCAGCACTTAATAGCTAAGAAACCTGGATCTTGAAGGTAGACACCCCGTACTTCCTAAAGCTTACTATCTTCTTCACTACCTTAACTGCATCCTGGGCTGTCTCAACAGCTACATCTTTGGCCTAGCTAACACTACAATATTGCATTTTTTCCCCTAAATTCTGACTTCCCCACCTTGGGCAATAAACAGGTTCATCTCTACAAAGCTTCAAATACAAAGCCAAACCAAAGATTCACTTGGCCCAAACTCCCACTCCCTCGATCTCTCACAGTCCACGCTCCACGAAATAGCTACATTTCACTTTCTACTTCATCAATTACCAACCACTACTCAAACACTAAGTATGGCTTTCATGCTTTCCTCTACCCCGTCACTCACCTGAACAGAACTCTATATGATTATCTATGTCCTAACTGATATCCAATGGCCTATTTTCAATTTACATCTTACTCATCAGTACCAGACTATGTCTACTACCTTTACTCTTTGAAGCACTCCTCTATCTTTGCTTCCAAAGACTCCTTGCCTGGTTCTCCCCTCCACTTGTCTAAACTGGCCTGTTCAATCTCTTTTGCTTCTCCCTGGTTCTTAATATTGTTGTAGCTAAAGGTCCTGACATTGGTCTTCTTTGCTTCGCTGTGAATGCTCTCTCTCACTCCCTTTACTTCAATGACACCATCATAGGAGTATCTCCCAAAACTTTATCTTCACCCTCAATTTCTCTCTACAATATAACGTTCCATTGACAGTGGGCAGTTGACCTGTTGAGTAAGATTTCTAACCCTTGGCATGACTGCTATTTTTAAAGGCTTTATTGAGACTTAATTCACATACTACACAATTTACTCACTGAGTGTACGACTCAAAGGTTTTCAGTATACTCAGTTATATAACGATCACCATGATATAATTTTACAACATTCTCATCACCCCAAAAAGAAATCCCACACACTTAAGCCATCACCTGTTATTTCTTCTCAATCACCCCAGCCCTAGATAACCACTAATCTTTCTAGCTCCACAGATTTGCCTACTCTGAACATTTCATATAAACGAAATCATACAATATGTGGTCTTTTGTGGATGGCTTCTTCCACTTAGTGTATATAATATTTCCAAAGTTTATCCAAGTTCTAGCATGTATCAGTAATAGCATTCCTTTTTACTGATGAACAATATTCTGTTATATGGGTAAACTACATCTGTCCATTCATCAGTTGATAGACACTTGGGTTGTTTCCAGTTTTTGCCAATTATGAATAATACTGCTATGAACATTCACGTACAAGTTTTTGTGTGGATGACTACTGACATTTTGGGCACAATAACTGCTTGTTGTGGCGGCTGTCCTATGCATTGTTGGATGTTTAACTGTATTCCAGGCCTCCACCAGCTAGTTGCCAGTAGTGCTCCCCTACTTGTGAAAACCAAAAATGTCCCCAGACATTGCCAAATGTCCCAAGTGTGCACAATAACTCCTTACTGAGAACCACTGCTGTAGAGCTATGATGTCTTTAGTGAAACTCTGTATGCACATAAATCTTGACCTAAGATCACTGCAAAACAAGTTATTAAATATGAGTGTTAATATGCTTAAATATTAATAACCATCTAAATGGTCAACCCATATATTCTTTTGTCAATACCTCTCTTTGCAAATCCTAGCTCCACTGTTGAGTCAGCTTCAATTGGTTCTCCAAATAACATTTTTATAGTCACAATTCATATACTTCTCTATAAGAAATTTCTAAAAGCTTCAGCAGCTAAAGCCTCAAATTTTCCTTTTAGGCAACCTAATATACATTTTGGTCTACAATCACATCTTTTCATTTACCAACAAATATTTATGTAATACGTCCTAAATACAAAATTGGTAGGCTAAGCATGCATATTTAAGTTTATAGATTACTGATTCATATGAACAATTTCTCCTTCTATCAATCCATTTACATTCCAAATTAAAAACTGATGTAAGGCCAACTAAATTACATCTTAACAGAGACAGCAATCATTTACCACCATGATACTATCCCAGGTACTTCCTACTCCACTAGCCTCTTCTACCTTCCTGATCAACAGTCAGTTATCTGCTGGGATAACTGGATATCCACATGCAAAAGAATGAAGTTGGATCACTACCTCATATCATATACAAAAATTAACTCAAAGCGGATCAAAGACTTCAATACAAGTACATGTAAAAAGCGAGTCTTAAAAAAACACATACTTACAAATCTTCATAAACATGGATCAGGCAATGGTTTCTGATATATGATAAAAGAAAAACTAGATAAACTGGACATCATCAAAATTAAAACTTTCTGTGCTTCAAAGGTCACCATAAAAAAATAAAAATAAAACTCAAAGAAAAGGAAGAAATATTTGAAAATCATGTATCTGCTAAGGGACTTGTATCCGGAATATGTAAAGGACTGTTACAACTCAATTTTAAACAGACAAATAACACACTTGAAAAACGGACAAAAGGATTTGAATAGACGTTTCTCCAAAGAAGATACACAAATGTCCCATAACCACACAAAAAGATGTTCAGTACATTAGCTATTAGGGTAATGCAAATCAAAAGCACAATGAGACAATACTTTATACAAACAGGAAGGTTATAAAGAAAAGACGGCAAGTGTTGGCTAGGACGTGGAGAAACTGGAACCCTTATATAATGCTGGTGAAAATGTAAAATGGTACAGCCACTTTGGACAACAGCTTGGCAGTTCCTCAAAAGGTTAAACATAGAGTTTCCATATGATCCAGCAATTCTACTCCTAAGTATATCCAAGAGAAATGAACATGTTAAGTCCACACAAAAACTTATACATGAATGTTCACAGCAGCATTATTCATTCATAGTCAAAAAGTTGAAACAACCCAATTGTCAAGCAAGAGATCAACAGATAAATAAAAACGTAACATATCCTTACGAAAGAACATTAAATGGCAATAAAAAGGAATAAAGCGCTGGTGCATGCTATAACCTGGATGCATCTTGAAAACATGAGGCTATAAGTAACAAAGCCAGTCACAAGAGACTGCAAATTATATGATTCTATCTATATGAAATGTCCAGCGTAGGTACATAACATAGAGACAGAAAGGAGATTAGTGATTGCCACAGGCTGGGGAGTTTGGGGGAAATGGGGAATGACTGCTAATAGATACAGGGCCTTTCTCGGGGTTATAAAAATGTTCTAAAATTAATGACAGTAAGGCTGCACAAGTCTGGATCGTTGCACTAAAAACCACTGAACTATATACTTTCAATGGCTGGATAATGTGCTAAGTGAAATACATCTCAATAAAGCTGTTATAAAAAATAGCCAATCATCACTGCAATGAAAATTACCTTGAGAATAGGCAGAGATAAAGTGCTTCTGTGCAGAGATTACCTTTCAGGGGGCTCAATTTTTAAAATTTGTAAACATTTAAAAGAAAACTTTTAAATAATTAGAGTGGACTCTCCATAGAGCATCTAAAATAAACCATTCATTCCTAAACATTTAAGCCTTACTTATTTCAGTTAAAACTTAGAATAGTGGGACAAATCAAAAGGACACAGAAGATAGTTGGCAGGGACCAAAGCTAGAACAATTTGGGCATCAAAATAAATAGTGACAGCAATAGATTATAATCCATTCCAAAGAATAAGAATCCCTGAGTCAATATTGAGATAAGTAAGTAAATAAATAAATGAGGAAGAAGGGAAAATCTCTTCTTCATGGCAGAATGCCAGCAAATAAACACAAAGGGAAATGACGGAATTAGAAAATCACCAATTTCTAACTATCATCATAATAACTGATTCAGGCAAGAATCACCAACGGATGCTAAAACTAATGGTTGAAACTTTTAGAAGGAACAGGATATTTATAGCCTTAAAGTATAACACCAGAAATCACTTATTACAAAAAGAAACGGCAACTTTATACTGGAGAAACTTGGCAGACACCACCTTAACCAAATGATAGAAGTGAATACTCCCCTAAATATGATATATTAACATTATGTGCTGTCTGACATAAAGTACTGAGGAGGACACAATGTCACCATTATAGTATTCTTACAAAAAAAGGGAATAAACTGAATCTAATCACGAGGAAACATCAGAGAGACCCAAACTGAGGGACATTTAAAGAAGTAATTGACCTACACACTTCAAAATCGTCAGGTTTGTGAAAGACAAAGAAAAGTTGAAGAACTGTTCTAGATCAAAGACGACTTAGGACAACTGCATACAATGTACTGAAAATAGCTACAAAGCATATAATTGAGACAACTGACAAAATTTGCATATGGACTATAATTTGGTAACGATATTGTATCAACATTAAATTTCTTGATTTTGAAAACTGTACTACGGTTTTGGAAGACAGTCTCCTATGAGAATCACAGTGCAATTTCAAAATTCTTCATCACAGGAAAACATGTGATGAAATATTCAGAAGTAAACAGGCATAATGTCTGCAACTGCTCTCAAATGGTTCAGGAAGAAAATGTATTTTAAGTCATACATATACAAACACACATACATAGGTGCATGTGTTGAGAGACAGAGAGAGAGAATAATAAATGGGACAAAATGTTAACAGTTAGTGAATCTTGGTAAAGGGCATATGGCAATTCTTTCAATCACTCTTGTAGTATTTCCGGATGTTTAAAATGACATCAAAGGGGCTGGCCCAGTGGCACAGCAGTTAAGTTCGCACATTCTGCTTCGGCAGCCTGGGGTTCACCAGTTCGGATCCCGGGTACGGACCTACACACCACTTGTCAAACCATGCTGTGGTAGGCGTCCCACGGATAAAGTAGAGGAAGATGGGCAGGGATTTTAGCTCAGGGCCCATCTTCCTCAGCAAAAAAAGAGGAGGACTGGCAGCAGATGTTAGCTCAAGGCTAATCTTCCTCAAAAAAAAAAATAAAAATAAAAAATAAAATGACATCAAAATAAAAGATACAAACAAGAAAGCAGATTACGAAAAATTATGAATAGGGATTAATATTGATAATTTAACTTGATACCATCTACATGATCAAATATATTTGATATAAAATACACATTTCTACAAGGTCTACTTGCTATTTGTCTGTCTATCCTAAAGACAAATCATTTTCTAAAAAGACAGCAGCTTAATATATATTAACTAAGTTAAATTTGATCATAAGATCCTCTTCAAAGTACAAAGCTAAACAATTATTATTCAATTCCTCCCCCACTGACTGAATAGATCTCCAAATAATTGCCAAAACTAGAAATTTGGTCAGAATTGGGTTCCTTGAAACTAACTTCCTTAATCAGCACTGAAAATGTAGCTCAGTTTAATTCCATTGCCATGTTCTTTCTCCTACATTTAAAGCTAATCCAATTAAAGGAATACTTAACTCTAGTTCAGTTAGCCAACAAGTGGCTATTACATAAACATCTACAGTAACATAAGAACTTATTTATAAGCCATAAAGTCAAGATCAAAATCTATTTTTCTTTATTCTTTTTTGTGTGTGTGAAGATTGGCCCCGAGCTAACATCTGTTGCCAATCTTCCTCTTTTTTCTCCCCACTCCCCAAAGCCCCAGTACATAGTTGCATATCCTAGGTGTAGGTCATTCTACTTCTTCTACGTGGCATGCCACTTCAGCATGGCTTCAGGAGCAGTGCTAGGTGCAGGCCTAGAATCTGAATCAGCGAACTCCAGGCTACCGAAGCAGAGCACGCAAACTTAACCACCATGCCACCAGGCCCAGCCCCTCCACTTTTCTTTAAACAAGGAATTATTTCCTTTGGCAACACTGTAGTAGTGTTTATCATTTTTAGATGACAGGTTTTCCAAAGCTTTATCTAAATACTTTATAAAAATATTTTGTTTGTGTATCCTTAGACAAACTTTGTTTCCAAACTCCCAGAGCACTGTTTCCTCTTACAAAATAGTCACTCTTCAGCCAACTACATTTTCCCTTAAAACAGAGACTTTAAAATTGGCTACAATATTTGCAGTGTAACTTTCACTGATTTTCCTTACATATGTAATTAATGTTTTGATAGCTCCATACGGCCTGTTACTTTTCAAATCTGTCTTAAAGATTTTCAACATCTTTTTTTTTACTAACAAAAACTGGAGCAAAAATTACATTGCATCACTCAAAAGAGAAATTGTTTAAGAAGCAAACCTAAGAAAATATGTACCTCTTAACAAGCAAGAAGATATTCAAGATATAAAACTGATCAGGAGAAAGATGACTCGAGACTAGGGATAAAAGGAGAAAGTGATTACCCTCACTGTAAGCTTTGCCTCAAAGCCGCAGCTCACCATGGTTGCTTCTGGGAGAGAAAACTGGAGAACTCAGGGTTTGAGTCAGGGACGCACTACCCTAGACAGCATTTTATAGTTAATTTTCTATTACATTAAAGTATTAGCTTGACAATAGAAGTAAAAGTTACACTCGACCCCGTTAGAGTCCCACAATTTTACCAGCCACAGATAATTAGCTAACATCTCTGTACATGAATGCAGCAGCTCTTGGCACTGTCGGAAACGGGATGAGTCTCATCCTCAATCTCTGACATAGCTGAATATCTACTTGCTGTGTGCCTACCATCCCTCTTCTCGTCCTAAATAGACGCCCTCCTCTCCCAGGCTCCCAAGAAAGGATTCATTAAAGACATCCAGAATGGGTTAAATTAAATTTCCTATACCACAAGGAGTATATCAGATCCAAAAAAAAGAGCACTAAACAGCTAGCTAGCTGATGAACTTTATTCAAAGAGACTACTAAGAGCTCAATAAATAGTAGCTAATTGCTGAGTGTTTTAAATGTACTGCCTCACTTAATTCACTCAACAATCCATATCCGCATTTTACATTTGAAAAAACTGAGACTCGGAGAGGTTAAGTAATTCACCTAAGATCAGCCAAGCCTTGAACCTAGACTTGTCTGACTCAACTATGATGCGAATGGGTAGCCACTATATATTATTGCTTTCAATCTATCAATAGACAGCAAATGTTCTAGAAGAGCAAATCATAAACTTTAAGGAACTGCTTTCTAACATACAAATTTCTCCACTTTAGTAAATGAAAAAAAATGTTATCTATAATATAACCCACTCAAACTTATTTTGTATTACTAATAAACAATTTGCTAGAAATAAAATTTTCCTATTTTTACATTGGGAAAAGTCTTCAAAGAATAAACTTATTTATGCCTTATTATCTACACTTGAAACAATATCATCAGCCTTGAAGATCAAATTTGAGAACACCAAAGCAGCCTGAAGGAAAGTGAGTCAAAAAATCCCATGTAATTACATGTTACAAGGAGAAAATGATTCAGTTTTTTGATAAATATGCACCTCCCACCGTTTTCCTTTTCCTTCCTAAGGAATACTGCCACTCAGTTAGCAAGAGCCTCGTTATCTACCACATGCTTCCATTTACTCAACCCTCTTCTACAAAATCGTAAATGAAATTTTAAATCTTCGAAGTAGTCCATTGCATTGTAGTATAACACAAAATAAATTCCATTTCTAAAACAGACACATTTTCTTTCAACACGTTTTACAAACCTGCAGACAGAAAGCACTTTCAGCCATAATTAAGTCATCTATGAAAATTACCACAAATGAATTCCAGTTGTTAAAAGGATATAATTTGGAGGAAGAAAGTTCCAGCTCAAGACTTGATTGGCGAGTGCAAGGTAACGCTGGAATACTGAGGACATCTGAGCACTGAGGTTCTCCCGCCTGCTGAACTCCTGCAGAACTTCAACAGTTAATACGAAGATTTGACGAAGATCTTCTTCCTATAGCAAATAAATCACAAATAGTTTTGCATCAAAAGCAAACATTATTCAAAATGTTCTTCCCTTTTAGAACCATAAAACAAAACAAACAAAAACCTTAAATTTTCCAGTGGAAAACACTATTTCTTTAAGAACATTTTCCATTTTTAGGCCTGCTCATAATTTAGATCACAGTACGCTTTCAAGTGACACCAGTTTGAATACATTTCCTGTAATATACATGCTCCTCTGCAGAGAAGTGAGTCTTTGACGACTATTTCAGAGCTGGAGCGGTCTGCGGCTTTAGTGCAGAGCCGTCGGATTTAAACTAACGCCTTCATATAACTTTACTTTAAAGCCAAACAATACATACGAGACAAAGAGTCCACACCATCTGCAATAACATTTTAAAAACAGCCCTCTTTGGCATTCTGCCAGGACTATTTTTAAGGCCAGTAGAGTCCCACCAATTGAATTAGTTCTATCTAAACACAATAAGAAAATAAACTAAGGATCTTTATAGTAGTATTTCCTTTTTGCTTTGTTTAAAGACTAGAATTAAACAAGTAATCTTAAATTGTCAATTATTTTCACTAAACCTATCACTTTACTATATCTTAGGAAATCACAACAGAAATCTTAAAGTACAGGATATTATTCAACTGGATAAAATAAGTGTTCTCACTCCATTAGGAACAGATTGAGTAAAAAGTGAACAATCTAATGATTACAACATAAGAACAAAAATATACATACCTGAAAAACTCTTTTGCAGTTACCATGGAATTCCATACTCAGTCCAATGTTGCTAGTTTTACTTGAACTTGAAAATTCACTCAATAGTGCAGTTAGAATAGAACAGGCCAGAGTTTGCTGTAATTATTTGATAAGAAATAACTGAGTCATTATTCTTTCCAATGCTTCGTTTCAATACAATAGTTATTCAAACATAATGAAACATTTTCTATCTTTAGATCTTTCATTATACTTTTACATCTTACACCTACCAGTCAGAAAATTAGAAACAATAAAATAAAGATTAGCTCTCCTTTCTAAGTGGCCTAGTAATTGTTAACAGTACCTCCTCAACCCCAGTTACACGAACCCATCTAGGACTTGAACTCAGGACATACTCCTACTCAATCACAGAGTGCAAATAATATTCTAAGATAATCAATACTGAATGTATTATTTCATTTAATTCACACAACAATCTATGCTCCCATTTTACATTTGAAAGAAGTGAAATTCAGAGAGGGTAAGTAATTAAGGCCAGTTGAAATGTGAACCCAGGTCTGTGTGACTCTGTGTTCTTGATGCCTGTAAAATGTATTTTTAAACAGACAAAAAGCTGAACATATTTTATAGTCTCCAAAATATTAACCAGGTAGTACTTCAAAAGTTTTTTAAACTGAAAATGAAGATTTTCCTTCTCAGTGGCTCTATCCAAAAGGCTCCTAATATCAACTCATTGCTTTTATTCACAGACTATTTAGAGTCAAGGTGCCAAGGATGGAGGGGATACAAATTATTTTGGCAAGTTTCCAGGGGTTGAACAGAAATATGCACACTACCTCTGAACAACCGAAAGATTAAAGTCACGATGATACTATTTATGCAAGCTTATACAACAGCTGAACACAGTCGTACCCACCCACCAACTGCAACATCTTTGTTCAGAAATGCTTCTGATGTCAGTACCTTGACCTTACATATGCTTATCTTGGCAAATCTTAGCAAATAGACATAAAATTAAATTCCTAAAGATTGGCATGAGCTGATATTTGCTGAAGCTGAATGATGTAACCATGGGTGACCAATACACTATTTGTCCATTTTTGTATACATCCAAAATTTCCCTCTAAAAGATGTAAAAAAGAATTAAATTCCTATTTGCCTCAATCTCAACTAAAATAAGCATCATTGTATAATTAATATTTATGGATGGCACACTAGTCCACACGTTAAAGCAGTTTCTCAGATTTTCCCACATCAGGAAGCCCTGACAACACAGAATACACGTAAATTCCCTCAGGGATCTGAGGGTATAGACCAAGCTGCCTTCAACAGAGAGAAGAGTACTCTGAATACGCCTGGTTTAGCTTAAACACACACACACACACACACACACACACTCTCTCTCTCTCTCTCTTTGTAATTTTACTTCAAAATATACATTTGTTTAAATATAAAAATGCCCCCTCTTTCACAAATCTTCAAGAGAAGTTCACAAGTGTAACTACCTTTGCATGGCCCCAAGCACATGGAGGAAAGAATTTGGTCTGAGAAACCAGGCACTAAAAATCCTCTTAGAAACAAAACAGTTTATCACATATTCACTTCATTTTACAGTTTAAAGGGATCTTAGAAACTCATCAAGTACAATCCCTTCATTTTTAAGTTAACAAAATTGTAGTTTAAAAAAATGGCTTTCTTTTAAAGTGGTGATTAATAATGAAAGTGCCAGCAATCAAAACTTCACGGATACATTTAACTAACATTGGGATCAACTATGAGCACAGGTTTTAAATACAGCTAGGCTTTGGTGGGGAAATTAGGTATTAACTTCAAATTAATGAAATTCAAAGAGAAAAGCTAACTCACAAGGATCTAACATGACGTATTACAAGATACTATGATTCTAAAAACGATTTCTAGTATCCCATAATTTTTTCCTTTTCTCCTATCCTTTCTAAATAAGACTTCAGTAAACAGAACACTGTGAACAGATACCTAACTGTTTAAGAAAATGTCTTACTAAAAAAGGAAATTAATCTGAGAATTTCAGATGAGACAACCAATCTATTGGAAACAGAATTCACGCACAATTTATATGAAACCATGCAAGCTAAAAAGAACCCAGACGCATCCATTCAACACAAACTTACCATTCTTACAAATAAATGATCTACAATAGTTTTGTACAAGTAATTTACAACTTGCCACAAATTATTTTTTAGTGCCAAACTATATTCACCACAAAATGGCGTATTTTTTTAACTACGATCATATTCAGATTTTTAGTAACACAACTAAATTAATGATTGAAACACATACTCACAATAAAGCTTTATTTTTATGTGAAATAAACATTTCCTAAGATTACATGCGTTGTGTTTTATGGTCCAAATATGAAAAAACGACTGAAGGAAAGGAGTAGGAGCAACAAAAGGGGAGAGCCTTTTTGAGGCTACTACTGCTCAGAAAAAGGAAGGATTTTAAAAGTAAGTTTTATTTAGCTACAACCTTCATCAGACAAACAAGGAGCCCTCAGTAGGACAGGACTGCTTTTGAGATGTAGCAATAAAGACATTCCTCTGCAACAGAAAACTTCCACACTAATGAAGTACAAATTCACCCAGAAAAGAAAGTACAGTCTTAATATAAGAAAATTAAACAAACTGCATTCTTATTATATTTTTTAACTTTTTCTTCCTACAAAAATATCTTCATCTCAGAAAAACTAGAAAGTAAGAAAAGCACAAAGAAAAAATTGCCCACAATCCTACTATCCAGAGGTTATTTCTGTACCATTTGTTTACAGCTTTCCAGTTTTTAAATGTATAGTTAAACATTATTAATAATGTCACTATTAACCCATATGTATTGTTTTGTAATCTTTTTCCACTTTAGACTTATGAAATAAAAAGACAAATTTTTAAAAACAGGTGTGTTCTTACTAATTTACCATTCAAACACTTAAGAAAGACATAAAAATAAATTATGCAGCATGGTTAGAGGTATTACCGGAAATCAAATATTCTGGTTTTCACCTATCTAAAATTACCAGCTTTCAAAGAACTAATTTTCATCATTAAAAGACACCAAACAGTTTAACTGCTCCTTAATTTGGAAGCCCTGTAAGGATCTGAGTACAGCATCATAAACATTAATTACACGACACTACTATGGCTCAAAGGTGCCATATTAATGAACTTCCTGGAGAATGAAGAATAATTAAGCACCGATTGTACATTAAGAGAGCAAAGCACTTCTACACTTATCAACAAATATTTTTCCCTATTCATGGAGGAATTAAACATATCACATGTGTCTAAGACTCATTTCCCAACATGTTTACTTATTTTCAGTATTTAATTATCAACTAAATCTCATTAAAATAAAGTTACTCTCACGGTAGGTGCATTGTGTGGTAATGAAGACAGCTGGGGAAGCAAGCCAAAAGTGAAATCCTAAGGGAGAAAAGAAGACAGCTCCTTTTGAGGACAGAAAATGGATGAATGGGGGGGGAGGGAAGGCATCAAATCTGCCAATGAGAGATCACAAGTTTTGTTTTTCTTACCCTTGTAAAAGGTTCCTGTCTGCTTGCTTCAGATTTTTAGGTCTCAATGGTCATCCCAAGTGCACTACCTCTTAACTCCCCCTCTAGTGATCAGCACCTTCAAGGGCTGCCTCTCTGCCCTTTGTCACAGTCAGGGCTAGATGTCATTTCTGTACTAGAGACAGTGACTCTGATACTTAAAAGGGCCAAAAACAAAAGCTGTTGCAAATAATTTAGAGTGATGAATTTCAATGAAATAAGGTCACAGTTGACTGATTGATAAGCAGTATACTATGAGACCATATTAAAATTAACAAGTATTAGACTAGCATAAATCTTAGACTAATACAAGGCTAACACAGCAACGCTTCATTTACCCAAGATTATAATTAAGTCATAATATCTGTTAATTTTCCAAATGTAGCAAGCAAACTTTTTTAATTCAAGTATAGCTGATACACAATATTATATTAGTTTCAGGTGTACAATATAGTGATTCGAAATTTATATGCAGACAAACACTTTTAATGAAATTTACTGCACGTAATTTTTCCAAAAGAATTCTTTCTAAGGCAATTATTTTATATGATGATGTAATAAAGTGAATACTTGGAATCCATTAAAATGCACAGGGCTTTCCACCCCGTGACAAAGTGGCCCCAGAGCCCAGTGCGCTGATTTACACTCCGTAGTGTTTCTCAATCCCTTGTTGGTGTCTATCACTCACTGCTGCTGACAATGTGACCAGCACACTAACAAGCAGTTCTAAATTGACAATTTTCATTGTCAGTAAGTTAGAAACCAAATAACAAAATTTATTAAGACTATATCCAAATTAAATTCTAAATAAAAACACTCTGTGGGACTCTTTCAGGAGTCCAGTACAAGAATCTTACTGTTTCAACAAAGGAGTCAGAAAATCTGGGTTCTAACAGTCCAAGATTTACCACTTCAAGTAACTGAGGGCATGTCACTTCATCTATCTTGGCCTCAGTCGCCTCATCTATAAAAAAGGGTTACTATCCTCTGCCCCACCTAATTCACACGATTGGCCTAAGGTTCAAATTAGATAGTGCAGGTAAAAGTACTATGTAAATGTAGCACCTGATGATAAGGTAAAGTGGCAACAGTATTTTTACCATTATCATAAAAAATAACCATTTATTTTGGCTTTTTTGGTCCTACTTCTTGACTGTTATCTACATTCCACCAAATTAAAATTACAAGATGTTATCGATTAAAAAAAGAAAGACATAGCTAAAGCAATATAGTAGATGCTAAGTAAATGTCAGTTGGATGAATGAATCAACATTTACCTCTATGCCTAACACTCTATTAACACAAGGGAAGGCAGAAAATTAATATATGATGTGTTGCTTATCTTTTTAGCTGCTGATAAATTTCAAAGAGAAAATTTTAAGGTGTAAAACAAGTAGATGAAATTCAACGAGGTCTCAAGGTTATGAAAGAGTCTAATGTTTTCTTTCATTAAAGTACTAAAAATTTACAAGTTAATTCACTGGCTAACAACTCAAGTAACTGTTGTCTTCACATTCAAAGCCTTACAGCAGCATTCTCATTTCTAATAAAAGCCATTAATTTCATGATAGTGAAAAAATACCCTTCAGAGACAGCTTGCCTTACTCACCAGCTTACTGTCACAAGCACAAGATACTCAAACACTAACTCCAGCTGACAAAATAAAATACTCTTGTTCAGAGAGACGATTGTCTCTTATAATAGCCTGGCTCTTACCCCAGGAGCTTTATTACCAGGAATAAACTTTATGAAAGGTTGCCATACATAAAGCAGACTTCCAGCTGCTCTTCTAAGCAAACATCAATGAGACTTGTGATAAGAGAGATTAAGTTGGCTATCACATCCAGGGACACCACTGCTGTAGACAAGTGAATTTCTCACCCACTTCTCTCTAGCACAGCAAAGAGGAAGAAAGGAGGCTTAAATGTTAAACAGCTTTAAAAGCGATTTAACATATACCTACTACTTTCAAAGGGAATAGAACAAAAATGAAATAGATTAAAAACTTAGCTTAAATATTAATTTAAAATAAAATTTAGCTCCTTTCCTTAGGAAATAAAGTCTCCATATCTATCCCTCTCAAATTAGTCGAGAGTGAGTCCGACACTATACAAACGGAGACAACGTAACCACAGCAACCTTTATAACCACAGAAGAAAAACAGCCTGTCCGCAAAGACAGGCATGAAATGACATAGTATTTAATAATCATACAGGCATAATTACTCTAAGAATACATCACGACACACGAAAAACTTTATTATATCTAAATAATATAATCTCCTTAGGAAATATTTTATGAACTAGATATTTTTCCATAAAACTACTTGTAAAGAACTAAGACTGTTAGATACTTCTTAAAGCAGTTAAAGGAAAGGTAATATGTTGGTTATAGTTTTTTTAAATATACAAGCAATTAGTATTCTTTCATGGAAAACAGTATAAATATTTTCTTGATTTTCAATACTTAAAACATTATTTGATAGAACAAGATAAAATTTAATAGTCTATGTTCCAAGATTCTATAAATAAAGGGATGTGTGTGGCCGGCCTGTGGCTGAGTGGTTAAGTTTGCGCACTCCACTTTGGCTGCCCAGGGTTTCCTGGTTCAGATCCTGGGCACAGAAATGGCATTGCTCATCAAGGCATGCTGTGTCAGTGTCCCACATAGCAGAACCAGAAGGACCCACAACCAGAATATACAACTATGTACTAGGGGCTTTGGGGGAAGAAAAAAAAGGATGTAAGACCACAAGAGAGATAAAACAAACACTTGGTGAATGCTTACTAACTGCACTTAACGTCCTCTGTCCTCCTCTGGGCGGCCCCAGAAACGAACATTATCACATTTATTTTACATATTAGAAAATTAAGGCCTAAAGAAGCTAAATAATTTATTCAAGTTAGATAGGTAATAAATGGCAGAGCTGGGGTTTAAACCAAAGTGTGAATCCAAAATCAAAATCAGTGTTGTGTTATATTACATTGCACCTCAACTTATTTAAACACGTACATTAGACTGGTACAAGAGGATGGACCACCAAAAATACACTCTTAGAAAGGGACGGGCCTGTCGGTGGTGCAGGGGTTAAGTGCGCATGTTCTGCTTTGGCAGCCTGGGGTTCACCAGTTCAGATCCCAGGTGTGGACACGGCACTGCTTGGCAAGCCATGCTGTGGTAGGCGTCCCACATACAAAGTAGAGGAAGACAGGCACGTATGTTAGCTCAGGGCCAGTCTTCCTCAGCAAAAAGAGGAGGATTGGCAGCAGTTAGCTCAGGGCTAATCTTCCTCAAAAACAAAACAAAAAAAAAAAGAAAGAAAGGGAAGAGGGAAAGCCAGACTACATACAGTTTCTAGCCAAAAAGAAGGTTGATGGAAGCAGCATTCTAGAAGAGATGTGAGGGGAAAGTTAGTTACCTAACTTAATTCATGAGGTCAGCCGTTTCTTTCATCTACAGAAAACCATCAATTATCTCATTTCAAATAAAAATCACCTTTGTAAAGAAAGTTTCTAGCCAACATTATATCAATGTCCTGATTTCATCATTCTACTTTGTTATCAGTTCTAAATCTCTCTGCCACTGCTATCCATGTCCCTGAGACTAAGAAAACCTTAAGTAGGGGCCAGCCCCGTGGCACCATGGTTAAGTTCACATGTTCCGCTTCAGCAGCCCGGGGTTCACTGGTTCAGATCCCGAGTGCAGACCTACGCACCGCTTGTCAAGCCATGCTGTGGTGGCGTCAAACATAAAATAGAGAAAGATGGGCATGGATGTTAGCTCAGGACCAGTTCTCCTCAGCAAAAAGAGGAGAATTGGTGGCAGATGTTAGCTCAGGGCTAATCTTCCTCAAAAAAAGTGAAAACAAAATCTTAAGTAAATTCTTAAGCCACTCCCACAAATTCTTAACAGTCTTGAGAGGAAGATAAAGAGAAAAGAAGATACAGTAAAACGTTTTACTGGTCTGTAACCTTATTTTTTCAGACCTGCTGAATGAGCTGGTTTCAAACTGCTGGGCAAGGCTAAACAGGGATGGCCACAGGGTGGGCATTCAACTTGCAAAACAATTGTAGGAATTTTTCCTAAGTTTAATGTTTTCAGTGTACTCACCACAATAAACTCATCCAGCAATCTTGAAATTAAATTCTACCTCTCACTACTGACTTCCTACTACTATAGAAGTTTTTAATCCTGTTAGTAGAAATTCAACTTAAAAATAATCTTTGTTTTGGGAAAAAACATTAAGATATAAAATTTATCCACTATTCTCAAAGTGTATACACTGTGAATAGAGCAAAATCTTCTCTAATTAAACAGCCACTCTGTTCCAATCATTCTCAGAACATCAGTTATTTCTGTGGCTCAAAAAAATCCAATAGCCATGTTGCACTGGGACTACTTTTTGTGGTGGGTCAAATTCCCCAAGTGGAAAGGAGGTGGACAACACAACTCCTGAGTATGTGCTCATTCCTGAGAGAGGCAAGGGACTCTTGATCCTTTGCCTTCAGCATCCAGTTGCCAAGAAGATACTTGTGGGGGATGAGGACAAGCCGGAGAAATTCTACCTTAACACTGAAATCCCAGCCAACGTGATCACCAAACTAACACGGAAAAAGGCATTAGTCATAAACATACAGATCCCAGAGTTATTGGTTAAATTCCTAAAGTTTAAATCCTGGTCAAATGCAAAAAGCTGGACTCCTTTACTGCAGATTGTCAAATGAAACAATATGACTTTAAGTAGAATCTAAAATATGAAGAGTAACTTGATTCAGGGCAGTAGGGGCTAGGATAATAGCTCCAAGTAGAAGCCTCAGTTCCAGAGCTGTTTCTTACTAGTTCTGGCTAGTTACATCCACCACTTGCTCTTCCTCTGAAGATCAATGACCTTGGACTGCACGCAAGGCCATTAGCTAGGCAGCAAACGCTAACAAAAACCCATGCAAATAAGATTACCATGATACAACTAATGCAGGCAACTGGGAAGCATCAGCACCTCAAGAGCAAAGCCCTGCACAGAAACGGAGTCTACCCACAGGGACAGTCTGATTAATTAAAAGAGCAATATAAGCAAAAAGAAGCTTCATTTTTATCTAAAAATCATTTTTATCTAAAAAGTTTTAAATGGAATCTCACTTGAGGGCTATTTTTAAAAGAGCCTCTCACTACATAAAACAAAGCCAAAATGACTTCTAAAACATAATTATTCAACCACACACATTTCTGAAGTTGTTAGTTTTATATAAACAATTAAATTGTACAACACTATGAAGTGAAAAGGATATAAAATTAGACTTTTGTATTATCAAAGTCTCTAGAAGTACACTGTCTAATACAGTTGCCACTAACTACATGTGGCTATTTGAATTTAAATTAATTAAATATAAATAAAATGAAAAATTCAATTCCTCAGTCACATCAGCCATATTTCAAATGCTCAAAAGCCACATGTGGCTCGTGTAGTGACTACACATTGCAGAGTATAGATATAGAACATTCGCATCAACACAGAAAGTTCTATTGCACAATGTTACTCTTAAAGAAATCTGCCACAAAAATGGCATAGAACACAATATCCACACAATCAAAAATCAAAATAGAAATAGAAATGTTCTGTATCTTGACTGTAGTGGTGGTTCACTCGTATACATAATGTCAAAACTCACCGAAGTGTACATTTTCGATGGCTATAGTAATGTATGTAAATTATTCCTCAATAAAGTTGATAAGGAAAAAAAGAATAAACATCTGACCACCGATGAATTCCAAAGTAAAAAACAAAAAATACTCAGAGTGTGTATAGGAAGTTCCAAAGTCCTGACAACTTGATTCCATATTCCTTCAGCTGAGACCCTGGTACATCAGTCTGGGGTGTCCCAGCAAGAGTGGAGGGCAGATGGCTACAGCAGGGAGGTAAGTGCACATCTGCCTACGGTCAGAGGTGAGGGAAGCAGAGATCCAAGACACTGTGGAAAGTATGGGACATTGTATGCAGCCCTCCTAAAGTGGACTACCACATCCTAACCTCAAACCAGCCAATAAAGTACACAAATTTTTTAAATTCCACCACTCACTGGGGGGCCACTGAAGATGTCAAGTAATTCGTACAGAGTTGTAAGGTGTACAGCCTCACAAAGATCTCCTTAAAATGATTAAAGAAACTGGGAAAGAGAAAAAACCATGCAAAATATTTAAAGATTTAATTGCCGAGAATCAGAAGAGCCAGGTATTACCAATCCCAATTCTACACGAGTTAACTATCAGTCAGCTGATAAAAGTCAATAGTTCTAAGTTAGGATCACAGCTGGTCATTAACACCAACTCCACCTCCTCCTGCCTCTAACAGAGTGGCTACAAACAAGCAGTCACTCTAGGCACAACCAGCTCTCCAAAAGGAGACAGAAGACTGAAAGAGGAAGGAAAACAACAGCAACAGTCAGGCTCCCCTTCCCGGAGGAACTCAGTCAAGAACAACGGTTCTCAAATTTGTTCAGGCGACAGCAACACCTGGTAGTCATGACATGCCAAGATCTATTAGTATAACAACATTTAATAACTTTTATGTTAGATATTTTATTCAAGCATTTCTATTATCACTAGTAGTTGTCAAAAGATTACTAAAAATTAGGGAAAATGTTCAATATATGGGAAATGGTTAAGAATATTACGGTATATTAGCTTATAATATTTTACACCATTAAATATGATTAGGAACACTGACGATTATGAACATTATGATGATTACGAACACTATGGCAACATGAAAAACAGAATCAAATGAAAAAGCAAAGTACACTGTATCTATAGTATGTACACATATAAAAAAGGACTAAAAGAAAACATAAATCAAAATTGCTTGATTTCTTAGACTGTGCATTTTTTCTCTTATGTAGATATCCATTACTGTTGCTATAATGGTACTTGTGTAGTACAAAATAAAAATTTTAAATATTTATAAACACAAAGAGTTAACACACTTACCACAGTGGGATTGCCACTACTTATCAACTGGCTGACTTCATGAAAAATGCTTTTGCAGTCAATTGATTTATCTAATGATCCTCGTTTTACAATTACTGCTACTGCTAACAGAATCTGTTCCCGAACATACTTTTGGAGGCTGTAAAACATAAAAACCATTGTGAAAACTTTTACATAAATCTAATATAAAAATACTCCAAAATTTCTCACTATGCCTGAAGCTACTAATAACACTGCTGACATCCGAGAGCAGTATAGCCTACTGGTTATGCACAGACTTCAAAGCCAAAAGACCTGGGTTCTAATCCGCGCTCCATTATTTTCTGGCCATGTAACCCTGGGCAACACAATTAACACTCAGAGCCTCAGCTTTCTCATCTGGGAAATGGGGATAACAGTAACAGAGTTGTTACAAGGATTAAATGTTCTTAAAACCGTGCCTAGTGCATACTAAGCACTATAAAAGTGTCAGCTGCTTCAGGCAGCGTTCAATAGTCAGTCAGTTCACTAAGAGCCAGATTAAGATTCTACCAATTAAGAGAGAAATTCTGATCTAATATCCATATCCAACCAATAGTAAAATTCATTCCCTTTAATGTGAAAAGGTAACATGCTGGCTATCCAAGATACAACATTACAGAAACACATAAATTCTAAAAAAAACTTTTTAAATTTTCCTATCTAAGCAGCACCACTCCCAAGTGGAGGCATTCCACAAAGCCCATTAGACCACAATGGCATAGAGATTTAAGTGCCTTTTCACAACTGCCTCTTAAAGGTAAGGCTCAGAAAACATAACTCTGAACTTTATAATCTGGCCTCTAAAACGCCATAAGGATATGACAACCATGTGCCCTTGGGATAAAACCCAAATTCTTTAACATGGCTTATAAGCAGTGGGACCTATCCCAGCTCTCCTGGGACACTGCCAATTTACCTGTTGTCCAACATAATTATTAAACAGCGATTTCTTTTACTCTGAAAAGTGCCCCTGTTTGGACATAAATGATACGGTCACCCACTTCTAAGGCCCTTCATGGCCAGGTCCCTGCTCCCCTCTCTAATCTCACCCCTTCCAAGTACACTCAAAAGTACAGACATACTGAACTTCTTTCAGTGCCCGGCACAATGCTCATGCAGTTCCAGGCCTCTGAACTATGCCCTCTTCTAAGCCTGTGATGCCACTTTCTCCAGAAAGCATTCCCGGACAGCTCCTCTACACATGGCCGGTCACTGCTAAGGAGGGCTCCCTCCACACCTCACATAACATAAAGCATCTGTTACTATGAGTTTAACCTGATCTCCCAGACTGGCTGCCAGGCTGAGCACACTATTGTAGTCCCACAGTAAAGTACACTGCTTGCCACATAACAGGCATTTATCAGACATGTATACAAACGAACAAACATACCTCCCTGAATCAAGACAGAAGTGACAAACATTCCTTTGAAACATACACACATGAAGCATTCATTAAGAAAATAAATGCAGAGAGATCCTATTATGCACGAGAATATGAGTCGACCAAAGGGAATCTGTGCACTTTTGGGGGAATAACAGTTTCAAACACACTAACTACTATTAGGAAATACACACAAAGCTGAATACTACTACTAGAAATGTAAGTAAAGCTAGTTTTAAATATCTCTATTGGCAAGAATTATAAATTACTAAGAAAATAAATAATAATAGCTAACATTGAGTGCCTATGATATGCAAGACTTTACATAAAATAACTTCACAAAAATTAATACATTCCATCCTCACAAAAATCTTTTGAGTAAGTACTCAACCACTATGCTAAACTGCCTCTTTAAAAAAGTGTACCCTGCCTTTCACCTTATGCAAATTTTATCTCAATTAGGAGGAAAACAGAAAAAAGAAAGAATTCTGTGAACGCAATGGAAGCACACAACATTACGTATGTACTATTCTATACTCCATAACCCGTAGCATTCCACCTAGGCAGTATACCACAAAGTTTTAACTTGACTCTAATCTATACTGTAGGACACGCTACAAGATAAAAATGTCTGTCGTGAAAGACAAAAAAGGGGAGAATTACTCTAGATTAAAAGAGACTAAAGAGACATGACAAGTAAATACAATGTGTAATCTATGGTTAAATCCTGGATCAAAAAAATAACCTATAAAGGAGGAAAAGGATATAAATAACATTATTCAGACAACTTGGGAAATGAGAACACGGAATCAGAATTATATTAGATAATATAAATGCCAATCATAAATACCAAGGGGATTGAGATTATGCTCTTAGGAGAGACATGCTGAAGTACTTAAGGATGAAGTGTCATGATTTCTGTGGCACACTTCAGCTGGTTCAGGGGAAAATACATGCATATATATATATATATATGAGAAATCAAATATGACAAAATGTTAACTGAGCCTCTACTAGGGAAAGGATATGTGTGTGTTCACTGTACTATTCTTTCAACTTTGCTGAAAGTTTTTTACTTTTTTCAAAATAAGAGTTTGGGAGAAAATACATAAGTGAAATATTTCGATGTGGAACCCACAATCAACTCTAAAATAGCTTCTGAACTAAAAAAAATTATTCCAGGGTGAGATTATTTTGGATAATATAAGAGATCACACATGCACACAATCAAAATCTGTCACATATTTAAGTCTACCAAAGCTCTCCCGATTTTCAGTGGTCCCCATTTTGGGGGGTGGGGGGGAAACTGTGATAAATGAGCAGCTCTAGGGCAAGCCAGTATCACACCCAAAAGGCCTCATCAAATACCAAATTGAAATTTAAATAAAGAAAACCAGCATGAAGGAGAAGAGAAAGGTGTGAGACTGGGCAGGTTTTCCTTATTCTGTTAAAACCGGAAAAAATAAGCCATACGCTCCCCGTATATGCAGTCATCTAGAGGACACACTATCCCTTAAACCTGTAATGCTAATAGGTTTAAGCAAACCATGGTTTCTTCCTCTCGTGCATTTTTCTACATGTAAAGCAGTTAGCAATTAACTGAGTGCTAAAGTCACACCAGTAATTATTATTAAACATTATGAACTCAGAGACTGCTAAGTGAAGAGTCAGTAGGAACAAAGGGCTGACAGTATGCTCTAAATTATTTTTAAAGTGTTGTGCATGTTGATTGCCATTAATCAATATTCCTAATTACCAGCATTTCCGATTGCATAATAAACACTTTCTTCACTGAACTGGAAATGAACATCTACGCAAAAAGTACTGAATTGCACCAAGAGCACACATACAATGTACTTCTTCTTCTTCAAAGAAGACTTGGTGTTTGGGGGGCTTTAAATTGTAAATGAATTTCTCTCAAAACTTGTGTGGCTGATAATTTCCCTCATTTTTTAAAAAAAAAATCATACAAGCAATAAATGCACACAATCTCATAAAACGTTCAAACAATATACTGTGCATAATATAAAAAGAAAATTCATTCACTCCATGCCTCAAACCGAATCCCTTCTCCAAAGGAAACTGTCAAAGAATTTGGTGCTTTTTCTTCTGCAGCCTTTTTACTACGCATTTCTATGTAATACCTGGTTTGTTAATAGTATCTGATTTCCCCCCACCCTGTCTCGGGATATTCACTTGTGTCTTATCATACTTACCTAGCACCAAAAGAAGAACAAGTATAAAGGATTTTTCACTGAGTCCAAGATCAACTTTTATTTATAACCCAAATCTTCAGAACTTAACAACAACAAAACTTAACATCCAGCACGATCTTTTCAAAGAAACAAAACCTAGTATTATAAGCTTAAATAAAAAGTATTATTTAAGTACCAAAACAACCTACAATCGTGTGTATGAATCTTGAAAATATGACCCCACAGACCTTAACCATAAACACCTATCATTAAAAAATGAAGAAAAAACGCAAACAAAAAACGCTCAAAAAGGAGCAGCTCAGCAGAAGTATTTCAGCAGCCACTCCTCCAGGTACTTACTTAGGCCTCTGTAAGACATAGGTTAAAAGGAATGTTCTCAGGGACTCGATGCTACCTTTCTCCAAGAGAATCCACTCTCGGACAACTGCTTCCATTATGGCTGTGGCAGCTTGAAAGAGGACATAGTCCACTTTACTTGTTTCTGAGGAGAAAATTAGAAACTTTTTTAAACAGTAGCTCATCTTCCCTTGAACATTTTGCATTTATTAATTTTAAAACGGAACTTTTCAGACAAGGAATAAGATGGTTACCTGTTCTTTTTTTTATCCAGTGACCTTGCTCTAGCACCACAAAGAGGTTAGTTCCTCTCAGAAGACACCTCAGGCAGGTGGCAGCTAATCACCGATCACAATTTTCACAAACTTTCCTCACCTCTCTTCAACTGTTACTTCCAAAGCATGAAGAACTAAAAAATAACACAGCTTTAAAAAAATAAAAATAAAAATATAAAGCTATCAGAAAATTTCCTAAGAGATTCTCACCCTGTGCAAAATAGAACTTTGTATCTGCAAAATATCTTCATAAACTAGTCTTTGAACATTACTATTTGTGATGAGCCATGCTGTTAAAATATTTCAGTTTGTTAAGTAATTAAGCTTTCAGCAGTATGACTCATCTCCAATAGCAAGTTCAGAAATAAACACAATCGCATCCAGGTTATTTTTCTCAAAATGTTAAAAAAATAAAAAAGAGTCACATTTACACAAGGTGAGAAGTTCTTGTAAATTTTCTGATTGCAATACTGATCAAACTGAGTAAAATCCCAAAGCTACACTTAGAAAGATCCAGCCTTAACTGGCAAGTTATAGTATCTGAACTAAAAACTGAATCAGGAGGGGGAAAGAATAGAAAATTAACATATCTAAGAAATACTTTATATTAATTTTCTATTTTTTCTTTTATTCACCAATACCACTACAATCAGTTTCCAAACAGCATTACCAAAAGGGAGAAACAGTCAAAACAAAGTCAAGAAAAAGCAGAAGTTTTCCAAAGCTCTAAAAATAACCATCATGCGAATCCATGAAAAGTCTGTGGTTAGACTCCAGATTATTTGCCAAGATCACTAGACATGAGTATCTGAAAGTTGTGAGAAATCAGCTCTAGGCATAGAATGGCACCTTCAAGAATTTATCAGAAGAGCATGAAGATATCGTCAAGTACATCATTTTCTTTCCTATTCAAGCTCAGGTCATTTAAAAATCTTACAAATGATCTTCACACAATTAACTATAAAATTGTGTGAGAAAAAGGCATACCCTACATAAATTTCTTTCACACTAGATTACTACATAGGAATTTTGAACATACCAAAGCTAGTAAGAGGAACCAATTTGGACCTTTATTTTTTTAAAGTCTCATTATTCCATGCTATCTTAACATGAATTCTAATTAAGATGATAAGCAGAACTCACAAAAATTTAGAAATCTTAAAATATAATCAATAATTGAAGCGACAGCTTCCAAAAATGTAAACCTATTATAAAAAGATGTGCTCAAAGTTCTAAAAGAAAAAAAATAAGTGAATTTATTCAAAGAGGATTTGAAACAGAAACCAGCTATATCTACTCAGATCACTTGATGAGAAACATGATACGCTCCATAAAGGTAATTCAAATAATCTCTGATTATAAACCTCATCTTGAAAGAAAATGATGGTTGTGTGCCTATCTTCATTTTCTATTGCAATGGTAAAAATTTTAAGGACAAGAAACCTGAAATCCTTAACCATGGATTTTAACAAGGAAGCAAAATCTTAAGGACTCAACAGAATTTTAGAAACAGAACTCCAAAGATCATCTAGTTCAATTCCTGCATTTTACAGTCGAAGAAACTGATGCACCAAGAGATTAAGAGAGGAAATTCAAGATCACATGGCTGGCAAATGTTCCTTGAGCAATACTAATCCACCCCTAAATGCATATGCCAATGAAGATAAGACCAAACAAGCCCCTTCTGCTTTTCATGAGCAGTCAAACATGCGTTTTTCTAATTATTTGTGCTTACACCCTAGGCTTTTTTTCAGGGTGGGGGGAAGCGCCATAATTACAGAAGGTGAGTGACATTCAAAAGATTTCCAGGGGCCGGCTCCACAGCCGAGTGGTTAAGTTCATGCGTTCCGCTGCGGCGGCCCAGGGTTCGGATCCTGGGCGCGGACATGGCACCCCTCGTCAGGCCACGTTGAGGTGGCATCCCACATCTCACAACTAGAAGGACCTGCAACTAAGATATACAACTGTGTACAGGGGCGCTTTGGGGAGATAAAGCAGGAAAAAAAAAAAAAGAAAGATTGGCAACAGTTGTTAGCCCAGGTGCCAATCTTTAAAAAAAAAAAAAGATTTCCAGGTAACTCTTTTTCGTAGATACCTCTGCTGTACGGTATTAAATGAAAACCTCTAAATTACTACTCCCATAAGAATGGAGGAATCTGAAAAAAAAGAAACCCAAATTCCAAATTTGAAAGATGGAATTTTCCTAACCTAATAAACTACACTTTCTCATAAAAACTGTTATTAGCCTTCATACACTGCACTTATATATAAATGTGCAAAAAATGCTAGGAGGAACTGTAGACGCCTACCAGCAGAAGATGAGTTATGACTTCACATGGACACAGGAGCCTTACTCTTGCCCTGTGCTGTAAAGATACTTGAAATTGCAAGGTCTTCGCGAAAAACTTACAATTCATCTAGAATTTCTAATACTTTTAGGATGATCTTCCACTGACTGGGACACTGTCTACATGATAAATTATTTTAGGCTACTTTAGCAGGAAGCTTTCACTTCCTACCAAGGAAACTTTCTTTTATAATAATTACGTAAATAAAATTCATTTGTATCTTAGCCATCTGAATGAAACCAGACACAGAGCCCTGAAGACAAAATTAAAGTGAAGTAAATAATAAGAGAAGAGAAGCACTACATTCTGATCAAAAAAATATTTTTTAAAGAAAAATAAAACCCTAGTAGTAGTCAAGCCCCAAAAGTTCAGCTACTACAATCACCTCCTTGGCCTTAAAGATTTCTGCCCAAAGCAGGCAATCTGAGTTCCAAAGGCTGACTAATGATGCCTAGGTACACCAATAAGTCTCAGGTCTCATTTTGTTTTGTTCCAGCTACTACTGAGATAAGAAATTAAAGAAATCCATTTCTCCCTGAGAGAAGGACAAAAGAATGCTAAAGTTAGCTCCAGAAATGTTGAACGAATCCCTGTTTGGGGATATTTCTTCATAAGAACAGAACTCAGGTTTTTTAAAGGAACATCTGACCCTACAAAACTAGTAAAATCCTAAGTGCCAAAGACTTCTGAGGTGAAGAAGTCTACAAGTGCTCTTCTGACAAAACGCACAAGCATGCAACATGCACACGCGCACATGTGCACACACAGAAAAGTGCAAAAAAATTAAAACTAGAATGAAAACAGAAGGATAAGAAGAGAAAGAAATGAGCAAAAATAAGAAACATAATAAAACTTAAGTTAGAAGTGGGAAGGAAGAATTTATGAGACCAGAAAAGGGAAGCATCAAAGAGAAAGTCTCCCCCTTATTAGAATATATTACCCAGACGTTCTATAAAAATGATATGTAATCCCTGAATAAGAACGTGAAAATTCTGAATTGCGATTGACTGCCACTTGTATGAGAAGTCTTCTTAGAGGAATTAACCCTTCTGTGCCGGTGGCAACCGAATAAGGAGTTAAAAGATTTTCTGTGAAGTTCAGGTGTAAACATTAATGTAACACAGGACTTTGCAGTACATTAATGATTATGCTTGTAATACACGCACTCGACCTTTTAAATAATTAATGTCTCAAAACCCAAAGTGATTTTAGAAGCACAGCTGGAACTACCAATACTATCCTTTAGAAATTTTTATCAGGAAAACAAAAGTATCCCAAAACAAGCTCAAATCATAACAAAGCAATAGCACTTCATAAAATATACAAACTCTAAAAAGGAAGAGTGGTATAAACAAATACACTCTAATAAAATACTTAGAACTTAGATCAACTGTTCCCCACTAGTACAGAATGACAACTGAATTACAGTAGAAAGTTAGATGAAACAAAGATGGAACCCTAATTCATGTAGGTAAGGCATACGCCACAAAAATCAGACTCAAATTATTTCAGGTTACTAGTTTAACACAACGGTTTTCTAAATCTATTAACACTGAGCAATTTCAAAGCAGTAAGGGTGAAGCAAGCGTCCCTTAAATTCTTAATACTAATGTTTAGTTTTGCTTCTTTTAATTTAACATTGAATTAAATATTCTCTACAGGCATAAATTTTCTTAGTGCCAGAAACCAATTCACCCAAGTATAAAATCTGACCATTCAAAAAAAAAAAAATTCAAAACTGCCTCATTTAGAATTTAAAAGGTGGTTATTAAAACTGTTCCTGGGGGCTGGCCCGGTGGTGCAGTGGTTAAATTTGCACGTTCCGCTTCAGCAACCTGGGGTTTGCCAGTTCGGATCCCCGGTGTGGACATGGCACCTCTTAGCAAGCCATGCTGTTACCACGTATACCACGTATAAAGTAGAGGAAGATGGGCAGGGATGTTAGCTCAGGGCCAGTCTTCCTCAGCAAAAAGAGGAGGATTGGCAGCAGATGTTAGCTCAGGGCTAATCGTCCTCAAAAAAAAAAAAACCTGTTCCTGAATGAGACAGTCACCTTCACGACCACTGCTAGCTCCCTGCAAACAGAACAGACCATTTTTTAAGCTTATCATACTTTTAAAAAGCTATTTGATAGGGCCAGCCCCATGGCATAGTGGTTAAGTTCAGCATGTTCCAATTTGGCAGCCTGGGTTGGCAGGTTGGGATCCCAGGTGTGGACCTACACTGCTCATCAGCCACACTGTGGCAGTGACCCACATATAAAGTAGAGGAAGATGGCACAGATGTTAGCTCAGGGCTAATCTTCCTCAAGTAAAATTTTTAAAAAGCTATTTGGAATCAGGCAATGGGGGTCATGACATTTACCTTACTGTTCACAAAGTGCTTCTATATGTTACTACACTTGCATCTCACAACTTAAGATAGCCAAGTCCATTAAGGAAAATGGCATCATTATTTCCATTTCACAGATGACAAAAGGCTCAGAGAGGTTAAGTGACTTCCTCAAGGGGCATCATGCATCAGGCACCACTGGCGACCGGATCTCCTAGTTCCTACATCAGTGCTCTTTCTACTCCAGTCTGACAACTCTCATCTCTAAGTCCTTACATATAAAGCATTTTGAACATGTAACTTTAATTTGTAGGTGGTTTTGATCTAGAAACCAGAGTACCAGTGGCTAACATAAGTCTTACTAAAAGCACAAGAATAAAAGGTCAGGTATTTTAATTCCTAATACTCAACTAACCAATTCTGTGGTCATGGATAACTCAGGCTTTCAGAGTCTTAAATATGGATTACAAAAAATGGCTCCAATTAAGAGAAACAGCCAACAATAATCAGATTATAAAACAACAATGACCAATGAAAATTTTCTATTATTGAAAAATATCGAAGAAACAGAAGACTCTCTCTCTATGCATATATATGTCTCAGAAAATGTCATCTTTGGACAAGAGTTACAACTTCTGTGATTATTTTTAAAGGAAAGAGATCATTTCTGTACATGTGTCAGATATAAGGTACTCATTACACATTTTTTATAAGAGTAAACATCAAGATATACAGTGATAACCTACACAGAACTGATATTATTTGCTAAGTAAGCTGAGTACAAACTATATGGCAAAAAAACCTAAAAGAAAGAAATTGTGGAAATCTCCAAAAATATTCTTAATTTTAAAACACTGAGATAAGACATATTGTACATTTCCTATAATAAATTAAATCGCACTTGAAAACAACTGAAAAATATTAGATTTTTTTTCCCTCACCATTACCAGCTTTCATATTGTGGTCAATAATAGAATAAATTATTGAACACTCTATTTAGGGGGAAAACATCCAAAGTGAAAACAAAGTTTTTTGTCCAGCTTTACGGAATATCTTTAAAGACACTTCAGCAGAATGATTATTAATGGAAAATTATAACTGTACGAACCTGCTTATTTTAAAATCAATTTAAAATATTAGAAAAACTAGATTTGACTATGCAAAAATACTTTTAAAGTGACTACTTACCCAAAATATGCTTGCAAACTGCAAATGGTGATTTTGATTTCCTAAATGATAAGAATATGTGCTCTGCATGCTGGCGTTGTTCATTATTGACCATGGAAGGTGGTGCCTTGAGAGTTAAAAAACAAAAACAGAGTACACTGGTTTAATAAGAAAGCTTGAACAATAGCAATCCTTTTACCCACAACAAGAGAAAATACTTTCACTTCTGGGGGTAGGGCATAGGCAATGGGAAGACAAATTTTTGTGTAAATTTTTTTAGGAACTATAGCATAAAACTTTATAATAAATATTTATAATATAGTTTCAAGAAAAAAGAAGAAATTCTGGCAAGGTTTGGGTCAGAATACTTTAAAGTTGTCTACATTTTAGAAAGATTGATACTTATCTAATATTTTTTGTTTTTTGGGTTTTTTTTAAAGATTGGCACCTGAGCTCACATCTGTTGCTAATCTTCTTTTTTTTTCCCCTTCTTCTCCCCAAAGCCCCCCCAGTACATAGTTGTATATTTTAGTTGTAGGTCCTTCTGGTTCTGCTATGTGGGACGACATCTCAACATGGCTTGATGAGCGGTGCTAGGTCCGTGCCCCAGGATCTGAACTGGCGCAACTCTGGGCCATGGAAGCAGAGTGTGCAAACTTAATCACTCAGCCATGGGGCCAGCCCCTGCATTTTTTTTAACATAGCTAACTTATTGCCTTTTATTCCAACATATACCACTCTAACTAACTTGACCAAATTCACATAATTTCTAAATTCTTCAGCACTGGTCAAACAGTCTAAAGTTACTAAAAATTGGTTTCTAAAGAAGTAGTCAGATAATTCTACCTCAAGTTTTCTAAAATCATCATTAAACCAGAAAAATTAGAGAACAGTAAAGTTTGAAATTTATGGAACTCCTATCTGAATAATAAACTAATCAGCCAGAAAAGCCAGACTTTTATCTTAACAAAAACAGCTTCTAAAGTCTATCCATGTTTTTAAATTCCATTTTGTTCTAACAATCTTTCATCTAAAGATAATACTCTTCTGAACCAGACCCACCTAAAACATACATTCCCAACATATGGTTTGGTTACATGTGACCTACTGAGACCTATCTTAAGAGAAGGGAAAGAGACTGCTTGTGTAGCCAAGCAATCAAAATACAGAATTCTCAATTTGGGAGGAGAGAGTAAGGGTAGATAATAGAACAATAAGCCTTTGTTACTGTAATCAATATAAAGTAGAGAAATCATAAATTCAACTATATTCAAAGAATCTGGAAGATGAAAGATTTTGAAACCAAGTATATTAGATCAATATTCTTTACAAACTACATCAATTATACATTACTAACTCTAATTTCAGTTAAAACAGTTAAAAAATATGAACATCCAAGAGAAATGAACTAACTTTGACACTCCGGCCTAAAGAAATTCTTACAATGAGCACTGAAGCCAGCTCAGACTACTATTCCTAATGATATAGCACCCTCTACAGCTCTCTAGATAAAAAGGAAAACACTTCCATTAAAGAATTGTGTTAAATTCTTTAATACATTTTTAAAAATGGATTTATTAATAAAATACTGTGAACAGCTAACTATGCTAAATATAAATATTTTTGTCCTTTCATTTGCAAATTCTTCAATCCCACCACTTCATGCCCTAATTCAACAAGTTGAGTTTGTGTTTTTACAAGATACTTCATCACTAATACCTGCTGACTACAACCTGAGTACACAGCATATTAGTAAACACCACTACCACATCCTATACTGTGATGAAGACAAATTGACTATGGATTACCCAGAGAATTTCTGAATCATACACTCTTTCTCCAGGAATCATACATTCTTGAAAAGCACTACACATGCATAATTTTGCAAATTAACAAGCTAGTTATTCTACAAACCAAAACAGTTCCTAAAGCTGATGATCTTTGGATACCCTGATATCCGCACACTTAATAAAATCTAGATCTGAATATAATTTTAATATAACAAAAAACGATATTCCATTTAAAATATCAGATTTCATAAATAATAAATTATAATCTAAAAATTAGTTTATATTAATCACCTGGTTGAACATTATCATACAAACAATAAAATCATTAAGTCAATACATTAAATAGCAATATGGTATTCACTTTAGTTTCCCAAAACCAAAACTTTAAATTCTTTCTTCTTGAAAATGACTGGGCAATGGTTTCCCAATAGCAAATTATCTGCATCAGAAAGTCCTCAGGAACTTTTTTGTAAAAAAAACAGACTTCCAGCGCTGAAAGATTCAACAAGCTGGGAGTCAAAAACCAAAAATACGTATTTTTCCCTTAAAGTTCTCCAAGTAGCAATGACCTATAAAACCTTTACGTGTCAAACTCCTTCCTCTTCAGAAATCAGAACTCAGCTTTCAAAACCCTGCTTTAGCGCCCCCTTCATCAGCCTTTCCTGACCCTCCTCCTGTGGGCCTGAGCACAAATGGGGTCTCTATCCCACCTCACACGACGCACCACTTACCCAGCTTATCACAATGTAGTGTAAGGATTTATTTGCTCCTCTTTCCTTTTCTCTATTAGTTTGTTGTTGTTGTTGTTGTTGTTGTTTGAGGAAGATTAGCCCTGAGCTAATAACATCTGCCGCCAATCCTCTTCTTTTTGCTGAGGAAGACTGGCCCTGAGCTAACATGCGTGCCCATCTTCCTCTACTTTATATGTGGGACACCTACCACAGCATGGTGTGCCAAGCAGTGCCATGTCCACACCCGGGGTCCAAACCGGCAAACCCCTGGCCGCCGAAGCGGAACATGCGATCTTAACTGCTGCACCACCGGGCTTGCCCCTCTCTATTAGTTTTTGACACCAGGGGCTTTATTTTACTCATCTCTAAATTCCTAGGGCTTAGCACATATAAAAGAGAGAAGCAATAATAATAATATCAACAACTAACAGTTACTGAGTAACTCAGCATTGCAAGACATTATTTTCCATAGATAGATAGACGGATACAATCTCATTAATTCTAACAACCACCCTACGAGGTAGGTCTTATTATCCCCATTTTACAGATGAGGAAACTGAGGAATGGAGTTATGCTCAAGGTCAAGTAGGAAGCAGAGGTGGAAACTGACCCTGGGGCCCTAACTCTTTAACAGAAACTACCCTTAGGTGGCTCCACATTATGTAAAACTCATCATGCTTAACGCTCAGGGGGGTAGAAAGGAAGCAAATCTCCCCTTAAAAGTCTTCCCCTAGGGGCCAGGCCAGTGGCACAGTGGTTGGGTTCACACATTGCACTTCGGTGACCCGGGGTTTGCCAGTTGAGATCCCGGGTGCGAACCTACACATCGCTTGTCAAGCCATGCTGTGGTGGGCATCCCACATAAAAAGTAGAGGAAGATGGGCACGGATGTTAGCTCAGGGCCAATTTTCCTCAAAAAAAAAGCACTTCCTCTAGACCCAGTATAGACATTAGTGTTTTATATAACCTGTGAAGTTTCAGTAAAGAAATAATAAAGAAGTCTTTTTGTATTGCCTGTTTATATTCTCTCATTGTCACTAATAATGAAAGCTTTAAAAGAGCTCACACTGCATAGAAGAATCAAATGAATCAGAGGAGCCAGAAGCAACAGGAGGTGGTAGGAGAGAACAGTGACGGTGAGAAAGGAACGAGCAGGAGACCAATTCCAGGTACTTCAGGAAAATAAAGGCAAGGATAGGGCAAGCTTGAAAGATGTTTTAAGCAGTCATACAAGCAGAAGACATGAGGCTCACAAATTCCTAACTCAGTATAGTGGTGTTTCTGGCCCTACCATTCACCACGCCACTGGCCTAACCCAGCCACCTTCAATTTACAATACTCTCCAAGAAACAGCATTAGTAGCTCAGAGCCCAGAGAATCTAAAGTGGGAACTCTGGAGATTATTTACTGATGAATGGATTAAATGACATATTTAATGAGTTTTTAGTAGAGAGAGAGAGAGAGTGTGTGTGTGTGAGTATGAGTGTGTGTGTGTGTGTGTGAGAGAGAGAGAGATCAAGAGAACCAAAGTTCCTAAATAATTTCTATTCAAAAGTACTTACTGAGGGCTGACTATATGCCAAGCACCATGCCAGAAGCAAGGGATACAAAAGTGAGGAAAACAGTCCCTGCCCTTACAGAGTTCTGAATATATTAGAAAAAACAGTAATCAAATAGTCACACAAATAATTTTAACAGTCTATAATTTCTGCCTCTATTAACTGCATTCTGGCTTCTTCCCCCTTCGTGCTACTAAACTTGTCCTCAAAAAGTCAGGAATCTGGGGCCAGCCCCACGGCTGAGTGGTTAAAGTTCTGCATGCTCCACTCTGGTGGCCCAGGTTCACAGGTCCGGATCCCAGGTGCAGACCTGCTCCACTCATCAGCCATGCTGTGGAGGCATCCCACATACAAAGTAGAGGAAGACTGGTATAGGTGTTAGCTCAGGACTTAAAAAAAAAAGTCAGGAATCTCAATTGTCAAATCTTATGGAACCTTTAGATTCCTTCTCTCCCTAGGCAGCTATAATGATAACTTTTATTGCTGTTGTTAACAACAACAATAGCACCATTTATTTGCCATGCAGAGTGCTAAATACTTTACGTTACATTCTCTCATTTAATCCTAGCAAAATCCCTGCAGTAGGAATTATTTCCTCTTTTACATACAGAGAAACCGAGATTCAGAGATTGTCACATGCCCAAGATCACAAAGTTAACAAGTATCACAACCAGAATTTGGTCTTAAGTCTGTGAGACATCAAAGCCCATGATTTGAAATTCTTTTAAGTATTATTGTTGAGGATACATAGTTGGGTAAACTACTCTCTCTCAGATAGTTACTAGAGAAATCTGAATACTAATATTTTTGGCTTACTATAAATATCATTATTTATAAGACCATGAAAAAACAAAAGTAAGGATATCAGAATCAGATTGAAAAATCATGCACGACTTGTAGACAGGAAATAAGCTACAAAAATAGAAAAGAAAACTTGTTTTGAAGTCATGCCATAGAGCTCATATTAAGGATTTTCTTAGCTCTAATTCCTCACTCATCTTTTAGAGCATGGTTTAGTGTTCAACTTAAAAAATCAGAGATGTAGCACCCAAAAACCATGTATACAGTAGTCTTTGATTCATTCACTGAAGAGTTTAGATAAGATTTTGCTCAAGTTTCAGTTTTCCCTCTTTAATCATTCCTTAGACCTTTGGAACTTACCACTGCTCCTATCTAAATTTAAATCCATAACACAAAATGATACTTTGTTACTTTAAATTTATCATACTAATATTTCATAATATTCCATGAAGAGTAAATTCCAGATCCTGGATCTTTCCAGCTTAACAAATTTGAGAGATACTGCCCTTGTAATTTATCTCGTGATTCCCTAGCATATATCCCAAAGCTGTCCTTTCAAGTTTGTTTTCCTCCGAAACCTCTTACCTCATTTTGACATCCATCACTCCTTTCTCTCAGGAAATGACCTTATTTTTACTTTCTAAAAGTAAAAGCCTTCCTGTATGATGAGCTCCTTTATGTGTCTTCCTTTTCAAAATCTCTCTTCATCCCAATGTTCTCTTCCTATCACCTTCCCCAATTTCTTACAAAATATTCCCTCCCTATAACTTTCTCTTAGATCTGAGTCCTCCTCCCCTCCCCTTTCCCCCCCACTTCCCTTGCCCTCAATTGAGCACCCCTCCCTCTCCTACACATACCTCATTTCCTTCCTCATCTCTTCTCACTCTCTATCTTATCTTAAAGTTACCCTTAGCAGTGGCTCCCTTCTTTCTGCTTACAAACAGGTCTATCCTATCTTAAAAATCCCTTTAAACATTCTTTCAGTTGCTTTAATTAAAAGAACAGGAGTTCAAATCAGAAAGACTTCGTTTCTAATCCCATCTCTGCAGTATAGTTGGGAAACGTTGGGCAAGGATACATCTCTGCACGTCAGGGTCCCCATCTAATGATGCTAATGAAAGCATGTCATAATTCATAAGAGAATTGCAGTTAAAAATGTATATACATAGGTCTCCCAAAATTAACCTACAATAATTAATACAATTCCAATTTTAATCTCAATAAGGTTCATCTCAGAAGAAGACAAGGTGATCCTAACATATGTAAGAGAAAGGCCAAAAAGAGTCAAATTAATTTGGAAAAAGGGACTTTGAGGGCATTATACTAAGTGAAATGAGTCAGACAGTGAAAAACAAATACTATGTGATCTCTCTTATATGTGGAAGCTAAAAACAAAAACGAGTTCCTCAGATACAAAGAACAGATTGGGGGGGGGGTGAGGTGGTGACAAGCAAAGGTACAAAGGTCCAGTTATAAAATAAATAAGTCATGGGATGTAATGTACAGCATGGTAACTATGGTTAAAATGCTGTATTGCATATTTGAAAATTGCTGAGAGAGTAAATCTTGAAAAGTTCTCATCACAAGAAAAATTTTAACTATATATGGTGACAGATAACTAGACTTGTGATTATTTCACAATATATACAAATACAGAATCATGATGTTGTAAATCTGAAAATAATATAATGTTATATGTCAATTATATCTTAATAAATAAGTAAATTACACTTTAAGGTTAAAAAAAAACAAGGGCAGGCCCAGTCACATAGTAGTTAAGCTGGCACACTCCGCTTCAGCAGCCTGGGGTTCACAGGTTTGGATCCTGGGTGTGGACCTATACACCGCTCATCAAGCCATGGTATGGCAGCATCCCACATATAAAATAGAGGGAGACTGGCACAGATCTTATCTCAGGGCTAACCTTTCTCAAGCAACAAAAGAGGAACAGTGGCAAGAGATGTTAGCTCAGGGTGACACACACACACACAAAAAGATTTAAAAGTGAAAAGCAAAACTTTAAAAAACTATTAACAAAACATTAAGAAGAAAATATAGCAGAATATGTCAGAGTAGCATTTTTTAAACAATAAAGGCACAAATCCTTTTTTAAAATTAATAAATTCAAGTATATTAAAATTATAACCTTCTAAACTTAGCCATAAATGATAGACTAGTTACAGATTAGAAGCGAAAAACTGCATTGCATATAATTAACAAAGGATTAATATTCAGAACATAAAAACTCCCACAAAAGAGTAAGAAAAAGACAACTTATAGCAGAAACTGACAGCTACCTCCTCAATCTTCACCTTCCACTCCTTCCTTAGTAATAGAACACAAACGTGATGTACCCAGCCAAATGGCATCTCCCAGCCCCCCTTCTAGCCAAAAGCAGCCAAGGGATTCAGTTCTGGCCAATAAGAAACAAAGTTTGGGGTGGGGTTTCCTGAAGGGAGCCGATTCTGCTGGAAACCCATTTTTCTTGTGTCCCTGGATCTTCTCTCCTGCTCCCTGGAAAAGGATATGATGGCAATAGTTCTACTGATCCTCTTGGACCATAAGAAGACTTCGAAAATGGAAGACACCAGCTAAGAAGAGCAAACAAAGCAGCAGCACCAGCAGCACGAGTCCCTGAACGATACTCTGGAGCCACTAGGCCACCTTTAGATTGCATAACTCCATACTTTATGTGAGAGAAAATAAACCTTTCTCTTTTTAAAGACACTGTTTTAGAGTTTTCTGTTATATACTGCCAAATCCAATCCAAAAGAATACACAATGCAACAGAAAAATGGCCAATGAACAGCAGGCCAGATAATTCAGAGTAGAAAGCAAAAAATGGCTAACAAACATGAATGAAAGAAGTAAATGGCAGGACAGGCACAATATGTTATTTATGTGAAAGTTTTAAAACTCAGTAAGTATATATAGTGTATTAGTTACCTCTGTGGGCATAGTGTAAAACCATGGAAAGGAAGGATAAACAACTTTAAAATTGTGGTGATCTCTGTGGAGGAAGAAGCAGAGGCTGGAGAATGGGATCTAAAAGAGACCCAAAGCGGCTTCAATTATATCTGCCATGTATAACTTTTTTTAAAGATAAGTAAACTGGCCATATTAACATTTGCTAACCTAGGAGGTGGACACATGGGTATGATTATATGGTTCTAGGTACTTTTCCATTTATTTGAAACACTGCATTTTTTCAAATGAGTAAGCCTTCCATTCCTGATGGTACTGCTGACTAGATACTTTGAAAAACTCTTCTGCTAAAACCAAATAAAAACAGATAAAATATTTTAAATTTTCTAAAATGTATTGTTAAGCTTACAAGAAATTAAAGGCATCCTCAGAAGCTAAAAAGGAAGCAAAAGCAGCGATGCAAAGATGAAAGCAAGCACTCACGTATTTACCCTAGAGACACACGCAACCCCGAGGGACCTCGAGTCTCCATTCTGACAGCTACTCAAGGTATAACAGACAACAGATACAGCCGGGGCCCACCTAAGGTAGGGATCTCACAGGACATTCCCCACATAAAGCTGGGATCCTCAGTATAACGGTAAACCACTGTAAAAAAAAAAAGAAAGAAAGAAAGAAAGAAAAAGGAAGGAGGAGGAAGGGAGGGAGAAACTTTCCAGTTTGGATGTTAACAACAGATGAAAGAGGGAAAAATTACTTCAGACAACTGATAACCATGAGTAGGCCTTTAAATAGGGTTCTCACACCATTTCAACAGGACCCATGTGGTCCAGAAAACTTTCAGCCAATAAACTCAAAATAGTCCTATGTTAGTCGTGCACCTAGGCATTTGGAGTAATACACCTTAATCTAGGCTTCAGAGTTTTCCAGAAACATTCCCAAGAGCTAATATTCAAAATTTTCTAAAGACATGAGGAAACAAGCCACCATAAGTTTCAGAACAATAAATCAAAGAATCAGAACAACAAAACTCAATGATAGTGGAAATGTCAGAAACATCTGTTTTAAAAAGATTCGCACAACTCAACAATAAAAAAACAAACAGAACTCAATTAAAAAATAGGCAAAGGACTTGAACACACATTTTTTTCAAAGAAGATATACAAGTAGCCAATGAGGCACATGAAAAGATGCTCAACATCACTAATCATTAGGGAAATGCAAATCAAAACCACAATGAGGTGGGGACCAGCCTCGGGGCCTAGTGGTTAAATTTGGGCGTGCTGCATTTCAGGGGCCCAGGTTTGCAGGTTTGGATCGTGGGCACAGACCTACACCACTTGTCCGTGGCCATGCAGTGGTGGCATCCCATATACAAAACAGAGGAAGACTGGCACAGATATTAGTTCAGGGCGAATCTTCCTCAAGCAAAAAGAGGAAGATTATGAGCTCAGGGCCAATCTTCCTCAGCAAAAACAAAAACAAAAACAAACTACAATGTTACATAAGAATGGCTAACATCAATAAAACAGGTAACAAGTGTTGGGAAGGATGTGGAGAAACTGGAACCCCTGTCCACTGCTGGTGGGAATGTAAAACAGTGCAAAAAACTGCAGCCACTTGGAAAACGGTATGGTAGTTCTTCAAAAAATTAAACATAGAATTATCATACAAGACAAAATTTCACCTCTAGGTATATACTAAAAAGAATTAAAGGCAGTACTCAAATAGCTTGTACACCAATGTTCATAACCATACTATTTACAATAGCCAGAAGGTGGAAACAACCAAGTGTCCATTGATGGATGAATGGATAAACAAAATGTAATATATAAATACAATATAACATATTTAGCCTTAAAAAGGAATGAAATTTTGATACATGCTACAACATGGATGAATCTTGAAAACATCACACTAAGTGAAATAAGCCAGACGTGAAAAGCCAAATACTGCATGATTCCGCTTACAGGGTACCTAAAAGAGTTAAATTCACAGACAAAGAAAGTAGAAGAGTGGTTACCAGGGGCTAGGGGACGGCAGAATGGGAAGTTATTGTTTAGTGAGTAACAAGTTTCAGTTTGGGATAATGGAAAAATTCTGGAGATAGTGGTGATGGTTGCACAACAATGTGAAACTACTGAAAACAGTGAAATTTATGTTGTATTTTACCACAATTTAAAATATATATATATATATATAAGGAGCAAGATAACACAACAGAACTTTTAGGGGCAATATAATAGGAGAAATTTAAATATCAATAGACATATATGTTGTTTGGATGGTAGTTACATGGTTACGTATAACTGTCCGAACTCATAAACTGGACACCCAACATTGTACATTTTATTGTATGTTAACATGCCTCAATAAAAATGTTAAAAACTCAATGGACAGATTAAAAGGTAGATTAGACACAGTGAGAAGAAAATTGAAGATAGATGCAAAAAAGTATTGAAAATGCAGAAAGGCACAGAAGTTAAAGAGCCTTGGAGGACAAAGTAATGGTCAATTCTCTGTCCTACTCAGAGCCCCAGGAGGCTAACTGGCAGAGACCATATCACGCTGGCTTCCTCACTCTCTTCCCTCAGCCCCAGGGGCTCCTTTTCTCCACCAAAAGCTACAGCTCCTATGAGGCTTCTCTCCTCTGCCGTGAAGGGTCTCAAATTCTCCCCTCACCCTCCCTGCTCTTGCAGGCCCGGGAATGGCTTCACTGTGCCTTGTGGTTCCATTACACCCAACCCCTCCCCAACCCTCTGTCAAGAATCCCCTCTTTAACTCTCTTCAATTACCCCTTTGAGCCCTCTGCCAGGATCCTGACTGACACAGCATGGAATGAGGATGGGAAAGATAAAGATTCAAAACAATAATGGCAGAAAGTATTCCAAAATCGATGAGAAACACTAAGCTCCAAATCTGAAAGCCCAATTAACCCCAAACAGAACAAAAAGGGAAAAAAATCATATTACTGATGTCACACTGAAACCAAAGAATCCAAAAACCAGAGAAGATCTTAAAAGCAGCCAAAGAAAAAAGATACAGATTACCTTCAAAGAACTAACAGACTGACAATGACTTCCTAGAGCAATGAGAAGTCAAACGAGAGAAAACAGAGCAACATTTTCAGACTCCTGAGAGGAAACAACTTTTAACTCCCCACCCCACCCCGACCCGACCAAGGAAGATTAGCCCTAAGCTAACATCCGCTACCAATTCTCCTCTTTTTGCTGAGGAAGACTGGCCCTGAGTTAACATCCGTGCCCATCTTCCTCTATTTTTTATATGTGGGATGCTGCCACAGTCCACGCCACCGATCTGAACCAGTGAACTCCAGACCCCCCCAGAAGACAGGCACGCGACTTTAACCGCTGCACCACCAGGTAGACTCCAAGGAAACAAGTTCTAACTTAGAAATGTATATCCAGGGAAACAATCTTCCAGGGATTAAAATGTAATTGAAGACATGTTCATGCAGATAAAAACCAGGAGAGTTTATTACCAAAACACTCTTTCTTTAAGGAAATTCTAAAGGATACACATACTTCAAGACAGTTAGTGATCCCAGATGGAAAGTCTTGAATGCAAAGGACTATGAGTAAAGAAATTAACTACGTGAATACACCTAAACAAATACTGATTGTATTTAAAAAATAATTTGTGAAATTTAAAAAAGACGATTAAAATTTTGGATGATGATAGCACATAAATCAAGAGAGTTTTTAAATTCTTCTACTATTCTAGCTGAGACAGAATATACAGATTAACTTTTGACTAAATTGAGTATGCATGTTAAAATGTCTACCACGGTCAATAAAAGAATCAAAATAAAAAATAAAGAACATATATTATGATATTCAAACTATGGAATGAAAAACAAAACATCATCAAACCCTTGGGCTGGCCCAGGGGCATAGTGGTTAAGTTCACATGCTCCACATAGGCAGCCTGGGGTTCGTGGGTTTGGATCGCGGGCACAGACTTACACATCACTCACCAGGTCACACTGTGGCAGCATCCCACATACAAAAAATAGAGGAAGACTGGTACAGATGCTAGCTCAGTGACAATCTTCCTCAAGCAAAAGAGGAAAATTGGCAACAGATGTCAGCTTAGTGCCAATCTCCCTCACAAAAACAACAATAACAAAAAGATTATCAAACCCCAAAAGAACGCAAAAGGAAGCACACATACACATATACACAAAATAAGATAATATAAATAAATCATGATTTACCAGTAATCACAAATAAATGCAAATAAACTAAACACTCTAGATAAAAAACTAAGATTGTCAGTCTGGATGAAAAACAAAACCCAACTTCATGCATACAAAAACAAGAGCATGGAAAGGGCGAAAGAAAAAGGATGGAAAAAGTCATGCTAAGCAAATTTTGATCAAAAGCAAGTTAATGAAACTGATGTAGCTATGACAACATAAGAAAAAAGGAGAATAAGGCAAAATGCTACTAAAGAGAAGTGGTTCATCTACTAATCATAAAAGGGTCAATTAAAATGGGATGTAAATAATACATAGCCTCAAATATATGTAGAGAAAAAAATGACAAGACTACTAACAAATCCACTAACACATCTCTCTAGGTAACTGCTAGTTTCTGGAGACAAAAAGATTTAACAAGTTTACCTCAATAGACATATATAGGTTGCACCTTTAACTGGATATCACACCTTCTTCGCAAACACACACTGAACAAAAACTGACAACATATTAGGCCATCCACAGGGCATGTCCAAACAAACTTTAAATAACTGGTATATACATGATACATTCTCTGACCACACACCAATTAAGGTAGAACCCGATGTAACAAAAATAAAAACTAGAAAGATTCAAGGATGAAAGGAGAAATCATAATGGAAAACATTCAGAATTGACCAGAAATACTTCACATCATAAAAACCTATAGTAATCAAGGGGCTGGCCCCGTGGCCGAGTGGTTAAGTTCGCGCGCTCCGCTGCAGGCGGCCCAGTGTTTCGTTAGTTCGAATCCTGGGCGCGGACATGGCACTGCTCATCAGACCACACTGAGGCGGCGTCCCACATGCCACAACTAGAAGAACCCACAACGAGGAATACACAACTATGTACCGGGGGGCTTTGGGGAGGAAAAGGAAAAAATAAAATCTTTAAAAAAAAAAAAAAAACCTATAGTAATCAAATAGAGTACTAGCGGAAAATGGGTAGTCTTAAATGCTTACATTAAAAATTAAGAATATTAAAACAAATGAGCTAAACATCCAACCCAAGAACTTAGAAAAAAATTGAACTTAGAAAAATAGCAGAACCCACCCAAAGAAAATAGAACGAAGGAAAAAATAAACAGCAGAAAATGATGAAACAGAAATTACATACATAAACAACAGAGATAAACAAAAAAGCCAGAAGTTGCTTCTTTGGAATGACTAATAAAACTGATAAAACTGTACCAAGATTAATCACAGAAGGGAGGTAAAGGGAAGAAAAACACAAATTATGAATAAGCAAGATTAAAAGAGATTGTAACTACAGATGGCTCAGATAACAGATATTAAAATAACAACTTTATGGTGACAAATATAAAAATGTATGTGATATGGACAAATCCCTAGAAAAATATTTCAAAACTGACTTAAGAAGAAATAGCTAAGCTAAAGAGTCCCGCATCTATTAAATGAAATGAAGCAGTTTAAATTATAGTAGTCCCCCCTTATCTTCGGGGGATACATTCCAAGACCCCTAGCGGATGCCTGAAACTGTGGATAGTACTGAACCCTATAGATACGGTTTCTTCCTATACATACATACCTGTGGTAAAGTTTAATTTATAAATTAGGCACAGTGAGAGATTAACAACAAAAACTAATAATAAACTAGAACAACTAGAACAAGATACTCTGGTAAAAGTTACCATAGATCTTAGCAATCTGAGCATACAATTCTTTTTCTTTCCTTATTAAGTTGAGAACTTTCACATTTTCACTTTAAGGAAGCACTTTACAGCTTCTCTTTGGCATATCTTGCCAGCATCACTACTTTTGCACTTTGGGGCCATTATTCAGTAAAATAAGGGGCACTTGAACAAAAGCACTGCAATACCGTGACAGTCCATTCAATAACCAAGACGGTTACTAGGTGACTAACGGGCGAGTGGCTCATATAGTGTGGACACGCTGGACAAAAGGGATGATCCACATGTGGGGCAGGACAGCACAAGATTTCATCAGACTACTCACAACGGCACACAGTTTAAAACTTATGAATTGTTTATTTCTGTAACTTTCCATGTAATATTTTTGGACCAAGGCTGATGGAGGGTAACTGACAACACAGAAAGTGAAACTGTGGATAAGGGTGGACTACTGTAGATTTTCTAAAAACTACACGTTAAACTCACTGACCCGGACGATTTTACCAAACAGCAGGAAACAAATAATTCCAATCCTACACAGATTTCAAGAGAATACAAAAGAGGGAACACTCTTCAACTCATTTTAGGAGATTAGCATGAATACGCCACCACCAAACCCAGATGCGAGGATAGTGTAAGAAACTTCTAGGTCAATCTCATTCACGAACACAGATGAAACAAATCTTAAGATAATTCGTATGCCATATCCAACAATGGAATTTTTAAAAATAATAAAGATAATAATGTACACTGTGACCAAGTTAGTTAATCCCAGGAATGCAAAACTGGGTTAACAATAGAAAACCAACTAATATCTTTCACCACATTAACATATTAAAAGAGAGAGATTATCATAAAAAAATGCAGAAATGTTTAATAAATTAAGATTCATGACTAACATTTTAGCAAAGTAGGAATGGATGGAAACTCCCTTAACCTGATGAAAAGAATTTACAAAAAAGCTAAAGCAAATATCATACCTAATGTTGAGACAATAAACATATTCCCTTAAACTGTCAGTAACTATTAGTACACTATCAGGGTCCACTGGACTCAATTTTTGGGATTTTTTTAAGCACTTCTATTTATTTGTAATGCTTGATATTTCACAATTTTTATTTTTTTCTTACAGGTCTTCCAAAGAATAAAGAAAAATTTTATTTTTTAAAAAATGGAATAAAACTCATTCTAATTGGAAGTCACTTATGGATCCCCTGGACTCTTTCGTAAGTCTAAGATATATAATAAGATCTTAGTGATATTTTTTCTGTATCTTGAAACATTTTGGTATCTCATCAGAACTCATCAATTATTCCCAAATATGCTAAGAAAAGACTAAAATAATAAAATTAAAAAATAAGAAATGAAGTCACCTAGAAAAGTGATGCAATAGCAAAATAAATCAACACTATTACCTTATCCTCAGTATTTTCTACTACACTGCTCAAAGTACAGCATGACCTTTTAAGAAAGTGTAAAAGAAATCTGGAAACACCACCTCTGTAATCTTTCTTTTGCATTTCACTGAATAGTGTTGAGAATTCAAAATTTTTCATTTTCCACCCAAAATGACAAAGAGAAGAAAACTGCCAAGGAAGGACATTTCACAATTATGAGGCGAATCAGAAGAATGAAAAAACACGAATCTAGCAGCACTCTAGACCTGCACTGTCCAACACCGCAGCCACTAGCCACAGGTGGTTATTTAAATTTAAACTAGGTAAAGTGAAATTAAAAGTTTAGGCCTTCAGTCGCATTAGCCACATTTCAAGTACTTGAAAGTCACATGTGGCTAGTGGCTATCACACTAGAACATTCCTATCACTGCAGAAAGTTCTAATGGACAGACACTACTAACGATGACAAAATTGATCATCTAAGTGTAGTCTCAGACCTCGAATCTTCACATCATGATATTCTAGATCAGCGGTTCTCAACAAGGCAATTTTGTCCCTCAGGGGACATTTGGAAACGTCTAGAGACATTTTTCAGTTGCCACAACTGGGGAGTGCTATTGGCAACTAGTAGGGTAGATATGCTGCTAAACATCCTACAATGCACAGGCCAGCCCGCAACAACAAACTCTGCCTTTGATGAATTTTCTCAAACTCAAGAATCAATGAATGAACAGCGTACTTCCAAGGACAAAAAGGAAATATGGTATTCTCACCCAGTCAGTCATTACACAAGAATTACTTCATTACCCAATATTCTGTGACAAGAATCTAAATCAATTTGTTTTACTAAAAAGGATACGTGGCAGTATTCTTTACTCTTTTATGATGTCTGCACAAAAATTTGCTTGATATAGTTCATAAGTGGATGAACGTTAAAGGCAGATATGTATATAAAGGTGATGAAAAAATTCACTGCCTTGATCATTCTAATTGGTGTTTATAAATCTAAAAATGAGAACGATGTATAATTATGAAGCAAAGAATATGGCCATCTTCTCTTCATCAATATTATGTGCCATCAATGTTTTCAAAAGTATTTTGATGATTCTAGAGCAAGAAAAAGAATCAGAATAACAGAGCAGACCCTATTAAAGATGCATTTGATACCTGGAACCAGTATTGCAGTTGGGAATGCAACCACCAGACGTAATGATAGAACCTATGAGAATTATCTGAAATCTGGAATTAGTAGCGACAAATCAGATGAATGCAGAGAGACACAGCTACACTCTAGACCTGTGTTGCCCAATATGTAGTCACTATCCAAATGCGGCTATTAGATTAATTAAAATTGAAAACTTAGTTCCTCCATTGCACTACCCACATTTCAAGTGCTCAATAGTCACATGTGGCTACTGGCTACCATACTGAAGAGTGTAGATACAGAACATTTCCATCAACACAGAAAGTTCTATCAGCACTACTCTAGAAGAAATTTAATTAACTCAACAAATATTTGAGTGCTTTCCTATTAAGTTACCTTGATTTATGTGCTTTGATGCAATGTTATTTGATACATTAAAGTACAAAGTCACAAGGGGTCCACCCAGTAGCATAGTGGTTAAGTTCATGCACTCCACTTTGGCGGCCTCGGGTTCCTGGGTTCAGATCCCAGATGCGGACCTATGCACTGCTTACCCATCCATCCTGTGGCAGGTGTTCCACATATAAAGTAGAGGAAGATGGGCACAGATATTAGCTCAGGGCCAATCTTCCTCAGCAAAAAGAGGAGGATTGGCAGCAGATGTTAGCTCAGGCCTAATCTTCCTCAAAAAAAAAAGTAACAAATAACACTTATGGAATACTTCCTATGTGCTAGGCACTAGAAATACATTTTCCTTTTAGTGTAAATGAAATCATTTAATCTTCAGATTAACTCCCTGAGGTAGATATTAATTATTATTTTCCTACTTCAGAGATGAAAAAACAGACACATAGCTTCTTTAACGTCATACAGCTAGTCAAGGGGGAGCCAAGATGAATCCAGATAGTCTGGCTCTACACTATGTTATATTGCCTTTCAACTGCTAAATTCAATAATTTTCCACGTGTGCTTACTATAATATACCAACAGGGTAATTTTTCTAATATCTCATCTGATTAGGTCACTATCTTACTACTGTTGTTTTCTAATTAGTTCTCTAGTTCCTGCCACAAAACCACAAAATAAAGATAAACCAGCTTTCTAAAATTATTAAATTTATTCAAAGTTTGGGGACAAACAATTTTATATTAAAACACAGACATATATTACAGATTAGCATAAAATTTCTACTAATTTTTTAGGATAAAAAAGAAATTTTGAGCTTATACAAGCTGTTTGGGGGTGCTCCCCAGCTTCCCCCAAATACATATTCACTCTCCTTTAGCATAAGAGTCATTAAAAAATTTTTTTAAGCATATTAATATATCCCCTCCTACCTTGGCTTTGTTCAGAATCTCATCATCTCTTTGAACAATTTCAACAGCCTCCTGTCTCCTCACATCTTGCTTCTGTTAGATCAGATTTTCACACTGATGCCAGTCACATACTGACATCACAGATCTGACACATCACACTACTGGGTGAATTCAAGCTAATTATTATGGCAAATCAGACCTTAAGATAAGCTAGCCCCTGCCTATTTCCCTAGGCTCATCTCACTACTCCCACTTGCTTCCTCATTTATTCATTCATTCTTTTCATTCTGAATATTACTGAACAACTGCTATGTGCAAACAAGGTCCCTAAACTAATACACATTAGAGTCTAGAGACCAACATTTATTAATTAATCATACAAATAAATGTAAAATTTCAAATGCAGTAGGTATTATGAAAGAACTACACAGTGATCTAAGTATAGGACAGGTTAACTTCACCTCTCAGGGAAGTTAAGGAAGGCTTTCCTGAGAAAGTGACTATAGAGAGATCTGAAGGACTAGGTAAGAGAAGGAGAGCATTCTAGGCAGACAGAATAGTATTGGAAAGGTCCTGTGGCAGGATGGAGGACAGGAGAAGGAAGGATTGAAAGAGAGCTGGTGTGGCTGATGCGGGGGAAAAAGCAATGGGAGAAGGAACCTAAGAAGTTGGAAAGATAAAAACTTATCCAAAGCCTCACATAGAGCAAGCAGTAATAAAACCTCAATTCAAACCTGGGTAATCTGTCTCCAACACCCACCACTACACTGTATGCCTTCCCCTACAGCAGTTAGTTCATATATTTCAGTCCACAAATTACTATCAAATGCGCACTTTGTGCCAGGCAATGTGCTAGATGCGTTGGACACAACAGTGAGCCAACAATGAGCAAAACCAAACAGAATCCCTGTCCTCATGGAGCTTACAATCCAGTAGAGGAATCAATCATATAACCAAATAAATAGCATAAAATTGCAGGTATGATAAATGTTACTAAAGCAAAAAGTGCTATGAAAAAAGAATTTAATCTAGTTCAGAGTGGTCAGGCTTTTTTTGACAAAGTAAACAACTACACTGAGATCTGAAGAATTAAATCTTAACTAGGCAAAAGAGGCAGGTGGGCGTTCCAAGCCAAGGGAATACATACATCTAAGGTTCCGGAAGCAGAGAGCAGATCAAATGTGATGGACTTCAATATGATGGAGCCCCAGGCCAGCTTCATGAGTTTGTGACCTGTGCATAGGGCCCAACTGTCAAAGGGGCCCCATGCTTAATTTGATACTTTGCTATTCTCATCCCGAAATTCTTAATAATTTTATCTTTGAACTTGTGTTTTGTTAAGTGAAGCCCAAGGGGACAATGAAGCATGCATGGGAGTTGTGAAGACAGACTGGTGGCCAAGCATATAAGCATATGCCTCGAAGCAGTTGGGTGCCATAGGCCCCCAAGGTGGTAGGGTGGGACCCGGGCCCAAATTGGCCGCAGCAGCAGGATCCACGGTGGAAGGCCAGCTTGCCTGTCCATCCCCAGAGCCTGTCCCTGAGGCACCTGCACAAATATTAACTCTCCAGCCTGAGCACTGCGACAGGAACTCAGGCAGTAAACTCAGTCAATAAACTACAAAACAAAAATGTACACATGGACACTGCAATACAGCAAATCAAAAAGTTCTTAGAATTCTTCAAAGAGTTTACAATCTCTGGTTTCCAAAACTGCTATAGAAAAGCAAGTATCTATAGGCTTAGAAATAGAAACTAAATTTAAAGATGGTTGCATTCAATGGAAAAGAACGTTATTTTAACATAAAGGTCTAGATAAACAATTTGTTAGTGAGGAAGACAATTTTACTTTTTTCTTATAATAGAAGATACAATGGCAGCATGCACAAAAAAACAGGCATTTTTAATTATATACAAATCATCAAGCTACTTTTGGATTCTTGTATGACCTCTACAAATAAAAAGAATTGTCAGAAAAATATTAAAATACTGTATAAATTTACATCTAAAATTAAACTCAGATTTACATGAAACTGATTTATATGAAGTTAAATCTTTTTAGAAAAAAATGCTCTGCAAGAATCATCAGCTCTAAATGTACGAAAATTTATTTGTAAATAATCAGAACACAATGTGTCACAGCCTGTAAAACACAACAGCTCTAGTGAATGGGTGCCTCAGCAAAAGATCCTACTCAAATAAAAAATTATTTCCAATCTTGCCTTTGCCAAAAGCAACTGACATCACCTTCAATTATACTGACTGAAAATGAACTTGCTCAAAGTAAAGATTTCGATGACCTAATAAATTTCTAGAAAAGCAAGACAAAAAATATTATGACCAGTCAAGATATCACATAAAGCACTATTTACTGTATTATACAAAAATTATGATACTAAAATATTTTTCCAATTTATAAGTTTGTTACTTATAAAGCATTATTATTCTTATTATGTTTTATAAGAAATTCAATGTTCTTAAAAGAAAAAGCTCTACATTTTAGAACCTTTTTTTTTTTGAAGATTAGCCCTGAGCTAACATCTGCTGCCAATCCTCCTCTTTTTGCGGAGGAAGACTGCTCTGAGCTAACATACGTGCCCATCTTCCCCTACTTTATATGTGGGATGCCTGCCACAGCATGGCTTGCCAAGCGGTGCACAGGTCTGCAGCCAGGATCTGCACTGGCGAAGCCCTGCTGCTGAAGCAGAACGTGCACACTTAACCACTGCACCACAGGGCTGGCCCCATTTTAGAACCTTTAATGGCACTTTTTTCCTACTTTTTGAACGAGAGGCTCCACATTTTCGTCTTACATGGGGCTCTGCAAATTATGTAGCCAGCCCAGGCTGGAAAACAAAGACAGTATATACGAACAGCCTTATGGCTGGAATATAAGGCAGGGGCCAACAACTATGCTGAGCTTTCAGAACTCTTCAGAAAGTGATTAAAGAGCAAAGAATGGAATGAGACATAGCCTACTAAATCAGAACCCTTATAGTTAAGACAGAGGAATCTACATCTTTAGCAATTATTCTAAGACTGATTATGCATCTGCTAAACTTTGAAAGCCTCTACTCTAGAATATTCTCTTTGTCACTTTATAGTGGGCCTAATTTTTCCCACAATTACAAGTGAATAGAGCTTGGTGAGAGAGTAAATCCATATCTCTTCTCTGGAATAAAGTTTATTGGTTTTCTAATAGCTCTTTATCAAAGAACTTTTTTCCCTTTATTCGCTAGCAAGGTTATGCTTAACCTTTTTTTTAAATTTTTTATTTATTTATTTTGAGGAAGATTAGCCCTGAGTTAACATCTGCTGCCAATCATCCTCTTTTTTCTGAGGAAGACTGGCCCTGAGCTAACATCCGTGCCCATCTTCCTCTACTTTATATGTGGGATGCCTGCCACAGCATGGCTTGCCAAGCGGTGCCAGGTCTGCACCCAGGATCCAAACTGGTGAACCCCAAGCCGCCGAAGTGGAATGTGTGCACTTAACCGCTGCAGGACCAGGCCAGCCTCTATGCTTAAGTAGCAGTGACTAAACAAATCTGTAGAAATGGGATGACGTGATTTATAAAGACAAAAACACAAATCTAGTCTTTACTCAGCCTAAGCCATGATACAGCTTTTAATTTTCCTTAGGATAAAAATTATAGACCCATCAAGAAAAGAGTCACAGAAATTAAAAACACACGCGACATTCAAATTTATCAAATGACATGTTATTTGTGACACACTGTTTTCATATTGTAAAAAATTCAAACTACATTAAAACATAGAAATTGAGGACTCTTGTCACTCCCAATCCCACTCCCTACATAGCGATTCTTAAAAGTTTAGTATGTATCCTCCAATTCTGTTTCTATGCATATACAAATATAAGCAGTTTTTTTTTTAAGAAAACAAAAACAGGATCATATATTATGTTCTGCACTTTTTTCCCTCACTCACTTATTTTGAGAATCTTTCCATTAAAAAAAACCTCCTACCACATATTAGATCCACATTTCTTGAGAGTTCCCTAAAACTCCATTATATAGAATATTATAGTTTATTTAACCAATATCTTTCAACTCGACATTCACATCATTTCAGTTCTTTGCTACAGCAAGGTATATACACCACGATAAACATTTTTTGTGTATGTGCAAGTATTTCCAGAGGCTGAAATAAATGGCTAGCAGTGAAATAGCTGGGGTCAAAGAATATGTACACTTTTAAGGCTTTTGTAACATACTGCCAAACTATCTACCAAAAACATGTAGCTTTTTATGCTTCCACTAGCACTATCCACTTCCCCATATCTTTACAATTTGAAATATCATTTTAATCATAGTTCTGTTTCTGAACTATTCAGTTCCAACTTTCTATTCTTTTCCCATGCCAGCGCTACAATGTTTCAATTACTTTAGTTTTTTTAATACATTTTAATAGCTAGTACATCAAGTCCCCCAAACCTTCATTCTTCTTTTAAAATGTTCTTTGTTATTCTCACACAATTATTCTTCCAGATATATTTTCTAATTAATTAGTCAAGTTGCGCCCCCCCCCCGCCCCAAACAAGGGTGAGTGAGGAGCGAAGAGGGATTGTCACTGACATCACATTCAATTTATAGATTGAGGGAGGAATTGCCACCTTAACCAAGTTAATTCTTTGGAATGAGGAACAAAGCCTTCATTTAATTCAGATCTTCTTTCCTATTCTTCAAATAAGCTGTCTAGTTTTCTTCATAAATATGTTGCACAGTATCCTAGAATTCATTCCCACAATTTTTATTCCTAAAAAATGAGATCTATTTTCCTTTTCATTTATTTACTTTTTTGAGGACAACTGGCTCTGAGCTAACATCTGTTGCCAATCTTCTTTTTGCTTGAGTAAGATAGCGCCAAGTCAACATGTGCGTCAATCTTCCTCTATTTTGTATGTGGGACTCTGCCACAGCATGGCTTGATGAGCAGTGGGTATGTCCGAATCCAGGATCTGAACCTGCGAACCCCAGGCTGCCAAAGCGGAGCACATGTACTTAACCACTATGCCACTGAGCTAGCCCATTTTCCATTTTTAAGCTGATCATTGTTGTATACATATAAAGGAAATCTTTCAATTGGTTTTTATGTCTTATGTCTGGCCACCTTACCAAACAACCAATGGTTCTAATAGTTTTTTAGTTAATTTCCTTGGATTTTTTTTTCTGAATATCACCTGCAAATAATCTTTTTTACTTTTCTTTCCAATATGTGTGCTTGTTGAATGATAGTTATATTAGGATTCCCCATTTTACTCCTAAGAGTATCACTATTTACTACCGGTTTCAATAAACTATTTTTTTATCATATTGAGCATTCCTTTCAATTCCTAGTTTTCTGAAATTTTAATCATAAAATGCTGTTAAATTTTATCAACTAGCTTTTAAGTATCTGTGCATAATTTCAAAGGTCTTTTCACATTTCTTCTCTGGATCACTGGCTATGTTCCAATTAGCTGAGTTTGACACAAACCCAACTGCAAAATATACACTTTTTTTTAAAAACATTTTTCCTTTTTCTCCCCAAAGCCCCCTGGTACATAGTTGTGTATTTTAGTTGTATGTCCTTCTGGTTGTGCCATGTGGATGCCACCTCAGCATGGCTTGATGAGGAGTGCCATGTTCACACCCAGGATCCAAACTGGGGAAACCCTGGGCCGCCAAAGCAGAGCACACGAACTCAACCACTCGCCCAAGGGCCGGCCAGCAAAATATACATTTAATTGAACTGAATTTTAAATAAAAATTTACCGCTAACTAGTTTTTTGAGAAAAAGAATTCTGTTAGCGCCAGTTTTCTAATATCTAGTCCCATAGCAAAGAACAAAAGACAAGGCTGAAATAAATAAAAACGCTTACTCAACACAATGCATCTTTCCAATAAGAAAAGCAAATGCTATGATCAAAATTCTTAATTTTATGACACGTGTATTGATTACAAAAAAATAAAAGCATTGTACCTTACATATATGAGAGGCTCAGGAAACATCTACTAAATAAATGCTCAAATGTTCCCCAAACAGAATGTATTTGCTTCTCTTAGGCCTCCATACAAATATATCCCTCTATCTGGGATACCTCTTATTGGACTGGAAAACTCCAATTTGTCCTTCATGACCTAGCTTAAGGATCACCTACTGTGAGACACGCTTTCTAGGTCCCCACCTCAGCCTGAGACAGATGTCCCTCCTCTGTACTCTCACAGAACACTAATACATACTTCATCATTACATTACTGAGCAATTGCTACAGTTTTGCCTTTCTCCCCCATCAGACTATGCCCTCCTTGAAAACAAGGTCAGTCTTTCTTCATCTCCTCAGCATATATAGCATTGTGCCTAGCATGTACATTCTGAAGAAATGCTCCAGAATGAATGAGTGGCCAGAGATGGAATTCCAGATCCAAACCAGCTACGTGACCAAAGGCAAATCACTTATCATCTTTGAATCTCAGATTCTCTCATTTATAAAGTTTAAGAATATTTCTTCTCCTGTTTACTTTACAAGATTGACGTGAGAATCAAATAAGAAGACAGGAATTTTTGTATAACACTTTAATTTTGCAGATGCTTTCAAAATATTAACCAAATTCCACTACAATAAAAACTATGAAAACTGGTCTGAAGCCTTCATTAAAGTTGGATTTAGATTTATTAAAATCCATTCTGGTTTTAAATGTATGAAATTACTATTCTATAAAGTATTGTTAATATATGTGCTCTGCATTATCTCATACTATCAGTGCACACACTAAGGACAATCCCTAACAGCCTAAGGAGCCAGGGGAACAAAACCAAGGAAATTCAAGACAATAAATAAATAAAGCATGCTTTGGATTTATGGTTCAAACGAATGTGATACTAATACTAAAAGAATACTAAACTCTTCCATTATGGTGTCTCCAAAATCAAAACACAACCTACATCTCATATCTATTCACCAAAAACACACACACACACACACAGAAAGAAAATGGAAACAAACTTCCTTTAAAATTCATCTACAATGAGGTAAAAAAAGAAAATTACAGGAGGATATGGATCATACAATCTCATTTATGTAAAAAAATAGATTTTAAAAAATGATGTATGTATGCTCTTATATGTTTAGAGAATTTCAATATGGACGCCCGAGAAATAGTCACCTCTGAAGAGAGAGAATGGAACTTAGGGAACTTATTACTTTCCCTAATACACCTTTCTGCACAGATTGAATTACTTACTATTCAGAAAGTTATCTCTACGATGTTTTTTTAATCAAGGAAAATATTTATAATATATCATTAATGTAAAAAAGAAAAACTACACAATGTATATTGTAGCAGCATAGGAAAAAAGGTCAAAGTATAGTCACTATGGATTACCTAGGGAGGGGAGTGAGAGTGGGGAAGAGAGAGGGAGAGTCACTTTTTATTCTGCACATCTGTGTGCTGTTTTTTGTTTTTTAGACTGGCACGTGAGCTAACATCTGTTGCCAATCTTTTTTTTTCCCCCTTCTTCTTCTTCTCCCCAAAGCCCACCACTACACAGTTGTATATTCTAGTTGTGGTCCTGCTGGATGTGGCATGTGGGATTCCACCTCAAAGTGGCTTGATGAGCATTGCCGTGTCTGCGCCCAGGATCTGAACTGGCGAAACCCTGGGCCGTCGAAATGGAGCGCACGAACTTAACCACTCAGCCACGGGCTGGCCCCTGTGTGTTGTTGATATATTTTAAAACAATATATTCCAGTATTATTATGAATTTTAAATAACATAAAATGTATCTACAACACCAAATTTTCAAGTCTGTAAATATAACCTGCTAAATTCATATAGTCAGAGAGACTCTCACCAATGAGAATGTTAGCACAGAAGTGTGGTCGATTTTACTTACTCTGATATGTATTCAATATCTTCTCAAAAACTTAGGGTTAGGCATCTTAAGCAAAAGCCAACAACTGGAATCTTTTTGGACAAGAAATTTTCAAGACCTATTTAAACAACGTTCCATTTGCACAACGCTTTCAGAATAGATAAGTTCACTGCATGCTGTTATTAATTTACAACAGTCCTTCCTCATTCTAGTTTGTTCACCTTCAAATTTATTTTCTAGCACGTAACCTCACTGTCTTGAATCAGATTAAGCAGTATTTAGAAGCATTTACGGAAAATATTCTGTTACTACTTTTGAGGGAGAAATCACTCTTTATGTTGAAACCTATAAAACCATAAACATCTTTTTCACTCTACAGGTTTAATATACTGCTTTATTTGGCAGTTTATCCAATAACCTAAACAGGATTGAATATAGACGTTCACAGTGAAACAAGTGCAATATCCAAAAACACATCTAGAACTTTCCCATCAGGTAATGAAATGTAACATTTACGGTATTATAGTATGTTGACTTAGAGAAGCAACATGCTTGAGTAAAACTTTAGAAAGAGTTCTAAAATGGGAATCTAGTGATCTGCGTTCGGGATCAGTCTTATCACTAATTTGTTCTGTGAGCTATCTTGTAAGTCACTTCTTCCTCTTTGAACCTCAGTTTCCCCATCTGTAGAATGGAAGAGAGAAATGCTTAGACTACGCTCTTACTTTTCAGGGTCTCTATTTCCTGAGAGAAGCTGTAAAAACTACAGACTATTACCAAAAGTGTATGTTTCTACCCCAAAATTTGCTTACAGTTTCCTTCTGATATCCATCATGGACTCCCTAAGACCTCCGTCCCAAAAGATCTCGAGAGTATTCTACACACTAAAACTCTACGCTAATTTTCATGAAAGAAATAGACTACCAAAGGGAAAAATAAAGCAAAAATAATTGTGAAAAACGTCACTAATTACTTCGAATCCCAAAACATATTAACAGCTAAAATACATAGCAATTTTCTATAAACAAGATATCCTCAGGTCCAGCCTTGTGGCCTAGTGGTTAAGTTCAGCACACTCACTTCAGTGGCCTGGGGTTTGGTTCCTGGGCACTGAGCAGGGCACAGACTACACTACTCATCGGCAGCCATGCTGTGGAAGCATCCCATATACAAAATAGAGGAAGCTGGCACAGATGTTCGCTCAGGGCTAATCTTCCTCAGCAAAAAAGAAAGATTTCCTCAAATGGCTATCCTCTGACCCACAGGTGGATAAAGCTAAAATCACCCTTTTTTTTTTTAATATTGTAATGCTTACTAATTGAAGTAGATTTAACAATCATAACTATTTCAAATGAATCAATTTACCAGCTTTCTAGTCTCACTACACTATAGGTTAAGAACCACAGACTGGTAACAGACTGACTGAAGGTAGAGTTCCCACTCTACAACTTTCCTTGAAAATCTGGGTAAATTACTTAGCATCTACATGTTTGAGTCCCGTAGTCTATAAAATGAAAGTAATAATACCTCCCTCATAGAGGTAGCGAGGATTAAAGAAGGTAAAATATGTAAAGTGCTTGGCATAGTGCCTTACACATAGTAAGCACTTAATAAATGTGAGCTGTTATTAATAATAAATACTAAGTTGGAATGCAGCTTTCATACTGAGAAATAACGCAGTAACTGCTACTCTGACACATTTTTTGTACACATTTTCAAATACTAAGTGGAAATTTCCAAAAACGAATTTCCTATTTTTAATAACATAACATTTTTGTCAATACTCTTTTCCTCTGGAAAGATTAAAAAATATGTAAATGGATATCTATACAACATACGAGAGGTGGTGAGGTAAAGTGGAAAGAAACTCAGCTTAGAGCCAGACAGATCTGAGTTTTAGACCTAATTTAACCACTTACTAATTATGTAATCTGGGCCCCTTTAACTCTCTCAACCTTGTAAGCTGTTGCAAGGATTCATAAAGTATGTAAAGCATCAAACACAGTACATGACATGTACTACGCACTCAATAAACAGTACTCATTACTATTCTTCTCAGCTACTCCCGTAGAGATGATAAAACCAGCTTTGCTAGGGAAGAGGGAAGGTACGGGCAAGCACAAATGCTAATTAATATTCAGGCCAATGATGAAGGACACTTATTGCATCTTCTCAACGCCGTAGTTTTTAAATCAAGTACTTCTAATGAAAATGGGGCCCCTAGTTCCTGGAAAAATTTCAGGTATTTCAGGAAATGCTGTATGTCAGGGATTTTAAGAACCTTGTATTAAGGGAGATACTAGCTAGTTTCTTCTGGAGTTAAGTTGCAAAAGTCTGAAAACGTTATCTACTCAGTTTTCTGACAAAATGATTCACTTAACTTTGCTCGTAATGAAGCAAGTAAATCTCGCTTTCTATTACACTGCTCAGTTTCACGAGCTAACTTTCATATCTGGTGCTGTGTGTGAAAACAAAACTTGATTTAAAAAGACTACAAACTACCTTAGAATTTGTTCAAATATTTTCAAATGTGATGCTCAAACACATAACCCAAACACCAAACCAAAAGGAAAAGAAAAAAGTCCAAAGCTGACTGCATTCAATTCTTAGAAAGGTGGAATCAATTCAAGTAATCGAATGAGCCTCTAACTTCCAAAACACATCTACAAACACGGAAGTCATAATTTAAAAAATAAAAGTGGGCCAACAAATACAAACACACAGTTCACGGAGTAACTGAATATAGTCTATCCTTACTTCTACTCCCTGCGTGGAATACTTTTTTTATCCTTTGACTTGGCCTTCTCAAACTCCCTGGGCAAACAACCTACTCATCAAACTGTTAATTGTATAGTGTAAGAATGAAGTTAACGCGTGACCCACAAGGAGCTCAGTCCTGGAAAAAGTTTTGCCCCAATGACCTTGGTCCCAAAGATTCCCCTCCCTCCTGCCGGTCCTTCCACGTGCTGCCGGCTGCGGTTACTCCAAAGGTGGCTGCACCTGAATGCACGAAGGGAACAAGGACTGCTCACAGCACCTGGGCCGAGCCATCTCTTCCCTCCGGACACCCACTCCCCCGCGGCGCGCACACAGCCCCCGACCGAAGCCCTGCGGGGATGACCCGACCTCGCTCCCCGCGCCTTACCCTCGCCCCCGGCGACCGGGCAGCGTGTGGGGTGACGACCGTGGCACAGGAAACTCTCTTTCCTACAACACCATATTCCGTGCCCGGCTGGGGTGCCAGTCATCTCGGGGAAGAGGACAGCCCCGGGAAGAGAGGGACGAAAGCAGGATGGAGAACCCTGCGCCACGCCACCACCACCTCCTCCACTTCTAGAGCTCCCTGGAGGCCCTTGTCGGTCACCAGCCCAGCGGCGCCAAGGCCTGACACGGCAGGGCCGACCGGAGGCCGCAGGTCCCGGCGTGCGGGGGGCGCGGCGCACTCACCATCAGAACTTTGGCCGCGTTCTCCAGCTGAGCGATCACTTCTGGGGGCCCCAGCGCCGCCGCCATCATGGTCTCTCTTCAATGACGCGCCATGCGCTGCATTCTGGGAGCGGGCGCCGCGGCCGGCCAATCGCCGCAGCGACCCCGGAGCCCCACGCGCTCCGGGCGGCCGTCGCACCCGCGGTCGACGCCGGCGTGGTGGCTTCCGTGCTGCTGGCCTGGCCGCCGGGTCTTGGGCTGCGGGGATGGAGAAGAGTGTGAGCCGGCCTCCTCGCCGGGGCTCGGGCGCCCGCACTGCGGCGCCGGCCGAGACCAGGGCGGCTGGCCCAGACGGCGACGGCCGCGCGGAGCGGGCGCCCGCGGCTCCGGGCCCGCGCATGCGTGCTGTGTGGCGCCGCGGCTTGTCGGCTCCTCCACCCGGTGTCCCCAGGACCCGCTCGCTTCCCTCCACCGCGACCGCTCCCCGCCCCCATCGCCCGGTAGTGCTCCCCCGCTTCTCTGCCCTTCACTCCATCGGCCCCTGCCCCTCCTCTCCCTTCCACGCTCCACGCCCTGCAGGATCTGACTTGGAACCGCTCTCCTTAGAGAGCACCTCCTTTCAGAACATTTGTTTTCTGCGTCCTACTTCTCTGTTCCTCTTTGCTGTGAAAAAGAGACCATTCCAGGATAGAACGCTTCGTTTTCTTAACGGATGTCCTGCAGGAGATTCGTCCAAATTTATATGGTCAGCAGGTCGCTGCGAGACTAACGGGAAAACCCATCCTTCTCTCGCCGTTTTCTCCTTCCGTGGGCTGTCTCATAAAGGAGCGGGGTACCTTGACTACCTGGCTTCCTGAATCCAGTAAGAACTCAGTCCCCACCAGTTTTGTCGTGTTTAAGAAATTCATAATAGTAATGTTAATTATGGAATACATGATGAAAGGTACGTTAAAGTATCAAGTAATCCAACTTTCCCTCCAGTGCTTGTCTCCTTTACGACGTTCCAGGCAAGGGGGCCTAAAAGAGCTATTTCAGTGTTCAAACCAGCTCCAACTTGTAGAAAAGTTGTTTGGATGGGAGGTTTGGGGGGTTTCTTTGAGCCAACATCTACTTTTCTATCATCTCTACCTTTCGGTGCTGTTCTGCTACTTGGGGATACACAGAAAGTCAAGTTCATTTCAGTGTTTGTAAGTTTCCTCTGTTGAAATCTTCCTATATTTCTTCATCCTAGCTATAAGTAAGCCATACTTTTGAGGTTTTATTTTTTATGTCACTGCAAACGGAATTGCATTATTATTTCCATCCAAAAAACCAGGTTGTTTCTTGTATTTGGCATCTCTGAGTTAGGAAAGTGAATTAACAAGGTTTTTATTGCCTGAGAAACAAAGGAAGAAACTTTTATTTCATTACAAAATGGTAGAGCTAGTGAAAATGCAGTTAATGGCCTTTTTTATTTTAAGAATGTTGTGAAACTAAGTGATTAACATAGTCCCTGACATTTAGTCGGCACTCAATAAATATTTGACTAAGTATAGTAATCTGCAATAAGATTACAAAAACATCTCTAGCTGTTGCGAAGAGTAATTACTGCAGATAAATGTTATATCTGCAAAAGAGTAGACAAATGAATAGTTTGTGACATTAAATGTTTGAGGTTTATAATGCTTCAGATTGGGCTTTGTGTTCTAAAGCATTTGTTTTGTGCAATTACATAAGAATTTTGTGTCTAGACACTCTTTAAGAAAGAGGAAGGAAAAGTATTTAATCAATTGTGAGGATGAGTATGCTTTCTTTCCAATTAACTTAGTCTTTTGAATTTCCAGGCTTTATAAAGTGGGTTACAGACACCTCACGTGACTGAGAGCCACGAATTTTAGGGCAGAGTGAACACTGAAGGTGCAGAATCTCAATGTGGGAAGATGCTAGAATTTGCCTCCTAGTTTAACCTCCCCTCCAATGTCTGACTCTAGTTATTTTTTGATTTATTATTCAACAATAATATTCTCCTGGGAAGAGATAGGGAGGAGTATTCTAGCTTAACCATATGCTCTTCATATCCTGAAATAGAAGAGGAGATGAAAGTTGTGCAAATTCCAATAATTTCTCACTAGGCGTGAGAGAGAAATGTTTATGGTCTAAGGAAGGTAGATATCAGGTTGAAACCTTCCGGAAACCAAGAACAGTCACAAATAAATCCCCTCTAATTTTAGGCTACTCTTTTAACACCTATGATGTCATGGGCTCCAAAATTATTCTAACTTATTCTTCACCAAAAGTGATTAAATATATTATATACTTTTCCTTGGAAAAATAGGTTTGGTGTTTTGGTTTTTTCGTTGTTTTTTTTTTTTAATAGAAACCAGTGGAATTTGTTGTATAGCCAACTTTCTAAATTTTGTGTCTTTCCTAAATTAGTGACACTCTGGGAACATTTATTAAGCAAAAACATAGTTACTGACCATCTCCACTGCTGACATTCTGGTGAGAAGGAAAAGCTAACTATTGTGGATTACAGATAATGATATTTGAAAACTAGACGAGAACTTAAAGATTATAGAATCTTAAGATTTTGGAAATGAAAAAATCTTTACTTAAATGATCCCTTGTTTTTCAAATGACGAAAATAAGGCCCAGAGAAGTTAAGTGATTTAGGACCAAGCCAGGTAGAACCAGTTACCTATCTTACAGTCTAATATCTTTTGTGGTGAAGGGACAAGGGCTAGAATTCAAATCAAAAGAACTGGGTTTGTAGTGTATCTCTGCTTCTTACGGGATACGCTTGCTGGGTAGGTAACAATGTCTCAGGACCTCAGTTTGATCATTTGTAAAATGGAGGCCATCACACGTGTATGAGGTTCAAAGAAGATCATACATTTGAGACAACTTTGTGACGCTGTGAAGCATTCTATGAATGCAAGGTATTACTGTTATCAGTTGCGTATTTATTAGGCACAGTGCTTGATGCTGTAGGACGAATTGAAATTGAAGTAATGGTCTTCACTTCCAAAGAGTTTGAGGTCTAGTTGAGGAGATGAGACTAATGTATTTAAAATAACAGCAGTTGATTCATTTCCATCATTTCTCTCACTCCTTTCCAACTGTGGTATAATAAAAAATGCATGTAGTCTTTGTCCCTGGTTGCTGTCAAGGAGCTCCTTAAATCCTTGGAATTTCCTGAGTGATAGGAGTATCTTTGGTTAATCATAACAAGCCCCTTTCAGTCACAGCTGAGGTTATCCTAATGAGGTGACTTAGAGTGGGGCCCCTAGATAGCCTCGTGATGAAGTGGTCACCCGAAAGACCAAATGGTTAAAGGGTAGGAAGCTTTGGTTCCTTTAGTTTTGGACCACTCACCAAACTCCAGGGGGAAGGGGGGCTGGAGATTGAGCTCTATAAAAACTCTGTAACACTAAATTTGATGAGCTTCCAAGCTGGTGAATACATCTACCTGCAGTGATGCATCCCAACTCCGTGGGGTCAGAGCCTCCTACCCTTGAGACCCTTCCAGACCTCACCCTATGTTCCTCTTCATCTGGCTGTTCATTTGTACCTTTATAATAAACCGGAAAATTTAAGTAACGTGTTTTCCTGAGATCTGTGAGCCATTCTAGCAAATTATCAAACCTGAGCAGGGGGTCATGGGAATCCCCAATTTATAGACAGTGAGACAGGAGTACAGGTGGTCTCTGGGACTTGCAACAGGCGTCGGAAGTGGAGGCAGGCTTGTGGGACTGAGCTATTAATTCGTGGGTCTGCACTAACTGTGAGTAGTTAGTGTCAGAAGTGAATTGAATAGTAGGGCAGCCAGGTGGTTTCAGAGAATCACAGACCAACATGTGGATTATTGAAATATACAGGAATCTGTATATCTCAAAATAGTAACCATTCCAGTCAATTTAAGAATACTACAATAATAATAGTTGATGTTTACAGCACAATTACCACATGAAGGACACTAAGCTGTTTTAATCTATTAACTCATTTAATCCTCACAACAACCCTGTGAGATAATATACTATTATTATCCCAAATTTTGGATGAGGAAATTGAGGCATACAGCAGCTAAATAACTTGCCTCAGAACTAGTGGAACTGGGATTTGAACACGGGCTTTCTAGCTCCATACCCCATGCTCTTAACTCTCGGATACTGCTTCTAGGTGCCGAATAAGTCGCTTGGAATGATTATAGCTTAAGTAAATACATTACAAACTATCATGTCAACTTTTTCAGTTATGCATACTATGAAGACTATTAAAAATCTATATCAAACTTGAAATATTTAGGAAGTAAAGCAAAACTGCCTATAGAAAGTGTGAAACTAACTTTTTAAAAGACAGTTTGTTTTGCGAATGTCATGACATTTGCTATATCCATTGACAGTGCATGCTGGGTACTCAGATATTCGGTAACTTGAACTTTATGCCACCTGTGAAGAAGTTGACTTATTACAGTTTAGTACATTAGCTGAGTCTCTCAGACTGTTAAATTGTGAAATACGGCAAAGTGATCTGGGACTACTATCAGATTCCTTATGTTTGCACAACCCATGATATAGTGTTCACATTTTTTTACCTTTTCACAATAATTGGAACCATGCATATTGGTTTGTTTTTGTGTTTCCCAAGGGATCATCACGTGTTTTTGCAAAAACATTTGTCAAGCCATAAACATCTTGTCCCCATAAACACCCTGATGAAATACCTTAGAGCAGCAGTTCTTAAAGTGTGGTCTGGGGACATCTTGTAGGACTAAGAATACCTAGCGTGTCCCTAGGATCCTTTCAGAGGGTCTACAAGTCAAAACTATTTTCAGATGGCCATAGTAAGCCCTTCCCTATCATTAATTATTTTAAATGTAAATGGATTAAATTCCCCAATCAAAAGACATAGATTGGCTGAGTGGATAAAAAAACAGGATCCAACTATATGCCTGCTCTTGTGCCACTTCTCTTCAACATACTGTTGGGAATATAGTGGTACTACTTGTACAAATAGTAAGTATTCACAGTTAAGTAGCATATTATTAGGATAACACTGTGCCCTAATGTAAAGGCCCTGACAAGGAATACGGATGAATTGTATGAATTATGCAACAGAATGAAAGATTATTCTGTTTTACTTGAGAGAATCAAAATCTCTTTTTTAACAGGCCTCTCTAAAGCCCAAATTAAATGAGACACTTAATAAGAATAATTGCCTTTGATATAGAGGATACTTGATCTGGAAAATGTTAAGGGATCTTATAACCCAAAGTTCTGAAACTTTCAAAGGAAGGCAGCAGTACAGAGCCAGAAGTGTTATGGTATCACGTTTTTAGGAACTTAATATATTTCCCCAGAAATAAAAACATGACAGACCAAAAGAGAAATATCTCTTTAAAATATTTCTTTTTCACAGAAAGTATATTTCTGCACATATGATATGTCTGTGAAATGTTAATATTTGGAGTTTTCAAATGTTAAATACTAACATTTGTTAGTGTTATTAATATATAGCACAGTTTCGATGTGTGTGTGTATCAAAGTAATTGCAAAAAGTAGTTAGAGAGTGGCTTTATCCTTCCTGCTCTCACAGATTACCATCCTGACATTTATTTTTGAACCAGTGTACTTTTAGAACATAAAATAAGGACTTTCATTATGCTGTTGAACTCTACAGCACCATAGTTTTAGAGTCTATTTTTCTTTCTTCTTGTTTTTGGTTTTTTTCACTTATGTGATATGTAAAAACTTAGCAACTCTCCTATTAAGTAATCTGCTTCTGATCAATAAGTAACCAGGTACAATACTCCACCTTCCTTATAAAGCTCAATATTATAAGGCATCCATCCAATTAAAATTTTTTGAGGTTGTGATAAAGACCTTATATGTTATTCCAGAGAAATTTCTGAGACTAACCCTACCCACCCAACAGCCTGAAGCCATGCATTATTTATAGACTCTTAAAGGTTTTAAGTGAACCTACCTGCTATAGGGACCCCTCCCAGAGCTGTGTTGTGCCATGGCAGGAGACTCACGTTTAAGACTTACTGTACAAGTTATTTGAGGTGGGGCTTGCTGTGCAGCTCAAGTGCATGATGCTATTGTGTGGAAAGGTCATCCAAGGGTAGGGGGCTTCCTGGCCTGGAAAACGGAATGACTTATAAACCAGCTGGAGCTGCTGAAATTAAGGGAGCCTCTGTGGCAAGGCTGAAAAGGGACTGTTGAGAGAGGTGGCATTAGTGGATGCTGCAGGATGTCAGCATCCAGAGTCTGGACCATTGGCAGTTGTAGAGGATGAGGAGGGTTTGGAAGAGAGGTGGGCAAAGGGAGGCTCAGTCTTGGACTGACAGTCCCTCTCAAGCAGGCCTGCTAAGTGACATCAAAGGGATGAAATCTCGAGACGTCCTCTGGTTGTCTAGAAAAATCAAAGCCAAAGCTGCTTGCCGGTGGGCAGGGGATGATCATGGCACGGTCTCTGATGTCAGAAGGTGCTGCGGCCCAGTCCCTGGATATTGTGGAGGGCTAGGGAAAGGAGGAAACCCACTTGGGATAGGGTTGGGTTGTCTGAGAATAGCAACTGTGACTCTGTCCCTGCCCCTTCCAAAGGGGACCGTGTCCTGTGACCGCATGAACATACAGGGATGACTGGGCTGGATTTGGACAAACCAAGGGGTGGTAAAGGCCTGTTCCTTTTGGATGTCTGTGGAAATCGTCACCGTCGTCTATGAGAGAAAATCTGAAGATTTGTCAATAGGGCTCTGCAGTGGTGTCACTTCGTTCTTATTCTTAACATTTAAACCCGTGGACAGCTGGGGAAAACTGAGATTGATTTTATAAAATTCATGAAGAAGCTTCTGCTCGTGTTCTTGGTGTGTCCCCGCTTCATCCTTCAGCGCCTGTAAACACAGGCAGTGCCTATTCTTGGAGCGGCAGCTGCAGTACTCCACGGCACCTGGAGATGCCTGAGGTGTGCTGCCGTGTCTACCGTGTTCTCGTTGCACTGCATGGCCCTGAGAGCATCTTCTGACCAGAATAGGTGACATGAACACTGGCACTTGGACCCTGTGGGCCTGAATATAATGTGCTATTGTTGATGGCAACTTTACATATTTTGCCAAATGTCCCAAAATATTCTGGTCTTTTTAAAGCCTCTGGGTCTGAGACACTGAGAAGGATCTACAACAAAGATCAGGTTTTTTTGTACAACATGCACACTAGGCAGTTGTTAGCAATTTTCTGATATTTTCTATTTTCGCCTCATTCTTTATCCTTTGCAGTTCTCCCTGGGAGAGAAGGTTCTGTCCTGTGGTGTCTTCTGGCTCTGGCTTTCTACATGCTGGACAAAGCCCTGTTTCATCAGTGTGGACCTGATGCCAAAAAAATTGGTGAATCTGGCAGCCACAGGGGCAAGAGGAAACGTTGCATCCTTGCCTGGCTTTTCCCTGGCCATCCTCACACGGCACCCAGGGGGAGAGCTGGGAAAAGCCCTCACCCGACCTGATAACTGTTCAGCAGAGAGAGGACCTCTTGGCTTTCACTGGGTCCTTTGTCAATACTTTTTAAGAATGTGAAGGAGTTCTGAAAAACTTTGAGAACCACTGCATTAGAGAATGCATCAGTTTGGAATAGCATCCTCTGATATGTCTAGTGGGAAGGAACATAGTATTTGGCAAGACTTGGTTTGCTTTTTTTTAACTATTCCTTTTTTGGTGGGGAAGATTGTCTCTGAGCTAACATCTGTTGCCAATCTTCCTCTCCTCCCCGCCCCCCTAAAGCCCCAGCACGTAGTTGTATATCCTAGTTGTAGGTCATTCTAGCTCCTCTATGTGGGATGCTGCCAAAGCATGGCTTGATGAGTGGTGTATGGGTCCACGCTCAGGATCCGAACCAGTGAAGCCCGGGCCGCTGAAGCAGAGCACGAGAACTTGACCACTTGACCACGGGGCCAGCTCCTGCTTTTTTTTTAACTAGAGAAGTCAAGACCTACCTCAGCCAGGCTGGTCCCACTGTCCCAGAGACCAGCCATACCAACTGCATTCCAGCCTCCACCCCGCAGCTGCGGTTCAGCTCACCTGTACCGGAACACCATCCCTCCTTCTGCAATGATTTGCATCCTGTTTATCTTCAAACAAAGCTCAAGCCCACCTCTCATCAGAGACTGCCCCAACCAGGTCTCCTGACTCTGTCCCTACGCATTTACATAAAAGGAGGAAAGAATCCTATTTAAAGTAAAACTGTGTTCTCTCTGTAGCTTTAAAATCAGTCTCTCTCCAAAGTTCGAAATTCATCTAAATCTGGAAGGTAAATGCTACAAATTTCAAGTCTGATGAAAGTAATGACCTATAGAACTTATAAACTGAATCAGATAATCCTATCTGCTTTATACTGTTGTCCTGCAAGAACTTGTGATGAATTTGTGTAGAGACGCCCATGGATGTGACAAACATCCAAGCTGCGATTTTAAACATTCAGTATGTACAAAGGGATGCTCAGCACATACGTCGAACATAATGCTGCTCAATCTATTTTTGTTGACTCAATATGGAATGAACAATAGTAGGGGCCCATAATGGTTCAAGGACAGAGTTAGCCATGCCAGTCAAGGGTCCTCTGACAATTGTCTCGTGTTTTGGGGAGGAGGGGGGCACGTAGCACAGGTTTGCCTTGACATAATAGAAATCTGCACAATATTTATTGTTTCTAAGTGACTAGGTTTGACAGCACTTTCCTAGAATAAGTAGATATAAAAAGAAATTACTAAAGGAAAATCCTGCATTTTGCAGGTGGTTTAACGAAGAATTCCTACTTTCCTCCCCATGGAAACAGCATGCCAAAAAATTCTGTGTACCCTTGAAGTGAGCACAAATCTCACTTGCAAAAGCACATCACCAGCTCCCTCTGCTGTTTGTTGGTTTGATTTGGAACTCAGAGAAACTATGATAGTTTGTGGATTAAAATGCTGTATAGAATTCAGGATAAATTATCTACTGGATTAGTACAGGCAAACGTATTGATATCGGTGTATTCTGTATGTATATGCCAGAGTAAAGCAAATCAAACCACCAAATACTTGTGCATAAGAGCATTTCTACAGGTGTTCTTTTTACCTTATATCTCTGTGTTCATTTTAGCTGTGATCATGTAAGCTATTGTTGCAAAGAAATAGAAATAAAAATCTATTTACTTTTTTTTAGTATAAATTTCCATGGCCTGGAAGAGAAACATGCAAAAAAAATCTAAGCAAAATCCAGATGATCTCTGGAAAAGCTATTTGTGGAGGATCAGGACAGAGCAAGCAAAACTCATTTAGGGCATGCTAAACCTTTAGTTCTGAACCCCTGCTTATCACAGCAGTTCACAAGCACAGTGGGAAATCCTCAGTCTGCCTGAGGAGACACACATCCTGGGGACGCCTCTGCCTTTAACTGAGGGCTCCATCTCTAGGTCATTAATTCTTTAAGTTGGAAATTCTGGGGAAAAACAACTAATTTAATTAGTAAAAATCCTGCAGTCATATTTGGGGCAACAATCTTATTTTGTTTCCCCAGCCTTAAAGTATTTCTCCTTCCAAGTACTAAAGCCTTCTTGAAGTCTCGAAGGTGGATTCTAGTTATTTGTCCTTAATAAAAGTAAATAATAATTTTAAAAATCTCATAGATTCATCTATAAAGTGCATTATCTTAGTTTCTAGCTCGTTCCTTTCCTAATATTTATATAACTAGTGTAGCTCATTATTTTACCGGTTCCTAAAGACCCCAGACTTAATTGGAACAGACAGGTTTATTTTGAAAAAGGAATCCTTTATATTTTTATAAAACAACCTTTAGATTAGAAAAAAAAGAGAGAGAGAAGTTATCTAGGAAAAAGTCTGCTCTATGGGAACAGTCTTTCCTTGACCGTCTAGATCACAGCTGATACGTGATTGTCAGTGCTGGGGTTAGCTACTGGACTCATCACTGATAGAATAAAAGGAAGCTTACATGAAAAATGAGTGTCTATTAGACTGTTTAAAAAATAATGTTTGGGGGGCCGGCCCCATGGCTGAGTGGTTAAGTTGGTGCGCTCTGCTGCGGCGGCCGCCCAGGGTTTCACTGGTTTGAATCCTGGGCGCGGACATGGCACCACTCCTCAGGCCATGCTGAGGCGGCGTCCCACATGCCACAACCAGAAGAACCCACAACTAAAAATATACAACTGTGTACCCGGGGCTTTGGGGGGAAAAGGGAAAAATAAAATCTTAAAAAAAATAATAATAATGTTTGGGAAAGAATTTGCTTTCATGATTTCTATCTTCAGGACTCAATTCTTCACATCATTCAGCAGTTGTTGAGCTCCTCGCCTGCTGCCCTCTCTGGAGCTCAGATGCGCTGGTGCTTGCTAGATCTCTGTCTCGGCAGTACCACTTGAAAACCCTGCAGTTCAGCTCAGATGTGGAAGGAGATCCCCACATGGAGGAACAAGGGACAATCAGCAAAGAGAAACTGAGGACATCAGTGAACTCACACTGGAAAATGTCGCATAACGTTGATTTCTTCCTCAGACTTTGGAAAAAAGTACATCACTTGTTCTTAGAAAAACAAGCAGCGGGGAGCGATTTCCACAGCACGACAGTCGTCGGTCACCAGAGACAACCGTCTTAAGGTTTCTTTTATGAGCTAGGGAGATTCTTCTCTTTTAATTTTTCTCAAATAACCATTTAATCTAGAAGTGATAAGGGGAAAAGCTCAGGATTAGTTTTCTGTCTCTAGAACATAAGCTTCTAATTTTAAAAAGTGGATTTGATCTACTGAAATATAGAGGAGTAGAAGATTCCAGTTAGCACAGTAGTTAGCCTTTCTGCCTGATTTGGTGCTTCAAAATAATTAACATATTGATTTTTTAGAGATGTCCTAGAAAGTGGTAGCAATTTAAAAGCATAAAAATGTTCACAGAAGGAAAGTCATGGAAAGGATAAATAGAAATAATCAACATATGGAAAAGTATTTAACTTCACTAACATTCAAATAGCTGGCATGTTTTTCCTATCAAATTGACATGTTTTTAAAGTTAATATCCAAACTGCACAAAGGTAACATGGAGCAGGTCTAAGAGCTCAGACCTGAAGCCAGCTGCGACATGTGCAGGTTTGGGCAGTGGTTAGCTTCTCTGAGCCTCAGTGTTCTCATCTGTAAAACAGGAATGGGACTGGCACCTGCACCCTAGAGGGTTACATTCATTGGTAAAGACAAAGCTTAGAATAGTGCTTGGCACAAAGTAAAAGTTAAATGAATGTTAGCTATTATTATGTGCGTTAAATATCTCTAGGACACACAAGAATCTAGTCTCTGAAGCTGCCCCTGGTCCCTGGTCGGGGAGAGAGACCTACTTACTGCTGTGCACGCTAGGCTCCCACGCTTTCTCAGGCTGTGTGTTCCTAGTGTCTCGGTAATACTTTCTCAGTGCCCCTAAGCCAAAAGAAGTACCTAATAGTTCCATTTATTATGTAGTTAGTTCCAAACGATTTAATAAGTATTTGTGTCCTAAAAACCTAGTAGTCATTTGAAAAGAAAATTCATATAAATTGAAAGAAAAATGCCATTTTTATTTCATTCTTAAGTAACCGCAATTGCTAATGGAATGTGTGTGCTTGTTGGGCACTGCACAACTCCTCAAATCCTGGTACAAGACCAGATGCTGCTGCCACCTTCGTTTCCCATTCCACGTCGATTTTCACAAGGTACTTTTACAAGGTACTTGTGGGTACGGCGCCCACAAAATCCCAGCTTTGCAAAGATATGTATCATTGCAAGGAATGTAGTGTGTGATGTGATGTTGAAACTTGAGCTGCCTTGAGCTAGTAGTTACAGTGGTGTCCGAGAGACATCACTCTATCTTCCAGCAAATTTGAAACATCCCTTGTTGCCTCTGTGAGTTTGCTGTGCACAGGGCCCCTCAGCACACAATTTGAGAACCACAGCTATATCCCTTTTTATAACTTTGAATCTAGTTGAGTCAATCCATTGAAACATAACGTGAGATATATATATATATTCCCCCAATAACTTTGTCTCAAATCACACTCCCCTTTCCCACTGGGTAGCCAGTCCTTTAAAGACATTTTGGGCAAATTCTTTATTTTGGATGCATGCTACACAGGCGCCTTGATACCTGAAATGGGGAGTGAGTAGAGGGGGGTATTAGCCCCACTTTTTCCTCTTTCCTGGTGTCTCTGGTGTTGGAGAAAGAAGAGTGTGGGAGACAGAATTTTCATTACGTGACTGCTGTCAGGTGCAGATCCAGGATCCAGACCTCAAGCTTATAAAAATTTATAAAATGTTGGAGGCCCTCAAGTATTAAAATCTAAATGGGCTCATGCAGGTGAGGGGCCCTGGGACTTCAACTTCATCATCTCATGCTAAGTTCCCGCTTCTTCTTGGTCGTCCCTATCTCTGGCTGGAGCTGATTGACCTACTCTCTGCGAGGTGGCCCTCCAAATGCAGATCTTCTGTGCGTGCATGGGGAGGGGTCCTTTGGAGGGCTCTGGGGGGAGTGAATCTATACAAGCCCCCGACATGGGAGGTCCAGCTTCAGCTTGGCCTCTTATACAGGCTTCTGCTTCCCTGGGTCCTCCATATCTCCCACACCTGGCCCAGTGAGCAGCCTTCTTGAATAGGCTCTCTCAGGTCCCGTTGTGATCCACAGTGTCCACTCAACTGACACATTCTTACTTCAGGGGGAGAAATCCAGGCAAATGATTAGCTGTAAACTGCTCCTCCGCCTTCCCTTTCTCACCCTTCACCTCTTCCCAGTTTGTCTACCCCTGCTTAGGCGACGCAGATTTCCTGATCAGCCACAACCCTGGTGGAGCTGAAGTCCAACTGGGAAGAAAAAAGTTTATGCTGACTAGGGAAGTGCAAGGGTTTGGAAAGTCAATTGGTGATAGGGTGGGCTGCCCCTACCATTTCTCAGTAAGTCCAGAGGGGTCCCAAAGGCTTCCTGAACAGAATGTGGAGTTCTTAACATATTTTGTCCATGGCTTTGGGCCTCAGCTGTAATTCTGGAATGAAAGAAAAGCCCCGTGGCTCATGGTTAAGTTCACACCCTTTGCTTCGGCGGCCCAGGATTTCACCAGTTTGGAACCTGGGCACAGACCTAGCACCACTCGTCAAGCCATGCTGAGCCAGCGTCCCCCATAGCAGAACCAGAAGGACATACAACTATGTACCTGGGGGGCTTTGGGGAGAAGAAAAAAAAGCCTATGTGAAACATTATGTTGTATATTCAAAATACAGAAATGAAATATTTAAAGAATAAAATGAAGGTAACATTCACAAAAGGTATGTGTGAAATTAACACTCTCCTGGGCATATAAATTGGCATAACCCTTCCGGGAAATCAATTTGGAAATATGTAAGAAGTGCCTTAAAAAATGTTCTTAAGGATATACTTAGAGATGCAGAAAAAGATTCGTATACAAAGATATGCTTTTTTTTGAAACTATATTTTCCATCAATCTTATTTTCATTTTCTGTGGAAGAACAGCTTAAGAATACTTAGTGGCTGTTCCTACTCAGTCAGTGGCTGGAGCTCTGGGAGCTGCAGATCGGTCTTCGGTAGGGAACTGATGAATAGGCACAGAGGGCACTGCACTCCTTCAGGCCAGTCTGCGACCGGGCTGAGTAGCGGTGAATGCTAACCCTTGTACAGGAAGTGATGTGCCCATCCTTGCTCAGGAGGAGAGAGGAACCCATTGCAGGTAGGGGTGGAGGAGTGCTAAAGAATTGGGTTCTGGTTTTAAGGGATCATCTAAAGGTCTGCTGTGAAAGAAGAGAAAAGAAATGGGCTTTTGTGTAGCGGGATACAAAAGTATGGGACAGATGGAGAAAGAGGAGAAACAGGTCAGGGTCTCTGGGTTGGCTCCCTAAAGGCCTGGGACCTAATCCAGGATACTCATCCCAGAAGGGGGCCCAATGCCTTGACTGTGGGAATAAAGAGCAAGACCACTGTGAGGGGCAACAGTCAAGACCCAGAGGGGCTTTGGGCCTGAAGCCCACTAGGGGCCAAATGCCCTGCTTTGATTTGAGCAAGAGCCACCAGCCCAGAGCCTCAGTCGGTTCCTCCCACAGTGACTCAAAGAAGGAAGATCCCTGGCCAGCTAGTGAGAAACTCTTAGTGCCTCCTTTGAGCAGGGTGGAGGCCCAGAGTTAAGACACCCATTCTCCACTTCTGTACACCTTATCCCCAGGTGGGAACAAAGGACAAGAATTTGGGAGTGACAGACATGTGGTCACACATTCAAGTGCACTAGTTTATACTTGTTTGTTTACCATTCTGAGTAGACTGGGCTTATCTCCTTGTCTTAAACTAATGGAAGTGTTATCATAATGTAGTAAAATTAAAATCTCTTGGATGATTAAGTGCTATACTAACTGTTACACTACTTGTAATGTCACATTTGCAAGTAAAGCTTTTTTTTATTTAATTATTTTGTTGCGGTCATATTGTATAATTCAGGTGTACATTATTATGTGTCAGTTTCTGTATACACTGCATCGTGTTCACCACCAATAGTCTAGTTTTTATCCGTCACCATATATATATCTGACCTTTTACCTCTTTTGCCCTCCCTGCCACCCCTTCCCCTCTGAGAACCACTGATCTGTTCTCCTTGTCCATGTGTTAGTTTATCTTCCACATATGAGTGAAATCATCTGGTGTTTGTCTTTCTCTGTCTGGCTTATTTTGCTTAACATAATCCCCTAAGGTCCATCCATATTGTCACAAATGGCACAATTTTGTCTTCTTTTATGGCTGAGTAGTATTGCATTGTATATATATACCACGCCTTCTTTATCCAATCATCTGTTGATGGGCACTTGGGTTGCCTCCAAGTCTAGGCTATTGTGAATAGTGCTGCGATGAACACAGGGATGCAGAAATCTCTTTGAATTGGTTTTTTTTTTTAAAGATTGGCACCTATGCTAACATCTGTTGTCAATTTTTGCTTTTTTTTTTTTCTTCTTCTCCCCAAAGGCCTCTCTGTACATAGCTGTATATTCTAGTTGTAGGTCCTTCTGGCTGTGCTATGGGGGACTCAACATGACCTGATGAGTGGTGCCATGTCCGCACCCAGGATCCAAACCGGTGAAACCCTGGGCAGCCGAAGCAGAGCGTGTGAACTTAACCATTTGGCCACGGGGCCGGCCTCCTCTTTGAATTGTTCTTTTCTTGTTCTTTGGATAAATACCCAATAGTGGAATAACCGGATCTATGGTATTTCTATTTTTAATTTTTTGAGAACTCTCCATACTGTTTTCCATAGTGGCTGCACCAGTTTGCATTCCCACCAGCAGTGGATTAGGGTTCCCTTTTCTCCATACCCTCTCCAACACTTCTTATTTTTTGTCTTGTTAATTATACCCATTCTGACAAGTGTAGGGCTCTCAGTTCTGTTCCATTGATCTGTGTGTCTGTTTTTGTGCCAGTACCATGCTGTTTTGATTACTATAGGTTTGTAGTATAGCTTGAATTCAGGGATTGTGATACCTCCAGCTTATTCTTTTTTCTCGGGATTTCTTTAGCTATTCGAGGTCTTTTGTTCCATATAAATTTTAGGATTCTTTGTTGGAATTCTGTGAAGAGTGTCATCAGGATTCGGATTGGGATTACATTGAATCTATAGATTGCTTTACGGACATTTTAACTATATTTATTCTTCCAATCCATGAGCATGGAATGTCTTTCCATTTCTTTGATTTCTTTCCATAATGTTTTATAGTTTTCAGTGCATAGGTCTTTCACCTCCTTAGTTAAATTTATTCCTAGATATTTTATTCTTTTTGTTGTGATTTTATTCTTGATTTCTATTTCTGCTAGTTCATTATTAGTGTATATAAATGCAACTGATTTTTGTATGTTGATTTTGTACCCTGCAACTTTGCTGTAGTTGATTATTTCTAACAGTTTTCTGGTGTATTCCTTTCGGTTTTCTATATATAGAATCATGTCATCCATAAACAGTGAGAGTTTTACTTCTTCCTTTCCAGTTTGGATACCTTTTATTTCTTTTTCTTGTCTAATTGTTCTGGCCAAATCTCCAGTACTATGTTGAATAACAGTGGTAAGAGTGGGCACCCTTGTCTTCTTCCTGTTCTCAAAGGGATGGCTTTTAGTTTTTCATCATTAAGTATGATGTTGGCTGTGGGTTTATCATATATGACCTTTATTGTGTTGAGGTACTTTCCTTCTGTACCCAATTTATTGATAGTTTTTATCATAAATGGATGTTGGATCTTATCAAATGCTTTCTCTGCATCTATTGAGATGATCATGTAATTTTTATTCCTCATTTTGTTAATGTGGTGTATCACACTGATTGATTTGCGAATGTTGAACCATTACTGCATCCTTGGTATAAATCTCACTTGATCGTGGTGTATGATCCTTTTAATGTATTGTTGTATTCGATTTACTAATATTTTGTTAAGAATTTTTGCATCTATGTTCACCAGTGATATTGGCCTGTAATTTTCCTTTTTTGTGTTGTCCTTGTCTGGTTTTGGTATCAGGGTATTCTTGGCCTCATAGAATGAGTTAGGAAGCATCTTGTCTTCTTAAATTTTGGGGAAGAGTTTGAGAAGGATAGGTATTAAGTCTTCTTTGAATGTTTGGTAGAATTCTCCAGAGAAGACATCTGGTCCTGGACTTTTGTTTTGGGGAGGTTTTTGATTACTGTTTCAGTCTCTTTACATGTGATTGGTCTATTCAGATTCTCTATTTCTTCTTGACTTCAGTTTTGGGAGGTTGTATGACTCTAAGAATTTATCCATTTATTCTAGATTATCCAATTTGTTGGTATATAGTTTTTCACAGTATTCTCTTATAATCCTTTGTATTTCTGTGGTATCCATTGTGGTTTCTCCTTTTTCATTTCCAGTTTTATTTATTTGAGCCTTCTCTCTTTTTTCCTTAGTGAGTCTGCCTGAGGGTTTGTCAATTTTGTTTCTTCTCAAAGAACCATCTCTTAGTTCCATTGATCCGTTCTATTGTTTCTTTAGTCTCTATATCATTTATTTCTGCTCTAATTTTTATTATTTCCCTCCTTCTTCTGACTTTGGGCTTTTGTTTGTTCTTCTTTTTCTAGTTCTGTTAGATGTAATTTAAGATTACTTACTTGATATTTTTCTTGTTTGTTGAGGTAGGCCCGTATTGCTATAAATTTCCCTCTTAGTACTGCTTTTGCTGCATCCCATAAGAAGTTGGTATGTTGTGTTTTCATTTTCATTTGTCTCAGATATTTTTTTATTTTTCATTTGATTTCTTCATTGATCCATTGGTTATTCAGTCTCATGTTGTTTAGTCTCTACATATTTGTGACTTTCCCAGCTTTTTTCTTGTAGTTGATTTCTAGTTTCATAGAATTATAATCAGAAAAGATGCTTGACATGATTTCAATCTTCTTAAATTTTTTGAGGCTTGCCTTGTTTCCAAAAATGTGATCTATCTTTGAGAATGTTGCATGTGCACTTTAGAATAATGCGTATTCTGCTGTTTTTAGATGGAGTGTTCTATAGATATCTATTAAGTCCATCTGGTCTAGTGTTTCATTTAAGGCCAATCTTTCCTTGTTGACTTTCTGTCTGGGTGATCTATCCATTGATGTAAGTGGGGTGTTGTCCCCTAGTCTTATTGTGTTGCTTTCACTTTCTCCCTTTATGTCTGTTAATAGTTGCTTTATATACTTTGGTGCTCCTGTGTTAATTGCATGTAACATTATGTCCTCTTACTGGAATGTCCCTTTTATCATTACATACTGCCCCTGTTTGTCTCTCATTATCTTTTTCATCTTGAAGTCTGCTTTGCTTGCTATAAGTATGGATACACCTGCTTTCTTTTGCTTGCTATTTGCTTGGAGTATCATTTTCCATCCCTTCACTCGGGGCCTATGTTTGTCTTTAGAGCTGAGATATGTTTCCTGGAGGCAGCATATTGTTGGGTCTTATTTTTTAATTTAACTGCTCTTTGTCTTTTGATTGGTGAATTCAATCCACTTATATTTAGAGTGATTATTGATATATGACGGCTGAATACTTTTATTTTATCTCTTGTTTTCTGGTTGTTCTACATTTCCATTTTTTCTTTCCCTTGTATTTCTGACTGCCATTTCAGGTTAGTGGATTTCTGTGATGTTTTTCTCAGTTTTCTCTTTACTTATGATTTATGACTCTACTCTGATTTTTTGTTTAGTGGTTACCATGAGGTTTGTATAAAAGAACTCATTGATGAGATAGTCCGTTTTCTAATAGCCTCTTATCTCCATTAGCCTAAGCAGGTTCTGTCCCTTCCCTCTTCTCCTGCTGTGTTATTGTTGTCACAAATTATTCTTTTTTGTGTTGTAATTTTGTGACTAAATTGAAGTTTTTATAGTTATTTTTTATGCTTTCCTTCCCTTTATCTTTTATGTTATAATTAAGTGTTTGCTAAAGTATTCTGTTAGAGAGCTTCAATTTTCTGATTTTTTTCTGTCTATTTGTTTCCTTGCTCAAAGTTTTGTAAACTTTTGCCTTTTTGTTTCAGGTAGGAGGGCTTTCTTCATCCTTTCTTGTAAGGCAGATCTAGTGGCAATGAACTCCCTCAGCTTTTGTTTATCTGGGAAGGCTTTTATTTCTCTGTCGTATCTGAAGGATAATTTCGCTGGATAGAGTATTCTTTGCTGAAAGTTTTTGTCTTTCAGTATTTTGGAGATATCATTCCATTCTCTCCAATGTGTAAGTTTTCTGCTAAGAAATCTGCTTAAAGCCTGATCGGAGTTCCTTTATAGGTTATTTTCTTCTGCCTTTCTGCCCTTAATGTTTTTTCTTTGTCATTGACTTTGACAGTTTTATGCCTTGGAGAAGGTCTTTCTGCATTGATGTAATTAGGAGTTCTGTTTGGCTTCATGCACTTGTAAGTCCAGTTCTTTCCCCAGGTTTGGGAAGTTCTTAGCTATTATTTCTTTGAACAAGCTCTCTACTCCTTTCTCCTCTTCTCCCTCTGGAATGCTTTAATCCCTATATTGCTTTTCCTAATGGAGTCAAATATTTCTTGAAGAATTTCTTCATTTTTAAAAAATCTTAATTCTCTCTCCTCCTCCACCTGAAGCATTCTATCTTCTAATTCACTAATTCTGTCCTCCATAAGGTCTACTCTATTTTTTATGGTTTCTACATTATTTTTTATCTCATTAAGTGTGTTATTCATGTCCAGAATTTCTGTATGGTTTTTTTAAGGGCTTCAGTCTCTTCGATGAAGTGTTCCTTCTGTTCGTTAATTTTACTTCTGAGCTCATTGACCTGTCTTTCTGTGTTTTCTTGTAGCTCGTTGAGTTTCTTTATGACAGCTGTTTTGAATTCTCTGTCATTTAGATTGTAATCTTCTGTGACTTCAGGTTTGGTTTCTGGAGATGTCATTTTCCTTCTTTTCTGTAGTGTTACTGTAGTTTTTCATAGTGTTTGATAAATTGATCCTCTACCAGCACATTTGTTGTAGTATCAGGTCTCAGATTCCACCTACCACCACTAGGGTAGGATCAGGGGCTGTGTTTTCTGTTCCTGCCTCATCTTCTAGTAGTTGTGCTGGTTGGGCCACTCTGTGTTCTCATGGGCTGGCCACAACCACTCGGTGCGTTGCTTTCATGTGGGAGGGGCTGCTGTGCTTGGCAGGTAGGTTGCAGCTGGGCTTGCTGTGCTACATGGGCAGGTCATGCTCACGTGGGCATGGCTCCTGTGCTTCACAGGTAGGCCCAGCTGAGCTGTTGTGCTTGGCAGGCAGGGCTTTTTTGCACAGACTGAGCTCTCACCACTTGGTGTGGAGCATTCATGCAGGTGGGCCACCTTCTTTTGGGATGGGCTGCTGCACTAGGCAGGCAAGGCACCCTAGTGTGGGCTAGGCTGCTGCACTTGGCAGGCAGGGTGCCTTCACACAGGCTGAGCTGCCATCACTCAGTGGGGAGCATTTGTGCAGATAGGGCCACCATGTTAGTTGGGTGCTCTTGTGGGCTGTGCTTCCCTGCCTCCACTCACAGTCACTCTGGCCACTGTGTGAGGATCAGTGTCCTGTATCACTGCCACCAGAAAGTGGGAGAAGTCTGTTCCCCTAGTTCCACTGCTTCCCAGGAGTCCAGTCCACTCACCTGCAGATGGCTAGCTGCATAGATCCTCATGCATCCTGTTGTGTTGTGTAGGGAATCCTCTGTTGGTTAATGGATGTCTGCTTAATTGTAATTTAGAAAGGAGAGACGAAGGGAACAACTTACTCTGTCATGATGCTGACATCCAAGTAAAACTTTATTATTGTGTCCTTGCATTGCTATCCTGATGTTCAGTCTTCTGGCAGTGTCAACAAACTTCATAAAAGATCACAATCTTGCTGTTAAGCTCTGCAGACAACATTGAAATCTTGCCCAATATTTAGAAATCTCAGGCAATGACGTGTCAAAACAACATTGCTATTAGCAAACTTGTAATATAGTCTGCTGTTATCAGTGGAGGGTCAAAAAAACCTAACGATAAGAATGGGCTGTGAGGGGCTTGCCCCATGGCCGAGTGGTTAAGTTCATGCGCTCTGCTGCAGGCGGCCCAGTGTTTCATTGGCTTGAATCCTGGGCGCGGACATGGCACTGCTCATCAAACAATGCTGAGGCAGCGTCCCACATACCACAACTAGAAGGACCCACAACAAAGAATATACAACTATGTACTGGGGGGCTTTGGGGAGGAAAAGGAAAAAATAAAATCTTTTAAAAAAAAAAGTATTTTAGGGCTAAAAGTGACCTTAGAGATCCCACAGCCCAACTCCATTTTTACCTTCTTATAATTATTAAAGAATCATACTTTCACTGTAGAAAATTTAGAAATATACAGAAAATATAAAGAAGGAGGAAGACAAAATTACCCACAATCACACCACCTAGAAGAAGCAACCATTTTTTTTAACCCTTTTCATATTTCTTCTCATACCTTTAAAAATTTGATGTATTTCTTTCTTTTTTTCTCTCTACATTCCATAATTGAGATCACACTATACATAGTTTATATTCTGCATTTTTTAACTTAATGTTATATAGTGATCATTTAGCTTGTAATTAAAAACTTTTGAAAATAGGATTTCTAAAGATTCATGAAATGTCAACATGGCATAGAGTTATACCATATTTTTAATTGTCCTCATATTATTGGACATGCAATTGCTTTTTAAAATACCACTATAGAGCCAGCCCTGATGGTCTAGCAGTTAAAATTCAACATGCTCCACCTTGGTGGCCTGTGTTTGGTTCCCAGGTGTGGAACAACACCACTTGTCTGTCAGTAGCCATGCTGTGGCAGTGGCTCACATAGAAGAACAAGAAGAACTATACAACTATGCACAACTAGGTACTGGGAGCTTTGTGGGGGGAAAAGGAAGAAAGAAGGAGGAAGATTAGCAATAGATGTTAGCTTAGGGTGAATCATCCTCTACCAAAAAAAACCAAAAACCAAAAACCCAAAAACAAAAATACTACTATTGGAATAAATACTTCTGTTCGTAAATGTTTGTCCCCATTTTTTATTGGTTCCTTAGAAATTATCACGAAATCATTTTCCAGAAAAGCTGTAACTATTTTTACTTTCATCATTAGCACGTGAATGTCTATTTTTATGTAACCATTCTAGAATCAGAATGCTATTGTTTTTAATCTTGCCATGTTGATAAGTGAAAAATGGTATTTTGGTGTTTTAATTTGCATTTGTTCAGTTAATAGTGAAGATTAGGTTGAATATTTGCCATATATTTATTAGTGCCTTGTATTTCCTCTGTGCATTTCTTACTCAGAGTCTTCACCCGTTTTTTATATGGGATGCTATTGTTTTTCCTGTTGCTTTGTAGGTGTTCATCGCACACTAAATACATGAACTCTTTTGAAAAACATGAAGCCAGAGTCTCTTCTGATGTACATGAAAATGTGTTTTGGATGGATTAATGAGTTAAATGTAGATGTGAAAATATAAGAACACTAAAATAAAAAGATCAATGTTTAATTTCTGAATAAACAATAATATATATTTAAAAACCTCAAAGAAAAAAGATCAAATTTGACTTTATAAAAAATTTTAAATTTCTGTACATTAAAACAATTATTCATGTATTCTTCCAATAAAAATTAAAAGGAAAATCAAAAATATTAAAAATAATTTTCATTATTTCCATAATAGCCTGCTTATTTTAATCCCAGAATTTATCATATTAATAAAACAAAACTGTCTATGTGTTTGTCTTCCCCATGGTGTGAACTCCTTGATACAGGACTGGGTGTTAGTTTGTTTCCTTGCACAATGCCTGGCACTAGTAGGTGTTCAATGCAGGTTTGTTGAAGCAAGGAAAGAAGGGAAGAGGGAGGGGGAGGACAGGGGAGGGGAGGAGAGAGGCAGAGAAGAGGGAGGAGGGCAGAGGGATGGGAGAAGAACGAATCTTTTTCCAAGGAAAAGGAGGAGGTCCACTGAGGGTTGAACAAGGGCTATCAGCAAACAGTCTTCCTATGGCTGAGCGCAGCAGGGCATCCTCTCTTTATTGAGGGAGGGGGCTGTGCAAAGAGCACTTTGACCAGGAGAGGTTGACCTAAGTCAAACAAAGAGCACTTTACTCCTCTGGCCATCAGAAAGAGGACACAGGTTCTTCAACCAGAGGAGACAGTGGGCTGAGTTGATCCTGAGGTGAGTGTCTGAGACGCAGACCTAGAAGAGACCTCAAGTGTCGTATAGAGACTGCAGTGGCCACTGCCCTCGGCCTTGCTTGTTGTTCACATGAACTGACCCTTGACTGGTGCCCAGCGGTCCTGGCAGGGAAAGCGCTACAGCTGGAGAAGGAAAAGTGAACAACATGGGGGGCTGGCCCCATAGCTGAGTGGTTAAGTTCGCACGCTCTGCTACAGCCTCTCAGGGTCTCACCAGTTCAGACCCTGGGCACAGACCTAGCACTGCTCATCACAGCATCCTGAGGCAGCATCCCACACAGCAGAACTAGAAGGACTTACAACTAGAACATACAACTGTGTACTGGGGGCCCTCGGGGAGAAGAAAAGAAAAGTGAACAACATGGGCCGGAGGGTGCAGGTCTTCTGGATAAAGCTTTCCTGCCTCCAGAGCCCCTGATGCAGAAGTAACAGTGACTGCCCCTTTGCATGCAAGCCGGGTACAGCTATTTCACTCCCCATCTATTTGCATGACAAGATGAATTTACATTGAAAATTAGCCAGTTTGGTTGTTATTGAATACAGTATTCTGATTTGTAAGGTTGAGGAGGCTGTGAAGATTGCAATAAGACTACCAATGGATTAAAAATAAGTTAAAGATAATGAAGCGGCCACTTTGGAGAACAGTTGGGCAGTTTCTTAGATAGCTAAACATAAATTTGCTGTGTGACACAGCAATTTCACTCCTAGGCATCTACCCAGGAGAGATGAAAACATAACTCTACATAATTCCATGCAAATATTCATAGCAGCATTATGCATAATAGCCAAAAAGCAGAAAAAAAACAAATATCCATCAGCTGGTGAATGGACAAAACGTATTACATCTATATGATAGAAATGGCAAGCAATAGGATATATTGGAGTATACGTGGAAGCCATTTGGTGTAAAACTGATTTGGCCTAATCTTGTTTTTTTTCCAAAAGGGTCTGACCTGGCCATCGAGCATGCATTGTATATCTACGTTAAGCGTTTCCTATGTCCCAAAGACAAGAACAAATGCCCTTAAGATAAAGATGCAACGTCCCCCACATTGGCATCTTCTTAAGGATAAGCATGTCTCCCTAGGCTAGGAATTGCTTGCTGTGCTCACCCGTGACCACCCAGCTGGAGACAACAAACCTGCTTCCTGCAATGCCCACCCAGACAGCGGACCTACTACCTGCTGTGTCCATCAATCACGGTGCCGACAGGGCAATCTTGCGACTATTGTAAAAAGGACATTTCAATCATGTGTGATACACGCCCTTTGACAGTATATAACCACTCTGTACACCCCCACTTCTTTGGAGTCCTTTGTAGAAAGACTCTCCCGGGCTATATGGACCTCACATTTGGCTCATCATAAACTCACCCCAATTTTGATTTATAGATTGGTTATGGATTATTTGCCTCAGACACATACAATGGAATACTATTCAGCAGAAAAAGGAATGAAATACTGAGACATGCTACATAATGAACGAACCCCAAAAACATTATGTTAAGTAAAAGAAGCCAGACACAAAAGGTCACGTATTGTATGATTCTATTTAAACGTCCAGAAAGGGTGAATCTATGGAGACAGAAACTAGGTTAGTGGTTTCCTGGGGTTTGGGGCTGGGGGATGGTAAATGGGCATAGAGGATCTTATTAAGAGAATGAAAATACCCTAAATCTGGATTATGGTGATGGTTGCACACCTAGAAAAACTTACTTAAAAGCATTGAATAGTATATTTTTTTATTTTTATTAAAAAAAACTTTTTTTCCACAGGAGAAGATTCGCCCTAAGCTAACATCTGTTGCCAATCTTCCTTTTTTTTCTTTCCTCCCTGCCCCCGACCCCCCACCAAATCCCCAGTACATAGTTGTGCACAGTTGTAAGTTCTTCTGGTTCTTCCACGTGAGCCGCCGCCACATGAGTACTGACGGACAAGTGATGCCGTTCCATGCCTGGGAACTGAACCCGGGCCGCCGAAGCGGGCTGCACAGAACCTTTAGCCACTAGGCCATCAGGGCTGGCTCTGAATGGTAGATTTTTAAGTGTGAATTTTATGACATGTGAATTATATAAATTATACCTCAATAAAGTTTTTAAAAAAGTAAATAGGATAAATAAAAACTAAAAAAAAGAATTGCTGATTTCTCCTTTAATATGTAAAACATTAACTTGATAAGCTTGCCCCTTGCACAGTTTTAACCAAATTTCGTTAAGGATAGAGACTTCTTGTTCTGAAAGCTTTGAGAGAGCCTGAACACACTTCAGTGAATAACGTTTTTGTTATTTTGGGTAATAGAAAAGAATGTCACTTTAGGAAAGTCTAAAGCTTAGCTCTTAGGAGACTGTAGTTTTGGAAGCTCTTCCTTTAATTCTTGTGACTTAAGAGTCAAATTAAATGCCAGATAAGTATAATGAAAATGCTGCTTGCCTCTGAAGGTCGTTTAGAGTTTGTAGATGCTGAGAATGTGGTCAATGGTGAACTCTGCCTAGCCTTAACTGACAGAATGCACTTTTGAGTGGGACCTTGAGCAGGGGCCAAGGAGCTGGTCATCACCCACAGCTAGCACAGTCAACCACTCCAGCTCCTGAACCATCTGCAGAGAGGCCTGTCCCTCAGCATGGCCCGTGGCAGGCAGGAAGGAGAGCAACATATCTGCCTTTTCCTAAATCTCAGTGGTCAAAGGTCCACCCCACAGGCTGCAGTTTCCCTGCACTTCTGGGTTCTCAAATGTGGGGCCTGAGGTCCTGGGGTGCCGGTATGAGGCGATTGCCATTGGTGGTGCCACACGGAGCTGGTGGAGTCCACACACAGCTGCTCTCTGCGTGGCAGTGGGCTGGGAGATGCATCCAAGGGTGCCAGAGATAGTGAGGAGAAAGACGTGGTGCGGCGGGTAAGGTGTCTTATCCAGGCACCAACACAAGTGGGAGATGTTAAGTCTTCAAAATGGAGGTTGATGGGAAGACGAGTACACATTACGCGGTCCTGCATCTTCGTGCGGTGCCCAGCCAGGGCCTCGAAAGGTACGGAACTGCTTCCACGGAGTGTCCATGTTCTGTGGTGTTTCCAACGCTCGTCCATGGCACATTGCTCTAGTCCACCGGGTCTCAAACCTTTTGAGCTCAGGATTCCTTTACATTCTTAAAAATTATTAAAGATCCCAAAGAACTTTGTGTGTGTGAGTGGGGGAGTAGAAAGGGTTATATCTATCAAATTTTTCATACTACAAATTAAAACTAAGAAATTTAAAATATATTTATTCATTAATTGAAAAAAATAATAAAACCATTACATGTTAACATAAATAACATGTTTTATGCAAAATAACTCTCTTTTCCAAAACAAAAGTTATGGTGATAGGATGAACGGCATTGTTTTATATTTTGCAAATCTCTTGAACATCTGGTTTAATAGAAGACAGCTGGATTCTTGTGTGCTTCCACATTCTGTTGTGATACATTGTTCTGGTTGAAGCAGGTGGAGAAAGTCCAGCCTCTCCCAGATATGGATTTGGAAAAGGGGGTCTCGTGGACCCTCTGAGGTCCTCGTGGACCACACTGCTGCTCTGGTCTAAGTTGTAATTTTTTGCAGTCATGAACAATACTCTAGCAGTAACCTGTACTGTTTGCACTCAACAGAGACTAGAGAGAAACTCTGTTTGGAAAGGGTTTCCTAGGAGTTGCGATAAACCACAGGACTCATTTGAACATTTTTATTACTTTGAAAAATACTTCTGCTATACAAGTCTGTTCCTTTTTTAAACCAAAGGCATTGACCTCATTAAACAGCCGTGTTGCACAGCGCTGTCCACAAGGTGGCTCCTAGCCCAGCCTCTTCTAGATGGACCCTTTCCAGGGCCCTTCATTCCTGAATGGACCCTGAGCTGCTGAAGTCACTAAGGATAAGTTGCTTTGCTTTGTTCAACACAAGGAAAGAGTCAGCTGGGTAAGGAGAGGATTAATTCCAGGAAAAGGGAAGTTAGGGAAGATTAGAACTATGTTTTAACATGGGGAGTTGTTAAAAAAATTCCAACAATGTTGTTCTAAATGTTGGAAGCAGTACGATCTGGCACTCTTACCAGAGAATGTGGCTTTCTCTGCTTACTGCTTCCAACTGACATGCTTACTTTCCGCATTACTCTCTCTACTAAGATGATTCTCTCCCAAAGAAAGGCACTATACTAGAAACTGTGTGTGATAAAAACATGGTGGCAGGGGCCAGCCCAGTGTTGCAGCGGTTAAGTGCACACGTTCCCCTTTGGTGGCCCGGGGTTTGCCAGTTCGGATCCTGGGTACAGACATGGCACGGCTTGGCAAGCCATGCTGTGGCAGGCATCCCACATATAAAGTAGAGGAAGATGGGCATGGATGTTAGCTCAGGGCCAGTCTTCCTCAGCAAAAAGAGGAGGATTAGCAGCAGTTAGCTCAGGGCTAATCTTCCGCAAAAAAGCAAAAAACAAAAAGCAAAAAAAGAAACAAAAAACACGTGGGGGCAGTGGGGTGAGCCACTCCATCTGAGAGACAAGAAGCTGAAGTTCTTGTTTTCACTCACTGTGACTCGCGGAATGGGTTATGTATATTCCCTCAGTCTGAGTTATCCATCTCATCTATAAAGTAGGTTAATAATACCTTATCTGCCCAAAGGGTTGGTTCCAAACCAGATTATCTCTGGAACTCCTTGCTAGCTTTGAGATGTATGAATCTATGATTCAGTTTGAGTCTGGTAGATTCTTTGGTTGCAAGCAACAGAAACTAACTTTGGCAAACCTTACCCAGTTTCTCAACAAGACTCATCAGGCCCTTCTTGGTCCAGCCCCTGCCTATGTCTCCATCCTTAAATCTCCTTCAGGCACTATAAAGCTCCAGCGATGCTGCAACATACTCCCACCCTCCCGTTGTGCTCCCCTTATCTGGTCATCTCCTATTTGTCATAAGTCTCAGTGCAGGCATCACTTCCTCTGGGCCACCTTCTCTGTCCTTTCCAGGCTGGCTCAGGTACTCTATCAGGTGATCCCACAGCACCCTGTACTTCCCTGTCATACCTTTTAGACTATTGCATTATAATTTTCTAAATGCTTTACTCCACTAGGAGTCCTAGGAGGCAAAAAGTATGTCTGTCTTCTTCGTGAGTATCCTCAGTACACAGCACAGTTTCTGGCACATAGAATGTACACTCAGAAAAACGCACTGAGTGAATGAAGGAGAGAAGGAAGGAAAGCAGGGAGGATGTATCCCCTAGGATAGTGTCAATCACATAGTAGGTGTTCATTAAACACTTGTTGAACTGAACTGAAAACACTGAGATCCTAACAGGATATCTAAAACCTAATAAAATAAAGACACTAACAGAGTTTTGATATGGGGATGACTTGCCTCGTATCACAGAACTAATAAGTGGCAGATCTGAGATTTGAACTGAAAAATCCTGGTTCCAACACCTTTCATAATAATTTTGTTTAGAAAAGGGAAGTCCTTTTTTCTTCACACAGGCACAGCCTTAATGACTTGCCTCTCGGGACACACAGTTAAGCACAGACTGCTCACTAGAGATCAACCCTCAGGAGAAGATGGAAAGACACACGGAGAGACTGAGGCAGGATGGCCGAGTAATTGGATGCTAACAGGATGGGAGTGAGGAGGGAGGGGACTTTCATGGGAGTGTGGTCAGAACAGGCACTGCCTGATTTGACAAGATGAGATCAACAGCCCAAGGTCGCTTACCTGAACGTAAAGCGCACTCTTGCCAAGCGCATCCTCCATGTTGGCTCGCTCCCGCCCTCCTCCTCCATGACGGCTGGGGAGTCACAGCGGTCACAGAGGCCCCCACTCAGATCTTCCCCTCGTGGGCTCCCGCACACATATGGTGTGCAGCTTCTGAAGAGGCCTGGTGGTGGAACAGGGCAACTCGGAAAGACAAAACCCTTCAGTGTTAGATCTCAGAGACCGGCAACACTGACACAGGATTCTGGTGGCTGAGCTCACCCCACTGAAGTCTTCTGATGACAGTGGCCACGAGCAGGTGACCATGACTCCTCCTCCACAGACCTGCATCCCCCAGAAGGTTATTTATGTATTTTATTTCTAATTGTGGTAAAACACACATAACACAAAATTCACCATCTTAGCCTGTTCTTTCTGCTGGGAAAGATTCGCCCTGAGCCAACATCTGTTGCCAATCTTCCTCTTTTTTTTTTTCCCTCCCCACATAGTGGTGTATTCAAGCTGGAAGTCCTTCTAGTTCTTCTATCTGAGCCAACGCCACACCATGGCTACTGATAGACGAATGGTGTGAACGCTGAACCTTAACCTCTAGACCATTGGGGTTGGCTCCATCTTAGCCATTTTTAAATGTCCAGTTCAGTAGTGTTAAGTACACTCATGTTGTTTTGAAGCCATCATCACTATCCATCCCCAGAACTTTTCGTCTTCCCAAACTGAAACTCTGTGCCCAGTAAATGACAACTCCTCATTTCCCCCCACGTCCCTCAGCCCTGGCAACCACCATTCTACTTTCTGTCTCTATGATTCTGTCTACTCTAGGTACCTCACATCAGTGGAACCACAGAGTATTTGTCTTTTTGTGACTGGCTTCTTTCACTTAGCATAATGTCTTCCAGATCCATTCTGTTGTAGCACATGTCAGAATTTCCTCCCTTTTTAAGGCTGAATAATATTCCATTGTACATGGGTACCACGTTCTATTGATCCATTTATCATTGATGGACATTGGAGTTGCTTCCACCCTTTGGCTAGTGTGAATAATGCTGCTATGAACAGAGGAGTTATATTAGTGAGGGTTCTCCAGAGAAATGGAACCAATAATATATCTATATCATCTATAGTTATATCTATTTGTATATAAGACAGAGATTTATTCTGAGGATTGGCTTACATGAGCATGGAGAAAGTCCCATGAGCTGTAGTCTGCAAGCTGGAGACCTAGGAAAGCTGGTGGTGTAATTCAGTCTGAGTCTGAAGGCCTGGGAATTGGGGGAGCCCATGGTGTAAATCCAAGGGCAGGAGAAGACGAAATGAGATATTCCAGCTCAAGCAGTGGGGCAGGAAAAAAGGGGCAAATTCTTCCTCCTTGCACCTTTCGTTCTATTTGAGCCCTCAATGGATTGGCTGATGCTCGCCCACGTTGGGGAGCGTGATCTGCTTTCCTGAGTCCACCGATTCACAGGCTAATTTCGTCCCCAAAACACCTTCACAGACACACTCAGAAATTAGGGTTAATCTGGGCACCTTGTGGCCAGTCAAGCTGACACATAAAATTAACCATCATAGGGTTATTTTGAAGAAGATTGCATTTCCCTTTTCTGAACAACATTTTTGACAAGGACGTGGACATCTGAAGATTTGCTCAGAGCACAGCGGGGCCACGTGCTAGCTTTGTGAGGCAAGTCTCCCGGTCCTCACTGTCCTCAGCTGTAAGGTGCATTGCCAACATTTGCCATCTTCCAGGTTTGTGGCAAATATTGAATGAGATCACGGGCATGAGAACATTTGTAAGCTGAGAAACATCATCCAGTGTAAACTGTTACCTTTTTTGTGACCAACCAAATGTATGGCCTTGTGATGGTTAATTCATGGTAGAGGGCAGACTTGGAGAAGGTTCCTGCAGTAAAAACTGAGCAACCGTTCTGTCAGGTTAACAGCTAAAAAGTAGTTTTCTCTGTTTTCTGTAGACATTTAAGTAATTTTTAAACAAATATTCCAACTACTCAGCCATAAAAAAGGATGAAATCGTCCCATTCACAACATGGATGAAGCTTGAGGGTATTATGTCAAGCAAAACAAGCCAGATAGAGAAAGACAAACTCTGTCTGACTCCACTTGTATGTGGAAGCTAAACAAACACGTGGACAAAGAGAACAGATTAGTGGTAACCGGGGGAAGGGAGTGGGCGGTGCACCTACAACACGACTGACAATAATGTGCACCTGAAATTTCACAAGGTTGTAAACTATCACAACCTCAATTAAAAAAAAAAAAAAAGAAAAACCACATCTTTACCACAATAAAAGAATCTCAAAGTTAAAAAAAAAAAGAAGATTCCATAAAATTCACTTCCCAGGTGTGTTTATTTCTACCCAAGCTCGTTCAGACCCTCTGCCACGTTCCCAGGACCCTGAGCTGTAGATTGCTCACTGTAAGAAGGGCTTATCACATGGAAGTCCTTTCAGAATCGCACGAGCATGTTAAACACTGACTGTAAATAGGGAGTTGTTACAGAACTTTATAACAAAAACTTTGGAAATCTACAATAGCTCTAGAAATAACTTGCTCCTTCTCTGTCCTTCTACAGATGAGCACACTGAGAGGGGAGTAGCTACGTGCCTTACCCAAGGTAACGTGAATCACTAGCACTTTAAAAGGGTAACAAGAAGCTGGACAGTTGGCTGAGTGCTTTACCTGCAGTGTGTCAGTTAATCTTTAGCAATAAGATCTCTGAACTAGGTACGAGTATTATCTCCATTCTACAGATAACAGAACTGAGACTCAGAGAGATTAACGTCATATTTAATAAGGGCTGGACCCCTCCTTCTGACTCCAGGGTGGAAAAATGATGAACAAGTACTAATTTTCATTCATTTATTCTGCAAACACTTTTCAAGCGCCCACTATACTTGTGCTACTGCTACTACACTGTGCTCGGGCCCAGTGCTACAAGAGAACCGGAACTTGACCTCGGCCTCCAAGGAACCCAGGAGGAGCCGCCGGCTTGTAAACAAATCATTACTACACAGCGTGGCGAGAGGTTTGTGCCAAGTGCTGTGGAGCCTGGAGGAGGGAACAGACATCTGAGGAGCCGACGGGGTAGGTTTCATCTCGGAGACAGCACTTGAGCTGGGTGTCCTGGGCATACAGTAGTTTCCAGGGTGAAAACTGGGAGGGAACAGCATTTCAGGTGAAGGAAACGTATGCAAAGACAATGGAAGTCTAAAGGACCATGTGCACTTAAGGATTTGTGAATGATTTTGGTACGACTGCAGCACAGGCGTCTGGAAGGGAGTTGAGAGATGAAAGGGATGGTAACTGACCTCTTGTTTGGGGAGCATCTATTATGTCTTGAGCACTTTGCTTATGCTTTTTATTTATTTCTCCTATCGGCACCATTATCTTCGTTTTCTATTAAGGAATTAAGGACATTGAGCCTCAGAGGTGTTAAGGAACTCTTTCAGGTTAAGGAAAGAACTCAAGGTCACACAGCTTCAGACAGACCAGGAACTTAAACTCAGGTCCGTCTGACGCCAAAGCTATCAATGATTTCACGTCGCCACCATGACAAGGTACCGGAGTGGGACTGAAGGACCTCAATGCTAGACCAATGCTGGACCTTTTCTTTGGGCAACGGAAAATCGTGGAAGGTGTTTTATTAGGTAGATTATTTGATCAAACTGGGGCTGTTTCCAGAGGGAATGCAAAAGCAGTTAACCTCCGGGCAATGGTCCCAAGAGAGGCCATGCCAGGGAGTGCTGACGGAAGGAGGCAGAAAGCGGGCAAACAGAAGCCCGCAGCACAAAGCCAGTCCTGGCGTGCTCTTTAGCAGTGATGATCTCTCACGGCTTTCCCTCCTTAGGTTTCTCCCATCATTTCTTCATGCACCAAAACAGAAACAAAACGAAACACAAGAACACACTACAGTTTGGAAGCTCTGCCCGCATCCAAGTGTCACAAGGAGATCAGGGCGGGAGGACTTGTGTCCCTCGGCTCTGCCTTTGGCGTCCCTCCAATTTCTGTCCTTGCTCAGCTGTGACTGGAGCCAGTGAAGATGTGGTTTTTCTCAGCAGGAAGCTGCTGGCTATATCACATGACTGTGGTGTATTTTTTACCTTGTATTTGGGTAGATGAAACTGAAAAAAGGTTTGTGTCCAAGCATTATGATCTACAATATTGACTTTGTGTGTATTCCCAAATCAGGTGGTGTTTATTCTGAAAAGAGACACCATGCTACTATGAGATAAAGTTTAAGATCAAAGGTTCCCAGGGAGAAAAGAAATGGCCTCAGCTTGCAGGCTAAGTTGTCTTTAAAATTCAGAGCTTGCAAGTCAAAGACTAGCAATGAACTTCTGGGCAGCATGGGAAAGCCCAGGAAGACAAGACCAGAAGACTGAGCCCAGGGCCATCCTCCGCCCAGCATTCCAGTGCTCCAGCCCTGTGCAGCGTATCCAGGACGAGGCTCTTCTCTCCATCTGTGGGAACACACCTGCCAGATCCAGAGATCCTGAGGCAGACAGAGCCTTGCCCTGTCTCCATAGGCACAGGGAGAAACACAGCTGTGGCTTAGCTTGTGGATTCCTTGGGCACCTATTAATTGAGGATTATGGTTATGTACAGCTTTGTGTTAGGCAACTGGTGACGGGAATGGATCAGGGAGAAAACAAAAGACTGTCATATAGAGGTCATGCGCTGAAGGAGCTTGTAGATGACTACACGAATTTAACAAAAAATATGAGCACCTACTATGTGCTGGGTACAGGAAGACAATGAGGGAGTAAGACATGTTCACTTTAACAAAAATTACCAAACGCAAAAAATACTTTGACGTGGATTCTAGAACTAATGTAAAAGCTAAAGCTAAAAAGCTCTGGAAGAAAACACAAGAGAATTTCTTCATGATCTTGGAGAAGAAAAAGATTTCTAAATAGAAAACTAAAAGCACCAACCATAAAAGAAAAAATAATAAATTTGGCTTCATCAAAGGTAAAACCTTCCTGTGTTTAACAGACACTGTTAAGAAAGTGGGAAAAAATGTTCTCAATGCTTAGATCTGACAAAGCAGTTGTATCCAAACTGCATCCATCTAATGCAATATCGTGAGATTTCCATCTTAGGCATGATGTCATTATTTCCCATTATGGAAGATGGGAATTTAACTCTTTTTAAAACTTTTGCCCCCAGTACCCATGCATGCTCTTCCCATTCCCCCATCTTCCTAATACAGTATTGTTATAATTTTGGTGAAATCAATATTTACCCTTTCATTATTATGACTGTGTAAATGCCATCTCCAAATGAACCATACAGTAAATTGTAATTACTTTTACTTTTCTGCACAACCTTTAGTTTTCCCTAGAATTAATAATTGGCTTGTGTTTTCCACTTCCTTAGTTTTCTATGTAATTATCCCAAATCCAATCCCAAACTGTTCACCAAGTACCCAAATCTCCTTTCAAGACAGGTGAAAGACTTCTTCCAAGGGAAGTCTCTCCTAGAGCCTCGGACTTACTCTGCGTGAGCAGCTTGCTCTCTATACATGGTGTACAGTTGTCATTCTGGGTTGCTTCAACATAATTCCAATGATTCCCTTTCCTCCTCTCCCTTGTTGGATCCATTTCTTGGACCTCACATCTTCTTCTAGCTTGGTTTAATCTCTTCTTTTGGTAGAGAGCATCTTCCAAGAGGTTCCTGAGAAAGAGTGTATGGGAAGAAAATATTTTGCATTCTTGAGCACCTGAAATGTCTTTATTCTACCCTCACACTTGATTAATAACTTCTCTGGATATAGAATGTTAAGTTGGAAATAATTATATTTACAAATTTTGAAGGCCTTTTCCCATTATTCTCTAATGCCTACAACTGGTGTTAAGTTCAAAGCAATTCCGATTCTTGATTCTTTGTATGTGAACTGTTTTATGTCTCTGGAAGCTCGTAGGTTTTTCTCTTTGTTCCAAACATTCTGAAATTTTGTGATGATATACATTGTATGAATCCATACATAAAATCCATTGTTCTGGGCATTTCAAGTCCTTTTAATCTAGACCCATACCCTTTAGCTCTAGGAAATTTTCCAGAATTACTGCATTGAGAATTTCCTTAACTCCATTTAAAAAACTTTCTCTTTCTGAAACTCCTCTGATTCAGATATTAGACATGGACTTACGCTCTAAATTCCTTATGTTTCTCTCTTATGTTCCATTTCTTCATATTTGGCTTTTTTTTTATAAAAGAATTCCTTGATTTTATTGTCCAAACTTTATACTAAGTTTTGCCTTTTTGCTAGCATTGTCATTTTTTTTAAATTTCAAAGAGCTCTCTTTTATTCTCTGAATGTTCTTTTTTAAATAAAGTATCCTGTTCTTGTTTCAAGGTTGCAACATCTTCTCTTATCATCTTGAAAATATTAATGATAGTTTATTGAAGCTTTCCTCTCCTTGCATAGTCTCTTTCATTTAGGTTGCTTTATTGTCTATGTCTTTTTGTATGCATCTTCCATGTTAGAGGCTTTTCTCAGGTTATATTAGTCTTCAGAGGTTTATATCTGAGAGCTGAACACTAAAATGCTGACTAGAAGCCCTGAGTATATGAGTGAAGCTTCAGTGTAAGGTAATCTGCTGGGCCCTGTAGTTGGAGAATCTCGATATCACTATCTTCAGGTCTTTCCCCCTAGGCTATTTAGAGGCCCCAGAGAAGACCACCAACCTCTCGCCCAGAGGATGACAGCCTTGTTGCCAGTATTCCGAGAGCTGACTAGCAGAAGAGGGCTGAAGGATTCAGTATGCATGCATTCACTTCCTCCTGCCGTGGATGGTTCTGTCCCAAACCATGCCTTGTAACCTTAGCAACCCTCTAGTTTACCATCCTCCAAGAATAACTTTCCTGTCTTTTTCCAATTGGGGGAAAGGCAGCCACTTGTCTGGTCAGATCTGGGGAGATGACCTGGGTAACTTCTAAAACAGACTTTCAACCAATTTCCTTTATTTTGATATGGAACATTCATCCAGATAGACTATGTTATGGACCATAAAACACATTTTTATACATTTAAAAGAATATAAATCATAGCTCTGAGACCATAATGGAATTAAACTGAAAATCAGTAACAGAAGATATCTGGAAATGCCAAAATTCTCAGAGATTGAGCAACACACTTCTAAATAACACATGGGTTGCAGGAGAAATTTAATAATATTTTGAACTAAATGAAAATGAAAATACAACTTACCAAAATCTGCGGAATGAAGCAAAAGCATGCGACAAAGGAAATTTATAGTGTTGAATGCAAATATTAGAAAAGAAGAAAAATATAAAATCAATAATCTAACCTTCCACCTTAGGAAACTAGAAAAAGGAGAGGAATTAAATTCAAAATCAAAAGAAGAAAATAAATGATAAATTTTAGATACAGCAGAAATTAGTGAAATCAAAAACAGGAAATCAGAAGAGAAAACCAACAAAACCAAAAGCTGGTTCTTAGAAAAGATCAATAAAATCAGTAAGCTTCTACCCAAGCTAATTGAGAAAAAAAGAAAGAGAACGTAAATTGCTAATATCAGAAATGCAAGAAGGGCCATTAGTAGTGCACGGACATTGAAAGAATAAATCTGATACACTAGATGAAATGGACCAATTCCTTGAAAGACACAATTTGCCATAAATGCAAAATAACAAAATATTAGCAAATCAAATACAACAATATACCAAAAGGATCATACACCACAATCAAGTGGGATTTATTCCAGGGGTGCAAGAATGGTTCCACATACACAAATCAATCAACATGATACAGCACATTAACAAAATGAGGACGAAAATCACATGATCATCTCAATAGATGTAAAGAAAGCATTCAATAAGATTCAGCATCATGTATGATAAAAACTCTGAATAAAAGGGGTATAGAAGAAAAGTACCTCAACATAATAAAGGCACATATGACAAACTCATAGCCAACATCAGACTCAATGGTGAAAAACTGAAAGCCATCCCTCTGAGAACAGGAACAAGACAAGGATGCTAACTCTTGCCACTCTTATTCAACATAATATGGGAAGTTCTAGCCAGAGCAATTAGGCAAGAAAAAGAAATAAAAGGAATCTAAATTGGAAAAGAATAAGTAAAAATGTCACTATTTGCAGATGACATGATTTTATATGAATAAAACCCTAAAGAATCCACCAAAAAACTATTAGAAATAATTAATGAATTCAGTAAAGTTGCAGGGTAAAAAATCAACACGCAAAAATCAGTTATGTTTCTATACAATAACAACCAACTAGTAAAAGGAGAAATCAAGACTATAATCTCATTTACAATTGTAACAAAAAGAACAAAATACCCAGGAATAAATTTAACCCAGGAGGTGAAAGACCTGTACACTGAAGAGTATAAAACACTGTTGAAAGAAATTGAAGAAGACACAAAGAAATGGAAAGATATTCCATGCTTATGGATTGGAAGAATTAACATAATTAAAAAGTCCATACTACCTAAAACAATCTACAAATTCAATGCAATCCTTATCAAAGTCTCGATGACATTTTTCACGGAAATAGAACAAAGAATCCTAAAATTTACATGGAACAACAAAAGACCCCAAATAGCCAAAACAATCCTGAGAAAAAGAACAACACTGGAGGCAGCACACTCTGATTTCAAGGTATGCTACAAAGCTATGATAATCAAAACAGCATGGTACTGGCACAAAAACATAGACATAGATCAATGGAACAGAACTGAGAGCTTACAAATAAACCCAAACGTTTATGGACAGCTAATTTTTGAAAAAGGAGCCAAGAACATACAGTGGAGAAAGGAAAGTCTCTTCAACAAAAGGTGTTAGAATAAAACGGAAAACTGGACAGCCACATGCAAAAGAATGAAAGTAGATCAGTATCTTACCCCATACACAAAAATTAACTCAAAATCAATTAAAGACTTGAATGTAAGACCTGAAACCATAAAACTCCTAGAAGAAAACATGGGCAGTACGCTCTTGGACTTTCGTCTTAGCACTATCTTTCTGAATATGTCTCCTCAGGCTAAATAAACAAACAAATAAACAAATGAGACGACATCAAACTAAAAATCTTTTGTATGGTAAAAGAAACCATCAACAAAATGAAAAGACAACCTACCAATGGGAGAAAATATTTACAAATCATGTATCTGATAAGGGGTTAATAGCCAAAATATATATAGAACTCATACAACTCAACAACAACAATAAAAATAACCCAATTAAAAAATGAGCAGAGGATCTAAATAGACATCTTTTCCAAAGAAGATGTACTGATGGCCAACAGGCACATGAAAAGATGTTCAACATCACTATTAGGGTAATGCAAATCAAAACCTCACACCCATCAGAATGGCTATTATTAAAAAGATAAGAAATAAGTTTTGGAGAGGATGTGGAGAGAAGGGAACCCTTGTACACTGCTGGTGGAAGTGTAAACTGGTGCAGCCACTACAGAAAACAGTATGGATATTCCTCAAAAAATTAAAAATAGATCTACCATATGATCCAGCTATTCCACTTTTGGGTATTTATCCAAAGAACACAAAAACACAAAGTCAAAAAGACATATGCACTCTTATGTTCATTGTAGTATTATTCACAATAGCCAAGACTTGGAAACAATCTAAGTGCCCACTGATGGATGAATGGATACAGAAGATGTGGTATATATATACAATGAAACACTACTCAGCCATAAAAAAGAATAAAATCGTCCCATTCACAACAACATGGATGGACCTTGAGGGAATTATGTTAAGTGAAATAAGCCAGATAGAGAAGGACAATCTCTGTATGACTCCACTCACATGAGGAATTTAAACATGGGGACAAAAAGAACAGATTAGTGGCTACCAGGAGAAAGGTGGGGTGGAGGGTGGGTACAAAGGGGGAAGTGGTGCACCTACAACATGACTGACAAACAATAATGTACAAGTGAAACTTAACAATATTGTAAACTATCATAAACTCAATAAAAATTAACTTTAAAAATAAAATAAAATCTTGCCATTTGTGACAACATGGATGGACCTTAAGGGTATTATGCTAAGCAAAATAAGTGAGATGTAGAAAACCAAAAATCATATGACTTTACACATATGTGGAAGATAAAACAACAAACAAACACATAGACACAGAGAACAGATTAGTGGGTGCCAGAGGGGAAGGGAAGTGGGGGGAGGGCAATAGGGGTAAAAGGGCACATTTGTATGGTGACAGATGGCAACTAGACTTTTGGTGGTAAACATGATGTAGTCCATACAGAAGTCAAAATATAATGACGTACACCTGAAATTTATGTAATACTATAAACCAATGTTATCTCAATTAAAATAAAATGAACCATCTTTGAAAGACACAATCTGCTAAAACTCACACAAGAAGAAATAGATCATCTGAATAGGCCTATATCTATCAAGAAAATTAAATGAGTAATTAATACCCTTCCAGAACAGAAAGCACCAGGCCCAATGGGTGACTGGTGAATTCTACCAAACATTTAAGGAAGAAATTATACCAATTCTCTACAGTATCTGCCAGAAGAAAGAAGCCAGAGGAATATCTATGAGGCCAGCATCACCCTAATACCAAAGCCAGACAAGACATTACAAGAAAAGAAAACTACACAATATCTTTCATGAATATAGATGCAGAAATCCTCAACGAATCTTAGTAAATCAAATCCAACAATGCAGAGAAAGAATTATATGCCACAACCAAGTATGATTTATTCTGGCTGGTTCACCATTGAAAAATCAATGAATGTAGTTCATCATATCAAGAGGCTGAAGAAGAAAAGTCACATGTTCATATCAATAAAGGTAGAAAAGCACTTGACAAAAGATAAGACCTGGTCATGATAAAAAAAAAAAAATACCCTCTTAGCAAACTAGGAACAGGGGGAACTTCCTCAACTTGATAAAGAGCATTGGCAAAAAACCTATAGCTAACATCATACTTAATGGTGAGAAACTCAAAGCTTTCCCACTAAGATCAGGAACAAGGCAGTGATGTCCTTTCTCACCAATGCCTTTCAACATCATATTGCAAGTCCTAGCTAATGCAATAAGACAATAAAAGAAATACATTTATACAGATTGGAAAGGAAAAAATCAAACTGTCTTTGTTCACAGATGACATAATTGTCTATGTAGAAAACCTGCAAGAATATACAAAAAACTCCAGGAACTGATAGTGGTTATAAATGGTTGTGAGATATGAGGTTAATATGCAAAAGTCAAAGGGTGAAGGTGGTCAAAAGGTACAAACTCCCAGTTATAAACAAACAAGTCCTGGTGATGTAATGTACAGCATGGTGACTATAGTTAACAACACTGTATTATATATTTGAAAGTTACTAGGAGAGTAGATCTAAAAAGTTCTCATCATAAGAAAAAAATTGTAACTATATGTGGTGATGGATGTTAACTAAATTTATTGTGGTAATCATTTTGCAATATATACATATATCAAATCATTATGCTCTACACTTAAAACAAACACAACATTATATGTCAATTATATCTAAAAAAAAAGTCAATGGCTTTCTTATATGCCAGCAATGAACAAGCGTAATTTGAAATTGAAAACACGTTACCATTTACAATAGCACCACAAAAAATGAAATACTTAAGTATAAATCTAACAAAATATATACAATATCTATGTGAGGAAAACTACAAACTTCTGATGAAAAATAACAAAGAATTAAATACATGGAGAGATAGTCCATGTTCATGGATAGGAAGATAATCTAGTCAAGATGTCAGTTCTTCCCAAATTAATCTAAAGATTCGACACAATCCAAGTCAAAACCCCAGCAGGTTACTTTGTGGATATTGACAAACTGATTTCAAAGTTTATCTGGAGAGGCAAAAGAGCCAGAATAGCCAACTCAATCCTGAAGGAGAAGAACAAAGTTGAAGGACTGATGCTACCTGACTTCAAGACTTACTATAAAGCTACAGTAATCAAGACAGTGTGATATTGGCAAAAGAATAGACAAATAGATCAATGGAACAGAATAGAGAGTCTAGACATAGACCCACATAAATATGGTCAACTGATCTTTGACAAAGGAAAAAAGGCAACATGAAGAAGCAAAGATAGTCTTTAAAACAAATGTTCCTGCAACAACTGGATATCCTCATGCAAAAAAAAAAAAAAATTAATCTAGACACACACCTTATAACCTTCACAAAAAACTACTTTAACAAAAAATTCTGTACCTAAATGTAAAACACAAAACTATAAAACTCCTGGAATATGACATAGGAGAAAACCTAGATGACCTTGGGTACGGCAATGACATTTTAGATACAACACCAAAGGCATGATCCATGAAAAAAAGAGTTGATTAGCTGGGCTTCATTAAAATTCAAACCTTTTTCACTGCAAAAGACAATGTCAAGAGAATGAGATGACAAACCACTGACTGGGAGAAAACATATGCAAAAGACACATCTGATAAAGGAGTGTTATTCAGAATATACAAAGAACTCTTAAAACTCAACAATAAGAAAACAAACAACTTGATTAAAAAATAGGCAAAACTATTCAAAGAAATAATGGCTAAGAACTTCCCAAACCTGGGGAGGGAGATGGAACTTCATGTGACAGAAGCCAATAGATCTCCAAACTTTATCAATGCAAGAAGACCAACCCCAAGACATATAGTAGTGAAGCTAGCAAAAGTCAATGACAAGGAGAGAATACTAAGGGCAGCCAGGCAGAAGAAATTAACCTACAAAGGAACCCCCATCAGGCTTTCAGCAGACTTCTCAGCAGAAACTTTACAGGCTAGAAGAGAGTGGAATGATATATTCAAAAATCTGAAGGACAAAAACCTGCAGCCGAGAATTCTCTACCCAGCGAAAATATCCTTCAAATACGATGGAGAAATAAAAACTTTCCCAGATAAACAACAATTAAGGGAGTTCATTGACACCAAACCTCCTCTACAAGAAATGCTCAGGAAAACCCTCATTCCTGAAAAATCAAAAAAAGGAAAGGGACTACAAAACCAAGAGCAAAGGAGATAAGTAGAAGGACAACAACAGAGAGTAGCAGCTCTACATCCGAACAGACTAAACCATGGGATGAGAAACAAAGGAAATTGAAGAGAACCGGAAAACAAGACATAAAATGGCAGCGGTAGGCCCCCACATTTCAATAATCACTCTAAATGTAAATGGATTGAACTCTCCAATCAAAAGACACAGAGTGGCAGGATGGATCAAAGAACAAGACCCAACAATATGCTGCCTCCAGGAAACACACCTCAGCCCCAAAGACAAACACAGAGTCAGAGTGAAGGGATGGAAGACAATACTCCAAGCTAATAATGAACAAAAGAAAGCAGGTGTCGCTATACTAATATCAGACAACGTAGACTTCAAAGTAAAACAGGTAAAGAAAGACAAAGAGGGACAGTATATAATGATAAAAGGGACTCTCCGCCAAGAAGACATAACACTCGTAAATATATACATACCCAACACAGGAGCACCAAAATTTGTAAAGCAACTCTTAACAGAACTAAAAGAAGACATCAACAACAATACTATAATAGTAGGGGACCTCAACACCCCATTAACACCAATGGATAGAACATCCAGACAGAAAATCAACAAGGAAATTATAGAATTAAATGAAAAATTAGACCAGATGGACTTAATAGATATATATAGAACACTTCATCCAAAAACAGCAGGCTACACATTCTTCTCGAGTGCGCATGGAACATTCTCAAGAATAGACCATATTCTGGGAAACAAAGCAAGCATCAATAAATACAAGAGAGCTGAAATAATATCAATCATCTTTTCTGATCACAATGCTATGAAACTAGAAATCAACTACAAGAATAAAGCAGAGAAAGGTGCAAAAATGTGGAGACTAAACAACACGCTACTGAACAAACAATGGATTATTGAAGAAATTAAAGAAGAAATCAAATATTATCTGGAGACAAATGAAAATGAGAACACGTCATACCAAATCATTTGGGATGCAGCAAAAGCAGCGCTAAGAGGGAAATTCATCACAATACAGGCTCACCTCACTAAACAAGAAAAAGCTCACATAAGCAACCTCAAACGACACCTAACAGAATTAGAAAAAGAAGAACAAACAAAGCCCAGAGTCAGCAGAAGGAGGGAAATAATAAAAATAAGAGCAGAAATAAACAATATTGAAACTAAAAAGACAATAGAAAGGATCAATGAAACAAAGAGTTGGTTCTTCGAAAAAATTAACAAAATCGACAAACCCTTGGCTAGACTCACCAAGAAAAGAAGAGAGAAATCTCAAATAAATAAAATTAGGAATTAGAGAGGAGAAATCACAACAGATACCAAAGAAATACAAGGGATCATAAGAGAATACTATGAAAAACTATATGCCAACAAATTGAACAACCTAGAAGAAATGGACAAACTCCTGGACTCTTACAACCTCCCCAAACTGAACCAGGAAGAAATGGAGAATCTGAATAGGCCAATCACAAGTAAAGAAATAGAAACAGTAATCAAAAACCTCCCCAAAAATAAGAGTCCAGGACCAGACTGCTGCTCTGGAGAATTCCACCAAACATTCAAAGAAGACTTAATACCTATTCTTCTCAAACTATTCCAGAAAATTGAGGAAGATGGAGTACTCCCCAACACATTCTATGAAGCCAACATCACTCTGATCCCCAGACCTGACAAGGACAACACAAAGAAGGAGAACTACAGGCTGATATCACTGATGAACATAGATGCAAAAATCCTCAACAAAATTCTGGCAAACAGAATACAGCAATATGTCAAAAAAATTATACACCACGATCAAGCGGGATTTATACCAGGGACACAGGGATGGTTCAACATCCGCAAGTCAATCAACGTGATACACTACATTAACAAAATGAGAAACAAAAACCACATGATCATCTCAAGAGATGCAGAGAAAGCATTCGACAAGATCCAACACCCATTTATGATAAAAAACCCTCAATAAAATGGGTATAGAAGGAAAGTACCTCAACATAATAAAGGCCATATATGACAAACCGACAGCCAACATCATACTCAACGGACAAAAACTGAAAGCCATCCCTCTGAGGACAGGAACAAGACAAGGGTGCCCGCTTTCACCAATCCTATTTGACATAGTACTGGAGGTGTTGGCCAGAGCAATTCGGCAGGAAAAAGAAATAAAAGGAATCCAAATAGGCAATGAAGAAGTAAAACTCTCGCTGTTTGCAGACGACATGATCTTATATATAGAAAACCCCAAAGAATCCATAGGAAAACTATTAGAAATAATCAACAGCTACAGCAAAGTAGTAGGGTATAAAATCAACATACATAAATCAGTAGCATTTCTATACACAAACAATGAACCAACAGAAAAAGAACTCAAGAACTCAATCCCATTCACAATCATAACAAAAAGAATAAAATACCTTGGGATAAATTTAACCAAGGAAGTGAAAGATTTATACAATGAAAACTACAAGACTTTCTTGAAAGAAATTGACGATGACATAAAGAGATGGAAAGACATTCCATGCACACGGATTGGAAGAATAAACATAGTTAAAATGTCCATACTACCTAAAGCAATCTACAGATTCAACACTATCCCAATCAGAATCCCAAGGGCATTCTTTACAGAAATTGAACAAAGAATCCTAAAATTCATATGGGGCAGCAAAAGACTGCGAATTGCTAAAGCAATCCTGAGTAAGAAAAACAAGGCCGGAGGCATCACAATCCCCGATTTCAAAACATACTACAAAGCTACAGTGATCAAAACAGCATGGTACTGGTACAAAAACAGGTCCACAGATCAATGGAACAGAATTGAAAGCCCAGAGATAAAAACTCACATCTATGGATAGCTAATCTTCAACAAAGGAGCTGAGGGCCTACAATGGAGAAAAGAAAGTCTCTTCAACAAATGGTGCTGGGAAAACTGGACAGCCACATGTAAAAGAATGAAAATCGATCATTCTTTTTCACCATTCACAAAAATAAACTCAAAATGGATCAAAGACTTAAAGATTAGGCCTGAAACAATAAGTCTTCTAGAAGAGAATATAGGCAGTACACTCTTTGACATCAGTTTCAAAAGAATCTTTTCGGACACTATAACTCTTCAGATGAGGGAAACAATAGAAAGAATAAACAAATGGGACTTCATCAGACTAAAGAGTTTCTTCAAAGCAAGGGAAAACAGGATTGAAACAAAAAAACAGCCCACTAATTGGGAAAAAATATTTACAAGCCACTTATCCGACAAAGGATTAATATCCATAATATACAAAGAACTCACACAGCTTAACAACAAAAAAACAAACAACCCGATCAAAAAATGGGCAGAGGACCTGAACAGACATTTCTCCAAAGAAGATATAAGTATGGCCAATAGACACATGAAAAGATGTTCATCATCGCTAATCATCAGGGAAATGCAAATCAAAACTACACTAAGATATCACCTTACACCCGTTAGATTGGCAAAAATATCCAAAACCAAAAGTGACAAATGTTGGAGAGGTTGTGGAGAAAAAGGAACCCTCGTACACTGTTGGTGGGAATGCAAACTAGTGCAGCCACTATGGAAAACAGTATGGAGATTTCTCAAAAAGTTAAAAATTGAAATACCCTATGACCCAGCCATCCCACTACTGGGTGTCTACCCTAAGAACCTGAAATCAGCAATCCCAAGAATCCAGTGCACCCCTATGTTCATCGCAGCATTATTTATAATAGCCAAGACACGGAACCAACCTAAATGCCCAGAACCTGATGACTAGATAAAGAAGATATGGTATATATACACAGTGGAATACTACTCAGTCATAAAAAAGTACCAAATTGTTCCAATCGCATCAACATGGATGGACCTTGAGGGTATTATGTTAAGCGAAATAAGCCAGACAGAGAAAGACGAACTCTATATGACCCCACTTATAGGTGGAAGTTAACATATATACATGGAGAACCGATCGGTGGTTACCAGGGAAAAGGGGGGGTGGGGGGAGGGCACAAAGGGTGAAGTGGTGTACCCACAACATCACTAACAATAATGTACAACTGAAATCTCACAAGGTTGTAATCTATCATAATCTTAATAAAAAAAAAAAATAGGCAAAAGACCTGAACAGAAACCTCACCAGAGTAGATATACAGATGGCAAGTGAGCATACGGAAAGATGTTCAACATCATGTGCCATTAGGGAATTGCAAATTAGAACAACAATGAGATACCACACTATACACCTACTGGAATGGCCAAAATCCAAAACACTGACAACACCAAAAGCTGATGAGGACGTGGAGCAACAGGACCTCTCATTCATTGCTGGTGAGAGTGCAAAATTGTACAGCCACTTTAGAAGATGGTTTGGCAGTTTCTTACAAAACTAAACATACTCGCACTGTATGATCCAACAATTGTGCTCCTTGGCATTTACCCAAAGGAGTTGAAAAGTATGACCACTCAAAAACCTGCACATGGATGTTAATAGCAGTTTTACTAATAACTGCCAAAACTTGGAGGCAACCAAGATGTCCTTCAGTAGGTAAATGGACAAATAACAAAACTACTTTGTATGATACTACAATGGTGGATACGTCCTAAATACAATTCTCCAAACTCATAGAATGTACATCAAGAGTGAAGCCTACTGTAAACCATGGACTTTGAGTGATAATGACGTGTCAATGTACGTCATTGATTGTAACAAGTGTACTACTGTGGCGGGGGATATTGACACCGTGGGAGGCGATCCATGTGTGGGGGCAGGGGTTATATGGGAAATTTCTCTACTTTCCTCTCCATTTTGCTGTGAACCTAAGGCTGGTTTAAAAAACAAATTTTATTAATTAGAGAACACTTCTTTGCTGTCATTTCAATGGTATTAGGGGAGCAAAAGAACGTAAATACATCTGGAGTTGATTCTTAGATGCTTAAATCAATAACACTTTGAGATAGAGAGGGTCTGAGGAAGCAGCTGCAGCTGAAGAACACTAGGAAGAAGCTGATTACTTTTGGCCCCAAGTAAATGACTAGTGCTCTTGGCGCAAACTGAAAACAAGGGAATAAGATACTAAGTAAAGAGTGTCTAAATGGTTCATTTAAGAATCATAAATACCCTGGCAGTGACAGATGCTGAATAACAGGGAACCATTTTCAGGTAGACTGCAAGCAATAAGAAGGCTGTCTCACACTACAGAAGATTCCTCACCTGAGAGTGAGAACATGGGCAACGTAGAAGCAACAGGGGCGGAGCTCTCAAGATATCTCTAGAGATGTGCACATTAGGAGCCCCTCTCTGCTAGATCCTAGGCCCACAGAATGCTTGCACTTGGGTGCAGACAAGTGCAGCCTTTCCTGTAAATAGAGAAAGACCTCAGAGTTGTAAATCCCCAGGTACACTCACAGACACCAAGTGGAGCTTCTAGTTAGCTGTTCAGTGCTTGATAATTTAAATGAGAATCGATAGCAAAAGGATAAATCAATTAAATACAGTGGAGAGTCCCAAAATAAACCTTTAAATCTACGGTCAGTTGACTTTTGACAAGAGTGCCAAGACAATGAAATGGGAAAAGAATAGCTAGTCTTTTCAACAGAAAAGTTGGTTCTGGGACAACTCAACATTCACCTGCACACTAATGAAATCATACCCCTTCACCTCACCACACACACAAATCAACTAAAATAGGATCTGACACCTAAATGTAAGGGTTAAACTATAAAACTCTTAGAAGAAAGCATATGAGTAAATTTTCATAACCTTGGGTTAGGCAAAGCCTTCTTAGATGCAACATTAAAAGCACAAACAACAAAAGAGAAAAAAAGATAAATTGGACTTCACGAAAATTAAAATTTTGTGCTTAAGAGAACACCATCAAAAAAGTGAAAAGTGGGGCCAGCCCCATGGCATAGTGGTTAAGTTTGGCACACTCCACTTTGGTGGCCCAGGTTCAGATCCCAGGCACGGACCTACAACACTTGTCAGACAGGCTGTGGCAGCAACCCACATATAAAAAGTAGAGGAAGACTGGCACAGATGTTAGCTCAGGGTTAATCTTCCTCAGCAAGGAAAAAAAAAGTGAAAAGATGACACACTTCCAAGAATAGAAGATATTTGCAAACCATATTTCTGATAAGGCACTTGCATCTAGAATATATAAAGAACTGTTACAACTCAACGATAAAAAAACCTAATAATCCAATCAAAAATGGCAAAAGATTCGAAGAGACATTTCTCCAAAGAGGATACAAAAATGGCCAATAAGCACATGAAAAGAGGCTACCATCATTAATCATTAGGGAAATCCAAAACAAAACCACTATGAGATACGGCTTCAGACCCACTAAGATGGCTATAATAAAAAAGATGGATAATAACAAGTGTTAATGAGGATGTGGAGAAATTAGAGCCCTCATACATTGCTGGTGGGAACGTAAAATGGTGCAGTTGCTTTGGAAAACAGTCTGGCAGGTCCTCAAAACGTTAAATATAGAGTTACCATTTGACCCAGCAATTGCGCCACTGGGCACATACCCAAGAGAAATAAAATCTTATGTCCATACAAAAATTGGTACATGAATGCTCATAGTAATATTATTCATAATAGCTAAAAAGTAGAAATAACCCAAATGTTCATCAACTGATGCATAAATAGGGTAAATAAAATGGGGCAAATCAAAAAAATGCAATCTTATTTGACAATAAAAAGGAATGACGTACTGACACATGGTACCAAATCAATCAGTCTTTGAAACATTGGGCTAAGTGAAAGGAGCCAGTCACCAAAGCTATATATTGGATGATTCTATTTCTATGAAATGCCCAGAATAGGCAGATCCGTAAAGACAGAAAGCAGATTAGTGGGTGCCTGAGGTGGGCAATTGGGATGGGGATACGGACTGGGAGGAGTGCCAAAGGGGCTCCCAACGTTCTAAAATGGACCGCGGTGATGTTTGTGCCACTCTGTGAAGATACTAAGAACTGTTGAGTTGTATACTTTAAATGGGTGAGTTCTACGGATTTATGCGAATTATACCTCATTAAAGCCATTTTCTTTTTAAAGATTTTATTTTTTCCTTTTTCTCCCCAAAGCCCCCCGGTACATAGTTGTATATATTAGTTGTGGGTCCTTCTAGCTGTGGCATGTGGGATGCCGCCTCAGCATGGCCTGATGAGCGGTGCCATGTCCGTGCCCAGGATTCAAACGGATGAAACACTGGGCCGCCTGCAGCAGAGCGTGTGAACTTAACCACTTGGCCACAGGGCCAGCCCCTAAAGCCATTTTTTTAAAAAAGATGGTCAGTCATTTAAGGAAAGCTTCCAACGTGAAATAGAAAAAACAAAGAAACAAGCACCAGGGGCTGGCCTGGTGGTTAAGTTCATGTGCCCGGCTTTGGCAGCCTGGGCTTTGCAGGTTCGGATCCCAGGTGTGGACCTAGCACCACTTGTCAAGTCACACTGTGGTGGTGTCCCACATAAAATAGAGGGATATTGGCACGGATGTTAGCTGAGTGACAATCTTCCTCAAGCAAAAAGAGAAAGATTGGCAACAGATGTTAGCTCAGGGACAATCTTCCTCACAAAAAGATAAAAAAGAAGAAACAAGCAGTAAAAATGATAACAAAAAGACCCAGAGAAAATAGAGACATTTTGGAGGAACAAATAAGAGGGATAATAAAGACAAATATTGAAGACATAGAACAAGAACAGAGTGATTAGAGAAAAAGAATGAACTCTTGGGAATTAAAAAGATAATGCCTGCCACCCCCAAAGTTTAATATGAAATCTGTAAGATAAAATCAGTGAAATCCTCCAGAAAGCAGAATAAAAAAGACGTGGATGATAGGATGTAAACAGAAGAAAATGAGAGGACCAAGTGAAGAGACCCAACATGTAGAAGTTAGAGAACAGAGGGAATCAAGGCCAAAATAATGCAAGAAAATTTCCCAGAATTGAAGGGCACAGGTCTTTAGGTTAAAAGCTCCAAGAGTGTTCAGTATGGTACATGAAAACAACCTATATCAAGGAACATCATTGTGAAATGCAGAACACCGCACACACAGAGATGATCCTAACGCTTCCAGAGAGAAAGAGAAAGACCACTCATACATGATGGAGAATCAGAATGGTGGCAGACTTCTGACGGCAACACGAGAAAGCAGGGCACAAAGACCCGTTGCCTTCAACTGCTGTGTGAATTTTTGTCCTAGAATTTTATGCCTCTTTGTATTTTCAGTAGAGGAGAAAAGGGACAATTTCAGATAAGCTAGGACTCCAAATTTTTTCCAGGTGTAAATTAAGAAAAAGGAAGATATAGCATTTAGCAAATACGGGATCCAACACAGGAAACTGACAAAGAGAATACCCAAGATGACAGTTGCTTGTCAGGCTTAGGGGGCAGCCAGGCCAGACCCCAGGAGTAGGTGGACAATGTATGTACGCTCCTGGAAAACAGCCTGGCGTTTGACAGATCCATTGCAGCAACTGGAAAGAAAGAAAGGGAAGAAGGAAGGGAAGAAGGAACAGAAAGGCCTGCAGCTTCAAAGAAAACAAAGCAAATGAAAACATGAGGTAACTATTAAGTTCAAGAGGAAACAATTTTTGTCTAAGAAAGAAAACATAATCACAATATACTCTGGCTCAAAGACTACCTAGCATAGTCTTAATAATATTTACATTGACAATCTAACTCGAAACTGGGATAGAACCATAACAGGAACAGAGGTCGGGGAGGGGACTATAAGAGAATTACCATAATACACAGTTGATATATTTAAAATAAATAAATCAAGAAACAGGATTAAAAGCCTACACTGGAAATGTCAGAAGAAATAACACAGAAGACATGAGAGTGGCTATGTCTGGGGAGCAGGAAATGACAAGAGATGGCCAGAAACTCCTTTTTAAGTAACATAACTTTTAAAAAACTATGTACATTTACTACGTTTATAAAATTAAAAGTTAGCTTTAAACAAACAAACAAAAATTACCAATCACTTAAGCCAGTGGTCTTAAAACTTGTTTTGTTAGCAGAATACTTTTTATTTTTGAGGAAGATTAGCCCTGAGCTAACATCTGCAGCCAATCCTCCTCCTTTTGCTGAGGAAGACTGGCCTGAGCCAACATCTGTGCCCATCCCCCTCTAGTCCATATGTGAGACACCTGCCACAGCATGGCCTGACAAGTGGTGCCATGTCCGAACCCGGGATCTGAACTGGTGAACCCCAGGCCGCCGAAGCAGAATGTGCAAACCCAACCACTGTGCTACCGGGCCGCCCTGCAGAAGGCTTTTTTTTTCAACATCTTATGCAAAATAAATGCACAGTTAGTATGACAGTGGCAGAGGGCAGGGCCCTCTTGCCCTAACAGACGCCAACACACCTCTTAGAAGCCACTAATTCTGAAGGATAATTTGAAACCACTGACTCAGACTCTCTTTGACCCATGTAACTAATAAATCTGACAGAAGCTCTAACTCACCCAAAGTCAAACAAAGGCATACAAAGCTGGGCTTAGAGTCGAGGCCCCTCATTTCCTGCCCAGGACTCTATCTCTTACGTGATCCTGCATCAGGAATGTAAAAACAAAAAGGAGAGAGACATCAATTAAAGCCAATTCATTTTTAGGGACAGGAAAAATGTGTATACCTTTGATCATACTGGTATAGGAGTTAGAGGACAGTGAAAAAGGAACAAATGAGAGTTGAGGCTTTCACAGCAAGTAAGAGATAACAGGGTCAAAGGAGGAAGAGGGAAAGTGAAGAGTTTGGTCTTGTGCTAAGAGTGGCAAGTAGGTGTATAATCTCAAGTGCCTACTTTGATCAATTGATAAGACCTGCTCCAATCACTGAGTTGGATTTTGAGGCCGAGTCTGGGTTCAGCCAGAAGGTGTGTCCTGGTTGATTAGTGATGTCTGGAGAGACGAGAGAGGAGCTACGGTAGGCATGCTGCGTATCTGTTATCCTGGCTTCTATCTATAAGCTGTCACGATCCTTTTGGAGATATTCGTCACCAGCTTAAAGAGACAGGAAATGGGTGATTTTAGAAAGTATTGTGTAGTCAGAGCAGCAAAGCAGGAAAATAATAAGGCAATGATTCTGCTGAACCAAAGGCGGTATTGGATACACCGTAGGTCCTCAGTTGACTCTGCTCCCTGAGGAATAGTGTGGTCTCTCCATTGCCCAAGTATAAACGACACATAAGAAAGAGATGAAAGCTAACTGCTTACACTAGTCCCCAAATTCAGCAAGGTGTGTGTCAATGCAAGGTTTAATGTACAACTATAGAACTCTTCTTTCAGACCTCTGCTACCCAGTATGTTAGTCAGTAACCACACGAAGCTACTGAACATGTGAAATGTGGCTGGGACGACTGAGGACCTGAATTTTGAATTTTAATTAACTGAAACTGATACTGAAACCCACTTCTGATTCCAGGAAAATAGAGTTGACATACTTCCTCCCACTAAGTACAACTGAAACTCCTGGACATTATATATAAAACAAACAAAAGACACTGAAAGGTGGAGAAGAGGCAGAGCAGCTGGGGACCTCAGTGCCCAAGGAATGAGACAGTGGCGAGTTTTCTGGGTTTTCTTTTTGCCTCATATTCTACACTTGGAGTTGAAGAAACTGGTAACACAAAAACGCCAACAAGCACAGACAAAAAGAGTCCCCACAAAAGCCAGCTCTCTCTAGCCAAAGAAGGAGGAAAGGGTAGGCTAGCAAGACAGCTTCTATACAATAACTGCTCTACTCTAGTCAATCACCACAGAAAAACCGTGGAACCACCCCTACCCACGGCAGCAAAGGCAGAATGGGGAGCCCATAATCCCACAATAAGGCTGCAATGAGGCTCCTCAACATTCCTGCTGGGATGATTTCAGAGAACTCTAAGTAGGAAGCTGGGATTTTCATCACCATTGGCTGCTAACGCCTTTCCCAACTTTGTAGTCTATCTGGAAGACTTGGGGAACCTGGCAGTAAGGAGGCATCTCTCTCCCTCACCTGCTAGGGTGGTGTCAGACGAGGCCTAGTGCAGAGCCAGAACTGCCAGTGATAATGAGGCCACTCCCATATGATGTCAGTGGACACAACATGGAGAGCAGGTACTTCCACCCCTGCTCGGCAGTAACAAGGAGACTTCCCCAACCCTGAGTGTCAAGAGAGGCAGAGTGGGGACTTCTACCTTCACCAGACAATAATGAGGCAGTATGGCCCTCTTTCCTCGCCAGAGCAATGTCAATGGAAGCCAGCTAGAACAAAATATCCAAAGTCTCAGAACATTATACAAAAATGTCTAGGTTTCGATTGAGTATCACTTATCACACCAAGAACCAGAAAGATCTAAATATATACACATTAATAGATGACAACACTGAGATGACAGAGATATTAGACTTACCTAAGATTTTAAATCAGCTATAACAAACGCTTCAAAGAGCAATTACAAACACTCTTAATGAAAAGATAGTCTCAGCAAAGAAAGAGAAGATAAAAGAATCAAATTGAAGTTTTTGAACTAAAAACTACAGTAACTGAAATCAAAAGATCAGTGGATGGACCCAAGAGCAGAATGGACGGGACAGAGGAAAGAATTTGTGAACTGAAGATAGAACCACAGAAATTACCTAACCTAAAAAGCAGAGAGAAAACTGGGGCAGAGCGGCTGGAAAGTGAGCAGAGCCTCAGGGATTATAACGAAGGATGGAATATCTGTATCACTGGAGTCCTGGAAGGAGAGAAGGAGGGCAGGGATAAAAAGCACTCAACGAAATAATGGCTGAAAATGTCTGAAATTTGGCAAGAGAAACAAACCTACATATTCAAGAAGCTGAGTGAACCACAAAGAGGGTAAACTCAAAGAAATCCAAGCCAAGATATATCATAATTAAACTTCTGAAAAGCAATCAAAGAAAAAAACCTTGAAAACAGCCAGAGAAAAACAACATGTTATGTATAGGGGGAAATAATTAGAACAACAGATTCTCATCAGAGACCATGGAGGCTGGAAGTGGCACAATATTTCTCAAGTGCTGAAATTAAAGAACTATCAACCCAGAATCCAACACCCAAAATAGGATTATACTCCAAGTAGACAAACCTAAAATATCCTTCAGGAAAAAAGAGGAAATGAAGACATTCTCAGATGAAGGAAACCTAAGAGAATTTGTCGCCAGTTGACCCACCCTGAAAGAATGGCTAAAGGATGTTTTCTGAAAGGAAAGGAAAAGATAAAAGAAAAAACCAAGAACATAGGGAAGAAAATACGGTAAGCAAAACTATCAGTAAGTACAATAGGCTTTCCTTCTCCTCTTGAGTTTTCTAAAGAATGTTTGATGGTTGAAACAAAAATTCTAACACTATCTGAGGTGAGCCGTGTATGGGAGGAAGACAATTCCTGTACCCTCTCTAGGTCCTTCTGGCCAGGCTACAAATTGACATGAGACAAAATAACAGGAGAAAATCAAACAAAGCTTTATAACACATACATGGGAGACACTAAGGAAAACTGAGCAACTCACCAAAATGGCCAAGCTGCCAGCCTAAATATCTTTAGCTAAAGACAAAGGAGGATGCTGGGGGTGGGGGTAGTCAGTTACGGGAGATTACCAGAAAAGCACAGTAAATAAGAATAAGGTTAGTTATGCAGATTTAGGTCCTTGCTTTCTGCATTGAGTTTCTAGAGATAAGGTCATCCCCTTCTTCTTGGTACAGGGGGGCACCTTTACAGATGGAGAGTTCCCTTACAAATGTAAATGTCTCTTACAAAGGGTAACTTCTACTTGGTTTTCAGAGCTTTCCCCATGTCTGCAGTTTTTAAAAGTAACCAGCCCAAAATAATCGTAATGCCAAAGAGACACATTTTGGGGTGGTCAATTCTGATCGCCCACAGTTGCAAAAGAAATACAATGTCACCACTCAGGCTAGTTTTCTCTTTTTAACAGTAGGCCATAAGTATTTCATCCCTGTGTCCAATAACAGTAAAATTTTTCTTCCCTTCTACAGTGGATAAGCACATTTTGTCCACTAAGTTTAAGCTACCACTTTTGGAAATAGAAAACGCTCTTGTTAAGGAAAACGTTCTTTACTAACAGAAAAGGATGTAATGGTTAATAATGCCAGCATAGTACCACTTACAATTACGCAGAGTACTACTTACAATTATGCACTTAACAGCAAAGATCTTTTTCATTATGTTGAATTTTGCCAGTGGAAATAAAATATTAGTGAAGTGCTGGGGCTTTAAACTTGTTTTATAAGTCAAATCTGGAGAAAAGTAGGATGAATCTGATAAACTCCATTTCAAAAATTTGCAACTGAACAATAGTTCAGACCCTGGAGGTTCAGAGGAAGCCTGCCACGCTGGTTAATATTTTTCTCTTTGTGATTTGAATTTAGATTTATCAAGGGACACGTAACATGTAAGTGTGAAGAAGGAAATTTGGAAGGAATGTGATATTTGTTTCCTCAACAGACTCCAATCAAACCCAACAAAGCCCCCAGAAACGTTGAAGCCAGGCCTGGCCGAGCCCTTGCAATGCTCTGAGCAGAGAATTCACCTTCGATGGAATCTGGCAAAAACACTGGAGAAATCTGTTCTCAGTAATCTGTTAACTGGCCACTAGCCCAGGTAAACAATTCACTTTAGCTGAGCAAGAAGAGAAGATGAAGAGCGAGAAGGGAATGGAAATCTTTTGGGATTCTCTGAGGAAGGCCTTAGGCACCAACACTCAAGTGCTGCGTAGTATTAGGATCATTACTTCTTAAGGATATTCAAATGGATATTAAGTATACACAAAGATGCTCAACTTCTTTCAAAATAAGAGGAACGTCAAGTAAAAGTACAGCAAAATATCTTTTTTTGTTTTTACCTAGTCAGTGGGTAAAGACAAAAAGGTTGATGACATTGTGTGGTTAGCAAGGCTCTAAGTAAGCACTGCCATGTATTTCTTTTGGGAGTATATATTGGCACAATACCTGTTGTCAGATCTAAGATTTGATTTTACACTACTAAACAAGCTAATGATTTAGCCTCTTTCATGGATCCTGGAATAAGACAAAAGACTCTTGGATCAGAGACAAGGGATTTTATCACTCATGGCACATTAAGCAGCATGAGCATCAGCATGTTTGTACAATTCTCCTTGCCCCCATGTCTCACAGGAGAAGCATAGGAGACCCAAACAGATTCTGCTTGGGTACCCTGAGCTTGAGGAACCTGCCCCTTTTACAGCAGGCAGTAAGCAAGTTTGTCCTGAAGGGAGATACTACCTCGCCCCTTAAGACTGCTCACTGCAAACCTGATCCTGAGAAACGGCCCAGCAAGGTGTGAGGAGGCCATGGAGGAGTTTCTCCCAAGATCTCTGCGGGGCAATCTAGCAGCAAAACTTTCCAAATACATTTAACTTTTGACCTAGCAATTCCACCTCTAGGCATCTATCCTACATATTGACTTGTACTTGTACAAAATGATGGCTATAAGAGGTTATTTATTGCAATATTATTTATAATATAAAAAGATCAGAAACAATCAAAATTTGCATCAATATGGGACTGGTTTGCTTATAATATACCCTCACGATGGAATACTATGCAGTAATTATAAAGGATGAAGAATTTCTCTATGTGCTGGTATAGATTGCCAAGTGAAGAAAACAGATGTAGAAAAATATGTGTAATTCTCCCATTTGTGTAAAAGAGGCAGAAAAGCATACATATTTCCTTGTGCTGAGTATGCATAAAGCTTCATTTCCCTAACGATACACAAAAAACTAATATCACTTATTGTCTGTGGGGAGGTGAACTGAATGACTGAAGACATTTTGTTGTATATCCTTTTATACATTTTAATTTTAAACCATGTGATTGTACCCATTCAAAGGACTAACCCAAAGTAAAACAAATTATGATGTTTTCTAAGTTCCTTAATACCACTGAACATTTTAAACCAAAGGTCAGGAGGCTACACTTGTCCTTTCAGTTTAACTATCTCATGAAGGGAAATTAGCTCCTATTCAAGATTTATTCTATCACCCACCACATATATTTGACATCTCACTTAACCCATTCAACGATCCTAATGAGGTATATTTTGTCACCACCTTATAGAAGAGAAGCTGGGTCACAAAACCACACCCTGATTTGGACTTTGTGTGTGTGACCTGAAAGCCTGTTTCCCCACGCCCCGGAGCCTCCCTGAGACAGAGCCCTGCCGGGGGAAGCTCCTCTCTCTCCCCTCTCGAGACAGTGGCTCCATCAGTAGTTGGCAACCCTGGGAAAGTGTGGGGGATTACAACACGCTGATAAACGCAAGAATCTACAAATTCCAATAAAACAGGACACCGACTAAGGGATATGGATTCAAAATTTTTATAATAAATTGTGCCAGTAGAAGCTTTTCAAAGGCAATGATATATCAATAAATAATAGTTAAATTGAGTTCCTGAGAAAGAAACTACCACATGAAAGTACATCAGAACGCTGTAAATAACGACATGGCATTACTATAAAATAGCAACAATACTGACAGTCACGATACAAGCACAGCAGACTTTAGCATTTGCCACTCATACAAATGTAAACCAGTACACAGGAATCGGTTTTTTTTAGTTTAGACATTGATAAACTTATAAGTGTTGTTGCCTAGATATATACTAAATAATGGATACATTATGCTAAAAACTTCAAGGAAAAATATGTGGAATAATAAAATGAAAAATATGATGCATCAGATTTTTTAAAAAGCAAAAAAAATTGACCTTTTTATTCAAATATAAATCACTTTAAATAGGAATCATACTCATTTGAAATAAGGAATATTTTGTGTGTTTATCTATGCAGTTATATATACGTCTACACCTCTAAGAAAATATGTATGGCTTCATTATTTATTCCAATGTCACTTTGAATAATCCTTGCTGTTTTATAAATATTAGAAAAATGTATTTTTAAAACCAAGTTAAGATTGATACTTCAAAGCACAACAGCAAAAAAATGTGAAGGAACCTCAAGATTACTAAATTTCACCGTGGTAGCCCTCAGCTGTGACACAACAGGGAATGACGCCATCAAGCCCTCCAGCGCGGGCCGTCTGTTGGCAGAAGGGTCTCGGCTACTGGATTCCACGTATCAGCTACGCCAAAAACGAAAAAGCACACTGACTACTGAAACGGACATAATTCCATGATTAGCTTAAAATTTTTGGAATAGCTAAATTACTCCCTTTTGATGTATACAAGTTTAGTATATGACAAATGTTTAAGTTCACCCCCAAAAGAATCCAATCATACCCAAGACACACACACAAGTCACTTCTCATTTACACATCTGCATTTCTTTAACAAAACAATAAGGGACACAATCACAGCAAGGAAGTCACCCACACGCTGCATTATCAGCACACTGTCTAGAACACCTCATTTAAAGATACTCCGTAAAAACATATTCACAGAACCTGCTGTGAATGGCAAGATATGGTAATTTTATAATAGAAAAACCCTGCTCATGCAGTACTTTCTACACACCAGACATCTGAAATCACACCCACATAATTACCTTATTCACACTTCCTATTAAACTATAATATGCAAAAAGCAAAAAAAAAAAAAAGCAGCTTTTAACATTATATCACAATTTTGAAATGTGGGAAAAAATATAAAACAAAAACCATTGTGTGAATAAAATGTATCACTAACATCAGAACAGTGTTATTTTTTTTACATTATTGCACAGAGACCTCTTATCACATGTTCTTCAGTTGTTATGTCTTTTCCTAAATATGAATAAGTGCTATGGATAAAATACAAATGTAGAAAATAACAGCAGCATGATTTCTCAAAGTTAATCCCTATAATTTAGTAAGAAAAATGGCTATAAACAAAATAAGTGCTCTTTCTAAACTGTACTAAATTTTTTAAAATATTGTTTTAACGCAGTGAAGGTCCTCAACAGCCAGTTGAAAGCAATGTTGCCACCCGCCCCACCTCCCTCTCCCCGCGTCAGCCAGAATCTAGAGAGGATCTGCTAGACCGGAGTCCTTTTTAGAAAAGCTTTCTTGTTTGTTTTGGGAGTTTTCAATGAAGACCAGTATTTCGAGTGAAGTAATCAATGAACCACCTCAAGCAAAGCTGGCCTCAGCTGCCCACTGGCCTGTTAAGGCACCAGCTGCAGGCACCCCGGCTTCTGAAGAAGCAGAGCGGGGGGGATGCAGAGTCAGTGTCTACACGTACACTGGTTGGCAACCTTCAGTCTGATCCACCAGATCAGAATTTTCCAAATCGGAGTTCTCAGCCTGTGAAGCTTCTGCTCCTGAAGGCTTCGGGCACCTAAAAGGGTAACCGTTGTCATCAAAGAACCTTCGAAAAGTGAATTCATAAAATGCATGCTCAGGGTGCTTGTTACTTGGGGATGTGAGCGTGTCCCAGGCCTTCGTGCTGTCTTCACTGGCATTATTCCAAGGGCTGTCTTCATCAACGGGGTCAAAATTGGAGGTGTCCATGGGGTGGCTGATCTTGGGAACGTAGGGGGCTGGCTGCTTCCGGATGTCACCAGAGAAGTCAATGGTGCCAAAGAATGGATGAGCCTTCAGGTCGTCAGCCCCATTCCTCCCTAGCCGGTGGTCGGCAGCACAGCACAGTTTGGTGATGAGGTCCCGGGCCTCAGGGCTCAGCTTGACCTGGGTTGGAATGTGGAGCGTGTTCTCCCAGTTTATCACCTGAAGAGACAAGAGAACCAAAGTTTTCGTTTCTGCTCATATCTCAGGGCCAATCTAGGGCAGTTCTGAAACAGTATGTGAAGACATAACTTTTAAATAATTTTAGTGTCATGGAAGAAAAGCTAGAGTAGACACCGAAGCAGCAGTTGTGGATCTGAGCAGCTTTAAAGGTCAGTGCGGGGGCTGGCCTGGTGGCGCAGGGGTTAAGTTCGCACGTTCTGCTTCAGTGGCCCAGGGTTTGCCGGTTCGGATCCCGGGTGCAGACATGGCACCACTTGGCAAGCTGTACTGTGGCAGGTGTCCCACATATAAAGTAGAGGAAGATGGGCACGGATGTTAGCTCAGGGCCAGTCTTTCTCAGCAAAAAGAGGAGGACTGGCGGCAGATGTTAGCTCAGGGCTAATCTTCCTCAAAAAATAAAATAAAATAAAATAAAGGTCAGTGCAGTTTTAGTAGGGGGCTCACAGCCCAAGGCATGGGATGATGAAGCCAATACAGACCACAAGAGATTGGTTTTCTTCTATCAGAAATACTGTTTAGCAAAAGAATTTTGTGTTTTCCACAAAAATGAAGAGCCTGATTCTCTATGAGTCATTTCTTTAGCTATGGCAAAAAGATTTCTGTTGAATCATTATGGTTCTCATTCAATATTTATTGCGGCTGGGAGATGGTCAACTGGGGTTTTGTTAAAAAAGAAAAACCAACCAAACAACAAAAAAAAACACCACCTCACAAAGAACAATAATAAAGCTGACTGTCCTTGGCCTCATGTCTGTGATGCTCAACCACACAGAACAGCCCTTTTGGAGGTCAGTAAATACATTTGTCATAGAGATGCATCTACTGTGAAGAGAAAACCTACGGTATTTTATTGTTTATACTTAGAGTCAGGATAAAACAAGGCCAATAGAACGGGCTGTGGGCTGGGGTGAGCAGGCATTGGGCACGACACAGAGGGAGGTGGGTGTATGGATGGGAGGGTTGGTTCAAACCCAAGGAGTTGTTTTTGTAGAGCTAAAACTATGAAACTATAAAACTCACATAGGGGAAAATCTTCATGACATCGGATTTGGTAATGATTTCTTGGATATGATACCAAAAGCACAGACAACAAAAGAAAAAAACATATAAATTGGACTTCATCAAAATCTAAAACTTTTGTGCATCAAAGGACATTATTAACAGTACAACCTATGGAATGGGAGAATATGTCTGCAAAGCATATATCTGATTAGGGATTAATATCCAGAAAATATAAAGAACTCCTACAACTCAACAACAAAAAAAACAAACAACCTGATTTAAAAAGGGCAAATGACTTGAATAGACATTCTCCAAAGAAGACATACAAATGTCCAACAAACACATAAAAGATCATTAATCATTAGGGAAATAAAAATTTAAACCACAGTGAGATCCCAACCTCATACCCACGAGGATGGCTATTACAAAAAAAGAAAAATAACTGTTGGTGACCATGTGGAGAAACTGGAACCCCTGTGCCCCGTTGGTGGGAATGTAAAATGGTGCAGCCACTGTGGCAAATAGTTTAGTGGTTCCTCACAAAGTTCAACATAGAATGATCATCTGATCCAGCAATTCCACTTCTGGGTATACATCCAAAAGAAGTGAAAGCAAGGACTCGGACAGACACGTGCATACATACTCATGTTCATAGCAGCATTATTTACAATAGCCAAAAGGTGGAAACAACCCCAGTGTCCTTCATGGGATGATGGATAAACAAAACACACATACAATGGAATATTATTCAGCCTTAAAAACGAAGGAAATCCTGTCACATGCTACAACACGGATGAACCTTGAGGACACTATGCTAAGTGAAATAAGCCAGCAACAAAAGGACAAACATTGTATGATCCCACTTAAATGAGGTACCTAAAGTAGGCAACTTCATAGAGACAGAACATAGATGAGAGGCCACAGGGCTGAAAGGAAAGGAGGGGGAGTCGTATAATGGGGACAGTTTCTGTTTGCGATGACAAAAATATCTGCAAATAGGTAATGCTGACAGTTGCACAACATTATAAATGTACTTAATGCCACTGAATTATGGTAATTAAAAATGGTAAATTTGATCACAATAAAAAAAATTGGGTTATTTTCATGCAGGCAAATTAGTGAACAGTCCAGCAACTCAATTAGGGTACAGGTAAAGACAAATTCCAACTTTACTGTTGCTGGAGTAAAACTAAGCCTTAATTCAGTGTTTTTCTAATTAAGGGATTATTAATTGACATTCTACCACTACTCAGAATAAGAGGTCAAACGTTGACCCCAGATTCATGGGTCCATCAGAAAATCACGTGTGTGTGCAGCAAGCAGACGCATGTTACCTCCTCAGTTACCTTTAGTTGGGTTTCTGTGGGAGTAGGGGCCAAGAAGGGCGGCTGCCCCACCAGCATCTCGAAGAGAATCACTCCAACGCTCCACCAGTCACAGAGCTGAGTGTACCCTGGAAGACAAAGCCTCGTCAGGCCCAGCACAGGCACGCGTTCCCCTCAGGGAGGTTTCTGAAATCCTGAAATACTGAGTTACTGTAAAGTGAGAAGGCATGCTCCAGCCACATGTGATGGAAGAGAAAACCTGCCCACACAGACTGTGTCTCCCTGGCCTGTGGCTCTGAGGCTGGAAGGATGCTGCCAGGTGGCAAGAGGCTTGGGGTGGGGTACAGTCATCTGCACTTTCTTATTTCCAATCATTAGTCTGTGATAAACACAGGATGCTTTTCTGATAAGGAAAGACTTTTTAATCTAAAAAGATTACTGTTACTGTTAGTAACAACAATAACCAGAATTTTAAGTTCTTACAGAACATACAGACACGAATTAACATAGTAGTAACTGGGAACAGGAAGTGCTAAGACGTGTGAACAGTCACACGCAACCAGTCAGGGGACCTCCTAGGGGCTTTCTTAGTCAGTTTGGGAGAACCCAGGAATGTGGAGAAAAGGAGGAAGAAAGGGGGCACTCTGGCAAAGGAAACACCTCTCCTAAGACATGCTCTTTCTGCGAGGCACGAGCGGGGCCAGGCCCTCCTCAGAGCTGCCAGGACGCAGCAGCCGAGGCAGGACGTCCCACGGCTTGGGCAGGGCCAGCCTCAAGGACGCTGGAGAGCAGGTTCATTTCTCTCTCATTTTCTCCCACCTCTCCTTCATAGCCCACAGCCCAGTCCAAGCCACGCTCCAGTCTCGATGCCACTTCATCCTTGCTAAGTGTGACGGCGCAAGACCTGCGGCCATATTTGCCAGTCTAGTTCCTTCAGAGGCCCTCTGTTCTCCCTCCCTCCCATCTCCTCCTGCCCCAGCCTGGCACTGGAGGCTTCAGAGTAGCTCCGACCACTTGTTCCTCTGGACAGCTACACACGTTGGGTGCTAGAGGGTGGAAGCCCTCCCCTACAGCCCAGCAACTCCCACCTCCCACTCTGAGAGGAGGGGAGAACGAGACCTTCACTGGGCAGCGAGGTGGCTCAACGACCTCTCAAGGTAGTCGTTCTGTCTGGGGCTCTGAGTGGTTAGGTAATCAGCCTTGGATTACCACGGCTAAGAGAGAAAACTCCGATGTGAACCGAGTCTGGATGGCTCCAAAAACTTGAAACAACACCTGTGAAAAGACAGGCCACCGATGTCTGGAGTTATTACACAGGATCAGATCAACAACCATGGTTGCTATGGGCCATGCAACTGATCACTGAAAGATTCCTTTTGTACTCAATCAGGTGTCATATTTGATAGAACAGAGGATCCATCCAGGAGACCAATTTTACTGAGTACTTGTAATTTTAGGCACACTAGTGTCCCCACATCTTACCTTTAAGACGCTTCTGGACTACCAGAGGAGAATTGGAGGAAAACAATTATTTGTATTCTGTCATACTTAATAACCAGTTGGAGATGGTACAACCCAGCTAGGAGCCTGGACAAGGAAGAGTTAAAGCTGGACTCTGGAGATGGATGTCTTAAACTGACTGAGTGGTGTCCCTGTGACCCTCAGAGCTGTTTCTATCATATGATTCTGTCAAAACCAGTTCTGGAGTGATTCTCTTGGGTTCAAAGGAGAAAGCCCACACCCTACACCCAATCTATCAGTTCCCAACCACAGGAAGGGGCAAGTGGAGACTGGCCTAATGGTGCGTCTCTTCTCTCACCCTGGAAGCAAGGGCAGTTCAGGAAAGAAATGAGATAAGCTGGAAGCTTGTTTGCTAAGGGAGTAATCTCACAGGCTTCCATGAGTACAAAAACACAATGGGAATTATCTAGAGTCTTAGAAAGCTGAAGCTGGAGAGACTCTTCAGAAGTCATCTGGCTCCACAGGTTGGAAGTCAAGATGGCCTCCAGGTGGGCAGCTGACTTGTGGAGCTCTCGAGGAAAGTGGCCCAAGGACACACCTTTTCGGAGGAGGACTTCTGGCGCGATGTAATTTGGCGTCCCAACCAGGGAGTGAGCCAGACATCTCTGATGCTGCTTCCTGGCTCTCTGCTCCAGGGTCTTCAGCCTGTCTCCACATCGACAATTAGACACATCGTCCCAGAGGTCACTGGGCTCCATGCTGTCCTGTCTGATGTGGCTCCCTTTCACCCAGGATTCAGGGGCGGTGAAAGAAGAGAATAAAAAACAAAGTAAATTTTCACTATTCAACAATGCAACAAATTCATAGCTTCAAAGGGAAAAGTAATTCAGTTCAGCTTCTGACACATGACAAGAAAGAATCTACCCCAACTGCAGCCGGCCTGTGGTTCTGAGATGCAAGTTGTGAGGTAAACGCACCAAGACAGAAACAACAGGAGAAGCAATTACAGGAGCTGGATGCTGTGCTGGCGGACAGCCTGACGCTGAGTAAGAAAGGCTCACGCAACTGCGGGGACACCTGTCTTAGTGCTTCTCAGGCCAATCTCAAAAGGCCTACACCTGTCTGACACAACATATTTTAAGATTAGCATGGAAAAGCATAAGAGGATTTAAAAGACGTGAACAAAAATGACTTCAATGACAGAAAATAGGAATGAATTAAATAACTTAAGATTAGTTTTGAGTTAAAAGAATGAAGCCTGAGCTATGGTACTAAAATAACTATTTCAAGAATACAAGCCATACATAAGATAATGACCAGCAGAACTATGGGAGACGGAGTCAAACTATATCTATATCTATATCTACTTATACCCACACCCATAGACTCAGGTTAGCATTAAGACAGGACTTCTTGGCAAGTTGTGAGACTTTTTTTTTTTTTTGAGGAAGATTAGCCCCAAGGTAACATCTACTGCCAATCCTCCTCTTTTTGCTGAGGAAAAAAAAAAGGAAAAAAAAAGCTTTTTGCTTTTGGCCCTGAGCTAGTATCTGTGCCCATCTTCCTCTACTTTATATGTGGGATGCCTACCACAGCACGGCTTGCCAAGCAGTGCAATGTCCACACCCAGGATCCGAACCAGCGAACCCTGGGCCACCAAAGTGGAATGTGCAAACTTAAGTGCTGTGCCACTGGGGCGGCCCCTGAGACTTATTTTTTAAGGCTCTTTTTAATAGGGCAGAGTGATGGTTCCTCACAAAGGCCCCAAGACACCCCATAGCCTATTGTTCCCAAAATATTACAGTAGAACTTAAATCCACAAACTTAAAAAAAATCTCACACATATCATACTATTCCTTTAGGGAAGATGTCACACCAAATTATAACATAATGGAGTGACAGATAATTTCCAAATGATTAGGAGACCCCAGGGTGGGAAACCGTTGTCTCAGATGGTGTAGTTCTGTCTAGATGCAGAAAGCGGACGTGGCATGCCTGGGACAATACCTTTCTGGTAGTATTTGGAATTGTGAGTCCACCTGAACCCAGTACAGAGGCCAAAATCTGTCAGTTTGATGTGGCCATCAAGATCTATCAAAATGTTGTCTGGCTTGATGTCTCGGTGGATAAAGCCCATCTTGTGGACACTCTCGATGGCCAGAGTCAACTCTGCAATGTAGAACCGGGCCAAGTGCTCAGGGAAGACCTCCATCCGGATCAGCAGGCTCATCATGTCCCCCCCAGGGATGTAGTCCATCACAAAGTACAGGCTGTCCTTGTCTTGGAAGGAGTAGTAGAGTTTGACCACCCACTCATTGTCTGCTTCAGCCAGGATGTCCCTCTCGGCCTTGACGTGGGCCACCTGGTTCCGGTTCAGGACATCCTTCTTCCTCAGGGTCTTCATGGCGTACAGGGCGTGAGTGTCCACTTTACAAGCAAGGCACACTTCTCCAAAGGCGCCGATGCCCAGGGTTTTGATTTTCACAAACATGGACTTGTCCATCTTGGCCCTCTTCAGCCTGTTGTAGTTGGACTCCTTCTGGTAGAGGATCTTCCTCATCTGCTCCTGCTCCGCCTCACAGAGCCCCGCCTGTGTGGAACGAGGAGATGGAAGAGCCACGTCAGAGGAGCCCCACGACAGGAAACAGAGAGGGGGAGAGATGCCCAGGAACTGAGAGGACCCTAACTCAATCTACAGAAAAAGAAAATAGAACGGGGCCAATATACTACAAGCAAGATGATAATCAGTTTTGTTCTTTATATCCATATATGGACATAAATCTGGAAGCCAAAGGGAAAACAAAATAGGTGACTTTAGGCTCTAAAAACTAAAGGAAATCTCTATAAATAAAAATCTGTGGAAAAGGTAACCACAAAATTCCTGGAATTCTAGGAGCAATCTAATATTTTAATAGCTCAAGGAAAATGGGAAAACAGAAAAGAAAAAAGTCAATGAAAATGGGACAGCAGAATGACTTTCACAATTTGAAATTAATGGATTTATGTGATTTAAATTTACTGTAACATTTTAATTTAAATAATTTCATTAATTACCTTCTCTAGCAGTTCAGTGTCAACTAAGGTATATTTAAAATATTATTTGCTAATTATAGACTTAAAGGAGGGATAAATGGATTACTACTAGATATATTTTTCTTGATAAATCCCACAATTTCAATTTATAAAACCTCAGATTTTGTTTCTATTCGTTCAAAATGTTTTATTACTAGTTAGCAAAACTCAATGAATTTTGTTACTGAGTAAAGACACACCAAGAAAATTGACTTGGTAATTTATCTGTCGGCTCATCAAGCATGGCTGTCCCTGACCTGCCCTAGTCGGGTGCGAAAGGAAGGGAGGGCGCGACATTTGTAATTTCGCCAAGTTGTTCGCCCCATAACCAGACCATTGTCCTGTGAGACGAACGGTTTGTAAGAAAGGTGCATAAAACAGAAACCAAAAAGGGATTCTGCTGTGATTCCTGTGACTGGCGTAGGAAAGAGCCAGGGCCAAGGGGAAGAATGAAGTGAGAAATTACCTTCGCCATTTCTTGTTCCAGCTGCAACCTTCGGTTGACTTTCTGTTGGTAGGTTTTTATGACATTTTCCACGTGCTGCTCCATGAAGAACTTGAACGCATATGGCGAGTAGCTCTTGATGCGGGATTCTCTCTTTTCTTCATCTCTGCTGTTTTTCCGAACAGGAACAGGAGAAGTCTGGATCTGCTTTTTATCCTTCCCCATTTTCTCCCCTTTGGCATTTTTGTGGCTCTTGTCATTCCTGTCAGCGGGCTCCGCAGCCTGGCCCCCTCGGAGGCTCTGTTCCATCCCCACACACAGGCTGTCCAGGTCGTACTGCTCTGACTTACTCTGAAGCAACAAATGCTTCGGGTACGGCGGGGGCGGGCACCTCATCTCTGGGCTGCCGTACTCAACGTCCAGAGGGTAGGCAGCAGCGCCCCCCAAGGGCAGAGGGTGCTCGTCCTTGGAGTCCAGACTCTCCACCCCCGGTGGGGGCGCTGGCACCCAGGCTGGGTGGGAGGGCCCCACAGCCGTCTGGGGCTCAGGCCTCATCACCCTCACGCTCTTCACTGGATGCAGGATGTGGGCAGCTGTCACAGCCGTGATGGTGTTGGGGGAGGGCATGGAAGGCTCTGGTTTGCTGGGCACTCCGGCCCGGATGGGCACGGTCACTTGCTGCTGGTGGTTGTTGAAGGAGTTGGTTCTGCTGGGAACAGGGCCTTCGGGCAGGAATGCCACGTGCTGACGGGGGGGTGCCTCCAGGCCCGGCTTTTGAAGAGAGTCGCGGCGGGACAGGGTGGAGGACTGCCATTGCTGGACAGAAGGGCTGTTCATATCATAGAGGTCCACGTTGAGGCTGTTTCTAGAGGGAGTAAGCACACTCTGGGGGGGGCTGTCGCTTGTGAACACCTGGCCCCGAGAGCTCATCATGTGCACCTGGTGGGCCTGCTTATGGTGTGGATGTGGCACGTACAGACCTGTCGCTGCTCCTGCCTGCTGAAATGCATGGCTGGCCCCTGGCTGCACTGCCGGGCCCTTGCCAGCCAGGTTTGCAAACCCTCCTGCCTCCTGGGGTGTCTTGTTTTGGAAGGAGGGGCTGCGCTGGATGCCATAGCCCAGGGGCTCCCCCGGCACCAGCAGATGTGGCCTGTAGTGCGGGCCTTGCAGTGGGAGGGCCTGGACCCCGGGGCTGGTCCCCGGGAAATTCATGCCTGCGGCCTCCATGTTCGCAGCATAGCCTTTGGGCTGGTGCTGATGGCTGCCAGGCATGCTGTGAGGGCTCGCTCCGGCAAAGAGAAAGTCCATGTACTGACGAGGCACTTCGTCTAGTGCACTGCTGCCCTCGTAGGCTGCCCCGCTCAGCTGATGGTAGGGCGGGAAAGGGTCGCCTGTTCCTTCAAAGCTCGGCCTCCGTGGCACAGCAGTTGGTGCGATTCCCTTTCCTGCAAAGAAGGAGAAAAGGAAGAGGGCATGAGAGCGGATCTGCTCTGTTGGTCTGGCACCGCCAGGCTAATTCCTCACACCAACAATGTCCTTGGGGCTGACACTACTGCACAGGCTCTTCGATGACTAATGGTCCTCTGACACAGGCTGAGTTCTGCTGTGGGTGGATCCGGGTGACCTTCTGAGTCAAAAGGCTCTGCCCTGCCTGTCAGAGACCCCTCACGGGAATACCTGGCAAAGCCAAGACCCTCAACAGCCACTGCATTAAGCAGAAGGCACAGCCAAACAGTGGCTTGGTTTTCCTGGGCTAAGAATAAGCATCAGTGAATCCACATGGAAGGCAACGCAGAGGAAAATCACCACCGAGCGGGCCGCGCCTCCGTTCGTGCTGTGCCGAGACAGCCCTGTGACTCTAAGAATCTTGATGAGGAGGCCAGCCTGGCACTGTTTAAGGAAATTCCTCTATCAAGAAGAAAAGAGAAATTTTGTGTCCTCTTAACAACAAAGATACAACCTACAAAGCTTGTGCAATTTTCTCACGCAACGGATGAAGTGGATTTCATCCGAGGTCTTCCACAAAATAGGGAGAACTCCTTTTACTAAATATCATAAATCCTTCATCACACCAGGACCTCAGACGCTAAAGAACTGCCCCATCGGCTCCATCCGGAGGAGAGGAACACTCACTGTCGAGGCTGGGACTCTGGCCCTTCCAAGGGGAAAGCAAGGCGGGCTCTCCCAGAACCCCTACCCAAGGCCTCCTCTGCTCTCAGAGGCTACAGGGTGACACAAGGGGCGTTTTAGAATTAATGAAATAAACCTCCCTTTTCCAAGACACACACAGGCCCCAGAGAAAGTAAAAAGAACAATTTTACTCTCATTCTGCTGGGCTACCTAATTTTTATATCCAGTGAATTTTTGAATCTTCCATCAAACAAAACAAAACCAGTACAGAAACTTGCCCAGGTAGGAAGCGAGCGGGTTATCTGAAATGGGGGAGTGAGGGAGGCACTCAGGTAAGCCCCAGGATCTCCACCTCCTGCCTCCTGCTCCAGGGCCTGAACATCGGAGCAGGGGAGACCCAGTTCACCCATTGTCAGAAAGAGGCAACGTGCCAAGAGGCAACCCGCTGAGCACGCTGCACTGGGCCTCCCTTCCTGCAAACGGTTTTGTGTGTTTAAATCACAGATCACCTTCACTCACCACGCTGCGGGGCTGAGCTCACCTGGGGAGGTCTGCTTAATGACTCGCACAATCTGCTCATTCCTCGGGTCCAGGTAGCCCATCTTACTGATGTACTCCAGGGCGGCTTCAATACTTCTGCTGCCAGTCTGCTTGAGGGCTCTGCCCGCCATCTCCTGGGGGGAAGCAAAGGACACTTTGATGGGAGGTGTAAGTGTATGTCATCTTAAAACAAACCACCAGGGGGCTGGCATGGTGGCGCAGCTGTTAAGTGCGCATGTTCCGCTTCGGCGGCCCAGGGTTCGCCAGTTCGGCTCCCAGGTGCGGACAGGGCACCACTTGGCAAGCCATGCTGTGGTGGGCGTCTCACATATAAAGTAGAGGAAGATGGGCACAGATGTTAGCTCAGGGCCAGTCTTTCCCAACAAAAAGAAGAGGATTGGCAGTGGTTAGCTCAGGGCTAATCTTCCTCAAAAAAAAAAAAAAAAAAGAAAAAAGAACCACCAGGGACTTCCATTCCCCCCTCTGCACCTGACTGCTGTGATAGTCGCCTCTCTGACTGCTGGGGTCCTGGAACATGCTGCAGACAGGTCTCAGAATGAGCACAGTTAGCTGTATGTCCTCAGCTGCCTAATGACAAGAGTTTAACACACACTAAGCCACAGACTCTTTAGTATGTGTCACGAACACACAGGAATTCTGATGGTGGACCTGAAAGAATCTTAAGTCCTGCTCCTCCTTAGAAAACTTTTGTGACTGGACTGATAAATTCTGTTTTGTAGATAAACCTAAAGCTAGGAAAGTTTAACGTGAGGAATGGTTGAAATCAGAGAAACTGGCTTTAACTCCAGGCCAACTTAAAGCTGCAATTGGGCCAGGAGACTTGACCTCCAGTGGAGGGGAGGGATGCCAGTCATTTAAGCTCACTGCATGCCTACTGTTCACAGTGCCTGTGAGGCCTACAGCAGTATGGGACTTGTGCTTAGGGCCCTGGTCCAGTGGGAGAAAGAGAAGACAGGCGCTCCAGGAGCCCTTGGAGCAATGCCTGGCACAGGACAGGCCCCTTAACACTGTCTGTGGGATGACCACAAGACAGAAACTGGTGACCAGCACGGGGAGATGCAGGTAAAGTGGACGAGGATCAGAAAAGACAGGCCCCTTCTGCCAGGGGTGGGGGCCACGAGCGACTGTTCATGGGAGAGATGGCAGCACAGCTGGCTCTTCACAGACACACAGAATTCAGGCAGAGGGAAAGTGCAGTGGAGAAAAGGCATTCTTGGGAGGTGGAGCAGCCTTGTGGGGAGAGTAAGCTGGATGGTAGGCAGCATGCGGGAGCACGAGGAGACAGCGGAGAGGGACCCACAGACTGGAGTCTGGAGCCTGACTGTCCTGGGCTTTTGCCCCTGTTTGAAGGCAGTCGTGGAAGCTTTCCAGCAGGGACATGGGTCAGTGAGATCAATGTGGGGTGGAGAGATGATCAGCAGAGCTGGAGGCACTGTCAGGTGAGAAAATAGAGCAGGCAGGAGCGGACAGGGAGACAGGGCCGTGAGGGCTGCGGCCCAAGTGCCTTAGGGCCAGCTCTGCAGAGCTGTGGGCAAACAGAAAGGATACGGAGAGGGGAAGAAGACCACAGAGCCAGCCTCCTAGAGACAAGGACGGAACAGGCAGCAGCAGCAAAAGGGGATTCTACAGAAGGGAGCACTGAGCATTTTGAAGGTCGACGGGGGGGGCAAGTAGGGAGGAGGAAATTGAAGATGCAGAAGAGAGAGGGTGATCATGGGAGATGAGAGGGGGTCTGAGGGCCAAAGGTATGGGAGAGCACTGAAAAGAAGACTTCTATAACTCAAACAGGAGAGAAGAAAAGGGCTGAGGAAGCAGGAAGACCCCAGGATGATGAGAAGGGTGCTCAGGGCTGTTCTGCAGCACCAAGACAGTGGCTGTGCCAGCAAAGAGCCACTCTGGAGAAACACAGCAGTTGTCCCCGATGCTGGGAATGAAACTATTCTCCCTGCCTTCCTAACTATGAACTTCTTAAGGCTAATTTGGAGCAGACCAGGCCCCACTGGGTTCCCGCTGTCCCCAGGACAGGGCATCATGCACCTGTGACCTTCAACAGACTCATTTTTGTGTCTATTTCCTCCTTTAGGACTGGGAGAATCTGCCGGCGCCTGAAACTACACATCACCCATGGCTGTATCCACCCACCCAACACACTGACTAGAGCAACTTAAGTGCTTAACATTCATTGGATTATATAATATTAAAATCAGATTTTCCATTCTTGGCCACATTCCAGCTGAGTGGTACACGCTAGCCATACTTGGCTGTAACCTATGCCTACATACTTAGTGACACGAGTGTGAGACACCGCAAGATAATGAGGGGTGGTGGGAGAAGGGGCAAGGAAAGGACAGCCTGACATCCAAGGCCTGAGGTGCCCCTGGAGAGCAGGCCAGGAGGGCAGAAGGCTCGCCCCGAGTGTGTGTAGGAGGCTGCATCTGGAATGCAGGGACACGAAGGGACAGCTTCTGAGGCAGACTGGGAAACAGTAATGAGAACAGAGCTGTTTTTTCAAAGCAGCACTTGGATTGACAGCAAGGGCAATGTTTACAATCTGGGAGAGCTGCTGGGAGCAGGCAGAGGTTCAGAAGGGAAACTTCAACGCCTCACCTGCAGATGGGAGGTAACATCTCAGCCCCCTACTTCACAGCCGTGTTATGTGATGAGATCATGTCTGCAAAGAACTCCAACAGCTTGGAGAAAGCCATGGTATAAGACGCATCTTATCAAGATCACCCCGGAGCTTTTGGCACCCATTTAAAAAATGTGCCAATAGGAGTCGACCCGAAACCACAAGCCCTTCCATCAGCACTAACTGTTCAATCGCTTTGTCTGGAACGTGACACCAGCTGCTGTCTCTCTCTGGGTGAAGTGCCAGACGTGTCCAGGACTTCTGTACCTGCTAAACATCAGGGCAGTGCCAACTCCAGGGCCGACCATGTCAACAGGCGGGCAGATTCGAATTCTCTGTTTACTGGGCACCTAGAACTTCCAGATTTCTATGCTTATTGTGCTCCAAATTTAGAACTTAACCAAAAAAATCAACATGAGGAGACTGCAAATAATGACTCGTGTTCACAGGGATAGTTCAGATCATAAAACCTAATCACACTCACGAGCCAACTTGTTTACCAAATAAACGTTCAAACAGTGCGCGCCAGTCAAGGCCTGCCCAGCTCGCTCAGCGCATGCGCCCTTCGTACTCTGGCTCAGACGACGCTGCTAGACGCACACGGAGCTGCGTCTGAAAAGCGGAAGCAAGTCCAGAGTCATGTCCCCGTGCCTCAGGAAGTCAGCCGCGACACGCGGCCTCCCGTCACTGGACTGTCGCGCCTGGGCGGCCACCAGGAGCACAAACTCCACACGCAGCACCTGGGGCCCGCAGGGCTGCGTGGGCGACACCCTCTGCGGCTCTAGGGGCTCCGGGCCTAAGACGCCAGGCAGCGCTCGGAGTGCCCTCGGAGGAGAGGCGCAGGGAGAGGGGAGCAGTGCCCTTGGCGCACCCCACAGGCGTCCAGGCTCTGGGCTCGGCCGGCTGAGGGGAGAGGGGGCGCCTCTACCCAGAAGGCCAGCTGCCGTTCCAGGCACAGGTCAGGGACGGTGGTGGGGCCGGGGGGTGCTTTACATCAGGTATTTCTAGGTCACCCAAGAATGCCCAAATTCTGCCCCAAAGCCTAGGCACTCTTCCTGGGCGGTATGTGCGCGCACGCTGGTATATTTACGTGCCAGGTGTTTTCAATCTCTAAGCATTTTGCACGGGTTTCTGCATGTCAGCCCTCCTTGCCCTCTTCTGCACAGACACCCACAGCCCCCCAGTGACTTCTAGACTGTCTCCTTCTCCCCCCTGCAACCCCGCTTGCACTCCTCTGTACCCTGTGCTCCTATTACCCCCTGTCCCAGGGAACTTAAAGTCTGCCTACTGGACCAGGAGCCCCGTGAGCCCAGGGCCAGGGCCTTACTAATTTTTGTTTCCCTGGTACATTCAGTAACAAATACCTTTTGAATCAAACTAAAAAGGTGTATAACATATCTGTAATACAGAAAAGCAAACAAAGGAGAAACTGAGGGAGTAAGGGGATGACCTAATGAGGCCAGCATTAAAGTGATGTGGCATGTCTGGGGCCCAGGCGGTGACAAAGCAAAAGCCCACAGCCACCCACACAAGGACCACCTCACTCACATCAAATGTGAAAACAACGCATCATCCTCCAGCTAGTCACTAGGACCTGACGGACTGTGTCAGTACCGCCCCACAGCTTTTCTTCAGTGAATACCTTCACTCAGCGCTCCATGGGAAGCCTCGCCCTCCAAGGCAGATCTCAGAGGAAGTGGGCTCAGCGAGTCCCGTGGCCAGTGGGCCACCTGTCCCTCCCTGCATTGCAGAACAGGGCTTTCACTGAGCTCAAGGAGAAACGAGTGAGGTTTCCTCACCCAGGAGCCACAGGCACTGGAGCCAGAGCCAAGAGGGGCTCACGGGGCCCAGACAAGTCAGGGCTGCCGCTAGGGCAGTGGGCATCCACAAAGGGACTCCTGAGACATCCAGACTGCAGCATCCGCCTCTGGACCTTGAGGGGTATGGAATCCCCACATCCGCCCACTTCCGTCTGTCTGACCGCCCTTCCCCTTTCCATTCCCTATTTGTTCCATCTCAACTCTCCATTTCACAAAATTGCTCATCAATTTCCAATGCACTAATTAAGAAACGAAAACTACTGATCAGTCTGTTATCAAATTCATAATGAAATTACTGGAAGAAAAAAAACAAGATGTAACTAACAACAGCTGCCAGTGTGTATCAGAGGACTGTTGGGACTAAACTCCACAGGAGGGCGGCTCGGCTACAGACGCACACCTGGGAGCCTCAGAGCCTCAGACATGGGAGAGACAGTGGTCACTAGAAATTCACAGCATGGAAGCTAGAATGGGTAAAAGTTGATGTGGTCAAAAGCTGATCATGAATCCACTCTTCACTATAAAATTTAAATGGAAAAGAATTGATTTTCATGAAAAAGTAAAAATGGAAACTACTGGAAATTACATAATTTCTAACTAAACCCAGGTTGGGAACTGACAAATAATGAGAGACCTTAAGCAAGTCATAGCACTGAAGGTTCATTCCCACGCTCTGCCCAGCTCCACCCACGAGGGCTCTGCCGCAGACCCACACAGGACAGCCATGCTTGTCAGCTGGCTCAGCTCTGAGGCACATTCTTTCCCTACTGTCTGACTATCAGGCGACAAGACCAAATGGACTCTTACCAGGCAAGGGACCCAAAGAAGGCCCTGGAAACACTGGAGGTCGCCACAGCCTCCCAAACAACCAGCAATGACGAGTGAAAGCTCACGGGCACCTGGCGCACCTGTCCTGGACAAGCTGGCAGGAGGGTGAGAGACTGAGGCACAAAGCACTGCTCATTCCAAGCACAGCACCTGACCCAGGAAGGGCAGCAGGATGGCAGAGCTGTACACGTGCCTGGACGTGGAGGCCAAGCGCCTGGCTTCCCCCTCCGCTCAGCAGCATTCTCTTCCACCTCGAGGGCGTGCTCCTCACTGACAGGGGGCTCCACGGACTAGAGGGGAGATGGCGTGCTTCAAAACAGCACCACTGAAGGGTTAGCTCTTACAGTTCACGGAAGTATCTGAAGTGTCTCTGGTAAAGAATGTAAAGATTCTATCCATAGATTTTATACAGATTCAATATTTAATATTTCTAACTTTATATTTTATTCTTCTTACCATAATTATAAAAAGAAGTGTAATGAGTTCTTGAGACACCTCCAATCTCTCCGAGTTCACCTCAGGCTGCCACACAACTACTGTTACCTTCTGTGGGTGCTGAGACGCGAACAGGAGGCAGCCCTGCCCTAAAGGAAGGACGGAGCCAAAGTTTAAGGGGCAGGACAGTCAGGTATCTGTTCTAGTGTTTAACACTAGCAAGTGATGGACAGGTGTCTGTTCAACAAGGAAGTGACCGAATGACTGAATGAGACTCTGAGCTGGGATCAAGAACAGGAGGAAGGAGCTACAAGCAGAGTGAGACAGAAGATGCTGTGGGTTCTGCTGGGTAGGTTGCCACACTCCCAGAGTGTGCTAAGATGAAGATAAAGTACAAATAAGGGATGTACCAAAACACAGCTGAAGGGAATTTAAAACAAACAGTCAAAACAACAAACAATCAAACTATTTCCCCAAGTAAGTACTCTTCTATCACCCAATTTGTACACCTGGGCCATTCTTCAGGTGAGCCTCTTCTACAGAAGTTTACAAAATCTTAAAGCTGTCCTACTCTGTGTCTAATGTATTGATTACCACTTACCCATTGTTAACAGTCTAACGCTGAGCAATAGAGGGTTAACAAGACTTCGATAACTTTATGTCACCTATCAACATGCACCAAGAGAATCTTATATAGCACTCTAGAAAGCTTCATTTATGATTGCTTAATGTCTCCTACAAAAGTTATGCTGATCCACTAGGACCATGGTCACCATGTCCACAAGCCAGCCTTCTCTTCTAGACAGTCACCTGTGCTGGAGTTGAAGCCATCATATGAGGAGTGCTAGATCTAGTACAAGAGACCTCCAGCATTCAAACTAGCTTCATTGGTGACTACTTTATGCCACCTATTGCAATGGTAATAAGACTCAACATGTGCAAACCCAAACTCCTAACTTCACTCCACCCACTTCTTCCAGTCTTCCCATCTCAGTAAACGATGACTCCATTCTATCAACCTTGGAAGCATCCTGACTTTGAGATTTCCTTCACATCCCACATCCAATCGAGAAGCATTTTTTGTCAGCTTACCTAGATTAGAGTGGTAAAAGATTCTGGATGCTTTGAAAGCAGGAACATTCACCTTAGGTAACTCTCCCAATAGATTTCTCCTCTTACATTTTATCAACAAATTGTTGATAACTTAAAACTGGTTCTAGCCACAATAAATTCTGGAAACTGTGGGATTTGCCCATATCTTCTCTGATATGAAAAGGACTGCAATGGGGTAGTTTAACAATATGGCCAATTGGGTGAGGTGTGGGCACGTAGCCGAACTGCCCTACCCCTGCCCTGACAGAATCTCGGGCTGGTCCGCACCCCAGCTACAGAGCTGAGGCCTGTCACAGCTGCGTCACCACCAAGCACCCCTTCACCCCGTCCAGCTCCAGCCCTCGGTGAGCCTCCTGCCCAGCAGCCTTGAGGAGCCACCAGCTCTCTGGCCATCACAGGTTCCTGAAAGCGCTGCCCCTCCAGCCTGCAGCTGGCATAGAGCAGGAAGCCCACCGACCAGCACAGGGAAGGACTGGCGACCAGCTTTGCTCTTCCGTGGCTCCTACAACATCCAGAAACTGCAGCTGCCCCAGCTGAGGACTAGCCAGGTGTCGCCCCACCCACCTTCGCTCTCCTGACTGGGTCGCCCTCACTGGGGTGCACAGTCTCCATCGCCCCCAGGTCCTGGGGGAAGAGCTGTGGCAGACCTAGGCATGCTCCTGCCGTCAATGATTCACAGCTGACTATTTTATGGGCATCAACACAGGACCCACAGTAATTTAAATGCAGTGAAAAGTTATTATGCAGGAAGGAAGGAATTTCCTAGCAAGATCCTCTCCCTACCCCCTTCCTTATGGTAAGGAAGCATTTTTCAAATGTAAGTAAAGCCATTATCTCAACATTTTAACATTCCAACAATGAGTTTTGGCTGAAAACTGGAAATGTAGCACTTTGCCCTCATTAGGTCTACATGGGCCTCTTGTCTGTCTGCGTCTGCTGGTCTCTTCGTCTTTCTCATATACACTATCAATTTAGGTTCAAAGTTAAATTGGAGGAAAAGAGTCTCTGGCCATCGCTGGCTGAGGAGGCTAAGCTGGCCCTGCTGACCTGGGAGAGTCACAGCTTCAGTAGCTTCTGAGTGCCTCAGACAAGCCCCATCCCCGAAATAAATGGGCACCTTCTCTGCCTGACAAGGGAAAAGAGGACAGCATGGCCAACTTTAAATTGGGCAGTATTCCTGTTCTTCACCTTGAAAAGAAATCTGATCCAAAAGACTAAATTCCTTGAAGAGAACAGAGAAGGAAAACAAAGAACCAAGGAGCACAGTAATCCTGAGGGGCGCTCACAGAGAGCTCCAGACCCGCGTGGAAAGGCGCCTGGGAGGAGAGTGAAGCTGGACGGCGCTCCTGGGGCAGCAGGAGGTACCACTCCAGAGCCCACAGGCTTTCACAGGGTTTGCTGCTGCGCTGCATTCCCTGAACAAAATGCTTCCCAGAGTTCTTTTAGGAACAGGGTGGAACACAGTGTTTCAGTGCATCCTGTCACAGTGGTCGAGCCTCACTCAGAAACACAGGCCTTGGGCAGAATGTACGTGAATCATAAGCCAGCCCAGCTGACCCAGCCACCCACCATTCTTTGCATTCTACGTGTTTCCCAAAGAGAGTGAAAAGAGTTCTGCATGGGTTCTTAAACGCTTCTTTTTGTGTGTGTGCTCTAATGATGGCTGGAAAAATAAGGTGAAGAAAAAAACGGAAGGAACTTTTGATTTTTAGATGTGTGTGCATGAAAAAGAAATGAATCACCACTTCACATTAGTGCAACTAATAGAAACTTCAACCCCTGGTGGTGGCCTCTTAAAGGCTTGCTGGATGAAGCCACAGCACCTATACCTTAAAGTATTTATATAGCAAGTGACAGTGGGTAGGGGAACAGGTTAGCACTTTTGAGGGCAAAAAAAATTTTTAAGTAACTTGTCAGTAGAGAATGAAAAAGAAATTTGGCATAAAATTAAACAAACATGAAAAATTTTCAACCTTGCTAATGACCAAAGCAACACTAATAAAACAGCATTTTATAACTACTGTTAGCACCAAGTATACATTTATAAAATAAGTAATTATAAGTCATATTTTTGATCATCATATTTTTGGTGGCAATATAAACTATAAAACTCCTTTGAGGTAAATATTTGTTAGGTATCAAATACTTTCTATGACCACAATTCGTTTACTCCATAAATATTTACTGAGCATCTACTACTGTTCTTGACACTGAATATGCAGCAGTGAACAAAACCTGCAACTGTCAGTAGTGTAAACCACATGAAAAAATGCGCATGTACAAAGTTTTATGGCTCTTAGTATCGTAACTACATACAAATTAATTATGTCTATGAACAAGGGCTTGATGAGAACATGAGAAAAAAACTGTCGTTTGTTTTATGTTGAAATATACAATGATTTCCTCTCTAAAGAGGGTAAGGCAATAAGAACACTTAGGCAGTAATGGTGGTTCTCTGATAGGTTTGGAAGACGGTGGCATAGGAGGATCCTGAGCTCACCTCCTCCCACAGATACAACAAACCTACAACTACCTGTGTAACAACATCCTCTGAGAGAGATCTGGAAGCTGCATAAAAAGACCCTCCACAGCAAGGGACAACACAGACAGGAGTGGAAGAGGCAGAGATGCAGCCCTGCTGAGGAAAAAGCCATGCCCCAGCCACAGTGCTTCCCGGTCAGGGGTGATCTCAACGATACGGAACTTTTCCCGGAGAAGCAGGGAATTTGAGCTCCACATAAGGCACCTCAGCCCTTAGATCGAACACAAGAGACAAGATCCCATAATACCTGGCTTTGAAAACCAACGGGGTGTAGCCCAGGGAAACTACAGAACTTCAGGGAAAGGAAACCCTGCTCTTAAACGGCCCATGCACAGACTCACTCGAAAAGGAAACCAGCACAAACACACCAGATAGAGAAAGGCATAGTCCATTAGTAAAAGAGATTCACCTACTAAACTTGAAGTGCATCACAGAGAGGCATGAGGTGGTTGGGCCTACCCCCAGGGACCGAGACCCTGGCGGCAGCCATTATTGTGACCTAGATCAGACGTGCTGACACAGATGGTGGAAGGCACCATTTGAATCCTTCCTCTAGCCTGTTGGTGTGGGGCCTGCCCCATCCACCAGAGCACCCAAGGCAACTGAGCCCAGCCAGGGCAGGCAGCCCACCCTAGGGACTGGCCTCACCACCAGCAAGCCCGCAGCAGACTTGTACCATTTGGCCTCACAAACAGTCACACAGGGATCTGCCTTGCCTACCAACACCTGAACGGGTTGTGCACTGTGGTGCCTGAGGCCTACTCTACCCCTCAGTGCTCCTCAGGCAGCTGTATACTGCAGGACTGCGCATAGCCAGTTTTTGCCAGACGCCTACCCCCCAAAAGTGAGCTAGCTTCATCTGAAGCCTGCTCCACCCACTAACGCATCTGAGGCAACTGAGTGCTGCAGGGCTGTGCAGCCAGCCACACTGGGGGCCTGGCCTGCAGCAGTTCTGTGCCCCTGGACCCAGCAACCAGCCACACTGGGGGCCTGGCCTGCAGTAGTTCTGTGCCCCTGGGACTAATAACCAGTCACACTGGGGGCTGACTTGCTTACCAGCAAAACTGCAGTAGCTGTGTTCTAGTAGACTTCGTAGCCAGCTATGGTGGGGGCTTGCCCTGCCCAATAACGTGCCCATAGCAGCTGCATGCAGCTGGGCCTAATGACCAGCCAGCCTGAGGGCCAGCCCAGCTTACGTGCATACCCACAGCAATAGCAACCCCACCACAACAGAAGGACACACACAGCCCACATAGGGGACACCCTTGGAGCACTGGGCATGGGTGATGAGAAGGGAGCATGCTCCGGGGCCCCATAAGGCATCTCCTACATAAAAGCCACATTTCCAAAGTCAGGAGATGTACTTGATATACCTAATACATAGAAATAAACACAGAGAAGTAGGCAAAATGAGGAGACAAAGGAATATGTTCTAAATAAAAGAAAAGGACAAATCCTCAGAGAAAGAACTGAATGAAAGAGAGAGAAACAATCTACCTGATAAAGAATACAAACTAATAGTCATAAGGATGCTCACTGATATTGGGAGAACAATGGGTGAAGACAGTGAGAACTTCAACAAAGAATTGGAAACTATAAAAAAGAACCAATCAAAGCAGAAGAATGCAATGATGGAAATGAAAAATTCACTAGAGGGAATCAACAGCAGAGCAGATGACACAGAAGGACAGATCAGTGATCTGGATGAAAGAGCAGAGGAAATCACCCAAAATGAACAGAAAAAAGAATTAAAAAGAATGAGGACAGTCTAAGGGATCTCTGGGACAACATCAAGCATACCAACATCTGCATTATATAACATCTGCAGAAGGAGAAGAGAGAGACAAAGGGGCAGACAACTTATCTGAAGAAATAATAGCTGAAAACTTCTGTAACCTGGGGAAGGAAACAGACATCCAGGTACAGGAGGCACAGAGAGCATCAAACAAGATGAACCCAAAGAGGCCCACACCAAGACATATTACAATTAAAGTGTCAAAAATTAAAGATAAAGAGAGAATCCGAAAAACTGCAAGAGAAAAGCAACAAGTTACATACTAAGGAAACCCCATGAGGCTATCAACTGACTTCTCAGCAGAAACCATAGAGGCTAGAAGGGAGCGGTACAATATGTTCAAAGTGCTGAAAGAAAAACACCTGCAAACAAGAATACTCTACCCAGCAAGGTTATCGTTCAGAATGGAAGGAGAGAGAAAGAGTTTCCCAGAGAAGCAAAAACGAAAGGAGTTTATCAACCAAGAAAGCAATCTTACAAGAAATGCTAAAGGGACTTAAGTGAAAGAGAAAAGGCCACGAATAGGAATAAGAAAATTATCAAAGAAAAAAATATCACTGGTAAAGGCAAATATACAATAAAGGTAGTGAATCGACCACCTATGGAGCTAATAAGAAGGTCGAAAGACAAAAGTACTAAAATCATCTATATCTATGATAAGAGGTTAAGGGATACACAAAAATAGAAGAGGTAAAAGTTGGTATCAAAAACATAAAATGTGTGTTGGGGGTATAAAAGCGTAGGGCTTTTAGTAAAAGGTCAAACTTAAGAAACCATCAACTTAATATAGATTGCTATTTACATAGGTTATTATTTATGAACCATGTGGTAACCACAAACCAAAAACCCATAATAAATACACACACAAAAAAGAGAAAGGAACTCAAACGTAACACTAAAGAATGTCATCAAATCACAAGGAAAGAGAGCAAGAGAAGAAGAGAGAAGAACTACAAAACCATACAGAAAAAAAGTAAGAAAATGGCAATAAGTACATACTTATCAATAGTTACTTTAAATGAAAATGGACTAAATGCTCTCATTGAAAGACATAGGGTGGCTGATTGGATAAAAAAAAAAAAGATCCATATATATGCTGCATATAAGAGACACTTCAGACTGAAAGACACAAAGTGAAGGGATGGGAAAAGATACTCCATGCAAATAGCAATGAAAAGAAAGTTGGGGTAGCAATACTTATATAGACAAACTAGACTTTAAAACAAAAACTGGAGATCTCATCAAGATGGCGGCATAAGCAGACTGAACTCATCTCCTCCCATGAACACAACCAGCTTACAACTATTTTTGGAAAAATTACCCTGGATAGAAAACTGAAAACTGGATGAAAAGAACCCCTACAACAAGGGGCAGTCCTGACTAAGGCGGAAGAGGCAGAAATTCCTGCTGGAGAGGAAAAAAAGCCATCTTTGGGAGCAGCAGAGCTTCTCAGCTGGCCAGGCGCGAGCCACCCTAAGGTACGCAGCCCTCGCTGGAGGAGTGAGGTCCAGAGCAAGGCTGATACTGCTATAAGCATCCTTCAGACTCAGCCCAACTGAGACGGGGGTCTTACTGTCTGGCTTTGCTGGCTATTAACTGCAGCGAGGATACCCCCAGAAAAGCTATCGCCAAAAGCCGAAAAGACCCAGGTCTAAAAGGGCCCACGCACAAACTCACTTATTGCAGCAACCTAAAATCACCAGAGAGAAGGCTGACAGTCCTCTGGTGAAACGAGACTCACCTGGTGGGCTCTGGGGGCATCTTGGTGAGAGAAGCAACCTCTCCTGAGACTGAGACATTAGTGGGGGCCATTCTGAACTGGTCCAGGCAAGCTGATACAGACCCTGGTAGGTGCCATTGAGGTCCATCCCTTGGCCTGTTAGCCAAGGGGTCTGCCACGCCCACTAGAGCTCAGATTTAATCCAGTCCAGCCAGGGCAGGCAACCCACCCTAGGGACCAGCCCCACCTAACAGCAAGCCCTCAGGCTACTTTTCAGCTTGCATTGACGGGGTGCCTTGATCCTCTACAGGCAGGCAAGGGTGTCTGCCTCTATGGGGCAGGGCCTGTGTGAGGACCAGGTGAACTGTGGGGGGCACTGGTGGAGAGGTGGGGGCCTCTGCAGTGTGGCATTGGGGTACACTCCAGGGGTTGAGAAGTTTGCAGAGACCAGGACTGTGTTGACAGTGTGTGTGGTCCTGTGGGGGTTGAGGTTTATCAGAGACCTGTGCTTCACAAATAGCCATAAAAAGGATCAGCCCCACCTTCCAAAGCCTGAAACAATTGAGTGCTCCCTAGGACCAGCCCCACTCAGCTGCACTCCTAAGAGAACTGACAACAGCCCTGTAGGCCTGAGGCCTATAGCAACAGTAAGCCCCTGAGCCTAGCAACTAGCTACACTGGGTACCAACAAAATTAAGAGGAAAACTGCAATAGGAGTGTGCTGATAGACTTTGCAGCCAACAGTGCTGAGGTTCCCCAAACTGGATTTACAAACAGCTGGCCAGGGAAGGAAAGACTAGACTCCCTGGGTTCCTGCAGTGGGAGCAACCTGCCACAACAGAAGGACACATGCAGCCCACAAAGGGGTCACTCCTGGATCTTCTGGACTAGTGACAAGAGGGAAGCACACTGCTGGGCCTCTAAAGGCATCTCATACATAAGGCCACTTCTCCAAGATCAGGAGATATAGCCAACTCACCTAATACATAGAAATAAGCACAGAGAAAGAGGCATAATGAGGAGACAAAGGAATACTTTCCAAGCAAGGGAACAAGACAAAACCCCAGAAAAAGGACTAAATGAAACAGAAACAAGTGACCTACTCAACAAAGAGTTCAAACAAAATATCATGAGGATGCTCACAGATATTGGGAGATGACTGGATGAACACAGTGAGCACATCAGCAAAGAACTGGAAGATATTAAAAAGAATCAGAAATGAAGAATACAACACTGGAAATGAGAAATTCACTAGAGGGACTCAATAGCAGAGCAGAGGATGCAGAAGAACAGATCAGCGAGCTAGATGAAAGACTAGAGGAAATCACTCAAGCAGAACAGAAAAAAAGCATTAGACAGAATGAGAACAGTCTAAGGGAACTCTGGCACAATATCAAGTGTGCTAACATTCGGATTATAGGTATCCCAGAAGGAGAAGAGAGAGACAAAGGGGCAGAAAATTTATTTGAAGAAATAATAGATGAAAATTTTCATAATCTGAGGAAGGAAACAGACATCCAAATTCAGGAAGCACAGAGAGCTCCAAACAAGATAAGCCCAAAGAGGCCCACACCAAGACATAATTAAGATGTCCAAAATTAAAGATAAAGAGAGAATCCTAAAAGCAGCAAGAGAAAGGCCACAAGTGACGTATAAAGGGAAGCCCATCAGGCTATCAGCGGACTTCTCAGACGAGACCCTACAGGCAAGAAGAGAGTGGCACGACATATTTAAAGTGCTAAAAGGAAAAAACCTACAGCCAAGAGTACTCTATCCATCAAGGTTGTCATTCAGATAGGAAGGAGAGATAAAGAGCTTCCCAGACAAGCAAAAATTAAAGGAGTTTATTACCAAGAAACCAGTTCTACCAGAAATGTTGAAGGACTTCTTTAAGTGGGAAAGCAAGGACCACAAATACAGATTAAAAAAAAAATTATTATCAAAAAAAAACACCACCAAAAAAACTCCAGGCAATAAAATCACTTGTAAAGGTAAAAATGTAGTAAAGCTTGCAGATTAACTACCTGTGAATATGACATGAAGGTTAAAAGACAAATGTACTAAAATCACCTATTTCAATGATAAGAGGGTAATGGATGGACACACACTAAACAGGAGACGATATATGATTTGAAAAACATAAAATGTGGGAGGGGAGGGGTGAAAAAGTAGAGCTTTTAGAAATAGGTCAAGCTAAAGAGTCTATCAACTTGATATAGACTGTTATATACATAGAATATTAAATATGATCCTCACGGTAATCACAAATCAGAAACATATAATAAGTGAGCAAAAAAGTCAGACAAAAGAAATCAAACATATTACTAAAGATAGCCAACAAACCACAAGGGAAGAGAGCAAGAGAAAAAAGACAGGAACAGAGAAGAACTACTAAAACACTCAGGAAAAAAACCTAACAAAATGGCAATAAATACATATTTATCAATAGCTACTTTAAAAGTCAATGGACTAAATGCTCCAATCAAATGCCACAGGGTGGCTGATTCGATAAAAAAACAAGACCCGTGTGTATGCTACATACAAGAGACACACTTGAGACCTAAAGACACTCACAAACTGAAAGTGAAAGGATGGAAAAAGATATTCCATGCAAATGGCAAAGAAAAGAAAGCGGGGATAGCAATACTTATATCAGACAAAATAGACTTTCAACCAAAAACTCTAACAAAAGACAAAGAAGGAAACTACATAATGATAAAAGGAACAATCCAAGAAGAAAATATAACACTTGTAAATATCTGTGCACCCAACATAGGAGCACCTAAATGTATAAAGCAATTATTAACAGACAAAAAAGGAGAAATAGACAGTAACACAATAATAGTAGGCGACTTTAACACTCCACTTACACCAATGGATAGATCATCCAAACAGAAGATCAATAAGGAAACACTGGCCTTAAAGGACACATTAGACCAGATGGACTTAGTAGATATATACAGAACATTCCTTCCAAAAAAACCACAGAATACACATTCTTTTCAAATGCACATGGAACATTCTCCAGGATTGATCACATATTAGGACACAAAACAAGTCTCAATAAATTTAAGAAGGTTGAAATAATACCACGCATCTTTTCTGACCCCAAAGGTATGAACTAGAAATCAACTACAGGAAGAAAACCAGAAAAGCCACAAAAATGTGGTGATTAAACAAAATGCTACTGAACAACGACTGGGTCAATGAAGAAATCAAAGGAGAAATCAAAAAATTCCTGGAGACAAATGAAAATGAAAATACAACATGCCAAAATCTGTGGAATGCAGCAAAAGCAGTTCTAAGGGAAGTTTATAGCAATTCAGGCCTACCTCAACAAAGAAGAAAAGTCCCAAATAGAGAATCTAACACCGCATCTAAAGGTACTGGAAAAAGAACAACAAACAAAGCCCAAAATCAGCAGAAGGAAGGAAATAATAAAAATCAGAGCAGAAATAAATGAAATAGAGACTAAAAGAAAAAATTAATGAAACCAAGAGCTGGTTCTTTGAAAAGATAAACAAAATTGAGAAACCCTTAACTAGATTCACCAAGAAAAAAAGAGAGAAGGCTCAAATAAATAAAATCAGAACTGAAAGAGGAGATATTACAACAGACACATCAGAAATACAAAAGATAATAAGAGAATACTATGAAAAGCTATACGCCAACAAATTGGATAATCTAGAAGAAATGGATAAATTCTTAGAAACATACAACCTTCCAAAACTGGACCAAGAACAAGTAGAAAATTTGAATAGACCAATCACCATAAGGAGATCGAAACAGCAATCAAAAACCTCCCAAAAAATAAAAGTCCAGGACCAGATGGCTTCCCTGGTGAATTCTACCAAACATTCAAAGAAGACTTAATACCTATCCTTCTCAAACTCTTCCAAAAAATTGAAGAGGAGGGGAGGCTTCCTAACTCATTCTATGAGGCCAACATTATCCTGATACCAAAACCAGACAAGGACAACACAAAAAAAGAAAATTACAGGCCAATATCACTGATGAACATCGATGCAGAAATCCTCAACAAAATACTAGCAAATTGCACACAACAATACATTAAAAAGATCATACAACATGATCAAGTGGGTTTCATTCCAGGGATGCAGGGATGGTTCAACATCTGCAAATGTATCAACATGATACACCACATTAACAAAATGAAGAATAAAAATCACAGGATCATCTCAATAGATGCAGAGAAAGCATTTGACAAGATACAGCACCCATTTAAGACAAAAACTCTAAATAAAATGGGTATAGAAGGAAAATACCTCAACATAATAAAGGCCATATATGACAAACCCACAGCAAATATCATTCTCAATGGAGAGAAACTAAAAGCGATCCCTTTAAGAACAGGAACCAGACAAGGATGCCCACTGTCACTACTCTTATTTAACATAGTATTGGAAGGCCTAGCCAGAGCAATCAGGTAAGAAAAAGAAATAAAAGGGATCCACATTGGAAAAGAAGAAGTGAAACTGTCACTCTTTGCAGACGACATGATTTTATATCTGGAACCCTAAAGAATCCACTAAAAAACTTTTAGAAACAATAAAGGAATACAGTCAAGTCACAGGATACAAAATCAATGTACAAAACTCAGTTGTGTTTCTATACACTAACAACGAAGTAGCAGAAAGAGAAATTAAGAATACAATCCCATTTAAAATTGCAATAAGAAGAATAAAATACCTAGGAATAAACTTAACCAAAGAGGTGAAAGATCTGTACACTGAAAACTATAAAACATTGTTGAAAGAAATCGAAGAAGACACAAAGAAATGGAAAGATATTCTGTGCTCTTGGATTGGAAGAATTAACATTGTTAAAATGTCCATACTTCCTAAAACAATCTACAGATTCAACGCAATCCCTATCAAAGTTCCAACAACATTTTTCACAGAAATAGAACAAAGAATCCTAAAATTTATATGGAACAACAAAAGACCCCAAATAGCCAAAGGATCCCTGAGGAAAAAGAACAAAGCTGGAGGTATCACATTCCCAGATCTCAAAATATACTACAAAGCCACAGTAACCAAAACAGCATGGTGCTGGCACAAAAACAGACATGCAGATCAATGGAACAGAATCGAGAGCCCAGAAATAAACCCACACATTTATGGACAGCTAATATTCAACAAGGGAGCCAAGAGCATATGATGGAGAAAGGAGAGTCTCTTCAATTAATGGTGTTGGGGAAACTGGACAGCCACATGCAAAAGAATGAAAGTAGACCATTCCTTTACACCACGCATAAAAATCAACTCAAAATGGATTAAAGACTTGGGTGTATGACCCAAAACCATGAAACTTCTAGAAGAAAACACAGGCAGTACCCTCTTTGACATTGGTCTTAGCAGCATATTCTCAAGTACCATGTCTGACTGGGCAAGGGAAACAAAAGAAAAAATGAACAAATGGGACTACATCAAACTAAAAAGCTTCTGCACAGCAAAGGAAACCATCGACAAAACGAAAAGACAACCTAACAATTGGGAGAAGATATTTGTAAACCATACATCAGATAAGGGGTTAATATCCAAAATATACAAAGAACTCACACAGCTCAACGACAAAAAAACCAACAACCCAATTAAAAAATGGGCAAAAGATCTGAACAGAGATTTCTCCCAAGAAGATATACGGTTGGCCAACAGGCATATGAAAAGATGCTCAACATCATTAGCTATCAGGGAAATGCAAATCAAAACTACAATGACTCCAGTCAGAATGGCTATAATTAACAAGACAGGAAACAACAAATGTTGGGGAGGATGTGGAGGGATGGGAACCCTTGTACACTGCTAGTGCAAGTGCAAACTGGTGCAGCCACTATGGAAAGCAAGATAGCATATCTGAGGATATGGAGTATCCTCAGAAAATTAAGAATAGATCTACCATATGATCCAGCTATCCCACTGCTGGGTATTTATCCAAAGAACTTGATAATGCAAAGGTATAAAGATGCCTGCACCCCTATGTTCATTGCAGCATTATTCACAATAGCCAAGACTTGGAAGCAACCTAGGTGCCCATCAAGGGACAAATGAATAAAGAAGATGTGGTATTTATACACAATGGAATACTACTCAGCCATAAGAAATGATGAAATCTGGCCATTTGTGACAACATGGATGGACCTTGAGGGTATTATGCTGAGTGAAATAAGTCAGAGGGTGAAAGTCAAATACCATATGATCTCACTCATAAGTAGAAGATAAAAACAATGACAAACAAACACATAGCAACAGAGAATGGATTGGTGGTTACCATGGGGGGAAGGGGGGTAGGGCAAAAGGGGTGATTAGGCTCACATGTGAGGGGACTATATGGACTATAATTAGTTTTTGGGTGGTGAACATGATGTAATCTACACAGAATTCAAAATATATTATGATGTACATCCGAAAGCTATCTTATAATCCAATGTTACTGAAATTAAAAAATAAAAATAAAAAATTCCAAAAAAAAACTGTAACAAGAGACAAAGGCATTACATAATGATAAAGAGAACAATCCAACAAGACAATATAACACCTGTAAATATCTACGAGGACAATACAGGAGCATCTAAACACACAAAGCAAATATTAACACACATTAAAGGAGAAATTGACAGTAACACAATCATAGTAGGGGACTTTAACACTCCACTTACACCAATGGATAGACAGACCATCCAGACAGAAGATCAATAAGGGAACATTGGCCTTAAATGACACATTAGACCAGATGGATGACCAGATATACATAGAACATTACATCTCAGAACTGCAGAATACACATTCTCTTTGAATGCACATGGAACATTCTCCATGATAGATCACACATTGGGCCACAAAACAAGTCTCAATAAATTTAAGAAGACTGAAATAATAGTGAGCATCTTTTCTGACCACAACCATATGAAACTAGAAGTCAACTACAAAAAGAAAACTGGAAAAGTCACAAATACGTGGAGATTAAACAAAATGCTACTGAACAACTACTGAGTCAATGAAGAAATCAAAAAATACCTGGCGACAAATGAAAATGAAAATGAAAATATGACATATCAAAATCTATGGGATACAGCAAAAGCAGTACTAACCAGGAAGTTTATAGAAATATAGGCCTGACTCAACAAACAAGAAAAATCTCAAATAAGCAATATAACTTTATACCTAAAGGAAGTAGAGAAAGAACAACTAAAACCCAAAATCAGTAGAAGGAAATAAACAATAAAAATCAGAGAGAAAATAAATGAAATAGGGACTAAGAAAAAAACAGAAAAGATAAGTGAAACTAAGAGCTGGTTCTTTGAAAAGATAAACAAAATTGACAAACTTTTAGCTAGACTTGCCAAGAAAAAAAGAGAGAAGACTCATAAACAAAATCACAAATGAAAGAGGAGAAATTACAACAAATAGCACAGAAATACAAAGGATTATAAGAGAATGCTATGAAAAGCTGTATGCCAACAAATGGAAGAAATCGACAAAGTCTTAGAACCATACAACCTTCCAAGACTGAATCAAGAAAAAACAGAGATTTAAACTGACCAATCACCAGTAAGGAGATTGAAACAGTAAGCAAAAACCTCCCGAAAAACAAAAGTCCAGGACCAGACAGCTTCCCATGAATTCTATCAAACATTCCAAGAAGATTAAATACTCATCCTTCCCAAATTCTTCTCAAAAACTGAACAGGAGGGGAGGCTTCCTAACTCATTCTATGAAGCCAACATTACCCTAATACTAAAATCAGACAAGGGAAACACAAAAAGAAAATTAAAGGCCAATATTACTGATGAACATAGAGGCAAAAATCTTCAACAAAATATTAGCAAATCAAATATAACAATATATTAAAAGGATCATATACCATGATCAAATGGGATTTATTACAGAGATGCAAGGATGGTTCAACATTCACAGATCAATCAACATGATACACCACATTAACAAAATGAAGAATAAAAAATTACATGATCATCTCAATAGATACAGAGAAAGCATTTGACAAGACACAGCATCCATTTATGATTAAAACTTTGAATAAATTGGGTAGAGAAGGAATGCATCTCAACATACTAAAGACTATATATATGACAAACCCACAGCTAACATCATACTCAATGGAGAAAAACTGAAAGTTATCCCTCTAAGAATGGGCACAAGACAAGGAAACACACTTTTGCCACTCTTATTTAACATACTGCAAGTCCTAGCCAGTGCAATAAGACAAGAAAAAGAAATAAAAGGAATCCAAATTGGAAAGGAAAAAGTAAAACTGTCACTATTTGCAGATGACATAATTTTATATATAGAAAACCCTAAAGAACCCACGAAAAAAGTATTAGAAATAATAAATGAATACAGTACAGTTGCAGGGTACAAAATCAACATACAAAAATCAGTTGCATTTCTATACACTAACAACCAAATAGCAGAAAGAGAAATCAAGAATACAATCCTGTTTACAATCACAACAAAAAGAATAAAATACCTAGGAATAAATATAATCAAGGAGGTGAAAGACCAGTACAAGGAAAACTATAAAACACTGTTGAAAGAAACTTAAGAAGACACAAAGAAATGGAAAGTATTCCATACTCATGGATTGGAAGAATTATTTATTTATTTATCTATTTATCTATCTATTTATTTATTTTTGCTGAAGAAGAGTCACCCTGAGCTAACATCTGTGCCAGTCTTCCTCTATGTGGTATGTGGGTCACTGCCACAGCATGTCTGCTGACAAGTGGTGTAGGTCTGTGCCCAGGAACTGGACCCAGGCTGCCGAAGTGTAGTGCACCAAACTTAACCACTGGGCCATGGGGCCAGCCCCAGAAGAATTAACTTAGTAAAAATGTCCATACTTTCTAAAGCAATCCATAGATTCAATGCAATCCCTATGAAAGTCCCAATGAAATTCTTCACAAAGATCCTTTAGAAATATGCAACAACAAAAGACCCCGAATAGCCAAAGCAACCCCAAGAAAAAAGAACAAAGCTGCAGATTTCACACTTCTTGACTTCAAAATATACTACAAAGGCATAGTAACCAAAACAGCGTGGTACTGGCACAAAAACAGACACACAGAACAATGGAACAGAATTGAGAGCGCAGAAATAAACCCACACTTTTATGGACAGCTAATTTTTGACAAGGGAGCCAAGAACATACAGTGGAGAAAGGAAAGTCTCTTAAATAAATGGTGTTGGGAAAACTTGACAGCCACAAGCGAAAGAATGAAAGTAGATCATTATCTTGCACCATACACAAAAATCAACTCAAAATGGATTAAAGACTTGAATGTAAGACCTGAAACCAAGAAAATCCTAGAAAACATAGGCAGAATGCTCTTGACATCAGCCTTAGCAGTACCTCTTTGAATATCATGTCTCCTCAGGAAAGGGAACAAAAGAAAAAATAAACAAACGGAACTCCATCAAACTAAAAAGCCTCTGCATGGCAAAGGAAACCATCAATAAAACGAAAAGACAACCTAATAATTGGGAGAAGATATTTGCAAATTATATTATCTGATAAAGGGTCAATCTCCAAAATATATAAAGAACTCATACAACTCAACAACAATAAAACATCAGCCCAATCAAAAACTGGGCAGAGGATATGAACAGACATTGTTCCAAAGAAGATACACAGACGGCCAACAGGCACATGAAAAGATGTTCGACATCGCTAATTAGAGAAACACAAATTAAAACCACAATGAGATATCACCTCACGCCCACCAGAACAGCGATTACTAAAAAAGACAAGAAATAACAAGTGTTGGACAGGATGTGGAGGATTCCCACTGCTGGTGGGAATGTAAACTGGTGCAGCCACTATGGAAAACAGTTTGGAAATTTCTCAAAAAGTTAAAAATAGAACTACCATATGATCTAGCTATTCTACTTTTGGGTATTTATGCAAAGAACACAAAAAAAACACTAACTTGAGAAGATATATGCACCCCTATGTTCACCGCAGCTTTATTCACAATAGCCAAGATGCAGAATCAACCCAAGTGCCCATCAACTGATGAATGGATAAAGATATGGTATATATATATATATAGACAATGGAATGCTACTCAGCCATAAAAAAAGATGAAATCTTGCCATTTGCAACAACATGGATGGAACTATGTGAAATAAGTCAGAGGGAAAAAGTCAAAAAAGTCAAAAAAAGATGAAACCTTGCCATTTGCAATAACATGGATGGACCTAAGCGAAATAAGTCAGAGGGACAAAGTCAAATACCATATGATCTCAGTCATAAGTGGAAGATTAAAAACAACAACAAACAAACATATAGAGACAGAGAACAGATTGGTGGTTACCAGAGGGGAAGGGGGAGGGGCAAGTGTAAAAGGGGTGAAGGGACACGTGTACGGTGACAGATGGCAACTAGAGTTTTGGTGGTGAACATGACAGTCTACACAGAAGCTGAAATACAATGATGTACACCTGAAATTTATATAATGTTATAAATCAATATGACCTCAGTAAAAAAATTAATTAAAAAAAGAATACTTACGCATATGTCAAATTCTGTTATAATAAAACTGCCTATATTATCTAGCTGTGGAATTGTGAGCAGACGACAAAAATTCTCCAGATCACAGTTGAGTCCAATGAGAGGGCAAGGTTTCACAAGGTAATAACCCCAATGTTCCTGTCAACTCTAAAATTCCATGATTCTGTGGGATGTTTGCTAAAATTTTAAAGATTTTACTTTTGCTACTATGGAAATAGGTCAACAGGAGTATGAAAAATGCCATCGAAACTTAATATACCAAAATTCAGTTCACACACACACACATGCAGCTTCAGGGGCCCTAAATCCTATATTTCTATTCACGTATCCAAAAGCGAGTGGCACCAATGACTCCATCCCTGTGTGCACGGGCTGCAGCTCCTATCGGGGGGTGGCGTCTGTCTCCCCAGCCCTTTAATCTCGGCTGGACTGGGACTTGCTCCAGTCCATGGGATGACGCAGAAGTGACGCTCCGCCAGCTCTGAGCCTAGCCCTCAAGAGGCCTCTTTTCACTCCTCGGGTCCCTGGGTAGCCGAGAGACCCAGCCACCTCAGGAGTTCCAGCCTGCCCTGCTGCCGTTCTGACCTGAGTGATGCCATCCTGGATGTTGCGCACCAGCTGAGCTCTCAGCCGAATGAGCCACACAGAACCCAAGCAGACCCCACATGGAGCGGCAGACCTACCCAGCAGAGTCCAGCCACCCAAGAGGATCATAATAAATAATAAATTATTGTTATTTTTCAGCCACTAAAAATTCCGGGATGGTCTGTGACACAACAATAGATAACTGATAACGGACTCTTACTTCTTTTTCTGCAGTGTATAACTCAGAAAATATGTCCACCTGTTTATTTTATCTTAAACTTCAAGTGGTCTGAACTCCTAAACTTTTGCCCAAATAAACTTAATTTCTGTTAAGATCAGAAAGTTTTCTGAAAAGTTAAACTTACAGATACATAAGATTATTATTAATATTAACAGAGATTTAACAAAACCCCAAGAAAAAATATTTCTTCAGAAAATGAGAACATCATCCCAATATCGATTGCTAGTGTGACTGGTGAAGTTTGAGAATCTTAATAAACATGTTTTTATTCCAGTATAATCCATTAGATTATTCTAGTTTTCCTATAATGACCCTAATAATAAAACACTTACTTTGCATTTATTTATCATAATTTGGCTGCATATTCAGCAGCAAGTACAGCCTTTTTACATGGTCTTGCAACCTTGCAGGCCCTTAAATATTTGTTGAGTTCATATTTGATCACGAAATTATTATTGTATCTTTAAATGTTTTTGTTCTTAAAGCAGTACTAAACTCTTGGGTATGGCTATATGATGACTTAAATCCAATCTCTTTTTGAGAAAAATACACTCCTATTTTTTTTTCAATAATGAAAAGCAATAGGAAAATAGAGCATAACATACAAAAACACCTTAAAATGCTTCATGAAAGGATGGAAGAATCAATCTTTAACAGTACCCATGCTGTTCAGTGTCAGTGTCTTATAAAGGAGAATCATTGGGTCCGATCAGCACGTACATCTATGCACGAACTTGCACGGGCACAGTTAGCCCATGGTCTGGGCTTAGGAAACCAGCACTGCAGTGGGCTGTCTAGCCCCGGCCTCCCACTGCAGGCACCCCTGCGTTGTGGCTGGAAGCCCTTTGGCTCCAATGGCAGCAGGGGGCCATCCAGTAGCACCTTGGTCCAAGGAGTGAGAGCCAAAGTCCAACATGGGATGCACAGCAGCTCCACTGGGCAGGATCTGCTCTGGCCCAGCCACAGCACTCCCCCATCACACACTCCTGTTTTGTTTTGTTTTTTAAAGATTGGCACCTGAGCTAACATCTGTTGCCAGTCCTTTTTTTTTTTCTTCTTCTTCTCCCCAAAGCCCCCCAGTACACAGTTGTATACTCTAGTTGTAGGTCCTTCTAACTGTGGCATGTGGGACGTCACCTTAGCATGGCCTGATGAGTGGTGCCATGTCTGCGCCCATGATCCTAGCCAACGAAACTCTGGGCCACCAAAGCGGTGTGTGTGAACTTAACCACTCAGCCACAGGGCCGGCCCCTGACATTCTTGTTTTTAAGGAGGACAACGGGTACTCTAAAATTTGGCTTGTACAATTCACCAAAAAAATAAGCAAACACACAAAACCACGGGGCAGTCATCATGTGCCTCACTTCCACAAAGTCTCTAAAACAATCTCTATTGCCCATGGAAACAACGAAGGAAATCCAGACCATCACTTCTACGGACAGAGATAAGCCCCAGCATTCTGAGTGCTTGGGAGAGTGAGAAGCCTTTGGTAGATAGCACAGGAATGGTGCAATCCACAGGAAGGAATGTTGGTCCCACAGAAGACAGAATTCTAGGGAAAATTCTGGTAACCATCAGCCAGAGGGTCATGAGTAGGTAGAGGTCCATGTTTTCCCAACACAAAAGAAAACCTAATACTTGCACTTTCAAAGAACGAGCTGAAGGATGCCGGGGGGTGGGGGGGTGGGAAGAATTCAGAAGACAGCTCAACAAACTTTCCGGTAGACAGGAAAAGACTGTGTACAGAGACAATTTAGAAAGAACAGAGCCTGACTCTGACAGAGTGTGGTCTCAACTGGATAGATGCTGAGACCCAATGCCAGCCTTCTTGGCTCCCCTTGCTGGGCAGGGCTCAGGCTGGCCAGGGCTGCACTGACCCTAGGCTTAGGTACAGCTTTTTCTCCCTTTCAAGGCAGGTTCAGAGATCAGGACATGGGTCCAGAAGGAACTTAACTCTGAACCTCCAATGCTGCCTCTGACAGGGCTAGAGATCAAGACACTAAACAAAAGGTAAGACAAAGGCCACCTGCCACTTGTCTTCTGGTGCCTCGAAGGCGTTACTCAGCGTAAGGAGCAGAAGTAAGAAGGGAGTTAATTTGGAATTTTAATTCACACTCTTGTTGGGAACTCTACCTTCACAGAAAAAATGTGTTCATAAAGGAAAAGAATTCAGTTTCTGCCTCAGCCCATGATGCTTGAGGAAGAAAAATTACAGCAAGAAAAGCAATGGGCCATGGTCTGTGAGTGAGGCGGGGAAATCTGTCATCAGTGAGAAGAAAACATGCCCCAAGATGTGCATGTGGCTCTCAAAGGCAGCACTACCCAGCCCTGTCTCTAACGCCCACTGCACACATCCTTGAAAAGGCAAGTGGATGGCAGGGTCACTCCATAAGAACTGTTTGCCACATGAGTTACATACTATATGAGACTGAATTTATGAAGGACTACCCTGTGCCATGACTGAGCATCAAGATGGCCAAAAGATAAACCAGAGTCATCAAAGCTGAAGCACAGACAGCTTCGATGGGATTCTGGAAGAACACATATTTCTGGGCTACAAGCCAGTCCTGGCTCCTGCAATTAAGTCGGCTGAATATGTGGGAAGACTAGCTGCTCTTCCCTCCAGATCAGACAAATGCTGCCCGCACAGTTGTGCCATTAAGGCTCACTCACCCGAAAACAGCACATGGGCTCACCTCACCAAAACACACCGTTGTCACAGACCTTGAAGCTCGCTTTCTTTGCTTTTTAAGTGAGTAGCTGCTTTTGTCTTCTGTGTGTTCTGTAGCCTCCAGGTACCCTGCCTCACTCTGTTGGGGTGGGTCAGTCCACAAGCATCAAGGGGATGCAGGTCACACAGAGCTCTCTTCCGTGTGGCTATGTTTTTAAATGTTATAAAGCAATTGGGACGATCTAGAAAGTAACAGGCTCATCTAAGAAGGAAGACAGTAATCTGCTACTTTTACAAAGTCCCCTTGAAAGATACAGTATAATTTATTAAATACAGAGTAACTTATCAAAATGTATAAATATTTTAGTTATGAAATATGGTACTGAAAACTGAAATTCCCTGGCTATGTAGTTAAGGTTTTATGTATTTTTCATGAAAAGTTACAGCGTAACTTTGAAATAGATACATACTGGGGGTTTAACTTTTAATTCACATCTCAAAGCCTCAGAATCTCTGTAACAGTTTCCAATTCCCAACAATGGTTTAAAATCCAATCACTTTGTTTAATACTTGCCGGTGACTACCACTGGGGAAGAAACTACAGTGTGAAACCTTGGCACAGAGGCCATGCCCAGGGCTGTGGCTTTTACCCTGAGTGAGACAGGAGCCACGAGAGGTTCTGACCACGAGACCTGACTTCTGTTTTCAAAGGATCCTCCAGCCGCTCTGTGGAGAATAAAGGGGAGCAGAGGGGAGCCCAGCCAACAGGCTAGCACAACAGTGCAGCTGCACTGACGGGCCGTGCCTCCACAGCACAGCGACCGCGTACGGGTGCTCCTGGGACTCCTGCTGTGTTCCCAGGAGGGTCCCACAGCTCCAACGGGACCTCTGTTACTGGCTCCTCCTGCTCCAGACCACAGCCTTTTGGGGGGTCTCCTCAACTTGGGAGGGTAGCCTTCTGAGTATTGTTGGTATTGTGACACAAGACTGAGAGACACACAGAGCCGGGAACTGTGCATGTGGTCTCCAATTCTCAGAATAACTCTAAAATGTACATATTCATGGTTTCATCAAAATCAGGAGACTAAGGCTCAGAGTAAGTAATCATTTCCCAAATTTATACAGTCAGCAGTAAAGTCAGAATTCAAAACCCAAACAGCCAATGAAGTCCAACATCATTAATAATTATAGAACTGCATTTTTTAAAACAAGGGACCATTTCACACTCATTTGACTGACAAATATTTAAACTGTCTGACATTGCCAAGTATTGGCGAGGACAGAGACCTGCCCCGATAAGCTGAGGAGAGAAGTGTGGATGGGCATGACCACACAGGAGAACACTCTGACAATATCTAGTAAAGTTACAGATGCTCAATTCCCACAGCCCTGAAATCCCACTTCCAGGCAGACGCTAGACAGAAAGTCCCTGCATGTTCACCAGAAGACACAAAGAAGAGCATGCGCTGCGCTCCTGTTTGTACTGAACAACTGGACACGATCTAAAGTCCACGGACAGGACGATGGACAGAGAAGTGGTGTGCAATTACACAATGCAATACAATTCAAGAACTGAGATGAATGAGAGCCTCATCTATCAACATGGATAAATCTAGGAAAAAAAGAATGAAAAAAGCAAGTTGCAAAATCATATTGTACAGACTTTTTTTTTTTTAAGATTTTATTTTTTTCCTTTTTCTCCCCAAAGCCCCCCAGTACATAGTTGCATATTCTTCGTTGTGGGTCCTTCCAGTTGTGGCATGTGGGACACTGCCTCAGCGTGGTTTGATGAGCAGTGCCATGTCCACGCCCAGGATTCTAACCAACAAAATACTGGGCCGCCTGCAGCAGAGCACGCGAACTTAACCACTCGGCCACGGGCCAGCCCCATATTGTACAGACTTTTAAAAAAAAAACTTGTAAAACAGTACTGTAGATTGGTTATAGTGTGCATCATAAAATATGATGGGGAATGAGAAGATTAATTTGGGATGGCAGTTGCCTGGGTGGGGTCGGGGGGTGGAGCGTGAGACTAAAGAGCAGAGAAGCTCGACCACATGTGTAATAGTGTTTCTTCTAAAAGTCTCTGGAACAAATGTGGAAAAATGTTCTATATTCTCTCTACTTTAATAAGTGCTTGAAATATTACATCATCATCAATCAGCACAAAACATTTAACAGTAGAACCAAGGGCCAGGTTCTGTCTGTCCCATGGCCTATGGTCTCTCTTCACAATCCTGCCTCCTTATCCTTTGGGCCAGAAACTGAGTCCTATTCATGCCTGTATCCACTGTGTCTGGCACAGTGGTTTCCCCACCACCTAGCGAGCTCTGGGAAGGCAGGAACAAGCACCATTTCACATCTGACTCGGTGCCCTGGAGACCTTCTCAAAGTACAGAACGACCCACTCTTCCCTTGTACCTGCTCCTGTCTCCCCACCATCTCCTGTCATGCAACTAACCAGAAATCCCTCTTTCAAACTGGTTTAAATTCTGTTGGACAACTGGTCTCAATTTGGCTCAGCAAGTCATATCTAGCAACAAGACAGTTAATTAAAAGTATATCCAACCAGGGGTTGCTCATGGGTGAAAAATTACAAACAATCTGAGTGTCCCAAAATAACATCAATCAATCATTCAGTGTAATAAAACAGTGTTGGGAAAAAAATGTGTTAGAGAATAAAATTTAATGACATGAGGAAATACTTAGAATAGTCATGTGCCACATGACAATGTTTTAGTCAACGATGGACTGCATATATGACGATGGTCCCATAAGATTACTACCATACAACCTAGGTGGGTACTAGGGTATACCGTCTAGGTTTGTGAAAGTGCACTTACATAAGCTCACACAAACACGAAATCACCTAATGATGCTTTTCTCACAACCTATCCCTGTCATTAAGTGATGCCTGACTGTATACTGTTACATAAAAACAAACAAACAAACAAAAAGTGGGTAACATCAAGCCAGCCCTGGTTGCCTAGTGGTTAAGTTCGGCGTGCTCCCCTTTGGTTCCTGGGCAATGACATACACCACTTGTCTGTCAGTGGCCACGCTCTGGAGGCGGCCCATATACTGAAAAAAGAGGAAGATTGGCAACAGATGTTAGCTCAGGGTGAATCTTCCTTCAGCAAAAAAAAAAAAGTGGGTAACAAAACTATATATGGGACTTTGACTTATACTTGGTGCACTGATCACGCCAAATCACTGTCTCATTACTCTACCTACTTTTTCATCATAGCTCTTGTTTAACAATCACAGTGGTGAAGAAGGGATTTCAGGACCTTTTAGAACACAGAAACCTGATGGACGGGCAGCCACTGCCTCCCCATAAGAGTATGACACACCCAAGTGCGTGCTGTGAGCCCACAGGGCTGGAGAGGATGAGGCGTGGGGTGGAAAAGAGGGCGTGTTGCTGGAGGTCTAGATGCAGAGCTCCTGCGTCCTCAGGTGCCCACTCTGCCTGGCCCCCTCCCCTGGAGAGACTGAAGCAGAAGCTGTGGAATCAGACTGCAGCACGGCCAGGAGCAGATAGGAAGCACAGGCACAAAGCAGGATGAAGTGAGCCAGGACACGCTGAATCGACCGCGGCCCTCTGCCTTCTGCCCTTTGGCCCTCCGCCCTGCCTTGACTCCAAGAGCCACTCCCACTGCCCCACACCTCATAGACCTGAGGCTCTCCTCTGGAAAAGCCAAAGTGCCCCGGAGACAAGCCTCCAGATGGGACATTTGTGGGTCTGGCTCTCCACCTGATCACCCTGCCATGAAGCCCCAATGAGTAAGCCCCACCCCACAGTCCTTCCAATCACTCCCAAATGTAAACGATGGGCCCACATCACTGGATACTCAGGAAAGGTTTCCAACACAAAGCCAAAACAAACAAATCAAACAGCACATACAATGTGACCCCATCTTTGTAAAATGTACAAATCACAGCAGATACCAACATGTTCACGGCGGCTGCCTCACAGTGGTGGCAGCATGACGACTTTCCAGAAACGCACGTCAATTAACCACGTAATCATCTTCCCGCAGGACCCAGGGCTCTTCTCACTTCCTGCCGCTTCTTCTTTAGCTGCAATTTGGCAATATCTCTTTTCCTTCACTCCACCTTATCGAAGACTGAAACTGACTTCTAAAGATAATGAATACATGTCAACTTCTGGTTGAAAGTCAGAATCTACGCATCCTCTCCACCCCTCCAAGGGTCTCAGACATTTGCGAAATACCAACTCTGACATTTGGCCGCAAATGACCCGGCTGGAGGCAATGCTTCTGACTACAGGGAGACATGTTTTTAAACTGGCCGCTGTACCCACAAGCGGCAGAGAGCCAGTAAACTAAAATTCAGAAAATATACTTCACAACTCCTCAGGTCCATTAACATTTTTCTCTGAGAAAACGGCTCTCTGGCATGGCTGAGTGACTCCATGGGATGGAAAACTAAAACAGTGTTCGCATTACATGCTACTGCCAGGAGACCTTGCCCTAGTGGAGGAATTTCAAAAATCTGTTGTGCTTCTTGCTCAACGCTGGAAAATCTGGGGGCAAAACACCAGCTGGCTATTGTAGAGTTAACAAAGTTCCAAAAATGATAGAATGTTTCATTTATTAACATTTGCCAAAAGCTTCAACTCTTCCACTAGGAAATTTTCTAGTCAAATTTTCTACCAGTTTAAGATTATACTCTAAGGAAACTTATGCTGCTGTTGGACAGACCATAAATAGAAGCTATTGGCAGACTTAAAGGAAATGGGCAGGATGAGAGGACAATGGAATGAAGAGTGCGGAAGGGCCTGGCGCTGCTCCAGGCTCTCTACCTAAACCAGCTCCCTCAGCCCCACAGCCGGCCTGTGAAACAGGCGTCCCCAAGCCCCGTTTCAACGGTGGAAAAACGGAGACTAAAGCTGATCAGCAATTTACTTGGTCACAAAGATACCATGGATGAAGGGTAGTGGTAAGGAGAGGAGATGCTCAAAGTACTTGTTTCTATTACAAAGCAACCAGTTAAGGAATAGAGACATTTTTCAAGTCAGTGACTTTATGATCTCATATTTCATTCATTCACAACAGTTACTGAATAACCAAACAGTGAGAGGCTCTGCTCTAGGCCAGGGGACGCGGCAGTGACAAGCAGCCGAAAGTCCCTCCGCTCAGGGGGTCACACCCCAGCGGTGGGGAACGTCCCTCCGTCCTTACAAGGCCTCACTGCTTGCTCCCTGGCCAGTTAAACCGACCAGCTGCAGTGACAGGATACAGGGCTGCGTTCAGGGGCCACGCTGCTACTCACCAGAGCTACAGTCACGCGGTCAGTCCCAACTGGACCCGAACAGCTGTCCTGGCTTGATGTCTAACATTCTCCTTTCTTAGACCGTGAGCAATGTGCTTGAGGGCATAATTACACCTTATAAATGCAAAAATCAGTGTTTGCTATAATTCCAAAATCCATGGAAAGAGTCCAATTTTCTGTAGACAAGATCTAAAACAGACAGGAGAGGCAGCAGCAGGCTGGTTTGGAAGGCTGCACCAGGAAGGCTGGGAGTGACATCAGTCCTGACCTCTGTCTACAGGCCCCGACAGAGATCCAATTCACTGGTGCCCCTTCATGTCTATGCTGGAATGTTCTTTTCATTTACTCTCTGAAATGTCCTTTTTCTTGTCCTCCCATTAAGTTTGTATAGATAATTTAAAAATGAAATAAGGAAGTAGGATTAAAATGCTAAATAACTTAGGGGGGAAAAAAGATAAAAGAAAACTATTCTAAAAATCAAGAACAGGGCAATATGAGGTCTGTGACCCTGGTGCCCACTCCCTGGATGGAAGGAGTGGTGCTCACGCGGCTGGCAGCTTCCCTTCCTACTCGTTCCCTCACAGAAGACCGCAGAGGACGATCAGCGATGAAGCAGCTGTTCTCAGAGGTCAAATAATCCATCTGAAACTAATTGCAACGCTGAAACACACCAGCCAAAGAAAGTAGTAACACAACAGGTTAAACAAACACAAAAAGCCAATCCACACTGCTGTACAGTTTGGATTAGTTAAATACTGAAGCATGAACAAAGCTTAACCTTTGCTAGCGAACTGATAGGAAGGAAGTCTTTTTGAACAAAAATATATGCTTGATATTTATTAGGAAATTATACACCAGGAGGTTGATGAGAAGCCTTTCAGGGGGTGTGGGACTGCTCAGGAGGTGCTGCAGCAGCCCGCCACACTGGCCACGCGCATCTGCCCCAGAGTCAGAAGGCGCTGACAACTCACACAGGTTGTGCTGATTTCACTGAACTGGAAAAATCTCTTTCTACAGCCAGCACTGCCGCCATCAACCTTAAAGTCCAATATGAGCATCACAAATAAACATCACAGGGCCAAAGAAAGAAGGAACATGATGCTTTAAAAAGTTTACTGAGTAGTTTAACTCTACAGGTTCAACCAAATGAAAACCCTTTCTCAGACAGTCACAAATAACATAACATTCTTTTTCCAGCTGGGCAATCTAAACTATTCTAAGACCTTGTCTGTTTTATGACAATTTAGTCTTGAAAATGTACTTGTTAGCTGGCTGTAAACTCCAAGAGGGTCCATCAGGGCTATTATGTACATTATCGTGCCCCTGGGGCCTAACACAGTGCACGACACACACCTGCCACTACACAATATGTATGGAATAACTGACGTTAAGAAATCCTTCTGAGTTTCAAATTTATGGTGTCCTAGATAAAACTGCGTAACTCTCTTGACATAGTAATATTTAGATTACTACTGAAATGAACGATACTGCCCTTTGGCAAGCAGGGTTTAGTACACTTCTCTACCACTCCTCCTTCATCAAATTCCTCACACTGAGGAGTTCATACATCAGCTGCTCGTGGTAAAAGTCCAGACTGGCTGTAGAGATAAAGGCACAGGCAGCTACAGAACTGACCAGAGCAAGCAGAGGTGCTGCTTATGTTGGGCTAGGGTTTGGTTTTGTGCTGTTTCACCAGGATCCTGCCCTGGGAGAAGCCCCACGTTTCAGACTCAGGGAGGACCAGGATTGTGGCAGAGATTCGACAGCTTATCCTCTTGTGTACAATTTCTGAGATGTGTTGAAAGAAACATCCACACATAATTAAAAACATCTCACATGGCAAACAGTATAGTAATCCACACTATACACTTTAACTCACCTAAAACCCAAATAAAACTTACTTATAAACTCTTGTAATAAGAAGACAAGCAAAATATCTTCGGCTTCACTAATGCCCAATTTAAAAAATTTTCCCAGGTAGATGTTATAAGTAGAACTCAGGAGACTGTCAAAAATTAATTTTCTATAACCAGCAGTCTCCCATTTTATACCAGTTCATTCCTTTAGAAATGCCCGGGGGAAAAAAACTATCTTTCTTCGAATTTCACCCTCATCTTGCACCTAGAAAACATTAGCACTCTGCCACGAATACTGACAGTGAGTGCAGCCTTTTACGTGACTGCAAGTAAAAACCAAGAGTTTCTCTACACTAACAGCAGGCGCCTGGTTTGTTAATTTCACATTGAGAAAGCCAGAAAACCCCTCACTTCTAAAACTCCATACAATGCTTGAAGTAACTCTACCACGGGCAGAATCCATAACTGCCTACCTTGTTTCCTGCTGTTAAGTCCAGCTCCCTAAGACAACGGAAATCAAGACAAAGGACACCACCACGCACGACCCTCATCCAGGCTTTTATGCTCAGAAATGACTAATTAGGGCACCAAATTATTCATGAGAAAAAAACACGTCCCATACAACACGGCAAAACCAGAAACAAACTCGTCCTCATCACAAATGCTTCTCTCTCCGAGTTCCGAGGCATTTGAAGCATCACAGTAGCTACAGGCAGCAACAAACCACCAGGAGAGCCCTTCCACCAGGAGAGCCCTTCGAGACGCGCCTGTGCTGAAAGGCAGCCTGCACGAGGAAGGGAAGCTGAGTGGCTCCCGTCATCCTCCCATGCAGGAAGAATCAGCACACTCTCTCGAGCTGTGCTTTGTCATTTTATTTTTTCTATGACTCACAATTTCATGAAAACAACACTTACCCTTATTTACATGTGATGTGATTCTTTGTGTGGTTATTCACAACCCACAACCCACAAAATTGATTACTGGATCCAGTCAAGGATCTCACTCTGCAGTTACAAAAACACTTTACTGAAAATGCTTGGGTGCTGTCAGCAACAAACACCTTGCCTAAAAAGATAACTCACGTCTTCATACTAATAATGTGTGACTTTTGAAAATGCCATCCCTTCAATTAGCCTCTTCATATTCTCTCAATTTAAAGCTATCATGTAGCAGTGGGAAATTTAGCTTATCCAGTTCCCTCTTCTGGATTGATTTCACTTACACGTGGGATCATCAAGTAGTTGGTTGATAGATATGCAGACTGACAGGTTAAAAAGGTCTCTAAGAGGAGAAATCACAACAGATACCAATGAAATACAAGAGATCATAAGAGAATACTATGAAAAACTATATGCCAACAAATTGAACAACCTAGAAGAAATGGACAAATTCCTAGACTCCTACAACCTCCCCAAACTGAACCAGGAAGAAATGGAGAATCTGAATAGGCCAATCATAAGTAAGGAAATAGAAACAGTAATCAAAAACCTCCCCAAAAATAAGAGTCCAGGACCAGACGGCTTCTCTGGAGAATTCTACCAAACATTCAAAGAAGATTTAATACCTATCCTTCTCAAACTATTCCAGAAAATTGAGGAAGATGGAGTACTCCCTAACACATTCTATGAAGCCAACATCACTCTGATCCCCAGACCTGACAAGGACAACACAAAGAAGGAGAACTACAGGCCGATATCACTGGTGAACATAGATGCAAAAATCCTCAACAAAATTCTGGCAAACCAAATACAGCAATACATCAAAAAGATTATACACCACGACCAAGTGGATTTTATACCAGGGACACAGGGATGGTTCAACATCCGCAAATCAATCAACGTGATACACTACATCAACAAAATGAAAAACAAAAACCACATGATCATCTCAATAGATGCAGAGAAAGCATTTGACAAGATCCAACATCCATTTATGATAAAAACCCTCAATAAAATGGGTATAGAAGGAAAGTACCTCAACACAATAAAGGCCATATATGACAAACCCACAGCCAACATCATACTCAATGGACAACAACTGAAAGCCATCCCTCTGAGGACAGGAACAACACCACTCCTATTCAACATAGTACTGGAGGTGTTGGCCAGAGCAATTCGGCAGGAAAAAGAAATAAAAGGAATCCAAATAGGTAATGAAGAAGTAAAACTCTCCCTGTTTGCAGACGACATGATCTTATATATAGAAAACCCCAAAGAATCCATAGAAAAACTATTAAAAACAATCAACAACTACAGCAAAGTAGCAGGGTATAAAATCAGCATACATAAATCAGTAGCATTTCTATACACAACAATGAACTAACAGAAAAAGAACTCAAGAACTCAATCCCATTCACAATCGCAACAAAAAGAATAAAATACCTTGGGATAAATTTAACCAAGGAAGTAAAGGATTTATACAATGAAAACTACAGGACTTTCTTGAAAGAAATTGACAATGACATAAAGAGATGGAAAGACATTCCATGCACATGGATTGGAAGAATAAACATAGTTAAAATGTCCATACTACCTAAAGCAATCTACAGATTCAATGCTATCCCAATCAGAATCCCAAGGACATTCTTTACAGAAATTTAACAAAGAATCCTAAAATTCATATGGGGCAACAAAAGACCGTGAATTGCTAAAGCAATCCTGAGTAAGAAAAACAAAGCCGGAGGAATCACAATCCCCGATTTCAAAGCATACTACAAAGCTACAGTGATCAAAACAGCATGGTACTGGTACAAAAACAGGTCCACACATCTATGGACAGCTAATCTTCGACAAAGGAGCAGAGGGCCTACAATGGAGAAAAGAAAGTCTCTCCAACAAATGGTGCTGGGAAAACTGGACAGCCACATGCACAAGATTGAAAATTGACCATTCTTTTTCACCACACACCAAAATAAACTCAAAATGGATCAAAGACCTAAAGATTAGGCCTGAGACAATAAGTCTTTTGGAAGAGAATATAGGCAGTACACTCTTTGACATCAGTTTCAAAAGAATCTTTTCGGACACTATAACTCCTCAGTTGAGGGAAACAATAGAAAGAATAAACAAATGGGACTTCATCAGACTAAAGAGCTTCTTCAAGGCAAGGGAAAACAGGATTGAAACAAAAAAACAGCCCACTAATTGGGAAAAAATATTTACAAGCCACTTATCCCACAAAGGGTTAATCTCCATAATATACAAAGAACTCACACAGCTTAACAACAAAAAAACAAACAACCCGATCAAAAAATGGGCAGAGGACATGAACAGACATTTCTCAAAAGAAGATATAAGTATGGCCAATAGACACATGAAAAGATGTTCATCATCGCTAATCATCAGGGAAATGCAAATCAAAACTACACTAAGATATCACCTTACACCCGTTAGATTGGCAAAAACATCCAAAACCAAGAGCGACAAATGTTGGAGAGGTTGTGGAGAAAAAGGAACCCTCATACACTGTTGGTGGGAATGCAAACTGGTACAGCCACTGTGGAAAACAGTATGGAGATTTCTCAAAAAGTTAAAAATAGAAATACCCTATGACCCAGCCATCCCATTACTGGGTATCTACCCTAAGAACCTGAAATCACAAATCCCAAGAGTCCCTTGCACCCCTATGTTCATCGCAGCATTATTTACAATAGCCAAGACGTGGAACCAACCTACATGCCCAGAAACTGACGATTGGATAAAGAAGATATGGTATATAGACACAATGGAATACTACTCAGCCATAAAAAAAGACAAAATTGGTCCATTTGCAGCAACATGGATGGACCTCGAGGGTATTATGTGAAGTGAAATAAGCCAGACAGAGAAAGATGAACTCTATATGACTCCACTCATAGGTGGAAGTTAACATATTGACAAGGAGAACTGATTGGTTACCAGGGAAAAGGGGAGGAGCGGGGAGGACACAAAGGGGGAAGTGGTGTACCCACAACATGTCTAACAATAATGTACAACTGAAATCTCACAAGGTTGTAATCTACCATGATACTAATAAAAAAAAAATGCAAAAAAAAAAGTCTCTAAAATCTAAGACATTCCCTCAGGTATGTGTAAAGTATTTAGAATTCAACGAGAAAGTAAACATTTGTTTAAATACTCCTTACGGAAATAAATGAAGGCAAGTTTCTTCCTGGTTTGGAATGGACAGTCCTACCCACAGCATTTGTTAAGTGTGGGGTGTTGGGCTCTGTCTGCAATGGCGTTGAAGGAATTTACTACTACGAAGTGATAAGGCGTTGACACCGAAAACAAAACCATGCCACAGGGCAGATGCAAACAGTGTGTGAGGGCGCAAGGGTTCAGAAGGGGCAGGGAGGGTTCTGGCAGGATCACCTGGCTTCGATGGAGGAAAGGCAGGAATCACCACGGCTGACCACACCCTGCTCGGGCAGCAGGGGGGCAGGAAGGCTGAGGTCACGTTTCTGGTATCTGTCACCCAGATGCCCAAGAGTGATACGATGTTTCATACCAATACTCTCAGAAAACAAATGAGTCACTCTTTCTAACTTTCCTTCCTACTTTTCTGCAGCAACCCTTTTACCCAGCCTGTCCTGTTAGTGGCCCAGGGGTAAGTAGGTAGGAGCCACGTGCCCCGAGTTTGAACCCTGGATCAGCCTCAGTCTACCTGTGCAGTCTGAGGGACATTCCTTAGTCACCCTGTCACTCTTCCTCCTCTGTCAAGTACATTTAACAAGCACACCCACCTGTAGTTTTTTCACACCTACCTCTTACTATGTCTTAAGCACTTAGGATGGTGCTAGCGAATGTTAGTATTATAGTAACAACATGCAGCTAAAAGGTGGTTTTCGCTGAACTGTACATTTAGAAAAATAAAATCATGTTGTATTTTTGCTTGAACTTTTAATGAAATATTTTTAGTTTCTCAAAAAACACCTTGTTTATTTGTTTTTCCATTGGCACACTTTTCCACACAACAGGGAACCTGCGTTTTCTTGTTCACGGCTTCCCACTCCACCAGAGTAGCGAAGGGAAGATGTGTGTCCGTCCTTTCCCTTCCATACAGACCCTAAAATCAATCAGTTTACCAACAACACACCTGACGCAGAACACAAACTCCCACTGTGACAGAGAGCCTGCCAAGATTTTCCACCAAAGCGGCAAGGAATTTCTGGCGTTTGCAAGTCCCGCAGCCCGTGTCCCAGGGGAGCGAAGATCCCAAAGTGGCTGGCTGTTCAGAGCGGCCGCCGAAAGTTCCAGACGCAGAATGCAAACCACAGAGCCCGCGGCACAGCTTCCGGGCACGGGGCAACCGACTGGGGGTTCCTCAGAGGAGCACGTGAGAAAACCAACCTCCATGAAAAACAGCATTTGCAGTTCACGAGACCCACTTTCTACTTACCACAGAAACGTTAAGGGGAAAAAAAATCACCACTAATTTCTGTCAAACGCAGCCAGAAGGTCACAAACAATGCCCCCCCCCGTAAAACACGGCACCCCGGCCTCCACCGCGGGGGCGGCGAGAGCCATGCCCGCAAGGCCGGCCGCCTCCACTGACGGGACCCGCCTCCACCCGGGCTGCCCTCCACCAGGAAGCACGCTTCCAGAGAACAGCGTTTCCGCCGCGCGCCTGCGACAAGCTCCCCCTGCCCCGCACGGAGCAGGCGGCCGCTTCCACACACGCAAGCCGAAGCCGCGGCCAGGCCTGCCTCCCGGCGCCATGGCCCCCGGCCCCCGGCCCCGAGCGGGCGCCCTTCGGCGGAGCCCACGACGCGCGAGTCAAGCCTTCTGCTCTCTCCGTTCACTCCTCACGCCACCCAGCAGTGAGGAAGGTGTCCTCGATTTTTTTCAGAAACTCAAAGGCGTTTCCTGAGGTGACGCCTGGGGCTTACTGTGTACATCAGATACGCCCGTGAAAACACTTTCCGTTCGAGAAATCTTGTAAGGGGAGCCGGCAGTGAGAAGGACGGCTCCTGCGCGCCTCGCCCAGCGTCAGCGCCGGCCGCGCGCCGCCCACGCCCCGCCCGCGCCCCCGCCCCCGCCCCCGCACTCTGTCACAGTAAAGGTTCCAGCGAACACAAAACCCTTTTCCAAGCTTTTACTCCAATGTGCTTAAACGTGACAACGTCCACACGCTCAGTTTTCCTACCGTCCTCAGTAGAAACTGCCCAAGCCTCGGTCACCCGCCGTCCCGCAGGCGCCCCACACCCCACGCCCGCCGCCCGGAGCCCCGCCGCCCCGCCCCGCCCCAACCCGACCCCGCGCCCACCGTCCCAACAGCCCCGCGCCCGCGCCCACCGTCCCGACAGCCCCGCGCCCGCGCCCACCGCCCCGCACGCGCCACCGCCCCTGCCGCCCAGCCGCCCCGTGCTTTCCGTACTTTCGTCCTCAAATCAGAAGAGCTACTTCATTTGTGACACTAAAGTCATTGGGATAAAAGTGAAAGAGAGAGATGACACAGCTGAGAAGACTAGTCCAGGGGGTTGTCAAACTGGTTGAGGAGTTTGTAAAAATACTGATGCCCAGAACCCACCCAAGACAAACTAAATCACCACGGCTGGGGCGGCCGCCCAGGCCTGTGAGCAAGTGGATGGGAGAGAGCGGGCGTGTGTTTGCTCACGCGCGTGTTTCCAGAGTTCCCCACTGGTCTGTCGCTGTCAGGGTTGAGAGCTGTGACTCCATTTCACACGTTGCCCTCGACGCTCCGGACTCCCCCACACCCGGCCCCTCTCCCTCCACGGCAGTGGAGCCCACCGCCCCACATCTCCCCTCCGACTGCACCGCGAGAGAGCGCCTCCTCTGACACCACAGGTGGGTCCACGTGGCCTGCTCCCCAGCTCCAGCCACAGAGAATCAATCTCGTCTCCTTCGCAGATGCTTGAAGAGACGAAGTGAGCCCCACCACAGCCAGAGGAGAGCTTAGGAATCCCGTGTTTACTACCTGGTCAGAGAAACGGAATACTCAGCTAAGCAGGGGACAGAGCTGATGGCTGTTACAGACACAAACACCGTCAACTTAGTACGAAAGTGGGGGTTTCACTGATGTGCTTTCGAGAATTGAAGTTGACAGAGAGAGTTCTTCACCCTAACTGAGAATAAAAGATCCTCAGTGTATTCACAAAGGGATTTTCCAGATAACTCTTTCGGGGAGAAAAAAGCCACAATGCCCTGCTTTAATAGGAACAATAACCTTTTCTGGGACACGTCTATTAGCTCAATTGTATACAAAAAAGTAAGTATAAAAAATTTCCGGGGCCGGCCCCATGGCCCAGTGGTTAAGTTTGCACGCTCAGCTTTGGTGGCCCAGGGTTTTGCCGGTTCGGATCCTGGGCGTAGACTCAGGCCACGCGGAGGTGGCGTCCCACATGCCACAACTAGAAGGGCCCACAACTAAAATACACAACTATGTACTGGGGGCGGGGGTTGGGGAGAAAAAGCAGGGAAAAAAAGGAGAAGATTGGCAATAGTTGTTAGCTCAGGTGCTAATCTTTAAAAAAAAAAAAAAAAATCCAGTTTTACTCTCCAGTTGGATGCTTTGCCAGTGGCTGGTGTTTTATACTCCCCTCACCCAGGCATTTTTTAATTCTGTTTTTCCCTTAACATCCGTGGTGCATTGCCCTCAAAGTGCATTGTAAGTCACATAAAGCAAGACAGAACTTTTTTTTCCCCCTCTAAACAGCCAACTTGCCCCAATGTGGGAATGATAATCTTTTGTCTGGGTGTCCTTTGTCATAATAACAGCAGTAACAATAGTAACAATTACTATTACTACTCCTGTTACTATCTTTTAAATTTTTTAATTTTTACCTTTTGACTCCCTTCACCCATTTTCCCCACTTCGCCACCCTCTGCCTCTGGCAGCCACCAACCTGTTTTATCTATGAGTTTGGGTTTTTTTCTCTTTTGTTATAGATTCCACATAGAAGAGAGATCATATGGTATTTGTTTTTCTCTGACTTATTTTACTTAGCATAATGCCTCAAGCTCCATCCACGTTGTTGCCAACAGGAAGATTTCGTTCTTGTTTATGGCTAATATTCCATTATATATAAGTATATATATATATCTCACAATTTGTTTAACCATTTTGATCTTCTCTTCCTTTAGCAAACATAGGAGGCAGTGGAGCACCAGGTTTTGTGCTCCCAACAGCTTAGAGGAAGGAGTGGGGAGTCTCTGGAAGGAAGATGGTTCAGGTCCCTCCAGCTAGGGCTGCCTGCCATTGGTAGTACAGCGTCCCGAGCAGGACTGCATGAGGCAGGCCAGCAGACGGCCACAGTGGCCACCCCACCACCGTGGAGCTCCCCTCACTGCTGTGTCAGGCGAGTGGCTGTGCTGGGGCTTGGGGTTTAGGCTCTATTAGACCATACTTCTCCCTGTGTCAACACTGAACCAGAGCTGTAAGAAAAGGCTCAGAAGTCACCCAAAAGCCCTGGACCAGCTTCCAAATGGGAAGAACAAGTATTGGCTTCTACTTTTCAAGGGAAGCTAAAATCCCAAATTTTAATGTGAAAGCTCCTGGTTTTTGAAAGTTGGAAACAAATTTTTTAAAAAATTGTAAGACACCGTGTGGGGTAGAATAAAACAGAACTGTAAAAGAAAGAAACCCCTAGGCTTCCCGTCTGCGACCTCTGCTTTACACAGGCTGGAACCTTAGGTGCCAAGTGCACTCAACGGCCTTTGACTGCCTGTAGCGTGAACCTGGATTCATTCAAAACCATCCGCTCAGCATAACCAGGGCATGTTAGGTAGTGAGTGACATTCCTAACGAGAACATTTAGTTCCTAAGTCTTCTGAAATGGAGGATCAACAATTAAACAAGATCTTAGAATTCCAATAGGATAGGAGGGGGGTCCAATTAATGACACATTTGGTGCTATTGGCTAAGAAAAAAAAAATCAGGGGACTTTAGACAAAAATAAAGCAGGCATCCTGGCATCCCCCACAGCGAGTTTGTACACCTTCACGGAGAAGGGTAAACATTTAACTGAAAAATAAAATGTCAATTTGAAAAATGACATGAATGGGCTTAAACACAAGAAGAAAAAGAAGTGCAATATGGACAGCAGCAGCAACTCATGAAATGATAAACCTAAAGCCTTTAGTAAAAATCAAACAGCTGGCAAGATTACAAAACAATAGGATTCTTGTCTTTTGCTTTTTTATAAAATGTATACATACAAAAAGATTGAAGGTCTATCTATCAAAATATTACTGGTAGAAAATTTAATCTGACCAGTGGTTGTCCTTCAGCGGTAAGCTTCTCAACTGCTTTTGTTTTCTTCATCTACATTTCCTAAAATTTTCTGTAATGAACATATGTTACTGTTTTCAAAACAACAAAATGATAGTAAGTAGTAACAAAATTATGAAAGTTACCCTAAGTTGGCTGAAGTTTTCTGAGGACAACTTCAGGGCAGGTGGTCTGGGCAGGGCCCGCCTGAAGGCCGCTGCTGCGGGAGCTCTGGCCTGAGTTAACTCAAGCTGTTTTAAAATTTCCACCAAAAGTGTAAGAAAATGCTAGTGGCTACACATCCTCACCAACACTTCGTATTATCAGGTGCCAATCTTAAAAAAAAAAAAAAAAAAAAATTATATATATATATATATTACCCTTGCTAATGAGTATGTAGTGGTATCTCACTGTGGTTCTAATTTGCATTTTCCTGATGACTTACAATGTTATTTTTTCATGTGCTTCTTAGCCATTCTTGTATATTATTTCATGAAGCGTCCGCTCAAATCTTTTGCGCCTTTTTAAAGGTTTGTCAATTTACTGTTGAATTGTAGGAATTCTTTATATATTCCAGAAACAAGTCTGCTGTCCAATATATGTATTGGGAATATTTTTCTTATTCCAGGGATTGGCTTTCTGTTGTTTTAGTGATGTCTTTTGAGGAACAAGATTTTTAATTTCAGAAAAGTCACATTTATCAACTTTCCTTTTATGATTTATGCTTTTTATGTTAGATCTAAGAAATTTTTGCCTTTTTCAAGACTGCAAAGATTTTCTCCTATGCTTTTTTTCTAAAAGTTTTCATAATTTGGTATTTAGGTCTATAATTCATTTCGACTTAATCATTGTGAATGGTGAGAGAGTAAAATGTTATTTTTTGTCCATTAGGATATCCAGTTACCCTAGCACCATTTGCTGAAAAAACAAAAAACAAACAAAAACCCCTTTCCTTCCTTGTTGAATTCCCTTGGTACCCTTGTTGAACTCGACTGACTATTTAAGTGTGAGCCTATTTCTGGACTCTGTCTTCTGTTCCACTGATCTGTGTATCTATCCTATGCCAATACCACACTGTCTTGATTATTGAAGTTCTGGTGTCTCCTCTGTTATACTCTAAAGTTTTGACTAGTCTAAGTCTTGAAATTAGGTAGTTTAAGGATTCTACCTATGTTCTTTTTAAAATTGCTTTTGCTCTTCTAGGTCTTTTGCAGTAACATGAATTTAGAATCAGCCTGTCAGTTAAAAAAGAAAAAAAAAAAAAGACCGCTGTGGCTTTATCGTGTTAAATCTATACATAAGTTTAGGGGGAACTGCCATCTTAACAATATTGTCTTCCAACCCACGAACATGGTACATTTCTCCATTTATTTAGGTCTTCTTTAGCTCATTCAGTAATGTTTTGAAGTTTTAAGTATACAGGTCTTGTACATATTTTGTTAAATTTATCCCTAAGGATTTCGTATTTCTAAATGCTGTGTAAATGAAATCACATTTTAAATTTCAATTTCCAAGTGTTCACTGCTAGCATACGAAAAAAACTATTGATTTTGCATATCAATTTTGTATCCTGTGACTGTGCCAAATTATTATATAGGAAATTATTAGTTCTGGTAGCCTTTTAATAGATTCCTCAGGATTTTCTATAAAGAGGATCATGTCAAATGCAAATAAAGACAGTTTTCCTTCTTTCCAAATCTGTGTACTTTTCTTTCTTTTGTTTTCCTTGATGCAGTGGCCAGGACCTCCACAGAAGCAGAAAGTGGACTTCCAGGCTTTATCACCAATGTGTGAGGCAGGGTATTCAGTTTTTCACCATTAAATGTGATGTTAGCTGTAGATTCTACACAGATGCCCTTTAGCAAATAGAGGACGTTCTCTTTTATGCCCAGTTTGGTGAGAGTTTTTGTTACAAGTGGCTGTTGGATTTTGTGAAAAGCTTTCTCTGAATCTGTTGAGATGGCTTTTACTCTCCGTTATGTGGCGTTACTCTTCATTTTGTTGATATAGTGAATTACATTGATTTTCTAATGTTAAACCAACCCTGCATGTCTGGGAGAAATCCCACTTGGTCCTGATATATTATCTTCTTAGTGAATGCCATTTACTAATATTTTGGTTAGGACGTTTGCATGTATATAGCATTTAGAAAAGATACTGGAATTTTGGTCTGTAGTTTTCTTTACGGTGGCTTTGTCAAGTCTTGATATCAGAGTATACTGGTCTCATAAAATTAGTTGGAAACTGTTCTTTCCTTTATTCTTTGAAAGAGTCTGACTAGGATTACTATTATTTCTTCCTTAACTGTTTAATGGAATTCACCAGTGAAGCATCTAAGCCTGTAGTTTTCTTTGCAGAAAAGATTTTAATTAATTTCTTTACTAGATATTGAGCTATTCAGATTTTTCTGTTTCTTCTTGTGTCAACATTATTTTTGTCTTTCAAGAAATTTGTCTATTTTATCTAAGTCATACTTATTGGATAACAAATTTATTGTTTATATACCCTTTATAGTTTTTTTGATGTCTCAGGATCCATAGTGGTATCCCTTCATTCACTCCTGAAATTAGTAGTTTGTTTCCTCTGTTTTTTTTCTTGCTTTTTTTTTCTTATTGACTTATTTGGGGGGTGGGTAAGTTTAGCTAGAGATTTATTACTCTTACTGATCTTTTCAAAGAGTCAGCTTTTGGCGTCACTGGTTTTCTGTGTTGTTTCTTATTTCTTCTTTATTGCTTCCTTTCTTTGACTTACCTTGGGTTTAATTTACTGTTCTTTTTCATTTTAGACTTTTCTTCTTTTCATGATAAACACTTAAAACACTATATATTTCCCTCTAAGATCTGCTTTAGCAAAAATTCAAAAAGTTTGATATTTTGTATTTTTATTATTAATCAAATGAAACATCTGATAACTTCCTTTGTGATTTCTTTTTTGCGTGATGACTTGCTTAGAAGTGAGTTGTTAATATCCAGATATTTAGGGATTTTAAAGCTTTAAATTCTTTTTTAAATTTAATTTCATTGTGTTCAGAGAACATATTCTGTAAGATTTCAATCTTTGAAAAGCTATTGAGACTTTTACTTTAACAGATGGTGTCTTTGTGAACATTCTGTGTGCACTAGAAAAGAATGAGTATTCTACAGTTATTGAGTGTGGTGTTTTATGGATGTCCATTAAGTTCAAGTGGTTGACAATGTCCTTCAAGTCTCCTATATTCTTACTGATATGTTTGTCTACCTGTTCCATCAATTCCTGAGAGAGGTGGGTTAAAATCTCCACGTATGATTGTAGATTTTCCTATTTCTCCTTTTAGCTGTTGCTTCGTATAATTCACCTCATATAGTAGGAAGCTTGGTTTTTAAGTGCTTGCTCACTACTCCATCACCCTGATGTACCGATCCTTTTATATTTAAGTGTCCCTCTTTGTCTTCAAAGAATCTTGAAGGCTTCTGTCTGACATTATTACTACTGCATCTATTCTGTGTTTAGTGTTCACATGGCATATCTTTTTCCAGACTTTTACTTTCAGTCTATTTGTGTCCTTGTATTTAAGAAGTTTGGTATTTTTTTTAAAAAAAGATTTTATTTTTCCTTTTTCTCCCAAAGCACCCTGGTACATAGTTGTGTACTTTTAGTTGTGGGTCCTTCTAGTTGTGGCATGTGGGACGCCACCTCAGCATGGCTTGACGAGTGGTGCCATGTCTGCGCCTAGGATTCGAACCTGCCAAACCCTGGGCCGCCAAAGCAGAGCGTGCAAACTTAACCACTCGGCCAGGGGCCAACCCCCAGAAGTTTGGTCTTGTGGACATATGAATATAGTTGGACCTTGTTTTTTTAATCAGTATGACAATCCTTGCCTTTTGATTGGAGTGCTTAATCCCTTTACAGTGAGTGTAATTATTAATATGATTTTATTTAGGTCTGCTATTCCTATTTATCTCATCTGCTTTTTATTCCTTTGTTCCTCCCTCCCTGCCTCCTTTCATGTTAATCCAACATGTTTTTAGTATTCCACTTTGATTCCTCACTTGGCTGTCAAGCTCTAACTCTTTGAATTATATTTTAGTGAATGCTCTAAAGTCTGCAATACACATTTTTAACTTATCACAATCTACTTAAATGTTCATTTCTAATTATGTCAAAAAAAATATAGGAAGCCGTGCGTTAATGTAATTCCACTTAACCTCCATTCATGGTGTTCTGTTACATCTCTATGTGTGATAAAGCCATCCAATACAGTGTTCTTTTTGCTTTGAATACTGACATGTCTTTTAAAGAAATTAAGAGAAAGAAAGGAATAAGTTTCTTTTATCCTCATTGATATCTACCATTCCTACTGCTCTTCATCCCTCCCTGTATACCCTTTAGCATTTCTTTCAGTGCAGGTCACTCAGTGACAAATTTTCTCAGATTTTCGTTCTCTGGAAATGTCTTCACTTTCATTTCTAAAGGACAGTTTTGTGAGATATAAAGTTCTCAGTGGATAGATTTTTTCCTTCAGCAGCACTCTGAAATCATTGTTCCAACATTTTCAGCTTCTATACTTTCTGATGAGCAGTCAGCTGTTAATCTTCTGTGTGTTCCTCTGTACGTAACATGTATTTCTCTCTGGCTGCTTTCAAGATTTTGTCTGTATCTTTGAATTTCATCAGTTTAAGTATGATAAGCCTAGGTGTGGTTTTTTAGTTTGTTTGTTTTCATCCTACTTTGGATGAACTTCTTGAGTCTGTACCTAAAAGTTTCATTGAGCTTCTTGAGTCTGTACCTAAAAGTTTTCCACCAAACTTGGGAAGTTTTCAGCCATTATTGCTTCAAAAATTTTTCTGCCCCTATCTATTGCTCTTCTCCTTCAGGGATTCCAGTTTCACGTCTACTGGAGCACTTGATATTGTACCACAGGTCTCTGAGATTCTGTTTCTTTCGCTTTAGTCTTTTTTGTCTTTGGTTGGGTAATTTCTACTGATTTATATTTAAGTTCACTGATTCTTTCTATTGCCATACCTAATCTTATGTTGAGCCCATTCGGTTGAGTTTTTAATTTTTAGTCATTGTATTCTGAAGCTTAGACTTCTATTTTTGTGCTTTCCATTTCTCTGCTGAGGTTTTGTCTGTGCATTCATTAATACTATATTTTCTTTGAATTCTTCTGACATATTTTCCTTTCATTCTTTGAACATTTTTTTAATAGCTTTTAAAAAAAACCTTGGTTAGGAAAACATAAAACTTAACATCTTAATTTTAAAACAGCTCTTTTAATTTCTTCTGCTAAAGCCTCTATCTGGTCCACCTGCAGACAGTTTCTAGTGACTGCCTTATTTCCTGAGTAAGGGTCTCACTTTCCTTTTTCCTTGCATATGCAGTAGTAACAGCTGAAAACTGAATACTGGGGGCCAGCCCAGTGGCACAGCGGTTAAATTCACACATTGCGCTTTGGTGGCCCAGGGTTCACTGGTTCGGATCCTGGGTGTGGATTCACACACCACTTGTCAAGCCATGCTGTGGCAGGCGTCCCACATATAAAGTAGAGGAAGATGGGCATTGATGTTAGCTCAGGGCCAGTCTTTCTCAGCAAAAAGAGGAGGATTGGCAGCAGATGTTAGCTCAGGGCTAATCTTCCTCAAAAAAGAAAAAAGAAAAAAGAAAAGAAAACTGGATACTGTGGATAACATTGCATTCTGCTGGGTTCTGAGGTTAGTGATTTTGTCATACTATCAGTAATTTGACTGGATTCAAACTGCAGCACAATGAAACTGATACCTGTTCTATTTTGTGGCTTCCCACTTTTTAATATGGTAGCTTTGTGGTGGTCCCTGCCATGCCTATGGAATGTGGTCATTAGGCGATGACATAGGGAGAGATGGGGCTCAACCCTTCTGGGATTTCCTTGCTTCTAGGGATTCCTTCCCCTTTCACTCCTAATTGCCAGCTGCTCTGTCCTCTGAAACTTAAAGCCCATAAGGGTTCAACTTTATGCCATCTAAGCGGCACATGATTGAGAAATGCACTTGGCTTAAAAAAGCAGCAAACTCACAAGTCTGGCCCTACGTGGCTCCATCTTGCAAGGATGTATTTCTGTCTGGTCTCAGCCTGCTTTCTCACTGAGCCCTGGGATATCTCCCACATATGCGTAATTTATTGTTGCCAGGGATTTGGGAGAGTTTATACTCAGAATCTGACCTTCACTCCTTCTGTAATTTGTTCACTGCCTAGAATTCCCTTTACATTTCCAGCTGCCCAAACTCCAGTCTCTGGCCTTTAGACGCAAGGCTGAGGTCTTCTCCCTCTCCCCACTTAATCTTCTGTAGCTATGGGAGTTAGACAGCCATGGGCTAGAAAACCACAAGTTCCCAATTTTCACCATTTCCCATTAGTTTTTTGAGAGTAAACCTCTCCTGTGGTGTGTCTGTTTTTGGATGCTTTCCAAAGTCTTTAACTATTTAATTTTTTAAATCTACTTGTAATGTTATAGAATGAGGGTTCCTGCCACTACTTAACTCCTCCACATTAGGGAAAATACCTCCCCTCATAGAGTTTAACTGGTAAATGAGAAAGGGTCTGGAATGAACCAGGCATTACAAGGAGGGATCTCAAGTCTCAGACATCTCTGAATCCTCAATGCTTAGCATAGTGCATGACACCTAGGAGGTGTTCAACAAAGACACGCTGAGAGAATGACTGAAGACATGACTTGGGTTTACTTCTGGTTCTACCTGTCATTTACTACTAAATGATCTACTACTGAATGTTACTCAACCTCTAGGCACAGCTAACTTGCATGAAACAATTATAGAACAAGGTTCTTGGATTAATTTCACTTTCAAAAGTCTAACCTAAGGAAAGTAGTTGAGATGGCTTCAAATATATTCAGTGTGGCATTACTTGTAATAGTAAAAAAGTGGAAACAATCTCATTGTCCAAAAAGGAGGGAACTGTTAAATTCTGGCAGATGACAGTCTACCACGATGGCACGTAAAACGTTTCAGAATACAGGCAGACCTCGGAGATATGCAGGTTTGGTTTCAGACCATTGCAATAAAATGAGTATCGCAATAAACTGAGTCACATGACTTTTTTTGTTTCCCAGTGCATATAAAAGTTATGTTTATACCACACTATATAGGCTATTAAGTGTTCAATAGCATTAGGTTTTAAAAATGTACATGCCTTAATTAAGAAACATTTAATTGCTAAAAAATGCTAACTATTATCTGAGCCTTCAGCAAGTCATAATCTTTTTGTTGGAGGGGCATCTTGCCTCAATGTTGATGGCTGCTGACTGATCAGGATGGTGGGTGCTGAAGGCTGGGGTGGCTGTGACAACTTCTTTAAAATAAGACAACAAAGAAGTTTATCACACTGACTGATTCTTTCACAAATGATTTCTCCATAGCATGTGATTCTGTTTGATAGCATTTTACCCACAGTAGAATGTTTTTCAAAATTGAAGTCAATCCTCTCAAACCCTGCTGCCACTTTATCAGCTATGTTTATGTAACACCCTTTATTGTCATTTCAACAACCTTCACAGCATCGTCACCAGGAGTAGTTTTCATTTCAAGAAACCACTTTCTTTGCTCCTTCATAAGAAGTGCCTCCTCATCTGTTCAGGTTTTATCATGAGATTGCAGCAGTTTAGTCACATCTCCCGGCTCCACTTCTAATTCTAGTTCTCTTGCTATTTCCACCACATGTGTAGTTACTTTCTCCACTGAAGTCTTGAACCCCTCAAAGTCATCCATGAGGATGGAAATCAACTTCTTCCAAGCTCCTTTTAATGTTGATATTTCAACCTCATCCCATGAATCATGAATGTTCTTAATGGCATCTAGAATGGTGAAATCTTTCCAGAAGGCAGTCAACTTACTTTCCCCAGATCCATCAGAGAAATCACCATCAATGGGAGCTATAGCCTTATGAAATGTCTTTCTTAAATAATAAGACTTCAAAGTTGAAATTACTCCTTGATCCATGGGCTACAGAAGGGACGTTATGTTACCAGGCATGAAAACAACATTAATCTTGTTGTTTACCTTCATCAGATCTCTTGGGTGACGACCAGGTACACTGTCAATGAATCTTTTTTTCTGAGCTGTAGGCCCTAACAGTGGGCTTAAAATATTCAGTAAGCCATGTTGTAAACAGATGTGCTGTCATCCAGGCTTTGTTGTTCCATTTACAGAGCACAGGCAGAGCTTTTGTTGTTTGTTCCATCAAGTTGATTCTGACTCCTAGTGACTCTATATACAGCAGAGCAGAACCAGACTAGTCTTTTTGTGCAAGCCTCTCATCTTCCGGAGGTATATCAGACAATGCTCTGTTGCTGTTCATAGGGTTTTCATGGCCAACTTTTTCAGAAGTAGGTGGCCAAGTCCTTCTTCCTAGTCTGTCTAGTCTGGAAGCTCCACTGACACCTGTCCACCACAGGTGACCCTGCTGGTATTTGAAATACTGGTGGCATAGCTTTCAGCATCACAGCAACACATAGCCACCACAGTAGGACAACCAACAGATGGGTGGTGGTGTTCCCTGAACAGGAAATGAACTAGGCTGCAGTGGTGACAGTGCCTAATCTTACCCACTAGCCTACCAGGGCTGGCCACAGGCAGAGTAGACTTAGCATGATTCTTAAGGGCCCTAGGATTTTCAGATGGTAAATCAGCATTGGCTTCAACTTTAAGTCACCAGCTCATTAACCCCTAACAAGGGAGTCAGCCTGTCCTTTGAAGCCAGGCATTGACTTCTCCTCTCTAGCTATGAAAGCCCTACATGGCATCTTCTTCTGATATAAGGATGTTTCATCTACATTGAAACTCTGCTGTTTAGTGTAGCCACCTTCATTAATGATCTTAGCTAGATCTTCTGGAGAACTTGCTGCAGCGTCTACATCAGCACCTGCTGCTTCACCTTGCACTGCTATGTTATGGAGACACTTCTTTCTCTAAACCTCATGAACCAACCTCTACTGGCTTCCAACTTTTCTTTTTTTGTGTGAGGAAGATTAGCCCTAAGCTAACATCTGCCACTAATCCTCCTCTTTTTGCTGAGGAAGACTGGCCCTGAGCTAACATCAATGCCCATCTTCCTCTACTTTATATGTGGGACACCCGCCGCAGCATGGCATGCCAAGCGGTGCCATGTCCGCACCTGGGATCCAAACTGGCGAACCCCGGGCCACCAAAGTGGAACATACACAGTTAACTGCTGCGCCACTGGGCCAGCCCCTCAAACTTTTCTTCTGCAGCTTCCTCACCTCTCTCAGCCTTCATAGAATTGAAGAGGGTTAGGGCCTTGCTCTGGATTAGGCTTTGGCTCAAGAGAATGTTGTGGCTGGTTTGATCTTCTGTTCAGACAACTAAAACCTTCTCCATATCAGCAATAAGGCTGCTTTACTTTATTATCATTTGTGTTCCCTGGAGTAGCACTTTTAATTTCCTTCAAAAACTTTTCCTTTGCATTCACAATTTGGCTAACTATTTGGCACAAGAGGCCTAGCTTTTGGTCTAATTTGGCTTTTGATGTGCCTTCCTCACTAAACTTAATCATTTCTAGCATTTGATTTCAAGTGAGAAACGTGCAACTATTCCTTTCACTTGAACACATAGAGGCCATTGTAAGGTTATTAATTGGCCCAATTTCAATATTTTTATGTCTCAAGGAATATGGAGGCCCAAGGAGAGGGAGAGAGACAGGGGAATGGCCAGTCAGTGGAGCAGTCACAACATACACAATATTTATCGATTAAGTTCATCATCTTATATGGGTGTGGTTCATAGTGTCCCCCCAAAATTACAATAGTAACATCAAAGATCACTATCACAGATCACCATAACAAATATAATAATAATGAAAAGATTTGAAATATTCTTAGAATTTCCAAAATGTGACACAGAGACATTAAGTGAGCAAATGCTGTTGGAAAAATGATGCCAATAGAGTGATGTCAGCACTGTGGTGGAGTGAGCTCTTCCCTTAGACTACCCCACTAAGATATAATGAAAAAAACACTCATAAACCAACAGAGGACATTCACACAATACCATAGATATCTGAGAGACCCATGCAGTCATATGTCTGAGGGTGGAGGTGCTGGAGCCTCTGAGAGGCAGTGGAAGGAGGTAAGGGGGTCTCCTCTCCCTCCCCCAATGGCAGCAACCTAGGGTATGGGACTGAATGAGGCTCTTGGAGGGAGAAGGGCAGTCCTCCGTGGGAACACCTTCACTACCTGAGTTGCCTCCCAGCCAATGGGAAAGCTCCACACCAAGGAGGCAAAGCAATTGCAGGGGGCATATTCACCAAGCTGAGCAGCCCAGGAGGGCAGAGAGCAAGTGCAGAGTGGGAGTGCCTCTGGGATTGTGCATGCAAAAGAAAGTGCCCATCCACCAGCCTTGCACACCAGCTTGGCCAGTCGGCCAGAGCAAGGGACCCCTACCAGAGCACAGGCACATATGTGTGTGAAGCAGTGGCTGCCAGCAGGCAAAGGCAGATGGGCTCCATCAGCATAGTTTCCAAGGCTCCACGCACAGCAGCCAGGTATTATGGCAGGCTCAGAATACACAGCTCCTGTCCCCTCACCTCTCTCCCCAATGACAGCAGGTGGAATCTGCAACCAGAAACTACCACTATGCCATGGCACAAATCCCCCCCATCAAATAGTATGAAGAGATATATTAACACTCCAGACCAAAAGGAAAATGACAAGCACCCAAAATGAATCCTGAAGGCACAGAAATGTACAATCTAAACGACCCAGAATTCAAAATAGCTATCATAAAAAAACAAGTTATAAGAAAACTCAGACAGTTCAATGAAATCAGGAATAAAATTAATGAACAGAGGGAATTCTTCACAAAAGAAATTGAAACTACAAAGAAAAAACAATCAGAAATGTTGGAGATGAAAAACACAATGAATGAGATAAAGAAAAATCTGGAGTCCTTAAATAACAGAGCTAATATTATGGAGGACAGAAGTAGCAATTTGGAGGACAGAAATATGGAAATGCTTCAGATGGAGGAGGAGAGAGAAATAAGACTGAAAATAAATGAAGAAATTCTCCAAGAAATATCTGACTCAATTAGAAGATGCAACATAAGGATTATAGGTATTCTAGAGGGAGAAGAGAGGGAGAAAGGAGCAGAGAGCTTGTTCAAAGAAATAATAATTGAGAACTTCCCAAAACTGGGGAAGTAACTGGACTTATGAGTACATAAAGTCAACAGAACTTCTTATTACATCAATGTAAAAAGACCTGCTCCAAGGCATATATTAGTAAAACTCACAAAAGTCAATGACAAAGAAAAAATATTAAGGGCAGCAAGGCAGAAGAAAATAACCTACAAAGAAACCCCTATCAAGCTTTCAGTGGATTTCTCAGCAGAAACCTTACAAGCTAGTAGAGAGTGGAATGATATATTTAAAATTCTGAAAGACAAAAACGTTCAGCCAAGAATACTTTATCCAGCAAAACTTTCCCTCAGATATGATGAAGAAATAAAAACTTTCCCAGATAAACAAAAGCTGAGGGAGTTCATTACCACAAGAACCCCCTACAAGAAATGATCAAGAAGGCCCCCATACTTGGGGAAAAAAAAAAAGGGGGGGGTTACAAAGCTCTGAGCAAGGAAATAAATAGGCAGACAAAATCAGAAAAGTACAGTTCTCTATCAGAACAGATTAGCAAACACTTAATTATAACATTAAAGATAAAGGGAAGGAAAACATCAAAAACAACTATAATCACTTCATTTTAACCACAAACTCACAACACAAAACGGGATAAGTTGTGACAACAATAACTTAGATGGGGAAGAAGATGTAACCTGCTTAGGCTAATGGAAATAAAAGGATATCAGAAAATGGACTACCTCATCCATGAGATCTTTTATACAAACCTCACGATAACCACTACACAAAAAATCAGAACAGAGACACAAATGATAACTACTGAGGAAACCATCACAGAGAACCACCAAACTGAACTGGCAGTCTGAAATACACAGGATGAACAACAAGGGAAATACAGAACAAGTGGAAAATGAGTGATAAAATGGCAGCCTTAAGTCCGCATACATCAATAATCACTCTAAATGTAAATGGATTGAATTCTCCAATCAAAAGACACAGAGTGGCCAGATAGATTAGAAACCAAGACCCAACAATATACTGACTCCAGGATACACATCTCAGCTCTAAAGGCACAGGGTGAAGGGATGGAAGACGATACTCCAAGCTAATGGCAAACAAAAGAAAGCAGGTTTGCCCTACTTATATCAGACAAAGTAGACTTCAAGATAAAAAAGTCAATGAGAGACAAAGAGGGCCAGTGTATAATAATGAAAGCAACACTCCACCAAGAGGAGATAACACTTATAAATATATATGGATCTAACAGAGGAGCGCCAAAGTACATAAAGCAACTATTAACAAACCTAAAAGGAAATATCAACATCACCATAATAATAGTAGGGGACCTTAACGCCTCAGTTACATCAATGCATAGATCTCCCAGACAGAAAGTCAACAAGGAAATAGTGGAATTAAATGAAAAACTAGACAAGATGGACTTAATAGATATATATAGAACACTCCATCCAAAACCAGCAGAATACACATTCTTCTCAAGCGAACATGGAACATTGTCAAAGACAGATCCTATGTTTGGAACAAGGCAACCCTCAATAAATTCAAGACGACTGGAATCATAACAAGCGTCTTTTCCACCTACAATGCTATGAAACTAGAAATCAACTACAAGAAAAAAGCTAGGAAAGTGACAAATATGTGGAGACAAAACAAAATGCTACTGAACAACTAATGGATCATTGAAGAAGTCAAAGGAAACATAAAAAAATACCTGGAGATAAATGAAAATGAAAACAACAGACCAACTCATATGGGATGCAGCAAAAATGGTCCAAAGAGGAAAATCTATAGCAATACAGGCTCACCTTAACAAACAAGAAAAGTCTCAAATAAGCAATCTGAAACTACACCTAACAGAACTAGAAAAAGAAGAACAAACAAAGCTCAAAGTGAGCAGAAGGAGAGAAGCAATAAAAATTAGAGCAGAAACAAATGAAATTGAAGTCATAAAAACAAGAGAAAGGATCAATGAAACTAAGAGCTGGTTCTTTGAGAAGATAAACAAAACTGACAAACCCTTAGCCAGACTCACCAAGAAAAAAAGAGAGAAGGCTCAAATAAATAAAATTAGAAATCAAAGATGAGAAAGTACAACAGATACCACAGAAATACAAATGATTATAAGAGAATATTATGAAAAACTATATGCCAACAAATTGGACAACCTGGAAGAAATGGATAAATTCTTAGACTCATACAACTTCCGAAAACTGAATAAAAAAGAAATAGAGAATCTGCATAGACTAATCACAAGTAAAAAGATTGAAACAGTAATCCAAAACGACCCAAAAAATAAAAGTCTAGGACCATATGGCTTCTCTGGAGAATTCTACCAAACATTCAAAGAAGATTTAATACCTATCCTCCTCAAACTACTCCAAAAAAACTAAAGAAGACAGAATACTTCCTAACACATTTTACGAGGCCAACATCACCCTGATCCCAAAGCCAGACAAGGACAATGCAAAGAAGGAAAATTACAGACCAATATCCCTGATGAACACAGATACAAAAATCCTCAATAAAATATTGGCAAACCAAATACAGCAATACATTAAAAGGATCATACACCATGATCAAGTGGGATTTATACCAGGGACACAGGGATGGTTCAACATCTGGAAATCAATCAGTGTGATACACCACATTAACAAAATGGAGTAAAAACCACATGATCATCTTAGTAGATGCAGAGAAAGCATTTGACAAGATCCAACATCCATTTATGGTAAAAACTCTCAATAAAATGGCTATAGAAGAAAAGTGACTCAACATAATTAAGGCCATATATGACAAACCCACAGCTAAGATCATACTTAACAGGGAAAAACTGAAAGCTATCCCTCTGAGAACAGGAACAAGACAAGGATGCCCACTCTCACCACTCTTATTCAATATAGTACTGAAGATTTTGACCAGAGCAATTAGGCAAGAAAAAGAAAGAAAAAGTATTCAAATTGGCAAGGAGGAAGTGAAACTCTCACTGTTGGCAGATGACATGATTTTACATATAGGAAACCCCAAAGAATCCACTGGAAAACTATTAGAAATAACCAACAACTACAGCAAAATTGCAGGGTACAAAATCAACTTAGAAAAATCGGTTGCATTTCTACACTCTGATAATGAAGTAACAGAAAGAGAACTCAAGAATACAACCCCATTTACAGTCACAACAAAAAGAACAAAATGTCTAGGATAAATTAACCAAGGAGACGAAAGACCTATACACTGAAAACATAAGACATTATTGAAAGAAATCAATGATGACATAAGAAATGGAAAGACATTCCATGCACATAGATTGGAAGAATAAACATAGTTAAAATGTCCATACTACCTAAAGCAATCTACAGATTCAGTCAGTCCCAATCATAATCCCAATTACATTCTTCATGGAAATAGAACAAAGAATCCTAAAATTCATATGGGGCAACAAAAGACCTTGAATAGCTAAAGCAATCCTGAGAAAAAAGAACAAAGCTAGAGGCATCACAATCCCTGACTTCAAAATGTACTACAAAGCTACAATAATCAAAACAGCGTGGTAGTGGACCAAAAACAGACAGACACACAGATCAATGGAACAGAACTGAAAACCCATAAATAAAGCCACACATCTACAGACAGCTAATCTTGGACAAAGGAGCCAAGAACATACAATGGATAAAGGAAAGTCTCTTCAATAAATGGTTTTGGGAAAACTGGACAGCCACATGCAAAAGAATGAAAGTAGATCATTAACTTTCGCCATACACAAAAATTAACTCAAAATGGATTGAAGACTTGAAGGTAAGACATGAAACCATAAAACTCCTAGAAGAAAATATAGGCAGTACACTCTGACATAGGTTTTAGAAGAATCTTTTTAAATGCCATGTCTACTCAGGCAAGAGAAACAAAAGAAAAAAATAAACAAATGGGACTTCATCAGACTAAAGAGGTTCTGCAAGGCAAAGAAAACCAGGAACAAAACGAAAAGACAAGCCACCAACTGGGAGAAAAAATTTGCAAATCATATATCCAACAAGGGGTTAATCTCCAAAATATATAAACAACTCAAACAACTCAACAACAAAAAAGCAAACAACTCATTCAAAAAATAGGCAGAGGATATGAACAGATGTTTCCAAGGAAGATATACAGATGGCCAACAGGCACAGGAAAAGATGTTCAACATCACTAATCGTCAGGGAAATGCAAATCAAAAATACAACGAGATATCACCTTACACCTGCTAGAATAGCTATAATCACAAAGACAAAAAATAACAAATGTTGGAGAGGATGTGGAGAGAAGGGAAGCCTCATACACTGCTGGTGGGAATGCAAACCGGTGCAGCCACTATGGAAAACAGTATGGAGATTTCTCAAAAAATTACAAATAGAAACACCATACGACCCAGCTATCCCACTACTGGGTATTTATCCAAAGAACTTGAAATCAACAATTCAAAGAGACTTATGCACCCCTATGCTCATGGCAGCAGCATTCACCATAGCCAGGACAGAGAAGCAAACCAAATGCCCATCGACTGATGAATGGATAAAGAACATGTGGTATATATATACAATGGCTTACTACTCAGACATAAAAAAAGACAAAATTGTCCCATTTGCAACAACATAGATGGACCTTGAGGGTATGATGTTAAGTGAAATAAGCCAGACAGAGAAAGACAAACACCGTATGATTTCACTCATATGTGGAAGATAAACAAACACACAAAGACAATAGAGTAGTTACCAGAGGGGAAGTGGATTAGGGAGTGGGCATAAGGGGTAAAGGGGCACATTTATATGGTGATGGACAAATAATAATGTACAACTAAAATTTCGCAATGTTATAAACTATTATGACCTCAATAAAATAAAATAATTTTTTAAAATGGTGCCAATAAGACTTGCTCAACGCAGGGTTGTCACAAACCTTTAATTTGTGAGAAATACAGTATCTGCAAAGAGCAATAAAGCAAAGTGCAATAAAATGAGATATGCCTGTAATGTTTTTATGAATATGAAGAAATGCTCTCTATATAAATGTTGAGGGGAAAGAATTCAGGATACAAAACGAGAAACAGCCAGATCTGGATTTGATTATTAGTCCTACTACTTAGAAGCTACATTATTTACCTTGTGTAAGTTAACTATGATCTGATTTTTTCATCAGTAAAATGTTGACAATGATAGAACCTTCTTCATAGGCTAGTTGGGAGGATTAAGTGATATTCACATAGTAATAGCTCAAAAAATAAGTTCGCTTATACAGTAAGTAGTTGCAAAAGGTTAACCAAGTAGTCATAGAAATTGTTAAAATCAAACATATGTTTTGTTGAATGCGACAACAGCACTGTGATTATGTTTTTACTTTGTCTTTTGTATTTATCTTTTTGTCTTGTCTTTTAGAGAAATTTTTAAGTATGAATGGGTGATAAATGATATGATGCCTGGTATTTGTTTTTAAAATATCCTAGATAGTATACTTCAATTAAATATTTATTTTAAAAAATACTTGAGAGAGAGAGATGCAACAAGAAAGGAAGAACGGTGACCACTGCTGAAGCCCGCTGGCGGGGTTGCACTCTGTTGTTTTACTTTAAAATTTTTTCCAAAATAAAATCAAAACACAAAAAGAAATATATACATGGCAAATAACAGTGATCATCTCTGGGTAGTTGGTCAATGGTGAATTTTACTATATGAAAATATCTTATTTTCATAAATGGGAAGGGCAGTTCTTTCTCTATTTCAAGTCTCATGGGGAGAACGAGAACGTTCTAGCTTCAGTTTTGCCCCCTACTTGCTGTACAGCCTTGAACTGACCACATCATCTCTCTGTGTCTCAGTTAATTCAACTGCGAAAAGAGCTGGGGGGGTTAGGCAATTCCTAAGGCCCTGTGTAGACCTACTCTGGTTGCCTGGATCGGACTGATAAAAACAGGAATTCAGAAAGGGGAGAACTCAGCCTGTGCTGGAATGAACAGCCAGAGAAGGCCACAAGGATGAATCATGGACGAAGTGGGACTTGAGTGGGTGGAATATGGCCGGGCTAGAGGGGAGTGCATTCCAGGTGGGGTAAACAGCATGAATAAAAGCCAGTGTGGGAGAAAGTTACATGGCTTGGTGGCAGTTGGTGTGTCAAGAGGCAGACACGCTGGAGCAGGCAGGCTGCAGCGACTGGTAATGAGAGAAATAATGAAGTTTGATAAGTAAGCAGAGATCAGATGGGAGGACGAGGAGGGCAGTGGTTACCAAGGGAGTGGCTGATTGTCGTGCTCTGGGACGAGTTCACTGGCAGAAATACTGGGCCAGGGAGACTGCTTAGAAGAATGCAGGTGTAAAGTGAGGTGTCAGCATTGCAAAGACAGATTTGAAAGCTACTTAGGAGAAAAAAATAGCAGGTATTGGGGAAACTACACATCAGTATGATGACTGAAGTAGAGACTACAGTCAGAGACAAGTCTAAGATAGAGGTCTCAACCATGTTTTAGGAATTTCTCCCAGCCTTTCTTGAGAGAGATAGAAAGAGAGGGAAAGGGAGAGACAGAGACAGCACACACCTTCCTGTTGTAGGAGAGATTTCTGAAACTACCAATGAAATCCTGAAAGAAGGGTAGGCTGAGTCTGCTGACTTGAGTCTCCCGTGTACTGGGGATCTCAGAAATCTTGCCCTAAAAGGGAGAGACGCAAAGATGGCTGATGGGAAACAAGGACATCAGAATTTATTGATAGATCCCCAGCTACAGATTGGGGCCTCTTATGCTAACATTTCCAATAGAAAACACCAGAAAAATAATGGGAACACCAAAACGGCAGAGTAAAATGAAGCCATTTGGTGTGGAGGCAGAAAGAGGAGGTGACAGAGACACAGGCGCTGTCCGGAAGCCTCCTCCAAGGGCCTCCAGGCTGGCAGCTGGCACAGAGCTGACTTGCTCCCCTAGGCTCAACCACATTCTTGGGCCTCCTAGATGCCCAATGCCACTAGAGTTACAATGGCTCTCTGCTGAATAAAAGCTTTTATAAATCAAATGAAGTTGCTTCAGATCTACGTGGAGTGTTTACTTGCTGGCTGGGGAAATTTTGTCACTGTTAATCATTTACTTTTGTACAAAACAACCTTTATTTCTGCTACATGATTAATAATTCTTCTAATGTCATAACCAGCCAAATACATATCAAAACCACAAGGGCACACGCGTTCCACAGGTTAGAGCACATCTCCTCCATGTGATCACTGGGGGAGCGAGGGCCTGCAGCACCAAGGCTGGAAAGAGGGGGACAGTCTCATAAGAAAGCACCCAAAACCCAGCTCTCCAGCCACTTTACGAATTTTCAAGACTGATAACACACAGCACTGTGGTTTAGCCACCATCCCTTCCATGCCTACCATGTGCCAGGCACTTTACAACATTCTTTCTGGTTTGCAGGACAGCCCATGAGGCAGGAGTACTTATTATCCCAAGCACATAGATAAAGAATCATTAGTTTTGAAAGTTAAGTTGTGAGCCCATGGTGACAGCCAGTACAACACCTGGCTGTATTCTGGTTTCCTTCCCTTTCTACCTTACTAAGAGAAGCCTGACTGTGTTAGGGGCAGCCATATGCCCAGCTAACATACACATTTCCAAGGCTGCTTTACCTCTTGTGACCAAGGGACCAGGTTCTGGCCAGTGAGGTGTTGGAGAAAGCTCCTTAAGAAAGAGCTAGAGTGAGAGCAGCCCGTTTACGCTGCTCCTGCCCTGCTTCTTATGTGGAATGTTGACTGGAGACGGGCCAACTGGTGTACTTGAAGACCGAAGCCTCTTATTAAGGATGGCAGAGCAGAAAGAGAGGAGGAGCTTGAATCCTTGACGACACTAGAGAACCACCATGCCGGCCATGTCCTGCTAACCCCAGCCTTCCTTTTTATTCCACCTATGGGTATTAAGCTCTGTAGCTGAGGATCTGTTACCAGCAGCTTATCTCAATTCCCAAATCATACTCAGAGTGAGCTCAGTCAGAATTAAATACAGAGTCTGTATGACTCTTAAACACCTGGAGATACCTGTTGAGCATTCATTATTTATCCAGGGCAATGCTAGATGCTGGGGGTAACGGTGAGGACATGGGAGGACGGGAAACTTCCTATAGAGTTATGGGAATAACTAGGAAAGATAGCAAGAACACTTATAAAAACTCAAATTGTTACACTTAAAAATAAGTCAATTATATAAATTACAAATTGGAAAAATATAATTATGAAAAACATTTCCCTTCCAAAGATATTACTAAGGAAAATAAAGAAATCCAAGATAGATAAAACCTAGTATATAAAAATTGCATGGTAAATGCATTTTGCTTTAAACTTGAGAACTACAAACTTCTGGTAACTGAATTTTAATAAGAAAATAAAGAGAAGCTGGGTAGTAACTACAATAATGGATGTGGCTTTTTTTGGTTAAGTTTGAAATTCATAGTAATTCTATTAAAAATAGTTCTAAAAGAGATTATTGTTAACAGACATTAGAAATTTCAATTTCCTTGTTGGGTTTTTTCCCCTTCTCTTTACATCCATAAATGGGTCGGCAATGACAGAAAGAGTTTAAGAAGAAGCCCCAAAACAGGCTGCGTGCAAACACAAGACTTAGAACCTAGAGCCACTCTCCCAGGACCCCACGGACCAAGTGAGACGCAGAGCCGAGGTTCTGGGCAGCAAGGACTCTCGACCCTGGCTGCCCGCTCAGAAGGGCTTGTACCCAGGGCCCACTCCTCACCAAATGAACTCAATCTCTGGGGCTGGGGCTGGCAACGGCAATTTTTCAACATTCCCCAGGTTGGAAAACCACTGAGAACAGGGAAAAGGAGGACCAAATACTAATGGCAAGTCCTTCTACAGCACCATTACTGTCTGCCTGAATGCAGCACTCGCTATGGAACACATTAAATAACCATGAATCACAGACTGGCATGGAATGAGCCATCAAACGGTCCACAACCGTGTAAGAGTAAACAATCTTCTAGTTAGGAAACTGCTCCGTGGGACCTAACAGGTGTTAAGTAAGTGATATTTGTGATCCCCAGCATTTTTCACATCATGGCACACATAGAAAATGCTAATATTTGTACTGCAGACTGGGATAAAGGGAGAAGGTTGCTCAAAGTAGAGGCCAGGATCCAGCTCCCAAGGGCCGTGGGACACAACCCCTCAACAAACCTGTAGCTCATTGTTCTAAACAGCAGCCAGGAAGCTCTGCTCTGCGCACAGAGCACTGCACTACAGCAACCCAGCTGAAGTCCAGATGGTGCCCCTCCTAGGGTTCTTAGGACTCGTCCTTCTCCCCAGGGAGCCGGCCTTGTCTACTTGTCTGCCAACTACCAGCTCTCTCTTGCAAGTCCACCAGGACTGCAGATTCCTGTGTCAACCTACGACTTATACCAGGCACAAATGTAAGTTACTCAGGGGGGAGAGAAAAGACGTACGTTAATCTTAATGTACTAGACTTTGCATCCCATTTTAATAGGGAAAGTATCCAATATCAGACACTTGGTAAGAGCCCTCCTCACAATGTGATAGTTTTCTGCTTACCCCTTTCTTTTTATCATCATATACCTATTGCCACAATTAAGAATACAGAACAAACTATTACACTGACAGTTGTTTTTTATTGGTTTTTTGTAGTAGTAGCAATAGTATTCATTGTTGGCAGGGTTGGAAATATAATTGCAATTTAATAATTTTTAAAAAGAAACCTGGCGATGCAAATAAAAACTGTAAAAATGCTCTTATCATTTGCCCTAGTAATTCCATTTCTAAATTTATTCTAAGGAAATCAGTGATATCCATGAAGATTTATGTAAAAGGATGTTCATTGCCAGTGTGAAACTAATTAAACAAGGAGGCCATCAGACTGAGAGAGCTCCAGTGCCTTAGCAGCCAAGAGAAGCAAACCTAAACCCAAGCCTGAGATGCCTCAAGGTTAAGAAATCAAAACCTAAGGACAAACCATCAGAGACACCTAGGTTTTCCCAAAGAAGGCAACTGCTTCAGCTGGAGCCAGTCCAACGGCTCCCTTGCTTGGCTTCTGCCTCTTTTCTAAGTCTTTCCCAAGCTCCTCACCACTTTCAGCTTGGTGCTGCCTGATTCAAATAGGTTTTTTCTTAAATAAACTCCTACAATTTTTAATATGCCTCAGTTTACCTGTTAACACCAGTTATTTACAACAAATTATGGAAAACCTATTTGAACAGTGAAATACAACACAGACATTAAAAATGAAATGTTTATAATGAAATGTTCATCCCTTCCCTTATTCATCAGATATTTTTGAGAGTTTGCACAGTTCTAGGTCCTAGAGGATGCTGACTAGAACAAAGCCACTGCTTCATGGGGCTTAAAATCTAAAGGGAGAGATGGATATTAAACAAAATACACAACTAAATAGTAACAAATTCTGATAAATGCTCTGAAGGGAAATTACAGTAAATAATGAGAGAGGACAAAAGAGAGCAGATCTGCTCTAGACTGGGGGTCAGAAGAGGCTTTCTGAATCAATGATCTAAGACAAGCCTCCGAGGAGGAGCGGGCGTGATCCAGCCGAGGAGAGGCAGCAAAGCTGGCAGGGCCAGAGCACCTCCTGAGGCAAAGATGTGGGCCCCAAGGACATGGGCCCTGCTACCAGGGCAGGAACTGCACCCCAGGTACAGAAGGAAAGGCTTCCAGAAGGGAAATGACAGCCTCTTTTCCTTTTTAGAATGATCACTCAGAGGGTCCTGTGCAGGGGACAGAGGGGGAGAAGGGGCAGGAGGAGAGTCAGGAGACACTGCCATCCTGGTGAACGAAGGTGGAGGCCTGGTGGTGGGAAAGTGAGAAGCGGACAGACGGAGGACACACTCCCAAACAGAACTACAGGCTTGGCAACAGAGATAAGCAAAGGGAGGAGGGCTAGGTCACACACATATGTTTTTTGTAAGAGAAGAATTGGGATCATATTGTATATTTGTGATTGATCTTTTTCCACCTGTCACCCTTGGTACATCCTTCCTCACTTGCTTTAATTTCCTTTGATTAGAAAAAAATTTGGCCACTTTTATACCAAATGATCAGAGTGGTCATATCTGGGCTGATAGACTTATAGGCACTTTTAATTTTCTTTTTATACTTTTCTAAACATATACAATGAACACATACTGCTTTAATAGGGGAAGCCTGTTTGGGAGTATGACACAAAGGTGTGATCTGTGTGTGTCTTGTTGAAATAATTTTAAAGCTACTTTAAAAAGTAGACAGTGTACCTTTTGGCAGGGCCAAATTTAATTTGAAAGTAAAAAAAAAAGGGGGGGGGAAGGCAAGGAAGTGCTACACCCAAAAGTCATTGTGCTACAATTTCCTGTTTCATTACTGACATTCCTGAACTTAAGTGTTTCTTTTTTCTTTCTCCTCTTATTAATTTTTCAGGGTGGTACTGGGTGTTCAGTAACACTAAAAGTAGTTTCCTTTCAGAGGAAGGGAGAAGGAGGAAATGTACATGCTATCTAAATTCCTTCTATCTTTTTCATTACCTACATTATTACAGTGAAAGAATCCTCAGGCGGGATCTTGTCACCAAGATAAAGGAACAGCAGTTTAACATTTTTTCTCTAGGTCTTTCTCTAGAGCTTTCCTGATGATGCGTATGGTTATAGCTAAACAAAATAAACACGCTGAGGCAAAGCCGTGTTCCTGTCTATTCCACTGTCTGACAGTTTAGGTGAGGGTTTCTGCGTGGATTAGCACATGGGATTGTCTCTGAAAAGCTTTCGTTTTGCATCTATCACCACTTCAGCCAATACTGACTGAGCACATGCCCGGATAAGCAGCCTTCTGGGCAAACAGGGATGCGCTCACAGATCCAGGCATCAAGAGGAGCTGTGCACAATGGGGGAAGTACGACAAGAGCACAACAGCCAGCACAAGTCCTGCGTATGCATCAAGTGTCCTATGGGTTAGAAATAAATGACTATAGAAGTTTGAATAGGAATAGCTCATATCCAGGTGGAAGAATCAGGAAGATCCTGAGATAAAAAAAAATTCGAGTTGAACCATAACAGATGCCCGAATCCAGACAAGGGAAGATGGGAGACAATACTGCCAGCCAATACAATGATATGTCAAAAGAGCCCCAAAATAAGCAAGTGGGAAGTGTGTCTGGCAGAAGGCCATGCCACAGGTCTGAGGCATAGAGTGCCATGAGAAGCAAGGGGGCTCCCCTGGAGAGGAGGATAGCCGGGCAGGCTGCAGAGGGCCCGGAGGGGCAGGCTGGCGTGGGTGTGTGAGGGGGCAGGAGCCTGGGAGGGGCTGAGCAAGTGCTGCCCGTGGAAGGGAGAGGAGAGGGGACAGGTGCTTCACCCGACATGAGGGAAAGGAGAGGAAGAAGTCACAGAGGAGAAACCCCCATGAGGATGGCAGCAGCCGTGCAATGAGGCCAGCAATCAACACGCACTGGAGGACAGCTCTGAACGGCCGGCCACACTATGGGAGCACTCTAGCCTTTCCTCTCAAGTGTGTGTAACAAGCATGTCTAACCAACACTTGCTGGAGATACAAGGTCAATAAAGGGGACTGGGGGGAGCTCGAGTCTCCTGCTTCGCCCCCCAAACCTGTCGTTTCCTCTAAAACACTGTGAGAACAACTGGGGTCCATGTCAAATGACTGCAGTCTAGTTTCCATGAGATGATGGGTGTAAGGCACGCAAACGAGGCCGCTGCAAACACCTGGCATCACTCCTCTGTGAAGGCCGCATCCCCAGCGGGCCTCGCCCCTCTGCAAAAGGACTTGCACGGAGAAATAACTTACGAGATGGGTTAAGAAACTTGATTCTTCTGCACTGTTTGGCTTAAGAATGCAAAGAATTCCCTCCCTTTTCCTAGGAGCCAGATAGCCCCTGATCGTTATTCTCAGGAAGCCATCTGAACACACATCCTGACCACTGGCTTTTTTTCTTATGCGGAATTTGGCGTAATAAGTCAATTTGTTTGTTTACATTTATTCCTACCCTCATTCCATTAAAAATTTAAATCACTTAAACCCATACAATAAAGTGAGAAAAAAGCTGGATTAAATCAGGCTTAGGAAAATTATACGAAGACAGAAATTCAGGACGAGGGGAATGCAGCTACGAGGGAGGCTCTGCAGAGGTGCGGACAGGCTGTCCACAGAGAAAAGGCATATGCCCGTTGCTCAAGGGGAGCAAAAGCAGTTCCTACTTCTCACGTCGGAAAGACATTTCTCACCTCAGCTGTCTTCCAGGACACACTACTCGATAAAGTGCTTTGCTATTCTAAGGGGTCCAGGAGCCATGGGCACCCCCTGGGAGCTACTGAATCACATCCTCCCTCCCACAGGCCCACAGGCCCCCAGGCGGTCCGTCCATCCAGGCGCCCTCTGAGGAGCCCTGCGTGCAGTGAGTGTGCCCCAACAGCATCCTCCCACCTGTGAACCCACTGCAGTTCAGTGAGAGAACACAGGTCACAGGCTTCTGAGAAGCAGAAATGTTACGCATCACCGCAAGATCAAATTAGTGGTTTTTAAAACTCTATCAGGAAGAAAAAGAGGAAGAACCTGAAGCCATAAAGATTGAAAGAAAAAAAATGAAACTAAATTTTATAAGGAAGATAAAAGCTAAATTTAAATGATTTCTTATGCTAGTAATAAGAAGAGTATCCAATGATACAAAATATGACTCTACAAAAAAAGTGTCTTTCCAATTCCTTACATTTATATTTAAAGAACAGCTCCTTTCTTAAGGAACATTAAGCTACTGGCCTAGTTTTTTCCTATAGAAAATTTCCAAAGTCTTTAGTAATTTATGTGCAAAAGATTTAAGAACATTGTATCATTTGACATATACATATCATTACACAGAAAACACTTAAAAGTCTCTTACTTTTTCCAAAAATTTCCATTTGAAACTATAAATATAAAAACTATTTTTAATTAAAAATATACTAAGGGGCTGGCCCCGGGGCCAAGTGGTTAAGTTCGCGTGCTCCGCTGCAGGCGGCCCAGTGTTTCGTTGGTTCGAATCCTGGGTGCGGACATGACACTGCTCATCAAACCACGCTGAGGCAGCGTCCCACATGCCACAACTAGAAGGACCCACAACAAAGAATATACAACTATGTACCAGGGGGCTTTGGGGAGAAAAAGGAAAAACATTTTTTAAAAATCTTAAAAAAAGTATACTCAAACATGTTAGTTACATGGTATAATTCACTGGGTGAAAATCACTGAGCTGTATGCTTAGGAATCATGTACTTTTCTTGCCTACATTCTATTTTAATAAAAAGTTTAACTCATTTGTAAACAGTGAAATAAATATTCTCAATAAGTGTTAGTCCAAATAAAATGGAAAAAAGTATGTGTGCACATGCAACTGACAGAACACTGCACGCGAAAGTGTGCTCATCACCAAGAACCTGTGACACCCAGGGAAAACAGAGTTTACTGCCGTTCTGATGAATACCGGGTTAAAAATGGCACAAACTCAAAATACAAGCGAACAAAGCTGAATCTAAATTAAAAGGTAATACAATAGGAGACAGAGAAAAAAGCTGCAACAATAGGAATTCTCTGTACCTATTACATAGGGATTCTAAAAATCTGCTTTATCCAAAACACACTCAACTCTAGAGGTACTGTTGATCTTTTTTCTCTCACATTATCCAGGTTCACATGATGACTTTCTGACCAGAATTCTCTGAAAGCAAATGCACCCTCTACCCAGACCAAAAAAAGTCTAGGTTGGTGGGTAAGCGTGAAGGCAGAGCTGTTTTAAATTATAAAGTAATACTATCTACCAAACTGAAGGAATTATCTCAGGAACATTAAATACAGTAAATGGAGTCCTTTCTGCTAGCAATTAACATAAACTAAATGTTGATGGGAACTTTATTGCTGTCATGATCCTTAATTTTACTGTATTTGTATTTTACTGTAGTAGAAACAGCACCAGCTTTATTATTTCTTGCATTGTAATTATCACTAATGGATTTCACCATAATGAGATCCCACCTGTATCCTGGATTATTTGCTTGACTTGTTTCTTTTTATCACAGCTGAAACGCAACTGCGAAGAACACCCTGGCTCTGATTTCCTCTTTTGTTTGCAGGGCTATTTACAGAAGATTCGAAGCTTTGCTGTTGGGCTGCAAGGCTCTGCAATCTCACTCCACTACTTCCCCAGGACTGCTCCTTTCTCCTCCCAAAACCATCAAGTTCCGTTTGTCAGGGGATAGCACTTGGCAGCATGTTTAACTTCCTATTTTCACAATGAGAAAGGTCACGCCTCTGCTGTCAGCTTCCTCTGCTAAAATACTCTGCACCACATTACTCATAATCCTGCGCTTTATAAAGCAACTCTCAACATTACTAAGGCTCACTGTATGCAAGTCAATCCCAGTATATCTCAAAGTGTCAAAGAAGCGCCCTATAAAATAGCACGATTAGTTTCACAAACACATCATCTGAGAAGTGAAAATTCTCTAGTTAAGTTCTACGATGACAAATTACAAGAGGGTCAAGATGGCTTCTGCTGTTAGCCTTTTCTTGTGATGGTGATGACAGGAGTACGTAATTAGGTTATTTCTAAGAAACTAAAAGTTTTTCTTCTAAAAGCCATCCTGATGTGTTTTGAGCATGAAATCTTTCTAATTTTCAAAGGCAGCAAAAATACCTAGCTTATTTCCATTTTCATGCAACTTTGACTTTTAAGATGACAAATGGTAATAAAACACTGGCTTTCAGAAGTCACTTTATAAGGCAATTACTTTTTTTTTTTTTGAGGAAGATTGGCCCTGAGCTAACATCTGCTACCAATCCTCCTCTTTTTGCTGAGGAAGACTGGCCCTGAGCTAACATCCGTGCCCACCTTCCTCCACTTTATATGTGGGACGCCTACCACAGAATGGTGTGCCAAGCGGTGCGTAGGGGATCCAAACCTGGGAACCCCAGACCACCGAAGTGGAACGTGCAAACTTAACCACTGCACCACCAGGCTGGCCCCAAGGCAATTACACCTTTACTAGTTACATTCTACTAATTACATTTTTACCTCGGTTAGACACTGGTTCCATTTCATATGGTCCTTCCCCTCAACTTGGACTTTACTCAGCTATGGTCATAAATGTATGGTACCTCTAAGTTGTGTATTTATATGTGTGATTGGTGCCACCTCCATTAACGTGCCTTTTGTTCTTAAGCAACTGCAAAGTTAGACTGTGTTGCCACCATTTTGATGACTTCTCAAGCTTTTTATTTTCTTGTGTTTCTCATTTCCTGAATATAGTTACGTTTCCCATAACAGCATATTTACTGTATTTTTAAATAGGAGAAAACAGAGAATAGCTAATTCATGTTAAACAACTTTCCCCTTAACTAAGTGAAAAAAAAAAGCACAAACCAAAAACAAGCTGAGGGAAGCCTGTCTGCTCCCCATGACAGCTCAGAAGAAGCCAAAATGAACCCCGAAGAAAGGGCTAAGTGTGGAAGTCCTGCTCATCTTCACAAGGACAACAGAAAATACACGTGGCAGAATTTCAGGAGAGTTCAGAAATTTCTGGATCTTGCCTGAAAAGGAAAAGCACCTAAAAAGATCTTTCGGAAAGAAGGCGGAACATCCTTCAACGATACATTTAAACTGCCTTGAGTTTTTAACCTAGAAACACTTCTCTAAGAACCAACTCAAAGCCTTCAAGCAGCAGCCAGACGATCGTGGCTGCCTCAGCTGTGCTCCAAGTGGACTGCTTACTGTAACCGCCTGCAGGAAGCCTCGCGGAGGCTGTACCCACCTGGTCACATCCTGCGTTCACCAGTTCCTGCAGCATTTGTCGGTTTACTTCTGTAGCTGCGGAAGGGCCCGATTCATTAGCAAAAGGCAACAAGGAATATCTGATTTCTCTCAAAGCTTTCTGATAAGGTCCAAACTTTGGGGTGGTCCTCAGCTGCTGCTGCTGCCTGGCGGCATCCTTGCTCCCCAGGACCTTGGCATCCAGGGAAGGGTCGCTGTTGGGTCCCGAGGGCAAGCCTGGAGAGGAAGACTTGGACGGCTGCTTTAACCCCTCTCGAATCTCTTGCAGTCGCTGCCGACTATTTCCAGAATACGTCGTGGCAGGAAAAGTCTTTGGCCTCATTGTTAGTCCAGTTTCCTTTTACCATAAATACAATATTCTTAAAGTGTTTTATTATTTAGAAAAAAACAACTGTCAACAGTATCAGTTAGTTGTAAACATACTTTCAAAACAATTTCCTTTTGAAAATTTTTTTTCCTTCAATTTTCGTAGTTCCTACAGAGAACCTAAAATTTTCCAGAGTCTTCATTTTGAAGATCATCGCTATCTGAAAAAGAAAATGGGAATAAAATGTTCATGTGTGGTTTTCACACAGTGTCAACAATACTTTTCAGAAATGGACAATGATTTTGAAAATAGTCCACTTGAAAAGACTAAGAAAGGACACATCAGCTCTCAGGAATGATAACACACTGCTCAAGTCTGGCTGGAGCACAGACGTCTAGGGCTGTCCCCAGGGGTTTCCTGGGATATGTCATGTGCAATAAAACAAATCCCCAAAAGCTAATACTGACTTAAAAACATTCAACTCAGGGCAAGAACAATAGTATTAACAATTGACAGCTCACTTAAAATACTTCGTTATAATATGATTTCATTTTGAAAGCTCCAGCTTGAGTATTTAGGGTTAAACTTTCCACATGGGGTTCGGGATTTCTGGCTTGTTCCTAGTAACTCATCAACTCCTGGCCCACACCTCCGTCCCTTATCCCCACGGCTTTACTAATCGCCACCTGCCTGAAGCTGTGGTCCTTGTATATCTTTGGAAATTTTTCCTTATAAAACCCTCTGAAGTTTCCTGAAAGATATCACAAAACTTGTCACATTAAAGGTGCCCTATAATGCAACTGAAAGTAGTTCGAACACAATCTATTATGAGACTTTGAAGGCAACTACTTCCCTGATTGTTTTATACAGTGGGCAACTTCTTATGAGCATTCTGACCAAAATACCAAAATAAAAATATCTTCCTTGTGGAAAATGATACTCATGTGGAGGGGCACTAGTAAATGCACCTGAGTGATTTCTGTCTCAAAGCGCACTGTGGCCACAACCAACAAGTGGCTGTATCAATAAAGTGGTCAGCACAGGTCACCTACTACAACAACATGGAAACGGCTCTTTAGACAGAATTAGACGTCACAAAGGCATTTTTCAGTCATGAAGTAGACCTGCCCCAGGTCTAATTCATGAACACCCTGTAGTTCTTGCATTTAGAAAACGAAATCAAGCCCAACCCCTGACACTGCCCTTAGCAGCCAGCTCTACTGGAGGCAGCATCTAGCTCATCACCTATAGCTGGGTGACCTTGGACTCCCTCTCCTTCCCTGTGAAACAGATGACAACACGGCAAGAGGGTAGTGGTGAGCACTGAGTAAGACAATGCAGGTATCTGGCTCACAGTACTGGGACATCCTAAATCCTCGGAAACTGTGCTTTCTGGCACGTGTGTTACTATATTTATGGGATTAGCTGTCACAACCCAAGCACTGGTGCCCAGTGGCAAAGGCAAAGGCTGTGTGGTCTCTGGGTGTGTCACCAAAGCCCCTTTCCTCTGCAGCCCTCACCTCATCCACTCCCTTTAGCCCCACAGAACTCAATGAGCAGAGTTTGAAGGATAATCACTTTGAATTTTAATGAACAAAGAAAAGCTGATCCAAAAAAGAGCATCCTTTACAAGGAGAGGGGGGAAGGACTTTTAGTTTCAGTAGAGAATTTGAGAACTGACGTTTTCAGTGGAAAAAAAAATAAGGATATGGGCCAGCCCCATGGCATAGTGGTTGAGTTTGGCATGTTCTGCTGTGGCAGCCTGGGTCTGCCGGTTCAGATCCTGGGCTCAGACCTACACCACTCGTCAGGCGTGCTCTGGTGGTGACCAACATACAAAATAAAGGAAGACTGGCATAGATGTTAGCTCAGGGACAATCTTCCTCAGCAAAAAAATAAAAATAAGGATAGCTAATATTTATCCAGAATTTACCACGTGCCAGGCTCTGTCCTAAGAGTTTTATGTGAATTAACTTATATATAGACCTATGACATAACCAAATACAACAGTAAACCTGAAGAAATGACATTAAAATTACTATTCCTTTCTTAGAGGTGGGAAGATGGAAGGTCTTAAAAGGTTTTAACTACCTCCTTTCTCAAAGTAACTGAGAGAAGATTCCATTTGGAAAGTAAGAATCACACTAAATAAATTTCTCAACATGAATCCATATCTTAACACACAACATCTAACATATTAAAGTCACTGAAATGACTGTTTTAAGACTACGGAGACAGTGAACTATTAGATCCGAAGACAGCTGAGATTCCCCTGGGCCTGTGTTGGCGGTGGACCAGAAGCCTAGAGCTTTGATTAATTGGTGTAAAACGGGGCACACTGCAACCACACTCATTTTCAATGACTTTGTGGTCTAAGCATCTGTTTTGAAATACCTAACTTTCTAAAACCATAAGTTCACATTCTAACAAAAACAGAGAGATTCTCAAGGAGCCGCCAAGCACGTATGGAGAATCCTGAGTGACTTGATGTGTCTGGAAACAGGCAGGAAAGTGGTATCTTTTCCTATGGGAATTCACACAAATCACTTTGTCTCCAATCTTTAGTTTTCTTCTCTTTCTTTGAAAACTAAAATACAGAAGACATGTCATACTATATTCACAATAAATAATCAATGAAAAGGAGGGGCCTGACAACACGCAGGGAGGTTTCTTCACTGTCAAAACGCATTCATCCCCCTGCCATCCACTCACCAACCCCTCCCCTACGCCCACCTCCCTGCCCTGCAAACGTCTTCCAAACATCTGTCAGTCTGAGGCACTGCTAGGACAAAGAGGAACCAATCCTGCCTTCAGCAGGTTCAGTCAGGTGAGGTAGGCAAGTAAACAGCTTCAGAGAGAATGAGAGGCCCAAGAGGAGGTAAAGAAACCTAGCAGATGAGGGAATGAAGGACAAAGTCAGAAAAAGCTCTGAAGTAGAGACAACTAAATCTGAGTGTAGAGAAGAACGGCATTCCAGCCAGAGGGACCAGCACATGCAAAGAAGCAGAGGACTGTGAAGCCTGCAGGCTCCACCCACCACATTTAGATCTGTGCAGTGGAGGCTCTTCCCGGAGAGTTAGAGGGATGACACCGTGGAGGGGTACAGGGGCTCGACTTGGAAGGCCCTTCAAAGCCGTGTTAATTGTCTGGACTCAGTGCAGAAGCTGGGGAGCCAGTGTGTGTGGTTAAGATAAGGAGTGACTCGGCCACAAGTGCCCTTGGAGAGCTGAGCCTGGAAGCCAACTGGAAGGTGGGCTGGAGGGACCAGGGAGGAAGGAGAGCCTGGGGGAGGGGCAGCGATATCAGGGAGGGGAAGGCTTTCAGCAGCTAGCTACACCCTGGCCAGAGGCCTGGGCTTCGACACATGGACCGGGAGCCAGCAGTGTATGGGACATTCACCCAGCCGATAACTGTCTGCTCAGCCATGAAATGCAGCAGCTGGGGCTGAGCGGAGAGCTCCCGCCCTGCCCACTGGCACTCCTTAAGGGAGCAGCAAGCTGCCATAAGCCTCACTGCACCATCAAGGGACACCAGCGACTAGAGCAGGAGCAAGCTGCTTTTTACTCAGCTAACAAAGGGCAAGGGCCACAAGAGATGGTCCAGGCTGAAGAAAAGAGCTGTGAGAAAGTGGAGGCAGGACATGAGACATCCTCTCTGTCGGGCCACACCAGCAGAGAAAACAGAAGCCAGGGACAGCCGAAGGAGGTCCTCTTGATTCTGAGGCTTGAAAATTCTGCCTGGAATTTACTCTACAACAGGGAAGCTGCTGAAAGCTGGGAGAGCAGTGAGGCTCTTTTTTTGCGGCAAGGGTAATGTTTTTCTTTAACATACACTTTTTAAAGTGCACAAATCATAAGATGGACAAATGTTCACAAAGAACACACTGTGGGAGCCATTTAGCATCTAGATCGAGGAGTGTATCCTTACAACCCCAGAAGCCCCCAGGTCCCAGAGACTCAAGGGGAACCCACCTTCACAACTTCTAATCCCAAGGAATAGTTTGATCAGTTTTTGATCGTATCCATGGAATTACATGGTCTGTACTCTTTGTGTCTACCTTATTTTGTTCGAGAATGTTTCGTCATTCATACATGTGGTGTGTAGCAGAAGTTTGTCGTTTTCATTGCTGAGTAATATTCCATTATATGAATATATCATACTTATTTATCCATTCTGCCACTGAATGACATGTGGGTTGTTCCTAGTCCGGGGCTATTACAAATTGTGCTGCTGCCTTAAGGCAGCTGATGTCCATATGGCTCAGTCCTAGAGCCGTGAGGAGTCGAGGAGTGAGTGGTCTGCTCCAAGACCTTGCTCCCCCCGCTATATCAAATACCTTCCGTGTAGTTATTGGTAGAGCCCCTGGTGCTTCATGTGGTACCATTGTGGGATTACAAAAAGGCACCCCTTCCTGAAGTAAATGCTATTGTGACTATATTATTATACAACACGTACAACTCTTGCCCTGGAGAGCTTTCCGGAGCCCTATAGGATTAGCCTGGCCCAGTCTCTGACATACCACATGTCATAATCCATCGCACACACACACACACACTCCGAGTAAGGGGAGCAGGTAACGTCTGAATCTAAAAGAGGGTGGAAACTGGACCTCTGAGGCACAAGAGAAAAAGTAATGGTCTTCATGCAGGCCACAGAGGAGGAGTGTGATCATGCGTGCTCTCCAGAGTATATGCATGACACACAGGCAAGGTGGCTTTATCAGGGGAGGTGACCCTCTACTGCAGCTCAGGTATTCTGTGAGTGCACCAGAGTCTCCAAGTAGCTGAACACTCCTTCATATAAGTTAGTATCTGTGACATAAGGCTGGTCCTTACGTGTAGGGCTCTTGAGCAGTGCACAATCTGAACACCCATACAAGGTGTCCCTGTTACCAGGTCTTAGGGATGCAGAAAATAATGACCAGCCTCTGACTTTAAGAAGCTCACAGTTCAAGATGGGGAGATAGACAAGAAAATCAATTATTTTAATATAATACATGTGACAATAAGAGAATTATGGGGATCTGAACCAGAGTAGCAGCTGGAAGACAGAGAGAAGCGGGTGGATTCAATAGCAGTTAAGAGATACAACCCACAGGAGTTGGCGACGTTCACTAGAGAGGACGGATTTGAAAGATGGAGCCCAAGTTTCCGGCTTAGAAACCAGAGTCAATGGTGGTGCCATCCTCTGAGCCAGGACGACCTTGTGAACAATAGGGACCATCAAAAGAGAAGCCTCAGTGTGGATCGAGGAGGGCAGTTATTGCGAGGGGAGGACGTGGCTGTGGGAGGCTGACTCAGAAGACGGCCATGTGAGTGCGAAGGAAAAAGTAGCTGGAGGTGTGAAACTTGGCTTCCACTCCCAGCTCTGGCACTTGGCTCCGTGTGACGCGGGCAAGCACTTCACCTCTCTGAGCTTCAGCTTCCTGCCTGGCAACAAGATTTGCTCTGTCTGCCCGACAGGGCTGCTCTGAGGACCACAGGTGACACTGCATGTGACATCACTCTTATCTGGAATGCCCAACACGCTGGCCGGTTATTAGAATTACTAATAAGCTCAGGACCCAGAATCAGGCTTTAATCAAGTAACGAGACAAGACCAGGGCAAAATTCAAATGACCTTTGTGGAAAAGGTAGCATACTGTGTGTAGAAACGTTGAGTATTTCATGCTCACTCCACGTGACTCCTCTTTAAATGAGTATTTGATAACAATGCTTAAAAAGTTAAGTATCTTTCTTTTTACTGTGAAGAAGACAAGCAGAGAGAGGAAAAGCTTGTCATTAGACTTACGTTTGAAACACGTGCCTGCAGCCAGGCCCAGGATGCTCAGCTCTGAGAACGACCGGAGCTTCAAGAAGCTCACTGCTTCCCGACTGGCCAGAATGAGGCTCCATCTCTGTGACCCTGGGCAAGTTAAAGGCACCAAATTCTCCCTTACCTCTGGAACTTGGCAAGGCTGTTCTCTCTGCTAGGAACAAACACCCCTCCCAGCCTGGCTCCCTTACGCTTCTAGAATTCTCAGCCTGAAAACCCCTCCCACAGAAGAGCCCTCCTGTCCACCCAAAGTGAGACGCTGCTATTCAGCCATGGTTGTTGCTCACGCACTGCCACAGCGTGCAAGGACTGCTGCACCGTCTTCCTCCTGAGTCACCTGTGCAGTCAGCACCCCTCCCTACCGCCTGTGTACAGCACACAGGCCCAGGAAGCATCTTCCGAATGAATACAGGAAGTCACCTACCACTCTGAGTCTGTCCCCTCAGCCCTAAACTGGTGATAAAACCTGCCCCCATGGTGGCCCTGCAGGAAAGCTGTGTACGTGGAAGGGACTCAGTGAGCAGTGCTCCGTCTCGGAGTTTAAGACGCAGGCCCACAGGAAACATTCCCAAGTGAAGTGACCTAACTGTCAGAAAAAGTGGCATAACTATGGTGTATTACTCAGCCAGAAAAAGGAATGAAACGTTGACATGCCACAGCATGGATCAACCTCGAAGACATTATGCTGAGTCAAATAAGCCAGCCACAAAGAGGCAGACACTGTGTGAGTCCACTTATATGAGGCACCTACAAGAGGAAAAATTCAGAGAGACAAGCAGAATGAAGACTACCAGGCTGGGGAGCGGGCAGTGACTAAGGGGCACAGAGTTTCTGCGTGGGATCATGAAAAGGTTTTGAGTAGAGACAGTAGTGACGACTGCAGCAACAATGTGAATGTACTTAAGGCCACTGAACTGTACACTTATGAATGGTTAAAATGATAAATATTACACATATTTTACCTCGATAAAAAAATGGAAAAAAAAAGTCATCTAATCATGCACATCTAGCTAACTAGTGTTTGAACAATGGTTCCCTTTCTAAACATAGCTACACAAAGAAAACGCTGGACCTCAGGATCGGGAGCTGACGGCAGAGCACAGTCCCCTGGCAGAGGGAAATCTACACCGTTGGGCGCTGCACACGTCCTCCCAAGCCCCCTGCCGTCTCCCCCAGGATGCTGAAACACACCACGGGGATGCCTGCCGCCAGCTGCGCTCCTGGAGACAATGGGGGTCATAGGCACCCACGTGTCCCACAAACATCCCAATTATAAAGCTAACCAGGACAGGATAGACCAGACACTTCTGTGTTGATGTCTGTATTCATGCATGAGACGAGAAACACCACGTAGATGTGCCCTTAAACAGAATCCGGATCAGATGTCCTGGTTTCTTTTCTTTCTCGTTTTCCCCCTTTAACGTTATATTATGAAAAACTTCAAACATACAGAAAAATTGAAAGAATTACTGTGTCACTCCACAAACCCAGCACCTGGGCAAGTCCGTCAGCGCCGAGGGAGTAGGAGGACTCCACACACTGTTCTCATTTTCTTTCCATCTTCCACCACAGTCCTGCAGAAAGTGCTGGTGCTAGGAAGACCCCATGCATTGTCCGGGGTTTTACGTGGATATGTAAAAATAGCACCTGTGGGCAAACTGTGCTCTTGCCTGAATAATTTGGAAAGGAGGAAACCTTCCTTCAGTTTCACAAAGAATGAAAATATTTTCTCAGCTTGGGACCTTGCATTTTAAGTTTTGGTTTGAAGACAGTTGATTTCATGGCCAAATTATGAACTTCTAAAAGAATTTTTCATGAGAATTCTCATCGGTCAAATTAAGATTACAGGTGGAAATAAGCTACTCTGACACACTACTATATCATTTAACAAAAGTTAACGTATGGGAATTTTTCTTTCATCAAGAATTTTACAAATATGACCCTAAGGCCTCACGGATGTGGACTTTAAAAAATGGGAGTAGCAGGGCTGGCTGTGTGGTGAAGCGGTTAAGTGCACAAGTTCCGCTTCAGAGGCCCGGGGTTCACCAGTTTGGATTCTGGGTGCGGACACGGCACCACTTGGCAAGCCATGCTGTGGTAGGCGTCCCACATATAAAGGAGAGGAAGATGGGCATGGATGTGAGCTCAGGGCCAGTCTTCCTCAGCAAAAAGAGGAGAACTGCCAGCAGATGTTAGCTCAGGGCTAATCTTCCTCAAAAAAAAAAAAAAAGGGGGGGGAGTACCAAGCAAAGGAAATCTAATTTTGGAAATTTCTTTGGCATCATCAATTGACTTAAATATACTTTAAAAGAAATCATGAGACACTGGAATTTTAAACTGTAACACAACTCACAAAAGAAAAACACACCATTTTCAAATCTGGAGCTGAGACAGCTACTAAATCCTATACTTAGTACAGGTGGCTTGTGTAAAAACTTAATGTTAGAGCAATATTTTACGCATTTCTTAATTTGGCCCTACCAAACCCAATTCCAATTCTCCATCCAATCTTGGAAAATGCTATCAGATGTTCAAGAATTTTTATTCTAATTTCTCCTAGTACTTCACGAACCCACACCCGCTGCCAAATACACATCCAACACCAAGAGAGGAACCAACTCAACCTGTGTCTCAGGGACGCGCACTAATGATACACACTGGCATTTTTAAGATAGTATTTCTTGGACCTAAAATTCTAGTTATTATTTAAATCATATCCTTACTATAATTAACTAGCAAAGCTGAAACTACATCAGGCAGATGGGCCAGGCCTCCAGCCAGATGCTGAATGTCAGAGTCCTAAGCCGCCATGCTGCTGCGCCTCCCCAGTACTGCCCAGGCCAGGGAGCCACACGACAGGGAGGGCCCCTCTAGCAAGGGTTTCTGAGAAAATCAGTGATTACGCTCCTCTGGGGATCCAGGGAAAACTCGCCAATAAATAGTGTCATCATAAGGTGTCGGTGGTTTTAGAAGTGCCATAGGTATGCCAAACACTGTACTGGACATTACGAGGTTTCACCCAGGTAGAACAGGGTCTCATTTGTAAATAAACTCATAATCTAGGAAAAAAACAAAGCACCACATTCTCGATTAGCTTTGCACAGGGTATTTGTATGATATATATATATTCATTATAAATAATGACATGGACAATGGAGCCACAGAAGTCTGCACTCAAAATTACTACATGGAGTGACCAGGTGGTAGATAAATTATCTATTCTTTGCAGCATTCCTAACAGCAAGCAACTGAACGGGACGGTCTCCTTCTAGTCAATTCCGCACCCCAGCAGAGGTTTTCAACTTTGAGAACACCCTGCCTCCTCTGCACCACCGCCTCCAAGTTTCAGATGCACCCCAGCAAGGCGGTAGGTACACCCAGCCCATTTGGGAGTCCCTGCTACGCAAGAGGTAATACTGTGACTGACCAAAGACTCCAGTGCACGCGCCCGTGTGGAGAAAGCCTCCTAGAGAAGGATCATTTCACCAAAATTGGAAAGGCTAAAGGGCTATGATTCAATGGAGGAAGTGTGAAACTATTCCTGGAGTCTGGAACTTCCTGTGAAAGGCTCAAACACAGAAGAGAAAGATGAACAGGCAGGTAACGTTGGGGAGGGGGCAGGTACTGTCTGGGTCATTTAATGAAAATACGGGAGTGACATTCACGAGGTCGGATGGAGTTTATTAGTAACAGAACAGGCTGGTCTTAGCATTCCTGCTCAAGGTAACAGCCTGGAGGCAGTGAGACCAATGCTCCAAAGGGAGGGCCCCTCTATTCAAAGCCAACTTCCATTCTTAAGATCCTTACCATCCTAACGAGGTTAGAGGCCATAGGATCTGTGCTAGCCACAATATCCTAACAACCAGTCAACAACAAATACAAACCAGTGCTACAAAATAGGAGATTTTTCATTTGTCTGCCAGAAAAATTCCTATGAATGTCAAATATTGGCACATGAACAAAAAGTATTTAACTTAAAAAAAAACATCTGCTACAGTCAGGTTGACATGGTCTAGATGCTAAGTGACATAAAGTTTTCATATAGTGAATGCAAACATTAAGCAAGGTCAAATTTCCACTCTACGTTTAGCATCATAACCATTATCCCTTTTCCAACATTACCTTATTTTAATAATACTTTCAAAATGAAACTGTAAATCAAATAACATTAGCCTTAAAAGTAGTGAGAGAACAGTTAACACTTAGTGAACCTAGTGGCCCAAGCAGGGCTACCTGCAAACTCCAGGGGCAATTCACAGGTGCTTTACCTAAGAAAGCCCCATTTCACAGAGCTCATCCACCCAGCATACAATGGGAATGGTCACCCCCTGGACTTGTGCAATGTGAAAGCCCAGTTCTGTCCAGAGGAGTTAATACTAAGCAAGAGGCTTTTTCTTTTATATTGGTGAGGAAGATCAGCCCTGAGCTAACATCTGTGCCCATTTTCCTTTATTTTCTACGTGGGACGCCGCCACAGCACGACTTGGGTAAGTAGTGCGGGGGTCGGCGCCCGGCTCCGAACCTGCGACGCCCAGGCCACGGAAGAGGAATGCACGGACTTAACTTCTACGCCACCCACCCGCGCCAGCAATAGGCTTTTTAAAAGGGAAGAAGATTAAGAGGATTTTTTGAGCTGGCAGTCAATCACCTTAGGGATTATTAAGACCAATCTCTTCGTTCTGTTTATCAGGACATTTTGCTCCTTAAGACAAAATAAATGCAGTAAATTTATCTTCTGTATTTCTTCAAGCCCACTATTTTTTAAAAGTCAGTAAGGAATATTATTTAGAAGTTTCACTTTATAACCATGAAATATAAAAGCAGCTTTTCAAAAACTGTGTTGGTCTGGTTTTTCCAATACAAAGCAGAACACTCCCAAAGCTTCCCCAAATCCTTCCTGTGTGTTTATGCTGAATTTATCAGCTTCAACACCTCCCGGTGCCACTCCAGCACCCCCCTCCGCCCCCAGCCCCCCAGGGGGATTTAAGAGCCTAGGGCTGGCTATTCACAACACACATTTAAAACAACAAGGCTTCTCATTGTAAAAACATTCCCCTCCCACCAAAGGGAAGTCCCTCCCACCAACCCTGTGATTTGCTAAGGAAAGAAAGAAATATGTACAGCTCCAATTTACACGTAAGTCAAAACTATTTCAAACTAGAACGAGAGGCTAAAAGAATCCCTTCCAGTTCTAAAACTCCATGATTCTAATAATTCATTCACCTTAATAATTTTGCATGACATCTTCTATTCAGATACCACTTTAAATTGCTTATTTTGAGATTTATTAAATGTTCAGCAATTTTAATTTCAAGCGAATGCTGGCGTATTCATTAAACGGTGCTCTATACACCTGGATAATGAGACCAAATTTTATGAGAGGCTGAATAACAGTCTTGTTAATTATAATTTAAAACAGACCTTCTTAAATAATCTTTGCATTCTTATTTTGGAAAATCTTTCTGTTACTACCTTACTACTACAGTTGCTTAAAAAAAAAAAAAAAAAAACTTAGAAGATACCAAGCAGCGTGGTATCTTGATTTAGCACTCAAAAGTGGTGATCCCTCACACAGGGATTTCAGCTGAGAATTAATGAAAAATAGAGAGTAAGATCTATTTAGCACAAATATCCTAATAACAAGCCAGGAGTTACTTCCTCCATTACTAAGGGAAGGCCCTCATCTACTGAGTCAAAATTTAAACAGAACACCTGTACGGAGATGACACACATTTTGTGTCTTTCCATTCAAATTTCAGTATATTCAGGTTTCTTAGTAAAAATGTGGGCAATCCTTCCTTTAAAAATGCACGTATTTGCTGAATACTTTGGGAAGGGAGCTGTTCCATTGAATTTTTACCTGCCAAGTGTATACTCCCCGGTTTAATAGCTAAGGTTAAATAATTTTTAAAAGTCTAGATGACTATTACCTTAAGAACACTCTCACATATCCTACATAAGTGTGAAAATGTAAAAAATCTTGTTTAATGTTTTGTCAACATAAGATCTACAAATAAAGTGCACTTTCCCGGTTACGCTCGCAAATACTCATTCGAGGGCACAGAATACCCATTCGAGAGCCTCAGAACACGCTGCCAGCAGCCCAGGACACCCGGGAGCCCGCCGTCGGCCTCTGCGGGGGCTGCTTCCCCTCCCCCAGCCCCCTGGGCACCGGGACCCTGCAGTCAACAAACGAGAGGGCCGCCCGGGGCTGGCACTGCTGCCCAACCCCGCGGCCCGCTTCGCCCGGAGAGAGACGCTCCTCCCGAAGTTCCGCAGTCAGGCTGGAGGGGAAGTGATTGGCAACAGGCGAATTTTATCGGAATCCGCATCTCCAGAGTCTGGCCGGGGAACTAACTGCAAGTGAAGTTGCATCAGAAAAGACAAGCTCCGGGGAAGTCGGCTCAACTAGGGCGCAGGACGGGCACGTTATGCAACGGCCGCCGCTCTCACGGCCCGGCTGCGCCCCGAAAGGACCGGGAGGCCAACTCGGACACGCCGAGCGGGGAGATTTCCCCGTGGGCGCTGCGGCCCGTTGCGGGAACAGCGCCCGTGGGGAGACAGCGCCCGTGGGGGTCGGCGCCCGTGGGGGGACGGCGCGGCCCGCAGGGAGACGGCGCCCGTCGGGGGACAGCGGCCGCAGGGAGACGGCGCGGCCCGCCGGAGGACGGCGCCCGTGGGGGGACAGCGCGGCCCGCGGGGGAACCCCGCTCGTGGGGGGACAGGGCCCGCGGGGGTACAGCGCGGCCCGCGGGGGAACCCCGCTCGTGGGGGGACAGGGCCCGCGGCGGGACAGCGCGGCCCGTGGGGGAACAGCGCGGCCCGCGGGAGAACACCGCTCGTGGGGGGACAGGGCCCGTGGGGGTACAGCGCCCGTAGGGGGAGAGCGCGGCCCGCGGGGAAACACCGCTCGTGGGGGTACGGCGCCCGTGGGGGGACAGCGGCGCGGCCCATGAGGGGACAGCGCCCGTGGGGGGACGGCGGCGCGGCCAGCCGCGTACGACGGGGCGGCCGGACGCGGGACCCCGGAGCTGTGCGGGCCGCTCGCGGGCACCGCGCCCGGCCGGGCGTTCGGGCAGAAGCCCGGTTCCCCGGGACAGTGGCGGGGGGGCCGCCCCCGGGCCGCAGCCGCCCGGGGCACAACAAAGCCGCAGCCCCGCCGGCCCGGGCTCGCCCCCAGCCTCCCGGCCCCGCGCGAACCGGCTCGGCGGACTCCGGACGGCCGGCGACGACGCGCCGCCGGGGCGGTCTGGCCCAGGACGGGCGGGGGCCGTGGGGGCAGGGCGCAGGGCTCCGGTCCGGACACACTTCCTGGGCCGCCCGCGCCCGCTGCTCGGCCGGGCCGCGCGGCCGAGCCGGACGCCCTTCCCGGAGCCGCGGCCGGCGGCGGCCCGAGGGTGGGCGCAGGGAGCCCTGCGGCCCCGCCGGCCCGCGGAAACTTTCCCTCGTCCCGCCGCGGCCCCGGCCACACGCCCCCGCCCTGCCCCTTCACCTCCTGGGGCGCGGTCTACACGCTCCGGGGCGTCCTCGCCCGGGGCTCCGGGGCCTCGCGCGCCGGGGCACCGGGCGCCGGTGGCTGGAGCTGCTGCTGGCCCCGCAGGGACGGGGGAGCCCCGGGCGGCGGCGGCGCGAGCGGCGGCGGCTCCATCTTCCCGGGGCGCTCACGCCGCGGTTCCAACGCGCAGACCCAAGTGGGACATTCGCTACATTGTTGGCATTCCACGGGCGTCACGTGACCCCGCCTCCCGCGTCACTCTCGGCCGCATACCAGCCCGGGCGGGGCGCCTGCGGCCCTTGCCGCTCGGCCGCCGGCCCGCTCCGCCCCGCCGCCGCTTCCTGCCTCCCGGTCCGGCCACCCGCGCCCGCCGCCACCTGCCTGCGGCCTCCCGCCGCCTCCTCCGGACCTTTTTGCCAGTGTGTCACCCGGCCCCAATTCCAGTATTGCCCCCTCGACTGGACCTGTATTAAAAGTTGGTAACTCTGTCGTTACAGCCACTGTTTTCTTAAGCATCTCACACCAGCCTTGGTGAAGAAAGTAAGTTAACAGGCCTGAAGGAGCCACCAAGTTACCAAATAGGTGCCAGACACTAAAAGTAATGGGCAGAAAAGGACAGACAGCTGTTACTCATGGAAGGACATCAAATATACACCCAAACTCAGTCACTTTTAATTTAACCCCCAGCGCTGTGCATATTTTATGGGAAGTGTTTTCTGGTATACAGAACAGTATAATAATGTATACCAACAAGTGAGGGTTTGGTTTTTGCGTTTCAACCGCGACTGTCTTTCCATTTGGGGACTGTGGATTTGGTGCAAGGACTTATGCAGGGACTGTGCGGAGATGTGAGTAGAAATAGACTGGAAGCCAAATCTTTAAGCTACTCCTGGCTCTCCGTCTAACATCATACTTCCTACCGCCAACAGTCTGTGGCAGGTGATTATGAGGACTAATATTAGTTTAAAACCCAAGCTACCTTCCTTTTTAATTAATAAACTCCTGTGAAATTTTTAAATTTTAATCTCGAGAGAAACAGTAAAGAAGGTCATTATCTCTGGACTGTTTTAGCAACCTTACCGGTCCCTAGTCTGCCATCCGGTTCTTCCTCTCTCAAGCCCAGCCGGGTTTTCAGCCCTGCCTCTGCCTTAGCTCACACAGAATCTTCTCAGATCTCCCCCCTGTTTTCTCTGTTTGAGCTCTAATAATTAAACCATTATTGTGCACTTTGGAATTCAATTTAATTTCTCAGTCTTATCCTGTACTCAACCCAGGCATCTTGCACAGTGTAAGCGTTCAGCAGATGCTCTGTAATTGAGTCCCCGTTGCACTCTGCTGTGTACCTTTTTGCTATACACTGACCATGCTTTTTCCACCCCAGCCCCATGCCACAGGGCTGGCTGCCAATCTTCCTTTCTGTGTTTAAAGATCCTGCCCTTGCTCTGTCTTCAAAGATGTAAACATAATTAAATAAAACATTTTCATCAAATGAAGTATTGTAAATAAAAGGAATTTAATGGACTTTAAAATTTATGTGTAAACATCTAATAAAATTTTGTAATTACAAGAACCATTATAGCATTGTTTGCAATAGTGAAAAATCAGGAAGAACCTAAATGTCCAGCAATAGGGAACAGTAGGAAAATAAAGGGTAGATATTCAAATGATGAAATATATAAAATGGCTAAGTGAAAAAAATAAAAAAATAGCTACGTGAATGAACTAACTAGTTCTGTACTTTTCAGAGAATAAATGATTGTAGATAGAATTCAAAACCATTGTAGAGTGGAAAAAAGCAAGCTGCAGAACTATATATACACTATGATACCATATTTATAAATAAGCAAAATCCCATAGAACCTATACTAGTCATATACCTTATATAAGTATAGACATGGACTGCAAGAGTACGCACCAAATTCATGACAGCTGTTGCCTGTGTAGAAGGAAGGAGAGAAATTAGATTGAGGAGAGAAAAATGAGAACTTCAACTTTATCTCCAATGCTTTATTGTATTTTATTTTATTTTTTTGCTTGAGAAAGATTAGCCCTGAGCTAACATCTGTGCCAACTGTGCTCTATATTTTTCTTTTTGTATGTGCATCCCTGCCACAGCGTGGCTTGACGAGTGGTGTAGGTCTGCACCTGGGATCCAAACCCACAAATCAGGGCCGCCAAAATGGAGCATGCTGGACTTAACCACTACGGCACAGGGCCGGGCCCTGTTCAATGCTTTATTTTTATATTTAAAAAAGTAAAGCAAAACTGTCAAAGTCTTAAAATTTGTTGATTCTGGTGATTAGGTTCAATAATATGTGCTGTGTTATTCTTTGTGCCTTTTTTAAAAACATCTTTTAAAATTTTTCAAACATGTATGCATGAAACAAACTTGAAACAAGTAAATTTCCAATTAAAGGCTTGCTTGGGGAAACTGTGACACGCTTATATAAGAGAATATTATTATTAATGATTGTGTTTATTGTTATTGGGATGTGTGTTTATTGACATGGAGTCATTCGTTCCTTTGGGTTATTTTTTATTTTTTGAGTACCTGTTATGAGCCATGGGCTAAACCAGGCACTGGGGATACCATGGTGAACAAAAACACAAGACCTGTCCCCTGGTGGAGCTTACAGTCTTGTAGACATGTTCAAGAAAACAAGCAAATGACAAAATAGAGTACAGCAGCTGATTTGGGGGAACAATACAAGTATATATATATATTTATATATTTTTAAAAATATATAAATTATATAATATATAATACAATATAATATAAAATATTATAATGTATAAGTATATTTAAAAGTACATACATACATACATATTTTTAAGTTCAGAAAAGTATGCAGTCAAATGTTAAAAGTGGTAGTCTCAGGATGTAGTGATGCTGGGTGATTTTTTTCTTATAGTTGCTGTTATTTCTAAATAGGATAGTTAACAAAAACTATGTTTAAATTAAATAATCAGCTAAATAAGTACATTCACATAATGCATCCAGCTGAGAAGGGGAGAAAAGAGAAATAACACAAGGCTAGCTGAGCACAAAGCCTGCAGTAGTGGCAACGTTGCAGTGTATAAATTGATTGACATAGCGTGTACATATATGTGTGTGTGTGTGTGTGTGTCCTTACAACCAGGTGTTGCCCTAAATGTGTGTATGATCTCATTTAATCCTCTAGACAACCATGTTATTAACCCCATTTTATAGAAGAGGACCCTATAACACAGAGAGCCCTACTAACTCGTTCGAGATCAAAGAGCTGGGATTCCAGCCTTGACTCCAGAGCTAGGCATGAATTATAAGGCTGTCTTCAGGTAATCTCAAAACGTCATGATTACAGTGTACTTATAAATAAGGAAATTGAAACCACATTAACTCCCTTGTACTTTGTTTGCGGGAAGAGGGACGATCTTTGTGGAGTGATGAAGAGGGGAGCTCAAACACGTGTCTCCAGCACCAGGCAGAGAAGACGGAGGTTGCGGACCTCAGGCACAGGCAATCCATTCACCAGTGAGGCCCCTGCACTTGTGGGGCGCGGATGTTTCGGGGTTCTGACTGAGGCCCCTGGGGAAGATGCACCAAGACTGCCTACCTGCTCACCCCCACCTCCATGCGGTAAATGGAAGAAACCTGATTACGGTTCACACCTTAGTGCCTGGGACGCAGGCTCTGGTCTCTAGACACACTTTTTCTCATTTTGGAAAGAAAAACCCGTATAATCTATGGGAAAGGTTTAGCAAATCTGCCTGATTACAAAAGAATGTTCTTTATGGGAGTAGTGAAACAGTAGAGTAAGGTCAGGTTATGAAAGGCCTAGAAAACTAGGACGAAGATATGCTACACTGATTTGTTTTATACTCATATTTTGTCTCCTTATTTAGATTATAAATTCCGCAAGAACAGGGACCATATTCTCCCCCTAAAACTACATATAAAGAACTTCTTAACTACTAATTTGCATATATTGAATGTACTTTTAAGGGCTGCTTTAGTATCTTGAATATCAAAATTTAAAATATAACCTTTCTCTCTGAACCAACCACTCCAGGTCAGCCAGGGAGATCTCCTGATCCGTTGTTCTTCGGAGTTTTTGGTTCTGTAAACTTGTAGGAACTTCCAGAGTTAACAATATCAGCTCTATTAGTTGGGAGCTCTGTTTCAATGATGAACTGTCTTCCTTTTTTTTTTTTTTTACTGTTTTTTGTTGTGATAAGATGCTATACATAATATAAAATTTACCATTTTAGCTTATTTTAGCTGTTCAGTTCAGTGGCGTTACGTACACTCACAATGTTGTGCAACTGTCGCCACCATCCGCCTCCAGAACTTTTTCACCTTCCCAAACTGGAGCTCCGTCCCCATTAAACACTAACTCCTAATTTCCTCTCCCCTTGTTGTTTGTTTTTTGTTGTTGTTGTTAATTGTTTTGCCTCTCAGGTAATCAGCTACTTTTTTTCCTGCTATGAAGATCCCAGTCTTTAGTAAGATACTATACTTTACTAATTTTCTGCTTTTAATCTGCTGTTGACTACAAAGGATTACTTAGTTTATCAAAATTGTATGTAGGGGCCAGGTGGTTAAAGTTCTGTGCGCTCCACCTTGGAGGCCTAGGTTTGTGGGTTTGGATCCTGGGTGTGGACCTACTCTGCTCATCAGCCATCCTGTGGAGGCATCCTACATACAAAGTAGAGGAAGATTGGCAAGATGTTAGCTCAGGGCAACTCTTCCTCACAAAAAAAAAAAGAAAGAAAGAATTGTATGTAAAGTAAGAGCTAATACAACTTATTCCTAAAGCCTTTCCTTTGGAGAGAAAAGCTAGGACTTTATGATGGCTGTTTCAATTATTAAAAGACCTTTTGCTTCCTCAGTTCCTGGACATTTTCCAAAGGGTTTATATGATTGGAAGTCAGACTTATGGAAAAGTGAATTCTTAATTTTTTAAAAAAGAGTAGTAAATTAATAGATAGTAGATGAATAACCAGAAGTATTTTATAGCTTGTATTTTTTAAAAGCTTTTTATGTAATAGGTTCCACCAGTAGATTTCTTTTTAAAAATTTTCTATTTTATTTTATTTTTTAATTGTAAAATACACCTAACATAAAATTTACCATCTTAACCATTTTTAAGAGTACAAACTCTTAGTTTTCACAATTATGAAAACAATTCGATACCAAGGGGGAAAATCCCCAGTATTAAATTTCAATTCTTACATGTGTTTTCCAGTATTAAAATCATGAGAGAGTAAACTTTTCTCTGATTTTAACTTATTTCAAATTGCTTTATTTTTAGTCATTTTGCAAAACAGAACCTCCTGGAAAATTTGGTAAAAACCTCCAGTGCATATTTACGGGAAGGGCCAGGGCCCCAGCAAGACTTACAGGGCGGCCACCTTGCCAGTGTCTGCTGGCCTGCCCTTCCAGCCACCACCAACAACACGGAGTGCAGCTTCATTCTCTGAATAGCCTCTCTGCTTCTCAGATGAGTAATGAAGTACGCGATTGCGTAAGTCCGAATTGCTCAGTAATGTAAGAAGATTTGTTCCCAGAAGACCTCAAAGAAACACTGTCAAGATAAAAATCACATTCTGCATTTAAAGAATTTTTATGTTGACACTTTACATTATTAAGAGATGAATTGCTGAAACAAATTTTCTTTTCTTACCACATCCTTCATCAGCTACTTTTTATGCTGAATGGGCTATGACAGCAACACCAGCCATTTACTTGTATTTCTCATTACATTTATAGTTGGCTGCAACTTCTACTTCATTTGCAGACATGAGCAGAATGCTGTTGTGTCTGTAATTGAAAGAAAAATCCCACGGAAAGGGTCTATATGCTCTAAAACCTTCCATTCAAATCTTTAATCCAATCTTCTGCAGAAAATATTTGTAAACCTTGCTCTGGGAAGAACAAAAGTGTAAGCCTCAAACTCTTGTCTCAACAGAATCAATGTCTAACATTTTCAAAGGGAAGCATCGGAGCGACTCTAAATTGACATTAAAGATTTAATTGTTTAATTGTAAAAGAAAATTTCCACAGTCTATTTTTAACTTTTAATTTAAAATTAACTACTAAATGTTGTTTTGGTTGTTATCAAATAGTTGCCTTTAAAACCATGTATTTTGCTTTACCAACCAGACCTGAAAAGAAAAACTGTGTGTGTCATCTTCAGATGCTTGATAAATGGGTTTTGATCATGAAAACCATGATGCGATTAGGGTAAGGTGATTTCCCATGCAGAAGTGGGAGGAGGCCAGTAGCAGACAGGCTGCCAAATTTCAAAGAGCAAAAGGAAATCTGTAAAAGTCAGGAAGCAGTCATGCAGATTGTATTTGACAGCTGGTAACCCCAGGACAAGAAGTTGCTGAGTTTGGGGGTGGAACTCAAAAGATGTCCCAGAGTTAATACCCTTCAGAAAGACAGAGGTGAGAGGCAGAGCTAAAGTTTGAGGTAAAGATGCTGGGAAGGGGGCAAGAGCAGAAACCAAGTCGTGAAAAGCCTGGTATCAAAGGCATGCAGAGAATGGACTTCTGAGAGCGGAGGGAGATTGTTAGAGAAATAGGGACAAGAAGTACACACGGAAGTTGGGAAGCTCTGATGGCATAGCTCTGTGATTATGTGCTGTCAAACTAATCCTCGGGGAAAGAGAGGAGCTGGAAAAATATTTGGGAGATAGAACAGGTGAAAGAAAATTAAACTGAACTCAAGTAGAGAGAGGAGATGAGAGGGCTACACTCTGGTGGAAAGCATCACAGTGCTCAGTGTTCACAGAACAGAAGGAGGGAGCGTGGTTTATGTCTACGTTGAAAGGTGACTGCAAAGAAAAACAAGATCTTGAGTTTGCCTACCCTTTCTTTCTGGCATTTTTGCATAAACAAGAATTTTTGCGGTGTTCCTGTGTAATGAAACACATCACGAAGTCCCATATTTTCATTTCCACAGTTCCAATCACTTGCTAGACATTTTCACCTTTCAAAGTCAAAATGGTCTAAAATAGAACACACATATTCACTCAACAAATATTCACTGGGCACTTACAATATGTCAGGCTTGTCAACCTCTTGAGCAGTACCTAATTTGTTCAACACATTGGGCAGCCAGATGTGCTAGGCACTGGGGACAAAATTGTGAAAATGGACATTATCATGGAGCTTACAAGTCTAGTGGGGGAGGTAAATAATAATCAGATAATGCTAAAAACTAAAGGAAATTTTGTATTGTGATTGAAACTATAAAGGAAAGACACATCTTTCCATGAGATCTTATAATAGAGGAGATGTGACCTGGTCTACGAAATCAGGAAGCACTTTAGCTGAGATCCAAAAGATGAGAAGAAATTAGCAAGATGAATAGGGAAAGCGTGCCAAGAGAGAACTACATGTGCGAAGGCCTTGTGGCAGAAGGAACATGATGCAGCATTTCAAACACTAAAAGAGACCATTGTGACTGGAGTGCAGAAATAGGAGTTAAGAGATAAGAGGTGAGGATAGAGAGGTAGGCAGGGGTCAGGCTACACAAGGCCTTATGGGTCACTTAGGATTTTAGTCTTTTTTTTTTGAGGAAGATTAGCCCTGAGCTAACATCTGCCGCCAATCCTCCTCTTTTTGCTTTGGAAGCCTAACCCTGAGCTAACATCTGTGCCCATCTTCCTCTACTTTATATGTGGGACACCTACCACAGCATGGCTTGCCTAGCGGTGCCATGTCCGCACCCAGATCCGAACTGGCGAACCCTGGGCCGCAGAAGCAGAACATGCGCACTTAACCACTGCGCCACCAGGCTGTCCCGTATGGATTTTAGTCTTTATACGCAGAACAATGGGAAGTCATGAAAGGGCCATAAGTAAGGCAATGACATGATCTGATGTGTTTCTAAAAGCTCATTCTGGCTGCTGTGTGGAGAATGAGAGGGAGCTGAGAGGAAGGAGGGAAAGCTGAAAAGATACTACTAGATGAGGACAGAGGTGATGCAACTTGGGCTAGAATGCTAGCAATGGATATGGAACAAAGCAGATGAACTGGAGAAATTATGGTGGTAAAACTTTCTGATCCCAGTGATGGATTGGCTGGACGGACCATGGGAGAAGGGAGTGTCTCCTGGGTTTCTAACTTCTATAACTGTGGGTGATGGTGCCCTCCATTGTCCTAGATCCTAAATTTGTTTCTGGAAGGATCTTTTGAGACAGTGGAGTGAATGGAGATGTTATTATGAAGGGAGTTGTAGACACTGATTTGCAGCTCAGGAGAAATCTGATCAGGAGAGAGAAACTTGTGAGTTGCCTATGTATACTGTGGGTGGTCACTGAAGCTGAAGGTGTGGGGAAATTTGCCTGGGTGGACAGTACAGAGAGAAGGGAGGAGGAGACTTGAACCCTGAGGAGATGCAGCATTTAATGGTGAAGCAGAGGAGGGTGAACCCGCACAGGAGACAGATAGGCTGCTAGAGAGCTGGAGGAAAATATAATTTCGTAGAAACGAAGAGAAGAGTGTTTCAACGAAGGAGGGATCAGCAAAGATATATGGTACTAAAAAGTCAAGTAAAATGACAGCTGGAAAACTCCGTAGGCTTTAAACACACGGCAGCTATTGGAACCTTAGCAAAGAGCTCTGTTGGTAGACTGACAAGAGCAGAAGCCGGATGGGAGATATTTGTGATGAGTAAGGTAGCAAAGAACAAAGAAAACTCTGAGACATGTAGTCGGAAAGGGAAGGAAAGCAATAAAGAAATAGCTGGAGGAGAATGGGGGCTCAAGGGGAAGACACTTTTAATGTGAGAATTCTATTAGTGCCATAACAAATTAGACAAAATTCGTGATTTAAAGAAGCATACATTTGTAACCTTACCATCTTGTAGGTCAGAAGGTCCCACCTACAGCACTGGTGAAGAATTGGCCTTGGATAGGGGACCACGGCATGAGGATTCCCTTTCATTTTTAGGCTAATATAATGGCCGAAATGGGCTCCCCTAATTTTGGTTTCTCCTTTTCCCCACTCATTGTACACAACTCTAAGCCAGATTAGTTTTCCTAAGGACAGCAGCTCAAAAACCTTCAGGCTCTCCCCACTGCCTACTGAATGAAGCCTAGACTCTTTGCTAGACTTCCATGATAAAGAGAAAGAATGTTTTTCCAGCATTGTTTTGTTGTCTTTCACTCTGTGTGCATTTGTGCAGGTGTGTGTCTCCCAGACCTCCAGTCAAACGAAATAGCTGCTTTTTGCATGGGATCTGTCTCTGCATTCTGTTCATGCCTTTCCAGGCTTGAATGCCTTCTCCTCAGTTTCTCTCCTTGTTGAAAATCTACCCATATATAGTATGTTAGAATAATGGCCCTCCCAGAATGTCCACACCTTAATGCCTGGAACCTGTGCATGTCACCTTACATGGCAAAAGGGACATTGCAGCTGTGATTAAGGTTACAGACATTCAGATGGAAGAGACGACTTTGTATTATTCAGGTGGGGTTCAACGTGATCAAAAGTGTCCTTAAAAGTGGAAGAAGAAGGCAGAAGGGGAGGTTAGAGAGATGTGACAACATAAGAAAGACTTGACCTACGGCTGCCTTTGAAGATGCAAGAAGGGGCCACAATCCAAGGAATGCAGTGGCCTCTAGAAGCTTTGTAAAGCCCTCACTTTACAGCTAGCAAGAAAAGAAGGACCTTGGTCCTACAACCGCAAAGAACTGAATTCTGCTAACAACACAAAGGGACAGAAAACAGGCTCTCTCCTAGAGTCTCCAGAAAGGAACACAGTCCTGTCAACACCTTGGTTTTAGCCCAGTGGGATCTATGTTGGACTTCTGGCCTCTAGAACTGTAAGATAATAAATCTGTGTGGCTTTAAGTCACTTAGTTTGTGGAATTTGTTATGGCAGCAATAGGAAAAACTACTACACTCTCCTTCATGGCCTGGTTGTAGCTCAACATCTCCAAGAAGCTGTCCTTGATCTCATTCAGAAACAACCGCTTTCCTTCGGACTGTGCAGAACTTCTCCCCTGATGAGAAATGGTCTGGTACTGGTTATTCGCAGACTTGTCCCAATTCTCCCATTAGGCCTTCAGCTCCTCAAAGTTAGGGTTTAGGATTTAGGTGGATATAGTAGCTGTCACAGTATCTAGCCCCTTGCTCAGTATGTAGAAGCTACTCAACAATTTTCTTTCGCATAATAAATGAACAAATGGAAGTCCCCATAAAGATGGCAAGAACAACATAATAAGTGTGCCCTTTCTCTTTTGTTTTCCCTCAGGTTAGATATTATCATCTTTTTTTCTTCTCCCCAAAGCCCCCAGTACATAGTTGTATATTCCAGTTACAACTGGAATGTAACCTACAGGTCCTTCTGGTTCTGCTTTGTGGGATGCCACCTCAGCACGGCTTGATGAGCGGTGCTAAGTCTGTGCCCAGGATCCAAACCAGTGAAACCCTGGGCTGCTGAAGCAGAGCGCACAAACTTAACCACTTGGCCATGGGACTGGCCTCAGATATTATTATCTTAACTCTGAAATTAGAAGCCATTCCTTTACTATCATTTGTGGCCCCAAAAACATATGAATATTTACTGTTAACAGGAGATATTATTCTTGTAAAAATAATTAATTTTAATTAGTTATATTGCATGCCTTCCCTTAGAAGAGGACCTTAGAACTTTAGAGAATTAATAATAAGGAATGGATAGGGGCCGGCCTGGTGGTGCAGCAGCTAAGTTCGCATGTTCCCCTTTGGCTGCCCGGGGTTCACCGGTTGGGATCCCAGGTGTGGACATGGCACCGCTTGGCAAGCCATGCTGTGGTAGGCGTCCCACATATAAAGTAGAGGAAGATGGGCACGGATGTGAGCTCAGGGCCAGTCTTCCTCAGCAAAAAGAGGAGGATTAGCGGCAGATGTTAGCTCAGGGCTAATCTTCCTCAAAAAAAAAAAAAAAGAATGGATAAAGAGAAACTTTTACCTATAAATAATACCTATAAATCAAGGTATTATTTTTCTTAATACTGCTGATAATAATAAGTTACTTTCACATCAAACAGTACTTGGCTTACTTATGAAGGAGTAAGTCTGTATTTTAATGTTTCTCTTTTAGGGTGGAATTATGATGGAGGTGAATATAAGTTGTAGTTAGAAAGAGAAAAAAGGTTAAAAAAAGATTTCTCCAAGATCAAGGGGCACTTTCATGTCCATCTATACTGAACAAATGCCATGATAATAGGAAGATGAATAGTACAATCATACACCACTAAAAATCCAGTGACATGAAGCTACAGTGTCCAAATAATCACTGTGAAAGCATAAAGAAAGATTCAAATATTAGACATGATTGCTCCCTTGACAATGGATGCGTGAATTTCAAAGATTGCAGAAAGAGAAATTTAAGAAGTCAAGACAAAGGGAATTTTTTTTTGGTGAGGTAGATTGGCCCTGAGCTTCCAACTATTGCCAATCTTCCTCTTTTTGCTTGAGTGAGATTGTTGCTGAGCTAACATCTGTGCCAGTCTTCCTCTATTTTATTTGGGATGCCACCACAGTGTGGCTTGATGAGCAATGCTGGGTCCATGCCTGGGATCTGAACCTGTGAACCTTGGGCCTTTGAAGTGGAGTGTGCAAACTTAACCACTAAGCCACCGAGCTGGCCCTGGGAAAATACTTTTTGAACAGTTGAAACTATACCAAAAATCACAACTCAGAGCTGAACTAACAGATTAATTTTATATCAAGAGATCAGAACGATAGATTTTGTTTTTACCAGGCTCTTGCTGGTTTCTAAGCTTCTATGATAACTTCCCAGTATACCTTTCATCTAGCAAATAAGGTACTGTTTATTTTTCAAGATGAATATGAGCTGAAGATCTCTCCAACGAATGTGCAACTACTCAAATATTGAATGTAGTTAGCTAGAGAAATTTTAGATAAAATCTGGCTAGGAAGGGAAGAATTGGTAGGAAAACAGAGGGAGAAGCCAAGAAGTGCAATTGGAGCAGAAGCTCAGAGAAAGAACACATCAGGAGACAGAACAGGCTGCAAGGGAGAGCTGAGCTCCCGGTGGGAACATCTCCAAAGAGGACTGGTGCTCCTGCAACAGACAGGGCTGTTGGGTGTGGTGCCCCTCATTACTGTAGAATTATTCTTGGCAGTTTTTTCAATTTTCTTCTCCAGATTTTTTTTTTTTTTTCCGATGAGGAAGATTGACCCTGAGCTAACATCTGTTGCCAATCTTCCTCCATTTTGTATGTGGGATGCTGCCACAGCATGTGTGCTACACAGTGATGTGTAGGTCTGTGCCCTGGATCTAAACTCACATACCCTGGGCTGCTGAAGTGGAGGGCACAAACTTAACCACTCTGCCACCAGGCCAGGCCCTGTAGATTAATTTTTAATTGCTAAATAGAATAAATATAGTGAAGGATCACATAGGTTCTCAAGCCCGATTCCTTTTTATTAGCAGGCCCTTAGAAGAGGTCAAAAGTAGCAGAGGAAGGTCCTTGAAAATACTCTGAAGTCTTGGCCTAATCTTCATAGAAGATAACACTATGTCACCACGTCCTGAGCACAGAGCTGGTCCCAGGTGTGGTCACCTTAGGGAGCCATGTCTGAGCCCATTCTGGACTACATTTCCTCTGTAACTAATAAGCACTGGGTATTTGTATTTTGAAGGGAACCAGGAGATGTAAACCCTTTAAGATTCAAAGGACTGATTCTCTTTAGGTGGAATTTTAGGAATTATAAATATTTTTTCATTCATTTATTTACCACATGTGTATTGAATTCCTGGTACAGTTCTTGGCATTGAGATCATAATGGTGAGCAAACTCAGACAGGACTCTGTTGTTATAGAATTTGCAGCTTGAAGAAGGAGGCAGTTGTAAATCAAATCGCCATAGAAACCAATGTGTAACTAGAAACGGTATTAAGTGCCACATAATCTGATTCCTCTAACCTAATGGACACGGGAGGCAGTCAGGGCTGGCCTTCCCAAAGGATTGACATCTGAGAGCAGAGGGGCAAGTGGAAGTTAACCAGGCAAAGGGCAGGGATAGGGAGGGAGTAGCGTTCCAGGCCTGGCGACTGGAGAATGTCCATGGAGGAGGGGAGGACGAGGTGGGAACCTGTGCCAACTACAAGTGCCCAGTGAAGCTTTCGGCCAGTCTACTCTTGCTGCACAGGTCCCCTTTTTTTTCACCAAACAAACCCCCTCTTGGCGGCACTGGTAGGAGTGACTTAGGGGCCACCGTCAGGTTAGACGTGGGGTGCAAAGTTGTCCCTGGGCTGTTTTTGCAGAGCCAGCAGCACTGCTTTATGCAAATCTGGATTGTGTATTTAGTTGGAGGGGCTGAAGGAGATGCTGCTGACCTAAACCCCTCTCATGTCCCCTTCAGGCTCACCACCAGGCAGGGAGAACTGCCAGGGCCCACTTCCCCATCAGGCCAGGGCCCACAAAAACATTTTAATTTTAACTTCTTTTAAAATCAGAAGAAAAATGAATGTAATAACAATAAATATATGATAAATCAACCCTGGATTATATTTGCTTTTATACGCAGTCATAAATATCATTTTAACTTTTAGCAGGGAAGGGAATCATGAAGGCAATAGTCATAATACAGCCCTGGCAAGTGTCTGTGGTGGGAGGCCATTTGAGGGGAAAGGCTTGAAGGGCAAGAAAGGCCAGGCCCCTGGACAGGGTGAGGATGTGGGACTTTATCTACCCAAGAGCAAAGGGAAACACTGAAAAGGTCTATGCTGAGGAGGGCCATGACTGTAGAAAGATCACTCTGGCCCCTGTGTGGAGAGCAGATGGTGGGGCTGGTGGGGAAGGGGCAGAAGCAGAAGTGGGAAGCGTGTGGAGGTGAAAGATGATGGAAGTTTATCAGAGCGGGCTATATTAGCTTGCTGGGGCTGCCTAACGAAGAACTACAAAACTAGACAGCTGAAAACAGCAGCAATTTGTTGTCTCACAGTCCTGGAGGGTAGAAAGCCGAGATCAAGGTGTCAACAAAGTTGGCTCCTACTGAGGGCTGTGAGAGAGAATCTGTTCCAGGCCTCTTTCTTAGCTTCCGGTGACTTCAGGTGTTCTTGGCTTGTTGGTGGCCATCTGCTCCCTGTGTCTTCACACTGTCTTTCTCCCTCTGTCTGTGTTCAACTTTCCCCTTTCCATAAGGACAGATAATCATATTGGATTAGGGCCTACCCTAATGACCTCACTTCAACTTGATTACCTCTGCAAAGACCTCATTTCCAAATATGATCACATTTGGGAGGTACTGGGGGTTAGGACTCCAACATATGAGTTTTGCAGGGACACAAGTCACTCCATAACAAGGGGCCAGCAAACTACGGCCTACGGGTCAAATCTGCTCCACTCCTGTTTTTCTATGGCCCCTGAGCTAAGAATCGTGTTTACATTTTCAAGTGGTTAGGGAAAAAAATCAGAAAAAGAATATTTCATGATTCATGAATATTATATGCAATCCATGTTTCATTATCCATGAATAAAGCAGCTAGGACAGGGCCTGGCACATAGCAGGTGATCGATAAATGTGATAGAATAATTGAAACTAACTATTTTCTAATGGTATGATATAGAATCCTATACATGTGTTGTATTTCTATTTATTTTCCATCTGGTTTTGATTCTTAGTACTTTTTCCCACTTATTGCTCTGAAAGCTCTTGTTGCTCTGATCTTTTTTTTGGTTCAGGAAGATTCGCCCTGAGCTAACACTTGTGCCAGTCTTCCTCTATTTTGTATGTGGGTTGCCGCTACAGCGTGGCCACCAACGAGCGGTGTAGGTCTGCAATGTGGAACTGAACTCAGGCTGAAGCGGAGCACGCTGAACTTAACCACTAGGCCATGGGGCCAGCCCCTTATTGCTCTGATCTTAAAAGAGCTCCCCATCCTTCCACATCCTCCATGGAGCCTTTCCTGATCCTGGATTGCAAGCATATGACCTCTTGTCTAGGAGGCAGCCAAGTATACTGAAAGACTCAGCCTTTGGAGCCAACATATCCGATTGATTGTGAGATCTTGACTAAGTTTTCTAAAACTTTTCAGAGCCTTGGCTTCTTCATTTATAAAGCAGGGATTCATATCTGTCTCATAGTGTCAAAAGGATCAAATGAGACAATGTATGTGAAAGTCCCTGGCATATGGTAGGAGTTTGTTGAATAAATAAACCTTTTATCTAAGGAAAGACTTTGAAGAGCTGGAGCTTACCAAATCTCAAAAGAGTGAAAAGAACATCCTAGAAGGGAGGATAAAGCCAATAATCTTTCCATGTTTTCACTCTAATGGATCAAATTATTAACACCAAATTTATGGAGGGAAATGAATTTCTACAGAAGGTAATAGAATCATATGCTACCAGCTACAGCCATAGTTGTGCGTTTTTAGGAATCATAAACAGAAAACCTAAAACAAAGCATTTATGATGATTTTTAAGTAAGGCACAATTGTGGCCAACATCCTGTAGATATTGAATTGTTTTTGTTATAAAACTATTTAGCTGTATTAAATTCTACATGCTGAAAAAACTAAAAGAATTTGGGGACTTTGAATGGAATTTCCCTAACCTTAGGAAGGAACACCACAAGTTGAACATCGTAACTGCCAGCTGTGGAATTAATTCTAAGCCATTTTAAGGCCTGACAAGTATTTCGTTTGGCTAGAGTAGAGTAATGTGTTATGGAGGATCTATGAAATTTGGGGTTCTGATTCAGGGATAATCCTAGTTTTCCTTTAATGCTGTTAGACGAAGAGAAGAAACACAGGATTTACAGGTTAGACTGGAAATATACGAAAGATGACCTTGAACTTGTTGACGTCTCATAGTATTGTGTCACTACTTCACCGTTTTGTGAAAGTTTGCTCTTACATTCATTGCATAATTAGTTGAACTGATCAAAGTCAAACCCTTTCCTTTGCAAGGAAACACACGCACACAAGATGGCCTCGCTCTCAGCTGGAAAAGAGAGGTGAGAGTCACTCTGACAGACAACTCCCCACAGCACGTTCTGTGAGGCCACACCCTGTTTGGTCAGTTCACACACCCAACAGAATGTGTCACTGAAAACCTCTCAGAATGTCAGGAAATTGAGACTATGGGTGAGGAGAGACGGTCAAATGATTTCAATTCCTTCCTTGAGAGAAGCAATTCCTCACGCCATGAGGAATGCTCGGAGGAATTTGCTCTTTCACTTCCAGGAAACAGTTCTCCTCTCTAATGGGCATTATCTCAAATGCCGAATGGGCTGACTGAGGACAAATGCCAGTACGAGGGGCTTGGCCCTGAAAATTCCCTGGCAGTGCTGGACGTTAATTTGCAATGAAGTCATTACATGAGAGTTCTGCAAAAAAGCACACTGGCAAAACACTGACGTGCAGGGTTTCATTTGTGAGAAAAACAAGTACTTGTCTGCTTAGCTGAAAATGAACTTCATATTTGAAGCTGTGTTCATCACTCCGCTGCTAAATGCTAAGCATAAATAAGGGGACTGCATGTTGCCCGGAATCCCATAACCGTGTGATACTTAGTTTCTGTAGTGTTGCATAGGACTGGATGTCAGCCAGTAGCACCCACTGAGCACTTTTGTGCCAAGGACTGTGAAGAGAATGAACAGAAAAGACTGATGGAGAGTCCCCACACAGAAGAGAAATAATGACAGGATGCTTTTTATGCAGCAACTTAACAACAAGAAGTTCAAAGTAATACACTAACAAAGCAAGAGCTTAAGTGCTCAGAGGGTGTCAAACAGAAATTCAGGGCTCGGCCGGAATCTGAAGATGAGGGCAGCAGTGGAAGCACAAGTGAGGTATGGGGGGCAGCTCTGGGGGGCAGTCTGTGAGGTTTAAACACAGATCCATGGGCTTGGAAGCATGATCTTAATATAGCACCCAAAAATTAGCCTCAGAGAGCTGTAATTTCACAAAATCTAGAAGGTAGAATTAAATATTTTTTCTTATTGTATTCTAAAAAAACTATCTGCTTCTATTAAACTGCTGTTATTCTCATGTGAAAAACAAAAAATTGGTTTGTATGACTCTTTGCACAGTTAACTGACATTTGGTTTGAAGAAAATTTATTCTTAAACTTGTGGTACTTGATAGTGAGAAGACAAAAGGTATAAACAAGTGGAATATTAGTTTAAAAACTTGGGTTCAACCATTTATGCTTGATTTCACAGCCTTTTTGCAGTGGAAGTGGTCTAATTGAGTGGTAAATTAATGAAATGTAACACTTTCAAGCAACCAAAATACTCACTAAATCAATATGTAGATATCACTGCTAAATCACAGGTTTTTGTGAAGGTGAAGGGACATCCTTTATCATGGCTTCTTGAACACAGACCTGGGTTTGGCCAAGCACCAGGGTAGTGAAAACCTGTAGGGAATCCCGGGCCAGGTAAGAGACTGGGGCAGAAACCCTCAAACAATATTGTCTTAAGAGATAGTCTGGGGAGCTTGTTTAAAAAGTGGATTTCTTACTCACTTATCCCAGAGATTCTGAGTCCAAAAGTCTGTGATGGCTCCAGACATGTTCATTTTGGTCTTTATTATGGAAATTTTAAAACATTTACAAAAGTAAAGGGATTAGTATGATGAACCCACCTGTACCCATCACCCAGCTTCAACTCATGGCAAATCTTGTTTCTTCTATAGCCCTTGTGCCACTGATCCAGACTATTCTGAAGCAAATCCCAGACACCATCTTTTTCTGTAAATATTTCAATATTCATCTCTAAAAGATAAGGACACTTAAAAAAAGCCATCCAGATTAGAAAATAAGTAAAATTATCTCTGTTTGTAGCTGACATGATCGTATATACAGAGAACCTAAAAAATACACACACAAAACTATTAGACCTAATAAATTAATTCAGCAATGTGAAAAGATATAAGAGCAATATACAAAAATTACCTATATTTGTATACACTAGCAATCAACAATCTGAAAATGAAATTAAGAAAACAAATCTATTTGCAATAGCATCAAGAAGAAGAAAATACTTAGGAATAAATTTAATCAAGATGCACAAGACTTGTACGCTGAAAACTACAAAACATTGTTGAAAGAAAGAAGGCCTAAATAAGTGAAAAAATGTCTGTGTTCATGGGTTGGACAATTTAATATTGTTAAGATGAAAATAATCCCCAAGTTGATCTATAAAGTCAATGTAATACTGGTCAAAATTCCAAACGTCTTTTTTACAGAAATGGATAAGCTGACCCTAAATTTCACATGGAATTGCAAGGGCCAAGAAGAGCTAAAACAGTCTTGAAAAGACAAAACAAAGTTGGAGGACTCACGCTTCCCAATTTCAAAACCTACTACAAAGCTACAGTAATCAAAGCAGTATGATACTGGCATAAAAATAGACATATAAATCAATAGAATTAATTTAAGATTCCAGAAACAAACCCATATGTCTATGATCAATTGACTTTTGATGAGGGTGCCCAGACAATTCAATGGAGAAAAATTAGCCTTTTCAACAAATGGTGCTGGGACAGCTTGATATCCACCTGCAACACCCCACGTCACACCATATACAAAAGTTAACTCAAAATGGATCAAAGACTTAAATATAAGAGCCAAAACTATAAAACTCTTAGAAGAAAACATAAGTGTAAATCTTCATGACCTTGGATTTGTTAACATTTCTTAGACATGACACCAAAAGCACAAGCAACAAAAGAAAACAACAGATAAATTGGACTTCACCAAAATCAAAAGCGTTTGTAGGTCAAAGGACGGTATCAAGAAAGTGAAAAGACAACTCACAGAATGGAAGAAAATATTCATAAATCATATATATAATAAGGGAGCATATATCTAATAATAATGTATCTAGAATAAATAAAGACCTCTTATAACTCAAGAAGAGACAACCCAATTAAAGCACAAGCAAAGGATCTGAATAGACAATTCTCCAAAAAACATATACAAATAGCCAATAAGCACGTGAAAAGATGATCAACATCATTAGTCATTAGAGAAATGCAATCAAAACCATAATGAAATACTACTTCCCACTCACTAGGATGACCATAATGAAAAAGACAGATAATAAATGTTGGCTAGCGTGTGGAGAAATTGAGGTCCTCATACTTTGTTGGTGGGGATGTAAAATGGTATAGCTACTGCAGAAAGCAGTTTGATAGTTAAACATAAAGTTACCATAACTCGCAATTACACTCCTAGGTATATACCCAAGAGAAGTGGAAACATGTTTATACGAAAACTTGTACACAAATGTTTATAGTGGCATTCTTCATAATAGCCAAAAATTTAGAAACAACCCAAATGTCCGTCAACTGATGAATGGATACATCAAAAATGGTATATCCATTCCATGGAATATTATTTTGCCATAAAAAGGAATGAAGTACCAATACATGTTACAACATGGGTAATCTTGGAAAACACACTAACTGAAAGAAGCCAGTCACAAAAGGCCACATATTGTATGATCCCATTGACAAGAAATGTTCCTAATAGGCCAATCCATAGAGACAGTAGATTAGTGGTTATCAGGGGATGAGAGGAGGTAGGGAAGGGAGAATGACAGCTAATGGCTCCGGGCTATCTTTTTGGGGTGATGAAAACATTCTAGAATTAGATAGTGGTGATGGTTGCACAACCTTGTGAAAATACTAAAACCACTGAATTGTATACTATAAAATGGTGAATTTTATTGTATGTGAGTTATATCTCAATTAAAATAAACATAACCATGATATGATTTTCACACCTCAAGAAGTTAACAGTAATCCCTTAGTATCACCAAACAGCATCAATGTTCAAATTTCTAATTTTCTCTTTAAAAATCCTGGTTTTGCCATCTGTTTGAATCAGGGTTATATTAAAGTCTTTACATTGCAATTGGCTAATATGCCTCAGTTCTTTTTAAGCTATAGTTTTGCCCACTGTTTTTCTTTTATCCCCTTTGCAGTTTATTTACTGAAGAAACCAGACTGGATGTCCTGTAGAGGTTCCTGCAGTCTAGATTTTGCTGCTTGCATCCCTGAGGTGTTCTTTCACATTTTCCTGTATCCTCTTTGAATCCTGTAAATCAGTGACTGGGCCCCCAATCATATGAGATTCAGATTTGATTTTTTGGCCAAGCTGGAAATAATGTACTTCCCTTGATGGACACCTATGTCTGGTTGTTTCTTCTTGTGTTATATTAGAAAACGTTGATGTTCAATACCTAATCTATTACTTCATTATAGGTGGCCCACGGTGATATTCTATCATTCCATCTTCATTTGTCAGCTGCAATTATTTTATAAACAGAAACCTCCTTGCAAGAGCTATTTGGTTCTCCTGAGGTTTGATTCTGATAGAAGAGGGAGAATAAACGTTTCTCTATTTCCCTTTATTTTATCAGTTTCCAAAATAGTAAGTTGTTTCTCTAGCATTCTGTGAAAGCGACCCATGAATTTGTTTGTTTGTTGTTTTGGTATCATTTGAAGTTATGGATTGAAACATATCCTGATATGTTTCAACTCTTTAACGTTTTTATCCTCACCTTGCCCCATTTTGACCAGGGCATGCTTCTTCATGTTGGCTCCTGAGTCCTTTGCAATAGCTTCTTTCCTTTCCCATACGACAAGATGTTCCAGGTGTACCTTGTATATTCAGGAAAGTTCATTTTAAACAAGTTACCTTGGTGGTTCTCTTACGGGAGGTCTAAGGACCCCAATTTAAGATACACAGACCTAAGCAGTTTGTCCAGGTTCAGCCCATATTGCTTATCCTTAACAAGATCATTTACGGTTTTTTGGGGGTTTTTGGTGAGGAAGACTGGTCCTGAGCTAACATCTGTTGGCAACCTTCCTCATTTTTGCTCGAGGAAGATTGTTGCCGAGCTAACATCTGTGGCAATTTTCCTCTATTTTTTTACGTGGGATGCTCTACAGCAGGACTTGATGAGCAGTGCGTAGGTCCCCAACCAGAATTGGAACCCGTGAACCCGGGCCCGTGAAGCAGAGTGTGAGAACTTAACCAATATGCCACCAGGCCGGCCCCCTTTTATGTTTTATCTAATGACATGCTTGCCTGGATTGGGGATCATGTTAGTAGTGGATGTTACTTAGTAGTGTCAGAGAACGCCATAGAATTATAGGGATGAAAGTTCTCACTCTTAGCTCTCTTTCTCTAGGGAGAAATAAACCCAAACTGGGCATCAGCAACCCACCACACCTATGCCAAAGGTGGTAAGGCATAGGCCACCATGATGATGATGATGACGACGATGATGACAGTAACGATTACCAGTTATTCTGTGCCTACTATGAGCCCATCACCATGCTAAGGGCTTTACAAACATTATTTAACCTTCACATTGGTCCTCTTACAACACCTTATTTTGCAGATGAGGAAACTGATGCTGATGTGATCTTTTCTGGCTTCTTAGCAGGCAAGTGTCCCCAAGCAGCCTTCAGGCTCTTCAAAGTCAGGAGTGGGTGAGGAGCCGCACAGTGCTCTCAGCACCCCTCAAACCCAAGCCCCAGGTTAGGCTGACCTCGGTGATAGAAAAAAACTCATACCACGAGAGTTTGAAGTGAGGATCCCACGAGGTCATTCCATCTTAAAACCGAAGTGTGTTGGCTCAGATGACGCTGCCACTGGCGGGAAGTGTGGGAAGCGTTCTGAAGTCCATGGGCAGCCCTGTTTCCATTTTCTCAGTGTACACATCCCAGGAAGACAAGTCAGGACCTTGGTTTTACTGAATGAGACGACCTCCCCTGGCATCAGACCCCTCCTGAGGGGAGGCTCTGGCAGTTCCTAAGACTCCTCCAGGGCCGTGATCATTAACGACCTTTACTTTGTCCTTTAAAAGGAAGTACATTCATTATAAAAAGCATCTCAGCAAATCACATTTTCCTCCGAAAAGAGCTAAAATGACTCAAGTCAACAGTGCCTTTAGCCCTGTATGTATGTGGACACCATATTCATGTTGCTGAATTAAATTTACTTCCTACTGAAACTAAATATGAAAGAGGAAAGCAAGGTGCAGTGTGCGAAATCAATGAGACTGAAAATAAACCCTCCAGCTCTGTAAAAATTGATGCAAGAACTCGTGAACACAGGTGGAAAGTTACACAGGGCTCTGAACTAAAGTCAGATCTAGATTCAAGGGACGCGGGCAAATGGCAGCCAGCTGGCAGAAAGAGTGCTCAGGGGCTTAAGGAATTAGGAAATACAATAGGAATGTTTTTAAAATGGAAACTGCATTTTTCTTTTTTGCTTTCCTGCATTTCCATCAGAGAACAAAAACAACAAACTCTTGTTTCAAAAATTGGAAGAGGACATGCAAACTAGGGGTTCAGGCTGGAGGGGCCGGGGGGGTCTGGGGGGCCTGCAGCTGGCTCCAGGTCCCAGGGCCTGGCAACTCCAGGCTCCATCCTCTTCATCCTCTGCCTTCTTAGGATGTTCAGGGAGTCGAGGTGGCAGAAAAGGGTCAGGGAACTGGAAAGCCATCCGAGTGGGACCTTTTGTGTTTAATGGTTAACAGCAAGTTTGGTGGCTTGCACTGTGGCTGTGAGATTTTAAAAATGCCACTGCCAGGTCCTCCTGGAGGGCCTGCTTCAGTGGATTTGGGGTGGGGCCCAGACATCATTTGGAAACTCCCCAGGTGAGAGTTATCGTTTAATGGGTACCGAGTTTCTGTTTGGGAAGATGAAAAAGTTCTGATGCTGATGCTTCAACATTGTTGAACGACAGTGTCTGATGGTTGTACAACATTGTCAACGTATTTAATGCCACTGAGCTGTACACCGAACAATGGTAAATGCTATATTATGTATGTTTTACCCAATAAAACGCAAACCTCCCCCGGTGGTCACTCCCTGCAGCCAGCGTGGGGAGCAGGGCTGAGACTGGTGCTCACTACGTCTCAAGCCCCGGGTAAACTGCTTCCAGGATTTTTCTCACTGACTCCTCAGAGCAACTCTGTGAGGCAGCTGCTCAGATAAATTCTATTTCACAGTGAGGAAAATGGGGCCTAGAGACTTTAACTTGCTTAAAATCTCATAGTGAGTAAGTGACTAAACCAGGTTTCAAATCCAAATCCAACTCCATCTTTAAAATTTACTAGGTGGACTGCGGTTCCATTGCCATTAAGACTAACCGGAAGGTGTCGATCAGCAAGCCCATTTCATTTCAAGTGCCTTTAACGAAGTTAACAGGGATCTCTCCCACTCCTCCTCTTCCTCCTCCTCCGCCTCCTCTCCCTCATCTTCCTCCTCCTCTCTATGCTCCCTCTCCTCTTCGTCATCCTCCCCCGCCTCCCCCTCATCTCGCTCCTCCTTCTCCTCTTCCTCCTCTTCCTCTTCCCCCTCCTTTACCTCCTTCTTCTTGTTCTTTTTATTCCTGAGCTTGGAATAACTTCCAGTTGGGTTTTACAGCCAGCAAAGCAGGAGCCGTTTATCCCGCATTTCTGCACAATGGGCCAATGTTGAGCTCCACCCAAAACTATGCAATACATTTGCTGTAAACCTGCTTTTGCTTTGGTGCCACTGAAAATCCTGAGGCTCACACCAAAAGCGAGGAATTTGAAGATTATTGTTTTTAATAGCAAAGGCTGTTACAATGAAAGACTAGCAAATCACCAGGCCCAGATGGGAGGGCTGTGGAACATTGAAGGAAGTGACAGAAGAGAATTGAGGCAGATGTCTGCTCTTCTGGTCTAGTTTCTTAAGCGAGTGTTCTTTTCCATTGTCCTGCTCTTTACCATCCCGCCTCCCTCCAGCTCCTTTGAATTTAGAATAATTGTTGGCATCTGACTGGCAGAGGCAGAGCCTCAAGGAGTGGGGAGGGCGGGGGGGGGGGGGGTGTCCAATCCTGACATGTTTCAGAAATAAATTTCAATGAAACATCTCTTAGTCTGGCTAAGCAGGGTTTCTGAATTTTTTTGAACCAGGTACCTCTGCAACAGTCTGGGGAAGCCTGTGGACCCCTTCTCAAAATATTTTCTAATGCATACAACAAAATACATATGGTTACAAAGGAAACCCATTTTATTGAAATACAATGATCAAATATTTTAAAAATCTGATGATATAGTAATAGTGTCTTTTTTCATGAATTAAGATCTGATGGTACATCTAACAACTTCCATAGTTTTGAAGTAGTGATGACCATGAATGGTATTTCAAGAATAACTATAATAATTGTCATGTGCTATGAAAATATCTATGATTTCTTTTGGAGACAAAGTCACCCGTTCTGCTAATGCTACTGGGATGTGCTGCCTGTGTTCGTAATAGAAGGAAATGCTAAATTTCAGTTAGAAGTTAGAGAAAGAAAAGACGTAACTTGTCCCCATCCAAGTCACAAACCCCTCGAGTTCTATCCACAGAGCTTTTGGGATCTCTAAGCCTCAGCTTAAGAACTCCGGACAAGCATCCACTATATGAAGCGGCAGCCTGGTAAAAGGCTTAATGTAGAATTAAATGTGAGGCGTGTTCATAATCTATGTTATGTCATTAGATTTCCTTCCATGTGAAATGAACTTTCTGCAATAGTCAGTAAATATTTTTCAAAACTTTGGGTAAAAGGAGAAGTCTGGCTAACAGGAGAAGGCTGTAATGAAGCCTAACCGGGAATCAGAGAAAGTCTAGAAGCCATACATTTCTGCAATGAAATACTTAAGAAGGAATTTTTAAAGCACTGACAGTAAACAGCTGTACTTCTGGTAAGGAGACCGCATGAATTTTCCTGAACCATCTGGACATCAAATAATCTGTCCCCTGATGTTATAATTGACCTGAGTTAATTCGATCACACACAACTCCTTGGTTCATTTTGGGAGGTAATGGTAGCAGTCAAAGAATTTGAGTGGGTAGGGTTAGCTACCCTCCCACATCCTACTCCCAGGTTACAATGAAAGCAGTCTCAGACCTAGTTCAGATACAAACTGGTATTTATTAGACATTTATTAGAAATGCAAGCACAAAACAGTTCATACAACTTGTTCGGGAAGTTCATCGCATTCCAGCTCGCTGTCCTTTAGTTGCTTTGCCCATACCCTCAACAGGGCAGATGCAAAGGCTGGACTCCCAACCAAGAGGCCATCAAACCTCAGCCCCAACCCTAAGGGTACAGGCCACAGGCCTCCAAATTCTTAGACCTCCTTCTTGCAAGGGTGGAGAATGTCTCAATTGTTTTAACCAATACATTCTTGAATACCTTTAATTTCACCAGTGGGAGTTTATTTTTGGCATTTATCATGCTAAGTAATAAGACTCTTTTTATCAGTAAAAATCTATTTTTGATAGCCAATATACTTATTAGAAAAACCTGGGCTGTTGATGGAGACACAAATAGCTGAAGGACCGGCAATAGCCTTCTGTGGAGGGTGTTCCTTCCTGATAAAATGCTAGCTGACTGCTCCTGGACTTTCACATTCTTCTCTCTGCTCCGACATTTTGTTACGAAAATTTTCAAACATACAGAGAACTTGAAAGAATTGTACAACGAACACAAATATACCACCATCTACATCAATAGTTCTCAAATTTTAGCATGCATCAGAATCACCTCAAAGGCCAGCTCTCACTCCCACAGTTTCTAATTCAGTGGATCTGGTGGGAAAACGTGCATTCGTAACAAGTTTCTAGGTGATGCTGATGCTGCTGAGTCCCGCACATCACTGAGAACGATAGACGTTCGTTCCACTATTAATATTTTGCTATACATATTTACCTTATCTCACATCTATCCACGTATCTATCCCCCCATCCATCCATCTATCCATCTCATTTTTTGGTACATTTCAAAGTAAGTTGCAGGCATCAGTACGGTACCGTCAATACTTGAACATGCATATCATTGACTAGACTCTGATACTTTTACGTGGATTTTTGTGAAATAAAATTTACATACTGTAAACTGTGGACTGTGCAGTCTTTTATTGTTTATTGAAATATAATTTACATATGTTAAAATTCACTCTTTTTAGTATATAGTTCTATGAGCTTTAACAAATATCTACAGTTAAGCACCACAATCAACATATAGAACATTTCCCTTGACATAAAATGTTCTGTCAAGCCCCTTTGTAGTAAACACCTCTCCAGACTACCAGCTTTTGGTAACCACTGATCTGTTTTCTACCCTGATAGTTTTGCTTTTTACAGAAAGTCACAGAAATGGATTCACATAGTAGGTAGCCTTTTCTTAAAAAATTATTTTATTGAGGTCTCATTGGGTTATAACGTTGTGTAAATGTCAGGTGTATATTATTGTATTTCAGTTTCTCTGTAGACTGCATTGCGTTCACCGCCAATAGTCTAGTTATAAACTGTCACCATATGTATGTGCCCCTTTACCCATTTCACTCTCTCCTACCCACCTTGTCCTCTGGTAACCACCAATCTGTTCTCTTTATCTATATGTTTGTTTGTTTATCTTCCACATATGAGTGAAATCATATAGTATTTGTCTTTCTCTGTCTGACTTATTTCACTTAGCATAATACCCTCAAGGTCCATCCATGTTATCGCAAATGGCATAATTTTGTCTTTTTTATGGCTGAGTAGTATTCCATTGTCTCTCTATATACCACTTCTTTATCCATTCATCCATTGATGGGCACTTGGGTTGATTTCACATCTTAGCTATTGTGAATAAAGCTGCGATGAACATAGGAGTGCATATATCTTTTTTGAATTATTTATTTCATGTTCTTTGGATAAATACCTAATAGTGAAATAGCTGGCTCATATGGTATTTCTATTTTTAGTTTTTTGAGAAATCTCCATACTGTTTTCCACAGTGGCTGCACCAGTTTGCATTCCCACCAGCAGTGTATGAGGGTTCCCTTTTCTCCACACCCTCTCCAACATTTATTTTTTGTGTTGGTGATTATAGCCATTCTAACAGGAGTAAGATGATATCTCATTGTAGTTTTGATCTGCATTTCCCTAATGATTAGGGATGCTGAACATCTTTTCATGTGCCCCTTGCTCATCTGAATACGTTCTTTGGGAAAATGTCTGTTCATATCCTCTGCCCATTTTTTGATCAGGTTGTTTGCTTCTTTGTTGTTGAGTTGTGTGAGTTGTTTATATATTTTGGAGATTAACTCCTTGTCAGATATATGATTTACAAATATTTTCTACCAGTTGGTGAGTTGTCTTTTCATTTTGTTCATAGTTTCCTCTGCCTTGCAGAAGCTTCTTATTCTGATGTAGTCCCATTTGTTTATTTTTTCTTCTGTTTCCCTAGCCTGAGTAGACATAGTATTTGAAAAGATCCTTCTAAGACCAATGTCAAGGAGCATAGTGCCCATATTTTCTTCTAAAAATTTTATGGTTTCAGGTCTTACATTCTTCAACCCATTTTGAGTTAATTTTTGTGTATGGTGAAAGATAATGATCTACTTTCATTCTTTTGCACATGGCTGTCTAGTTTTCCCAACACGGTTTATTGAAGAAGTTGTCCTTTCTCCATTGTATGTTCTTGGCTCCTGTGTCGAAGATTAGCTGTCTATAGATGTGTGGGTTTGTTTCTGGGCTTTCAATTCTGTTCCATTGATCTATATGTCTGTTTTTCTGCCAATACCATGCTATTTTGATTATTATAGCTTTGTAGTATATTTTGAATTCAGGGAGTGTTATACCTCCCAACTTCATTCTTTTTTCTCAGGATTGCTTTGGCTATTTGGGGTCTTTTGTTGTTCCATATAAATTCTAGGATTCTTTGTTCTATTTCTATGAAGAATGTCATTGGGATTCTGATTGGGATTGTGTTGAATCTGTAGACTGCTTTAGGTAATATTGACATTTCAACTATGTTTATTCTTCCAATACATGAGCACAGAATATCTTTCCATTTCTTTATGTCTTCTTTGATTTTTCTCAATGATGTCTTATAGTTTTCACTGTACATGTCTTTCACCTCCTTGGTTAAATTTATTCCGAGATATTTTATTCTTTTGGTTGTGATTGTATATGGGATTGCATTCTTGATTTCTCTTTCTGCTAGTTCACTATTAGTGTATAGAAATGCAACTGATTTTTGTAAGTTGATTTTGTACCCTGCAACTTTACTGTATTCATTAATTATTTCCAATAGTTTTTTGGTGGATTCTTTAGAGTTTTCTATATATGGAATCTGCAAATAGTAACCATTTTACTTCTTTCTTTCCAATTTGGATCCCTTTTATTTCTTTTTCTTGTCTAATTTCTTTGGCTAGGACTTCCAATACTATGTTAAATAAATGTGGTGAGAGTGAGCATCCTTTCCTTATTCCTCTTCTTAGAGGAATAGCTTTCATTTTTTCACCATTGAGTATGATGTTGGCTGTGGATTTGTCATATATGGCCCTTATTATGTTGAAGTATTTTCCTTCTATACCCAAATTATTGAGAGTTTTTATCATAAATGGATGTGGGATCGTGTCAAATGCTTTCTCTGCATCTATTGAGATGATGATGTGATTTTAATTCTTCATTTTGTTAATGTGGTGTATCATGTTGATTGATTTGAAGATAATCCCTATATCCCTGGAATAAATCCCACTCGATTGTGGTGTATGATCTTTTTAACATATTGTTGTATTCAATTTGTTAATATTCTTTTAAGGATTTTTGCATCTATGTTCATCAGTGATATTGACCTGTATTTTCCTTTTTTGTGTTGTCCTTGTCTGGTTTGGTATCAGGGTAGTGCTGGCCTCATAAAATGAGTTAGGAAGCATCTTGCACTCTTCAATTTTTTGGTAGAGTTTAGAATGTTAGGTATTAGATCTTCTTTGAATGTTCGGTAGAATTCACTGGGGAAGCTGTCTAGTCCTGGAATTTTGTTTTTTGGCAGGTTTTTGATTACAGTTTCAATCTCTTTACTTGTGATTGGCCTATTCAGATTCTCTATTTCTTCTTGATTCAGTTTTGGGAGGTTGTATGATTCTAAGAATTTATCTATTTCTTCTATGTTATCCAATTTGTTGGCATATAGTTTTTCATAGTATTCTCTTATAATTATTTGTATTTCTATGGTGTCCATTGTAATTTTTCCTCTTTCATTTCCAATTTTATTTAGTTGAGTCTTCTTTCATTTTTTCTTAGTGAGACTGGCTAAGAGTTTGTCAATTTTGTTTATCTTCTCAAAGAATCAGCTCTTAGTTTCATTGATCCTTTCTATTGTATTTTTTATTCTCTACTTCATTTATATCTTCTCTGATTATTATTATTTCCTTCCTTCTACTGACTTTGGGCTTTGTTTTTTCTTCTTTTTCTAGTTCTTTTAGGTATAGTGTAAGATTGTTTATTGAGATTTTTCTTGTTTCTTGAGGTAGGCCTGCATTGCTATTACGTTCTCTCTTAGCACCGCTTTTGCTGCATCCCTTAAGAGTTGATATGTTGTGTTTTCATTTTCATTTGTCTCTAGGTATTTTTTTATTTCTCCCTCGATTTCTTCATTGATCCAGTGTTTGTTCAGTAGCATGTTGTTTAGTCTCCACATATTTGTGACTTTCCCAGCTTTTTTCTTGTAGTTGATTTCCAGTTTCATAGCATTGTGGTCAGAAAAGATGCTTGATATGATTTCAGTCTTCCTCAATTTATTGAGGCTTGCCTTGTTCCCAACATATGGTCTATCATTGAGAATGCTCTGTGTGAACTTGAGAAGAATGCGTATTCTGCTGTTTTGGGGTAGAATGTTCTACATATATCTGTTAAGTCTATCTGGTCTAGTGTTTTAATTAAGGCCACTGTTTTCTTCTTGACTTTCTGTCTGGATGACCAATCCATTGACATAAGTAGGATGTTAAGTTCCCCTACTATTTTTGTGTTGCTGTCAATTTCTCCCTTTAGGTCTGTTAATAGTTGCTTTGTATATTTTGGTGCTCCTGTGTTAGTTGCAAATATATTAATGCATTACGTCTTTTGTGGTGGACTGTCCCTTTTATCATTATATAATGCCCATCTTTGTCTCTTATCTTTTTTGTCTTCAAATCTGTTTTGTTTGATACAAGTACAGCTACACTCATTTTCTTTTGCTTGGAGTATCATCTTCCATCCCTTCTCTCTGAGCTTATGTTTGTCTTTAGACCTGAGATGTGTTTCCTGGAGGTAGCATATTGTTGCGTCTTATTTTTTAATCCATCCAGCCTTCTGTGTCTTTTGATTGGTGAATTCAATCCAGTTACAATTAGAGTGATTATTGATGTATGAGGACTTAATACTGCCATTTTATCATTTGTTTTCTGGTTGTTCAATATTTCCATTTGTTTCTTTTTCCTAGTGTTTCTGTCTGTCATTTCAGTTTGGTGGTTTTCTGTGATGTTTTTCTCAGTTTTCTCTTTATTTATGATTTGTGACTCTGCTGTGATTTTTTGTTTTGTGGTTACCATGAGGTTTGTACAAAAGACCTCCTAGATGAGATAGTCCATTTTCTGACAGCCTCTTAGCTCCATTAGCCTATGTAAGTTCTGCCCTTTTTCTCTTCCCCCTCTATGTTTTTTGTTGTCACAAATTATTCTTTTTTGTGTTGTGAGTTTGTGACCAGATTGAAGTGGTTGTAGTTATTTTTGATGCTTTCTTTCCCTTTATCTTTTATGTTATAATTCAGTGTCTCCTAACCTATTCTTTTTTTTTTTTTTTTTTGGAATTTATTGTAGTTCTTTTTTTTTTTTTTTTAAAGATTGGCACCTGAGCTAACAACTGTTGCCAATCTTTTTTTTTCTGCTTTATCTCCCCAAACCCTCCAGTACATAGCTGTATATCCTAGTTGCAGGTCCTTCCAGTTGTGGGATGTGGGACACCGCCTCAGCGTGGCTTGACGATCAGTGCCATGTCCGCACCCAGGATCCGAATCCTGGGCCGCCGCAGAGGAGTGCACGAACTTAAGCACTCAGCCATGGGGCTGGCCCCTAACCTATTCTAATATAAAACTGCAATCTTCTGATTCTGTCTGTTTATCTCCCTCCTCAAAGCTGTGTAAATCTTTGCCTTTTTGTTTCAGATAGGAGGCCTTCTTTCCCCATTTCTCGTAAGGCACATCTAGTAGTGATGAATTCTCTCAGCTTTTGTTTATCTGGGAAAGCTTTCATTTCTCTGTCATATCTGAGGGATAATTTTGCTGGATAGAGCATTCTTGGTTGATAGTTTTTGTTTTCCAGTATTTTGAATACATCATTCCACTATCTCCTAGCCATAGGGTTTCTGCTAAGAAATCCACTGAAAGCCTGATGGGGTTCCTTTGTAGGTTATTTTCTTCTCTCTTGCTGCCCTTCATATTTTTTCTTTGTCATTAACTTTTGACAGTTTTAATATTATATGCCTTGTAGAAGGTATATAATATTTTGCATTGAAGGAATTAAGAGTTCTATTAGCTTAATGTATTTGCATGTCTAGTGTCTTCCCCAGATTTGGGGCATTCCCAGCTATTATTTCTTTGAACAAGCTCTCTGCTCCTTTCTCCCTCTCTTCTGCTTCTGGGATAGCTATTATCCTTATGTTACTTTTCCTAATTGAGTTGGATATTTCTTGAAGAATTTCTTCGTGTTTTAAAAATCTTAATCTGTCTCCTCCTCTACCTGAATGATTTCTAGATTTCTATCTTCAAGCTCACTAAGTCTCTCCTTCATATGATTTGCTCTATTTTTAATGCTTTCTACATTGGTATTCATCTCATTAATTGTGATCTTCATCTCTAGAATTTCTGTTTGTTTTTTTTTTTAGAGTTTCACTCTCTTTGGTGAAGTACTTCTTCTGTTCATTAATTTGATTCCTGAGCTCATTGAACTGTTTGTCTGAGTTTTCTTGTGATTCACTGAGTCTCTTTATGATAGCTATTTTGAATTCTCTGTCGGTTACATTGTAATCTTCTGTGACTTCACGTTTGGTTTCTGAAGAGTTGTCATTCTCTTTCTGTTCTGCTATGCTACTCTAGTTCTTCATGTTATTTGATGAATTGATCCTCTGCCAGCACACTTGTGGTAGCATCTATGTTTCTTATTTGGGTATGACTTTGGTTACTTTGGTTCTGAACTGCTTCTGGTTGTATTTGAGAGCCTCCACTTTCCACCCTCCACTGCCTCTGCTATAGGCATTGTCAGTGCCTTCCTTGTGCTGCTTGTGCCTCTGGGGTTCCTGGTGCCTTCCTGCTTACAATGTTGCTGTAGTCTCAGGTGTTGCCACTGGCGTCACCAGGCTGTGAGCACTTCTGCTGCTTCCAGGGTCACCCAGCTCTCATGTTTCTCCACTGCCTTTCTGTGGGCTCTCTGTGGGCTTGGATACTGCTGCTCTGTGCACCACCTGTGCAGCTGCTCCTGGGTTGTCTGGAGGTGCTGGCTGCACTGCTGCCAGGGGTGCTGGGTTCATGGGTGTTGCTGTGACTACTAGGGGCCTGGGGACTTGTATGTATCCCCCACTGCTGGTGAAGCCGATGTTGAGGTTCCTGCCACTAGGGGCTGGGTCACTGGTTTTGCTGTGGTTCCTAAAGCCCAGTGGAGCATGGGCTAAGCAGTGAGGTTGTTTTTGCTGCTCACTTGTGCAGCCTCTAGTCTCTGGCACGAGCCAGTGTGTTTTGAAAACTCAGGTGCCCCACTCCACCTGGGAAAATCTGAGTTTTTTATACTGTCCCCACTGTTGGAAAGACCTGGCCACTGAGGGGAGGGAGAGAGGATACATGAACCGGATCTGCTAGGGGAGTGGCAGGGGCAAGTCATACCTGTTTTTTATGTATCTGCAACATCTGTTCACAGGTGCATGGGCCAGGTCCACTGGGGGATGGGCAAGGATGCCTGTTATTTCTGTTCCCATTGTGTCCGCTTGCAGTTGCATGAACCACAGCACCTGCTGTTTCTGCTCCCACAGCCACTGCTTGCAGGCAAGCACACCGGTGTGAGGATCCACATCCTGGATCGCTGCTGCTGGGGGAGTGGGAGGGGGCTGCTTCCCCAGTTCCTGTGCCTCCCAGGGCCCCAGTCCACCTGCCTTCAGATGTATAGATGCATGGATCTCTTAGACATCCTGTTGTGCTGTGTAGGGAATCCTCTGTTGGTCAATGGATGTTCGATTGGTTTTAACTTAGAAGAAAGAGACAAAGGGACTAACTCTACCATGATGCTGATGTCACTCAGTATGTAGCCTTTTGAGTCTGGCTTCTTTTACTTAGCATACTACATTTGAGATTCAACCGTGTTATTGGTAAAGTAATTTATTCCTTTTATTGCTGAGTAACATTTCATTGCTAATAGCATGCTGTTGGCTGGACATTCTTAGAATTAAATTTGAAGCTGATTGGTACATGCATGATATCACAGTTTGCACAGAAGTATTTTAAAGTAAATTACAGCTATCTTAATACCTGCACTTGTGAGAATGCTGTGTGCTGGACTTGGCCTTACTAATGACTTGCACCTCACCTTCCCTGGGACTTAATAATGTTTTCTACTCTGTAGCCCAAGATTTCCTTAAAATAGCTTAATGAAGTCTGGTTCTCTCTCCTCTCCCTCAGCCTTCTCCTGGTAATTATTAAGACAAGTGTCCTCCATGATTGCATGAGTGGCCTGCAGTGCTGGGTATGTGAAATTTGGATAAACTCCCCATGATTATAACATAACCCCACTCTTAGGACAATTTCTCCTTCAATCCAGTACATTCTTCTCCTTTTTTCTCTAAAGACTTTATTTTTTAAAAGAAGTTTTAAGTTCACAGTAAAATTGAAATTAAAACAACAATGTTTAAGGTACAGAGATTTCCCATATACACCTTACCCCTACACAGGCACAACCTTCACCCCTATCAACATCCCCCACCTTAGGGGTACATTTATTATGGTTGATAAACCCACATTGACATATTATAATCACCCAAAGTCCATGGTTTACATTAAGGTTCACTCTTGGTGTTGTATATTCTATGAGTTTGGATAAACATATAATGGCACATATCCACAATTACGACACCACACAGAATAGTTTTGCTGCCCTAAAAATCCTCTGTGCTTTGCCTATTCATCCCTCCCTCCCTTACAATCCCTGGAAATCCCTGATCTTTTAACTGTCTCCATAGTTACACCTGTTCCAGAATGTCATATAGTTGGAATCATACAGTGTGTAGGCTTTTCAGATTGGCTTCTTTCATTTAGTAAAATGCACTTAAGTTTCCTCCTTGGCCTTTCATGGCTTGATAGCTCATTCCTTTTTAGCACTGAATACTATTCTATTGTCTGAACACAACACAGTGTATTAATCCATTCACCTACTGAAGAATATCTTGGTTGCTTCCAAGTTTTTGCAATTATGAATAAAACTGCGATCAACATACATATGCAGGCTTTGGTGTGGATATAAGTTTTCAGCTCCTTTGGGTAAACACTAAAGAACACAATTGCTGGATTGTATGGTAAGAATATGTTTAGTTTTGTAAAAAGCTGCCAACCTATCTTCTAAAGTGGCTGTACCATTTTGCATTTTCGCCAGCAGTGAATGAGGATTCCTGTTGCTCCACATCCTCCCCAGAGTCTGGTGTTGTCTGTGTTTCAGATTTTGGCTAACTATATAGGTATGTAGTGATGTCTCATTGTTGTTTTAATTTGCATTTCCCTAATGACATATGATGTTGAGTATCTTTTCACATGCTTATTTACCGTCTGTATATCTTCTTTGGTGAGGTGTCTGTTAAGGTCTTTGGCCATTTTTTAATTGGATTGTTTGTTTTCTTATTGTTTTAACTTGCAAATTTTAATTGAAGTATTTTATTGAAAAAGTCTCTAGAATAGCACTATGCAATAAAAAGATAGCACAAATCACATATGCAATTAAATATTTTCTAGTTAGCTACATTAAAAAAGGAAAAAAGTGAAATTAATTTAATAATATATTTTATTAACCCAAATTATTATTTCAACATGTAATCAATATTAAAAATTTATTAATGAGATATTTACTTTCTGGTTTTTGTACTAAGTCTTCAAAATCTGCTTTGTACTTTAACTTACAGCATATCTATAATGAAATTCAGACTAGCCACATTTTAAATGTTCAAAAGCTACATGTGGCTAGTGGCTACCTTTAGGACACTATAGGTGTAGAAGTAACCGTTAACCAGGACCTCCATGACCGAAAAGGGAAAGGGTTGAACTGTAGATAATAATAATAATATTTTAGAGCAGGTTTTGGTTTGCAGAGATTTCCATAGACATTATCTCATGCAGTCCTTGTAGCAACCCTGTGAGCTAATTATTTTCACTTCATCGTTTTGCAGTGAGGAGATTAAGGCTCTGTGAGGTGAAAATGGCTTGGCCAACCATACTTAGGGAGCAGGTGATACAGCCCGGCTTTCCTCCCCTCAGGCACCTCATCCTGGCACAACCTTCCATTAAGCAGAGAGACCCTACAATCTAGATGTCACTGAGGAACGTGAAAGCCAGCAGGGTTACTTCCTCAATTGTTCTGGACAATAGCACCCCATGGAGGAATGCTCACATTAAAATGATGAAGTCCCACCAGTTATCAAACTTTAATGCTCGTAAGAATTTCTCAGATTTATTTAAAATGAAGATTCTTGGGCCCCAAACCCTGACATTCTTGTTAAGGCTGAAGTGGGAACTCAAGAATCTGCATTTTTGTCAAGAGCCTTAGGATCCTGATACAGGTAGTCCTGTGGCCCATGAGTTTCCATAGATAGTCTGAAAGAGTGTGCAGGACCTTGAAATAAGAGTCCTACTTAGGAATTGAAATTCCTATCAGAAAGTTGTCTGACCTTAGGCAACTGAAGAATCTCAGAGAGGTGGTATGTTCGCAAAGTAGAATACTACAGTTATGAAGCACAATGCTATAGAAGAAGATTTAATGATATGTTCAGATGTGGCATATATTGCATAAAAAAGAGGTTACTAGATTTGTGCATTTTTCTGCAGCATGTTATATGTCAATAAAAAGTTTAAAAAATGGAAATTATAAGTAAATGTTACAGTGTCATTCCATATTTGCATATGTTTATTTATATATATTTATATGTATATGTGTATCCACATAAAATAAATGAAAAGTACCAAAATATTCACAGTGGTTATCATTGCCTGATAGGTTTATGGATAGTTTAAAAATTTTCTTCTTTCCCCTTGATATTTTTTTCTGAATTTTGTGCAATTAACACATTTTATTTTTTAAAAAAATAAGAAAAAATTTAAAGAAATAACTAATCATAAAGAGTTCTTGAAAGATAAGTCCAACTAGTAATCACTTCATTCTATAAATGAGGTCTTAGGAGATTATATTTGGTAGTTTTAAAAAAAATCCATGTTTTCTCATTTGGGATATAAATGAATACCATTCATGCTCACTATGCTTGCGTAATCACTTTAACGTTGAAACAGTTCGATCTGTCAGGTTGTCTTTTAGGCTGGGAGCTTTTAAAGGACTTCCTGCCCATTGGGCGCTGACTAGCTGCCAGGCACTGTGCATCTCAATGCCGCAGAGCCCGTGAGGGCGGTGCTGAGACTCCAAGCCACGCCATGGATATATACCAGGTTGCAGGGACGGGAGATGGGGGAACGGGCCACCTCGAGTTTATCTGACAGCAAAGCCCAAGGACGCCTAGTGCATCATGTGGCGTCCAGAAGATCTGAAACCTAAGAGGTGATAAAAAACAACAACAGTTGGTTTAATAAACAACTGGATCTGCACCCAGAGCCAAGTTTTCTCTGTTTAAGATGGATAACCTTAATGTGCATGTATTGACAGTTTCAAGGAGACGTCTGAATGTGTATATGTTGCATTTATATATTTACATATTAAAAATATATTTATAAAGTATATGTTCTAGAAAATGAAAGCATCTTTTAAGGCGAACAACAACAACAAACCCACCGGAAAGTGTTTTAGGCAGCCTCTCTGGCTTCTGGCTAGCGCCAAGGGAGCCTTCAGCTGGGCCTACTTTCCCTTGCTAAGGGTCTCGCCCAGCTATCTCGCCGGGTGAGTTCCTGGTATACTGGGAAGAGGCTGCATTAGGGCTGGATTTGAATCCGGCTTGTGTGGTCTTGGGCAAGTTTGCCAGCCTGTGTCCTGCTCTGTTGAGACACCTGGAAAAGCCTGTAAGGATTATAAGAGAAGCCTCATGGAGACGAGCTAAGGCAGAGCACCCTGGAAGGACCCGGCCATGGGCCTCTCCCTGCTCCATGGAGGGGCCGGGCCTCAGCGAGGCTCCTTACCTGAAAAAAAAGAGGGGTGGGAATAGTGGTACTTACTTTGCAAGGTTTTTGAGCGCCTTACATGAGATAACTCTTGTAAAGTGCTAAGTATAACATGTGGCTCAGAGGAAGCCCAATTAACGTTGTAGTTAATGCCGGAAAACTATCAGTGAATTAACGAATAAAACGGAGAAAATGTTTGAACAAAGGACTTTGCTAGGAAATTCTCGGCGCTGTGGTTGCCTGACTGCTAGCTCCTAGGAGAGTAGGGAGAGCCAAGCCTGCGAGCAGCGCCAGCCCACACCATCTGGTCTTGTTCCATGTGATTTCCTGACCTACACCTCTACTCAGTCAGCTCCCAGAAAAACCTAGTTTTCTTATTTTGCAAAGCTTACCAGCAGGTTCTAGCATCTTCGCCAATTTTAGCTTTTCTCCCTTTTCTATGTATTTTGTCGTCGTCCCCCCCAACCCCCGACCCCGCCCCAAACCTCCTGGCCAGGAATCAGCGGTAGATCAGCACCAAAGTTTATGGGAAAAGGGCTTCGGTGTTCCCAGGTGGCATTCCGCCCCATCCGGCAGGCAGTGTGGACAAGTGGCATGTGTGAATGGCAAACAGAGCTGGGAGAAGAGAAATAGGAAGACCACCGCTCTCCCACAGCCAAGAAACAGGCAAAGCACAGGGGAACGTCACAGGGCCACAGAGACCTAAGTACTAGAATTACCCCAGGACAGAACAAGCGTAAAGAGGACAGGAAGAATTGTGTAAAAGTGACTAAGCCATAAATTCTAGGTTTTCTGGTGAAAAAACAAAGTAACTGTTGCTTCCATTCTGCACAGAGGGAGGTTGCATTTCATTTAACAACAGGATGCAAAAACAAACTTGAAAGAAGAAAATAAGACACTCCAAAAGCATTAATGAGGTCAAACCACACTTCCAAAGGTGGCCTCCTTGCTGCAGTGCAGGGCGATGGCGCTGGCTGAGGTGGATTCCCAGCCTGTGGACATCTAGATGCCACTATGGGAGGGGAGGGTCCCTCTGGGGGTGGACCCGGCTTCTCTCGGCCTAGTCAAGTGGCCTCTTTCTCAAAAAGAGCAGGGTTAATCCCTCAGTCCAGGAAAGTTTCAGTGGGAGAATTAAAGCAAATGAAAAAGTGTCTCACAGAAAGACATGCTCTGTTGACATGCTGTCCTGAATTTGTGGTCCACATACTCTTAGGCAGCTTTGGGGATTAGTGAACTAATTAACCTGAAGAAAACATATTTAAGAGTTCACCTTTCCAGGGAAGCATCTTCCCCGCATGTGCAGGTTTAAATTTCCAAACATTTCTAACATTTAAATTTCAGAAACTCACTTTTTCTTTTCTTAAGGAAATGCTTTTATTATGGATTGAACTGTGTCCCCCAAAAAGATATGCTGGAGTCCTAACCCCTAGTACCACAGAATGTGACCTTATTTGGAAACAGGGTCTTTACAGAGGTAATCAAGATACAACGAGGTCGGTAGAGTGGGCCCCTCATCTGATATGACTGGTATTCCTATAAAAAGGGGAAATTTGAAGGCAGACATGCACATGGGAGAAGGCCCTGTGAAGATGAAGGTGGAGCTGGGGGTGATGCATCTACAAGCCAAGGAACGCCAAAGATCGCCAGCAAACCACCAGAAGCCTGGGGACGGGCTTAGAACAGACCCTCCATCACAGCCCTCAGAAGTATCCAACCCTGCTGACATCTTGATCTTGGACTTCCACCTGCCAGAACCGTGAGGCATTAAACTTCCAAGTTACCTGTCTGTGGTGGTGGTATTTTGTTAACACAGCCCTAGGCAACTAATAAAAACTTTGTTCAGCTTTTTTATTGTAATGATAATAAATGCTCATTGCAAAATATTTCAGAAAGTGAAAAAAAGTACAGGGGAGAAAAATTAATGTCACCAGTGCTCTTACCACCAGAGATTTATTCCTGTCTTCACTCATTTACTCATTCAACAAGTCTTCACTGATATAGCCAGAGGCCGTGCCAGACCCTAAGGGAAGGGCGTGAGGCAAACAGACAAGGCGTGGCTCCAGGAGCCCCAAACAAGCCAACAAGCCGAGATGTCAATGACAGGCATGCCATAAAAAGCCACAGAGTGGTGAATGCTGTGAGGCAAAGTAAAACAGGTGAGGGAGTAGGCAACCAGATGAGGGCAGGAAGGTTTTAGCTTGGGAGGTCAGGAATCTCTCTGAGGAGATAACATTTGACTGAAGGACCCGGAGGGAAAGGAGAGGATGAGCCATGTGTATATTTGAGAGAAAACCATCCAGTGTGAAGACCCACCTGGTGTGTTTAAGGAACAGCAAGGAGCTCCTGCCCTGGAAAGAAGAGAGGGGAAGTCAGAGGGGTAGGTGGGGTCACATCTCGTTCTATGTGTGGTAGGAGTCACGGAGGGTGAGAAGGGCCTGAGAGGTCCCAGCTGCCAAGGTCCGCTCTGGCTGCTGTGTGGAGGACAGCCTGAGGGGCACGGGGTGGGGGGACCCTGGGGACGTGCCAAGAGGCTTTCGCGGCAATCCAGTGAGAGAGTCCTGGCGTCCAAACAGCACACTGTGTGTTTTGGCTAGTTTAATGGGGAGGGGCACCCTTAATACCTTAATATTTGGTAAACAGTCTTCCAAAAGTGCATATTTTTAAATTTTTTAAAACAAAAATGACTTCCTCCTAAATCTGAAGGATTATGTTATATGGTTTATTTTTGCTTTTTAATTGGGATGACTTTTTGGTGAGCCCATGCTTGCTTCTAATGATCTTGCCTTTCTTTTCTTCTCGTTTAGTAAGATCAAACGTACAGTCAGTAAAGTACGTAAATCTTGGGTTCTAAGCTCAGTGGAGCCTTCGGTCAGTGCAGACACCACCAGACGAGGACATCACATGTTTCCAGCACTCCAGGGCCCCCTCGTGCTTCTTCCCAGCTTGCGTGTTTTGACTGTTTAAACTTAGGAGTAGGGCGTAAATATGTCTCCATGTCAATCAATATAGACTACAATATTAGTTTCATTTTTTGTACTGTATTCCATTCCATTTTACGGATATTCTATAATTTACTTAACTAGTGGCATATTTAGATTCTTCCCAACTTTTAATGCTTTGTAAATAACTGTGTAACGGCCGTCCTCATAGGTCTATCTTACCTCTTTTGTCTAATTATTTCCTTTAGGAGGTAGGATTGCTGAATCAAGGGAATGTACATGTTTTCAAAGTTTGTTACAGGCTGCCTGATGACCTTTCAGAAACGTCATACCGCTTTACCCTCTCAACGGCGCTGTGTGCCCGTGCCCATTTCCCCGCACGCTCTCAAGCACTGAGTGCAGAAGGCCATCTCTCCCAGTCTTATTTGCACTGGTCCTAGTCAATGGGCTTTAGAAAGGAGGTTTGTGAGCCCTTTAGAGACAGCATTTGGAAAGAGGCTCCAGGGCAGATCAAGGCAGAGAAATGAAGCCCTGCCCTGGTGGAGGGCTTTTCAGGAGGGGATACGCTGTGGGCATTCCTAAATTGAAGGCCGACTGTGATATATATTGTTTTTTGAAGTTTACAAAGTGCCTTTACGCAGATACTGTATTTTCTCAAAAATCCACTGAAGCTGGCATCATTATCATTGTTATTACTACTGTTCTTCCTGCTGTTATTATCCTCACAGTATAAAAGGGAAAAAATTAAAAAGAGAGAGAGAGCGAATCGGAGTTCACCAGTTGTCTAGAATGAAACACTGCACAGGTGACAGAGTGAGGACTTAAATCCAGGTATTCTGACTCCTGCTGCAAGGCTTTTCCCAATTACACTGATTTTTTTGTTCATTTTTCATGTGTTTATTCCCTCTTGCCCTCCTCTGTCTATGACATATTAAGGTCTAGGGTGAGTGGGTGGAAATGAGCCTGGAACATCTTCTTGAGCCAAGCATCAGGGAAGCTCTCAGAGACTTCTACGGTCAAGTCAAAAAGAGCCCGGATGGAGCTGAAAGCTCCCGTGGGCCAAAGGAAAGACGGTCTGAGCAACAATAAAGGAAACTTGACATGTTGGATGGAAACACTTTAAAAATGTCTAAATCTAAGAATTCATAAGGATACTAAAAACCATAATGGTAACAACCTCATCGGTCACCTTTGGAGAATGCTAGGGGCCAAATTTTTATTTTGAAAACTGGTAAGTAGAAGGAAAGAATTGGGTATATTTATTCTGCCTTTCCAATATGAACTGTAGTACTGGCTAACCAGAGTTGATGAAGGAAGCTTCTATTTATAAAGTAGTCCAGCTAATAAATGAAGAAAAGAAGATAGAATATTACCACTGTATGACCCTTTTATGGGCTCTAGGCAAGAATCACCAATGGCTGATCCACACACAAAAAGAAAGACAAACAGACATTATATGGGAAAGCACGCACCACCACCTGTGAAGTATTCTTGCCCAAAATTTCAAACTTAAATCTGATCCAGCATCTAAATCTAACCACCAATTTCCAGGAAATATAGAGACAGAGGGAACTTGCAAAATGACACATTAAATGGGCTGCAGTCAGCAAAGTCCAGATGGTGAGCAACTCTATGGCACAAACAACCACTTTCTTCAAAAAATTTGCGGAAAAAAAGAGATGGAAGGGGAGCTTATGGATTAAAAGAGAATTGAGTTTGTGAATTTGATGTTATATAAATTATACCTCAATCAAGCTGCTATAAAAAACTAATTAAAAGGGATACTGACCAGGAGACAGATAGATCTTATTTGGATCCTGATTAGAAAAAAATTGTACAAATGAATAAAAGTTTTATGAGACAATTGGAAATTTGAACACTGACTGCCCATTTGATAATATTAAGAAATTAATGTTTAAAAAAATTTTAGGTGTAACAATAGTATTATGGTTATATTTTAAAAGAAGAATCTTATCTTTTAGTAACATGTACTGAAATACTTATGGATGAAATGATATTATTTCTGGGATTTGCTTCAATATAATCTGGGATGGGGAAAGTAGGTGGGGTATAAATTGAATAAGATATGCTCCTAGTTGATAGTTGTTGAAGCTGGGTCAGACACATGGAGGGTCATAGCATTATTCTCTCTGCTTTTGCACACATTTGAAAATTTCCATGACAAAAACTTTAAAAAAAATCAGAATTTAAGTATGCAAGTATGTAAAACAACACTTACCCAATTTTGTTTAAAATGTTAAAAAAATTAGAGACAACCTAAATGCAGGTAAGTTAATATTTTTGGTTCATCCCTAGTCTGGGCTACTGTGCATGCTCACAATATATTATATATGATAAAAGCAGCATATAAAGATAATTTTTGACTTAATTGAAATATTATAAAGGTATTACATTTCCACTGCAGAAAGCAACTGAAATAACACAGAGAAGGGTTAAGTAAAGCTCCCCTCCTCTGCATCTCCACTGATGGTCCTCACTTCCTCCTCTTGTGTGCTTTTGATAGGCATCTTCTGGTTACACACAAATTTAGACATTATTGTTGCAACTTTCTCTTTCCCATGTCACAGTTATCTCACGATAACTTGACACTTTTCTATGTCAATTAAAGTTATCTCATTCTTCTTAACTACTGCACAAAGTCCCATTTTATGGATATAACATTTTTTAACCAGTCACTATTAATGGGCGTGTAGGTGGTTGCTGGTTTTTCACTTTATAAAAAATGCTGTAAATGTATGCATTTATTTTTATTTATTTATTTTTTATTTTATTTATTTTTATTTTTACCTTGTATTGTAAATATTTCTGTAGGATAAATTCCTAGAAATGGAATCACTGTCCATACAACCTCATGTTATTGTAAAAAGTGTCTGTGTTTGTTATGTCTATATAAGGATAGTATTTTGACATATAAACTCATTCTCGTTGGTTCCTTTTTATCTCACATTCCCTTCCACCATTAAATCTGCATCATGAGACATGTTTACTGCCTTTGAGAGGGCCACAACAGATAAGAAATGGGTCATCAGAATAGACTTTTGATGCTCATGACAGAGACAGAAGCTTTGGGAGAAAATACTTTTTGAGTTACTAAAACCTAGTTTGAGTGCTAAACTCTGAAAGTCTATGCCATAAACAGTTGGTTCAGGAAAATTTCGTGATGGTATAAAAGCAAGTTATTCTACTCAAGGGGAGACTGAAAGTCACTGGGGAGAGGATGAAGAATGTCAGAGAGATGGACACAAGAGCCATGAAATTATACTTTGATGGTGTCTCTGAAAAGCAACCCAACTCAACCTGGGCAAAGGCTGACGGGAGCCCTGGAAAAGACTGAGGGGTCCCACAGCTCAGGGAGGCTATAAGGCCCTCTGAGGAGCCCTGGGCCTTGCAAGGCACCATAGTTGTATAGTAGCCAGCTGGCTGGGGCTCATGAGCAGATGGCCTAAGACCAGCTTCATGCAGTCCTACACACTCCATCATAAAAGGAATGTGGAGGTGGCTAAGAGAGGGGCTTTGCAATAGAGACAAGGAGGACTCAGAAAACACAGATGTTTGACCAAAGACCATGTGGGACTGGGCTTGCTCTGCTGGGAACAGAACAGTGAACAAGACTTATGAGGGCTTTCCTTTCGCACAACTTGTAGACTTCCATGGATGACGTTAAACAACTGGACAATTATATGGTGAAAAGTGCTATGATAAGGCAAGTTCAAGGTATTGAATTGGGAGAGGAAGAGTGCTAAGGACGGCTTCCTAGAGTAAATGATGTCTACGTTGAGACTGGAAGGACAAATGGAAGTCTGCTGGGTGAAGGGTGAAGGGGGATGGTCTTCAGGCAGTGAACTTCCATGCAAAGGCTCAGGGACAGAGGATAGAATGTTTAGCGGACTGGCTAGAAAGGAGAATTGTGGCTGGAGGGGTAAGTAAGAGCCAGTTACAAAGAACCTAGAAAGCCACATTAATCCATTTGTATTTTATCCTGAGGACATTAGGGAGCCATTGGTGGCGGGGTGGGGGGGTGGGGGGAGTTGTTTATCTATCTATTTCCATTATCTATTTTTTTTAAGTTCCTTGGTTTATTAATTAACTAAACCTACAGCTAAATCGCTAGTGAATATTTTAAGATATAAAGTAATTATAAAAATATTGGGGACGAACAGCACCATCGGTTATTGTTACAGCAAGAAAAACTTCATGTCATTTAAACTAAAACACCAAAACTAATCAACTATTTAAGACATGATGACAATAATGTCATTGAAAGTTTAAGATGATGAAGAGGCACTCAATGGTTTGAAGAAGGGAGTGCCGTGATTAGTTTTACATATTGAACAGGGCACTGGGGCTGTCTATGGAGAATGGAATGGAAGGGGCAAGACTGGAAGCAGGGAGACCAGGTCGGAGGGGACAGAGAATTGAATTAGGCTAGACATTAGGGTCCCCATAGATCCTGGTTACCCAGGCATTGGTTTGCTTAGAACCTAGCCAGTCTATGCCTGTTGTCCTCTCTTGCCAGCTGTTAGGGCCCCTTTCACTCTCAAATGCAACTCAGTTTGGAGGCTCCCATAGTTGCCGTGGAGATGGAAAGAAGCCAGGCTGGACGGAGAGCTCTTGGGACATAGAACTAACAGGGCTTGGTGATGGGTTAGATGTTGAGGTGAGGCGGGAGCGCTCCCAGGGCTGTGGCAGGAGCCGTGGGTGGAGGGACGCAGTGCTGTTCAGGATGCACAGAGCACCTTGTATCTTGCTGGCTCCAAATCTCTCGGTTTTGCTACTTCAGGGGCCCTTCCACCCGGAAGGACAAGTAGGGGTTGACTTTGGAGGGGGAAGGGTTTTCCAGCAGAGAAAACAGCAGGTACAATGGAACAGAAGCAGGAGACAGATTGTCACCTTTGGGGACAGGTTCAAATATTTTATCATCCAGGGAGAGAGGACGTCTTGATGTGAGGGGGAGGGGAACGAATGATCGGGGCTTCGGGCGCGGATTTTGGGAGGGCCGTGGTGTATGCCTGAGATGTACCTGTGGCTCACTGTGGCTCTGTGACTAAGTTTTCACGCTGGGCTGTGATTAAAAGTGAAATGTACAACATCCTTAAAACCAACTGGGTGAAAGCTTCCTCCATCTCTCTTTTCTCCTTTTCTTTAGCAGGAAAACATCAACAATCAGAATCGTCACCCAGCAAGGGATGGCAGCACTGTCCCACAAGCCTGGACCACTACATCTGGACTATTATGTGAAAGAGAAAGGAACTTGTATGTGATTTAGACCTTTGTTTTTTTAAATCTTTTTGTTATAGCAATGTAACCCGTGTACTAAAAAACACACAGTTGGTGTTAAAAAAACAGAAGATGTTTAATAAACTTGTGTAGACATTTTAGATGGAAGTCCCTGCTCTTCACTGACGTGCTGCCCTTAAATAATGTTTAATCTCTTAGATTCCCCAAGTCCTGGACCCTCTGCTAAGAGCCTGGACTTTTACCAAACAGTCCACAGGATGAGCTCCCCACTGAGGCCTCAGGGAAACCAGGAAGCAAAAGGGAACCCCAAAGCTGAGAATTGACCTGGAGGCCAGAACCAGATAGGGGTTGGGGGGGAAACACAGGGCTGGGGCCAAGCCTGGTTTCCCTTCTAGGTGTCTGCACACGTGCTGAGCCACACTCGGGAAGCCACAGTGAAGTGCTGCTCACGTTTGGGCCTCCATGTTAAGCTTAAGAAGCAAGTAAAAATAACCGATGCCTGGTGAATGGGCCGCAGAGGGCTCAGGAGAAAAGCTCAGATGTCCACCCACCCTTAGGAACTGCAGGCGAAAGTCCCTCTTGTGATGAAGGTTTTGAGGCCTCAGGGGATTGAGAGGTTCCTTAAGGGTCTCAACTAGTTACACTCATTGTTTACTGAGCAGCGATTTTGTGCCAGGCGTTAAGAAGTACGAAGCTGAACAAGACAACGCCCCTACCATCAAGTAACTAATAGTACAGTGGGGAAACAGAAAGAGTAAGAACTATAACACGATCCCAAGGAAACTCCACGTGTGGTCAGTCCTTTCAGTCCTCCTGACCTCTGATGGAAAGCATCCTGGGAATCCTACCCTCACCTGGAGCGCTACCTGCTGGGCTTGTGTGGGACTAAAGGATGAGATCGCGGCTCCACTCTGTAAAGAAAAACCCACTTTTAGAGACAGTTCAGCCTGCTGCTTAAATTCAAAGAAATATTGGACATAGTCAATACCGTTGGATGTGTTGGCTCTGACTTCAGGTTCTTGAGTAAACAAACATGTGCTCAAGTGGAAACTAACCCTGTGATCTTTCCATGCCTTGCTAATTCATCAAATCATCAATTCTCAGAGTGCTTTCTAATGGATCTATCTTGTTGTTTTGTTTACTTTGTTTATCATACAAACCTACAAGGGCATATTTTTATCCTTAATAGGCCTCCTTCAAAGCGGTTCAGACTTTCAATTCATTTTAGCTTAAGGAATTTTTCCTTTTTCCTTTATCTGATGGTGGTCAGCTGGTTCAAAAGGCTAGGGCTCTGAGCGGGGGGTGCAATTTGTATGGGTCACACCTAGGAGCAGCTTACATTATTAATGCTATGTTTTCATCCTCAGGCATCAAGGTAAAAGATGTGAAATGCATTAAAGGAGCATTTCTTCCTTGGTTTATAATGGATGACTAAGAATAGATAGAAGGAGGATGCCTATGAAATTTTATACAGATATGTGTATAAAATGTATATATACAAATAAATACGCATACATGAAATGTATACATGTCTTGCCTGGCTTTGGTATCAGAGCAATGCCAGCCTCGTAATGTGAGTTAGAAAGTATTCTATTTTCTGGAAAAGGTTGTGTAGAGTTGGTCTTATTTCTTCCTTAAATGGATGGGAGAATATACTAGTGAAACCCTTTAGGCCATGTAGGCCTGGAGTTTTCTATATGTAATAAAACATCCCTTCTCTTTTAAGAGGTCTTTATACCCTTCTGAGTGAGTATTTGCCAACTGACTTAAACAGTTGAACTGGAAACTGGAAATTTCCAGTTTGAACTGGAAATGCTATGTGCTTTGGGCACACAGTGAATATCTCCAACCCCATGGCACTAGAACCCGACTGAAGTGACATGGGCTTAACTTCTGAAGCACTTTAAAACGCTCCTTGGTCCCCGGATTGTGTTTGTTTTGCGGGCTATTTTGTTATGTAGTCTTCTAAATGGCATGAGGATTGGCTGAAAACAGCTACAATTTATCACTCTACAATGGTGTAACACCCCGATACCTGGCCAACAAGCATGTGAAACGGTTCTCAATATCACTAATCATTAGGGAAATGCAAATAAAAACCACAACAAAATATCACTTCACAGCCATTAGGATGGCTACTATTTAAAACAATAACAACAACAGAAAAGCCTGAGGGGCAGGCTTCGGTTTGGCACACATCTAGTGGCCTACAGAGCTGTTCTCAAGAAACACGGGCTGTGGATGCCATCTTGTCATCTGCCCCAGCTCACTGGTATCTCCAAGAAAAGAGCTTACACACCCATCTGGAGCCCTGCTTTTCATGACTGCTGCCAGGGGACACCTCTAGATCACCTGGCTCTTGTGGCCATCAGGGCCTATGCTTGTGGCTCCACAGGACTTTATATATTTGCATACTTTTAAACACTGCTGCCTGAGGGTCTGGCTCAGTCAGCATGAATCTGAGTGCTGAGATCCTTCTCTCTGGGACACTGACAGACCTTGGCACTTACTTAACTATCAGGAGTTGTGCAAAATATGCTAGGCTGCCTGGACAAGCAGAGAGGTTTGAGAGACAACCAAGAACGGGGGCAGGGTTGAATGACATTTTATTTCCTACATGAGGCCACTATGTCGAAGCTGGGGGAGGAGATGTTTTCATACACTGTATAGAAACCAACCTAGAGAATCAAGTAAAATGAAGAGACAAGGGAATATGTTTCAAATGAAAGAACAAGATAAAACCTCAGAAAAAAACCTTAATGAAATGTAGATAACTAATTTACCTGATAGAGAGTTCAAAGTAATGGTGATAAAGATGCTTACAGAACTGGAGAGAAGAATGGATGAACACAGTGAGAACTTCAACAAAGAGATCGAAAGTATAAGAAAGTACCAAATAGAAGTCACAGAGCGGAAGAGTAAAACAATTGAACTGAAAAAGACTCTAGTGGGGTTCAACAGCAGACTAGACGAGCCAAAGAAAGGCTCAGTGAACTTGAAGACAAGGCAGTGAAACTCACCCAATCAGAGCAACAAACAGAAAACAATGAAAAAAGGTGAAGTCAGTTTAAGGGGCCTCTGGGACAACATCTCATGGACTAACATTCACATTACAGGGCTCCCAGAAGGAGAACAGAGAGAGAAAGGGGCAGAAATCTTATTTGAAGAAATAGTGGCTGAAAACTTTCCTAACCTGAAGAAGAAAAAAGACATCAGATCCAGGAAGTCCATAGAGTTCCAAATAAGATGCACCCAAAGGGACCGACACCAAGACACATTATAATTAAAATGTCAAATTTTCACAAGGAGAAAATCTTAAAAACAGCAAAAGAAAAATAACTTGTTATGTACAAAGGAATGTCCATAAGACTATATGCATATTTTTCAACAGAAAGTTTTCAGGCCAGAAGAGAGTGGCATGATATGTTCAAAATGCTGAAAGAAAAAACTTCCAGGGCTGGCCTGGTGGCCTAGTGGTTGAGTTTGGTGTGCTCCACTTTGGCTGCCCAGGTTCAGTTCCCAGGTGCAGACCTATACTACTTGTCAGCAGCCATGCTATGGCAGTGACCCACATACAAAATGGAGGAAGATTGAACAGATGTTAGCTCAGGGTGAATCTTCCTCAAGCAAAGCCAGGAAGATTGGTGACAGATGTTACATCAGAGTGAATCTTCCACAGCAAAAAAAAAAAGAAAAGAAAAGAAAAAAGAAAAAAAAAACTAAAACAAAAAAACATCAAACTTCCAACCAAGAATATTCAACCCAGCAAAGTTATCATTCAGAACTGAAGGAGAAATAAAGAGTTTTCTAGACAAACAAATGCTAAAGGAGTTCATCACCACTAAACTGACCATACAAGAATGTTAAAGGAACTTCTATAAGCTGAAAAGAAAGGGCTCCAATAAGTAACAAGAAAACATATGAAAGAATAAATTTCACTGGAAAGGTAAATATATAGTAAAGGTGGTGGATCAATCACTTGTAAAGCTAGTATGAAGGATAAAAGACGAAGGTAGCAAAAATAACTATGATTACAATAATTAGTTAAGGGATACACAAGATAAAAAGATGTAAAAGGTGGCATCGAAAACAAAATGGGGAGGAGGGAGAGTAAAAATGTTGAGCTTTAGAATGCAATCAAACTTAAGTTATCAATCTAAAATAGACTGTTATAAATATGTCATTATATTTATATAACATGGTAACCATAAGCAAAAACCTATAGTAAATATGCAAAAGAGAAAGAGAAAGGGATATAAGCATACCACTAAAGAAAGTCATCAAACCACAAAAGAGGAGAGAAAGAGAAGAAGAAAGGAACAGAGAGGAACTACAAAAACAGCCAGAAAGCAATTAATGAAATGGCAATAAGTACATACTATCAATAATTACTTTAAATGTAAATGGACTATATTCTCCAATCAAAAGACATAGCGTGGCTGAACAGATGAAAAAATAAACCCATTGATATGCTGCCTACAAGAGACTCACTTTAGATGTAAGGACACACACAGACTGAAAGCGAAGGGATGGAAAAAGATATTCCATGCAAATAGAAAGCTAGGGTAGCTATACTTATATTACACAAAATTGACTTTAAAACAAAGATTATAATAAGGGACAAAGAAGGGCATTATGTAGTGATAAAGAATTCAATCCAACAACATGATATAACGTTTGTAAATATTTATTTACACCCAACACCCAGCACCTAAAATAGGAGTACCTGAATATATAAAGCAAGTATTAACAGACCTAAAGAGAGAAATAGACAGCAATACAGGAAGAAGAGGGGACTTTAATGCCCCATTTACATCAATGAATAGATCATCCAGACAGAAAATCAATAAGGAAACATTGGCTTTAAATGAGTTAGACTAGAAGAACTTACAGATATATACAGAACATTCCATTCAAAAGCAACAGAATACACATTCTTCTCACGTGCACGTGGAACATTCTCCAGGATAGATCATATGTTAGGCCACAAACAAGTCTTAATAAATTTGAGAGGATTAAAATCATATCAAGTATCCTTTTCAACTCAATGGTATGAAACTAGAAATCAATTACATGAAGAAAACCGGAAAGTTCACAAATATATGGAGATTAAACAATAAGCTACTGAACAACAAATGAGTCAAAGAAGAAATCAAAAGAGAAATCAAAAACTACCTTGAGACAAGCAAAATGGAAATATAACATACCAAAATATATGGGATGCAGCAAAAGCAGTTCCAAGAGGGAAGTTCATAGAGATAAATGCCTACTTCAGGAAACAAGAAAAGTTCCAAATAAACAACTTCTAACTTTACACCTCAAGGAACCAGAAAAAGAAGAACAAATAAAACCCAAAGTTAGTAGAAGAAAGGAAATAACAAAAATTAGAGCAGAAAGAAATGAAATACAAACTAAAAAGACAATAGAAAAGATCAGTGAGAGTAAGAGGTTGTTCTTTGAAAAATAAACAAAATTGACAAGCATTTAGCTAGATTCACCAAGAAAAAAAAAGAAAAGACTCAAATAAATAAAATCAGAAATGAAAGAGGTGGGGCGGGCCCAGTGGGACAGTCGTTAAATTCACACGTTGCACTTCAGCAGCCTGGGGTTCACTGTTTTGGATCCCGGGTGCAGACATGGTGCTGTTTGGCGAGCCATGCTGTTGTAGGCATTCCATATATAAAGTAGAGGAAGATGGGCACGGATGTTAGCTCAGGGCCAGTCTTCCTCAGCAAAAAGAGGAGGATTGGCAGCAGATGTTAGCTCAGGGCTAATCTTCCTCAAAAAAAAAAAAAAAAAAAAGAAATGAAAGAGGAGATGTTACAACTGATACCACAGAAATGCAAAGTAGTCATAAGACTGCTATGAGCAATTATACGCCCACAAATCAAACAACATAGAAGAAATGGATAAATTCCTAGAAACATACAACCTACCAAGACCGAATCATAAAAAAGTAGAAAATCTGAACAGATCGATTACTAGTAAGGTGATATTTCAGTAATCAAAAACCTCCCAACAAACAAAAGTCCAGGACAAGATAGCTTCACTTCACTAGTGAATTCTACCAAACATTCAAAGGATAATCAATACCAATCCTTCTCAAACTTCCAAAAAATAGAGGAGGAGGGAATTCTTTCAAATTCACTTTGTGAGGCCAGCATTACCCTGATAACAAAAGCAGACAAGGATGCCACAAGAAAAGAACATTACACGCCAATATTCCTGATGAAAATAGATGCAAAAATTGATGGGGGTGGGAGAAATGAGTGAAGAGGTCAAAGGTAAAAATAATAATAATACAAAACACTTGGTAAAATAGTGATGTTCAATTAATCTGTCTATATGGAATAGGTAAATACACACACACGCACTTGAAGGCAGAGGATCTAACCATTTCCCAAACACACACAAAAAAACAGAAAATGAGTATTGGTGAGGATGTGGAGAAACTGAAACCCTTGTGCGCTGTTGGTGGGAATGTAAAATGGTGCAGCCATTGTGGAAAACAGTATGGTGGTTTCTCAGAAAATTAGAAATAGAATTACCATATGATCCAGCAATCCCACGTCTGGGTCTATATCCAAAAGAACTGAAAGCAGGGCCTGGAAGAGGTATTTGCACTCCCATGTTCACAGCAGCATGTTTCACAATAGCCAAGAGGTGGAAGCAAGCCAAGTGTCCACTGACAGGTGAATAAGTAAAGAAAATGTGGTATATATGTACATCGGAATGTTATTATTCAGCCTTAAAAACGAAGGAAGTTCTATCACATGCTACAACATGGATGAACCTTGAGGACACTATGCTAAGTGAAATAAGCCAGTCACAAAAAGACAAATACTATACAATTCCACTTATATGAGGTACCTAGAGTAGTCAAATCCATAGACACAGAATGTAAAATAGTGGTTGCCAGGGGCTGATGGGAGGGAGAAATGGGGAGTTGTTAAATGGGTGCAGAGTTTCAGTTTTGCAAGACGAAAAATTTCAGGTCTGCTGCACAAAAATGTGAATATACTTAAAGCTAGCAAACTATACACTTAAAAATGATTAAGATGGGGATTGGCCCGGTGGCATAGTGGTTAGTTCACGTGCTCTGCCTCGGCAGCCCAGGGTATGGAAGCCTGGATCCCGGGTGCAGACCTAATACCACTTGTCAAGCCACACTGTGGTAGCATCCCACATAAAATAGAGGAAGATTGGGGCTGGCCCCATGGCCAAGTGGTTGGGTTCACGTACTCTGCTTCAGCGGCCCAGAGTTTCACCAGTTCAGATCCTGGGTGTGGACCTGGCAGTGCTCATCAAGCCATGCTGAGGTGGTGTCCCACATAGCACAACCAGAAGGCCTTACAACTAGAATGTACAACTATGTACTGGGGGGCTTTGGGGAGAAGAAAAAAAAAGATTGGCAACAGATGTTAGCTCAGGTGCCAAGCCAATCTTAAAACAGAGGAAGATTGGCAACAGATGTTAGCTCAGGGCCAATCTTCCTCACAAACACACACAAAAATGGTTACGATGGTAAATTCTATGTTATATATTTTTTGCCACAATTTTGTTTAAAAACCCATACACCTTATTATTAATTCTTGCTCCCTTGTGGAATAATCAATACCATACAGAAACTATTATGAGTTCCTCCACTATTTCACACCCTTGATTTACATACACAGAGCTGCTTAAAGTTTCAAGAACAGATGACCAATACAATCTAGTCACCATCATAATGCACCCTTCAATTGTTCACTCAGTGAGAGAGGTGCAGACACATATTGGCTACACTCGTTTATGATTGGTATCTCTCTCTCTGGTGTTTTTATGAAATCTCAAATTTGTATTGTTTTTAAACAATCGAATATAGCATAGTAATTCAAAGTAATGAATTTGAGTGTAATTTACCATTTCAGCAACTTTGATTGAAAAACATAACAATTTTCTTAGTTTTTCAAAACCTTCACTTTAAATTATAGAGTTGTTTTCAATTAGTGTCACTCAGATGTATGCCCATCTAGTCCAGTGGAAAGAGATGGAAGATGGTTTGCCAACCAGTAAAAATGTTCCAGTAATTCTTAGCGTGCCTGTGAATAACAGTTCTGATATCCTAGACTTAAATAGGTGGAGCTTAAAGGTGAGGGGAAAAGTTCTCAAAGGATAGGAAGAATAAGATAAGACGAAGTTGTACAAATGCACCCCTTCTTGAGTAGGTGGCACACTGATTTCTTACGCTTTTGTAGACTGTGCTGTTTTATGTCATGGTTCAGTAGCAGGAAATTATTTTGTCTGGGGAGTGTGGCTATATGTGGTTTATCACATTGCTTTGCATGCATTTCTTCCCAATTTCTTCCAGGAGTTAAGTGGAATCTAGATATGACATAAAGCATTTTACAGAAGTGTATTCTCTTGACAACGTATTTAAAGAGGAGTTGAGCAGGTCAGCTTGCAGTCAGATCAGATCAGACACATGTGTCTGTTAAAACCAGTCAAGAAGCTTAGGATAAAAATGAAGACAAATTGGCAGCCTGGTATGATAGTAAAAATGACTCGACTGGTGGCGAGGAGGCTAGAATTCTCATTTCAAGTCAATTATTAACCAGCAAGACTTTGGGAAAATTCCTTAAATTCCTTGGGCCACATTTATTCATATATAAAGTGGAATGGTTGCACTACGTAATCTCTTAAGATCCTCTCCCAGTCTAAAATACTAGGATTTAATTAATTCAGAGACCCACTGGTAAGTCCCTTGCCTCCCTCCCTTCACCCTCAACACCTATGAGTAGTTTTAATTGTCCTCTCTGTGCAGGTAACTGCCATAGCTCTGGCCTTGAACTCTCGTTCAGATCTATGCAGGTTTGTGCTATTTAGCTGCCTGCTTCAGCTCAAACCATTTAAAACAGGAGTCACCAAAAACCCCCACAACAAATGTGTCTCCTGTTTCACCCTCCCTAACCTAGCTCAGTGTCATGCCTCACATAGTGTTCCTGCTTGCTGTGCTTTTAAGGGCACCGAAAAGTCAGGACTGTCAATCCTCACTGTTTACCCATCAGTCCTCTGAGGGAAGATTTGTTCCCTTTTTCAACTATAAGTCAGTTGAAAGCAGCAATGCTTGAAGTTGAGATTCAAAGAGCAAGAACAAGCAAATTCAGAACTGGCTCCATCTTTAATCAGCTATTGGGCATGTCAGGATATAGTGAGGTGAACACAAAGGACTGAGTCTGACACATAGTAGAAAAACAACCAATCCCTTTTGAGTACAAGTTTTAAAGCATTTACTGTACTGTGAAGCCTCCTTGGCTTCTCTCCTCCTCCTCCTGCATTCAACAGGTCAATCAGAGTGCCCACTCTACCGGGTAGACCTTCTATTCCTTATGGGAACAATGGTCAGTCATTGATGGGGTCAGCAAAGTGGACCACAGGCCGGAATATTAGCAGATAAGAACAAGGTATCCTATCTACCTAGGCCAAATGGAGAAAAACTTGAAGTGTATAAATTTGCTAAGGGACAGCTGAGTTGACCCCAAAAGAGCAAACATCAACATCTAGTCTGGGAGGCAATAGGGTGCTTCACACAAGGGATGAAGTCAAGACTCAGGGCATGATGTAGCTGAATAGACAGCAGGGCAGAATCAAGAAGGGGGGTCCATAAGTGAAGCGGATCAATAAGGATCAATTTGGAGCACTCTTACAATTCAATTAACATCCTGAAAGAGTTCTTCCTCTTCAATAAGTAAAAACAAAGTAAAAAAGAAAAAAGAAAAGGACATGAAAGTCCAGTATAAAAGGGTAAGATATTTTTAAAAATTGACTTTATTGAGATATAATTTACAAACAATAAAATTCACCCATTTACAGTTCAATTAAAATGAGGAACATTTCTGTCATACCAAAAAGTTCCCTCTTACTCCCTTTGCAGATAACCTCTCCATACCCCCAAGCCCATGCAACCACTGATCTGTCTTCTGTCATTAGAGATTAGTAATGCCTTTTTAAAGACTGTCTTATAAATGAAACCAAGTGATATGTATTCTTTTGTTTCTGTTTTTTTTTCATTCTGCAAAATATTTTTGAGATTCATCCATGTGTATCTATCTGACTATATTCCATCTTATAAATATACCACAATTTGTTTATCCATTCACCTGTTAATAAATATTTGGAGTCTTTCTAATTTTGGGCTATGAACACCTGTGTACAAGGCTTTGTGTGGGCAAATGTTTTCATTTCTCTTGAGTACATACCTAGTAGTGGAATTCTTATAAACAAACTTGTTAAGAGACTGCTGAGCTGTCTTCCAAAGTAGTTGTACCATTTTACATTCCCACCAGCAGTGAATTAAAATTACAGTTGCTCTACATCATTGCCAGTACTTGGTATTGTCTGTCTTTTTAATTCTAGCCATTCTAATGTGTGTAGTTATTTTTATTTGCCTTTTCCTGATGACTCTAATGATGTTGAGCATCTTTTCACGTGCTTATATCTTCTTTGGTAAAGTGTTTATCAAAATGTGTTGTTCATTTTTCTATTGAGTTGTTTACCTTGCTGAGCTCTCTAATGAGTACCAGTATTTTATCATTTTTTTTTAATGTTCTATATAGACCATCATAACGCTGGCAAATATTTACAGTTTTGGCTCTCCCATTCCAGTATATATACCTCATGTATTTTTCTTGTCTTATGGCATTAGCAAGAACTTCCAACAAAATGGACTCTTACTATACAGAAATTATAATAAGCGTATTTATCTTGTTTCTGACTTCAATGAGAATATTTGTACTGTTTTACCATTAAGTATGATGCTTTTGTATGTTTCTGATCGCTACACTTTATTAAATTAATAAGAAATTTTCCTTCTATTGCCAGTTTGGTCAGTATAGCAAAATGCTTCCTAAAATATCCAAGCAAGGCTCTAAATTTATCTCTGAATGCAATTGTGGACATTACTAAGAATATATATATATTTTTTCTAAGAATATATATATTCTAAGAATATATATAGACATATATTCTTATATCTATGTTCTTATATATGTCTTGTATATGTCTTATCTTATATATCTTATATATATATATTTTTATATAGAATATAAAGACATTTCTAAGAATAAATATGTATATATATATATTTTGTGTGTGTGTGTGCTGAGGAAGATTCACCCTGAGCTAACATCTGTTGCCAATCCTCCTCTTTTTTTGGTTGAGGAATATTAGCCCTGAGCTCATATCTGTGTCAGTCTTCCTCCATTTTGTATGTGTGACGCCTCCACAGCATGGCTAACAAGTAGTGTAGGTCCACACCTGGGATCTGAACCTGTGAACCTGGGCCACCAAAGTGGTTCGTGCTGAACTTAACCACTACACCGTGGGGCTGGCCCCTCTAAGAATATATTTTTACTTAGAAAATAAAGAGATATGATGCTTTTAATATGATTTAGAAACTATAAATTATGATGTTTCTAATTTGATTTAGAACATAGAGAAATGTGATATTTGGACACAGTTTATTCTTGTTACATGTTATAAAAAGCAAACAGGGAAAAACCCCAAACCTAATGGCTACAGATCTATAAAGTTACAGAACGAGGAGAATACATTTTAAGTGGTTTCCCAAAGAAAAAGTCCTTTAAGAGAAGGCTAACAAAACTAATGAAGTGCAAGTATGAGACCAACCAGACCTCAGATTACACTTGGGTATAGTAATGGCTATAATAGGCAGTCAGAGAGACAAATCACCTGAAAGCCTGAGTTACTTGTCAACTTCCTGATTTATTCAAAGCAGACAGCAGGACATAGCGTTGCGGCAAGCAGGGCCGCACAGGCGTTGAGTACCTGGGTGGGGCAGCCAGGGCCATCTCATACAGGTGATCAGGCACAATGGTGCCTTCCCATCCAGCAGTCCTGGAAGCCCTCACACTGCTACCACGTCACCCTTCCTCCCTGCAGTCCCTCCGCACATCCTGAAGCTTCTGCCCCAAAGGCCAAGGCCCCTGACTAGCCAAGCATCACTCCTACGCAATCAGAAAAAGGGAGCCTTCCTCTCGACACCATACTACTCCCTGCAGGCAAACCGTCATAGTCACCGTACATTTCAGGACGACTATGCTGAGAATGGAGCCCACAGGAGCGATGCAAAGCTGAGTTCGTACAACTGTGAATGGCAGCCTTTTAGGTTGTCTATGCAGGGTTTTTACTCTGCAATTAATCTTTCTGAGACTGCCAAATCCTGCCACTTTGGTAGACTGACACTATACAAATTAGCTTGTCTAATTGTACAACTCAGGGTCTTTTAATTCAACACACAATGGTAAAGCCAATAAACAATTAACACCAGCTTCCAAAACATATCTCACAAAACTGTTCCCGCACAAGTACAAAAAGTAGTTCCCTCACTCCCCTCATGCCAAACACCTATCACAAGCACTCACTAAGTGCCAGGCACTGTTGTAAGTGCTTTACAAATGTCAATTCGTTTAATTTAGTCCTCTTTGCGGTCTCAGGAGGCTGGTGTGACTATCTTACAGATGAGGACTCTGAGGCTTGAGACGCTAAGTTACTTCCCCAAGGTCATTCAGGTAGTAAGTGGAAGAACCACGAGCAAATCCAGGCAGTAGGCCCCAGAGTCTCTGCTCTTAATCACTACATTATGCTTCCTTTTATCCAAAAGAAAAAGAAAAGAAATGTCACTAGGTAGTGATGTACATAAAACCAAATGGCACTGCACCACTGGGCAGCAAAGTCAATCCAGAGAACATTCTAGGCAACTTGCCTGTGCAGCACTATGGGGATAGGTTGTCGTCCAGATGCAATTAGAGAAGTGTCCGTAGGATAGCAGCCCTTGGCCCACATGGTAGTCTCAAGCAATTGACTGAATTCTCCTTCGGAAAATGCCTGTTTCCCACTTGTGTAGGAGTTGGGGATAGTAGCTAAGGGCAGTGTCACATGTGTAAAGCCAAAATCATTATTAGCAAGAGCTAAGGTTGAAACTGTGGGAAGGAGGTCAAGCATCACATTCACAATCTGAGGCAAGATGAAAATGAGACAATGCACATCAAACTCTGGTTGCCAAGATGGAATTGTACAGGGATATCGAATAGCAGGTATGTTGAAGCTTCTCTTAAGGTGTGTTACAGAGCTGAGTGCTAGAGCTTAAAGACCTGAGTGGAGCTGGAAAGAAAAAATACACGTTCAATTCATTGCCCCAATGAATGGAGTGTGGCTACTCACAATGGACAGCAGCAGCATCATTGCCTGGGGGCTCGAAGAACCTCAGACCCTACTCTGGACTATACAGGCATATCTGCAAGTTAACAAAAGCCCCAGGAGATTCATACACATGTTAACATTTAAAGTTGGAGACCACTGTTTGGAGAGCAGATAGAAGAGGGACATGTTTAAGTCCCAGGACTTGGTGAGGAAGCTATGCAGTAGCTCCGGTGAGGAAGGGAAGCTGGGGAGGAGAAAGGAAGCAACTTGTATTGGTTGAATAACCCATGTCAGACACGGTCTGTGACAGCTGTTGTCACAAATATCACTCCTTTCATCTTCCCAATAACCTTGTCAGTTTTTATCATCCCAATGTATAGGTGGAGACACTAAGTTTCAGAGAGCGCAAGTAATTTGCCCAAAGTTACACACCAGTAAGTGATGAAACTGAAATTCAAATCTAGGACTACTTAGGCACACCCAAACCTTTTTCTCGTGTCTTTCTGTCTAGGTGATAAATGATGAAGGTGTGACCAGATGTCTACAGCTAACTCAAATTATGGTGTTTATTAACCATCATCACTGGTTTCTTTTTTCCATTTTCACTAATTATTTAATTTCTTTTCATTTTTACATAATAAGCATAACCAAGAGTCTAAAATAATCTTCATATGGGCAGTAGAAGCAGATACATTTTTAAAAGTTTATTTAAATCAACACAATGATCTTGGAAGAATGAAGAATGGCAGCAAAATTAAAGTGACTGAAAATCTCATGTTTGTACTATCTGGATTTGGAAAGTGAAAGCATGGGAATTCAGCATGGCATTTATTCATGGATTAAGGATCTGAAAAATGCCATGCTCAGCATTTCCTGTCACTGCCATGTCACTGAACTCAGCCCTAACCTGGTGGGACCACCCACCCCAGGAATGGAAAATATTCACTGAACTTCCTGTCGGGAGGCAGTGCCCCTCCACCCAGCAGCTGCTCCTTGGTGGCTGAGCCCTTGCCATGTTTTCAGCCAGGGAATTCCAGCTTTGCCTTATCTCCGTGACAGGCCACTGGGAGCAAAGCTGGACTGAAGTCAAGACACAATGTAACGATATCGAATATCTATGTAATGACTGCTTGTCCCTTGTAACTACCTTTTTAAGCACTGTCCAAGAAACTAGTGTAACTTTTCTAGTAAATTCAAACCTAAATAGAATCTCTTAGAGATTCCCACTAGAAGTCATGCTATTTATAAGGTGATGATGATGTCATGGCCTTAGTAGGATAAGTTCTGTGTACATGAAATTTATATTGTGGACTAAGTTTTAGGAATTTCCTACCTTGCTTCTAGTATAAGACTAATTTCAGATGTACCTAAAATAACCACCTTTGCTTTATATTCATTTTTACATATCCTCTTAAGTGTATTAGGTAGGACCAATTTGTCAGTCACTCATTCATTTATTCATACAGTCTCAAGCAACTTTTGTTGAATGTTAGATCTCAGGCACAAGCCAGGCCCTGGGACACAAAGAAAATAATACAGACCCTACCGTCTAGGAGAAAGAAAGGAAAGAAATAACATTCAATAAGTGCCAGTCACCTCTGTGCCAGGCATTGGGTTAGAAAGACAGATGTGGTAACAAATAATTAAAACAGAGTTGGAAAGGTTCAGAAAGTGGTCGTTCAAGATTCCGTGGGCACACAAGGCAGGGGTGATGAAGTGTCCTTCAGAGGGAGGCACTCAACCAGCACCTGCAAACACAGGCAATGGTTTCTCTTTTCTAACCTTGTGTTGCTTCCATGCACTCTAGTGCTCCTCTTTCCTCCAAGACACAGGAGCCCTTCAAGTGTGAGGTGACTTATTAGACTGTAAACAAGCGAGCTAAATCCCTAGTAGAATCTCAGTTTATTCAGTGAGCACTGTTTTCCTTGTTTGGTGTATATATAAAACAAGGCATACAGTTCTACAGTAACTACTTTTGTTAGTTCCCCATGGGTCTTTCCTATGTTCAAGCAAATATAAGCAAATACAAACGTGCCTAGTTACTCTCCCCAACTCCTGCTTTTATACATAAAATGTAGAACACTATCTACAATGCCCTGCATCTTGCTTTTTTCATTTAACAATATATCCTGGACAATGATAGTGTTGTAATTCTCTTTTTTAATGCTGCATAATATTCCATTTTGTGAATAGTTCATAGTTTATTTAACCAAATCCTTACTGATAATCATTTGGGTTTTTTGGTTTATAGTCTTTTGTTCTCATAAGCTTGTAAAAACAGCATTTTGTATGCATACATGTGTATCCAAATGGTCGACACTCAGAAATGAGGTTGAAGGGTCAAACGTATTTTTAATTGGATTAAATATCACATTGGCAAAGTGTCCTCCGTAGAGGTGGTACCATTTTGCAATACCAGCACGTATGAGAATGCCTATTTTGTCAACGTTTGGATTTTTGCCAATCTAATAGGTAAAAAAATTGTATCTCGGCCACGTTTTAACTTGCCTTTCTCTTATATGAGAGATGTCAAGCATCTCTTCATTCATTTAAGGACATTTTTGTTCCTTCTTCTGTAAACTGTTCATGTCCTTTGCCCACTTTTCTTTTGGATTCCCATTTTCTTCCCCCTCCCCCAAGTTATATTGAGAAATAATTGACATACATCACTGTATAAGTTTAAGGTATACAGCATGAGGGTTTGGTTTACGTATATTGTGAAATGATTACCACAATAGGTTCAGCTAACAGCCATCTTCTCATATAGATACAATAAAGAGGAAAAAAGGAAAGAAATTTTCTCATTGTGATGAGAACTCTGAGGATCTCCTCTCTTAACAACTTTCCTATATATCATACAGCAGTGTTAACTACAGCCATCATGTTGTACTTATATACATGTACATCATGTTGTACATCCCTAGTACTTATTTAGCTCACAGCTGGAAGTTTGTACCTTTTGACCACCTTCCTCCAATTCCCCCTCCCCACACCCTCCACCTCTGGTAACCGTAAGTCTGATCTCTTTTCACATGAGTTTGATTTTTTGTTCAGATTCCATATATAAGTGAGATCATGTAGTATTTGTCATTCCCCGTCTGACTTATTTCACTTGGCATAATCCCCTCAGGGTCCATTCATGTTGTTGCAAATGGTAGAATTTTCTCATTTTTTGTGGCTGAATAATATTCCATTGTGTATATATACCACAACTTCTTTATCCACTCATTCACGGACACGTAGGTTGTTTCCATGTCTTCTCTGTTGTAAATAGTGCTGCTATGAACAGGAGGTACAGGTACCTTTTCGAGTTAGTGTTTTGTCTCCTTTGGATCTATTCCCAGAAATGGAATTGCTGGATCATATGGTAGTTCTACTTGTAATTTTTTGAGGATCCTCCATACTGCTTTCCATAGAGGCTGTACCAGTTTGCAATCCCACCAACAGTGCACAAGAATTCTCTTTTCTCCACATCCTCACCAGCATTTGTTATCTCTTGTCTTTTTGATGATGGCCATTTTAACAGTTGTGAGGTGATATCTTATCATGATGTTAATTTTCATTTCCCTAATGACCAGTGATGTTGAGCATTTTTTCACGTACCTGTTGGCCTTTCATATATCTTTATATATGAGTTCTTTATATATTTTGGATATTAACCCCTTATCAGATATATGGTTTTCGAATATTTTCTCTCATTCCATAGGTTATCTTTTCATTTTGTTAATGGTTTCTTTTGCTGAGCCAGATTCTCCTTTTTACTTTTCCTTTCTTTTTTTTTTTTTTTTTTTACATATTTCTAGGAACTCTTTGTGTAAGTTAGAGAGAGTTGCCTTGTGCCTGTGGCATAGTTTCCAATATTTTTTCCTGGTTTGTCATTTTTTTTTTTTGACTTTGCTTAATTACATCTGCAAAGTCTCCTTTGCCATATAACATATATTCACAGGATCCAGGGATGAGGGTGGGGGCATCTTTGGGGCACAATCACTGTGCCTCCCTCCCCTTCTCTTTGCCTGGAAGGTCCCTCCCCAGATATCTGTGTGGCTCACTTGCTCTCCTCCTTCACACCCACCCATTTAAAATTGCAACACCCACACCCACCCAAGCACTCCCAATACCCTTACCCTGCTTTACTTTTTTCATAGCAATGATCACTTTCTAATGTATTATTTATTTGTTCATTGCCCGTCTTCCTTCAGAACACTAGAACTTCACTGAGACAGAGGTTTTTTTCTGATTTACTGAACATCCCCAGAGCCTATACAGAGCCCGAAACATAATGTGTTCAATAAATTTTTATTGAATATCTGAACTTAATAATAATCTTTGTTGTTTTCGTTTTCTATTGGATTTTTCATCTTTTTTCTTATGAATTCTTTTCATAAGATATTAGCCCTTTGTTAATAGGTTGTAAATATTTTTTCTGAGAATATTTGTCTCCAGTTTTCTCCATGCATTTTTTAAACTATTGATAATATATTTTACATACTATATTATAGACTTTTTTGCTTAACATGACCATAGACAGTTTCCATGTCTTTTAAAAACCTTTGAAATCAAGGCTTCCTAGTTGATAGAAGCAGAAATCTGCCATGTCTGGGCATGTCTTGTGAACTGAAGGAATGTCCAGATGATTCATATGAGAAAGAGGGTACGTGCTGGGAAACAAGGAATTCTGAGGAGAGGAGCCAGGCCCAAGGAGCTTGATTTACTATTTCCCACCCATTCGAAGAAATGCTTTTTTCTTCCTTCTCATTTTAACACTTCTGGATCAGGATGTGTCTTCTAATCGATGGCATCTTCCAACTACAGTTCGCAATGCTTTCCAAGCCCTCTTAGTGGTACATACAGTAACCATGCATCTCACAACTGATAGGTCTTGGATTTGGTGAAAAGCAAAAGAAGGTCTTGGTCGCCTGAGGGGAGCGTGATGGACACCAGAGCATTCGGTTCACCCCTTCCAGCTGTCTCCCAGCTCAGTTCGCCTGGACTCACTTTTAATTTGATGGGAAGTATGAGGAACTAAAAAGTAAAAACGAAGGAGCTGTCCCACCAAGTACCAGGGAACAACTGGGGCACAAGAGGAACTGGATTCCCTTATACTATAGTGTGACGCTCGGGGGACGAAGCATGCTGCCCTTGGCCTCAGACCTTCCTACACCTTGGCCCATGGGTATTCAGCGGCATTGGTGATGCAGGTGGAGTGGACCTGCTCACAGGAATGTTGGAGGCCTTCCCAGGAAAGACTTGGGAGGTTGTGAATGGCATCGAGTTCCCGAAACATTTTGCATTCTTCTGCACATAATATAGACTCCTCTGCCTCCCTGAGTCAGATTTGAACCTGGTCCCTGGGGGCTGTTGACTTTGATTACAGTCTAAAAAAAACAAGGAGGTGGGATTAGATCTTGAGGAGAACAACATTTTCTTAAAATGTATTATCCTGAGAAGAGATTTTTCAGGGCTTCAAGCAAGGCAGATTTTTCAGGGCCTCAGACATATAGGAAAGGCTGCTTCTGTTGGCAAGAAATAATCAGTGAGGTTTAGAGGTTCAGGGTACTTGCATCCATCCAAATCCCTCCAAATGCCCTCATTACAATTCATGGAGCCCCTCTGTTTTCCCATCAAGTGCCCCAAATGTCAGGACAGCTGGCAAGGCTGTAATTCAAGGTACATTGTAATTCTGTAATCCACAAGTTCAACCTTTGAGGGTCTTTTGGGGGAGGTTTACGGCTCTGCAGCCATAAGGAACAAGAAGTTCTTAAAAAGGCAGTTATTGAAAATCCCTGATTTTCAAACTATGCCTCGAGTTGAAAAGGATAAGCCCTGAGCATGAAGTTTTCTTTTTATAAGCTTTCCGTGCAGCCACTCCCCAATCCCTGCAAACGCATTCCCATCACTATCTCTTGCAGGGGCCACCAGTACTCACAAAGCGTCACCTTCATTGCTGGCACCCACAGACAATAACTGAAGTAACTGTACGGCCACTGGGTGCTGTGCATCGTCAGGATCCCATTTCCACTGAAATGAGGCCGTCACTGCCTTCAAACCCATTCAGCCCAGACAATCAGAATTAGAGCCTCACCTTTGACGGTCATTTCCCGGAGCCAATTCTGGCACCAAATACTTCATAAGTCAGCGTCCTACGGAAAAAACAGAAACCATTCCAGATACTTTAAGCAGAAAGGAATTTAATTTATGGAATCAGGTGCTTAAAAAACTGTTGGTAGCTCTAAGGGAGCAAAAGCCGAGGGAAGCAGGTATTAGTCTCCAGACGCGTCCCGGCTGCGGGACAGAGCCTCGGGGCGGGCGCTGCAGCCTCGGGTCAGGCACCGCCGCCCACGGGCAGCGGCCGGGCTCGCCGAGGACCCCTCCTGCTGCCAGCTCCACACGTCGGCCCACTGCTAGCGGCTTCTGTGTCCTTTTGCCTTTCAAATAATGCACAAGTTGCTGTTATGGGAAGAATGTAAATCCTATAACCCTGGCGGCAAGGGTTTCTGGGAAATATAGGTCTGAGGCTTCCGTGGAAGACAGTGGAGATAAACGGTGGACAAACGAAGGAAGATTAAAAAAAGGGAAAGCAAGCATCACCATGCCTAGCACACCGCATGAAAAACAACAGCAGCAACAACAAAAATATCTTTTATAATCAGGAATTCAGCTCTCTTAATTATACTCGCTCTTCCTGGGCAAGCCCCTGCCCTGCCCATGGCTGGTGTTTCTCAGAGACAGGTCCACAGGCCAGCTGCCTCTGGTCCCCTGGCGAGCTCCCCGGGTCTCACTCCAGACGTCGTAAAACATGCACTCCGCAGGTGAACTTACTGGAACCCTTAAGCACATTTAGTACCAACACTATGGGTAGCCCATGCTGTTCTCTGAGAGGCTTTTCGTTTTCTTCCAGCTAGGAAGCTAAGGTTTCAGGAGTTTATAACGTCGTAAGGCTCACAGCACTCGCTGAGCAGGTGTCTGGTTCAGGTCCCAGCAGCACCCTGCCCATCCAGCGTGGGCACTGGCTCTGCCCAGAGTGGCAGCTTGTGTAGTCAGGAGCAGGTGGGGATGTTCCACTCACCGGAGGCACCCGAGACTTCGCCAGCCTCCCCATAAGTCCCAGTCTGTGTGTCCCAGTACAAAGCAGGAAGTTCCCTTTCTTCCTGAAGAATGACAACTAGTCTGCTGTAGGGTTCCAGGTGCTACCCAATCATACGCAATTCATACCCTCTGTAGAAAGTACAAATTTACAGTTACATGCCTTTATACCTTAGCAGAGAAAAAAAATTAAGCTGAGTTACAAATCAGAAGGTGTTTAAAGTCTAAAGATGATGGATATGAAGAGAAATACATCTATTACAAATTCCCAAGCTTCGATTAGTTTTTTATGTACAGCCAATTAAAATTTAAATGTTTAAAAAACAACAAGAAAGGGGCTGGCCCTGTGGCCGAGTGGTTAAGTTCGCGCGCTCCGCTACAGGCGGCCCAGTGTTTCGTTAGTTCGAATCCTGGGCGCGGACATGGCACTGCTCATCAGACCACGCTGAGGCAGCGTCCCACATGCCACAACTAAAAGAACCCACAACGAAGAATACACAACTATGTACCGGGGGGCTTTGGGGAGAAAAAGGAAAAAATAAAATCTTTAAAAAAAAAAAAACAACAACAAGAAAAAACAGAGGCATGCTATTTTACCCACCAAGATAGATCAAGCAAAAATTAGATCTGGCCCTAACTCTTAAAAATTCTTTGAACTTAGAACTACATAAATAACAAAGATATCCAAGACCTTAATAGCTTTGCACAGAAACTGCCCAGCTTCTTGAATTTCAAAGCTCATGCTTTCCCAAGTCAGCAAGCATGAAGGTTTAGTAGAGATTCCCAGTCTTGGCTGTACATGGCAGTCACCTGGGGAGCTCTTAGAGCTGCAGAGTCCCGGGCCTTTCCCTGGAAATTTTTCATTTGTTTCAGTTTTGTGGGGTTTTTTTTCCCCAGGTGATTCTAATGTGCAACCAGGATTGACAACCCAAAAGCGAGTGACTATTGTTTAAATGACATGGATGTCTCAATGGTTTTCACAGTACTACTCCACTACTTGTACTACTCCACCACTTGTACTACTCCATCACTTGTACTCTACCACTTGTACTAATTCACTACTTGTACTATTCCACCACTTGTACTCCACCACTTATACTGCTCCACCACTGTACTACTCCACCACTGTACTACTCCACCATTGTACTACTCCACCACTTGGACTAATTCACTACTTGTACTACCCCATCACTTGTACTACTCCACCACTTATACTGCTCCACCACTGTACTACTCCACCACTTGTACTCCACCACTTGTACTAATCCACTACTTGTACTACTCCAACACTTGTACTACTCCACCACTTGTACTCCACCACTTGTACTAATCCACTACTTGTACTACTCCAACACTTGTACTACTCCACCACTTGTACTACTCCCAGAAGTAATCTGGTCACAATTTCCGGTCCTGCAATGTTATCGTCTTGAACTTATGCCAGTTAAAGTTGTCTTCACTTGGCCTATAACTGCCAGCCTGTATGCCTCCTTTCAGAAGCCTAGTATTAAGGCTGATCTTTGTTACTGAAGAGCAATGACTTTCCCTGGGCAAAACCATGTATGCACACTCGTTACTGTCTACTCTCTTGGCCAGCCATTTTGAAATGTCTTCTGCATACAATACAAACCTATTCAAATTGGCTTTTTCTCTCTGTTCCTTGATCAGAATTTAGGATTTTGAAAGAGACTGATTAACGCAGACAGTCTTCTGGACTTGCATCTGGTTGCCAAGAAGGTAAGTGAATCACATCCCCAATGAGGAAGACTCTCAGCAGCGAAAAATTTTCTCCCTACAATGAATGCTCAGATTTCCTTTAACAGAAAACATTACCATTGCAACAGGCAAGCAAATGCTTTTCTTTCAAATAAGTTATGTCTTAATTCTGCAACATCTAATATTTTAAAATATGTCATAATGTTTGGTCTTAGAATAAGAAAATGTTACGACCATCAGCGTGTGTGATGTGAGTATGAACAAGGGCATCCAGAACCATCTGCTTTCTTCTTCAGGCATTGTCTGCAAAGTGGATCAATGACACGGGTGGTCGGTGAGTAATGCCTGGCCTAGTGCAGTTGTAGTTGTGCTTAAAATGCTCAGGAGCACCTTTAGGGCAGACACTAATGTTTTGGCAGCCCTGTGTTTGAAGCCTCTTCCATCTTTCTCTCCCTCAGAGGCGGAAAGGATCCATTGGAGGCACTTTCCTGAACTCCAGCTATCTGGGGGCAGCAGGTGGTGTGGAGGCAGGCCTGCTGGAATGCACTCGGTGGCAGCAGCCATCTCCTCCACACTCGTTCTGGAACATGATTCTGCCTGTTCTGCCCACTGCCCACTTCACTGAGCAGTTGCCCGGTTTCCAAGCCTGATTCATCAGGCTTCTTGGTGGTCCTGTGAACTTTCCAACTTCTTTTCAGTCAATTCCTTTTCTTAAATTGGCCAGTCTTTTTTTCCTTGCAATAAGCATCCCAGCCACTAGTTTCCTATTCCAATTAAAATTCAAACTCCTGCCATGGCCTCCGATAGGTGAGGCCTCCCCAGCCTCGTCTGATTCCTTTCTTTCCTTTGTTCTCGCTGCCTCAGTCATCTTGGCTGCTTTTCAGTCTCCAGCACACTCTGCCTGAGGCATGTCAGCCTCACCCCAGAGCTCCCCTCCGGCCTGGAACCCCCACTTTCCAGACCTTCATCTGCCTGCCTGCTTTGCCTCAGGAGTATTGCTTGAGATCACATTGCCCTGTTTGTTCCTCTATCGAGGTACCTTGATGTGGTCGACACAAGTAATCCATAACCAATCTATAAATCAAAATTGGGGTGAGTTTATTCTGAGCTGAAATATGAGGACCATATAGCTCAGGAGAGTCCTTCCACAAAGGAACGGAGCACTCCAAAGAAGTGGGGGTGCACGGGGTGGCTATAGACCATCAAAGAGGATGTTTCACATATGATTAAAAAGTCCCTCTTACAATAGTCACAAACTTGCCCTGTGGGCACAGCGATTGATGGACACAGCAGGTAGCGGGTCTGCTGTCTCTGTGGGCATAGCAGGAAGCACGTCTGTTGTCTCGAGCTAGGTGGTCACAGGTGAGCCCAGCAATCAGTTCCTAGTCTAAGGAAAGATGCTTATCCGTAAGGAAATGCCAATGTGGGGGGAAGTTGTACCTTTATCTCAAGGGCCTTTGTTCTTGCCTAGGAAATGTTTAAGGCAGATATACAATGAGCGGTCAATGGCCATGTCAGGCCTTTTTGGAAAAACAAAGTCAGGCCAAATTAGATTTACACTAAATGTCTTCCTCATATACTCCAATATATCCTATTGCTCGCCATTTCTATTTGTCAATCTGAAACTACACACACACACACGCACACACATACACACACACACGTGTCTTTGTTGTTCTTTTTTATTTACTGTCTCATCTACCCTAATGTCCCCGTCCAAGAGAGAGGGAATTGGTCCTTTTTCACCACCTTGCGCTCAGCACCTACATAGTGCCGGGCATGCTATGGAGTAGGTGTTCAGTAAATGGTTGTTTATTAGGTGAATTGGTTTACAGTGTCACACTACCTTTATTTGATCTTCACAATAATCCTGTGAGGTAAATGTGTCTTTTCTTATCATCTCCATTTTTCAGGGAGGACATGCGTCTTCCCTCTAGACAGCAACTAAAACAGGAAGAGCCAGGCTCAGACTAGTTTCTATGTCATTATTTCCTAATGCTCTTATGGAAAAAAATCAAATACTCTTTATGTCATACCATACTTTATAGGTATTAAAAAAAAAACCCCAAAGCAAAAAGATCTTACTTTTTCCTTCAAAACGAAAACTTCTTAGCAAAATACCTAAGGACCAAATCTACTCATCAAAATGTCTATAAAAACAGTGTCCACTGTACAAGCCATATCTTTCGGGACCAGCCCATTCATTAGATTAAAATAATGACAGTGGATACAGAAAGAAGTGAAGGGATTTGAAAGTGAAGGGCAGGATCAACATGCTTGCTGATGGGTCAGATACGAAGATGGAAGAGAGACATGCAGGCTACACTCCCTAGGTCAGCTTGTTCCTTGACAGTAATTTGGGGCTTTGTTCTGAGTCAGCCTTGGCCTACTCCTGGTGTTTGTTTTTGGTTTTTCATGAAAGCAGGTAAATTATAAAGACTATCAAAACTCTCAGCTCTGCCTTTGTGATCCTAATATTTGCAGAGTAGGAGAGATCGTATATTAAATGCTTAGTTGCAAAAACAGATAAGCGGAGGCTTCATTTTAAGGAAAGAAATATTTTTGCCTGATGACCTCAGGTTTTAATGGTGGTGGTAGTGTTGACCATATTTTAAATTGAGTGTCACTTAATAAAATGCAGATACTATGGGGCTGGCCCGGTGGCGCAGCGGTTAAGTTTGCACGTTCGGCTTCTCGGTGGCCCGGGGTTCTCTGGTTAGGATCCCGGGTGTGGACACGGCACCGCTTGGCACGCCATGCTGTGGTAGGCGTCCTACATATAAAGTAGAGGAAGACAGGCACAATGTGAGCTCAGGGCCAGGCTTCCTCAGCTAAAAAGAGGAGGACTGGCAGTAGTTAGCTCAGGGCTAATCTTCCTCAAAAAAAAGAAAAAAATGCAGATACTAGTATTATGCTTAGATAGGAGAAAAAATAAATTTTGAGATATTTTTAAAATTTTAAAAATACATATGAATCATAGTAAACATGCCTAATTTTCCTATTTGTACAACTCTTGTCTGAAAACCAAAAGTGAAATCATGATAAGTACTAGGAGTTGATTTCCCAATTATTTAATGAAATTTGCAATGTAAATTATACTTCACATAATATTTAGTAAAGAAATTTGATCCAGCACGTGGATACTGGTGAATAATCTAAATTATTTTTATGGTTTCTTACTTTTATAACATTGAAACTGCTTGTAAAGATGTAAAATGAGCAGTTTCTTTTCAGTATTTTTTATACACTTTATGAAAAATTTGACCTTTCTTATGAATTTTTTTGCCCAATAATTAAATAATTTTATGGAATCATTCTAACATAATATTTCACTTGGTAGAAGAAAATTTTATTTACTAAGGGGAAGTAATATAATGATCAAACCTATGTGATTTAATGCTAAAAATGAGAAAAACAATATTTAGTTAGCAGAATTTTCCCTGTTATAAAAAAATTTTGTTAGTCTATGGAATACCTAAAAATATCTGCAACACTCAAGCAGGTATATTTTTATAGAGAAATGACAATCCATATTAATGAATTCCAGTTTCAAATTCTGGCAGCAATTCTTAATTTTATAATTTTGTAGTTCTTGGTTTTTCAGGCTGCTGGGAAAAATTGCTCAAAAGTTTGGCATGCTTGACCACGTGATTTTAAGGTATGATACTGAATCTGCCTTCAATGGACTTTAAAGTTGCCAGGCCGGAGGTTCTCCCTTAGTAAATGAGGCAGTTAGTGCATTGAACTTCTTCAGGCCGTTGGAGATTATTTAGGAACCATTCAGTAAACCGTCTAAAGCTGAAACATTGAGATGTTTGCCTAGAGATCTCAACCGGATCGGATACTAAGTAGAACTTAGTTAACTGAGGGTGTTTGAAAGCAGAACAAAATAAAACTGTAAAAATTATTTGAGATTCACTTTTGTAAAAACATAATTACATTTTAAAAATTAACATATTTTAGTTTTTTCAGGATTAAGAACTCTTTTTCTGAATGCAATAGACATCAATTTAAGAAACAATTAGTGACCAAATATACAATTTCATACAAGCGGCCCTCACCAATTTGCAGGCCATTTTTATTAAACTTACTATTAATGAAATTACCAGGGTAAGTTCTGAGACCTTCAACATTAGAATGGTGAAAAATGGCAAAAAATGTTGAGATATGAAAATTATTAGATATACACAATGATGAAAATATAAATGAGAATAAGACTTCAAGGGAATAATGTAAATAGCGACTTTTCACTGGATGAGATTCATGATTTTGAAACTCTCTAAACATTTTTTAATAGACTTTATTTTTTAGAGTAGTTTTAGGTTCACTGCAAAATTGAGCAGAAAGTATAGAGAGTTTCCATATAACCCTTGTCTCCCTACGTGCACAGCCTCCTCCACTATCAACATCCCCCACCAGAGTGATACATTTGTTAGAATCGGTGAACCTACATTGACAAGTCACCGTCACTTAAAGTCCGTAGTTTACATTAGGGTTCACTCTTGGTGTTGTACATTCTATGGGTTTGGACAAATGTATAATAGGATGTATCCACCATTACAGTATCATACAGAATAGTTTCACTGCCCTAAATGTCCTTGTGATCTCCCTGTTCATCACTTCCTCCTCCCAACCCCTGGCAACCATTGAACGTTTTCTGTCTCCATAGTTTTGCCTTTTCTAGAACGTCATATAGTTGAAATCATACAACATGTAGCTTTTTTTGGATTGGCTTCTTTCACTTAGTAATATGCATTTAAGGGTCCTCCATGGATTGATAGCTCATTTCTTTATAGTGCTGAATAATATTCCATTGCCTGAATGAACCATAGTTTATTTATCTATTCATCTACAGAAGGATGCCTTGGCTGCTTCCAAATTTTGGCAGTTATGAATAAAACTGCTATAAACATCTGTGTCTGCAGGTTTTTGTGTGGACATAAGTTTTCAACTCCTTTGAGTAAATATCAAGGAGTATGATTGCTGGATCCTATGGAAAGAGTATGTTTAGTTTTGTAAGAAATTGCCAAACTGTCTTCCAAAGTGGCTGTACTATTTGCATTCCCATGTGCAATGAATGAGAGCTCTTATTGCTCCACAAGAATCCTTGCCAGCATTTGGTAGTGTCAGTATTTTGGATTTATCTACATACACAATCACGTCATCTACAAACTAAGACAGTTTTATTTCTTCCTTCCCAAACTATATTCCTATAATTTCCTTATTTCATCAGCAAGGAATTCCAGTACAAAATTGTATAGAGGTGATGAGAGGGGACATTCTTCCCTTGTCCTGATCTTAGTGGGAAAGCTTCAAGTTTCTCACCATTAAATATGATATTAGCTGTAGGTTTTTTGTAGATGTTATTTATCAAACTGATAAATTTCCCTCTATTCCTAGTTTGCTAAGGGTTTTTATCGTAAATGGGTATTGGATTTTGGCAAATACTCTTCCTGCATCTATTGATATGATCATATGATCTTCCTTCTTTAGCCTGTTGATGTGATGGATTACATTAATTAATTTATGAAAGCTGAACCAGCCTTGCCTACCAGGGATTAAATCCCATTTGGTCATAGTGTGTAATTCTTTTTATACATTATTTGGTTTGATTTGCTAATATTTTTTGATGATTTTTACATCTATGTTCATGAGAAATATTGGTTTATAGTTTTACTTACTTGTAATGTCTTTTTCTGGTTTGGGTATTAGAGTAATGCTGGCCTCATGGAATGAGTTAAGCAGTATTCTTTCTGCTTCTATTTTCTGGAAGAGATTGTAAAGAATTGGTATAATTTCTTCCTTAAATGTTTGGTAGAATTTACCAGTGAACCCATATGGGCCTGGTGCTTTCTGTTTTGGAAAGTTATTAATTATTGAATTCAATTCCTTTGATATTGGTCTACTCAGATAATCTATTTCTTCTGATGTGAGCTTTGGTAGAGATTTACGTTTTAAAACATTACTTTTTAATTTCTAGAAGTAAATATATACTCATTATGAAGAATGTGGAAAATACGAAAAAGAGGGAAATCACAAATATCCATTATGTTCCAACTCAGAGGAATTTGTTAATATTTTTGAATATTTCTTCTAGGATGTTTGTGTATATGGGTGTACATATTTTAAAAACATAATTGAATTACTTTATATATTTTTATATTTATTATATTTATATATATATTTATATTTTTATCCTTTTAAACTTGACGTTAGCATAGTTTTACTCATTAAGAACTTTTTTTTTAAAGATTTTATTTTTCCTTTCTCTCACCAAAGCCGAGTACATAGTTGTATATTTTTAGTTGTGGTCCTTCTAGTTGTGGCATGTGGGACGCTGCCTCAACATGGCTTCATAAGCGGTGCCATTTATGCGCCCACCATCCGAACCAGCGAAACCCTGGGCTGCGGAAGTGGAGTGTGAGAACTTAACCACTCCACCACGGGGCCAGCCCTTCATTAAGAACTCTTAATAAACATTTCCCTCATTAGAAATTTTAAGTTACATAATGTCTCTGTGTTTCAGTTTTCTCATCTGTAAAATAGGTTTCATAATATACACATCTCATAGGATAGTTGTGAAAACTAAATGATATAATGTATACAAAATGTGTAGCAAAGTGCCTAGCATGTACATAGTAAAAAAATGGCCACAAATTCCTCCCATCCCTGTGCACATGTCCCTTTGCAGTGTGTCTTAGCTGCAACTCTGACCAAGAAGTGAAGTCTATTTCTCCACTTTCTTGATCCTTGGCATGGCCTTGTGACTTGCTTTGACCAAAAGAATGCGGCAAAAATGAAGTTGTGTTGCTAATGAGCCCAGTCCTCAAGATGCCTTGCAGCTTCTGCTCTCACTCTATTGGAACCCTGATACTAGGAGGTAAAGAAGCCTGGAGTAGCCTGTTAAAGACACCTGGCCCAGCCAACAGCCAGCACCAACATCCAGACAGGGAAGTGAAGTCATCTTGGATCATCGAATCCCCCTGCCCTCAGGTCGAGCTATCAGGTAGCAACAGTTGTATGAGGGAAGTGAGGTGAGACGGGTAGAACTGCTAGCTGAGCCTGGCCCAAATAAGATGTCTGTTGTCTTAAGCTTCTATGTTTTCAGGTGATTGTTACACAGCAATAAAAAGATAATCAATACAGTGATCAATGAATATTAACTAATATTATTATTACCCATAAATCTAAAAGGTGAGAATATGATACTGAGATAGTTACCTAAGCACTTTAAAATGTGTTTAATCATTTAATACATATTTTAGTGTTAGGTATATATAAAGCAGGGCCTTAAATTTTATTTATGCCATGGTGGACATCAATACCACAAAGACATCTATCCACATACATTGTCTAATGCCAAAGAACTAATAAATTGTTGGCGATCTTTCTTCATGTGCAACCTTAGAATCAGGGCCAGAAGAGCCACCCCAAGTCTCCTAAAAAAGCACTCCTTACAGATTTTATGGTTCAATACCTAAACCAAATAATTCCCACAGCTGCTTTTTTCTTTTCCCAATTGAATAAACATGCTCTTAGTATTCTGCAGTGGTTGAAGATTAGTGCATCTTTATTTGAATGTGCATGATAATAAATTGATGAAGATTTATAATTAAATAATTATACAGCAATGCTATTTTTTTCATGAAGTTTTCATGGAATCAGCTATCCTTGGGCAATAGAGAAAATTGACAGGAAATTAGCCTCTTAATTCTCACCCCTTGCCTCATTGCAAAAGGAGATCAAATCTACACGATTCTGGTGATGATGATGATTATAATGGCTCACATTTGTTGAGTGCTTAGTATATAGCAGACACTGTGCCAGCTATTTTAGATGCATTTACTCCTCATAACAGGCTATTCACTATTTCGTTACCTAACTTATGGATCAGGAATCTGTGACTTAGAGCTGTTAAAAGCTTCAAGATTAACCAGTTAGCAAGTGATGGAGCTAAAGTTTAAATTTAAGATCTATCTAACTTCAAAGCCTAAGCTTTTAACCGTCAGTTAAGCTTTTTAGTAGCCTTCTACAACTTGCTTCTGGTAAATATGTGTTGACATTCTGCAGACTCTTGAGGAAGAAGATGTCTGTTTAAAAAACATTTTCAGGGGCTGGCCTGGTGGCATCGTGGTTAAGTTCCCACGCTCCTCTTAAGGAGGTTTGGATCCTGGGCACGGACCTACACACTGCTCATCAAGCCATGCTGTGAAGGCATCCCACACACAAAATAGAAGAGGATTGGCACAGATGTTAGCTCAGGGCCTATCTTCCTCACATACACACAGAAAAAGACCACTTTCAATTTAATCATTCAAATGCTTAAAATAGGGGGTAAAATGAGAGATATTTCAACTCTCTGAAAAGCCAATGTGATCCCTCATTCTGTCCCATTGGCTTAATATGTACTCTAAATGAGATGGTTCTCAGAACAACTGGAGAAGCTAGTTAAAAAATGGCCTCCCAGACCCCTTACCTCACAGCGAATTTCAGCGGGAGCAGCCTTTAAAAACACGACCCCTCCAGCTGTAATGTGAAGACCGACTGTAGGGTGACACAGCAAGACCAGTTAGGAGTATCAAGACTGGTTCATGGCAGCACTGGTTCACTAATGCTTGTACTGCTAATACCAAACACACATATATGCTTATTTGTAAAAATACAGTTTTTAGGGTAATATAAAACAACCTATCTTCTAAGTAATAATTATACTGTCTCCAGGCTTAATTCTTCTAGGAATGGTTATGGAAAGTTATATATTTTTTCTATTCTTGGTAACAAGTAGATGCTTTACTGAGTATTTACATACACTTCTTTCAGAAATAGAACCACAGAAATAAATATTGTGCTTATAAATGCCATATGCCCGGTCTCCCACAGATGCACCTAAAGGAAAGAAGCTCATTTTAGGAATTTGAAAAGCTTTAATAAACCCCCAGAGAGGTTCAAATTTACAATCCACAACTTTTATAAAAAGAGTCAGAAAATCCTACGAAAAACATATTTTATTTAATCTCTTCCAGAAACACATTTTGTACATGTTCAGGAATATCTATTTTCCTGCCATCAGAAAGCTGTCCTTACTCTCAGCAGCAGAAAAAGCTACGGAACTGTAGTGACTGACTGAGGCATATTCTGTAAAATTTCCCGTTACATATTTCTGATTTTAATTGGGATAATCTACCTTTCCCTCAATTCAAAATGCCAGAACATATAAAAAAGAGAAAAAGAAAGGTGGAGAAAGTTTGATGATTTATTTTAACATACCTCAAATGTTCACTCTTTTAAAAAAATTGCATTATGGTGAAATATGCATAACAAAATTTATGATTTTAACTATTTTTAGGTGCACAATTCAGTGGCAGTAGGTATATTCAGAGTGTTGTGCAACCATCACCACCATCCATCTCCAGAATTTCTTCATTGTCCCAAACAGAAACTCCGTACCATTAAACAATAACTCCCCACTCCTATCACAACCCCCCCCCCCCCGCCCCCAGACCAGGTAACCTCTATTCTACTTTCTGCCTCTATAAATCTGCCTATCATAGGTGCCTCATGAGTGGAATCATATAATATTTGCTCTTTTGTGTCTGGCTTATTTCACTTGGAATAATGTTTTCAAGGTTCCTCCCTGTGTTGGCATGTTTCAGTTCTTCATTCCTTTTTAAGGCTGAATAATATTCCACTGTATTTATATCTATTCATACGTTGACAGACACTTGGGTTGTTTCCACTTTTTGGCTATTGTGAATAATGATGCTATGAATATTGGTGTTCAAATATCTATTTCAGTTCTTGTTTTCAATTCTTTTGGGTATATACCTAGAAGTGTAATACTTGTTTGTGTAAATTTTAAAGAGAAAGAGAAAGGATGCATATGCTTAAATATTATAACTTGTGTTCAGACCTGGACCTAGAAGGCTAAGTAGGTGGATTGAAGGAGGTAAAAAAGCTACCTTAACCATTATTCTAAAACATACTGCAGTTCCACTGCCTCAAGGTATTGGAAAATTCAGTTTTGATGAGAGCTTGTCATTTGGAAACGTCTGAAACGACAGCTTACATATAAGAAACTAAACCTCCCCAATATAACCAATAAAAGGTTGTGAGGTTCTTCATTTTCAGTTTCAATGTTTTCCCTTGAATTGGTTGATTAGAGTGCCCTCATGTGTCTGCATTTTTACACTATGGAGGTTTTGGAAAAGACTTATTAGGATCATAGAACTGTGCGGAAAATTTAAATATCATCTTTTTAAAAAATTGAATATTGACGACATGCAAGCTCCCATCCCCAAGCAGTTAAAAACTTTTTTTTAACAGTGATCTAAATCACACACATGAGAGAGTATCTAAAATGTATCTACAGTGTACAGGCATACCTCATTTTATTGCGCTTTGCAGATATTGCATTTTTTACAAGACCCTTCACGAGCAAAAAGATTACAACTCACTGTAGGCTCAGATGATGGCTAGCATTTTTTAGCAATAACGTATTTTTTAATTAAGATACTACATTGGTTTTTTAGACATAATGCTATTGCACACTTAGACTATAGTATAGTGGAAACATAACTTTTACATACACTGGGAAACCAAAAAATTCGTGTGACTCACTTTATTGCAATATTTGCTTTATTGTGGTGGTCTGGAACAGAACTTGTAACGTCTCTGAGGTATGCCTGTAAACAATGAAAACCCACACCCCTCTTAGTGAGAACGAGTACAGTACTAGTACCTTAGAAGCTCTCTAAATGCTCTCCCTGAATTTCATCACCCAAGATTACTTTTAAAGGTAACACTACCATGAATTTATGTTAATCATTCCCTTGCTTCTCTTTATAGTTTTGCTGCTTGTGTTTGTTTCCCTAAACAGTATTTGAGGCAGGAGGGTTTGCAGGTTCCTATTTTTGAACTTTCCATAAGTTGAATCCTCTTGTATGCATTCTTCTATGACTTGTTTTTTTAATTCTAGCTTTAAAAAAACCCATATTTTAGGGGCTGGCCCCGTGGCCCAGTGGTTAAGTGCCCGTGCTCCGCTGCAGGCGACCCAGTGTTTCATCAGTTTGAATCCTGGGTGCGGACATGGCACTGCTCATCAAACCTTCTAGAAGGACCCACAACTAAGAGTATACAACTATGTACCAGGGTGCTTTGGGGAGAAAAAGGAAAAACATAAAATCTTTAAAAAAAAAAAAAACATATTTTAGTCTTTGCGTCCATGTCTTCAGGGTGTTTCTTTTTATGAATATACTCTTGGTAGACATTCAGGTTGTTTCTAGGTATTATGAATAAAGATGTTAGAACATTACTCAACCTGTTGCCTGGTGCTCATGTGTAACAGTTTCTCAGAGGAATACAAATAGGAGTGGAATAGCTAGGTCTTAAGGTGTGCACATATATCCAGTTTTTCTGCGTAATGCCAATTTTTCCAAAGTGGATGAGAGTAATCTGTAAGAAGTCTCTGTTCTCCATATCCTTGCCAGCACTTGGTTGTCAGACTTTTGTGTTTTGGCCAATCTAGTACTGTAGAGTGAAATGTTATCTAACATGGTTTAAAAGTGCATTTCTAGGATTATTCGTGAGGTTTGGTATCCTTCCTGTTTACACGTAACTTGTAGTTTTTCCTCTGTGAAATGCCTATTGTGCCTTTTCATTTTTCTATTGGGTTGTTTGCCTTTTTCTTATTGATTCATTTGTTGTTGGTAGTGCCATCATGTCCACTTCAACCCCAGCGACCCTGTGGACAGCAGAGCAGAACCCTGCCTGGTCTTTTTGTGCTATCCTCTCACCCTCCATTGCTCTATCAGCAATATTCCACTGCTATTTATAGGGTTTTCATGGCCAGATTTTTCATAAGTGGGTGGAAACTGAAAGGTGTCCACCATGGGTGACCCTTCTGGTATTTGAAATACCAGTGGCCTAACTTTCAACATCACAGCAACACGCGGCCTCTGCACCATGACAGACCGGTGGTGTGGTTCCCTGTCTGGGAAAACAAAGCTGGGCCACAGTGATGAGAGCACCAGATCTTAACCACTAGACCATGAGGGCTGGTATTGATTCATAGGCATTCTTTTTTTCTTTCAGGTGCTAGTTTTTAAAATAGGAAGATACAGTATTCACACAGAAGAGTGTGTAAAACATAAATTTATTGTCAAAATAATTTAAAGTCAAAGACTGTGTAACCACCAACTAGGTCAAAAAACACAATGCTGCCAACACTCCAGAAGCACCTCCTTTGCCCCCCCCTGTTCTCCATCCCATTCTGTTCTCAGAGGAAATTACCATTCTGACTTTTTTGGTAATTACTTCATCATTTTGCTTTTTATAGTTTTATCACCTGGAAATGTATCCTGAACAATATAGTTTAGCATTGCCTGCTTTTGAATGTTATAAAAATGGATTCACATGCTATATATTCTTTTGTCTTTGGTTTCTTACACACATCATGTTTGTGAACTTCATGTTGTTTCACCTGGTTGTGGTTTCACATATCTGTAGTTTGTTCATTTCTGTCACTGTATAGTATTCCACAGCTGTTTGGTAGACTTGTTGCTGTATAGTATACCACAATTCACTGAACGATTGTACCCTTGATGGACACTCGCGTTGTTTCCAGATTTCTGTTCTTATGAACAATACTGTTGAGAACATTCTTGTAACCTCTCTGGATATACCTGAGCAAGATTTTCTCTAGAGGAGTAGAAGTGTTAAGTCCAAATTATACATATCTTTAACTTTGCTAAATAATCCAAAACTACTTTCCGAAGTGGGTATACCAATTTGTGCTCTCCCCACGAGTATTAGAGAATTCCCATTCGTCTACCAACAATTGTTGATGTCAGAGTTTCTAATTTTTGCCAAGCTAGCGGGTGTGGTTTGGTTAAAGCCAATCACTGTGATTTAAACGTGTTCCCTGGCTAGTACCGAGCCTGGGCACATACGCGTTTATTGGCTATTTGGATTTCTTCGTTTCACAAGCACCTGTTCACCTCTCTTCCCCATTTTTCTGTTGGGCTGTCCGCCTTTTTCTTTGGAAGTTCTGGTATATCCTGGACACTAGCTTTTGCCCATGACACGCATCACAGATCTCTTCTCCCAGTCTGTGGTTTACTTTTTTCTCTCTTTATGATGGTATTTTGAAGGTCAGCTTTTCTCTTCAATTTTAACATATCAACTTTATCACTCTTTTCTAGTTAGCGCTTTTCGTTTCAGGCATTCCGACCCAGCCGTCGCGAAGACAGTTCCGTGAGTTAGTGCCGGGCAGTCCTAGCTTTGCCGGTGGCCCTTCCGTCCCTGAGGCGCCTGCAATCGTGTGTGGTGTGCAGAGTCCCCTCCCCCTTCTCCCGACCAGACGGCCGGTGGCCGCGGCCGCGCGCGGAAAAGCGTCCTCCCGCCGTCGGCTCTGCAGGGCCGCTTCCGCCAGAACGCGGCGGTCCGCACGCGTCCGCCACCGCTTCTCACTCCTTCACCAGAGAAGAGGCGGCTATCTTGCTGAAAAGGCATGGTTTTGCTTGGTCACTCACCTTCCGTACTGTTTTGTGTTCATTAAGTTTTCATCATTTCGTGTGAACACGCCACTGTAACCTAATCTGGCCTGTGAATGTTTCAGGGAATAAACACCGCGGCAACAGGGACCACCGAACGACAGCAGGCACCTCCCTCTGAGGCTCCGCCCCGTGGGCGCCAGTGCCCGCCTTTTCCCTGAGGACGCAACACGCAGGCGCGGCCGGGCCAGGGCCCACGCGCCAGACAATGAATTGCGCCTGCGCTAGGGAACGCCCCGCCCCCACCCTTGGTCCTCTATAAAGCCTCGAGTTTCTCCTCGCGAGAGGCTTCGTTCTCATGTTAGCTGCGGGGGTCGGAGGTCAGAGCGAGCGTCTCGCGGGCCGTAGGAGGAAGATGGCGGTGGAGTCGCGCGTTACTCAGGAGGAAATTAAGAAGGAGCCGGAAAAGCCGATCGATCGGGAGAAGGTGTGGGGTCCGGAAGGAGATGGTGGTGGGCCCGATGGGGCCGGTGCGCGGAAGGCGGAGGGCTTTTTGCTCCCAGGGCGGCTCGGAGGCCGCGACGCCTCCGGAAGGGAAGCGAGCTCCGGACTCGCTTTCTTTAACTCCTGCCCTTTCCCTTCCTCTTCTCTCCGCCAGACATGCCCGCTGCTGCTGCGTGTGTTCACCACCAATAACGGCCGCCACCACCGAATGGACGAGTTCTCCCGCGGAAACGTGCCGTCCAGCGAGCTGCAGATCTACACTTGGTGAGGCCGCGGGCGGGCCGCTGCCCTTGCCGGGGACGCTTGTCCTCGTCTTCACTGTCTCTCCCGCTCGGGGCCTTTGCGGCAGCTCTCAGAAAGTTAGAGGTTTTAGCTGTTAGGTAGACGGGGATTTGCCTACTTTGTAATTCTTTTAACGTTTAGTATTTAAACTTTGGGGTTGTAAAGAACTGACAGACCCAAGATTGCTATCACTGTTACGGCTGCTGGGTACAAAAGTGATAGGTAGGTAATTAAAATGCGGTAGCCGCCCTTAAGGGGCTCCTGGTTGGATAAATGGTACTAGAATAACATGGTGGGGGGAGTGATGCTGTTGAGTGGTAGTAGTTATCCTTGAAGAGCATTTCCACGTAATATGACGCCTTCGGTGCTATAGCATCAGAAGCAAAAACCGAGTGATTTCTGATCTGGTGCTTAATGGATAAGCTTTTGATGTGTGTTTAGTGAAGACCTGCCCCCGAATGTCTGTCTTATGTGTACCTTCCCTACCCTCAAGTCTGAGCAGGACCGTTAGGTGCAGCAAGCTGCATGTAATGCCTTGGTTTGACATCATAATGTCGTTTTAGTAGCAGGAAAAGGTGTATAATTTTTTAAAATATGTCTGTCGTGGTAAAATATATATAACATTTGCCTTTTTAACTGTACGATTTGGTGGTATTAAATATATTCACATTGTGCAACCATTGCCATTATCTATTTCCAAAACTTTTTCATTCCCCTCCACAACAGAAATTCTGTTGCACAGTAACTCCCCATTCCTATGAATTTTCTGTCCTTTTGTGTCTGGCCTGTTTCATTGAGTATGATGTTTCCAAGCTTCATCCATGTTGTAGCATGTGTCAGAACTTCGTTCTTTTTTATGGCTGAATAATAGTTCATTGTATGGACATAGCACATTTTGTTCGTCCACGAATCTGTTGATGGGCACTGGGGGGTTGTTGCCACCTTTGGGCTATTGTGAAGAATGCTGCTATGAACGTGGGTGTACATGTGTCTGAGTCCCTGCTTTCACTTCTTTTGGGTATATTCCCAGAAGTGGGATTGCTGAATTCTACCGTCATTCTGTTTAACTTTTCAAGGAACCGCTATTTTCACACAGCATTTTACATTCCCAAAAAGGTGTGTGATTTTAAACTGGAAGCCCAGTATACTCGAACTCAGTTCTTTAAAGATTGGGACCTTATTTGTCTTTCTGGAGGTGCTTGTTAAATGTATGTAATAGTAAGATTCTAATTCAGTATCATTCCGGGATAAAAGTTCCAGGAAGGTTGATTTAACTTATAGGGAAGAATGTTGTTAATGGATTGATGGGAACACCTCTGTTCAGAGATTAAGGTGTATATTTCCTCCAACAAATGAGAGTTCCTATTTGCCAGGTGCTGTGCTTAAGACCCTGAAAGTACAAAGTAGAGAGGGCACTGCCCCTTCCTATACTGTAGTAAGCTCAGTTGAATGGAGGAAGCAGATGAATAAATACTAAGACTTTAGGGTGAAGATGGCAGGGTGAGATTGTTCCACAGACCCTTTACTCCCAATCAAGAAAAAAAAAATTACAAAAAAATCCTCTCCTAAACTGTGCTGTCCATAAACTGCAAGCAAACAAGGAAAGACAGCCTTATGTTGTACCTCGGAATGGTGGCTAAAGAAGACAAAGACTCTGAAAGACTTGATTGGTTGGTGTGGGGGTAGCACAGAGCCCTGCTCCCACTCCCAGAAGCAGTGATGAGGGAAGATTAGTGAACAAATCTTGTGAATTCTCAATTTGTAGAAGTAGCCTGAGGGGCTAAAGTAGGCAGCCCCAAGACAAGTCAGGGAAAAGGAGTGGAAGTCCAGCCCAGCAGAAGCAAAGTCAGTGGCACTGTGTGCAGTTGGGGGAACAAGCCAAATACCACAGGAATGGTATATCTCCTGCACTTGGGTGGTCATTAAACAGGTTCCTGGAAGATAATGACATAGGTCACTGTATGTAGCAAGGTTCAACTAGAAAAAAAGAACCAGTAGGAGATATATATTATAAGAGATTTATTGCAGAGAATTGGTTTACACAATTGTGGGGCTGCCTAGGCACCTAAGTCCCTAATCTGTAGGGCAGGCTATCAGGAAGGGCAGGCTGGAACTCTCAAGCATGAGCTAAAGCTGCTGGCTATAGCCAGAATTTCTTCAGGAAAGGCTCAGCTGTGCTCTTGAAGCCTTTTCAACTGATTGAATCAGACTGACTCAAATTGATTGGATGAGGTTTACTTGTTATCTAGGATAATCTCCTTAATTTAAAGTCAACTGATTATAGAGTTTAATCCCACCCACAAAATACCATACACAATACCTGCCTTAGCATTTGATTGAATAACCAGGGGCTGTAGCTTTGCCAAATTGACACAAAACTGACCCTAACAGTCACCCAGAAAAGAGTTCAGCCTGAAGGGAGCTCTTGTGTTGTTCACCTGTGTACTCAAGCTTTAGACTAGTTGTCAGAAAGCAACACTTGGCAATTTGTTTAGAGAGGAAGAAAAAATCCTTTCTGGTACACCTCATAAGTCTATACTGTGTACGAAGGAATAATTGATACAGAATAAACATCTCAGAATATCAGGTGAAAAAAAACACCTCCAAACAGATTTAAAAAATCATTCTGGCCTCAGACCTCATGCCAACACTGGAGATGAGTGGGGACAAAGTTAAAATAACCAGGGTAATTGTTACAGAACAGAATATGAACTCTGACAAAGTAAAAATAAGCTGCAAAACTAGGTGAGAGGAAGAGAAACAACGTGAATATCTGAAATTTTAACAATTCCTTCAATTTCACTTTAGTTTTTCTTCTGTTAAATTTCAAGTAAAATTAATTTTTGTTAAAAATATGTATAATGTTTGAAGCGTGAGTTACATTTTTGTATTATAGTCTCAGCATGTATAACATGCTTGATAATATTAAGACTATTTTCTTCTGTAGCACTGTGTATGCATTAAAAGATGCCTAGAGGGATGTTAGCATCACTGGTTATTTCTGGTTGGTGAAATAATTTGTTGAATTCTTGGATATGGCTTTTCCCTTGTTTAAGTAATGAATACGTATCAAGTTGAGAAAGACAGTCATGTGCAGTTTCTTGCCCTTTTCATGCCCACCTGAGTGGCCTTGGGCCTGGAACTTTTCCTTGAAAACAGAGAGAGAGAATCCTGACTGCCTCTGCTGGGCATTGCTCTTTGGGAGTATCTTTCCCTGTTCTGGGCTTGATATGTTCTTGTTTTCCTTAAACATGTGCGTCATGTGGCACCTCACCAACCCCACTGCTATATCCATTCCTAGTGGGGAGGGAAGGGGGGTCTTTCGCCTGCAGCACAACGGGAATGAGTGCAGACGTGTCTGTGCATCAGCTGCAGGGTGAGGCTTGCTGGCAGTGGGGGACCCACACTCACTGTTGAAGCTGACCCTGCTCTGTGCAAGTAAAGCATTGTTCCATCCAGTGCCCGAGTGAGTCATGTCTTTCTTGGCAACCCCAGCACCTGCAACCATGCAGTAGGCTGGCATCCTGGGACTGCTGCTCCTGGTAGGAGGCATTGTTCTTTGCTATCCTCTACACAGTTGGACTCCTCCCTGGGAGGTGGTAACAGGTATTACTTGGCATATTTGTTTTGTGCAAAAACAGGAACTTTAAAAAACTGAGATGGAGATGAGTTGAAGGCAACATATACAGTTAAATAAGAGGCTAAAATAAAGCAGTGATGGAGGGGATGGAGAAAAAAAGATTTGATCTGTATGGGAGGTAGAAACGACGGGATGGAGGTGGAAGGAAGTTAACAATGCTTAGGTTTATGACGTGGGCAACTAAGTGGGTGATGGTAGTTTTGATGGTAATAGGAGAGGAAGGGCATGTTTTGGGGGGAATACTGTTGAATCTGTTACCAGCATATTTAGAAAGATTCAGCAGCAGTAGGGAACGGATGATGATGTGGTCGTCCTGGATATTTTTACTCTCAGTAAAATGGTGGTAGCAGTTGAAGCCCTAGTTTTACTTGAGTATGATTTGGTGGAGATTTGTATATGGGGTGCAGAGTTAAAACTAAATGGCCTCTTGGGCATTTGATTCCCTGCTCGATGGTATACAGTGGAGTTCTCATTCTTCATGAGTGCCTGGTATCCTTGTGTCATATTGTAGCACCTTATAGGCAGTGCTCCTTCAAGTTCCAAGTCATCTATTTCTTTTTCCCTGTTGTCATAAAAGAAATCAATGTAAAAATTTATACTGGTTTGTTACTGTTTCCAAGATGCTTATCTTTTAAAAGATTTTTCCAGATTGTGCCATATTAGCTCAAAGGACTATCTTAAGTTCTGAGTTCAAATAAGTATTTGCAGGGCAGGAATATATATTTTGAAAGGAGACTGTGTTTGGTCTTGAGAAAATTTAATGTTTCGTTAGCTTTAGGACACCCATCTATTGTGAAACTCATCATAAGATTCCATCTTAGAAAGGAAAGATACGGCACATCTTTATGAAAATGCTTTCCTATCACATTGATTCTAAGATGCATTCTAATTTCAGAGAAGCTAAAATGTGGAAAAGTACGTGTCTTAGAAATAATGAAATACAGTTCTTTTAAGTGTTTGGACTAGTTAACTTTGAAGGGGTAAATGACTAGGCCGATAAGATGTTACATAGCAACAAAAGATAGCATATGTAATTCTGAAGTCCCTTTTAACATACTGACATGCTAAACTTTAAATTCATCACAATTTCAGACATTGAGGCTGGTAAGGGGGGGAGTATTTGAGGGCAAATAGTAATATTAGGTGCTTTAAAATTAACTCAAGTATAAGACCTTGACAGTTTCTAACATAAGTTGCAGTTCAGACACATATAAATAACTTGTTGTATGTCAATATCCTTGTTATATTATTGCTGATTAATCAAATGTACTATCTTTTTTAAAAAAAATTCAGGATGGATGCAACCTTGAAAGAACTGACTAGTTTAGTAAAAGAAGTCTACCCAGAAGCTAGAAAGAAGGGCACACACTTCAATTTTGCAATTGTTTTTACGGATCTTAAAAGACCTGGCTATCGGTAGGTAACTTTTTGTTTTTAATTCCTATAATCTCTTTTTGGTTTTGATATGTTTTAACTGATAGGGATAACCCCTTTAATGAATCTCTTTAGTGGGGGGAATATAGATTTGTATTAATATCTGGTTTGGCTTTATATAGTACTTAAATTTTTAACTGTCTCATAAGATAATGGAGCAAATCCAGTCCCATATTCACTTTGTAGTACATATTAAGTTGCATTGATTTGTGATCCATTAATAGTTGATCTCCTTTTCTGCAGAGTAAAGGAGATTGGCAGCACCATGTCTGGGAGAAAGGGGACTGACGATTCCATGACCCTGCAGTCGCAGAAGTTCCAAATAGGAGATTATTTGGACATAGCAATTACCCCTCCAAATCGGGCACCACCTCCTTCAGGGCGCATGAGACCATATTAAATTTTATTTACTATTTCTTGAATTTATTTTTCATTCAGTTATGTAAAATAAACTTATGCTTTTTTCTTCCCCTCATTGTTGCCATTAAGCCTTTAAACAAATTGTAATGCATCTATTTAGGAGTTAGATTTGGCTGTGCTATGGTATGAAAATTAATAGAAAGTCCATATGTTTCAAGTCCTTCTGTAAAATATGAAGAAAAGTGCTCTTAGCCTTCTATGTAAAACTGTATTGTTAAATATATGTGTGCAATTCACCTGAGTGTGAAAATTAATGGATGCATGGGAACAGGGTTTCATTTAGTATTTGGGGTAGCTGAGTAGTGGAGGATGGTATGTTTAAGCCCAAATGGGGCAGAACAAGAAAGCCATGGGGATTATATTAAATAGAGTTCGTGACCCCAACGATTGTATGCAGTTAGAAAAAGGACCTGTATGAGTGAGGTAGCGTGGCAGCAGAGGCATTTTAGAATACTGTGAGCCAAGGCAGGTTGAAGAAGCTGTCTGTTTGAAGAGATTGGCCTGCCTGAATCAAAGTGCAGTGACATAAAAAGAGAAGAGGAGAACTGCTGCCACAGGGAGGGCTTTTTAGGTTTCAAAAATGGAGAGAACATGGCATCTTGAGGACAGGAAGCAGTATAGAGGAAACAAGGGTTAGAACTTAGGGTGAGGGTGGAAAGTTGACCTTGAAGAAGATCTGAAAATGGAGGGAGGGACGAAAGAGGAACTTAAGACCAAGGGAGAAGAGCCTGGGATGAGGTCAAGGTGAGTCAGTAGGGGATATGCACCCCTCCCGTTAAGTGCAGGGTCTGGTTTGTATCTGACATCTGATTTGAGAGGCAGTATGCGTAGCGGTTAAAACCAGTTAGGCCAAACGTTGAAATCCGGTTGCACCTGTATCTCTTCAACCATGGACAAGTTACTTGAATCTGTTTGTTTTTTTAATTTGTAAAATGGAGATAGCAGTCCTTAGGATTGTGAGGATTAAATATTTGCAAAGGGCTTAGAATAGTGCCTGACGTGTAAGAAACAAATGTTAGCTATTAGCCGTAAAGTGGAGTTCAGTCAAAACTGGGACCATATCTTGCGTGGCACTATTACATTCTCATTTTGAAGTTTGTAGAGTATGACAGTATGTGATAGACCTAATTACCTTTAGTCTATTACAGTAGAAAATTAAAAATGTGTATTCCAAAATGTAATAATATGTATGTTCTAGCAGTGATTTTCAAAGCAAAATTGCAGTTTTATCTTACAAAAGTAGCCTTTTAAAATCTAAAATGATTCTGTGGAATTGGGTCCCTGTTGCAAAGTCAGTCAGCAGGTGGCAGAGACAAGCCTGGAATCTCGCCTAGTGCCTCGTACCCTGTGGTTTACTCCAAACCCTTAGATTCTTTATTCATTCAGACTAGATAAACTTGAGTTCTTTAAGTCTTAAAATTAATTTATACCTAATATTTTAGAGAAGAGGAGCCATGATTACCTTCCTATTTGTGGGAAAGTAATTGATTTACTATGCAGATCAAGAAGGCAGGAACTAAATACAGGACCTTCGTAGGCCAATTTTTCATAATGGTGTGAACTCATACAGTGAGGGCTCTCCTGTAATTCCAGGTTATTCTCCTAGTTGAAATAAAGTGGTTTATTTGCTTGGTTCCAACCTGGAACTTTTCCTTTTAAAGATTTCAGTCTTCCACCAAAAGTACAGTTAAAGAATACCTAGTGAATTTATTACTGAATATAATGTTAAGAATCAAAAGACTTATACTTGGTCCTTATTTACCTCTGACTTTGGGAAGTATGGCTTTGGAGTAACTGAGCTGTCTCCTCAAATATAAAATAGAAATAAATGGTTACCACGCTCAGTGCTTTAGTATCCTGACTGCCTCACTTGCTTGTAAGGTATTTTGGAGTTGAAATTTTCCCTTTGGAGTATGTGAGTTAATAGCATATGCATTGCCTGTAGTATCTTTTCATTTTTCTCACAGCATACGTGAACTTGGTATTTTCGTTTTTTTACCACATCCTTAATAGGGAGTCTCAACGTTAAGTTTATACTTAAATTTTACAAAACATGACTGGAACTCTCATACCCATAGTAATCATTGGCCCAGGTGATGTTTCTTTTTTTTTTCTTTTTTCTCCAAAAGCCCCCTGGTACATAGTTGTGTATTTTTAGTTGTGGGTCCTTCTAGTTGTGGCATGTGGGACGCCACCTCAGCATGGCCTGATGAGCGGTGCCATGTCAGCGCCCAGGATTGAAACCAGTGAAACCCTGGGCTGCTGAAGCAGAGCGCACGAACTTAACCACTCGGCCACAGGCCCAGCTCTTCAGGTAATGTCTCATATATCAATTTTGTGCATGTGAGGGGCGGGTGAGAAGGGAAGGGAAAGCTATTAAACTGTTAGGCTAGGTCTAAAATTCTCTAAAATTTAAACTGTTAAATAAAAAGCTGAACTCAGCCTACCTCTTTCTATTCAAACACAAATTCCAAACTTGGTTTTTGTGAAACTGAGAAGTCAACACCCTAAAACTAAGGTTATCATAATAATTATAATTTGAGTGCTTAGTTGTGCCAAATACCATGCTAAGGATCTTTACCAGGCATTCTCTCATTTGACCTTTACAACTGAGATACTATGACTATAGTTTCCACTTACAGTTGAAATTGAGACCTGCTTTAAACAGCAGCTCACAAGTGAGGCATATGAACCTAGATAGCCGACAGTAGATTAGTGGGAACATACGTTTCCAAAAATAATTCTTTCATAGTTTCTTTTGACCTCAACCCACACTACACTGTTACAGCTCTTGCAGTGAAGTTATCCTGTGCATTGTAAATTTCTGACAAGGTACAGTCAAGGTACAGTACGTGGACCTGTTTGTTTTTGTACAAACCAAAACACCTCCTTTTAAAGAAATGATATGGTCATGGTTTCCAGACTGAGTATTAGAGCAGCCAAATGATGTCTTCATGTTCTGATTTGTACTTTATTGCTTAGATACAGGTTTTGCCAATAGCTGTAATTTCTTGGAGTCTGAAATGGAGTAAAGTTGAAGGAAGTATGTTTATTCTGTTAGAAGGGATTCATCATGACTGGGTAACTAGTCTATAAAGACAAAGTCATGGGTTTTTCCCCCCATAAGCTAAAACCTAAAAAGCAATTTTAATACTTAGTACTAGTTAATACTACCTAAATACTAATAATTCTAATGCTAAAAATTCCCTTCAGCCTGGGAATGTTAGGCAGAATTTATTGTATAAAGGTGTTACTACATACCTACCTCATCAGACTGTTGGGAGAAGCCAATGAAATGGTGCTTAGAGGAATGCCTGGTGGATAGTGAATGTTCAATAAATAGCTATTTTAAAAGAAGAAAAAAGGCATTTGTAGCCCCTCACTTTGTGCCTTTAGTTGTTCAGAATTTCCTACCCTACCCAGGCTGGCAGGCCAGCCCAGTTACAACCAACTCCTAACAAAACTTCAGATGGTATTTGATGAAGTTTAAGCAGTTTAAATTATGAATAAGGTGAACCTCCTGAAACATTTCCAAAATGTGTGTAAATTCCAGAGTAATTATTGGAAATTGTCAGAATTTGTAGTGCGCCCAATTACTCGAACTCTTCTCACACTTTCCAGTACTTTGCCAGAGAATAAAATAGATTTAATGACTGCCTCTCAGCAGGTACTATGGGCCTGGTGATACACAGAGAAATCTGACACAAATATAGATCCTTCCTCAGTCCTACAATGTCTAGTAATGAAAGAAGGTGTAAATACTGATGATAAAAGGTAGTTAGGAAAGTGTTGCGAGAAACGGTTGCTACTGAAGATGGCGTTTGGCCTGCTTCAACTCCTAAAAGAGGGGTTGGGTTTATACTCCTGATAAAGGGTACAGCATGAACAAAGGCATGGAAGTGGAAATGGGAACTCATACAATCAAGGGAGCACTTATTATGTACTAATTTTGCCTGGAGTTCAGGAGAAAGAGGAATGTCAGATGCTGTTGGAATAATCTAGGTGAGAATTGAGATGGTGGTAGAGGGGAGGGGACACATCCCAGAGATGTTAGAGGCCATCAGTAAGATTTGGGGTGGGAAATGGGACGTGGGAGAGGAAAATCAATCATTAAAGCCACAATCTCCTAATCTGAAAAACTGGGATGATAGCTTAACTCTTACAAAGTAGGTACTAAGAAATAAGTCAGTAAATGTTTTTATAACTGTGCCTAGCATAGTAAGACCTCAGTAAGTGTGTGATGTTATCACTAAATCATTCAATAAATATTTTAAATTGCTAGGTACCAGCGTAAAGAACCAAGAAGATCCCTGCCCTCAATGAACTTATGGTCCGGTGGGGGAGACAAACACTAATGTACATTCGAATATTTTATTACAAATTCTACCATGTTATATGAAGGATGAGAATAGGGTGCTGAGAAAGAACTGAGAGAGAGGACTTCTTTTAGCCTGGGAAAACAGGTAAAGTCTGATAAAATGATGAATCTCAGACCTGAAGGGGATAAACCAAGACTCTTAAGAGTTTCAAATAACAAGAAAGCTCCAGCTAGCTTAAGCACATTAATGAATCATTCTTTGAATGATTTCAAAAATCATGAATCATTTAATTGAAAGGTCTCGAGTTAGAGCCAGCTGGCTTCAGGCCCGTCTGGATCACTGGGCTGAAAGTTCTCACAGCTCAACTCACTTGCTCTCGATAGGGCTTCTGTGTGCTGGCTCCATTCTCAAGCAGGTTCTCCCTTGGAGGTGGCAAGAGGGTAGCCAGCAGCTCCAGGTGTACGTCTCTGTATATCCAGGGAAGTGCTGCTCCCAGAGTCCCAGCATTGGCTTTCATTGACTTGACTGACTGGTGTCGTCAGGGACTGATGCTGCTTGGTTAAGCTGGGAGCTGGACTATGACTTCTTCAAGGCAAATCAGAATATTGTTTTCCTTTAAAGGGGCAATAGTGGTGGGCAGACAAAAATGTCTATCTACAGCATAAAGATGAGAGGGAGAGTTACTTAAGCAGAGTGGGTGGGAAAAAGTACTCTAGGCAGAGAGCAGTACGCGTGAAGCCCTGAGGCAGGAAAGAAAGGAAGAAAAAGATGACTAGTGTGCTACAGCACAAGTTAGAAGAAAAGAGGGGGAAGTAACCCAGGGACAAATTATACAGAGTTATGTAGGTCCTCTTATGGATCTCGGATTTCATTTGAGGAGCAATGGGAAGACACTGAAGGATTTTAAGCAAGGAGAGACATGCTTGAAAGATCCTAACATTTGAACTTGATAAGCTAGAAACAGTTCTAAGTAACAGAAACTTAAGATCATAGGAAAGTGGTAAGGGTCAGGGAAAGAGAAATTTTGGATAAACTGAATTTGAGAGGCCATCACAAAACAAGTGGAGAGCGCTAACAGGCAATCAGAAATGCTTAATGTAACATTTCCCATCTTTTTTTTTTAAAAAAAGCCATTTTTGCTCCATATCCTTCTCTAGCTGCAACACCATTTCCTCCCTTCAGCAAAATTCATCACAAGAGCTGTCTCAATCCATTCTTTGCTTCCTCAGCTTTATTCTCTTCAGTCCACTTCAGACTTCTATCCCTAGCAGTCCATCAAAATCAGTGCTGTCAATAACATCATTTTTGCCAAGCCCAGTGGTCAGTTCTGTCCTTTTACTTGGATTCTCAGCAATACTGACAGAATTGATCACTCTTCTTGAAATATTTTTTTTCCTACTTCATTGGCCTCTTCTCAGTCTCCTTTGCTAGACTGCTCTGCCTCTTTCCATCTTCTAAAGTTAGCGGAACTTCTGGATTCAGCCCTTAGTACTCTTTGAATACACCCCCTCCCTCCTCAAGCAGTCACATCCATTCTGTGGATTTACATACATATAACTGTGGTATTTTAAATAGGGAAACAAAGTTGACAGACATTTGAGAGTCATCATCATATATAAGGGTGACTATAGCTTTACCTTGAAAAATAAAACTAAAGATCTTAAAAATAACTTATTTTACACCATATTTAGCAGAAATTATAACTACACAGTAATTCCTAGAACAAAGAATAAACAAAGTTTTGTTTTAGTGACAATTTTAAAATGAGAGCACAATGTGAAGTCTTCATATTTGACTTGCAAGGCACAATCATAAAAGAGGGTAATCTTTACTGTCCTGAAAGCTAAGCCTCTGAAGCATCTTGTCATTTTACTTGTCAATTATTTCTTCTCGGATTTTTAACTCGTCTCCACAATATGCCAGGCCTGTATTTTTCCATTGGCTGTAATCTGAAGTTTGCCAACAGTACTTTCATGAATTTAATTAGATAAAATTACTTTCCAGTTGTACTTAAATTGGAAGGAAGGATCTTAGGCTTGATGAACAAGGCAGTCCAGAGCTATCAGATAGCTCTAGAGGCATTCGGTCCCCCAGGGCAGTCTGGAGCTATCAGCTCTAGAGGCATCCGGTCTCCCAGGGCAGTCTGGAGCTATCAGCTCTAGAAGCATCCGGTTCCTGTCTCCTGTGGCGACAGCTGACAGTTCAGAGAAGGGCACCTGGCCCAGAATGAATCAGGACCTTCCAGAGAAAGTGAGGCTCAGGCTTTGTTGGGTAGCCAAGCTGGAAAGGGGAACCTGGAGAGGTCAGCAGCCATGTGCTGGAAAGAGCTGACATGAAATAAAAAGCTGAGAGGAGAAAGAGGAAAAACACATCCTGACAGCAGGTAAGTCCCTGATTCCACTTGAGACCTACTATAGTGCAGTTACCTAGGCCTGTGAATTCCTCTTTTCCTAAATTAATTTAAGCTGTCATTTGTAACAACAGTGTCTTAAAAGAACCTTGTTGAAATAAAAGGTGTAAAAGACTGTGGGACAGTCAGGAGAGGAGACAGGAGAAGGGCAGAGCTAGAATCGGGGAAGAAGCCTGGCTCTAGCAGACAATAATAACCATTAAGCTCTGAGAATACTGGAAGTGGCCTTATTTGAGTAGCAAACAGTAACATTTGAATTTTAAAAATTATTTATCCTGCTTCTTAATATTACTTAAACCATTCATTAAATTAGGCAGCATAAACTTGAAATCAATGAAATAGTAATGATCTTTAAAAACTGAATGAATGAGCAACATGTCAATTAGACTGAGGTTAAACTAAATCAAAACTTAAGAAAAAGCATATATGACATCAGTGTCCATGTTCATCTTTAATATGGGTTGGTTTTTAAAAAGGGAGAAAGATGTAGGAATGTGATTACAAAATAAGTCCAGCTTTGCTTTCATCTCATTCTGTTCCATTTCTATACTGGATGGATGGATCCACTAGAATTTCTGCAAAAAGTACAAATAAAAAATATCAAGTATAATTAGTAGCCATCAACAAAACAAATGAGACAATGTTGTGACCATGTATTTTTACACTTATAAAATAGTTGGGAATAGATTCCCAATGATATCATCAAAGTTGCTAGTGTGGGAGTTTCAGTTACAGGGATCATAAGTTACACATCAAGAAAAAGAGAGAGGCTGTTAACCTAAGCTGGCAAATGTCAACTAAAAAGTTTTTACTACCAATCAACTGTTAATTTTTAAATGTTCTCCTTAAATAACATATGTACTTTCTTTAGAATGGTAATATACTCACTTTCACCAGTTTTCTTTGTTGCCAACATCTTGGATGTTCTGTCCTTCATATTTAGTAAGAAATACTCTGCTGGGTGGCACAGCTTTAACTGCTACTGGAGTAGCTAGGTTTGAGTTGTATTTCGATAAAATCTAAAACAAAGCAAATTCCTTATCAGGTCATATGAACAACATACATATAACTTGTTATAAAACATTCAATAAAAGCCATAGAAAATTTGAGGATATGGGTTACGTACAGAATTTTTTAGCTGCACAGACAGTTCAATAGCACAGAAAAAGATGAAGATATTAGAAATGTAACTGGGATGTGGAGTCTTGATTTCTAAAGCCTTCTAATAAAATGTACTCTAAGGTTAATGGAAACAGGTAGCAGTGCATCCCTGAGAGCAAATTAAGCCTTTACAAAGAAAATATATGTAGGAAAGAGGTGAAATAAATACTGAAAACAAAGATCATCAGCAATAAGGATTAGAAAAAAGAAGAATCTGAAATGTCAGCTATGATTTTTTTCATACATAATGTGATACATTAAATACGAGGTTTCTCTGCTTTAATGTAGAAATAAAAAGCAGGATCACCCACAGTGAAGCAGACAGAAGATACTCCTTCCTCATTTAGTTTATTATAATGCCCAGGAAAGCAGAGAAGACAGAGGAAGGAGGATAACAAATACTTTACTGATCTCCTAGGATGAGTCCATTCTAATGGCATTTGGGTATTTTCCCAAGTAGTTTTATCTTTCTCATAGCTCTCCATAAGCTAGGAAGGTTTCTAGAATGGTTATTAAGAATTCCATTTAGGGCTAGCCCCGTCGCCAAGTGGTTGAGTTCATGCGCTGTGCTTCGGCGGCCCAGGGCTTTGCCGGTTCGGATCCTGGGCGTGGACATGGCACCACTCATCAGGCCATGCTGAGGTGGTGTCCCAGGTGCCACAACTAGAAAGACCCACAACTAAAAATATACAACTATGTAGCAGGGGCCTTTGGGGAGAAAAAGGAAAAATAAAAATCTTAAAAAAAAAAAAAAGAATTCATTTGCCCAAGCAATAACTGCCAGACACTGTAACTTCTGTTAAGGGAGGGGATGCTCAAAGAATCAGACTGGTTCTAGGGTTGGCAGTTATTATAAATCAGTAGTAGACAAGTGGTAAATGATGTTGTCCTAAAGAATCAAATATCCCAATATATTTAAATCAGTATTTCTCAAACTAAGGTCCAGGATGTCTCAAGTTCAAGAAACACTGATATGGGGGCCGGCTCTGTGGCTGAGTGGTTGAGTTTGCACACTCTGCTTTGGCGGCCCAGGGTTTCGCCAGTTAAAATCCTGGGCGTGGACACACAGCACCGCTCATCAGGCCATGCTGAGGCAGCATCCCACATGCCACAACCAGAGGGACCTACAACCAAAAATACACAACTATGAACCGGGGAGCTTGGGGAGAAAAAGGAAAAAAATAAAATCTTAAAAAAAAAAAAAAAAAGAAATACTGATCTAGTTATTCATCGTAACCCACTCTGAAATACTAAGGGTAAATGACATTTCTGACTTTGCCAGCAACATCTCCAATGGAGACTACGGTCAACATGGCCATTGTTGAACAACTATTAGAAAATATTGTAAGGATACATTTCCGAACATGAAGTTAAAGGTAAAGAGAAAATGCCCCAAGAGGGCATAAAAGTATGATGATGTCACTAGCTTGGGCCTAAAAGCTCAGAATTTAGATGTTCTTGATACCCAAACCAGCATATTAGCCCAATGATAAATAATACAGTTTATATAAGTTTCAGGTCTTTAATATAAATATCCAAGTTTGAAAAGAAAATATCAGAAAAAAAAAAAAACAGCCTGGGAAAATAACCTGGAGAATATCTTCTGGAATTGTAGTTACTTCTGGAGGTGTAGGTGTTCTGAGCAGATTCTCATAAGAAGAAATCGTAGGAGAAGAGGGATTTGCAAAATTCTCAAAGCACTCGTCTGAATTTAAAACTAATGATGCACAGTCTTTCATTTCCAAATCATCTGTTAAACTATTTGTTTTTGATAATGGATAATCTGTGGACACCTGTTGAATAAAAATAAACCATTAAATTATGATGGTATAAAGTAATATAGTAAATAAAAATTATTAGTTCTTTTGGGGTCTCTAAGTAGGCCCAAAAATGACCCCTTCTTCCCTGAATGAGTAATAAAATCAAGAAAACAAAGCAATGGCACATAGATGACAAAGTACCATCTTCATTACTAACAAAGGCTGAGCTAGAGCTTAATATGAAAACTAAATGGACTTGCTGACTGAACCCCAGATTTAAACAGATTCACCCATCCAGGTTCAGGCAACACTAAACTGGGTCAGACAGCATGGAAGAGCAGAAGTGTTACCACACGCTCTTACTCCCTAGAGGAAGAAAGCAGCCCTGAGGGAAGCTTAGCATGCAGTCACTCATGCTAGATTTGAGCAGTCAGGTAAGTCACTCCATCTCCGTAGGGTCAGAGTTAATAAAGCTAATAAAGAGGGAGTCACATCAGTAGAGCGCCTTCCACATCAACAGGAACATCAGAAGTGGGTTAACTGTAAATGGCAGGCGGCAGGCAGATAACCTGATACTTCAGTTGATAGCTTCGGCATTTTGTTTATCTATAGCTACACTGTCCACTGTAGTAGCTACAAGGCTACATGGGACTATTTAAATTTTAATTTTAAATTAATAAAATTTTAAAAAATTAAAAAGTCGTTCCTCAGATGCACTCGTCATGTTTTATGTGCTCAGTAGCTAGCTACACGGGACTAGTAGCTACCATACTGGACAGCATAGATTATGGAACATTCCTCATTGTAGAAAGTTCTATCAGACAGCCCAATCTACTGTATTGGTTGTCTTAAGTGTTCACACCAACTTTAAAAACGGATGAAGTTTTGATTATAGTAAATTTGTTCACTGGGAAAAAAATAGCATAAAAATTACCCATAAATGTATCACCCATGGATAACCACATTTTGGTTTGTCTCCATCCATTCTTTTTCCTTAAAATAAAATACATGTGTATGTGTATATAAGTGTGTGTGTATACATACACAAATGTCATTTTCCATATCATTAAATATTTCTTGAAAACATTCTATGTTCACATGTTTTTCAAAACATATGATAGTTACATAATGCCAGATCTTATGGGTATAGCTTAATGTATTTTGCCTCTCCTCACTTATTTGACATTTAGATTATTTCCCATGTTTTGCTCTTAAAAATAATGCTGTTTCTTCCTCTAACTTCTTTGTCCCAATGTGCCTTAGAATAAATTCTGAGACATTGTTAAAGGGTATGAAAAATTCTTAAAGCTGTTGATATATGCTGCTGAATTATTCTCCAGAAATATATTACAAGGCTGCATTAGTCTAAGTTTTTTAAACAGATTGTTTGAGTCTGAAAAAGTAGTATATCTGAGTTATTAGGAAAAAGAGTAGACCTTTCATTTTTATGGAGATATTACCAAAGCTGTACTGTTCCCTGTAGAAGGAATTTTCAAACCAGGAGTGCAGAATGTGGGTGCCAAAGGAGAATCTGTATACTCAGCATCTAGAAGACACATACAATGGTTGAAAATAAATATTTTAAAATAAAGTTGAAATAAAGATTTCAACTTTTAAGTCATAATCTGTGTCAATATAATCTGTGTACTTTATTTTTACTAATTTAAGAAATTATAGTGTGTGCTTGATTGGACAGGAAAAAACAAAACTGTCATATTCATATATCTAATTATCATTAGCACTAGTAACAGTTCAGCAAGGTTGCAAGGTATAAGTACAATATACAACAATGAATAGTTCTAGTGTAAGAGAAACAAACAAAAATAATTTGAAAAAAGATATTTTCACAATAGCAACAAAAAAGAATACTTACATATAAATCTATTAAAAACTGTGTAAGACCTTATGGAGAAAATCAAATTTCTGAAGAAGAAAAAGGAGGAGGAAGAGGGTGAGGAGGTCACTTGCCTTCCAAGATAGTGGACTTACTCTAAAGCTACAGTAATTATAAATAGAGTAACATTAGACAGGGATGGAAAAACTGACTATTGGAACAAAAAAAGAGATCCTAGAAACAGCACCACACACACACAATAGCCCACCCTGGTCCACAGGGGGTATGTTCTAAGATCCCTGAGGATGCCTGAAAACTGGGATAGCACCAAACCATACATATACATGCTATGTTTTTCCCTATACATACACACCCATGATAAAGTTTAATTTATAAATCAGGCACAGTAAGAGATTAACAACAACAATAACAAAATAGAACAATTATAGTAGTTCACTATAATAAAAGTTACTGTAGATCTTAGCAATCTCAGCATAGGATTTTTTTTCTTAGTCAAGAACTTTCACCTTTTCACTTAAAGGAAGCACCTCACGGCTTCTCTTTGGCAAATCTGAATTGCCAGCATCACTACTCTTGTGCTTTGGGACCATTATTAAGTAAAGTAAGGGTCTACTTAAACACAAGCACTGCAATACCGTGACCGCCATCTGATAAGAGAGATGGCTACTAATTGACTAACAGGTGGGTAGTACATACAGCGTGGATACGCTGGACAAAGGGATGATTCACATCCTGGGCGAGCAAAACAGTTGAGATTTCATCACACTACTCAGAATGGTGAGCAATTTAAAACTTATAAATTATTTCTGGAATTTTCCATTTAATACTTTTGAACCACGATTGACTGCAGGTAACTGCAACCACGGATAAGGGGGACTACTGTACAGACATTTGATATCTATAGTATCATGAAAGCAATCTTTAAAAAAAATCAAATAGAAAAAGTAAACATATTAGAAAAATGATCAGATTGACAAAATTTTATTAAGTCTAAAAATCAAGTGTTAGAAAAGGTGGAGAAACAGGAACTCAAATACTGCTGCCGGTGAGAATAAATCAAAACAGCCACTCTTAGGCAGCAAGTTAGCATTTTCTAGAATAAGTGAAGATGTGCATCCCCTTTGATCTAGAAATCTACTCCTAGATATGAGAAACACGTGCACAGGGGACAATTCATTAGAGCACTGCCTGTAATAGTAAAAAATAGAAACAACTTAACTATCCCTTAATAAGCAAATGAATAAAGTGAATCAATAAAATTTAAAAATTCATACAATAGAATACTGCTTAACAATTAAAATAGATGAACTGGATTTACATGGATTAATATAAATAACATAACGTTGAGTGAAAAAAGCAAGATATGAAAGTATGAATTGGATCTTGCCACTTATGAAATTTTAAAACAATGTAACTATAGAATAATCATTACTTTTGGGGAGGAAGGTAAGGAGAATAATGGAGTGGGGCTGGGGATTTAGCCTTATGTATAACTTTAATTAAAAAAAAGATTTGAAGCAAATATACCAAGATGTTAACATCTATTTAATCTGATATTTCCAAGTACAGTCATACATTGCTTAACAATGGGGATACGTTCTAAGAAACGCATCCTCAGGTGGTTTCATCAGTGTGCGAACATCACAGAGTACACTGACACAAACCCAGATGGTATAGCCTAGTACAGACCTAGGCTATGTGGTACTAACAGTATGGGACCACTGTCATATATGCAGTCCATTGTTGGCCAAAATGTTGCCATGTAGTTGATAACCGCATATATCTAAACACCTGGGATTCTAAGACAAGCACAGACAGGAGTTAAGAGCACAGGCTCTGATGTGTGAGGAAGTGAAACACAGCATGATGCATAAAGCTGAAAGCCCAGAAGAGCAGTAAAGGCTGTGAACCAGGGACTAGAAAATATCTGCCCACGGATACTGGCTCCAGGGGAACAAGATGAAAGCAAGCTAAGCTAAAGGTAAAAATTCTTTGGAAAAATATTGAAAAATCAGAATATCAAGTCCATACAGTGTACAGTTGTGGGATCCGAGTTCACCCTGTGTCCAGAGCTCGTATTCTGAGCCAAGCAGTTAACCTCAAAGCTTGTCTGCAATTGGTAAACCCAAGGGGCCTGGGCTAGGGTAAGCATGAAACAGCTCCACAGGGGCGACCTGGGACCTGACAATGGCACACAGAACTTCCAATGAAAACAACCTGATTTGAAGATGCGTTCACAGTTAAAAACTAAAAGCATGTGAGGAAAGCACCACCCAAGAAAGAGAATCAGAGCAGTAAACGAGAATGAACACCTTCAAGAGTCTTTCAGATACATGTGTTTAAAACATTCAGAGATAAATGATGGCACAGAAATCCTAAGCAAGAGAATGATATAATGGAAGGAAAAAAAAGAAACAGTTACATTTGAAAGAAAAAACTTAGAAAACAGAAAATGTATTCATTGGAGTAAAAATTCAATCAATGGATTAAAACAATAATTTAGACTCTGTAAAAGAGAAATAGGAAAGTGGAAGAAAACTAACAAAAGCACAAAGTAGCATAGAGAGAGGGAAGGAAAACATCAAAGGGAAGTTAACAAACTGAGGAGGCTGAAGCATAACATTCTAAAACATACCTTACAGGAATTTCAGGAAAAAAAAATTGAGGAATGAGGGGAGAGGTAATATTATTAAGGAGATAATGTCAAGAGTATTTTCCAGAATTGATGACATGAGTCCTTAGTTTGAAAAATGATACCAAATTCTAAACACAGTAAATAAAAACAAATATACACATATATGTATTATAGAGAAATGTAGACTATCAAAGACAAAAATCTTATACACTACCAGAAAGAAAAGACAGATTTTCTACAAAGGAAAGCTGATCAGACCAATAACCCTCTGTTCATCAGCAGCAACAGATACCAGATCACAACAGAATAATTTCTATAAAATACTGATCAAAAACAGTTGTCAATCTAGTGGTCTATACCCAGCTAAATTATCTTTAAAATGAGTGAGGAAGACAAAAGAAAAAAATGTTTTCACAATACAAAACTAGAGATTACTTCACACAGACTATAAATAACATTTCAGAAAGGACTACTAAAGGATGTACTTTAACAAGAAGAAAATAAAACCCAGATGGAATGAGTGGGATATAGGAAGCAATGGTAAACATAGAAAATGGTAAACAAATAACTAAATTTTAATAAGTATAGGCTATAAAAATTTAATAATGGTACTTTGTGGCATAAAAATAGGGTCAAACTAAAATACAATAAAAACTCTCATAATAAGCTTCCACTTACCAAATTACTAATGGATAAACCTAAGCTTTCCATTCCTTCCATAAAATATATTACCAACGGTATCCTGAAGGATTTCAGCTAGCAACTATTCTTTAAAAAATCCATTCCACTTCAGAAGTCATAAAGATATTCTCCTTTATCATTTTCTAAAAAGTTTACAGTTCACTGGGAATTAATTTCTGAGTATAGTGTGAGGCAGTGGTCCAATCTCTCTCTCTTTTTTTAAATAGGTTACTCTTTAATATGATCATGTTTTAACTTATAAGTCGAGCTGTAACCTTACTATGAGTCAGTTGTATTTTTTCCTGTTTATGCTAGCAATACTTGTTAATTTAATGTCACTGAAATTTGAAGAAAAAGAGAAGTTTTCTGAAAATATGTCCAAAACTTTGTAAAGACCTGATAAAGACAAGTTACTTTAAAAAACTTGCAAATGAATTTGGTATAGCTCAAACAATTATAAATAATTATTCAAAGAAATCATAAAACTCCAGGATTTTTTTATTTTTTATTTTCATGGAAACCAATGTTTTCATGTTTGCTGGGACAAATATGAAAACACAAATGAAAATTTTCTTTAAGTTCTTGTATTACTTAAAAAAACACAAAATTTGAAATGGTAGCTGAGGTAATCTGAACGTGGTTTACATAAGAAAGATAATGTAGAACTCTAATCAACAGGCTGAAGCTAAACTTAAACAAAGGTACTACTGGCCCTATATCAAAAGATTGGTGAATTTATATATATTTATATGTTTTAAGTTAAAATGTTAAAAACAAGCTGACAAATACTAAAATAATCAGCAAGAGTATGAAAAACATACCAGAAAATTATATCTTCCTTGTGTATGAAATCATGCTGAACCTGAAGGGAATGGTACTTAATATAATCCAACATTATGAACTGAGAAGATGCAGAAGGCTGCATCTGCAAGGCGACAAAACCATTTTTGTACAAAGATAGTCTAGAAGGAGTATAGCTGAGAAGTAACTTGATTTTTACACTTACCATTTTTTCCCACCTGCTGGATTACGAGGCCAGGAGTGGCAAAGAAATTATCATTGGTCACTGGTTCTGTGTCTATGGCCTCCTCATTGGCATGACTCACAGGAAAATTATGAGGTAAAAAAAAAAAAGTTAGTATTAAATCTCTGGGAAAAAATTTAATCTTATTATATTTCATCAAATCTGGATGAACATTCAGTTCTGTTTATTGAACAGAAATCCCATGGAACAAATATATATATATTTATTTATTTTTTAATGTACATCCATGGCCCAAAAAAGGTTAAGAATCATTTTGTATTGATAGTTTTGACTTAGAAGTTGGTTGAGAATCTCTGACTTAAAGGAAAGTTGTAAGTTCAACTCAGTTCCAATATGGGAATTGTATAGCCCATGGCTTCAAAATCATAAAGTGGAATTTTACGAGTACACAAATACAGATTAAACCCTTGGCATTTTTCTGGACTCATCTTATTTAGGGTGTTTTAGGCAGTTACCCAGATGTCTAAAATATAGTTGAGGAGTATCACTGACTAGTTCAAGATGGTTCAGTCAACCAACTGTCTTCGCCTAACTCACTGAATAATCTTTACTTCAAAAACACCTTCAGGAAATACTAAATTCTTATGTAAATTAGAGTGTGCTTCTGGGCTATTCTGTTCCAGTTATAGGTCCATTCTGTGACAGTTTTATACAATTTTACATACTATAGCTTTATATATTTTAGTATCTAGTAGGTCAAGTCCCCTCATTACTATTATTTTTCATTATTTTCTTAGCTATCCTTACTTTTTATTCTTCCAAATAAACTTTAGAATCATTTTGTCAAATATCCCTCTTTCTCCAACTTAAAAAAAAATTCTATTGATCCTACGGAGGCTTTGTTGTAATTGTATGACATCTATAGATTAATTTGATATGATTAAACATCTTAATAATATCAAGTCATTCTCTTCGGGAATATATCTTTCTTCGTCCTAACTTCCCCTTTATATAACTCAGAAATGTCTTAAGGTTTTAATCATATAGGCCTTTCACCTACAACAGGCATGGGTATTTTACTTTTTTGCTCTAAATTTGAATGGCCTTTTTCCACTATAGTTACCAACTAGTTATTAATAAAATATAGGAAAGCATATTATTTTAAATAGTTATTTCATATAAAACATATCTTATGTCAGCCTCTTTCTTGAACTTTTATTATTTCTAGATGTTTTAGATGTGACTTTCTTGAGTTACCCAGATACAAAATAATGGCCTAGAAATCTTTCTTAGTTCTATTTCCTATCTCATTACATTGGCAAGAGCATCAAGAACGATGTTGAATGATGGTGACAGACAGCTTCACTACTGAGTTAGATCTCTATATGGTTTATGATGTTAATAAAGCATCCTTTCATTTAGAGTTTGACCAAGCATTTTAAATGAAGAACAGGTGTCAAATTTTCTCCTATTCCTTATTGGCATCTATTGAGATTATTGTACCTTTTTTTCATTATTGAGTCATAGAAATAATGTATTTTATGAGTTCCCAAATATTAACTATCTTTGCATTCCTGGGATAAGCTTAATTTGGAAGTTGCCCATTATACTTTTAACATTCTGTTGAATTCAATTTGTGAGTATTTTAATTAGGATTTTTACATCTGTATTCACAAATTAGATTGGGCCAGTTGCCTTTTGTGTGCTTTCTCAGTGTTTGTATCAGGGTATACCAATCTCATAAACTACACTGCAGAGTTTTCTGTCTTATTCTATTTTAGAAAAATAACATTTTTTTGAGTCTATGTTCCAATACAATTTATTTATAAAAATAGGCAGCAGGTTGGATTTGGCCTGTGGCCACAGTTTGTAGACCCCTGAGACAGACAGTTCTTTTTAAAGATCACTATTTTCATAGTATCTCATTCTTAAGGCAGTTTTATAATTTTGTATACATTATACCCCCACTGACTTTGTGGTAAGCAGGATGGGTATGGTACATCCATTTTACTAGTGAGGAAATGGAACATGGAGAGGTTTTGTGGGTCTGCAGCCCCCCAGGTGAGGTGTTAGCACCTGCACTAGAACATAAAACTCCTTCTTAGAAAAAGAACTTCTTATGTAAGACAGAACATATATGTTCTCTGAAATTGTGCAAGGATTAATCCAGAAAACCATCTGTGCCCAGAATTTTTTGGAGGTAGTTCTCTGACAACTTTTTTCAGTTTTTCTCTGACTTTTGTTCTATCCTGGTTTTCTACTTCAAGTCGGCTTTGATAATTTTGTATTGTTTTCAAAAAACTTTCATTTATCTAAACCTTCCAAATTTCCCAATACTATATCCTGCAGTATTTCTAATAGCTTAAAAAAATAAAAAATATAGGCCTTAGTTCCTAATTTTGTCATTTATATTTATGTTTAACTAAGAACCAGTCTTAGATTTATCAATTCTACTCTTCTAAAAATCTTTTATAATCACATTTTATCTTTAGTGTTTATTCTCTTCTCTTTTCCCCAGAATTGTGTGGTTTTTTCCTGACTCTTTGAGTTGAATGGTTATTTTCCTTCTTTAATAATTACAGTTCAGAAAGATATGGATTTATCTTTAGACATTGCTTGGCTACTCTGATAACGTGGTATTTTCATTTTCAATGTAAGTCTTTAATTACCATTTCCATACAAATCACCCCCAATCTCTTTAGTGTAGCATGAAATTCATCACTGAGCTTCAAATTCACGTTACAAAACCTAGGCTTAAGAGCACCTCTACAGGCACCCAAAAATCCAAAATCGACATGTAAATCCATCACCTTACCTCCAGGCGGAAGGCACTCTTATCTTAGCTGTTTCCCTGAGCATCACCCCGGGCAAGAAAGCAGAAATCTGTGATTCATCCTGGATCTGCTTCTCTTCCCAGGTCTCCATACAAAATAAGTCACAAATTCTTACTAATTTTACCCCTTAAATTTTATTCTCTATCCCACCAAATGCCATCTTTTTTCAGGCCCTCATGTAACCTGAGGAAACCAATAGCTCACTTTACCGACAGAATTGGCGATTCAGCAAAATTTGAAATAAGAAGTATCTGAAAACCTTTTGAAGGAAAGATATTGTCTGAAACATCATATTTCTTCTAGGAAAAATCAATAAATGCAAAAGATTTAGAAAGTTACATAAAGTGTGCCTTGTAAGGAAGCTGCTTACCTTTTATTCTTCTTCACATTTTTAAGTCCCATTGTGTAGTCTTCATTTAAACACATAGTATATTCAGAGATACCGAAGTGTTCTAATTTAGGAGTCACACACTCAAAATCATCCATCTTGAGTGCGCATTTTGGAGTCTTTATTACCTTAACTGGTGACTGTTTGGAAGATGGAGTTATGATCTTTGGCTCTTCCTTATGGCTGTTTACTGCCTGTGGAGGGTTTGGTAGAACTTGGGATATCATGTACCGCTCAAGTCCAAAATCTGAAAGTTGTGGACTACGTGGAGACTTCTCAGAAACAGAACCGCTTGGAACAGCAGGGTCAGACAAATCATCCTTCACATCAGGCTTTTGAAGATTTTCATGCTTAGCAGACTCTGGTTTAGACTCAATGACTTCCTGCTCATCCACTGGGAGGAAAAACCAAGGAGGTCATATTCTGGTCAAACATCAAACCAGGAAATCTCATGTACTAAAACCACATAAAATAGCTTCATTTGAAATGTTCTATATCAGCAAAAGTCCTGATTCTCTCCTTAGTCTCTAAAAGTTTTATTTCAATTGTCCGTTTAGTAAATTTCTGACATGTACCTCTTGTCTACCCATATACCATTTTGATGACACAGTAGAGAAGGGAAATACACTAAAGAGTTAAAAACTGAAAAATCAATACCCACAAATAAAAGTCCATTTTCCTTACTTCTTCCCCAGTTAATGTGACTTATCAGTCTTTCTTAATATATTATGAAACTATTTTATTATTTAATGACATTAATTACAGTGTGTGGAATTAACTATGATCTGGATTTAACACAAAGTATAACATTATAACTTTAGATTTTTAACTTACAGATGCCTAAGTTAAAAAGGAAAGACTGTTACACAGAGATAAATTTTTATCCTCAGTCAGTCTGGAATACCTGTATCAAAAGCCTAGTTGAGAGAACTAATAGGAGAGCATTAGACAGACCTGTAGCTTCTCACCTTCTATAGGTTACATATGGCTCCAGACCCCATACCCTTAAACACTACACTGGACATTTAAGACTAAATAATTTACTAACAACTATACTTTTTCCCACAGTCCTTTGCCATTTCCTGGGTACACCATTGGTTAATGAATTTGGTGTGAAACTTAAGTTGGAGTTAAAACATCCAGGATAGCACCTACAGCACCAAGAAAGAGTTCAAGAGGAAGAAATACTAGCTTTTGGTATAAGAGACAACAGAAAATCAAAAAGATAACTAGAAAGAAGATAAGTGGATTTGGTCAGGATCTGGGCAGAGATTAACTTAACAAATGATAGGGCTTCAGTGAGACAGCAAGGTAATAAAGTAGAGAATGCAACGGGTGTAGGAAAATGCAGAAGGACAAATGTAACATGTATGTTAAAGAAATGCTGTATGGGGGCCAGCCCCATGGGCCGACTTGTTAAGTTTCTATGCTCCTCTTTGGTGGCCCAGGGTTTCACTGTTTGGATCCTGGGTGCAGACATGGCACCGCTAATCAAGCCATGCTGAGGTGGCGTCCCACATGCCACAACTAGAAGGACCCACAACTAAAAATATACAACTATGTACCGGGGGGCTTTGGGAGAAAAAGGAAAAATAAAATCTTTAAAGAAAAAAGAAAAGAAATGTATGAATCAGTAGTTGGAAAGGGGTGATCGAAAGAAGGAAAAGAGAAAGGAGAGGGTGAAATGAAGGAAGAGACACAAAATGTATTTGGAATCTCCCATGGGATAGGCATTTTTATATGTTTCACTCCATTTAGTTTTCATATTAACTGCTCCAAGCACAAATTATCTTAGGATATTTTTTCCTCATTTTTATATGAGGGTACTAAACAACATTTTGGAGAACACTCAGTTGATAAAATTTAAAGAGCCAAGGCTTGAGCCCATGTCTTTTGCTTCCAAATGCTGCCATGTTTAGGCTTTAGGAGGGAGGGAGTTAACAAAAAGATTTGTTTTAAATGATATTGAAAAAATGTCATTTGGTTGCTAAATTAGAAATATTAATTGTAACAATCATACATATTTATTGAAAGAAATGGGAAAAATTTTTTCTAAAATTTCCTGTTTGTTGCACTCTAAGAAGAAAATATTTGTACTTTTCTTGTTATGAATTGAAATGCATTTTTATATGTCTGACAATGACCTTTTTTGTTTCTGTTTACTCCATCTTTTAAAGGAAAGTCTGGAGTTGAAATGGAGTCTATCAGACATTGCTATAGATCCCTGTCAGAATCTTTTGGGTCCAAAGGAAAAGGATATAAATAAAATCATCACCATTATCACTACCCCATAGGAAGGTATTATCATCCCCATTTCACACGTGAGGAAAAAGCAATTTAGAGAAAATACCAATGGTCGCACATGTAGTAACTGGTGGGGCCAATAATTGAATCCATGGCTTATTCACACCAAAGTCAAATGAGTTCTGTCCCTTATACCATGTGGACTGTTTAATATATCTTCCATACATATCCTCAATACATATTTGTTGAATTCAATTAATATTTTATTTATGTACAAAGATCATTCTCATAATAGAAATGAAGACACGGAAGCATACTGTTAGTATGGACATAACAATAACAATATTTAACACTGGGTAATTAAGATGCCAAGTACTATTCTAAGCAAATTTTATCTCATTTAAGCCTTATACAACCTCAGAGGTAGATACTATTAAATATCTCCACTTTACAAATGAGAAACTGAGGCACAGGGTTAAGTAACTGGTCAAAAATAACACAGCTAGTAAGTGGTGGAATCAGACGTGAACTCAGGCAGTTTGGTTCTAAATTCTAAATCACCGTCCTACACTACCCTTCATTAGAATTTTAAAACTAAAAAGGGCTATCAATTTATACAGCCAAAAATCTCTTGTTCTACAGAAGAGGAAACTGAGAACAAGAAAAATGAAATAGCATGCCTGAAGGTTGGTCTCTCAGCTATTTATTGGCAGAGCTGATTAGAAACCAACTATCCTGAAGTCACATAGATTTATCTTATACTCTTCTTTCACCTGGCACTGTGTTAGCGCTCATCTATCATTTTGGAAAGGACAGCAAGGACTGTCTTTATATTGCCCACTGATCAGCACTGCATCCAGCACACAGTGAGTGTTGAATAAAAGATGATCAAATGATGGTCATATAATGGCAGAGCCAGAACTAGAAACCATGGCCAAGCTTACAGTAGTTTCACTTAATCATGCTGCCTTCTTTCTTTAATACTAAAACAAATGCTATAAAACTCAAGTTATTCACACCTGAATTTTTCTCGGCACGCGGATTATATCCATACTTCTGGAAAAACTCTCTTATTTTCATGATATCCATTGAATTTTTTTTCATCAGTACTTTTGTTGCCTTTATGAAACCAATGCTTTCTTGAGTTTCCAAACTTGCTTTATCAAGAAGAATACTGACATCACCCTTTTATGAGAGAAGAAAGTACATTATAATTTCTCTAACTTTTGACAATCTGTTTAGATTTTAAAAAGTGCCACATATAAATGATAAATTATTATTATAGGAGTGATACCTTTAGAGTCCGGACTTCTGAATGAAGGTCATGTAAAATTCTCAGTGGATAATCTTCAAAGTCTTCAATATGATTATTGAAAGGAAAAAGTACAATAAGGAAAAAGAATAGAAAATATGATTTAGTATAGTTTCTTAGAATTATAAAATCCTTATAGGTATTTACTTATAATTTATATCCTGTCAATCACAAAGAAAAGTGTTAGGCCTTTCTTTAAAACTTTAGTCCTACTCAGCAACTTTTTCCTTTCTGGTGAGAACCTTTTGGTCCTATTTTTAAAATCTTTGCCAATGGCAACACTTATGTTTTCTTCTAAAGGCTTTATTGTTTTGCTTTTTGCATTTAGAACTACAATCAATTGATTTTTGTATATGGCATGTGGTAAGGATCAAGATCCCTTCTTTTTTTCCCTATTAGTGTCCAATTAACCTGGCACCATTTACTGAAAAGACATTCTTTACCCACTGCACTGTCACCTTTCTTATTTATCAGTTGGTCATATATATAATGTAAAAGCAGTTTTTAAAAAAGGATTATATTTCTCTTTTCTAAAACATGCTTGTTTTGAAGATCTTCTCTTTCTACCTGTTAAAAGTTGACCAATTTTCACTAGGAAAATGCAAACCTAACCCAATGATATCCTATTTTATACACACTAGAATAGCTATAATCAAAAAGACAGACAACAACAAATGTTGATAAGGATGTGGAGAAATTTCAACCCTCATTCATTGCTGGTGGAAATGTATAATGGTGCAACCACTTTGGCAGTTACTCAAACAGTTAAACATAGGGTTACCATATGACCCAGCAATTCCACTTCTAATTGTGTAGCCAAGAGAACTGAAAACATTATGTTCACACAAAAACTTGCACACAAATGTTTACAGCAACACTGTTCATAATAGCCAAAAAGTGGAAACAATCCAAATGTTCATCAACTGATGAACAAACAAAATGTGATATATCCATACGAGGGAACATTATTCAGCAATAAAATGGAATGAAGTACCGATATATGCTAAGACATGGATGAACTCTGTAACATTATGCTAAGTGAAATGTCGGTCACAAAAGACGACATACTGTATGATTTCATTTATATGAAATGTCTCGAATAGGCAAATCTATTGACAGAAAGTAGATTAGTAGTTGCATAAGGCTAGTGCGATAGGTGAGGGTGGGATTATGGGGAATGGTTGTTAACAGTCACACAGGAAAAGTTTCCTTTAGGGGTGATGAAAATTCAAACTTATTGTGATGACAGTTGTGCAATTCTGTGAATATACTAAAAACCATTGAATTGTATCCTTTGAACAGTGAATTTTATGTTTTGTGAATTATACCTCAATAAAGATGTTTTTAAAAAGTCAACCAATTTAATGATTCATCACTATAATCATAAAAGGTGAAATTTTTTGTGATAATTTTCTCTAATTGTCACAATTCCATATTTTCTGTAATATATATGGGCCAAGAATTGAAAATTATTCCAACTTTTTCTTGTAAAGCTAAAAGAAAATGCAGAATTTGTGTACACAGGTAATACGTTGGTAAGAAGGTAAGTTAGCACAAGCTTTGCGGAAAGCAATTCACCTATATAGCAAGAATCCAAAAATGTTAACACAATTTTGTGTCTTATTGCATTATCTTAACTATATAAACAAAATCAAACAAAAACAAAGCAACTCTAAAAAGAAGAATGGTAGAAAAGCTACTAAAATATTAATAGAGGTATCTTCTGAAGGCAGAGTTACAGGACATATTTATTTTCTTCTTTCTACTTTTCCATATTTCAAATTTTTTGCCATGTACATACATTGTTTTTACAGTCACAAGAGTAAACATTTTTAAATGGCTGGAACACTAATCACAATATAATTATAGTAAGGAGTCTGTGTCTATAGGGTAAACTATTTTAAGGCACATTACAATTATGACATTTATAAAATAATCTCAAAATCTGAACTACTCTTGCAATAATTTTTAAAAACCTATAAAACGAAAGTTTTGTTGTTAGTGCCGTAGAGTGGATATTCCAACTCCTAGCGACCCTGTGGGACAGGAGAGCAGAACCTGGTCTTTCTGCGCCGTCCTCTCCCCTTCCCACGATCTATCAGACGATGCTCCGCTGCTATTCACAGGGTTTTCATGGCCTATTTTTTCGAAAGTGGGTGTCCAGGTCCTTCTTTCTAGTCTGTCTTAGTTTGGAAGCTCCGCCGAAACCTGTCCACCATGGGTGACCCTCCTGGTATTTGAAATACTGGTGCACAGCTTTCAGCATCATGGCAACAGCAGCCACCACAATGTGACAACAGACAGACAGACGGGTGTGTGGTTCCCTGACCAGGAACCAACCCGCGGCGGTGAGGGCACCAGATTTTAACCGCTAGACCACAAAATACAAAGGTCTGTAGTAGAGAATTTTGCTTCATTTATTTAAAAAACAAAAAACAACAAACCCCCTCCCCTCAGTAGTAAGTACTAGTGTTTGTGTTGAAAATATGGTTTGTTGGGAAAAATATAGACTTTTATTGCAACTATGGACCATTTGGGTGAAACAAAAGTCACTACACATGTAAAGAACATTGCTAAATAGCTGCATTTTAAAAAGAAAGTGTAATTTTGCTTATACTGTATTTTTATTGATAAACACACATTATATGTGACTTGAAAGCATATCATGTCTAAATTAGTGTATGCATTATGAGCTCAGTCTGTTAATTTAGATTTTTCTTCCTAAATGCCGCTGTTCCTCTTCGCAACATAATAACGTGCTACTTTCACTATTCAAGGAGAGTACTGTGGTTGCACACAGAACTAAAACAGTCATACTTGCGGGGTCATACGAGTAAGCAACGAAAAGGCGGCACTTGCGGCCCCTGGCAGCTGCGCTAACGAGAGGTCGAGCATCTTGATAGGTGTACCACCTCACCCCACAGCTCTTCCGAAGCGCTCCTCCCACTGCAGGCAAGTCACGTTTCCTGTGCGTGCACTGTCCCTTGTTAGTGCCCTCTGACACGCGCACCCCGGACGGCTGCGGACAGCGTGAGGGCCCCTCGCGCGCAAGTGCACCCAACGCCCGCAAGCCCACCCAACGCCCGCCTGCCTCACTCACCGCTTTCCTCTCCGTGCAGCGCTCGCTGCAGCCAGGCCGTCTCGCGGTCTAGGGTGATGGCCAGAGACCGCAGCTTCCCATGGAAGCTTCGGATCAGCTCCATGGATGAGGACTGTTCAGCAGGACCCCGGGCGTGAGGAAACACCGCCACTCGGATTCAGGGCCCGCCAGTCGTTTGAACTCTTGGCGCTGGAAGCGTCATTGGTCCCGCAGAATCGCACAAATCCTCTCTCGCGATAGCTGAAGTCTCGCGCGAAGGAGCCAAGAGGCTCCGCGCACCGGCCGCACTTCCGGCGTCGTGTGGGCCGGCGTGCGGGGCGCCGCGGGGCTCCTGAGGACCGCGCGTGGTGAGTGAGTGGGTGTATTTCGGCGCTGCTGGCGTCTGCTCCTTCGGCAGTCCACCCTGGGTGGGCTGACCGCGGCCTTCTGGGTTGGGGGTCGGGAGTCGGGGGTCGGGGGCGGTGCGCGTTCTCGGGATGGCGCGTGGCAGCGAGCGGAGTTCGCGCGCCTGCTGCCAGGTGCCGCGGCCGGCTCGTCGCCAGCCGTTCCCGGCTTCTGTCCCCTTCGACAGGCGCCATGTTCCTGACCGCCCTGCTCCGCCGCAATCGCATTCCTGGGCGGCAGTGGATCGGGAAGCACCGGCGGCCGCGGGCTGTGTCTTTCCACGCGAAACAGAACATGCGCCGTCGCCTGGAGACGGAGGCGGAGAACCATTACTGGCTGAGCGCGCCCTACCTCACGGCGGAGCAGGAGTTCGGCCACGCCGCGGGCCGCAGGGCGGCGGCCTTCGAGGCCATCAAGGCGGCCGGCGTGTCCAGGTTCCCCCCGCACAGACTTGTCGTCGACCAGCTCAGCCACCTCAACGTCACCAAGAAATGGTCCTAAGCCCGGTCAGCCCCCTTCGGCTCTGCCCGTCGGGGCTGCCCCTCTGTCCCCGGCTTGGAGCCGAGCGCGGAGCCTCCGGAAGCGCGTGCGCGTGCGCGGCGCCGCTCGGCGGGAGTTGGGCGTCCTGGCGGCGGCCGCGCGGAGGGCTGCGGGCTGCGGGCTGCGGGCCCCGAGCCCCGGGCCCCGAGCCCCGAGCCCCGAGCCTCAGAGCGGGCCTGCTGCTGGGAGCTTCGTCTTGCAATGTTAGTTTGCTTTCCATCTGTCGACAATGATGGCCTCATGTAAATGAAAAACTGAGCTTTTCCAGTTAAACTTACTCCTAAAAATAGCGGGGTTTTCTGGGATTTGCTACTTAAAGTGGACAGAATTGCTACATGAAGGTGTTTTCTAAGAAATCTTTATTCAGATATAATAAACAGACCATACAATTCATCAGTTGAAAATTGTTTGATTTTTCAAATAACCTTTTTCTGAAGATAGTAAAAATAGTCAAGCGCTTTACATTTGTTACCAAATACAGTAATCTTATCGCTTGGGACTATTTTACATGTGAGGAAACATTTCAGGAACTTGTCTAAAACCCCACTCCCAGTAATGAGAGCGACTTGGGTTTGAATTACTGTATAGTCCAGAAATCGTAACTTAAACGCTTTTAAGAGAAAATTTTCAAACTATGTAGAAGAAAAAATTCAATCCCTTACCCAGAGATAATCCTCATTCACGTATATTTTTTCTTTTAGTCATATACTTTTTGAAAATACATTGAGGTCACATGGATAAGTAGAATTTAGTGCCCAAAGCTCCCCATTTAAAGCTCGTGGTGCACGTTGCCAAATGGCTTTCCACGAAGGTAGTAAAACAGCAAGACTGATGTATGCCAATCTCATTTGCCTACACTGAATGTTTTCATTGAATGTTCTTTTCATTGACAAAAAATACCATGTTTTGTTAGTTACAGGGTTCACATTTTGAATATCTCCCACTGGTATGTGTAGGCTTTGGTGCAGACATTGATTTTTTTTATTTGTTGCACCTAACAGTTCCTGACACATGACAGTTGACTAACCAAGCTGAACTATGTTGTTGGTAGGTCATATTCTTGTTTAAGTACCTGGTGAATGCTTTTTATAGCTCACAGAAATGTCTCTGGTGCATATGGGCAACTTAGTATCTCTGAACTTTTATTTTCATACCTGGAAATGGTGAGCGCCAACACTGTTTAGGAGAAAGATGAGGAAAGAAGGCACAGGGGACGTGCTTAATACCACAACTACTTCTATTGCTCTGATCTCTGTATAACTCAGAAGCTGTCTGACTTTGGAGTTTGATAAAATAATGGTAACTTGAATCTCAGAGAAGCAGAAGGATATTAAAACCTTGAATCTGAAGAAATGGAAGGCAATTCATGAGGAGACAGGTGTTTTAATGCACAGTTAATCATATTTAATTTTTAAAACAATCTTGCGAAATAGATATCCCCACTGTACAAACTAGAAGCAAGCTCAGAAATGTCAGCAACGTTTCCACGTTCACACAGCTAATAAACTCTGTAAAGACAGAATTCAGGACTAGGTTTATTTGAAGACCATATTCATTTCAATATAGCACACTAACTACTATAAATAAAAGATTGTAGCTTTGTTTCAGTCACTTCTTGGCCAAGGCAACACTGTTGAAACATTTGACTTTTCTCCTTAAAACTCTGCAACTGTTACCACCACAGCCATCATACAGTTAATCTTTTTTTCACCAACAAGCAAAGCTCATTGCCACAGAACTGTTAATAATCACATGTGTAATAAAATATATCTGTGCCAACCTTGCATTATGAACGGTCCTTGACTTATATCTGTAATACAGCTCCTGGGGCTCTGTTTCAACCAGTTGTCCACTTCTCAAATATTTATAGAGGGTCTATCTTCAGTGAGACCTGATGCTATTGGTGTTAACCTCAAGGAGTTCACTGTTTCACTGAATAAAACATGCAGCATAAGTAATACAGTGTGATGATTGACTTCATGGATATAAGTACAGGTTGTAAAAAGAATCCAGGGAAAGGGCCGTTTATCACCCTTGCCTGAGGAGGCAAGAGAAGCTTCAGAAGAAGTGATCCTTGAGCAGATTCTTTGTTTGTCAAGCAAATGGGTGGCAGGAATTGCAGGCGGAAGTAACAGTCTAGTGATAATTCATGGAATTGCCAGTTGTTTAGTTGCAGTGTAGGGTACTTGGGAGTGGGGAAGAGAAGTGATAGATGATGAGGCTCAAGAGGTAGGCAGGGACCAGAACATGAAAGATCTTGTGTGACACTAAGTTTGGCTTTTGTCACATAAGTAACGGGGAGCCATTGAAAACTTTTAATTAGTTGAATAATGGAAAACACTGTGTTGGGCTGGCCAAGTGGCATAGTGGTTAAGTTGGTGCACTCTGCTTCAGCAGCCCTGGGTTCAGAGGTTCAGATCCCAGGCGTGGACCTACATGCCACTTATCAAGCCATGCTGTGGTGGTGTCTGATAGACAAAGTAGAGGAAGATTGGGAACAGATGTTAGCTCAGGGACCATCTTCCTCACAAACAAAACAAACATTGTGGAGAATGGCTTGGTAGAGGAAGAGACTGGGAATGGAGAGACCTGGTGGCTATTATAGTAATCCAGCTAGGTATTGAATTTGGATGGTGGGGGTGGAGAGAGTTTAACGGGTAGAATCAACAGAGGTTTGTGACCGTTTGTATGACTCCTAATTTTCAGCCTTGGATGTCTGGGTGGAGGGTGCTTTATGATTTATTTAGGATAATGCATTCACCTTCAGTGTCTTTGTCTCCCATGTATTCACTGGAAAATCCTCTGGATGAACTCTACCATTTGCCTTTTCTTGTTTGAAACCCACTTAACTGCTGAATATTGCTGTAGAAAAGCACATTGTTAGGGTTGTTAGTTTCTGTTTAAAGTTCTGGCCACAACCCCAATTCAGAACTCAACACTGCACAGCAACATTACTGTGTGTATTGGTTTGCTAGGGCTGCCGTAACAAAATGCCACAGGCTGGGTGGCTTCAACAAGAGATATTTATTTTCTCACCGCTCTGGAGGCTAGAAGTCTAAGATCAATGTGTTGGCAGGTGAGTTTTCTCTGAGGGTCATAGGAAGGATCTGTTCCGGGCCTCTTTTTCCTGCTTCAGATGGCTGCCTTCTCACTGTGTCTTCACCTGGTTGTCCTGCTGTGCTTGCACATACGTGGTATCAATTTTTCTTATAGGGACACCAGTTATATTGTATTAGGGCCCACTCCCACAGCCTCGTTTTAATTACCTCTTTAAAGACCTTATCTCCAAATATGGTTACATTTTGAGGTACTGGGGGTTAGGACTTCAACATATGAATTTGGGGAGAACACAATTTAGCTCATAATATGTTTCTCTGATGGGTGTAATTTTCTGTTCAGTAAGATGACTCTTACATTTTCTTCTCTCCAGAAGCTTTCTGCCTACAGGCCCTCCTTCATCATCACCCTGAGCTAGTGACCTAGCCTCATCTTTCACTGATAAAACTGAAGCCCATTGATATGAATCCCTTCATCTTCATAGCACCAAATCTACTGTATATGTACTCATTTTCTCTCCTTTGTTAAAATCAAGAATGTGTCCTTCATTTCAAATGTCATGCCTGGGTTCCAGTTTACAATGATGAATTGAGAACATAGGTTTCTCTTCCCTCTCCTGAAACCTTGGTCAGATGACAGTAAAAAGATTTTTTAAATTACTAACCCTTGACAAGAAAGGGAGAGAAAACAATAGACGAGATTTCAATGAATATTTTGGAAGAAAAAAAGAGAGATGTCTGACGTAATAAAGGGAAGAAAGTTGTAGTCTAAATATAGAAGAGAGACAAAGAGCCCCCCAAAAAGCTCCAATGGGAGGCACCTGGATGATGAACTCCCCCAAAGCTGAAGAGTAAAACAAGAATGAGAAAGGCATGGAACTAAAGATAGGAGAGCAGAGAAGGGAAGTACCAACACGACTGCTTTGAAGTCTCCAAGTCAATGGGTCCAGACTGGAGCAGAAAGATGAAGGATTCAGGAAGAGAGGTCTCCAGGAAAATAGTAGAAATTATGTGTTTGAGTTTATGGAGAATATCAATGATATACATATGGCAGAAATGTCCAAGCTTTGGAGAAAAATAATTCTTAGATACATGGAAAACCAGGCTAATGAAAATGAAAGGCAAGTATTAACAGGAGGAAAAACAATTACATTGCATAAGAAAGAAGCTGTGATAATAGTACACTATTTTGTAGCATTGAACAACATTTGCATAGTCATAAATGGTGTAAACACTATTTGATTTTTTAAATTGCGATAGTTATGTTGAGATGGGGGACGGGAAGTGAAAAGGTAGCTGTATGGGGGTAACTACCATGGTGGAAAACGCATGAATAAGGTCTAAAACAGATAAATCAGGAAGTAGTATCATACATAATAAAAGAAATGAAAAAATTATGTTGGATGTTCTGTTTCTGGAATTATGACAGACAAGGCCTACTCACTGAAAACAACTAAAAATGCTGGAATAGATTTTTAAATCAACCTTACCTTATTGAGGTATAATTTATATACTATCAAATTCACTTATTATCTTGTACAATTCAGTGAGACCTCAAATATGTAACCATCATAATCCTGGTATAGGAAACGCCCATCACTTAAGAAGGTTTCTTTTGCCTTTTCTTAGTCAATTATATCCCTCCTCAACCTCATTGCCCCACTCCTGCAAAAAATATATATATTTAAAAAACCTTGGTCCCAACTATTCATTGCTTTTTGATATTATACCTTAGATGTCTTTTTTGGATTTTTATATAAATTGAATAATAAGATATGTATATTTTTATAGGTAGCTTCTCTCCGCATAATGACTTTGAGATTCATCCCTGTTCCTGTGTAATAGTAGTTATTCTTTTTTCTTTTTTTCCAAGAAGTAGTTCAATATATGAATATGTCACAATTTGTTTATCTAACAATGTCCCATTGATGGATATTTGGATTGCTTTCAGTTTTTTGTTTTTATGAATAAGGCTGTTAATGAACGTTCCTGTACAAGTCATTGTATGGGCATATGTGTTCGTTTTTCCTGGTAAAAACCCAGGAGTTCAATTTCTGTGTTGGATAGAAAGTGTATATTTAACTTTTGAAGAAATTGACAAACTGTTTTGCAAAGAGGTTTTATCCTTTCTTAGTTCCACTAGCAATGTATGAAAGTTCCAGTTGTTTTGCAGTCAAATGCTCTGCCCCTGAGCTATACCGCCTTTCCAGTTGTTTTGAATCCTCTCCAATACTTGATATTGTCAGTCTCTTAAATTTTAGCCATTTGAATGATTATGTAACAGTACTTGATTGTGGTTTTAATTTGCATTTCCCTGATGACTGTTGATGTTTTCACATGTTTATCACCTATTCTGTATCTTCTTTTCTGAAGTGTCTGTTGAAGTTTTTTTTACCTATTCTATATTTGGTTGTTTGTCTTTTTATTAATGAGTGATAAAAGTTCTTTACTTTGGATACAAGTCCTTTGTCAAATATATGTTGAATGTTTAGAAATGAAAATGACAATGTGTGAGATGAAAAATACACTGCGTGGAATCAATAGCTTCATTAGAAATAGCAGAAGAAAAAATTAGTGAACTTGACGCAGAATCAGAGACTACCCAAAATGTAAAATGAAACAATGAAAAAAAAAAGATGAAAATAAATTAAAAAGGAATAAGTCATCTGTGGAACAACTTCAAGTGGCCTATTATACATTTAATTGGAGACCTCAAAGGAAGAGAGAGAGAAGCAGGTACACAAGAAATATTTATAAAATAGTGGCAAAAAATAAAAACAAAAATGTAATGAATTCTATAAACCTACACTCCCAACAAACAAAAAATATTAAGAAAACTAGACTAAGCACATCATAATCAAACTGGTTAAAACCAATCACGAGAAAATTTTAAAAGAAGTCAGAAAAAAGGGTAAATGTACAGAGAATTAAAGATAAGAATACAGTAGACTTCTTGTTGGAAACAATGCAAGCTAGAAGACAGTGCAATGTCACTTTTAAAGTACTGAAAGTTAAAAAAAAGAGCTGTCATCCCTAAAGTAAGCAAAAATCAATGATAGGAAACAGAAAAACAATGGAGAAAATGGATCTTTTTAAAAATCATTAAAATTGATAATCCTCTGGCCAGACCAGGAAAAAAGAGAAGACACAAGTTACCATCATCAAGAATTAGCAAGATGACACCAGAGAGTTTCTACAAATTTAAAAAAGATAATAAATATTATGAACAACTTTACGCCAATAAATTGGATAACTCACCTGAAATAGACAAATTCCTTGAAAGACACAAACTACCAAGCTCGCTTAAAAAAAGAAATAGATAACCTGAGTGGCCTTCTATCTGTTGAGTAATAGAATTTGTAGTTAAAAACCTTTCCACAAAGAAAAATCCAGACCCGAACAGTTTTCATTGGTGAATTTTACCAAGCATTTTTGGAAGAGATAACACCAGTTCTTCACAAACTCAAAGAAATTGAAGAGGAGGGACTACTTCCCAGCTCATTGTATGAAGCCAGTATTCCCCTGAGAACAACACCATGAAGACTTTACAAGAAAGTAAATCTACAGAATAATATCCCTCATGAACATAGATGAAAAAATTCTGAAGAAAATTTTAATAAACCCTGCAGTGTATAAAAACATTAATACCTCAAGACCAAAGGGTTATCCCTTGAATGCAAGCTGGGTTTAGCATTTACAAATCACTCTAATTTACCACATCAACATTGTGATCATCTCATTAGACATAGATAAAAGCACTTGACAACATCTAACATCCAACTCTGACAAAAATTCTCCAAAAAGTATGGTTAGAAGGAAACCCTTGACTTAACAATGTACATCTGTGGAAAACCTACTGCTAACATCTTACTTAATTCTGAAAGCCCTAATTATTTCTCATTAAGATCAGGAACAAGGTTAGGACATCTGCTGTCACCAGTTCTATTCAGTATTGTACTGGATGTTATAGTCAGTGTAATAAAGCACTAAAAAGAAATAAAATTCATCCAGATTGGAAAGTGAGAAAGAAAATAGTCCATTAACAGATGAAAATTTGTCTATGTAGAAAATGACAAAAATAGTAAGGTTGCAATTGTATTTTTATATACTATCAATGAACAATCAAATTGAAATTTAAAATGCCATTTCCAGTAGCATTAAAAATATGAAATACTTAGAGATAATTCTGAAAACAGATGTGCAATACTAGGACAGTGAAAACTACAAAATGTTTCTGAGAGAAAGAAATCTTAAAAAAATGGAGAGAGATTCTGTGTACATCGGTCAGAAGACTCAATATGATAACTATGCCAATTCTACCAAAGCTAATTTCAATGTAGTTTCAATGCAATCCCAATTAAAATCCCAACAGGCATTTTTTTCCCCAGAAATTGACTAGCCAATTTTAAAATTCATGTGGAAATTCAAAGGACTAGAATTGACAAAACAACTTTGAAATAGGAAACCAAATTGGGGGATTTACACTACCTGATTTGAAGACATTGTAAAGCTACGGTAATCAACAGAGTGTGGTGTTGACACAAAGATAGACAAATAGATCAGTTGAATAAAATGGAGAGTCCATAAACAGACCCACACATGAACAGTTCATCAATTTTCAACAGAAACACACAGGTAATTCAGTGGAGAAGGGATAATCTTTTCCAAAACATGGTGCTGGAACAGATGGGTATTCACATGCAAAAAAAAAAAAATGAACTTTGATCTGTATCTCATGCCATATACAAAATTAGCTCAAAATGGATCATGGACTAATTGTAAAACCTAAAACATATATAAAAATTCTCATAGAAAAGATGGGGGGGGGAATCTTTGTGACTTTGGGTTAGGCAAAGATTTCTTAAATATGTACCAAGATCATGATTTATAAAACTAAAATATGATAAGTTAGACTTCATCAAAATTCAGAACTTCTGTTCTTTGAAAGACACTCTGTTAAGAGAATGAAAAGAAAAGCCAAAGACTGGAAGAAAAATATCTAATAAAGGACTCATATCCAGAATATATAAATCATTCTTAAAATGCAATAATAAGATAACCTAATTTTTTTTAAATGAGTAAAATATTTGAACAAATACTTCATCAAAGAAAATAAATGGATTGCAAAAAAGCATATGAAAAAGTGCTCAACACCATTAGTCATCAGGGAAATGCCAATTAAAACAACCATGAAATACCACTACATATCCATTGGAATGTCTAAAAATTTAAATGACTGACAATACCAAGTGTTATGAAGGATATGGAGCACCTGGAACTCTTATATACCACTGATGGGAATGTAAAATGGTGCAACCACTTTGGAAACAGTTTGGAAGTTCCCTAAAAAGTTAAACACACAATTATCATATGACTCAGCCATTCTACTCCTGGGTATTTACCTAAGACAAATGAAAGCCTGTGTCCATCAAAAAGACCTATACCTAAATGTTCATATCAGGTCAATTGTAATAGTAAAAAACTGGAAACAAGTCAAGTAACTTTCAACTGATGAGTGGATAAACAATTTGTGGTATATCTATGCAAATGAATAAAAATGAATGATCTGATAAACACAGTAACGAGAGAATCTCAAAATAATTATGCTGAGTGAAAGTCAGATGACCCACTAAAGTACATTCTATTTACATAAAATTCTAGAAAATGCAAAATAAGCTATAGTGGCAGATGAGTGGTTGCCTGGGTTTAGGGAGGCATGGGCAGGGAGATGCAGGAGGGAGGGCGCACACACTGGCATGAGGAACTTTTACAGGTGATGGATATTTTTGTTATATTGATGTGGTGATTTCATGGCTGTATATATATGTCAAAACGTATCAGAATGCACATTTTTATGTATGCTCATTCTATGGTATGTCAATTTTTCCCTAATAAAATTTTAAAAATTGCCAGATATTTCCTAAAGTGTTTTAAAGCAATTTACATTCCTACCAGCAATGTATCAGAGTTACTGTTGCTTATGCTTTTTTGACAACACTTGGAGTTATCAGTCTCTTTCATTTAGCAATTTGGCGGGTTGGGTGCTAGTATCTATTTGTGGTTTTACTTTGTGCTTCTCCGATGACTAATGATGTTCAGCATGTCAACACACATCTTGGCTATTTGTGTAGCTTCTTTTCTGAAGTATCTATTCAAGTCTTTTGCCTGTTTAAATGTTGATAAGTTATAGTTTTTAAAGTATATATTCTGGATACAAATCCTTTCTTAGAATGATTTTGTGACTATTTTCTCATAGACTGAGGCTTGTCAATTCATTTTCTTCAGTTTTTTGGTTAGAATTTGTCAATTTTGACAGTCTATCATTTGTTTTGGGTGGGAGGTATTGCTTTATATCCTAAAAAATCTTTACCTGAACCAAATAATGAAGCCATTCTTCTATGTTTTCCTCTAAAAGCTTTTTAGCTTTAGCTTGTATATTTAGCTCCAGGGTTTGTCTCCTAGTCCTTTGGGGTTAGTATGAGATAGGGATCAAAGTTCATTTTTGTTTTGCGTTTGGATACTCTGTTGGTTCAGTACGGTTTGTTGAAAATATCCCCATTGAATTGATTTTGCATCTTTGTTGAAAATAGACTATGTGAGTGTGGGTATATTTCTGGACTCTATTCTGTTCCATTCGTTTGTTTATCCTTAAGCTTATATCACACTGTCTCAATTATTTTAGCTTTAGAGTAAATTTTGAAGTCAGATAGTGTAACTGCTACAGCTTTGTTCTTTTTCAAAGTTGTTTTGGCTCTTCTAGGTCCTTTGTGTTTCCATATAAATTTTAGAATCAGCTTCTTAGTTTCTTAAAAATAAAAAAGCCTGCTGATTACAATTGGTGTTGTACTGAACCTATAAATAAATATGGGGGAGAATTGACATCTTGAAAATACGGAGTCTTCCACTCCACTAATATATCTGTTCATTTGTTTAATCTTTGTCTCAGCAATGTTTTGTAGTTTTCTGTGTAGAAAACTTTCATTTCTTTTGTTCAACTTAGTATAGCTATTATATGCATTTGATACTATTGTAAATATCTATATAAAATTTTTTTGTTTGTTACTAGAATATAGACATACAATTCATTTTTATTTTATTATTTATTTATTTAAAGATTTTATTTTTCCTTTTTCTCCCAAAGCCCCCTGGGACATAGTTGTGTATTTTTAGTTGTGGGTCCTTCTAGTTGTGGCATGTGGGATGCCATGCCAGCATGGCTTGATGAGCGGTGCCATGTCTGTGCCCAGGATCAGAACAGGTGAAACCCTGGGCCACCAAAGCAGAGCACACAAACTTAACCACCCGGCTACGGGGCCAGCCCCCTAACAATTCATTTTTATATTGACCTTGTCCTCTGAGCCCTGGCTAATCTTTGCTTATTAGTTATAGTAGTTTTCATTGTTACTGATTCCTTGGAATTTTCTAATGAATCATCATCTGGAAATAGGGGCAGTTTTACTTTTTCTATTCTTTACGCATTTCACTTACTCTCCTTGCCTTTTTTTTCTGGTGAGGAAGATTGGCCCTGAGCTAACATCTGTTGCCAATCTTCCTCTTTTTTTTTTTCTCCCCAAACCCCCACTACATAGCTGTATATCCTAGTAGTAGGTCATTCTAGTTCTTCTGTGCAGGATGCCACCAGAGCATGGCTTGATGAGTGGTGTGTAGGTCTGAGCCCAGGATCCAAACTGGCGAACTCCGGGCCGCCGAGGTGGAGTGCGTAAACTTAAACACTCAGCCATGGGGCCAGCCCCTATTCTTTCTTTCTGATGTTGCAGGAATTCTTATTGTATCATTTCTTTTCTGTCTAGCCATTCTTTTGGGGTAGGTCTGTGATAATGAATTTACTTAATTTTCCTTTGTCTGAGAAAGTTTTGATTTCCCTTTCTTTCCTGGACAATATTTTCACCAGATATAGGATTTTCCATTGACAGTTCTTTTCTTTCAGTGCTTGAAAAGTGTTTTGCCACTTCCTTTTGACCTGGTGTTTTCAGATGAGAAATCCACTGTCATTCAAATGGTTTTCTCCTGTAGGTAGGGTGTCATTTCTTTCACTGCTTTCAGGAATTTTTTCCTTTGTCTTTAATTTTCAGAACTAACTGGGTCTTGGCTTTGATTTCTTTGTATTTATTCTGTTTGGGGTTGACATAGCTTCTTGAATCTGTAGGTTTATGTCTTTTGCCAAATATGGGAAATTTTCAGCCATGTTTCTTCAAATACTTTTTCAGCCTCACACTTTTTCTCTTCACCTTCTTGAAGTCCAATGACAAGAATGTTAGACCTTTTGTTGTAGTCCCACAGGTCCTCGAGGCTCTGTTCTCCCCCACTGCCTCTGGTTTGTTTTCTTTCTGTTGTTCAGATTGGCTAATTTCTATTGCTCTATCGTCAACCTCACTGAATGTTTCTTCTGTTCCTTCCATTTTACTGTTGAGCCCATCTGTAAGTTTTTAATTTTGGTTATTGTATTTTTCAGTTCCATAACTTCCATTTGGCTCTTAATTATATCTTCTGTTTCTTTGCTGAGACTTTCTGTTTTTCATTTGTTTCAAGCATGTTTGTAGTTTCTCATTGAAACATTTTTATGATGGCTGCTTTAAAATTCTTGTCAGATAATTCCAACATCTCAGTGTTGGTGCCTATTGTATTTTCTCATTCAATTTGGGCTTTTCCTGGTTCTTGGTATGATGATTGATTTTTTATTGTATCCTGGACAGTTTAGGTATTATGAAAACTTGGGTCTTATTTAAATCTTCTGTTTTAGCAGCCCTCCTCTGAGACTGTCCCCACGGGGGTCGGGGGGGTGGCTATCTCATTTCTGCCAAATGGGTGTGAAAGTCCAGGTTTTGCATTTGGCCTCCTCTGAGACTCCAGTGGGGAGAGAAGGTACCTCATTACTGTTGGGCAGAGGTGGTATTTTGAAATCACCAGTATGTCTTCGCTGACAACACCTCTGGTTGTTGCCTCATTATTGCTCCCCCATAGTCTCTCATGTAACTGTGGACGGGGTGAAGGCAGTTTCATTATCCTTGGATGGTGGTCAGAGTTCTACATGTTTAGTTCTGCATTTGCTGCACAAGACGAATTTTGGTATTTTGTGTTTTCATTATTGTTCAGTTCAAAATATTTTCTGATTTCCTTTGTGATTTCTTTTTTGACCCATTAATACTTAGAAGTGCTATGAAAAGACAAATCCTTCCTGAATTTCTCAGTGTTCTTGCAAAGTCTTGGCTTCCTGAGCTGTGAAAATGATCTGTTAAGATGCTTGCTTTTAATTCCCCTAAAAACACTAGATTTTCAATATCACTTTGCAGCCATTTGTCCTCTAAAGGTAGAGCTAATTACTGCCATCCGAAGAATAATACATCTTCTGTTATATCCCTGGGAGCCAAATGGTTACATTCCAAAGGAGGGACCTAGGCTAATGACAAGGGTGACTGAGTAACCCAGAGACCTCAGGAGTGATTTTGAGCATTATCTTCCTATGTGTTTATATTTCAGAGAGAAAATCCTGAATTATAAACTCAGGCACTAGTCTTCCTCTCCAGAGAGATTTATTTACATTCCAAAGAGTAAGGACACAGGATCCTTTCTCCTTTCTTAGGCGGAGGGGTGGATATTCCTACTTCTATATAAGTGGACAAATTCATATTCTGGGATTCCTTTCCAACAGTACAATCCCACCATACATGTGTAAGTTTATGGAGTCTGGCTTTTACTGCATTGTCTGCAAGGTGTAGGCATGGAGGACTGACACTGTAATGTTACTCTGGCTCTTCTTGATGTGAATTAGTCTGATCTCTGGCCAAGGTGACTGTTGTTTCTGCTAATTCCTCTATATAAATATGTAACTGTGCAAGTAGATTAGCATCTTAGACCCTTCACTTAACAAGCGTGTCTATTTATTTCCAATAATTTAGGCTTTTCTAGATATTTTATTGCTGTTGACTTCTAATTTTATTCTGTTGTGGTCAAAAAACAGTTAAAAATATTTCAGTCTTTTGAAATTTGCTGAAATTTGTTTAATGGTCCACCATGTGGTCTGTCCTAAAAGTGTCCCACGTGTTAATGAAAAGACTGTGCATTCTGCAGTTAATGGGTGTTGGGTTTGCCGGGTGTCAGTTAGGTCAAGATGGTTGATAATGTCATTCAAATGTTTTTACATTCTTACTGATTTTTGATACAGCTGTTTTATCAATTATAAAGAGGGGGATTTTAAATGTTCCAACTTTGACTCAAGGTTTGTCTGTTTCTCCTTTTAGTTCTCTTTTTACATGTATTTTGAAGCTTTGTAATTAGGCAAATATACAAGTGTTATTCCTTCCTGAAGTACTGATCCTTTATCATTATGAAAGTATTTTTTTCTGATGGCTAATATTTGCATTATATTTTTTTCATCCTTTTACTTTTAACTTGTTTGTGTCTTTGCGTTTAAAATGGATTTCTTAGAGACAGCATATAGTTATATAATGGGGTCTTACTTCTCTTTAAATAATTTGATCTGACATCCACTGCCTTTGAATTGTAGTGTTTATACATTTACATTTAAGTTAGGAGTAAGGTCTGCTATTTGTTCTCTATTAGCCTCATTTTTTGTGTGTGCGTGTCAGTTCTTTTCTTAACTTCTTTTGGGTTAACAATTCTTTTTCCTTCTTCATACCTTAGCTTGAAAATGGACAGTTTGCCCATGTGAAAGTAATCTGTAGGAGCAGCACAATAAAGATCACACATATTATTAAATGTTTCGTGTTAACTTTATTTTTAATCACAATCTTAAATTACTTTTAAATTATGTTCAATAAATTATCCCTGACTGAAATCAAAGACTCATCTGTGGTGTTAGTACGATCTTGACAGCCTCAGGACACGTGGGGCTGATTCCTGCCAGGCAGCTTTATCTCCACTCTTGAGGGAGGTTTTTTATTGACTGTGCTCTTCATTTATTTTGACAACTAAAGTTTGTTAAAATTTCTGAGAAGCAGATGTTACTCTGTATTTATTTTAAAGCCGTAGGAATTTAATTGAGCTGACTGCTGTGATGCTGAGATTTCATTATTTAGAAAGGGAGGTGACAAATTCATGGTAGTGAATCTTACATGAATTCTTACAGCCTCTATTCCAGCTGTTTAAAAACCACTACTGACAAGCACTTATTGGTCACTAAAATAATATAAAAGTAGCACATGCTCACTGAGAAAAAAATTCTAAACAGTGTACAAACATGTGGAGAAAGAACTAAGGTTTCCCCCCCGTCTGCCCACTTCCACTCGCCCTCCTTGCACCCAGGGTAAGCAGCACTAACAATTTGGTATCCTTCTAGATAGTTTTCTATGTATATAAAAATTACATACATACATATATTTACACATATGCACGTGTGTATAACATATACTTTTAAAAAATGGAATCATACTATACACTTTATTCTGCAATTTGCTTTTCCCCCCCAACTTTTTATTTTCAAATATAGATCCACAGGAAGTTGCAAACAAAAAAAGTACAGGGAGATCCAGTGTATCTTTCACCGTTTCCCCCAATGGTAACATCTTGCTTTCTTGCTTAACTATAGTACAATATCAAAAGCAGGAAATTGACCTTGGTACAATCTACAGAGCTTATTTCAATTTTACAGTTTTACATGCACTCACTTGTTTGTGTGTATATATAGTTTTCTGTGCAATTTTGTCACATGCATGGAATTGTGTAACCACCACCACAATTAAGGTACAGAACCGTGCTATCGCCACAAGGCTCACTCATAACTATATTCCCCTTTACAACTATATTCCCCACTTCCCACCCCCTGGCAACCACTAATCTATTCTCCATGTCTATAATTTTGTTATTCCAAGAATGTTATATAAATGGAATTATTTATATTGGCTTATTTCACTCAGCATAATTCTCTTGAGATCCATTTGAGTTGTCGCATGTGTCAATAGTCTGAACTTGCTTTTCTTCACTCAGCAATCTATCATGGATCTTCCTCGTCAGTTTATGTAGATCTACTTCTTTTTATTTAGAAGATGCATGAGATTGCAGAGAATGGATTTATCCATTAATTATTTAACATCTTTTAATTGTGGACATTTAGTTTGTTTCTTTGTCCAGTCCCAAATAATGCTGCCATGTGTATCTGTGTACAGCCCTATCTCTCTCTCTGTATCTATATCTGTATTCCTCCAAGTGGAACTGGGGTCAATGGGTAGGCACTGGTATTGCCAAAATACTTTCCAGTAAGACTGTACCAATTTACACCACCACACTCACGCTCTTAGACAGAACGTACTACTGAACTTTTTTTTTCCTGTTTACTCTCCTTGTAAACAAAGATTATCTTTGATAATATGTGGTTGCAGTAGAAAATTTAAACAATAAGAGAAAGTAAATTACCCTAAGGTCTACCATCCAGAAAGTACTACTGTTAATATTTTGGTATACATCCCTCCAAATTTCTATGTCTGCATAGTTATTGTTTCACATGTAGGGAATTACAGTATTCGTTCCGAAACTATTTACTGAGCATCTACTACAGGTCTGGCTCTATTATAGGCACTGGGGTATAATGGTAAATGAGAGAGTGTTACAAGCTTTTCCCACAAAGAACTTGGTCTTTTTGCTTCTTGTCTGGTTTTTATTTTTATGTATATGAATACACATATGAATATATGAATAGAAATATTCATGTAATATATAACATACAGGCAAAACATGAAAGATCCCTTCGCCACCAGTCCACTTACCACTCCCCCTTCTCCCACCATGTTGGTGTTTCCTTGCAGTCTCCTTCAATGCTTTTATAATGTTTATTTTTATCCTCAATTTTTAGAATAATATGTGCTTATCATAGAAAAAAAAAAGATAAAACAAATCCACTTAAAATCACAAAACCAGAGCACAGTATCCAGGATACTCCTTATATGACTGAGATCATACATGTGGGTTTGCACCTGCTTTTTCATTTATCATGCATAATTCCCTACGTCAAAGTCCAAAAGCACTGGTATTTCTGTTAGTTTGAGTTAGCATTACCCCCAGTCACTAAAGAAAGGGAGTCTAGCAGTCTCTGGAGGCAAAACATTTCATCTTAAAAACAGAAAACAGCATCAGGCCTATGGAAATATTTCAATTAAAAAAGCTTCTCTTGAGGCCGGCCCGGTGGCACAGTGGTTAAGTGCGCAGGTTCTGCTTTGGCGGCCTGGGGTTTGCCAGTTCGGATCCCGGGTGTGGACATGGCACCACTTGGCAAGCCATGCTGTGGTAGGCGTCCCACATATAAAGTAGAGGAAGATGGGCACAGATGTTAGCTCAGGACCAGTCTTCCTCAAAAATAAGCTTCTCTCTTAATAATCAGTATAAAAAAGACATTAAGCAATAAAGCACAGAATATATAACTGAATGCTTGTAAGACATCATTATTTAATCTATACTACTAGAGTATTAGCAATAAAGCGTGTTTTCCATTTCACTGTTTCATGATGTCTCTACATAGTACAGTGTATAAAATGCGGGCATAGCTCGATCTGCAGCTACAATCTAACCTGATCGCACTGCATAACTCTGCCCCCATGCCGTCTCTTCCCTCACCCACAGACCAGTGGACAGGCACTGAATGTGCACTTCTCAAAGGTGGTCTAACTATTCCACCTATAAAATGTTTTTCCAATTTCATATAAAATTAAACAAAAATATTTATAAAATGTTATTCTACTATCTATAACACGTCTTCACCTCAAAACATCTAAAATCCCCAGATGTTTCAAAACAAGGAAATTAATTTCATCCACTACAAACAAAAGCATGTTAAGGAAAATACACATATGGAACTAAGTATAATTTGGAGTATTTTCTAAAAACGCACAGACTGGCATAGAACCTTTCCTTTTATACTTTCTGTTGTAACTTTTCCAGTAAAGAGTTCATAAATGTGATGTAGCTCAAAGAGACGGATTAACAACATCAGGTCCAGAAGACAGTCCTTTTCTATAAACCCCACCAAAGGACACTAGGTTTTGAATTTAACAACCCCCAAAAAGTATAAAAAAACGTTATTTTACTATTTGTAACAAATATCTTCAAAGCCTCTAGAAAGACTAGATGTTAAAATATGGACCTAAAATGTTCACTCCACACACAGCTGTTTGGAATAAAATGCATAGTACATAATGGTTATAATCTGCAAGTGTCTCCTAAATATGAATATTTTGGCAAACTCTTTCCTTCTTACTTTTTTATCTTCCCCACCTACCTAAGGGACAAATAGAGGCAGGTTGTACTACAGAGATAGAGTAAGAATTTCACTTCTTAAAAGTAATGTTTATAATTATTTCTCATGGGACCCCGTGGCTGAATGGTTAAGTTCACATGCTCCACTTTGGCAGCCCGGGGTTTTGCCGGGTTCAGATCCTGGGCGAGGACTTAGCACGGCTCATCAGGCCACGCTGAGATGGCGTTCCACAGAACACAACCAGAAGGACCTACAACTAGTATATACAACCATGTACTGGGGGGCTTTGGGGAGAAGAAGAAGAAGAAGAAAAAGAAAGATTGGCAACAGATGTTAGCTCAGAGCCAATCTAAAAAAAAAAAATTATTTCTTATGAATTTAACCAAAAGTGTGTACAAAAATGTATCTACTAACTATATTTGTCATGAAATTAGGACATGCACTTTTCTATTATATACACTACATATACAGCAACATTAGAGTGAATGTGTATAATTCCCTTCTCTCCTTCATCTACTCAGTGAAAAGTACAGATAAACGTATTTTCAGAGCGGCTGAACATTTATATTAGAAATACAGCCTCTTTAAGAATACTGAAAATATTAACCGTATTTTACTACATCTACTTTTAACATATGGTGAGCACGTCTAAATGTCTAGAAAAGCTAGATATTTTAATTAAGGACTTCAGTTTAATCAGTATATACACTACATATACAGGAGTCCTGAGTAACAATGCACATATGGAAAAATGGTCCTAACATGCACATTCTGGGAAGGGTCCCCCTCCCTCACTGCCTTCTGCCCTCCCCTCCAACTCTGGAAACAAACGTGGACATGAGCCCAAGAAGTGATGCAGAGATTGCATTTCCAAGTCATTTCCAGATCATGTTTCTCTCCAGTGAATTTTAACAGAAAGATGATTACAAAACAAGTAGTTTTTCTAATTGTACTTTTAGCATTCATTGACTTCTCTGCATCTAGAAAGGCTAAATGTTGCAAACAAGGGCTTGAAGTTTATTTTAAAAGGCTGAGGAAAAAGCTTACAGTGGCTTGTCCATATTATATGCACAGGTTTATAGCTGGTACATCTTCCAAACAGGTGGTCGTCATTCCGTGTGGCCAAATGAGGCGCATCATAAGCCCGAGATTTTGCTCTCTGTACCAAGAACACCCAGAGGCCCCTGTTGGCCTGCTGATGTCCTGGGCTCTCTCAAGGGTGGCCTGGGCCTGGCAAAGTTGGGCCTGAGGACTTTATCTCACCATTTCAGCTTGGGGGTGGGGGGGTGCCCATGTGCCCCCAGGGGCTTGGAAGTGTCAGGGGCAGCTGCTGCCTCACTCCTGGCTCAGCCCTGGAAGGCAGGGCTGGCTGTGGCAGCACTCGCCCATCCTCTGGAGCAGGTGCTCAATAAGTAGGCTGTTTTAACACACACATACAAAACATGTACTGTTAACCCCTAAGTGGGATCATACTATCTATGTGGATTGCTGCAATTTGATTTTTTTCACTTAATGTCCTCAAGATAATTCCCGTGGAGATACTTCAAGTTTTTATGAATATAGCTATACAAAACCTTCTTTTAAATGGTTTCATTGTAGTCTCTAGATGAGAGTAACAGAATTTAGCCAATTTCCTATTGATGGACATTGGTTTTCCTTATTTACTGCTTTGAAAAAAGTCTCAGACAACTAGCCTTATGTTTAGGAAAAAACTCAGCTTTCTTTCTTTCCATATAGGGAAAAACCCAGTTGTTCCCTTCCATACTTCTCTCCTGTGTGTCCACTTTACTACTCACATAGAACACTTCTTGTCACCAAACGTGTGGAGGTCTTTCCCCATACCAAGCAATTCTCTGCAACACCAGCTGGATGTCCTACAAGTCAACTCAATCCTGACGCTGTCTACTGGAGCCAGCGGCAGATCCCCAGGTTAAGGGCTCAGTCCCACGAGACTGCCCTCCACTTCAGATGCCAATTGCAAGGAGCAGGTCCCCAGGTTACCTATAACTTTTGTCTGATTTGGCTACAAATTGCAGGTTCCCACAACCCGCTCCTCAGGTTTGATTAATTTACTAGAGCGGCTCACAAAACTCAAGGGAACATTTGTTTGCCGGTTTATTAAAGGATAACGGATACCGATGAACAGCCAGACGAAGAGACACACAGGGTGAGGTCCGGGAGGGTGCTGAGTGCAGGAGCTTCCGTCCCCGTGGAGTTGGCTGTGTTGCTCTCTCGGTGTGGATGTGTTTGCCAGCCTGCAAGCTCTCCGAACTGCCTATTGGATTTTATGGAGGCTTCCTCACTTAGGCGTGATAATTATTAACTCCATTTCCAGCCCCTCTCCCTTCTCTGGAGGATGAAGGTTGGGGCTGAAAATTCCAAGCTTCTAGTCATGGCTCTGTCTTTCTGGTGACCAGCCCCCATCCAGGAGCCATCCAGGAGCCCACCCAGAGTTGCCTCAATAGAACAAAAGATGTTCCCAGTGCTCTTCTCACTTAAGGAATTTACAAGGGCTTAGGAGCCCTGTGTCAGGGACAGGATCAAAGACAAATATTAGAACAAGAGATGCCCCTAGTGCTCTTATCACTTAGGAATTTACAAGGGTTTCAGAAGCTCTCTGCCAGGCCTGCACTGGGGACAGAGACCAATATATATATTTTCTATTCTCTCACAGCTTATATCCTTATCCCCATAGAAATTCCTGAGTGGGGTTGCCAGGACAGAAGTTATGCACAGTGAAACTTTGACACATACAGCCAAATTACTTTTTAGTAAATTTAAGCCATTTTACACTCCCACCAAAAATGCTTCTTTGCCCACATTCTCAGCAACACTGGTTATTGCTTATCTCAGGCAAAAATAATCTTATTGCTGTTTTCACTTCTACTTCTTTGACTAACGAAGCTAAACATCTTTTTACACAGCTATTGATCATTCTCATTTCTTTTGTGAATTTCTTCTTGTTCTACATCTTTTTTTTTTCCTATTAGTGGTTTTGTTCTTAAGTTTTCATGTACTCGAATCTGTTTTCATGATGATCAGCATTATGACTGCTTAGAAATACCTTTCCTCTCTCACTATAAAATCCTTTCCCTACGTTTTCTTGCAGCACCTTTCTATTCTCAGTTTTTAAGTCCACGAACCATCAGAATTAGTTTTGATGTAAGATGTGAATGACAGAAGCAACTCTATTTTTTCCCAAATGGCGAGCACACTGGTCCAGCATCATATATCATATAATCTGTCTTTCCCCCACTGACCTATAGAATGTCTAAAGCACTGTTTTTCTTTTTTAAAAGTAATATGTGCCTGTACATGGTATGAAAATAAAAAAGTATGAAAGGGCACACAGTGAAATGTAACTTATTACTGACCCTAATTTTCCTCTCTGGAGGCAGCTCATTAACAGCTCATTGTGTATCCTTTCAGATACTCTATTGCACGCGTAACTGTAAATGCGGGTGGGACATTTATGTTGTTTCTAGTCTTTTGTTGCTTCAAACAGTACTGCAATGAATATCGTTATATATAGCGCTCATCATTCATAAGTAAATCTATAAAGTTCCTGAAAGTAGAACCTGAAAGCTCAAAGAACACGGGCATTTGAAAACTTGGTGATGTCCAATTGCTCTCCAGATACTACACCATATATTTATACCTCTACTAAAACGTGTGAAAGTTTGACTAATATCTTTCAAGTCTGGGGGGTTATAGCCTCTGGGGCCCACTTTTCTGAGGTCTTAGGCAACAGAACCAACAACAAATCTAATGGACACGAAATTCATGACTCTGATTCTTTTCTGAACTTCATTGTTCATTCTGTGGGTAGCTAGTACAAAAAACTCCTCAAGAATTTGTAATCTAGTGAGTTGACTTGAAAGCGTGTGTAACTAACACACGGCTAAGTGCAATCAGTACTGGGCAGAACCGCAGCACTCCAGGCAGCGCAGAGGGTTCAGCCGGTTTGGAGGCCGCGGGGAGAGCGAGGGAAGAACGCTACTGGAGCTGGAGGCCCTGGATGGAAAGCAGCTCACGCGAGAACGGCGGGAGGAGACCTTCGTGGTTGAAGAGCAGCACACAACGAATTAAGGAGTAGAAAGAGCACTTGAATCCTCTCTGTCAGATGGAAGGCACTGATAGGGAGGGGTTAAAGTTAACTTCACGACATTGTGAAAACACCCACAAACCTGTTACACTGTAGAAACTAAATGTTAGTTCTCATCCCTCTAGATTCTGGGACACATGAGTGAGTAAAACAGGTACAAGAAGCCAACGTCACTCACCTTTCCAGTGCTTCTGAAAAGCTAGCTTATGAGAAACGAGATGCTATTTTCTGGCCATGTGATGTCATTAGTCCTACTCTTTGGGTGTCAAAGTGGCCTTTTGGCCACTTAGTAGTTAATCCTCCTCCCTGCCCCAAACAGTACTCTGAACGAGCCAAAGGAAGGCTGCTTCATCTCTACTGGCATCTACTGGTTCCTGCAAATACTTTGAAATTTTCCTCACCTGAAAACTGGGAATCACAGATCATAATCAGTAGCCTCAAATATCAAAACTTCGTCCCTTTTAAGAGAATAGGAACACAAATAACATAAAAGAATTCTACAGAGGGAAAATCTATTATTCAGCATTTTGACAACCACAATTTTACAACTTTTACACTGTTTTGAAGGCACTTACAATCCTAAAGTGACTTCTGAATTGAAAATTAAATTATGTTCAGTAAAAGCTAAGTTAAAACCTTTCTGAATAAAGCAGTCTATACCTCTAGCCGAGGTAAACTACAATGGTGTTGCACCCCAATAATACCTGTCTTAGATGTCGTTACCCCAGATTATTAGCCAAATCTCTTTCTCTCAACACTCTTTTACCAGATTTTCAAGATGACCAAAAAAGTTCCTCTCTCCTTTGGTAAATACCACTTTATAACAACAACAACAAACTGTTAAAATACAGGACTTTATTTGTTTATTAATAAAGTAAATTATTATGATTTTTGAAAAAAAAGTTTAAAAGTGTCCAGCCTTCATGTTAATGTAGGTTAGGCCATCCAAAAGACAAAGCAAAGAGCTAACATTAAGTCATGGTCCAGAGTCAGACTTATGAGAAACAAACACAAGACCGGTGGCACTTGATAAGTAAAGACAACCAAAGTAAACTCTATTTCAAATTTGTTTATATAAAAGCATATTAAAGATCACTTTAAAATAGTGTCCATATTTTCTTTTAAATGGGCATAGACTCATCTGCAATCATGTACAAATATAGTAAACTTGCCTGATAGCTTTCTTAAGCTTTTAATACAAATACAATTCCTTGCTTCTTTATGCAACCCAACAAAATAATACAAAGTGAAGTCGTTAGAAAAATATGGACCTTTCTGAATCTATATTGCATTTTTAATTGGAAAATACAGTTCAGATCATATGAAACATGGATTTCAGGTTTATATATTACCTATATCTTGCAGATTATTAGATATGGTATTTATTTTGGCTGAAATGCAAAAATATGATTAATTTCTTAATAACAGATTAGTTAAAAATACTCCCCATTGATAGCAGTGCTAGTCCTAGAACAAAGTGTAAGTGAAGCATATTTGTAAGTCACTGTCTACTCAGTGCCCCAAATACGCAGATCCTAACATGAAGCCCTTAATAGACATTTGCTTTAAAGATTACTGAATGGAAACTCACGTCTGATAAACTTTAATTCACACAATCCTGTAAACATAGTCAAAATCTGTTTCTAATAGAAATAAAATTCAAGTAAACATTGCGTATTTGATTTAAACTAATCTTATATTAACTTAGGACACATTGGATCATAACCACTAAATATGTAAAAAGACTTTAAAAATCATCCACATGTAAAGATGAAACTAAACCTTGTAAACACGTTCCTGGTGGTAAGACTACACTGGCGCTGCTCTGTGGTTGGCCTGGCGGTACTGGTCAGATGCCTTGAATATTCAAGTAGTTTGGATCCAGGTAAAACCAAGTCTCCTGCCCAATCTGTTTTTAATGGCAATGGTCATACCTGAAATTCAACTTTATTTTCCTTAAATATCATCATATCTGTTCAAGTGTTTGAAGGACCAAAGATGGTACTAATAAATTTTGACAAGGCTTCATTTTGACCGTTTCTCCCCAGAGTTGCTAGCATGAATCAATACCAGTTAAACACCAAAGAGGCAGCCTTTCCGTGATCCCCATTCCACCTGCAGGCCCTTGGGGAATGGTCATTAATACGCAGGAATAAACTCAGCCAAGTATTATTTAGAACGTGGCAAAATGTTGGCCATAAATTAAACCGAAGGGAACTAAAGTGAAAGGCTCTAACTGAAAATTTCTGGAGAAGTGTTTACTATGCTATTAAATATGATGCTAAACAATAGAAATGAAAAGAACTGAGAAAGATTACAACCCCACAAAAGGGCCTGAATAGGTTAAGGGGAAAAGTCTCTTTCCTCAGTTGCTAATCAGGTGCATTCTAATCCTGTGATCTAAATGGAGACAGACTCACAGAAAGGAGCAGTGAACACGTCTGAAAGTAGTCAAGTGAGTTTAAACACGTACTATTTCCCTGTAATATGCAAACCGCCAAACTGAAATGATGTTTTTGGTTGGTAATTGATATCCCTTAACTCTCATACTTAAAAGTTTTCTAGAACCAAGACTATTAAGATTACAGAGTTGAAATAAAGGTATAAGAATTCATATTACAGTATTCTAAGTTGTATTTTCAAAGATAACTCATTCCTTTGGTTCAAAGGGAAAAAATGTTACTTCTTTTTAAAATCTGACGTTAGTATAGCCAATGGAATTAGATAAATCCTATAAATTGTAATGGTAAATAAACTGTAAACCTGGAATAGTTGACTGTAAAATTTATACTCCATTAGGAAATTATAGAGCTATCTCTAGTATACTGTTTGGTGTACAGAAGGTACTCTAAAAATATTTGTTGGATGAATGAAAAGTAAGGTTATTTTGCAAAATTAGAAATCGAAGAATGTTTGAGATTATCCAGTCCAACTGCTTCCAACGCCCCTCGCCCAATCCCACTTTACAGACAGGTAAACCATCACTGTTGGTACCTATAGATTCTGGTTAAGATTTATCTCTACCCACTACTGGAAGCAATCAATCGTTTTGGTTTCTGTGTGTGTATTTGACTAAACAGTATAAACAAGGAGTAACATTTCTACATCGTTTCTCCTTAAAGAATACTGTATTTTTCTTTAGAATTAATGCAACAATTCCTGTCATTGAGATTAGATTTCACAAGGAAAAAGGGGTTATGTGTCTAGGCAAAAAGGGGTTGTTGTTAGGAAGTCAGATTTAACATTTTGCATTTAAGAGTGGAATCCACTGCTCAGAGACTGGAAGCTTTAAATGACTACTCAGGTTAGAATTGCTTTTCTGAGAGCAGTATTACGCTAAACAGTTTAACCCTAGTTCAAATTGCATTTTAAGTCACCGTTTAAGCTGTTACAGGATTACTACAAAAAGTTTCAAAGTAATTTTTAGTCATTACCTAAATTGAAATTTGAAAGGCAGCTCAATAGCATGCTGCATTCTAAGTACCTTGGGACTGAAATATTTAACAGCTTACAAGCCTGCCTATCCTCCTCTTTACACTTTTCTTCCAGCCACTTCTAGCTGTTCCTACTGGGTCCAATGCTTCTATAGCATGTGTACCTTTGTGCTTTCCTGCCCATATAAATACCCAGGAAAGTTCAACAAAAAAGTAATTTGAAAGCAGAAACAAAAAAGTTCTTAAACTGCCAAGCTGTCTTTCAGCCTTGGGCAAGACTCTACCCTACATGGTTGGATTGATGCTCAGAACTAAGCCTTCAACGGATTATACAAATGTGCTCCCTATTTTAAATGATTATATTTAGATATCTGAATCCTTCTGAGTGTTATTTTATAGCCAACAATAAAAAAATCTTTATTAAAGATGTTGAAAAGTATAAAACAGTAATTACAAATTAGGAAACACCCAATTTAAAAAAAAGCCAGTTATTTTCTTTTCCTTACACAGTACAAGCAACAGCAATTTGGATATTATTATTCACTTTCAGCCACCATGCTGCCCTGGATGTATTTCACTTAAGACAAGTTTTTAGCTTGTGTTTCTGGAGTGAACATTTATATGGATACTAAGAAACAGCTCTAATAATGTAACTCAGGTATCAGAAAAATACATATGCCATGTTACCATGTCATTTGATAGCTCATATTATAGCATCTCATAGTGTTACTTCCAAAGTAAAATTAAGTCCCTTTTGTGGCTGTAGGTCAATGCTGCACAAACGGGCTAACTTCAGATTAAGGCATGCTTCCCGCTCCAGAGCAGTGCTTCTGTGGGTCCAGGATCTGCACAAAGGCTTCCTTTGTTAAGAAATACATCTTCCATTAGACTTCAATTATTTCATTCCATTGATCATTTTCTTGCAAATAAAACTGAAAATATCAGTCCATAATATGTTTTTATAAACCTATAAAACCAGAAACAATGAGTTATTAGTTAAAACCTGATTTTTAATTCTAAAAATAAGATTTACTAAATCGCTCTGAGGGCTAAAGTATAAAGCTGCTAATATAACACGATAGGAAAGAAATACTTTGATACTACTAATACTGTAATAATAGTGAAGATTTCTATAAGCAGCATATAAGGGATATCACTGACTTCTTCCCCAGAAGCAATCGAGAGCATTTTAAAGAGGCAGACCCTTACAGTTCTCCATTACTGTTCACTTGGACGTAATCTGAGGAGGCGTCTTATCCATACCTTTCTAAGATGCTACAGGATGTAGGGAAGTACCCATAGCAACAGTTACAGGAACGTGTCAGTTAAGGATTCTCAACAATCATAAGCATTAGCCATTTTTCCGCCTACATTAAAAAGAAATGTAGAACCACTTCTGAGGACCCCTGTCTGAGGACCAGCTGCAACACCACAGCCACAGTTCTCGGTGGCAGTGACCATGACATAGGATGGCCACACAGGGCTCCTGCTGCTGGTCTCCAGAGGCCAGTCTGCTCTGCAATGAGCCCCGCCTGAGTGCCTGTGTTCTGATGCTGTCTAGGCCTTAGGCTCTGCCTATAACTTTGGACACAGGCTCCAGGTCCTTTGTGGGGAACTGAATGCTAACAACAAACACCAAGCAAGGAAACACATGCTCCCCTAATTGAAACTCCCGATGAGAACCCTTTGAGAAAAATGAACTCCTGACACAGAGAAGTTGAGCTAATAAATGTGTATTGCCCTAAGCTGCTAAGTTTGTGGTAATGGTTTACATAGCAATAGGTAACCAATAACACTATAAGTAGGTTTTGAAATATCTAACAGCTATGCAAGATGCTACTGAGCCACTGAGCTTAGCTCCTGACTTAAATATAGATGGCTGTCTTCTTTGTTTTTAAGCATCAGGAGAGAGAGTTCACTACATCCTTTGCCGTTCAGCTGACATCTTAGACAGGACCCTGACTGCTTATAGTACTATCTATACTTATCTGTCTGCAATGTCTTCTATTGCTATTTCAATTAATTCCTCTGGCTATTGTCTCTGGGCACCCAGATTAAAGAATGGTTGATCAATGCACTTGCTCTTTTCCTGTATCTTTTACAAAGTAAATAAGACCAATGAACCTCAAGTCTTTTTTCAGCCTTCAATTTTAGTAACTCCTCTTTGGATCAAATTTCTTCAATAGTGGGCAAAAGTTTCCCCTTTTTTCCCAAAACTAATTAATAAGGTACTGTTTACTGAAAAGGTTAGTTGTCCATACACCAATCCTAAACAATTTTTATTAGTTTTTTCATTAATCTACCAATAAATATTTACTAAGGTTGTGCTAGGACTGGTAAGAAAAATGGGACATAGGCAGATGTTATCTTCCAATCTCAACTACCTAATTTTGCTGATATAATTGAAAGAGTAAAAAATTGAATCATAAATTGCTTTGAGATGATGAAATATGCAAGTTAACCGCATTTGTTCTCCTTTATACTGTCTTACCTTGCTCTTATTCAATTGGTTAGTTATGAACAAGTGGTACTCAATTTTCTATTGCCACTGTAACATGGTTATTTGTCCCTGCAAGCACATAATTATATATGATATGACAAAAAAAGAAGTATCAAGTTTCTGGCTACCTGGTAAAATTGATGATTACGGTAAAAGCAACTCTTACGTAACCACTAAATAGGCTTATCGTGCCAACTATTTGTCTTCCTGTAGAACCCAGAAGTAAGTTCAGCCCTGCTAAGAGCTCAAAGTCTGGTTTTAGGCTTATCTTTGTGAAATGTCCACTGGCTTTAAAGCTGTTCAGTAGCGATAATTAAGAAGTCCACAAAATGAATTTTCCCTTGATCTTATACAAGGGGTCTAATGATACTAATCTTAAGAGAATAACTTAAATGCTGCTAAAAGCCAAAGAGATAGCCAAAAAATCAGAAATTCTGACAGCAGGTTTTCAAGTTCTTAGGGTACTTCCTAGACTTAGTACTATTTGATCTGAATGTCCAAACCATTTTTCTACACTACAAGAAGATAAGGACAGTGTTGTCACTAATATTAAGAACTACCACAGGTGTATTGTAGGCTATAATGCTAGTGAGCGGCCAGACGATATGAGAAACCCAGGCCCCTTCTGTCTTATCAACTGTTCTATAATGCATCCCTAATTCATGAAATGGTTAAGAGTCACCAAGAAAAGGTTAAAATATATACAGTGCACCCTTTTTATAATAAGGCAGCAAAGAGTGCAATGCACTTCAAAAAATTATTTTCAAATAAGCAAAAACTAGGAATAACCTTGTTTAAGTGTTATTCAGAATATTATGCCAAAAGAATTTCTACAGCTGAGGTAAAGAAGTATGTGTCTGCGTAACAAAAAAACCCCCAACTGTGAACAGAACAAAACACAGCAGCAGCCATTTCACTTCCTCACTCAAACCCCTTCTCCAGAAAAGCTACCAATAAACACTAACACCCATATATGAGATTTTATTAAAAAGCTCCACATAGTTTAGTATTTTAAAATATCACATTATTTTGATTTTTCCATATTTATTAAATCTGGTGATTTTCATTTTAGCCAGATGAAGCAATGTTTCCAGACGACAAGTGTTACCTGATCTGACGGTGCTTTCTTCAGATCCATTCTCTAGCCACTGAGACTCACTGTCCAATAACCGGTTTTTTGATTCACTAAGTGGTTTGACAGGAAAGGGTTGATTTGAGCCAATACTGAAAAGAGGAGCAAATAATTTAGTAAACAGAGTAATGCTCAATCAAGGATACTTAATTAATAAGCAGCAAATTAGTATTCCTTCTCTTAAATATGTGAGGGCAACTCATGAGATCTCAGCACTCTGAAAAAACTATCTTCAAAAGAAAACTATGCCCCCAACCCCCCATTAAATGGCTCTCTAGACCCAAGACCCTGTTCTTCACTATTGCCGATGAAAAGAGACAAAAGAGAAAAGCTGCTGCGGCCGGTCTGAAGCGTCTTTAACACGTGTTAATCGAGAGCCATAGGGACACAAGGACACGTGAGGATCTATGTCTGTGGCAGGACAAAAAAGTTACCTGTCATTTCCCAAGTTTTCTGCTTTTTACCTCTGCAGTTTAGATCTAAGGGGAAAAAATGATTTAGTGATTTAGCGTAGACTTATTTTTCTAGCTAAGGGATCCAGGGAGGGAGGGAACGAGGAACGAGAGGAGGAGGAAAAGGGAACTACCATCTGTTGTGTCCTGCTCCGGGGCAGACACGGCACCAGGTGCTTCAGGCACAGCACCTCGACCTCGCAGCAGCCCTGGGAGGCAGGACCGCCCTCGTTTCAGAGAGCTGGAAGCGGAGGCTCAGAGAGCTTCAGTGACTTGTTCAGACCCACACGAACCGAGAGCTCTAGGTCTTAAGGCCTCAGGTTCAAGGTTCTCAGACCGATGTTCTTCCAACATTAACATGCTAGCTTGGAATTCATAACTTCTCCTCCCCCACATTTACTTATGCAGTAAATACGTTTCAACTGTTTCACTTTGACACAAGTATCTCTCTCTTTAAAATTTCATTAAAAATTAACTATTTCTCTAAATTTATGAATCAGTTTGCTTGCCACGCAAATACTGAAAAAATATCTTCTAAGATGAATGAATGAGAAAAAATTTTATACTTGTATTTTTAAATCCTCATTAATATTATTTTCACACTGCAGTTAAAATGTTCATCAAAATAAAATGTTGAATAGTACAATAACTAATTTCTTTGAAAAACACAACTGACATAAACTAATATTATCAAATCTTGAAGAAACGTCCTGGTTTCTAGGAAGATGCAGCATATTTAGGGCCCATGCTTCCTGGTTCACCCAGACATTTCCAGTTACACGTGATTACCCCGGTTAACCATTAAGCAAGCATTCTCTTTCTGACTCTCAAAAGTGGTCTAGTTTGGTGGATTTGGGATGATAAAAAATATGTTTATCCAAAGCATATCAAGTATATACACACATTAACCCTCAGTTAAAAAAAATTTTAACAAAATTTCTGTTTCCTTATCTATGCAGGCTTATGAAATTACTATTCTATTTATCTAGAAGATATTGTAAGTAACACATACATACAGTTTGCTTTGTAATGAATACTGAAAAACAATGACAAGAAGCACACACACCTTCTGGCATATTCGTTTTGGTTTGAAACAGAAGCTTGCTCTGGATCCATCCCCACCAGGCGAGTTGGGAAACTGCAACCATCACCCAAACTGCATAACAGAAAATATCAGTAATGATTGAAATCATATTACGTAAACCAAAGTGATCAGATTTAACACTTATTTTTTGGAGGCATGGTATAAATTATCATAACTTGTCATTTCAGAGAATAATTCTTAACATTTCTAATTTAGAATGTTAATCAGCCTCCACTAAAAAAATAAGCCTTTTTCTTTTATAATTTACATACACTTAAAAACCATATCTTGAGCTCCTTATTGCTGGAGAAGGAGAAAAGTGCCCCGTATCCTTTCAGGACTCTTGGTCTTTTGGGCGTGACAGAAATCGACTGAGGGAAGAGGGAGGAAAATGCCCTGGATCCCTGCAGGATTAATTTATTCAAAAAGGAAATAATAGAAAAAGAATCAACATGCAAAAGTCTTGTGAAGAAAATGAAGGAAAACCACAGAACATGCCAAAGGCTGAGGAAGACCGCCCTTCGGAAGATGTACCACAGGAGGCAGAAGGAAATCCTCAACCTTCCGAAGAAGGTGTAAGCCAGGAGGCAGAAGGAAACCTTAGAGGGCGGCTGATTCAACCTGGCCAGGGACTTAAAGAGGACACTCCCGTTAGGCATTTGGACCCTGAAGAAATGATTAGAGGAGTAGATGAGTTGGAAAGGCTTATAGAAGAGTTAAGAAGAGTAAGAAACAAATTTGTGATGATGCTTTGGAAGCAAAGACATTCACGCAGCCGTCCTTATCCTGTGTGCTTTAGGCCTTGAATTCTTTTTTTGTCTGATATTAAAATCTGGCCCCTGCTTTCTTTCTGTTAGCATTTTCTGATGTATCTTTGACCTTCATTTTACTTTTAATCGTCTGGTGGAATTTTGTTTTAGGTAGTTTCTTTGTTACCAGCACCTCACTGGATTTTGTATTTTAAACCATTCTCTAGGTCTGTTTTTCAATTGGGAAGTTTCACATATATGCATGAAAATATGTTCATTCCATATTGTAAAGTAAAACATAACAGGTTACAAAGCAGCATATTTAGTATCAGCTCACATATGTAGGATAAAATCCCAAATTGTGTGTGTGTGTGTGCACGTGTGTACATACATACATACATGCATACATACATACATATATCAAAAACTTAACTGTGCTTATTTCCGTGTGGTGTGTTTTTCTTTTTGCTTATATGTATTTTTTAATGAACACGTGTCACACACACAAAAAATTAAAATTTTTTTAATAAGTAAGAGTCAATCAAATAATTTGTAACCAGCTTATAAGGGCAATGGGGGCACCTAAACTCTTGATGAAAGAACTATTAAAAAATATAAACCTCAAATTGCCTCTGGATGTCTCAGCCAGAGGAATAAAACTGGCAATTACTACAGAAAGGAAAAAAAAAAAAAATAACAATATCTTCCATGGCTACTAAGATTATAATACTTCAAACATAGATATTCAAATATTAGGGTAACTCACCTACTCATCACAATCATTTAAGACCTCACAAAGGCTCAAACTGAAATTCAAGACCTAAGTTCCACATGTTTATTCATTCAACAACATTCATTAAACAAATATTTACTGAATGTCTACGATGTTCTGGGTACTATTTTAAGGGCTAGGGATATAGTAGGGAACAAAAGAGAAAAAAATCTCTGCCCTCAAGAAGTTTCCAGTCTAAGAAAAGTAAAGATACACCTTACTTTCACATTTTAGAAACATCAAAATTGTCTTCAAGAGAGACTTTGACCTCTAGACAAGATGGATTAACTGGTAAGTTTTGCCTCCTGTTGTAAACAGCCAGCAAAGCGAACAGCATACACAAGTGTTTGCAAAACAAGCAGCGCAGAACTGTGGTCTCTGAAAGAAGAGAAACCAACCCAGTGAGTCCCAGCTTTCCGCCAGGACCTGAGCATCAGGAGGGGAAAGCAGCAGAGCAGGGGGCCTCACTGAAGCGAGGCGACAGACGGGGGTTCTGAGGTGAGGTGGCCTGAATCTATCCGACAGAGCTGAGGAAGAAGGAGATGCGAAGAAAAGGCTACAGAATTCTGCACAGGGTTTTACTGGAGTCTTCCAATGAATACTAAGCTACACACGTGAATGTGGGAAAAGAACAACTGGGAAGTGTGCCGTGAACAGTTCACAGAGCTGGTGCCCAGGGCACGGAAGGCGTTCAAATTTGACCAGCCAGAGCAGAGAGATCTTACTGGACACCCAAGTTCAGCAGAGACCCCAGCAGGCTCCCACCTTTGTTGAAGGCTAAACATGCCTTAGAGAAAACGCCAACTTAACAAAGCTTAAAACAGCCTTAAAAAGGACCAGGCTGAAACACAAGTAACTTAACTGAGCCAAAACAAAACTCAACATTCTTTAAAGGGAGACAATAAAATTTAAACACGCAGAATTCAAAATGTCCACCATCCAATCAAAAATTACTAGCATGAAAAGTAGCAGAAAAATGCAATCCACAACTAAGAAAAAACAGTCAACAGAAAAGAATTAGAAATGACTATGAAGACCTGAAACAAGGACTTCAAAATAGTGATTATAAAGATGTTTGTGACTCAACAGGAAAGAAGTGGATAGAATGAAGAGAAAGTAAGATATAAAAAAAGAACCAAATTGAACTTCTAGAACTGAAAAATCTAATATCTGAAATGAAATTTCACTGAATGAGCTTAACAGTAGAGAAGACATTACAGAAGAAAAGATCAGCCAACTTATAGACATAGCAATAGAAATTATCCAAAATGAAGCAAAGAGAAAAAAGAAGGGGGTGGGGAGGGAGGGACATGATAGCAATGACCTGTACGTCACAATCAAGCAATTTAGCAAGTGTTTATTTAAGAGCACCTGAAAAGCCAGTGGCAGGAGTGCACAGGAAGAGTGGGAGCAGGCAGAAAAAACAATTGAAGACATATGATGAAAATATTCAAATATGATGAAAACCATAAATTCACAAATCCAAGACACCTAATGAACTTCAGAGAGGATAACATAAAGAAAACCAGACCAAGGAACTCCATCGTCAAACTGCTTAAAACCAGTGATAAAGACAGTATCTTTAATGTAGCCAGGAAAAAAAGACTGAGTAATTTATAAACAGTGGAGTAAAGATGAGAGTGAGGCTGATTTCTTGTCACAAACAACACAAGCCAGAAGACAATGGAACAGCATCTTTAAGGAAAAGAAAACAAACCAACAAACCTGTCAAGGTTGAAATCTGTTTACAGAAAATAACCTTAAAAAAAAAATAGTCTGTATTCCAACCAAAGTGGAAAAACCTTGTAATGCAGGAGACAAGAGATAATATACACAGGAGAGTGGTGCACTTGAAGACAGAGCAATAGGATCCATCCAAACCAAACACAGAAAAGAGATGGAAGAAAAGCTGGACCGTGCATCAGTGAGCTGTGGTGGAGCTGTGAGTGGACTGAGAAGCATGAACTGGAGTCCCTGCAGTAAGGAGGGGAGAGCGATGACAGAAGTATTTGAAGAAATAACTGTTAAAATATTTTCCACATTTGATGAAAGTTATAAAATCACAGATCCAAAAAGCTCCACCAATCCTAAGTTCAAGAAATATGAAGAAAACAATGCCAAGCCACATCATAATCAAATTGTGTGAAACTAGTGCTCAACAGAAAATCTTAAAAGCAGTCAGAGAAAAAAAGACACATTACATATAAAGTAAAAAAGATAATAACGATCACAAACTTCTCATCAGAAAAAAATGTAAGGCAGAAGACAGGCAAGCAACATCTAGAATTCTATACCAAGCAAAAATGTCTTTCAAAAATGGGGGGCTGGCCCCGTGGCCGAGTGGTTAAGTTCGCGCGCTCTGCTGCAGGCGGCCCAGTGTTTCGTTGGTTCGAATCCTGGGCGCGGACATGGCACTGCTCATCAGACCACGCTGAGGCAGCGTCCCACATGCCACAACTAGAAGAACCCACAACAAAGAATACACAACTATGTACCGGGGGGCTTTGGGGAGAAAAAGGAAAAAATAAAATCTTTAAAAAAAAAAAAAAAAAAAAAAAAAAAAAAAAAATGAAGGCAAAATAAGTCATTTTCAGACCAAAAAAGGCAATACAGTTAAGGAAAAAAACTCCACAACAGTTACAAATATGTCACTTGAGTTTCAAATATTTTTTCCCTTTCTATAATGACTTTGGTATACAGATGGCCTAGGATGGCTGGGAATTTGGGAGAAAAGGAAACTATGAATCATCTTGAGCACACATTCTCATTTAGATTTGAGGTAAAAAGACACAATAGAATATATAATCTGTGATGGAATCTTTTTTTTTTTAAAGATTTTATTTTTCCTTTTTCTTCCCAAAGCCCCTGGTACATAATTGTATATTTTCAGCTGTGGGTCCTTCTAGTTGTGGCATGTGGGACGCCTCCTCAGCATGGCCTGATGAGCGGTGCCATGTCTGCACCCAGGATCTGAACCAGAAAACCCCGGGGCCGCCGAAGTAGAGCATGCAAATTTAACCACTCTGCCACGGGGCCGGCCCCTGTGACGGAGTCTTTGAAGATATGGCTAATAAGTAAAAATCCTTATAATTCTCCACTTCAAGCAACTTATTTTCATTTTAAAGCAAAAAGAGTGATTCTTATTTTTTATAAATCATCTTTTTTCCCTACTTTCCTTTTAAATATACGCCCAAACTCTCCTTTACCCTATCTAGTAAAAAACATAAAAAATAAAATATTTTATACAATCAAGATATTCTGAATTTTCATTCTCAAGGCTCATAAGAATGTCATTATATATTGAATTCTCTAAATCTTAAAACATTTAACCAGCGAGACAGAGACTATCACATACTCCATAATTTCTGAGACCTGCTTTTTATAAATTACCTTGAAAATATTGGAAGTAGCCAATATTTCTTTTCATCACCAAAGACTTGTCTCCAATTTTTACTGCATCCAAGAGAGAAACCATTTCCATCAGGTCCATAGGAAAATGTGGGTGCACGGAATGATTCTGTTTTATGTATATATGAAAAAAAAAAGAGTTAATCTATTTAAAAATTATAGGAGGGATGGAAAGTACCAATTTTACTACTTTATATCTTTGGTATCGAAAGCTACAAATATAATTCAAAATGAATTGTATATTTCTAACAATTAAAAGATAAATTTCTGAAACTTATTTTGGAAAAAATATTACCTCTGAATACTTCTTCACCCTTGAAAAATGAAAATGTCAAAATGATTATCTAATATTACTGAAAATCTACTGAAGTGTTCAGTATATCTTACTTTGTTTTGGTGTATGTGTTTTCTTAAAGATATTCTAATTCTTGCAACTTCATTCATTCATTATTTATGAACTTCCTACTATGCGCCTGATGGCACAGTACCAGGTATTTGGGATCCAAAGATAAATTAGATGAAATTCCTACCAAAGAACCCAGAGTCTAACAAAGTCTAACAGAACTACAATGTGACAGACATGTATGTGTGTACTGCGGGTGGGGCAGTGGAAGGTGAAATGTGGAGGAGGTGATACTTTAGCACAATCTTAAATAATGAGTAACAGGTGAGGAAGCAGAGGGTGATTAGAGACTGTTATTTCAAGCTTGGTTTGAAAACTGATATAGAGTGAGAGAGAAAGAGCTAAGTTTCATAAGAAAAGGGTTTTTTTCTTTACTTAAAAATAGAATGCACAGATGTTAGCTCAGGGCCAGTCTTCCTCAGCAAAAAAAAGGCTAATCTTCCTCAAAAGAAAAAAAGAAAAAAGAAAAAAAATAGAATGCATTTTGGCATGTTTTATAAGCTAAGGATAAGAAGTAGCCAGGGAGAGACTGATTGGGAAAGGTTGATGATACAGAGAAGTAAAAATTGATGAAAGAAAATTCTAGAAGAAATGGGATAGCCTCTAAAGAGCTCTAAAGATTAACATTAGGTACCACCAGAAAAAGACATCTTGTCCTCAGAAGTTAGAGGAAGGGTAACAGTGATGGGTTTGAAAGTAGAAATGTTTGTGTGAGGTTATAAGTGTGGGAAGATAAGAATTTACTTGTGCTGACTTACAATTTTTTTATGAAGGGCTCATAAAATGAGTAAGGAAATTGGGGAGAGTGGTGAAAATCTGGAATAACTGTTGTGGGTAGTAAGGTGACCTGATCAGGAACGCACATTATTGGGGCCAGCCCGGTGGCGCAGCGGTTAAGTGCACATGTTCCGCTTCAGCGCGGCCGGGGATTCACTGGTTCAGATCCCGGGTACAGACACGGCACCGCTTGGCAAGCCACGCTGTGGTAGGCGTCCCACATATAAAGTAGAGGAAGATGGGCATGGATGTTAGCTCAGGGCCAGTATTCCTCAGCCAAAAGAGGAAGATTGGCAGCAGATGTTAGCTCAGGGCTAATCTTCCTCAAAAAAAAGAAACACACATTACTACCAAATAAGAGTTGTGGGCTTAAGCGAGGTCTGAGACCAAATCTGTAGTTGTAAGCATCACCACGGGAGTGAAATTGCCCTCACCAGCTTTCTACAGCCCCAGTGTACAGGTAGATAAGATGGATATCTGGAATAACCTAGGTCATGCATGCAAGAGTTGCTAAAGTCATCTACCGTAGGATGTAGAAGAGAAAATGGTGAGAAACAAAGCCAGAAGGGAAACACACACTTGGGAGAAAAGTGTTGGAGAATGGAGGACTCAGTAACCTACAAAAGGAAGTACATTAGAGTACAGAAAAGGGAGAGATGAAAGGATAAAGTCTGTGGTAAGAGAAGAGAAAATTCAAGTTGAAAATTTCAGGGGCTCCTCAGTTCCAAGTGATTAAAAGGTTCAGTGTTTGGTTACGGGAATGACTGGCCACCAGAATCAAAGGGACTGGCGTGCCTGTTTGAGAGCACAGCAGTAGTTTGAATATAGAAACTCTTTCATGTGGGGAAATGATCTCAAGGTAGGCAGGTGACAGTCAGTAAGAAGGGTAGAGGTTATAGCCAAAGGATAGAATAGAATACTTTTAAAGGAGAGAAGAACAAAAATGTGGAAGTCGCAACGGAGAACTAGCCAAAGAGCAGGGTGTGAAGGTGGAGACGCAGAGGCAGGGGTGTGCTAGGCTAATGCTATTCCAAAGTGCGGGTCAGACCGCCTCAACAGGCTGTAAAATCAATTCAGTGGGGTGCAGCCGCCACTTCTTTCTAAGGAACTAGAACAGAAAATATTAAGAGTACACTGCACATAGTAGAGATTAATGAGGTTTTGTGTGATTTTTGCTTATTTTATTCATATAACTTTATAAATATGTGTGCATTCACTAGGTTGTGATATAAAATGATATGTTTCTTACTGTAGTCACTGGCAAAAAAGTTTGAAAAAAATTACTTAAAGAGAACAATGGGATTCCCAGGGAGCACTCATCTGTCAAACACCTGCAGGGGTCGGTGGGAAACAAACGTGGCAAACGGTAGTGTCCACGTCCCATCTGAAGCCGTCAGCTACCACAGCTCCAACTGAACGACACCAGAGGGGAGAATGGGCCCACTGTCCCACATCTGTCAACTCTGAGAAGGAGAGAGCTACTTTTTTATGTGAACTCTCTCAGTTTTTAGCTGTTGTGGGAGGTCTTAAGGGCTATACTTTGCCTGTAGGCTGCCTTTTGTCCTCTCTGATTAAAGGGAGGCAGAAGGTAGAATATTCTGTGAAGAGGACAACCAATTAATTAATAGATATAAAGAAAGTTTATTTACAAGGCAAAGGGATGAAGGCATGATGGAAATGGAGGGAGCTCAGCAGTGGAGAGGGAGCTGGGGGAGGGAGGGCACGGAAACCCTCACCTGGAAGCCTGAAGCGACTCAGTAGGACTACAAGATTAAAATGATCCAAATACGGAAGTATCTAATAAAAGTCTCCCGAAAATGCATTCTTCTTTCTATATTAAAATCAGTCCCTTCTGATTCTCCTGGCAGATACAGGGCTTCAGATGGTAGGGAGTCTGACTCCCTTACAAACACTGCGACAGACCCCCGTGTGGTATCTTGGTACATTAGCTGATGCCTAAATACTTCGGTTCTAGCACAGTGGTGCTGCTTACACGCACACAGCTCAGTCTGAGCAACGCCACACCACCTTTGTTTAGGAAATGCCTGTCCAATTATTTGAACACCTTACTGAATTCTTCCCCTGTATTTTCACTTTAAAAAATAAGCCAAAAAAGGACATAAAAGCTGATAGTAGTGATACAACACATAAGTTTCACTGTCAACCACCACAAAGATGGGAATGATTGACCATGTCAAAAATATAATTCCTTAGTCTCAATCATGAAACACACGCCAGTCAACTGTGTATTCAATTGGGGGGAAAAAAGGAAAGCACATGTGTTTTGGCTAAACAATACGCTGTATTAAGGTTTTAAAATTTTTTGCAATCTGAAAATGAAGCTCCTTTTCTTTCATAGACTGATTGTTGAAAAGCACTGTATAAATGTAGGAAACAGCTTTTATTTATTACAATTTATAAAATATGCTTAGTTCTCTGCTTTTATGTACAGTGTGCTACTGAAAATATATATAAAAGTCAGTCTCACGTCCTCAGCTCTTCCAAATGATGGGCCTTTTCATTCATCACACACCCACCACTTCCATCCAGTCACAGTGAGTTTTAACACAGAAACATTTTACACTTTCTTATTATCTAACTGCTGTCCTCCTCTAGATTTCATATTCATCTGTGGTCATTTTTCTAAATAATTATGATTTCTTTTAACTTACTTACCTATCGTTGTTCTATTTTTCCCAACTAGCCAGCAGTGGTAGCTGAACAGCGACAGGACGCTGATGAAGAACATTGTAGACACAAAGAAAAGAAAAAGCACGTGGAATTTTGCACGTGTAGCTGAGAGTTCATTCTGAGGCAAGAAAAAAGGAGTTAATTTTGAGGATGGTCAACCTCTAAAATATATTCTTATTTGGTTCTTCCTAAAGATTGTTGAATACACCAAAAAATTTGCCAGATATGAAGAGTAATGAAATAAATTAGATAATATATCCAAAAGCGACATTTCCAAAAGCAGAGAATTGGTATTATTAAAGGAGCTTCTTACATAAAATGTCAGAAAGTCATTTAAAAAATTCCTCTTAAATATGTAAAAATTTTAGCAATACTTTCCAGTAGTAAAGAAAAAAGAGGGACACTTTTCTCTAAGCTTTTCTTTCCTGCTTTCCAGGCAGCCCTCGTTTACTGCACGGCGCTTCACCACGCTCTGCAGATACTGCATTCCACGAGACCCTCCACAGCAAAAGATCCCAACTCGATGGGGGCTCAGACAATGGGCAGAAATTTTCAGCAATAAAGTGCTTTTCAAAGTATGTACATTGTTATTTTAGCCATAATGCTCTTGCACACTTAGACTCCAGTATAGTACAGAATGTAACTTTTATATGCACTGGGAAACCAGAAGCCTCCTGTGACTCACTTGCCTGTGCTAATTGCTTTATTCCGGTGCTCTAGAACCGTGCCTGCAACATCTCCGAGGTATGCCTGTGTATTCAAGCTTTCTCCAACGTCCAGGATATACGAGAGTTTCCTCCATTTATGTTAAAATATTTGCTTCCTTTAAATATATGCTGCTAACCAGAAGCTAATTGTGATAATTTTATTTTCATCCTTCTTTAATCTCTACTTTTGGAACACCACTCTAAACGTGCCCAGGCCCTCAGCGGCTTTGATTCCTACCTTTTTTATCCTTGCTCCACTCCTACAGAGCTTTGTTCGGCAATTGGCAATTTGGGTAAAGAAATTTACCATAAGGTATTAGTGAACGAAAACAGCTTCTCTGTTACCCATTCTTATGGCTATATTCATTTTAACAGAAGCAAAGTCTTAACTTAAAAGAAATTCCTATCTATTAATAGGAGAAGGAGGAAGCCTTTAAGTGTTAGCTTTTAAAACAAAACTGTACAGGCAAATGACAGACTCCACTAAAACATGAGGTGGTCCTGCTTGATTTAAACACCGTTTACAGGTTAAAAGGAAGCATTAGGTAAATCTGATATTTATCTTGTTCACTTCTCTCCCAGGGTAACTACACTACCTTTTAAATACGTCAAGTGATCCTTCTATCTCCCCGTCTTGTGAAGCAAATGAGTACTACAGTCACGCGTCAGTTTCGGACACGGACAGACCGCATATACGACGGTGGTCCCACAAGATGAGGACCACACAGCCTAGGTGTGTGTGGGCTACATAATCTAGGTTTGCGTAAGTACACACTATGATGTTCGCACAACAACGATATCACCTAACGACACACTGCTCAGAATGTACCCCTGTCGATAAACAACACACGACTACATACATATCCACTATAAATGTCACAAAAGAGATGACAAGAATGTCATGGCAATAATGTATTTTACCTTTGCACAACTCTCTGTAGATTTCCTGCGGCAAAGCTTGTACAAATAGAGACAATGTATTAACAAACCAATTTTCATACAAAGTTATCCTGAGCACCAGCTGTATAAACCTTTTATGTTCTAAAGGGACACTAAGATGTTGTTCTCTAAAAGTCACCAATATTTTCTCAAAAAATACGGAAGAGAAAACAGACAACATTTAGCTCTTCAAGCACATTTCAGGTAGACTTTAAATACACACTTTTCCCTTTAGTTTTTAAAAAAATCTTCTGATTAGTAGTTTCTGAAAACTAGACGATGTTTTTACTACTTTTACTGCTATTCTTAAGTCTTCTAAGAGGTGTTGTCACTTGCCCCTCTCTGGTTTGGTTTCAGCATGGCAATCCGAGTGATCCTTGACAAGTCAGGTCACATTACTCCTCTGCTGCCTGTTTCATGTAGAGCGAAAGCCACAGTCCTCACAGCACTCTCCAAGGCCCTCTGTCATTTCGTCTCCTGGACTTGCCATGAGTCTCACTCTTGCTCACCCCTCAGCCACACCAGCCTCCTCACTGTTCCTCTAACAGGGCTGGGATGTTCCTACTTTTGGTCTTTAGTCTCAAGTTTACATGTTTCCTCTGATTGGAATGTCCTTCTCTCAGCTAGCCACTAACTCCCTTTCAGTCTCTGCTCAAATATCACCTTCTTACTGAGGTCTACCCTGATCACTCTTTTTTTAAAAATTGACATATAATTCACATACAACATATTAGTTTCAGGTGTACAACATAATGATTCAATATATGTATATATTGCAAAATGATCACCCAATAAGTCTAATTAACATCCATCACCACACACAGTTACAGTTTTTCTTGTGTTGAGATCTTTTAAGATCTAACTCTCAGCAACTTTCAAATATACTTATTAACTACAGTCACCATGCCGTATATTACATCTCCAGGACTTATTTTATTTTGACCACTTTCACCCACTTTGCTCATCCCCCTTCCTCTGCCTCTGACAGCTACCAATCTGTTCTCTGTATCTATGAGTTTTTTTTTTAAAGATTTTATTTTTTCCTTTTTCTCCCCAAAGCCCCTCGGTACATAGTTGTATATTCTTCATTGTGGGCCCTTCTAGTTGTGGCATTTGGGACGCTGCCTCAGCGTGGCTTCATGAGCAGTGCCATGTCCGCGTCCAGGATTCGAACCAATGAAACACTGGGCTGCCTGCAGTGGAGCACGTGAACCTAACCACTCGGCCACGGGGCCAGACCCTTAATTTTTTTTTTTTAGATTCCAAATATAAGTGAGATCATATGGTATTGGTCTTTCTCTGTCTGACTTATTTCACTCAGCATAATGTCCTCAAGGTCCATCCATATTGTCACAAATGGCAAGATTTCCCTTTTTTTTTATGGCTAAATAATATTCCATTGTATGAATATGTATGTATGTGTATATATCATAATTTCTTTATCCATTCATCCATGCACAGAACCTAGGCTGTTTCCATATCGTGGCTATTATAAATAATGCTGCAATGAACATAGGGTACATGTACCTTTTTGTTAGTATTTTCATTTCCTTTGGATAATATCCAGACCTGGAATGACTGAATCGTATGGTAGTTCTATTTTTAATGTTTTGAGGATCCTCCCTACTGTTCCACAGTGACTGCACCAATTCACATTCCCACCAATAGTGCATAAGCGTTTCCTTTTCTCCACATCTTCACCAACATGTTATCTTGTCTTTTTGATAAGAGCCATTCCAACAGGCATGAGGTGCTCTCTCACTGTAGTTTTGATTTGTAATTCCCTGATGATTAGTAACATCAAGCATTTCTCCACGTACCTGTTGGCCATCTGTATGTCTTCTTTGGAAAATCTCTCTTCAGATCCTTTGTCCACTTTTTTTTTTTGTGAGGAAGATTAGCCCTGAGCTAATCTGTGCCAATCTTCCCCTACTTTGCATGTGGGATGTCTCCACAGCATGGCTGATGAGCCGAGTGGGTCTGCACCCGGGATCCGTACCTATGAACCTGGGGCCGCTGAGGCGGAGCCAGTGGAACTTTAACCACTTAGTCATGGGGCTTGCTCTGCCCATTTCTTAATCAGGATTTTTGCTATTGAATTATATGAGTTCTTTACACGTTTTGGATATTAACCCCTTATCAGATATATGATTTGTAAATATTTTTTCCCATTTGGTAGGCTTCCTTTTCATTTTGTTGATGGTTTCCTTTTGTTGTGCAAAAGATTCTCTGATGTAATCCCACTTGTTTATTTTTCCTTTTGCTGTTTTTGCTTTTGGTGTCAAATCAAGGAAATCATCACCAAGAGTGATGTAAGGAGGTTACCTGTTGTGTTTTCTTCTGGTATATTTATGGTTTCAGGCCTTACATTCAAGTCTTCAATCCATTTGGAATTAATTTTTGTGTGTGGTGTAAAACAGGGGTCCAGTTCCATTCTTTTGCATGTGGCTGTCCAGTTTTCCCAACACCATTTATTTAAGAGACTGTCCTTTTCCCAATGTATATTCTTGGCTACTTTGTCATAAATTAATTGACTGTGTATGTGTGGGTTTATTTCTGGGATCTCTGATCTGTTCCACTGACCTATGTGTCTGTTTTTATGCCAATACCATATATTTTGATTAATATATCTCTGTAATATAGTTTGAAATCAGGGAGCATGATGCCTCCAGCTTTGTTCTTCTTTCTCAAGATTTCTTTGATTATTTGGGGTCTTTGGTGGTTCCGTACAAATTTTAGGACAGTTCTATTTCTGTGAAAAATGCCATTGGAATTTTGATAGGAACTGCACCGAATCTGTAGATAGCTTTCAGTAGTATGGACATTTTTTTAACAATATTAATTCTTCCAATCCATGAGCAGAGATTATTTTTCCATTTAGTCGTGTCTTCTTCAATTGCTGTCATCAATGTCTTATCGTTTTCAGCGTACAGGTCTTTCACCTCCTTGGTTAAAATTATTCCTAGGTACCGATCTTCCTCAACTTAAATGGGGCTACATCCTATTGTCCTATTTCTGATAAATCCATGATAAGTTGAAAATATTATAAGTCAAAAATGCATTTAATCCACCTAACCTACCAAACATCGCAAGTTAGCCTAGCCCACCTTAAATGTACTCAGAACACTTACATCAGCCTGCAGTTGGGCAAAATCATCTAACACAAAGGCTACTTTAGAATAAAGTATTGAATATCTCAGTAATTTACTGAATACCGTACTGAAAGTGACGAACAGAATGGCAGCACAGGCCCAGAACAGTTGTCAGTGTGTCAGTGGTTTACGCGCGTGTCTGCACAGCCGACCAGGAGCTGGAGGTTGCTGTTGCTGCGCAGCGTCACGAGTGTGCATCGTCCACAGAGCAGCAGACCGGGAAAAGATCAAAACTGAAAATTCAAAGTACAGGTTCTACTGAAGACGAATTGCTTTTGCACCATCATCAAGTCGAAAAATCTTAAGTTGAACTATCATAAGTTGGGGACCATCTGCATTTTATTCTTTATAATGCAACTGTAAATGGGGCTGTTTTTAAATTTCTCTTTCTGATCATTTGTTATTAGTGTATAGAATACACAACAGATTTTTCCATATTGATTTTGTATTTAGTGAACTTTCCTGAATTCACTGATTAGAACTCAAAGTCTTTTGGTGGAGCCTTTAGGGTTTTCTATATATATCACATCATCTGCAAAGAGAGACAGTTTTACTTCTTCCTTTCCTACTTGGATGCCTTCTATTTCTTTTTCTTGCCCAATTACTCTGGCCAGGCTTCCAACACTAGGTGGAAGAAAAGTGCAAGAGTGGGCATGTTTGTCTTATTCCTCATCTTAGAGGACAAGCTTTCAGCTTTTCACTTTTGAGTACGATGTTAGCTATGGGCTGGTCATATATACGGCCTTTATTATGTTGAGGTACATTCCCTCTATACTCACTACGTTGACAGTTTTTATCATAAATGGATGTTGAATTTTGTCAAATGCTTTTTCTGCATCTACAGAAACGATCATATTTTTATCCTTCATTTTGTTAATGTGGCATATCACATCAATTGATCTGCAGATACTGAACCATCCCTGCATCCCTGGAATAAATCCCACTTGATCACAGTCTATGATTCTTTTAATGTACTGCTGAATTCACTCCGCTAATATTTTGTTGAGGATTTCTGTATCTAAATTCATTAGGGATACTGGCCTGTAATTTTCTTTTCTTGTAGCAACCGTGGCTGATTTCAGTATCAGGGTAGTGCTGGCCTCATAAAATGAGTTTGGAAGTACTCCCCCTTCTTCTATTTTTTGGAGAGTTTGAGAAGGACTGGCGTTAGTTCCTCCTTAAATGTTTGCTAGAATTCACCAGTGAAGCCACCTGGCACTGGACTTTTGTTTGTTGGGAGGTTTTTGATTACCGATTCAGTCTCTTTACTAGAAATCTGTTCAGATTTTCTATTTCTTCATGATTCAGTCTTGGTAGGCTGTATATTTCTAGGAATTTGCCCACCTCTTTTAGGTTGTCCAATTTTTTGGCATATAATTATCATAGTAGTCTCTTATGATCCTTTGTATTTCTGTGGTATCAGTTGTAATATCTCCTCTTTCATTTCTGATGTTGAGTCCTCTTCTTTTTCTCAGTGAGTCCAGGTAAAGGTTTGTCTATTTTTTTAATCTTTACTAAAAAACAGCTGTTAGTTTCACTGATCTTTTCTATTGTCTCTTTAGTCTCTTTTTCATGTATTTCTGCTCTTCTGATCTTTGGTATTTCCCTCCTTCCACTAACTTTGGGCTTCGTTTGTTCTTCTTTTTTAGTTTCTTAAGGTTAAAGTTAGCTTATTCAAGATCTTTTTTATTTCTTAATGTAGGTGTTTATCACTATGAACTTCCCTTTTAGAACTGCTTTTGCTACATTCCATAAATTTTGGTATGTTGTACGTCTATTTTCATTTGTCTCAAGATATTTTTACAATTTTTTCTTTAACTCAATAGTTGTTCAGCAGCATGTTGTTTAATCTCCACATTTCTGAATTTTCTAGTTTTCTTCTTGTAATTGATTTCTAGTTTCATACCACTAGGGTTGGAAAAGATGCCTGATATGGTTTCAGTCTTGTTAAATTTATTAAGACTTGTTTTATGGCCTATCATATAATCTATCTTGGAGAATGTTTCATGTGCACTTGAGATGAAAGAGTACTCTGTTATTTTTGGATGAAGTGTTCTGTATATGTCTAAAAGTCCATCTGGACTAATGTGTCATTTAAGGCCAATGTTTCTTTATTTACTTTCTGTCTGGATGATTTATCCATTGATGAAAGTGGGGTATTAAAGTCCCCTACTGTTACTGTATTGCTGTGTATTTCTCCCTTTAAGTTTGTTATATTTGCTTTATGTATTTAGGTGCTCCTATGTTGGGTTCATACGTGTTCTTCTCTCAGATATCCACTGACTCCCTTCAAGTCTTTGCTCAAATCTTATCTTCCCACTGAGGTCTACCCTGATCACTCTCTTTAATACTGTAACCTGCCCCTGTCATACCCACCCACAAACACTTGCCAAATTCCTTACCTGCTCTACTTTTTATTTATTTATTAATTTTTAATTTTTTTGAGGAAGATTAGCCCTGAGCTAACATCTCCTGCCAACCCTCCTTTCTGCTGAGGAAGACCGGCCCTGAGTTAACATCTGTGCCCATCTTCCTCTACTTTATATGTGGGATACCAGCCACAGCAAGGCTTGACAAGTGGTATGTAGGTCGGCAAGCAGGATCCAAACCAGCAAACCCCAGGCCACCAAAGTGGAATGTGTGAACTTAACTGCTGTGCCACCAGGCCAGCCCCCTTACCTGCTCTACTTTTGTTTTCATAGGATTTACTTTCTAATATACAACATTATTTATGTATTTCTTATGTTTATTATTTAGTTCCCCCTTCTCAAAAATAAGCTGTACAAACACAGAGCTCTTTGTCTGTTTTGTTCACCAATATATCCCAAATGCCTACAACACTGCCTGGCACTTGGTAGGTGCTAAATAAATATTTGCTGAACGAATGCAGGAAAAGATAGATTTAAACTTACTAGTCTTTCCTTACTCATGATGAGTCTAAAAAAGGTAAAAAAAACCTTATTCTTTAATTAATACATCATTACATGCAAACATTGGTGAAGTTTCTGATAAAGAAATGTGAAATTCTGTAATTTGGAGTTTATTTATCTGGCACTGAATCTTCTTCATTTAAATAGGGCCACTGAATACGGTTAAGGAGGTTGTAAACTGAACAAAGGTGCCCAGCTAGGGGAACAACAGAGCCCAAAATTCGTTAAGCTGTGACTGCACAGAACTGGGGTGCTCTCTTCTACAATGCATGGAGGCACTGTAAGTGCTAGCATCTGCTGGTTTTAAATACCAAAACTTTAAAAATCGAATGATGTTTTAATGAAAATCCTTCTAAAATGTATCAGATATTTCCTGGAAAAACAATTGTGCTTGATGACTTGAGGCTTTAATTATGTTCTTCCCAGTAGCAAGTCAAAATACTAACTAACTTAAAATTCTAACTTCCTACACTAACTATGTGACCTTGGGTAAGCTACCTAACTTCTCCAGCCTAAGTTTCCAATTCGGAAAATTGGAATAATAACAGCTTTCTGTATTAACTATATTTTCTTATTTTCTGTATTCCTGATGCTCTGGCGTCTGGGCCCTTGCTGACTGGGGAGATCGCTTCTCCCAGGGATATCCAATTCTTAAGAGACAGCAAGGAAAGTGCCTCTCATATATAATCTAACCAATACAGAGCCCATACTCCAAACCACCTCTTCCATCTGCCTCTTCCACTCCAGAAGGTAAGATGTCCCTGCCCAACTCACTCCAGAGGTGGGTACAGACAACGAGGGACAGCCTGTGTGCCCAGAGACCACTGAAATTACTCAAACTAGCTAATCCTACATCTGCTTACCCTGCCTGGCCTTGCCCTTCTCCTGGAAACCACAATAAAGGCTCAGGCCCTCGCTCCTTCTGCTTCCTGAATGACCCTGGTGCTTCCCTGTGTGGCCCTGCCTGTGTGGCATGCTGCTTCGCTTGGGAACTGTGAGTAACAAACTATCTTTTCAATAGTAATCAACTCCTGATCTGTTGGCTTCACTAGACCTGAATAATAGTAAAACTTACATTTTAAAACACTTTCACAGGGTTTTGAGGAAGAGCAAATAAAAAAGTACTTTTTAATCATAATAATCTCCCCTTCAAAATCAAATATTTAAATGTGAAAACAAAAAATAAAAATGCCAGAAGAAAACCTGGGTGAATATATATATATATATATATATATATATATATATATATTTTTTTTTTTTTTTTTTGAGGAAGATTAGCCCTGAGCTAACATCTGCTGCCAATTCTCCACTTTTTGCTGAGGAAGACTGGCCCTGAGCTAACATCCATGCCCATCTTCCTCTATTTTATAGGTGGGACGCCTACCACAGCATGGCATGCCAAGCGGTGCCATGTCTGCACCTGGGATCCAAACCAGCGAACCCTGGGCCGCCAAAGTGGAACGTGAGAACTTAACCGCTGCACCACTGGGCCGGTCCCTTGGTGAATATTTTTATAAATTCATAGTGAATAGGCTAAAGCCAGAAATCATAAACAAAAAGTACTGGTTTTAAACAAAAAACTCAGAAAATCAGAAATTGTAAAATAAAAGTACTGCTTTAAAAATATAACACTTGGATTAAAAACAAAAAAACCCCTAAGTGTTATGAGATATAAATCAAATACATGGAAAAAAACATTTGTAACTCATGACAGAAAAAGGATTAATATCTACAGAGACAGGAGACAGAGCAGTGGCTCGCTGGGGCTGAGGCTTTTACTACTGTAAAACTGCCTGAGGCTCATCAGCTCAAAAGCAAGTAATTACTTCCCCAAAACTGATGTGTCTATTGTTAGAGTGTGGCTGAAAACAGTCTGGATCACTAAAAGGAGCTCACTATTTCCCACTTAACATTCATTTATTCACAAATAAACAAATATATATGAAGGTAAATTGCAAACTCATCTGTCCTCTGATCTACCGTAAATTCTAACTAGTAAAATTAAAATAAGTATATCTACTTGTAATAAAGAATGAAATAATTCTTTATGACCATAGCATCTTTAAAAGTCTTAAATACATCTTTTAAGATAGAAAAATAGACTTACCGTCCAAAATTTTATAAAGCACTGTAAAACTGTTGTAGCCACGAAAAGGCAATATAATAGGGAATACAATAAAAACAGCAGGAAGAATTTATAATTAGAAAATCCCACACAGTTATTCACCCTAGAAGAATAAAGAAAGTCACAGCATAAAAGTAAGACAAATCATAAACTCACATAAACAAAAACTAGAATGGTGGTTGCTAGGGGGAGGGAGAAATGGGTAGTAGTTGTTTAATGGGTACTAAGTTTCAGTTTTTCAAGATAAAAAAGTTCTGGAGATGGTTGCACAACAATGTGAACATACTTAACACTATGGAACTGTATACTCAGAAATAGTTAAGATGGTAAATTTTACATTTTTCTTTTTTTACCATAGTAACAATAATAATAATAAATAAGACAGATCAAAAAACTTAATCATTACTGGGAAATGGGTCATTGGGAAGTAGGGAGCAGTGTCTTAATAGTGAATGTGTGTTTTTTAATAAATTCTATAAGGAATCTGGAAGCTTAGTATTAATTTTTAATACATTATTATTTGGGTTAACAACAGAATATATTTTTAAAGGAAACATTTAATATAAACATATATAAAATATATATGCATATGTATAAGTATACATGCATATATATAAAACTGGATCAATCTTGATATCTATAAGTAATTAAATTGACCAAAATTTAGGAATGCTGAGGTAAATTACTCTAAATTTTCTCCTTCCCATCTCTCCACCCCCATGTGTGATTTCCTCTATTTTTTATACATACCAAGGACAGTGATGATCCATCTTAAGAACACATCTAAGAAACAAATAAGTATAAGAAAATCCATGTAGAAAAATTCCCCTAATTTCTTTTTTCTCCCCGTAATTTCTGATAATTTTATTTTAGCTTAAATTTTTCCCTTTATAAATACACCTTAGAAAAACCAACCCAGTAAACATTAGGTTAGAGAAAATTTCTGGTATGTCCACAAATATTTTCGTAGGTAACAGGTACCGATGGTTTTACACTGGGATTCAGCTGAGCACAGCCAGCAGCCTCGGACCACATCAAATGACGTTTTAAAATACACATACACTGCATACAGCACCTGGTACATTAGATGGGTCCAGTTTACAAATTAGCTACGGAGGTAAAAGGGAATACAGAAATCCCTGTGTTATTTTAAACATGTCTAAGTCATAAAATTAAAACTTTAGAAGCAAGTATGTTAAAATATTAACACTGATGAGTCTGTAGATGGTTATTTTTTCCACATATGTTGTAAAATTCTATCCGACGGATAAGCACGACTCTCCTCTTTATAATCAGAAAAAAACTCCGATTTGCCTCCCCACCAGTATGTGTAATCTCTATTTGTATAAAGTTAGACCACAGATCATCTCAAATAATATAGCAAATGAGTAAACTAATACCCAGCACGTTAAACAGCTTGTCCAGCTCAAGTTCAAGGACTAAGCAGGACTCCCAAATCAGGGATCTTTCCTTTAATACATTACCTTCTCACAAGTGCACAGGAAATATTTTTCACGTTTTTCTGGGAACAATGTTACAGCTGGGAATTGAAAACTGTTTTTGTGGTTTGTTAGGTTTTAATATCAGCATTAATAATAAAAACAAGAAAATTGTCATTACGGTCTTTTTAATCCAGGAAATAAAGTTATCTTTCTCAAGGGGTTTATCACTTAATTGCTCATCAATATTATATTAAGCATAAGCATAGGAAGTATATGTAGAGAAAGTTCGATCAACTGGTACAGGAACTGCTATCAAAGATAACTTCAAAGTATATTCTAGCTTATAGAAATATTTATGTTAGCCCTACATACATAGCAAATATTGGGAGAAGAAGAAGGGTTTTCGCCAAGTATAAAGCACATAAAATATCCCTTCCGCTTCCATCTCCCATCACCAGTTCCCAGCATTGGGGTTAAATGAAAGCCAACGAGTAACACTTACATGTCACATGCTGAGCAGTGATGCGCACGGTCAGGTTTAATCAACTGACATCTTTCACAATATCTGATGGCTATATTTAAGAATTAAAAGGAAGTTGTTGAAGGATGTACAAGTTTAATTAATTCGATTATAAAATTTGCTTTCATTTCCTTTATAAACAACTCTGGGAAACTGACCACTAATAATTTTAAAATAATACCAAAATGCATTGGGGAGCTTCTGAAATCAAAATGCCAAGAGAATGAAGGGGACCTCAGAAATGTAGTTTGCCTAGCAATGTTCAGATGAAAAGTAGACCCAAAGGAAATAAGTGTCTTAGAAAGGTCAAACACCTAGTTTAGCAGAGAACTCAGATTTACTAAGTCCTAAAGCAAGTGCTTTTTCCTACTATACGGCCATGTCTACAGCAAAATACCAAAACTAATGTATATAAACTTTACGACATCCTATGGCATTTTGTTTTTGAAATTCTAAAATAGCTTTATTTAAGAAATACAAAAAACACAACCTTTTATCTCCCACCCCTATCCCAGACGAACAGCAAAACTGACAACACGTTTTTGGAAAAAACCTCTGAACTTCTCCCCATTCGATTCTAATACATGCTATTGTTGCTCAGTTTATATGTCCATTCACTCAACACATCCTGGGCGCCTGCCAGGTGCCAGATACCCCTCCAGGCGTCAATCCCTGGCTTCGTGGAGCTGATGTTCTATTGGAGAAGACAGGAGTAGCAAGATGAGTTAACAAAATAGAGAGTATATTAGTGACAGGTGCTGACAAGGAGAAAACAGCAGGGAACAGGAAAGGGGTTCTATAACTTCAGAGACATCTGAGAAATCCGGACGTGAAAGCAGCGAATGAGTGAGCCACGCAGCTATCCGGGAAAAGGAGGATGCTGAGCACAGGGAACAGACCCTGAGGTGGGAGTGTGCTCAGTCTGTTGAAGAAACAGTGAAGGGTCGCCTGGAGCGGAGTGAGAAGGAGGGAGGAGAAGAGGTCAGAGAGTCACAGGGAGTCAGATCAGCTAAGGCTTATTCTTCCAACTCAGCTCAAGTACTCTGATAAGAAAGTCCAGAGGAAAAGTCCACTGACTAAGAGCTCCCTCAGAATCTCAAAGTTGAGAACTTTAGGTTTTGGTTTTTGAAATTTAAGTAAGTGACAAAATATATCTTTGAGATTCATGAGGGAAATGTCCCAAGACTTCACGAATCAATAAATTCCTTAAAACCATCACTTTGGAGGAATACAGAACAATAAAATTACAACGAGATGCTAATCTTTCTCCTTTATGACGGCCTTGAAAGCAAACAGACCACACTGAGTCTTGGCAACAAGACAAATTACTGTGGGTCTGTCACCAATAGCTGAAACTGTATAGATTTAGAGCATTTAACTGGTAAATACGCGACCTACTCTAAGAGGAGTGGACTTCTTCTGGGGGTGTCTGCCTGCTCTATAAGCCACTCTCTCTTCCTCTGGCCGCTCAGCGTCTCAGATCGCTCTTACGTCTGCACTGTGTGCGTCCAGCCTTCCCTTCTAGTTCACATTCTCTCTCCTGTGAGTCAAACATCGGGACTGAGAGACAGTGAGTTACGTGTGCATGTCGCTGGAACCGGGTGCCAGGCGACGGCTGTATCTTGCCATGCGGATTGGATAAGAAATCAGAAATCATTCGCAGACAGACAGTGTCAAAAATGAAGCAGATAGAGAGCCCCTGTGGCTTTCCAATTCTGGGCTCTGGTTCTTTCTCCTAGAGCTGCCCTGAAGCTACAGGAAATACCCACGAATCCCTTATACCATCCCAGTTTTTTGGTAGTTTTTTTAGGGGAAGGGGGAGTTTAAAAAGCTTAAGAAGTTGTCTGTTTCTTGTGATCCTAAGTCCTAACAAACATGGTAACAGCACAGAAAATAGGTTCAAATAAGAATTTAAATTAAGTATACCCTCAAAGTAGATGGACTGTGCCATGTGTCTTTTTGGAAGTCGTTTTGAAGACTGTCTTCAAAAAGTCTTTTTGGAAGGAAATTTGACAGTATTTATAAAAAATTTAAGATGCGTATGCTTTCTGACCCAGGATTTTTATTTCTAGAAAATTTATGCTACAGATATGTTTACTACAAAATTGTTTTAAATAATGAAACACTAGGAATAACTTGAATTATGAAAATGCTTAAGCATTTTATGATATATTCATATAGTGGAATACTGTGCAGACCTTAAGAATTTTCCATACAAAATACACATGCGCCCTAAATTGGAAAACTGCAAATACATTAAATGAAAAAAAGCAAATTGTAGCATAGTTTGAATATGTAGCATGTTTCACATGTCTAAATGAAAAAAAAATAGTTTTTTCTCTTTACATATCCCAATAAAATGCATCCACCTTCTAGATGTGAATTAACATAAATAAGAGACACAAAGTGTTGTTTTGAAGCACTGTGATACACTGGCTAGAAGGCGCTATATCTAGGTAACCAAATTTGTACTAATATCTATCCACTCTAATTGTTAAAATATGTTACTTAATTGTATATAAGTTTTGCAATACTCTGTTATGTATAAAAAATTCCTGCAAGGACATATAAGAAGGGGAGTAACCTCTGGGGAGCAGTGTAGGGGTGAGGGTAGGCTCACTTCTCATTTGGTGTTCTTAAAAAAATGTTTTAATCATGGGCATGTTACTACTTTTATAATTTAAGCAAAAATTTCTTTAAGATGAAAGGAGTTTATACAAATATCCACTTATTAAATGAATACACTACACTTTATTGAGGGCATTCTATGATACCTTGCCTGGGTTGGACACGAGGGAGGTAAAACCATAATGTAGGAAAAGGAGAGCTACAAAGGACCTGAGAGAGCTCCTAGTCCAATCTCTATCTTACAGATTAAAAACACTCCAAAACCTAGCGAGAAAGTAATTTGCCCAAGGTTAGATAGCTGAACGAGTGGTAAGATGAGGATCAGAAGCCAAGTATCTTCTTTGCCTTTTGCTCTAAACTTTCTCCACTCAAAATTCTGACATTGCCCTGAGATGAGATTAAACCAAACAGACCTTTCAAGAAGACGTTTCAAGCGTCTTAATGACTGAGTAGATGGAAGAACTGAAGTAAAAGCGGCAGTCAAGGAGAACTTCCGTCTCTAGTATAGGGTGGCTAGAAGGCCGCTGCTGGCAATGACAGAAATAAGCTTCACGGGGCCCCCGGGGAGTGGGGTAGGGTGTTTTTCTTTCATTTATTCTTTCATTGAACAAATATTTAGAGTTTCTACCATTGACAAATACTGCTGGACGCTGAGAAGATACAGGTGAACAAGACAGACTTGCCTCTTGCTCCCATGGTATTAGGTTTTGAATTGATGCATCTAGTTTTATTTGAGTTTGAAAGGTCTGGATAGTAGGTCACTCAAGTACAGCCATCCTTTGGAAGCTGGAAATACAAGAGTGGAGCTCTAGGGAGAGCTGGAGATGCTGAATTGAAAGGCACGTGCCAAGATGAGTGACGATAAAGGACAAAGGCTCCTGGGTGCTCTGGGAGACAGGTTTGCAACTTCTTCCCTCTGAAACACCAGGAACAATGCACCAGCTGATTGAGTGCAGCTCGACTGCAGGCTGCGCGGTAGACACGTAATCCCTGTGTGCGGCTGCAACGCCACCCCTTCGCCTGACACGCAAGAAAGGGTTTGAAATGTGAGTGAGTACTAGCATGACAATATCCTTGAATCAGTTTTAATTCATCTCAGGAAAAGGTAACTCGTTCCTGAAAACAAATGATCTGAGACACAATAAGCTACTGATCACAACATCGTAGTGTCAGGACTCCATGGTTTAAAACAACAGCTGAAGGAACAGGATGGAAAGAATGGGGCAAGCCACCCTTGTGAGGATGAGAAACAGGAGACAAAAAATGCAGGAGGAAGAATTACCACTCAAGGATGCAAACACAGAAGTAGACTAGAAAATCACAAAGAAGAAAGCTTTCTAAGTCAGAGTGACAAAAAGCTGCTGAGCTTGGTTAGGGAGAATGGAAGCCAGCTGCCTGGAACTAGCCGGGAAGGAAGAGGCCCCGGGCACAGACGACTTATAAGAGGATCTGCAGCCAAAGGGAAGAGAAAATAGAACGGTAGGAAGAACAGCATCAGAACCAAATTTCTGTTACTGTTTTTAAGAGGAGATATAGCTTGAAGTATACCTGAAAGCAGAGGGAAGAAACTAGTGTGAATTTAAGTGGAGAAGCAAGGTTTTTAGGAGCAAACTGGGCAAGAAGAGAAGAAAAAGTCAGGATCTCTATACAAATAGAAGAAAGGACGAGAATGCAGACACCAAGAGGAAAGAGAGGCACGGAGGAAGAGTCCAAGGCTGGCAGCACAAGCTCCCGGAAGCCGCAGGGCCTCCGCCATCAGGTTTGGTACCAGTTCTCCCGCTTACTAGCTGGTGACCTTTGATCAGTAACTTACTTCCTAAGAGCCTCAATTTCTTCTCCTGTAAATGCAAATAATACCAAGCGTAAAGGACTATTGTGCAGACTAAAAAGAAATCTTCTGGAACACATCAGATTCTCAAAACAGTTATTATCATTATGATAATACTATCTCTGATAAAATATAAAGTCAGACTCTATGATGGAAAAAATTAGTAAAGGAGAGAAAACTAGGGGGATAAAAAGTGTTTAAACAGCTATTCTGGAGAACACGCAGGAATAGATTCATTCAACAAATACCTACTGAGTGACGATTTAGTGAGACCCTGCGTTGGGGACCATGGGAGAAATTCCTGACTGCCAGAGGCTGAAAGTCAAGGAGGTGACATGAAAACAAGTAACTAGAAGGCAGTGTTTGTGATCCACAAGGTAAGAATTTGAGAAGTTCAGAGAAAACTTTAAAAATCACTTCTTATTAAAGTGAATAGAAATGGGTTGAAAAGGGGTGGACAGTGAATTAAAACTTTAAACTGGATTTAGAGAGGAGAAAGTAACAATTCTAGGCAGAGAAAAAGACATAAAGGAAAAAAAAGGTGGGGCTGGACAGAATGTTTTAGCACAGAGTTGACACAAGGAAACATTGTGGGATGAAGCTAGAGAGGGACCTTGGACGGATCCAGATTATGGAGGGAAGGTTTAGAAAGACTCATTTTGTGTCCTGAATAGATAACAGTACGTCCACATGGTTCAAAGAAGCACAAAAAGGATTCAGTGAGAAGTCTGCCGTCCCTGTTGCCCAGCCCCCTGCCTCCTGTGAAGGCAGCTGCATGACTTTCACTGACCTCTGGTCTATGAAAGGTCTACTTTCTACGACACGTTTCTGTAATTTTGTTTTTTAAAGGATGAATAGGTATTCCTTCTACAATAAGGAAAAAAAAAAAGAAAAAAACCCCAAGTTTGGAATTCTAAGCAGTAGAAATGCAGTACAAAATGACGTTCAAGAGCAGGGACTCTGCTTGTAGTCAGAAGATAAAGTATGAATCCCAGAGCCCACCACTTGGGGACTCTGGGGACCTCACTGTGCCTCATTTCTCCACCTCTAAAATGGGGACAAGTGCAGCACCCTATCTCAGAGTTGTTCTGAGCGTAAATAATCGCCAGTCAAGTCCTTAGCATAACCCTGGGGCAACAGTCAATAGAGGAAGGGTGCTATTCAGATTAGAGGAAAGCCATTATAATTAATGAAAAGTAGTGAAGCTTTAAGGGTAAAGATTTTACATCAGTGGCTCTTAAGTCTTTGGGGCACGTGTACTGCTCTGAAAATCAGATGGTCCTGCTATGAACAGGCTACGTCAAAAACTACCCAAAATTTTGGATATAATCTCAGAGCTCATAAATTCTCTGAAATCTTGGACTTTGGGTTAAAAATGTCTAATCTACAGAACACCAACAATTATTTAAACCAGACATTTCATAATTAAATACAAAAAAAGGGTTATTTTAAATTAGCTTTCATTTACTATATACCAAGATCTATACTAAGTGCGTATCTCATTTACATATCTCATTTAATACTTCCACTAACCCAGAGACATGGATAATATTATCCTCATTTTAAAATGAGGAAACTAGGGCTTAGAAAGTTTAAGTGACTCTCACTAGTAATGGAAAAGCTGGCGTTTGATCTGAAATCCATGTTTTCATTCTATACAATAATATAATACTTATGCAAAAAGGGTAGTATTAAATGCATGAAAAATTTGTCAGTCAAATATCCTCTCCTAAAATCTTGTATAAGTTTTACATTTTCGTAAGTCACAACCTGTACATAACTATACAAGGGTGAAGCTCCCTTTACGTCCCCTTGGAGCTGAGCAGCACAGTGGGTTCTGGAGCCAGAGCACCTGATTTAAATTCCTGTTGTTTCACATCCTGTCTGTGTGACCCTGAACAACCTCCTACCCTCTGTTTGTCTCAGCTTCCTCATGGCTACTATGGAGACGGCAGCATCTACCTTGTACGGCTGCTGTGAAGTTTAAATGAGCTCATATGGGTCAAGCACTTAGAACAGAGTAATTGTCAGCTACTGCTATTATCTGTATTTGAATTAATTAATGAGGTATATAACACATCATTTAAAACAACTTCCTGTATTTAAATGAGCAGCCTGGCCACTCACAGAGTCATCCCTATCACAAGGCTCTCCTCGCGAGGAGAGGAAGCTGCCACTGCAGGTGCGTATCTCAGCGGGGCAGTGGGACAGTGCAAAGACCAGACAAAGCAGAGCTCAAACTCTGGTTCTCTGAAGATCAGCCTTACAACCTTGAACAAGTTTCTTCCCCTGTGTGTCTTTACTTCTCCCCATTCCAAGTTAGCACACTTGATTTTTTAAAAATTACTCAGTAATGACAAACAATATTCAAATTCAAACCAGAATTTCCAAATGATGATTTTACAAAGAACAATTGAAATTTTTAGCCATGAAGACTGAGTTGGAAAACAAAAGAATATGCAGAGAAAAGAGACTCATATTAAAGTGAGTCCCTTAAAAAATCCATGTCAATATATGTACATATCTATATCTGAAATACCACAGAAGACACAGAGCACAGGAAAATCTTGTTCCTGTAGATGCTATTTGACTATTTGTGGATAGTCAAATAGTCCTGTAAATGACTATTAAGTGGATATTGTGAATATCCACTTAATAGTCAAATCATGCAAATGCATCTTGGCAGAAATGACCATATTTCAAAAATTCTTTGGAAAGAGAAGCTTAAGATTTGCTTTTCTTACTCCTTGCAGCTGACAGGGTGGAGATAGGTAAGTCCCTTGCCGTTCTTCTCAAAATTTCTTGTTGTCTTTCTTGGTTGAATTCCTTTTCATAACGTTCCTTGTCAGAACTGGACAAGTAGAACTATAAAAGGAGAAATAACTATTAATTCTTTTAAGTCCCATAATTATTAACTATCACACTCAGAAAAATAAAGTTTTGTCCAGAACAGAAAAACACAAAAATATTTCTTCTATGAAGACAAAACTTGTCTTTAAATTTCTTTAAGAAGCTAAATCAAGTACATTTTCACAAAACTACACACCTTTGACAGATTAGAAAATATGTGCCCTCCATACCACTCATGGCAAAGAACATGAACTAAATATTTTTGCGTCTTTGTTTTTTACAGAGAAAATTAAATTCCTTCTCCAAAAAGGGTTTAACGTATATTTTCTATTAGTAAAAATTTTGGTGTTTGAAAGTGTCAAGAGATTTTTAATTTTTGGAAGGATGTCTAAAGATTCACTTGCTTTGCGTGACAGGCTACATTACAGGCATGGGGCCCTACAATTTTCTGGCCAAATGTCTCAATGAGGTCAACAAGTCATTCTTTTACGCCTTTGCCTTAGCTTTTACAAAGCTAACGCATAGGAGTACTTCCTCCAGAATTACTAAGGACCGTCAAGGCAGGCAGAGCCTCCTGTTCTCACGGAGAGACTCCGTTACAGAATTGTTCCTAGTTTCCATTTCTTAAGTTTTTATACCCATGGGGTGGCCAGCCTCTAGTTCATTTCTTTAAATCACATTTTCCCTACAAAGGATTTGTGAAGTTGCTCTTGTTTTCACGTCATCCCAGCATCTCAAGGACCCTCAGCTTCATGCCTGTGTTTCATGTAACCAGGAGCTTTACATTTCTGTCAGTCTTTATTTCACAGAATCTTTTTAAAACCAAAAATGGCTTGAGATTTGCTCTTGATCATGTTTTATATTGTAACAATGCTGTTCCTTAATTTTTATTTACATATAGGGCTTTGCTTGAAAAGGCCTAAGGAATCACGACTGGAATTTTACCTTTTCATATTTAAGTATTTTGGTCTATCTGCTAAACTCAAATACCAAAACTTCCCACACTCTTGATTCCTCATCATCAATAACAGTATTTAGGTTATTGATGTAGCCTATTCTTTATAAACAAAGCAATATCTGGCATAGTGGAAAGAGCTGCGGTTGATGAAACTGTGATCCCAAGAGAATTAGGGAATTTTTCTGACTGCATAATGACTGGCAGGGCCGACACTGAAATCAAGTCTTTGGAGCTGCACTCTAGTGCGTCTCCTCCAACAGCGCTAATGGAAAACAGCTGTGTGTGCCTTTTACAGACTGTTACTCTAACTCGACCAAAACATCATGGTTTAGGAAGTAGAAGAATCTATTTACATTACCGTGCCTGGCTCCCACAATCAAATCTTGATGGCACAAGAAATCCCCAAATTACTTGTAAGAGACAAGTAACAAGGACAAATGAAGGGTCAGAAAGAAGTCAGAAAAGCTTCACACAACCTTAAGTCGAGTCTTCAGGGGCCACTTATCTAACCCTCCAGGCAAGCAGGAATCTGCCGACATTTCTGAGATCCAACCCCTCTCGAATACTTGCAGGTATAGAAATACTTTCCTACTTTGCAAGACGGCCCATTCTCTTTTAAGAAAACTGTAACTTGTCAGAAAGTTCTTCCCTGACAGGATGCATCTCTGAAACATTCATAGTGGAGGATAAAAATGTTACATACATACTTGGATAGAAGATGTTCTAACAAAGTTTACATTTTCCTTGTAAAATCGGACCAGATTTCCCTGGGCTGTCTTTTCTAGCCTGCAGTAGTATCCCAGTCCTCAACAGCATTACTTTTCCTTAAGAACTAACGTTATAAATTATGAAAAACTTAAACCAAATGAAAATCTCAAGAGATACCAGAATTTTAGATGAGGAATGGAACAAAATTTAAAATGGATTAGATTTTTGAAATTACTACTAGAAGCTGATTTTTCATTAAAAAACTACCAAACAGAATTCAAACTATAAAATGCCATTATCTTAAATGCAGTGTTCAGATGATTCAATTTAAATTAAATATTTAAAAGGATCCAAAAATGAATAAAAATATAGCTCTTCCTTTCAAAAGTACATTCCTACAGCCTAGTAGGAATGTGAGCTATGTAAATAAAGAATTACAAATCAGCATAATAAGTACAACAGTGACAATACATCACAAGGTATGATAAAAGCTCCCTTGGGGATGAGGCGGTAGCCAATGAAAGTGTCCTGGAAGAAGTGGTACCTAAGCTGGCTTTTGAAAGACAAACAGGAATCTTCCAGGAAGACAAAGAAGGAAAGAGAATCTTGGTAAAGGGAAGGGCATATGGAAAGATGTGAAAACAGTATGGTCTACTCAGGGCAATGCATTACTGAGCACAGAGCTCCAGGAAGCAGCAGTGGAGACGAAGTTAGTTAGATGTTACTTCACACAGGGTCTTGTGTACCTTTATGACCTTTATCTTGTAGCTGACTGGCAACCTCTGTAGGATTACCAGAGAAGTGATGGGACCATGTTTTCTTTTTAGAGAGACGACACTTAGTGATGGAAGATGCCTACCAGCTCTTCGCAGGCTGCCTCCTCCTCCCCACCCATTCGTTCAATTACTTAGCAACCTGCCTATTATATGCCAGGTCTGATTCTAGGCAATGGGGAAACAGCAATTAACAACAAAGATTCTTCCTCTAAAAAGCTTATATTTAGCGAAACAGAGAAGTACAGAGGTCTCAGCTTAAGTGCCACTTTCTAGAGAAGCTTTCTTTGACCACACTCTCTCAAGGAGCTTTTTCCCTAACAGCTTTTACTCTGCTATGCTCAACCGCATCATCACGTTCTATTTCTAAAGTTATCTGAATTTATCACAGTGTATACTTATTTTGTTTATTTACTTGCTTATCATCTGTCTCCCCCTTTCAAATGTAAGAACTATGCCTGTTTTGTTTCTTTTTAATTTCCAGAGCCTAGAACAACCTGACAAACAGCAGGGGCTCAGTAAGTGCTCGCTGACTGAAAGAAGGAAAAAAATACTACCCGTATTTATAACTTAACTTCCCTAAAAATGTATAGTTTTGCTTTTTAGACTCACTCACCTCGCCAAGGTCTGGTTTCCAAGTGCTGCTCTAACCTCTGAGCTTACAGAGTCCTTTTCATCTGGTTAAAGCCACCTCGCTGCTTTCTAGTGACTCAGAAAGAGCTATCTCAGTCAGCACACTGTATGCTTATTTAGAAAGAGAACCTTCAATTCCTGTTCTTGGTTGTCACAGCAGCTTAGCTTAGCTGGCCCTTGATGATTTAATCATTCATTCATTCAGTAGTTATTGAACACCCACTATGTGCTAGATAGTGGGGAGAGGGATACAGTGGAGAACACGATAGCAATCATCTCTACCCTGAAAAAAGTGACAAGTTAATACAGTGACGCATACAAGTAAACAGGCAATTATGAAGCTAGATGGTAAGATCTATGACAGCGAAGATAGAATGTGCCATAGCTGGGCCACCAGATACAGGCTGGGGCAGTCAGCTGAACTTACAGGAACATGGGAGCATGAAGGATGGAGCAGACACAAAGGCTGAAGCCCTGGCTGAATGCTAAATGGATGCAATGTGCCAAAACCACCAAAAAAGAAAAAATTACATTTAGATGGCACTTACTATGTGCTAGGCATTCTTCTAAGCACTTTAACATATATTATTAACTGCTTATTATTGCTATCAATATTATCAATCATATACATTATTAATTTATTCAATACTTACAACAATCCCATAAGGTGTGTACCCCTATCATCTCATCCTCAGAGGAGAGACCTGAGGTGCAGACAGCTAGGGAAAGTCTCCAACGTCACACAGCTAGGAAGTGGCAGAGGTGTGAGTTGAACCTGGGCAGTCTGAAGCCAGAGCCTGAGTTCTTAACCTCTACACCACACTGCTTCTCAAAAGTATTACCAATTGTTTCCCTTCTCCTATTTTTCACTTCCTATAATGAGAACTATTTACTTTCACATATGCTGTGTTTTCAACAGCCATCACTACTAGTAACTGATGAAATAAAATTAGGTCCTTTTCAACTTAGAGATTAAGATATGGATGGGAGTGTGTAACCTAACTTTAAGAGCTGACTAATTATTACCAAATTTCTGAAGAATATATTTCAAGAAACACTAAGTTTGATTAATGGTTTACATTATCCTTTAAAACAAAAGTGCCCAACAGAAAAAAAAAAAAGGAGCAAAAGACTGTTTGGCATTATCTACGAAGGCTGAACGTACACACAACATATGATCCAGCAGTTCTACTCCTAGCCATCCACCCACAAGAACTACGTCTATACAGGGATGTATGAATGTATATATGTTTCTATGTACACGCACTAAAATGTGCACGGCACCCCGATCGGTAACAGTCAAACTGGAAGCTACCCAAATGCCCCTGCCTATCAACTGCAGACCAGGTAAATAAACTGTTATATACCACTCCTGGATACTAAACAATAATGAGAATGAATGATCCAAAACTGTATGCAACAACACAGACAAACCTCACAAATAGATTGTTAATGAATGAAGCCAGACACACAAGCATACATACCGTATGACTCTATTCACGTGAAGTACAAAACCAGGCAAAACCAGTCGATGCTACTAGAAGGCAAGAGAATGGTTTTGCATGAAGTGGGTGATTGGAAGTGGGCAGGAGGAGGCTTACTGGATGCTGGTAATGTTCTGATTCTGGAACTGGGTTGCGGTTACTCCTGTGTGTTCGGTTTGTGAAAATTCATCAAGTGTACACTTATGATATGTATACTTTTCTGCATGTATGTTCTTCTATAAAAAAGTTAAATGGAAGTTGATATTATTTTTAAACATATGCCCTATAATTTGTGTGTCTGTGTGAGGAAGATTAGCCCTGAGCTAACATCTGCTGCCAATCCTCCTCTTTTTGCTGGGGAAGATTGGCCCTGAACTAACATCTGTGCCCATCTTCCTCTATTTTATATGTGGGACGCCTGCCACAACATGTCTTGATGAGTGGTGCACAGGTCCACACCCGGGATCTGAACTGGCAAAATCCAGGCTGCCAAAGCGGAGCACACAAACTCAACTGCTACACCGTAAAGAAGCGTATAATTTTTAATGAATTTTGATGAATTTAATGTGAAGGGAAGTAATTATATTATTATCTAATATTTGAGTGCTAACATGGGGCAGGTATTATGTTAAAAGCTTTACATGAATGAATTTCACTTATTCCTCATAAACATCTTACAGAGATAGGCACTACTGTTAGCTCCATTTTCTGATGACAAAAGCTGAGGTTCAGAGACATGGAGTGATGCGTTAGAGTGGAAAATCGAACTCAGACAATCCTAACTCTAGAGAACATACTCTTAGCCATCGAGCTATACTAAATGTTAAGTGAAGGAGGAATTCAGTCAGCTATGTCAAGGCAAGAGAGACTAGTCTTACAACTTACTCCACATAAATATTCACTCACATTATTTTCCAAGTGGAACCTCCAGTTCGAAGAAACACTAGCCATATTAAGGTGTAACAAGCAATAGCCTAGACAATTTGCTTCCCACAATCAAAACACTTTTAGATGCAGCATATTTGTTCAGGCCTGAGAAAATATAAATGTTAAGAGAGTTTCTAAAAATAAACTCTACTTTCCTAACTCAATTCTGTCCCTTAAGATTTTTTACATCAATAATATAAAGTATGTCTTTAATTTAAGAAAATATAGCATGGCAGAACAATATTAGTACAGCTAAACTCTAGCACTATCATCAGTCGTCCACTGGGCTCTGTCAGTGGGCTGTGTCTGAGAATAGGCTGATGACTCACGGTCACAATGCAGAGTTACCAAGCAACTTCATGAACGGAAACAGAACAAGCGCACTGTGTAATCAAGCTCTTACAAAGGTAAACACAGGGAAAATAATCCCGTAATTTGTTACAGCGTTTGGTAATTTACCTCTTTGGAGGGGGAAGCGGGAGATGTGAAAACTGTCATCCAATAGGACCATACAAACATAACAAAGAACAGATGGAAACCCACAAGGTAAACAACGGCCTTTCCTGGTAAATAAAAACAAATAACATTTCATTGAATCCAGGTGAAAACAGGAAAAAGCATTACATTAAAACACAATATTTAGAGTCGGGAGGCTTAATGGAATAAAAGCTTTAATTAAAACGTACTGAAACCATCAACTATATAAACTCCTTTATCTGCATGATGTAACATTACAGATACGAAGAAACATTCTGTTCCTGCATTTAAGGGTTATTAGCCTGGTTTATAAGCAAGGACTGTAGTCTGAGATGAGATTTGATTTCATTAAGTTAGTGAAGATTTTTAAGTTGAACCATCTCCTTCACTCACTGTATTTCAAGCTCTTCCTAAATGTTAGATTTTAAATGACTTAAAAATTATTTAAGACAGATTCCATCACTATGAACATTAAATTCCAAGGAACTATAGACTGAAAGTAAATAAGGCAAGTTCCCATCACTGTGAAAAATGAGTACATTTGAAAAACAATTCCTGGATTGTTCAGAAAATTTATGCTAAATTTCATTCTCCTTTTCAACACAGGGTAATGAAAAGTTTTTAGCCACTTTGAATTTCTGCCGTAAAGTTTCCCAAGTGGATTAATGTAACATTCCAACATCTTTATCTTCAAATATTGATCCATTGATACAACTTCAAGCTTTTTGTTGTGTTCTGTTGTTTCTCAATTTGGAAGACGTGGGACTCATTTCCATAAGAAGCAAGAACTATCTACCAGGGGCTTCAACTCTTTTTCAGTTTGGAATGGAGCCCCACAAACCCGCTGAAGAAAACAAAGTACACACAAGCATGAAAGTCTGAAATTTTACTCATTTTTAAAAGTTCACATCAAATCTTACGTCTTTCACAAAAGCCTTCTCCATTACTTTCAGAATTCATTACCTCTTCACACTGCAATTAAAGCACTTAATTTGTTTCATTAGAGTTAGTGGCTTAATATTGATGAGCTAATACATGCAGAACACTTAGAACAGTACCCGGCACATAATCAATCTTCAATAAATACTGGCTACTATTACTATTACTGTTCAGGCATCATAATTTCTTCTTCTCAAAATTTGGTTCTTTTTGTGCATTCCATGTTTCAGTGTTTCCCAGGCTTAAGGACTGATCAAAGTTTTCACTGGTCTGCAGTGAAACGAGAAACATTAAGAATAACACAGTGCAGTTTCTATAAAGCTAACGTGTATGCAATTCGAGGTACTGTCCTTCCTTTGGTCTGAGGTTATTTTTCCTTATATTTGTGGTTGTAAAAATTTTTCATTTTAAATAAAATAACAATAAAAATTTCAGAACTCGTTGGACCCAACCTTTGCTTTTGCAATTATACTGGTCCATGCCTAGTCTAAGAGAACAGAATCCCCAGTGACAGCTGACCGATGCAGAACGCCAGGCTCAATGACTCCTCACATCACACAACTAATCAGCACAAAGTACTTCCAATTCTAGCTCCTGAAGTCTCTTTCAAAGTAAATGCCTCCTCATTATTTTCATTGCCAGTGCAACAGTTCATAAATTGTTGCTTATCTCATTTGAATTACTGCAAAAGCCAACTGGTCTCCTTGCTTCTATGCCATCTCAGCAGCCAGTGTAAAATGTGTTGCTTATAGTTTCTTCTCCCCCTTAGCTGTGAAATTCCTAGGAAATAACTCCATCTACATGTCTAATGAATGCAATCTAAAACTCTGGGACTTCCTAGTAACCATAATTGACTATGGCTACTCAAATCACCACTTCCACTTACTGAAAGCTGCTAGCAGGCATATGATGTTGACCTAAAACCCTCACAATAGTCCTATATGGGACTCTTTCAGTTTACAAATATAAAAACTAAGGCTCACAGAATTTAACACCTTGCCCAACGTCACTAGTTACCAAATGATAAAGCCAGGATTCAACTCACATCTGCTTAATAAGAATCCAAGGTTCTTTTTTTTTCACTGTCATACCCAAAATTATATTTTCTTCCACTTCTTTAACCATCATCTTAGTGGTCACATCCTACTTCAGAGCCAACATCTGACACCAAGATAAAATCTTAACTACAAGTTCCTCCTCTTTTCAAATTTGCTTTCTTTTCACTTCTACTAAAATTGACTGTCATCCTCACTGAAAATTCTGGTTCCTCAAAATCTGCATTCTCTATTACCTCAGCCCCCTTCCTGGTCTACACAACGATTCAGGACCATTCCTTCATGTTTCTTTGGAAGAGCATATGGAGCTCAGTCTCCTACTGTTACACTAACACTGAGGCCATTTACCAAGTCTGCAATGTTACCTTCTCCTAGCACACTACTTATCTTTTTGCGTGGCCCCCATATTCAGTCAAGTTTGTCAATCCTCATCTATATAGTATTGGATAGCTTTGAAATAAATGGTAACCTTGAAGTACTTTAAACTTCTTAATCATTTAGTTACTGACGACTAAGGCTAGGATGTAAAATATACTCAAAATATTTTTTAAAACATTTAATATATTTTTAGGATATTTCTGCTCTCCACAAGAACAAAAACAAAATGGTTTTTGTGTTAAAAAATCTTAATCCTGGTGGTTGGCCCCGGGGCCGAGTGGTTAAGTTTGTACACTCTGCTTCGGTGGCCTGGGGTTTTGCCGGTTCGAATCCTGGGAGCAGACATGGCGCCACTCATCAGGCCATGCTGAGGCGGCGTCCCACATAGCACAACTAGAAAGACCCACAACTAAAAATGCACAACTATGTACTGGGGGGCTTTGGGGAGAAAAATAAAAAAAATCTTAATCCTCAGTTTTAAAAAAACGGATAAAATGAATCTCTCAGTATAATGCCTGGAATATAAGTACTTGACAGATGGTAATTACCAAATTATAATGTAAAGAATAACAGAATATATTACCTTTAAATAAGTCCAAATTAATGTGACTACTATTAAGCAAACTTTTGGTCACATATATATGCTATAAACAACTGGTTAGAAGTAATAGAGAGAGTAAAAGCTTAGTTAACTAAGCAAATTAAATCAAAACTGAAAGAAAAAAACTGAACCTAGAAATCAGGTACAAGTTCTATAAGAACTTCAGAAACTCCGCTTTCTGTATCCCGCTTTCAACATACCAGAAACAGTTCTGATTGAAAGGAAGAAAAATAAGCCTACTAAGATGAGCTTGTGTTTATTCTGTTGCTGACATTAAGACTCAAAGGTAACTTGAGATATACACACTTAATGTCTAATAATTATTTCCAAAAATAAGAATAAATATTTATCATTAATTTCTAATGGTTCAACTGTTGTAGAAATTCTCTAGATTTTTGTATCTCAAATCAAATTTTTGAAATTTGATCTCAATAGACTTAAAATTTTCTTTGATCTTAGTGAAATTTTGAGCAATGATTTTTCCCTCTAGGCACTGTCTCTTTGTCTAGGCATTATAAAAACTTTAATTCCCTTTCAAAATGAACTAGTAATACAATTTACAAATTTACAGTCTGGTTATTTAATTAAATGTCTGTGACAGTAAAGTACTATTTTTAACAAATGCATAAACAACAGAACCATCAACAAAATTTAGACATGATGAAACAAAGTCCCCTCCTCAACCCTAGCTAGAACCAATATTAAAAACGTTTGAACTACTACGATAAAGAGTTCTGAAGAACACACAAGGCAGAAATACGTCCATATATATATCAAAGAAGTTTGGGCACTGGGTGCCTTACAAAATAACAACTACTTCAATTTATATAAATAAAGCAAATGAGAATATATTGAATGTAAAGGAATAAACCCAATGCTACATCTTCTTTTAAGCCTAAGTAAAACTTTAAAAATATATATTTTCTTTCTGAAAACAAAAACACATGTAGTCATCACTAAATAAAAAGCATGTGGGTTGCAATTAAGATACCATAAGTAGTCTACTTAAATTGAGACTAAGATTGCCTTACCGTTTTCTCCATTTCCAGAAAGAGTAACTAGAACAGAAGAAAAAAACAGTGAATAAATATAGTTTAAACATTTTGTACACAAATTCTATTTCAGGTTGGCTATTCATCTTAATATAATTTTCATAAAAATAAAATTTAGTTATGAAATGTAAACACTAATGCAAATTCAGAATTGTACACTCAAAAAACCCTGACACACTAAAATGCTAATTCAAATTCTTCTTTATCATTAACAGTGCAATCACATTTAAAAATCTTTTCAGACCTTAATTAATTTTAAGTGTATCAATATGGTTCCGGTTGTTATGCTTTCTTTAGCTCGTTCCTTAATGCCACCTACAGCATGAGTAGGACTCTCCTCTGTGGCACTCATACTTACTTAATTTGTCTGTGATGTACCTCCCGAACGTTTTGTCAAAGCTATACTCAAACTGTATGTTCCTAAATGCATCCAGCAGTTTCACGTGTGCTGTGTCTCCCCTAGTCCTCCTTCAAGGCCCCGTTTAAACAGCACCTCCTTTGTGGAGCTTTCCCGAGTCCCTCTTCAGGAAGAGCATCACTCCTGCCCATCACCACTCCTCACTCTGCCATCTTTAATAGACCAGCTCAGTTTCTGCAATTACTCATTGATATGTCTCTCTCACCCTACTGGACTGCACATGTGTGGAATCATGTCTTAGAGCAACAACAACCCTAAAAGTTATCATTAGCTCCAATTTACAAATAAGTAAACTAAGGCTTAGAATAATTAAATGACTTGCCTGAGATCACGGAGTTAGTAAATGTAGCATAGATAGGGTCTGAACTCAGGTCTACTTGGACTTGTATTCTCTCCTGTAGTGTCTCTCATCTTATTCGTGGTTTCAGTCCCAAAGCCTGGCATACAGCAGCAATGCTTAAGAAACGTTTATTAACGCAATATCCATTTCTGACTAAAATCTCTCGACAAAAATAGGCGAACCTGGATACTTCCTTAGTAAACGAAAATATGCATGCGTGTGTGTGTGTGTGTGTGTGTGTGTGTATCTACTTCAATCCCTAAACCAGCATAATTTAATGAGAAAACACTATGGAAGTATTCCTGCTAAAGTAAGGAAGAAAATAAGTAAGTTCGTGATCAATATTTTTAAAAAGCCCATCGTTTTAGAGAGGCACAGGGCTTCTTCTCAATCCATCTTAGGTCAGTCAGGTGGGGCCTGATGTAGTTAGACCCTGGGCTGGTCCCCCCAGCCTCACAAAACATTTCCCCTTTATGACAGTGCACACTCAAAATATAATTTTCAGGACGTGCCTTGATGTGAAATAATTGGGAAGCACTGTCCTAGCCACACAATTATAAGAGAGAAATAAATTAGTGATATAAAAATTGAAAAGAAGGCAAATGTATCACTATTTGCAGATTATATGACTATATTCCTTCATAGTCAAAGAAAACCAAATGAAAAACTACTATAAACAAGAAGTGGTAGTGTATAAAAACTGACATACAGAAATCAGGAGCTTTCCAATATACATGCAATCGCTATGTAAAGATTATAATTGAGGAAAAGTTTTATTTATAAAGCCACCTAAATAGATAAAATTCCTAGGAATAAATATAAGAATTAAGCAAGATCTACCAAAAAAGAAACATTTTAATATTTCTGAGGGACACTAATCAAATCTGAACAAGTGGAAGGGCCTATATTCCCATATAGAAAAGTCATCATTAAAATGTCAATGCTTGATTATGGTGATGATTTTACTGGCGTGTACTTATTCTCAAACTCATCAAGTTGTATACATTAAATATGTACAGTTTTTTTAATATCAATTATACCTCAATAAAGTGTTTTTCTAAATTGGAAAAAAAGAATAAAATAAAATAAAATGTCAATGCTCCCTAAGTTAATCTTATACATTTAGTGTCATCTCAATAAAAATACTTTTATTTTTTAATTAGACAGACTCCAAAGTTCATTTGTGGACAAATAAACTTGCATAAAGCGGTAGGAAAATTCTGAAAGAGAAGAATAACGAAGTAGGACTAGTGATGCCAAATATTAAAGCACATTATTTTTGAAATATTATAAACACCCAATTATTAAAATAGTTGTCTTGGCTCATGAATAAACAGACGAATGGAACAGAAAGCCCCCACATGGACTCAAATGCATATAGGAATTCAGTATACAATAAATGTGGGATTTCAATTCAGCATGAATAGAGCCAATACTGTTGGGACAAATGGGTAGCCATGAGATGCACATGACCAGAATAAATTCCACTTCTATCAAACACTAAAACGCAAAAACACAAAAACAAAAACATGTATGTACTAAATGAAAACAAAGACAAATTTAAATATATATAATTTTCGAGCAGAGTAGGTCTTTTCAGAATACAACACAAAACCTAGAAGCCATAAGAAAAGATTGATACATTTGATTACATAAAAAATAAAAATAAATGCTTGAAAAAAATCAATATAAGAAGTGAAGACTACGAACAAACTAGGGAAACATATTCACAATTCTTACTATAGACTAAGAACTAATTTCTCTAATATTAAAGAGTACTTACAAAAAATAAGATTTTTTTTAAAAACTCACTTTTTCACAGAAAATACAAACAATTCAAACATAAAAAGATGGTCAACCTCATTTATGAGAGAAATTCAAAGTAAAACTACATGAATATCTTTTTTTTTTTTTGAGGAAGATTAGACCTGAGCTAACATCTGCTGCCACTCCTCCTCTTTTTGCTGAGGAAGACTGGCCCTTAGCTAACATCCATGCCCACCTTCCTCTACTTTATATGTGGGACGCCTACCACAGCATGGCTTGCCAAGCGGTGCATAGGTCTGCAGCCGGGATCTGAACCAGCAAACCCTGGGCCGCCAAAGCGGAATGTGTGAACTTAACCTCTGTGCCACCGGGCTGGCCCCCAAAGATACCATTTTTAATAATCATGTTGGTAAAGATCAAAAGTTGACAGCATACTGTGTTATTACACTTTTCCAAGTAGAGAATTCTGATTTAAAATTGCTAGTTTCTGGTGGTTGCTTCCTCTAATTTCCCACTAAGATATTCATCAAATTACAGGAAACAACAAAACTGTTCTACAACAAAAACAAAACTAGACAAACCAAAAATGGCCAGAATCACTTCTTCACACAGGGCTTTCCTGACCACAAGAGTGGGTTAAACAAATCTCCTTAGTATACATTCCCACAGCACCTTACGTGTTCCTTCTCCTAACACCCCTGACAGCTGTCATTACTGGTTTACAACATGTAGTTCTTCTGGATGTTTTCCTTGGAAGGAGGGGACACCACTGACTCACCGGCCCCTAGAACAATATGGCACGGAACGAGCTCTCCATATTTGGACCTGCTCTCTAACCACAGAGACAGAGGCGTGGTTAGGAATGGCAAACATGGGGCTATCTGCAGAACCTCTGCCCCACAAAGGGCTAGCCCATTTCTGAGGATCCCAATTTAATATTTTTAAAAATTCCTTTCATGATAAAGCCAGGATTACAAAAAATATTAAGCATACTAAGTGGTTACATATGACTGTTAGAGGTGTCATGAATGTCCTATTTCAATCCTATCAGTCACCATGCATAATCTAATTCACAGATAACATTAACCTAAATCTAACGTTCTCGGTGAACATGAGGACTGGCCACATGCTACTCTCCACTTAACTGCCCCTTTTCCTTGCCTGTCTCCCACTTACTGAGACTGAAAATGCCAGATATTCACTCTACCATTTCCTTCTATCTACCACGGCCACGTGATACAGTTCTTGCTAACGGGTACATCTCTGGTAAGGGAAAAGTTATAGGAAAAAAAATTTTTTCCTCCTTGACAAGTGAGAAGCATGTGAAGAGAAAGGCACATTATTGCCTTTATCCTGTTTTCGCTTTGGATGCTTATAACGTGAGGATATGCTGTGTGGGTCTACAACTGCCAACTGTGAAGCCCGAGGGGGCCAGTACGTGCTGGATAGAGGATTCTGGGTTGACAGGTATTTTCGTTTAGCTCTTTAGAAGTGTTGTTCCCCTTCCTTCAGGCCTCCACGGCTTCGGACGAAAAATTCACTATTACTCTAATTTTTCCCCTATAGTAAGACGCACTCTCCTCACTGCTTTCAAGATTCTGTCTTTGTCTTTCAGAGTTTTCAGAGGTCTGGTTGCGATGTGTCTTGGCACGGACTTCTTTAGGTGTATCCTGTTTGGAGTTCACTCAGCTTCTAGAACCTGGAGGTCTATGTCTTTCGCCAAATTTGAGAAATTTTTTTTTTTTTAAAGATTTTTTTTTTTCCTGCTTTATCTCCCCAAACCCCCCCTGTACACAGTTGTATATCTTAGTTGCAGCTCCTTCTAGTTGTGGGATGTGGGACGCCGCCTCAACGTGGCCTGACGAGTGGTGCCATGTCTGCGCCCAGGATCCAAACCCTGGGCCACCGCAGCAGAGCGCACAAATTTAACCACTCGGCCATGGAGCCAGCCCTGAAATTTGAGAAATTTTAAGATATTATTCCTTCGAATACTTTTCAGTCATATCCTTTTCTCTGCTTCTGGGACTCTAATGACACAAACATTAGATCTTTTTTTACAGTCTCACAAGTCCCTGATGATCTATTCTTTTTTTTTTTTTTAAAGATTGGCACCTGTGCTAACAACTGTTGCCAATCTTTTGTTTTTCTCCTGCTTTTTCTCCCTGAATCCCCCCACTATATCGTTGTATATTTTAGCTGTGGGCCCTTCTAGTTGTGGCACGTGGGATGCCGCCTCAGCATGGCTTGATGAGTGGTGCCATGGCTATGCCCAGGATTTGAAACGGCGAAGCCCTGGGCCACCAAAGCGGAGGGCGTGAACTTGACCATTCAGCCACGGGGCTGGCCCCGATCTATTCATTTTTATTTTCTAGTCTATTTACTCTCTGTTGTTCACACTGGGTAATTTCTATTGTTCTATCTTCAAGTTCACTGATTCTTTCCTCTGCCCTCTCTGTTCTGCTGTTGAGCAGACTTTTTCGAGTTTTTTTATTTTGGCTATTGTATTTTTCAGTTCTAAAATTTCCATTTGGTTCTTCTCTACATCTTTAATTTCTTTGTTGACACTTTCTACCTTTCATGTTACAAATGCTCAAGAAATCATTTTTAAGATGGCTGTTTAAAAAAATCCTTGTCAGATAATTCCAACATCTGTGTCATCTTGATACCAACGCTAATATCAGTTTCTCCACATTAAACCCAGCATATATGGGGTTAAAACCAAAATATTCATTCCCTGCTTACTCCCTGGCTTTCTGGCTCCAGAATCCACTATCCTCCATGGAGACAGACACCTCCAAGGACAAGCACCTAGATTATCTCCTCCCCGCAAAGAGATACAGGCTGGTGGGGAAGCTGCTGACCAGCAAGGTCACGGGCTCCCTCCTCTCTGCAAGTGTCTCAAGGCCAAAGACAGGCTGGTGGGAAAGCTCTGACCAGGAAGGCCATATGCTCCCCCTCCCCTACCTAAAACCCCAAATAAAAACCCTTCCTTTTAGCTTTTCGGGGAGTTTGGGATTTCAGGGTTAGCTGCCCTCTCCCCTTGCTCAGCACTGTGCAAAAATAAAATTCCTACTTTCTTTCACCACAGCTGGTGTCCAAGATTGGCTTGCTGTGCAACAGGTGAGCGAACTCACTTCAGGTTCGGTATCAATCTTGGTTTTGTAATCTAAAGTCGTGTGCCACATAATGACATTTTGGTCAATGACTTACTTAGAAAATGGCCATTAAAACCCTCTATTACTTATTTCTAGACTTCGAAGCTGGCATTCTTCTGTATAAAGCTTTCCCTCAATTGAGGATGAATCAGACTCATTCTAAAAAGGCAGCACAAAAACCCGTTTCCCTTTAAACATTAAACATTCCATTTTCAGAATAAGATGTTGGTATAACATTCAACTCCATTTTTAGCAAATAAATTTAGTTTTTCTCCTGAATCATTCCCATTAGCCTTTGAGCACTTCCTTGCTGTCTAGCACAAGATGTCCCAGGCCCACTTTATGTTTTCCCTCCCCCAGACCCTAAATGAACCATTTCTCCAAGGGGTATTGGTTCTTTTTAAAAGATATTCAGAAACCAAGCTTTGAGCCCTAGGGGTGCTCACAGCTCCTCAAGTTTCATCGCTCTTGGGCCCTTGGGGTTGACAGAAGTAGTATCACACATTTATATTTATATCATATTGATATTTTCAACTCAAATAGCACTCTATAGTTTTTCTTAATTTCCCTGGCATTATATTTGTATCTCTTTGCTTTTACAATGACAATCTTAGTTCCTGATTAATTAATTTACTTATTCGGTTTATCCTAAAATATACATGAAATAGTTTAAAAACTGCATCCTATTTTAAGATTTCTTTGCAGTTTTTTAAATTTTGTTTTGGCTTTAAACTACAGCCCACTAAGCAGTACAATGTTCAAAAGTCATGTGAAATAAATTTTTTCTCTGTATAGTTACAGTAGCAACTTTATATAAAATTGAGTTCACTTGTTTCATGATTTCAAATTTTACAGCTTACTTTTTTCTGCTCTTTGTTTTAATTTTATTTTTTGGATATGTAAAAAATATAAATGCTTTAAAAGTCAAAACTATATAAAAAGGTACTCAGAAAGGCCTCGCTTTCATTCCTTATCCCCTCACCCCAGGTAATCTTTTTTTTTTTGGTGAGGAAGATTGGCCCTGAGCTAACATCTGTTGCCAATCCTCTTCTTTTTGCTTGAGGAACATTGTTGCTGAGCTAACATCTGTGCCAATCTTCTATTTTATGTGGGATGCTGCCACCGCACAGCTTGATGTGTGGTGCTAGGTCTGCGCCCTGGATCCAAACCCGTGAACCCTGGGCCACTGAAGCAGAGCCTGTGACCTTAACCACTATGCAACCAGGCCAGCCCATACGTAATCACTTTTATTAGGGTCTGTTTTATCCTTCCACTATTTCTTTTAGGAAAACAAGCAAATAAATATATCTTTCTAAGTTCTTCCCTTATATACCCTGTTCCACACCTTGCTTTTTTCACTTAACATATCCCAGAAATCACTACACATTAGTACACAGAGATAATTATTGTTTGTTTTTCAAAGCACTGCACAGGATTCCATTGTGTGGGTATTCAGTTAGACAATCAGGCCTCTATTGATAGACATTTGGGTTGTCTCCAGTCTTCTGCTGTTGCAAACAATGTGGCAATGAATAACCTTATGCATGTGTTGTTTATTTGTGGGAGTTTATTTTCAGTGTAGATTCCTAATAGTGGGATTACTGGACCAAAAGTCAACCTGTCTGCTTTGCTCCAAATCCGTTACAGGGGTTGTACCATTTTATACTCCTACCAGCAATGCATGAGACTGCCTGTTTCTCCACAGTCTACCCACTAAAGTGTTTTCAAACTTCTGGTGTCACAGGCTAATTCACTGGGCATTTCCAAGTGAGGATAAGCATCTTTTCATATGTTTATGAGCCATTTTCACTTTTTTCTCCCGTGAACTGTTTATGTCACTTATCCATTTTTTTCCATCAGGCTTTACTCACTCCCTGGTTATAAGATCATCAGTCCATGTTTTCTTCTAGTACTTGAATGTTTTTATTTTTTACATTCAGATTTGGCCCATTTTGAAACGGCAGATACCAGGGACAGGAACACTATCAGATAAGCATGAAATATCTTGTGGTGTCAGAGATTAAGGAAGGAACAAACGATGGGGACATGTCAAAGGGACACAGACACCAAACTAAAGGGGCTTCTACTGGCCAAATCTGGGACAATTTGAGCAACAAAACAAATGACAGATTATAACCCATAAAATAAGAATCCACGTGAGTATGTGGATGTAAATGAATGAATGAATGAGTAAATGGGGAGGACGGAAAGCTCTTCCTTACAGTAGAATTCTAACTATTGAACATAGAAAAAATCACGTAATTAGAAAAATCACCATTTGGTAACCAGCACAAAAATAACTGTTTCAAGCAAGAATCCTCAACAGATGCTAAAAAGAGTAAGTGCAAGTAATCAGGAACAGATTTACAGAGTCTCAAGGCTCTTTCCCCACAAAGATACTTGTCTCAAGTTGGGTTCTCTGGAATTAGGTGCCTGAGATAGAACTTGGGGTGCAAGATGTTTACTAGGGATCAACAAACATGAAAGGAAGGGGGAGGAAGCAGAACTGGGCAGAGAGTCTAACTGCAGGGCGGCCTATGAAAGCCCGGCTGACAGGCAGGCAGCTTCCGGCCCCTTCTTACGAAGGTGAGGGTGCAGCTGCCCCAGGAAGGGTGTGACCTGGGTGAGGCAAGTCATGCTGAACGAGCTGATAGCTGGAAGCTATCTGCTGACCGCACTCGCCACAACTGAGCAGCAAGCCCTGAAGGGGGATGTGTGTGGTGTCTCTGAGTCTAGGAGAACACTTTTATTAACGACAAAGAAAAACTGTACCTTTACAGAATGGAGAAAGCTGGCAAATACCACCTTAAGTAACGACCAAAGGTAACAGTCCCCAAGATACTACAATCAATGACACAGCATCACCTTTGTGGTATTCTTGCTAAAACTGTGTACCCTGAATCTAATCATGAGAAAACATCAGAGAAACCTAATTTGAGGGACATTCTACAAAAGCCTGTACTCTTCAAAAATGTCATGGTCATGAAAGACAAAGCCAAGACTGAGGACTCTCCTAGATTATCAAAGAGACCTGAAAACTAACTGCAACCTGCGATCCTGGACTAGACTGCAGAGCCAAACAAAGGATCAGTGGGACATCTGGTGAAGTGTAAGACTCATAGACTGGAGAGCAGTATTTTACCAAAGTGAATTTCCTGATTTTGATAATTGTACTCTGACTATGTAAGAGAACGTTCTCTGCTATAGACTGAATACCGTATCCCCCCAAAATTCATATGTTAAATCCTCAGGCCCAATGTGATGGTATTTGAAGGTGGGGCCTTTGAGAGGTGATTAGATTACAAGGGTGGAGCCTGCCCTACAATGGGAGAGTGCCTGCCCTATAAAAAAGACCTCAGAGATACACACCCCTCAGCATGTGATGACACTGCCAAGTTACAGCAAAGACATGGAGAGTGGAGAGAGTTCTCATACACCCACTGCTCTCTCAGTTTTAATTAGAGGCTTTGTGGTTTAAAATCTGGCGGGTTTTGCCCCCTTTATCAATCTTCTTTTTCAGGGGTTTCCCGGTTGTTCTTTCTTATTTATTTTTCCATAGGACCTTTAGGATCAACTTGTCTGGTGCTAGAAAGAAGAAAAAAACTTCATTAGGACTGGAATTCATTTTTACATTAACTTGGGAAGAACTGAAATCTTTATAATGTTGAGTTATTCTATCCATGAACGTGAAATGGGAAACGTCTTTCCATTTGTCCAAGTCAACTTTTGTGTTTTTCAAGAATGTTTTCTTCTTACAGGTCTGGCATAGCTCTTAAGTTTATTCATAAGTATTTTATTTTTTGATGTTATTGGAAATGGAGACTTCTCTTCCACCGTATTTTCAATTATTCTTTATTTTCATTATTGTGTCTATGTAGAAAGTATTGGTTTTGTTTGCTGACTTTATACCCTGCCATTTCACTCCACTCTTTCTGCTCAGGTGCTCTGTCATTGCGGCTCCTCTCGGCTTTCAGCAGGCACCGCCCCATCGTCTGCACACAGAAGCTGCTCTCCCTCTTCCCTCCTTATGTTTTCTTCTCTTATGTTTCTAATTGTTTGCTCTTGACTCAGTGTGGTAATTGATTTTGTCAATACAATATTACAGAGCAATGGCCACAGTAATAAGCACTTACTTTGTTGTTGGTTTTAGTGGAAATCAATCAAGCATTTTGTGTGTGTGCGATTTTGTTTGAAAAGTATCCATTTATTCCTATTTTACTAAGTGTTTTCTTAAAATCAGGAATGGATGATGGATTTTTCAAATACCTTTTTGGCATCTATACAAATAAAGTTTTTCATGCTAAATGTATTAATACGATGAATTTAATAACAGAAGTAGAAGGAATGAGCCGTCACCTCTCCTATGTACTGGTAACACCACTTTCTTCAGAGGCACAGTCCCCTCAGCGCTGACCTCCCCCTGCCGCCACCACCACTGCTGCAGCTTTGCTCCCAAAGGTCAAGAATTGTCTAAGTCTAAAAGGATTACAAACAGATGGTTCATGAAAAAAGAATTTTATGGTAAAAATATTTTAGAAAAATATTGAGTTAAACAAAATTACATACTTAGTTACAGCAGGGCTTCTTAAAACTGATAACAGGCAAATCGGCACCGTGATATTCAAGACAGGCGGTACTAGATGACGACCAAACGCACCTGACCACGTCCATTCCCGTATCTTTGACTCCCAGGGTCACGTACAGTACATGCAACACTCTAAGCACTCAACATTTGTTAAATACCTAAATTAACAGAGATGTTTGTAAGGTCAGGAGAACATCTGTATTCAAAATTAACTGTGAGTTATCTACTGTGTGGATATGGGGACTGCAGCTGTACAATCAATTCACTAATTCAACAAGTATCCACTGTGTACACATTACGCAGGACCTGCTTCAGGTTCTGGAAACAAGCAGTGAACATACTACTGAGGAGAGAAACACAAATAACCACATGTCAAATAGTAATAAGCGCTGTGAAGAACAACAAAGCAGGCTGAGGAGAAAGTGAAAGAGGAAGTACTGGTTTTCTATGGGGTAGCCAGGAAACCTTTCATAGGTGAAGATGTGAACCGAAATCTTGATGAAGTGAGAGCCAGCCATATGGAAACCTGGGAGGCAAGCCTCCCGGGGGAAGGAGCAGGTGGGACCATGGATGGCCGGATCAATGACAAGCAAGGAGGCCTGTATGGCTGAAGCACAATGAGCCGAGGAAGAGGCGGTCAGAAGTAACAGTGGCCAGAGCATTTAGGGCTTTACAGACTACAGAGAGAACTCTGGATTTCATCATGAGCCAAGTGGAAACCCTGGAGGGTGCAGAGCAGAGGCGCTAACAATCTTGACTTGGGTTTTAAAAGATTCACTCTGGCTTTTTGGAGGGTGGAAGGAGAATACAATGTTAGAAGGCTACTGCATAACTATGACCTCTACCCCTTCTTTTTCAATACTTACAGAAAGTATACCCGTTACCCATAGAAAAATGGGAATGACAGAGTATCAGAAAGAAAAAAAGTCAGTATAACCTCACACAAGTGACATACACTATTAACACTATGGTGTGCAGCATTCTCTCCTTCAGCTGCTCCCGGTGTCCCTTCCACACAGTTAGCTTAAACTGCCCTAAAGACTTCACATTGAATAAGTTCAAGTTTGTTTTTATACGTTGTTCAATTAGTACGTTAATAAAAATTACTCCTTCTATGATTCCAACTGGGTGGACCAAAGCTCCTATTAGTAAATACAATGGGCAAAAGAACATACAGAACAAAAGTGTTTTAAAAACAGAATTTTTAAAAATCTTTATCATCAAGATTTATGGATCTCTTAGAAATCTCTTCTCCATAAAACCATACTCACCATTATTTGTGAGCTACTATTTCATTTATTTCAGTGTAGGTGCCCACTTGCTCAAGAAGATATACCACATATTTCAGCAATACCTAAACCTGGCAGCTTCTATGCTCACAGGAGTAGTGTTACATGTTAGTCTTCTTAAAGCCCCACGTGATGATGATGTGGGGGGCTCCTTCCCTTAGCAATATACTCTCCCACCCACACACTCCTGACACTATCAGCAGCTCACAGCAAAATAGGCACATGTTTTTGCAATATAATCTTCAAATACAGCCAATTAAGAAAAGAACATATTTAGAAAATCTGTGTGAGAATGTGCTCCTTCACTCAAGACTGTGGAGGTGGGGGCAGAGGGGACGACGATAATACAACTCTAAGAATTAAAACAAACAACTTCCCACCAAAAAAGGGAAGGCAAGAAAATATATGCCAGTGACTGTTTAAATCTTCTCCCTACCCCGAGTAACATGTGAAAGCCTAGTCTGCTAAGAACTTCACCTTATTTTGCAAGACAGGTTTTATCCCACTTTAAGCCCATTTTATAGCATAAGGACAAGTTCAGAGAGGTTAAATAATTTACTAAGATCACTCAACAAGTGTTAAAGTATAACAAGAAGGCAAGCGTGGCAGCTGCAGATCACACAAAAGGAGGGGGGAAGTAAGCATGTCAGAAGTACTGTGGGGAGGAGGCCACGGTGAGGACTTCCGGCGTCCCACTAACAAGCCAGCCAGCCAGCCAGGGTTTTCAGAAGAGGAGTGACAAATCGGGTATTAATTTTAATGGGATGATTCTGTCTGCTTCATGGAGAAGAGACAGGGTCCAGGGTGAAGATGGTGGCGGCATGAGGACGGGAGACAAGATACAAGGGTACTACAACAATATAGGTGATAATGTAGCTTAACAAACCACCCAAAAGTTAGTGACTTTAAACAACCAGCATTTACTATCTCCCACAATTGGGTGGGTCAGCAGTTCGGGCGACGATCAGCTGGGCTGTTTTTCTATCAGGGGCAGTCAACTGGCAGCTCAACTGGGGCAGGACCATCTGGGATGGCCTCACTCACACATCAGGGGCTTTGGTGTTTAGCTCATCTTGGCTGGGCCTCTTTCTCCATATGGTCTAGCCTGGACTCCCTTACATTGGCAGCCAGAACATTACAAGAGAGTTAAAGGAGAAGATGCATGCTGTCCTGAGGCCTAGGCTCCAGATTTCACACATCACTTCCACCACATTCTATTGGTTAAAGCAAGTATAAGGCTAGCCCAGATTCACTAGGGAGGTTGGGGGGGCGGTAAACAGACTCCACCTGTTGATGGGAAGAGGTACAAATTATTGTGGCCATGTTTTTCAATCTACTGCATAAGACAGAGATCATGGCGGCTTGAATGAACACAGTAGCCGCGGTGGCTGTGAGAAGAAGCCGGATTTGGGCACATTTAATGACAGGATCTGCTGATTAATCGGATGCGGAATGACTTTTCAACCAAGGAACTGGAAGGATGAACTGTCGTTTACTGAGCTAGAGTAGGAGCAGGAGGTACGGGGTTGGGGGAACTCAAGAGTTTTGTTTTGGACAGGTTAAGTCTAAGAATCTGAGATGCCTATCAGGTATCTGAGCAGAGATGTCAAGTAGACAGATACTAGAGTCTGGAACTGAGCATGCTACGTCGTCTTTGCCACCAAGTGGAAGCGGCCAGACGAGAAGGAAAGTTTTATTTGCATGACTAGGGCATAACGTTTTTCTTGCAAATAGTCTGACCTGGTTCCTGAGATGTCCCGCACCTTTTCCTTCCACATTTCTCGTCTTATAAGAAAGCAGTGAAGGCCCAAAGAAATTTCAGTTTATGGGGAAGAAAATATAAAAGCTCTTTTTGTTCATTTCGGTGTTTTTGGATATGTATTTTTAGAACTCTCACACCAGTTTGGTTTCCTCCATCAACAGAAAACAATATCAGAGCAGATTAACTCACTAGCAGTCATAAAAAAAATTATTCTCTAAAAAAAGAAAAAAAAGAAGGTTGGGATAATTGTAGAATGCAAATAAAGAGGTTTGCAGGGCACTATAGCTTTCAAAAGGCAAGTTATATAGAAAATTACTACACTTTAGCTCTAAAAAGAGATAATAACAAAATTAATAAAAAGGTTTTTAAAAATATTCTAATTCAGGGGCTGGCTCCGTGGCTGAGTGGTTAAGTCTGTGCGCTCCGCTGCAGGCGGCCCAGTGTTTCGTTGGTTCGAATCCTGGGCACGGGCACGGGCATGGCACTGCTCATTGAACCACGCTGGGGCGGCGTCCCACGTGCTACAGCTAGAGGGACCCACAACGAAGAATATACAACTGTGTACTGGGGGGCTTTGGGGAGAAAAAGGAAAAAATAAAATCTTTAAAAAAAAAATATTCTAATTCACATCTTAACTTTTCCTATAATTACGTCAACCATTGTGGATGAGATTTAGGGAGCTAGATTTTTTTTTAAGAATATCAGCATAATTTCAAACAGTCATTGTTTCATAACCCAAAACCAAGACTGCAGAACCAATAAGCAATATGTAGCCTTTAACCCCAAAGACTTGAAATATAAGATTGATAATTTAATTAGTATTGTTATTGTGGATGTTTGTTCTAACACATTCAAACATGACTCAAATGAGTTTATAAGAGCATGATTCTATTCAATTCAAGACACAGTGATTCAAAGTCTACTAGTAACTAGACTCTCTGGTGGTTACAAAGATGAATAGGACCCCATCACACTACAAACCTTGTAAGCAGGGTTTTTCAAATACTTAAATATGATACAATAAAGGGCATACTTTTATATTCTAATTCAACACACAAATGATTTGTAGAGGCTTACTAGAAATATACCCTTAAAACTATAAATATATTTTAAAAACAGAAAAATACAAATTAGAATGTAAAGTAGAGAATGAGGGGAGAAATAGCGATACATGCTACAAAACAGACGGACCTCAAAAACATGTAAAAGACACCGGGCACACAAGACCACCTACTGCACGACTCCAGTTACCTGAGCCGTCCAGAAAAACACGCCGAGACAGAGGGCAGGTCAGCAGCTGCCCCGGGCTGGGGGTGGGAACAGGAACTGACCATAAATGGGCATGAGGGATCTGAATGAAGTGAGAGCAATTTTCTAAAAACGAATGGTTATGATGACTGTACAACTTGGTAAGTTTACTAAAACTCACTGCATTGTACATCTCAAATGACTGAATTTTATGCTATGTAAATTATACCTGGATAATCTTAAAAAAACAGGCAAAATAAAAACTTTTACAGACATACAACAGCTGAAATAATTCATCACCAATTGACTAGTATTACAATAAATGTTAAAAGGAAGCCCTCAGGCAGAAAAAAATGACACCAGATTGAAATACAGATACATAAAAAAGAATAAAGAGTACCAGAAATGGTAACTACATGGGTAAATATTTAAGCTTTTTTTTTATTATTTAAATCTTTTAAAAAGATAACTGTTTAAACAAAATAACAGCAATATAGTGTTAATTCTATAACATATAAAATGCATGACAACAACAGCAAAAAGGCTGGGAGGGAAGAAATGGAAGAATGCTTTTATAAGGGACTAACTGTAAAGTGATACATTGCTTGAAGGTAGATTATGATAAGTTAAAGATGTATGGTATAAACACTAAAGCAATCACTAAAATAACTGAGTTACAGGTAACAAGCCAACAAAGGAAAGAGAACAGAATCATAAAAAATAATTCAAAATTTAAAAATCATTTAAAAATTGATTAATTCAAAAGAAGGCAAAAGAAGGAGGAAAGGTGAACAAAGAACAGATAGGACATATTAAAAAATAGCAAATGATAAGACAAACTTAACCATATCAATACGCTCATTAAATGTAAATGGTCAAAACACCCCGATTCAAAGGCAGAGATTGTACAGCATGGAGACTGTAGTTAATACCATATTGTGTATCTGAAAGTTGCTAAGAGAGAAAATCTTCAAAGTTCTCATCACAAGGAAAAAAAATTTCTAAGTACGTGTGGTGACAGATGCTAATTAGACTTACTGTGGTGAGCGTTTTGCTATATATATATATGTATATATAAATATAATCATTATGTTGTGCACCTGAAACTAACATAATGTTATATGTCAATTATATCTCAAAAAAAAAAGCAAAAAGGCAGAGATTTTTCAGATTGGATTAAAAAAGCAAGACCCAACTATATGATGCTTACAGGAAACACATTTTAAATATAAAGACCCAAAGGGGCCGGCCCGGTGGCGCAGCGGTTAAATGCACACATTCTGCTTCGGTGGCCTGGGGTTCGCCGGTTCGGATCCCGGGTGTGGACATGGCATTGACTGGCAAGCCATGCTGTGGTAGGTGTCCCACGTATAAAGAAGAGGAAGGTAGGCACGGATTTTAGCTCAGGGCCAGTCTTCCTCAGCAAAGACGAGGATTGGTAGTAGTTAACTCAGGGCTAATCTTACCCCCCCAAAATAAATAAATAAAATGAAATAAATAAATAAATACAAAGACCCAAACAGGTTAAGGTAAAAGCAGAAAGACAGAGCCTACTAACACTACTCAAAAGAAAGATTTGTGGACATGTTAATATCTGCCAAAGTAGATTTCAAAGCAAACAATATCACCAGGGATAAGAAAATCATTTCATAACAATAAAGGGTCAGTTCAACAAAAGGACGCAACAATCTCAAACATTTTCTGTACCTAATTACAGAGCTGCCAAGTACACGAAGCAAAAACAGAACTACAAGGAGAAAAACACAAATTCACAATGATAGTCATACCTCTGTCAATAATTAATTGATGGAATAAACAGAAAATCAGCAAGAACACAGAAGACAAACAACACTATCAACCAATTGCCTTAACTGACATATATGGAACATTATGACATAATAGAATACTCAACAACAAACAGCAAAATACACTGCTAAACAGAGAATGCATTTTTATCAAATGCACAGGGAACACTTCCAAAACAGACCACATTCTGGGCCATAGAAAAGCATGAATACATTTTAAAGGACTCAAGTCATACAAGGTATGTTCTCTAACCACACGGAGTTATATTTGAAATCAGTAACAAAAATATATCTAGAGAATCCCCAAGTAACTGTAATCTAAGTAGCATACTTCTAAAATAATCCATTGGTCAAAGAGGAAGTCAAAAGTGAAATTACAAGATAATTTAAATTAAATGAAAATCAAAATACAACATATCAAAGCTGATGGGAAGTGAATAAAGCAGTATTTAGGGGTAAATTTATAGGACTAAACTAAGACAGGGCTCAAATCAATGACTTCAGTTTCCACATTACAAAACTAGAAAAAGAGCAAATTAAACCCAAAGTAAAAGAAAGGAAATAATAAATATCAGATAAGAAATCAATGAAATAGAGAACAGAAACACAATAGAGAAAAGTCAATGAAATCAAAACCTGTGTTCTTCTGAAATCAATAAAACCCACTGGAAACAACTGTGTCAAAATGGTGTACTCCATGTTGATGTTTAAGCTATTTATCTTGTCTCATTCTAAATTTAAAGAAATACGAAGGAGACACAAGAAAGTATTAGATATATAGACTCAGAGGTCACAGCTCTACTCTGCACACATCTCTCTGAAAAAAGATAAACGGCATCTGCATCCTTGGAGAAACCACTGAGCTCTTCCAAGCAACCGTCTTCTCAGAAGTAAAATAAAGGGACTGAATTAGATCATCTGTGAAGTCTCTTTAAGCTCCAAGATCCTCTACACGCCAAATACAAGGTATGCATCTTCCACTAACAGCTACAAACGACCAGAACAACACCTTCTGAAGAAATCCTGGGAGCCTGAATTAGCACTTTCCTCAAAAATAACCACCTTGACCAAAGCAGAAAAGCTGGTCAATCCACCCATAACTAAGTTCATATGTTTAAATATCAGCCTTGGAGGAAAACTGAAGGAGAACTTCAGTTTAATTTAAAATCAAGGACCAATATTACTAATTCCTTCATCATGACTTCTCTGCTTATCACCCCTGCGAGACGGCCATCTTACATGCATTACTTCCTACTGAGTCAATTTTGTCCTCAGTATTACTCCTTCCAGTAACAGGAGTTACTGATTATAAATGAGTGCGTGTGTGTGTGTGTGTGTGTGTGTGTAATTACAAAATTAGGAAGCTATGAGGCTGGGATGCAATGAGGGCCTCTCGCACAACTTCTTTGTTCAAATGTCCAACTGCAGACCAGGCACTTGTATTGTCTGAGATATTTAGGAACCTTCTGCTGCTACCTTTTAGGAGAAAATTATCTTATGCAAATAGATCACAGATAAGACTAGAATCTTCACTGAGTGTCCAGATCTGGATAATCAAGTAGACTAGCCCTGAAGAGTAGTAATCTTGGCTCTGGAGCCAAACCACCTGAATTCCAATTCTGATTATGCCATTTACTAGTTGTATGACCTTGGACAAAATACCTAACTTTATGGAGATTATTATGAAATAAATTAGCACGTGAAGATATAAATATTATCACCCTCTCTCAGATACTTTAAGAATACCAGAAGCTAAGAAAATTCTATGAAAATTATTAAAACAGCACTTTAAGTAAAACCCACACTTTACTCAATTTAAAGATCCTATAAGGTTATATATCAATACATTTCAATGGCAGGGTTTGTGCTTACAAAAACATAAACAAACATAAGTATTTTAAAGAACAGTTTCAATATGACAGTAAACGAGTTTTTACACTCCACCATGTAGTCCAATGACACTGCAGATCTCTAAACTCAGATAACTTTGAGGTATTAAATGCAGGCCCTATATAATACCTTTCACCATTGAATATTTTAAAATTCTGTCAAGCACTGGCCTTAGTTGTTGCAGAATGTTTTAACAAAATCCTTGGGTATAACCTCTAAAGGATGGGCCTATAGCCTAACTTCAGTGATCTCCAAAAAAGGCAACCAGGTAACTCCGCCCACCCCCCATTATGGACCAAACAATTACGGTCCTGTGACCCTCATGGCTCACTACGTCATCAGCACAGTGGAAAGATGGAGGTAACATTCTAATAGCCAAAATAATTGTGTTACCTAACCAAAGGACCTATTTGCTCAGAGTCCTATTTCCTACATCTGTGCCCACAGATATTGAGAGGGTGATGAAATGTGCCCTCTGTCCCCACTAGCACACAGCATTTCTCAATTCATGTTCATTTCCTTTTCTTAATGTTTGATGTCACATTTTGATATTTTTGACAAAAACCACCTACAAGTCAAATGTGCAATTTCAGCATAAATGCACATTCTTAGTGTTCCTCCAGAAGCTTTACTTCAAAATCAGTATGGAATTAGAAAAGGGCGAGAATAACCTTCTCACGAGATCAAATAAGATTACTAAAACTTTGGGAATTAATGCCCATTTCAGAGTAATTAAGATAAAATATCATGACAAGCTGATGACAATCCTATGATCACTATGACTTTCTAGAAGTAGCCTCAAGAAATACCTAAATCTAGTTAATTTTAATTGATTCAAACAACATTTTTGCCAAACATTTTGGTATGCAAAAGGACGAGACTGAACAATAATATTCAGCAGATTAATGCTATTACTATTTGGAAATGTATTCCAAAACTAATTTATTCTGGGCCTCCAGGCAGGGATAATTTTCTTCAAAATTAAATGTTCTACAGGTACAAAATAATTTTCTTAAAGGTGGATATTTTCACTTAAAAACCTACCCTCAAAGCTTCCGAGCCAAAGCGTTCTCTTCCATATGCAGAACTCGGTTTTAACCAAGTAGTTATTGGAGAGATCTACAAACCCAGGGCCACGACTTAAGTCTTGACTCTGCCACTCGCAAGTAGAGCGGACGGCACACCCTCTCTCACCCAATCAGTATCTACAGGCGTCCCTCGGTATCCGCGCGAGGACTGGCTAAGACTCCCCAGAGACCCCGAAATCCGCGGATGCTCGAGCTCCTTGGTGGGCTCTCGGCGTCCGCGGGTTCCGCACCCACCAAGCGTGTATACTATTTACGATGCGTGGTTGGTTGAATCCGCCGATGCGGGGCCCGCAGATACAAAGGGCGGACTACACGTAATGTGCCTTTTTTTAAAAGTATATATAATAGCAGTTCTTTAGGTAACCGTGGCCTCAGTCTGCAGACTAAGACCAGATCACTTTGGGATACCAAGGGATTGCTTTTGCAAACACCACTCACCATTTGGCCCTAAGTTTTCACGAAGAATTGATATAAGGAGCAGACACACAGAACAACTCGGAGAAGGCCAATGTAAGTCGAAAACAGCTGCACAGTCAAAGCCTCTGAACAATTAACTTAGAGCGAGCAATCGATAGCATACAAACAGCAGCAGCCCTCAGTGTTCTGACTGATAATTTCCTTCCATCTTAACGACCACCTATTCACACCAGTATCTTAAATTCCTGGAGCGTACTGCAGCCTTACTTCTCCTTTCAAGGGAACCAGGTGAGAAACTGGGCACTAAGCACTAACGAGGGAAATGGCAGTAACGAAAATAAGGCCTGCACCCTGAGGATGAAAGAAACATCCACCTCCATAATCAACAGCCAAGAAAAGGATAATCGGGCTGTACATCGTCTCAAGCGTTCTTTGTCTCACAACAACATTTTGTGTAACTTACTGGGTTGGGCCTTGAACTAAATGAACTTGAAAGTGGGTCGAGCACCAACACATACCCAAGGCGGGCGCCCGCCCGGGTCCCCGGCGCGGCAGGCCGCGCGCTCCCCCGGCCCCGGCGGACGAGCCGGCTACCAGGACGGGCTTTCCTCAGCTCCAAACGGCGACGGAAGGAGGGCCGCGCCGCGCGTCTCCGAGCTCCCCGGCGCTCCGCGGGGACGGCCTCCAGCGCCGCCGCCGCCGGGCCCAGGGCGGCTCCCGCGCGCGCCCGTACTCACCCACGCACAGCTCCACCACGTACGCGTAGTAGGACCAGGCGACCACGAAGGCGATGAAGAGCACCGGCACCCAGCCCACCGTGCGCTGGCAGCAGCGCCAGAACGTCCACGGCGCCATGTTCCGCCGCCCCCCGCAGCACCCCGCGCCCCGCGGCCGCGCCGCCGGCGGCTCCTCGCCCGGGCGCCCCGCCTCCGGGGCCTGGCCCGCCGGAGCCAGGGGCGGAGGCTCCCCCGCGCCGCCCCCCGCCGCACCGCCCCCCGCCGCACCGCCCCCCGCCGCACCGCCCCCCGCCGCACCGCCCCCCGCCGCACCGCCCCCCGCCGCACCGCCCCCCGCCGCGCCCCGCATCCCGCCCCGCCCCCCGGCCGGCCGGCCGCAGCCGGAGCCGTGCCGTTGGGGGCGGGGCCTCCCGGCGCAGGAGGCGGGGCCCGGGCGCAGGGCGGGGCCGGCGGGGGGCGCGCGCGGGCCGCGGGCTGAGGACCCGGGGAGGGACGGCGGGCCGCGTGGCCGCGGGGGCCTCAGCCGAAAGCCCTCCCGGCTGGTTGAGGGGACAGGGATGCCCTTCGCGGCTCGAGGCTCAAGGCGGGAGGCTCGTGGCAGGGGTTCCTCGGCTGCTTCGCGGGCCCCCGCGTTCTGAACTTGCTCCCCGGGGCTCCGTCGGCCCCTGACTAGTTGAGGCTCATTCTCAAGTAGGACGACACCCTGCCCCACTCAGGGTGCGGGCGAGGAGCACGTATTGCTACAAGGCTCCTCCAGTGATCCCGATGTGCTTGTCTAATTAAGGACCCCTGTGTTTTGGAATAATTTGCTCTGTGTTTCAGGTGGAACCGCTCCGTTTCTCGAAGATAGAACCAGTAGATGCCTGTGATTAGGATGGAAGCCATGTCGAGGCCGTCAGTTTGATTTGAAACCCAAATTTAAGATTGAGTTGTGAGAAGGGGAGCAACAGCCCTCTCTCTCCCTGCCCCTCAAATGACTCCTGAGATTTCGAGAATTTACTTACAACTGAAGAATCTTGCTAAACAGTGCCCGTAGTCATAGTAGAATCTAGAAGCACCACTGTGAAGACGTCATAGCTCACAAGACATCACAAGGTCAAGAGCATGAAGTAGAAGTAATTCCAAACCACATTTCCTGTTGCTGCCGGGTCTGTTCTGGTTAGACTAAGATTTTCATAAGCTCCTACTCACTACCGTCTGCATAAAGCAGACTTCCCCCTTTTCTAGTGTGATATAAAGGGAGTAGAAGTAGCTAATATTTAATCACTGCACACTAGTGCTAGAATAATAAAGGATGTGTAAAATACTTTGTTCTCCCAGATTTTATACCTTGAAAGTCATGTTAGTGGCAAAGTTGACAGTAGGTTCAAGGCATTAAAGTGGATCAAACTGTTTTTCAGAGAGGCTGCTTAGGAGGGTTAGGCTTCAAGATGCAATTTGGATTGACATGGAAGATCATAACTTAAAGCCTTTTCCCCTCGTGCTGTCTATATATCAAAATATCCAGCTAAAGCTCAACGCAAATGCCATTGCCTCCAGGAGTCTTGATCCCGTCAGCTGGAAATGATTTCTTTGGTATGCCATTTTGTTTATGACACGTGTTCATTTCCTACAGCTGCCGTAATGAAGTACCACAAAGAGAATGGCTCAACACAACAGAAATTTATTGTCTCACAGTTTTGGAAGCTGGAAGTCCTAAGTTAACGTGACAGGAGGGCCACTTCCTCTTAAGCCTGAAGGGGAGAATCCTTGCCTCTTCCCAGCTCCTGGTGGTAGCCGGCAGTCCTCCGTGATCTGAGCTTGCAGCTGCGTCTCTCCAATCTCTGCCTCTATTGTCACGTGGCATTTTCCTTCCCTGTGTCTGTGTCTCTATGTCTGTTCTCATATTGGATTAAGGGCCCACCCTATTCCGGTGTGACCTCATCTTAACTAATTACATCTGTGACAATCGTATTGCCAAATAAGGTCACAGCCTGAAGTACTGGGGTTAGGGCTTCAATATATCTTTGGGGGTAACACAATCCAACCCTTAACAACACACACAAATATTTTTGATAGTAATTGTAAATGTCACCTTACTTACTACCTTGTGAGATCCGTGAAGGTAGAAGGCATTTCTTACACATCCTGCTCGCTCCACAGCGCCTTGCCGGTAGGAAACATTCAGTAAGTTGAGTGGGCATTTGAAGGCTTCTGTTGTGGTCTAACTCTTCTTCCCAATTTTTGGAGTCACATGAGCTTTTGATTTCTAAGTGATTGTCACATGTTCTAAGAAGGTGTTGATTCTATATGGGATCTAGAAAGTATTTCTGATCTATTGCCTCGTCCAGAGATCATTCCAGAGAGGACACACATTTTCAGGGAGGTAGTAAGATTTGAGAATGTTTCTATCTTAAATGACGAGTCGTGAGTTACTGTTCCTTTGCCTGTAAGCAGCAGGAGCCAGCATCTTCGACTCCTTCCTTTCTTTTCCATGTTGACCTGGTGAATTCACTGCATCTCTGCTACCAATTGTGACAACAGAGAACCATTTAAAGACTTTAGGCAGGGTAGCGATGTGAGTGCAATTACATTTTATAACCACCACTCTGGCTCTGGCCAGAAGAATGGGTTTGGAGGGAGGAAAGACTAGAGGCAGAGAGACCAGTGGGAAGGCTGTCAGTCTACAGGCCAGTGGGCGGCCTGAACTAGAGTGCGGCGGTAGAGAAGGGGATAAAGAAGCTATTTGGGACTTCAGATCAACTTTGATCACTCACGCTGCTCCAAGAGCAATAGTAGATATAAATCTAAAAGTAGAAAACCAACAAGACAAACTCAGGCTCAAACCTCCCTCCCCAGCCTCTATCCTCCCCAGCCCCCAACAGAAGAAGCAGAATAAGATTGTGCTGATCAACCCCTAGTTTCCTGGCTTTTAACAGACTCTGGAGGACACACTGAAGCTCCCTGACCTAGAAGTGAACCAAGCTGCCACCTGGCCTGGTGACCGGATCTGTGGTGTCCCCATTGTTACCACCAGCCAGGAACTTCAAAATGCCTTTCAAATTCTAGTTCTTAACTGAGGGCTGGGGAAAAATAAGGGCCAGAGGCAGCCACAGAACCATTAGACAGAATTCATGGAAACCGTGTCCATATAGATAGGGAAAGAGTGAAGAAGAAAACACCTCAAAGTCACAAATTCAGAATTAAACCACAATTCCAAAACACACAAAGAAATATTATACTAAGAAAGAATTGCAAAAGAAGATCAACAATAAGAACTTGAATTCACTCAAAATTAATTTTATGAAGCAGTCTTACAAAGATTTTTAAAAACAGTATGTGGCATACCCAAAGAGGTAAATGAAGAGATAGCTTCCATCTAAATAGAACAGGAAATTTTGAAACAAACAAAATAATAAATAAAAATGGAAAAAGATCAGGTAGATTTGAAAAATAACCGTTTAAAAATCTTCAAAATAATAAAATTGTCGAATTAAAAATTCAATAGAAAAATACATTCTAATCTGGACACCAGAGAAGAGGGGCTTGGTAAGTTGAAAGATAGTGCTCAGTAATTCATGCAGAACACAGCACTAACAAAGAACTTTTTTTAAATATGAAAAACATGCGGAAGATATACTGGCAGGCTTCAATGACCATCTATTATTAGATTTCTAGAAGAAAATAATGAGAGGAATGTCAAAGAAAGTTTTGATGAGATGATATATGAGAATATTTCAGAATTGAAGACATAAGTACTTATGTTGAAAAGGCACTTGAGTATCAGCTAGGATAAATAAGATAAATCTATACCTAGACACAGAGTAGTGAAACTGTTGAACATTTAGGGTAAAGAGAAAGATTTTACAGGACTACAGAGATGAAAGTCAGATCACCAAAGAAACACAGACTGAGAGCTGACTTCTTGTCAGTGGTAACAGATGCCAGAACACAATGAAGTAATATTTTCAGTGCTGAGGGAAAATAATTAATATCCTTAAATTTTATAGCTGGAGAAATGATCACTTAAGAGTAGGAGGCAAAGTGAAAAGGCAACCAATGGGATGGGAGAACATATTTGCAAATCATATATCTGATAAGGGATTGATATTCAGTATATGTAAAGAACTACAACTCAACTACAACAAAAAGCCCCAAACAACTTCATTTAAAAATGGGCAAAGGATTTGAATAGACATTTCTCCAAAAAGATATGCAATTGACCAATAAGCACATGAAAAGATGCTCAACATAACTAGTCATTAGGGACATGCAGATCAAAACCACAATGAGACGCCACATCACACCTATCAGGATAGCTATTATAAAACAACAGCAACAAAAGCAGAAAATAACAAGCGTTCAGCACGTGGAGAAATGTGGAATCCTTGTGTATTGCTGGTGGGAATATAAAATTGTATAGCTGTTACCGAAAAAGTATGGCAGTTCCTAAAGAAATATATAATTATATTGTTATAATTATCATACGATATGATCATATCATATCGTACCATATAATTATCATACGGTCCAGCAGTTCTACTTCCAGTCTACGCCCAAAAGAAATGAAAGCAGGGACTCATCCAGATCTTTATACACCCACATTGATAGCACTAGTATTCACAATTGTTGAAAGGTGGAAGCAACCCAAGTCTCTATCGTCAGACGAATGGATAAATAAAATGTGGTATATAGATACAATGGAATATTATTCAGCTTTAAGAAGGAAGGAAATTCTGACATATGTACAACATGGATGCATCTTAAAGATATTGTGCTAAGTGAAATAACCCAGTCGCTGTATGGGGTACCTAGAGTAGTCAAATTCATAGAAACAGAAAGTAGAATAGAATTTCCAGGGGCTGGAAAGAAGGGAAATGGGGAGTTAGTGTTTAATGGGTGCAGAGTTTCAATTGGAGACGATGAAAAAGTTCTGGAGAGGACGGTGGTGATGATGGCAGAACAATGTGAATGTAGAAATGATGAATTTTATGTTATGTATATTTTGCCACAATAAAAAAACTGATGGCAAAGCGAAGACGTTTTCAGACATGAAGACTACGGAAGTTTACCACCTACACTCTCCATGAAAGAACTATTGGGTGTCTGAGCACGTAGAATAGTGGCCGAAACAAGGAAGGTGTTCAAAACAGAAAACAGTGGTGAACACAGATATTGGTAAAATGTATTTGTAAATTTAATTACAATTAATGTAAAAACTTTAATAACTTTCTTGTGTGTTTAAAAAAGAGTAAAAGGAAAGCTCTGGTCAGCAATAACCGGGTGAAGGCATGGAGGGTGCACATAGTAAGCAGGTGTTAAGGTCCTTTTATTCGTGAGCTGGAGAGAAACATTGAATAACTTTAGACTTTGTTAGAAAAACTGATATTTAAGTATGTACATGAAAACAAGGGTGTTCACTGAAAGAATAGAAATGCAATCTCCAACTTTTAAGCTATCAGAGTGGCAGTTGAGAAAATAGAGAAAACTTCTTGAGTCCAACTGTAGATAGGAAAGGAGAAGAAAAAAGCAACAAAAAAGGGCTGGAAACAGAAAACACACAGGAGATGAGAAAGTTAAAACCAAATCATCAGTAATTACAGTAAATATAAACAGAATAAACACCACATTTTATTTTTCATATAAACGTACATGGGGAAAAATTGGAAGCAAAATGTTAGCAGCCATGATGGCTTTTGTATTTTCCAAAGTTCTACAAGAACATGTGATATTTTCATAATCATTTTTAAGAAGAGAACAATGCCTGGCATACAGGAACAGGTGGTAACAAACATCGTCATTGAAAACGCCAGTTCAGGCCTTCGTCTTGCTGCTGCTGCAGTGGGGAGGAATCTGACCGCAGTCTTTTGAATGTCACCCCATCAAAGGTTGGGGGTTAGACTGAAACACATGAAAAAACATAAACCTGTGTTTCTTACCTCTGCTGACAATAAAAATAGTCCTTAAGAACTTAAGAAGGGTGTGTCTTGCTTTAGGAACAAATGAGTTAGGGAAAGTTGCAAGTCTGTTCTTTCAGTGACCCACTCAGAGAAGAGAGAAGGGGCAGGAGTGGGTTGGGGCAGGTGAGGGAAAAGAGAGTGGAGGGAGCCGCCTGGGGACGCAGAGGCCTCCCTGTGGCTGGAGGCCTGCTTCCCTCACTTCCTCATGCCATCTCCGGGCGAGCCGCGAGCCCTGTGCTTGCGTTAGCTCACCAGCCTCCTCCCTGCCCTCCCCACAGGACACTGGCAGGCCTCCAGGCCTTGCTACATATTCCTTCTTCCTTTATTCACTCGTTCAGTAGACACTTTCTGAAGACCTGCTTTGTGCCCCACACTGTTCTAAGTGTGGGGAGCAGAGACAAAACCCTGGCTCCTGTGCAGCTTTTGTTCTTTCTGGGTTCTGTTCGCCTCCATACCACGGTTAGAGCGGGCCTTTAGGAAACCAGATCTGCCTAACACACTTGAATGATTGGGCTTCAAAGATCCTGCAGCCCTGCCGCCTTTCTACGCCCACCTCATGTCATCTCCTCAGCCCTTTCTTCCTGCCTTGCTCTGGGCCTGCCCCCCTCACTCACCCATCCCCTCACCCCCCATGGCTTCCTTTCTTCTCCTTCAACCTCACCTCAGGCTTCCTGTGCTCCTAGCAATGTGCTCCATCTGTGCGCTCTGCCCTCTAAGGGTCCACCCCTTCCTCTCACCCTGGTATTCCCACCCCCCTTCACATCTGGCTCATTTCTGCCTTCCTGAATCCCCAGGTGTCCCGCCTGGCTGCTAAGGGATGGGGTCCAGATCTTGTAGGACCGACCTCTCTTCTCAGACCGTAACTTTGCTGAATGTAAAAGTAACATTCCCGTTACTCATCACTGAAACCGCAGAAATGCCGCATGCATTAGTAGAGAGAGCTTCCAGTTTATGGTGGCCTTTCCCCCCTTTTCTTCTTTAATCTTTTAAGTGTGAAATAATTTTAAGTTTGCTGAAGAGACATTAAGATAGTACAGAGAGTTCCTATATAGCCTTCACCCAGCTTCCCCTAATGTTAACATCTCATAGAACCACTGTATATTTATCAAAACTAAGAAATTAACATTGCGCAACACTTTTAACTAGACTACAGGCTGATTTCCACCAGCTGTTCCACTAATGTCCTCCTGTTCCAGGATCTCACATTGCATTCAGTCGTTACATCTTCTTAGTCTGCTCCGATCTCTGACCATTTCTGTCTTTCCGTGCTTTGCCTGGAAAAATACTTTAAAAAAAGCACCAGTCAGGTATTTTGTAGAATGTCCCTCAGTTTGGGTGAGTCTGATATTTTCCCATGACTAGACTGGGTTATGGATTTAGGGGATGAAGACCACAGAGGAGACGTGCGTCTCTCCTAACATTGTGTCAGGGTGGCTGTGATATCCACTTGCCTTTTTAGTGGTTATATTAGCCTTGATCACTTGATTAAGGCACTGTCTCCACTGTAAAGTCAGAATTTCCCCCTTTCCCTACAAGATTCATTAGAAAACAGTCATTAAGTCCAGCCACGCTTAAAGGGAGAGGAATTAAATTCTGTCTTCTGGAGGGAGGAATGTCAAGGAATTCGTGGACATCGATTCAAACCATTACACTAATTAGTAAGTATCTGGGAGAGGTACTTTGAGGCTATGCAAATGTCCTGTTTTTCCCACTAATCTTAATATCCGTCAGTGGACCTTGGCTGCAGCAAAGTCTTTTGCTTTGCTGCCCAGTTGACTAATGATCTGTTTTGTGACTAATGAAATGCAGCTGAAAAGGGAGACCAGCGATCTAGCTGTCACGGTAGGCTGACGAATCCGTTCCTGACTTGATTCCTGCAGGAGTTTCTGGCTTGGTTAGATTTGTGTTTGCACATCTGGGAGTCTGTCCCCCAGAGAGCGTCCTGGCCACTTGTTCATTGATCAGTCCAGGCAAGTGTTACTGTTGCATTCTGGCCGCAGGAAAAGGCTGAGCTTGGCTCCTGCCATTGGAAACATTGATTGACTCCTTACCAGAGAAGAACAGGTTTTTAGAAAACATTACGTAGCTCCACCGTCGCCCTCGTTGTGATCTCTCTCTCTGGTTGCTTTGGACTTGGACTGGCAAGTTCTTGACCAACAAAGGCAGAGTGGACATGCCATTCCAGATGGGGGAGGGGCTGATGCCAAGATCTTTAGCGTGTGTGTGTATTGATGTGTGTGTGTGTGTGTGTTTGTGTGTGTGTGTTGGAGGGATTCAGCATGTGGAACTGCCCTGTGGCCATGCAGCCTGTGTGTGAAGTCCCTGTACAAGCACTCAGGGACCTCGTCTGTGTGTGATCATTTCATTAAAGACAGCCACTTTCCCTTGACTGGAAGCTTTTTGGAGGAGGGACCGGGTATCTTTTGCTTAGCATTGTGAGCCCAGCACACTGCCAGGCACATAAAAGGCACTAGATCATATTAGTTGAATAAATGCATGACAAGTAACCTGGCATTAGGGATGTCCATGCTTTCCTTAGTTTTCTTGAATTCTCCACAACTTCAATCACAGAAGCAGTCTAGTCTACGGTGGCTATATTCTCTGGTATTATTAGAATAGTGTTATAGTTTATTTATTTATTTATGAGGTAAAAAACATTTGTGGACTAGCCTAGGGATTGAACTTTGATGCAGAACACTATTAAGGATAAATGGACTTTGGGCATAGATCAAAAAAGAGAGATTGTGGTGTCAGTGATATTTGGATTCAAAGCCTAGCTTCATCACTTATTAGCTTGTAATATTGTGGAATTTATCTAAGCTCCTTGAGACTCAGTTTCTTCTTCTGTATAACAGAGATAATAGCATCTCTCTCATGGCCTTTGTTGTGAGCATTAGATGAACTGGTGTATACAATGTATGTATATGTCAGTATATAGATAGCATATGTATGTATGTGCTTGCATGTAGATGTGAACCTATATCTACATTTGTGTATATGTATGTATTCTAATAGTATATATGTGTGTGTGTCTCTCTCTCTCATCTGTCTTGTGTATCTGCAGTTTCTGGCATATGGCAGTCAGGGGCCACATTAAGTATTTCAACAGAGAACAGAATATGAGGAACTGGTTAGTCGGGTGTTAGACAACCACAAAAGCAAAGGGGACACTGAGGCAACCCAGAGGAATTAGCTGCAGGAAGAGCCACCGCTCCTAAGGCCAGGGGCACAAAGAGACGAGGTTGGGTGTGTTAGAATCTAGAAGCCTGAAGAAAAGGCGCTGTCCCGCTGAGGGCGAGGCGCCTGCCAGTTGGCGCTGGTTCTCCAGGAGGACACAATGGGCTGGTTCTGGGAGCGCCAAAACAACAGCAGCAACAAAAGCGGGAGACTGGTACCGACGGCTGCTGGGAGTGGGGGCGGCTGCCACTGTGGGCCGCTGCTCGGACAGGAGCATGCCTTTCCGCTCCTCCGTGCCTGCAGAGGCAAACAGCAAAGGGCAAACGGGCATCACAGGGCCCGTCCCAGCCTCGTAAAGCAGAGTATGTGAGGCAGGGAGGGCTGGAATGGAGAGACGACAGCTTAGTGACCAGCAACATCATGACTTAATTTGATTCGTACATCATTTTCACAGCTGCCTAGAATTCCATTGCACAATTTATTTATCCATTTGCATGGTGTTGGACATTCAACTTGGTTCCAAATTTGTATTATTTGAAATAATGCTGCAATGAACATTTCTTTAATTCTCTTTGGAGTGTAAAATTTTGTAGTTTGGGAGAGCTAAGATGACATTCTGTAAACCATAAAGGAGTTATTAATACTTTTTTCTGCCAATGTTGAATGTCTAAATATTATGTAAATCCAGGTGTTATAAATGTCATAAGCAAAATAGTTTCTCCTGTTTCATCCTCTTGGAAAGAAAACTCTCACAGAAGGAAGAATAGCCCCTAGCAGAAGGCAATGAATGGAGCGGGTTTCAATAAAAGATGTGATACTGATGCTGCTGAAGAAATAACCTGTCTCATTTACAACGTGTTACATAGAGAGTCCAGAGATTAATTTCCTTCCTCACTGAATGTAACCCAACACAAATTGCGCATTAATGGTAAGTGTGGTAATGCACCATGTTCACTTCTCTAAGAGCTGGTACACATTTAGCTAGGGCATGTCAGCCCAAAGTCTCCCACGGTGCTTCTCGTTCAATAAGGAAGTCATTTTGGAAATATTCTGTAATTTTCTGTCTATTTACTTTTAAAGATCGTATGTTTGGTGCTCAAGAAGATAAAACATTTTCAGGGCTGGCCCTGTGGCCAAGTGGTTCAGATCGTGTGCTCCGCTTCAGTGGCCCAGGGTTTCACTGGTTTGGATCCTGGGCATGGACATGGCACCACTCTTCCTGCCATGCTGAGGCGGTGTTCCACATAGCACAGCCAGAGGCACTCACAGCTAGAATCCACAACTATGTACTGGATAGGGAGGTTTGGGGAGAAGAAGAAGAAGAAGAAAAAAAGCTAAAACATTTTGGAAAAGCAAGAGTGCCATCTTGTGGAACATTTGTATTTAGTTATTTTAAATGGACTGTAGTGCTTTTGCAAAATGATTTGCAGGATTCTTTCAATTTTTCTCAGTACGATTTTTCTCCCTGAATCTCATCTTTTTGTCTCATTTATTCTATGGCATTGGGGTGGTATTGGTGTCGATACTTGCCCAGCTTTTGAGGGCATGGAATGTCCATGAAATAAAACCTAACCCCTCAACAGTCCTACGTTGCCTTTGTCTATTTGTTTTCTCATTTGCATCAAACTGATCTTGCAGTTTGCATTGCACTTAGCCAGGGAGCATTGGGAAACTTTCTTTAAAAATCCACTTAACAGTAACAATTTAGAGGTAAATGTCTGCTGCTTAAGAGGGAAGGGGAGAAAATGTGTTGATAACTCTTCAAAAGTCAGGAATGACTCGTTTTCAGCACAGAAACTCCCTAATCGACTTGAGTTCGGGTCAGCTGTTCAACATGTGCATTTGTTGCTCTTGGTTCTGCTTTTCTTTGGTACAATGCTGGCGGACAGGCTGGCTGGAATCTGGAGAAATTTGCACGTATCATTCAGAGAAGGCTTCAGGGCACTAGTACTTCAGGGTGGGCACTGCCTTTTCTTCTCTCTTCTTGTCTCCCTGCTTAATCACATGGGCAGAGGTGAGGGACGCTGGGAATACAGGACACCTAGGGGCTTAGAAAAGGAAAACCCAGGACTCAAATGGCTGGCAGTGAGGGCCTGGCTGGCTCCTCTCTACATACTCACATCTCCCTACTATTTCACCCCCGGCTCAAGATAAAAGTCTAAAACATGTCCTAGTAAAAGGAGGAAAAATAAAATATACAAATCAAATTAAAATCTTTTACATATCTATTAATTTTTGTGCACTTTCAAACATATTCGTGAAAACAGGTTAAGTACATAAAATTTTTGGAGCAACTTGCTCAGTGGTATCCTTTTTTGATCAGGCAGCCAACTTCTTGAAAGCTCTCCTTTGTACCAAACCAGGTTCATTTTGCCCACTGCATGATATGCCGATCACCGAGATGACGAGTTTGCCACAGAGAGAGGGTTTATTCACGAGGCAGCCAAGCAAGGAGACAGGAGAACAAATCTCAAATCCGCCTCCCTGAATGGGGGTATGGAATATCTATGGGATAAGGGGGTGGGGAGGGAATAGATGATTGGAGGTGAGGAGAAGAGAGGTAACCAATGATCTGTGCAAGCAGAGTCAAGCTTCATGGCTCTTCATAGGACACATATTCACAAAATGGTGATGTTAGCCTGATCTGAGGGTGGAGTTTTTGGCCCCCTGACTTCAAGGGGTCAGCTGTTGGTCATCCATGCAGGCCAAGTTCATGAGTTGGTCTTAACCGGCCTGAACTAGACAAGGAGTCAACTCTCAGTTCCTGAAAAACTCAAGCACCCATTACCATGGTGACCAAGTGTCAGAAGTTATCTATAGGGTGGGCTTCAGTAATGTGTTATCTAACTACTTTTGCAAACAGACAACTGAGTACAGTTAAAGCAAGTTGGACCCTGGTTTGATCCTGAAACTTATTTTCTCTTTCATCCTGATCGTCCGGCCTTGAGTAATAGCTTGCTTTCATAACTAACCTGTTAACTCTTTCTGATTTATTTTTTCAGTGATTCAAAAATATTGTTTGAGCATCTACTATGTGCCGGGTGTTGTTTCAAGTACTAAGAACACAGTGGTGAATGAGAAAATTTGCCTGTTCTTATGGAACTGAAATTCTAATAAGATAGACAGCTAATAGCCAAATTAAAAAATATATACATCTATACTTTTAGGGATGATAAAGTTCAATGAAGACAAACAAACTAGAGTAAGAGGCTGGAGAGTGTTTGGCGATCACAAGGATGGGGCTTGATCTGTGGTGGTTTCTTTGATAAGGGTCACTTTGAGCAGCAAGCTGACTTACATGGAAGAGTGAGTCCTATGGAAGACCCAGATTCAGAGCGTCATAGGCCAAGGGAATAGCAAAGGCAAATACCTGGAGGCACGAGTGAGCTTGGGGTTCCAGGAAAAATTAGATCGCATGGTGGCTGAGCAAGAAGCAGAAGGACAGGAGGTGAGGCTGGGAGAGTGTGGGACAGGGGCAGGAAGAGCCTTGAGACCATGCTAAGTGTTCGTATTTTAGTATTATGGGAAGCCTTTGAAAGTAACCCAGCTAGGTCGTTCACCTTTTTAGTGGTTGCTCTAGAGTTTGCATTATACGTTTACAACTAATCCACGTCCTTTTTCAAATAACACTATACACTACAGGGAGAGTGTAGGTATGTTTTAACAGTGTATTCCCAATCCCTCCCTCCCATCCCTTATAGCTCTGCTGTCATTCATTGCATTTATCCATAAGCTATAATCACCCAATACATTGTTGCTGTTATTATTTTGAACAAACTGTTATCAGTTAGATCAATTAAGAATAAGAAAAAAGATTTTATCTTCATTTATTCCTTCTTTAACGCTCTCCCTTTGTTTATGTAGAGCTGAGTTTCTGACCTACACAATTTTCCTTCTTTCTGAAGAATTTCTTCTAACATTCTTGCAAAGCAGGTATACCAGCAACAAATTTTCTCAATTTCTGTTTGTCTGAGAAAGTCTGAGAATTTTTGTTTGCGTCACTTTTGAAGGATAATTTTGCTGGATACGGAATTCTAAGTTGGTGGGTTTTTTCCTTCATTTCTTTGAAATATTTCACTCCATTCTTTTGTTTGCATGGTTTCTGGAGAGTTCAAAGTAGGATCCTGAGACAAACTTTGGATATATTAATATATTCTATTAAATTATAAGATGAAATCATTTGTTTTAGGTGACGTTACATACCTCAGATGCCTTCTGTGGTTAGTGTTTTATGTTGGACCTCAGGTGCATAGAGTTGAGTTAATCATACACCTTATTTTGAGGAATACCATCATCACTGGTCTAAGCAATGTCTCTCTCACTTTATTTCATTATTGTTTGTTTCCCCCTTCATTCCTGTTCCCCATTGCCATTTCCTTCCCTCCTTCCCTCTGCCAATAGTGTTGTTTTGTATGTACGTATTTTTACTTTACATAAATTGTATTTGCTATTGATTTTACTTGCTTTTTGTTTTAAACTCAATATTATACTTCAAAGATCTAGCATGTTGTTCTAGTTTACAGTTCTAATTCCCACCTGGCCTTCTACAGCATGCATCCAGTACATCTTACTCATGCATTTCTTAGCAATGGGCACCTAGGATTCCTGTATCTTCCTACTACTACAATCAATACTGGGATGAACATCTGTACATGGTCTCATGAGATTTGTGCTTATTTCTCTGGAGGGATCTATCCAAGAGTGAGATTTCTGAGTCATAGGGTGAACACGTACTTAATTTCTCTAAAGACTGCCAGAGTATTCTCTAACCCACAGCACATGACGCATCCCATTTCTCCATGTCCACATGAACATCTGGCATTATCAGATTTCTATTTTTTGCCAATCTGATAAGTCTAAGTTTGTATCTTGCTGTTTTAATTTGCATTTCTCTGGTTACTAGTGAGCAAATTTCTTTCTTAGCCACTCAGATCCATCTCCTGCTCAATACTTCATCTTCTCTTGGTGAATTACCAAAATCAGTATTAACTGCTTATTTTTATATTGAGATCATTTGTTTTTTGTTGTTATACACATTCTAGATGATACTGACTCTAGGAGATATTTTAGAAATATATAGGATTTTTTTTCTTTTGGATTTTCTAATATAGTAGTGCCTGAACATATACATATTGGTTAAATGTTATTTTATCATAAATTCTTTATTTATAAATAAGTTAGCGCTTCATGTTATTTTTAAAAGTGTGTCTGTAGGAAGGTTATGTTACCTATGAATTTCATTTCAGGGTAGTAAAAAGGGCATTACAAAATGTTTTTTTCATTTTCTTTTCTCCCCAAAGCCCCAGCACATAGTTGTATATCCTAGTTGCAGGTCATTCTAGTTCCTCTATGTGGGATGCTGCCACAGCATGGCTTGATGATTGGTGTGTCGGTCTGCACCTGGGATCCGAACCCATGAACACTGGGTTGCTGAAGCAGAGTGCATGAACTTAACCACTTGGCCCCGGGGCCAGCCCCTACAAAATATTTTTTAAAAATGGAGGTGGTGGTAGGGAGGATATTGGCTCTCATTTGGTTGAGAAACACTGATCTAGATATTAATCCCATGTTGGCTTTTGACATTTCCAAATACTTTTTCACAACCTGTCACCCATTGGTTAACCTTGTGTATATGACACATTACATTTAAAAGAAAAAGCTTTATTGAGATATAATTCACATAACATATAGTTCACCTATGTAAAAGATACAATTCAGCATTTATTGGCATATTACTAATTTTTAAAAATTGTGTAAAATATATATAACATAAAAATTTCCATTTTAACCATTTTAAGTGTACAATTCAGTGGCATTAATTACATTCACGTTGTGCAACCACCACCATTATGTATTTCCCTAAATTTTCATCACCCCAAATCAAAATTCTGTAACCATTAGCACTAACTCCCCATTATCCCTCCTCCCCAGCCCCTGATAACACCTAGTCTACTCTGTGTCTCTATGAAGTTGCCTATTCTAGGTACCTGAATAAGTGGAATCATACAATATTAGTCCTTTTGTGTCTGGCTTATTTTACTTAGCATAATATTTTCAATGTTCATCCATGTTGTAGCATGTGTCAGAGCATTTCTTTTTATGGCTGAATTATATTTCAGTGTGTGTGTGGGTATACATACACATTGTATATATATATACACACACATATACAGAAAGACACACACACACCACATTTTGTTTTTCCATTCATCTGTTTATGGGCACTTGAGTGTCCTTCTGACTAAGTGAATAATGATGCGATGAAAACTGGAATGCAAGCATCTGTTTGAATTTCCAGGAGTGGAATTGCTGGATCATATGGTAATTCTATGTTTAGATTTTTGAAGAACCACTCAACTGTTTTCCATGAGTGGTTGCACCACTTTAAATTCCCACCAACAATGCATGAGGGTTCTAGTTTCTCCACATCCTCACTCAAACTTGATATTTTCCTTTTTCTTTTTTTTTTTGATAATAGCCTCTTAATAATGGGTGTGAACTGGTTTTGATTTGTGTTTCCCTAATGGCTACTTATGTTGAGCATGTATTCATGTGCTTAGTTGCCATTTGTTCATCTTTTTGGAGAAATACCCATTCAAGTCCTTTGCCTATTTTTTAATCTTTCTGTTGTTGTTGTTGTTGAGTTGTAGGAGGTCTTCATATATTCTGGCTATTAACCCCTCATCAGATATATGATTTGTGAATATTTTCTCACATTCTGTGAGTTCTTTTCATTCTCTTGATAGTTTTCTTTGATACACAAACCTTTTTAATTTTGAAGACCGATTTATTCTTTCATTTGTTGCCTGTGCTTTTGGTGTCATGTCTAAGAAATTATGGCCAAATCCAATGTTATGAGCTTATTGCCTATGTTTTCTTCTTAGAGTTTTATAGTTTTAGCTCCTGCTTGGAGTTCATTGAGCTTCTTGGATACGTATACTCAAGTCTTTCATCAGACTTGAGACGTTTTCAGTAATTACTTCTTCAAATATTTTTTCTTTCCCCTTTTTTTCTCTTTCTTCTTTGGTGATTTCTATAATGCATACCTTGGTACATTTGATAGTGTCCCACAGATCCTTCAGATGGTTCATTTTTCTTCATTCTTTTTTCTGTTCCTCAGACTGCACAATTTCAAGTGTATTCTCTTTAATTTACCAATTCTTTTTTCTGCCTGTTCAAGTCTGCTGCTGAATCCTTCTAGTGAGTTTTTCTGTTTGGTTACTTTTTGGAATTCCTATCTCTTTATTGATACTCTCATTTTGTTCAGACACCATTTTCCTGATTTCCATTAGTCTTTGTCCATGGTTGCTGTTAGCTCACTGAACACATTTAAGACAGCAATTTCAGTGTCTGGGCTTCTTCAGAGATGGTTTCTGTAAAATTCTTTGTTTCTTGTGAATGGATCATGCTTGCTTATTGCTTTGTAATTTTTTGTTGAGAACTGGACATTCTAAGTATATGTTGTAGGAACTCTAGAAATCGAATTCTCTCACTCCTCAGTGATTGCTTTTGGCTCTCTGTGGGCTGGATCTACCCTTGTTTGGCTTTCCAAAATGATTTTTGCCAAGTGTGGATTTCTTGTTGTATGGTCACTGAAGCTTCTTTTCCATTTTCTCTGTGGTCAGACAGTGACATGACAAAGATTTCCTTAAATGTCTGGCTCCCAAGAAGACGGGAAAAAGGTCCTGTCTCTCTAAATCCCCTGTAGCTCGGAAGCTGTTTCAGCCTGTGGGCGTGGGTGTTGAAAAATGGCTGACTTCCCTACTGGCCCTTCAGTGATCAAAAGCAGTAATCAGCTATCAAAGCACATCACCTTGACCCCCTGGGAGGACAAGACTCTTTTTGCTAACCCTTGCTCCAGTAAGCCACAGCAGGAACACAGGCTACTACCTCCCCAGCTGCCTGCCACTGGGCTGGGGGCTGGTAACAGCAACCTTGCAAAAGGCTCAAATCCATAAAATTTACCAGCCTTTTTCATCGTGCTCTCACAGATACTAGACCTGTTCTACTAGACTCCAGAATTCCAAAATAGGTTCTTCAGACAGTTTCTGCCAGTTCCATAGTTGTTTTGGTGGAGATACAGGATTCCCGGAGCTTTGTACTCTGCCATCTTCCTTGAAATCACTCTACACTGTTTTGATTTTACAATTCAATCCTGTGAGGGTAACCTTATTTCTAAGTTTTGGGAAGGCACTTCAATGTTCTTTCTATCTCCAGCACCTGTTCTGCTTTCCATCCATGTTAGAACCTCTGGCCAGACTCTCGACATTTGCCCTCTTATGTCCAAGGCAGAGGGCAAATCGGAGCTGTCTTGTAGCTCTCCTACAACAGCTCCTAAGGGAGTTCTCTCTTTCCTGCCCAGTCCTATTACAGAAAAGCTGAAACATCAGGAAAGGTCATGCACATATGGGGATATTACTCATCTCATTTTCCTTTTCTTTCAGTCATTCATATGTCACACTTTTTGAGCAACCACTTGTGCCAGCTCTTTGATGAATGCTGGGGAGATATTGTTAAAAGAATTAAGAGTCCTTGTTCTTAACGAGCTCAGAGTTGAGTGTGAGAGGCAAATAAAAAAATTCCAGTACATTTTGGTAAGTTTTGAAAGAGGGGTGGACAAAGAGATGCTGAAGGAGCTAAGAGAGGGAATGCCTAAATGAAGTTAGCCAGGGAACATCTATGGAAGCAGTAGTAAGTGCAAATACTTGAAGAGTGAGAACATGGCCAACTAGAGTGAAGGCAAGTAATTTTAGTATAAGCTGTGTGAGGGTAAGTATTAGATGAGGCTGGAGAGGTAGGTGGGAGGAAGATAATGGAGGAGTTAAATTTTACTTTGTAGGTGATTCGTGTCATAGGATTGTCAGTAGTGGAGTGATATGATTTATGTTTTACAAAAATTAATCTGCTGTGAAGAAGGATTTGAAATAAGAAGATAACAGTAATCTTTAATAGTTAATGGGGGTTTCCCTCCATGTGTTTTACATATTGTTTCATTTAATCCTCACAAAAATGCTATTACATTGGAACTATAATCATCTCCACTTTTCAGATGAGGAATGGGCACAGAGAGGTCAAGTACTTTCCCCAAAGTTAGAAAGCTAATGAGTGATGGAGCTGAGATTTGAATCCAGGTAGTCTACCACCAGTCTTGATGCTTCACCACGGTGCTTTTCCTGGGGCCCAGACCTAGAGTCTAACAGTTAGAATTCTGTTGAAGTTACCTATGTAATAACTCATCAAGGCCTGAACTATGGCAGTGGCAAGGGGGCTGGAAGGTGGACAACAAATCTGGGAGATTTTGAGGAAGCAGAATTGAGAAGACTTGATTCACTGTGGAGAAATATGGGAGAGACCCCGGGACAACTGCCTGGTTCCTGGTTTGTCTCTCTGTGGAGAGAGACTCACTGAAACAGATGAAGACGTGAAGAAAGGAGACTTGGAAGGGCAGGGGAGATGATTAGGTCAGTTTTGGGCATGCTGAGTTTGGCCAACCAAATGGAGACATCCAGAAAGTAACTAGGCTTGGGTTAAGGGGAGAGAACAGAAGCCAGAGGTGTGAATGAGATCCCTGAGGGAGTGGACAAGGAAGAAGAAAGGTGAAGCCAGGGCTCAGGATAACCCCCACTTCCCCTCACCCTTTATGGGATAGGCAGAGAAATACAAGCTAACCACCAAAATATTAGGAGACTCAATGATCGATTATTCAACAAAATGACATTAAAGAAACAAATAGTGGAAGATTAAGTTTAGAGAATTAGGATGTCCAGCTGCTTTCAAAGTGACCATCACTATACTCCTAAGAGGAGACACTGGCAAGTCTAGTGTGCTTATTGAAACAAATGTTTATCCATAGTCTTTTCAAATGGGATCAAGTCTTTTCCCAGCAATTATATAATAATGTCAAAAATGAATTATTCACTTTCAGGCATTTTTTTTTTCAGTTGTAAAACATTTCCTTTTGGTTTTGAAAAAATGAAAATTGTATCCACATCCCCTGAACATCTTGTTTTAAGAAAGTCTACTCTTCTGTTCTCTAACATTGCTCCATTTTAAAAAAAATCTTAATTGTAATTATATACTTAAAATGTTTCCTGGTTAGTTTTCAGTCTTCACATTCAGACTGTGTCTCTCATGACAGTAGGGACCATTTGTTTTAATTCACCATTGTATGCTCAGCAACCTAGCAGGCTCTCGGCATACTTCTGACTGACCTTAAAAGCCTGCCTTCCTCGCTGTTCTTCCTGCTTCATCCTTTGTCTTTCTCCTTCTCTTTGTCTCTTTCTCCTCCCACCCTCCTACCTTCCCTTCTTTCCTTTTATTCAACAAATAGTTGTTGTATGCCTTCTATAAGCCAGGTACTCAGCTAGACCAGTATATACGAACATGACTAAGACAGTGGCACTGTTCCTGCTCTTGATTTAACAGTTTAGGAGACAAAATTGATATGTGGACAGCAATTTGATATCTAAAATTTCACTAGGAGGACAAGAAAGGGAAAAGCATCCTGGTCAGGAGGAGCTGGTGTGTGTAAAGGCTTGGGGCGTAGGGAAATGTGAAAAGCACATGGTGTATGTGGGGAAAGAAGCGTTATGGGGCTGGAGTGCCGTATTAACGGGATGCTTTGGAAAGTGAGGAGGGAAGAGTCAGTGCCAGGTGAGAGGCCTGGAATAGTTAAGGTGAGACTGTGAAGACACCAGAAACAATCCTAATTTTTGGATTTTTATACCTCTACTCTTTACCCATTAGGGCATCTGGGCAGACAGGTGAAGAGAGAGTCAGTATTTTTATGGCTAACAGAGGAAATGGTAGAGGGTGCACACCTATACTTTTCTGCATTGTCCATCTTTTCTCTTGGTTTTGTTTTACAATAAAGAGATAAAAAAAGTTATTTCTAAAATAATGAATTAGAACAAATTTATGTTTTTAATCAGCAGCAAAATAAATGTTTTTTATAATTGGACAAAAGCTTTTACCACTTGTTAACTCAAGCATTAAATTATAAGAGAGAGTCTTCCAATTTAGCAGATTAACCTATTTTGAGGCCTTATCCGTTAACAAATGTAAGAGAGAGGTTTCTCTTGCCCCATTAATCAATCAATCAATTAACTTTCAATATAACCTTATGGATTCTTTTATTCAATAGGTTATACATATACTCAGAGACATTGTGGGTTTGGATCCAGACCACTGCAATAAAGCAAGTCGGACAATTTTTTGTTTTTTTCCCAGTGCATATAAAAGTTATGTTTACACTATAGTCTATTAAGTGTGCAATAAAATTATGCCTAAGAAAAATGTACATACCTTAATTAAAAGAGACTTTATTGCTAAAAAATGCTAACCATCACCTGAGCCTTCAGCAGTCATAATCTTTTTGCCGGTAGAGGACCTTGTAAATAATGCACTATCTGGGAACGCAATACAGCAGAGTGTAATAAGACGGGGTATGCCTGTAAAACATGACTACCATGAATTACTTCGATGCTCAAAGTGTACCAGATTCAGCCGGGGGAAGCCGCTTCAAGTAGGTGCCTGTCCTTCTGACGTGTCCCCATTATTTTTTGAGTACTTCCTTACCTCTAGGCACAAGATGTTCCAGGCTCATCTCGTACTTTCCCTGCACAAGTCTTAGAATCAGCCATTTATCCAGGGAGCGCAACATGTTTTAAATATTCTAAATATTCTTCAGAGGCATGTTTTAAAAATAACTTTTATTTACCATGTTTAAAAAACGCCATTTCATAATACCATTTTATATCTAATGCCAATTAATTTCTAGTGCCATTTTAAACACTTACCCACAATCCAATATATGGGAATGAGACCCTGATCTTGTGACCAAGATTCTTCCAATTACACTAGTTTTAAGAATATAAACTAATGAGGCTGGCAAGAGATGAGAGTATTTACATTTAAAAAAATGTAGTTTTAAAAAAGTGTGTAAATAAAACACATCTCAGCAATTTTTGAACCTTTATAAATACTTTATTCTATTTCCAGATAGGATATTGAAATTTACATGTTATTTTTAAGATAATATATAGGTAGGTAACTGAAATAAAATATAGAAGAAATTTATCAGATATAAGATAATGAGAAAACCAGAAATGTTTTAAACTTAATTTGTCCTATTAGGAACATCAGGACTCGTAGAATCAACCCAGGCCTTGTGTATCAATAATTTCTTTCTGTAAGTACTTGTTGACCCTTCCAGAGAGCATGCTGTGCTACTGTGTCTAAGAAATCAGTGAATAACTAGGTTTTCCATCTTAGCAAAGTACAAAGCAGTACTTCAATCCTAGGTCTTCTGACAGAATCCAAAAGCAAATACAAGGCATCTTCATTATTACAAAGGAAATCAACGAAGACTCGAAAGGATAAACGTCCAGTACTTAAAAAAATCCCAAATTCTCAATTTGGAGCAATATAATCCCCATATTATCTTTTTCTAAACAAGACCTTTTCCAGCCTGTTTCCAGACTTCTTTTACTCCTTTAATGCTTTCTTTTTTCACACATTTCCAGTATTCTTGTATACTTAGTTGTTGTGGTACCTGTTAACCAAAAGTAAAAATTAACGGGTCATTCTCTTTGAGGTTAAACATGACTTCATGTGTACTTTGCTACTATTTACTTCCCACATTCCTCCCAAAAGTATCTGAGGTGGATTATGTCGTAAAAGATGACTGCGACTGAACCGTAAAATAAGGGTAAAAGGTAAAAAGTGAGAGTGACGTCAGAATCTCCTGAGGGTAACCAAGGGATGGAGGCAGACTGTACGTGAATGGATGCTCCTCCCTCAGAAGACACTGAAGACTTCGTGGAATCTGCTTTCATATGCTGCTCTCAAAATGTAATTATTTCATAATGTTTTTATTTTATAATATTTCCCTTTTTCTAGTGTACTTTATTTAGCTATGTGGAATAAAAATTATAAGCCTAAAGCTTTGATTTAATCTTGGCTAAAATTAAAAGAAAGAGACTATAGGTTACAATTTCTTTTTAAGAAAGAAAAGAAATAATTCACATAGTGCTTTGTGAATTAAGAGCGCTGTGTGGTAATTATTCCTCTCAACTAAATGAGAAAGTAAAGGGGAGAAAATATTTGGATCCTGGTGACCACAGGAGCACAGTATTGCTGGAAATCCACCTAACGGAAGCTAAAGTCTATTTTAGATTATACATACGTTCTTTGTCCTATCTTTGCTTTACAGCACTTCTCTTTAATGTTTTTTGAGAAATGACAAAGAGGCTCCTGGGTATATTAAATTGTTAACCGCAAAAGTTGGTTTAATATCCAGGAATATGATTATTAACTATGAGGTGTTAGATGGCTATAAAGCTTGTAAAACATGTTTACTAATGGAAATCATATTTGTTTATTTTTCATAAAATACGTTTGTAGCAGGAAAATGAATTTGCTTTTCTAAGTTGCAAATAAACAGCTTTGTTTTTCTGAGCCCACCATATCCTCTCGTCCTTCTCCTTTCTTCTGGCCTAACCACCTACTGATGTAGTTCTCTTTGGAGCCTTGTTTTCAACCTGAAGACTGTTTTCATGAGAGTGCTTCTAGCAGGTTCTAAACAAAATGTTGAGTTTGGTTTGTCCCACAGTTATAGACCAACATGTTAATTTGAGTGAATAATGATGATAGCTAATATTTAGTTCAAATGTCTCAGCCACTATGTTAAGTATTTTACACCTAATTCTCCTACTAATTCTTTCTGGTAGATTCTATTGGTTTCTTCATTGTGCAGATGAGGAATCTGAGGCTCAGAAAAATTAAGTGGCTTTGCAAGATTCGGCAGTTAATAAGTGATAGGGTGGAATTTGAATCTAGGTGTGTCTAACTACAGAGCCCAAAGTAAAATTCTAGGCTATGATATCTGAATAGTGGTTTCTGATTAGATTCAGATTTAAAAAGAAAAATGTTACATCTCATCTGTAGGAGATAGTTCAGTGTTAAATTAATGCTTGAAATCTCTTTATAAAAAGATAACTTTTTTTCATGAGTTTTTGATGAAAACTACATTTAGGACTACACATTTGTTCAAATTCTAGGTTTAATGTCATTCATTTAATTACATGTAAACATGCAGTTATTTAAAAACTCAAAATCTGTTACCCATAAGCCTCGATGCATCCTGTTTTTTAACACCCCAAGAAACTCTCCATGACTAAGACATTCATCACCATCCAAATCAAAGATCTTGAAGACAGTGTCCAAAATATTGTTCGAGAGCTCCTGTCCTGTTGCTACTTTTACAGCTCTCTTAAACTCCGCTGAAAAGAAAGAAAACAAAACAACTGAACAACCATGTGAGAGAGTCTAAGTGGAATTAATCTAAATTTTCACTATTTGAGAAAAACAAATCTAAATACTCATTATCTGGGAAGCAAAAACATAATACTCACCAAGAATGTATTCAAATAATAAATTTGGCTGAGAAATGTAATGAAAGTAATCACAATATAAGTAGCCTATTTTAATCTAATCAGTGTTTTAACACAAATATTTAAATATTTTCTTCTTTTCTAGGGAAAAATAAGAAAGTAAAAGCAAATAAAGTAATTGTTAAACATAACAGTTGGTGTTGCACATCTAGAATAACAATTGAATTAATTAAAAGGCCAATCAATTGTTTTACTGATAACAGGCTCCTTGATTGGTATTATCTAGTTGAGGAATAGAGTGATATTGTTTACAGATGATAAATAATTCATATAACTTACCTAGTCTGACAGGGCGATGCGCTAAACTAAACATTTGCATGGCAATAGCAAAGTCTTCCAAATGGGTCGTAAAATGACAAAATGACTTGAACTCATCCAAACTAATGCTCTAATAAAAGAACAAAAGTGAGTTTTTTTACAATCTTGTAAATACATTAAAATAATCTTATGAATCTAAGTGTGAGCCCTCTTTTCCATCATAAAGCTTATGAACATATATCTTTCTAAGTAAGTCTATTAAAAAGTTTGAGATGCAGAATAGAATTAGAGATTTTCAAGATTAGGAGAACTCTAAGAATTACCTGGCAGGGCCACTGGGTAGGACTGTGCAGACGGCACCCTGTGTGAATGGGGTCTCCGGGAGTTGTGCAGCGCAAGACTTGAGGTGGCCCTGTGTTAGAGACTGAATTGTGTCCTTAAAATTCCCATGTTGAGGCCCTAATCCTCAATGCAACTGTGTTTGGAGATAAGGCCTTGGGGAGGTAATTAAGGCTAAATGAGGCCATAAGGGCGGGGCCCTAATCCGACAGGACTGGTGTCTGGATAAGAAGAGGAAGACCCACCCAAGAGCTCTCTCATTCTGCTGTGAGCACAGAGAAAAGGCCACGAGGGTACACAGCAAGAAGACGGTGGTCTGCGAGCTGGGAGGAGACATCTCACCAGAAATCAGCCCTGTTGGCACCTTGATCTTGGACTTCTAACCTTCAGAATTGTGAGAAAATAAATTAAAAAAAAAATTTGTTGTCTATGCCACCCAGGCTGTTCTATTTTGTTATGGCATCTTGAGAAGACTAATACCTCCTGTCAAGTCCTTAGTTTTCTACTTTGTTTTGTCAGTGGACACAGCAGAGAGGAAGAGTACTGCTTGTGGAGTTGGTTGGACCTATGCTAAAATCCCAGTTCTGCCATTTACTGTGGGTGTGGTCTTGGCCCCTCTGAGCCTTAGGGATTGAGTAATGTGTTGAAGCTCTACTAAACAGAACAATCAGGATTTGATCCTTGGTCCATCTGACTTCAAAACCCATGCACTTAAAAACAAAACAAGCAGATCAAGAGTGGAGGTGACATCAGTGTCATGGTGGAGTGAGCTCGCCGGGGACTCTCTCCCCTCCAAAATACAACCAAAAGGATCAACACATTCCAACAAAAAATGCTAATAGCACAGAAATCATCCAAGACCCACATCAGCCAAACGAGGGTGGAGAAGCTGGAGTCTGCCTAGGAGGAGCTGGAACGGGGCAAGAGAGAACTTCGTTCCCTCCCCTAGAGACTGGGATCACTGCCACGCGTGAGGGAAGGAGTAGGGGAGGGGCCGTGCATCCGTGTGATCATCCAGGACTCCCACAGACTTGTGCAGTGGAAACTCTCTAACAGGGGAAAGCTTTCACATGGGGGAAGCCCAGCAAGCCAGGGCCCCAAAAAACCAGAGAGCCAGAGCTGACTGGCATCCAGGTCTGCGTGGGAGAGAAAGTGCCCCTCTTCCCGCAACCCGCGCTGTGCGCCAGCATGGCAGCTGAAGGCGGAGGGCTCAGAAAGTGCTGTGCTCGACTCCCATCTAGTGGTGACAGGCTGTAACTGCAACCAAATAATATCACTGCATAAAAACCATTCCTTTACCATCCAGCAATTCATAAAAGCTCCAGACCAGAAGGAAAACAATAAAAACACAGAATTATGTCCTGAGAACTTGGAAATAGATAAACTAAGTGAGAATGAATTCAGAATAGCTATCATCAAAAAACTCAATGAGGTAAAGGGAAATATGGAGAAACAAGTCAACGAGTTCTGGAGTTACTTCACAAAAGAGATTGAAACTATAAAGAAGAATCAATCACAAATACTAGAGATGAAAAATACAATGGATCAGATAAAACAGAATACAGATCCCATGAATGCCCGTGTAGACACCATAGAGGAGAAAATTAGCATAACTGAAGATAGACAGGTTGAATGGCTCCAGACAGAGGAAGAAAGAGCACTAAGATTAAAAAAACTGAAGAAAATCTCCGAGAAATAGCTGACTCAATGATAAAAATGCAACTTAAGAATCATCAGTATTCCCAAGGGTGTGGAAAAGGAAAATGGAGCTGAAAGTGTGCTCAATGAACTAACAGCAGAGAACCTCCCAAATCTAGGGATTGAGAGAGAAATGTGTGTAGAAGAAGCTTTCAGATCTCTGAAATTTGTCAAAAGACCTACTGCAAGGTGTATAGTAGTAAAAATGGCAAAAATGAAGGACAAAGAAAGAATACTCAGGGCAGCAAGGCACAAGAAAATAACCTATAAAGGAACACTTAGACTTTCAGCGGATTTCTCTACAGAAACCTCATAAGCTAGAAGAGATTGGAATGACATATTCAAAACTTTAAAGGATAAAAATCTTGAGCCAAGAATACGCTACCTGGCAAAAATATCCTTCTAAATCTTTTCCAGACAAACAAAAGCTAGGGGACGTTGAAGCCACAGGACCCCCCCTACAAGAAATCCTCAAGAAGGCCCTCATACATGAAAAAAGAAAAAAAGGGAGAAAGGGGTCACAAAACACAGAGTAGGGAGACAAATAGAATCATAATAGGATAGCAAATATTCAACTATGGTATTAGGATAAAGGGAAGGAAATCACCAAAAACAAAGACAATCTTATCACTCTAACCACAAACTCACAACACAAGTTGGAATAAGAGATGAAAATAAATAACTTAGGAGGGGAGGAGGAAAGGGACTGAATCAGTTTAGGCTAAGGACATAAGAGGCTACCAGAAAATGCACTATGTTATCCACGAGATTCTGAATACAAACTTCAGGGTAGCCACTAAACTAAAAAACAGAACAGAGACACAAAACATAAATAAGGAAAAAGCTAAGAAACCCAGCATAAGAAATTGCAGAAGTCAATGGGTAGGCTAAAACACACAGAACGAGAAACAAAGGAAATGCAGGAAAACCGGAAAACGAGCAACAGAATGAAAGCATTAAGCCCTCATGCATCAATACTCACCCTCAATGTAAACGGATTGAACTCTCCAAGAAAAAGACAGAGTGACAGGATGGATTAAAGAACAAGATCCAACAATTTGTTGCCTCCAGGAAACACACCTCAGCTCCCAGGACAAACACAGGCTCAGAGTGAAGGGGTGGAAGACAACACTCCAAGCTAATAGCAAACAAAAGAAAGCAGGTGTCGCAATACTTAGACAAAATAGATTTCAAGATAAGGCAGGTAAAGAGAGACAAAGAGGGGCAATATACAATGATCAAAGGGACACTTCCTCCAGAAGAAATAATGCTTATAAATATCTATGCACCTTCATACAGCAACTATTAACAAACCTAAAAGAAGATATCAAAAATAATACAATAATAGTAGGAGACCTCAACACCCCACTCACATCAACGGACAGATCATCCAGACAGAAAATCAACAAAGAAACAGTGGAGCTAAACAAAAAGCTAAAACAATTGGACTTAATAGACATATATAGAACACTCCATCCAAAAACAGCAGAATACACATTCTTCTAAGGTGTGCATGGAACATTCTCAAGGATAGACCATATGTTGGGAAACAAGGCAAGTCTCCACAAATTTGAAAAAATTGAAATAATAACAAGCATCTTCTCTGATCATAATGCTATAAAGCTAGAAATTAATTACAAGAAAAAAAGCTGAGAAAGGCACAAAGAAGTGGAGACTAAACAATATGCTATTGAACAAGCAATGGATCATTGAAGAAATTAAGGAAGAAATCAAAAAATACGTGGAGACAAATGAAAAGGATAACATGCCATACCAACTCATATGGGATGCAGCAAAAGCTGTATTAAGAGGGAAATTCATCGCAATTCAGGCACATCTTAACAAAGAAGAAAAACCCCAAGTAAGCAATCTTAAACTACACCTAACTGAATTAGAGAAAGAAGAACAAACAAAGCCCAAAGTCAGCAGAAGGAGAGAAATAATAAAAATCAGAGCAGAAATAGATGCTATTGAAACAAAAAAGGCAGTAGAAAGGATCAATGAAACAAAGAGCTGGTTCTTTGAGAAAATAAATAAAATTGACAAACCCCAAGCCAGACTTACAAAGAAAAAAGAGAGAAAGCTCAAATAAAGAAAAACAGAAATGAAAGAGGAGAAATAACAACAGACTCCACAGAAATACAACAGATTATAAGAGAATACTACGAAAAACTACATGCCAGCAAAATGGATAACCTAGAGGAAATGGATAAATGCTTGGACTCCTACAATCTCCCAAAGCTCACTCAAGAAGAAGCAGACAATTTGAACAGACCAATCACAAGGAAAGAGATTGAAACAGCAATCAAAAGTATCCCAAAGTATAAAACCCCAGGACCAGATAGCTTTCCTGGGGAATTCTATCAAACTTTCAGAGAGGATTTAATACCTATCCTTTTCAAGCTATTCCAAAAAATTAGGGAGATGGAACACTTTGTAACACATTCTACAAAGCCAACATCACGCTTATACCAAACCTGACAAGGACAGCACGAAAAGGGAGAACTACAGGCCAACATAGCTGATGAACATAGATGCAAAAATTCTCAATAAAATTTTGGCAACCCAAATTCAGCAATTCATCAAAAGGATCATACATCATGACCAAGTAGGATTCAAACCAGGGACACATGGATGGCTCAATATCTGCAAATCAATCAACGTGATACACCACATCAACAAATTGAGGAATAAAAACCACATGATCATCTCAATAGATGCAGAGAAAGCATGTGACAAGATCCAACAGCCATTTATGATAAAAACTCTTAACAAAATGGGGATGGAAGGGAACTACCTCAACATAATAAAGACCATCTACGACAAACTCACAGCCAACATCATACTCAATGGGCAAAACTGAATGCCATCCCTTTGAGAACAGGAACAAGACAAGGATGCCCACTATCACCACTCTTATTCAACATAGTACTGGAGGTTTTGGCCAGAGCAATTAGGTAAGAGAAAGGAATAAAAGGAATCCAAATAGGGAGTGAAGAAGTGAAACTCTTGCTGTTTGCAGATGACATAATGTTATATATAGAAAAACCCAAAGAATCCATTGGAAAACTAATAGAAATAATTAACAACAACAGTAAAGTTGCAGGGTACAAAATCAACTTATAAAAATCAGTTGCTTTTCTATAATCTAATAATGAACTTACAGAAAGAGAACTCAAGAATACAATTCCATTTACAATTGCAACTAAAAGAATAAAGTACCAAGGAATAAATTTAACCAAGGAGGTGAAGGACTTACACAATGAAAACTATAAGACATTACTGAAAGAAATTGATAACGACATAAAGGGATGGAAAGAGATTCCATGCACATGATTAGAAGAATAACCATAGTTAAAATGTCCATACTACCCAAAGCAATCTACAGATTCAATGCAATCCCAATCAGAATCCTGATGACATTTGTCATGGAAATAGAACAAAGAATCCTAAAATTCATATGGGGCAACCAAAGACCCCGAATTGCTAAGGCAATCCCGAGAAAAAAGAACAAAGCTGGAGGTATCACAATCCCTGACTTCAAAATGTACTACAAAGCCATAGTGATCAAAACAGCATGGTACTGGTACAAAAACAGGCACACAGGTCAATGGAACTGAACTGAAAGCCCAGAAATAAAACCACACATCTACGGACAGCCAATCTTCGACAAAGGAGCCAAGAACATACAATGCAGAAAAGATAGTTTCTTCAATAAATGGCGTTGGGAAAACGAGGCAGCCACAGGCAAAAGAATGAAGGTAGACCAGTATCTACCTTCATACACAAAAATAAACTCAAATGGATCAAAGACTTGAAGATAAGTCCTGAAACCATAAAAGTCCTGGAAGATAATATAGGTAGTACACCCTTTGACACTGAACTAAAAAGGATCTTTTAGAATACCATGTCTTCTCAGACAAGAGAAACAAAAGAAAAACTAAACAAGTGGGAGTTCATCAGACTAAAGAGCTTCTGCAAGGTAATAGAAACTAGGTTCAAAACAAAGAGACAACTCACCAATTGGCAGAAAATATTTGCAAATCATATATCTGACAAGGCGTTAATCTTCATAATATATAAGGAACTCACACAACTGAACAATAAAAAAACAAACAGCCTGATCAAAAAATGGGCAGAGGATATGAACAGACATTTTTCCAAAGAAGATATACAGATGGCCAACAGGCACATGAGAAGATGTTCAACATCACTAGTCATCAGGGAAATGAAAATCAAAACTACACTAAGATACCACCTTACGCCTGTTAAAATGGCTATAATCACTAAGACTAAAAATAACAAATGTTGGAGAGGATGTGGAGAAAAGGGAACACTCACCCACTGCTGGTGGGAATGCAAACTGGTGCAGCCACTATGGAAAACAATATGGAGATTTCTCAAAAAGCTAAAAATAGAATTACCTTATGACCCAGCTATACCACTAGTGGGTATCTACCCAAACAACTTGAAATCGACAATCCAAAGTAAGATATGCACCCCTACGTTCATTGCAGCACTATTCACAATAGCCAAGACTTGGACACAATCCAAGTGCCCGTCAACTGATGAATGAATAAAGAAGATGTGGTATATATATACAACGGAATACTACTCAGCCATAAAAAAGGACAAATTTATCCTATTTGCAACAACATGGAAGGACCTTAAGGAATCATGTTAAGCAAAATATGCCAGACTGAGAAAGACAAACACCAGATGATTTCACTCATTTGTGGAATATGAACAAACACACGGACAAAGAAAACAGCTCAGTGGTTACCAGGGGAAGGGGGTGGGGGTAGGCACAGGGGGTGAAGGAGAGCACTTATGTGGTGACAGTCAAGAAATAATGTATAACTGAAATCACACATTGATGTAAACTATTATGAACTCAACAAGAAAAAAAAAAAACAGCAAAAAGAAAAAAAAAACCCCTAGTTTTTCCACTGAAAAAGTAAACAAAGTGTGAAAATTCTTAATTTTAAAGTAAATTCTTCCCTGCCTGAAGTAGTTTCTCTTTGTAGGAACCTTCAGGATCATACCTCTTGAATGTGTGGTCTTATTCAAATTTCACTGCTTTCAGCTTTTGTGAATTTATGGAACTTTTATTTTTAAAATTTTAAGTTTTTGAAGAAGTAATACATACACATGGTAAAAAAAATTCTAACAGTACAATGAATAAAAAATGGAAAGTCTTTTCTCTTTTGACCTCCAGCTCCCTTTCCCAGAGGTAAAGCACTGTTATCAATTCCTTGTGTACCCTTCCACAAATGTTCTACTGATATAAAAGCCACACACACATCTACTTACCGTTGTTTTACACAGAGGGAGTATCCTCTTCATACATTTTTACATCCTGCTTTTTTCTCTTAACGACAGATCTTATCAGTACAAATAAGAGAATGGCCATTTCTCTAAATCATGATCTCAAAGCAGCTACCGGGTGGACCTTTTTTTCTTTTTGCTGAGGAAGATTTGCCCCGAGCTAACATCTGTTGCCAATCCTCTTTTTTTTTTCTAATTTATTTTAGTGAGGTTATAGAAATTTATAACATTGTGAAATTTCAGTTGTACATTATTATTTGTCAGTCACTATATAAATGAGCCCCTTTACCCCTTATGCTCACCCCCCAGCCCCCTTTCTCTCTGGTTTTACATGTGAGTGAAATCACATGGTGTGTGTCTTTCTCTGTCTGGCTTACTTCGCTTAACATAAAACCCTCAAGGTACATCCATGTTGTTGCAAATGGGACGATTTTATCTTTTTTTATTGCTGAGTAGTATTCCATTGTATATAGGTACACTACATCTTCCTTATCCAATCATCAGTTGATGGGCACTTGGATTACTTCCATGTCCTGGCTATTGTGAATATAACGCTGCAGTAAGCATAGGGGTGCATAAGTCTCTTTGAATTGTTGATTTCAAGTTCCTTGGATAAATACCCAGTAGTAGGATTGCTGGGTTATCTGGTATTCCTATTTTTAATTTTTTGAGAAATCTCTACACTGTTTTCCATAGTGGCTGCACCAGTTTGCATTTCCACCAGCAGTGGATGAGGGTTCCCTTTTCTCCACATCCTCTCCAACATTTGCTATTTTTTGTCTTGGTGATTACAGCCATTCTAACAGGTGTAAGGTGATATCTTAGTGTAGTTTTGATCTGCATTTCCCTGATGATTAGCGATGTTGAGAATCTTTTCATGTGCCTGTGGGGCATCTGTATACCTTCTTTGGAAAAATGTCTGTTCATATCCTCTGCCCATTTTTTGATTGGGTTGTTTCATTTTTTGTTGTTGAGTTGTTTGAGTTCTTTATATATTTTGGAGATTAATCCCTTGTCAGATACATGATTTGCAAATATTTTCTCCCAGTTGGTGGGTTGTCTTTTTGTTTTGCTCGTGGTTTCCTTTGCCTTGCAGAAGCTCTTTAGTTTGATGAACTCCCACTTGCTTATTTTTTCTTTTGTTTCCCTTGTCTGAGTAGACAGACATGGTATTTGAAAAGATTCCTCTAACACCAGTGTCAAAGAGTGTACTGCCTATATTTTCTTCTAGGAGTTTTATGGTTTCACATCTTACCTTCAAATCTTTAATCCATTTTAAGTTAATTTTTGTGTATGGAGAAGGATAATGCTCTACCTTCATTCTTTTGCATACGGCTGTCCAGTTTTCCCAACACAATTTACTGAAGAGACTTTCTTTTCTGTCTTGTATGTTCTTGGTGCCTTTGTCAAAGATCAGCTGTCCACAGATGTGTGGTTTTATTTCTGGGCTTTCAATTCTATTCTATTGATCTGTGTGTCTGTTTTTGTACCAATATTATGCTGTTTTGATTACCATGCCTTGGTAGCATATTTTGAAGTCAGGGATTGTGACACCTCTAGTTTTGTTCTTTTTTCCCAGGATTGTTTTAGCTCTTTGGGGTCTTTTGTTGCCCCATATAAATTTCAGGATTTTTTGTTCTATTTCTGTGAAGAATGTCACTGGGATTCTGATTGGGATTCCACTGAATCTGTAGATTGCTTTAGGTAATATTACATTTTAACTATGTTTATTCTTCCCATCCATGTACATGGAATATCATTCCAATTCTTTATGTCATCATCGATTTTTTTTTTCAATGTCTTACAGTTTTCATTGTATAGGTCTTTTACCTCCTTGTTTAAATTTATTCCTAGATATTTTATTCTTTTTGTTGTGACTGTAAATGGGACTGTATTCTTGAGTTCTCTGTTAGTTCATTATCGGAGTATTGAAATGCAACTGATTTTTGAAAGTTGCTTTTGTACCCTGAAAATTTGCTGTAGTTGTTGATTATTTCTAATAGTTTTCTGATGGGTCCTTTAGGGTTTTCTATATATAGAATCATGTTGTCTGCAAACAGTGCAAGTTTCACTGCTCCTTTGCCAATCTGGATAGCTTTTTTTTTCTTTTTCTTGCCTAATTGCTCTGGCCCAAACCTCTAGTACTATGTTGAATAAGAGTGGTGAGAGTGGGCATCCTTGTCTTGTTCCTGTTCTCAGAGGGATGGCTTTCAGTTTTTCCCTGTTGAGTATGAAGTTGGCTGTGGGTCTGTCATATACGGCCTTTTTCATGTTCAGGTAATTTCCTTCTATACCCCTTTTATTGAGAGTTCTTATCATAAATGGATGTTGGATCTTGTCAAATGCTTTCTCTGTATTTAGGGAGATAATCATGTGATTTTTACTTTTCATTTTCTTTATGTGGTGTATCACTCTGATTGATTTGTGGATGTTGAACCATCCCTGAGTCCCTGGTATAAAGCCCCCTTGATCATGGTGTACAATCCTTTTAATGTATTGCTGTATTTGGTATGCCAATACTTTGTTGAGGATCTTTGCATTTATGCTCATCAGTGATACTGGCTTGTAATTTTCCTTCTTTGTGTTGCCCTTTTCTGGCTTTGGGATCAGGCTGAGGTTGGTCTTGTAGAATGTGTTAGGAAGTGTTCCATGTTCTTCAATTTTTTGGAACAGTTTGAGAAGGATAGGTATTCAATCTTCTTTGAATGTTTGGTAGAATTCTCCAGGGAAACCATCTTGTCCTGGACTTTTATTTTTTGGGAGGTTTATGATTACCATTTCAATCTCTTTACTTGTGATTGGTCTATTCAGATTCTCTATTTCTTCTTGATTCAGTTTTGGGGGTTGTATGAGTTTAAGAATTTATCCCTTTCTTCTAGATTGTCCAATTTGTTGGTATGTAGTTTTTCATAGTATTCTCTTATAAGAGAATACTATGGTATTCTGTGGTATCCATTATAATTTCTCCTCTTTGATTTCTATTTATTTGAGCCTTCTCTCGTTTTCTTAGTGAGTCTGGCTAAGGGTTTGTCAATTTTGCATATCTTCTCAAAGAACCAGCTCTTAGTTTCATTGATCATTTCTATTGTTTTCTTGGTTTCAATTTCATTTATTTCTGCTCTGATTTTTATTATTTCTCTCCTGCTGACTTTGGGCTTTGTTCGTTCTTCTTTTTCTAGTTCTGTTAGGTGTAGTTGCAGATTGCTTATTTGAAATTTTTCTTGTTTGTTAAGGTAGGCCTGTATTGCTATGAATACCTCTCTTAGTATTGCTTTTGCTGCATCCCATATGGGTTGGTATGGTCTATTTTCATTTGTCTCCAGATTTTTTTGATTTCTCCTTTAATTTTTTCATTGGTCCATTGCTTGTTCAATACCATGTTGTTTAGTCTTCACATCTTTGTCATTTTCCCTGCTTTTTTCTTGTACTTATTTTCTAACTTCATAGCATTATGGTCAGAAAAGATGCTTGATATGATTTAAATCTTCTTAAATTTATTGGGGCTTGCCTTGTTTCCCAATATACAGTATATTTTTGAGAACGTTTCATGTGCACTTTAGAAGAATGTGTATTCTGCTGTTTTTGGATGGAGTGTCCTATAGATAACTATTAAGTCCATCTGGTCTAGTTTTCCCCTTAAATCCACTATTTTCTTGTTGACTTTCTGGCTGGATGATCTATCCATTAATGGAAGTGGGGTGCTGAGGTCTCCTACTATTATTGTGTTGCTGTTAATTCCTCCTTTTAGATCTGTTAATAGTTGCTTTGTGTACTTTGGTCCTCCTGTATTAGGTGAACATATAAATATGAGTGTTATGTCCTCTTGGGGGAATGCTTCTTTTGTCATTATACAATGCCCCTGTTTGTCCCTCTTTGCCTTGATTACCTTGAAGTCTACTTTGTCTGATATAAGGATGGCAACACCTGCTTTCTTTTTTTTGCCATTAGCTTTGAGTATTGTCTTCCATCCCTGCACTAAGCCTGTTTTTTGTTTTTTGAGGAAGATTAACCCTGAGCTAACTACTGCCAGTCCTCCTCTTTTTGCTGAGGAAGCCTGGCCCTGAGCTAACATCCATGCCCATCTTTCTCTACTTTATATGTGGTGCCAAGCGGTGCCATGTCTGCACCGGTGAACCCTGGGCTGCCAAGAAGCAGAACGTGCGAACTTAACCGCTGAGCCTCTGGGCCGGCCCCTCAAGCCTGTGTCTGTATTCAGTGCTAAGATGTTCCCGGAGGCAGTATACTGTTGGGTCTTGTTTTTGAATCCATCCAGCCACTGCGTTGTCTTTTGATTGGAGAATTCAATCCATTTACATTTAGAGTGATTATTGATATACGAGGTCTAATATTGGCATTTTATCACATTTTCCAGTTGTTTTGTATTTCCCTTCTCGTCCTGTGTATTTCCGACTGCCAATTCAGTTTGGTGGTTCTCTATGATGCTTTTCTCAGTATTTATCATTTGTGTCTCTGTTCGGATTTTTTTTAGTGGTCACTGTGAGGTTTGTATAAAAGATCTCATAGATGAGATAGTCCATTTCCTGATAGCCTCTCATTTCCTTAGTCTTAGGAAGCTCCATTTTTGCCTTTTCCTGGGATAAGTTATGCTGGCACAACTTATTCCGTTTTCTGTTGTAAATCTGTGATTACAATAAAGTGACTATAGTTAGTTTTGATGTTTTCCTCCCCTTTATCCTTAATGTTATAATTAACTGCTTGCTGGCCTGTTCTGATAGAGAGCTGCAATTTTCTAATTTTGCCTGTTTATCTCCTTGTTTAAGGCTCTGTAAACCCTTTTTTTCAGGTATTAGGGCCTTGTTGATCACTTCTTGTAGGCAGAGTCCTGTGGAAATGAACTCCCTCAGCTTTTGTTTACCTGGGGAAGTTTTTATTTCTCCATCATAACTGAGGGATATTTTTGCTGGATAGAGTACTCTTGGCTGAAAGCTTTATCTTTCAGAATTTTGAATATATCATTCCATTCTCTCCTAGTTTGTAAGGTTTCTGCTGATAAAGCTGCTGAAAGCCTGATAGGGATTCCTTTGTGGGTTATTTTCTTCTGCCTTGCTGGCCTTAATATTTTTTGTCATTGACTTTTTTCTTTTCTTTTCTTTTTTTTTTTTTGAGGAAGATTGGTGCTGAGCTGACATCTGTGCCGATTTTCTTCTTTTTTTGTATGGGATGCCTACCACAGCATGGCTTGAGGAGCAGTGCTAGGTCCGTGCCCAGGATCCAAACCTGTGAACTCCAGGCCGCTGATGCAGGGCGTGTGAACTTAACCACTATGCTGCTGGACTGGCCCCATCATTGGCTTTTGATAGTTTTAATATTATACACCTTAGAGAAGATGTTTTTACACTGATGTAATTAGGAGTTCTATTCACTTCATGTACATTCAGTTCCTTTCCCAGGTTTGGGAAGTTCCCAGGTTTTCTTTCTTTGAATAAGCTCTCTGCTCCTTTCTCCCCCTCTTCTCCCTCTGGAATACCTAAAATCCTTACATTGCATTTCCTAATGGCGTTGGATATTCTCGGAGAGTTTCTCCATTTCTTTTTAGTCTTAGTTCTCTCTCCTCCTCCACCGGAAGCATAAATTACTAATTTTGTCCTCCATAATATTGGCTGTGTTATTAAAGATTGCAGATTTTTCTTTACCTTGTTCATTGTGTTTTTTGTTTTTAAAAACGAATCACACCTTTATTTTTTTTGGTGAGGAAGATAGTCGCAGAGTTAACATCCATGCCAATCCTCCTCCACTTCGTATGTGGGACACTGCGACAGCGTGGCCCAATGAGTGGTGCACAATTCCATGCCTGGGATGCAAACTCATGAACCCTAGCCAACACCAAAACGGATCAGGTGAACCCAGCCACCAGGCTAGCCCCTGATCTGTTGTGTTTTTCATCTCCAACATTTCTGATTTTTAAAAATATTTTCAAACTCTTTTGTGAAGAATTCTCTGTTCATTAATTTTATTCCTGATTTCATTGAATTGAGTTTTCCTGTCACTCGTCGAGTTTCTTTATGATAACTATTTTGAATTCTCTTTCATTTAGATTGTAAATTTCTGTGACTTCAGGATTGATTTATGGGTAGTTGTCTTCCTTCTGGTCTGGAGTGTTAATATACCTCTTCATGCTATTTGATAGGATTGACTTGTGCTGTCGCAGTGGTAGTATCTGGTCACAGATTCTATTACTGCCACTGGGTGTGTGGGGGCTGGCCAGAAGCTGTGTATTCTGAGCCTGCTGTGATCTCTGGCAGCTGTGCCTGTCCTTTGGAAGCTGTACTGACTGGGGCCCATCTGCATTTGCCCACTGTCTGCTGCTGCTTTACACACGTAGGCACAGGTGCTCTGGTGGGAAGGGGCAATTTCTTTCACATGCAATACCAAGGGCACTCTCACTCGGCACTCACTGTCTGCCCTCCTGGGCTTCTTGGCTTTCTGAGCAGACTGCTTAGCCTCCTCAGTGTGGAGTATTCCCACAGACTGGGAGGCAGCTCTGAGAGTGAAGGCATTCCTGTGGAGGGCTGCCCTTTCCCCGTCTCCTCTCAGAGTCACATGCCGGCTGCCATACATGGTCCTGTGGCCTAGATCGCTGCCATTTGGTAGGGAGAAGAGCTCTCCTTACCTTCTTCCACTGCCTTCTGTGTGGTCCAGCACCTCCACCTTAAGATGTATGGCTGCATGGATCTCCCAGACGTCTATTGTGTTGTGTGAAGTTCCTGTTGGTTTATGAATGTCCTTTTCCATTCTATCTTAGGGAGGAGAGACTAAGGGAAATGCTCATGCCACCATGATGCTGACATCACTCTACGTCAATCTTCTTTTGGCTTAAGCCAAAAAGAGCAAACTGAGCTAAGAGCTGTGGCAATCTTTCTTTATTTTGTATGTGGGTTGCTGACACAGCATGGCTGCCACCGAGTGATGCAGGTTTGCATCCAGGAACTGAACCCAGAGTGGAGCATGCCGAACTTAACCACAAGGCCCCAGGGCCAGCCCTTGGTGCAACCTTTTTTATTTTTGCTTTACTGATAGGTGAAAAATGGTATGTCATAAATGTTTGAATCTGTATATCTTTGATTGTGAATGCAGTTAAATACTTTTCACTTTTATGTTTATTAGTCATTTATGGATTTCTCTTGTATCCTTTTTATGTCCTTTGCCGATTTTTTTTTTTTGAGGAAGATTGGTCCTGAGCTAACATCTGTGCCAGTCTTTCACTATTTTTTTTAATGTGTGATGCCACCACAGTGTGGCTTGACAAGCGGTGCTAGGTCCGTGCCTGGGATCCAAACCCATGAACCCTGGCCGCTAAAGCAGAGCATGCAAACTAAACCACTACACCACTGGGCCAGCCCCGTGCCCTGATTTTTAATGGGTTGTTAGCTGACTTACTGCTGGGAGACAGTTTCATGTTTCTGTACATCTTGCAAACAGAAGCACAAACTACCTTTTTGTTCCAGACTATCTTTCCAAGGATATTTGTAAACAGCCTTGAATATACACAATGTCTCTCTCGGGAGCACAGGACAGCTTTGCTTACTGCTTGTTATAAAAAATTCAGGTTCCCTAAGATGAGGCTCCTCAGCTGTGATTCCTCAGTTGTGGTCCAAATCCACTGTGTTGGCAGCATCCACCAGGACCCCTCAGCATTGTCCCCATGGGACTTGGGAGGCAAGGGGGAACTGACACAAACATGATGCTCATGCTGTTGCTATGGTATGCATAATAAAGTTCTTTATTTCTGACCCAGCATCCATGAAATGGTATAGGCTGACTTGCAAATAGACAAAATTTCAGACACTTTACAGTTATTAACACATTGATTTTTAAGATTCTATTAAATACTAAATAGGGTAAAATGTCAGATCCTTCACAGTTCTTAATTTTTTTAAGATCCCATCATAAATTGAAGAAATTGGTCTATTACATGTGATGCCAATATTTCCCATTTTGTTAATATTTTCTTTTGACTTTGATTATAATTTTGGGGGGATGAGGGGCAGGCAACAGAATTTATTTTTTAGGTGGTAATTTCATCAATTTTCCTTGAAAGCTTCTGGGTTTTGCTTAGAAAGATATGTATACCCACTTCTAAGATGATTGTTTCCAAGTTTTCTTCTATACTTATTCAGTTTAATTTTTCTTTCTAATTCTTTGATCCATCTGGAATTTATTTTACAGTAATGAGCGAGGTAGAGATTTACCTTCATTTTCTCCCTCAGGTGGTCAGCGAATTATCCTTATGCCATTTATTAATAATTCTTCTTTTACCCAACTAATCTGCAATATGAGTTTACATATACTAAATTTCCACCTGTATTTGGGTTTATTTTTGGACTTTATATTCTGTTCAACTGATATTTCTGTCAAACTCACTGTCAGTAACAAACTGCTTTAATTACCAATGTTTGATGACACATTTTAATATCTTGGAATCTTTCTTTTTAAAGACTTTTTTTTACAGCAGTCTTAGGTTCACAGCAAAATTGAGGGGAAGGTATAGAGATTTCCCATATACTGTTTACCCTTTCAGCATTCTTTTTCTATAAACTTTTATGGCTTGTCTAGTTTCCTCTTGAGAATCCAATGACGTTTTTATTGAAACCCATTAATGTTCACCAATACCTGGTTCTCTTCTGATTCCTGCACATATGAAAGATTATACTTCTTCGCCTCCTTGCATGTAGGTGGAGTCATGTGGTTAGTCTGGCCAGTAGCATTCCAGGCCAAAACATTTAATTGTTGGAATGTAACTCACTCCTTTCTTTTCCTGCCACATCCTCTGAGGGTGGTGTTTTCTCCAGAAGGTGGAGCTCCAAGGTGACAGAACCATGGAGAGACTGGATCCCTGAGCAACTATGTGAGCAGAGCCTCTCGCCAGCCCACAATGGAAATGTAGCATGATTGAGGAAAAAACTTTTCTTGGGTTTGCTATGGGATTTCAGGGTTAATTTGTAACTGCAGCAAACCCAGGCTGTTCTGACTAACATAACCATTACATTTATAGACTAATTTAAGGGAGAACTGCCATATTTATAACACTAAGCCTTCCTATTCAGTAATAGAGAATGTTGCTATAATTAAATTTTCTTCAATATCCATCAAAACTTTAAAGTTTTTTTAATACATTTCCTGTTAAGCTTATTTCTAATTGTTATACGTATTTCTATTGCAATTATAAATGGAATCTTCATTATCTTTTATTATCTTTTTCCTCACTATAGACATAGCTTTTAAAAAATTATATTAAAATACATGCCCATTCCAAAAGAATGTTTTGGAACAAAAAAGTAAAAACAATACATAAAGTAAAAATCATTTGAAATCTCACCAGAGTACATTAATCATTATTAATAGTTTGGCAATCATCATTTCATGCATCTTATGTGTATATATATATATATACACACACACACACACACACACACGCCATTACATTTTCTAACTTGAAATTTGTACATAGGATAGCTACTTCTAATACATTAGCATTATAACAGGCACTTTATTGAATTTTTATTGTTTCTAATCGTTTTCCAATTTGATTTTCTTGAGTTCTCTAGGCTTATAATCACATCTATGCAAATGAAGAGAACTGTTGTCTCCTTTCAAATTTTTATATTCTTTTATCTTGTTAATTTGCACTGGCTAAGATATCGAGAACAATAGTAAATATAGTGGTGATAATGGACATTCTTGCCTTATTCCTGACTTTACAGGAAATGCAAAACTCATGTTTGCTATGCCGATTCTATCTTAGGCAAAGGTTCACTCATAAGAAAATAGTATGTGGATAAAATCAAATCTCAGCTTGATTTTATACTTAAATAATAGAGAGTAGCATAGTCTTGGTTAATTTGAAAGTTACTTTAACTATATAAATATGTCTAATTATTTCATCTTTATCACAAGCATAATAAAAAGGCATACAAACCTCTCCTGCTGACAACTTCTCTCTCACATTTTTCCAATAAATATCTTTATTTTCAGTGTTAGTGAAAAAAAGTAGCCACTCTGCAAAGTCTTCTTTTCTCATGAAACTCAAACCTTTAGAGAATTGAAGGAATTCCATTTCTTGGATCTCCGCTTGTAAATTTTCCATAAATCTAAATGTTAAAATACAAAATTGATATGAGTAACTAGTGGCCTTCAGCCTTAATCCTGTAAATGGGATTGCCAAGCCCTTCCACACTACCTACTGAGTGGCTGGCCTCTTGATGCAGTGACTCAAACGAAGCATTAGTGCTGTGCAAAGGGCTGCGGGCAGCGGGAGGAGGCAGAGAAGCTGATTCAGTGCAGCACTTGCTTCAGGCTGTGACTCTCTATACTCAGTTTGTTCGTGCAAATTATACCTGGCAACCTACGTTCTGATAAACTTAAAGACTTAAACAATTATGTTAAATGTTGCTTTGATACATCCACAGCAATTTTTTCCCAATATAGTAAAATTATCAATGATCAGGGAAACTTAAAATTCAGTTGGGATACTGCTTTTAGAATGTTAATCGTGATTAATGTTTCCTAATGTTTTTCAGATACCAAAGTTGATCAATGTAATCAATGGCTTTGCATCAAAAGCTCAGATTTACTCAAAAATGCTTACGATATTTTGGACAATAACATGTTTATACGACACAACGTTCTTTTTTAATAAAAACAACATGACACTTTGATCAAACTCATTAACAGCTTCCTGGGAAAGGTACAAGCAGAAGGGATATCAGATTAAAAAATGTTTTCTTTGAACAAGAATTTAGAAATGTTGCACTTGATTTATTTATAACCTAAATCATGTGAAAAGTACTACTGTCTCCATGAATTTTAATATGTTGCAGATCCCTTTATGGGGATCGGCACCTTTCCACATGTTAAAACATCTGTATTCTCTCTCATGTCACAATTTAATGGAAATATACAAAGGGTGAAAAAGAGGTATATTCCAGCTCAATGGGAGAAAAACTATCACTGTTAAAAAACTACTTGCTTTAGATTAGATTATACATCCACCCCATAAACCTTAACAGCATCAAGAAAGAGTCTGATTTTAGGCGTCTATGTGGTAGCTAAGGGTCTTTTACCTACAAAATTTTTTGAATGTATTGTATACAAAGATTTACCAGTAATACGTGTCTTTCTAGGTCAAAGTAGAATTTTATCTAAAATTTGAAGCATTCCAAGTTGGACTGATAGATCAACAAATCTACTAATATGCTTTATCTTTTGTTTTACTGCGTACTGTGATGACGATCAATTTATTCTTACTAGGATTGTTAAACGAATGCTTTACTTGTAAATAAGTGTACAGTGAATTAGGGAAGTACAAAATATGGTATAAAAACATTACTAACTTCTTCCTTTTTCTTTTTCTTCAGACTCTGAGGCTGAAATATTATGAACTTAATTGCTGTTAAACTAGACAGATGTTCCTCAACTTAGGATGGGGTTATGTCTTGATAAACCCATCGTAAATAGAAAATATCCTAAGTTCAAACTGCATTTAATACACCTAACCTACTGATCATCATCGCTTAGCCCCGCCTACCTAAATGTACTCAGAACACTTACATTAGCCTACAGTTGGGCAAAATCATCTAACACAAAGCTGATTTTATAAGAAAGTGTTGAATATCTCACGTAATTTATTGAGTACTGTACTGAAAGTGACAGAGTGGCTGTCTGGGTACAGAAGGTTGTCAGCATTTTGGCAGTTTACCCTTGTGATCGCGGGGCTGACCGGGAGCTGCAGCTCGCTGCTGCTGCCCAGCATCAGGAGAGAGGATTGCACAGCACATCACCAGGCCGGGAAAAGACCAAAGTTCAAAATTCAAAGCACAGTTTCTACTCAACGTGTTATCACTTTAGCACCATTGTAAGTCGAAAAATTCTAAGTTGAACCATCGTAATTCAGGGAACCATCTGTACATTGTCTAGTTTAAGCTACTTTCGTCTTAACTAATTATACTATACTTAACTAATTATAGGTTTGAAGAACATAAGTATATTTTATGACGACAATCTAAGTCTAAAATTACAGATTGTGCTATGACATGAAAATTTGGAACATGATATTGGACATAAATACATGAATTAAAGAATGTATAGTATGTAAGGCCACCAAATGCATTCTGAACACATTATATAGTTTAAAAATTAGTGGATTAATTGGAAACAATGGGAAAAATCTGCTTTTCCTTATCTGGGGTTTTTAGGCCAAGGCATACTGAAGCTGCTCAGACCAGCTGTGCGAGTCCATTGTGCGTGTCTTCTCACCTCTACTTCACGCCCGGCAGCTTGAAGCTGGCTTAGGAGACTATTTACACTACTAATTGGCAAATGCTACAAATCAGGGGTGTTCTTCTTCAGAGTTGACTGTTAAATATATTTACCAGGACACCACTGCTTATAGACATCTTTGAATTTATAGAAACTCTTCGTGAATTTAGAACATTTTCAACAAGTAATTGGTATTTCACACTTTAAAAAAATTCCAGTCCTAAAAAGTACATCAGTAGCAATATCATTCTAACTTTTCCTGATGAGAAACTTGAGACTAATTTTATTCCCTTTCTAACCATTTCCCTAATATATCTTAAATTGCAGAATTATTTTCAGTTTTAAACATTTATTGGAATAAAAAATGAGGTTAAGGGGCCAGCCCAGTGGTGTGGTGGTTGGGTCCATGTGTTCTGCTTCAGCAGCCTGGGGTTTGCAGGTTCAGATCCTGGGTGTGGACCTGTGCACTCCTCACTGGGCCACACTGCAGCAGCGTCCCACTTACAAACAGTAGAGGAAGATTGGCACAGATGTTAGTCCAGGACCAATCTTCCTCACCAAAAAAAAAGAAAGAAAGAAAAAAAGAGGTCAAATGTACCACATGGAAATAAACTCAGGGATTATTTCTGGTCACTATTTTTAAGGGTAACCATTAGAGTTTAAAAGAAATGCAAAAGAAAAGGCCCCAAATAAAGTAGGAGAGAAGAGGAAAAAAAACCCAGGAAAGACATAATAAAACAAAGAGGTACTGATGCAGAGTGGGTAAATGCCATTAACAGCTGCCTCATTATCAACATTTTTTTTCCCTGAACTATATATATGCTGACAAAGAACTGAATTTTCACAATTGAATTACCTGTTGATTTCATATCAATGAATAAACACCAAAATTCCAGGAGACAGAACTTAAATTATAATTTACTTTTTATTTAGATGGTTAAGTGGTACTTCAGTTGGAAATCTTTAACTAGTTGTAAAAGTAAAAACAACCTCAAACAAACCACACATTTATCCACATGCTCCCCTCTTAAGTGATGTTTCTCTTGACACGTGGCAGTATCTACCTACATGTCTGTCCCTCTGGTCACCTGATCCAGCACCACTTCCTTGAAAGCTCACTCAGGGCACCAAACCACCTGTCAGGGAACTGCGAGATTAACTTGCTCAGAAACTTTGTGACTACTTAAACCTTGCAAGACAAACCTGGGTCTGAATAACACCTCTTCAGTTTCCAAGGTATATGACCCTGGACCAGTGTCATAAAATCCCAGTTACAAAAAGGGAAGCCTATCTCATTCTGTAAGGACAGGTGAAGTAATACATGTAAAATACTGAGACAAATGCCAGGCACACAGTAAGCACTCAACACAGTAGCTTGATGGCCCTGAGGATGGACATAACTATCTTTTCCTATTCATCCTTACTCAAGCCCAGACTCCACTCTCAGCTGCTTTGGCTGCTCTCTTGACCACATCTTCAGCTCCCTTAGGCTGCTGAAGGCCTTCTTTAGGTGTAACTTGAAGAAAACCATACAATAACTGCACATAGAGGTACTAGCATAAATTCATGGTCTACGCCTTCAATCGTGTTCTCAACCGTTCCAGACACCCTTCTGCTGGCCTAGAAAACTCTCTTTTTATTTCACACAGTGGCTATTTCAACTCCTTCGCACTCTACAAATTCATCTCACTGGTTTTTTATTTGTCCTCAGAAGATGACCTTGCCCCAACTTCTCAGGGAAACTGGAAATCATTATTTAGGAAATTCTCTCATTTTCTTGCTATCACTCCAGAAATGTAACAGCACCCAGGAAAACGAAGTCCCTTTTCCTGTTGATGGCTAACTTATCTAGCTATACTCTGCATTCCATCTACATCCCCGTATTTCCTCCTTTGCAGGGACCCTGCTCCTGTGGTTATTCCCATTGACTTCTGTATTCAGTCTTTTCCTCTTTACATCATCGTTTAAACATGTGGGGAAAACTTTCTCACACTCCTCTCCTGCTATTGCCCCCTCTCTTCCTTTTGTAGTCAATCTTCTTGAAAGAGTTATCTGTATTTCTTTTTCTACTCATACCTCACTCACTCCTCAGCCTGCTGCACTCTGGCTTCTGCCTCCACTGACAGTGTGTAAGCTCTGTTCATCATTTTCTTGCCTCAGTTCGCTCTTACTTGTGTTCTCCAGCTCAGTGAATAGGTATCACAGCACTCAGTGGCTCCAGTCAAAAACCAGACGTTATCTTTGATTTCTCCCTCTCTCTTCATCCAATCAGTTACCAAATAATAATTTCCTTCTCCTAAACAATCCCGTGGACTCTGCCCCTCCTCTTTATTTTCGTGGCCACCACCTTGCTGTAATCACCATCATCTCTCCTTTATTAATACAACAGCCTCTAACAGATCTCCTTGCCTTTTGTTTGACTTCCTCAGCTAATCTGCTGAATCTGACAATCACCTTACTCTCCTGTTTAAAAAGCTCCGATGGCTCTCCACTGTTCTCATCAAGGTATCAAAAACCTTCATAATTCTGCCTATGTTTACCTTTCCACCTTTCTCTCTTGCCAGTCTCCCCTTTAAATTTCTGCTTAAGTCACAACGAACTTCTAGTTTTTGAATTTGCCACGTCTTCTCTTACCTTCATACATATTATTTTACCTATTTAGTAATTATGGGTTCAGACAACGCTGGGTTGATAAGTCTTACCAATTTTGCAAATATGGATTCTTTTCCTAATTGGGAAATTAAGAAAATTAACTACCTGGACAGAGCAGGTAGTTAACGTATTGTCTATCTACATTACATCAATTAAAATATTCTAAGGAACGACAGCAAACTTAAAATAATTCTCAGAATTTTTTCTAACTTAGACTAAATTCATTGTGTATTGGCAGCACCACAGGATGAAGCTATTTAGCACTGAATATTCATATTATCAGTCAGTCTGTAATCAAAATTTAGGGCAGAAAACAGATGGCAAGATGGTGTTTCTTCTCATGTCCTCTGATGGGGGAAATTTTTTGCTAGGGTTAAAGGTTAAATAAAAACATCAATATTTTGTAAAGTAAAATTCAACTTGGAGATTTGAACAAAATTATTGTTTTACCGGAGTGCAAAACAGATTTTTTAAATAATTATTTCTTAGTGCAAAGTCTATACTTACTAAGAAACGTTTCTGTTCCAGATATGTCTTAGTTTTTTTGTGTAAATGAAGAATTTAAATTTACTTAAATTTCTATAATTAATAATGCATGAAAAATGGAATATTGACTGGTTAAATTTGATAGCAATATCTTTTGCTATATATATAGTTTTTGCTTTATAACTTTGGATTTCTTGATAAGTTTAATTACATTACTAGCATATTTCCAGAAAACTTATAAGGACTAGGGATCCTTCATTAAATTCATGTGAATTCTCAATATTTTGTCTTAAGTGACTACGAACTACTACTGAATTTTAAAATGAAAAAATTGGTAACAAAATTGAAAAGAGCTTGCCATCTCTGATGAAAAATAAAAGTGGGGTCTAGTTTTCTGTTCTAACTTAAAAAATTCTCCTAGCTGAATTTTAAAGCAGTCCGTCCTTGGGGGAAAAAAGACAATGAGAATGCCATACTTTTATTTTGGTTTTGAAGTTTTTTTAGATGTTGAATTGAGGAGCCTTCTGGGAAAGAGATTGAGGATATTTCAAGCTACCTTAAGCGAGAGAGCTGGGGAAATGCAAACCGAGAAAAAAACCAGAGAACGGTAACTCCCTAAGGAGAGAGATCTGGTAGCTGGAAAACAAGCTGCTCGAGCCTCTGAAAATAAGTTACTATGAGTTTGGCGCATATTCTGCATGTATACCACGCATGTGTTACGTTCTGTGTACTCTGATATAGAGTGTCTCATTTAATTCTCAAATCAAGCTCAGACTTTTCGGATGGGGGACCGAAAATAATGTAAACGAAAGCAGAAAGAACAGAATAAAGATTGGGAAGAAAGATACTTGCATGAATTAGAGATTTCCTGTTTTCTTTTACTAGATTACTATAACTTATGGTTTTATAGCTTACTTTTAGATTTACTCACAACACTGTAAAACAGGCAGGACAAACGTAAATTTTTAAAGACTAAAAGAAGGCACGCGATTTGCCTAAGACCATACTGCTAAAGGCATACACGTTGGAGATACTGCGAGTTTGGTTCCAGACCACCGCAATAAAGCAATTATCACAATAAAGTGAGTCTCACAAATATTTTGGTTTCCCAGTGCATATAGTTGACACTATACTGTTGTCTATTAAGTGTGTAACAGTATTATGTATGAAAAAACAATGCACATACCTTAATTAAAAAATATTTTATTGCTAAAAGAAATGCTAACCATCATCTGAGCCTTCAGTGAGTAATAAACTTTTTGCTGTTGGAGAGTCTTGTCTCAATGCTGATGGCTGTTGACAAATTAGAGTGGTGGCCGCTGCAGGCTGGGGTGGCTGTGGCAATTTCTTAAACTAAGACAACATGAAAGTTCGTCACACTGACTGACTCTTCCTTTCACAGACGATTTCTTTGTAGCATGAGATGCTGTTTGATAGAATTTTACTCACAGTAGAACTTCTTTCAAAATTGGAGTCAACTCTCTCAAACTCTGCCACTGCTTTATCAACTAAGTTTATGTAATATTCTAAAAGCTTTGTTGTCATTTAAACAACCTTCACAGCACCTTCACAAGGAGTTGATTCCATTTCAAGAAACCACTTTCTTTGCTCCTTCCCAAGAAGCAACTCCTCATCTGTTAGAGTTTTATTATGAGATTGCAGCAATTCAGTCACATCTTCCGGCTCCCCTTCTAATTCTAGTTCTTTTGCTATTTCCATCACATCTGCAGTTACTTCCTCCACTGAAATCTTGAACCTCTCAAAGTCATCCACGAGGGCTGGAATCAACCTCTTCCAAACTCCTGTTAAGGTTGATATTTTGACCTCATCCCATGAATCATAAATGTTCTTAATGGCACCTAGAATGGTGAATTCTTTCCAAAAGATTTTCAATTTACTTTGCCCAGATCCACTGGAGGAATCACTATCTATGGCAGCTATAGCCTTATGAAACGTATTTCTTAAATAATAAGACTTAAAATCAAAATCATTCCTTGATCCATGGGCTATATAGAATGGATATTGTTTTCGCAGGCATGAAAACAACATTAATCTCATTGTACATCTCCATCAGAGCTCTTGGGTGACCAGGTGCATTGTCAACGAACAGTAACATTTCGAAAGGAATCTTCTTTTTTACAAGCAGTAGGTGTAAACAGTGGGCTTAAGATATTCAGTAAACCGTGTTGGAAACAGATGTGCTATCATTCAGGCTTTGCTGTTCCATTTACATAGCACAGGCAGAGTAGATTTAGCATAATTCTTAAGGGCTCTGGGATTTGGGGAATGGTAAATGAGCACTGCCTTCAACTTAAAGTCACCAGCTGCATTAGCCCCTAACAAGAGAATCAGCCTGTCCTTTGAAGCCAGGCATTGACTTCTCCTCTCTAGCTATGAAAGTCCTACATGGCATCTTCTTCCGATATGAGGCTGTTTCGTCTACGCTGAAACTCTGCTGTTTAGTGTAGCCGCCTTCATGAATGATCTTAGCTAGATCTTCTGGATAACTTGCTGCAGCGTCTACATCAGCACCTGCTGCTTCACCTTGCACTGCTATGTTATGGAGACGCTTCTTTCCTTAAACCTCATGAACCAACCTCTGCTGGCTTCAAACTTTTCTTCTGCAGCTTCCTTACCTCCCTCAGCCTTCAGAGAACAGAAGAGAGTTAGGGCCTTGCTCTGGATTAGGCTTTGGCTGAAGGGAATGTTGTGGCTGGTTTGCTCTATCCAGACCCCTTTCTCTGTATCAGCCATAAGGCTGTTTCACTTTCTTATTATTTATGTGTTCACTGGAGTAGCACTTTTCCTTTGCATTTACAACTTGGCTAGTTGGCGCAAGAAGCCTAGCTTTTGACCTATGTCAGCTTTTGACACGCCTTCCTCACTAAGCTTAATCATTTCTAGCTGTTGATTTAACATGAGATGTGTGACTCTTCTTTTCTCTTGAACACTTAGAGGCCACTGTAGGGTTATTAATTGGCCTAATTTCAATATTGTCATGTCTCAGGGAATAGGGATGCCTGAAGAGAGGTCGAGAGATGGGGAAATGGCTAGTTGGTGGAGCGGTCAGAATGCATACAACATTTATCGCTTTAAGTTTGTCATCATACATGGGTGTGGTTTGTGGTGTTTCCAAACAATTACAACAGTAACATCAAAGATTACTGATCACAGGTCACCATAACAAATACAATAAAGAAAAAGTTTGAAATATTGCGAGAATTACCAAAATGTGACACAGAGACACAAAGTGAGCAAATGCTGTTGAAAAAATGGCACCGATAGACTTGCTCGACACAAGACTGCCACAAATCTTTAATTTGTACAAAGAACAACGCAGTCATGTGTCGTTTAATGGCAGATACGTTCTGAGAGATGTGTCCTTAGGAAATTCTGTCATTCCAAGAACATCATAGAGTATACTTACACAAACCTAGATGGCATAGCCTACTACACACCTAGGCATGATGGTACTAATCTTATACCACCATTGTATATGTGGTTCGTCACTGACTGAAATGTCGTTACGTGGCGTATAACTGTATCTGTGAAGCACAATAAAGCAAAGAGCAATAAAAGAAGGTATGCCTGTATTAAATAGCAGAACTAGGATTTAAACTTATTTGTACCCCAAGTCCAGTGCTCTTTCCCTTGTATATGGCTATCTCACTTCTAAACTTTTGGTACTTGTTAGTACTTCTAATTGCTTATTAAAGTGTAAAGTGGTTTTTTGGTTTTTTTTTTTTTGGAGGATTAGCTCTGAGCTAACATCTACTGCCAATCCTCCTCTTTTTGCTGAGGAAGACTGGCCCTGAGCTAACATCCATGCCCATCTTCCTCTACTTTATATGTGGGACACCTACCACAGCATGGCTTGCCAAGTGGTGCCATGTCCGCACCTGGGATCCGAACCGGTGAACCCCAGGCTGCTAAAGCAGAACATGTGCACTTAACTGCTATGCCACTAGGCTGGCCCCAAGTGTAAAGCGGTTTTAAAGAAAAACAAGCTGAATTTTAGAAGCCGAAGTGAAGTATGTCCCCGTGCTTAAAATTGTGATTTTAGTTATTCTCTGCTGAAGGATGTTTTAGAGAACAATCTGTGAAATTTGACACTGGTCTTACTATGATTATTAAGGATATAATTCTCTGCATTACATAGTGTTCTTTCTATGAAGACTCATGGGAAAATTTCCTTCTGGCTGTATGATGGGGAATAAATGTCCTCCTCTTACGCAGAATCAGTGAGCTTTAACTTAGGGACACAGTGAATTGTGTACCTGGTCATGTATCCCTCTTCATACTGTCTGTCAGAAAGCTCAGAGTCAAATTTGTGGTTTATTCTTAGCAAATGTATAGAAATCTCATGGTTTGCATTTTGTGTGCTAGCTAATTCCTGGCTCCATTTTATGATTCTACTGTTGTTTTTCTTTTGTTCATCTTTGTTATCTACTTCTGATATTAGTGTTTATATTATAATTATGATGCCTATTCACAACTAGACACCTATTTGGAATAAGAAATTAGATATAAATCAACATAATTACTAACATTTATATAATCCCTAACTACATATAATTATAAATACATTGATATATCTTATATAAACTCATTTACAACCTTATTAAGTGGGTATCATCAAACTATTTCACAGATGAAGAAACAGAGACCTGAGATTCAGGTTAAAGTATTTGTTCATCAAATTACACTTAGTAAACTGTGTAGTTCAGCCTTTGAACCCAGGTCTGTCTAAATTATAAATATGTTTTTGTCAAAATATAATATTGTTTCTCTAAATGAGAATAACATTTACAAGCAAATGCCATCATTAGCTAGCACAAAAGCTGTACCTTTGTGTTACCTTCCTTGCCTTTCCTTGAGGCTAATAAGCTGCATCTTATAAGAACACCTCTTTATCAGTGAAGCTGTAAGCAGGCAGCTGAGCTGAAGGACAGCAAAGGTGAACATCTCTTTTTATAAGCAAGGGTTACACATTACACGCCCATAAAAACAAACTAAAAGCTCCAGAGAACACACACTGAAACAGTTTTTGTGGCACTTCAATGGTTACTTTGGCCAGTATGTTGGTGAAAAGTTTTTAAAAACATTATATGCATACAAGCTCTTTTCTCTTACTTTATGACATCCAAAATTTTATGACCATCAAATTCTAGCCCAGTATAACTGTAATTTTAACTTTAGGGGGACTCTGCTCTATCCAAGAGACAAGTTCTTGAAAAATTGCATGTAAAGCAGTTTTTGTTAATTGGATCTTTTTAATTGCACGATGGCATGACACATTTCTCAGGGTCTATTATTTACAGAAACTTAAAAAAAGTTTAAAATAAGAAGTCTAAGTGAAATTATTCCCTTTTAGGAAAATTAAAGTTAAAAGCAACTTCTAAAAATTAACTAATTTAGGGACTCTTAAAAGTGAAGGGGGTGGTGTATTAGTATCTGTATGGTTGCAGTTTGCACAAACACAATCAATATGATAACTGCTTGTCTTGTTTTAAACTATGATACTTTATTTTGAAACTTTAAGAAATGTTGAGAATTATTTTTCAAGTATACAAGAAGAGGCATGTTTTAAATTTTGTCGGGAAAAGCTCTCGAGAGGTTAAATGACTCACTGGAGTTTAGCTACTGGGAAAATTGGGACTGGGATATAACTCAGAAACCTAGGGCTTCAGCTATTCTTCCTTCCTCAAATGCAATCAATCACTAAGCCCTACAATTTATATTATCTCCTCTGTCTGGAAAACTCTCCCACTTCAAAATCCTTATTGTCACTACACTAGTTCAGGGCTCTTACCATTTTTATCTGGAATATTACAATGGTCTCCTCTCTTATAAAATCTATCCTTTACTCTGCTGCCAGAACGACGGGCACATGTGATGAGGTACCCTTCAGGTATTGTTCTTCGGGGCCTCTTTCATTGCGTTAATTCAAGCTTGATCTTACGCCATACAGAATCATCTACAGTGAGTAAACTCTTCTCCAGCCTCTGTTCTCACCTCTTACCACACCACCTAATGCTTACTACTCTACCTAGACCCAACTGCAACCATATGTTTCCACGCCTCTATGTCTTTTCTCATGTTGTTCTCTTTCTCTCAAATGCCTCCCTGCTCAAACCATTTTTGCCTGGTGAATTCCTGCTCAGCTGTCAAGATTCGCCTTAGGTGCCATTTCCTCCAGAAAGCCTTCTCTGATCACTTACTTCCAACCTCCCAACCAGATACACTAAGTGATCTTCTGTGTTACCAAAACCCCTAAACATCTGTGATAGCACTGACTACAATGCATTTAAATGTTTTCTCTGCATGTTTACCAGACAGTCCCCAGAAGAGACTAGCCCTAGTACCTGATGCAGGGTATGGCACAGAGCAGGACACAGGATGGGCTCAACAAATCTTTATTTAATTGCATTGAGTTGAACAAGATGCATTCTCCTGCCTCCCAAATTAGTGTTTTTTTCCCCACCCTTCTGTACTGCTTTTGACATTTGTTTTAAGACTTTGGTTAGTGGAGAGGCACACTGTCTCATTTTGCGTGGAGGTATTCTTATTGGGGAGAAGGTAAACAGGACAATACATTTTAATGTTTACAATATTATGTAATGTAAGTATTATTCTCATTTTACAGGTAAATAAATGAGCTTAGGGAGGGCAAACAAGTTACTTAAAATGAGCATTAGTGTCAAGTTTTATTGGAACATGGACATACTTATTATGTGTTAACATATCAACATGCAGTGTTCATGGCTGTCACCCTCTAACAGCAGAGTTGAGCAGCTGTGACAGAGATCATATTTACTATCTGGCCCTTTACAGAAAAAATTTGCCAAGCCTTGTGCTGGAGAATCAGAGGCCACATGGAGCATAGTTGAGTTGTCCCAGCTGAGGCCATCTTAGAAGAGCCAGCTGCTGGCAATGCACGAGCTGACCACAACTGCATGAGGGTGCCCAGTCAAGAAGAGCTGACCTGGGCCCTGATCTGGAGAACCACCCAACTGACCCAAAGACTCATGGAAATAATAAATAGTCATTGTTCTAAGTTAAGTTGGGTGGGTTTGTTTTACATCAAGAACTAACTGTTACAAGGGGCATATTAGCTGCAAACATTAAGTTACTAAAAAGAATTCTTGTGTTCTAGAAAACAGATATTGTTTTTCATAATACGTTAGACACATTTTTGAGAAGACTAACTTAGGTTTATATTTCATAGGTTTTGTTCTCAAAAAAACCCAAAACACTATATAGATCCATATATAGTATTTAGTTTTATGGTCTGTAGTTCTGAGAAACAAATATCCAGTTTTCTTCACTTCTTACCTTTAAAATTTCCCTAAATGAATAAAAATATTTGCATTTACCTTCGAAATTCTCTATAATGAAGTTTTCTTTCTCCTCTTTTTCCAAAGAAACGTATCTGAAGGGTTGTGTTAATTTCAGATTCTTTCACTCTTGGTTCCTATAAAAAAATGATACAATAATTTCAAGTAATTATAACCAAGAACAAACATGGATCCTGTAGCCTGGATCTCTCAGGACAATATCCACAAAAGATTCCTGTAACAACAACAACAAAAGTGGAAATAAGAGAGGTGGCCATTCTGTTATTTCGAATAACCATTCTATAATCATTTTTTGCTCACGCAGGAGAAAAACAATGAGGGCTAAGATACTCAAAATACTTAAGATAGGTTTAAGCAGTAAACAAAATCTTAAATCAGGCCAAAAAGAGAGCTTAGAAGAGAGAAATAAATGTTATTTCAAAATGTGATCTCTAGGCATTTTCTAATGAAGGAGGACTGAAAGAATTAAAGCAGGAAAGTCTTCGAGCTTTTGCTGAATGTTAGAAATACTTGAAAAAAACTTGCTTTTCCTTATTATAAAATTAATTGGTGAGAATTCTATTAAAGGTAATGAGTGAAGCAGATTCTTCCTCCTTCAAATCCCCAATAAAATAAACAACAAAAATAACAAAAGAGAACTGTTAAAAAGATGATCAGCAGCAACTAAACAACATAAGGAGGTACAAAATTAAACCAAATATTTTGAAAAAGAGCAGTTGGAGAAAGAAACACTAGATTCATGTATTGGATGGTCCGGCACATCTCCTAACCCTGCCTCTCAGAAACAGCAGCAGCAGGTGAGATTACAGTCTTGTGTCACTTAATGATGGGTATACATCCCGAGAAACGCATCGTTAGGTGATTTGGTTGTTGTGCAAAGGTCAAAGAGTGCACGTCAACAAACCTAGACGGTTTAGCCTACTACACACCTAGACTATACAGTACGAATCTTACGGGACCACAGTTGTATATGCGGTCTGCCCTTGACTGAAATGTCATTATGTGGTGCATAACTGTATTACATTATTAGAACTTCATCAAACCTTCAATTTAGTTGTAAGTAGATTAGTGGGGTGAGAAGACAGCCCTGGGATAAACCAGGGAAAAACCTCAAGAGAAGCTGCTATATAGCTTGGTGGGATGGAAGCAGAGGGAGGGCTTCCAGGGCTTAGAATCTTTCAGGGTACTAGGTTAAATTGAGGGAATAATCAGAAGTCCATAGAGTTGGGTATACCTTAGAGAGGTGGAGAGGGCTGTGATCCAGGACATTTAATGGGATCACAGAAGAGTGAACAGAACTTAGCAAGGGCTACATTTAGGGGACTCTCTTTCCCCTTGCTCTGACTCCTTTAGTCTACAGAACAGGGGATCAAAATGCAATATGTGCAGCTCAGAAGGAAAAAGATAAATTGTTCCAGATAAGCTGGGAAGAGAATGAAGGAGAATTTCATTTATGCTCTATCAGAGCAAAGAGGAGGTCTGGACAAAGCATGAGCACGAGCAAAAGAAACGTCATGACAACTAAGCAAAGGCACTGTAGCAAGAAATAGAAAGAGAACAAATCAGGCAAAAGACCCAAAAAACCCAGTCTAGAAGAACACACAAACTCAAGGAACAAATACATATCCCCATGAGTCCTTTATTTATATTAACTTTTTTTCCTATTTTGAGATAATCCTATCTCAACTATAAGAAATAATACAGAGGGGCTGGCCCCGTGGCCGAGTGGTTAAGTTCGCGTGCTCCGCTGCAGGCGGCCCAGTGTTTCGCTGGTTTGAATCCTGGGCGCGGACATGGCACTGCTCATCAAACCACGCTGAGGCAGCGTCCCACATGCCACAACTAGAAGGACCCACAACGAAGAATATACAACTATGTACTGGGGGGCTTTGGGGAGAAAAAGGAAAAAAATAAAATCTTAAAAAAAAAAAAGAATGTATACAGAAAGATCTCTTGTACCCTTTGCTTAGTTTCCTCCAAAGGTGAGATCTTGCAACACAAAAAACACTATTACAACTTAATACAGTCAACATGCAGAAGATTTCCTTCATCGCAAGTATCCTTCATGTTGCTCTCTTACAGCCACATGGATTTCCCTCCTGTCCCCACCCTCTCTTTACCCTCTGGCAACCATTAATCAACTCTCCTTTTCTATAGTTTGGTTTTAAAAAATGTGATAAAAATGAAATCATACAGTATGTAACCTTTTGGTAGTGTCATTTTTCATTCAGAATAATTCTCTGGATATTCAGTTGTTGCTGTATTAACAGTTGGCTCCTTTTAATTGCAGAGGAGTATTCCATGTATGGATTAACACCGTTTAACCATTCACCTGTTGAAGGATGTGTTGGCTGTTTCCAGTTCCTGGCTATTACAAATAAAGCTGCCAAAAACATTCGTGTACAGGTAATTTGTGTGAACAGAGTTTTTCATTTCTCTGGGATGGCTGTCCAAGACTGCAATGACTGTTTTATTATGGTATACAAGTGGCACTATCATTTTACATTCACACCAGCAATGGATGAGCGATCCAGTTTCTCTACATCCTTGCAATTTGGTTGTCGGCATTTTATTTTAATCATTTGAACAGGTGTGTTTTGACATCTCACTCTGGATTTAATTTGCATTGCCCTAATGATTAATGATGCTGAGTATCTTTTCATGTGCTTGTTGGCTACTTATATATCTTCTTTGGGAAAATGTTTATTCAAGTCCTTTGCCCAGTTTCCAATTCAGCTGTTTGTCTTTTTGCTGTTGAGTTGTAGTTCTTTATATGTCCTGCTACTAGACTCTTATAAGATGCATGACTTGTGAATCTTTTCCCATTCTGTAGTTTGTCTTTTCACTGTCTTGATAGTGTCCTTTGATGAGCAAAAGTTTTTAATTTTGAAGTCCAAAATATCCATGTTTTTCTCCATTGCTTCAGTTTTGGTGTCATATCTAAGAAATCACTGCCAAATTCAATGTCATGAAGCTTCTCCCCTTTGATGAAGCACTTCAAAGAGTTTTATAGGTTTAGCTCTTATATTTAAAGTCTTTGATTCATTTAATTTTGGTATATGCTGTGAGGCAGGAATCCAACTTCATTCTTTTGCATGTGGGTATCCAGTTGTCCCAGCACCACTTATTGAAGAGATTTAGGCAAATGCAATTATTATATATGTGTTTTGAAACAGTTTTTTTCTTTATAAAGTAGAGCACTTTTCATAACATATAGATCTGCCATAATTTTTAATGGCTATTGTACTGTATAGGCCATTTTGCGTATACAGACAAACATACAAACACATTTTTCCAGTGTAACAAGCAATATTACTTTCTTTCTTTTTTATTAACATGTATTTCTTTTTTCCCCCATTCTTGTATTTGTCACAGAAAAGAGTGAAAAGGCCTGAATATGCCCATGTCCCCTCAGAATAGGGAAATCCCACATAGGACATGTGAGCTGGCCAAGGCTGCCTGTTATACTAGAATGTACTTATTTCCTACTGTTAGATATTTAGGTTGATTCCAAATTCTTTTTACTATAAACACTGCTGTGAGAAACACAGTTATGCATTTATCTTTATGCACTTGTAATTAATAAATTCCAAGAAATGAAATTGTTGGGAAAAATGGCGTTTGCACTTAAATTTTGTTAGATATCTTTGCAATTTACATTAGCCCAATGGTGTAAAAATGCCTACTCCCTCATACCTTAGATAACACAAAGGATTATCAATTTTTTTATCTTTCCAAATCTAGTAGGAAAAACAACAATAAAAAAAATCACTATTATTTCAACTTGCATTTCTTTGATCATTCATTTTTCAGTCATTTGTATGTCTTCTGATAACTGCCCCTTCATGTCCTTTGTCTATTTTTTCTATTGAGATGTTAGTTGTTAAAAAAAATAACTCTGGTCAAATTTACCACAATTTTTCCTTTATGGCTTTTGGAATAGAACTACCTTCTCAATAATGTAAAAACATTTATCCGTATTTATCCTTATACTACTTCCATGGTTTTATTTTTGACATTGAAATCTTTGATTCATCTGGAATTTACTTTGATCTAAGAATTGAGACACACACCCAGCACTATTTAGTCAGTCAGTCCATCAGTCATCAACATGGATGTAGTGAATGCCCATTATGTGCCAGATACTATATTAGGCTTTGGGGATTCATGGTTTTCTGCTCCTGTGGCATAATTGGGCATTATACAAGTTATTAAAAAGAGTAATCACAAGCATGAAAATCCTGGGAAGAAGTACGAGGAACTATGGGAGCATTTAACAGAGTGCCTGACTCACTTACCAGCTCTGCCAAGGCTTCCCTGAGAAAATGCCATTTGAACTGAGACTTGAAGTCTGAACAGAAAATAAGAAGTGTACAGACTTCTTATTTTCCTCTGTTCAGAAGACACATGGAACATGTATAAAGGCCTGAAGGTGCAAGAGAGCACGGTGTGATATGGCTGGGGTATAGAAAGCAATAATAATAAGTGTAATAGCAAATATATACTGCTTATGTGTCAAGCATAGTTCTAAAAGATCAAAATGTATTAACTAATTTAATCCTCAAAATAACCTGAGGCTGATTACTATTATCCTCGTTTTGCAAATGAGGAAGCAGATGCAAAGAGACGTAAATTAATTTGCCCAGGGCCACACAGTTATTTAGTGATGACACAGCATTTGAACTTAGGTGGTCTTCTGAGTCTGAGTTCTTAACCACTATGCTATGGGGCAGAGAAAAGCGGTACAGCTGGAGCTTGGAAGACAGCCAGGACTGGATTCCTCAGGCCGAGGGGAGTCAGAGCATATCTGTGCTTTTAGGTCTCCTGGATCTCATGTGAAAAATGAATTAGAGCAGACAAGAGTGGAGGCAGGGAGATCGATCAGTCAGGAGGCTACTGCAGTAACTCACGCAAGAAATGACGATGGCCTCATCAGGTAACGGGAGTGGAAATGGAGGGAAAAGGACGGATTTGAGAGACATTTAAGAGGTAGACCAGACAGGACTTACTAACTGGATGTGAAGTGTAAGGAGATGTCAGGAATGACTTCTAGGTTTCTGGATTACTGAAAAGTAATTTGATGAGCAGTTTTTTCCTACTGATTTAAAATGATACCTATATTATATACTGATGCCAGTATATATTTGGGTTTATATTTTGACTGTTCTATTTCTCATTATACCACTTGACCGTCCCTCTCATTACTTGCACTTTCCAGAATGTTCTTGGTTATTCTCTGATATTTACTTTTCCAGATGAACTTCAGAATCATCTTGCCAAGTTTCTGTATACCTCCTGGCTACAATCACTTCCTCCCTGACCACTATCACCAAACAAAGACAAAACCAAGTACTCAGTTGTTGAGTTTTAACTGATATTGCACTGAATTCATAGATTAATTTAGTGGAAATTGGCCATTTTACAATGCCCACTATTCCTATCTAAGAATAAAGCCTGACTTTACATTTATTTCAAACTTCTCTTATGTTCTCTTCTCTTATGTTCCTCATGTTTCTTCATGTAGAGGCTTCAAAATATTAATCTTTATTTTTGATGTCTTAAAAACTAGTTAATTATTAAATGCTCAGTATCATTAATATAAGCCTCATCAAAATACACTCTAGTTCATGCTTTTGATATATAGTATGGTATTTATTTTAAAAGGTAAAATTTTACACTATATGAAATATATTAAATATGTTGGTTTACCTAAAATATTTGCTTTTGGAACTTACTACCATGTTTATTAAAAGCCAGCGTAGACCTACTGACCAATTAAAATATGGTAACTGCCTTCTGACTTCCACATGATATAGTGAGGCTGACAAACTCTCTCCCCAAAAAGCAAACAGCTGGACAAAATGGTCAAAAAACTACCATTTCAGTGCTGTGGAATTCGACCAACGGTATACGACAAACCAAGCAGCGTTTTTCATGCTAACTACTAAACACTGAGCAGTGCTCTATCTGTGGTCTTGCCTGTCCAGCTTCGTACAAGTTCTACAGAGAGAGACAGGCTGTCCAAAACCAGAGTCTCCCTGCTGCTGATGAACGGGGCTTACTTGATCTGGAGCATTAAATTGGCAATCTTGGTGGCTCCATTAACTGAGGGTGCAAGCCTGTTTGGAGCAAGCAAAGGACTGGTGGACGGTCAGGTATTTAAAAGGTGGTTTCAGGAGGTGAGGCAGCCATAAAGGACTTGCTGAGCTCTCCTCATATCCCAAGTTGTGGCTGCACACACAAGAGGGATCACACCAGCTCCAGCTGCACACATATTGTTGGGCTCAAAGAACTGGCACAGGTGTGCGCAGTGGCAGAGTTGAAAAGAGCTGGCAGTGTGAACGTGCCTCCAGCCTCACACAGACCCATCAGAAGAGGGGGAAGCCTCATTAGCTCTTGGTGTGTTAGCATAATCTCTGGCCAAACACTAAACCATGCAGACACAGGGATGACCCCTAGGAAGCCAGGCTAAAAATAAAAATCTAGAAAAACAACTGAAGAGAAACAACTGCAGCCTCACACTGTGGGGGAGACAGGTTTCGGACATTTAGTCCAGGCAAGTTACTAAACAGACAAATGAACAAGAACCCCGGCTGGGGGAGAAAGACAGATCTCAGCACATTAGGTTAGATACATCCTTCTGGTGGTTGCTGGATGGCGTCGCCAGAATTTTACTCTATCATTTTGATTCTAGCTAATAGGGAGGAAAAGATGGTTTTAATGGAGCTAATGAATTCTACATTATTGATTCTTAAAAGACTTTACTTCGTAAATTTATAAATTAGTTGCTGTAAATGTGGATTTTAAATGTTTTATTAGGACTTCCATACAAGTACGGGCAGGTAGTTATGTCTGATTTTTTTTCTCGATTCCCATATAAATGCCCATGAAATATAGTAAAACACAAAACTAAATGCATATTCATTACTAGATAGTATCTCATTACTAGATATATTCTCAATACTAGATGTAGCCTCATTAAGGGCAGAATATGATTAGGATGCCTACCATTAACACTATTATTTAACATTTTTGGGGTAATTTTGTGCAATATATAAAGGAATAAACTAAGATTAATATTAGAGATACTATAATTTTACACTTAGGACAACCAAGAAAATCAACAGAAAAAAAATCAAAATAATAAGAAAATTAAGTAAGACAGACTGGTACAAAAACATTAAAAATAAAATAGACTTCCTGTCAAGAGCAATAATTTTTCCCTTGAGGGAAAAAGAGTCCATTTATAATAGTAAAAAAGTAAAGTACTGTAATGTTCCTAGGGAGGCACTTAAGAAACAAATTTCAGATGAATGAAAAAACAAAACGTAAAGAATGAAACCACAATTAAATCAGAGGATAACACAGGTTACTATTTATAACTGGTTTAGATGTGGGGAAAGCATTTTTAAAAATGAAACTAATTAGATAAATAAAATTAAAAGACATAAATATGACATTAAAAATAAAATATAACCAAAACATCATAAACAAATCTGAGAAATATTTCAACATTTTTAACAGACACTAGGTTAACTGTCTTACTCTTAAAAGCAAACATGAAAAAAAACCTAAAGAAATTCCCAAAGAACAGAAAAGGAAAATTTATAAAATAAAACACACAAATGGTTTATATAACTATCTTAAAAACGTCTAACAGATATTCTTTCCCCTATCAAAGTGGCACAGATTAAAAAACAAAACAAAAAGAGATACCAAACCTGGAGAGACTGCCAAGAGATGGGCATGCTTACTCAATGCTGGTGGGACTGTAAATGGTTATAACCTTTCCAGAAGGCAGTTTGGCAATATGAATCAAAAGCCTTGAAAGTACTCATGCCTTTTGACCCAACAATGTCACTTTTAGAACTCTATCCTAAATGTACATGTTTAGCTATTTACTGCAGCATGACTTCTAAGAGCAACTATATGGAAACAATCTTAATGACCAATTCAGGTCAACAGTTGAAAATGTTATATCCATGATTAGATATTTGTTCATTCATTAAAAAATAATTACCGAGCATGCAGAGTAAGCCTGGTGCTTTACCAGGCTTTGGAGATACAACTTGGATATTCAAGAACTAACCTTACCAAATGGAGATCTGGCTTTTGCCTTAGGCTGCCAACAGAGGATCTCTAACAGAAGAGTGTCTTTTTTCAGCTGGGGGCCATTGGCCATACCAGATAGTCAAACAATGAGATTTAGGGTGGGGGCTTTGGGTCACAGGCATCAGGTTGACCTCCAGAAGGGCTGGAGCCTGAAGTCAACCACATGGCCAGCCAACCCGGTTTACATGGCTGACCCCAATAAAATCTCTGGACACTCAGGCCCCCGTTGGCAGTACTCTGTGTGTATTGTCACACATCATTGCTGGGAAAGTTAGCACTGATCACAACTCCACTGGGAGAAGACAACTAGAACCTCTGTGGAACTTTCTGGAACTCTGTCTCGTGTCTCTTCCCTCGGCTGATTTTAATCTGTATCCTCTCACTGTAATAAATCATAACCATGAACCTAGCAACTTTCAGTAAGTTCTATGAGTCCTTCCAGCGAATCATCGAACCTGAGGGTGATCTTGAGGGACCCTTGAACTTGCAATTGGCATCAGAAGTAAGGATGGCCTTGTGGACTGTTCCCCAACTTCATATAACCCTGGAGAAGTATGATGCTTATATTCCAGAGGAAGACAGACAAACAATTATACTAATGTGTGAGAGATATTATGAAACTAGACATACAGGGTTCTTATAAGAACACAAAGGATATGTATGAATAGGATATCCTATTCATCTAGGATAAGGGAATACCATTCAAGGACTTGGATATGGGAAAAAGAAGTCCAGTATAGGAATGCTCAAAGGAAATGAAATATACCAAGAATTGTGATTTTAATAATTTGCAAAATATGAAGCAGACACTCTAAAAAATGAAACGGTTTGGAAATTTAAGAAAATCTAATTGAAAGCATATTGTGGCATTACAATTGATTGAAAGATTATCAGTAGAAAATTTGTTGATATACATTACTGGCAGAAATGAAAACTGGTTCATTTTCTATAGAAGATATTTGCCAATATTTATCAACAACCTTGGAAATAGTCATACCTTTTGACCCAGTAACTGAATTTCTGGGAAGTTATCCCTCAGATATATTCACATATATACAAAATGAGATAATTATAGAATTATTAATTGCAGCATTATTTGTACTATCAAAAGACTGGATATATGTTATCTATCTTTCAAAAGGGGAATGGTTACATAAACTGGTACATCCAGACAACAAACTACTATGAAGCCATTAAAAAGAATGAGATATTCAGATATATTAAGCAGAAGTGCGAGTGTGTGGAACAATGTATAGTGTGCTACTGCTTGTATAAAAATGCAAAGAAGAATATATAGATATATTTACTTATTTACACATACATACAGCCTTACATATGCATGACATCTCTCAAAGAATACACAGGAAACTGACAGCACTCATTGCTCAGGGAGCAGAACTGGGTGACTGGGAGGAAAATTCCGTCCTATATATATACTCTTGTGAACCATTTGAAGTCTGGACTATGTGAATGTAGCACATCTATTTAAAATATTTAGAAAAATTGTTACTTATAATTTCCCCAACTATTTAAGAATACTTATTTGAACAAACCAGAGAGAGAAGCTATTATAAATATCATGGATTTAGAAATATTTAGTTTGTTTGCACATACCTGGCATTCTGTTTCATTAGCTACTGTCATCTTTAAGTCATCTTGTTTACTTATGATCTTCTGCAGCTAAAAAGATTGCAAACATGAATTTAGATGTGTGTCTACTGAATTTTTCAAAACAACCTAAAAAACAGATGGTAAGTTTTTATTATAAAACATATACTAGTTATTTGTTAAATATTAACTTAAATCCTTTCTGCATTATAACTCCTAATGTTATTTTTTCTTAGACCATGTAAGAATCAAAGTAGAAATAGATAAGTATTAACATTATTATTATTTCAATGTGCATCACTTTTTCTCCTAAGAAGGCTAGCTTACTTCACATATACACATTCTAAAAGCATCACTCTATAAAAACTTCATGATTGCCCTTATTCTTCAAGAGAATTTTTATTCATAATTTTTTGTATCACAGATAGTTTATGGCCACATTTTCAACTATACAGCTCCTAAAAAGCTACTTATATATACAAATGTTTTCCCTTCATGCATTAAAATAATTTAAAGATCTACATTTCTATCAATTATAAAATTGTCAATAGCACCTTGAGACTGAGTTCATTAAAAAACCTACCTACCTTTCAGTCATGTGTACCAGTCCTCACATGGAAAGCAAATTTAAAAAGAAAGGTTTTTAAAAAAATTAAATGTAGGCAAAATCTCAAACTATGGATTCAAATCAATTACAAGACAAACTTCCACTCATCTTTTTTTCTAGGCTATTTCTTTGTTAATAGTTTGAAAATTGCTGCAACTAAAGTCCAAATTAATTATCTCAAATTTAGCTGTTTCTATATGTTTGTTTTAGGCAAATGGTTTATCTCTAGTTCTCTAAATTCCTCAAACTTTTCAATACCCCCCCCCATACTCATTTTAGGGAAAAAGGCTGAAAAGCTTTATATTTGTTTTATCCTTTATTTTTTAAGCTCACAAGCAAATAGTATAATGCCAAGTTCAACACTCAAACATTTCTCCCTTTGTTTACTGCACCTCCTTTTAAAATTTTTATTAGGGAAAATTTCAAACAAAGCAAAGTAAAGATGATTCTATAATAAAACATCATATACACATTATTCAGCTTCAACAATTATCAGTATTCTGCCATTCTTGGTTCACCTGTACTTTACCCACTCCTTGTTTCCTTCTCAATTATTAATTATGGCTCTTCAAGAAAAATTTACATACACTGAAGTGTACAAATCTTAGCCATACAATTTTGACATATGGATACACCTGAGTAACCCATAATCCTATCACAGAATAGAACATTTCCTTTTCTTAGAGTTTCTTTGTCTCTTCCTAGTCAATCCTTTCTCTCTGCATCCCCACAGAGGCAGAATCAGAATTCCGACTTTTTCCCACCTAAATTAGTTTCACTTAACTTGAAAATTCAAATAAATGATATCAAATCAAATATTCTTCTGTGTCTGCCTTCTTTCACTCAGCATCAAAATGGTTTTGAGATTTATCCATGTTATTTACATATCAGTAAATTGTTCCTATTTATTGTTGAGTTGTAACCCAGTATATGAAAATACCACCATTTATCCATTCACCTGTTGATAGATGTTTGCACTGTCTCCAGTTTTTGGCTACTGTGAATCAAGCTGCCATAAACTTTCTCTTTTCCAGCTTTATTGAGGTATACTTAATATACAAAAAATCGCACAAAATAATGTATACATTTTGATGAGTTTGGACATATGCATACACCTGTGATACAGCACCACAATCAAGGTAAGAAACATAACCATCACCTCCAAAAGATTTATGTCTCCTCTCTCTGTTTTTCGTGGTAAGAATCCTTAGCATGAGACACACCCTCTGAACAAGTATTTAGGTGCACACCACCGTAGTTAATTACACACGCTATGTTGTACAGCACGTCTCTGCCATAAACTTCTTTGTACAGCTCTTTTTTTTGGTGGACATATGTTTTAGCATTTCTTCCAGATAAACACCTAGGAGGGGAACAGTTAGGTCTCATAAACTATTTCACCATGGTTTTAACTTGCATTTCCCTGGTGGACATGTGGAGTACTTTTTCAAGTGCTAATCATCCATTTGTGCATTTTCTTTTGTGAAGTGTTTGTTGTAGTCTTTTGGCTAGTTTTAATTATTTACTTTTCTTTAAACTATTAAGTTGTAAGAGTTCTTTATATATTCTGGATACAAGTCCTCTGTCAGATATCTGTTTGGAAAATACTTTCTCCCATCCTAAAGTCTGCCTATTCATTTTTGTAACGGGTCTTTGAACGAACAAAAGTTTTTAATTTTGATAAAGATTACTAACTTGTCAGGTTTTTTTTCCCCCCTTTCATGGCTATTGCTTTTAGCGCCTTGAGAAACTCTGCCTATCCTAGATTCTGAAGATATTCTCTTATGTTTTTTCCTAGAAGATTAATGGTTTTAGTTTATATGTTTAGATCTATAATCCATCTCAAATACTTTTTTGTATATGGGGTGAGGCAGGGGTTATGGCTAATTTTCTCCCATAAATATATCCTATCCAGTTGTTCTATTGTCATTTGTTGAAAACACTTTTCTTTTCCCATTAACTGATTTGGTGCCTTTACTGAAAATTAAGTGACCATGTAAGTGTGGATTCTTTATTATCTTCCACTGATCTACCTGTCCACCCTTAGGTCAATTATCACAATGTTACCATTGCTGGAGCTGTGCAGTAAGTCTCGAAGTCAGGTAGTGTGAGTTATCCAGATTTGTTCTTGTTTCTCAAGATTGATTTGGGTTGTTTCAGGTTCTCTGCTTTTATATACACACTTTAAAACCAGCTTTTCAATTTCTATTGGAAAAAAAAAAAAGCCTAGGGTCCGGCTCCGTGGCTGAGTGGTTAAGTTCGAGTGCTCTGCTGCGGCGGCCCAGGGTTTGGATCCTGGGTGCGGACATGGCACTGCTCATCAGGCCACGTTGAGGCAGCGTCCCACACAACTAGAAGGACCGGCAACTAAGATATACAACTGTGTACAGGGGGGGTTTGGGGAGATAAAGCAGAAAAAAAAAAAGATTGGCAACAGTTCTTAGCCCAGGTGCCAATCTAAAAAAAAGAAAGAAAAAAAGCCTACTGGGATTTTGCTTCGGCGAATTGAATTGTTAGAGCAACTTGGAAAGAAGTGACATCTTAACACTACTGAATCTTCTAATCCATTAACATGACATATTTCTCCATTTATTGAGGCCTCCTTGATTTCCTAACAGCAATGCCTGAAGTTTTCAGTGCATGTTTTTGTTAAATTTATTTCTATTTATTTTATGTTATTTGATACCATCCAAAGGAGAAGTGATTTTAATTTCATTTTCCAACTGCTTGCTACTAATACAATTGATTTCTCCATACTGATCTTCTATCTTGAGACCTTGCTAAATTCTCTTACAGTTCTAGTAGGCTTTGATTTTGTTTCTGGTTCCCTAGTATTTTCTACACAGTCATGTTATCTGTGAATAAAGCCAGATTTACTTCTCCCTTTCCAGTATTTCTTTTTTTTCTTGCATTACTATTATCACTAGAATCTCCAGCAAAATGTTGAAGAGAAGTAGTAAGAAAAGACATCCTTGCCTTCTTTCTGATATTAAGGAGAAAGCATTCAGTATTTCATCTTATCGTATGATGTTATCTTTAAATTTTTTGTAAATGCCCTTTATCAGATTAAAGGGCAGTAGCAGACTTGCATGTACTGATATGTTCCTGTTGGCTTCTCTTTTATTCTGTTAATACGATGGATTGCACTGATTGATTTTCAACCATACAACAAATTTTGAATTCCTTGGCTGAATCTCACTTGGTTGTAATGTATTATTTTATACAGTGCTTGATACATTTTGCTCTATCTGGTTAAGTATTTTTGTATCTTTGTTCACGAGGAAAGTTGGACTATAATGGACTTTTCTTGTTAGATCTTTGCCAAGTTTTAGTTATCAGGGGTATGCTGGTCTCATAACATGAGAGGGAAGTGTTCCTTTTTTTCATTTTCTGAAAGAGTTTGTACAAATTTGGCACCACCAGTGAAACCATCTTGGCCTGGAGATTTCTTTGTGGGAAAGTTTTTGATAAATTCAATTCCTTTGATAAATAGCTATTCAGATTTCTATCCTATCTCTTGCTAAGTTTTGGTAAGTTTTGTTTTTTAAGCCATTTGTCCAGTTCATCTGAACTATCAAATTTACAGTCACATATGAATCAGTTGTTCACAATATTCCATTTTTATCCTTCTGACAACTGTAGGATCTGTCATGATAGCTCATTTTCATTCCTAATACTGGTTATTTTTGTTTGTTTTGGTAGATCAAGTACTGAAAATTAGTCAAAATTTATCATATAATTTAAAAAACAGAAATAACAGATGTTATTCATGATTATAAATTTTTGTAGAAAATTCAAAAATTTTAAGACATTTATTATAGTTGTTATAATTTTCACAGTCATTATCAAATGGTTACAAATAAAACAAAAAAGGCTAAAAGGATTAGTTCACTGAAATAAGAATTTTTTAGGAGGCTTCTTACAATATTGGGCTTATTCCAATATGGTATGAAATTTAGAACAAGTGTCTGTCCTAAAGTCTATCCAAGTGGGTTTAGTGCCAGATAAAGTTTGTCATGTCAGAATCTCACCTAAAATACTTCAGTTTGAACTCAGGGAGAGAGTTATAGTAGGTTCTAGTGTACTTGAAGATTACAGTGTTGCATATTTAGTTCTATAGTAACAGTTTCATTTGAAAGATCATAAACATTTTGTACCCAGGTATTTTCTTACACCAAAAGGTCTCTCTGATCTACTAAAATACTTTCTAAAAAGGCTGTACATGATGCTGATTTATGACAGCAATGTACTAAGGGCCTATTATGTGAAGAAAGTGCTGTTCTAAGTGTTGGGAATATAGTGGTTAAGGACAGATAATGTCCTTGCTCTTAGTGAACTTACATTCTAATGGGCTAGAGATAACAAGTGAACAAATAAGAGAATTTCGGATAATGTCAAGTGCTATGACTAAAGTAAAATAAAGTAGGGTAACAGGATTCAGAGATTGCTGGGAGGAGTTACTGTTAGATAGGCTTATTCTGGGTAGTCCTCTTTGAGGACACAGCATTTGGGTTGAGAAACGAATAGTTAAAAGCTATCAAAAGAACAAGGAAAGGATGTACAAAGAGGGAAGAGTAAAATTTCTGCTAGAAATACGGGTACTTTGTTAGAGAAACAGAAAAAAGGTAAAGTGATTATATATAAGTGGCAAAAGAACATGACACATTCACCAAATACAAATTCTGTGTCTAAAAACGTACTGCCAAGGGGCTGGCCCCGTGGCCGAGTGGTTAAGTTTGCGTGCTCCGCTGCAGGCGGCCCAGTGTTTCGTTGGTTCAAATCCTGGGCGCGGACATGGCACTGCTCATCAAACCACGCTGAGGCAGCGTCCCATATGCCACAACTAGAAGGACCCACGATGAAGAATATACAACTATGTACTGGAGGGCTTTGGGGAGAAAAATGAAAAAAATAAAATCTTTAAAAAAAAAAATAAAAAAAATAAAAACGTAGTGCCAAATTGACTATTTAAATTTATACTGATCTATATTTTCAACTTTAGGCTGAAAACGAAGAAAAGTATGTAGGGTCAATTTAACTTATTTTTGCTTTCAGGATCATGATAGTTTAAATTCCGGAACAAGAACATTATTCCCAAATCAAGAAGAATAAATTCTACTGAAGGCCTTTGTATTTACTTAATAATAACTCTAGCAGGCATATTTAGCATGACAAAATTATAACACTACTATATTAAGAGTACAGTCCTTCCTACCAGTGCAAAAGCAATGTAAAACAAAAGGACCACCTAAGGAGAAATTTATACCAGTAAACAGACTTGTCATTCATCTATTGTTTGAAGAAACTGCACTAAAACCCTGGCACTTACCTCAAATAAGCAGATGTGCCATCTGTCAAGATAAAGATTAAGTGGATTAACTACTACTGGCTTTGATCATTGCTGGTATTGTTTATTACTATCTGACAGAAAACAGCTTCTACAGATAGTTGCTATTTTACTTGTTCCTGGGATGAAGACGTAAGCAAATACCCCTACCATCGCAGTTTCTAGATCTGGATATTAAAAAAAACACGAATGTACTACCGAACACAAAAGTAACAACTGAGGCAATTTACGTTTTAGGACAATTTGACAAGCCTTATATTAATATATTTTATCATTACTTCTGCATTTGCTGTTCAAATCACTTTGTTATATTTATGTTTTGGATATTAAAATAATTCTTATTACTTTTCTAGCACTTATGGTAGGAAGAGCAATAAATAAAACACACTGGGGAAACGTTCAGATAAGCTAACAAAGAAACCCAAACAAAAAACTCCCTGCCCTTTAAATATGGTTTTCTGATCTGAAAAGGACTGTTTCGTTCTTTCAACAAAACTTCAAATGTAAGATGTAACACACTTAGGTTTCCTAATACAATGACCATAGAAGAGAAATAATTGCTCAAATAACTAATGTAAACATAGTTTTTTCTCCTCTCTGGTGTTATTTTAAATTGACGTACTGTATCATGCTCCATGCGTTATCAAGTTTAGTGTTTTATTTCTAAGATCTGCACAAAGAAGTTTTAATAGGCTTAGAAGGTTGACCTTTACAACCTTAAAGTTAAAAAAAAATTAGTGACATATCTTAACATATTGTTTTTCTTGTTTTCTTAATTTATGGGTTGATTATCCAAGGATTTTCCAAACATTTAAGGAAAGAACTGCAGTATTTAGAAAGTGTTCCGTAAATTCAGCATGTTAAACTATCATGTTTAAAAAAAAAGTATTTGAAAACCTTTTAAAGTAGGGATGGCAGCAGTTTCAGGAGTAGAGTCCATATAGATAGTAGGAGAGACTAGGCAGCAGGAGGCTCTAGGTTTCACTGTGAGAAAAGACCCAAAGAGGGAAGAGGGAAAACAACATGCCCTCTACTGCCTTTTTTCATCTCATGTTCAGCGTCTCTTTTCTCTATAGGCTTTGTCATCTAGCCTTGAGTTACCATCAAACACTAATATAGTGCATCAAAACTTTGATCCTGCTAAGTATGTATGACAGTGATATTACCAGGGGCTCTATTATGTCTACTTTATCAAATTACCTCCCACTTTACTATCTAGGGATGTATGTAGAGTGAGTAGAGTACTTCTAAGATTTGGCTCCCTATGCCTCGTGACTCCCAGTAATAAAAGCAGAAAGTTCATCCAGGTCTGAGGGAAGTATGGTATGTGCAAACTCTAACAGCTTAATTAACCTAACAGAATTTCACCTTTAAATATCATAGCCTTTTCATAATTATTAACCTCTACTTGAATAATAATAACAATCTTAAATATATCCTTTTTTTATACCTGAAGTAGGTGGAGTGTAATGGTACCTTGTGACTCATGACACTGGTATTTCAGGTTGTGTGCAGACAAATGTATTTTCTTCCTTAAACTAATAACAAATTAATTTCCTTCTTAAATCATCGAACATCTCAGAAGAATATATATGTATATATATTTTTGAAATTTTTTATTGAGTTAATGATAGGTTACAATCTTGTGAAATTTCAGTTGTACATTATTGTCTGTCAGTCGTGTTGTAAGTGCAACCCTTCACCCTTGTGCCCACCTCCAGCCCTCCTTTCCCCTGGTACCCACTAATCTGTTCTCTTTGTCCACATGTTAAAATTCCTATGTCATTCTCTATTGGGCTTATTTCACTTACGAGAATTCTCTCAAGGTCCATTCATGTTGTTGCAAATGGGACGGTTTTGTTCTCTTTTACAGCTGAGTAGTATTCCATTGTGTATATATACCACATCCTTTTTATCCAATCATGTGTTGCTGGACACTTAGGTTGCTTCCATGTCTTGGCTATTGTAAATAATGCTGCAATGAACATTGGGGTGCATGGGACTTCTGGAATTGCTGACCTCAAGCTCTGTGGATAGATACCCAGTAGTGGGACGGCTGGATCGTATGGTAGTTCTATTTTTAATTTTCTGAGGAATTTCCATACTGTTTTCCATAGTGGCTGCAAGTTTGCATTCCCACCAGCAGTGTATGAGGGTTCCATTTTCTCTACAACCTCTCCAACATTTGTTACTATTGTTTTAGTTATTTTTATCATTCTAATGGGCGTAAGGTGATATCTTAGTGTAGTTTTGATTTGTATTTCCCTGATGATCAGTGATGATGAACATCTTTTCATGTGCCTATTGGCCATCCATATATCTTCTTTGGAGAAATGTCTGCTCATGTCTCCTGCCCATTTTTTGATCGGGTTGTTTAATTTTTTGTTGTTGAGTTGTGTGAGTTCTTTATATATTATGGATATTAAGCCATTGTTGGATGTATGACTTGCAAATATTTTTTCCCAGTTAGTGGGTTGTTTTTTTGTTTCAATCCTGTTTTCCCTTGCCTTGAAGAAGCTCTTTAGTCTGATGAAGTCCCATTTGTTTATTCTTTCTATTGTTTCCCTTGTCTGAGAAGACATGGTGTCTGAAAAGATCCTTTTAATACTGAGGTCAAAGAGTGTACTGCCTACATTTTCTTCTAGAAGCCTTATGGTTTCAGGTCTCAGCTTTAGGTCTTTGATCCATTTTGAGTTTATTTTGGTGAATGGTGAAAAAGAATGGTCAATTTTCATTCTTTTACATGTGGCTTTCCAGTTTTCCCAGCACCATTTGTTGAAAAGGCTTTCTTTTCTCCATTGTATGCCCTCAGCTCCTTTGTCAAAGATTAGCTGTCCATAGAGGTGTGGTTTTATTTCTGGGCTTTCAATTCTGTTCCATTGATCTGTGCACCTGTTTTTGTACCAGTACCATGCTGTTTTGATTACTGTAGCTTTGTAGTATGGTTTGAAGTCAGGGATTGTGATGCCTCCAGCTGTGTTCTTTTTTCTCAGGATTGCTTTAGCAATTTGGGGTCTTTTGTTGCCCCATATGAATTTTAGGATTCCTTGTTCTATTTCTGTAAAGAATGTCATTGGGATTCTGATTGGGATGGCCTTGAATCTGTAGATTGCTTTAGGCAGAATAGACATTTTAACTATGGTTATTCTTCCAATCCATGTACATGGAATGTCTTTCCATCTCTTTATGTCGTCATCCATTTCTTTCAGAAAAGCCTTGTAATTTTCATTGTATAGGTCTTTCACTTCCTTAGTTAAATTCACCCCGAGGTATTTTATTCTTTTTGTTGTGATTGTGAATGATATTGTGTTCTTGAGTTCTTTTTCTGTTAGTTCGTTATTAGAGTATAGAAAAGCTACTGATTTATGTAAATTGATTTTACACCCTGCAACTTTGCTGTAGTTGTTGATTACTTCTAAAAGTTTTCCAATGGAGGCTTTGGGGTTTTCTATATATAAGATTATGTCACCTGCAAACAGCGAGAGTTACACTTCTTCCCTCCCTATTTGGATTCCTTTTATTCCTTTTTCTTGGATTGCTCTAGCCAGGACCTCCAGTAATATGTTAAATAAGAGTGGTGATAGAGGGCATCCTTGTCTCGTTCCTGTTCTCAGGGTGATGGCGCTCAGTTTTTGCCCATTGAGTATGATGTTGGCTGTGGGTTTGTCATATATGGCCTTTACTATGTTGAGGTAGTTCCCTTCTATCCCCATTTTGTTAAGAGTTTTTATTATAAATAAATACTCTCTGAAAGCTTGGTAGAATTCCCCAGGAAAGCCATCTGGTCCTTGGGTTTTATTCTTTGGGATGCTTTTGATGGCTGTTTCAATCTCTTTCCTTGTGATTGGTCTGTTCAAATTGTCTGCTTCTTCTTGAGTGAGCTTTGGGAGATTGTAGGAGTCCAAGAATTTATCCATTTCCTCTAGGTTATCCATTTTGTTGCCATATATGCCATATAGTTTTTCGTAGTATTCTCTTATAATCTGTTGTATTTCTGCGAAGTCTGTTGTTATTACTCCTCTTTCATTTCTGATTTTGTTTATTTGAGCTTTCTCTCTTTTTTTCTTTGTAAGTCTGGCTAGGGGATTGTCAAGTTTATTTATCTTCTCAAAGAACCAGCTCTTTGTTTTATTGATCCTTTCTACTGCCTTTTTCGTTTCAATAGCATTTATTTCTGCTCTGATTTTTATTATTTCTCTCCTTCTGCTGACTTTGGGCTTTGTTTGTTGTTCTTTCTCTAATTCAGTTAGGTGTAGTTTAAGATTGCTTATTTGGGAATTTTCTTGTGTGTTAAGATGTGCCTGAATTGAGATGAATTTTCCTCTTAATACAGCTTTTGCTGCATCCCATGTGAGTTGGTATGGCATGTTATCCTTTTCATTTGTCTCCAGGTATTTTTTGATTTCTTCTTTAATTTCTTCAATGATCCATTGCTTGTTCAATAGCATATTGTTTAGTCTCCACATCCTTGTGCCTTTCTCAGGGTTTTTCTTGCAATTAATTTCTAGCTTTATAGCATTATGATCGAAGAAGACGCTTGTTATTATTTCAATTTTTTTAACTTTGTAGAGGCTTGCTTTGTTTCCCAACATATGGTCTATCCTTGAGAATGTTCCATGTGCCCTTGAGAAGAATGCGTATTCTGTTTTTGGATGGAGTGTTCTATATATGTCTATTAAGTCCAACTGTTTTAGCTTTTCGTTTAGCTCCACTGTTTCTTTGTTGATTTTCTGTCTGGATGATCTGTCCATTGATGTGAGTGGGGTGTTGAGGTCCCCTACTACTATTGTGTTATTTTTGATATCTTCTTTTAGGTTTGTTAATAGTTGCTTCATGAACTTTGGTGTTCCTGTGTTGGGTGCATAGATATTTATAAGCGTTATTTCTTCTGGATGAAGTGTCCCTTTGATCATTATATATTGGCCCTCTATGTCTCTCTTTACCTGCCTTATCTTGAAGTCTGTTTTGTCTGATATAAGCATTGCGACACCTGCTTTCTTTTGTTTGCTATTAGCTTGGAGGATTGTCTTCCACCCCCCTTCACTCTGAGCCTGTGTTTGTCCTTGGAGCTGAGGTGTGTTTCCTGGAGGCAACAAATTGTTGGATCTTGTTCTTTAATCCATTTTGTCACTCTGTGTCTTTTTATTGGAGAGTTCAATCCGTTTACATTCAGGGTGAGTACTGATGCATGAGGGCTTAATGCTGTCTGTTGCTCGTTTTCTGGTTTTCCTGTGTTTCCCTTGTTTCTCGTCCTGTGTATTTTAGCCTACCCATTGACTTCTGCAATTTCTTATGCTGGGTTTCTTAGATTTTTCCTTATTTATGTTTTGTGTCTCTGTTCTGTGTTTTAGTTTAGTGGCTACCCTGAAGTTTGTATTTAGAATCTCGTGTATAACATAGTCCATTTTCTGGTGGTCTCTTACTTCCTTAGCCTAGAGTGTTTCAGTCCCTTTCCTCCTCCCCTCCTAAATTATTATTTTCATCTCTTATTGCAACTTGTGTTGTGAGTTTGTGGTCAGAGTGATAAGATTGTCTTTGATTTGGTGATTTCCTCCCTTTATCCTAATGCTATGGTTGAATATTTGCTATCCTATTCAGATTCTATCTATTCGTCTCTCTACTCTGTGTTTTCTGACCCCTTACTCCCTTTTTTTCTTTTTTCAGGCATGACAGCCTTCTTGAGGATTTCTTGTAGTGCAGGTCCTGTGGCTACAACGTCCCTTAGCTTTTGTTTGTCTGGAAAAGACTGAATTTCTCCCTCATATCTGAGGAAATTTTGGCTGGATAGAATATTCTTGGCTGAAGATTTTTATCCTTTAAAGTTTTGAATATGTCACTCCAATCTCTCCTAGCTTGTAAGGTTTCTGTAGAGAAATCTGCTGAAAGTCTGATGGGGGTTCCTTTGTAGGTTATTTTCTTCTGCCTTGCTGCCCTGAGTATTCTTTCTTTGTCATTCATTTTTGCCATTTTCACTACTATATGCCTCGCAATAGTTCTTTTTACATTGACAAATCTAGGAGATCTCAAAGCTTCCTCCACACACATTTCTCTCTCAATCCCTAGATTTGGGAAGTTCTCTGCTATTATTTCATTGAGCACACTGTCTGCTCCATTTTCCTTTTCCACACCCTCAGGAATTCCAATCATTCTTAAGTTGCATTTTCTCATTGAGTCAGCTATTTATCGGAGATTTTCTTCAGTTTTTTTAAATTCTTAGTTCTCTTTCGTCCTCTGTCTGGAGCCATTCAACCTGTCTATCTTCGATTATGCTAATTTTCTCCTCTATGGTGTCTACAAGGTCATTCAGAGAATCCATATTCTGTTTTATCTGATCCATTGTATTTTTCTGGTATTTCTAATTGATTCTTCTTTATAATTTCAATCTCTTTTGTGAAGTAACTCTAGAACTCATTGACTTGTTTCTCTATATTTCCCTTTACCTCATTGAATATTTTGATGATAGCTATTTTGAACTCATCTTCACTTAGTTTACCCATTTCCAAGCCCTCAGGACCTACTTCTGTATTTTTATTGTTTTCCTCTTGGATTGGAGCTTTTATAAATTGCTGGATGGTAGAGGAGCGGTTTTTGCTCCTGATGCTATTACTCAGCTGCAATTACAGCCTGTCACCACTAGATGGGGGTTGAGAGCCTTGCGTTCTGAGCCCTCTGCCTTCAGGCGTGATGGCCCCGGGCAGCGTGGGTTGAAAGAGGAGGGGCACTTTCACTCACGCTGACCTGGATTGGATCAGCTCTCGCTTTCTGGTCTCCGGGGCCCTGGCTTGCTGGGGTTCCCCCATGAGAAAGCTTTCCCCCGTTAGAGGGTTTCCACTGCACTGTTGGTAGGAGTCTTGGGTGATACCCGGATGCACGGCCCCTCCCCTGCTCCTTCCTTCACCCGCGGCAGCGATCCCAGTCTCTAGGAGAGGGAGCGAATTCTCTCATACCCTGTTCCAGCTCCTCTGAGGGTGACTCCAGCCTCTCCGCCTTCCATCGTTTGGCTACTGTGGGTCTCTGATCATTTCTGTTATTAGGTTTTTTTTTTTTGGTTGAAAAGCAGTTGCTCTTTTTGGTTGAAATTGGGAGGGGAGAAGAGTCCCGGGTGAGCTGACGCTGCCATGTTGCTGACGTCACTTCTCAAGAATATAGGTTTTTAAGCTGCTGTGACAGGTTCTTCTTTTTAAAAATTTTATTGAGGTCGTAAGTTTATAACACCATGAAATTTCAGTTGTACATTATTTGTCAGTCACCATATAAATGTGCCCCTTCAACTCTTGTGCCCACCCCCAACCCACTTCTCTGGTAACCACTAAACTGTTCTCTTTGTCCATGTGTTAGTTTATCTTCCACATATGAGTGAAACCATACAGTGTTTGTCTTTCTCTGTCTGGCTAATTTCACCTAACATAATACCCTCAAGGTCCATCCATGTTGTTGCAAATGGGACAATTTTGTCTTTTTTATGGCTGAGTAGTACTCCATTGTATATACCATATCTTCTTTATCCAATCATCAGTTGGGCACTTGGGTTGCTCCCACAGTTTGGCTATTGTGAATAATGCTGTGATGAACATAGCGGTGCAAAAGTCTCACTGAATTGTTGATTTCAAGTTCTTTGGATAAATACCCAGTAGTGGGATAGCTGGGTAGTATGGTATTTCTATTTTTAATTTTTTGAGAAATCTCCATACTGTTTTCCATAGTGGCTGCATCAGATTGCATTCCCACCAGCAATGTATGAGGGTTGCCTTTTCTCTGCATCCTCTCCGACACTTGTTGATTTTGTCTTGGTGATTATAGCCATGCTAACATGTGTAAGGTGATATCTTAGTGTAGGTTTTCTGTTTTTAATAAATTTTTATTTTATTTTATTTTATTTTGAGGAAGATTAGCCCTGAGCTAACATCTGCTGCCAATCCTCCTCTTTTTGCTGAGGAAGACTGGCCCTGAGCTAACATCCATGCCTATGTTCCTCTACTTTATATGTGGGACACCTATCACAGCATAGCTTGACAAGCGGTCCCATGTCCACACCCTGGATCTGAACCGTCGAACCCTGGGCTGCCAAAGTGGAACGTGAGCACTTAACTCTTGTGCCACTGGGCCAGCCTCCCTCTCTCTTTTTTTTTTTGGTGAGGAAGATTGGCCCTGATCTAACATCTGTTACCAATCTTTTCCTTTTTGCTTGAGGAGGACTGTCCCTGAGCTAACATCTGTGCCAATCTTCCTTCATTTTGTATGCAGGATGCTGCCACAGCATGGCTCGATGAGCGGTGTGTATGTAGGTCTGTATCTAGGATCTGAGCCTCTGAACCCTGGGCCACTGAAGCAGAGTGCGCAAACTTAACCACTGTGCCATCGAGCTGGCCCCTTTAGTGTAGTTTTGATTTGCATTTCCCTGATGATTAGTGATGTTGAATATCTTTTCATGTGCCTGTTGGCCATCTGTATACCTTCTTTGGAAAAATGTCTGTTCATATCCTCTGTCCATTTTTCAATTAGGTTGTTTGTTTTTCTGTTACTGAGTTATGTGAGTTCTTTATATATTTTGGAGAGTAACCCCTTGTCGGATATATGATTTGCAAATATTTCCTCCCAGTTGGTGGGTTGTCCTTTGTTTTGTTCCTGGTTTCCTTTGCCTTGCAGAAGCTTTTCAGGTGGATGAATTCCCATTTGTTTATTTTTTCTTTTGTTTGCCTTAGCTGAGTAGACATGGTATTCAAAAACATCCTTCTAAGACTGATGTCAAGGAGCGTATTGCCTATATTTTCTCTAGGAGTTTCATGGTTTCAGGTCTTATCTTCAAGTCTTTGATCCATTTTGAGTTAATTTTTGTGTATGGTGAAAGATAATGGTCTACTTTCATCCTTTTGCATGCGGCTGTCCAGTTTTCCCAACACCACTTATTGAAAAGACTTTCCTCTCTCCATTGTATGTTCTTGGCTCCTGTGTTGAAGATTAGCTGTCTGTAGACATGTGGTTTTATTTCTGGGCTTTCAGTTCTGTTCCATTGACCTGTGTGCCTGTTTTTGTGCCATACCATGCTGTTTTGATTACTATAGCTTGGTAGCATATTTTGAAATCAGGGAGTGTGATACCTCCAGCTTTGTTCTCTTTTCTCAGGATTGCTTTGGCTATTTGGGGTCTTTTGTTGTTCCATATGAATTTTAGGATTCTTTGTTGCAATTCCGTGAAGAATGTCATTGGGATTCTGATGGGGATTGGGTTGAATCTGTAGTTTGCTTTAGGTAATTTGGACATTTTAGCTGTTTCTTCTCCAGAATAATAATTTCTATCTACTGCCATCAATTGTGCATTTCCTATTCCCTCCTCTTCAGCCTTCTGCTTTGTTGCATCGGTCCCTATTGCCCTCTTGAAACTGCTTCTGTAATGGTTCCCAATGTCTAGATAATTTCAGGGGCTCTCTACTCAGTCACCATCCTATTTGACCACTTTTTAAAGAGTATGATATGAAATACTCCCTCATTGTTACCCTTCTTCACAAGATTCCATTACCCGACACTCTCTGGGCTTTCTTCTTACTTCTCCAGTACTCTGCTTACTCCTCTGCTCCTTCTCAATTTTCTTCTTTGGCTTCTCAACCTCAGCTTGATCTCTTAAATGAAACTGTTTACCAAGACTCTGGTCCTATTCCTTTTCACTCTCCATCCTCTCCCCTTGAGGTCATATACTCTCATGACTAATGATCACTTCTATCAGGATGCTTCCTAATCCAGACTACACTCTTCATCTCCAGACAGTTGCCTGCTACACTTGTTTATCCCTACAGGGATATTCTACCAATTTATCAAGCTCAACATTTCTAAACTGAGAGTTAAGATCTTTTTCAACTCAATCTTCCCTTGAATTCTCCTTCAAATGAGGCAGGTTAACACTGAGGAAAGAAGAGGCTCTAGAATTGGATGGACTTGGAATCAAATCATGGCTGCAATACTGTCTGCATATCAATATTCTCATCTTTAAAATGGGAACACTACTACTAGTTTTGTAGGGTGCTGTAAAGATTCAATAATATATGTTGGACATAAACAACCCTCAATAAGAAATAGTCACAGTCTTCTTTTCTTTTTGACCAATTAGTACTATCATCATTCCTAGTCAGGCTAGCTGGAAAAACGAATGACCACCGATTATTTCTTTCCATTCATTTCTCTATCGAATTGGAAGCCAGGTTCTAAAGAGCCTATTCCATAATATCTTGTGATTGTTTTCCTACTTTTCATTCACAGTTGTAAAACTGGACTATTGCAACAGACTAGGGAGCCTCCTTACCTCCAATCTCTCCTCTTTTAATTCATCTTTCATGCTGTGGCCAGAGATGAATTTTGGAACACTGAAGTGCAATTATCTCCATTAACCACTGCCTGCTGGTTTCTCCTGACAGCAGCGTACAGTTCATACCAGGGAATCCACTTCTTAGGTGTCTCTGTTCACATTTTGGGTATGACACACAACAGCAACAATGTTTTTACAGTGGTCTCGATTTTATAGTTTATTTTCTCAAGGGACCTCTGATAATGGCTATTTAATCACTGTTCATGGCAAACAGAACAATATTGTTACTTCTTCTTTCTTTAGATTGAATGGAATTAAATTCAAAGATAAATTTATGATGACTGTCTAGGATTTCCTTTCCTCCTTGCTTTTTGAGTATTTTTTACCCTGAGGTCCTGAGTAAGAGCTGCGATACCTAAAAATCCTTGGTTCTTTCCAGTTTGTCTATTCACAAGCACCTTCAACCTGGTGGAATTCTAGGCTGCCTTCAGAAACTAGCTGTTCTACAATGGTAATACTTTACCCTCACTGCTTCTTTGGGAATAAGCAGATTTGCTAATGTTGTTCACAGTGACTTTCTAATGAAAAATTTTTTTTTACAAACCTGTTTCTCTTCTAAATAATGTATTTTGAATAGATCAAATATCCCTGAAGTAGTATAGTTTTCTCTATAGCTTTCTATTATATTTTAACTTCTACCACTTTAAGAAAATGAATTCTATAAGATTGCTACCTGTTTTTCTGAATAGTACACTGAAATCTCATATACCTAGAGGTATACTTCAGGCAACTTCAATCCCTGGAATCTTCCAGCTTTCTTACTTAAACTGCAAACCCAGGAGTAACAAAAATCTTTTGCAGCATTTGAAACAATTGTCATAAGAGGCATGCAATAAAATATACATGAAATTTTCTTAGAATCTATAGTCTTGTATATTCTAAAGCAGTGTTGTTGAATGGAAATATAATAGAGCCACATAAGTAATTTTAAATTTTTTAATAGCCATATTAAAAATGTAAAAAATATATAGAACAATGCTTAACACATACTAACTCCTATCGTGCATCACTTAAAGATGGGGATACATTCTGAGAAATATGTCGTTAGGTGATTTAGTCATCATGTGAACATCATAGAGTGTACTTACACAAGCCTGGATGATACAGCCTACTACATACCTAGCCTATACGGTACTAATCTTATGGGACCCCATCATATATGCAGTCTGTCATTGACTGAAACATTGTTACACGGTACATGACTACATAGAAAAATTCTTGATGAATTAATGAGTACATTTAAATAACTACAGGGGGCCCTCTTATCCTCGGGGGATATGTTCCAAGACCCCTATTGGATGTCTGAAACCATGGATAGTACTGAACCCTATATATACTATGTTTTTTAATACATACATACCTATGATAAAGTTTAATTTATAAACTAGGCAGAGTGAGAGATTAACAATAACCATTAATAAAACAGAACTATAACAATATACTGTAATAAAAGTTACTGTAGACCTTAGCAATCTCAGCATATAATTTTTTTTCTTTCCTTATTAACTTGAAAACTTTCACCATTTCACTGTAAGGAAGCACTTTATGGCTTCTCTTTGGCATATCTGAATTGCCAACATCACTACTCTTACGCTTTGAGGTCATTATTAAGTAAAATAAGGGTTACTTGAACACAAGCACTGGAATACTGTGACAGTAGATCTGATCAATGAGACGGCTACTAAGTGATTGCTGGGCAGGGAGTGTAAACAGTGTGGAACTCTGGAAAAGGGGTGATCCACGTTCTGGGTGGGATGGACTAGGAAGGCTCGAGATTTCATGTGGTGTATATTTGTCCAAACTCATCAAACTGTATACTTTAAACAAGTGCATTTTATTGTATATAAATCATAACTCAGTGAATCCCGCTGACAAGGTTCCATACCACAAGCTTTGCAAATTTAATTACTAAATATTTGGTTTTATATATAAGAAACTCTCTCAAAGACTAGAAGCAAAGGACATAGCAAAAAAGGTTCGAAATAGAGAATAAATTTATAAAACAGAAGGATCCCACAAAATTTAGATTTATACATATCTTTAGATATTTTTAACATCTTTAGAAATTATCTGGAAGAGAGTGTAGAATGTATAAATCTAAGCATATGGGAGAAACTAGGGTAAATGACACGAATATCTATGTGAGTGGGCAGTAAAGCAGCAGATGGAAATCTCAGCGTTTTAGCTTAAAGTATACAGATGGTCCCTGACTTATCATCTTTTGACTTTACAAATGTGGGAAAGTGATACACATTCAGTAGAACCTGTACTTTGAATTTTTATCTTTTCCCAGGCTAGTGATAGGCAGTATGATACTTTCTCGGGATGGTGAGCAGTGGCAGCTGCAGCTCCCAGTCAGCACCGTGATGATGAGAGTAAACAACTGCTACACTTAAAATCTTTTTTACTGGGCCCAGCCTCATGGCCGAGTGGTTAAAGTTCTGCACACTCCACTCAGGTGGCACAGGTTAAGCACAGGTTCACAGGTTTGGATCCTATGCGTGGACCTATTCTGCTCACCAGCCATTCTGTGGAGGTGTGCCACATACAAAAAACAGAGGAAGATTGGCACAGATGTTAGCTTAGGGCAATATTCCTCAGCAAAAAAAGAGAAAAAAACCTTTTTTACCCAGACAACTATTCTGTTTTTCACTTTTTGTACAGTATTGAATAAATTACATAAGATATTTAACACTTTCTTATAAATAAAGCTTGGCGTTAGTGATTTTGGCCAACCGTAGACCAACGTAAGTGTTCAGAGTACATTTACGTAAGCTAGGTTACGCCACGATGCTTGGTAGTTTAGGTGAATTACACACATTTTCAACTTATGATATTTTCAATTTACGATGGGTTTACTGGGATGTAATCTCATCCTAAGTCTAGGAAGATCTGTGGTAGAAAACATTTTAATCTGATGTGGCCAGTATCAGTAGTTGTTGAGTTAATTTAAAAAGTCTGTTAAAGTGGGGAATCATTTGAAAAAATAAAGATCCCTACATAAACATTTTAATTAACTTAAATAAACATCCATTTTAGAACCAAGCCCTTTTCTACGGAGTGGAGCCACTGATTGGAATTACTTGTTATTTTTCTTGCTTAAGTATAACTATAACTAACTTATCATTTTCAGTTTCCAGCTTCATTTTCTTTAAAATGCAGCAAAAATGTAGGGCCGGCCCCAAGGCTGAGTGGTTAACTTTGTGCGCACTGCTTTGGCAGCCCAGGATTTCACTGGTTTGGATCCTGGGCGCAGACCTAGCACCACTCATCAAGCCATGCTGAGGTGGCGTCCCTCATAGCAGAACTAGAGGGACCTATGACTAGAATATACAGCTATGTACTGGGGGACTATGGGGAGAAGAAAAAGAAAAATAAGATTGGGAAGAGATGTTAGCTCAGGACCAATCTTTAAAAAAAAATAAAACAAAATTCAGCAAAAATGTAAAGAAACAGGTAAAGTTAATATCCCCAAGTTATTTCTTCATTGTGTAGTCAATATAAAAACTGAGATATTTTACCTTGCTTTCTTTTTTCTTCAAAATTTAGTGTGTATTTTACACTTACAGGACATCTCAATTCAGATGTCACATTTCATTGGAAATACTTGATCCGTACTTAGATTTCATAAAATTTACAATTGAAAAAGTAGATTCATATAACCAAGTTGTTTCAAACATACTTAAAAATTTTCCAATAGTGAACATCAGTTTTAAAATGCAAACTTTAAATTAATTAAAACTAAAAAACTCACGTTTCAGTCACAAGCCACATTTCAAGGGCTCAATAGCCACATATGGCTACTAGCTACTTTACTAGACAGTGCAAGTACAGACTATATTTTATATATAATTTTAATAAGCTTTGTTGTCTATTTCCCAGTACACTGGAGATTGGAAGAAAAAAAAGATGACTAGAACTGACAAATATTTCTTCATTAAAGTACTCTAATAAGTTAAAAACTTTTAACTCTAACTGGCACATATCCAACAGTTTACATGTACTGAAGTTATTTTTTAATATTATCATCAATTTTCTTGGAATGGAGTGAAATTTACTGGTTGGATGTCCTAGAGTTATGTCTTAGGAAATACCATTTAAACATATCTTTATAGCTTTTCAAATATTAGCCTTAGCAAATTTCTGGAAAATTTGCACCAATTTCTACCTACTGTGGTTTTTCATTTTCCCCCCCATTCTTTATGAAGGCTTAAGTTTTTATTTTTCTTATTCTTTTCTTTGGGCAGAGGGCTCTAAGAACAATTTTTAATATGAAGACCTATCATTTGCTGAAATCATAAAAATAAAACCCTAAAAAATGCAGATGCTTAAGCTCATTTCCCTTTTTGGAATCTTATGCTTTGTTCCTTAATGGTTTCCTCAAGGTTGTATTATAGAAAATTTAATACTTTTGAATGTATAAATGATTGCATGACACTCCATACCTAAACAGTGGGTATAATTGTGATTTTTATGGAAATGGAAAATTATCACACATTCAGGTGTTTTATGATAAACCAAGAACAACTAGAATCTACTCACCTTAAAAAATTCCTTTTTCTCAACCATCTCATCCCCATCTGCGTCCAGCATTTTAAAAGCAACATGAAACCCAGTATGGGGTTCTGCAATCAGGTGAAAAATGAATAATTTAAATAATGGTGAAATGCAAATTATCTGCAGATCTACAGATCTTGAAATGTGAAAAAGCCACCAGAAACTATGTTAAGTGTCTAAACAGAGAAAAAGAAGATCTCATAATAACAATTTTCAAAGGTGTGCTCTTCTGCAATTAAGCATTCTGCCTTCAAAGCAAAATTAATTTGAGAACTTAATTTATTTCTTTAGCTCTACTAGGGGCTTTCCTATATTCTTATAGTACCTTGGCTATTTTCACATTGATTATTACTCTTTATTTCCTTTTCTCAGAGTAGGGTTTTTTAAAAAAACTTTTTATTTTGAAATAATTTTAGACTTCCAGAAATGTTGTAAAGATACTATAGTGAGTTCTCATATACCCTTCACCCAGCTTCCTCTAACATCAATTTCTTCTATAACCACAGTATCTTTATCAAAATTAAGAAATTAACACTGGCATACCATTTTAAACTAAACTACAGACTTTATTTGGATTTCATATTTTTCCACTAATGCTGTTTTCTCTATTCTAGCATCAAACACAAGAAACTAGGTTGCAGTTAGTTGTTATGTCTCCTTAGTTTCCTCTAAGCTGTAAAGGCTTTTCAATCTTTCCTTGATTTTCATGACCTTGACAGTTTGAAGAGTAGTCGTCAGAAATTTTGTAGAATGTCAAAGGATTTTTCAATATTCCTAAGTGAAGGCTAAGTCTGACTCTTCTGTTCCACAAGCCTTCTACTAAGAAGACAAAGTTTGGGGAGCCATAGTGAGAAGGAGGTAAAAGAGACCTAGAGGGGTAATCTAATCCAACAGTATCATTTTGTAGATTTAGAAACTAAAGTACCAAGAATATTTTTAATGGTAAAGACACAAATACCAAAATTCCAAAACCCTGTTCGTTAAGAATAGGAAATTCCACATGACGGTTGCGAGAAATTGTGGGATACTTACTAGTGAGGATGGTAAGCAAGAAAAGATACTCAGTATATGAAATTAACCCTGAAACAATAAAATAAAAACATCAGAAAATAAGTTTTAGATGGTTTAGAAGTAATCACATATATACATATATATATACACATACACACATATACACACACACACATACACACACACACACACACAGTATATGGAAACTTCACCTAATTAAAAACAGACACACTTTTACTTTAAATTACCTCTCCTTGGGATAGTTGAAAACTTTTATAGTAGAGAGTTCAGTACTAATACTTGAAAAAAAAGAAAGAAGATACTATTTTTCATCATGTTACTATTACTAGTAAGGAGGAGGAATGGATGGATGCTGGCTAGCAAATAAAAAGTATCCACTAAAGATTTTATTTGCATGACACTTTACGTAATTTCTACTCAAATTTTACTATTCATAAAATCTCAAGTAAATTTATAAATTCAGTAGAATAACACAGATTTGGATATACCAAAGGTCAAACTATATTATTTAAAATGAAATAATTAAATCTTTGTAGCAGTGATTTGATTTCCTTTCAGAAAACCATTCCCTTCTCATTCTCAAACATGCCATTTGGGTATGACAACACATGTTCATCTTTGGAGGCAGACGCTGACTGGCCTAAGCCAATCATTGTACTCCTGCAGAATTGGTGCAGGGATGGGCAAGTAGCTGACCCAAGCTAATGAGCAGGTCGCATTAGTCTGGCTGCAGGGACTGCTTCAGGGGTGGGCCATGCCCTAAGCTGGGCCCCTCAGAGTGGCCTGTCTGCTGAGTGGTACTGCAGAATTTCTAAGAATGCTGGGTCATCCATTTTATCCGCCCTCCCCAACCCCCCCCCCCCCCCCGGGCTTTGATGTGTGAATGTTTCACTTAGGAGTGTGAGGCCACAGAAACAGTGCCTGAACTTTCAGAGATCCAGTGTTTAGAGCCTGAGAATCGAGCCAATCTTTAATTGGCAGACCTGAAAGATAAACAGTGGTGATGTTTTAAGCCCTGGATTAAGCTAGGCTTGAAGCTAGTTCTAAGTCTGGCTGCTAAATAAACTTCCTTTCTGGCTCAAGTAGATAGCATCTGGCTTTATGTGCTTGCAACAAAAAGAATCATAAGAAATACAGAAACAATATCTTATAAATTATACCTTCCTGATAAGCTAAAGAAATTTTCCCTCTGGATCATAAGCTTGGTATAATAGCAAAACACACATTAAAAAAAACTTTGTCATGGAGAACTCCAATTACATACAAAAGTAGAGAGAATAATATGATAACTATATAGGTCAGCTTCAGTAATTGTCAACTCATGGTAGGTCTTGCTTTATCTGTACCTTTTCTCATCCCTTCCCCCCACCTCCACTGGATTATTTTGAAACAAATCCCACATATCATTTCATAGAAAAAACTCAGGCTGTATCTTTAAAAGGACTGTTCCCTCCCCCAAACATATTTACCACACCTAAAAAATTATCAGTAATTCCTTAATATCATCAAATTCAAATCAGTGTTACAAACATCCCCATTTCAGAAAAAATTTTAAGTGTGCTCAAATTCATAGAAGGTCCTTGCATTACACTTGGTTAATAGGTCTCAAGTCATTTTTTTATTGTGATAAAAGACATATAACATAAAATTTACCATTTTAGCCATTTTTAAACGTACAGTTCAGTGGCATTAAGAACATTCATATTGTTTTGCAACAATTATCAGAACATTTTCATCATCATAAACTGAAATCCCATACTCATTAAAACTAACTCCCCCTTCTCTTCTGCCCCATCCCCTTGTAACTCTATTCTACTTTCTGTCTCTATGACTTAGTCTACTCTAGGTATCTCATATAAGTGAAATCATACAATATTTGTCCTTTTGTGACTGTCTTACTTCACTTACCATAATGTCTTCAAGGTTCATCCATGTTGTAGAATGTATCAGAATTCCATTCCTTTTTAAGGATGAATAATATCCCTTTATATGTACATACCACATTTTCTTTATCCATTTCTCTGTTGATGGACATCTGGGTTGTTTCAACCTTTCGGCTATTGTGATTAATGCTGCAACACTGGTGTACAAATATCTGTTTGAGTCTCTGCTTTTAATTCCTTTGGGTACATAGCCAGCAATGGGATTGCTGGAGCATATGGTCATTCTATGTGTAATTTTTTGAGGAACCACCATACTGTTTTCCACAGTGGATGCACCATTTTATAGTCCCACCAAAAACACACAAGGGTTATATTTTCTCCATATGCTTGCCAATACTTATTTTTTTTTCCCTTGATATTAAGGGATGTGAAGCGGTATCTCATCGTGGTTTTGATTTGCATTTCCCTAATGATTTGTGATGCTGAGGATCTTTTCATGTTTGAATTAGCCATTTGTATATTTTCTTTGGAGAATGTCTATTCCAGTCCTTTGCCCATTTTTAAATTGGGTTGTTTGGTTTTTCTTGTTGTTGAGTTGTAGGATATATCCTGGATAGTAACTCCTAATAAATGATTTGCAAATATTTTCTCCCATCCTGTGTGTAGCCTTTTTACTCTCTTGATAGTGTACTTTGATTCACAAAAGTTTTCAATTTTCTCTTTTGTTTCTTGTATCTTAAATCTCTTTTAATTTATAGGTTCCCCCTTGTCTTTTTTTCCTTCCTTTTCAACTTAATTGTTGAAGAAGCCTGATCATTTGTCCTGGGGAGTTTCTCATAGTCTAGGCAATTTTGCTGATTGCATCTTCTTCGTGTCATTTCACATGTTCCTTTAATTTCTCTATTTTCCACAGACTGGTACTTAGATCCAGAGCTCTGCTCAGATTCAAATTTGACTTTTGGCTAGAATTCTTAATAGATGGTGCTGTATACTTCCACCAGGAGCCAAAATGTAAATGTTTACAGAAAACGCTAAATACCACTGATAATAGGAGTTACAGAACTTTAGAAAAATGTGAAATCATTTCCAGAGTTCAGATGATCAGAGATGTCATACAAGAAGTAATTCTAAAAATGGTCTTTGAATGATGGGTGAAAATTTTAATTAAGCTGGTGTGATATAAGTGAGAAAGCCATATAAGATAGATGAAGCCGAATAAGAAAATCAAAAAGTGATGGTCTGTCTGAACCAATGTTCATGTGGAAGAAGCAATGGGAAATAAAGCTACCAAGGTAGTGTAGAAATGAGGAAGAAAGGCTTGAAGCAGGTGATGGCAGTGGATACGTATTTACTGTTGAAGGAAGGAAGACCACAACCTAACAGCTCCCAATCAAATAAAGCAGAGACTCAGGGACAAAAATAGTTCAGAGCAAGGCAAGTAAAGATCTTGCGTCTACGTAATTCATTGTTTTAGCTAACAGTAACTTTAGGTATATATTTTAAATGTTTTTAGTGACTTACATTTTTTTGCATAACCAACTTTCTTGTTGTCGTTTTTATTTTGGAGCAGGCGTACTTCTCTTTAATAAAAAAGCCTATAGTAAGTCTTCAGATATTTTTTCTTAAAAATATTCAGTGTTTATATAAAAGGAGAATAAATTAAATGTGTTTTGTCATATCTCGTACCTGAGAGAAGTGCTCTAACGTTAGTTGAAAGATCAAAGTATTTCATCTCTTGGCAGCCTCAAAAAGTGAATAGCTTTTTTCTAATTTTCAAAGGAATATGACAATGTGAAAAAATGGCCAAATTGCTAGACTGAACTGGGCTTGGTGCCAAAAGGAGACCTCACTTTTCTTTTCTCTAGACATAGGTACATATCCTTTACACAAGGGGAACTTATTGAAAAAGAAATTCCAGAGTCTTTCTTTGAAATATTGACTTAAAAAGCTTGAATAAAAACAGAGTTGAGAGACAGTATAAAAACAGTACCCTACACTCTCAAGACAGACTATAAATAATATAGTTCTACAACAGCATTCTAGGTATCTGCCTTTTGAAAACGCTTTTAAAGAAAACTGACACCTCAGCACTTTATAGGAGAAAAGTTTAATACATATTTGTTACATTTAATTGTAAAATAAATGCTGTTAAATGGCAATGTTTCAAAATTGCATGTTAAATAGGGAAGTATTTTAAATAATTTATATTTAAAAATTTGTTAAAGAATTCTTAAAGACTACTAGAAGAGATGATTAAATTCTGTTAGTTACTCTGTTTCTCTAGAAATATTTAAAATTTGGAACCATTCTAAAATATGACTTGATAGTGAATGCAATTTTAAGAACCCTGTTCCCCAAAGACAAATTATCACATCATAAGAATATACTGGGCTGGCCCAGTGGCGCAGTGGTTAAGTTCATATGTTCTGCTTCGGCAGCCCAGGGTTCGCTGGTTTGGATCCCGGGTGAGGACATGGCACTGCTTGGCAAGCCATGCTGTGGCAGGCGTCCCATATATAAAAAGTAGAGGAAGATGGGCATGGATGTTAGCTCAGGGCCAGTCTTCCTCAGCAAAAAGAGGAGGATTGGCAGCAGATGTTAGCTCAGGGCTAATCTTCCTCAAAAAAAAAAAAACAAGAAAAAATATACTTATATCCTACATCATATCTTATAATTTATATTCAGTACATCCTTGAGGATGGTATTATATTGAGAATTCTGCTCAGTTTTTAAAAAATGAATAATAATTATAATTTGTTTTTCTTTATAATAATGTATGGTGGGTGAATTATTTTATTTCAAGAATATAGTTGATACATTATAAATTTTGATAGTTCTTACTTCATTAATATAAACAAAGGAATATTTCTGAAAAAAGTTTTTGTTGAATTTTTCCTATAAAATATTCATATTAGTGTTTTTTAAGTTGAAAACTACACTTCAACTCATGTATTTCAGAGAAAAACTAAAAAATAACTGTTAAGTCCTTCCTCAAGATTTTTTCTTGTTCTGTTTCCCGCAAGTTCTCTAGAGATAGGGAGAAGAGAGGACGAATTCAATAAATATTTAGGAGGCAAAATTAGAAAGACTTTGTGTTTGACCGCAGGTTAAGGATGGGTGGGGCAAAAGAAGAAAGGGTTCAAAGATATTTCCCAGGTTTCGATGAGCTGGGTGAGCAGTATTACTACCAAATGAGACCAAGAATAAAGGAGGAGTTGGTTTAGGGGTAAGATGGTGAGTTCAGTTTAGGATATGATGAATTCAAGGTAATTGAGAGATTCACAAGCAGATGTCAGGCAGCTGGTTTGTGTAGAGAAGCCTGAAGCTCAGGAGAGTAGCCTGGGCTGGAGATACTGGAAGAGAGTTGAGAGTGATTAGTATACACGGATGCTAAAACCAAAGACGCTGAAGCAGAAGAGCAGGAAGTGAAGGACAGAATCCCAGGAAGCACCAACTTTTAATGGGCAGAGGGAGGAAGAGAAGCCAATGATGGAAAGAGAAGCACAGAGAATTGGGATGATGTGGTTTCAGAGACTCCAGGAGAACCTGTGGCACGTGGATTTGCTTAATAAAATAAGATCTTTTATTGACAGTTGATCTCAGGGCACTGTGCCAGATGTTTACAGGTTTTCCCACTCTAAGCCTGGAAATAGATAGAAATATCTTTATTAAAGCAGCTTATAAACTCCAAGATACACAGAAGTTGTGAGGTTCCATGTATTCAACCTGTGAAGCCTTTCCAACTTTAAGGACACTTTTCACCCAGCCTGTGGTAAAGTAGATGTGTTGGAGGGACAGACAATGTGAAGAGTCAGGGCTGAGACCCCAATCAGAGTTGAATAAAAGCAAGCACAGGAAAGCCAGCATCTGGAGAAACGGTAAGACAGTCGGAGTTCCCACTCTGCCCTTGCATGGTTCTTCTAACTCTTCATAATTACGCAACTCTGCTGTTCTGCCTCATTTCCCTGTCAGTTGCTTAATTTTCTTGTCACCAATAAGTCCTATCTTTAAGACCTGATTTCCCTACCAGTCCTTTATTAATGAAGGCTGCTCTTTTATACACTCCTGTGTGAAAGGTGGGAAATTAATTCTCCTCCTGCAGCTGCCCAGTGTACATTTCTTATTCTTTTCTCTCCGACTGAAGTGCGTGCTCTCTCTATTATCTATCCTTGCAGTCATTTATTCTTTCTAGTTCCTCTTAAAGCCGCTCTGGCTAATCATCTTTCCTCTATTTCTCCTACTCATAGCCTCACGGACTTCGCTTAAAGCAAAAAAAATCAAACTTTCTGCTGTTTCCATTTTCTATTTATTTTTTGAATAGTGAATCACACTAAGGGCCTTTCCCCCAATCATCCAGAAATACTGGCTTTTCATTCTCCAAGAAATCTTGGAAATGTATGATGCCCTTGTTCATTCTGAGATATAAATAGTCCTCCAGCTATGTAAAGAATAGGGAAAGAGAACTATCCAATGAGGAAAACACTTTAGTAGGTTGATAAATGTATCTCCTTGATAGTTAGAAAGGTGTATATATATAGATATAGAGACAGATATAGCAATAGAGATATATATGTATCAGTAGTCTCAATTTAAAGCAAAGAATAAAGAAAATCTACAGGCATCCCCCTCCTCCCCCTGCCCTGCTTCGTATGAAGAATTTAGACTGTAACTAAACACAGTTTGGGAAACTAGAATAACTTTCTAGCTTCTCTTCAAATCTCACAGTTGCTTTCAAGGCTTCCATTAATCTGTTTTATATAAGCTCAACCACTACTCACTATCTTCTTCATATCAAGAAAATGAATGTTTGCTTTCTGCTCTTTGACATCTCAACTCCCACATCATATGCTAGGCCTCAAAAACATCACCCTGGGCTGCCCTGTGGCCAAGTGGTTGGGTTCACCCACTCCGCTTTGGTGGCCCAGGGTTTTGCTGGTTCGGATCCTGGGCGTGGACATGGCACTGCTCATCAGGCCATGCTGAGGTGGCATCCCACATGCCACAACCAGAAGGACCCACAACTAAAACAATTACACAACTATGTACCAGGGGCTTTGGGTAGAAAAAAGAAAAATAAAATCTTTTAAAAAGAAAAAAAAAAAAACCAGAATCAACCAAAAAAACCCATCAACCTTCATTTGGCAGGTAGTCTCCTACTTTCTTCAAAGTTTGTTAAATCTTGCTGTTAAACCTTATTATTTCGTATGAGATACAGAATTTCTTACGCTGTTTTAGGATTGACTAGTCAATCCCTTCCTTCAAACTCACCCCCATTAGAATAACCTCATGTTTGATTTTGCCAGTTTAGGTGATTCTGGTTGAATTTCATCAAAAGAGATAGAAAAGAAATAACTAGGATGGTAAGAAAATATAAGAAAGGATGGGGTCATAAAAGCCAAAAGAGGGGACTGTTTTGAGGTGAGAGTAGATAACAGTATCAAATACCGAGATCACACAAGCGGAGAATATAAAATATCGTCATTCGATCTGGTAACAAGGAGGCTTAAAACATCTATTAAATAACACGGTAAAGATGCACAGGTTCACAATCCTTCTTCCTTCATGGTAAATAAGCTGTGTAGATTCTCTACTGTATATTGTCTAATATACAGTTGCAAACCTCACAATTTAATTCCTTAATACTATTTTGGTTAAATAAAATACATAAATGGAAATTTAACAACAAATCAACATTACCTTTATCACCAAGGTCTCTAAAAAACGTAGATCCACAACCAGCTTTTTGGATTCCTGCCAGTACATCCTCGATGTCCTTTGAATAAACATATTAAAATATTTCAATTTAACTTATAAAAGCTGTTTTCTATCTTACAAAAAAAAAAGAAAGAAACCGCCTCACTCCGCCACATTGCTTACCTTTTTTGTCAGTTTCCTGACTGAAGTTTTACCTATAGAAAAGAAGAAACATTATTTAGTAGCCATATTGCTTGGTAAAATTCAATTTCCATTAAGAAAGAAAATCATTTAAAAGACAAAATAAACAACTAATTATTTATAAAAGAATAAATGTTTGGCAATTTTAGCTCACATCATTGAACCAAAGTTATGAGCCAGAGAATTCTAAGTCTAAACACAAAGACATTGTATTGTAGTTCTTTGTAAGACCTAGTTTCAACTTCACTCACCCCATTTCAGACATGTGAAATCGTATAACCACCTTCCTTACTTTAGTTGTCTGCACCATAAATAAATTCTTGCCAAACGATTTCTTTCTTCATGATTATTAAAATCTGTCTCTTCTTGCATTCACTGATTAAAAACGTACACATCATGTTTTAGAAAGTTACACTTTTAAACCCTGAAAAGTTCTCTTAAGCTTACAGCTCTCCAGTCAAATTTAAAAGGTTAGCTAACATGACTGCTTGTTCTAAGGTGATGTTACTTTTAATGATTTCCTATTGGATAACAGATTTAAAATTCTTTCCGGTTTTCAGCTATCTTCTTTACTCCTTACATAATTTCCCTCTGATCTATTCTAATTCTAAAGTAATCACATTGCTTATTTTGTTGAGACTTATTCTGAAGATAGCCTCAAGCCATTTTACACATCTAGAACAATAGTAAAAATGTTTTGTTTCTGACATAAGATATGCGCATCACGAGTTTCCCTTCTTGCTCTCAAAATTATCTTATCCATGAAGTTCCCTCAGTACCATTAAATGGTCTATGAAAATTTAGGTGACAGGTTAAAAAAAATGAATACTTTCAGAGGTGTCTTTTCCTTAGCTTGGGATACTTAATTTGGACTATAAATCTACTGGGGACAAATACTGTTATTGGGTAATAAACTGTTAAGATTTTATTTTTGCATTATTCATCAAATTTTAGTTGTGAATACGACTATATAATTTTTACAAACATCTATTACAATGTAAGCTTAGGTGTTACTATTTTGGGATAATTTTTATTCATTAATAAACTATTATGTGTCACCCAATGATAAAGAACTCTAGATTCTAATATTAGGTGCTATTATACCATGAGATCATCAAATAGACAAAAATTATCATTTAATTTACAAATCTAAATGTCTGTGTGAATGTGTATAAAGAAATATGTAGTAATGTAATGCTGATAACCCCCAGAAAAGCATGTAATACATGTATTTTAGCTATCTGCATATTCTTATTAAAAAAATAAACTGATTATGATTCACATGCCTTATATTGCTTTTCTTAAAGTTACGTCACAAATTATTCATTACCATATGCAATTTTATTTTTAGAAAATTAAGGTTAGTCCCATTAGTTTTTTAAAGAGAGATTAATCCTTGCACACAACTGATAAAGTACTCTAGGAAGCAATAACTGACATTTTGAGGCGGCAATATGGATGGTTTCTAACACAAAAGATTATTTCTAAGGGGTCTTATATCTTTTTTATAGCTAGATTCTTCTTTGGTCTTTTAGAAATCTTTCTTGGGGGAAAAAAAAAAATCCTTTGGGGCCAGCCCAGTGGTGCAGTGGTTAAGTTCACATGTTCTGCTTCGGCAGCCCAGGGTTCGCTGGTTCAGATCCTGGGTGTGAACCTACGGATCGCTTATCAAGCCATGCTGTGGCAGGTCCCATATATAAAGTAGAGGAAGATGGGCATGGATATTATCTCAGGGCTAGTCCTCCTCAGCAAAAAGAGGAGGATTGGCGGCAGATGTTAGCTCAGGGCTAATCTTCCTCAAAAAAATAAATAAATAAATAAAAATCCTTCTACTTGAAACCCAGTGAGGACAGAAGAGATGCCAAACAGCTAAGCCAATAAAATTCAGTACTATATGAATGAAATACAACAATAAAGTCAGAAACTAATTGAATAGTATTAACACCAGAGTACCGGGTATGAACTAAATTGTAAACACTATTGAGGCAGATCCCATATCAGTCTTACTTTTATGTAGTTCAGTGCTTAGCACTTAAATATGTGCTGAACAAATAACTGAATAAAAAATTAGAAAAGATTCCAGAATGCTTTCTTATTCAGATCCCTGCCTGTTAATCAATTATTATCCCCATTTTACAAATAAAACAAATAATGCCCAGCGATGGACAAGAGGAATCAGGTCACGATATGGCAGTGGAGAATTTCTTTTCTCATACAGATTTTTCAAAAACAGGTGTTAGACTCTTTGAGCCCCATTAAAGTAGTAATGGGGACCTGTGGACTACTTTCAACACTTGAGAAGACTTCAATGGAACTGAACAGTTAAGGATGGTATGTTAGAGCAGCAGTTTTGTTACTTTCGATTATAACTCAAAATGATGACACTGGTTATTTCATGTTGATTACAAGTTTCGTTTGGTATTTGCATGTGTATTTGATCATTAAAAATGGAGAAAGCATGTACTTAATGAGCTTCTTTTGTAAAAATCATTTTCTTTTTTTTTTTTAAAGATTGGCACCTGAGCTAACAACTGTTGCCAATCTTTTTTTTTTGTTTTTTTTTTTATTGCTTTTTCTCCCCAAATCCCCCCAGTACACAGTTGTATATTTTAGTTGTGGGTCCTTCTAGTTGTGGCATGTGGGACGCCACCTCAGCATGGCCCGATGAACGGTGCCATGTCCGCACTCAGGATCCAAACCTGCAAAACCCTGGGCCGCGCAAACTTAACCACCTGGCTACAGGGCGGGCCCCAAGTAAAAATCATTTTCAAAACAGAATCAATCATTAGAAAATGATAAAGAAATTATCTTTGCTGATTAAAAACTTTGGGTGTCACTATCTTACATAAAATTCAATTTTTAGATTAAAAAGAAAAACATAAGGCAGAGCTACCTAGAACACCTATTCACTCTTCTTTCTCCTAAGTTGTTAAACTTTTCCCTAGTAAGAGAAGGGGTCGTGGTGTTTCAAACCCAGAACACTCTGGTAGGGTTTTTCCATAGGTGCTTGTCTCACCCAGGCGGGCCTACTTTTATACCACGGTTCAAGGGCTGTACCAGGAAAGGGACCAGAGTATCAAAATAAGAGTTCCATGGTCTGATCTGCTTGCTACATGAGGAGCTATGACCTTTGTCCTGACAGCAATAACAACACAAGGACAGATTAAATATATCTAAGTATTTCTGGCCATGTTTTTCTATTTAAGAGTAAAACTCATCTGTTAAATAATCTAATTTCTCCTTCAGGTTTTCCCCTTTTTTTTGGGTCTATCTAGCTGTCTGTTTTGGGGGGGGTATGGGGAGGGTGGAGACGGGACGGGACTCCTGCTTTTCTTTCTTTGGTTATTTTTACTCTCACACACATAACTTCAGTCATTATTTTCATAGCTATTTCATATATTCACATACTCATATATGAAAATAACAGAATGGGGAAAAAAACTTCAACAGCAAAAAACATAGATCTAGAGTTGAGGCTGTAATGTTTTATTGTAGGAGTATGAAAGAATGGAAAATACACTGTGGCTTTTCTTGGCAGAGGAAGGTACAGATCTTCAAACACTATGATGGAATTTTGGCTCAGAAAGTAGAATGTTTTTAAAGGTCTCCACCTATTCTAGAGATTCCACTATGTGGTTTTCACAGTTTACAGAGGATTTCTGAAGTAAAAACCAGGAATAAGCACATCTTGTTACAGGCAAACAGCCATTTTATTACTTAAAATAAGTAAAACTGCACTAATACAATATCAAGTGTTGTTACAGGTCAAATAAATCTTTGCCTCTAGCCAAAATAAAGTTAGCTGATACTCATAACTATAAAAACATTACTAATGATATCTAATTGTTTCATTTTGCTGGAGGTAAGTGGACTTTTGACACACAAAAATTAGACAACAGAGACATGTCCATCATATCTTTTGCATAAATATATCCAACAACTTGGTGTCAATATTAGAGTTAGTATAAAACAGAGCTGATTACTCCAATAGCTGCTTGAACTCAGTCACAGCTATTATGGAAACCATGGCAGAAGATGACACATTAGCAAAACAACTAAACTCCCTAATATCACTAATAAGAGAGTTATTCAGCAAAGCATATGGCTTGTTTATTTTTGCTGGAATATTTAAATAGTGAGAGCAAGAGATATCTCTGACTGGTATTTCTCCTGGAGGGAGACAAATGGCGATCCCCTGAAACGCCTAAAACTGGCATCCCTGTCAACATTGCTAAGTCAAGTCCTGAAATTTTAAATAGTTTTTGAAGGGAAAAAAGAGAACTGTGACTCTTTTTTGTAACCTCAAGCTCCATGAAATAATAAGAACAATACTATACACAACAAATTATTTAATTACAGTTTAAAACTGATATAAAGGGGGAAATACAGCAGCTAAGAAACTAAATAATGGGAGAGGAGAAGATAAGGGAAAGCTTCACCTAATAAGAGATACTTAAGTTAAGACCTGAAGGATTAGCATGAATTAGCTCAGAAAAGTGGGGTTAAAAGCATTCCAGGAATAGCATGTGAATCAGTTCTGAGATGGGGAAGGGTTGGAACGCTCAAGGAACAGAGTAGGCTCTGTTAGTCTTTTCCATTGTGATGAGAAGGAAGGAGGGGCTGACTGCCATGCAAGTAGTTTTGGTGGCAGGAAGCTGAGGTTATTACTATCTAATGATTTCCATTTTCTCTCTGAGTAGGTGATCAGGTAATTTGCTAGCGTGTGTAGGAGAAAGTGTAAGGCTAGGGGCTTGTACAAACTTAGCATGATGATCAGAGACTGCTGGTGTAAAGAAATAGGATTGGTTTTCCTATAGAGAAGCTGTATTCTGTGACCCTGATAACTCGTTAATTCCAGTAGTTTTATTATTTGTAGATGATTTGGAGTTTTCCACATAGATAATCACGCTTCTGAACAAAGACAGCTTTATCTCTTCCTTTTAAATTTGTAGGTCTCATTTCTTTTTCTTGCCTTTTTGCACTGGCAAGGATTTCCAGTGCAATGTTGAATACAAGTGGTGAGAGTGAACATGCTTGCCTAGTTCTTGATCTTAGGGGCAAAGCATTCAATTTTTCACCATTAAGAACAATATTAGCGGGCTGGCCCCGTGGCCGAGTGGTTAAGTTCGCGCGCTCCGCTGCAGGCGGCCCAGTGTTTCGTTAGTTCAAATCCTGGGCGCGGACATGGCACTGCTCATCAGACCACGCTGAGGCAGCGTCCCACATGCCACAACTAGAGGAACCCACAACGAGGAATACACAACTATGTACCGGGGGGCTTTGGGGAGAAAAAGGAAAAAATAAAATCTTTAAAAAAAAAAAAAAGAACAATATTAGCAATTGGCTTTACGTCCATATGGCCTTTTAGGACCTAGCCTCAAAAGTGCCATACTGTCACTTTCACGCATACTTTATGAGTTGAGGCAGCCACAAAGGTTCAAAGGAAGAGGACACATCAGCCTCCATCTCTTGACGGAGAGTGGCAAAGTTCTGAAAGAGCTTTTTTTTATGGGACCAGAAATATTGCTGCAGTCATTTTTGGAAATACAATCTGCTATAGCATCGTGGGGGATCAGAACTGGTCACCCCAAAATGTGTCTCTTTGACTTGATTATTTTTAAGAACAAAAGACTCTGAAAGAAACTTTGAGCTTCCCTTTTAACTGCCTAAAAGAATTTAACATAGAAGGCCTGTCCCAGGAATGAGCTATCACTGTGGATGATTCCTAGGTGTGGTAAACAGGAAGGCATCTAGCCAGGGTCATTTTATCAAAAGATCTCTTTTGAGGCTCCCATTGTCTAAGATGGCCCAGCAAACACTCGTTTATCAAACAATCGCTTTCCCATCTCCATGCAAACTGCCTTCCTCCCCTTTGAAGTCCCAAACCACTAACCCCAACATCCTCCTTTGTCTTTAGCTGAAGATGATATTTAAGCTGGCAGCTTCGGCCATTCTGGTGAGTGACTGAGTTTTTCTGGGCTTCTCCCATGTATACATGTTATTAAACTTTGTTTGATTTTCTCCTGTTATTCTGTCTCATGTCAATTTAATTCTTAGACTAGACAGAAAGACCTAAAGGGTAGGGGAATAGTTCTTCCTCCCGTACAGCATCTTAACTGATGTTTTGCCTCATATGGAATAGTCTCCCTTTTTTCTTCACTTAAGGAAATTCTATCCATTCTTCTCATACCCTTTGTAAAGTTCTGAGTACCCCAGCCCTCACTGATCTCTCTGCTAAAACTTTACCACACTTAAGATAGTCTATTACCCAGACCCCTAGACTGCGAATTCTATTAAATACAACATCTGTTTTATTCATCACTATAATCTGCAGGCGTAACATAGTGCTTGTTACATGAAATGTATCCAATAAAAATTTTAATAAACGTATGGATTATAACTTATCATTTCATTTAATAATTTGTATTGATTGATGTATTTATCTATTCAATAAATATTTGTGCCAAGCACTGTGCTTGGCAGGGACTACAGTGTCAAACAAGAGACCCTGATGCTGTTATTCATTAGCAGTGACTAGCTTATGAAGCAGGCTTGGGGTATGTGTGTGGTGGGGGGAGGAGCAGAGCATCTACAACACATTTAGAGTTGTCGACCTGAAATGCCTCTCGTATTTTTGAGAGGAGATATCCAAAAGGCAGGCAGACATATGGGTGTGGAGGTCAGCTGAGAGGTTGGTCCTGGAGATATGTACATGGAAATCAGTGTTCAGCAAACAGCTAAATCACTGATGTAAATAAGATCACTGAGTAAGAAGGCAAAAAGGAGGAGAGAAGACTGCTTGAAGATGGAACCTTAAGAAATAACTTCTAAAGCAGGCATTAGTTTTGTCCCTACAAGTGCCCTGAAGACTCTTTGAAAGCCTGTATCGTTTATGGCCTAAATCCTCCAAAATATTTATTAATATAGTCTGAAACACTTATTTAGCATTAAATATCAGACTGAGTTGCTTTATGTATCAGGGTTACACATGTCCACAACCCCCTATCAAAAACCAGATATTACCCCTTCCCCCATGGAAAACCAGATATTATAACAAAAAATTAGAGTTTGTTATCTTGCCACAGCCTCCATTTTATAAACACGCTATGGAACAAATCTGGGAACAGAATTCAAGGCTTCAGCTGTGAAAGGGGTAGGGCTGGAGGGATTATGCTTTTTGGTGCTGATGAATAAATCTTTTAGGCTAATGCTTCTTGATGTCACATTCCAAAACAGTACCAACTGGTGCTGATAAATGACCTTTTAAAAATGAACAGGAAACAGTTTTTCCAGTTTCTTGTTATAACAATCACAAAAATAAACCAGAAGTCATATGTATATGAATGCTATTAGAAAAAAGAGTCTAAGTCTTTTTTTTCCTCATGATACTGGCAAGTTGAATCATTTTAGAATTAAGGGCTTTAATTTATCTTGTTTTACTTTTTATTTGTTGTATAGATCCCATAAAGTAGGCTTAAACTGGATGGGATTCCAAAGAATCTCAAATTTAAAATTATTTTATAGAGGCTATCAGAAAAGTAATAACTCACTTCGAGCTTTGTTTATGAGAAGAATGATATCTTAAAACTTTCATTCTATTATAGCTTTGTCTGTAACTCATTACTTCTTTTTAATGATTCCTTTTTATATCATTCAGAGAGGAAAGAGTACTCCAGTAAGGCAACAATGAGTAAGCTGATTGTAAGCAGAAGAATGTCTGAAGAACAGGAGAAAGAGAAAACACTTCCTGAATCCAAACCCCTGCAGGAGGAGCAGTCTATCTTAAGAATGAAACGCAGGGCCTGTGGGCTTTCAACCTGCTCTTCTCACACAGCAAAATGCACTCCCCAGTTGGGGGAGGCTGGTGATGAGCCAGGTGACATATAAGTCAAGTTATTTGCCTCTTGCAGCCTGACAACTAAGGAAATCCTTATTGGGCTCCCTCTTAGGTGTGTGTTTTTATGTGTGTGTTTACAAGAAAGCCCAGAGAGTAGACAGTGTTTGTGTGTGTAGAGCAATTGGAACATCCGATGCTTCTGTGCAGTGTCCAAATGCTGTGAGAACAGACTGTGCTCACGGTCCTGGTCGACCTAGGTGCAGATTTTCTGTTCCACGGGAGGAGTGGGAAGGAGACTTCCTGGCGAGGGCTTGGAGGCCTATGCAGCTAATTATCACCAAATTGTGATTTTAAAAGTTTTATTACATAAAAATGAGTTAGTCCCTACAAATCAGTTCACTTTTGTCTTAGAAATGCACTAAAGGAATATTTTGGTTCACATACCTACTTGGAGATACAACAAATTCTCTGATATTGGAAAAGCACAGAGTGTCATGTTTTTATTATTTTAGTGTCATTCTCCATTTATTTATTTATTTAAACATTTTGTTTTTGTTTTCTGGAAGACTGGATATGAGCTAACATCTGTTGCCAATCTTCCTCTTTTTTTTCCCCCTCCCCAAAGCCCCAGCACATAGTTGTATATCCTAGTTGTAGGTCATTCTAGTTCCTCTACATGGGACACTGCCACAGCATGGCTTGAGGAGTCGTGTGTAGGTCTGTGCCCAGGATCTGAACCGGCAAATCTCATGCTGCCAAAGCAAAGCATGCAAACTTAACCACTTGGCCATGGGGCCGGCCCCATCATTTATTTTTTCTAAAGTATAATAATTTAAAAATTAATGTCTTCAATTGGGAACAAGAATGGTATTTTTCACGTATGTATCTTTTACAGCTTTAATGTTATAAACTTCATATATCATAAAATCTATCCATTTAAACCATATAATTCAATGGGTTTTAGTATATTCATAGAGTTGTATAACCATCACCACAATTTAATTTCAGAACATTTTCATCACCCCTAAAAAGAATGAAAAATCCATTAGCAGTCTTACTCCCCCTCCTCAACTCCTGGGCAACTACTAACGTGCTTTCTGTCTCTATAGATCTGCCTATTCTGGACATTTCAGATAAATGAATCATACAATATGTGGCCTTTTGTGACTGGCTTCTTTCACTTAGCATAATGTTCTCAAGGTTCATAATGTTGCAGCATGCAACAGTACTTCATTTTTAAAAACAGATGAATAATATTCCATTGCATGGTTATACCACATTTGTTGGCCCATTCATCCACTGATAGACATGGTTGTTTTTGGCTATTATGAATAATGTTGCTATGAACATTCAGGTGCAAGTTTTTGTGTGGACGTATGTTTTTACTTCTCTTGGTTGTATAGCTACAAGCGGAATTGCTGGTTATCTGGCAACTCTATGTTTAACATTTTGAGGAACTGCTGTACCATTTTCCAAAGCGGCTGTACCATTTTGCATTCCTATCAGCAATGTCTGAGGATTCCAATTTCACCATATCCTCATCAACACTGTTTACTGCTTGTCAAGAGTAGGTATTTAAACACGAGAAATTTCAAGCATAAACTTGAAACTAAAGAAATTCAGGACAACTTGAAATCACAACAGACTATGCCAGACAAGGCATTGCCTCTGTGCCCCAATAATGAACATGATAGCAAAGAACCTACTTCAAACACAACTAATAAACTGGTACTAAGCATAAGATAAAGAACCTTATTTAAAATGTAGGTTTTATTAGTGTGAAGATGTAATTAAGCCTGAACTTTATCACCTCTTCTGGAAGAAATCCAGAGCAACAATTATATAAAACTCTTAGTCACACAATGGCATTTAAAAAGCAATGATGCACGGGGCCGGCCCGGAGGCATAGCCGTTGGGTTCATGCGCTCAGCTTCGGCAGCCTGGGGTTCACTGGTTTGGATCCCAGGTGCAAACCTACACACTGCTCATCAAGCCATGCTATGGTGGCATCCCACATACAAAATAGAGGAAGACTGGCAACATATGTTAGCTCAGGGCCAATCTTCCTCACCAAAAAAAAAAAAAAGAGCAATGATGTAAATATTTCAGGAAAATCACCCCAAATTTTTCCACTGAAAAAGAAAGAAGCTGGTACAAAGACTTCGTTAGGGAAACAATCTTTTCAACAAATGGTTCTGGGAGGACTAGATATCCAAATGCAAAAGAATGAATTTGAACCCTTACCTTCTATATATAAAAATTAACACAAAGTGGATCAAAGATCTAAATGTAAGAACTAAAACTATAAAGCTGTCAGAAGAAAGCAGGTGTAAATCTTCATGACGCTGGATTAGCCAATAGTTTCTTAGATATGACACCTATGGCACAAGTAACCATAGGAAAAAATAGATAAATTGGACTTCATCAATATTAAAAACTTTTGTGCATCAAAGGACACTATCAAAAAGGTGAAAAGACAACACACAGAATGGGAGAAAATATCTGATAATGGTCTAGTATTTAGAATTTATAAAGAACTCTTACAACTCAACAGTAAAAAGATAAGCCAATTAAAAAAGGGGCAAAGGATATGAAGAGACATTTTTTCAAAGATGACATTCAAGTGGACAACAAGCACACAAAGAGACGTTCAATATCATCATTAGGAAAATGCAAATCAAAACCACAAGATAACACTTTATACCCACCGCATGGCTATTAATAATAAAAAACAAAAAATGTTATGTTCACAAATTTGTACATGAATGTTCAGAGAAGTGGTATCGGGATAGTTGAAAGACAGAAACAACCATCAACTGATGAATGAGCAAACAAAATATGGTATATCCATACAATAGAATATATTCTACCATCCAAAAAAGTGAAGTACTAATACATGCTATAACATGATAAACCTTGAGAACATTACACTAAGTGAAAGAAGGCAGGCACAAAAGGACAAATATTGTATGATTCCACTTATATGAGGTGTCTAAAACGGGCAAATTCATAGAGACAGAAAGTACATTAGTGGTTGCCAGGACGTAGGAGGAGGGGAGACGGAAAATGATGCTAATGGTTACAGAATTTCTTCTAGGCATAATGAAAATGTTCTGAAATTAGATAGTGGTGATGACTGAAGAACCTTGTGAATATACTAAAAGCCACTGAATTGTACACTTTAAAATGATAAATTTTGTGGTGTGCGAATTATCTCTCAATTTTATACAAGTTTTCATTAGGAGCAATTTTGGTGAATTAACACTAATACAATTAATAACACAGCTAAGACTTACTGAGCATATGCTATGTGTTTAGCCACTGTTCTAAGCACTTTACATAAATCATCTCATCTAATCCTCAAAATAACCCTATGAGGCTGATACTATTTTTATCCCCACCTTATGGATGAAATAGATTTACAGAAGAGATTAACTGTTTTGAAACAGATTTACAGAAGAGATTACTTGTTCTGGATTATTCAGCTAGTAAAAGGAGGTAGTCTAAAGCCAAAGTTTATGCCTTTGTACAGAATCTAAATTTAAAAATTTCAGAGATGTTACAGGAGGAGAAATTCAAACAGAAGAAGGAAATTTATCCCATAGTTTTGAGTTAATAAGAGAGAGGTGTTCAAAAGAAATGTATGAAAGTGAATTAAAGCCTTAATTGACCCTGAACGTTGCGTGGCCCCTCTCTCATTCTAAAAAGCCAATGCAAAGTACACTTTCTTTTAATTAACAGTAGTAAGAAAGGAACTGAAAAAGATTTCTCCTTGAATGTAATGAAAAAAAAAACCCCAGGACTTCTTTAAAAAAATCAAAGCTAAAATTTCCAGTTAAGGAGAAGCAGAAATTAGTACACCCTAAGAGGCAATCTGCTAGTACATCTATCAGGCAATTTAGCAATATACTTCAAAAGTCTTAAAATGTTTATATTTTATGATAACACTTCTAGAAAATTATCCTATAAAATAACCAGTTAATCAAAGATTCATGGAAAATATCATCATTATAGCATTATTCATAATAATTAAAGTTATAGAAAATGATCTAACAATTAAGTCATGGTATATTAATAAGAGTACTGTGTAGTCATAAAATAATATTTTAGAAAAATATTTATTGACAAGGAATAATCCTCATATACATTAAAGTTAAGTTACAAAACAGTATATATTATATAAAGCATGATGTCAAATTTGTAAAATAATGTGTGTTAATACTAGTTACTTCTGGATGACAGTGACAGAATTACGGTTGACTTTATTTTCTGCTCCATACTTTGTAATATTTCAGGTTCCAAAATGAACAAAGATTTTTGTAATAAAAAGTATTATTTCTGGGTCTGCCCTGTGGTGTAGTGGTTAAGTTCAGCGTGCTCCATTTCAGCAGCCCAGGTTCATGGGTTCAGACCCTGGGCACAGACCTACACCACTCATCAAGCCATGCGGAGGTGGTGACCCACATACAAAATAGAGGAAGACTGGCACAGATGTTAGCTCAGGGCCACCTTGCTCGCCAAAGAAAGGTATTATTTCTTAATTTAAAATTTGTAGCTGCTAATGTTTACCTGATGAGATCTTAATATGGATTTTGTAGATTAATGGCTTTAGACTTCTAATTTTAGTCTTTTAATTGGGAATGTTAATTATAACTAAAGCTGCAGGTTTCCGCACATTCGCTAATTTAATCATCATGACAACATTATGAGGTAGACACTATTATTTTACAGATCTGCAAACAGACAGGAGACGTTAGGTAGCTTCCCCAAGGTCACACAATAGGGCTAAAGTGGGGAAGACAGAATTGATTCCAGGTCTGTTTGACTCCAACATACCACTCTGCCTTGATCACAATGGTACAACACATTCCAAGGTACCTTACATATATTGTTTATTTATTATTTTTTAATTTTTTTTCCATTTGGCAGACATATGAAGCTTTATTATAGCACCAAACTGGAAACAAGCTGTTGTCCGTTAACAGAGAAATGGATAAACAAAACATATTACATCCATACAGGAAAACAGTACCCAGCGATAACAAATTACTCACATAAGCAACATTTATGAATCTCAAAATAATTACGCAACAGGAAGGAAATAAAATTTTTTTTAAAAAAAGCATTTAATGATTCCAATCATATAAAACTCTATAAAATACAAATTTTCCGTGAAAGAAAGTAAACCAATAGTTGCCATGAAGGCAGAGAGAGAGATTAAGGGCACAGGCGACTCTGAGAGGTACAGATATGTCCATTATCATGATTTGGATGGCCTCATGAGTGTACACTTACATCAAAGCAATCACATTGTATGGTTTAAATATGTGCAGCTTATAGCACATCAATTACACCTCAGTAAAGCTTTGTAAAAAACGGTTCAAATGTAAGTCTAGATCTCCTACTTTTTCTCATAACCAGAGGTTTAGAAACCCTGCATCAACTCAATCTCTCTCTTCATGCCTCGAGAAGGGCAGCCCTGCAACAGTGGCAGAAAAAAGTGGCAAGGATGATTTCTATCTGGGTCAGTAGGAAGAGCTGCTGGGTCACAAAAACCACATCCCTGGGCTACAGGATCTCCCTTCTGTCTACTCCCATTTTCTTGTCTATGCAGCAATATCCTTGAGATGACCAGTCCTGAGTGAGGCCAGAAGAAACAAAGCTTTGTTGCTCTGACAACAGCCTCAACAACAGAGAGGGCGTAGGCATATAGAGTGTACTACACATTCATCCTGCGTAGCCACAATCACGGGAACATCTTGTGGATGAACCTTTAGAAGAGGTGCATCCTCTCTCTCCTGTCTCCTTCAGTGCATATTAATCAATCACATCCAGTGTTTCTGGACAACTGGTTTCAGCCTGGCCCCTGTAGCCTTATAACCAGAGACATCAAAAAAACCAAACTTGAGACATGAAGACACACAATTCCTTTGCAGTACCTGGGGTACTGCTTCCCCAATAGTGCTTACATTATGTGACATCCCTGGGAACAGGGAACCAAGATCTACTTCTCATGGAAACACTAGAGGTTGTCATAATAACTATACCCTTCTCCACGTGACCTCTGGGCCCACAAAAATCCTGGCATCCATGACATAAATTAGGACCACAAAGACCTGCAGTCTTTCCTAGGCAGCCTTTGGCAGCAATGCAAGTTAGACCACAACTGGACTTTTTAAGCCATAAGCCGCTGGCATTACCCAGGCTGATCTTGGCCAAAACTGGGTCAGGATCATGCCCTAATTAGTCAATAGAGGAGAGAATCAGACCCCACAGAACATTAATAATGTTCTCCAGGGAATGGGAGAGAAAACAGAGACATTTGCCTTCCCTGAGCACACTGGGGTGAGTGATACACACTGTGTGGAACTTCAGGTGGTAGAGGGAAAATGGTTTCTACCACAGAAACTGGCAGGGAAGAACATGCAACAAGGCTCCTAAAAGCTTCCCACAAACCTGGAACTATGGGGAATCTCCCCACTGTGGATGCTCAGATGTATGAGGTTTCACTTCAGGCAGATGACTCCTCACAAAGACTCTCTAGTTCTGTTACACTGAACAAAGAAATACCACGTTCCCTGCAGGTCAAAGGCCTTTCTCCTGTGTGGACTTCCTGTGGCAAAACAAGGTTTAGACCTTTAGATGAAGGCTTTCCCAAGTTTGCAGCACAAAAGGAAGTGTCGCTGGGTTGTGAAGTTTCACACTGAATCACAACAGGCCATTGGCTAAAGATTTTCCCACAGCTGCTGCATTCATGAGGTTATCTGGTGTGAAGTTTTCTGTGTTGAATGATGTGGGAGCTTTGACTAGTTGATTTCCTACATTCCCCACACTCATAAAGCCTTTCTCCTGTGTGAACTCTCCAGTGCTGGAAGAGGTTGGGCTTTTGGCTACAGGATTCTCACACTCATCACACTTATATGGTCTGGCTCCAGTGTGAATTCTCTGGTGTTGATTGAGAGTGGACCTGTGGCTAAAGGATTTCCCACAGCCACCACGCTCATAAGGCCTCTCTCCAGTGTGAATTCGCAGGTGCTGAACAAGTTTGCATTCGTAGCTGAAGGCTTTTCCACATTCACTGCATTTATAAGGCCTTGCTCCACTGCGAATTTTCTGGTGTTGAATGAGGTTGGAGCTTTGGCTAAATGAATTCCCACACTTGCCACACTTATAAGGCCTGGCTCCAGTGTGCACTCTGGTGTTTAACGAGAGACAGCTGTAACTAAAGGATTTCCTACATTCACCACATTCATAGAGCTTCACTCTAGTGTGAATTTGTAGGTGCTGAACAAGTCTGAAGTTGAGCTGAAGGCTTTTCCATATTCACTGCATTTATAAGGCCTTGCTCCAGCATGAATTCTGTAGTGTTGAATGAGGCTGCAGCTTTGGCTAAAGGATTTCCCACATTCACTGCACTGGTGAGACTTTGTTCCTATAACTCTCTGGCAATTACTAAAGATGGAGCTTTGCTTAAAGGGGTTGTCACAGTCGTAACTTTCTCCAGTGTGAACTTGCTGATGCTGAAAAAGTTTATATTTGGAGCTGGCTGATTTCCCATCTTCACTATACTTGTAATGACTTTTTTCACTATGAAAGGCCTTCCCACACTTGAAACTGCCATGTGGCTTTGCCTCTTTGAGAGTGGCCTGATGCTGGACAAGACTCAACAGGGCCAGGAAGTCCTTCCCAACTTCCCCACAAGTACAGCGCTTCCCTGACACATGGATTTTACAGGTTGTCACAAATGAGGCCTTGTCCATGTCCCTTCCGAATGGCTTCTCATCGGTTTGCTTTTGGCGCTAGTGGAGGTTTGGACTGAACCACTGTTTTCCACCTGCCTCACAGGTGTATGATTTCTGCCCAAGACGTGATCCTTGGTACTCAGCCAGGTACAAAATCTCTCCCCCAACCAGGACACTTTTCTCAAAGGGGTGAGTCTTCTGAATGGGTCGACCTTGCTTTGGAGTCTTGCCCAATGACGTTTGTTCCACAGAAACACACTGCACAGAAAAGGCCTCCTCATCCTCCATTCCGTACCAACAACCAAGCGAGGTCACAAGGGCAAAGTTCTCCAGCATCACATCGTGGCAGAGGCATCTAGGAGTCTCATCAAGCAGACCCTACTCCTCCCAGAGGTAGACAACCACGTCTTCAAAGGACACACTGAGCCGGTTCCCTCTGCGTGGCCGCCACCACTGGCCTCGGGGCAGAGTGGGTGGAGGACCCGGGCGCCGCCTCGCAGGGACCTGGAGGCAGAGTCGCTGCAGCCGGAGCTTCAGGCCCACCTCTGCGCCGCCGGGATGACGACCCCCATAACCTTCTTGGGGCAGATCCAAAGCCCCAGACCCTCTGGGAGGGAAACAGACCTGAGAAGAACCAAAACAACTGACAAGAGGGGGGCGCCAGAAGTCCCGCCCCGTTGCAATGGCACATACGGAAGCACCCCTCTCCTGAGCCTTCACTGGCTCAACGCTGACATGGCTCGGCGCAGGATCCTCTGGGCAATGTAGTCCTCACAGGTCCAAAGACCTCGAAGAAAAGCGCCACATTGGAACCTCCTGGAACAAGGGCAGAGCAGCACCGCAGGGGGCGCTGGGAAATGGTATCCTGGCTCCGGGGGCAGCGGAGGGGCGACGTTCCTTCTTAAAGGGGCCGTGTCCAGATCCCTGCGTGGTTGCCTGCAACAGGATCAGGATGGTGCATGTGACTCCGGAACAAAGTCTATTGCTGAGAATGTACTGGACTCACTGCTTGTATCTGAACTTTTCCTTCAGTAACTTTCTTCTTTGTAAGGAAAGTGTTCCACGTCAGCAGGCTCCATCAGCATGGCCGCCACCATCCGGGCCTGCGCACAGAGGGAGGCCGGGAGCGGGCCGGCGGTTCTCATACTGACCCTAGAACGGATCATCTCCGGCGGCACCGCGGCCGAGCCTCAGACTCACCTTTGTACAACGGGGACAACGACTCCTCTGAGTCCTTCTCGGTCTTGTCACCCAGGCCCCGACCCAGTGGTTAGAACTTCTCTCCGGATGATGAACACAGCCAAGCAGCCAAAATGACCGTCCAGAAGAACCATATATTGTTTAAACATTTCTCAAACTTGTTTGATCAAGACAATCACCTGGGCGGTGCTTGTTACAAAAACAGAAATACAGCCATGCGTCGCTTAATGATGGGAATACGTTCTGAGAAATGCGTTGTGAGATTTCGTTGTGCGAACATCATATCGTGTACTTACACAAGCCTAGACAGTAGTGCCTACCACACACCCAGGCTGCATAGTACTAATCTTATGGGACCACCATTGTCTGTGGTCTGTCGTTGACTAAAACGTCCTTATGTGGCACATGGCTGTATGAGAGAGAGAGGGGGTGGTGGTGATTGTTTCCATGGCCCTATCCCAGACTTTCTGAATCAAAACGATCAAGGAGAGGCAGGGCCAAGACCTGAGATTTTTAACAAGCGCCCTAGGTGAATTTACTATCAAGCAAGTTTGGGAAATTCTGTGTTAGCTCATTTGATTAGAAAGAATGAAATGATACCCAATTTTACACAGCAGGAAACAATCTCAGAGAGATTAGGAGACTAGCCCCAAATCAAATAGCTATAATAGTGGCAAAGATGAGAACTATATATTTTAACTGCAACAATTTTAGAATTTAAAATTCATTTGTGGAATAAAAGACCAAGATAAATCCACAAAGACAGGCTCACCAAGCAACCCTGGCACATGCACTGTAACAAATTCTATGGTCATCCTAATTATAACCCTTGTCAGAGTTTTCAGAGTAAACCGTTAATGCCAATGGGCTAATTTGAATTTGGCTTATTTATTTACTTGCAGCAAAATCTGTGTTGTAAGTATAAGCAAGGGCATGTGCTATACAGAGCTAAGGAACAGTCAAGACCAGCACGCGGCAAAATTGCTGCAGTATCTTTCTATTGGCCTATTCCTCTCTTCCCAGACGCTCCCGACATCTAGTCTATGACCCATTATTGCTTACACTTGGCTATTATTAACAGAGAGTTAAGCTGTGACCTCATTCTTGAGGGGATTTATATTATAAAAGGGCTCCTGAATGTGAGGAAAAAAGACTTTCAAGGAATTAAGCTAAAATCAGAGTCCAACAAGAAGTGGAACAGATATTTTTAGAGAGTAGGGGTAGCAATGTCTTAGTTTTCCCTCAAATAATATTGCCAATAATGATTATGAAGTGTAGCTGCACAAACGGGAGCTACAAATATCTGTTTTCTCTATTTTAGGAAAGAGTTCTTAAGGTAAAAATTCACTATCATCTCAGCCCAGACACTTTTGACTTTCCAAAACTACATAAATCATTAACTTTTGGTTTTCAGTTTTAAACCACTGAAACTTAAAGCTGAGATACAACTAAAAATACTTATTGTGAGGGTCCCCCAATTATGAGAATAATGATATTTATTGTAAAATCTATAAATATAGAAAAGTAAAAAAATTAAAATCACTCATAACTGGAGAATTCAGATATGACAACTGCCAATATTTTTGCATTTTCCCTAATAAGAGTAACAATAATATAAAGTAGCTAAAATTTCAGAGCTTCCCATGAGGCAGGTACCTCAGTGCTTGACTTGTATTATATTACTGAATCTTTACAACACTTTGAGGTAGGTACTATTAGCATTTCCATTTTACTATGAGGAAATCTAGGCTCGAAGAGCTTAAATAACTGTCTGTCCCCGCTCCCCCGCCCACCCCCTCCCCCCAATTGGTGGGGCCAGTATTCAAACACAGTTTATGTCCTACTCTAGGACCTGTACTATATAATAATACCCATTGTTCCTTTCCCCCCTCTTTTATATATGCCAACTCCAACCATCCTTTGATGCCACTGGGCCCCACAATCTATTTAATACCACCATCTTTTCATTATTCCTTGCCTGCTTATGTTGTAACTTCCCACCTGGCTCAGCTTTCATGGACAATGATTATAATCATTTCCTTGCACACACACCAATTCCCTTGCCTCTATTTCACTTTGCCATATGCTCTTGGCTAACTCCATCCCTGGTTAGATCCAACTCTGCCTACTCCATGCCAGCACTTGTGCAGCTGAACAAGGTGAAAAATAACCACAGTCATGTTGATCACTCATTCTAAATTCAGAAGTAATAACCTCAAGTGGGATTTTAATAAGGCTACTGGCAATCATATCACACTTCTCCATCCTCAGCCCTCTTACTGTTTTAGAAGACTATTTCTGCAGACCTCAAATACCTTCCCCCTTTTCACTCTCAGCTGATTACCTGGCTTCTTAATTCACTGAGGAAAATAGATAACTTCTACAAGCTCCCACCAGGTAGTGTGCCTTTTCTTGTGCTACTGTGGAGGAACTCTCTGTGCTCCTATGTAAAGCTAAGCTTCCTGTGTTCTTAGACTCTTGTACTTTGTCCTAGAAATTTTTCCCTCTCCTTGCTGCACTGTCAAGTTTTCCTCTCTCATCTGCCAACACATGTACTAGTGTTTCTCCCATCTTAATAAAAATCCTCTCTTGATCTCACTTCCACTTCCATCTACTGCTTCATCTCTCTCCTTCCCTTTATGGCAAACTCCTCAGTGTATATTTTTGTTTCTTCCATTTTCTCTTTTCCCATTTTCAGTGAAACCTATTCTAGCTAGGCTTTCACTTTCATACCACTCCACCAAAACTGTTCTTATAAAGGTCACCGATAACCCTCAGGTTGCCAAATCCAACAGTCAATTCCTAGTCCTCATCTTACTTGATGCCTCATCAGCATTCTTCATGGTCAATTCTTCCCTCCTCTTAAAACACTTCTTCTACTTGTATTTCACAACATGCTACTTTCCTTCTATCCTTTTTAGCTGCTCCTACTCACTTTCTTTTACTGGTTTCCTTCATCTCTCCAACTTCGAAATGCTGGAATACCTCAGGGCTCATCCCTTTGACTTCTTATCCAAACTCACTTTCGCAATCTCATAAAATCTCTTAGCTTTAAACAGCACTAATCTACTTAAGACACTTAAATTTACATTTCCAGTTCAATTCTCTTCCCTACTTGTTTGTGTATCTAACTGCTCACTCAGTATCTCCTTTGGGAATCTAAGAGAAACTCTTGTTCATAAATACCTACTATGTGCCAAGTACTTCTTATTCTGGGCATTTGGTTTATGTCACTGAGCACAAGAGACAAAAATCCCTGTTGTCACAGAACAAGTATTCTAGGGGGAGAGGACAAAAAATAAACAATAAACTTCAAAAATAAGTAAATTACATATAGGATATTGGAGTGTGACAAGTGCTATAGAAAAAAACTGAACAAGGTAAGAGGAATTGAAAAGGCAGCTAAATGGAATGAGACGGGGGCATGTGTGGTGTGAAGATTGCATTTCTTCATTGAGAAGGTGACATTTAAGCAAAAACGGAAGGGATTAGCCAAGGATACGTCTGGACATTGTTTTTCAGACAAAGTGAACATCCAGGGCAAAGGCTCTAGAGTGGGAGAATGTCTGTTGTATCTGAGGGAAAGCAAGGAGGCCAGTGTGGCTGGAATGGAGTGAGCTAAGAAGAGAGTAACACGTGTTTAGGTTAGAGAGGTGATAGTGGTGGGCAGATAATTTTATACTTTATAAAACACTTGAATGTTAAATTTCTTTAAATCAGCTTCAAGTATCTATCTAATTTGGATTTATGAAAAACAGAGTGGCAGTAGATAGCATCTTTATGAAAAGAGCCTTTGGAGAGAGGGTTAGAAATTTATGTTGTGGCTCTTGAGGAGTTGGACAGTCCCCTCCCTGCAATTTGTGCTGACTTTGTAGCAGTCTTTCCTATATTTTCTTGGCAATGTCTACAAATGAGATGGAAAAAAAACCCCACAATCTTGGTGTATCTTTCACCCACTTCGGTGCATCTTGCCTTGGTTTGGTCAGCTAAATAAAAATGTAGCTCTGTATGACTAAATGAATTGAAATAGAGTGTCCTTAACAAAATTTACTAAGCTAGAAAGACATTGTATATCCCTCTATATATGCTATTATAATAGCATTTGTTCTAAGGTAAAGTTGCACACATTATATAACAATAAAGCAATACATTTAAGCATGTTGGCCATTAAGGCAAAAAGGAAAATTATGCTTGACCAAAAAATTTTTGTTTTCTAATGTAATACAGTTTTCTAAAAATATGAAGACATATTATGGTACTTCTAAACACATGTTCAGCAAACTTTTAATTCTGAAGATGCCAAAATTAACTGACTAAAATTACAACGTAGAAGGAACACAACAAACATCATATTCTACTAAAACAAGCAGCATGCTAAAATTATGATAAGAAAAATTCATAAGAAATTTAACTTCTTTTAATAATGTTTCTCCAAGTAAAATTTAAGTGTTTTTCTCATGACAATGATATAGTGTTGTTTTCTTATATATATAGTTTTATCATGGAAGAGCTTGTTTTTAAGTTGTGATGTGTGACTGAAGCAAAGTACTATCCATAGGCTAGAAGGAGGCACAAGTCAGAGCAAGAAGGGCTCTGAATATTAAACTAAAAGTTATGGGACCCACCAAATAATTTTAAGGAGAGTAAAAGGATCAAACTGTTGGTATGAAAAAAAAAAAGAGGTCTAGACTGAAAAGAGAGGAGGCTACTGCAATAATCCAGGGGAGAAATGCTGAGAGCCCAAACTAAGGCAAAGGAAATAAGACCAGAGAACGGTAAATGGAAGAGAAATTAAGGAGGCAGAACAAGCAGTCTTGGTGATGGATTGGATAAAAAGATGAGAGAGCTGGAGATGTCTGAAAACTCCCAACAGACTGAGTGACTTAGGAAAGTGAGGAGGGTTGTGTCATCATAGAGAAAGAGAACACAGGAAAAGAAAAGATTGGATGGGAAAGATGATGAATGCAGTTTAGACATGCTGAGTTTCAGATGCCTGTGGGGATAATACAAAAGTGTTAAGTGTCGAGTAGATAGCAAGATATGTACTTCTAGTGGCCAGCAGAGAATTTGAGGCTAAAGAGAAAAATATCTAAAGAAACACAACCACTTAAGCAGTTGAAATCATAAGTGCCAATACAATCATTCAGGGATTATGTATAAGGCAAGAAGAGCTGAAAAGGGCACTGACATCTAAGGGTCAATAGGAAGAAGAGAAACCACAAAAGAAACTGAGAAGGAATGAATACAGTAGTTAGAACAATACCAGGAAATTTGTGTCACAGAAACCCAGGGAGAAAAGTGTTTCATGGAGGGAGTAGTTCACAGTGGTAAATGCTCCTAAAAGGTGAATTAAGTAGGCAGAAAAAGCAGCCATTGGTCTTGGCAATTTGGAAGTCACTGATAATAATAAAAAGAGAATATTCAGTAGATAGGTGAGAGAGGAAGCAAGACTGATGCACCAAAGAATAAGTGGGATGTAAAGGAAGGAGTATGAATGGCTGAAATCCGGCTGGTAAGAGAACAGCTAGAGAGAAGTGAGATTATGCTAGGGACTTTTCAAGATGCTAAAGACAGGAGACTATTTCGAAGTTTCAAAGAATGAGACAGTAAAGATAAAAAGAATGATGGAACTAGAGGAGGTGGTAGGGAGATTAGTCTTAGTAGGGTGAGGAGCACCACTGGGAGAAAGTTAATTAGGGATTTGTAAAATGCTTTGGAGAATCTAGGTGAAGTTGAAGAACATAAATTAAGCGGCTCCAATCATGTGATTTTCTCCAACTGTTCATAGCAGGCTGGGTTTAATAAGAAGGACAAAGGAGAAAGATAATCGAAAGCAAAATGATAAACCACACAGGACGGGGAAGGAAGAAGATCCAGAAGGAGCTAAGAGTTTCAGAATAATGGAATAATGGGAATTAGAAGCTTTTATGAGGTCAAGAACAGGTGTGTTGGGTATTAGAAAGTCGGGGGATAATTAATAAGTTGTTGCCAGAGAGTGAGATTCTGTAATTTGAGATTTCAGAACTGGTGCAATTCCAGGTAATGGACGTGGGATGTAAACAGGTAAGAATGGTCGCTGGAACTGAGGAGAACTAAAGAACGGTAAGGCTAAAGAAATTTAGTAGAGAATACCACCATAACTTGGAATTCAGTAGAAAACAACATAAACAAGGGAAAATGGTGTTTTAGCTAGATAACCTAATTCTCAATGGAGCATGTTTTTATTGTTTTTAGAGTATGCAATGGGTTAAGAATGACACTGATCTTCCCCAAACCTAGCATAGAATGAAGAACGAGCAGCCAGCATCCAGTTGAAAGAGGCATGTGGAGATGGTTTAAATAAGCTCCATCAATTACTATTAATAAAGTGCATTATTTGCAAAAAATCCAGAAAAATTAATACCAGGTAATAATGAATTTAGGATCTAATAAATCTCCGATTGTTTTCTTTCTTTCTGTTTATACATGAAGATCATGGGTCATTGGGTTGGCTCTGTTTTTCCTTGTTTTGCTGTTCACCGTGATCCGTAGGAATGCAATCAAGATTCTTCTTCTTCTTATCCATGATGAAAAATGAAGATGAAGTATATCATGTGCATAAAGGATGCATTATTTGGTCTGCAATATTAGTGAATTCTTGATTTAGCTAAATGCTTTCTGATACAGTTTAATTGCATTCCAATGAATAATAAAAGTGGAAGCATTATAAGAACCTAAATTGGTTAAATCAAGGGTCGCATAAGAACAATAATAATGAAACAAAGAAAAAAAGCCACATAAACTTTTAACTTGATTAGAAAAATAGCACAGACCTATGGCTAAAATAAGGTAAGGCAAAAGTTAGATTCAACTGAAAGAACACAAAAGGGAAATTCTTTAATGACATTAAGCATAAGAGTAAATAGTTGATCTTATAGGAGGAAGAGAATACAAATGTTTAATGAAAGAAAGTCAAAGGAGAGAACCACTGAGATAGGTGAAGAGAAACCGACATTAATACACATTATTTACAAGTATATGACATGTTAATACTTTGAAGATGCTGATCAAGTTTTTACAACCCCTACTTGAAATCCTAATCTGAAAAAAATGAGCATAAATTATAGGACACAGCATAGACATTTCTGATAACCAAGAGGTGTTTGGCTAAAAAGTACTTCTAAAGAATTCTTTCATTATCCTTTGTTTTTTTGTATACTATCATCATCTGTTTTGTACCTTTTAGAACAAAACCTTTAGAAAAAACAATCTATACCTGCCATTTTCATTTCCTCTTACTTTTCTCTTTAACTGCGACTGCTCTCTCAAACCTGATTTACCAAAGTTCCTAATGACTCATGCTCTCCAACAGCCTCTTCCCAGTTGTCTCCTACTAGACCATTCTAGAACACCCACACTACTGACCAAACATTTCCTGACTTCCATGATACTGCATTCTCATCCTTGGTCAATGGTCTTATTTAAAAAAATCTCTGTAACTAGCTATTCTTGCTTCACTTATCTTTTAAATGTACATTTAAGAAGTGTTTTTAACTTTTTCTTGTTTATACAAATACTGCAGATGAATTAGAAAATTAAAAGAACAAAAAGAAACTATAAAAACTGCTAATTCCAAAAGCCAAGCGTAAATTATTAGTAATTTGGCAAAGATCCATGCAGACTGTATTTTATTATAGTTATATGTAAATAAGAAAAAAATGGGCTGTATTCTTTATATACTTTTTAAAAACCTGCCTAAATGACAGAATTGAAGGGAAAAAAGTTCTACAATAATAGTTAGAGTTCAATACTCCTCTTTCAACAATGGATAGAACAACTACAGAGAAGGTCAATAAGAAACTGGAACACCTGAACAACACTATAAACTAATTAGACCTAACAGACACACAGAACTCTTCACCTAAGAATATCAGCATATACATTCTTCTCAAGTGCACATGGAATGTTCTAGGACAACCACAGAATAATTAAAAAAACAAGTCAATAAATTTAAAGATTGAAATCGCACAAAGTGTTTTTTTCTAACAGTGGAATGAAACTAGAAATAGAAAAAACTGGAAAATTCACAAATATGTGGAAATTAAACATACTCTTAAATAGGTCAAAGAAGCAATCACAAGGGAAATTAGAAAACACTTCGAGAAGAATGGAAATGAAATCACAACATACTAAAACTTATGGGACACAGGAAAAGCACTGCTAACAGGGAAATTTATTGCTGTAAAAATGTACATTAAAAAAGAGGAAACATCTCAAATCAAGAGCCTAATTGTACACATTAAGGTGCCAGAAAAAGAAAAGTAAACTAAACTGAAAGCTGGCATACGAGAGGAAATAATACAGATTAGAGTGGAGACAAAATGGAGAATACAATAACAACAGAGGGGCTGGCTCCGTGGCTGAGTGGTTAAGTTCGCGCACTCCGCTGCGGGGGCCCAGGGTTCGGATCCTGGGCACGGACATGGCACTGCTCGTCAGGCCACGTTGAGGTGGCATCCCACATCCCACAACTAGAAGGACCTGCAACTAGGATATACAACTGTGTGCAGGGGGGGTTTGGGGAGATAAAGCAGAAAAAAAAAAAAAAGAAAAAAAAAGATTGGCATCAGTTGTTAGCTCAGGTGCCAATCCTTAAAAAAAAAAAAAAGATTGGCAACAGTTGTTAGCCCAGGTGCCAATCTTAAAAAAAAAAAAAAGAATAACAATAGAGAAAATCAATGAAACCAGAAGTTGGTTCTTTGGAAAGATCAACAAAATTGATAAAACTTCAGCTAGTTTGACTGTAAAAAAAAAAAAAAAAAAAAAAGAGAAGACTTAAATTACTAAAACCAGAAATGAAACGGTGACATTACCACTGATTTTACAGAAATAAAAAGGATTCTAAGAGAATACAATGGACAACTGTATGCCAACAAATTGGATAACCTAGATTAAATGGACAACTAGAAACAAACAAATTAACAAAATGAACTCAAGAAGAAGTAGAAAACTTGAATAAGCCCAAACAAGTATGGAGATTGAATCAGTAGTCAAAAAGCTGTCCAACAAAGAAAAGTCCAGGACCAGATGGCCTCATTGGTGAATTCTACCAAACATTTAAAGAAGAATTAACACCGGTCCTCCTCAAACTCTTCCAAAAATTGAAGAGAAGGGAATATGTCTGAACTTATCCTAAGAGACCAGCATTACCCTGATAACAAAGCCAGAAAAAGACATTACAAGAAAACCATAGGCCAAAATTCCTTACCAATAACAGTGTAAAAATTCTCAACAAAATACTAGCAATCAGAATTCACCAGCACACTAAAAGGATTACACACCATGACAAAATGGGATTTATCTTTGGAATGCAAGAGTGGTTCAAGATGTGAAAATAAATCAATGCAATATACCACATTAAGAGAAAGAGAAAAAACCCCTACATGATCATCTCAATGGATAAGAAGCATCTGATAAAATCCAACACCCTTTCATGACAAAAAATTCAATAAACTAGGAATAGAAGGGACCTTCCTTAATATTATAAAGGGTAAAAATGTAAAATGAGAGCTAACATTATACTCAATGATGAAGACTGAAAACTTTAACAGTAAGATTAGGAACATGAAAAAGATGCCTGCTTTTGCCATTTCAATTCAACATGTGATGAAAAGTTCTAGCCAGAGCAATTAGGCAAGAAAAAGAAATAAAAAGCACCCAGATAGAAAAGAAATAAGTACAATTATTTCTATTTGTAGAAGATATGATTTTATGTGTAGAAAGTCTTAAGAAATTCACAAAAAACTGTTAAAGCTAATAAATGAATTTATCAAAGTTTCAGAATACAAAATCAACACACAAAAATCAGTTGTATTTCTATACAATAGCAATGAATCATCCCAAAAGGAAATTAAGAAAACCATTCCACTTGCAATAGCATCAATAAGAAAAAAATACTTAGGAATAAATTTAACCAAGAAGGTGTAAAATTTGTACACTGAAAACTACAAAACATTGCTGAAAGAAATTAAAGAAGATTTAAATAAATGGAAAGACATCTTGTATTAATGGATTGGAACACAGTATCATTAAGATGACAATACTACCAAAAGCAATCTATGAATTCAATGCAATCCCTATTACAATTCTGATGGTGATTTCTGTAGAAATAGAAAAACCTATTCCAAAATTCATATGGAATTCAAGAGTCCCCAAATAGCCAAAAGAATCTTGAAAAAGAAGAACTAAGTAGGAGGACGCATACTTTCTGATTTCAAAACTAAATAGCAAGCTACAGTAATCAAGACTATGTGGCACTGGCAAAGGACAGGCATACAGATCAAGAGAATAGAAGAGAGAGTCCTATAAACCTATACATTTATACTCAAATGAATTTCGAAAAGGATGCCAAGAGAATTCAATGGGGAAAGAATAGTCTTTTCAACAATGGCAATGGGACAACTGGAGAGCCACATGCAAAAGGATGAAGTTGCAACCTTTTACCTTACACCATTTACAACAATTAACTCAAAATGGATCAAAGACCTAAACTTAATAGCTAAAGCCATAAAACTCTTAGAAGAAAACAGGGGCAAATTTTCCTGACTTTGGATTTGAAAATGGTTTCTCATCTATGACACCAAAAACACAGGCAACAACAAAAAAACCCCAGATAAATCTGACTTCATCAAAATCAAAAACTTTTGTGCAAAGGACACTATGAAGAGAGTGAAAAGACAATACCCTAGAATGAGAGAAAACTGTAATTTGCCCATTTCAGCTAAGTTATCTAATTTATTGGCATACAATTGTTCATTGTATTCCTTTATAATCCTGTTGAGTTCTTTAAGGTTGGTAGTAATGATTCCTTTCACTTTTTTTTCTAATAATTTGAGTTTTCTCTCACTTTTTTTTTTCTTGGTCAATTTAACTAAAGTTTTTTCAATTTTTGACATCTCTTTTCTTTCTTTCTTTATTGAGGTAATATTGGTTTATAAGAGTATATAAATTTCAGATGTACATCATTGTATTCCAATTTTTGTGTAGACAACATCTTGTTCACCAAGCAAAGACTAATTACCATCTATCACCATAAACATATGCCCTATAACCCCTTTTGTCCTCCTCCCTACCCTCTTCCCGTCTGGTAATCACCAATCTAATCTCAGTATCCATGTGTGTGTTTGTTGTAGTTGTTTTTTTTTTATCTTTTACTTATGAGTGAAACCATATGGTACCTGACTTTCTCCATCTGACTTATTTTGCTTAGCATAATACCCTCAAGGTCTACCAATGTTGTCGCAGTGGCAACATTTCCTCTTTTTTTCTGGCGGAGTAGTATTCCATTGTATATATATACACCGTCGTCTTTATCCATTAATCCACTGATGGACACTTAGGTTGTTTCCAAGTCTTGGCCATTGTGAAAAATGCTGCAATGAACATGGGGTCCACACACCTTTACACATTTTTTTTGTGTGTTCTTTAGATAAATACCCAGAAGTGGAATAAGTGGATCATATGGTAGCTCTATTCTTAAATTTTTGAGGAGTCTCCATACTGTTTCCATAGTGGCTGCATCAGTTTACATTTCCACAAGCACTGTATGAGAGTTCCCTTTTCCCCACATCCTCTCCAACATTTACTATTTCTTGTCTTGTTAACAGAAGCCATTCTGACAGGTGTGAGGTGATATATCATTGTAGTTTTCATTTGCATTTCCCTAATAATTAGTGATGTTGCACATCTTTTCATGTGCCTATTTGCCATCTATATATCTTCTTTGAAAAAATGTCTCTTCAGATGTCATGCCCACTTTTTAATTGGGTTGTTTGCTTCTTTGTTGTTGAGACGTATGAGTTCTTTATATATTTTGGGTATTAATCCCTTATCACATATGTAGTTTACAAATATCTTCTCCCAATTGTTAGGCTGTCTTTTCATTTTGTTGATGGTTTCCTTTGCTGTGTGGAAGCTTTTTAGCTCAGTGTAGTCCCATTTGTTTATTTTTTCTTTTGTTTCCCTTGCCTGGTGAGACATGATATTTGAAAAGATGCTGCCAAGACCGATGTTGAAGAGCATACCCTCTATGCTTTTTTCTAGAAGTTTTATAGTTTCAGGCCTTACATTCAAGTCTTTAATCCATTTTGCATTAATTTTTGTGTACGGTGTAAGATAACAGTCTACTTTCATCCTTTTGCACATGGCTGTCTAGCTTTCCCAACACCATTTATTGAACAGACTTTCCTTTCTCCATTGTATGTTCTTGGCTCCCTTGTCGAACATTAGCTGTCCATAGGTGTGTGAGTTTATTTCTGGTCTCTTGATTCTGTGCCATTGATCTGTGTGTCTATTTTTGTGCCAGTACCATGCTGTTTTGACTACTATAGCTTTGTAGTATATTTTGAAATCAGGGAGTGTGATACCTCTAGCTTTGTTCTTTTTGATTAGGATTGCTTTTGCTACTCGGAGTCTTTGGTTGTTCCATATAAATGTTAGGATTCAATGTTCTATTTTTGTGAAAAATGTAGTTGGGACTTTGATAGGGACTGCACTGAATCTGTAGATTGCTTTAGGAAGTATGGACATTTTAACTATGTTAATTCTTCCAATCCAGGAGCATAGAATATCATTCCATTTCTTTGTGTCTTCTTCAATTTCTTTCAACAACATTTTAATAGTTTTCGGTATCCAGGTTTTACACCACTTCGGTTAAATTTATTCCTAGGTATTTTATTCTTTTTGTTGCAATTGTAAATGGGACTGTATTCTTAATTTCTCTTTCTGCTATTTCGTTGTTAGTGTACAGAAACACAACTGATTTTTGTATGTTGATTTTGTATCCTGTAACTTTACTCTATTCATTTATTAGTTCTAATTATTTTTTGGTGGAGTTTTTAGGGTTTTCTAAATATAAAATTGTGTCATCTGCAAATGATGACAGTTTTACTTCTTCCTTTCCAATTTGAATATCTTTTATTTCTTTTTCTTGCCTAACTGCTCTGGCTAGGACTTCCAGCACTATGTTGAATAAGACTGGTGAAGTGGGCATCCTTGTCCTAATCCTGTTATCAGAGGGATAGCTTTTAGTTTTCCACCATTGAATATGATGCTAGTTGGTGGTGTGTCACAAATGGCCTTTATTATGTTGAGGTACTTTCCTTCTATACCCATTTTCTTCAGAATTTTTATCATAAATGGATGCTGCATCTTGTCAATGGTTTCACTGCATCTATTGAGATGATCACGTGATTTTTATTCTTCATTTTGTTAATGTGGTGTATCACATTGATTGATTTGTGGATGTTGAACCATCCCTGCATCCCTGGAATAAATCCCACTTGATCATGGTGTATGATCTCTTTAATGTTTTGTTTGATTTGCCAGTATTTTGTTGAAGATTTCTGCATCTATGCTCATCAGTGATATCAGCCTATGATTTTCTTTTTTTGTGTTGTCCTTGTCTGGTTTCGGTACCAGGGTAATATTGGCCTCATGGAATGAGTTAGGAAGCTTCCCTGCCTCCTAAATTTTTTGGAAGACCTTGAGAAGGACAGGTATTAAGTCTTCTTTAATTTTCGGTAGAATTCACCAGGGAAGCCATCTGGTCTGGGACTTCCATTTTTTGGAAGGTTTCTGATTACTGTTTCGATCTCCATACTGGAGATTGTTGATTTGGTTTTGGAAAGTTCATGATTCTAAGAATTTATCCATTTCTTCTAGATTATCCAATTTGTTGCCATACAGCTTTTTGTAGTATTCTCTTATAATCCTTTGTATTTTTGAGGTGTCCATTGTAATTTCTCCTCTTTCATTTCTGATTTTATTTGATCTTTCTCCCTTTTTTCTTAGTAAGTGTAGCTAAAGGTTTGTCAATTTTGTCTGTCTTTTCAAAGAACCAGCTCCTAGTTTGACTTTTTCTCGTTTTTTTAGTCTCTATTTCTTTTGTTTCTGCTCTGATTTTTATTATTTCCTTCCTTCTACTGATTTTGGGCTTGGTCTGTTCTTCTTCTTTTAGTGGTTTCCGTAAAGTTTGCAATATACATTTACAAGTAACCTAAGTTCACTTTCAAATGACACCATCCCGCTTCATGGGTAGTGCAAGTAACTTAAGAGTATTCCCAATTCCTCCAACCTGTTCCTTTTAACATTGCTATCATGCATTATTTCACTTATCTATAAGCTATGATCATCCAGTATGTTATTGCTATTATTATTTTTATTATTTTGAATAAACTGTTATGTTACATCTGTTAAGAATTAAGAAAAATAAGTGATTTTATCTTCATTTATTCCATTTCCAACTTTTACTTTCTTCATGTAGATGTGAGTTTTTGATCTGTATCATTTTCCTTCTCTCAGAAGAACTTAACATTTCTTGGAAAGCAGGTGTACTGATGGCAAATTCCCTTAGTTTTTGTTTGTCTGAGAAATTCTTTATTCCTCCTTCACTTTTAAAGGATAATTTCACTGGATACAGAATTATAGATTGGTGAATTTTTTCTCAAAATTTTAAATATTTTACCCTTCTCTCCTCAAGATTGCATGGTTTCTAAAGAGAAGTATAATGTAATTCTTATCCTTGTTTCTCTATAGGTAAGGTTTTTTTAATGTTGTTTTGTTAAATTGAGATATAATTGACATACAACATTATTATAGGTAAGATTTTTTTTCCTCCTCTGGCTTCGTTCAAGATTGTCTTTGATTTTCTGCAGTTTAAATATGATATATCTAGGTGTAGACTTTTTGGTATTTATTCTGCTTGGAATTCTCTGAGCTTTCTGAATCAGTGGTTTGGTGTTGATAATTTTGGGAAATTCTGAGCCATTGGTACTGTAAATACTTCTTCTGTTCTTTCTTCTCCTTCTCATAGTGGCATTATGTCCCTGGTACTCTTTTTGAATTGTCCCACAGTTTTGGATATTGTGGTTTTTTCCAGTCTCTTTTCTTTTTAGTTTGGGAAGTTTCCATTAACATATCTTCAATCTCACTGCTATTTCCTTGGCCCAGGACATTACTCTGATGAGTCTATCAAAGGCATTCTTCATTTCTGTTACACTGTTTTTTATTTACAGCATTTCCTTTTGACTCTAAGAGTCTCCCTATCTCTGCCTACATTACTCATCTGCTATTATACGTTGTGCACAATTTCTGTTAGAGCCCTTAGTATATAAATCAGTTACTTTAAATTTTCGGTCTGATAAGTGCAAAATCTTTGCTGTATTTGAATCTGGTTCTGATGCTTGCTTTGTCTCTTCACTGTGCTTTTTGCCTTTTAGTATGCCATTTGATTTTTTTTGCTGAGAGCCAGATATGATGTACTGAGTAAATGCTACTGAGGTAGACAGGTCTTTAGTGTGAGGTCCTATGTTCATCTGGCTAGCATCAAGCTACATTTACTGCATGCTGTAGTTGTAGGTGTCAGGGGCTAAAATTCCTCTGGTGTCCTTGTTTTTGTCTTCTGTTTTGTTTTCATTTCCCTAGAAACTTCTTACATAAGGTCTGAAAGCTGCAGTTCTTTCAGCTATATTCCCCTGTTATACAGGAGCCCTACTGATGTGTGGTGAGCTGTGGGGAGAGGGGAAGTATTCTATAATCTTATGATTAGGTCTCAGCCTGTTAGTGAGCCTGTCTCCCTGGGTTGTGATCTTCACAAGTACTTTTAGTTTTTTGGGTTTTCTTGTTTTTCCCTCTTAAGTGAGACCGAAAGGCTAGAGGTGGCTGAAGTTGGGTATTTCCATTCCTCCAGGTTGGTTAGACTGTGGTAAAACACCAATGGGTTAGACTTTGGTAAAATAGTTTCCTTTCTCAGCAAGCCTTTGTTAAGGAGAACAGAATGCTCTAGAAGTATTTCAAAATGGTTGCTTTTCTCCTGCCCCTGAGGGAAGAAGGAGAGAATTTTTCTGATCTTCACTGTGAGAACTTGGTGGGGCTCCTCCAGGTAAAATTCATAAAACTATATGGGCCCCTCACGGCTGGGTCTTCACAAGTTTTTCTCTCTCAAGTCAGTTTGTGTTCAGATTCTAAGAATTAGCCAATTACTCTTTAAATATTTCTACCAGATGCTGGCTCCAGTGGTGGTATCTGGGCACCAGTGGTGATTTCTGGACAGTTTCCGCTCCAAGGAGGCTCTACTTCTCCGCATCTGCCTGTCTCCAGTACAGCCTGTGTGCCCTGTGGTCTCAATTCACTGATGGAGCTAAGAAAAGCTGCTGACTTTTAGTTCTTCAGCTTTTTTCTTGCCACGAGGATGGGAGTAACAATGTCCAAGTTCTTTACATGTTGAAGAGGCTAAACCACTTTAAAAAAAAATCTTTTAGTATTTCCCCATGATCTACTTAGACAAATTTTCGAGGAGTGAACTTATTGCATTCAAAGTGAGTAAATATTTTTAAGGTTTTTGATGCATTCTGCCAAGCTTTCCTCCAAAGAAGCTGTACCAAAACAATTTAAATATATTTTACCACCTTATTTTCTTGCTTGTAAACCTTCATTGCTTCCTCATTCATTCAAGATGAAGTCCACCCATTGCCACCAAATGTCTCTAGTGGTTGCATAGGGTCACTGAAATCCTCTGTACAATCTGGCCCTTATTTGTTTTTCAATTTGATCTCTCACTATTCCCCAATGCAATCCTTTGGTTCTAGTGATTGGTGAACTTACTGTCCCTAGAACACGCCATTATCATTCATTTTGTTTTTGTTCAAGTCGTCCCTTAATATTAATAATGCCTTCCCAAGACTTCTCAGTCTTTTTCAACTCAATCTACACTTCTTACTGCTCATCTTGCCCTAGCCCATTTCACCCATTTCATATACATTCATGCACTGCATAATGACGTTTCTGTAAACAACAGCCTGTGTATATGATGGTGGTCCCATAAGATTAGTACCATAAAGAGTAGGTGTGTAGTACACTATACTATGTAGGTTTAAGTACAATCTATGATGTTCACACAATGATGAAATTGCCTAACACATTTCTCAGAACACATCCCTGTCGTTAAGCAATGCATGACGATATAGCTAATGATAAGACAGTACTTCCAGCACACTTTGAAAGGTATCAGGAAGCCAAGAAGTTTTCATAGAACACTTCTGCAAAATAGGGCACAGAGGATGGGACTGTATCTAGTTTATTCAAAGTAAAAAGGGACTAGTTTGGGTAATAAAACTAAGAATTTCTGATATCACTTGGAATAACTAAGAGTTGACAGTTTACGAAATAAAATCATGTAAGCACAGCTTTTGGATTTTTGCTTCTCATTCTGTTTTTTCAGGGCTTTTTAATCAATGGCATCATGACTACATTATATGGCCCTCCTAACTGCTCCAATTTAGTTTCTTTTTTTTGACCCAATTTAAAACATCATAACACCGAAAACTAACACCCTGGATAAATTATTCTATTAATAACATATTTAGTGACATTTAAAAATTTACCTGTTTTTCTTTAGAAAACCCCATATACATAACAACTATTTCTCAGATAAATACATATAAAAGTTTTAACTACACTCATGTCACAAGGACTGAACAGTCTAAATAATAAGTAAATGCAAGGTACAAAGAATGATGATAATTAAAATGAAGAAAAGTTGTTACCAATTCTCAAAAATAGGTTTTTCAGCCCTAATGTTTGATTTTTTTTAAACTTAGAAAACAAAAAACTCACGTTCCATTTGCTCAAACATTACTGAAAAGAGGAAGTCCCGTGGTGTCATATAATATTCTCCTTCATATTCCAGTGAAGAAAACTGCATGAAGCGCTGTTTACGAAGAGACAATTTCCCCATCATCTCACCATAGTCAATATTTTTCTAAAAGGAAAAGAAATTGCAATTTAAGGTTTTTTCAGTACGATTTCCCAAGTTAGCTACTTCTAGAATAATGTTTAAAGAGTAATTTTAGCATTTAGGTCTAACAATCTTCAAACTTTGAAATCATTCATTTAACAAATATTTACTGAGTGCCTAATATGCACTGTTTTAGGCACTGAATAAGACTAACTTGAGGGAACTTACATTCCAGAATGGGAGAAGGACAATTAAGGAATAAAAGTATAAAAGTAAGACAGTGAGAAGTGCCACATAGAAATATAAAGTAGGAGAAGAAAGTGATAAAGAATAATATTTTAGACAGGATAATCGAGGAAAGCCTTTCTAAGGAGGTGACATTTAAAGAGATTAAATGAAGTGCAGCTAGTGAGCCATGGGGCTCTCTGGAGGAAGAACACTCTAAGCAAGAGGTAAAGTGAGAACAAAGACTACGGGATGGGAATAAGCTTGGTGTGTTCAAGGAACAGCATGGCAGAAGATCAGATCAGAGAGACAGGTAGGCAACAAACAGAGCACGTAAAGTTGTGTTTTCATAAAGACAGCATACATCATATCTGCAAAATAGTTCTTTCAGAAATACATTCACATTGTGAGTGAAGAACACGAACAAGAATAGGCAAAATACTGTTAGTGTAAGAGTTTGTATCTCAGACAGTGGGACCTAGATCTTGATTCAAATGCTGATAGAGATAATATCGAAATCTTTATTGTTAGACTTCCGTTGAGCACTTACTATGTGCTAGGCACTGTACTAATTAAATACCTTACATGGATTACTTAGTTAATCCTCACAATAACTGAAAAATAGACACCACCGTAGATATGGAAACTGTAAAGTAAATGGCAGAGCCAGGATAAAAAACCAGGGGTGTCTGACTCAAAGTATTTCAATATTTAACTACCACACTATTCTCCTACCCATGGCTGGGCACTGTGTCCTAGGTAGAGTGGAAGATGACATGCCACTTGACACAGATACCAAGGTCAATATAGTAATCTTGACACAGAATGTGAGTATTATCTGTGAAATTCAACAGCACACTCTCACCCTGGTTTGTTTTCCTTAAGGCACTGCTCTAACTTGGACCACAACATCGTTCCTGGACACACCACCCCCTTTTCACACTTACTACTGACCCTATTATTTACCCTGACACACAAATGATGTTCACTGACTAGAACTGAAATGGGGAAAAGCACAAATTCCAGTTGTTTAAACCTCTCCAAAGTCATCAGCAGCTCCTTTTTGGCTGATCTCAGTTCTCTGACTAGTGTTAATTCTCCCTCCTTAATTGGACAGTTGGTTTCCCTGAGCAGTTAGTTTTCGACCACTTTTGTGTTCTGCACAGAGCCTATTAGAATACTGGACACACATACACAGAATGCTCAGTAATACTGCAGTGATCTGTACGCCTATCTTCTCTAGAACTTGTCTATTCACATCTTTGTTTTTCTTCTTCCTTAAATTATCACTATAAAAACAACTCAAGGGGCATGTTTTAATTACATGAATCCATACGCTTATCCTAGTAATCAGAAAAATAATTTTTATTAATATTTTCTGAAAATTTTATACATGAGGCAGACATATATGTGTGTGTGTGACTATATCAATATCTACAGGCAGTAACAGATATATTATCAGTTTATTTAACATACTGATACTATCTGTAGAAAAATAGTGGTAAACAAGACAAACATTAATTCCTACCAGAATGTGCTGAGGGCTTTGGCAGGGAATTTATAGAAAGTAACTGGATGGGATAGGGAAGGGAGGATAAGAGTCTTCTCAGTAAACGTCACAGCATGAGTCCCAGATATAAGACAGAATACAGTTTATTAGAAGAAATGAAAGAAGCTGAACATGGCCATATTATTAGCTTAGAGAATAGTTATATTTATCATACTAATGTAAATATATAGTCTATTAAGAGATTAATGGGGACCAGCACTGTGGCTTAGTGGTTAAGTTCAGCACACTTCTCCTCAGCCATGCTGTGATGGCAACCCACACACAAAATAGAGGAAGACTGGCACAGAACGCAGGGCTAATTTTCCTCAAGCAAAAAAAAAAAAAAAAAGGAAGATTGGCAAGGGATGTTAACTCAGGGCAAATCTTCCTCAGCAAAAAAAAAAAAAAGATTAACAAAGTAAATAATCTATAAAGAAATACAGTATATTTCCAAATCCTTGGCTCTTTTACACTTCCTAAGATCTAACTTGCTCATGACTGGTTAAAAACGCCTTTTACCGGGTGCAGCCTGGTGCCACAGCAGTTATGTTTGCATGTCCTGCTTTGGTGGCCCAGGGTTCACCAGTTCAGATCCTGGGTGTGGACCCATGCACCGCTTGTGAAGCCATGCTGTGGCAGGCGTCACATATATAAAGTAGAGGAAGATGGGCATGGATGTTAGCTCAGGGCCAGTCTCCCTTAGCAAAAAGAGAAGGACTGGCAGCAGATGTTAGCTCAGGGCTAATCTTCCTCAAAAAAAAAAAAGAAAGAAAGAAAGAAAGAAAAAAATGTTTCTACCAACAACTTAATCCTTTTTGTATAAATAAATACATTCTTCTTTCCAAACTTGGTCCTAACTTACATGGAAAACGACCAAGAAGTAAAAACACAAACCTCCCACTCTCTTACAGCAAGAAATGAAACTATTTTCAAAGAACTCTATTTTTTCTTCTAGGAGATTTAGACCTTAAAAATTTCCCTCTCTCATGGTTACTGTTTTCTATATGCCTGTATGTGTACTTGCATAAGCATACATTTCTGAAGAATCTTGAGAAGAATCAATTATTCTGGGATGTGCCATTTTAAATAATGATTGATTGGGTTGCCATCCCTTCCAGTTTCACAATTTTGTTTAAATAGTCTCCTCAGTAAAGGAGAAAAGGTAGAAGTGGTGAAACTAAAGCTCCCTTTTATGGGTTGATTTCTTCTGAGCTTGAAGCTGGCACATAAATTGTAGACCATAAATTTAGAAAGTCATTCACAAACAAATGACCTCCAAACGTGTCATACCATCATGACTCTCTTTACCAGTAGATGGTGTGGTATAAGACCGTTTTAACAATCCTTCTACCAGCATCCTCACAATTCAACCTGGTATTGTGGCCTTTCATTCCTATTCCACTATCCTCAAATCTTTCAACTCCCATTATCAGCACTAATAATGTCTTTCCTTTTTCTACTCCTTTCTACTACCTCTCACACTGCTTGCCGAGTACACAGCTATCATTTGGAAGTCATCACCACTGTAGACTCTAATCCTACCATTTCCCCTATGGAAGACACAGTGGAAGCCCCCAAATCACAATCTCTTAGTACTAGAGTCTCTCCCTTCATCCTAACCACACACACCCCCATCCCCAACAAGTAAATATTTAACTGAGCACCTACTAATTTGAGGACACTCTAGGAAGAGACAGAAGACATGAATCAAGGGGCAATAGTATAGTCATAAATAACAAAAATAGTAATGTTAATTACACGTGTAGTATATGCAAGGCAGGGTGCTAACATCTTTACATACACGGTCTCACTCAATGTTCACAATACCTCTAATAGTGGACATCATTTTTATCATCCTTATTTTACAAAAGAAGAAACCAAGGCTTGTCAAGTTTAACCAGATTGCCTAGATTAACACAGCAAGTAAATTATTAGCATAGGTAGGATGACAACAATCCCAGTCTCAACCACTATCCTATACTAGCTCCACTAAGAATTATATAAATTAGGAAAATAGAGAAAAGAGTGAGGGTAATGACATTTGATGAAGTTTTCATGAAAAGAGTGGGATTTAAGCTAGGCTCTAGAGAATAACAAAGAAAAGAACTGGAATTAGGGCTAAGTGTTGTCTATTTCCTAAGTCATATGCATTATTTCCCTTATTCAATCAAATTTAAAGTAAGTAGGATATTCTGAATATGTTTCTTTGCTACAAAAAAATATACATAGAAGAAAAAAAAGTATTGTTCTGAAATTGCAAGAATCTTTCTTTTTTAAGATTGGCACCTGCGCTAACATCTGTTGCGAATCTTTTTTTTCCTCTTCTTCTTCTCCCCAAAGCCCTCTGGTACATAGCTGTCTGTTCTAGTTGTGAGTGCCTCTGGTTATGCCATATTGGACACCACCTCAACATAACCTGATGAGCGGCGCCATGTCCACACCCAGGATCCAAACCAGCAAAAACCTGGGCCACCCAAGTGGAGCGCGCGAACTTAACTACTTCACCACGGGGCCGGCCCCCCAGAACCTTTCTAATTCCAAGTTGACGAGCCAACAAATCAGTTTTATTCAGATCACCTTTATCATACAATAGTTGAAGTTTTAAAAGTACATTTTAAAGGACCACTTGTATAATCAAGGTGAACTATATATTTATGCTTGCTTCATAAAATTTGGAAGATTAATTTGCCGTTTTTAATCTTTTATTTATCTGTACGGTTTATTCTTGCCTTACTTCATTTGTATAACCATTATGATCAAATCTCAGACTTAATAGATGCATTTAATTGTCAAGAATTAACAATTCTCCCTCCCCCACTCTTTCTTTCATCTGTGCGCTTTTCCTGCTCACGTGTGCATGCCCTCTTCTTTTCACGTGTTCCTTTCCCTTCCTTCCTTACCTCACATGTCAGGTGGCTTTTTCTGTTCTTACTTCTGTTTTTATACTCCTTGAACTAACCATATTGTTGTGAGTACTCCTTTCTCTTACCTCTACTGTCTCTTTCTCACTTTGGCATATATGTGGCACATCTGTGGTAGGGTGGGCTTGGTAAACTGAGCTAAGGCAAAGACAATGGCTTGTAGACTTCGGTAAGTGCAGTTAGAATATCAGTTTGGATGGAGAGGAGGAGGAGGAACAACAAAGGTCAAAATATTAAAGTTTTGTCTGAGAGTAACCACACAAGGGCAAATGCCTAGCTTAGTCCTGTCACATATCAGGCAGTGAAAAAGTTCACTAATTCATTCTCAAACATTTAAAAACTTGCTATGTGTCATTGTTCTGCGGGTAAATAAATGGATACTATGAGGTCTCCATCTTCAAGGAGCTCACAAAAGGGAGTGCTGAATAGCAAAGAAATAATTAAGAGCACTGGCTCTGAGGTCAGCCTGGGATTCAGATTCCAGTTCTGTCATTTACTACATATGCGATCTTGGACCAGTTACCTCTCTGCACCTCAGCTAACTCACAAAAAATAACAAAACTGGAATCAAATTACCTCGATTTAAATCCCAGCTCTGTCACTTAACCAGGTTACATTATCCTTCTCCTTCAGTTAACTAATCTGTAACTACTTCAAAGGGTCTTTAAAAAAAAGAGCATTCAATGAAATGATACACATAAAGCCCTTACTATAATGCCCAGCACAGACTAAGTGCTATAGAAGGTTAGTTATTACGAACATCGTAATTTCAGCAAATGCTCTAACAGAAACATACAAAAAAATTCTATGAGAAGGCAGTGAGGATCAGTTAACTGCCTTGTTAATTGGAAGATTTAAGAAAGACATTACAGGGCAGGAGATATTTGAACTGAATCGCAAAGGCTGAGCAGGAGTTTGCCAAAACAAGGAACAACAGTAGAGCAAGCTGTACCACAGTCAGTTCTGAGATTTGGACAGCTAGATCCACGATATAGAGGGTCTTTGGAGTATACAACAAAAATGGACAGAAGAGGAGAACAGCAGACATACTACACTAGAAAGACAATTGTGGATACAGACATTTTCTTTTGTTAATTTATACAAGAGCCACCATATATGTAAGACATTGGAACCTAATATGGCCAATTCTATAGGATACCTTGTACCATGATTCAGCACTTACTCTTAATCTACTACCAATCCAATAAATTTGGTTATTTAGTTTCAAAATCCCAGCATATAAAAAACATTAAATTATAAATGCTGGAGTCAAGTACTAACGGCAGAAGGAAGATCTAATAGCCTGACAGTGAGATAGGAGAGAAAAATAATACACAACAGACCTGGCTGCAATAGTCTAGACCAATCAATGCTATCCCGACCAATTACTAGCCTCTAGGTCTATTTATAATGATGATCTTCAGTCACTAAGGAGATGCTAACTATGTAGGGAATATTCTGTTAAAAATCTAGGAAATCATATAATGTAGTTTAACTGTTTTAAATGTAAATCTTGCATAAAAAAAGATGTTTCATTGCTTACAAGGATAATTTCAGTTGTCTGGAAGATTCACTTACATGGCACAACTCACACTCCAATGATGCTGTATAAATTCAGCATTACTGTCTGATTTACTATATATCCAAAGCACTTTGCAGAATGTATGTTATAAAAAAATACCAGGGCTATGTTTATATAAACTGAAAATGATTAGAACTGTGAATAAAAACAGAATGTCTTTCAGAAAAATACTAGTAGACATAGTTTGGGTTTGTCCTAAATACAATTACATGTAAAATAAAATTAGACCACAGGATACAAATCTTTTCGTCTTTCCAATATTGTTAACATACACTTTTAAAAGAACTCACCACTAGTGTACTCTTAGTCATAATGAGGTATCCCTTATAAGAAAAGCATCTATACAAATAACAATTCAGTACACTGACACACAGGTTTGCACATTTCAGGACATCAAGAGAAACGTGACTGTTATCTCCTAAATCAATTCCTTTCAAAGATAAAAAGTATCATAAGGCAAATCATAATTTTAAGTCATTTGTTTAGGATATCAATTCCAGTATAAATGTTGCTATCCATGTCTGAAATCCTTCTAAGTATCAAGGGCTGTTTCAAGGCTATGGGGAGGATATCCGCACTGGAGGAAGTTGGAATCTCCAGATATTAGAGAATCTGTTGCATAAACCAAGTTTTCTTTTTTCCTTTGGATTTTTGGTTTTTACTCTCAATCTATACAATAATCCATTTGAAAATAAAATCTTGGAAGGTCTTTTCTCCACGCTCGTTTCTGTCAAAAAAAAAAAAGGTATAATATACCATCCTGAGAGTTAACTCAATAAAATCAAAGGGTCATTAAAAAAAAAAACCCTAGCAATTGATGAGGAAGGAGTAAGTAAAAGTTCTTAAAACCTCCCTCCCACAACATGCGGAAAAAACAAAACTAAAACCAGAAAGAAGTAAGCACAACCATCTGATGCCAGCTTCCAACCTCCCACTTTACACTTGTTCCTGGAAGGATCTGCTGCATACTGATAATTTGGACCAAACTATAAGACAACACTACGATTGAAATCTAGTTTCTTCTTCCAGACAGAGGAGTGCTGTGTAACGGAACGAGAGGATAAAATTCTGAAATACCTCCTTGATTAGGGCCACCATGTACAGGTGTGTATACTGCACAACTCTAAGGAACACCATCCACATTGTAATCATCATACAATTGTCCAGCAGATGGCTATAAACTGCACTGAGGAAGGGGTATCTTTTTCTAATCTGCATGAAGGTACCATATGTGTGCAAGGGTAATGCTGTCACTGATACCTTCCAATTCATGGGGATTGTGCAGGCCAGAGAAAAATACAGAATGTCACACTGGAAACTCCTATTGCTCACTGCATTCACTAAAGGCTCAAGACTTGCCATATTCTCCTCCCGTGTCCTGTCCAAGTTGGGACTAGCACCAGCAAGTTATGGCTTGGTTGGGCAGAGGAATACTGCATTGATGAGCACACTAACTTAAAACCTATGAACCAGGTATGAGGGCATTTCTCTAAAGAGGCAGGCACCACAAAATGGGGGAACAAAGTGAAAATCAAAGGCCATCCCATGGGATGGGATAAACCCCAACTTCGCAGAACAGGAAAAACTTTCAGAGTAGATCTAGGACACAGACCTGTTCCCAACTACAGTAGTCCACAGCCCAGCTCTTTCTCAAATCCCTCAGGCAGCTGAATGATTGAACAGTTGATATAAACTACTAACACCTTGTTCTTTAGCTAATATTCTAATGCAAAGATAAAAAGAATGCTTAGATCAAGATGGAAATAAGTCAAGGATATATATTCACATTATTTTTGGCAAATAACATGTTTGGCTAGAATGTCTGTTTAACACCTAATGTTGTGCCCAGGCAAATTCTGTGGGAAAAATGAAGGCAAGAGCAATAGGAAACAATTAACAATGAAAATCACGTTCTCAAAGAAAATAGAAAAAAATGATAGAAAACAAAAGAGGCAATAGACATATCATCAGAGAGCATAGATAAGATGTAAGATGACAGAAATATTCGAAAAGAAAGCTGGTTTAGCTAAATAAAAGAAACAGAGGAGAAAAACACCATTATAAAACAAACTTTAAGAAGCAGCAAAGATGAGAATCAACATTGCAGAAAATATATGGACTATCTGAGAGGGCAAAAAGTCTCATAGAAGGCAGAAGAAAAGCACAAAGAAAAGCAATTAAGGAAAAGAATATCCACATGCAGGACAGACACCAAAGATTCAACATGTGTATAACTACTGTGCTTCAGGAAGAGAAAGAGCAAATCAAACATCTATTTCAAAAATACGGTGGAAAAAAAACTTTACTGAAATGAACCAAGACTTGAACGTGCTACTCTATTTGCCACTGCCCTATGCGTATGTACTCTAGGTCTGAATAATCCTAGAAAACCTCAGGGGAGACTGGTCAATTTTAGTCTCTTTCAGAAAATCTAAATAAGGTGGACGTTAGAAAATCTAAATGAGGTTAGAACCGTGATGCCCTTATTGCTGGATTTAACCTCTTAAAGGCTGTTCTCTAAGGAGTTAATACAAAAAAAATGACACAGTAAATGAGTAGATGTGATTTATTTCTAAGATTATTCTTAAAAGACACGCATCACCCTTATATACTATTTGGGGAAATGAAAGCAGTATAAGGGAGATAACACATTCAAGGTATTCAGCTTGAAATGCTGGAGAGGATTTTTCTGCCCCTCCTCACCCCAAATAGTTGATTGCAGTTCAAGAGAACTATTCCAGTAGGAATGGACTAAACAATATTATTCTTAACCCTGACCTGAATAATGAGATTTCATAAGATACTTTTACAAAATCTACTCTGTTGGCCAATGTATACAATTACACATAAATAACCAATGCACTGGCATGAGGCAAGCAGCTGCCTGAGGAACTGACTCCTCAGGAGGAAAAGAGTATGGAATGCAGTGGTAGAGATCAAAGAGCTGCTTAGGGCCTGTTGGTTATGTTACTCTAAACCTACTCGGAGACTGAATTGAGACTCCTGGTAGGCGGAAAGTGATGGGAGTGGGGATAAATTCCTCCTATTACCACAACAATTTGCTTCTTAAACCTGCATCTAAAGCTAAATATATGGAAAGGAAGGGCAGAAGAAATACTGGGATTTGGGGCGATACTGAACATGTGAGAGTCATCCACATGGTTCTGGTTATATATAAAATGCTCCATGGATTTCAAGGATTACTTGTAATGCAGTAAAAAATGTGACAAAGGAATTAAGAGCAATGAGTGATGTGAACTGAATAAAAGAGATCTTTGAAAGCTGATGACTTCTGTTAAAACATTTCACTAGTTTATTGCCTTTAAAGCAACAGGTGCTTCACCATTCTGTCTCTACTTTTTATCCATGAAGTGACAAACTGTAAAAAGTTCTGTGTTCTTTGTTGAACATTCTTTGGTCTCTACGTTTCTCAGGAAGAAAGTGGGAAAAGAAAGGAACTTCCTTACAATGCTTTCAATATGTCCAATATATACACATTGCATTAGACAAAATGTACTAAAACCTTATTCATTTGGGGCCTTTATTTTGGAATTTGTAATAGTCTGGATAAAATGTAATTGCTTTGATGTCTTTGAACTTTCTGTGGTATAACTGAAAGACATCTTTTCTCCTTAAACAAAACTTTACAATTGGAAATTTTCAGTCATTAGAACTTTTCTACTTTGTTGTTAATCAGGGAGATTTTATTGTACGTTGAAATAGACTACTGCCAGACCAAATGAACAATATTCACTGCATAAGCCATGCTTCATGATAAATTCTACAAAATAACAGAATATTAGCCAAGGAGACAAAAGTCATTTCTGGGAAATCTGGAAGCTCTGGAAACTACTCTCTCTGGCTTCTGATTACTGTTTCATCTAGTGATGGCCTAGTCTAGACTTGTTTTCAGGGACTGGAAGGAGGCTAGTGTGGCTTTTCTAACATGAGCATGGTAAAAAGAAATGGCATATGCTTATACATGTTAATTTTTTAAAAAATCATAGAATTCTGTCTGGGGAAGAGTGGCTACTGTCAAGAGATGCTGATGAGTAAGGAAATACACATCCTCTCTTCCAGTAACTGCTTTTTCTTTCCTGATCAGATCACTGAGCAGAATACTCATTTTCCCTTCCATCATAATTACCTTTCAGGAAGGACATGATAACTACATAAATTTTTGTTTATGCTCTAAACAAAAAATTTAAATTAGCTTTCAAGTGACTGAGGAAAAAACAAAAAGACTAGAGCCTTAACTTAAAAATCTCAATACCCTCCTAAAGTTTCATCAATGTCATTCATTGCAACCATATTTAAGTAATGTTTTTCTTAATAAATGATTAAGTTACTTTAGCTTATTTCCCTACACAGGAGAAGGTAAATACTACTTTGTGAACTCTTTCTACAATTATTCAACATCAACTTTTTTAATAAACATTATGTGCCTCCTACCACCAAGCACTGCACAGAGATAAAATGACAAATGAAGAGGCACTCCCCTCTCTAGTGGGTAGGCATAACAGAAGGTGGCTAAGCACTAGAAAGAAGTATGAAAAGAGCAACTAGCAAACATGTACGTCTCACAATGATAAATTTCAAACTGATAATTATTTTTCCAATGTTATCTATCAACCATAATATTTTGACTTCTTACTTTGCAAAATGAGATACACATCAGACTAACAATGTTTCAAGATTATGTAACTAAATTTAAATAGAAAACTAGTAACAGGTCTGGTATCAGTAAATTTATCTGGATTATGACCTCTCTTCTTTGGGCAGCTGAGAAATACAGCAAAGCAGTAATAAGGAACCTTCTGTGATGGAAGCTGTGAGCTAATTTCTGGAACCTTACACACTCTTGCAGCAAGGTCTCCTAGCAACTGAGAACTTCAAGTAAGCCTGGGGAAAGGGCTGCTATCAGAGGGCTGAGTCATAAACAGAGGCCACCACTGGGGATAACACATTTAGGATATTGTATCCCACAACATATGACACAGAGTGGAGCAAAGAAGGGATGGATTAAAGGATTCCTCTCTCCTTCCTCCCATCCCTTCTTGGGGAACAGCTGCAGTCTGTAGCTGCACAAGTATTTTGCAGTTCCGGACTGCAAAAGGCAAGTGATTTATTCATAAATATTTTGCACTGCTTTCCTCCCATGCTCCCACATTCTGTGTGATCTACTCGGACTTCCATATCCCCAATCCCCAGCAAGATTTTCCCTCTATATGCTTCCTCAGTTTACAGGAAACTCATGGTGAGGATGGCTAAAGCTTGTGGCTGAATACTGATGGTAATTTGCCTTTCTACCACCAAGTCCCTTAAGCCCCACACCCTAATCCGACACAACATTTGGTCAAGGACTGGAATTATTATTAAAAAATGGCAACATATTGCTTGCATACAAACAAATTTTATCCAAAACAAAAATAAAACAATTTTTTAAAAAACCTTCAGAAAGTCTAATGAAGGGGCAGATTTGCAATTTCTCATTAAAAATGAAAATTATATTACTATTTAAAAATTCTACTGATACTATTATTTTTTATGAATTAGTCTTTGTACAAAACAGATATTATACTAACTTAAAGTATCAACCTTAGTTTTGTTCATTGCTAAAGTGATTTTCCTAAACCTGACCTGGTCTGCTGGTGTATCCTTAGCCTTCCTCTGAGGAGCTTCAAAAAACCTTTACTAGATACCTTTCCAGAGATGGATTACATACTCACGATGCTTCAGAAAGCAAAGTATGTCATATAGTTGTTGGGTTTTGCCCCTTTGTTCATTTGGCTAACTTACTTGTTAAGAATTAATTCCAGCAGTTACCTCCTCCAGGGGTCCTTCCCAGAGTACCCACTTGGGGTTAAGTATCCTCTTGGTATGAGCTACAGAACCCTGAGTAAACTTTTATGAAAGCCCCAACGACTCTGTACTGGAACTGTCTGTGCCCCACTACAATGAATTCCTCAAGAACAGAAAGTATCTTTTTTCTCTGTAACCCCAGAGCCTATTACATGGTTATTATGGTTAAATGGTTAAAAAAAAGTGTGCCAGGAATAAATGGATCTTTATGAATAGGAATCGAGTCCAAATTTAAAGTGTGATCTTAAAAAACTAATTTATAAATAGATTTCAGTTGGGGCTGGCCCGGTGATGCAGCCGTTAAGTTTGCGCGTTCCACTCTGGCGGCCTGGGTTCACAGGTTCAGATTACGGTGCGGACCTATGCATCACTTATCAAGCCATGTGTGGCAGGCGTCCCACATGAAAAATGGAGGAAGATGGGCATGGCTGTTAGCTCAGGGCCAATCTTCCTCAGCAAAAAGAGGAGGATTGGCGGCAGTTGTTAGCTCAGGGCTAATATTCCTCAAAAAAAAAAAGAAAATTCTGTCCTTGAATCAATATGCAAAAGTTTGTTTTTTGGTGCTTATATATTTTAAATGCTAGTAATAGTTTATTAAAATATTTTTAGATAGCTAGGTATGTACTCCGCCATGTGCAACTGCACTAAAGAAGTATGTACACAAATAGAAATAAAGGCCTTCTGTTTCCTTTTGTTATAACCACAAACTACTGCACACTGTTAATTACTTTAGATTTAAAAAATGCCTTCATAACAAAAGAGGTAAAGCCATTAATAGGTGGTGGCAGTGTTAACTGTACCAAAGGATACTGTCTTATTTTTTTGCTTATTGTAGAGATCATGGAATCTCAGAGGCAGAATGCTCTGAAACTGGACTACACCAGCTGCTTCACACTCTCTTTCTACAAATCTGAATAAACAATCTAAGGGGTTTCATGCTTAACCCATGTTTGGCTTAGGTTTTAAGGGATTTCTTCAGCGTTAGCTTGGAGTTCACTGACATAACTTAATACAATGTCTAAGATAAAATTTTGCTATTAAAATGTATTTGTAGAAAATGAGCAGGGATGAGCCAGACATTTTACCAAGCATTGGCAAAATAGGTAAAGTTTACCAGCAAAGGTACTAAGATGCATGCCATTTGTGTTTCTCGATTTTATATATTAAATCACCAGTAAATAAATACATAGATTAGGCAATACAAAGACACAATACAAAAAGAAAAGTAATACACACATATGACTATATATTTTGGCAAATTATTTTTCAGGCAAAGTTCTGCTCTGTATTTGTGAAGTACAAACGTGGAACAAATCACTTAAGATCTGGCAAAGATTTGCCAAAATCTCCCTTTCTGTTTTTACCTTATTCTTTGGACATATTTCATGATAAGACAGCCATGCCCTCATTTAGTAATTTCTGAGGATACTTTAACAGTGAAGATTTTAAAAGATTCCATAATAGAATTTGCTATACAATGACTGAAAAAATCAAACATTGTTTTTTGTTTGGGTTTTTTTTTTTTCACTTTAAGGTAGCCCCAAGCATAACTAAAGTAAACAAGTGCTAAATAAATAAGTGAAGAAGAATTTGCCACTCTACTACTTCGACGGCCCCTTCTACTAGTACTCACAGTCACTTCTCTCCCTCAACTCCTCCACCAACCTTCTGTGTCTTTTACAAGAGTTGGTGTCAAATGAGGAAACATGAGTTGCTACATCTTAACCTTTGAGCACAGGAAAGTAGTAGTATAAAACACCAGTGAATCATATACTAAGTTAGTAGAACTGTTAGCATTTGTTCAGGCAACAGTGAGGTCTGCACCAAATATGAAGTTCTTCGGGGTATATGTTAAAGAGAAATCTTTATCTTGACCCCTGAGAATCTTAGTATCTTATGAGAAACAAAACCAGTGAAAACTTGCAGTTTATGACAAGTTGTTACAAACATACCTTAAGGGTGGGCATGGACAGATCTAGCACCTGGGTAAACTTGCCCCTTTAAAATTTATTTGGTGATTAACTCCTGTACACTTTATAATCAAGAGAATAACCTTAGTTAAATCTTAGGAAGAGATCGGGGGAAAAAAAGAGGAACAGCTATTTGTAGGCTAGAATAGACAGAGTCCGAAGTTCTGAAACAATTCAGGCAACCCAACCTTCAAACTTGAATTGCTAGTGAAGTCCCAACGAGTAATGATGAATATTCAAAGACTTGGACGGACTTTGTCACTTTGTTTAGTGTAAAATTAGTTTCTAAATATTTATGGCTATTGTTTGGATACTCTTTTAACTTACAAATTTTTAAAACTTTATGTATGTAATATATATTATTACCAGTATTAATAATATTCCTGTGAATTTATAGGTAGACTCCTTATAGGTCGACTCCTGAGAACGTGAATAGCCCAACTCACTTTCAGGATATAGAGTAAAGAGAACAACCTTGAAGAAGCTCCCTTGGACAATGGATGTTTATGATTTACGGAGAGGGATACGATACTAGACAAAGGCTTCTGTTCCGTTTATAACGCTGTAAACAGGATAAGCCAGTGCCAGAGGGCTAACAGAATGTACATTGGGCTAGAAAAGAGAATGTGGACAGTCACAACAGAAGTGAAGAACCGGTGAAAGGGAAGATTAAATACCATAAAGTAAAGGTAAATATCACAAATTATCTGATTGGAGGGGAATATCATCCAAAGGCTAGGAGTAATGCAGTGACATGATCAAAGCAGGGAACTGGAAGATAATTTTAGATATAACATTTGAAACATTTCATAACGTGAAGAAAGATGATTATTAAGAAGCTAGAAGGGACAAGGGATGTAACCTAAAAATTTAAAGCAGAGGCCCTTAACCTCACACTACGTGGTCATACTTCCTGGTGTACGTAACTCCCTGAAATTATATGTGAAAAGGTGTGTATGCACTTTTTGAGAGAGAGTATATAACTTTTATCACATTCTCAAACAGATTCACAACCTATTCAAAGATTAAGAATAAATGACAAAGTAAACATGAGTGATAACAGGGTAAAATACGAGTAAAATAAAATGCTCCAATTTTAAATATTGCTCATATTAGAACAGTGTATATAGTTAATTAACTTTAAATAACTGAGATGAATATCTGACTTAATCCATTTTCAACATATGGCTGTAGAGGTCTCTTAAAAAAAAAGGCTTCCCCGACAGGACTAAGTATAAAACGAGAAATCTATTAATTCCAGGTCCTTTAAAAATGTCTTACATTTTCCACTAGCTAAAGCAGATTAATTAAAATAAAGACTATACAGGGGCCAGCCTGGTGGCGCAGTGGTTAAGTGCACATGTACCACTTGGGGGGCCTGGGGTTCGCCGGTTCAGATCCTGGGTGTGGACATGGCACCGCTTGGCATGCCATGCTGTGGCAGGTATCCCACATATAAAGTGGAGGAAGATGGGCATGGATGTTAGCTCAGGGCCAGTCTTCCTCAGTGAAAAGAGGAGGATTGGCAGCAGTTAGCTCAAGGCTAACCTTCCTTAAATAAAATAAAATAAAAAAATAAAGAATATACAATTGCTGGTAGCCAGAATAAAGCAAAGTACTAAACGACATCACCGCTGTACAAAATTTTCAAATAAAAGCTTGGTCCTAATAAAATCTTATATGTATATCTGCACAATTCTTTCTTTAAAAATTGAGGTATAATTGACATGAAATACGATAATACACAATTCTGATTTTTGTATCACTGTATCTTTTCACTGATGTGGTGCCAAAGCCACTAGGCTTGCCTTCTCCAAACTAGGCACTATTCCATAGAAGGAAGCAGTCACCACACTACGCGTAATAAATACTTACAGCTTTTGGCAGAGAAATAAAGAGAAATATGGATGAGAAGAGATTGGAGAGCAAGGATATAGGGGGAAGAGAAAGTCTCCAAAAGGGCAAGGATGGCTCACTTTCACTATAAAGACCCTATTTGGAACCACCATAATTATTTAACTTCAGAACTATTAACTTTATTTCTATAATATCAAAGAACAGTGCTTTAATACATTAATGTTGTCTTGTAAGGTTTTAAGTTAAATGAAAACCTTCCCACTCAAGATATAACACCCAAAACTTTAACAGTGACTAGTCTTTTCAAGCCATGGTAGAGGGAAGATGGTTTTTACATGCTTTTTTCCTAAATTTTCTAAAATATACAAATATTTCAGGAAGAAAAAACACTAACATAAATAATTTTTAAGAATCAAGAAACAGCCAACAGCTCCAACTCCCTTTCTAATATATTTCAAGGATTTCAATATCCATAATAAAACAGTATTTCTTTAGTGTTTCAAGAAGCAATCTTTTCATGACTGTAATTTAAGGTGAATATGATGATTGCCTAATGGCCAAGTATACTAGTGGAACACAAAGTCCTAATTTAAAAACAAAACAGTAGCAGTGTTAACTAAGTAAGTCAATCACAAATAAAATAAGATTAAAGTTTTTAAAAGAGAAAAGTGTGTCTCTGGCTCAAACTACTGATTGTCCTCTTTCTATTGCAATGGGTTTCTGGTTAAATCCCAGTGTTTCCTTATAATCCATCTTTTCTGGCTTGCCATTAAAGTATCTTAAACATGGTATGTCTGACACTAAGAACTACTAGGAGAGAAGTCTTTCATATTATACTTCCATGTGTGCAGGACTGATAATTAGATGGGCTTTTAGGAGGCTCAGCTGTTCATTGTTTGTCCTTTGCAGTATGCAGTCACAGCGATGGGGAACGCACTGAAGCAACCCATTCAAAGCAGTACTCTACCATAAGAGTAAGCTCCTGACCTGGACTTTGGTCCTGGAGCAATTCCAAGCATTCCAGAACTCCCCAGGACTGTGGGTTTGAAAACCCACATATTAGGGATCTGCTTCTGATTTGAGCTGGTTCTTAACTGGGCAATTATGACCAAATCAAACTGAAAAAAACTTTGTCTTTAAAACACTTGATAGTGTGATTTAATCTCTTGGTATTTACACTGCACACACACACAAACATAGAAATCAACCCATCTATAATTTCTTACTATGTATAATCTTCTAATTGTGTATACTAGCAAATGAGAAGAATGATTTGAGATTCCCAAACAGCAGATTACTAAGTCAATCATATTTTGCTCTGGAATATCTAGAACAATTTGTGGAAAAACACTGTGCTTTCCTATTTGAGGTTCATTTTGCCTAATTTTAAAAATGGTTTGCAGGGCACATAACAGCTAAGCGATGAGAGACTGAGGAAGGAGATGCCTGGAACTGTAATATGTAACAGGAAACACTGAAGGTATAAAGTTTCTAGTACATAACAGATAAATTATACAATATACATGTGGATAAACAAGACTTCATAAGGCCATATTTCTTAATTAACAGTAATCACAACTTTTATTCTACATACCACACATTCAGGGAACTTTCATACATGTCAATGAAAATTTTCTACACAGACCAGGCTGTACTTAAATATATGATTCACTTAAATATATGAGTCATTAAATATTATTTCTATAATAAATATTGAAATTATTTATAATTTAACAATCTTATTTATGGTTAGGTTATTAAGAGAATATATTCTCCACTGGTTTACTTTATCAAATTTTTACCACTTTTTAAACTATAACTTTTAAATTCATATACTACTACTATTGATGGCTTAGGATATTTTTGTGCACTGCTGTAATTCATAAAACTCCAAAATTCAAAGTAACAAAAGCATTAATTTGTATACATTATCTACTAGAACACGTCTTATAGAATAAGAGCAAACAGTAATTTTTTACTCAGGTTCAGCTAAACAAATATAGTTGCAAAAGGAAAGATTAAAAATACACTTCTGCTTTTATATTACAATTTGTTTTTCTTTCTTTCTTGGCCCCCCCAGAAAAGCACCTTCACAGATTTACAGTAGGATATATAAGTACTGTCCTTCCATTATACAAGGAAGGAAAGTAGACAACCTCTCATTCACACAGGACAAATAGCTATGCCAAAAGCACAAATTACATCTAATTACAGGGTATAACTCTGTCATCTTTCTTTTCATTATCTAGCCATTTATACACTTTGATTTTTGACTTCCATTTGAGTTTATTAACATCAAAGCTTTGTCATCACTTATCTGTTTCTAGAGACATTTTCACCTGAGGCAATGAAGTATAAAAACATCTTTACATTCTTGCTTTACTGTTGCAAGAAAGCTTTAGTTTTCATTGGGGTTACAATGTTTCATGGTTATTAAACTTCTGTATGTTGCTGTAAAGTTTACCACCGTTGGCATAACAATTTTACAAGTACTATCATTAAACGCAACGCACTGAAAATACACTCCAATCCAAGTACATTCCAGTAAGTTCTAGCTTTACCCATTGCCAATGTCTTATCAATGTCTTCCCCAGCCGTTCACAAAAATAATCACCACAATACTATGAACGACTTGAAATAAAAGCAAGCAACGTTAATTTCATTTTATAAATTGTTTAGGGCTCTCATAACAAATGAAAATAGCTTCATTGTATTAATTACATTATTGGGGTTTTAAAAATATTTATTGATATGCAATAAAAAAAGAGAGTCCTACATCTAATGAAACTTGCAAATTCACCTCCCAGGTTAATATATTTGTTTGACTGTTTAAACATGATGATACACATTCCTTGCTTTTATTTATTTAAAATCTGCGACCATTTGTTTCAGTCAGGTTGTACTCACAAAATATAAGTTCAAACTTGAATTTAAATATCAAAGAAAATCTTTAACGTTCTCTTAGATTTTTAATAATTTTTAAATTCAATGCCATGATGCAATATATTACTCATGTTAAACTCACAATACTGTCAAAAATCGTAATACTGTTAAAAAAGAGACAATAGATCCAAAATGCAGTCACTTGTACTAAACCTCACACAGCAAACTAAGACTTCATACCTAACTTAACAGCAGTTTCAGCCTCTCCCAGGAGTGAAATTTTAAACCAATATCAGTCTGGAATTTCCTGATCAATACTAGTGAAGTCATCTGCATGACAGACCCCTATTCTTCCCCCAAAGAAATGGAACCTTGTCTGAAATAATCCTTTCTTTTGTTCCCTTGTCCCACTCTCTTCTGCCTATAAAAGCCGTCCATTTTGTGTGGCTTCTTGGAGTTCCTTTCTACTTGCTAGATGGGATGTTGCCCAGATTCATGAATTGTCAAAGTCAATTAGATCTTCAAATTTACTCAGTTGAATTTTTTTTTAACAATACCAAGGTTTCTTAAAAATAATCTGTTAGATAATACTTTGAGCAACACTGGAAAAACCCACCAAAAGAAAGTCATTAGAAGTTTGTGGCAATGAGTCCTATATTCATCACAAGCTCTCATTCTTCATGATCTCTAACATGGCCTACGTTTCTCTGATTTTACCTCCTAATTTTCCAGAGCAGTTCAAATCAGATTCTTTTGGCTTTTTCTTTTTTTTTTTAATAGGAGGAAAGTGTGGAATTGCATCTATAGCCAGAAATAACCATACCCTCTACTTTCATGCCTGTTACAATGGAAGAAGAATCTTTGTTACTATCAAAGACAGTGAATGGAATACAATATTCTGCCATGTTTTCCTTGACAAAAGCCTCAAAATCCAAATTCCAGGTAGGTTATAAAAATAAATAAAACATAAGATTCAAGACTTTTAAGTCAGCCTGGATATTTATTTAGAGAGACCTCTAAAACTTACTTATTAACCCTCAAACGAAGTAGTTTATCTACCATGATTTGACAACAATGACAAAATAGCATCTTCTCCTGACCACTCTTAGCCTGTTCTACCTTTCTTGCTCCTGCCCTGAGCACTGGGAAATAACTTTCTGATCTGAGTGAAACCTTCTCTTTTCATGTTTCTTTGAGAGGCACTTCCACGCCCATGATTTCTCTTTTTCTAAAGACTAAGGTTTTGTCAAGCAATATATCTATCTCAATTTAAGTGATGAAAATGTAGCCAAACTCTCACATTCTCAGGCAATGACAACTAGGTCATGAATGTCACCTGGCCAAAAGGGGTTTTAAGACACCACTGACTCTAAGATGTATCCTGATTTCAGATATGCTAAAATGTTAGAAAAAGAAAAAGTCTCCTAGAATGAATGAAATGTAAGTACAAGAGTGCTGTGATACTCTAATTTCACTTTAATGTTAAGAATTTCTTAAGTTATTTGATATTTTAACAAATTATCTTTAAATATTTGGCAAATGCTATGAATCAGAACATAAAATATAGTTTCTGAGCTTAAAGGCTAATAATGCTGTTAATGAGGCTATATATTAGATACACTCATAAGAAAATGCAAATGCTAATTAATGGCACAAACCAAAATTGAAACAAAATTAAACAAAGGAGATATTAAAGTAGGCTTCATGGAGATCATCTCCATGGATATAATTAGGAAGGTCAGAGGAGGGAATTCCTACTTACTAGCAGGAATTGATAAAACAGAAACTGAAAATTACATGGATGTCAAAAATTTAAAATTATACGCATGAAAAACTAGCTCTGAGAAGAAAGCATCAGAAAGTTTGTAAGACCTAGTGCTGTTTTGTAATACAAGTTTTTAATAGATTAATATTGCTGCAGTCTGCCTTAAACAACACTCAATCATAATCTAAGGCAGGGTACGATTAAAAGGCAAAATATTAGTTTAGAAATACGAATCAAGAAGGTCACTATATGGGATCTAAATACAAAATCACACCTACACACACGTTATCTCTAAGAGATGTTCTCATGTAAGGCATTTATCATGCCTGCAAGATATTTACATGGATCTATCTTAAACGTGTTTTTTCTCTAAGTTCTTTTTACTTAAATAAAAGCAAATAAAAACATCAAGAGACATGAAAACATATTTATAAAACGCTAATAATGATTAGATGAGAAATGATCAAAATTAGACCTGATGACTAAATCACAACCACAATTATACAAGAAAGTAACTCTACTCAGAAAATAATACATTATCTTAATTTACATAATAACTTTCCTCTCAGAAGATCAAGGTGATTCTCCCACACATTGAGTCACATTTTCATAAACCACGAAAGCCTAAGTTTCCTAAAGTATAGTTTTAAAATATGTGCTTTCTGGGGCCAGCCTGGTAGCGTAGCAGTTAAGTTCGCATGTTCTGCTTTGGCAGCCCAAGGTTCACCGGTTCGGATCCTGGGCACAGACATATGCACCACTTATCAAGCCATGCTGTGGCAGGTGTCCCACATATAAAGTAGAGGAGGACGGGCATGGATGTTAGCTCAGGGCCAGTCTTCCTCAGCAAAAAGAGGAGGACTGGTGGCAGGTGTTAGCTCAGGGGCAATCTTCCTCACTAATAAAAAAAAATAAAACTACCAAATGATCCAGCAATCCTACTCCTGGGTATACATCTAAAGGAAATGAGATCAGTATCTTGAAAAGTTACCCCATGTTCATAGCAGTATTATTTGCAGTAGCCAAGATGTAGAAACAACCTGTGTCCATCGATGGACGAATGGACAAAAGAGATGTGATACATATGCCCACACTCATGTGATGGAACATTATTCACCCCTGGAAAAGGAAATCTTGACATTTCCAATAACACGGATGATCCTGGAGAACATTATGCTAAGTGAAATAAGTCAGATACAGAAAGACAAATACTACATGATCTCAATTATATGTGACATTTAAAATAGTCAAACTCATGGAAGAACAGAGTAGAATGATGGTTGCCAGAGGTTGGGGGAAATGGGGAGATGTTGGTCAAAGGATATAAAGTTTCAGTTATGCAGGAAGAATAAGTCCTGGAGATCTAATGTAGAGCATGGTGACTATAATAATACTGTATGTATTGTATAATTGAAATTTGTTAAGAGGGTAGATCTTAAGTATCCACCCCACACACGCACACACACACATTTGGTAACTATGCGAGGTGATGGATATGTTAATTAGCTTGATTATGGTGATCATTTCACAATGTATACATATAACATCAAGTTGTACACTTTAAATATACACAATTTTTATTTGTCAATTATATTTCAATAAAGCTGGAGGATAAATAAAGTAAAAAATCCTTCCAGGAATGCTGCTAAAAATCTGGGAATGGGAGAAACTTACATTCTCCTTTCTTCCTCCCCCGGCATCACTTTCATCAAGTGCTACCTCTACTTAAACCACAGGAACCTTGTGTAACTCTGTCCAAGCATCTGTGAATATCCTAGACTTTACTAAAGCCTGGATAGGAGATGGGGGAGATCAAAAGGTAAAACAGAATTCAGCCTTTCCAATCCTGTCCATCCCTCTCCCTTCCGTTTCTATGCCCAGAGGTCCCTATATGCTCCAATTCTTCTGCTTCTATTATGCAAAGCAGCCTTCCCTCACCTTTAAAGCATGAGCCAGCCACATTCAGGTTCTTAGGGGGCTTACTCTCTACCAGAAACACTTATGTAAACCAAAACCATTCTCTCCCTAGGAGGAATTTTGGCCAGTTTTTTTTTTTTTAAAGATTGCATCTGAGCTAACATCTGTTGCCAATCTTTTTTTTTCTTCTTCTTCTTCTTCTCCCCAAAGTCCCCCCAGTACATAGCTGTATATTCTAGTTGCAGGTCCTTCTAACTGTCCTTGGCCAGTTTTAAGATGCAGATTGTTATATTTGTATCTTCGGTCAGTGCAATCAATATTATACAAAGTGTTCATCAAGCATTTAGTTACATTACCAAAATATAGTGTTTATTAATATAGTCGATTTTTGCCATATGTCAGGATTATTTTCCAAATTTAAAAATAATTGGCTTGCAGTTTACAAGTTGAAGCATCTCAATAATTGGGGAAAAAATGCAATTTATTTTATTTAAATTCTAAAATTAATTTGGGTATTTTAATGTGATTGCTTCAGGACAAAAGCTTGCTGTATAAAGACAAATATAAATGTTAATAGCCACAACTAGAAGGACCCACAACGAAGAATATACAACTATGTGCCAGGGGGCTTTGGGGAGAAAAAGGAAAAAAAATAAAATCTAAAAAATATATATATATAAATGTTAATAATACGAATTAAAAACTAAATCTCATACACAGTAACAGGTGACATGGACCCATCATTAAACTTTTGAGATAAAGGTATACCTATTATTATTACATTATAGGTTTCATCAATGTATTCACCCATTCAATAAGTATTTACCACACCTCCTATGCATGAGACTCTTGTCTAGGCTCTTGGGATACAGCAGAAAAGAGTAAGGTTTCTTAATTACTTATGTTTTCTACTGGGAATATGCTATGACATGTCTCTGTGACTCTAAGTGTGTAACTGAGTATACACTGGACATTTAGTAACTTAGCTGATTCTCAACATTTCTAGATATTGCTTGTCGATTATTTCTATAAATGCCAAACCAAAGTTAGACAAGGTCACTTAGTTATAAAGTGCAGTTCATTCACTCGCTCTTTGGATACTAAACATTTATTGTGTGACTGTGATTGTTTTAGGCACTAAGAATACAGAGATGAAAAAGACAAGCGGCCATTCTGGCAGGGAAAGACAAAAAAAAACAAGCAGACAAAAATAATTTCAGAGAGTGATAAGGTCTAGGAAAGAAAAAAAAATTATTAAATGTTAACAGAGGAAAGAATTCCAAAGATTTATGAATACAAACATAAATAAACATCAAAGGGAATCTAATATCCATGAATCTACATAATAAAGAATTCAGATTTATTCAGAATAAAGAACATTTATACATCATTATGGACTAGGTTATGCAAAATAATTTTACTTAAAAATTTTTTTTAAATGTAGTGGACAAATTTTTCATTAAAAAACAAATGAAAAAAATCTTATTATGAAGTCAGGGAAACGTACAACATCCAATGTCATATATAATTTGGAAATTGATATATAAGGCCAAAAAGTACAAAAATTTAGAGAATTAAATATTCATACAATTAGCAAATGAGTAAGAACAAATAAAATATTATCAATGTTGCCAATTGTGAACTATATTGTTTTTGATGTTTATGTTTCTTTTTTTTTTTTCCAGTTTTAGGTCTTATTACAATCATTTGTAACACCAATGGTTCAGAAAAGCTTTTAGTTTGATCTTACATGCTGTTGAGTTACTTAGTGATATGAAGATTTGTTTGTTTTCATCAGTTTTGGTTTACTAATATATTATTTCTAGCTTATAATAACAAAACACAATAATAGCTATAAAACTTTTATTATTGAAATTCCTGCAGGAAGAAAATAATTTTGCTATTGCAACTCTAAAACTCTCTCACTAACTGCTTTCCCCAATGAAATAACTTTTTAAATTTGTAAGATATCAAGGCTGATTAAGAACGCAGCTATCCCTATAAAGCAGAATGAATTGAAATAATAGAATAATTTTGTTTGTCTTCTCCTTTCTACCACTTCTTATCTGATTTTACTATGCCTCAACCAAATATAATAATGTTGTAAAGGGAATAACAGTAAAATCTTAGAATAGTTTTCAAACATTCTAAAGTGTTTCAGAAGAAGCAGTTTACATAAAACTAACTGATATGCTGACATGCCCTAAAGCAAGTTCCCTAAGGCTGTCTGTAGGAGGCAATACTGTGGTCCAGTTGTAATCACTAAACAGCTTTTGAAACAATACAATTACATTTTACATAAGACTTCTGCAACTCAATCTTTGCAAATTTATCTTCTAAATGTCTTTCAAATTCACCCACTAATTTAGCCATCATCAACTCTCTCCTGAATACTGCAACAGCTCCCTAACTCCAAGTTTCCATCATTCCCTTCACTAAAGTCTCAATACTCTTTCCAAGGTCAAAGCCAAATTTGTGATATAGTAATATACGTAATCCTTTATGCATTAAATAACATGATATGGTGGCGGTTTAATAAATACTCTACTTTCAAAGAAGTGATACTTTGAGACATCTGTAACAACTATAATATAATAGGGAAAAACGAGATTTCTTTTCTATTGATGACAAAGTCAGTTACTGTTACTACTACTACTGTAGCTTGTTGCCTACATTCATAATTGAAAAAATGTTAAATTGTAGGTCAGTGAAAATAAAAATATAACCTTCTACCTAAGTTCATAGACTCCCCGAATTCTATGTCTGGGTTTTTTGGGGTCTATGAGGGTTAAGAACCCCTACAATGGGGGCCAGCCCAGTGGCATAGTGGTTAAGTTCACGTGCTCTTCAGGCCAGGAGTTTGCAGGTTTGGATCCTAGGTTGTAGGAGCTCACCTACACACCACTCAGCAAGCCATGCTGTGGCAGCATCCCACATACAAAATAGAGGAAGACTGGCACAGATGTTAGCTCATCTAACATAAAAAGACAAAAAGAAAGAACCCCTACAATGGCTCCCTGCAGTCCTCAAGATAAAAATTTGTTCATGCGCTTAAGGGGTGCTTCATGATCTGATTCCCTGACACCACTCAGCCCTGGTTTGAGCCTTATCTTTTGTAGCTCACATTCTACTGAGTCAAACTCTTAGCTTCACACCTTTGCAATGCTATTGCCTTTGCCTGCAATATTCTTCCCATTCTGTTTGCTCAGCAAACTCCTAAGCATCCTACAGGTATCAGTTTACCTATCATTGCTTCAGGAAACCAAGGTTGTGTTAGGTGCTCTTTCAGCCTGCTCCTGTAGCACCCAGCACTTACTACCCCATCACAGCATTTACTTCACTGTATTAAAATTGCCCTCCTTAATTAAACCGTAACCACTTGAACTGTGTCTCAAATCCCTACTTCTTGCATACTGCCTTGCACAGAGCAGGCACTTTGATAACTGTGGAAGGTAGAAAGGAAAGAAACAAGGGAAAGTCCAATTTATTTGCTGTTTCATGATCATGAACTCTACCCTTAATCCTGATTGACCCTCACAAATGCAAGCGTTGATCACAATGGGAACCAGAAAGTGTAGGGTTCAAGTGATATAAATTCACAATTTTTACTGGGAAAATCACTTAGTGTGATGAAATGACAAAACCTAAAAATGTGGATTTTATTCTAGGCAGAATGAGGCGCTAACGGTTTCTGAAGAAGGGTACATTATGTGGTTCAAGTGATACTCTTGGGAAGATCAACCTAAGGATCCTAAATGGGAATTAAGAGGTTGAGAAGAGAGGCAGAGAAACCAACGATGAATAATAAATTTAATTGCTTGACACAAGATTAACGAACAAAAATGCTACGAAACATTAGAAGATACATCCTTCCACTTGTGACTATAAATGGTATGAGGATGGGGAGAGTGACTGCACGTATTATCTATGCAGCATCTTAATTTAACACAACAAAAAACACCATTTGTCAATACTGAATTTTAATCCACAAGGCCTGCTTTCCTCCCTTTTGTTGTATCTTGACTGCTCCTTACGTTTTTCATTAGAAAAGTATAATGTAAATCTAACCGAAAAAGAATAAGATACTCCTTTTAATTTTCAAAAAAACTTCACACAAAAAACTTAAATGTCCATAAAGTATTTTAAAAGTAGTACTCTTTTCTCAAATTTGCAAATATTTTATGTGGCAATTTTCTGCTGAACTAGGGAACTTGACCTTTACTTTTAAACACATGTAGGTTTTGGAAGAAACATCTTGTGCTTAGTACTTACAGCCCCCTGAAGCATTAAGGTTTATGATCACGTACTAACGTTCCTTACAATTGATTATAGTATCTAGAAATTATCAACCGGTTAATTTTTATGGCTGACATTTTTATGATTAAAAAACAAGCCACCTGTTCGGACACCTTCCCCAGGCTCGGGAAACGCCCTAGCTGCGGGGCACAACCCGCGCGCGGCGGGGAACTGCACGCACAGCGGGCGCAGCTCGGGGCGCCGCGCGCGGCGGGGAGCGAGGGAGCAGGTCAGCGCCGGAGAAACGAGCCGGGAGCGAGCGCGGCGCGCAGACACGCCCCCGCCCGGCGCCCCCGCCGCGTCGCCGGCGGTCCCAGGGGAGGCTGACTGGCGCTGGCCTCCAGCGTCCCCGCGGGTGCGGGGGTGCGGGGGTGCGGCGAGCGAGGGGCAGCTGTCGGGGGTCTTGAGCGCGCGCCCTCCCCTGGCTCTGAAGGACCGCCGGCTCCCGACCCCTCCCCACACCGGGCGTCTGCGAGGGAAGGAGACTGGCTGGGGCTGGCGGAAAGGGCCGTCCCCTACCTGTGCGAAGACGGTGAGGCTGCCCTCGGGGGCCGCGACAGTAGCGCGGCCGTGGTACCATGCCACTCCTGCTCCTGCCAGGGCCACGCCGGCCACTGCCGCCGCCACGGGCCCGGGACTGGGCAAGGCCCGCCGGCCGGCGGCGACTCCGCGCCGCAGTCTTCCGCCCCAGGCCGCCAGCCGAGAGCCTCTAGCCGCAGCTGCCGCCATCTTTACGGAAGCGCCCCATCGCCGCGCCCCGCGCCGCCGCCGCTTCCCACGACCCGAGCGCTCCCGCGCGGCCGCGCATCTCGCGAGCCCAGGGCGGCTTTCGCCCCGCCTCCCGAGCCTGCGTCCTGTATCCGAAAGTCCGGAGAAGTTCGGAGCGGGGGAGGGGCTCGATTCAGTGCCTGGCTTGTTCCGCAGGACGAACGGGCTAACTCGGAAACGGTGCGAACGCTACCGGAACAGGTCCCCCGGTTGAAGATAGCGTGGACCCCCTATTGTGTAGGAAGGCTCCACCTTTTCCGTAGGGGCCGTGTGTCACCCAGTGGGTCACCGGTGGGCGACCTAAGCACCTCTGATAATTGTGGTAACGTGTGTAGTTTGCCTGTCCGATGGGCAGGATGTTAAGAGTGGAATCTCATCCCTAAAGTAGTTGGGGTGTGGAACTGAAAAAGTCTGCATATTCCTGAAAATTAGATTTGCTCTAAATTCCACAAGCGTACCTGTATTAAAAATTTCTTAAAGCTGTTTGTATCATGTTAGTCGGAAATCTACATAAGCTGCAGATACTTTCTCACAGGCCCTTTAAAAGGATAGCAGTTAATTCGCCCAGCCTCTGGTAAAAAACCCTTGTTAAAAAATGTGTTCCCCTATTTGTCTCACTTTAACAGCTAGGCAAACTTTTTTTTAATTTATTTTTTAATTGTGTTAAAATATACATAATTACCATTTTTAACCATTTTTAAGTGTACGTTTCACTGGCATTAAGTCTGTTAACATAGTGCAACCATCACCACTGTCCATCTCTAGAATTTTTTTTATCTTGCAAAACTGGCAACAGCAAAAAAATAATGTCTTCCTCATCTATCTTGTTCATGCTTCGTAGTCTCATATTCTTGACTGCTCTCTCATTTTTGTTGAATTATATTCTATCCCAGCCTTCTAATTTTGATGAAGTATTTTCTTGTGAACACCCAGATAGAGCCACTCTATTTCAGGTGTCGACAAAAATAATCCATAACCAATCTATAAATGAAAATTTGGGAGAGTTTATTCTGAGCTAAAATCTGAGGACCATGGCCCGGGGCCTTTCTTCCCCGAAGAAAGAAGAAAGGGCACCAAAGAAGTGAGGTGTACAGAGTGGTTATATACCTCAAAACAGGATGTTTCCCATATGATTGAAATGTCCCTCCCACAATAGCCACAAGATTGCCCTGTCAGCACAGGGCTTGATGGACACAGCAGGTAGTGGGTCTGCTCTCTCAGCGGGCAGGTGTAGCAGGAGGCAAGTCTATTGTCTCGAGCTGGGTGGTCACAGGTGAGCCTGGCAATCAGTTCCTAGCCTAAGGAAAATGCTTAATCCTTAAGGAAATGCCAACGTTGGGGCGGGGGTGGGGGTGGGTGGGGGGGGTGGGGAGGGAAGTTGCACCTTTATCTCAAGTGCCTTTGTTCTTGCCATAGGGAATATCTAAAGTAGATATACAATGCATGCTCAACGGCCATGGTCAGGCCCTTTTGGAAAGACCAGGTCAGGGCGAATTAGGTTTACACCAAATGGCTTCCTCATATACTCCAGCATATCCTATTACTTGCCGTTTTTATTTGTCACAGGCAATCGCTATTTGCTGAATGTTGAATTTAAACTCTGTTCTGATAACGTGTTTGATAGTGTCTATTATCCCATCTCATCCCATTGGAACCAAGTCCAATGCAGCAGCCGCCTACCCCGTGTCCCTATCATCAGGGACCCAGGTGTTTTCCCTAGTGTGGGCTTGGAACAGTACCTCAGTCCTGGTTGTTCCATTGGTCGTAAGAAATTATTTAGCTAAGGCAGATGACTTGGCTTTATTTTGTAGCTTCTGATCCTCCATTTTTTGATCTTTCCTTTTCAGAGTAAATTTACTTAGTAAACTTTGTTTGGTCTGCAATGTCCCTAGTCATTAGAAGCTTTACTTGGGCCTGCAGTAACTTAGAGCCAAAGTCAAAGGTGCCAAGAGGCCTGATCGTATAATCACTGCCATCTTCAAGTTTGTAAAACAAACCAAAAAACCAAAAACAAAAACAAGTGCTACACTAAATCCAATTTGACCACTTAATTCCTTGGATCGTTTTGTCATGATCCGCCCTTAGTTGTTGCTCTCTTTTTCGTAGCCAGCTTGTCTAAATTAATCCTCAGTCAGAGCTTCCTCACTTTTCCCCCAGCTGCTGGAACCACTTTCCTGTGCCTTCCCAGGCAGGAGGTAAGTGGATGAGACTCACTGTGCCCGGATTTGTGAGCCAGACCACAGAGTTTGAATCCTGCTCTACCAGGATCATCACTGTGATTTGGGGCAAATTACTTAATCTCTCTGAGTCTGAATTTTCTCAGCTGTAAACAACTCTGTGGTTTGGGGTTGGTGGACTAAACGAGACATTCTGTAGGAAGTGACTAGCCAAATGCCTGGCATGTGGCAGACTCACCGCAGATGTCAGTTTACCTTCTTTAAGATTTTGCTTACTCCTGCCTTCTGATCACAAATGAGCTTGACTGAATGTCCATGATTCCAGATCACTAGCCTGTCTAACCTGAGATTTTCCTGCTCTTGTGTATCTAGCTTGAAGTCATAGACCTCTGGTCTGTTTTTCACATCTGTTAACTCTGGTAGCTCTTGGCGTATGTCCTGCTTTTCTGGATTATTGACATCTAACTTGTTTCTGTCCCCTGGTGATTGCAGGATTTCTAGGATATGATCTGTCATCTTGGATGTCTTGCCCTGTGGCTTATTCTTTTTCTTTTCTTTCTTTCTTTTTTTTTTTTTTTGGTGAAGAAGATTTGCCCTGAGCTAACATCTGTTGCCAATCCTTCTCTTTTTTTGTTTTCTCTTTTTTTCTTCTCTCTTTTGCTAACATCTGTGCCGATCTCCCTCTATTTTGTATGTGGAATGGCTCCATAGCACGCCTGATGAGTGGAGTAGGTCTGTGCTCAGGATCCGAACCCACGAACCCTGGGCCAAGCAGAGTGCTTGGAACTTTAACCACTGGGCCATGGGGCCAGCCCCCATTGTAGCTTATTCCTGATTTCCAGAAACCGTGGTTAAAATGGTAGTGTTATATATATTCATACTGCATAATTCACACAGTTTCTCTACCCATTTAGTGAAACCTCGCGTCTATTACTTATTCATGGCCCCAAGACCCAAATAAGTGCATGTTACTATTAGAGCATTTGGCATATTTAAAAATGTATTTTTCCCTCACTTTGATACCCTCATGGCTGAGCATATCTTATTTTTCTGTTTCTTCATCACCTAGCACAGTGCTCAGCACGTACTAGACATTCAATGAATGAAGAAATGAATAAATAGATGGCACAAATAAAACTCTGGAGTATCAATTTCCATTCTTTGGTCACCAAACATACAGAAATATATTATTACTTCAGTGTAATTTATTTTCCAAGGCAAAAACCTCATTGTAAATTATTTTCTTTTGCTGAAAATCTTTGAAACTACTTGGAAAACTGTGCTTTGTAATCAGTTTTATTGTGTTATGTGCCCGGGTCTCTAAACTCATTAAGATTTAATGTATTCAAACTTTTCTTTTCCAGAGGAAACAAATTCTTTTAATAGAACCAATCTCTAGCCGACTAACCGTTCTAAGAATGAACTCTTCCCTAGCAGCTGCTGACATTTGTCTAAGCACCCTGACTATATTGGTCTTTTTAGGCTCCAGCTTTGTTCATTTCTTCATCACCAGCTGTAGAGAAAGTCCTTGGCTGGGCTTTATTTTCAACCATGCAGTTTATAAGCCAATCTCCAAATAAGGAACTGCTTCTCAAGCTATAAGATCTATGCTGTTTGAAATGGTAACTGGAGAAAAACAGAAACAGTGATCGTTTCATTCTTAATTCTTACTTCACTTAATCATTCTTAGTCCACTTATTAATCATTCTTAGTTCACTTACTCTGTGCTCTTTTTCTCTAGGAAGGTCAAAAGTTATATGGAAGAAAAACTGTTCTGAAGGGGCTTTACTTTCACTGCAGGGACCAAGCCTGCATTTCAAAACAATGCAAGATGGCATTTAACAGTCGTCCCTTACAGAGGAGGAAGAGGGTGGTGGGCTAGAGAGATCAGAAAGGCAGCTAGGGAAGAGAGGAGACTTGATCTGGAATTTAGAAAGTGAGAGCGGTTTGGACAGGTAGAATCCGCCAAGACTGGAGGAACAACAGGGTTGAGAGGACAGGAGAGAACTAGACACGGTGTGTGTTTACATGGCGTGGAGCAGAAGGCCTGGTTTAGGGCTGACCTTGAGTGGCTTGAGGGCCATAAGGGGGTCAGGCAATAATTTCCACCGCTAATGGAACACTTATCAGCTCTCTTGACCCTCTACACGTTTGTCTTTGGAATATTCATGCCTCCTTTCTGGCATCCCCACCCACCTTGCGCCTGATCTCCTCCTCTGCATCTCAGACACTCTACCCAGTGGTTGTCTTCTGCCTGTCAAGATTTTATCCTGGCCTTCCTTGCCCACTATCCCATGGGCTTCTCCAAATTATATTCCTTCCTACTTACAACTAAAACTTTGTTTTTCTCTGGGTTACTGGTCTTGAAAAAGGAGATTGACTACCTTTTCTTATTGAAGACATTCTATTGTATGTCCATTTTAAAAGACTAAGTTTTAACTCAAATGCATCTTTACTCTTAGTATATGTGGGGAAGATAAAAATTGCTATCCTGATTCTGAAAGATTATTTACTGTTATATTACAGAATAATATATATTAAGATTGATTATCCTAGGTGGAGGAGAAAAAAATATGGAGGCTCTCAAAAGATAAATTAAAGAGGTTGGACTCAATCCTATAGTAATGGAGTAAACGACATATGAATGGATGTAATTAAAGAACCATTGCTTGGAATAGACAGAGATTAAACTATATTTATGGTGGATAATTGTGTAGCGGAGGGTATGAATCACTCTCAGAGGCCCTCGATGAGTCAAAAGAATTGCTAATTATGTCTTTTCCGTGCAGTTTGGGGCCTTGGGTAAAAATATCTGGGTATCTTGATTGATACCAGCATGTGTAGAAATAGGTCAAGATTCAATCTTACTGACAGTGAAAAAGCAGTGCCAAGAGTTGCATTTTTAATGTCTTTCAGATCCTTCTCTGCTTCTCATTCTCTTCCTGTCGTTCCCGTTTGCACTCTCATTACTGCGTGCTTTGATGATTGCAGTCGTCTCTTAACACATACTGTTGATTCTAGTCTTTTTCTCCTCTGAAGCATCCCATAGATCTATGTCAGATCAATCTTCCTAAAACATTTCTTTCACCATACTTCCATTAGCAGTGTGATTTAACCTTCCTAAACCTCTGTCTCCTTGTCAGAGAATGAGGAGATTGGTTTCAGTTTATTTTTCCAGTTCTAAAATTCTTATTCTATGCCACTCCAAAGCGGGCTTTTTTCATTCAGCAAACTGTATTGAGTGTGAAATACGTGCCAACCATAGTGCTACACCTTTGAGATGGAAGGGCACATAAGACATGGCTCCCCTCATGGTGCCCTGTTACGGGCAGGGGTCTCCACACCTTGGACTGTGGCCCCTATGCTTAAAGTTTTTATGTATGTTTATTTATTTATTTCTTAAATATATGTATTTACAACTAAACATTAAAAAACATGTAATAAAAATGTTGATGATGAGATAAACATGAAATAGTATTTACAAAATAAAATTTTAATTTTATTATTAAAGGTGCAATGAATGTTTTGCTCTCAAAGTGTTAATATTTTAGTGAGATCAATGTGATTAAATTGCCTTTGTTAATTTGGGCAATCCTGGTTTAAGTTTTATGAGATAGAAATACAAAAGTTTGGCATGGTGTTCAGTTAACTTAGACATTAGTTTTTAATGACTGTCAAAGCTCAAAAAGATATCTCACAAAAATATATTAATTCAAATGGAAGGAGTGAGTGTATTATTAACTGAAGTAATGAAATCATCATATTTGTGTCTTTTTAAGCTTTTTGTTATGAAAAACTTAAAGTATATACAAAATTAGAGAGAATAAAATGATGAAACTTGTGTACATCTAACCTGACTTCAACAGTTACCAACTCATGAGCAATCTTGTTTCATCTGTAGCACCCCCCCAGCCCCCAACTAGATTATGTCGAAGTAATTCTCAAGCTCATATAATTTTATTCTATGTGTTTCATTATTTTTAAAAAGATGAGGACTCATAAGAAAACCCACACCAATTTTTTGGATTTGTATTTCTTAATAATGTTTGTAATCCAACGAACACACAAAACTTCACTGAGGGAAAAAAGTTGCAAAGATTGCATAAAATGCTAGGAAGTTAGGGAGACACCAAGGTAATGGGAAGAAGAAGAGTAACAAGTCTTACTGTCCAAGTGTTGTGGAGCATTTCTGTGTCACGGGGAGAGCTGTCTGTGTTGCAAAGAAGTGCACTTACAAATGGGAGATAGCACAATGTTTGAAGTTGCAAACAAGATATTCTCTGAAAACACATTTATGGAAGAGATTGTATATGTCCAGGAAATTTGATTATTTTCACGTCAGTCATAATGCCTCCACAATTATGTATATCCAACCAAGAAATAAAATTAACACTTTTCTTTCCTTTGTCCTTTTTCAGCTGTAAACCATACATCTCAAGCATATCAAAGATGATGACCAGAGAAGAGTTAAGAAAGATGGTGCATCCAGATGAGCAAGGGGAAGAAGGGGACAAGAACTCAAAAAATCTGATGAAATGCTCCTTGATCCCAAGATTTCAGCAGAAATGTTGAAGTCTGTGATACGTCCTCATGTGCATCAAGACATCCAGAATATCATAGCGTATCTTTGTGCAAAAGACTAAGGCACTAAGTTAGTGCAAAAGCTTCACTATTTTTACTATTAAAAAAAAAAAAAAATTTCAATTTCATTACGCTTTCCTTTCCCCCAGGAGTAGATCTGTTGGCTATCCATCTTTAGGCTGCCACGCCATGTGAACGTGTGGCAGCAGCATTACTGGCCTGAGGTGATTCGTCCAGTGGAGGCCAGCGGGGCTGGAGGCTGGTCACCTAGCAGCAGAATCTCAGTGCCCTTCAGAGGTGTCTTTCTCCAACTGACTGGATTGCCCTGAGGTTGTTTTGTGCTTCAAGGACTCAGAAAAATACACCAAGATGGTCACCATTCAAAGGCTGTCCCAGAGACAATGATGATCATAAGGTGTCGAGAGATGTTGGAGATCTGGCAAGGAGGGTGGGAGCTGAGTGTGACAGACCACTCTCTGATAACTCACACAGGGGACAGATCTGCACCTTGAACACAAGCAGACTGGTGGCTGGGGATGTCGGCGATGTGCTGCCTTCCTGGCTTGCAGGTAGGTGATGCAGCTGCCTTGAGGGCTTCAGTCCGGCTCACTGTGCCTTCCTGACCGTGATGACAGTGACTTCTTCCAGTTGTGAGACCTTCAGCTGCAACCTCTGGGTGTTGGGGGTTGGGAGTGAGGCTTCAGGAAGTGGCAAAGACCAACAGGCCAGGACATTGTTGTTAGAGCTGTGCAGAAGCTGTGTGGCTTTAAGAGCTGGCAGTTCCTGCCATACCATGGGGGACTTCTTCAGAAGTTGAGCCAATACTCTCAAATCTGTGAAGTCAAGTGCAGAGCAACATCTTGTTTGGGAGTGGACTTCGGTATGGGGTGTTGGTATGTGGAAGAGCCAGTCCAGGTGGAGTGATGGGGCTGTTTCTGGGCTGCCTAGGGGGAAGGGGTGACCATGGAAGGTCTGTCTTCAAGGAGACAGCCACAGGGCAGGGTGGCAGGTCTGCCTGTACCACATAGGCCTGCTGAACTTGGACACCAGGGGCAAGTGCCCTATTTGTCGTTACACTTTGGAGGTCCCTTTGGCCTCCTGGGGAGCTTGAGACATTTTGTAGGGCTGGGCCTGCTGAGTGGGCTGGGAAGGCTGCTCCTCTTCAGTAGGGGGGCCCGAGCAGGAGCCCTGTCCAGAACCAGGAGGGCAAGTGAACTGAAGCACCAAGAAACTGAGAGTGTGAGCGCTGAGCCTGAGCATGGAAGCTTCAGAGGCCACCACGCCTGTTGCCAGTTGTCGGGGTAATAGTGAGGACAGGAGCTTCCTACCAGGGGCAGGTGCTGCTGCAGCAACTTCTTCCCTGAGCATGGCAGGCCTGCTGGCCAGTGGCGTTTTCGGGCCATTGGCTGCTCTCTGCTGCTCACACTCAGCTGTCCCGCGTAGATGAGCTGTGATTCCACGTCCCGGGCATGGGGCGTGGTGAAGACAGTAGGCAGCTTGCATGACTGCACTTCTGACTGCACAGCCTGAAATGCCACCATGATATTTGTATTACAGTTTCATCTAGCAGCTGGGCGAATTCTTTGTTGGAGCTTGGCTCCTGAAATCTCCAACTTCCTTGATGTTGTTCACCTGTTCTTTCAAACTAATTGGGTTTGAAACTCATCAAAAATGTTCATTTCAAAGATTTTCAGATGAGTTAGAATATTTGGTGCTCAGGTTTTGTAAGTGTGCAGATATAAGAGTTTTTCTAGGTCACACTTACATCATTTTGGGCTAAGAAACCACACAGTCATGCAAATATTGGTTTTCGAAATGTACTCTCCAAGCACAAGTTTCTTTCAACAAGCAATTACTTTCTTAGTCGTTGTTAAAAACATCACTTTTGCCTTTAAGAGATAGATTAATATGTTTTTTATATTTATATTTAAATAATATATTTTTTTATATTACTAATACGACTTGTCGTAGAAGTGGGCAACAAATATATAGAGCATGTTGTTTTGTAAAAGAAAGATGTGCAACCCAACCTTCCGTGGGACAGTTGCTTCAGTGACTTTGCTACGAGTTGACTAGCAAACTATTGTGCGGTCCAAAGAGTTTTGTGGCCACATTCTATCTCATTTTAGAGTATTGGAAAGATTCTACAATATATTAAACATCTTATTCTTGTGAGATTAAGCATTGGTGTTTTCTCAATCTCAGCACTATTGACACGTTGGGCCAGACAATTCTTTGTTGTGGGGCTGTCCTGCGCACTGAAGAATGTTTAGCAGCGTCCCTGGCTGCTCCCCGCCAGCACGCCCTCCCCACCCCAATCACTTGTGAAAAGCAAGAATGTCTCCAGACATTGCCAAGTACCCTCCAGGGGGCAAAATCTCCCGCAGTTGAGAACCACTGCTCTAGGATGCCAGCTCCAGGAGGTGGGGAATTTTGCCTGTTTTGTGCACCCTTACATCCCTGGTGCCTAGAACAATGCCCAGCACGTAGCAGGCTTTCAATAACTACTTATTAAATAAATGATTGAATGAATAGAAACTTAGTTGTTTTTATTATGATGGGAAAAACAGAGATTTTCTCAAAGGGTTTTTGGGCTTTTGTCTTTGTGGTTAAGTAACAAATCTCCAAAGGACCTCATGAACACTTATCTTTAAGTTTAGTAAAATATTGTCAAGTACTGGATGGAATATTGCTGAAAACATTTATTTGTAGAGGCTTATCTTCATGTTCTGGACGCTTAGTTTTGAATTCTTATCATGGCTCCATACCATTAATAACTAATATCTCAAGGCATAATATACATTGAGGTTTAGGTTCATCATTAATGACAGTGGATATAAATCCATTTTTCAGATAACCTTCTTGATAATGTTGGTTTTTTTACTGACTTTGTCCGATTAGATAGTTGTTCTCCTCTCATAAGAAAGTTGGAGAGAAGAGCCTTACTATTTTTTCTTGTCACTGGTATTTCAGTATTATCTTCTATTTGCAGTGCTGTTGCAGGAGTCTTTTAAAGCCAGTTATCCATTATCATCAGACTTATTTTCATTAGTGCTAGATACTATTACCGGTAAATCCACCTTCTTGGATGCATGGAAACTGCAGCACTTGACAGTGTACTGAAAGATGATGATAAACTGACGACGTCTAGCACAGCTCCTTCAGGTCGTCGAACTCTTATGCTTTTGTTAAGATACTTCACATATTGTGATATGAGGCCATCTTACATAGGAAATAGGTATTTTTGTTTTTGTTGGATTAAAATAAAACAACACATAGAAGTTTTAATATTTTGTTTCTATGTCGTCTGTGGTTTGTACTCTCACCTTTGAGAAGCACAGATCTGGTGCATTTTGGATCAAATCCAATCTCCCAGCTGAGCATTCTCAGTTGTGGCAAAAATAATGTTATAAATCCACCAAATCCCATTTTATTTTCTTCTTCTGGGGCACACAGGAAGTTGCATTTCCCTGCTTCCCTTGCAGTGAGGTATAGTCATGTCATCACATCTGGCCAACAGTATGTAAGGAGCATTGAGAGTTGACTTGCATCCATGCTGAGCCAAGGTAGTTAAGAGCCAGTGTACCTTCCTGCATGCTTGGCACGGGTCATCTTCTGCAGTGATCTTGGAAGGCATGAATTCCAGAGAGGATAGCTAAGAGAGAATTCCCTGCTGAAGCAGACCTACAGAAGAGAAACACACAATCAACGTTTGACTTTGACTTTTTTGTGTTAAGCAACCTAGACATTGTGTTGAGTGTTATTTACAGTAGCTAACATGAATTACCCTGCCTGATACACAAGTTATCTGCTAATATTCCCTATCTAAGTTCTCCAGTCTAGCTCTCAGATACTTACTGTCTTTCATCGACATCATTCTGAAGAATGTTGTACAGCAAGATGAAACTCACTGTTATATTAAAAGACTGTTGTTGAAGTTGTAGCCTACTGAGTCATTTTGTATCCTCTGATGAGGCCCCAGAGGGGAAATGTCTCTTAGTTCTAGTAATAATTAAAAACCCCTCACCTGTGTACCTGGTCTGCTCTTTTCTCAAGGACACTCAGCATCTGGTAACTGATTATTTTTTCTTTGGTGCCAACTTTGCAGCTTGTGTCTAGTAACTGTATAATATACATTATTCTGATATACATTATTCATGTTTGTTGATATACATTATTCTGATTTCCTACCTTTATTTTTCTGTGTCTTTGTACTTTCTTGCTAAAAAATAAAAATAAATCCATTTTAATGTTTCTTTAAATGCCTCAAATAAAGAAGTTGATATGCATTAAAAACATGTAGACTTTTACTGTTACCTGTTTTCTCATATTTTTAAGTTAGAATATAAACTCCTTGAGAGTTTGTAACATGGCTTCTAGATTTTTGGTATCTCTCCCAATAACATTTAATAAATATTTATTAGTTGATTGATTAATAAAGAAGTTAGTATATGTGTTGATTTAAAAGTGTTAAATTTAAAATGAAATTAGATGAGACAAATGGAACAGAAGTTAGGAAGACATTATAACAGTAAACAATTAGAGATCAGACACAAACTGTAGGTGTATTTATATGGTGCACGTCTTTTGTTATATATATGCTTTTATATATTTCAGTTCAAATGATCTCAGTGTGTATTGCAACCTTTTTGTAGGCAATATTTCATTTCACATTCAACTGTAGATATGAAATAACTCATTATTTAGGCGGAAATATAGTGTTTACAAATTTCATTAAAAATCTTTTAATGAAGTACAAGGAGATAAGTAGGGATACAGCACACAGGACATTTTGGATTAATATAAGAATTGTTTAAAGATATTTTTCCCTAGTGCAAATATCAAAATTATCTTGGCTGCAGAGAAATAGATACTGAAACGCTGCATTGTGAGTTTTTCAAAGATGACGGAAATGATGAATTACACATCACTGTGAGCGAAGATAGGGCGCTGGCAGTAGTGGTATCTGCCAACATCAGGTGGGAAGGCTGCTGCGCCGGACTAAAGTAGAGGCCCACTAGCACAGACAGAAGGTGCTGTGGACTATTTCCATACTTCCCCGGATGTCTGTGATGTTCCCCTGGGACAGGCTTTGAGAAATCACTATGGCTCTGGGTCCTTTTTGACTGGTAACTCCTCAAAGAGCTGTCTGCAGCTTTGGAAAGATATGCTATGTTTGAAAGCATGGTTTTTATGGGTGAACTGCCAGAAAACAAATATATAGGACTGTGATTATGGCTGTGTATGTGTGTGTGTGTGTGTGTGTGTGTGTAACATTTGCTTATTTGTGACCAAATGTTTGAATTTGTATAAAGTATCTTTTTGTATATGATAATATGAGGTGTCCAGAGGGTACAAAATTCAGAAATAAGTAAAGTATTACTTACCCATATATAATATGGTATATAAAGTATTAAATGGTATAGTATAGATCTGAAGCATTCTTGGAAAAACAGAGGTGTCCCTTTGTGAAAATTCCGCAGTCTTCTCTCTCTGTGAGGCCTCCTCAAATCCTAAATCCTTCCTCTGGCATGTGTGAGGCTCTTCAAAATACTCTCCTCAGAGATCAAAATTCTAAATTTCAGATTGGGTTAAATACATTTTATAATTCATCCTGCAGCTGTTGGAGCTCTAATGGAGTAAAATGAGAATTGCTTTTTAGGGCATATTTCTCAACAGAGCAGTTTTGAAAATGAAACCAAATCTTCATGCTCCACTTGACATTGGAATTTGAAGTTATTTTTACAGGCTCCACTGCAGTTTCACTATGTGAAACATTAAAAACATATTAGAATATAATAAGTTAATAATTAAAACAATTTTCTCCCAACATCTTGTTCAGTAAATAAAAAACAGGAATACAAATTATATCTTGCTATCACCTTCATGCTTTTTCATATTTATGCTTGAACCCAATAACACATTTTCTTGTGTGAAATGTTTCCTCCCTTTTAATTATAGCCAGATTTGCTGCCTCGGCAGGTAGAGCTTTTATTAACTTGAAAGTATGTTTGGTTTAAGTAGAGAATGTGGGAGCAAACCCTTGAAGGAAAATCACGTTTTCTCTGAAATGCAGTGTGGTATCTAAATATAGCCTCGACGAAGTCCCTAGAACATTGAGGTACTGGAAAATTTTCAGGTCTCCCTACCCTCCTGGGGCCAGTTCTGCTTTGTATTTTACAAAGTAATGACTGTATGAAACCACTGAAGCTTAACAGAAAAAAAAGCTTCAAATTCATAGTGAAGCCCACCAAAGAAACAAGCCGAACAAAAGCAAGAGCAAAGGACGGGACTGCGTCCATCTTCTTTTTTGTCTCTGACTTGAAAGGCCTTTGACCCTGGCACTAGTGTGAAGCGGATCACTTTTGTTTGGTCCTGCTCTCCTTCCTTCTTCCATTACACTCCCTGCAAGCAGCCCGTGCCCCATTCCCGGAGGGCCCTGCCCAGCTAACTGCCAGCCAATGCCTGGTAAAGCACATGAGAAAGGCTCCTTTCAGAAAAGGGGGAATTGCCGTCCCTCATCTCAGCCCACTATGAGGAATCAGGCTCAAACTACAGCTTAAGGATGGAAGGATTTGGGTTCCTTTACAGTGAAGACTGTTAAATATCAGTTCCATAGTAATTCCGGAAGTCTTTTAAGATGAGAGAATTTCTCATATGTCTGAGACACTTAAATCTTAACGCTAATCTGGGAGGCGAAAGAGCAAATTCTGGGTAATCTTATCATGGTTACATGTTAGGGTTTTTTATATACAACAAATTATTTGAGGGCTGATCATTACTCTTTTGTGAAATTCTGAAGAGCTGGTGAATCCCAGATTTGGAGCAACTAGTAGAAAACTCTCATTTTATATACTTAAACAAATAGTAATGAAAAATAAAAACAAAAACCCTGACAAAATTAATGGCTTGCCCAAAGTTATATCTCAAGATAACGGTGGAGTCAAGAATAGAAACTCCATGTTTTCTAGTCTCAGTTGAGCACCCTTTCCACAATATACTACTTCTCAAATTTAAAGTACAATTAATGAGTTAACTGATGAGCTTTTTACAAACAATTTAAATATCCCGTAAATTGTAATATCAGCTGAAGACCAGCCTATTATCATCTTTCTAACCAGCACGAATATTTACTGGAATCAGTGTGGACAATTCCGAATAGTTTAGATCAGTGCTTTTCCATACTGTAATGTGCAAACAAAGGACCCGGACGTCTTGTGAAAATGCAAGTCAAGTTCTACAGGAATGAGATGAAGCTTGCGTTTCTAAAGAGCTCCCAAGAAACTCTGATGCTGCTTGAGTACAGGGCTGAGACTGGGAATGGCAGACCCTTAGTGCCCTAGGAAAGGCATGGTTTCTGTTTTTAGAGAGTTTACATTTGAAGCAGTAGATGAAACAAAGAAGCAAAAGTAAGACAACAGATAAATATATCTTGAATTCATCTGATTTTTTTTCTTTAAGATTGCCACCTGAGCTAACAACTGTTGCCAATCTTTTTTTTCCTGCTTTTCTCTCCCCAAATCCCCCCAGTACACAGTTGTATATTTTAGCCGTGGGTCCTTCTAGGTGTGGCATGTGGGACGCCTGCCTCATCGCGGCCTGATGAGCAGTGCCATGTCCACGCCCAGGATCCGCACCAGCAAAACCCTGGGCCACCAAAGTGGAGCATGTGAACATAACCACTCGGCCACGGGGCCAGCCCCTCATCTGATTTTTTTAATATGTATATTATTTTTCTCTGGATGTTAGATTTTTCCCAATTAGATGAAAGCCCCTCCTGCTCAGTTCCTTTTTTACCTTTTTATAGAGTGTCTAGGAAACCTCTCTGTATATAGTGGCTGTTAAGAAATGCCAACTGACTGTCATTATCATAGGCCACTGGAAATATCAGATGAAAATTCCAGGTGGAACCGGATCAGTCAGTCTTGTGATAAAATTCCTTTCAGTAATGGATTATCTGAATGGTTGGATGGTGGGCTTCTTTGCAACTTCACTAATTCCCCAAATACTCGCCACTTCACCGGCAGAGTAGGGGCAGACAGTCTCTTCAGTGCTTGGGAAGATTCTGCATATTTCAAGGCCAGTGGACAGAGTGTATGTAGATGGATGCCTATTAACTGTTTCCTGGTTAGACCAGAGTTTGAAGGTGAGGAAGCAGGAGGTGGAAGCAATGAAAAAGACTGGGGTTTCCTCAAAAATAGTCTAGAGCTGTGCTGTCCCATACACTAGGCACTAGCCACTTGTGGCTATTTAAATTAAATAAATGAGAAATTTAAATTCAGTTCTGTAGTTGCACTGGTTACATTTCAACTGCCTGGTAACTACACACGGTCAGGGCTTACGGCCTTGGATAGCAGTGCAGATATGGAACATTTTCGTCATGACAGAAAGTTCTCTTGCTCACAAGGGGCAAAAAAGGAATGAGAACTTGATTTGAGTGGTGGCTGGGAGTTACTGAAGAAATGTTTAACTAGATAGTGAATGCCCGAAAGCATTTCAACTGAAGGAGATGGGTGATGGAGTGGGCAGGTTTAGCTTGGGGGTTGCAGGGAGGTATAAAATTAATTGCTCACATCATAACCGATTCTTTGGATTCATTAGATTTTTTACGAACTGTGGGCACTTACTACATTACCTCACAGAGCCATCCCAGAGCCCATCCACTTAGGAAAACATTTCACTGACCTGAGCATCTAGTGCCTTCTGCAGTGCTGTAGTATATTGCTTTACATGTATTTTATGTTATGCAAGCTACTCTCGATTTTGTGGCTACCTGGGTGGTAGACATATGTTCTTGAGTTACTCAACTCAACTTGTGAAAGCTATTTACTCTGATGCGCGGACATCAGGATCAGAGGTTCTGCTTGGATGTCTTATGACATTTTCTGATAATTTGTTTTCATTCACACACTCATTCAACAAGTATTTATTAAACACCTACTAGGTGCCAGGCATTTGTTGACTCTTCTACTTTCTTCTCTTCTTCAGTGACAGCTTCTTTCTTCTGGTTAAGATTTTAAACACTAATAAAATGAAATTGCCCAGCCAGGACTAATATTACGAAATATTTTCTAAGTAGAGAAAACCACATTGTTTAGCAATCTGGGCCAAATGAACTAACTTCTGTTTCAGGAAGAGAGAACTTTCATAGTTTTCTTTTCTGGTCTAAGATCCCCTCTGATTACTCAACATCCTTAGTCCCTGTATCGGTTTCCTAGGGCTGCTGTTACAAACAAACACAAATTGAGTGGCTTAAAACAACAGTAATGTATTCTCTCGCATTTCTGGAGGTGGAAATCTGAAATCAAGGCGGCAGCAGGGCCATGCTCCCTCTGAAGGCTCTAGGGAGGAATTCTTCCTTGCCTCGTCCCACCTTCTGATGGTGGCTGTCAATCCTTGGCATTCCTTGGCTTGCAGCTGCACCATTCTGATCTCTGCCTCCATCATCACATGGCTGTCCTCTGTCTGTGTGTCAGTGACTCTGTGTTCAACTCTCCTTCTCCTTTCCCTCATAAAGATACCAGTCAGTGGATTAGGGTCGACTTTAGTCCACTATGACCTTATCTTAACTTGATTACAAAGAATCTATTTACAAATAAGGTCACATTCACGTATGGGGGTTGTGACTTGAACATCTTTTTGGAGGACACAGTCAACCCATGACAGTCCCTCTAAATATGCACATACCTACATATACATACAGGTCATTGATTTTAGCCCCAGTAAAAGTAGCAGGGAAGCAGGACTATAGGGAGAGGCTGAGGTTCAGCAAGAGAAGAAATAGCATTACTCTGACCTTATTCCTTACGGCTTCTCCAAGGAGCAGATGGGATGAGCCGTGAGTAAGATCAAAGACAACTCAGGACCAGAGGGCAGAGTGATGAGCACACTGGACACCAAACGGATTATAAATCATTTCAAGTCCTTTTAAGTTGCTTCTTATGCCTTTTATTCTCTCCTACCACTCTTCCCTCTACTTGCCTCTGTTCTCTCTACCCCGACCCTTCCATTTTCCATTCAGTCTCTCTGTCATCCCCTTTCTTTGAGCCCAAAAGCAAAGAGGAAATATATTATGTGATCAAAGAACTTTCAAAGGATGCTTGCGTATTTCCCATTTGGTTATAAGTGCTTTATGAAATTTTACCGTTTACAAACAAAACAACCAAAATCCTAGGGTAGGGTTTATAAATTTCTTTGTGCTTGATGTCAACCAAGTTTTGGTTGAAACAGTTTTCTCAAATCCTCCGTTCTGTCATTAATTTCCATAGCACATGGTAGCAATATACAACATCTTATTAATCAGTATATAGACATAAAAACAAACTAAGAAAACAGGAGAGAAATCTTCTCTTAACATTTCCTAGAGAGCTGACTCATGTTATAGGTTAATCTACTCTGATTTTCATGAGACTTTTGTTCATTCATTTCTATTACAAATATTCATAAAATACCCACTATGAACAAAGGATTTTGCTAGAATTTGTGGACCATACAGAAATGAATAGAACATAGTCCCTGTTTTCAAAAAGTTTCTAGTTTGGCAGGAGAAAGACTAATATATAAACATGTCTGGAAGAAGGTAAAATGGGATAAATGCTGCAATACAGGGTCAAAGTGTTTGGGGAAAGAGGTATTGATTATGACTGGGAGTGTTCTTGGAAGAGAACGGCGTTTACACTGGGAATTCCAGAATGGAGAGTATGTCAGCTAGTAGATATTCCTTGAAGGACATTATTATCAGAATACTTGAACAAAGGTGTTGAGGAAGGACAGAGTAGAGTATGACCTGGGAGAATACCAACAACTGTAGAGTGTGGTTAAAGGGAAGTGAAGTGAAAAATAAGGCTGAAAGAAGTTTAAAGATCTGGGTGAACACGATGTGGTCTACACACAAATCAAAATATAATGATGTACACCAGAAACTTATGTAATGTTATAAACCATTGTTACCTCAATAAAATAAATAAATATCCAAAAGTTGAGGATTTGCCTTTGAATTCTAGATTAAAGTGTTTGAACTTCATTTATCCTTAAATGGACGATCATCAACATTTCTCATTGGATGACTAAGATCAGTTAGGAAGCTGCTGGAATGGTCCAGGAGTCAAGGAGCAAAGATCTGAGCTAGGAAAGGAGTAGAGCATATGGAGAATAGGAGAATTTGAGGCACAAAAGAGAAGTAGAATCAAAAGAACCCGGCAGCTGATAGGATGCTGAAAATGAGGGAAAACACGGAGCAAGTGGAATCTTGGCAATGCCATCAAGAAGGCCGTAGCAGCCGAGGAGAAGGTTTCTGCAGGTAGAAGGAGTGTGGTGAAGAGGGGAGTAAAAATTCTACTTTGGTCCCATGATATTTTGAAATGCTGTCATAGGGAAGTCCAGCAGGTAGTGAATTGCATGTTTGGAGTTTTGAAGTGTAGTCGGAGCCAGTGTTCATGAGGTCAGGGGTGAATATTGTTAACTAGAGAATGGATTTTAGAGAAAAAGGGGTTGACTAGCCTTTTCTATGCTATAGAAATACTCTCTTATCCACTCAAAGTAGATTTATCATACTGCAGAAACAGAAACAAAAGCATTAGCATTTATTAAACATAACTGTATCTAAAGAGAAAAACATACAAAAGAGAAAAACACTAATGGGATAAGAAAAGACTTAAGGATTTTAGGGAAAGAAGTGTCTGTCCCACTCAGGGCCTAATTTAAAGAATTATTTGTTGATTGAAGGAAGTCTTGTTATTAAGGGATTTTATATTTTATAATGGGTATTTATCCTCTTAATATTTGGATAGGACAGTCAGAATAGAGAGCCAATGAACTGGAAAATAATTTTGCCTGCTATGCTTGAGTCCTTCTAATCAATCAGGAGGCATTTCTAGTTTTATTTAATTTGAAGATGAATGTTCCTACAGCAGTTAAGAGCCCAAGAAAGGAACAGTCTTCCTCAGCAGGTCTTAAACTTCCCACTCAGAAAGTGTTCAGAAAAAATGTGATTGGCTATGTGTTGAGGATATTTCAAAAGGCATTTTTACTTTAGGAGGGAAATTGGCCTCAACCACGTCCTAAGACTATAAGAGCTCTTGATGCTCCTTGCAGGATTAGGAGTTAAAGACTGTGTTAGGCACTGCTCTGTTAGAGGCCGGTTATTGCCCCCTGGTGCCAAGGACATTCCTGTTGTTGATTCTCTTAGAACCTAAACTTGAAAGGATCACAGGAGATTGTAAATAACCTTAGTGCCTTTCATCTTTCCCCGCAATTCTTACTTTCTAATCTTTTACTGCATGTTCCATTTCTGGGTAAGGAGAATAAGAATGGGAACATGTTTTAATGGATGTTTTGTTTTGTTTGAATTTCAAAGGCAGCCACAAAGAGAAGCTTTATTTTTAAATTACATCTTTCAAATTTTATTTCAAGCCAACCCTTGGAGTTTAAATGGAAAAATTATCAAATTATGTTTATATTATTATAGTTGAAGACTTGGTGTCAATACAAAATACCTTAAATTTTTTAATTGACTGTAACACTGACAATTTTCTCTCTCTATATTAGTATACTTCATTATTTAACTTATTTGTTTTCTCATTTGAATTTTAATCTCTTTTCTGTGCTTGGACTATGTGCTTATACTTACTATTATTATGAAATTAGTCCAATAAGTATGGCAAAAATGAAGATAATCTTTGTAAGTCTTAAATAAAAACAAAGAGAAAATATAAAGACAGTATCGTCCACTTCAGTAGTGTTTTTGTAATAGAGTAAAAATAGGATTGTGGTTCTATCATTTGGTAGTCTTCAAGCCAATATTAATCCGATTTCTAGTCTCATTAGCAAGGGTCATATTCACCTACATTTTTTCAACAACAGGTGGCACTAACACACAAGCATCTCAGCTGTACTCAACCCAACAGAAATGTAAACAGGTGGGAGGGAAATATCAGATATTTAAAATGCCTGAAGAACAGGAATTCCATTCTGATAAAAACAGATATATTGAGGAGACACGTGAGATAAGAGTAGCTCTTGAGCAGGAAGATGCTTCAAAACATGACCATAAATGCCTCAAAATATGAGAGAGTCTGATCTCTTCTTGAGGAGAACAACAATAAAAACCACTCTCTTGGAGAGTGTCTAACCTGAAAATCTATCTAATTTCTCAAATTAAATTCTAAAGAATGGAGGAAACCAAAGATTGCATTTGCGTATCCCGCTACAACACGGGCAGAGGTAGGAGACGTAGAAGAGCATAGGGAAGAGAAAGAGAGAAGTTCAGACATAGGATGACAGGGATTCGAAACTTCCAACAAAAGGTGCTGTGTACTTTCTGCCTATTTCTTTCTAAAAGGTATAAAAATTGTGATGATCTCATAGATGTTTAAGAAACTGTCCTCTCGGGAGAAAAACAACCCCATGAAGATGAAGAATTGACTATAAATATCATGAGATGTTTGTAGTCATTTCATAGTTCTCCATTTGCAAAGCTAGCACACATGCAACTTTACTTCCATTAAATTCCACTGAAGAAGCATTGCAATGTGGGTGTTTACTCCAACCACAGTCAAACAAAGGCTTCTCTCTAAATAAGCAAAATTTAATTTTAGACAGCTACATAAAAATCTAATTGCTGTTAAGGTTTTTCTTTAAACGAAAATCTTTATTAAAACAAGAGCACAACAATTAATGGATTCATTTGACACCTCTGGGTTTCCTTTTCCTTAGTGGTAAAATGTAAGGGCTAGATTATTTTTAGCATTCCTCTATTGTTCTATGACATTACATGTAAGAATGATATACAGTTTAGAGCAAGATTTAAAGAAATATAAACACCCAAAGTACAACTAAGTATTTATTATTAATGCTTTAAAGTTAATCCTTTAAATTTTTTCCTTCCAGTTATGAGTTGACAAATTTATACTGAATCTTTCCTAACGTCAAACATCTAAAGGCATATAGCATAGTTCAGGTGTTCCTGGATTTTTATAGTCTTTGGAGTAAAAATATATTTCTTTGAATATATTCATGTTATTTGAATATCTTCGGCTAATAAACTATTTCTTTCTATTATCTGCTTTTCTTGCTTGACTACTGAAGCTTTGAGTATGTTTAAAATTCTAATTTGTATCAGGTACTTAAGATTAGCAACTCTTTAATAATTTAATAACTTTTGTAACCTACCTTTGACACTCATCAATGACACAAACTACTTTGGAAGATGAAACATTAAAAAGAACTTAAAAATAACTCTTGCCACTCATATAACCCATGGTGGTTTTAAGGACTAGGTCAAGTTCTACTTCTTTTGTAAATCTTTCCTTATAATACTATTTACCCAGCTTGACTATGTTTGATAATTTTCATCTTCATTTCTGTATATATCTCTCCAAGTAGGTCCTAAGGTACTTGAAGTCAAATTATTTTCTTGTGTATGTTGTTGATAATTTTTTCTCTTTTCTCTCTCTTTTTTCCCCTTTGAATTTCTATTAGTCTGATATCACACATCCTAGATTGATTCTGATCCTGTCTAGAATTCTGTTGGGAGTAATTTAGTACCCTTTTGGTCTTCAAGAAAGTTGTGGCTTTCTTCCTTGCAGACTTTGCTACCATTACTCCAATTCCTTTCTTCCAGAACTTTGTTGTAATTTCTTACCTGCTGAGGGACCTCTCCTGATCTTTTCATTATTACTTGGGTTACATTTTAGCAGCGTCTTAGAAGGGAGAGAAGATAAATGTGTATGTGTAATCTGTTTTCTATAACTAGAATAAAAGTTATGGTTATTTTGGTTAAAATTTAAAGACATTAAGTTAGATCAATGGTTCTTAAAGTTTGGTCCTTGGACCAGCAGCATCAGTATCCCCTGGGAATTTGTTAGAAGTGCAAAACCCTGGGCCCATCTTGGACCTACTGAATTAGAAACTTTAGGGATGATTCTGAACAACTCATGTTTTAACAAGCCCTCCATGTGATTGTGTTGCAGGCAAAATTTGAGAGCCACCGATTTAGATAATTGGACACTTCTTAAGGCATCATTTCTTTCTTCTTTGCTTTATATTGAGTTAATTTCAGTTCTTCTCTTTTTGTTTATCTTCTTTTTAATAACTTCTTCAGTGTACACTTAAGTTTTAGTCTTTATTCTTTACTAAAATAAGCATCTAAGTCTAAATTTTCATGAATTACTGCTTTTGCTATATCCCTACAGGTTTTCAAATGTGGTGTTTATATTATTCATTTATAAATATTTAAAATTTTCCATGGTGATATCTTCTTTGACTCATTTTCAGAAGTTTTTCTTTAATTTCTAAATAGAAGGATTTTTGTTTATCTTTTTGTTGTTGCCTTGTCTTGTATTTAGAGAACGTGACTTGTGTGATATTTCTGTAAAAGGTAGAGACTCACTTTACATTGCTTTTTGTAAACATTCTGTTTGTGCTTGAGAAGACTGTACCTTTCCCTTACTGGATCCATTCTAGACATGTGCAATAAGTCACACTTGTTTGCTGGGTTGTCCAAATTCTTCTATATCTATAGTTGCTACTGTTTTTTGTTTCCCTGTCTTGTCTTGTTTCCTGTTGGAGAAAGATATGTTGAACTCTCTTCCCTCCGCAAACACATCTTATGATGGCAATTTATCACTTTCTTCCTGCAGTTCTAGCAATATTTGCCTTTTTCTTTTGAGGCGTATAAGTTTTGGAATTGCAGTAATTTGTTGGTGCCCTGAACCTTTTTATCATTGCGTAGTGATATGTCCTTAATAATGCGTGCGGTTGCAGAATCTTTTGTCTATAATTACTGGAGCTACTCCAGCTATCTTTTGCTTACTAGTTTCCTGCAATTCTTTTTCCATATGTAAAAGTAAATTAAAATTTATTTAAAAAATTTCCTTGTCCATATATTTTGTTTTTTTGTGAGCAGCGTATGGTTGGGTTTTGCCTGTCTTTTATCCAAGTTTAGGCCACTAACTCTTTTTTTGGTAGGGAAGATTCACCCTGAGCTAACATCTGTGTCAATGTTCCTCTATTTTGTATGTAGGATGGCTCCACAGCATGGCTCATGAGTGGAGTAGGTCCGCATCCTGGATCCAAACGCACGAACTGAGGCCAGCAAAGCGGGGCGTGCAGAACCTTAACCACTTGGCCACGGGGCCAGCCCCCACTAACTTCTATTGTGACTATAGATGTATTTCAATTTGTTTCAATACTCTCACTTAGTGCTTTCAATTGCTCTAGATTTTCCTTTTTTTTCCTTCTCTTTTGCCTTATAAATACTGATTTTTTAAAAAGATTGTATTTTTTTCCTTTTTCTCCCCAAAGCCCCCCAGTACATAGTTGTATATTCTTTGTTGTGGGTCCTTCTAGTTGTGGCATGTGGGACGCCGCCTCAGCGTGGCCCCATGAGCAGTGCCATGTCCGCGCCCAGGACTCGAACCAATGAAACACTGAGCCGCCTGCAGTGGAGCGCACGAACTTAACCACTCGGCCACGGGGCCAGCCCAAAAATACTGATTTTTTAAAACAGAATTGTTCATTTAATTCACTTTCTCTCTGTCTACTGGTCAGAAATTATATGTTCTATTTTCGTATTTGAAATCTTACTCTGCATAGTTACTTTACCAACGTTTAAAGTTAATATCTTAGTCCCTTTTTGAATAATCCAGGCCCTTAGAACACTTTAGCTCTGATCACTTTTTCTCAGTTTGCATGTTATTTCCATCCAACATTTTATCCTAGCCTTATCTTTACAAATCAGATATTATAATTGATTCAAAGAACAAATATTTACTTACATTTTTATGCATTTTAAACAAGTTATTTGCCCACCATTCCTTCCTGAAACTCAGTCCCTCCTTCTGAGATCATTTTCCTGTTTCCTGAATACGTTTTAGAAATTCCTCTAGTGTAGTCCATTACTGGCAAACTTTCAGTTTTTAATTTATCAGAACATTTCAGTTTGTACTTTTTCTTGAAGTATAATTTTTCTTGGTACACAATTCTAGATTGGTATTTATTTATTCCTAGCATTTTGAAGATATCCTATTGCCTTCCTGCTTCCATTATTGCTTCTGAGATGTCTGCTTGAAATCCACTTGTGGGTTCTTGGTGATCTATTTTTTTGCTCCTAAGATATTCTCTTTATCTGTGGTGAACAATAGTTTACAGAATGTGTCTAGCTGTGGGTTTTTTTTTCACTTATTTGTTTATTTTCGGATGTACATCATAATATATTTCGAATTCTGTGTAGATTACATCACGTTCACCACCTGAAAACTAATTATAGTGCATCCCCTCACATGTGAGCCTAATCACCCCTTTTGCCCTCCCCCCTCCCCCCTTCCCCTATGGTGGCCACCAATCCAATCTCCAATGCTATGTTTGTTTGTCATTGTTTTTATCTTCTACTTATGAGTGAGATCATATGATATTTGACTTTCTCCCTCTGACTTATTTCACTCAGCATAATACCCTCAAGGTCCATCCATGTTGTCACAAATGGCCAGATGTCATCATTTCTTATGGCTGAGTAGTAGTCCATAGTGTATAAATACCACATCTTCTTTATCCCTTCGTCCCTTGATGGACTCCTAGGTTGCTTCCATGTCTTGGCTACTGTGTGTAATGCTGCAATGAACATAGGGGTGCAAGTATCTTTATGCCTTTGTGTTTTCAAGTTCTTTGGATAAATACCCAGTGGGATAGCTGGATCCTATGGTAGACCTATCCTTAATTTTCTGAGGATACTCCATACTGCTTTCCATAGTGGCTGCACCAGTTTGCACTGCCACCAGCAGTGAACAAGGGTTCCCTTCTCTCCACACCCTCTCCAACATTTGTTGTTTCCTGTCTTGTTAATGATAGCCATTCTGACTGCAGTGAGGTGATACCTCATTGTAGTTTTGATGTGCATTTCCCTGATAGCTAATGATGTTGAGCATCTTTTCAAATGCCTGTTGGCCATCCATATATCTTCTTTGGAGAAATCTCTGTTAAGATCTTTTGCCCATTTTCTAATTGGGTTGTTGGTTTTTTTGTTGTTGAGCTGTATTAGCTCTTCGTATATTTTGGATATTAATCCCTTATCTGTTATATGGTTTGCAAATATCTTCTCCCAATTGTTAGGTTGTCTTTTTGTTTTGTTGATGGTTTCCTTTGCTGTGCAAAAGATTTTTAGTTTGATGCAGTCCCATTTGTTCATTTTTTCTTTTGTTTCCCTTGCCCGGTCATACATGGGACTTGAAAATATGCTCCTCAGACCAATGACATAGAGCATACTGCCTATGTTTTCTTCTAGAAGTCTCATAGTTTTGGGTCTTACATTCAAGTCTTTAATCCATTTTGAGTTGATTTTTGTGCATGGTGTAAGGGAATGGTTTACTTTCATTCTGCTGCATGTGGCTGTCCAGTTTTACCAACACCATTTATTAAAGAGACTCTCCTTTCTCCATCATATGCTCTTGGCTCCCTTGTTGAATATTAGCTGTCCATAAATGTGTGGGTTTATTTCTGGGCTCTCAATTCTGTTCCATTGATCTGTGTGTCTGTTTTTGTGCCAGTACCATGCTGTTTTGGTTACTACGGCTTTGTAGTATATTTTGAAATCAGGGAGTGTGATACCTCCAGCTTTGTTCTTTTTTTTCTCAAGAATCCTTTGGCTATTTGGGGTCTTTTGTTGTTCCATATAAATTTTAGGATTCTTTGTTCTATTTCTGTGAAAAATGTTGTTGGAACTTTGATAGGGATTGCATTGAATCTATAGATTGCTTTAGGAAGTATGGACATTTTAATGATGTTAATTCTTCCAATCCAAGAGCACGGAATATCTTTCCATTTCTTTGTGTCTTCTTCTATCTCTTTCAACAACGTTTTATAGTTTTTGGTGTACAGATCTTTCACCTCTTTGGTTAAGTTTATTCCTAGGCATTTTATTCTTTTTGTTGCAACTGTAAGTGGGATTGTATTCTTAATTTCTCTTTCTGCTGCTTCGTTGTTAGTATATAGAAATGCAACCTATTTTTGTAAGTTGATTTTGTACCCTGCGACTTGACTGTATCCCTTTATTGTTTCTAAAAGTTTTTTAGTGGATTCTTTAGGGTTTTCTAGATATAAAATCATGTCATCTGCAAAGAGTGACAGTTTCACTTCTTCTTTTCCAGTGTGGATCCCTTTAATTTCTTTTTCTTGCCTGATTGCTCTGGCTAGGACTTCCAATACTATGTTAAATAAGAGTGGTGACAGTGGGCATCCTTGTCTGGTTCCTGTTCTTACAGGGACAGCTTTCAGTTTTTCTCCATTGAGAATGATATTTGCTGTGGGTTTGTCATATATGGCCCTTATTATGTTGAGGTATTTTTCTTCTATACCCATTTTATTTAGAGTTTTTATCATAAATGGATGCTGTATCTTGTCAAACGCTTTCTCTGCATCTATTGAGATGATCATGTGATTTTTTTCTTCATTTTGTTAATGTGGTGTATCACGTCGATAGATATGTGGATGTTGAACCATCCCTGCATCCCTGGAATGAAACCCACTTGATCATGGTGTATGATCTTTTTAATGTATTGCTGTATTCGATTTGCTAGTATTTTGTTGAGGATTTTTGCATCGATGTTCATCAGTGATATTGGCCTGTAATTTTCTTTTTTTGTGTTGTCCTTGTTTGGTTTCAGTATCAGGACAATGTTGGCTTTGTAGAGTGAGTTAGGAAGTCTCCCCTCATCTTCAATTTTTTGGAAGAGTTTGAGAAGGATAGGTATTAAGTCTTCTTTGTATGTTTGATAGAATTTACCAGGGAAGCCATCTGGTCCTGGAGTTTTATTTTTTGAGAGGTCTTTGACTGCTGTTTCGATCTCCTTACTGGTGATTGGTCTATTCAAATTTTCTACTTCTTCTTGGTCCAGTTTTGGAAGGTTGTATGTTTCTAAGAATTTATCCATTTCCTCTAGATTATCCAATTTGTTGGCGTATAGCTTTTCATAGTATTCTCTTATTATCTTTTGTATTTCTGAGGTGTCTGTTGCAATGTCTCCTCTTTCATTTCTGATTTTATTTATTTGAGACTTCTCTCTTTTTTCTTGGTGAGTCTAGCTAAGGGTTTGTCAACTTTGTTTATTTTCTCAAAGAACCAGCTCTTGGTTTCATTAATTTTTTCTATTGTTTTTTTAGTCTCTATTTCATTTATTTCTGCTCTGATTTTTATTATTTCCTTCCTCCTGTTGATTTTGGGCTTTGTTGTTCTTTTTCCAGTACCTTTAGATGCACCTTTAGATTGTCTATTTGGGATTTTTCTTCTTTGTTGGGGTAGGCCTGAATTGCTATGAACTTCCCTCTTAGAACCACTTTTGCTGTATCCCACAGATTTTGGCATGTAGTATTCTCATTTTCATTTGTCTCCAGGAAATTTTGATTTCTCCTTTGATTTCTTCATTGACCCAATTGTTGCTCAGTAGCATTTTGTTTAATCTCCACATTTTTGTGGCTTTTCTGGTTTTCTTCCTGTAGTTGATTTCTATTTTCATACCTTTGTGGTCAGAAAAGATGCATGGTATTATTTTGATCTTCTTAAGTTTATTGAGACTCGTTTTGTGGCCTAATATGTGATCCATCCTAGAGAATGTTCCATGGGCATTTGAAAAGAATGTGTATTCTGTGGTTTTTGGATGGAATGTTCTGTATATATCTACTAAGTCCATCTGGTCTAATGTGTCATTTAAGGCCAGTGTTTCCTTATTGATCTTCTGTTTGGAGGATCTATCCATTGGTGTAAGTGGAGTGTTAAAGTCTCCTACTATTATTGTGTTACTGTCTATTTCTCTTTTATGACTGTTAATAGTTGCTTTACATATTTAGGTGCGCCTATGTTGGGTGCATAGATATTTACAAGCATTATAGTCTCTTGTTGGATTGTTTCCTTTATCATTATGTAGTGCCCGTCTTTGTCTCTTGTTACAGTTTTTGTTTTTTAAAGTCTATTTTGTCTGATATAAATATTGCTACCCCTGCTTTCTTTTCTTTGCCATTTGCATGGAATATCTTCTTCCATCCTTTCACTTTCAGTTTGTGAGTGCCTTTAGGTCTGAAGTGTGTCTCTTGCATGCAGCATATACATGGGTCTTGTTTTTTTTATCCAATCAGCCACCCTATGCCTTTTGATTGGAGCATTTAGTCTATTGACATTTAAAGTAGCTATTGATAAATACGTAATAATTGCCATTTTGTCACTTTTTTTTCTGGGTGTTTTAGTAGTTCTTCTCTGTTCCTTTCTTTTTCTCTTGCTCTCTTCCTTTGTGGTTTGATGGCTATCTTTAGTAATACGTTTGATTTCTTTTGTCTTACTTTTTTTCTTGCTTGTTATAGGTTTCTGATTTGCAATTACCATGAGGATCCTATTTAATATACTATGCATATAACAGTCTATATTGAGTTAATAGACTCTTTAGCTTGACCTCTTTCTAAAAGCTCTACTTTTTCACTCCCCTCCTCCCACATTATAAGTTTTTCAAATCATATATAGTCTCTTGTTTAGTGTGTGTCTATCCGTTACCCTCTTATCATTGAAATAGGTGATTTTAGTACATTTGTCTTATAACCTTCATGTTAACTTCACAGGTAGTTGATCTGCAGCCTTTACTATATTTTTACCTTACAAGTGATTTTATGGCCTGGTTTTTTGTTGCTGTTGTTTTGTTTTTTTGATAATTTTTTTAATCTCTATTTTTGGTCATTGCTTTCCCACTTAAATAAGTCCCTTCAGCATTTCTTGCAGAACTGGTTTCTTGGTGATAAACTCCTTTAATTTTTGCTTCCTGGGAAGCACTTTATCTCTCCTTCCATTCTGAATGACAATCTTGATGGATAGAATGTTCTTGGCTGTAGGTTTTTTCCTTTGCACACTTTAAATATGTCATGCCATTCTCTTCTCACCTGTAGGGTCTTGGCTGAGAAGTCTGCTGATAGCCTGATGGGCTTCCCTTTATACGTCACTTGTGGCCTTTCTGTTGCTGCCTTTAGGATTCTCTCTTTGTCTTTAATTTTGGACATTTTAATTATAATATGTCTTGGTGTGGGCCTCTTTGGGCTTATCTTGTTTGGAGCTCTCTGTGCTTCCTGAACTTGGATGTCTGTTTCCCTCCTCAGGTTAGGAAAGGTTTCGTCTATTATTTCTTCAAAAAATTTTTCTACCTCTTTGTCTCTCTCTTCTCCTTCTGGGACATCTATAATCTGAATGTTAACACACTTGATATTGTCCCAGAGTTCCCTTAGACTGTTCTCATTCTGTCTAATTCTTTTTTCTCTTTTCTATTCTGCTTGGGTGATTTCCTCTAGTTTTTCATCTAGCTCACTGATCTGTTCTTCTACTTCCTCTGCTATTGAGTCCCTCTAGTGAATTTCTCATTTCGAGTATTGTATTCTTCATTTCTGATTACTTTTTTTATATATATCTTACAGTTCTTTGCTGATGCGCTCACTGTGTTCATCCAGCCTTCTCCCCATATCTGTGAGCATCCTCATGATATTTTATTTGAACTCTTTGTCTAGTAGGTCACTAGTTTCTGTTTCATTTAGTCCTTTTTCTGGGGTTTTGTCCTGTTCCCTTGCTTGGAAAGTATGCCTTTGTCTACTCATTATGCCTCTTTCTCTGTGCTTATTTCTATGTATTAGGTGAGTCAGCTATGTCTCCTGATCTTGGAGAAGTGGCCTTATGTGTGAGATGCTTTATGAGGCCCAGCAGTGTGCTTCCCTCTCATCACCAGTCCAGAGGAACCAGGAGTGACCCCTTTGTGAGCTACTTGTGTCCTTCTGCTGTGGCAGGGTTGCTCCCACTGCAGGTACCCAGGGAGTCTAGTCTTCCCTTCCCTGGCCAGCTGTTTGTAAATCTGGTTTGGGGGGGCCTCAGCACTGTTGGCTACAAAGACTATCAGCACACTCCTGTTGCAGTTTTCCTCTTAATTGGGTTGGTAGCCAGTGTAGCTGGTTGCTAGGCTCAGGTGCATACAGTTGTGATAGGCCTCAGGCCTACAAGGCTGTTGTCAGTTCTCTTAGGAGTGCAGTTGAATGGGGCTGGTCCTAGGCACAGGGGCACTCAGTTGTTTCAGGCTTTGGAAGGTGGGGCTGATCCTTTTAATGGCTATTTGTGAAGCACAGGTCTTCTGCCACTGATAAGCCTCACCCCCCACAGGACCACATACACCGTCAACACAGTCGTGGTCTGTGCACACTTCTCAACCCCTGGAGCATACCCCAATGCTGCACTGCAGGGGCCCCCACTTCTCCACCAATGCCCCCCACAGTTCACCTGGTCCTCACACAGGCCCTGCCCCATAGAGGCAGACACCCTTGCCTGCCTGTAGAGGATCAAGGCACCCAGTCAATGCAGGCTGAAAAGTAGTCTGAGGGCTTGCTGTTAGGTGGGGCTGGTCCCTAGGGTGGTTGCCTGCCCTGGCTGAACTGGATTAAATCTGTGCTCCAGTGGACGTGGCAGACCCCTGGGCTAACAGGCCAAGGGATGGACCTCAATGGCACCCACCGGGGTCTGTGTCAGCCTGCCTGGACCAGTCTCAGTCTCCAGAGAGGTCCCTCCCCTCACCAAGATGCCCCTAGAGCCCACCAGGTGAGTCTCGTTTCACCAAAGGACTGTCAGCCTTTTCTCTGGTGATTTTAGGTTGCTTCAATGAGTGAGTTTGTGCGTGGGCCATTTAAGACCTGGGTCTTTTCGGCTTTTGGCCAATAGCTTTTCTGGGGGTGTCCCTGCTGCAGTTAATAGCCAGCAAAGCCAGACAGTAAGACCCTCGTCTCAGTTGGGCTGAGTCTGAAGGATGCTTATAGCAGTATGGGCCTTGCTCCGGACCTCACTCCTCCAGCGAGGGCTGCGTAACTTAGGGTGTCTCCCACCTGGCCAGCTGAGAAGCTCTGCTGCTCCCAAAGGTGGCTTTTTTCCTCTCTAGCAGGAATTACTGCCTTTTCTGCCTTTGTCAGGACTGTCCCTCATTGTGGGGGTTCTTTTCATCCAGTTTTCAGTTTTCAATCCAGGGTAATTTTCCCAAAAATTGTTGTAATTTGGTTGTGTTTGTGGGAGGAGGTGAGTTCAATGTCTGCTCACAGCGCCATCTTGACGAGATCCTAGCTGTGGATTTTAAAAAAATTTTCCTGTTCAATACATGTATTGCTTCCAATATCTGTGAATTCATGTCTTTCTTTAGTTCTGGAAAATTCTCAGTCATTATCTTTTCAGCTACTGTCTCTTCTCCATTCTGACACCTTTCTCTTTCTATTAGACTTTTATTTTCCACTCTCCCATATCTATTAACGCTTCTTTCAAATTTTTCACTTTCCTGTCCTTCTATGCTGCATTCTGAATAATTTTTTTTCAGATCAATCTTCCAGTTCATTGATTTTCTCTTCAGCTGTATTTTCTTCTGTTTAATCCATTGAGTTTTAAAATTTTCAGGAATTATTATTTATTTATTAAAAATGTTTTATTCTGGCAAACACACAACATAAAATTTACCATCCTAACCATTTTTAAGTACACTGTTCAATGGTATTAAACACATTCATAGTGTTGTGCCACCATCACTACCATACATCCCCATAACTCTTTTAATTTTGCAAAATTGAAACTATTTCCATTAAGCAATAACTCCTAATTTCCTCTCCCCCTAACCCCTGTCAATCACCATTTTACTGTCTGTCTTCATGATTTTGACCACTCTAAGTACCTCATGTAAGTGTATTCATACAGTGTTTTTCTTTTTGTGACTGGCTTATTTCACTTGGTGTAATGTCCTCAAGGTTTATCCATGTTATAGCATATTGCAGAATTTTTTTCCTCTTAAGGCTGAATAACATTCCATTGTATGTACATACTACATTTTGTTTATCCATTTATCCATCAATGGACATGTGGGTTGCCTCCACATTTTGGCTATTGTGAGTAATGTTGCTATGAACGTGGGCATACAAATATCTCTTTGAGACCCTGCTTTCAATTATTTTGTGTACACACCCAGAATTGGAATTGCTGGATCACATGGGAATTCTATTTTTAATTTTTGAGCAACTGCCATACTATTTTCCACAGCAACTGTACCATTTTACATTCCCAGCAACAATGCACAAGGGTTCCAATTTCTCCACATCCTCACCGACACTTACTGTTTTCTGGGTTTTTTTTTTTTTAATAGTAACTATCCTAATGGATGTGAGGTGGTATCTCATCATGGTTTTGATTTGCATTTCACTAGTGGTTAGTGACGTTGAGCATCTTTTCATGTGCTTATTGGCCTTTCGTATATCTTCTTTGGATAAATGTCTATTTAAGTCCTTTGCCCATTTTTGAATTGAATTGTTTGGTTTTTGTTGTTGTTGAGTTTTGGGAGTTCTGTATATATTCTAGATATTAATTCCTTATCAGATATGTGATTGGCAAATATTTTCTCCCATTCTGTAGGTTGTGTTTTTACTCTGTTCAGAGCGTCTTTGATGCACAAAAAGTTCAAAATTTTCATCATGTCCAATTTGTCTATTTTTAATTTTATTGTCTGTGTCTTTGGTGTCACATTCAAGAAATCATTGCCAAATCCAATGTCACAAAGCTTTTGTCCTATGCTTTTTTCTAAGAGTTTTATTGTTTTGGGTCTGTCATATAGATATTTAACCCATGTTGAATTAATTTTTGTATATGATGTTAGGTAGGGTCCAACTTCATTCTTTGGCAGTGGATACCAGCTTTCTCCAGTACCATTTGTTGAAGAGACAGCCCTTTCCCCCATGAACAGTCTTAGCACCCTTGTAAAAATCATTTGATGCTATATGCGATGGTTTATTTCTGGGCTCTCTACTCTGTACCATTGGCTTATATGTCTGTCTTTATGTCAGTACCACATTGTTTTGATTACTGTAGCTTTGTAGTAAGTTTTGAAATAGTGTGAATCTTCCAGTTTTTTCTTTTTTCTTTCAAGATTGTTTTGAAACAATTTTGGGGTCCTTTGAGATTCCACATGAATTTCAGGTTGGGCTTTTCTATTTCTGCAAAAAAGTCACTGAGATTCTGGTAGGGATGGCGTTGAATCTACAGATCTTTTTGGGTAGTATTGACCTTCTAATAACTTTTAGTCTTCCAATCCTTGAACGAGGAATGTGTTTCCATTTATCTATGTCTTCTTTACTTTCTTTCAGCAATGTTTTGTAGTTTTCCTTGCATAAGTCTTTTACCTCCTTGGTTAAGCTAGTTCCTAAATGTTTTCTTCTTTTTGATACTATTGTAAATGGACTTGGTTTTTGTAATTTCCTTTTCAGATCGTTCATTGCTCATGTATAGAATGCAACTGATTTTTGTGTGTTGACTTTGTATCCTGTTACTTTGCTGAATTAATTCATTAGTTCTAGCAGGGGTTTTTTTTTTTGGTGGAATCTTTAGGGATCTCTACATATAAGATGATATCATCTGCAAACAGACGCAATTTTACTTTTTCCTTTCCAATTTGGATGCCTTTTATTTCTTTTCCTTGACTAATTGCTGTGGCTAGAACTTTCAGCATTTTGTTGAATAGGAGCAGTGAAAATGGGCATCCTTGCCTTGTTCTTAATCTTAGAGAAAAAACTTTCCAACTTGTGCCATTGAGTATGATGTTTACCATGGGTTTTTCCAACATGGCTTTAATTATATTGAGGTAGTTTCCTTCTATTCCTAGTTTGTCCAATGTTGTTTTTTTTTTTTTTTTTTTTTTTTATCATGAAAGGGTGTTGAATTTTGTGAAATGCTTTTCCTGCATCAATTGAGATGATGATGTGGATTTTTCTCCCTTCATTCTGTTGATGTGGTATATTACATTGACCAGTTTTTGTATGTCGGACCATCCTTACATTCCGTGATTAAATCCCACTTGGTCATGATGTATACTTCTTTTAATATGCTGTTGAATTTGGTTTGTTAGTATTTTGTGGAGGATTTTTGCATCAATGTTTGTAGAAGACATTGGTCTATAGTTTTCTTTTCTTGCTGTGTCTTTATCTGGCTTTGGTAACAGGGTAGTGCTGGCCTCATAGAATGAGTTAGGAAGTGTTCTCTCCTCTTCAGTATCTTGGAAGAGTTTGAGAAGGATTGGTGTTAGTTCTTTAAATATTTGGTAGAATTTACTAGTGAAGCTCTCAGGTCTAGGGCTTTCTTTGTTGGGAGATTTTTGATTACTAATTCAATGTCCTTATAGTTACAAGTATATCCAGATTTTCTATTTCTTTGTGATTTAGTCTTGGTAGGTTTTGTGATCTAGGAATTTGCCCATTTCATCTAGGTTATCCAATTTGTTGGTGTACGACTGCTCATAATGCTCTTTTAGAATCCTTTATATTTCTGTAGAATTGATAGTAATGTTCCCACATTCATTTCTGATTTTAGTAACTTGAGTCTTCTCTTTTTTCTTTCTAAGTCCATCTAGCTAAAAGGTTGACAATTTTGTTGATTCTTTTTTTAAGAACCAACTTTAGTTTCCTTGATTTTCTCTACTGTTTTTTTATTCTTTATTTCATTTATCACTGCTATAATCTTTATTTCCTTCCTTCTGCTAACTTTGGGTTGTTTGTTCTTCTTTTTCTTGTTTCGTAAGTCATAAAGTTAGGTTGTTGATTGAGATCTTTCTTTTTTTTAGCTAAGTGTTTATAGCCATAAGTTCCCCCTTAGCACTGCTTTCATTGTGCCCCATAAGTTTTGGTATGTAGTGTTTTCATTTTCATTCATTTTTAAGTATTTCTAATTTCCCGTGTAATTTCTTCTTTGATTCATTCATTGTTTAAAAGTGTGTTGCTAATGGGGCTGGCCCCGTGGCCGAGTGGTTAAGTTCGCGCGCTCCGCTGCAGGCGGCCCAGTGTTTCGTCGGTTCGAATCCTGGGCGCGGACATGGCACTGCTCGTCAGACCACGCTGAGGCAGCGTCCCACATGCCACAACTAGAGGAACCCACAACGAAGAATACACAACTATGTACCTGGGGGCTTTGGGAAGAAAAAGGAAAAAATAAAATCTTAAAAAAAAAAAAAAAAGTGTGTTGCTAAATTTCCATGATTTTGTGACTTTTCCAGTTTTCCTTTTGTTATTGATTTCTAACTTCATCCTGTTGTCGTCAGAGAAGATACTTTGTATGATATCTATCTTTTTAAATCTATTGAGATTTAATTTGTGGCCTAACATATGGTTTAACCTGGAAAATATCCTATGTGCACTTGAGAAGAATGTGTAAGTTGTTATTGTAGGGTAGAGTGTTCTGTATATGTCCGTTAGATCTAGTTGGTTTTTTACATTGTTTAAGTCCTCTGTTTCATTATTTATCTTCTGTCTGGTTATTCTATTTATTATTGTGAGTTGGGTATTGAAGTCTTGAACTACTATTGTAGAAGTGTCTATTTTGACCTTCAGTTCTATCAGCTTTTCCTTCATATAATTTGATGATCTGTCATTAGGTGTGTAAGTGTTTATAATTAATGTATTTTCTTTCTGCATTGAATCTTTTATTAACATATAATGTCCTTATTGCTTGTAACCTTTTTTGATTTTAAGTGTATTTTGTCTGGTATTAGTATAGCAACCTCTGCTCTCTTTTGGTTACTGTTTCCATGCAATATCTTTTTCCATTCTTTCACTTTCAACCTGTTTGTGTCTTTGGATCTCAAGTGAGTCTCTTGTAGCCAGTGTACAGTTGGATCATGTGTTTTTATCCATTCTGCCAATCTCTGTCTTTTGATTGGAGAGTTTAATCCATTTACATTTAAAGTAATTACTGATAAGGAAGGACTTACATCTGTCATTGTGCTATTTGTTTTCTATATGCCTTATAGCTTTCTTGTCCCTCATTCCCTGCATTGCTGTCTTCTTCTGTGTTTAGTTGATACTTTGTAGTGAAATGTTTAAATTCCTTTCATGTATAATCTGTAGCTATTTTCTTTGTGGTTACCATGGGGATTACATTTAATATCCTAAAGTTATAACATTCTAATTTGAATTTATACCAGCTTAACTTCAATAACGTACAAAAACTCTGCTCCTTTATAGCTCTGTCCCTATCCCTTTTGGTTGTTGATGTCCCAAAATTACATCTTGATACATTGTGTGCCCCAGAACATAAACTAATAATTCTTTTAAATATATTAGTGTCTTAAATGATCAACTGTTAGTTATTATTCATAAATACTTTATTTTTGATAATTTCTTATCACTTGCTAATTTTTGTGATTCCATTTAAACATTATATACATAAGTATTTTATAGTCTATGGGTGGTAATTTAAATATCTGAAGTCCCTGAGTGTCCAATTTTGTCATTTGTTGTTTCTGTTGACTCATTCATGGTGATCTATCTTTTTTTTTTTTTTTTTTGCTTTTGGTTTTGTGATTTGTGATTGGGAGCTCACATTTGGTTGATATTAATATGTAGAAAACCGGGGAACCTAAATTGAGTAGGTTTATTTCTTCTGGAAGCCAGGGGTTTTGTTGGGCCCTTTCTAGAGTCTCATGTCTTTATTTCAACTCCTCTCCTTTAATGACGGCTAGGTTGATATTAATATTTACCACCAGGACAGTGCAGCCCTTAGTCTATGTTTATAGCTCACCATTTATTTTTCCTCCTTGGAAGTTAACATTATGAATTGGTTAGAATACGCTAGGCTCTATTGTATTAACAAATAATTCCAAAAATCTCAGTGGTTTAAAACAGCACAAGTTGATTGGTCACTCATATAGGCCTGCTGTAGGTCAGAGCACCGACATCTCCAGGGCATCTGTCCTCCATGCTGTGACTAAGCAGCCTGGGCTGCTTTGTTCTTACAGTTCCACTGTCTTAATGTGAGGCCTCTGCTTTCATGATGTAACAAGAAGAGGGAGAATAGAGAATTATATGTGAAATCTTTACTCTATCTGGATACGCTTGTCATCCAGCTTCCATTTATTTGGGGAGTTACATGACTCCCTCAGCTGCAGGAGACCTGGGAAATGCAGTCTTCTATATGCCCAAGAAGGAAGGGAGAACTAGTTACTAGTGAGCCCTAGTAATGGCTAATGTATCTTAACTACTGAAAGCCCAGCTATGCAGCAAAAATGGTATTTTATGCTGAATTTATTTGTTGCCCAGTGAGAGGGGTTTTCAGACTATCTGGACTGTGCTTCTGCTGGATTGGAAGGTCCCAGGTCATTCTTATGTGCACTAAGATTTGAGAGCCTCTAGATGTCACAAATCCTACTTTGAGTTTTTGAAAACTCAGTTGACTAATTTTGATGAGATGTATAGAATAATGTGATATTGTTTACTTTTACTTACTTAAGAGCAGTTACTTGTATTCTTTAAATGTAATGAAATAGAATATAGTGGATATGAGTTTGGATAGAGGCAGCACAGATATGAAGGAAGATGTTTGAAAAAATATAGATCAGACAGGATTGAAAAAGGTAAATAATTTTTGGAAAAATTTATAATGCACACATGCTGATCCTTCGAAGCAATTGGGCATTTTCAGATTCCTCTCTGATAAGTATTGATAATGGTACTCACATGACGTGATCAATTCTATAAAATTTAGGATGTGTAACATTAGTGGAATCAGTTCTTTCTAATTCTTATCGGAATTACTAATTTTGTTAACCTCTTTTATTGGTTTTCTTTTTAACATGGTGTTATAATATGAAAGTTTATGGGTATTTTCACCTCTAGGCTCTGAAATAAGCTGAATTAAGAAGCATAATAGGGGCTGGCCCCGTGGCTGAGTGGTTAAGTTCGCGTCCTCCGCTTCGGCAGCACGGGGTTTGCTGGTTGGGATCCTGGGCGCGGACATGGCACCGCTCATCAGGTCATGCTGAGGCAGCATCCCACATAGCAGAACCAGAAGGACCTACAACTAGAATACACAACTATGTGCTGGGGGGCTTTGGGGAGAAGAAGAAAAAAAAGACTGGGAAAAATAAAAGAAAAAGAAATATAATAAATCATGTCAAGATTAACAATGTTAATTGATATATTTTACTCCAAACTCTAGTAAGATTTATTAGGATCTCTGCATCTAAACCTAATGTAAATTACAGAGCTTTGAATAATTGCAGTGTGTGCAGCTGGAAGAAGCAACTTAAATAGGAAAGAAATCTCTTACGTCACAACACTGTTAAGGAAACAAATATAGAATTACTAGTGTTTAAATCTATTTTCGGTATTTTAAAATTATATGTTGCATGAAAATGCTAAACTCTAAGAAGCTTATTGAGTCTCCAGCTTCTTTGTCTGAGCAGCTGCCAAAGGCTAATGATTATAATTTGTATTATTATTGTTAATAATAATAATTAATAGTGAAGTCTGTCTTAAAATGTAATGCTTTAAAAAATAATATTGAAGATGACAAAGTGTATATAATTTTTACCTCAATAAAGTTTAAGATTGTAAAACTACATCATAATTATTGTTTCCTATACAACACATTACATTTTAACTGGGATTATTTCCTGTAGTTAAGATATTTAAAGAAAATACTTATGAAAAATACATCAAACACTTTGGGAAAAGAGGTGTTATCTGAATAGAGGAAAAGGTGTTATTATTCTAATATTTGTACTAACAACAAGGGAAAAAGACTCATTTGTCCATTACATGCAGTAATATGAATGTTTGAATTCTCTAGAAGTTAATTTTAGTTTTGAATGGCTATTTAATTGACCTCAAAATTTTAAAATACTCTTTTTTCATGATAAATTTTGGTATGGGATTCTGCAAATTTCTTATATACTGACTAACAAAAAGAAAAAGCTTTTTCTTGGAACATAATGTAACAATGGCCAACATAGGTGATGTCACATGCCTGGCACCTGACGTAATACTCAACACATACGAGCTCACTGAATCTTCCCAGCAGCCCTTGAGGAGGACAGTCACCACCCTTGAGTGTGGAGGGGACGGAGGCTCAGAGAGGCCAGGTGAGCTGTCTGGGGAGAGTCCGATTCCAACCTTCCTTCTTAACTCTGGTGCTGTACTTTCTCTCAGAGAGGAAGTCATCGACTAGACTGCCAACATATTGCTCTTTTTAAACCTAATCCACCCCCCAACTAGCTAGTTTTCAGTAAGATAATAGTTGACTTGTGTACACACAGTAAAAACAAGACAATATATTGGAGAAATAAAACTAGAGTTAATAAAAGTAAAAGGCAAAATTTGAAATTTCTTTTACAATTAAAAGAATGATATAATTTTAGACTTGGAAGAAACATTTGAAATCATTTATTAACACTCTAATTTTACAAAGGAAATAAAACGAACCTAGAGACTTGAAGCGTTTGTGCTGAATCTAGCAATATAACTAGGTCTACAGACTCCTAGTTAAGTATTTTCTTCTAGATAAAGATTTTACTTCTTTTAAACACCATCTTGTCAGTAGGCTGTAATAGTTTAGCATTCTAAATACAGACTAGTGGAAACACAGCCTGCCGTGCGAGGTGGTTGTTGATGAAAAGCTTGTTCGCTTCTTACCAAATCACCATGAAGCTGCATTTCCCTACCTTCAACTCTTTCTTTTTTTTTCACCTGCTCTTATTGATTCTTAGATAATGCACATCCAGTTTCTCTAACCGGAAAGTGACTAGAAGATGAGCCTACTGCTTTGGATCGACAATAAAAGATAGTGATATAAAGATAAATGCTCCACGTGGGCATAAAAATATCTTTAGAAAATGTTTTACCTGTGAATATCCTATTGGAAGGCAGAGGGAGATCAGTTTCAAAGCTTGTGGTCACCAACCTGATGGCACGGGTAGCAAGATTTTGGGGGCCAGTCTACGCCTCAGACCTCTACGTCAATCTTGTCGGCAGTGGCATTGCTTCTCTGGGCTGTAGTGTAAGCAGGTTCTGAAACTGACCAGCGTCCTGTCTTCAGCACCCCGTTGGACACTGTTCTGTTACAGCCCATAATAGCTACCTTTCTCTAGTGCTGGTCTAACTCACCTGTGACAGCAGCAGCAGTCCTGGGACTTGAAGATGTCTACAGTAATGGTAGCAATGACAGCAACGTGCCATGGGAAGAGGCCCAACTCAGATCACGGAAGCAGCTCAGACAGCAATAGTGTGTGGACTCATCATTTCCAGTGGTTGCAGAATTGTGGGATAGCAGAAAGACCAATAGCTTTGACAGCAGAGGACCCGGGTGAAGAGAGGGAAACTAGTGCGTATGAGGTGCCTACTCAGTGCCAGTGTTGCGCTAGCGACTGGATGAGGTAATAATCTCATTCAGTTATTCAATCTAGGTGTATAATCTCCATTTTTCTAGAGCGGAAAATTCCATTTCTGAGAGGTCAGGTAACTGGACCGAGGTTGCCCAGCTTATATGGGCAGATCTAGGATTCAACTGTGTTCATGGGGCCACTGTTGTGCTGAACCTCCAGGCTGCATTTCCCAAGCTCTGGTGTCAGGTGGCTTCCACATTGGTTGGGCTAATAGCAGGCTAGAAGCTTGGCAGGGAGGGAGAAGCCAGGGTATTACTCTCTTCCCCTCTCTGCCATGGTTCTGCCAGGTCCGCCATGGGTCCAGCTTCCATCGAGTGACCTTGGGGCCAACAGCTCACCTTTCCCCTTCAGTTCAGGGTGTTGTTGCTAATCCCGAGATTGCTTCACTCAGCTCTTCTATCGCCTCTAGAACATCTCAGTTCCAGTTTTAGTTGACTATGAAGTTGATGTCTATACATATTTTTTTAAATAATCTGATTTAAATTCAAGAGCTGCCGCTTTTACCTGACTTCTTTTCTCTAAAACTGAGTTACAACTTTTGCCTTCCCTTTCTCCTAGGAGTGTTTGAGGCTCGAATGAGACAGTGTGGGGAAGACTATAGTAAACAGATGTGTTATTATTATATGTTTCTGTCACTGAAACTGATAACCAACACAGCCACAGGACCCGGGACTTTGAAAAGCCTTTCTGTATATAAAGTCTTGTGCGTGCGGGAGTAAGGTTTACCTTACTGCTGCCTGGGTCCCACCCACAGAGATTCTGATTTCAGTGGCCCCGGGGACGGTCTGGGCAGCTCAAGTTTTCAAAAGTCTCCCGGTGGTGCTGATGTGCAACTGGGGTGAGAATCAGCCATTGCTTTCTATCAGCAGTTCTTAAAGTGTGGTCCTCCGACCAATAGCATCAGCATCCCCTGGTAACTTGTTAGAGATGCACTTTCTCAGGCCCCAAGGAGAGACTCTCGAGTGGGGCCCGCTGTCTGCATTGAACAAACCCTCCAGGTGAGTCTGACACCCCCTCATGTTTGGGTGTAGTAGTGATGGATGAATGGGCCGTCCTTCCGCCTCAGAGGTTTTGCTGCCCATGGCCTTTTCCCTCCTTTCCCCTCTGCTCTCCTGTGGCTAGCAAAGGGGAGCCTCTTGCAATCCTAACCACAATTCTTTGTACTTTCTGTTACCATGTGCATCTACTCCTTATATAGCTCTCTCGGCTGCTGCTTCTACCAAGGCAAATTGAGATGGGATTTATTCGTGCAACACCTAGCTATGAGGCACCCACTATATGCCAGTAACTGTGCAAAGCCCTGGCAGTGCTGTAGTCAAAAGGGGAGAGGGTCTCTGCCGCCACAGCAGCACTGTCTAAGGAGAGACCACCAAGCAGCTGAGCAATTAAAACCTGTCGTCATAATTGCTACAAAAGAGCTCTTACCCTAGCTTGTTTTCCAAACACAAGAATAGCACTATTATTTCTCTGACGCCAATGATCATATTCATATGATCTATATTCATATCAGGTTTTCTTTTTTGTGTAATGGAGACAAAACTAATGTACCATGTTACATAAAGGGAAGAACCAGTTTCATTAGAGGTATACTAATAAGGCTAGGGAGGCTTCAGTATGTCCTGAAGGGGCGGGACCTGAAGGAGACCAGCAGAAGTCTCCAGAAGCTGGCCACCTGGGTCTCCTCTGAAATTCAGCAGACGAGGCACCTGGTCTCTGACCCTCATGAGTTCACCAGCAGGTGGGTATGCTAAGAATTTGGGAGTCAGGCTTCTGAGTGCACAGCAAATGAAACTCTGATGCCCCTGCCTGGGAGGACAAGCGTTCACTTGAGCAATAATTAGGAAGCTGAACGTCCTTAAAAATACATGTAAGATTTCCGACCTAGTCTGATTTGTAGAACGCGAGCAATTTTGATGTGGTAGTGTTAGCTCTCTCCACAAGAGGGCGCCTATATTCTTTGTTTTTATTTTTCACCTGGAAGCAACAATCCATATTTTCATACTGTCACGGAATAAACAGAAGAGTGACATGTTTTGCTGTTTGCAGAGCTGATTTCATGCGATTTTGACAGTTCTGTTACATTCAAACAGTGACAATGTTTTCCAGTGGGACTTCGGGATGTTAGATCGGGACATCACAGAAGCGTGGGCTGTCTGTCCTAACAGAATCCTTCTACGATATGGGCTCTGTGCTGTTTGGATTATCTGTAAAAACATCTCCTTCATTAGTGCTATGAACAGGATCTGTCAGTAAAATAAAAGTCTCCAAAATATGCTTCTGCATATTTGAAAGAATATTTGCATAACACAGAAAGCAAGTGGTTGATTCATCTAAAATGGTGAAACAATTGAATGGCACGTCTTCTTATTATTCAGGCAGTTCCAGCACTAGGGAGACATTAAAATATAGTGAGTTCAGACTCCGGTAACGTGACACCTCTTCTGATCGCCCCCAAGAATAAGAAAGGGTCTGTCTGTTCCAGAGGGGCAGGAGGACACAGGAGGCAAACACAAACTCATTATTTGGGAAAAGAGGTGGGTGGAGAAAGCTGAAAATCAAAAATCTACGGCTTTTGAACTTAGTATGAAATTGCAACTTGGATAATGAACTAAGCAGATAAGAGAGTGAGGAAATGGAACTTAAATTTTAATGATACTAGTCAAAGGTGTGCAAAAAGCAGTCCCTGTGGCCAGGCCTCTGCTGCGCCTGGTGGTCTAACTGGCTGGCCCATGGGTGAAGATGCCATTTTGGGGCAGATTTATACAGTTTTCTGCTTTCCCTGGAAATAATTCCCTCCCTCCCTCTTCGCTTCCCTGCTCATACCTTTTTGCTCCTAAATCACTGTGACAGCGAGAGAGGGGGTCTCTAGGCTGTATATTCTATACAGTTTTCTGCAAAGGTGAGAGATACCGAAACTTCTGAGACTAATGATCTTGCTCACCTTGCCCTGAGATTTTCTTTCCTTATAAGATGAAGAGGAGCTGGGAAAAAACCCTTTCTATGCCGCCTTACTAAGTTCAGCATTTTCTGTAAAAGCCTTCAGCGTAGATAAACCCCTCGGCCTTTAATCGCACGTGACCCGGCGCTCGCACGGCTGACTGCGCCGCCACCGCCGGGGAGAGGGCGCGGGGGCCGGGTGTCTCTCCGAGGCTGCAATCAGCAGAGATCCTGAATGGGAGCCGTGGTCGGGCCGCTCTCAGAGTTTCCAGTGTGCTCCCCGTTCTGTCATTATCTCGGGGTAATTGGAGTTGAGAGGGGAGGACCTCTAATGAGCCGCTTCTCTCCCCTAATGGCCCGGCCTGGGCATCAGCGCGGCCCCCGCTGTTCCGCATGAGCGAGCCGGCCGCCGCCCAGCCAGTCCCTCCAGGAAGTTTCGGGCAACGGCCTAATGGTAGCCTCGCTAATGGCAACAATTACAGAATGGCCTTTTCAGTCGAGCCGTGTGCATCAGTTAGAGACTAATCTCATTGAGCAACAACAGGCCCGGGACAATGTCCTTCGGGGACCAGTGCTTCAGCGTTGTTGGCCAGAAGTGGTTTTCACGTCTGGGGAGAAAGCCAAAACAGACACGACGCGACCCTGCCCTCCCCCTGCCCTCCCCCTGCCCTCCCCCTGCCCCCAGGCGCAGTGGGGCTGGTGGGGGCAGCAGCGCCCCGCGCTCAGGACCCAGCTCCTGCCAGGGCGGCCCCTTCGGTGTTTGCGGCGCTCCGTTGAACAAACAGAGCATAAGAGGGAAACAGAGCCATTCGCTCTGCCTTCAGATTGATCGGTACCATTTCGAGAGGAAAAATGCAGGGGCGAAGGACAGAAGAGGTTCTCGGAGGAGAATCCTGGGGGGAGTGGGCTCCCTGAGCTGTGAGTAAGCGCTCTCCAGTGCTGTTGACATCACTGAGCTGGTTTACCGTCACGGGTTGAACACCACGAGGGCGACAAAACGTGGGCTTCCAGGCCTGGTCATGAGAGCCACCGTCTTTTAAGGTCACATGGCGTGGCTTCACTTAATCTGTTAGAATGGCCAGCTTTCCCGGTCCGGGCAGCACTGACGACCCTAGAGGACCTGGGCGGGGGCAGTGGGGACGAGGTGCTCTGCTCAGGTCCCTCCAGTGCGGGGTCAGCTCCCGAGAGTGAAGGTCTCAAACTCTGCAGCGTGGGCGCCTCACTGCCACCCGAGTCCCCGCTCCGAAAAGACTTACTTCAGTTTGTCGTGGGCACTCTTTCTCTAGATGCTTTGGCTAATTTAATTTTACTGAATTTAATACATTGATAAATTTGGCATAATATGGACACATACAGTACATTTTCTCTGTAGAAAGACGTGTGTTGAATGAGTTGCAAAATATTTTTAAATGTAAAAACCATGTAAGAAAAAAATTTAAGACAACAAAATGTTTACTGGGTGGATTCAAAGGTAAGCTGGGTCTTTTTCATCATCATAATTTTTGTATAGCATAATTGATTGATTCAAATCTGGACGTTTTTGTCTGGAAAAAAATGAGACGTTTTGAATTTGTTTTAGCTTTATTGAGATGTTTTTTTCTTTTGATGAGGAAGATTTGCCCTGAGCTAACGTCTGTTGCCAATCTTTCTTTTTTTGCTTAAGGAATATTGTTGCTGAGCTAACGTCTGTGCCAGTCTTCCTCTGTTTTGTGTGTGGGTTCACCGCCACAGCCTGGCTGCCAACAAGCGGTGTGTAAGTCTGCGCCAGGAACTGGGCCTGCAAACCCCGGGCTGCCGAAGTGGAGTGTGCAAACTTAACCACTCCACCGCCAGCCGGCACCTATTTTAGCTTTTTTGAATTCATTTGTGTATGATAGGTGTTGATTTATCATCCTAGAAAAGTGAGGATGAGAGAAAATAACAAATACCTTTAGTGTGCTAAGTCTTAGAGTTCTTGCTGTCATTTTTAGGGTTAAGTGTTGGTTTCAGCCATAGCATGCAGACACACAAATTGCTCATAAAATATAATTTCACTAGAAGATAATCCCTTATTCAGTTGAAATGAGGAGCCAGTGCTGAATTCAGCTCACAAGTGACCAATTTAATTTACATTATTTGTGCTTGAAAATAATTGCAGGTGCAAAGAGGGAGGGGCTCGTGTGAGCACCTGGCCTTGGGTGTGCTGGGCTCATAATGCCGGGTCAAGTCGGGTCCTGTAATATTCCTGCTCTGCTTTGCCTGGAGTCATTTCAGTGACTGGTGGCTTTAAAGAGGAGGAGGCACCGAGGAAAACAGCAGGCTTCACTTAATGTGAAAGAATAGCTTCATATGGACTGATTTCATTTTTTTTGTTGTAGAATTTAGAGAAAGCAAGCAGTTCGCAAAGCACCTATTTCTGGTTTGAAATACAAATTATGGTTTCCCACTTGTTAAACATTTGCTATGTTTTTACGACACTTTACCTAAATGTTGATAAAGTGCGCATAAAGCAGTGATTGTGTGTGTGGGGTGGGTTCCAAAACTCCCCGGGAACTAACTTTTTGTTGCTATTGTTATTTTCCAAATAGAATGGAAGTTTGATTTCCTGCAGTGATTTCTCAATGAGAAGTAGATTTAGGATACAGTGACTTTTATGTGTCATCTTTGGGTTAAAAAGTAAATTCGTCACTTTGAAAGTGCAAACAAAATGAGCTTTTCCTTTGGAGAAATAGAAAAAAACTCCAACGAACTTGGTAAACATCTTTGTCCCACACTGACAGTCAGTAGAATGGAACCTGTTCCATCATTAAGTGGCACCAATGTGAGGTGCTGGGGTTACGTACCGGCCTTAGTCCACAGAAAACCTACAGCATGTGAGCAGCATGGTGACCACTGGCAGCTGTCTGGCCGTGAGAACAACATGCCAATTACTGGAGAAAACAAACAGCAGTGTCCACACACCCGTCAGGAGATACAAATAACAGAGTGCACACATTTTTAAATTTAACGCATTTTTTCTGCTCCATAAATGTATAATAATAATAATCATCACATTTTTATTAGACACTGTGCATTTATGAGCAAGCTTGGTGGTCTCTTTGGGCCTCTGCCAAGGTCTAATGGAGCCTTCCGAGTTGTTCAGATTCTTTTTTAGGGTTTTCTCTCCTTTCTGCATCATCTAAGGAATGACCGCAAACCCACCAGGAGTACAGGGAAAGCGAAGGAGGGAGCTTTCATTTTACCTGAGTCAATCTACCCCCGCTTTTCCAAGCCAAAGACATTCTTCTAGAAATAACTGGGCTCTATAACAGAAGTTGAACAGAAGATAACCACTCACAAAGGAAAAGAAAAATGTTAGAATTAGCCTTTTGTTCAAAAATTGGTTTCAGATCCAAGTATCAACATTTGTTGACCCATTATACCAGATAGTATGTTTACTTATCAATAGCAGCAAAGCTGAGGCTTTGCACAAAAACATCACTTGCTTTTTAGAAACCAGGAATGAAATATGATTGAAGGCAAAGTTAATGCTGTAACATCAAGGCTAAAGCATAAGAAATGCCTTGAGTGAATGAGGAAAATTTTGGAAAGTAGCCACAAGTATTACTTTATAGAACTTGAAAACTTCTCCCCTTGTATTCAAGCAGGTGGCTATAAAATGTGCTCAAACATCCTGACGACAAGCACTGTTGGGATCAGGAGAGGAGAATTTAATTTTTTGGCATATAACCTACTTATCATACATAATCAGAGCTGGAACATAGAAAGGTGAGACAGGGACATTCATTCAGTCGGTCAACAAATCTTTACTGAGCACCTAAGATGGACCAGCCCCACTTCTTGAGACTTGGATCTACTGGTGAACAGGACAAAGAGCCCTGACTCTGCAGACCTTACACTTGGGTGGCGTTGGGGAGCATATCCTCCTGAATGGAAAGTGCAGAGAAAATCCAAAAATATAGTGTAAGGTTGGAAGGTAGGAAAATGAAAATGAAATAAGGAAATCAGTGTTATTCAGCTTGGGAAGATACAGTTGAAATGTCTCATTGATGCTATTCAAATATATGAAGAATTGTGATCTTGGAGAGGACAGTGACCATCTCCATTGAGGATAGCACAGAGGGAGCCAAGCCAACTGTGAGGACACACACCTTCCTCCCACAATGCATGTGTGTATGACGTATATGTATGTTTATTTATTTTCAAGATGTACAGTCAGCATATCTTCCAGAGGAGAGATGTTTGAGATGTTCTCAGAGTGATTTCATCTTTTGAAAGTTAGGTAGGTACTAAGAGCACAGGTAGATTAGTTGTGGGGCATAGCTAGCGAGGTTTTAGCAAAGGGTGAAGACCAAGGCCTGGTCAGGCCATCACACCTTCCTGTCTTCCCCTGTGCTCTGTTTCTTTTACAGATTGCCAGCATGATGTTGAGTGCCTGGAGGGCAGGGACGGTATCTTACATAGCATTGAATTCCCAGCCTCTACAGGACCATGCACTTAGCGGAAGCTCAGTCCACGTTCATTGGCCAGATTTGAGGAGCATGAACAGGGCGGCAAAGCCTCGGCAGGGAGAGCTGCGCTACCAAGAACCGTCTGAGCGGGCAGTCACCTTGGGCGGGTCTCTGCACAGCTCCAGGGCACAGCATTCACCTTCTCGGAACACCACGTCCCGCAGCTGCGCAAGGAGAAGTACCAACCTCAGGGTGAACTGTGTCTAGTTTAAAGGCTGTTCCTTGTGGCGTCGTCTATAAGAGTGAAAAACTGTTGACAATCCAAACATCCATCAATAGGAAGAAATTGTTGAATTATGGTCCATCGATACTATGGAAAATGAAGTGGCCATTATAATGCACGTTCTGACACAGGAGGATGTCCTTGGGATAGTATTGATTTTTAAAAAGCAAGCTGCCTATCAATATGTGTAATTTGTTCCCATTTAAAGTAACAACCCTATATGTAGGTACTTAGAAAAAGGTCTGGAAGGATACACGTCAAGTACTGGTGAGTGCCTATAAGAAGATGGGAGAGACTTTCTTATTTTTACTTCATATAGTTCTGAATTGTTTGGCTATTTTACAGCAAGCTTGTATTGCTTTTGCAATAACATATATATTATGTATATACACATGGAAGAGTCCCTCTCCCGCATGAGAATTATTCTCTTTTGGTAGTCAAGAGTAAATGTATAAATAAATATACATATTAAACATTACTTATTAATTTAATATCTATTGATTGAATGATCCTTAGCTAGCTAAAGCAGAGCAATTCACATGAGGGAGAAAGACCATCCCTCACTAGTAAGAAAAGCCCATTTTCTGTGACCAAAAGCCCTGTCATTTGGTTGGGCCTGTGTTTCTTTCGGTGACGAGTAAGGGGCAGTGTTCCCAAAGGCCCGGTCTGGAACTGTGTCCAGGATAGGAGACTTCAGTTCAGAAGGCCTTCTTTCTGCTCAGCACGCAAGTCCTTCATCTCGATGACTTAGCTATCCTCTGGCGTTGGCGTCCCGGCCATGAGGACTCTAACAGGCAGTTTTCTCAGCGCTCACAACTTGGTGATGAGACTGGCTGTATGGGCCAGGGAGCCTATTACAGTCAGTATGAAGACCACCGACCATACCCTCAAACTGGACCTCCACCTGGGAGCGCTACAAAAACGCACCCACGTGGGCTCCACCTGGACCGTTTTACTCAGCATCTTTGAGGGTGAAACCTGGCTCCCAGCTGATTCCAGTGCTCAGCCAAGCTGGAGAAGTGCTGACTAAAACTAGATAAGGGAATGAGAACCGTCAGTGAAAATCTCTACAGGCGAAACAAGCCAAAGGCTACAGGGTACTGCGGAGTTCCTCCAAGTGTGGATTCCCTGATCACGAGCCAGAGTCACTTGGGGTCTGCATTAAAAACATGGATGTTTTGGTTCCACCTAGGAAATATTGAATTGGAATCTCTATGGGTTGATCTCAGAAATGTGCATTTTAAATAAGAATTCCAAGTGATTTCCAGGTCAAGTTCTGGGACCCATTGTGCATAGATCTCGTTTAGCAGCAGAATCTTCATTGGGCAGCCCGTTACAGGAAGCTGTTGACTGTGGGGAAGTGAATCTTTTGATAAGTTATTGTATCATGTTTAAGAAAAATTAATTCATCAACCTTCCCAATAGAGGTAATGTATTTCGGTAACTGGTTTTGTGAAGCTGAACACAAATGTTCTGATTACGTTCATTACTGTAGCTATAGCAATGGCGTAGCTTCAGAACTTCTGTCTATGTCGTACCTTTTATTTAAGGATCTTACTGTGTTTCATAGGCATTCTTCTCATCATGATTTTGACACAGTTTGTAAATGTTACTGTCCTCGCTTTTTAGTCCAAGAGTAACAAATTCGTGATTAAAAGTCGCATCCTGGAAATAACTAGTATTTCTCTAGACTTTGTTGCTGTTCACATATACCAAATGGTTCCAGAAGAATATGTTTGTTGTTAATATCAGAGCTCTGAACTCTAATGGGGTGGCATTCAAGTGTTTGAGTATTGTTAACAGAAAGACGTATTATAAATTTATAACTGAATTCAAAAGGCTGGTCCCAGACATTGATCAAGTTAAAATCAATAATCTGTTTACTTTTTTGTGATTAACTTCAGAAATGAATTTACTAAGACTTTCTCTGATCCAAAACTTTATTTTAGAGGTGGAAAAAAGTAGTTGTGAAAGCACTGTTTCTGAAATTGTAGGCCCGTTTTTTAAAAAAATCATAATTTGCTTGTTCAGTACCCTTTTTTGCCTTTTGCTTTGAGCATATCTAAATAAAGCAAGTCAAAATTTCAGTACAATTTAGATCAGCATTCTCACTAGAAGGGGAGGGGAATTCTAGCAGCAAGTCTGAGATGGGTCCCAAGCAACTATATTTTGTTGTCATTCCACACATAACCCTGAGCACAGCCAGGACGGAGACCAGCAATACTCTGCAAAGTACAAGTCAGTCTCCTATGGAGAGTCTTGACTTCAACAAAAATAGCGAAATATTGTTTTGCCAACACAGGTTTGTACTTTTCCCATTCGTTTTAGTGGTCAGCATCAAATCCTAGTCTGATATTTAAATGCTTATTATTTTAAAGTGTTTGAAATCAAGGCTCCGTCAATAATTCAAGATAAATCGAAACCACCCCCTTGTTTTTCTTCATCACCCATAGAGGGGCTGTGGATGAGAGGATCATAAAGTTTCCTTCCACTTATGTGATTCCATTTTATGGCTCTGATATGTGGGCACCTGAGTGCACTAAATGGGTTTAAATTTCGAGGCCTGGATGAGTTATAACTCAAGGTACTGTAAGAATTCATGTGTAGAGGGGCTGGCCCCGTGGCCGAGTGGTTAAGTTCGCGCACTCCGCAGCAGGCGGCCCAGTGTTTCGTTAGTTCGAATCCTGGGCGTGGACATGGCACTGCTCATCAGACCACGCTGAGGCGGCGTCCCACATGCCACAACTAGAAGGACCCACAATGAAGAATCTACAACTATGTACTGTGGGGCTTTGGGGAGAAAAGGAAAAAATAAAATCTTAAAAAAAAAAAAAAAAAGAATTCATGTGTAGAATGGCAGAGCCTGGTCAATGGTATTTAAGAAAATTTTCATGACACTGAACAATCTTCTACCACACTAAAAAATAATGGTTTATGATCTATCAGTGTGTGGCTGAATTGGTCTATTTAACTGATTACTTATTATTGAACATTTAAGTGGTTTCTAATTTTTCTTCTTTTTTCCTGGCGTCTTTTTTTTTTTCCCCTCAATGAATGTGATGGTTATTTTATGGTCAGATGTTTGGTCAAACATTATTCTGGGTGTTTCTGTGAGGGTATTTTTGGATGAGGTTAACATTTATATCAGCAGGCTGAATAAAATTGATTGCCCTCCATAATGTGGGTGGGCCTCATCCAATCAGTTGAGGTCTGAATAGAGCAAAAGGCTAACCCTCTCCTGTGTAAGGGAGAATTCTCCAGTCAGATGGCCTCTGAACTAGAGCATTGGTTCTTCCTGGTTCCACAGCAGCTTCTGGCCTTTGGACTTAAGCTGGGGCATTGGCTCCGCAGATTTTGGACTTGCCAGCCTCTGTGATCACATGAGCCAGTTCCTTATAATAAGTCTCTTTATACATATATATATGTATCTTTATATATATAATATAATAAAATAATATCATATATAATAAATCTCTCTATGTATATATACACACACATACATATGTATATATAATATTGATTCTGTTTCTCTGGAGAACCCTGACTAATACAATGGGCAATGAAAAACACACGATTTTCAGCCTTTCTTTTTTTCCTCAATGACAAGTATAGTAAATTGTTAGTAAAAATTATGTGTTGTGTTAGTTGTAAATTAGAGTCATTGGGCATGAGGACGCTACAGTTACAATCTAGAAAATTTTCTCTTATTCCACTTTTGAGATGAAATAGATCTTGAAAGGAGCAAATGATATTTAACGTAAGTCCAGTTAAAGAATAAGTGAAAACTGATTCAAATCACTTGAAATATATTATTTTAAAAAATTAATAACATAAATTGTGTTTCATGACTAAGCAGTGCGGTAGACATGTGATGATTTTTAAAGTTTTAATAGTTTAACTGCAATTGAGAACAATAACTTTCACTATCTCAGAACATTAGTATTTTCAGTTATTTTAAAAATGGATATATTTTCTTCATCTTGCCCTTCCAAGCTCACTCAAAACTCTGATACCATTTTAAAGGGCGATTTCAGCAAAGTCTGGAAACTAAAGGTTAAGAAAATTTAACAAGCTTATTTTCCTCAAGTTTTGAGAAACTTGATTGGAATTTGTGGCAGAACTCATGCTAGTGTGGTTTAGACCGGGGTTTCCTGACCTTGGCACTACTGACATTTTGGGTTGAATAATTCTTGTTGTGGGGTCCTGTCTGGTACATTGCAGGATGTTCAGCGGCACTCCTGGCCTTTCCCCTGTAGATGCCAGTAGCCTCCCCCGCCCCCCACCCACCTTGTGGCAACCAAAAACGTCTGCAGACATTGCCTAAAGTCCCCAGGAGGGCACCATCGCCCCGCTGAGATCCACTGGTGTAGATACATATGGCAGGAGAAAGGCCAGTTATGTCAAATACATTTTATAGCCTAAAATAAATTTAAATAAGATATTTCCTAATGAAAGTAAAGTGTAATAAAGGACAACAGTCACCAAACATTTGGAGCCTACAGTGTGGGAGTCAGAGCTCGTCGCCACCTTTTGCCTCCTCACATTTGACACTGTGCTTAACAGGAAGGGGATTTTGCTTTTCATTGATACACATTGGTTTTCATCAGGATTAGAGCAACAGCCTATCTGGAATAAGAATCCTGCCCTAATTTAAGGCCTTATCCAGAGAGAGAGCTTCTAACCCTAGTGACAGGACTTTGTGTCTGATTTAATGATGGTTCAGCCAAGACGAAAGCTCCCAATCCACCGAGCATTGGGTCAGGCTGACCTTGGGAAGGAAGACAGAGGTTTAGCAAGGGCATTATTTCCTGAGAGCGCTGTTTTGGTGGGGTCTGAAATACTAGTGGCTTTAAATAAATTAGGAGGTTGGAGGAAAAAAGGAAGAGAAGCTTTGTGACTGTCAGGGCTGGTTTGATGGGACCAATAGGGGAGGCTAGTCCCCACGTGTTCAGTCACTCATCTCCGTGTGGCCTGAGCTGTTCTGCAGATGTGGTTCACATCTAAAATCAGTTGGCTTTAAATCGAGGAGATTATCCTAGATAATCTGTGTTAGCCTGATCCAATCCGTTGAAAGGGTTAAAAGCAGAACTGAGGTTTCCCTGAGGTAGAGGAAATTTCGCCCGCCCATCGCAGCTTCAGCGCCCACCCCGGAGTTTATAGCCCGCAGACCTGCCCTAGTCAGCCCCGACCATTCTCTGCAATAAATCTCCCCCTCCTCTCCCTCTCCTGTTGCCCTGTAAGCCTTAATGAACAAACTGACTTACAATAGGAGAACCACCGCCATTGTTATTATCAAGGGACATAATGAGGACAGGACCCTATCTCATTTATTTTGTTTCCTTCTGGAGTCTGGCACACGGCTCTCAATACATGATGAATTGAATGATTCATTATTAGCAATCAGGCACACAGCTCTGGAGTACATTAAGTGATATTTTGAATGTCTCTGCTAAGAGGTAGGTAATTTTTATGAAAAAAGACATCATTTAGCTTTCAAAATTCAAAAAACATATTTTGTCATGATATAAGTAACATTAAGCACACTATTGAAACTCTGGGAAACGGAGGGCAAGAACACTAAGTTCATGGTCACAACAGCTATGCTGGCATTTTGGGGTGTTTCTTTCAGGCTTTCCTCTGAAACCCTACCCCAGGCAAATGTTGTTTTTGTATAGTGGTAATCATGTTGTATTTAATTCTTTTTTCTGCTTTTCCCTTTGCTATTACTTTGACTTCATAAATATCATTTTCTTTTTATTTTTTCCTTGTTGAAAATAGCTTTACTGTTAAAGTAAAATTAATTTATGCTCATTAATAAGATGTACCTTTATTGAGCCCTTTTTAGGTACGAGGCATTTTACATGGTCTATCTCTTTATTCCTCCAAGCACGCGGCCAGCATCACCATCATCCTCATTGTACAGATGAGGACATGGGTCTCAGAACCATTAAGGAGCATGTCCAGTCCGCCAGATGGCAGAGCTTCTGAAGAATGTGCTCTTTCTACTTTGCTATACTGTCTTGTTTTGCTTGTTTTACATTCTCTTTTCTTTTACGGCTAAAGGGATATATGAGTTGTGGGAGAGCATTCCTTTTCATCCTGTTCTGTGGAAAAGAACACGTGCAAACACTCAATATCTGGCTCCATATTTTATCATATAGTGTAGGTGTTTTTCTAAAGCTCAGCAAAGTGTGCCTTTTTTCTTTTAGGTGCACGACTATTGATGTTTTCCTTCAATTTGTGTTTTCAAATTTAATTCATGCTCCAATAATTTTAACTGAGGAAAAAGCCATAGTTTTTAGGCTTTGGGTTAGTCACTGGCAAGTATCCTATTCGAAACCCACATAATCAGATACATAGTTGAAACAGAAATAAGTAAGTAAAATTCAACTATCATTAAAGAAATATTCAAAGATTAAGAACGGGCAGTGTTGGGTCTTTTGGATCTCCTTGTAGTTTTTCATGTGAGAAGTAATTCAAAATCCAGCATTCTTTCCATATTTGTGCATACTTAGAAATACAAGAAATTCTGATTGTCCTTTCGTTGTGTGTTCCACACATTGAAGTAAACAATGCCACACTAAAGTAAACAACCCCAAATATGGCCGATCAATTAAAATATGTACATGATCAAATTGTAGCACTGTGGAGAAGGAATCATCACCATTGTTGGCATTTTAAAACATGATTTCACTTCCTTTGCCCTCAGGTGGCTCCTGTGTATTGCAAGTAAGAATGCCTCACCAACATTAACTGTCTAGAGAGATGGAGAATGCTGAGTGTGGTCATATTTTTCTACTTTTCTTTGAGCCCATGCTTTTTAATTATTCTTGAGTGAATGCTTATTCACAACTTGATATTAACTGTGTGTACTCTGGGTCTGGCCAGTTCATGAATAAGACTCACTCTCCTCTCCTCTCCGATATATGTGTTAAATTGCATTAATGCTAGGGGAGAAGTTTTGGCCAAAGGGACTTTCTGGATCCCCTTCAGAGGATACCGCATAAGTATTGCTGACCACCATGCTCAAGACCAGCTCATCTGAATAGCAACTACTCTGCCACAGTAAAAGGAGATTTATTGAATTGCAAAAGCTATCTAGAAGATACTTAAAGATGTTGCACATTCCACTTCTTTAAAAGGCCAGCTTGGTAAAGCTGTCTAGAGAGGTAGTAAGGATAAACACATCCTCCCAGTTCTATAATGTTGAGAAGCCAGCATAGTTATCTAGAGGTGAGTTTACATACCAGCATAATTTATAGAATTAATGTGCCAGGAGGTTCATATAGTATACAATTTTACTGCTATATATATATCCTGAGAAAAATTTGGAATGTTACTTTGATTTTGCGTTTTCTCCAGTCAGTAACCCAGTGGAAAATGCTGTCTGAGGTGATTGTTTCATAAATGTTGTAAACCCATCTTTATGAAGATCTAAGGAGATGGTTCACCAATAACATTAAGCCCCAAGTTGAGCCTGTTCACGTTCATGCCGTCTTGTAAATGAAGCCTAGCAAGTACAAGTAAGTTGTTGAAGGCTGTGTTGTTTAGACTGAAATAATCTCCCATTTGTTTTTATGTCCTTCAATTAGAGAAAGAGCAGACACGCCAGGTCTCAGAAGAACTCGGAAAAGCCCTCCTGGCCTTTCAGAGGAGCAGTTTTGTCCAGGTGGTATGACCTCGGAGATGCCCTGCTGAGTCAGGTACCCTCATTTACCCATGGCACAGACCTGGTAAGAGGTTTAATTGAGATAGCGAATGCATGAGATCTTTGAAAACTATAAAACACCATGAAATATAAGGTAAAACCCTTGACATAATTTTTCTCATTTTCAAAAATAAAATATGAAACTACTACTTTTTGATAGTATGTAGTTGCTTGAGGCAGGCTAGTAGTCTTATTGCAGCGACCAGGAAAAACTGGATAAATTACAAAAATCGTATTTTTAGGGGCTGGCCCCATGGCCGAGTGGTTAAGTTTGTGCACTTTGCTTCTACAGCCCAGGGTTTCGCCAGTTCAGATCCTGGGCGCACACATGGCACCACTCATTGGGCCATGCTGGGGCAGCATCTCGCATGCCACAGCTAGGAGGATCCACAACTAAAATATACAACTATGTACTGGGAGGATTTGGGGAGGAAAAAAAAAAAAGAAGATTGGCAACAGTTGTTAGCTCAGGTGCCAATCTTTAAAAAAAAAAAAAGAAAAGATATTTTTAAAGGCATCAGAGAGTTGTGGAAGAAACGAGTACTAGATGAACTAAAATTACAGACGGAAAAATTGTTGCAAGGTGAGCTGATGATTGACAGCTGTTTTTGGCCCTAGGCACATTTGTTGATTCTGGACACAGGTTGAGGATCATACTTGCCTCAGGCAGAGGGTCCTTGTGAAAGAAGGAGAAATCAGCAAAGCTTTAACCAATACGGGGCTATTGACAAGTTGGAAACTCAAGGGGTTTCAAACTCAGCCGGTTTTCTCCACAAGATATTTGCTGAGTTCTTGGGATTCATGGGATGCTGGAGAGGGAGGCTGAAAGTTTCTAAAGGGCAAATGAAACCTCTCACAGGCTTGTGTTCTTAAGACCCAAGAAGCCTCTGGGTTATAGGGCCTGCTGTAACCACATGGCCGTTTCCCCTGCTTAAGACCTTTACCAGCTTTTGAAGCTTTGAGGGGCCAGGAGGCTGGAGAGCTGGTTTGAAAACCTCGGAAAGGTAGAGGTAGAGCTCCTGTAATCTTTCAGGGTTGAGGCCCCATCAGCCTCTCCATCAGAAGCATGAGAGGGCTACACCCAAGGAACGGGGGTGAACCAGAGGCCTACAGAGTCTTACTAAAACTGCAGACCAGCCCCAACTTCATTCAGTCCCGAATGGGATGCAGGTGATCAGTGCCTCACCCAGGCTGTCTAAAAGAAGAAAAGGGACATACTCTCTAGTGGATTATAGTATCATCAGAAGCCTCTACTTTTTTATATACACTGTCTGGCATATAATCAACAATATCTAGACGTGCAAAGAAAAAACAAGAAAATATGAATGATAATAAAGAGACAAAAAACAGCAGAAGCAGACCACTCCAACAGATAAAACTGTTAGATTTAATAAGAGCCTTAAAAGAATGTTCAGGAATATATAGAGAGATGGAAACAACAGATGGAAATATGGAAAATTTCACCAGAGAATGAGAATCTATTAAAAAAGTTAAATGGGCATTCTAGAACTGAAAAAACCATTATCTGAAATTAAGAGCTTAGTGAGTATTAGCAGCAGAATGATTATAGTAGAAATTAGGACTAGTGAACTGGAAGAGAGATTAACAGAAAATACCCAGACTGAAACTTTGTAAAGAGAAAAACTAATAGAAAACAAAATAAAACAAAAATGTCTAACATACACATAACTGTAGTCCTAGAAAAAGAGGAAAGAGAGAACAGTAGAAGTAATATTCAAAAACATGGTGAGAATTTTCCAACACTGGAGAACATCATTCACAGATTTAAGAAGCTTGGTAAACTTGTAGCAGAATCAGCAGGAAAAATTTATATCTAGGGACAACAAATTAAAACTGCTGAAAAGTCATAGACAAAAAAATCCCCAAATCTTAAAAGCATCCTGAGATACAAGACAATCACCTGCAAAGTAACAAGACATAGATGTGACTTCTCAACTGAAATTACAGAAGCCATACGACAATAAAAGAAAACCATAACTTTGGTGAATAAAATCACTGTCAACCAGGATTCTATACCCAGTGAAAATATCTTAAAAGATGATGGGAAAGTGAAAATATTTTCTGACAAACACTGGGGGAATTTGTGGCCAGTAGTCTTCACTAAAAGAAAACCACGGACAGTTCTTTAGGCAGAAGGAAAACGTTTCCAGATGACAACTGGGAAATGCAGGGGGAAATGCAGGAAAGCACAAATATAAATGAATAGAGGCTGTACAAAAATAAAAGATGAGGGTAGGCATTCTGTCCTATACGTGTACGTGTCCCAAACAAACTCTAGCACCATGCCTTGTACAAAATATGTACTCAAAAACATCTTTTGTATGTTTTCTGGATATTTTCTCCTATTGTAAAGAAATTCTGGTCTAACTGGAAAAGGAATTCTTTAATAAAAGTGCGAAGTTTTTGCTGGCACATAAATAATAGGAGTTAGATGTCCTTACTTTCTTTTTTAATAATTTTCTCTTTACCTTTCTTATTTTTCTTCTTCATTCATTCTTCACCACATGTGATATATGGCTTCTAGAAATTTGTCACACCTCTAATATTATTTTATTCTTCTTAATATAACTTATGCTTTCATAGTTTTTCTATTCTTCCTACATCTTATGTTTTTAGGTACTTATTACAAAAGTGGTAACTTGATAATTATCCATCGAATCACTAAAAAGCATAGAACTGTAAGAAATGAAGCAGATAGATGTTCCATTAACGTGGCATTCTTGTTAATGATAACAAAGAGCAGAACTGAAAGAAATGGAGAAGAGGATACAGACAGGTAACTCAGTGGGAGTCTGAGTACAAATCAGCTTAAGTTGGGGAGAAGTAGGAGCAGAGAAACCTGGGTAAAAATCTGGTCTTGAGAAAGAATAATGAGTAACAGAAAGTATTGGGAAAGATAAAGGCTTATTCTAATGAGAGTCAATAAAATTCCAGACAGAGGATTTTCATGGTATTTTAAAACACTGATTGGCATTTTTTATGTTTGAAAAGTGAAGTAACTGCTTTGTATAGTCTGTGGATTCTTTGGGGGGAATCATTATCAATCACAGTGGTTGTTTATCACACTTAGAATAGCACCCAGCTCTCGGCAAGGTCTACAGTGCTCTATAGGAACTGGCCCTTGGCCATCTCTCCTACTTCGTTTCACATGACTATCCTTTCCCTAATTCTGCTACTGCCATCGGCTTCTGTTCCTCACTCATTTCAAGCTCCTTCTTTCTTCATGGTCTTTGTGCTTGCTGATCCCTCACCTGGAATTCTCTTTACTCAGATCTTAGCAAGGCCAGGTCCTTCTTGTCATCTTCTTAGAAAGTGTCATCTTCTTAGAAAGCAGAACTTCCAGTCACATCCACAGAACTCTGTTTTATTTTCTTATAGCACTTACTACTCTCTAGAATTATCTTGTTTACTTGTTTATTGTCTGCTTCTCTTCACAGAATGTTAGCTCCATGACAGCAAAGGCCTTGTCTATCGTGTTATCGCAAACATATGGGCCAGTAATAATTATTGTGACAAACAATAGTGACAGTGGGTGATAGGAGATGGCCATTTTAGATAGAGTGATGAAGAAAAATCTCTTTAAGAAGGTGGTAATTCCATACAGACTTGATGAAGCAAGGGCACAAGCCATGGGATATTTGAGAGGAAAGTGTTCAAGCAGAAGGTGAGCCATAAGATGGGAATGTACTTGGCATATTTGAAAAACAACAAGGAGGCCAGTTGTAAGAAGTAGAGTGAACACATGGGACAGTGGGAGATGGAATCCGAGTGGTAGCCAGGGCTCATATAGTGAATGTTGCTGTAGGTAATTAGGTATAAGGGTAACCGGAGAGTGACATGATCTGACTTATTGATGTGGCATGTGGGTAAAACGCTTAAGAGGAGACCAGTGAGGAAGTCATTGCAGTAATCCAGGGCAGAGGTGTTGGTGGCTAGAACCAAGGTGACATCAGTCAGCACGGCAAAAAGTGGCTGGCTTTGGATATGTTTTGAAAGAACTGTTAGGATTTGGATGAAGAATGACTCCTTCCTTTTTTTCTTTCTTGGTCTGAACAGTTGAGTGAATGCCCGTGCCCTTTACTGAGATGGAATACCCAGGGGCCCAGACTGCTGAGGGAGTGGTCTGTGGACGAGAGCTCAGTTTTGGTGGCGTTAGGTTTTGGAGGTCTCCTAGGCAATCAGGCGTAGGAGTCAGAGAAGCAGCTGGATAACTATCATTATTTAGGGGAGAGAGAAGGGCTAGAGATGTAATCTGGGACGTCTCAGTTAATGGGCTTTATTTAAGGATTTGGGAGTAGGTGAAAGGAAGGGAAGTGGAAACAAAGAGGCAAGGTTGGAAGAGGTCACATCCGGAAGTGGGGCAGCTTGGCTGGCCGTGAGGATGAACTCCACGTGGGAGGTGGGCATTTGAACCAGCAATGCCATGTAATGTTGGGACAATGACAAGTGAAGAGGGTCCCAGGGCTGTGTCAGCCATGTTTTATGATAGGAGAAACAGGGAGAGGCAGGAAGGTAAAATGGAAGGAAAAAAAGCTGAACGTGGTTAAGGAAAGATAAGAACCATAGTGAGAGAGATGGCAAAGAGGGCATCTTGCAGGGCTTCCCTGGAGGCTTGATGTGTTTGACTTTATCACGTTTTCAGAGATGTGTCAATTCATGCACTTGGGGTTGTGTGCAGGAAAGTGGTCCCTGATTACAACGTTTTCTGCAGTTGCTCTCAAGATCTTTGTATCAGTCACTGTATTTCCATTCCTTTCAAAGAGGAATATGTAATTTTTATTTTTTAATTTTTTTGGTGGGGAAGATTAGCCCTGAACTAACGTCTGTTGCCGATCTTCCTCTTCTTTTTCCTTGAAGAAGATTGTTGCTGAGCTAACATCCGTGCCAATCTTGCTCTATTTTGTATGTGGGACGCTTCCACAACATGGCTTGATGAGCAGTGCATAGGTCCGCACCCAGGATCTGAACCTGAAAACCTCCGGCCACTGAAGCAGAGCGTGTGAACTTAACCACTATACCAGCCAGCCGGCTCCTGTAATTATTTTTTAAAATTAAACTGTGTTTATGTTTTTGTAAATAAGTCCTACATTCATGTGACTCAAAAAGGTAAGAGAGTGTTTATAGTGAAATTCTCCCTCCTACCCCAGGTCCCCCAGCTGTACAGTTTCTTTTCTTGAAGGCAGCCAAAGCTAGTGCCTTTGTTTCTTGTTTATACTCCAGACATATTACTTACATGTGTAAATAGAAAAGTTTCCCCTTTATGACACAAATGATGGAGTAACATATACACTGTTCTGGATCCTATTTTTCCCTCAACAATATCCTTTGGGGCTTAGTCCACAGAAGGACTAAGGAAAAAGGAAAAGGAAATTGTTTTTTCCTTTAACAAGTTGCTTAAGATTCTATTTAATGGATTTATTATAATTCATGTAACCAGTCATTCTTGATGGACACATGGGCTCTTCCCATCTTTGCTACTACAAAGAGCACCACAATGAGGAATCTTCTGCACACATGATTTTGCATGTGTGTGCAGAGACACTTAAGAGAAATTTCCAGAAGAGAGATCGCTGAGTCAAAGGATCTGTGTATTTGTAATTTTAGTAACTATTACCAAAGTGCCCTTCGTAAAGGCTATGTCAATTTCCTCTCCAGAGTAATGTGAGAGTATCTGGGTTCCCCAAACTCTAACACAGTGTTTCATATTATTTTTTAATATTTGTAAAATTTATAGGTAAAAAATGGTATATCAGCCCAGTTTTATTTTGCATTTCTTTTATTATGAATGAATTAAGCATATTTACTAATGTTTAAGAACCATTTGTATTTCCTTTTCTGTGAACTATTTTATTCTATTGTTAGTATTTTTCTTTTTTCTTTCAACACTAATTATTTCACTCCCCTCTTTTCTTGCTTGCTTGGTTTCTGAAGAGAAGTCCAATGTAATTCTTACCCTTGTTCCTCTATAGGTACGATTCTTTTTTTCTTCTTTGGCCTTTTTCAAGATTTTCTCTTTGTCTTTAATTGTCTACCCTGTAGACATGGAATATGATATATTGAATATGATATGCAGTGTAGATTTTTTGGTATTTAACCTACTTAGTATTCTCTAAGCTTCCTAGATCTGTGGCTTAGAATCTGTCATCAATTTTGGAAAATGCTCAACTGTTATCACTTCAGATATTTCTTCTGCTTTTTTTCTCTCTTTCGTCTCCTTCTGTTAATCCCATCACGTGTATGTTATACCTTTTGTAATTATCCCATAGTTCTTGGATATTCTATTCCATTTTTTCATTCTTTTTTTTAATCTTTGATTTCAGTTTGAGAAGTTTCTATTGACATATGTTTAGGCTCACTGGGTCTTCCCCCGGCTGTGTCCAGTCTACTGACGAGCCCATCAAAGGCATTCTTCATTCCTGTTACAGTGTTTTTGATTTCTAGCATTTCCTTTTGATTCTTTCCTTTAATCTTCATCTCTCTGCTTACATTACCCATCTGTTCTTGCACCTTGTCCACTTTTCCATTAGAGCCCTTAGCATATTAATCATGGTTATTTCAAATTCCTGGTGTGATGATTCCAACATCTCTACCATATCTAAGCCTGGTTCTGATGCCTACTTTGTCCCTTCATACTGTGTATTTTCTTTTCTTTCTTTCTTTCTTTTTCTTTTCTTTTCTTTTTTTTTTTTTTACCTTTTAGCATGGCTTGTAATTTTTTGTTGAAAGCTGGGTGTGATGTATCAGGTAAAAATTACTGAGGTAGATAGGCCTTTAGTGTGAAGTTTTGTATTTAGCTGGCTAGGAGTTAGGCTGTTAATTAGTTTGCAGTAGCCGTGGTGTCAGGGGCTAAAATTTCTTCTGGTGTCCTCGTTTTTGTCTTCCCTGTTGTCTTTGGGTTTCCCCAGAGACTCCTTAAATAGGGTCAGAGGCTTGCAGTTCATTTAGCTCTAATCCCTATTATCGCCCAGGAGCCCTGTGGATGTGGTGGTAAGGCTGGAGGCAGAGGCAGTGCTCTAGTCTGATGACCAGTCTCAGGCTTTTAGTAAGCCTGAGTGGGGTATTTCCCTTCCCCCACATTGAAGACTAGAGGGGGCTGAAGTTGGATTTTTCCCTTCTGCCAGGTTGGTTAGGTGCTGGTAAGATACTTTCCCTTGAGGGCAGGCTTTGTTAACAAGAACAGAGAGCTCTGGGCATATTTCAAAAGGGTCACTTTCCCTTGCTCCTGAAGGAAGCAGGAGGGGATTCTTCTCAGATCTTCTCAGTGACAACCGGGTAGGGTTCCTGGAGGTAAATCAGGAAAGTGTAGGGGCCCTTCTAAGACTGGGCCTCTTTTGAAATTTTAACTCTCACGCTTGTTCACACTAAGCCTCCAGCAACTCATCAGTTACAATTTAAAGTGTTCCTACTGATCCTGGTTCCAACTGTGGGCTTCTGCTCTCATAAGCTGTGAGTCTCTGTATCTGTCTGTCTGTCTCTCTAGTTTTCAGGACAGCACTTTGTCCTGTGACTTCAATTCTTTGAAGAATCTAAGAAGAGTTGTTGACTTTTTCAGTTTGTTAAACTTTTTTCTTGTTGTGTGGACGGGAATGATGACTTCCAAGCTCTTTACATGTCAAACTGGAAACCAGAAGTTGTAGTTTTCTTATTGATTTGTAGGAGCTCTTTATATATTAGGGAAATTAGTCTTTATCTTCATATGAAATGCACTTTTTTTTCTATTTTGTCATTTATCTTTTGAATTTCCTCCCCATGCACTTAAACAAATGTTTTTGTGTGGTTGAATTTATCATTTATCTTTTAGGTGTTTGGTTTCTGTGAGACAATTAGTAAGGCCTTCACAATTCAGATTATAAAGGAATTCTTCCATTGTTTCTTTTAGTACTTATGATTTTATTTTTCATATTTAAATATTTGCTCCATTTAGGTTTTATCCTCATGTAAATTGTGAAGAATAGATACTACTTATTTTTTCCAGTTTGTCTATTCAGTTGTTTCAAAACCGTTTACTCAATAGTTCATTTTTTTTCCCATTGATTGATTGTCATGCATTAAATTAAAATATGTATTTGGGTCTATTTCTGTAATTCCTATTCTGTGTTATTGCTTTATCTTTTTATTCATATGCTAATATGAATAATTCACATGATACTCCTCTGTTTTAATTAGTATAGCTTTAAAACATTTAAAAATATTGTACGGCTAGTTACTTCCTTATTTTTCTTGTCAATTTCAAACATTTTTCGTCAATTTAATTTTCTATATTAACTTTAGCATCAGTGTTTCTAATAAAAAGACGTTGGTATTATTGTCATGATCAAGTTAAGTTTTTAGATTAATTTAGGAGCGACTGCATATTTATGAAATTGAGTTTTTCTAAGAACATTGTATGCCTTTCCATTTGTTCAAGTATTTTTTGCATCTCTAGAGAGCTTTAAACATATTTCATCATAAAGATCTTGCACATTTTTGTTAATTTTTTTTTTTGAGGAAGATTAGTCCTGAGCTAACATCCGAGCCCATCTTCCTCTACTTTATATGTGGGATGCCTGTCACAGAGTGGCTTGACAAGCGGTGCATAGGTCTGCACCTGGGATCCGAACAGGCGAAACTCTGGGCCGTCAAAGCAGAATGTGCAAACTTAACCACTGTGCCACCTGGCCGGCCCTACGTTTCTGTTAATTTTATTCCTAGGAATCTTATCTTTCTTTTCTCTTTTTCTGTATTATAACTGGGATCTTCATTCCTTCATTACGTCTTTTAACTGGTTGTTTATATATGTATATAAGCTATTTATTTCTATATATTTATTTTATGGAAACATGCTATTTATAAAAATTTAGAAGTATATGTCTATTTTAAGAGAGAGCAGTGTTGCACAATGGGGGTCTGAGGTCTGTGAACTTGGCTCCACCATTTATTAACACTGTGGCAATAGGCACGTCACTTAATCTTTATAAGCCAGTTTCCTCAATGTATAAAAGGGAATAATAATAGTATCTATCTTATAAGGTAATTTTGAGGATTAAACAGATAAAGCATAAAAGCACTTAGTAGAGTGTCTGGAACACAGTAAGCAGTTAATTAATGTTGGCTACCTCTGTCTGTCCTCTGACCATTGAAGCTTAAATCTGGTCCATGGAGGTCAGACTGGGAACAGACTTCAGGCTTCCCAACCACTGCCCTCCACCCCGCACACCTCACAGTTCCCAAACAAAAGCCCTGGACTGAAGGGTTGTAGAGTGGGGTCGGGGGAATGCAAGAAATGGAGATGGAAGGTTAGAGGCCCAGTTACACCTTATTGTTGTAGGAGAGGAATGAAAAAATTCTGTGGTGATGTTCGCTTGGGGGTTCCAAGGACGTGGAAGGAGGAGACACATGTTAACGAGCAAAGTAGTGGAGGCGAACAGAGCACATTTTTCAAACGGTCACCTTCAGTTTGTAGGGACTTGGGACCTTGCAGGCTATTTTTACAGGCACGTAGCACATGCCCATCTTCAGCACAGCTCCCTGGGGTCCGTGAGGGAGGGATGGAAATCACAGGGAGCAGGTGGGGTTGGGAGAGCTGGGTGCAGATGTGCGGACCCCTCTCCTAGTGCTCATTGCTCTTCATCTCTCTCTTTACTTCCCTTGTCATTTATTCCTCCCCGGGTCTAAGTACTAAATTGTCAGCAGAAAAGAGAGCTGATAAACTGGAAGAGGGGAAAACAAGGGGGATTAAAATATTTTAAGAGCTATCCTAAGAGAGCACTGGGGTTGAGATCAATAATAATATTTGCTGAATACCCTCTGGGCAGAAATCCACAGGGAACCGTCAGAGGAAGAGCATAATAACAGCTACCAAGTCTTAAGTGTCTGTTGCTTGCTGCCTGCTTTATGTGCATTTTTCTCTTTATTCCTAACAACAGTCTTCCAAGGCAGGTGTTATTATGCCAATTAGACCAAGTGTCTCTAGAAAGCAAGGCCTCAGTCCTCTTGGAGCTCCACGTCTAGGTACTAATTGAAGACGACTTGTAAAACATAAGTACAGGCCTGCACACAGAGCTCACGACCATGGTAGACCTGAGAGGGCATCGTGAAGAAGTCAGCCATGGCCAGTGGGGTGGGCTCCAAAGAAATGTAACGTGACCAGTGAAAGGAAGGACATTGTTTTCTTTACTGTAACAGGAAAACACGACCAAACAGAAGCAGGGGGAGAAAGCTGCTGGGCAAGTTAAAGAGACAAGGAAGCAGCAAAGCTTCCTGCAGCTAGAGCTAGGGATGCAGATGAAATGTGAACTAAGCCAACGGCAGTGGGAAAGAGAAGCCACAGGAGGATGCTTCTGACTGGGAAAGTCTTTAATCAGCTACTCAGCCCTCCCTCCCATTGCTGCATCGCTTTTTAAAGTGACGGTCGTGAGGCTGCAGGATTCAAAAGAGGAAATGGTCTTTTCTCATTGGCTGACAGTCTAAATTCAGACCGAAAGAATGTGGTTGGAGACAGCTGGTGGAAATTGTCCCAGTCCTGTCTTCAGGGGAAATGTCCACGTGCTTCTCGTCTCTCTCCTTGTCGTCTCCCTTTCTCTCTCTCTCTCTCTCTGTGCCTGTCTCTTGTTTCGTCTTCCCGTCTCTCTTTCTTCATCAGGTTTTATGAAAAAAGTAACCAAGCCGGCGCATTGTACCCAAGTGGTCCAGGAACGCCCCTGCTGAACCCAGCGCTGCTGACATCCTCCGTGATTAATGCGAGCTTCTCGGGTGGTTTACGAGAAGTGACACTTCCTCCCCAGCTTCTTGAATCTACCAGTGAGCAGTTAACATTAAAGCCCACCGTCTAGGTGACGGCTGTAAATACCGCGGGGCAGGGCTCCGGGCTTCACAAGCACGTAAGCAAGACGCACCGAGTCAGCCCCCGACACCCAATGACCTGGGACTGCGGCAAATGGGTGTGGGAATGGAAAGCAGGGAGGCTCACCTCGCCCCTCTCCTTCCTCCTTGCCGGGCTCGGAGCTCGCCTTCCACCCCGGGGGGCAGGGTGAGGTCGCTCCAGGTCGCCGGCACCTCCGGCGCCCAAGAAATCTGCAAATTCATTGCTCCCTCTCATCTTCCGGCGAAACCCTCCCTTCCTGAGTAGGGCCAGCCCAGCCTTTCACCTCCAGCCTTCAGCCGACTACTAAGGTGGATCCGACTTCTCCCCCATAGAAAGGCTCTGATCTCCTTTCCCACCGCAGGGGTCCAGTCTTTGCTTTCGACTTGGCTTCTCACTCGCATGTCCCGCAGTCTGGAGCTATGCTCAAGTCTCGGCAACTTTCACCATCTTGACCCAAGAGTCGGGCCATTTCTAAGACAATGTGAACAAAGACGAGCGGAGGGGAGCGGGGCCCGCGGGCGGGCTGCAGAGCGAGTGTGTGTGTGTGTGTGTATGTGTGTGGGGGACGCTGAGCTCAGCGCCCACCCCCGCGGGGGACCGGGGCACAGGCCGGCTGCCCCTCGCGCGGAGCGCGCCGCCGCCGGGCTCTCGGGCGGGCCTGGCCCGGCAGGGCCCCTCGCGGCCCCGGGCGGCGGATTTCTTTGTCCCGGCCTCTGGCTGGGCGCGAAGGCCGCCGGCTGCGAGCAGAAACCCGAGCCTGAGCTCTGGAGCTCAGGCTTCCACGTGCAGCCCGTGGGCAGAGCGGGAAGCAGCGGCCGCGGTCCCCTGGCGCCCCCCACGCGCCTCGCGCCCGGCTCTCCCGGCTCAGCGACGGGCTTCGGCCTGGACGGGGGCACTGGAACTCGCCTTTCGCTCTTCCGAATAGAAACTGGGCCGGGGCTGGCATTGCTCGCCCTAAATCGCGTAGTTTGGGGGAAAGAGGGCGCCCACTGGAGCGCTCTCCTCCACCCGACTCTCCGGAGACGCGCGCGCGCGTCGAACTCGGGGACCCAGGCGCTTCTCTGGCGCCCCTGCCGACTGCACCGCGGCCGCCCCGACCCCGGCGCCGGGCGGGCCCTGAACACAGCGCCGACCCCAAGATGCCCAGCAGAAAGCCCCGAGCAAAACCGAAACGGTGGCCACATCTGCCTCTCTCGCTCTCTGTGTGTGTGTATGTGTGTGTGAGAGAGAGAGCGAGCGAGAGGGGGAGAGAGAGACAGGGAGGCTGGCTTCACATCCACCCGTCTTACCTGCAATACAGCTTGCGCTTGTGTTTCGCAGAAGAATGAACGAGAAACTGCCATGTCCGTTCAAGCTCAGTAAATCAAACCCCCTTCCCTCCAGCTCTCTCAACTAAGTTTTATTTCCTAGCGCAATGCAACATGACAGAGTCCATGTGAAAACTAGTTTCCCAGTTTCAGTCTGAACCTCCATCAGTGTATCGAGCAAGGTTTTAGGTTACCAGCTTCAATTCCTCAGGGGAACCTGGCGTGTCAGGAGACTCAGGCTTTCCGCCTCCTGCTTCTCCCGGTACATCTTTCTTTGTAAAGCAGGGCTCCTGCGCCGTCCCCAGGAGGTCCCGCGCTCTGGCACGCCGCGCGGGGCCTGCCGCAGAGCGGCGCGGCCGGTCGGGCGGGCGCTAGGACCGCGGGGCGGCCGGGCGGCCGCGGCGCTACCTTAAACCCAGCCCAATGCCGCTGCCTGCGCCACTCTGCGCGCCGGCGGGGGCTGCGCAGGAGGAGCGCTCGCGGCCACGGCGCTCGGCGGCCGCGCGGCGACACCTGTTCGCGGCAGCCAGGGCGGCACGCGAGCTCCGGACGCCGCTCTCCTCGCTCGCCGCCCGATCTAAGCCAATGGACATCTGCCGGGCCTCTGGAGAATTCTGGATACTAGCTTTGGACGCCTAAAGTTTTTTTCTTCTTTTTGTTTTTAAATTAATATTATTATTATTTTTGGAGGGGGGACCGGGAGGGGAGATTGGTCGCCGCCGCCAACGTGAGATTTTTTTTTTTTTCCCCTTGAAGGATTCATGCTGATGTCTGCAGAGTCGGTTAGAGTAAAAACAGCGCATGCCTTCCTGGAGTCAGGATCCGTAAATTCTGACGTAGCCCGTGCATCTTAAAAATCCCTATAATAACGCCTAGGCATTTAAGTTGCTATGGTCATTCTGATCTCAAACCAAATGGAGGAGCTACGAATTTTTTTTCCTTACTACGGTCGGATGGGATGAAGACCTTCCTGCCTGTTAAGAGCTGGGGATCTATCTATTGAGATACATAGATATGTTTATCAATATGTCAGTGTGTGAGTATAAAGTGGTGGTTTCTTAGACTATCGGTGGTTTGACCTTGAACCTGTGCCAGTGAAACAGCAGATTACTTTTATTTATGCATTTAATGGATTGAAGAAAAGAACCTTTTTTTCTCTCTCTGCCTCTGCAGTAAGGGAGGGGAGTTGGATATACCTCGCCTAATATCTCCTGGGTTGACACCATCATTATTGTTTATTCCTGTGCTCCGAAAGCCGAGTCTTCTGATGGCTCCCTTAGGTGAAGTTGGGAACTATTTCGGTGTGCAGGATGCGGTACCGTTTGGGAATGTGCCCGTGTTGCCGGTGGACAGCCCGGTTTTGTTAAGTGACCACCTGGGTCAGTCCGAAGCAGGGGGGCTTCCCAGGGGACCCGCGGTCACGGACTTGGATCATTTAAAGGGGATTCTCAGGCGGAGGCAGCTATACTGCAGGACTGGATTTCACTTAGAAATCTTCCCCAACGGTACTATCCAGGGAACCAGGAAAGACCACAGCCGATTCGGTAGGTATACCATTAACCCTTTAGTGTCCGTGCGATGACATGTTCGGATTCTAACTACCAAGAAGGCGGTGGCCGGGCGGGGGTGCGGGAGGCGATCTCTCCCTCTATCTCTCTCTGTCTTGCCAGCTCAAAAAAAAAAAAAAAAAAAAAAAAGCCTCCGGAATTGCAGATCTGCCGTTGGCACTGATGCAAGTCTACACTGAAAGGCCTTTTTTTTTTTTTTTTTTTTAAAGGAGGGCATAATTTATAAATATAACGCAAGTTCCTAGTTCTTATGCATCAGATACTCGGGAAGATCTGGTTTAGGAAGTTTCTTTTGAATGGACTGTTTCCACGAGTTTAAAGCTTTAATCGTTAACTACTGAGCACTTAAAAATGCATTTTCCTGATGGCAGTGATTATCGTCTTGTGCCTAACTGAAGTTTTTGCCCCTTCCCTCTTTCCTCTAGTAAGTTTACTGCTTGAATTGTAAATTCAGCGTATCGTTTTTTCCTGCCGCGAGGGTCTAAAAGCCCCGTGGGCGAAGGTCGCTGGTTTGTTCGGTTGGGAGGAGGAGTGAAAAAAGTCAGGTTTGAGTCTCTGTCAGCAGCAGGGGCAGAGACGCTGGGGGGAAAATGACTTGGGAAGGGGCAGAAGGCTCCCCAGGAGTTTGTCCTTGCAGCTATGAAGTTATCACCTATGCTCTGTAATCTCCATAGTGTACAGCCCTGTGTGGGTTTCCTGGGTGGCTCTCTTGGGTGAGTGTGTGCACGCGTGCAAAAGCTGCGAGCTAATTTTAAAGGGCATTCCGAGGATTTCATTTCCCGAGGAGGGTATTTGTGACTCAGCATTGAGCGTTGCAGACCCGAGGGCTGGCGACTGTCCACTTTAATGCCCGCTACCCTGAGCCCAACGGCACGAAGTCCGCGAGCACCGTCCCGATGGGGAGACTCGGGTTTCTTCCTTACTTGCAAAAAAAAAAAAAAAAAAAAATTGCCAGTTTGGGCGACCAGACTGTTGGAAGGAGTTAACTTCTGAGTGAACCCACCTGACAATACTTAAACTGGGTCGTAAAAAACAAAGTCCTGTGGTGATTTTTCTTCCTCATGCTTTAATGCCAGATGTTGACCACAATCTAAACTATCTGTTTAGATTCGTGGGGCCGTAGATGATGCCAGAAGGTGAGGGAGATTCAGGCCTGAGATGGGGATGGTCCCCGATACACGAGGCCTTGCACCTACCAGTGTAAATATTTCTGGCTGTCTCCCTTCTCTGCTAAAAAAAAAAAAAAAGGAAATAGCTGCTGCTCTTTGCTTTGCAATTATTCAGTTGAAACATAACTCCCCCTCGAGAAGTCATCGCAGCTCTGGTTGTGCAAAGCGAAGAAGAAACTTTGCTGGAAGTGCTGCCTCTCTGGCTGCTTTCAGGCTGCTACGGTGCCTGGCGTTCAGGTCCAGAAGCGCCGGCGGCGGGGCCGAGCCGTCCTCCCGCGCTCGCCGCCGGCAGGTGCCCGCTCGGCTGCCCGGGCCCCGCGGCGCGCTCGGCGGCCGCCCGGCCGGCTCCGCGCGGTCCTAAACGCGCTCGGTTTCTGGCTCCCTTTCCACCCGGCACGGATGCGCCCTTGGTGCTGCGGAGACTACTTGTGTCCCGAGGCGACGGGCAGGGGCTGACACTTTCTGGCCGTGTTTAGGGAATCAGATTTTTCTTGCCTAGTTTAGTCCCTTCTCTTTCTCTTTGTGTGCGAATGTGGGTCCAGCGGGGCTGAGAGCCGCCGCCCGGGGCAGTGCGGTCGTTTGCGGTGTGGGAACCGCTGGAGGCGCGCGCCGCAGCGGGAGAGTTCGTGGCAGGGACTGAGGACGGCTGGAGGTCGGACCGCTGACTTCCCCCGTCCCACCTCGGGCCCTTCTTCCCCTTTCTGAAGCAAGAGTCGGGTCTTGGAGAGTCGCTGGGCTCAGCGGTGCCCGGGAGGTGGGTCGGGGGCCCCCGGCCGGGCAAGGCCTGAGCCGCAGGGGAAGGGGTGGGGGACAAAGGGCCGCGGCGGTGGGCGGAGGGGGCGGCGTGTGCTATTGTTAACCGCTTTCCCGGAGCGAAGCTCGCGGCCCGCGGGCCCGCTTTCCTGCGCCCCGGCTTCGGCCCGGCCTCTCGGCCCGGGGGAGCCCGGCAGGGGCGCAGCGCCGCAGGGCCAGGGCCAGGGCCAGCTTCATTGTGTGAATTAGCCGAGCCCTGTCTTCGAGAGAGCACCTCAGAATCCCCGGTGTATCACGAGTGGACCCCGGCGTAGAGAGATATGGGATGTTCCAGTTGGGGCTCCTCCACGCCCGCCCCCATGGGCTTTTTTTTTTCTTTTTTGATGCAGTCACCTTTAGGATAGGACGTTTGCTACACGCAGTCGAGTCATTAGAAATCCCGTAACTCTGCCACCAAGTAGAGCGAGGATGCAAGGATGGGATGGTGGGGACCATCAGGATGGGGAGAACCCGAGAGGCGCGTTCTGGGATCAGCGGACAAGGACTGCTGGTACAGCGGCTGAATAGAGACCATAAGACAAAAAAACCCTATAGACTTCGTCACCCCCCTCCCCCCAATCCTGGAGCTTGGAGAAAGGTGTCGCCAAGGAAGTGACATCTCTACTCCTTAGACTCGCCTGGCACTGTTGGCTGGGTTGGTGGGCAATGTTGGGTGGGAGGAGAGGGGAGCGGAAGCCCCGGTCCAGGTTGGGAGTAGGGGGCGCCAAGCCTCGAGCTCCAGGGTCGGCCAGGAGCCGGCCGCGGGGGAAGGGCGCGCCTGCGGCTCCGCTGTGTCACTCACCCTCGTTTGGATGAGCTGAGTGGGTGGCTGTGCGCAGTGGGGGTGGGGAAGGAGGGTGAGGCAGGAGGGTTATTTAAGTCTTTCATCCGGTTGCAGTGAGAAGCGGCCCCCGGGGTGACAGCAGTGCCGCGGTCTCCCGCTGCTACCGCTGCGGCAGGTCCCAATATTAGCAACCCCTGCAGCGCGATGCGTGTGCCGGGAGCCTCCTACCCTCGCTTTCCCTGCCCCGCCCGGCAGGAGGCCTGAGCGGCGGCGCTAGGACCCGGCGGCGCGCGGGGAGGGCGGAGGGCGGGGCGGGCGCGGGGCCGGGTCTGCGGCGGCGCGTCCCACCTGGGGCCCCGCCCCGCCCCCGCCTGCTGCCGGCTGCCGCCCCTCCTGCCCCGGCCGCCCCTCCTGCCCCGGCCCACCTCCCGGGGCTTCGCCTTCACCCGCTGTTTCCCTTCCGATTCTTTAGAAAACAGTAGCTTCGGGGGGGAGGGGTGCGTTTCCACCTTGATTAAAACTGAAGGTGCCTTTTCTACCTGAAATGAAACGGCGGAAGGAAACGTGCTGGAAAAATGATGTTTGCTAGCCCCATGTAACCGCAGGTGACTGCGGCTGCTGGCGAGCTTGGCGGTGACCCAGCAGCGGCAGTGCAGGGGACGTGGGGGCAGGGGAATCTTACTGTTGTCCCAGCAGGAGATGCGGCGGTGACAACTTAGGTGGGACCTTGAGGGAGCCCTTTGTTTTCCTTTGAGGGTGGTGGTGTGGAGATGGGGTTGAGCATGGAGAAAAGGAGCTAGGGGTTGTGTTACTTGGTAATGGGCCGGAGGAACGAGATGCTTCGTTTTCGTATATGTATTTTTCTCTTTAAAGCACTTGCTAGACGGGGCAAAGTGAGCAGAACCTCAACTGAGGAAATGGCAATGTAGAATAATAAAGAAGTGAGCATTGAGCCCTGTCTGCTCTTTCACTTGGCACAGGGAAGCCTGAGCGGGTTGACCCCTGGACTTCTTGGAAAGAGGGTCCCTTCTCCTGCTGTGCCCTTTAGCTTAGAGTGGTGGCTCTGAAAGGCGGGGGTCCTCAGGACCCCAGATGACCACCCAAACTGGGGCTGCTGGTTCAAAGGGGTCAGGGGTCAGGTGGAAGTTGTACTAGAGGGGAGAAACATGATAGTATTTTTTTTAAGGTTAAAAAAATCTTATATCGAGGGTTTTGCAATTTAAAAAATTCTGTTCTGTGTATCTGGCTGTTCACTATCTCACTACGGCAAAGACTACCTATTTAAGGAGCTGTTTTCAGGATTGGTTCACGTTCTTGAAAAATCGGTGGGGTTATAATTCCCATTCAGTCAGTCGTTTCCTAAGTGAACTCTGAGATTTGCTCGAGTTGCTACAGACTGGGCCTGACTTGGCCGCAGGCTCTGTGATGATTGATTTGGCAGCCCTGGTGTGGGATTTTCGGGGTGACCAGGGGTGTTAGTCTATTTTCGAAAGCCTCCTGTTGTGCCTCTCTCCACCGTCTGCGCACATTCTTGTCCTCTGAAGAATGCAGCTCTGTTGAGTGTTGGGGGCTTTTAGGCTAGAGGGTAGTTTAACGTGGGCCAGAGTGGAGCAGCTTCTGCCCAGCCTCCCATTTCCCATGACTGGCCTTGTGGCCTTGGAGGTGAGGCCCAATTCAGAGGGGTTCTTGGGAGCTGGGCCAGCTTTGGGTTTGGCTCATTTGACAGAGTTTTGGGGCTGACCACTAATACCTGGTAAGTCTGGAACAGGGAGGAAGGTCTGGTGTGGTCATTTTCTTGAAGTAGTCCTGGGAACTGACCTTGCCTCTTGCGGACCAGGGACGACATCGGAGCCCATTGGACCCCATCGGACCGCCTTGCAGCTCAGTGAACACACCCTCATTTGGAACTGCTGGCTCCATGAGAGGGAACAGCCAAATGCCACTCATCAGTGACCTGTGTTTCCCACGTCACTTCATCACTCGTTACTGTGGCCCTCTGAGTTGAAGATGTCTAAGTTGTGTCTGCATAAGAGGAAAAACAGGCCACTATGATACACATGTGAAGGCGACAGTTTTAATTTTAGGCGCAGTCTCACCATTCCTTCCCACCCTCCCTTCTTTACTCCCTCCCTCCTTCCTTTCTTCTTGCTTCTCTTCCTTGCTCTTTCTTTCCCGTCCTCTCCTACTGACCATTAAACATTTAAATATGTCTGCACAGAAGTATTCTTCTGGGCTAGTATTGGTCCAGCGCCCCTCTGTGCTGCCCTACTCATGTAAACAGACATGTGGGGAGTGGGCCGCACTCAAATGAGTACAGTGGGAAGCACTTGCTTGGTGGCAGCTCAGGCCCAGAGAGAGGTTAGTTGACCTGTTGGGGTTATAGAGTTCGTTGTGGACACGGTGGTACCAGGAATGATAAGGATTCCAATGTGGACGGGGTGGGATCTTGTTGCCAGGTTGCCAGGTCTTTCTGACCTTACAGCACTGGCGCTCTGTATCTGGGGGAATGGCTGTGACTCAGACGTTCTGGTGTTCTGCTTGCCCTCAGATCACTGAGGTGGCCCCGGAAAAAGCTGGGCTGTTTTTTTGAGGTCTCTACTTTGCAAGGACCTGCAGAGAGATGGATGGTGGTCTGAGGTGATGAAATCTTTTCCACTGGGCTCACTATAGAGGTAGTTCCTTCGCATGTGGAGAGTCCCCTCGGAGACTTGTCTCAGGTATTCTTTCTTTCGAGAAACTTCCCCTGACTCCCGTCCCCAAGCCTGAGTGAGCAGCCCATCGGTGGGCTGACCATACTCTCAACATTTTCCTCTCACCGCATTCACCACATTGTTACTGCATTTATGTGTTTATATGTCCTTCCTCCCACTAAATGGTAAGCTCTTTGAGGGTATAGGGTCTAGGCTATATCTTATTCATCTTTATATACTCAACAAATGGCATGGTGCTTGGCTTTATAATAGTCATTTAATAAGTTTGTTGATTGAATAAGTCAATGCCTATGAATTACTTCTATCTTGTTGATGCCAGAAAAAGAAACAAGATGGATACCTTAATACTTTCATTTCCAGAATATATAATAATAATGTCAGAACTTAAGTCCTTTAATAGAAAAAGCTATGTGTTCTGTGTACACGAACCATTTGGGTAAACAGTCTGCATACCCACTGTCCTGCGTTCTGCGTGACAAGAAAGGCCAGTCCCAGTAGCTGACGTGTTCACTTCTTCTGCTCCTTCCAGTCCTGCCCACTGGGTCTGTGTGGATTCTAATTGAGTAGCACCTTCTAGGCGCTGGTGAGGGAATAACTATATGGAAATGGTACAGAAATCACGGGTACATGAAAAAAAGGTCAACCCAGCAATAAGATGTGCCTAATTGATAAGGGTGTCGGCTCTGGAGTCTGATTACTTGGGGCAAATTCTTTAACATCCTTACACTTTGATTTCCCCTTTTGTAGACTGGAGATTAAAATGCCTAGGGTTGTTCTGAGGATTGAATGAGAGAAGGCCTCTCATTTGGCACAGATGAAATGCTCACGTATTCTAGCTATTATGATTGTTGTTGTTGTTATTATTTTTGATGTTCTGCAGACCAGCCATTCAGAGATCACATATTCCCTGTTTTCTGTTGGGCTTGATGGGCAACGTTGGCTAATATTCATTATTAGTTCTCAGAGCTATCTCATGTTTTGAGAGAACAGAAAGGTCATCAAACAGCCTCCAAGAAGATGCAAGTATCTTTTAGTTTTATGATTAAAGCTTTCCCCACTGTCTTGGTATATTAAATTAGTCAGACCTCAAAGGGGCAGAATATTTCCGTTCATTTTACAATGAAAATTGGACATTATGAATTCCTTACACTAATTTCAGGATAACTATGACCTATATTGTGATATGTTTTCAGGTAGCTAAGAAGAGATTCACGTGTATGTGACTCCTAATAGTAGTGAAATGCCACAATTTTAATCATAAGAGTCAGAAATAGCACAATGAGGGGGTAGCCAGGTGGCACAGTGGTTAAGTTCACAAGTTTTGCTTTGGAACTGGCCCGGGGTTCGCTGGTTCGGATCCTGGGTGCAGACATGGCACTGCTTGGCAAGCCATGCTGTGGTAGGTGTCCCACATATAAAGTAGAGGAAGATGGGCACGGATGTGAGCTCAGGGTCAGTCTTCCTCAGCAAAAAGAGGAGGATTGGCAGCAGATGTTAGCTCAGGGCTAATCTTCCTCAAAAAAAAAAAAAAAAAAAGAAATAGCACAATGAAATAAAATGATTGCATCAATAAGGCAGTGCATCTCATGTGAAATGAATGTCATGCAAGTATTGCCTTATTTATCTTTCCATTTGCTTTGTGAGTAGGGAAGGCTAGTAATAAACTAGCTTATTTTAAATGTATCTTCCATTATTGAGTCACGGATTAGCAGATCCAAAATGTAATTTGTAATTTCTCTTTATATTTTTTTCATACACTATTTCACATTCTGTTAAAATAAGTAGTTTTGCAGGTCCAGATAGAAATTCTGTAAACTGTAAGTATGAGATATTTGTTGTGTTTTGTGCTTATAGGAGAATTAGGAATACTCCTTTGTAAGGAATCTCTCTTTTTCACGTCGCCTTGGAACCGTTTGCTTTCTTCGATTTATGTGGTTCATGTCTTCTTTTGATTGCAGCACAGTCTATTTTGTGAGAGTTGCAAAATTAATTGTTTAAAAATCCACGTAAGTGCTTTTTCATTAGTCACATGGGACTGCCTATAGCACAGTGTTATCCGTAGTTTTTTCTAAACTCTTAAAGGTAAGTACATTTTTCAATATTTGAAGATATTTTTAAAACAAGAACTCAATATTTGGTATGCGTTAATGCAAGGTCTACACAAAGTGTAGCATTTTATAACAAAATTGAGAAAATGGCTAAGCACAGTAATATTAGCATTGTCCCGAATACACTGTGGGATAATCATGTTAAAACAACAACATAGTGAGAGAAATTGAAGCTGCTGTTGTGGGGCCATAAAATTCGGGATTTATGCCCAGCTTAGGTGTTGTTATTCTTGGTGAGTAAGAAAGGGAAAAGAAGGAAATAAAAGAAGATCATTACATTGATTTGATTTCGAACTATAGTATTCCTGGCCTATTTTAAATGAAGAGCATTTTTGGAACCAGCATTTTTTCCCCCAGAATATTATGTCATCTTAATTGTTCAGCTATCTCTTTGAGGCTTAGATAAGTACAGCAAAAATCAATACTTTGTTTCAGCAGAAATATCCGGGATATGTAGGCTGGTTTAGTTTTCCAGATGAGGCTCAATAAAGTGATGCAATAGAGAGCGGGATAATTTTCTGTATAAACCAATAAAGTCTTTGGTTATCACCTTATACTCTCGTTTTGAGGGAATTAAGACCATTCTCTGAATAGCATTTTTTTCCCTATTTATGCCCATGCACAAATACTTAATTTCACATTTATAAAGTGGAAATAAGTGTTTTTTCCCATAAACTATACTCTTTTAGGTTAATTAGGATATGTACATTGGTTTATCTATCATATCACTTCTTAGCATATCTATGTAAATACTAGCAATTTTATTTTTAAAATGTACTTGTTATGTGTCATGTTGATAAGTATTTTTGCATAATTATTATAAGATAGAATTTAGTTGAAAAATCAGTTCTTTTAGGCCGTGGTTTTAAGAGAAGACACTTGCTTAGTGAGTGTGAGATTGTGCACGTTGGGAGCTGGGCTCAGTGTCCTCTCAAAATGCCTGGGGATGCTGAGACTCTAAAGAGGTGCTCTGTGCTCTGACTTGTCTCCCGCCTTCTGCCGTTTGTCTCATAGGCATTCTGGAATTTATCAGTATAGCAGTGGGCCTGGTCAGCATTCGAGGCGTGGACAGCGGACTCTACCTCGGGATGAATGAGAAGGGGGAGCTGTATGGATCAGTAAGTACCGTGAGAGACGTTGCCCATCTTTATGTCTCACATTGGATTCGAACTGCATTTTCTCTAGATTATAAATAGCTAGAAGTGAAACTGAGTCTGTTTGCAAGGAGAGTGTAAGTTTTTCCTTTTTGAGGAAAACCATTTTGTTTTTATTAATAGATATCAGCCCTGGATCTTCACCAGACCAAAGTTTCTAAGACAATGCTTTATTTGTATACCAAACCATTTTCATTATCAAGTAAATAAAAAATTCGCAAGTGTGAAAAATCCCATCTTCTTGTATTGAATGGGAGTGATTTTCGAAATGAATTGAAATTATCTTCTTCCAAGTTTTGCCAAGCATTGTAATTAAAACTAGAAATAGACCATGCAGTGAGTGTGAACCCTTTTTCTGAGCGGCATACAATTTTCATTATGTGGAGAGAGAAGAGAGATGGAAATTGTCAGATATTCTTGTATATGAATAAGAATATAAAAATATTATAATTATTTGCAAGTATCATGGGTTTCTTTTTTCCTGTCTCACTTCCCGTCTCCACTGGGTTGTGTGTCCCTTGGGGGAGGCAGTGAAGAAAAATTTGCTGTAGCTTCCCAGCTGCCAGGCAGTGCTGTTGGTGCTCGGGACGGCAGTGAATGAGGCGAAGGCCCTGCTCTGGCTTGAGAAGAGGGGACTGAGTTTACATCTTTGTATCTCTTTACGTCTGCCAGCGTGGTTTCTAAGCCACGGTGCGTGGTACACAGTAGGAACATTTTTGCTAAACGTATGAGTATGAAAAATAGGTTATTAGTTACTCTACACTAAGTTGAATTTTTAGTAAAAAACTTGTAGTGAAATCAGTCTTAGTTTTTCATTGCCATTGTTGGTAGTCAAATGAGAATTTAATCCACGTTATCTGGAATATGAGAACTTTGATTAGACTCTACAAAAAGTTGGACGTTAAAGGAAGCTCAGAATGGAAAAAGTTCTGGAGTCCTGTCGACAGAAATGAAAGGTATTTTCATATAGAATCAGGAGAAATTGTTTCTAGTTATATTCCTTTCCTATCCATATACTAGTAAATACATATGTGTGTGCACACCCACACATGTGCAATGGTTGGAAGTAGTATCACACTTTTACTCAAAAACTCCAAATGACAATAAATTATGGCCTGTGTAATTTGAATATAGCACATACCACTTTTAATGACACACGGATGATTTTTCTGCCTTGGTTAAATTTGAATCTGGATGGGTTGATTTTGTTAGCTATTTAATTCTTTTTTTAAAAAGTGCTTCCTTGAGAGAAATTATTTTAAAATATGTTTTTAAACATAAGACTGAGTTTAGCCTTTTAAACATACTTCTTGGTTTAGGTAAAGTTATTTACTTTCTAAATTATCTTTGTCAACACTTTTAAGTGCAAAGATACAAGATGTAAGGAAGCTTTAAAATTTTTAAAGTATAAAGTGATGTTCTTTTGTCACTCCAATTTTTTTTTCACTTTCAGGTGTATAATGTGGATTTAATTAAGTCGGTCACAATTGAACTCAATAAAATGCTTTTTGTGTGTAGGACACAATCTGACCTTTAGTGGGAGAGACTATAGTTTATCACAATGGTCTCTAAACTTTTTTTATCACGTACCGTCACACCAAAAACTTTTTTTTTGAGTGTGGATCTCAGTAATGCCTATTAAATTATTTTAAAATTGTATATATAGAATATAGTTCATACATGTTATTTTATTTTATAGAACATGTATTAAGGTACAAATTTTTAAAGGATGTGATGAATGAGTAAATACAAGCAGAGGCCATGCTGCTTGTTTCCCTCAGTGGACCACCGTGCACGACCCTCCGGAGCGCTTTCCTGGTACAGAGATGACCGGTCTTTCAGATGAAATCGCGGCCTGACAGCCCCCTGCGGTTTATTGGTTGACAGGAGAGCAGATGGAATTTGGTGTTCAGCAAAGTGGCCTCTGCGTTTGTTGTCCCGGCTGAGCCTGGTCTCTCCGTCTGGGTTCTTTCAGGGGCTTCCTTCCTCATCTCTGCTCGCATCTTGCTGCCCTCCTTCTGTGTACCCCCACGTGCAGCACAGGCTGGGAGCAGGGTGAGGGCTTGAGGAGGTCCCTGAATGTACACCCAGTGAAGACCAGCGACAGGACCGCCTGAAATGGCAGCCAGGGGGCAGAAAGTTGGAGAACCCTGTCCTGTTACATTTTCTGTGAATCCCAACTGCCTGTGTAGGGCTTTCGAGCACGCAGAGTGTTGCTAGGAGTGTGCTTGCCGCCTCCACTGCCAGGGCCACGCACTCGCGCAGCTGGCTGGCAGTCCCCGTCCCGGAGTCCCAGCGAGGCAAGGGGGAAAAGGCGAGAAAAGGCAAAAATGACTCTTCCTTCTATGCTTGAGAGCTGCACGCCTTCTCGTGTGTATCCTCAGGCTTGGAAACCACTTGGAGGAAAGTCTGGCCAGGATCACTTCTCTATATTGCGATTTCCTTTGTGGAAAAGTATCTTAAGCGGCTTCTCTGCATCCAACTTCTCCCATCCCCAACCCATTCTCCACACTAATGGGAGAATTACCTTTCAAACCCAGACGCGAGCTTCCCTGCTCCGCTCCGACCCCTTCCGACCCTTGCCTCTGAAGGCTGCTGCCTGCATTCCTTGTGCTGCGTAGCAGGCGGGGATTTCACCGACTGCTTGGCCGGGTCTGCTTTGCCAGGGTCATCTCTTGACCTCAGTCAGGCTGCTCACTGTTCTCCACACAAGCCGGGCCGTCTGATTTGTGCAAGTGGTCAAGTTAGTCCCTCTCCCTGCCATGCCTTTCTCTTCCCTTCTCTACCTGATGAAGCAGTGTTCTTTATTGAAGATTCAATGAAATCATTGCCTCTTCTGCAAAACCTGTACCGTACCCCTAACTCGAACCCTAGTTACTCTGGTTATCATTTCTTCTGGTTTACTCTGGGCCCCGGTAATACTTAGTTTATATTTCCATTATCAGGCAAGTAAGAGTACAATTTATCATGTAGTTAATTGTATTTCTGTGTTCTCCAATGTATCAAAAGGACATGGGCCACATATTTCTTTTTTTTTTTGAGGGAGGTTATCCCTGAGCTAACATGCCCCATCAATCCTCCTCTTTTTGCTGAGGAAGATTGGCCCTGAGCTGACATCTCTGCCCATCTTCCTCTACTTTGTATATGGGACACCTGCCACAGCATGGCTTGATGAGCGGTGCTAAGTCCTCAGTCGGGATCCAACCTATGAACCCCTGGGCCACCAAAGCAGAGTGCTTGAACTTAACTGCTACGCCATGGGCGGCTCCAACACATATTTCCTTTTAGTGTTGCCTAACACATAGCAATGGCTCTTACATATAGCAGGTGCTCAATAAACGCTTGTTGGATTGAAATGAATTAAACATTGTGATTTATTTTTATGCTCCATTAAACATATAGATGTGGACCTCACTGTGTGTCCACTTGTATGGTCAGTGTGTACTTAGGACTCTGCTGGAAGGAAGAATCCCTCTCTTCCATTCCCATGCTGAAATGGATTGTGATGTGTCATCCCTGCTGTGTCCAGCCCAAGGGGGATATGGCTGAGGCTGGAGAAAAAGATAGTGTTGTGCGAGAACATGACAACAGGAGTCAGGAGACTTGAACTGTCATTCTGTCTCTGCCTCTGGCGAGGTGCCGGGCCCTCATTCTCCTCATCTGCAACATGGAGAGCTTGGCTTGGGTGTCTGGACTGTCTCCTCCTACTCTGGATCTCAAGCATTCATGGTTTGGATTTTTCAGGCTTCACTCTTAAGTCTCGTCTGCCTAACCCGTGATGTTCTCTGTGCACACAGGATGTTTATGCAGCCAGGTCTTTCTGGTCTTACGCGTAGAGCTGGGAAGGAAGCTCCCTGGGCAGCCAGCCTCCTTTCCCTTTGGCCTGTGCCTAATGCAGGTGACGGGAGAATGAGGGTGAAGCCTGGGCTCTTCCAGGGCCAGGAATCACATCTTCCATTGGGTTTGTGGGTATAACACCTGGTGTGGCACTTAGAATGAGGAGTGACCAAAATACTGCACTCTCTTTGTGATTAGACTGAGAGAAGGAAAGAAAAGAAACAGGCAATGATTCTGTTATCAAATGCACTAGAAATTGTAACTTAAAGAATTTTGATCTGTATGAAGTTGTGTAAAGCTCAGTAAAATAAACTGGAGATGTTTTCTTTCTAAGCATTGGGGAAACCTTGAAAAGACTGATCTCATTAGGAAAGAAGGTAAATAGGAGATTTGGGGAAGTAGCAGTCACTTTTATAAAGTAAATGAGTGTGTAAATATAGCAAAAATTACTTTAAATGTGTTTTCATATTTTGGGATTATTTCTCTCTTTTCATCTATGTAGTGCTTATGTTTCCAAGTTTACCTTGGAATAGATCTAAAATGTCAGAGGTCAGTGGAGTAATATTTCTTCAGAAAAATAGGTAGGATTTTGATATCCTATTAGAATGTAGAAATAGGAAAAACTATATTGCTAATGTGCATCATGTTGTGATTTAAGGAAAACCTGAATAATTCCAGCTATGGGGTGGAGTTGGATTTTTGTATTCATGTGTTCATCCATCCATGCATTCATTCATTGGTTTGCTCATTCACTCACAAACATTTATACCTACTATGTGCATAACACTGTGCTAAGTGCATAACAGTGCAACAAATATCTCAAAATCTCGTAGGAGAAATGTGCTTATAAATAATTCAGTGCAACATGAAATATCCTATTTTAGGGGAATGCAGACCTGTCTTGGGGGCTTAGGAGAGTGTTTCAGTAACTGCTTGGGGAAATTGGGTTGTGACATTTAAAATGAGTCTTGAAGGATGAATAGGCGTCTCAGAAAAGGAAGGACAGACAATAAATGAAGGCATATAAGCCTTCACATGTAAAGATTAGAATGTCCTGGGCGAAATTTAGAGAGGATGTTAGGTCACACTCACACACAAGTGCATACTTGGCAAGAGGATTGAAGTATTAGAATATTAGTTTACTTTTGTCACTTTTGTCCTTACCAAAGAGACAGGAAGTAAGGCTCCTATGGTTACTTTTAGGCTCTTAATCTAAATTATCTGAGTGCTATCAAGATACTTTAAAACATCAAGAATAATTGACTATAATAAACATCTCACCAAAAAAGAGTGCTATGAAAAAATTAATTTCCTTCAAGAAGCTTGCATTTAATGAAAGATATTTGACCTTTTCATTAAAAAAAGGTAGCACAATCACTAAAATTGTAATGATGTGGGAGTGTGGAGCGTGGAATCTGCAAAAGTGATGCAAAAGGATAGCACAGATTTCTGGTTTGTATCACGTCTATAGCACTTACCTTGTTCTGCCCAGGATTTTAATTCCTGTTGGTCTTTCCCACTAGATTCAGTTTTTAGGAGTCAGAGTCTCTGTCTTTAGAATCTTTCTGTTTCTTAAAGGCCCAGCAGTGCGTGGTATGTGCAGTAGGCATACAGTAAGTGTTTGGTGACCCAGCTATTCAGCCTGTCCCAAAGCACATACATGCAGAGCCTGGCTGTATTTGAGCGTCATGCATTGATAGCTCTGCCCAGCAAGTAGTTGTCAGCTTATAGTGTCCTGTGTTCCCACTGGAGTTATCTCATTTACCTGTTAACACCGAGAGTGAGAGAGGCTCTGTGATTTGATCAAAGGCCCGGAACTCTTAGACGGCAGAGTAGGGACTCAAGCCTAGTTCTTGCAACTGTCGGACCAGCGCTTCGGAATCCCCCGTCATCCTGACAGAGATGCTTGTAAAACAGGTGTTTACTAGTGGATTTGGTGGTTAAGTTTCCAGAGATACGACTGGGTCCTGGTTTATGTGAATCCCTATAATCAATAACTGAGATGTGATGGGTTTTGACTGTGTTTGCAATGCACATAAACTTTTCTTTTTAAAGATTGGCATCTGAGCTACCAACTGTTGCCAGTCTTTCTTTCTTTCTTTTTTTTTCTGCTGTTTCTCCCCAAATCCCCCTCAGTACATAGTTGTATATTTTAGTTGTGGGTCCTTCTAGTTGTGGCATGTGGGACGCTGCCTCAGCATGGCCTGATGAGCGGTGCCGCGTCTGCGCCCAGGATCCGAACCGGCGAAACCCTGGGCCGCCGAAGTGGAGCACACGAACTTAACCGCTCGGCCACGGGGCCGGCCCCACACATAAACTTTTTAAAAAATCAAAAGGGGCAGTTGTCTCCAATGGGTGGAGACACGTGAGCCAAAGAAGTTTCTTGTGTGGTGTTTCCAGTGTGGAGAGTGGAGGTGGGAGGGACCCTGTAGATCAGCCTGTCCCAGAATGAAGGAATGTATCAACCACTTTACATTGTTTTTGTTTTTGTTTTTGAGGAAAATTAGCTCTGAGCTAAGATCTGCCACCAATCCTCATCTTTTAGCTGAGGAAGACTGGCCCTGAGTGAACATCCATGCCCATCTTCCTCTACTTTCTATGTGGGACGCCTATCACAGCATGGCGTGCCAAGCAGTGCCATGTTCATACCTGGGATCCGAACCGGTGAACCCAGGCCACCGAAGCGGAATGTGTGAACTTAACCGCTGCGCCACCGGGCCAGCCCATGTATCAACCTCTTTAAGAGGAAAAAATAAAGTATCTTGGATCCTTAGAAGCCCATATTGACTTAAATCGTTTTATTATGTTATTTGAGTATGTACAAACATAAACTCCTTATACCTCTTTGGCAACTACAATTCAAAACATATGAATATTAAAACTCACACTAAATTATAAACCAATAAAATCCAAATTGGCATGATGGATTTAATGGACTGGATGATGTCTGAGGCTCACTTCAGACGTGGCTTCAGTGTCAGTGTGGCCCGGCAGCTGTGGCCCAGCTTTGAGCTCAGCACACCCATTCCTCAGAGCACCTGGAGGCCTCTGGAGGGCAGTTCCCCCACTGTCGTCCTAGTCGAGTTACTGGGAAACCGGATGATATCCTCTGGTCATCACTGATGTTCTGAGTCTGTCTTTTTCTTTTCCGATTAGCCCTACGGTGAAAGTAGCACTACTTAGCGCGGAGAGTAATTTTAAACACAAATACATTTGTAGGTGGCAGCATGTGGTTATAGGTCATCTGGAGAGTCCAGAATAGCCTTCAAACAATTCATTTACTTTTTCATGAAATGAAAAGACAAAGTGAGAACGTTCTTGTAGAAAACTTGTAGCCACCCAGATTAGGTGCTTTGTCTTCCAGGGATCTGCAGATGCCACTTTTGAAAGCATCCTGGTATGTGTGAGGTCCTAGCAAGGAGGGTCAGCGGTGTGCTGGGAGGCAGCTGGACCTTGGCAGTTTATTGGAGACCTTCTTGTCTCCGTTAGGCGCTGTGCAGTGCTGACTGAGCAACTTTTGACCACGCAGAGTAAACTTGTGTGTTTATGGAACAGGATACCATCCCAAATGTCAAGGAACCACTAGACTTTGCAATTTGTCAGTATGGTGTGTCAGTTCAGATTGCTTTATGGTAGATGTTCAGGCATGTCCTGTGCATGGCGTCTCCAATGAATGTAATTCATGTAAGGAAATGAAAAGGGTCGTTTGCTTGGTAATCTACTTGCTAGCAGGCTTGCTATGGAAATGGGTGGTTTTAAACCTTATGCATTTAAACCAGATGCATTGCCTTATGTTGCATACGTACATTGGCAATTTTCAAAGGGCAAATAATAATTCTTTGATGATAAAGAGGGCAGCTCCTCAGAGGAGCATCTTCTGCTGTACTCTTTGATTTAGTTCATACAATGTCCTTGTTTGAGAGATGAGGAGAGGAGAGTTTAGTGGCTTAGTGACTTACTCAAGGTCACATAGATAGTAAGAGACAAATTACGGTTTGAACGTAGATGAATTAGTAAACCTTGTCCGATAAATAATGCATAAGAGTGACCATCCATTTTTGTGAATAAAAAATATTTTTTTACCAGAGTAAACCACATATTAGAGCAGGATTTTAGTTTTTCCTTCATAGATAGGATTTTGGAAAAGGTTTTTCTTTCTAGTAGCCTAGTTTTTATTTAGTGGTTCATTTCTTTCCTTAGCATCTGTACTGCTGGCCATTAGTTAGTGGAAAATCATCTTTAAAAAAAGTGTCTATTTATTGAATTTCAGTTAAGTTTATGTTGTTTAGCAGGGTAGCTGCATTTGCTGGTTGTCTGAGGCATGTTGAAGACCTCCCAGGCACAGCGGCCAACGCCGTGGAGCACAGGGTTGGAATTTTACAGGGTTTGGAAATGATTTCGCTTTAATTATTAATAGCTCAGTCTTATTAATAGCTCCTCTGCGATAAGAGGTGGGAGGAGGATGGTTCTGGGTACCAGGTCACGTGCTCAGGAATGGGCTTTCTTCACGCTCGGAATCTTGGAGCAGAATCTTCTCATGACAGACGCTGCTTTGCACACGATCCTGGCTCTTCTCTCTTCCGACCTTCGGTTTGCGTGTGTTCCCTGCTTCGCAGGGCTGCCTTGTCTGAAGTCCCCTGCCTCAGTCCCTGCCAGGGAAGTCTGATGAGGAAAGCTTGAGAGCCTGGTTTTGGGAAGCCCTGGGTCAGGCACTTATGAAAGCTGTTTCTTGGGGTGGAACCTGGACAGGCACCTAGTTCTTCACTGTCCCTCATGGAATTCCAGTTCATGACAGGGACGCTCTGTGAAGGTGGCACTTGGTTACTTTGGTTTCCCATGGAACTGCCCATACTTGAAACAGGGTCTTGCATGCAGTTGGCACTGAATAAATGGAATGTGTGAATGTGTTGGCAGTAGGATCCCAAATCACCTATTTCTTTTTTCTATATTCCAGGCAGACCCTGGTTTATAAGCACCTAATTTATGAATAGCTATTTGAGGTGTAGACCAGAGTGGGTTCCTGATCATTTTGAGTTTAAACCTTATGGCTCCCTTTTTGATAAAAATTGCTATGGAACCCTGCATGGTAGTAACTGTACTTGTGTCTTTTGATTGAAAAAATACATTATGACAAAAACTTCTGTGAATTCATTAACACTTTAAAATGAATTTGTTACAGAGCGGTTCATATATTTGTTTGAGAAGAGCCGCATGGCTGTGTGATGGATATTTCATTTAGATCATTTACTGACACTGCTGACCCCTGGTTCCTAGCACTTCGTCTCACTGCGCACATGAAATCCAGTCAACTTGTCAATTGGGGGCTGTGAAGACAACCAGTGGAAGTGGCCTTAGGACAGGAGGGGCACAGGCTCGCTGCGTCCTCCGCCCCTCACCCACCCTCTGGGCCATTTCCTCACCCCGTCCTTCATCTGCCCTCTCCAGCGCCTTCCCTTCTTTCAGAGGAGATTGTCAGTCACACAGAGCCCTGAACGGTTATTTCTCAGACCATTTTTGGTGGCAGAGCTTCCTGCCTCTCCTGTCAGCCTCTTCGAGCTCCTTGCACTCCTGCTGGTGGACAGCCTGGTTCAGAAGGAGGAAGCGCTCCAGCCTGTTCCTCACTCACGCTCCCACTCCGCTGCTCTAATGCTCACTCAGTCACCCCCTCTTCCATTCACTCGGCCACACACCCACTCTTGCTTGCTTGCTTTCACAAAGTCCACAAACATTATTTATCTTGCCTGCTACTAATACGTGCCAGGTACTTTAGTAGGTGCTGGAAATACAGTCGATCCTCATTATTTGCAGACTGTTTATTTGCAAACTTGTTTACCTCCTAAAATTTGCTCGTAACTCTAAAATCATTACTCACTGCACTTTGTGGTCATTTGCAGACGTGCGCAGAGAGGCAAAGCATGAGTCCCCTGACGGGCGTCTTCTCAACTGAGGTGCCACAATATGATGCTCTGCCTTTTTATTTCAGCTCATGCTGTGAACAGCTGTCCTTTTAGAGATATATTTACTGCCACGTTTTTCACATTTTTGTGTTGTTGGCGATTTTGCCATTTAAAATGCCCCCAAAGCGTTGTGCTGAAGTGCTGTCTGGTGTTCCTAAGTACGAGAAGGCTGTGCTGTGTCTTTTGGAGAAAATACATGTGTTGGATAAGCTTTGCTCAAGCGTGAGTTGTAGTGCTGTTGGCTGTGAGTTCATTGTTAATGAATCAACGATATTAACTTACACAGAAACTCACGTAAAACAAGGTTGTGTCTTGGTTATTATGACCAGGGCTCCCAGGAACCGAACCCCGTGCTTCCCTGAGGAGCAGTGGTTCAGTGTTCGCTAATTCAGTGTTCACGGTGACTTTACAGAGCATAACTCCTGTGAATAAGGAGAATTGACGGTACGTGCAAATGCAAATGGCACTTCCTCTTGTGGGTGATCTTAGAACTGATTCAAGAAGAACTCGAGACTTTGTTGGGGGAGTCATATATGCAAACCAAGAATTACAATCTGGTATGATAAATATTATAATAGAATTATGTGCAAAAAGGGCTTGGAGAGCTTGGAGTGGGGAGCTTAATTCTAGGGGTAGGAGAGGATGTCAGGATTATTCACAGAGGAGATGGAGAAAAACAGGCAGGTGTTCTCAGGAGAGAAAAAAACTTGGGTGAAGGCAACTTTGCTGCAGGGTTTGGAAACATGGTGGCTGCTAGGTGTTTCCTGATTCTGCCATCTTTTCTTCCACCTCCCCTGTTAGGGTTCTGTCTCTGCTTCTGTTTTTCCCAGCTGCTGCCAGAGGCTGCATTGCTGACCTTTGGAGGGTGCTCCCCTGCATTCACAGCCATTCCCGGGACGGTGCTGCTCTCTTGCTGTGTCCTGGCCTGGCAGGTGCCCTTGAGCCTCATGGAGAAAGCTGGCCTCGCTGGAGCAAAGTGGGAGGCACTGCTCAGGGAGCCGCTCCAGCAGCTGCCTGGCCACCGCGTCCCTCCTGCCTCCCCCATGCCAGGGACTGACTGGGACTTGTGCAAAGATATCCTTTGGCAGTCTGTTGACTTGGTGCACCTCAGCAGCATCCTGACAGGCAGCTGAGAAAAATGCCTGCATTCCTGACACCCCTGCTGCAGAGGGCTCCTCTTGAGGATTAAAAGGTTATGGCATTAAGTGGGAGAGACATGCGCAGAGCTGTCTTCCTTCATCCTCTCTGTAAATGCCTAAAGTCCTGACATAAGTTGATCCCCTCCTTTCTTAATCTTTGTTGTGTTGTAATTCTTCATTGAAATCTCCATCGACGTTTGCTTTTCCTTTGTCATGAAGTGCCCAGAGCTCAATGCAGTATTCCGAGAACAGACTTGCCAAGGTCATGCCAAAGACATCCCTCTCGCTAAGGCGCATAATGTGATTGCTTTGCCCTAGTGGGGACTGATTTTTGCCTATTTAGCTGCCACTTTGTACTGTACATTCTCGCATACCTGCTGTCCACTCTCAGCTCTAGATTTCTTTCCGTTCTCCTGGGCCCTTCCTTCCTTCCACCCATCCATCCATCTGTTTTCCATATGAATTGCTGTGTTTCTGATAGTTTTCTCTTGGTTGGGTTAACTTGCCTTGTATTCTTTTTCTTTCTCTCTCTCTCTTTGAAGTTGATTTTCAGTTTTCCATGTTTTGATGAAATATTCAAGCCTGTACTTGCATTCTCAACAGTTTGAACTAGGAGATAAAGCATGGAGTAGTGGAAACACGGGGCCTAGAACCTACCCAGCTCTGTCGTTCACTAGCTGTGTGACCTTGGGCAACCTCCTCAAACAGGCTGAGCTGTAACTATGAAACAGGCTAATGGTGGCCACGTCATAGCAGTGCCGTGAGGATTAGAGAAGGTGATGCCTGTGAAGCACCAGCATGGTGCTGGGATCAAGTGGCTGCTCAGTCCAGGCTTGCTGCCTTAGCATCTTCATGGGTGAGCGTGGCAGTGATGGAAGTCCTGTCCTGGTCAGCCTCGATCCTCCTGACTGGATGGAGATGCACGGAAATTGTGTTTCTTCCAAGTTTGAATTCTGAGATAAAGATTTATGACACTCTATAAAAATAAGTAAACATTTTCCTTCAAATCAAAATATGGCGTCCCTCGAATTATACTTTAAAGAGTTAACCATAAAGCCTTACTTATTAATTTTATATACTTGATTCTCATTTGTAGCTCATTATTATTTTATCTACTTAATTAAATAAATTTTCTGTTTTGGGATTTAATTTACTTTATGATTATTATTATTATTTTAATGTTCACATATTAGTGAATTCACTAGGCTGTCACAGCACCCAAAATGTCTACCATCACAACGGGGTTTTCAGGGTTAAAGCACTGTTTTAAAAGGCCTGTGTCAGCATATGAGTTGGGTGCTTTGGAGGAACAGATGACTAGTCAGTGGTGTCAGCGTTGATCAGGGCTGGCAGAGGGCTGTCGCGCCTGAGCAGAGAGGGGCCCAAGCGTTGCAGAGAGGAAGGGACGGCGGCATCAGTCACTTTCTAAGAGAGAAGAGTCAATTATGAATCACAAGGTGGGGGTTGGGAGGAAGAGTTGGGTTCCAGGGAAATCTGGGCTGACGCGAGTACAGTTGGAGCTCGGAGTTGGGGACCCAAGGAGTCAGGAGGATGCCAGAGGCAAGCTTCGTCCACCTTGAGTTTTCACTTGGGATTTCTCCGTGGGCGTTGGAGGGGGTGGAGGTGCAGAGGAATCATGAGCATCGGCTGGGGGTATTTGAGAAATTCAAGAGTGCTGGTGTTATTTCTCTTTAGTGTTGCGTTTTATCTGCCTTGTTACACACATGCGGCTTTCCACTCAGGTTTGAGCGCTCTGTGACATCGCTCATTTTTTGTTTTCTTACAAGATTTGGTTTTTCTTCCAAGTAAGTTCTCTTAGGGCAGCTCCTGATGCAGGGTTTGTTGGTCAGGCAAACATTCATTGATGAGCTGTGTTTACTGAGGCCAACGTTGGGAGGAGGATGGTGGCAGGCCCCAAGATGCAAGGAAGTAGTAGGCAAGATGCCCTGCAGGAGGGGATCATCCTAATGGTTTCCCTGGGAGGAGGGGGGAGGGCCCCTCTTGCCAAAGTGATGTCTCTTCCCTGTCCTCCTTTCCTCCTTGAAATAGCTACCTCATTCCCTTGGCTTTCAGTCTGCGTTTCTGATCTGTGCTCCCGCCCCCTCTGCAGTGGGCAACTGATGCAGCACATTTTATTTGGTTTCTTTCCCTATTTTCCAACTCCACAGCAGTTTCTTTTCCTTTCCTGTTCACTTCTTCCTTACAGAGTTATTGTGGATAGCTCTGCTTTCCACATTTTGATGTTCCAAGACTGAATTGCTAGAATCTTAGACACAAAGAGACCTTAGGAATCTCTTAGTCCAATTCTCTCATTTTACAGATGGGGAAGTTGAGGCCCAGGATTGTTAGTCAACCCATCTCCAGTTACCAGATTTGGTATGTTGTTTGTGGAAGGTTGGCATTTCTTTATCTAAGGAAATTCTGTGAATCTTTTAGTTCTTCAAAAATTGTCTTTGGGCTTATGCTGTCATTATATTTGTTAACCTTTCAGTTTCTCTAGTTTTATTTCTACAAACCAAGTCCTGAATTTGGTCTGCTTAGTCTACCATAGAAAATCTTTGGTACGTTTTCCTCGTTCAGTCCCTCCCTACAGTACACCAAGGATCCTCATGAGACGGAGTAGCTGGGTTCAGTAGTCTCTGGGCGGTATCCTTTTTGGATCCCTTATTTCCTTAATTTCCCTCTCAGCCTTTTAGCTCTCCAATTTTCCTCCATCGTCAGTCAATCTGATTCTTCAAGGGCATACTACTCTCAGTTTTTACATAGAGTAATATTTAATTTGAAGTTTTTTCAGCTTTTGCATATCTTTGATGTGCATTTTGAGTGGTCATTGAATGGCATGCTACTCTTATCATGTGATAAGAAATGTTGTGTGTGATTTCTTTTTAACTCAGTGTTCTAAGATCTTAAAAGAAATTTCATGAATTTTCCCTGTAGGGTTCTTTGTGGAAGAATTAAGTGCGTGTTGCTTACACATTGACACAAGCACAGATATTTTTTAAAGTGAATATTGAACTTCTCAAATTTGTATTCTGTCCTACCTTGAGTAAGATTTTCTTTCCCCTGTGGGACTATGTCTCTGGAAATGTATTGCAAATTTGTGAGCTAATATATTTTGCTGAGCAAATGTCCATTTCTACAGGCAGCTTCTAAGGAAGGCCTCTAAATTGTCTAGCCAGTCCCGTGGTACACTTGGCAGGCTCTGTCCTTGGCAGCATCCTTGGTGCCATATGGCTGGTGAGAGCACAGCCTAGAAGATGTCTGTGGGTGCCCCTAGGTTCAGACTGGGTCCCCGGCCTTTGAGTCCCTGAATACCTAAGAAGCAGCTTCTGGGGAGAAGGTGTTTCTGCTTTTTTTTTTGGTCGAGGGGAATGGAGAGAATGTAGGAATTCTTAATTTTCTATATATTTTGATGAGACAAAATGAAAAATTGCCTGCCTGTTTGCTTCATTTTTATGCATTGACCAGACACAGCTGATTCAGTTATTCCCACAATTCCAGCAGCAACTGTGATGGCCAGGATCATGGACTTAAAAGCAAGCCCATCTGGAATAGTGGGTATTTTAAAGAGGTTTTGAAAAACGGGGCTTAAGGTGAGGCACATTGAGGACATAAGAGGGTTGGATCTGAATTGGAGCTTCTAATGAAATAAATAGTGCCCTCCTGCCAGTTCTGTCTATGTTGGTTGCTTCCTGTCTGTTTGGGGACTTCTCCCAGGAGAGAAGAGTTAAAGGACCTGCTTCTTGTTAAAGGTCCTTTAGTCATTATATTTAATCACCCTGATCCTTGCAACAACTCCCATTAAGACTTTACTGCTATGTTATTAATGAGGGAGAGGACATCTGTACAAGTCATTGTGGTTGAGGCAGGCTTAAATACCGTGATGTAGGAAACGGTAGGCAGGAGGACGAGTGGCTCCCTCCCATCCTCACCTTATGAAACGCTCGGGGACACTGCAGTCAGGTCAGTTTCTCTAGAGTCTAAGTTTAATAATGGTTTAAGCAACCCAGTGAGTTGAAAAAAGGCAATCATTTCGACAGTGTGGTTAAAGCTACTATGTATATATATAAATAAAAATATGGAAATCATATTTGAAGATAGCATGATATGTCTATAGTTTTCAATGAGAACTATTGAGTAAGAAATTTTGAAAAATTCTGATTTCACTTTTCAAATAGGTATAGATACGAATTGGGCATAATAATGCCCATGTGGATTATACATTTTCTAATTGTCTAATATTTTAAATTCGTGTCTATTGTAGTGCCCGCTTATCCTCAGTTTCGCTTTCTGCGGTTTCAGTTACCCATGGCCAACCGTGGTACAAAAATACTAAATGGATGAGAGAGAGAGAGAGCGTGCACATTCACATGACTTTTATTACAGTATATTGTTAGAATTCTATTTTCTTGTTCGTTATTGTTGTTAACCTCTTACTCTGCCTAATTTATAAATTAAACTTTATCATAGGTATGTGTGTAAGGAGAAACACAGTCTATTTGGGGTTCAGCACTGTCCACGGTTTCAGTTGTCTACATCTTGGAACTTATCCTCTGTGGATGACGGGTGTATGAGTTGATGTCTTACAACATTCCTAAACATTCTCTGGGGTCTACTATAATTTTCACATTATTATCTCATACTTTGGTTTTAATAGGTTTGCTAAAAGTTTTGATTTCAGTTTTTCCCACTGCTCAGAATTTGATGATATAAAATAAAAAGAGGTTTCCATAGTTGCTAACATTCAACAGATTTTGTTCCAAAGCATAGGCTTTAGTAGACTTTTGAATTAAATCCACATTCTCCACCCAAACCTAGTGATATAATCCAACAGTTCAAAGATAGGTATGCTATAAACAGCTGCAGTTAAATAATCTAAAAAAAAATTAAAACATGGAAATACAATAAAACAAGAATTGATCACTTTATAGTGGAATACTCTATAAACTGCCCGCATTGGAAACATGTGGTGAGTTTTAAAACATCTGACTTCTATAATTCTAACGTGTATAGTTTATTTGAAGGCAGAAACTTTTTTTCTCCTCTACATATATATAAGAATACAGATTAATATATTTTTTTCTGTCTCAATTTGTATTCATTTACTTATTTGTAATTTAGAAAAATCACTTTGGAGTACAAATACTTAACATAAATATATTCACCTCAACTAAATATTTTGCCACTAAATACTGAAGTGTTATCTTAAGGAGATTAATTCTGTAAATCTTGCTACTTTATCTATCTTAGCCTAAAACAAAAATCACACATTAACATAATCCCAAATAATAAGAAGAAATTATTTAAAAGCATGTACATGATATAGAAAAGTAATAGTCTTTACCTTTTAATTGTCATTTTAATTTTTAAGGTGTGCAAGCTTCCCTGAGTGGTGTTACATCAATTGTGTAATAATTACGGGAGCTGAAATGTGCCAGTGGTTTTGCAATGTAATGTCTGCACAATCTCATTTAACTTGTTAACTGAAGTTGTACGATACGCCCAAGTATGAGACGATTGAACTCTTAACCATCACAAAAAATGCCCATGCAGATTATACTGTTTTCAATGGAATAATTCACTTTGTTTTCTGGGTTGCCTAGAATGTTCTGTTATGTGTGTATAAATGATGCTCCACAAAATAGCCTGCTGGGGGAAATAGAGCTGTGTTTCCTGAACAGTGGAAAGGCTAGGACAATTTCTTAGCTTATTCAACTGTTTCTTTAAAGGTTTTTTTTGGTGTACTAAACCCTCCAACACCTGTAAAATGAAAATCTTTCATAAATACTGAAAATAAATGTTAGATTGTGATATCCCTACCCCTGTAGAATTTTGTTCATCCCCTGTTTTCTTTTCATCTCCACCCTTTCCTCCTGCAAAATGAACAGTGTTTTTTAAGAATTACCTTTTGAGGTAAAGAAGAAAGGAAGCACATGTGACTCTTGGAATAAGAGTTGCTGCCCTTAATTCCTGACATAGTCTGAGGACCCTCGCCCTTCCCTGCGTGGCCCTCCCAATGCCTGGCCCCTTGGAAACAGCATCAGGAGTTCCCCTCCATGACAGGGTCTGGAGGAGCCACACTGCTTAGGCAAAAGTAAAAAAATGGAAGAGGCGCATCTTGAGAGTATGGCATCTCCAGTGGACCTCCTGGAAACTTCTTGCTCTAGTGGCTTCATTACTGTGATAGCAGGATCCTGTGGCATAGACGAGGGGCAAATCAGTTCACGTCTGGGCCTCACTGTCCACATATTTAATCAGGAAGGGTGCGCTAGCTGTTTTCTAAGGTTTGTTCCAGTTCTAAGAGGTCCTGATGTTGACATAATGTCAGCAACCACATTGTTTATTGAGGGCTTCCTCAGTGCCGAGCACTGTCCTCTGATGGCGCATTTGTAGTAGCCCTGTCTCAAGATGCTTGTTGCCACCCTGCTTTAGAGACGAGGCTGCTGAGATGTGGAGAGGCTAGGCAAGTGATTGTAAACGTCCCAGGGCTAGTGAGGGCCGAAGCTGGGTTTGCAGAGGCCTTTGACTCCAAAGCCAGGCTCTTCACCATTGTGCGAACCAGCTGCCTTCTGCCAAGGTGACCCTTTGTGTATTTCTAATCCCAGAAGGGCTCTTGTGCTATAGGCATGATGTGTCTACAAGCAAATATCAACTAGTCATCACTCATGGTTCCGAAAGGAGGAGGAAGTGTTCTGTTTTTTAGGTAAAGTGTCTGTCAGGGGCTGAGACTGCCCACTGAGAAAAGGAAAGCTTAATTTGAATAGTTTTTCATGTCCTTTGTAGAGTTAAAGGCTCAGTATACAATTCCATACTTTGGTTCATTTTATGAAGTAAAAAAACAAATGGAGCAGCTGGCCCAATGGTTAAGTGATAAGTTCATGTACTCCGCTTCAGTGGCCCGGGGTTCGTGGGTTTGGATCCTGGGGGTTGACCTAGCACTGCTCATGAAGCCATGCTGAGGCGGCGTCCCACATAGCAGAACTAGAAGCACTTACAACTAGGATATACAACTATGTACTGGGGCTTTGGGGAGAAAAAAAAAGAAGTTTGGAAAACAGATGTTAGGACCAATCTTCCTCACCAAAGAAAGAAAAAAAAAGAGGAAGCGATACCAGAGCGCTCTTAAAAAAAAAAATGAACAGAATTTGTTTAGAAAATTTTCTTAATCGCAGCAAACCCAAACCAGACAGTTGTAGCCAGGACTAATCTTGTCTGTGAGGAGGATATTTATTATGCAGATGGAAGTAAAGACTAAAATAGCTGTTAATGCCTTTAGCACTCTGTTTTTATTTCGTCAGTTTTAATTGAGCTGAACGAGAAATCGCATTCAGCCTCATCTCCTGGCGCAGCGTAGGGCTGTGTTTCCTGAGAAGCACGAGACTCTGGGCTCGTAGGTTTGGGGGTGCCTCTCCACTGCGCCCCTCCTCCTGCAGGCCGGGGCTGCCGCACCCGGAGGGGAGTGGGCCAGGTGAGCAGAGCTACGGAGAACTGGTTGCTCCCTGCAGTTCCTTTGTCCCTGTGAGCCCAGCGCCGCCGGCCCTCCTCTTCCCATCATTGCTGTCCTTGCCAGATGCATTGCTTTTTCTTTCTGCTTCCCCCTTTTTCGATCCTCTCAGCAAAGCCTTGTCCAAGGAGATAATACTTTGTTACAGACTGCCCAGTGCTGCCTGAGCCCCTGGAAGAGCTCCCAGCAGGAAGTGCAGGCCCTGTGCGCTTTCAGGCGCGTTTTAAGCCTTTGGTTCCTTAAAGCAGGGACATAGAGAAGCTGCCTTGCCGTGGACTGTTGGGGTTGTCGGTGTTTCCCTTGCCCTCCTGACTTGTTCCACAGAACCGGGGATGATGGGCACTAAACTGTGTTCTTAAGCGTGTGCGTGTAAAAGGGTGTCTATGTTTGGGGGACGTGTAGTTTGCTGTCTGTCCTCTGGGTCTGAACGACAGAAACGGAAGAACTCCAATGCCCTTGTCTGTTTTGCTGTTTTGACCCTGTGTGCGGACATGTGTTTGTTTGTTTTCTTATTTATGTAGCATGCCAGGTGTGCAAGAACAAATGGAATATTTCTAAAAGTCATTTTAGTGTTTCTTTTTTAAAAGTACCCTCTAGGAAGACGGTGTTTTTAGAAGTTTGAGTTTAGTCGTGCGAGGAGGCCCTCCAGCGCTGCTTGTTTCTGCAGGGCGCAGCTCAGAAGTGCACCTTCGTGCTTGGAGTGCGCTCGTGGTTGTGGCATGTGACCTGCTCCTTCCTGCCCAGGAGACGCGCAGCCGCAGGAGCCCTAGGCTGTGGGGCTAAATGGGACCCAGGCTTTCCTAAAGCTGAGGTGGAAAGAGAAATGTAATATGTTTATGAAAATGTGGAATCTTTTTGCTTTAGGAATGCAGAAAAAGTGCACCTTTTTCTTGGCGGCCGTGTGCCTGAGAATGCAGCTTTTTAAGTTGGGGGGGGCGGGGATCTGCTTCTATCTAAGTTCAAGGAAACAGGCGAGCTTGAATACTGCTTTTTACTTCTTTGTACTCAGGAAGACTCACTCAGTCACGATAGAAAGGATTATATCTCAAAATGTGGGCCGAGGATTATCTGCATCAGAATTCCCCCAAGGGCCTGTTAAAAATGCATATTTCCAGACTTTCTGGATCAGAACTTTAAAGGGTTGGGGGTTGGAAATCTGCATTCTGAAGAGGCCTCTCCAGCGATTCTGCACACTGAAGTTGAAAACCACTCCTGCAGAGTCGGGCGGAAGCACCGCTGCTCCCAAGGGCAGGAAATATCTGACATCGCTGGTGCTGTTGCTCATGTTGGTCCACATAGCAAGTACTTTATCCAAAGTCTGTTCAAGATGAATCAGTTATTTGAGCCGTGGGCCTGAGCAAAGGCTCCCCCTCTCAAGATGGCCACCACCCAAATCGCTGTAGTAAAAACGAGAACAACCCACCACGGGAGTTGTCCTTTGCCTGTTTGACTCATTCAGAGAACTGGCATGTGGAAAAGTTCAACTAGAAAACATTTAGAATCTCTTGTGTTTTAGTCATTATGAATAAAAAATTAGAATGTAGTTAAGCTTATAAACAGCTATTGCAAAATGTGTTAAAATGGGTTAAAATAAGTATTTTCTCTTCAGAGTTATATTGTGTAGCCATTGAATATTGCTTTAAATACAGAGACCTAATTTTGCAAAATATTTCTTTGCTTTTTTTTTTTTAACAGGAAAAACTAACCCAAGAGTGTGTATTCAGAGAACAGTTTGAAGAAAACTGGTATAACACGTACTCTTCGAATCTATATAAACATGTGGACACTGGAAGGCGATACTATGTTGCGTTAAATAAAGATGGGACCCCAAGAGAAGGAACGAGGACTAAACGGCACCAGAAATTCACACATTTTTTACCTAGACCAGTGGACCCCGACAAAGTACCCGAACTATATAAGGATATTCTAAGCCAAAGTTGACAAAGACAATTTCTTCACTTGAGCCCTTAAAAAAGTAACCACTATAAAGGTTTCACGCGGTGGGTTCTTATTGATTAGCTGTGTCATCACGTCAGCTCCACTGTTGCCAAACTTTGTCGCATGCATAATGTACAACGGAGGCTTGGATGGGAACATGCTGATTTGTTCTGCACTTAAAGGCTCGTCCTCCTGGAGGACTGCCTGTGCCCACTTGCTTGATTTATTGTGAGAAGACGAGAGGGAGACTGAGAGTGGGGGTGCGTGTGGGAGTGGATGGGGAGCAGGGGAGATTGAAGAGAGAAGCAAAAGCAGAGAGGACAACGGCCTGATGCATGCTGGGAAATAGACACGCTTTTCCATTTTTGATCAGTTCTACTTCATCCTATATCAGCACAGCTGCCATACTTCGACTCATCAGGATTTTGGCTGGTGGCCTGCACAAGGGTACGCTGCATTTTCAAAGGCATGGAGGGTGCAGTCTTACTTAAAAGACTTTTTCAGTTAATTCTCACTGGTGTCATCCCAGTGAATCGAAAGCAAAGACCTCTTAGTAAAAAAAAAAAAAGTTAAATTTATTTATAGAAATTCCAAAGGCAACATTTTATTTATTTTATATATTTATTTATTATATAGAGTTTATTTTTAATGAAATATGTACAGGCCAGATAGGCATTTTGGAAGCTTTAGGCTCTGTAAGCATTAAATGGCAAAGTCCGCTACAAACCTGTGGTAAATTCATGCAAGTAAATATAATGGTGCATGGATACGAGAAATTCTAATGACCCTAATGTACTAAAGGCGACAATCTCTTTTGTGCCCGTATTATTGTAAACTTATGCACATCATTCATGACACTGAGTATTCACTCTTCAGACTGCTTGTTTCATAGCTTCTCCCAGAGGATTAAAGATAAACTGGGTCTTAAACTTTTATTCTGTGTCTGTAATATTTCCTCTCTCATAAATGACTTCCTCCGTCATTGTTAACTTCACGGTTGGAAAAGATAAGGGTTGGTATATATCCTATTTGTTGAAATCTATTGCAGAATATACCAAAGCTAAACAATAAGTGTGCTTCTCTTTTGCTCGGTCTCCAGAACAACGGGACTAACAACAACCGTACTGATTTAGAATTCTCAAAAAGGAAAAAAATAACTTACATAGCACAGATTTTTTTTTTAAGGGACAAGAATCAGATTAACAGGATCATTCTTGTAAACTTTTTATTTGTGTACTTGGCTATCAAATATGAAATTATACAAGTATGATAGGGGTCATTGTTACGTCTTTCACAGAAAATCCTTTTGGTGTGAACTGCCCTTCAAGAAGAACTTGCAAAATGAAATGAATAAATCTTCATCAGTAATGACAATGAGAGGGAAAGTATTATACTTGTTGACTGTGTTTTGTTTTTTTAAAGTGGTCTTCACAAGCATTCAAGTTTTTTAGAGAGGAGGTTCCTGTATAGCATATCTTTTACAAGGCTTTTATAACATTTTATGCTGAAAAGCATAAGAATACATATTTCTTCAGGAGCAATAATTTTGAAACTTGCCCTTGGGCAAGGGAGACTATTTCTTACTATATATTAAGGAGAAAAGAGCCAAATTCTTAAAGCAATATTTAAGGAAAAGGAATTTATAACAAATTCTCATACCACAGAGAACACTTTCTAGCCAGTTATGTTGGGAAATTGAAAGTGACAGTTAAAAAAATGTGTTGGGATTTATGCAACTAATGTTAAAATTTAATATTCCAACTATGTTTTGCTCTGATGCACATTCTCTATGAAAAATAAAGTCTGTCACTGGTGACTTCGAGGTGTTCTGAAGCAGAAGCACATGACTTCCTGCCGTGAGCACACGGGCCCGTCTGTGGTCCAGGTCGGAGTACGCAGCAGGGCCCTCCTGCTGAAGTGCGTAAGGAGAAACTAAGTCTAACCTTTGGAATTAAGAAGACATATTTTGAGGGGAGGGGACAGACGCAATGTAAAGTAGTGATTTATGATAAAGGTCAGAATGTCCTCTTCGTTTCTTTTCTTTTTTTTTTTTTTTTAACTTTCACAACAGAAACTGCATTTAATTCCAAGGTGTAGTATTCTTATTTATTATTTAAGCCTTTGCTGCTGCTGAAATGTGCACATATTCAGGCTTTAGTTTTTCCAAAAGGCATTTAATATTTTTGGCTGAAAAACATTAAACATCTGACCACAGGGAAGAATCAAGTTTCTTGGATATCATAGGCACAATATTTAGCACTGAAGAAATTGACTCTAGGAGATAGCCAAAAGTAATCTTAAAGTAGCATGAACCGCTAGATAATCAGCCTAAAAGAAAGAAAAGAATTTGTGAAAAAGACTAAAATATCCATGCATTCCTAGAAAATGCTACTTTAATGTCTACTTTTGGAGTTATTTTGTTTTGGTAACTTTTTTTTTTTTCAAGAAAAATTGTTATATGCTTTTGGCAATGATACAATAAACTGTAATGGTCTGTAAATAAATATTGACTTATGCAATTTATGTAAATAAGTGTTCTGGGAGAGTAGATGGCTCAGGGTTTTGGCATGGGCGTTGTCCTTTTGGGCAGTAGAGCCAGTCATCCCCAGCTCATGGGTTTGCATCCGGTTCTTGTCATAAGAGACCCAAAACCCGTTGGATGGGGCGGCCCCGAGCCACTGTGGAATGGGTGGTTCCAGTTTTTGCAAACAGTTGCTCAGACAACCAAACCACTATTTATTGGTGCCAACACTTGCACCTTGGTCAAAGACTTATGGGCATGGACTGAACCACCCTCCCATCTGTCAGTGAATGTCCCCAGGCACCGTCGAAGGACATGCCAGGTCAGCGTTGGGGAACCTGTTCCTGCCAGGTCCTGTTTTGTAGATAAACAAATGGTTTCAGTTTATGGTGTTTTCATTCTATTTCATCTCATTAACACTACAACATTGTGTTATTTACTTGATAATCTGTAATTGTATGTAAATACATACAGGATTATGTAATTTGTGTAAATACATAATTACAGACTTTTGAAAACTGGTATTTTTTACTTGATGTCCGTTTTGGAGCTGCTTCAGATTATGTGCCTACATGAACCAATGGAATTTTACAAACATGCTCTCCTTGCTCTTACAGCTGTTGTATGTGTGTTGAGGGGATGGAGGGATGTGGGGGATGGACGGGGAGGAGCAAACACATCCAGATGGCTTTTCTTTTCTGAAAGCATTAGAAGAAGCAGCGAGTAATCTTCTGGGATAAAGATTTATTAACTTGCAGCAAGCAGAACGCACTGTGTGTGCACATTTACGTGGATGGTGAATGACAAAGGCATATTGTTTGAGGTCAAATTCTGTTTGCTGCATCATTTGACCTTGAAATGTGCCAAAGTTAGATCCACTATTTGTGGTCACTTGCACGAAAGAGCAATGAAATAGTGGGGGTAGGAGAATAGGCCGGATGGATTCAAAAGCTGTCCTAGCCACTGAGTTCCTTTCAAGTGTGTGTGTGTGTGTTATATGCTAAAATTACCCACGTGTGTCCACAGACGTTTCACATTTTAAAATGGATATTTTATTGTTAAAAGTGGAATGGTGAGGAATTATAAGAATAAACTGTGCCTACTTCCTTCAGAGTATAGCCCCAGATTCCGGGATTCAGGTTTGTAGAATGAACCCCGGCCACAACAGGTTTGGTTACAAACGTGTGAGCAGTGGCTTCGAGTGTGATTTCTACCTTTTACTTGCCATGTGCCTCTGTGGCTGCATTCTCTTAGGTCTTTAGAAAAGTTTTTTTCCAGTTTTATTGAGATATAATTGACATACATCACATTATGTTTAAGGTGTACAGCATAATGATTTTACTTACATATGTGGTGAAATGATTACAACAATGACTTTAGTTAACTTCTGTCATCTAGAAGAATTTCTGATGTAGCTTTTTCTTCCCCAGGAAGGAACATGTGGAAATAAGAAATAGCCACTTCTATGATTTTCTTTGGAAAGAAAGTGAAAACGAGTATTCTTGGTGTGTATTCTTCCTCTTGCAAGGATAGTCATCAGGTTGATAGACTTCTGGCTCTAAGGTTGGACGATTATTGTGATGGCCACCAGGGAGGCAAGAAAACACCAAAGAGAGCCCTGTTTGCTACTGTGGTTAATGGTAAAAGAGAAAATTCTTACTTAGATTTCTCGTTATTCTCCAACTATATTCCAGCTTATATCTTGAAAAACATTTTTAAAATTTAATTTTAATTTAAAAAGTTGTAGGCACATTGACATCTCAGTAGTCCTTGGCAAGCCGTGCTTGAGCCTGGCTCTGGCTTTTTTCCCCTATGGCCTTCAGAAGATCCTTCTAATTGTGTTCGTGGCTTTAGGTATGATTCCCATTGTTATTAGTGGACTTAGCCAGGAATATTTGATACTGGGAACTTCTTAGAGTTTTAACTCCTTAGAGTTAAAAGAAAAACTGTAACGTGGATGTTCAGAGCTGAACAGCGGGCTCTGTCCTCCTCACACGGGAAGGGCAAGCATTCTTGACAGTGTTCATGGCTCAGCTTGGAGAAACTTATTTTTAAAAATACTCAAGCAGGCTTTTTCCTAACCATTTTGTGGGATGTTGCAAAACATTCTGTAAGCTCCACCTGGCTGTTGCCTCGAGCTTCTAGTGTCTGCATATGTACAGGGTTGGGAAATGACAGCTTTGGGAGATTTCTGTTTCTGACTAATAAGAAGAGGGCTTTTCCTAGTTTGTGAAGATGTTAGAATTATAACTGCTTTTTCAGAAGGAAGTGATACTCTCAACATCTCTTTACCCTCTGGTTCACCAAATTCTTCCTTCTTCCCCAACCCGTCCCTCCCTCCATTTCTCTCTTCCCATTTTTCTTTCCCTCGCTCTCTCCCTCCTTCCTTTGTTTTATTGTGTGGAGCTGGCATCAGCAATAAAGAGACAGGCACAGTCACTGAGGGCATACACAGAATTGAAACAAACGGGCATACTGGTGTATTGTGCTGAACACTGTGATAAGGAGGGTATGGGGGCTGGGGGACGTAAGGTGTGCCCGAGGTCATGATGTCTAAGGTGAGAGGCAAAAGATGAGTAGGAGGTACAGAGGAGAGAGCTATAATCTCTGGCATTCTAAATGTGTCAAGAAAGTGCTTTGCATTTGGGGAATTTGGGCTCACTGTATCTTTTACCGATGCTTCCTGGATGACTGATTGAGCCTGATGGCCAGCATTAGTCTTGGAGGGGTTCCTACCCCTTGTGGAGTGGCATTGGTTCATGGAGATGATCAGAACCAGTCTTTGAGTCACAGCAGCTCTGTTGCCCTGTACTTACTGACGCCATGCTCAGAATGCTCTTTTGTTATTCTTGGTTTCTATCCAGAGGAAGGTAACTCTGTTAGTTTTTGTTAATATTACTCACTTTAATTTTTCCCTTCACATTTACTTTGTGTCATGGGCAGAATCCACAACATCATAGCAACTGAAGTACAGAATAATGAAAAAGGAGAAAATATAATCTATAAAATGTCCATTTCATTCTTTCAACAAATGTATAGTCCAACACTGACATGGAACAATGCTGAGGATAAAGTAGGGAAAAAAACAATGTTCTGATCTTGTTACCTAAATACCAGGCTGGGTTTTATGTCAATGAATGTATAAACACACGGTACCCATGTGAGATACTGTAGGACTGGGACGCCAACATTATAAGGCAAGTAGAACAATGTAGGCGATTTTCCATGAACTTCACCTGTCTTCAACTATGTATTCAATTTACATTAATATATAAGAACTCAGTTAGATGCAGCCCCATTCAAAATCCTATTGTTTTAAGTAGGACAGCATTTTAAAAATGTCCTTAAATTTGCTGATATAGATTCTTTCAATAGATGAGCTCCTTCTTGGCAGTAAATGAGTTTCTTTTGAAATAAACAGAATAGAGGCTGCCCTATTTTTCCCTCCTTGGGAAAATCCAAAGGAAAAGGCAATGGAATTCCAAAAGCTTATCAATTGTAGATTTGTGATGTCTTTTAAAGGTACCAGAACTCAGTGAAGCCAAAAGAATTAATGAAGCTTTGGAAAATACCTCATCTCCCATAGAATCCACCTCGTCGAAATATAAATGGGCACATAACCATAGCTTTCATAGCAGAGAGATGAAGCTATACATCTTGAGTAGAGGGATAAAACTTTTTGTTTTTCTCCACCAGAATTACAAATCTGTAGTCAATCAGCTTCTGGCCTCCTTGTGGTTGCTTTGGTTTCCTCTTCCAGTTATAGGGGTACCATGACTTCCCACTCTCCTGGGTCTCCTACCCCCACCCCACATTTAAAGAGTAGATTTGTTTAGGCACCTGTTACAGAATAAGTAGAACTGACAGAATGTGATGGATGGTCTTTCGAATTTACTCAGAAGAGTTCTTAAATTTGGCTTAGGAAATGAGGGCTAATTGAATTAGGGCAATATTTGAAGCAGGGCATATTGGCAAGAAAAGAAACTCTCCATCCTTCAGGAGATCCATCACGACTGCCCTTGTCTAGATACAATCTAAGGGTAGAACCACCCATGATGCTGCCACTCACCCAGCATCTGAAGTGACATCTAGAAATAGAGTCGGGTTCTGAATGGCTCTTTGGTGAGTGAGTGCAAAATTAGAAATCAAGCTACTTCTTTTGACGATCTGCTTTAAAGAAGCAACTGTAAATTTTGTGGTAACTCTAATGTGCCTATGTATTTGATTCTTGTGTCTTCCTCCTGGCATATTTCCTGGCGTATGCAAGAAGTCTGAATTCTACTATTCTCGTCTCAGAGCTTTCACTTGGTTCCAGATGCAAAATACTTATTTTAAAATACAGATCATTAAGTAGAAGATATGTATTGTATTAACAATGCCTCTTGTTGAAGTACATGGATTAGCTTGCCTGAAAATATAGTCTAGTCACATCTATCCCATACCCATGAGTCATGGCCCCATTCTGTGTTCCACGTGGTCCTAAACATGTTCTCAGATACATCAGTACTTTGATATGGCCAAAATACTTCTCAAATGAGTTTTTCTATGCCCTAATTAGCTGGGTGCTACAGAGACTTGGGTCACACGCTTTTTCAAATAGCAGAAGTAAATATTATAGCAAACGTAAAAATAAAAACAATAAATATTATTGTAGTTTGGATGAATAAAAGTTATTTTTTGTAGTCATGGGTCATATTTGACACTTTAAAAAAACAAACAAATAAGCCTTTAAAAATCGGTCGACTATTGAGTTTTATTCTTAGATAAACCCATGATTTTTCAACATGTCTATATAATACCCAGTAGGTGATTTAGAACCTGACCAAAATTCAAGTGAAGGGAGCTTTTCATTGAAACTCACTAATTTATTCAGCAAGCAATTATTGATATGTACCAGATTATGAAAGTAGAAATAAAATTGTTAGATTTTTAAAATATACAATATAAATATATATTGATCCACTTGACTTATGCCTACCTCTTGTAGAAGTGTCGTGAACTAATTGTTATCAGCTTTTCTTCTTGTCTCCCTTACATAAAATATCATTTCTTCCTGGAGAAGAGGACTGGGATGTGGTTTAATCATAGCACCATCTCTTTAAAGCAGGTACTTTAAATAATGGACTTATGTCATTTGGAAATTTTCTTTTGGTTACCATTCAACTGAGTGCTTAAAATTGTTCCTAAAGGAATTTCTTCCTGGTTTGACTTTGAATTGAAAAATGTCTCTGAAAAATAAAACATGCATAAAGTCAATATGATATAATTTAGCATATCTTTGGGGCATGTTTTATAACGATTAGTCTATATTTTTAGTTCAGAACAGCAGTTAAATTTCAAAATTCCTCTGTGACTGTTTTTATCTCAGAAACATGTGATGGCTTGTCATGAGGCTATCTTATTTGGGAACTACACCCAATGGTTCTGAGCACACTCAAGGAACTATATTAAGGAGCATGTGACAAATGTATGAACAATTTATAAATACATTTGATTAGTTACTGCTCCTTAGAAAGGGGCTGTGTACTGATTAGTACGTGAGTATAAGGAAACAACTTGAGGATAAGGAAAGAATCACCCTGAAGGGTGAGTTGTAGCAGTACTTGGAGCTTGCAAAGGGCCGGTAATAGTGCTTCTTCCTACCACCCAAACTGGAAAACTGCAAGATTCGTAGAGCATTGGGTAGAGTACCCAGAAGGGTTTGCCTCAGTTGTGGAGAATAATTAGCCTTAGACTAAACACTGTTCCAATCCTACCTAACATATTTTAAAAGAAACACTAAAAAGGATCAAATTATTCAAGTAAATGTAACTTCATTTGCAGAACAAAGCTCAACAATATTTATGGGAGTAAAAAATATCTAGCATCCAGTGAGATAAAATACACCATGTTTGGCATCTAATGAAAAATTGCCAGACGTGCCAAGACGCAGGAAAATACAACCCATACTGAGGAGAAAAATCATTCAATTCAACTGGACCCAGAACTGACAAAGATGTTAGCATGAGCAGAAAAATACATTGAAACAGGTACTATAACTATATTCCATATTTTTTAAAAGTTTGAGAAACAGAAGATATAAGAAAATATTCAAATTTGACTTATAGAGATGAAAAGTACAATGTGTGAGGTGAAAAATACATTGGATGGGATTAGTGGCAGTTTAGATACTGAAAAAGAAAAAATGCACACAATCTAAAATGAAAGACAGAAAAGGAATAAAAAAAATTAAACAGAGCACAAGTGAACTGTGGGAAAACATCAAGCAATTTAATATATGTGTAACTGGAGTCCTCAAAAGAGAGGAGAGAGAAGGAGACAAAAATATTTGAATAGGTAATCGCCAGAAAGTTTCTAAATTTGATAAAAACTATAAATACACAGATCCAAGATGCTCAAGGAACCTAAAGCATACGAAACATGAAGCAAACAAACAAACCCAAACTACACCAAAGCACATCATAACTAAATTGCTGACTGCCAGTGATAAGAGAAAGTCTTAAAAGCAGCCAGTTAAAAAACACATATTATGTGCAGGCATACCTCGCTTTATTGCACTTTGCAGATATTGCATTTTTCACAAGACCCTCCTCCAGCCAAAGATTATGACTCGCTGAAGGCTCACATGATGGTTAGCATTTTTTAGCAATGAAGTATTTTTTAAGTAAGGCATGCAGATTGTTTTCTTAGACATAATGCTATTGCACACTTAATAGACTACGGTATAATGTAAACATAACTTTTACATGCATTGGGAAACTAAAAAATTCGTGTGACTCACTTTATTGCCATATTTGTTTTATTGAGGTATCTGGAACCGAACCTGCAATATATGCCTGGATAGAGGAATAAAGTTAAGAATGATAGCAGATTTCTTGTCAAAAACAATGTAAGCAAGAAGACAGTGGAGTAACATCCTTAAAGTGCTGAAAGAACAAATCCATCAAACTAGAATTATATACCCAACAACAATATCTTTCAAAAACAAAGGTGAAATGAAGAATTTTTCTGAATTCATCAGCTGACCCATACTATATGAAATTTTAAAAGTGCAAATATTAATTTTTTTTGAGGAAGATTAGCTCTGAGATAACATCTGCTGCCAATCCTCCTCTTTTTGCTGAGGAAGACAGGTCCTGAGCTAACATCTGTGCCCATCTTCCTCTACTTTATATGTGGGATGCCGCCACAGCATGGCTTGACAAGTGGTGCATAGGTCCGTGCCTGGGATCTGAACTGGAGAACCCCAGGCTGCCAAAGTGGAATGCCTGAATCTTACCACTTTGCCACCCAGTTGGCACAAAAATATTAATTTTTAATGTTAAAAATTTTTAAATCTTAAAATCCTTCAGGCAGAAGAAAAAAGATAACACAGGGAAATATAGTTCTATCAAAAGGAATGGAGAGCACCAGAAGTGATAACTACATGAATAAATATATAATTTCTTATTTAAATTCTTTAAAAGATGATTGAGTAAACAAAAATGATAACGTACTGTGGGATTTATCACATATGCACAAGTAAAATGTATGACAACAATAGAGCAAACCTGGAAGGGGAGAAATGGAAGTATATTATTGTAAAGTTCTTATACTATACATGGAGTGGTATAATATCACAATAAATTAAAGATGTGTGGTATAAACTTTAAATCAATCACTAAAATAAAGTGTTATAACAAGATGATAGATTTAAACCTATCTATATTAATAATCACGTTAAAAGTAAATGGTCTAAACACCCCAAAGCAGAGATAGTCGGCCTGGATTAAAGAAAAGCAAGATCCAGCTGTATCCGACCTACCAGAAAGACGTTTAAAATAAAGACACAGGTTAAAAGTAAAAGGATGGAAAAATATATACCATGCTAACATTCTACAAAAGAAAGCAAGAATGGCTATATTAATATCAGACAAACTTGATTTCACAGCAAAGGGTCTTACCAGGGCGACAGAAGTTAATTTCATAATGATAAAGGGGTAAATTCATCAAAAGGACATAAAAATCCAAAATGTTTGTTTACCTAATAAATAGAGAATCAATATGTACGAAATAAAATGTGATAAAACTGCAAGGAGAAATAGCCAAATTCACAATAAACATTTAAGATTTCAATAACCTTCTTTCAATAAATGATAGAACAAGTAGACAGGAAATCATTACATATATATCATATTTAAACAACACCCTAATTGACATTTGTAGAGCACTCCACTCAACAATAGCAGAATACATACTCTTTTCAAGTGCACGAGGAACATTTACCAAGATGTTCTAAGTCATAAGACTAATCTCAATAAATTTAAAAGGGTTCAAGTCACACAAATCCTATTCTCTGACCACAACAGAATCCAACCAGCAGAAGCTGCTCTGGGTAATCCCCAAATACTGAAAACTAAGTAACAACTTCTAAGTAACCCATGATTCAAAGAAGAAATCATAAGTTAAATTATAAAGTAATTTGAACTCAAAAGTTAAAATACAACATATCAAAAACTGTGGAACACTGCTAAATTAATACTTGGGGAAATTTATAGCACTAAATTTCCTGTATTAGAAAAGAAGAAAGCTCTCAAATCTTAAGAAACTAGAAAAAGAGGAGAAAATTAAACCTAAAGTAAGCAGAAGAAAGGAAGTACAAAGATCAGAGCAGAAATTAATGAAATAGAAAACATAAAAACAGTAAAAAAAATCAATAAGACCAAAAACTGGTTCTTTGACAAGATCAATAAAATCAATAAACCTTTAGCCAAATGGATCAGGAAAAAAAGAAAGAAGACACAAATTGTAGATATCGAAAGGAAGAGGTGAGATCACTACAAATTCCACAGACGTTAAACTAAAATAAGGGAATATTAGAAACAATTGGTGATAATATTTAATGTTGGATAAATTAATTTAGATTAAATGGACAAATTCCTGGCAAAACGTAAAGTACCAGATACCAAAGCTGACTCATGAAGGAATAGCTAACATGAGCAGCTCTATGTTTATAAATATTAGCTCTATTAGTATTTTTGTATTTAACGTTTAATATTAATATAACTATAACTATAGATATTAATATTAATTACAAAATTAATAATTGAATTTGTAATTAAAAACCATCCCACAAATAAAACTCCAGGCTCAGAGGCATCACTAGTAAATTCTAAACATTTAAGGAAAAAGAAATACCACTTTAAGATAAACTCGGAAAATCGAAGAGAAGGAAATATTTTTAAGTTCATTTTATGAATTAAGCCAGAGAAAGACACTACAAGAAGAGAAAATGACAGACCAATATCCCTCATAAACATAGATATAAAAATTCTAAATATAACTTTAGCAAATTGAATTCAACAATATATAACAATGGTAGTATATCATATCCAAGTGACATTTATCCCGGGAATGCAATGTTGATTTACCAATCGAACATCAATCAATGTGATTCATCTTATTACCAAGCTAAACAAGAAAAACATAATATTATCTCAATAAACAGAAAAAGCATTAAAAAAAATTCAAATCATTCCTGATAATACCTTTAGTAAATTAAAAATAGAAAGAAATTTCCCCAACCTGATAAAAGATGTTTGTGGTAAAACTGTGTGAACATCATACTTATAAGTCTGAGTGCTTTACTCTCAAATTCAGGAACAAGACAAGGATGTGTACTCTTACCGCTTCTATCCAACATTGTACTATAGATTCCAGTCAGTGCAATGAGGCAAGAGAAAGAAAGAAAAGGCATCCAGATCGGTAAGTAAGAAGAAACACTGTCTTTTTTTGCAGATGACCTGATAATCTATGTGGAAAATTTGATGGTATCTACAGAAAAGCTACTAAAATTAAAAAATAAGTTAGCAGGATGCAAGAGCAACAGGCAAAAATCAACTGTATTTCTACATATTCTTAACAAACAATTGGATATTGAAATAAAAACACTTAAGATTAAGAAATATTGGGATAGACGTGACAAACGATGTTCAAGATCAGCACACTGCAAACTACAAAACACAGCTGCGATAAATTAAAGAAAGCCAAAATAAATGGAGAGATACACCATGTTGTGTATTGTTAAGATGTAAATTTCCTGCATATTGATCTGTTGATCCAAGGCAATCCCAATCAAAATCTTGCAGTCATTTTTTTTTAGACATTAACAAACTGTAAAATTTACGTGGAAATGCAGAGAATCTAGAATAGCCAAAACAACACTGAAAAGAAACAAAGTTGGAGGACTGACACTACTTGAATTCAAGACTTACAAAGCTACGCAATTAAGACTGTGGAATTGGTATAAAGATATGCAAATTGATCAGTGGAACAGAATACAGAGTCCATAAATAGACCTATACATACGTTGACATCTAATGAAAAATTATATTTGTTACCTTCTATTTTATTTTGATAAGCAAATACCCAAAAAGAAAATGTAATTTAGCAATGAAATCACTGAAAAAGAGATATGACATGCTAAATTCATCATTTTATCTCCATACTTTTTAAAATTAAGACTATTTTTTTAGAGCAGTTTTATGTTCACAGCAAAATGGAGGGGAATGTTCAGAGATTTTCCATATATCCCCTATTCACACACATTCATTGCCTCCCCAATATCAACATCCCCCATCAGAGTTGTACATCTTTTACAATTGATGCACCTACATTGATGCATTATGGTCACTTAAAGTCCATAGTTTACATTATGGTTCACTCTTGGTGTTGTACATTTTATGAGTTTGGACAAATGTATAATGACATGTATCCATCCTTATGGTTTCATAGAGTATTATCACTGCCCCCCAAATCCTCTGCACTCTGCTTATTCATCCTCCCTGTCCCCAACCCCGAGCAACCACTGATCTTTTTACTGTCTCTATAATTTTGCTTTTTCCGAGGTTCATATAGTAGAAATCATACATTATGTAGCTCATTCAGATTGGCTGCTTTCATTGAAAAGCATGCATTGAAGTGTCCTCAATGTGTTTTCGTGGCTTAATAGCTCATTTCTTTTTAGCACTGAATAATATTCCCTTGTCTGGACATACCACAGTTTATTTAACCATTTACCTACTGAAGGACATCTTGGTTCCTTCCAAGTTTTGGCAGTTCTGAGTAAAGCTGCTGTAAACATCCGTGTGCAAGTTGTCGTGTGGACATAAGTTTTCAACTCCTTTGGATAAATATCAAGGAGTATGATTGCTGGATCTTATAGTGAGAGTATGTTTAGTTTTGTAAGAAATCATCAAACTGTCTTTCAAAGTGGTTGTACTTTTTGCATTCCCGCCAGCAATGAATGAGAGTTCCTATTGCTCCACACCCTCGCCAGCAGGGACAGCTAACTTTTGACAAAGATGCGAAGGGAATTCAGTGGAGAAAGAACAGCCTTTCAACAAATGTATGGAACAATTGGATATCCATATACAAAAAATTAAATCACACCTTGCACCATATACAGAAATTAACTCAAAATGGATTATAGACCTAAATATTGAACCAAAAACTATAAAACTTTTAGAATTAAACATAGGAGAAGATATCTGTGACCTTGGGTAACGATTTCTCACATACAACACAGAAAGAGCACAATCTCTTTCAAAGACATTGTTAAGACAATGAAAAGAAAGGCCATGGGCTGGCAGAAGATATTTGCAAATTATGTCCAGATTTATACGTCAAGGGACTTATATTGAATATATATAAAGAACTCTCAAAACTCAAGAAAATGGGCAAAATATCTGAACAGACACTTCATCAAAGAATATACGAATGGCAAATAAGTACATAAAAAGATACTCAACATCATTGCTCATTAAGGAATGCGAAATAAAACCACAATGAGATACCACTACACACCTATTAAAATGACTAAAATTAAAAAAAATTGACCATTCTAAGTGTTGGTGAGAATTTGGAGGAACTGGAACTCTCACACGCAGCTGGCAGGAATGTAAAGTTGTACAACGTCTTTGGAAAACATTGTGGCAGTTCCTTAAAATGTCAGACATACGTTTGCTATGTGATCCAGCCATTTCACTCTTACATAGGGACCCAATAGAAATAGAAGTATACGCTCACGCAAAGACACACAGATTTTTTTTATAACAGCCAAAGACTGGGAAAACCCCAAATGTCTACTACAGGTGAATGAATAAACATCCATACAATGGAATACTCTAACAATAAAAATGAATGAATTACTGAAACATGCTGCAGCGTGGATGAATCACATAATAATTGTGCTGAATGAAAGAAGCTAGACAAAAAGGAGTACATACTGTATGTTTCTATTGAAACAAAATTCTAGAAAATTAAATCGAATGCAGAGTTATAGAACATAGATCATTGGTTGCCTGAGATGAGTAGCACGGGGGTGGGAGGAAGGATTACCAAGGGGCATGAGGAGACTTTTGGGGGTGACGGATATGTTAATAATCTTGATTTACTGGGTGTATAAATATGTCAAACTTCTCAAATTATACACTTTGGTGTAGCTTATTGTATGCCAATTATACCACAATAAAAAATTTAAAAATATTATATAATATGATTACAAACAGCATTGACCTTCCAGAGCTGTCACATGGATGCAATGAGATAATGGATGCCGACGTGACCCTGGCACAGCAGAGAATCCAAATGCAAGTCAGCTCCCTTTGCTCACAATTACGGCTGATGTTTTCCTCTCAAGGAAGAGCTCCTCAAACTTGCTGAACAACAGGCACAAGGAGACTTCAGAGAAAGGGACACAGGATTAGGGTATTCGTCCTGGATTGCCATTTGTAAAAACTCAGCTCTTTGGGCTGGGGGCATCTGCCAGGGAGAGGCAATGAATCTGGGGACGAGGGGAGCATTTCCTGATGGGTGATGGAGGAAAGAGTCTTCCACCCGATTCTGAACTAAAGCTTTGTGTGGGACAGCACACTGTCCATAGGAGAGAATGGCTTGACTTACAACATACAATAAAGGAGACATAGAAGCAAAACACCAAGAAAATCAAGACTTATATGTAATGGCATATAGAATACCTTTTTCGGCTTGCTTTGTAATGATTAGTTCCATATTCCTAGTTCAGAACAGGAGTTAAGTTTCAAAATTCCTGTCTAGCTGTTTTTATCTCAGAAACACGTGATAGCTTGTCACGAGGCTAAATTGGGTACCACACCCGATGGTTCTGAGCACACTCAAGGCACTATATTAAGGCCTTTGCGACAAATGTATGAACAAACTATAAACACATTCGATTAGTTACTGCTCTCTGGAAAGGGCTGAGCATTTGAAGCAAATGCCAGAATTTAGACTATGCTATGAAGTTCATGAGAGATTAGAAGAAAGAATTAATACAACCTGTAACCCAGTGACTAAATTATCCGTTCCTGGCACGGTGGGACTTTATATTTAAGATATGACACGAAGGTCACAACTGTAGGATTATGGATTAATGGTCTGAAAACAGTTATAAATAAAGGAGAGCAGGTCCAGTCAAAGCCTCATTTTTGTCTTCTACAACTAGAATGAGAACTTTTCATTTGAGGGGCAGTTAATAAACCAGCTACGGCTTGTCTCAAAAGAAATTAGTCCATTTTGTGCCTTTCCTACACAAAACGGGAAATACTGGACTTAAAAATTACATGTTCCAACTGTACTGCTTAACTATTTAAAAAGGAGGTTGAACCGTTGAAATATGAATCATTTAGATTGGTGTTAGTTCACATTTGGGTAATACCAGTTTATAGAGAATATTTATTTGCATTTTCTCACGGGATGGAAGATCAATGAAATTGATCAATATTTTAAGAATAGTGGAAGTTACCACTAGTGTCATTCTTCAGCATTGATTAAATACCCATTCTCTACAAGCCATTTGGCATAGTGTTTAAAAGATTCTGTAATCAGGGTGCCTGGATTAGAATCCCCTCTCCACCATTTTCTCTATCTTTGTAGCCTGGGACAAAACTCTGTACCTCTTTGTGCCTTCTCTTGGTCCTCTGTCCGTCCCTCTTTAGGAGTTGTTGTCAGGATCAGGTAAGCGAAGACTTAGAAAGCGTTTCAAATAGTGCCTGGCACACAGTAAGCCCTCATCAGATTTTGGCTATCCTTACATACCTTACATTTGAATCCTTAAAATAACTTAAGAAGAAACTGATTATCTCTGTTTTATAGGTAACAAACTAGCTAGTTCATGGTATACCTGTGCTTGCACCCAGGCTTTCTGACGTGCGCCTTAGCTTTCCTTCCCTATAGTGTATTACAACGCAAGAGGGATGCTGTCCACCAAGATTTCTACTTTTTGGAAACTCCCACCTATGATTTTTCTTAGGTTGTAGTGGATTCCTTTGCACTCCTCCTGACTCTGTTCTGTCAGTCCAGCTTCACAGGCTACAGTGTCCTTAGCAAGCTGTAGTGCCTCTTGGAATGCAAAGCAGAGGGTAGGCACAATCTCTCTTATCTTCACCACATTTTAATTTTTTTATTTTAATATCTTTTTTTAAGATTGGCATCTGAGCTAACAACTGTTGCCAATCTTTTTTTTTTTTTCTGCTTTTTCTCCCCAAATCTCCCCAGTACATAGTTGTATATTTTAGTTGTGGGTCCCTCTAGTTGTGGCATGTGGGATGCTGCCTACACATTGCCTGATGAGCGGTGCCATGTCCGCGCCCAGGATCTGAACCAGCGAAACCCTGGGCCGCTGAAGCAGAGCATGTGAACTTAACCACTCGGCCACGGGGCTGGCCCCCCCTTCACCACATTTGAGAGAAGTGAAGTGATGGCCCAGCATTAGCTTCTTTCTTTTTCTTTTTTTTGAATTGGCAACAAACGGAAGCTAGAGAAGTGAAGTGACTTGATTAGGTTCAGTTTCCACTGGGGGTGAGAAATAGTCCACCTTACAAGACTATCTAATTTTTACACTTTATGTATCCCAATAACGTGCCCTCTCCCCTCTGTTCAACCTTCCAACTTTGTTTACTTTGTCTTCATGCAAAGGAGATCTGATCAGATAGGTAGTCCAGGAATCCTGAGACATCGCCTGCGTGAGCCTCGCTTGTCATTGGACTCGATGGGGGAAGACCACGATTTACCACCAAGCATTGCCAGTTGTCAATTCAGGTCCATTCTTCCCTTCTCCAACTAGTGGGTAGCCAGGCCCGTTGCTACTCAACTAAAGACTCAATTTCCCAACCTCCGTTTCAGCTGGGTTTGACCACCTGATTAATTTCTAGCCATGGAATACAAGCAGAAGAGATTTATGGCATTTTTAGACTTGGGCTTCAAACAGCACATGCTCACTCCCCCATCTTTCTCTTTCCCATGAGTTGGAAAACACATGACTTGAGACTCAACTTTGACCATGTGGACAAGCCCAATGTCCTAGGGGATGGAGGGATGGTGGAGATGTGCTAGGGAAGAAACCTTAGTTCCTTAAATGTCTTCACGGAGTAGAGCATCCAGCCCACTTACTCTGGGCAGTTAAGAGAGAAATAAACAAGGACACTATCTTATTAGATCTCATTATTTCACCTTTGCCTTTTTCCCTCTCTTAGACAGGGTTCTTAGGTTCTTCATCTCTAACAGCTTTCTGCTGGGTCTTTCACAACAGAGTTTGGTTCTCTTTAAATGAGTAATGAATTCTAAAGACAAACCCAGAAAATAGCCCATAAGCAGTGCCACCATCTATGTTCATTGAGCGAGAAGAATTTGTTTCAATTCTTTGCAAGCTTTGGCAATTCCATTGTTTATTTTCCCCTCCAGAACTACACTTTGGTATAAAGACACCTTGTTAGTGACTCATTGCTAGGTACATTGTTGTGCATTCTCTCTGGTTTGGATTTTGGTGGTTTATTGCTAGGATCGCACTATATTTTATAAATGACTTTTGAAACCATTTCAGAGATTATCTAGAGAAGACTAAAAATGTGTACACAAGGAATCTAGCACTAGGAAAAGTGCGGTGGTGGAAAGATACATGATCGTCTTATCTACCTATACTTAATAAAAAGTCAGCTTAGAGGATTCTGTAACTCTCTATTGCACCAATTTCAGAAGATGCACAAACCCACCTTCTTTCATCTCTATAACTCAATAAAAAAGAAAGCCAACAATGTGTTTTTATTTTATTGCCACATAATGGTACTTGAATTGCTACCATATTGTTTACCTAATAACTCGTCTCTCTGGAACTAACACCAGAGGACGTGGATGGTGACAATCACTGGGAAGTAGGGGAGGCCATATAAGGAGAGGTGTTTTGGTGTTCATCGGACCAAATGGGAGCCAGCAGCTTTGTATATGACCAAGCTAGCACAAGGACACCCAGAGAGACAGACGATCAGGGCAGCTCAAGAGCCTTTTCTCTGCTCTCCCGCACCTGCCTCAAACTGTACACGACAGACCTTCTTTAGGGAGTGTCTGGAGCACCTGCCTGGATGTTCTCTGCCTGTCTCTCTTTGCTAGGGGAAAAGAATTCTGAATTGCCTCTCCTCGAGATCACTCTATGAAATTTCAATTTACCACCAAGCATTGCCAAACGTCGCGCCTGAGCTCACGACTTGTGTATCGAACTCCCTGTTGGATGGCTCTATCTGGATGTCTTGTTGGTACTTCAACTCAGTACGTTCAAACAGAATCTATTATTTTACTCCTTAACCCTGCTCTGCTCCCTGTGAGCACCATCTCAAAGGTGACAGCACTATCCATATAGGTACCCAGAAAGAAACTCGGAGTCCTTGTCCCTGCCACATCCCAACTCTACATATCACAGTCACCAAATCCTGCTGATCTATCTCCACATCATTTAAAAAATCATTTCCTTCTCTCTATCCCTTCCATCACACTACAGTTCAGGCCCTCCCTCAACATTTCAACATACTGCAACAGCTGACCTGGACGCCCCACCTCAGAGCATGGCCCTCCCGTCCGTCCTTCGCAGAGCTGCCAGAATGGCGCAGATCCCTATCCCCATGCCCCTGGCGCCTGCTGTGTTCTGAAACGTTCTAGATTTTAGAAAGGTGTTGTGGGATATACACCATATCTTATGCGATACCTCCAGCAGGGTCTGAGGTAGCACCTCAAGTTCCATAACATTAATATTTCTGCTTAGAAAAATCTATTATGTTAAGTGGATAAATAAAATCTATACAGAGCCCAGTGCAGGTTAGGTTTTGTGGGCTTAAGGTCAGACTGGTCCGATTTTGTCACCTGAAGTGTTAAGCTCCGTGTTCTGAACCTTTTGGGTTCCACATTGTGTGCTCAGTTACATTTCACCGAGTCACTCTCCCCACTTCAGGAACTTTGCCGGCCCCTCTGCCTGCAGGACGGATTCTAATGTGAGTCGCAGCCCGCACCCCCTCGGCTCAAGGTGCCTCCTCACGGCCAACACTTGCTCCTCATTCTCTCTCTCCTCTGTGCCGCTGAAATGCTCCTGCTTCCCCAACGGTGCTGTTTCTTGACTCCAGCCTTTGTTCCTGCTGTCCCTCTGCCTGGAGTGCCCCCTGCCCCTCGCTGGGCTCGCTCTTAGACTCACTTTCCACCTCATCTCCTTGGGGTCTTTACCCACGAGACAGCACCTTTCCCCTCGCTGGCCACAAAGCACTTTGTATTGAAATGGTTTGTTTTTGTGTCCCAGCTCCCGGGCAAGCCTGAGGGCGGTTTGCCTATGTGTGCCCAGTGCCTACAAAGTGCCTGCGGCCTGGGAGGCAGTCAGCGAGTTTATTGAGCCAACTGAAAAAGCAGTCCTCCTTGCTTTCTCCCTGGAGTGGATTTGCCGCTTTCTCGTGGGTGCTAACGGGGGAACTGGGATTCTGTAGATGGACTTTAGGCTTTGGAGTTGACTCCTTCAGAAACAAATTTATTTGTCACGGGCTGTCTGGACTTGGCCTCCAAGTTTCATAACTACAGCTCATCAGCATTGGCTAAATTGACAAGGAGAATCCCAGATTCGCCACAAAATCCTGACGCAGCGGTGCTCCGTTGCTCTGTTCAACGAGCTGGTGAGAGAAAGCTGCCGTGTGGGTAGGGATCCCCAGGAGGTAGCAGAGAGAGGCCGTTAGGGAGGTGGGCTCTGCGGGCAGCCCCGGTGGTCTCAGTCTTGGCTCCACCTCTTGCTTGAGACAGTCATTTAACGTCTTCACGCCTCAGTTTCCTCATTTGTAAACAGCATAGCAGACTGAGAATGGCATCTGGGAGCGTGGTGAGTCTAGAGAACTATTCCCACAGTTTTGGCTGTGCTGTGAACTGGGTCACCTGGGGCGAGTCACTCCACCTAATGTGCAAGTGGCTGTGCTGAGCCAGAACAGCAGTCTCGTCTATTGTATCTCACTGTACAAGTTACGAGGTGTGGGTAGCAGAGCAAGTAATTTTGTCGTTCAAAATTCAAAAACTCAAAAAATGTTCTTGTGCACCTAGGACTGTGCCGGGCCCTGTGTGAGGGCTGGGGTTGCCCTGCCCACGTGGAGGCTGATGTGCCGTAGAGAAGGCAGCTGTGAACGAGTGATGCACAGGCAGGGAGGGCTGCTAAAAACAGTCGGAGACTAACTTATTTTTTTGTTTTTAGTAGATGAGAGTGTCTTCAAGGTTATCCACGTGTTAATGTCACTCACTTAGTTGCATTATGATAAGCATTTTTTATGGTGGAAAGACAGGGCTGGAAATTTGTTAGTGTGCCGGAAATTGTGCATAAACCTAGGTGCACACATGAACTGGTTTGGAAAAAAATAAGGTAAGGATCATTGAAATGTAAGATTTTCAATGGCCCTTCTAACCCTAAAGTTCTATATCCTGCGATCCAGAGCAATGATCCTGCCAAAATTGTGCTTTCACTTTGCCACTGCTACATATCATTTTTGGTAGTAAATGCTTTATGTCATTCTATTTCTTTGCAAACTCGTCATTCATTCAGCTTTCATTTGGCCAATATTTATGGGACAATGACTCTGAGACAGGTACCGGCATTGGGTGCTGGGGAATCAACAGTGATCAAAAGGGACGCATTTGCACCCTCTCTGAGTTTCCCGTCTGGTGGGGAGGGATAGAGCGCGACATATAGTGCTCCATAAGTTGGGTAGTAGACGTTGAGGGTAGACTGGAAAACCATATGATTTAGAAAACAGGATTTCTTCCTGCTGAATTGCAACATTACTCCTTAAGTATCTTTAATTTCTTTCTCTTTCTGTATCTTTAAAAAGAATTCAACACAACTTTCCCCGTGTTCTTCGTAAATTGTGCTTCCTTCCTCTCCCCTGGCTCCTGGCTGTGCCTCCTTGTACCAGCTGAATAACCCTTCCCGCCGTGTTTACGTGCTGCCAGTGTTTATAGGCTGCTGAGCATTCCCCTTGGCTGCTCACCAGTCACCACCCAGACGTGCTGGCCATAGTTAGTTATTTTAATCTTTCCCAGTAAATCAATTCTCCCAACCTCCCCATCTTTTTTATTACTCTTCTCTGAACTCCCTTCAGCTTTTCCACGTCTTTATGGTATTGAAGTGCCTGGAATTGAATGTAATTTTCCAGGTGGGGTTTGAGAAAGGCTATTAGAGAGGGACCCTCACCTCTCTTCTCTGCTGATGAAGCCATCGGGAGCAAAGCCCAAAACTACACTAGGCTTTTTGCTGCTGCGTCAGCTTTACTAACTCATATCTAATTTTCTTTGCACCCTCACCTGCCAGCTCTTTCACACAGCCTCGGTGGTTGCTCGATGGAGAGAGTGGGCGTTGGTATTTCTACAGCGGTTTGACTAGCTCCTAGCTTTTAGTTGGGAATCAGCACCAAGAATCAGACGGAGAAAAATCGAGAACAGCGCCCCATAGAGCAAAGCTAGTAGGATACTGAATGATAGGGACAGTGACTGCCGTGCGTGAGGTACTGACTCTGCGCCAGGCTGTGTGCTAGCGGACTCATCGATATATTCTTCAATTCAGGCCTCATAATAATTCTGTCAAGTAGGCTGAGGAAATCGAGTACCGGGAGGTCACCCAGCTAGAGGTGGCACAGCTGGGCTTGGACACAAAGCCTTGGTCTTGGGAACCAGCACTTCTAATGGGGGCAAGGAGAGGTAGGCGGCCTCACAGAGCGATGCATGGAGCACCCTGGCGGCAGAGAGCGCTGGGATGAAGTACGGTTTCAGCATTTACTCGCCCAGGCATCACGACCAGCACTGCTGGGCCTCATTTCCTCACCTGATAAGAGGTGGATCCTCAGAGGACCACTGAAATGTTTCAGTAAGTGAGTGAAAGTTCAGTTCCTGGAGGCAGTAGACACTCCATAAATGTTATCGCTCCCCTCCTCCCTCAGCCCCGTCGCCCAGGAAGCAGCTTCCTGAGTTACCCCAACTAGAACTGGAATGCAGAGCTCGGGAAGACAGACCCCGACAGGGCAGGTCGTTCAAAGTTTTAATTCTGAGGGACAGAAGGAGCTAATATCTGAGGACATTTCTAAAAGGAGCTTTACTTGAATGTATCTTCATGGCCAACCGCCAACTCTCAGCAGGAGCACCATCTCTTGACACCTCACTTTTATTTTTCCTCCTTCCTTTTAGATCCCAGTTGAAAATGAGTCATTTAACTTTATTTCTCTTAATCCTTACATAAACCTTGATCAGATGTATATAGAAAATGGAGTTTGATGGGGGAAATTAGGGTGCAAATGGTACAGTGTGTGCATCAGCATGGCCTTTTTGGGAAAAAATAGTCTATTTTGAAGCCATTATTGCATTAGAAAAACATGCTGGGCTTCCCCTCTCTCCATCTATCAATTCCTTGAGGCTTATTGTGGAACAGCATGGTGCAGTGGACAGCGTACGGTTATGGGAGTCATTCAGATCTTGAACCCAGGCAGTGTCTTTCAATTAGGATTTCTGCCAGTGAGTTGTGAGTTGTTGGGAGGTATAGATAAGAAAACATATTCTTCACAGTACTTGATATCTGAGCAGGTGCTTCACAAATGTTGGTTTTTACTTCTCTTATCTCTTATTCTACCTCTCATTCTCCTTTATAACTCATGATGTGTGCAGTTTGCCAGATGACCCACAAATCAGTGAATATGCCTAAATTATCTACAGTATGTTCAGAACTGATGTATGCTATGCACCACCACCACCACCACCACTAATAGCATCACCACCATCATCACTGCCACCACCATCAGCAGCATCACCACCACCACCACCATCACCACCACCACCACCACCGCTACCAGCAGCATCACCACCATCATCACTGCCACCACCATCAGCAGCATCACCACCACCACCACCAGCATCAGCACCATCATCACCACCAGCATCACCACCACCACCACTAATAGCATCACCACCATCATCACTGCCACCACCATCAGCAGCATCACCACCACCACCACCATCACCACCACCACCACCACCGCTACCAGCAGCATCACCACCATCATCACTGCCACCACCATCAGCAGCATCACCACCACCACCACCAGCATCAGCACCATCATCACCACCAGCATCACCACCACCACCACCAGCATCACCACCATCATCACCACCAGCATCACCACCACCACCACCACCACCAGCATCAGCACCATCATCACCACCAGCATCACCACCAGCATCACCACCACCACCACCAGCATCACCACCAGCATCACCACCACCACCATTACCGGTCTTACTACTACCATCACTACCTCCACAAGTACTTACTGAGCACTCGTGTGCCAGACACTATGCTAAGCACTTTAGAGACATATTCTCATTTATTTCTCATAATTAACCTTTAACGTAGGTACTATTATTATTCCAGTTTTGAAAATGAGACTACTGATGCTTGGAGAGGTTAAATAACACATTCAAGGTCATACAGGACATGTGAGAAAAAAAGAAACGGGAGCCATGAGCCCTGCCCTGAGGAAGTGTATGATCTGTTGGGAAGCAAAATGAAAGCATATGCAAAATTGGTGACCTTGGAACACCTTCCCACAGTAAGTGCCAAATTGCATGGTTCAGGCTGGAAATGCTGCAGATGTTCAGGGAGCAGGGACTGGTGAAGGTCAAGGTGCCTGTCAGGTTCTTTTGTTTTATGGAATTAACATTTATTCAGGTCCCCCTAAGCACTGCATAGATACACATGAGAAACAGGAATCTCAGGCAGTCATTCAGACTTCACAAGAATCCAGAAAAAGGTCAACAGGCAGGGCTCTTAGGGAAAACAGAAATTGAGGTAGACCCGGCCCCAGAGAAGTCGGACTCGGGACGTTGTACTGGATCCAAGGCTGCTCTAGTAACAGGGCAATCTTGTGGCCTGGCAGCAGCAGGAATTCTGGCTCCTTCTCTAAGGCTCTACTGTTAACGTAACTTGACCACTCACTGATGTTTTCACTCCTGCTCCTGTGAGTACCCTCTCCCTCTTTATCTTCTGTTCAGGTTTCTAAGAGAGGGGATCTCATTGGTCTGCCTACCTTATCATCCTTATTTAAGCAGAGCTTTTGTAAGATTTTGTAAATTCACTGGCCACTGTCCAGCCTGTTGACTGTCCGGCCAAGATTAGAAGCCCAAACTAATCCCATTGGCTTTGGCCAAAGGATCTTTTCCGTACAGAATATGGTCCTCTATGCAGAAGGAGCCCCTTGGGATAGCTGTGACACCAGGATTGGGGTCACAGAGGTTTCTGTCACAGGAGAGCTCCAGGTGTGGCAGACACCTTGATTGGCCTGTTAATTGCAGCTGGGGAAGGAGCTCTATGAAGGAGCTTGACGGGCAGGAGTTTTAAGAGAGGTATTCCAGTTTGGGAGAAAAATATTTCAGAAAAATCCACAGAAGGAGGAGTGAAATTAGCTTTTGGTAGCAGAGGACACAAGGAAAGGAACAGTGGGGAGTAGAGACGGCTATGTCGACCTGATCGGGGGCCTTCCAAGTCAGGCAGAAATGTTTGGACCATAGCCGTGAAGCCCTAGGGAGCCGGTAGGGGTTTTGGAGTACAACAGCGATGTGAAAATGGGATTTAAGAAGAACCAGTGTGGTGAAGGTATGAAGCACAGGTCGGAGCCGACAAGCCCCGACTCAGAGATCCCTGTCAGGATGTAGTTACCTTCATGGAGAAGTGTGGCCAGGACACAGGAAAAGAATTCCTTTTCAGAGAGATTTTAGTTTCTTATGCTTAGGCACCTTCTAGCATTTCTAACCCTCTTGCAGACTTAGGCAGTTAACATGTTCCCGTGACACTCTGTTTATTAGATAACTCACACAGTCCGGTTTGAACAACAAAAAACCTATTTGAGTGAACTCAAATCGTAGAGTAGGTTGGTAATGAGTCACAAGTAGTTTTAAAAATAGTTATTTTGTTTACTGAATTCACCTCCTTGCTAAACTCCTGAACTAAACTTCCATACTCTTGCTGTCATATTTCCTCTCCTATATTTTCTGTTTTATTTCTTACCTTTTCTTTTTAAGAAGTCCATTTGCAGTTTTTGTGGACGCCACCTCAATTTTTATTCTTTAATTTTTGTGTGTTCCTACATGCTGCTGCCTGCACACCACCAAGTTTGCTACTCAAGCCTCTGTGGTCCCTCTGGAAAACACAGTGCACTGAACCCATAAGTGAGTTTGATTAGCTTTTATTCAACAAAGTACCTCATAGTTTCTAAAAGCTTCCTTAAGATTCAAGATTTGAGAGTATGATTAACAAACAACACACACCAATGGTGGTTTTGCTTTCACGGAATGAACACAAATCGTTTGATTTTCTCTTGTGTCTTGAACAAGTTCACCATATTACATAAAATGGAAGACGTCGCTGATTGGAAGATCTACCATTATTAAAATGGACTGCTATTGCTATGAACTAAATATTTGCCGATTAAACTAAGATGCACAGGAACATTGGAAGATATGTCTTAAGTTTAGAGATATGAAAATAAATGTGTAAAAAATAGATGTGTAAAACATGAAAAATAATTTGTCTTAGAATTGGTGAGTTATGATGGGTTACAAGAATCTTTTGAATTGTGTTTTCAAATTGAGAAGTAAACCAATGAAAGCAAGTCAGTGATAACCTTAATCCTAGGCCAAACCCTCCTCTTAATCCTAATCTGAATACTGCATAACCCTGTAGCTAACATTTTTAACCCTAAACAACTCACCCTCTCTCCCACTGTCCCTATTCAGCTGATCACTCAATTCTTTTAATATTATAGTAGAAATTCTTCATATTTGATGACTTCCCCACTGTCTTAGTTTGGGCTGCTATACCGAAATAACGATAGACTGGGCGCCTTAAACAACAAACATTTATTTCTCACAGTTTTGAAGGCTGGAAAATCCAAAATCAAGGTGCCGGCAGATTGGCGTCTGGTAAGAGTCCTCTCCCTGGTTTGTAGATGGCCGACCTCTTGACTTCTTATTGTGTCCTCACATGGCTGAAGGAGCAGAGAGGAGGCCAGCTCTCTAGTGTCTGTTCTTATAAGGGCACTAATCCCATCAGGGGAGCTCTATTCTCTTGATGTTATTATCTCCCAAAGACCCTGCCTCCTAATACCATCATATTGGAGGTTAAGATTTCAACACAGGAATTTTGGGAGGACACAAACACACAGTCCACAAAACCACCCCTGCCTTGATTGGGATCTTCATCCTAATTTGCCTGGGCTCTTGGAAAGGCCCATTATTTTGTCTGCTCACCTCTGGTTCCACCCTCTTCTGTCCTTCCTTATTGAAGCCATTTATTTTCCTAAAATTAAAATCATCACGCCAGTTTTCTATTTAGTAATTTCTTTCCTCTACCTGGAATGTACTTTTTTCCCCCTTCTTTGCCTGGCAAAGACGAAGCTCATATGTCACCTTTGTGACACCATGGGTACATTTTTGTTGCTGTGGCCTTTTTATGCTCCCATTAGCACTTTGTCCAGAAATAAGACCCAGGATCTGGCGTTGGGTGAGGATGAAAACTAGGCCGTGTGCACGGTCAGTGCTGGTGACAGAGGAGAATGAGAAAGGTTCAGCCCATGGTCTGACTAGCAGGGTTCTGGGTGATTATTGATGACTGAAGAATAAGGTTACTAAGAGACTGAGATATGAGCAAAGAGGAGCCGCAATTCTTAGACGATCAGGAATAGGACGTGTGACTGGTTGAAAGACTGATGCGATTAGTTCCCTCACTGGCTCTTTTCTCGGCTTCTCCATGTCTGGGTCAGCTTTGGCTCTACGGCAGGAGTTGGCACCCTACAGCCCACAGGTCAAATCTGCTTGCTGACTGTTTCTGTAAATAAATTCTTATTGGAAAATAGACACGCTCACCTGTTTATGTATTGTCTGTGGCTGTTTGTACACTGCCATGACTACTGCAAGCTGTTGTCACAGAGGCCACATGGCCTGCAAAGTCTAAACACACTTATTATACGGCCCTTTGCAGAAAAAGTTCACTGACTCCTGCTGTAAGACACCGTAAAGGCATCCTCCTACCGTGCCTGACACTTTAAGCAGTCGCTTCTTGTCCCCACTAAAAGAAAAAAAAATGATTAAAATATGAAATGATAAGTTAATAAAAATAAAGAATAAGTTAAAAGTAGCACATAAAAAGAAAAATAGAAAAAATAGTAAAAGCAAAGGACTCGTTCAAAAACAACAAACCCAAGGTCCAAGCTAAGGTCTTTGTCTGAACGAACCCCTTTGAAAGTGCTGGGAAATGCTCTCTGTGTCTGCAGGACAGCAGGGCCAAGGGACAGGGTCAGAGGCTTTGAGAAGTGAGGGAGCCGTGGGCGGCAGACCCTTAGTGCCTCAGGGGGAAGCTTGTTTTTTAATTTAGGGAGACCAACTCCTCACCATTCCCCCCTTCCTGTCCCCTGTGCCTTCCTCCCCTGTCCTCACTGTGCAGGGATCTCTCGCGTCCAGCCTGTGACATGGACGCTGTCTTTTTGCTCCCTGTCTGTGGTCACTCTTAGCACTAAACCGTGCTTAGGAAATCTAAGACATGCACCTGGGAGGAGAGAGGCCAGGGCAAGAAGCCTCTCTTCTCAGAGATGGTGCAAACCTCCTGCCCAACCTGCTGAGAAGCGGTGCGGTTCCTGAGAGAACATATGCTGCTCGGGAGAGAAGCGAATGTGGGCTTGTTTGGAAGTGAGCATTTGACTCCCAGGCAGGCTCAGTCTCAGAGTAGCCCGACCTGGAGAGAGGATATTTCTGTCTTCTTCCCCAACTCCTTTCTTCGCTATTTATATTCAAATGTCATCTTTTGTCAAAGGTCTCTGGTGAGGCGGTAATAGGGGTTCTCAGGTAAGCAGCTCACAGGCACAAAGACCCACCCCTGGATAATCTGACAGTGTGGCTTGCATCCAACAGGGCCATATGTCATGTAATCCTAACCTGGACCCTCTGCCAAGCCAAGCTATTCTTACTGTCATTCAGAGACAGGTTCCAAAAGAAAAATCTAGAAGTGTTTGTGGGACTTAGGTGCCGGAGAGGCTGTGCCTAAGTCAGAAATTTTAAAATGTGCTTCTGATCAGTTATAAATTCAAATGGCCCACTGGTCAAATGGTTAATGCCAGGCTGTCCTTGACCAGGGTTTGGCTGGGAAGGAGCAAGGCAGAGGGAGAGCCATGGACAAGTGTGGTGATTCGACGTGGTTGCTTGGTCCCTAGATTTGGGGGTGACATAGCTCTAAGAAGTGAGGTAGAAATGGCTCTGCCAGCTGGTGCATCAAACAACAACTCTAGCTCGTATGTGTGCAGAGCCCACCCACAAAACCCTCCCTTGGCCCCACCCATCTGAAGCGCTGTGAGGGGCTTCCTGTGCACAGACTCCTCAGCCATTTGTTCTCTTGTGGATGAACTTTTCTCCTCACTTCAATTAAGCAAACTGTATCACGGACACACTCGGTTCAATGTGGATAGGGCCAGCAATGTCTGGGCATAATGCTGGCTGTGTGTGTGTACGTGTGCATGTGTTATAATAAATATAACACGAGAGGAATAAACAAAATTCTGATGAAATTTAGAGAGAAAAATCATATGCTATTGGGGGGGATGAAGAAAGATTCATTTTATGGAAGTGAAATATGAGATTTGAGATGGGTCTTGAGAGATGGATAGAATTTCAACAAGAGAAAAACAATCCAGATATAGCATGAGAAAAGGCAGAGAGGTAGGAAAGTAGATGCATATTGGGGAACAACGTGTAGCTTAATTTGAGTAATGGATAGGATATGGCTAGGGGAGTGGAGGAGGTATGTTAGGTGGGATCTATATCCGTGATGATTAGGTTTGGCTGAGAGCGGCAGAAAACCAAAAGTAACAATGGCTTAAACAAGATAAAAAAATATGTAAAGTCCAGTGGTCCCCAGGGCTGGTATGGTACTCCGTTGTGTCAGGGACCCAAGTTTCTCCTCTCTTGTTACTTCACACTGTGGGCCTTTAGTTGATGGTCCAAGATTATAGGGACAAAGAAGAAGGGGGTAAAGACCATGTGTCCTACCTCTTAGAGAGGGCTCCCAGAAACTACACAGAAATTTACCTTCATTCAATTGGCTAGAACTTAGTTACATGGCCACACCTAGCTGCAAGGGGTTCTGGGATGCTCTTCATTTTAGATGTCTACGTTCCTAGCAAATCACTGGGGGTTCTATTACCACAGGAGGAGGAGATAACTGATATTAAAGGACAACTGGTAGTATCTGCCCTGGATTATGGGGGACCTTGAATGCCAGATTGAGAAGGATATACTAAACTTCAGAGGTTAGAGGAAGATTTTGAGTAGGGGAGTTATGTGAAAAGGAGCATTTGAGGAAGATTAATCTGTCAGTAGTATGCAGATGAGTTGACATGGGGAGAAAGAGAAGATGGGGAGACCAGTAGGTTTGTTAAAAATTGCTGTGGGGAATAAATGGTGAGCATGGGGATATAAAGGGGCAGAAGGTTCAAGACTCATTGCAAAGCCAGTCAGCTGAGAGAAGAGTGACGAGAAAGTCAATGACGATGTGAAGATTTCAAACCTGAGTGCTTGGGGGAATGGGATTGGTAATATTTGAATTGTAGACCCATAAGAGGAGCTGGTTTAGGACAGATTACGGCAGGTTTTGAATATGTTAAATTTGAGGTTCCAGCAAGATTTTCAAATGAGGCTTAAAATGAGTAGTTGACCTTGTGGGTCTAGAATAATATGGAAAGTTAGTTGCTAATGGGCCATATTTGGCTTTCAGGTGCAGTTTGTTTGCCCTGTGTGGTGTTAACTTGCACAATTCAATAAAATTGAATTAGTTGTTAATTACTGGCTTATAAAAATCTGCATTTCTGACTTCTTTTGAAAAATCTTAAGATATGGAATTGCCGGGCCCTCATTTTTGCAAGACAACAATTGGCTAGAGTTGAGAGTGAACTATGTGCGTCCACCTTGCTGCAGTCTCCACCACTCCCTATTATACTCTAGTCCAGCCTGTTGTAGTTATTTACATTACCTGCCTGACCTCTGTAGATATTTGGGTGTTCAACCCTCGTTCTAGGGTTTGGAAAAGATGTCAGGGCCACAGATACAGATTTGGAGGCCATGCTTGTAGAAAGAGAGAGTTGAAGCCATTGAAATGAATGAGACTGATGAAAGAGAGAGAACAGAAAGAGAAGTGAGGAGGTCTAGAACATTGGGGCATCCCATATTTATGAGTCAGAAGGACAAGTGGACCCTGCAATGTAGACTTGGAGGGAAAGTATCAGAGAGGTAGGAGCATGCCCAGAGCGGTATCACATCAAAACCAAAAGAGAAAAGGATTTCAAGATGGAAATCAGCCAGTGTCAAACGCTGCAAAAGAGGGAGGAAAATGAATCCCAGTCAAAGGCCATTTGCTTTGGAGAGTAGAAGGTCTTGCAGAGTTTCAGTAGAGTGGTGAGGGCAGAAGTCAAGTTGAAATACTGCTTTGATGTTCATAATAACCTGAGTTCATCTGTAGGAAGATATCGGGGCGTAGAGGAGGGCAGGGCACACCTCCCAATTTCTCTCTCACCTGGTGAGAGCACCCGGTGAAGAGGTAGGAGGGGGAGCAAAGAGCATACTCTCTGCCAGGAAGAAGGGTACTTCCTCTTTTCCACATCTATTAAGGTCAGGTACTTTAAATATGCTCCTTCATTAATCCTCGCAAAAACCTTGGAGTTAGGTCTCATTATTTACATTTTTGTAGATGAAGAAACTAAAGCCTACAGAGGTCATGTGATTTGCTCAAAGTGACTTACAGAGTAACAAAACTGAAGAGTTAGGACTTGACGTAGCTTATGTCCTCTCTGTCTTCTCATACAGCAGCCAGTGACACTGTCCTGGGGGAGAGCAGAGGCCCCCTTGTTCTCTGTGATTTAGATCTCAGAGAACTTGCTATGTGCCAGGTTCCACGGTAAGTGCCTCTATCTGCATTTCCTCAGTTTATTTTCATAACAACTCCTCCTGGTAGGTGTTCTTATTACCTACATTTTGCAGATGAGGAAACAGAGAGGCTGAACTGGAGGGTTTTGCCCAAGGCCACGCAGTAAGGGCTGAGCTGGTGCATACTAGATTTACTCTTGTGCTCTCACTGTTTGCCTCCCACATGCTGTCCCCTCAGGAGCCAGAGTCAACTAGGGTAATTACCAATCCGTCCTCCTTGTCAGGCAACACAGGGCCCTGGTGACATTGCTGGATTCGAGACCCAAGAATTGCTTCTCCTGTGGACTGGCTTGCTCTCCTTCGGGGAGATGTCCCTTCACTTTCATTTTCAAAATGGGTCATTCAGACCAACTGATGGATCCTAATTTCTGATCCCCGAAGCAGGATGCATAGTCCAACAAAGGATTGTTCTCTGACTTGTGCTATTACTTATATAGAAAATTTTGCCAAAGAGTAAACGTGAAAACCTGTTTGCTTCTGTATTTAATGATTTTGCTATTAAAAAGAACAAAATGACAAAAAAATTTGAGATCATCCTGGAAAATCTGGGAAGCCTCTTGCTTAGAGGGCTCTTCCGTCTCTGTAATTTAAAGGACGGTTTGTCCGGTTGGGTTGGGCCCAGATTGCTGTCCGACTCCTCAATGCAGATGGCTTCTCCTTTGGGAAGTAGTGACGCTCAGGAATGGACCGCTCGTGTTAACAAGAAACATAAGGTGGGGAGGGGCAGGGGGCTTTAACAAGGTATTTATCACAGTGATTGTGCCCAGGGGTTCTCACAGTGATTGCTTCATAAGTTTTAGTGATCTTTCCTCCTCTGATTTATGTGGCTTTTCTAAAGGGCATTGTTCAGCAGTACATTAATGTGGATGCTAAATATAGCCGGGCAGAGCCCAGTCCACGCGCTCCAGTGCCCACTGGAAGGCAGGCATCTGCCAGTCAATAACCTACTTTTGTTGCGGTGTTTCTTGCTAGAATGTATCATGCCGTAGAGGCTATTTATATCTGCAAGGCATTCTGAAAGTTGTTAGAAATCCTTCCTGCTGCAGCGTGCTGGCCTCGCGGGAGCTGCTGGAGTGTGAGTGTGCAGCGGGGCGTTCTTCCCAGCAGCTTGGGACTGAGTGACCTTGATGGGCTCCATTCTTCCTCTGAAAACAAAAACACCAACTTGGAACTTTAATTAAAAGGCAGCGAGTAGGCTATCAAGCTCGCAGCGTTGGCTGAACTGTTGTTAATCGCAATGTGGATTTGAGGTCACCATTGTGAAGCCTGCAACAGTGACCTACCAGGGTGAACATATCAGCTGAAGTGACCTCCAGCTCACCAGGAGGGAGAGGCTCAGGAGAAGAACATTTTTTGGTGCATGAAACAGACACGGTTGAGAACACAGGGAATTCTATTGGGACATTGCCGGCCACTGTGCCAAAGCGAGGGAGTGAAGAGAGCTTCACAGATAATGTCCTTCTGGTTGGCTCCATGTGGAACCTATGGGTTTAACCTCTCAGTTCTAGTCACTTGTGTGGTGACAGATGAAGTGGGCCCGGTTCATGGTTCAGCGTGGCTCTCGGGCTGCTGCTGGTTCAGCTGGCCCATAAAATGAATTAAGTCTGCTTGGGTGGGTTGTGTTTTGCATTGGAAACATTATTTAAAGGCTTTTAAAAATAGCATTATTGGTTTACATTACTTTGTGAGGAGGCACACACATTGTTTATTGCAAAGATCTCCTGATTCCCAGGTTTAAAAAAAATCTCTAAATAAAGGGCTCATCCCACTCTAGGCTCTTCAGACCCTGACCACCTTGAGTGGTGGCGTGACTTGCACCTGGAGCCCCGACGTCTGGGGCGGGGGCTCCCCAGCCTAGGTCAGCACAGGATCCTCAGCGAGCTTTGAAAACAGGCATGTGCCTGGGCTTGGGAGATATTCTTCAGTGAGTCTGAATCTGTGTTTTAAGGAGTTTCCTGGAAGATTTTGATGACTGAGATGGTTTGGGAGCTCCTGGTTAAGGAACTTTTGGAAGTCCAAGCTAGTCATGGGATAAAAATAACTGGGATTCTCAGAGAAGAGGAAGAAAAGGGAAGACTCCAGTGTGTCCACTGCTACTTTCTTCTGCTTCTCTTGTGAGGATACTGGGGACATCCAACAAGACCAGCAACAACTGCGGCCTGGACTCAGTCCGTGCCTGGCTGTTCCCTGCTCCTTGCAGGACCCCCTTTGTCCTAATAATCCTTGAGCAGATGTTAGTAGCCCCATTCTGTCATATCCGTGCCTGATGGCTCAGCTGTGCACTAAAAGGTGGTAGAGACCCTGGCATGGCCCCTCCTTCCCACCTTGCCTCAGTTTCCCCCTGGGCTGGGAAGGAGCAGCCTAACCCCCGAAAGCCGGGTCTTACTCATCATCTTTAGCCACAGAGCTGAATCCCACCCCCCACTTCTATGGCTGAGAGGAGGGGGGCAGGAAGGTAGGACCCCACATCCCAGTCCTCTGCTCTTCGCAGCATTGAGCTCCAAATCTAACCCAAGGTTTAGCACAAAATTCGCCAGATTCCGTTGTGATGAGGGCTGGTATCCTACACTCTCTCTGATGGCTCCCAGAGCTAGAGGAGGGAAGTGGGCAGGGACTGAAGAGCTTCCACTGAAGTTGTCAAGGAGATGGGTAAGGCGATAAGAGGGGGAGGCCCGAATTGTAGGATTTGCTGATTTCCACAGTATAAATACTCTCATCACGGCTGATTTCGAACTACCCATGGCTTAACAACTGGCTTTGAAATTTCCTGACTGTTTGACCACTGAAGATTGCTTATCAGCAACTAAAAGTGCGCCTGGTGGCTGTGCCATGCTGGTCTTCCCTTGCCCAGCTGGTGCCTGTCTCAGCTTCATTCCAACACCCCTTTGTTGTGGCCCTAGTCTCCACTCCTGCAGAGGGTCTGATGCACCTCCGGGTGTCCTGCGCACACTGTACCAGTGTGATGACTTGCACACAGTGGGTGTTCAGTAGATGTTGCCCCTGTGGACTTTACCTGTAGGCCCCACTCCACCTGTACTAACGACTACAGCTCCTCACTTCAGCAAAGCACAGGGACCTGGGAGCCTGTCAGCAGTGGGAATCACTGACGTCGCAGTCGTAGCAGGTCCTGTGTGTGGGACTGGTGGTAGCAGTCATTCTAGTGCAGGATAGGGAGGGGACTGCAATGAGGGGCTAAAGGCGAGGCAGGTGGAGGACAAGCCCTCAGACCTGAAGCTCGGGTCCTGTGTGTGGCCAGGAGGAATGCTGCTGAGCTCTGGGTCAGCCAGAGCGAGCGGTGACTCCTGGGACTGAGGCTCCTCATGGAGCGAGTCTGGGGCAGGGTGACAAGCAGAGCCAGGTGCTGGCGGAGCAGCTGCAGCTGCCCCAGAGAGCAGTATTTATATGTGCACCATGTGGAAAGCATCGAGAGTCGTACACTGGAATTTTTAAGCCACTTCTCTCTCTCTCTCACACACCATGTCCAGAAGCTTCTTAGAACAGGAAAATAGTGACGTGGATGTGGTCACCTCCCGCTTAAATATTATCTAGTCAACCGTAAACGTCCAGTGCTGAGCACAGCGATCACTCCACATGCGCCGGTCCCCCAGAGCTCAGCCGGTCTCTCCGCCCTGCAGCCTCAGCCCAGGGCTGCCCCGGCTGCTCAGGGTTAGGCTGACAGCGCTCTGTTGGGTCTCCTGCCGCTGTTCTGAGCTCCTCGGATTGGCCCTTTGCCTCCTAGGGAATTTTCTGTAATGAAAATCTGATCATCACCTTGACTAAAATCTCCGCTGTCTTCGGGGTCAGGTCTGCACTCCCTGGTGAGGCCTCGGAGGCCCCCTCGGATCTGGCCCTGGCGTGCTTTTCTACTTTGGTCTCCCACGCCACACACGCTCATCCTGAGCTCCAGTCCTGCCGGCCGCCCTGGGGCTGCGTACGTGATCTGCCTCACTCCATGGGGACCGCTCTGGCCTACTTGTTCACTGGCTTCGGCCTGCCCTCCTGTCTCAGTTCCAGCTTCATCTCCTTTCCTAAACCCCTTCCCCTCAGCCTCCTCCTTTTCGGAGTTCCTCTGTGCTCTGAAGCTCCCTCACACATGCCCGCTTTAGCACACTGTGGAGTGACAGTGACAGCTCCTTGTATCTCCTGTGTCTCGTTCACTCTGATGCCAGTGACTTGATAAAATGCCCATCATGCAGCAGGCACAAAAAAGATGCGTTTTCAGTGGATTTACTCTAATGGATTATGCACCTTTTGCCTGTCGGCCTTATTATGGCAAATCAGAAGCCAGCCTCGGCACCTCTCCTTAGGGATCGCTGGGCAGAAGGCAGGGTCGGGGGCAGAGACGTTCACAGGGAGTAGCGGGTGGTGTGGGTGTGATGGAATCACAAAGAATGCTCATAGCGCCTCTACCCCCCTCTTTCTATCCCTGGCTCCAAATAATTGATAATTGACTGCATATATGGGTATATACAGCATTTTATTATAAACCCTAAGGGCAGAGCGCACGTGGAACTCATTTGCTTTGCCCACAGCCTAGCCCAGTGCCACGGACAGAAAAGAGCTTGATCAACACCTGACCACTCCAGAAGCTACTGTGTGTCTGGTTGAACCCTGGCGTGGAGCTAATCTCTCTGGTGGGGGAGCCTCGGCATCTGTGGGCAGCCTCATTTCAATAAGGGGGCATTATTTTGAGCAAACATCAACCCAGGAAATAAACATCTGTGGTGTTGTGTAACTGGCTTTCATATTGCCCCCAACAGAAAGTGGGTCATTGAAATGTGGGTAGAAAACAGCCTAGGTGATACCTCTGCTTGGGGAATGACATGATTTAAGCCCTTTTGTGTGGGTCTGATACCAGAGGCCATGGCACCGTGACGTGGATGGCAACGTTAAAAGGACGAGACACATGCCTTGTGGAGACCTTGGCCCTCTGGTTGACATGTCAGTTCTGAGTTTTATGACTGATGATGCAGTGAGTCAACACAGACAGCACGGCCCTGCAGCCTCTGTGGTTCAGGGGCTGCCACCGTGCTGAGGGCTGCTGGCTTTCATTCTAGACAAATTTTACAAATGTCCCAGCCCTGTGACTTTAGATAAGCAAACAAACCCAAAGCCTTTGCAACTCGATGTTTTTTGATCACAATTGGCAATTTTCTGCTTCAACCCAGCTTCTTCTACTGAAGCGGGCCACGTGCGGGTGGATTCAACTGAGTTTGGGGAGAAGTGCGAATCCCTGAGGAGTCTCTGTTTTTAAAAGCAACATTGCTATTTTATTTTAATATGCATGAGTAAGTCATATTACATTTCATGGGGCATTTAATAAGAGTGTTCAGTAAATAGCAACTTTAAGTAGGCTATTGAGAGTAAAAGGAACATATACTCTGAGACCCAGCCCTTCCTTGATGGTCCCCAATGAGACATACTAGTGCTTTGCTTTATCAAGGAGTCTTCTCGAAAACACACTTCCTAGACTCAAGATTGTTTTGACTTGATTCACTGGAAAGTCTTCCTCATCAGAGGAAGGTTTGGCTCATAAATTTATTAGGTTTCAAGTTATGTGGTCACATGGAGGAATGATGCTAAGTGCTGGAGTGCCAAAGTCAAATTCCACCAGGTGGAAGTTGTCAACGACAACCGCACGTGACGGCTATAGGAAGAATGGCTCACACGCCTTAGACGTTGATTATGGAACAAGAGCTTTCCGTGAATCATCTCATTCAGTCCTACTAGGCAGTTACTATTATCATGCCCATTTTACAGAGCAGGAAATTGAGGCTTAAGGGCATTGCCTATCACTTTAGTAAGAGGCAGAGGCAAGATTTGATTTAGGTGATTTGACGCTTCAGCCTGCAAAAACGTTCACTCTTGGAAAATGTCATCATGAACACAAATGAGTCGGGGTCCACTTTACGCAACAGGCAGAGCTACAGACTAAGACCCACGGTATAGGCTCTCCGCATCACGATGAGAAAGATGTCTGCCTCTCATTTCGATCTTAAGGTATAAAAAGATGTCTGTCATTTGTTCTGTGGACTCTTTGTGATCTTGCCTCCAGAAAAGTGAACTGTGCAGACCACTGGAAAGCTGGGTAGGCCGAGCTGTGGTGTGGAGCCCAGGCCCCTGTGTATGGTCCACAGAGAGTTCCGCGTGTCTTACCTCCAGCCCACACCTCATCAGCCTCCCTCCCCACGAGGTCAAACCAGGTAGGCAGAACCCCAGCCTGCCTGTCGGGGTGCTGTGTGGCTGTGATGGACTTGTGTCTTAATGGGCTGTTAATGGGATCTGCCATCCAAGTTTCTAGATGCTACAAACTTCACGTGCTGTAGAACTCACTCGGGAACTGTCGTGGATTGAATCGTGTTCTTCAAAAAGACACGTTGAGCTGCTAACTCCTGATACCTGTGAACGTGAGTGTATTGGAATAGGGTCTTTGCAGATGTAATCAAGTTAAAATGAGGTCATAGTGGATTAGGGTGGGCCCTAATCCGATGACTGGTATCCTTATAAGAAGAGGGAAATTGGGCACAGACATAAGGGAAGAATGCCATATGAAGACACAGACACACAGGGAAGAAGGCCATGCGAAGATGGAGGCAGAGATTGGAATGCTGTGTCTATAAACCGAGGAACAGGCTTCTCACCAGGAGCTCCTAGAGAGGTGAGGGAGGATCCTTCTGTGGTGCCTTCAGAAGGAGCACAGCCCTGCCAACACATTGATTTCAGACTTCTAGTCTCCAGAACTGTGAGACAATAACTTTTTGTCTTAAGCCACTCCGTTCGTGGTACTCTGTCATGGCGGCCGGAGCAAACTAACACAGGAAGCTTGTTTAAAATACGGATTCTTGGGCCCACACATATAGATTGTGATTCACAGGTAGGGCTCACAGTGGTTTTTTAAGTAAAAAGCCAGATGATGCTGATGCCAAGGCTCACTGTGAGTAAACCCTTACCCAGAAGATGGGTAGACCCAGTCACATCCATCACTTTCAGCATCAAAACTACAGAGTGTTTTGTAAGTTTATTTCATAGAAGAAAAAGATGCTTATCTGTCACTGTAGATGATCAAGAAAAAGAAAAAAAATGCACACTACTGGTTTTATAAGAGAGGGTATAAAAGAAAAGTGTCTTGGGACAGTGTTAGAGATAAGTCCTTGCTATCTGCCACCTGTCTGGGCTGTGAGGCCAGCATTCAGGTTCACACCCTGTCTTATCTTTATTACCTTCCTTATCTTTAATGTTCTAATGTTGACCCAATGGGGGGCTGTTGTTTTGAACCAAAAGATACAACGGACTGGACTTAGAAATATTTTTACATAACTTCAAGCTTGCCTTCTGGACTTCCACTCCACCAATCCACTCTGTAGCCAGAGCGATCTCTCTGAACACAACAATGCCGTTGCCTTACTTGCTTAACCCCATTCCACGGCAGCGCTGTCTTCAGGATGGAGCTCAAGCTCTTCAGCATGGCAGGGGCTCTTTGTAACTCGGGTTCTGTTCACCTCTCCGGCCTGTCTTCCCAGCTACATCACTGGACATTCTCCCCCCAGCTCTACACATGCTTCTCTACCCACCGTCTACCCCTGGCCATTTTACTGGCTCACTCTCTCGGGCTCTCAGTTTAGAAGTCACTTCCTATGGGAAAGGTTCCTAACCCTTGAAGGCTGGTTAGGGGCCCCTCCTATGTGCTTCTGCAGAATCCCAGTTCACCCTCACTGTGGCATGTGTTATACTGGGTGGTTGTTGCAGGCTTACTGCTGTCGCCTCCCTCAACCTGTGTCTTATGGACTGAACTATGTCCCCTCCAAGTTCCTATATAGAAATCCTAATGTCCAATGGGATGGTATTAGAAGGTGGGGCCTTTGGAAGGTACTTAGGTCATGAGAGTGGAGCCCTCATGAATAGGATTAATGTTCTTATAAAAGAGGCCCCACAGAAGTCCCTCACTCCTTCCACCACATGAGGACACAGCAAGAAGTCTGCAAGCTGGAAGAGGGTCTTCACTCCAACCACGCTGGCACCCTGACCTCAAACGTCCAGCCTCCAGAATTGTGAGAAATACTATCTGTTTTTTAAGCTGCCCAGTCTGAGGTATCTGTTACAGTGGCCTGAGCTGACTGAGACGCCATGGTTTCTCCAAGGACGGGGAAAGTGTTTTACCCCAATGCCTGGCACATTGACACACAAGGGGATGCTCAATAGCTGTTTTTTTGAGTTGTTGGCTGTGAAACAAGTGTTCTCAGCTCTACTGCTCTGTCTTCACTGCCAGCCCCTGGTACACCTCAGAGGCCAACTTCTTCTTTTCTCTGCTCCTGGGCTTGGACTGCTGAGCAGTGCTGGAGAAATCACACAATCACGATGACTAAATCCACACGAGCCCCCACGTTCTAATCCCTCTGCTTCCCAAATTGTTCTTGTTCACGCCTCGTCCGCATTGCTGCCTTTCCTCGCCCAGCACTGCTGACATTCTGCACCCCGTTCCTCTCTTCTGACTCCTCAGAGAGGGGCCTGGCCATCCCAGGGGGTCTCCATCAGCTCTCCTTCTAACTCCTTGCTGTCTCCTCCTCCTTTCCAAGTGTAACCCATCTCCCATTCCTTTGATTGCATCCCCCGTGGTCCCTTTTGTCACTTTGCTTTAGCAAGTATGTCGTTTAACTTTGACCCCTTCCTCTCCATAGGCTCCTTCTCCCCAACTACAAACTTGCTTATCTGATCCCTCCAAAAACTTATTTCCACACTATGCTCTCTTCTCAAATTTCCTCAACATCCGTCCATCGTCCAGTTCTCTACACATCAGTCAACGTGATATTTCAAAAACATAAATGAAGATTGGGTGACTGTATTGATTAAAATCACCCAGGAGCATCCCAGGGCACTTAAGAGACAATTCGACTTCCTTCTTCACCAGGACCTGCAAGATCATGTAGGCATTACACGACCTGGCTCTTGGTGGCTTCCCTAACCTCATCTCTTCCACATACGCCCTTCCTCGTATGCTCCAGCCACACTGGCCTTCTTTCTCTTCCTTGAACGTCTTCTCTTTAGGAAATGAACACTTTCTGTTCGCTTGCCTAGGCACTGCTCCCAGACTCTGCATGGCTGCCTTCTTCTCATTCCGGCCTTGGCTCAAACACCACTTCCTCAGTGAGTCCTCCTTGGCCACGCAACCTAAATTAACACCCAGCCTTCTCCCCAGCGCTCTCTATAACACCAGTCAGTTCTCTTTCCTTCATCGCGCTTGTCACAGAATAATATGCAATTTTCTGTCACTAATTTGTTTGAATGCTTTTTATCTGTCCCCTATCCCTACCCTTAATGCTAGAATACACACTTTGTAAGAGTGGTGTCCTTGTCTATCTTCTCCATTGCATCCCTGAGACCTGTAAAGTGTCTAGCACATAGAATAGTACACACTAAATATTTCTTGAATGTGTGCCTTCACTCCTTCAACAAACATTTATTGAAATCTTCCTTTGAGTTATGTAAATCTTGGATCTGTATTGCCTAGGAGCCCACAGAGTAGTGGGGAAATACACATATGTACAATTATAATAATATTGTCAGTGCCACAGCGAAGGTGTGTACAATGTGTAGTACGAGCTCAAGGGAGCCGGGGTCTCATTCCACCTGGGGAGTCAGGAAGGGCTGACATGGATGTGGGACAGTGAAAATGCTCAGAGCCTTGATTCCACTTCCTCTCCTGAGTGAGGAGACCCAGTCAGCCTCCTACCTCTGATGACTTCCGCCTCCTTTCCCTTCGTTTGAAGGCAGGCATTCCTAAGGTCCTTTTCTATGGGATGGCCACACACTTCCCTTTTGGGCCATTGCACTCACTTTCAGAAATTCAGTCATCCACTCTATGTAAATAATTACAAATATAAATCTTTAACTCTGGCATTTCCCCAGATAATTAGTCCGGTACCTTTAACAACTTGTGATTCTCCCTATCCAGATATTATCCTAAACTCGATATTTCTAAAATTGAATAGGTGTTCTCCTCCTCCCCAAATCTGCTCTTTCTCTTTTGTCACTCTCGCTTCTTCAACCACGCAGGCTGGTGTCCTTAGAAGTTACCCAGGTTATTCCCTGAGTCTCAGGTCCCACATTCCCTTCGTTAGGAAGTCTTTGGATTCCACCCCCCCCCCCCCCCCCCCCCCGGCCTGGGATGTTCTCATGGACAGCCCTACCTTTCTATTTTTACTTTGGGCTTCCTTGACTGCTCCTTGTGATTGCTATATTAACTTGTTTTTTGACCTTCCCTGTCTCTCTTCTCTGATCAATTCCTCACATTTGATCATAGTTGTTTTCCTAAAACAGTTTGAAACATATATTAATATCCCTGCTCCAAAGACTTTATCAGCTCCGCCTACCCACAGAAAGCCCGAGCTCCTGGGCTGGGGAGCATCCATGGCTCTCATGGTCCAGTTCTTATCTGTGTTTCCAGCTCTGCCAACTCACACAAGCTCCTTGTCCCCAGTGCAGCCTGGCATCTTACTTTCTCTCCTTATGAGATGACTTAACTTTGCCAGTACATACTCTGTAGCACAGCACTTTCATCTCATGCCGTTCCTGTTTCTCTGCCTAGAATGTCCTTTTCTTCATTTCCGTATGTTGAAATTCTACTTATCTTTCAAGACTCAATTCAAATATTATCTCCTTGGTAAACCCTCACTGATCTCACAGGTTAAAATTAGTCATTCTGTGTGTCCTAAAACATTTTTTTCCTAGCACTGATTATATTATGCTGGTATGACATTTATTTATAAACATTTTTATATTCTTCACTTTACTGTTTCTTGAATGTAGAGACTGCGTCTTGTCCATTTGGTGTTTTCCTTCTGTGTTAGTCCGAGTCCTCTGAGAAGTAGATGCTGAGATGAGATTAGAGTTGCAATGATTTATTAGGAGCAACACTTGTGAGGGAAAATGGGGTGAGTTCTGTGGGGGCGGGGGAGGCTGGGGGAGCTTTAGATGGAAACGTAGGTCTGACCGCAGACGAAGGAGATACTGAGAGGAGGTGGGCTCCGTGAGAGAATCTCACACTGCTGAGCAGTTCTGGGGGACGTTGACAAGCCTGTTTGTGGTTCCCTGAGCCAAATTAGCCCGTCAGAAGAGTCCCACGTCTCCCAGCAAGGCACCTGCTTCAGCATCCCTGCTAACTCAGCCACTGGCCGGGAGCAGCATGTGGGAAGCATGGTCTTTGTGTGAACTCCGTGACGGTAGTTATGGCTCTTGGTCAGTTATGCTGCTTGCAGTCAGAGATCGCAGAGGCTCATCTTTGTGGCTTCCACACTGTCTGAAGCTTAATATCTTAAAGCTGACTTCTCCTTTGTTCCCCCTTGTTCTTGTTGTACTTCTAGAGTATTCACCTATTAAGGCCCAGGTCAAATACTACCTACTCAAGGAAGAATATTTGAGAAGAAATACTCCCTGAATGTTTTAGCCCACTACATTCTCTTTTCAGAATCCCTATACCAAAAGTTTAACCTCTGATTGCTCTCTGATGGTATCTCGTGTGTTAATTCTGTCTTTCCTAGCTCATCTTTGAGCTCCTTGGGGACAGCATCTGTGTCATAGAGTTCTTTTATATCTCCTACAACATTTGCCATAATGCTGTCCATATGTCGCTCCATAATTTATGTCCATTTATGTCACTCCATAAATTCTTCTCAGTTGGAATACTCATTGGTTCCAGCTGAAATTGCCCCTTTAACAACTCAAGAATGCTAATGTTATCTTTTTTCTTGGGATTTGAATACCAGTTACTGGTTCTTTAAAATTATAATTTTTATTTTTTAAAAAGATGTGAGTTAAAAGTAGACATTGGACTATTCAGTTATTTATTTCTTCTTGTGAGCTTTGGTAGATTGTGTCTCTCAAGGAATTTGTTCATATAATTTAAGTTGTTGAAATTATGGGCATTAAGTTGTTTGTAACATTCCTTTATGATCATCCTAATATCTGTGAGATCTGTAGTGATGTTATATCTCTCAGTCCTGATACTGGTGATTTGTGTCTTCTCCTTTTCATTCCTGATTAGTGTGGCAATGGTTTATCAATTTTGTTGTTCTTGTCAAAACATCAGCTTTTGGTTTCATTGATTTCCTCGATTTTTTTCTGTTTTCTATTTCATTGATTTTGGCTCATCTTTTTTACATCTGTTTTTCTTTCTACTTTGGGTTCAACTTTTTTTCCTATCTTTTTAAGATGTAGGATGATGTCATTAGTTTGGGAACTTTCTTCTTTTCTAAGATAGCTATTTAGATCTATACATTTGCCCATAAGTACTACTATAGTTACATCTCACATATTTTGATAAATTTTGTCTTTATCTTCATTCAGTTCAAAATACATTTTTTTCTTGTTTTTTCAGTGGCTCAAAACCACACAAACTTATTATCATACGGCTCTGGAGGTTCGAAGTCCAGAATCAGTCTCCCTGGACTAGAGTCTGGGTGCTGCCCTGCCCTCCTCGTGGAGCTCTGGGCGAGACTGTTTCCTAGCCTCTCCCAGTTCCAGAGACGCCTGCGCTCCGTGGTTCGCGGCCTCCGTCCACCTCAGACGCCAGCGATGGCCAGAAGAGTCTTTTTCGTATAGCATTACTCTGATTCTGACTCTTCTGTCTTCCTCTTCCTTTTTTTTATTGAGGGGAAAAACAATATAAAATGTACCATCTGAAGCATTTTTAAGTATACACTTGAGTACTGTTAAGTATATTCATGTTGTTGTGAAACAGATCTCCAGAACTTTTTCGTCTTGTAAAACTGAAACTCTATATCCGTTAAACAGCTCCCTTCCCCCACTTCCTCCAGCCCCTGATAATCACTATTCTACTTTCTATTTCTATGAATTTGGCTACTTTAAATACCTCATATAAGTGGAATTACACAGTGTCTTTTTGTGACTGGCTTATTTCACCTAGCACAATGTCCTCAAAGTTCATCCATGTTGTAGCATGTGCCAGGATTTGCTTCCTTTTTAAGGTGGAATAATACTTCATCGTATGTATACACCACATTTTGTTTACCCATTCATCTGTTGGACATTTGGGTTGTTTCCACTCCTTGGCTCTTGTGAATAGTGCTGCTGTGAACATGGGTGGGCAAATATCTCTTTGGGTCCTGCTTTCAATTCTTTTGGATATATACCCAGAAGTAGGATTGCTGGATCATAAGGTTGTCCTATTTTAAATTTTTTGAGGAACTTCCATACTGTATTCCATAGTGGTTGCACCATTTTACAATCCCAGCAACAGTGCACAAGGGTTCCAGTTTCTCCACATCCTCACCAACAGTTATTATTTTCTAGTTTTTTTTGATAGTAACCATCCTAATGGGTGTGAAGTGGTATCTCATTGTGGTTTTGATTTGCATTTCTCCAATGATGTTGAATGTATTTTCATATACTTGTTGGCCATTTGTATATCATCTTTGGAGTAATGTCTGTTCAAGTCCTTTTCTCACTTTTTAATCAGGTTATTTGATTTTTTGTCATTGAGTTATAGGTGTTCTTTATATATGCTGGATATTAACCCCTGTTGTATATATGATTTGCAAATATATTCTCACATTCTGTTGGTTGCCTTTTCACTCTGTTGATTGGATCCTTTGAAACACAAAAGTTTTTAAGTTTGATGTAGTCCCATTTGTCTATTTTTGCTTTTGTTGCCTGTGCTTTTGGTGTCATATCCAAGAAATTATTGCCAATATGATTTCCCTTTTGACTTGTTTTTTGACCTATGGGTTGTTTAGAAATGTGTTCTTTGTTTCCAAAACTTGGGAATTTTTCAGCTATTCTTCTGTTATTGATTTCTAGTTTAATTCAATATTATATAGAGAACATACTTTGCATGACTTGCATCCTTTAATTTGAAAGGATTTAAACATCTGAACACACTTTCATGTACACTTGAAAAGAATGTGTATTCTGATACATTGATACATTGTAGCTTGTTCAAATCTATATCTATATCCATATTGATTTTCTGTTCATTTGTTCCATCAGTTATTGAGATAGGATGTTGAATCTGCAAATGTAATTGTGGATTTGACTATTTCTCTTTTGCAGTTCTATCACTTTTAATTCATGTGTTTTGAAGCTTTGTTTCCTAGGTACATACAAATTTTGGATTTTTATGCTCTCTTCATGAACTGAACCTTTTATTACTATGAAATGACCCTCTTGATTCTTGGTAATATTCTTTGCCTGAAATCTACTTTGTCTGATATTAATATAGTCAATCTGTCTTTTTGATTAGTAGAACCTTGGTAAATCTTTTTCTTCCTTTTATTTTTAACAAACCTGTGTCTTTACATTTAAAATGTGTTTCCTGTAGGCAGTGTATAGTTGGGTCTTTCTTTCTTTCTTTTTTTCTTTTAATCCAATCTCTGCCTTTTAATTAGGGCACTTAAAACACTTATATTTAATGTGACTATTGATATGGCAATATTTAGGTCTACAATCTAGCTATTTGTTTTTGTATTTGTTCCATCTGTTTTTTTGTTCCTTTTTCCCTCTTTTTTGGTCTTCTTTTGGATTGACTTTCTTTTATGATTCCACTTATCATCTTTGTTGGCTTAATAGCTATATTTTTAATTTATTATTTTGTGATTGTTTTAGTGTATACAATATACTTTAGCTTATCATAGTCAACTTTTAAGTAATATACCATTTCATGTGTAGTAGAAGAACTTTACAACAGTGTATGTTCATTCCTCCCTTTCTGGTCTTTGCGCTATTGTCATACATTTTACTTATGTTATAAACTCCAGGGCTGGCCCAGTGGCACAGTGGTTAAGTTTGCATGCTCCACTTCGTTGGCCCTGGGATTGTGGGTTTGGATCCTGGGTATGAACCTACACACTGCTCATCAAGCCATGCTGTGGTGGTGTCTTGTATACAAAATAGAGGAAGATTGGCACAGATGTTAGCACAGGGACAATCTTTCTCAAGCAAGAAGAGGAAGATTGACAACAGATGCTAGCTCAGGCACAATCTTCCTCACCGAAAGAACACCCACTAAACTCCATAATGCATTATTATTATTTTTGTTTTAAACAGTTAATTATTTTTAAAAGAGATGTTAAAAATGAGAAAAATGTCTTTTATGTTTACTTGCATGTCATTTTTGGTGTTCTTTATTTCTTTGTTTAGATTCAGATTTCCATCTTGTATCATTTTCTTTCTGCTTGAAGGACTTCCTTTAATATTGCTTATAGTGCAGGTCTGCCGGTGATGAATTAGTTCAGCTTTTGTATGTCTGAAGAAGTCTTTATTTCTCCTAATTTTTGAAGCTTATTTTTGTTTGGTACGGGATTCTGGTTTGGCAGTTTTCTTTTTTCTAAAGATGTTGGTCCACTGTCTCCTGGTTTGCATTGTTTCCAATGAGAAGTCCACTGACATTCTTATCTTTGTTTTTCTATATATAATATATATTTTTTTCTGATTTTTTAAAATGTTTTTCTTCTCATCATTGATTTTGAGCATTTTGGTTGCTCAGATTGACTGCTTTGTTATAGTTTTCCTTTTATTTCTCATGTTTGGGGTTTGTCATGTATCTTGGGTCTGTTTATGGCTTTGGCCATTATTTATTCAAATATTTTTTCTATCCCCCTTTCTCTCTCTGCTATTTTGGAGATTCCAATAAACATATTAGGCCACCATCTGAAGTCATCCTGCAGCTCACTGATGATCTGTTGTCCTTATTGTTTTTAGTCTTTTTTCTCTTTGTGCTTCATGTTGCATAATTTCTATTGCTATGTTTTCCAGTTCATTAGTCTTTTTTTCCTGCAGTGACCATCTGCTGTTAATCCAACCCAGTGTGTTTTTCATTTCACACATTGTATTTTCACCTCTAGAGGTTTGATTAGGATCTTCCTAAAAATCTCCCATTTTGCTGTTTAACATGCTTAATCTTTCTTATCTCTTCTTGAATGTATAGAATACAGTTGTCACTGTTTTAATGTCTTTATTAATTTTATCATTTCTAAGTTTGTTTCTGTTGATTGTTTTCTCTTCTAATTATGAGTTCTTTGCATGCCTGGTAATTTTTGATTAGATGTCAGGCATTGTAAATATTTTCCGTTTGGATGATTAATATATTTGTATTCCCATAAATATTCTTGAGATTTGTTCTGGGATGCAGAACAATTATGTGTAAATGTTTTGATGCTTTTAAGGCTTACTTTAAAGCTTTTTAAGGTGTGACTGGAGCAGCCTTCAATCTAGGGTTAACTTTTCTCCACTGCTGAGGCAATATGCCACTGAGTACACTACCTGATGCCCCATGAATTATAAGGTTTTCCACTCTGGCTAATGGGAACAAGAACTATTTATGATTCCGTGTAAGCTCCAGGAATTGTTCCCTCTGCTCCTTCTGGGTCATTCTTTTCTTAGCCTTAGGTAGTTTCCTAATATGCATGTTCTTATCAGAGCTTAGTTGAATGAAGAAGTCTTCAGATATCTCTCTCTGTTCAGCCCTCTCCTCTCTGGTACTTTGCTTTGCAAACTCTACCTGCCTTGGTTCCCCCAGACTTACAGCTCCATTTCCTTAGCTCAGGGAGACTGCTGGTGCCGCCTGCATTGTCACTGCACAGTGGCCTGGAAACTCTCTAGGCAATAAGCTAGAGCAATCCATAAAACTCACTTCACTTTTTTGTCTCTCTTGAGAATCACTGCCTCGTGTTGCCTGATGTTTAATTTGTGAAAAGTCTTTTTCATTTATTTTGAATAGTTTTTAGTAGTTTCTGGTGGGAGGGTTAACTTGGTACCTGTTAGTACATCTTAGCCAGTAATGGGGGATGTCATTAGCATATATTATTATTTTTTTAAAATTTCAGTTTTATTGAGGTTTAATCGACACATAAGATTGTGTATTTAAAGTGTACATTGTGGTGGTTTGATATATGTATACATTGTGAAAGGATTCCTCCATCTAGTTAATTAACACATCCATCACCTCATGTATTTATCTTTTTTTTGTGAGTACATTTAAGTTCTACTGTCTTAGCATGTTTCAATTATATAATACAGTGTTATCAACTATAGTCACCATGTTTTACATGAAATCCTCAGATCTTATTCATCTCATAGCTGAAAATTACATAGCTCTTTTACCAATCTCTCCCTATTTCTCCTACTCCCTGGCAACCACTTCTCTACTCTCTGTTTCTATGAGTTTGATTTTGTTTTTTAGATTCCACGTATAAGTGATACCATGTAGTATTTGTCTTTCTCTGACTGGCTCATTTTACTTAGCATAATGCCCTCAAGGTACATCCAAGTTGTAGTAAATGGAAGGATTTCATTCTTTCCCATGGATGAATAATATTCCATTGTGTGAATATACTACATCATCTTTATCTATGCATCCATCAGTGCATGCTTAGGTTGTTTCCATATATTGGCTGTTGTGAATAATGCTACAATGAACATGGGAGTGCAGAGATCTCTTTGATATCTTGTTTTCATTTCCTTTGGATATATACCCACGAGTGGGATTGCTGGATTATATGGTAGTTCTATTTTTAGTTTTTTGAGGAAGTTCCATATTGTTTTCCATAGTAGCTACACCAATTTACATTCCCACTGATAGTGTACAAGGGTTCACTTTTCTCCACATTTCTCCAACATTTATCTCTTGTCTTTGTGATGATAGCCGTTCTGACAGATGTGAGGTGCTACCTCAGTGTAGATTTGATTTGGATTTCCCTGATGATTACTAATATTGAACACCTTTTCCTGTACTTCTTGGCCATTTGTAAGTCTTCTTTGGAAAAATGTCTATTCAGTTCCTTTGCCCATTTTTCAATTGGATTTTTTCCTATTGAATTCTATGAATACTTTATATATTTTGGATATTAACTCCATATCAGATATATGATTTGTAAATATTTTTACTCATTTTCTTTTTCATCTTGTTGATCATTTCCTTTGCTGCACAGAAGCATTTTAGTTTGACATAGTCACACTTATTTACTTTTGCTTTTGTTGCCTTTGCTTTCAAAAAATTATTGCCAAGGCTGATGTCAAGGCACTTACCCTCTATATTTTCTTCTAGAAGTTTTATGGTTTTATGTCTTAATTTCAAGTCTTTAATTCATTTGGAGTTAATTTTTGTGTATGGTGTAAGACAGCGGTCCAGTTTCATTCTTTTGCATGTGTCTGTCCAGTTTTCCCAACACCGTTTATTGAAGAGACTATCTTTTCCCCATTAAGGATAAGAAACATTGATAAGTTTCATTTGTTGAATGCTCATGCTGTGTCAGACTCCATATTAAGTGTTTTACATGCATTTTTTCCTTTGATCTTCATAGCAACTCTTTTTGAAGCTTAATTATTTTTAGTCCCATTTTATGGCTGAAGAAATTGAAGCTCAGAGATTTAAGCAATATGCTTAGCTAAGAAGTGACACAGCTGGGATCAAAACTCAGGTTTATCCGTTAAGTTATATGATTAGGTCACCTCTAAGTTTCTTTCTATTTGTAATATTCCATGAATATACTAGATTGTAGAAATCTATAGCAACCTCTCAGCTCTTGTGGTTAAGAGAGCTTGAGCTTCAGAGTTATGTAAACATAAGAACTAAAAACAAAAGCATGCTGTTTGTTGGGGGCCTAAAATGTGTTAGGCACCTTTGCTACCTCATTTTCAGACAGTGTCATTTTTAAGACCAGTCTCCATTTCTTCTGGAATTCCAGTTGTATAGTTGTTGGACATTTTCATTTTATCCTCCTTGTATTTTAATCTCTTTTTCTCTTCCTGTGCTGCATTCTGTGTAATATCCTCAGATTTATCTTCAGTTTACTAATTCTTTCTTCAGCTTTGTCTAATAGTCTGTTAAACTCATCCACTGAGATGTTTTAAATTTATTGATTACACTTTTTATTACTATAAGCTCTATCTGTTTTTTAAGTCTGTCAGTTCTTTTTTATTTATTTATTTTTCTAAAAGTTTTTGGTGAGGAAGATTAGTCCCGAGCTAACATTGACTGCCAATCCTCCTCTTTTTGCTGAGGAAGACTGGCCCTGGGCTAACATCTGTGCCCATCTTCCTCTGCTTTACATGTGGGACACCTAGCACAGCATGGCTTGATAAGTGGTGCGTGGGTCTGTACCTGGGATCCAAACCTGTGATCCCCGGGCTGCTGAAGCAGAGTGTGTGAACCTAACCACCATGCCACTGGGCTGGCCTCTGTCAATTCCTTTTTTAAATACCATCTTATTTGTTTCTTATATATTTTTTATTATTTTTGTCTTAAATCATTTAAAATTTTATTTTTCAGTCTGTATACAATAGTTCTATTATCAGAAATTCTTAAGAATTGGATCCTGCTGTTTATTCCGTCTGCCAGCTCTCATTGATGGTGGTTTCTTTCTTAATATGCTATGTGTGAACTTGGGTTTGAGAAGAATCACGTTGCTCCAGAGAGGTCTGCACTGGTTTTGTAAGCGATCCAAGACTTCATCTTGGGTAGCATGATCTCTCCAAACTTCTCTGAGATCTGGCCTGGGGTTTTGAATTCCAAGAGGGGACTTTTTAAAAATCCAGTCAGAGATAGAAAGTCTTTCTCTTTCTCTATCTGTGCAGGGGGTGAATTTTTCCCTAGTTGTTTCTTCCCCTGCGTTGTCTTTGACAGCTGTGTCTTTATAGGGGGGTTTGTGTCACCCCCGGCTCCTCTGGGAGCTTGCTGAGATCGATCCTCCCTCCCCCCCTCCCCTGTGTTGTCACAGTGTGGGCTCACACGTTCTCACTCTGGTTTTAGGTTTCCTCTTCATTTCTGGCCTTTGGGATGTTCCCTTTTTTTGAGATCCCAGCTGGGAATTTAAAAGGAATCTCATATTATATTTAGTATTTTAAGTTGTATTATAGTGGGAAAGTTTCCAGGTTATTAAGTCCTTAATATGGTTGGAAATGGAAGTTCTGTCTTTATTAACGATACAAATCATGGTAGTTCTTCAGGGCAAGCATGGTTATCTCCAGTTTGCAAATAATTAAGTGCTTAGGAGAGGTTTAATACCTCGCTTAGCATCACACCCCTGGTAAATGAAGGAGGCCAGACTTGTCTTACTCAAGCCAGTGCTCTTCCCAGAACACGGGCCGGGAGCTTGGGGCAAGGAGTGAGCCCTGAGTGGGAAGAAAACGTCCCAAAAGAAGAATGGCCTCTTGCCTATGGCCTACTCTCCCTTCTTCACAAATTTCCTAGGACCATATCTGAAGACCTAATCATTTCAGAGCCATAGGGTTGGGGCACCAAAAATGTGTCATCAAGTGATAGACACAGATGTGCCTGGGAAGAGAAGTTGGATCATAGAGGCACAGACAGATGGTTCTGCATCAGCTTTTAATTAGTTAAACCCCTTGTCTCTAGAGAAAGAAGACACAGGGCGATGTAGCGGTATCCTGAAGAATGACACAGCACAGGGAAGTCTGACTGAAGGTCACCTCAGAGGACAAGTGGTGGCCAAGCGCAAAGCTGCAGAGTCTGTGCTGCGGGAGGCGGATGCTCGTGTCTCCTGCGGGCGTGGCTTGCTTCCTCAGGCGAGGCTCACTCACACAAGACCCTCCAGATCAATCCATCGCTCAGGTCAGGAAATTTAAAACCATGGGTGTTGAAAATGAATCTCTCATTTCTATTTTCAGCAACATCTCCTCCTCCTTGCATTTCAGTTTCCCAAGGGCTTCAACCCCGATGAAGCTGTCAGTGGGTAAAGATATTAGGTTTAAGCAGCATTAACTAATTCTGGACTTCTAGGCAGGGATGGCAGAGTGCACCCCACTTTCGGCTCTCCTCCCTCTTGTAGCACTGCTAAATGGGCAATAAAACTGTGATGGTAAAAAGGTGTGTACCTACCAGGTCAACAAAAACAAAAAGGAGGGAAGTGAGCCTGTGTCTGTATTTGAACGCATTCTGAGGAGGGTCACAGAACTGGAGGAGGATTTAGAATTGAATTAATAAGAACATAGAAATGTAAGTAAAGGAAGAACAGGTAAGTACTGACTTCAGGGAAAGCAAATTATTGTGTCAGCAACGAAAAGTAACTACTGTATAACATAATAACCCGTGGACAGCACTTACGCAGATATAATAATGCAACCCCTGAAGTTGGTCAAATGTAAAATACAATATAACTAAGTCAGAAAGATGATGGAAGGGAAAAGTGCGTGTGTGTATGTGTGTATGTGCGGTTGGGATGAGAGTCAACAGATAGTCCTTAACATGGAAACATTCAGAAGCAGCAGTATGTGTAAGTTATTTAGAGACATAGATACAAATATGAAAGTAATTAGCTAAAAGGTTTGAGAGCTTGTTTGCAGATTCCAGCAGCGGAGCTCAGTAACGCACACACCCTTGACCCAAGACGCTCCTCCTCTGTTGGGGAAGGTCGTGCTCTTCCAGTGAGCCTGCAGCTCTGGGAGGGATCCACACAGGACCACGAGGGAGGAAGGGAACACCCACCTAGCCAGCCAGATCGGCTGAATCAGCCCTGGAGATCAACGGAGTGGCAGATGTCACGGACAGATCACTCTCACATCCTAAAAAATTTAAAAGTGGTTGGATTTGGGGAACGAAAAATGGGGCAGGAGCTGTTACTCTTGTTTTCCTTGAAAAGTCTTGCAGAACGATTTGACTTTGAACTAACCATGTGTAATTTTAATAAAAATCAAACAAAATAAAAATCAATATGCAATTTCATAATAGAAAGTATTTTATTTTAAAAAGAGATTAAAAAAAATTAAGTGACTTGAGTCTTACCTGAAATCAGAGTGTCTAGTTGAAATCCCAGTGGATAGCCCCACGGGAGTGTGGGCACAGGCTGCTCATCTCAGCCCGTCCCCCCCAGCCCGCCTGCTGGCCACCCGCCTGTTGGTGCCTGTGCCCCGCAGGCTGCCTCTGTCCTGACATTGCTTTCTGACCAGGCCTGGTTTGTGCTCCTTGAGCTGCTTTGTTTTCTCTGTCCTGCCCCTTGCTTCTGGGGTCCTCCAAGGTTCTGGACCAGCTGCCTGGTCTTTTCACTCTGGGCTTTTTCTTGCTTTTCAGCAATCGGGTCCTTTTGTTGTATACTTGTCTGCTTTGTTCTTAATCCAGCTCTCGCTGACCATCTAAACTGGAGGTGACAGAGGGCTGCCAGAGGGTCACATTCTGCCTAGAGACGTTTTGTGGGCCAGCAGAGTGTTTTTAAAACTCTGAATGCGCTGGGCCAGGCCTGTGCTGCCCAGCTTCCTCCCAAGTGTCCTCTCTGGCATCTCTCTTCCCTGACAAACTGCACACCTGGCCCTTCTGGCCCGCAAAGGCCTTAGAGCAGGTGATCTCACTTCTGGATCCTTATGCACGAGCTGCTGCAGACTGACTTTGGCTCATCTCTGCCTTTCCTGGGGCTGGCTTCCCATCCTGTTTGTTTTATTCCATTGTCGATGGCTACAGTTAAGACGCAAATGCAAATGATTTCCTCATTTTCTGTTATTTTTCATGGCCCATCGAAAAATATATATACCAATTCTCCAAAATCTGAACGTCAGCTAGTATTTTCATCAGGTAAATCACAAAGAAGGTGAGAGTTAGACTTACTCCTACTAAGAACTCATCCCAGCGGTGTGGTCTGGTGGAAACGCTCCTGCCTTCTCTTGTGTGCGGTCCCGGCTAGCCGAGTCTCCTCCCGGTTTACAGCGCTGTGGTGTTTATTACACTTCCTTGCTTGACCGTTAGCGTAACTTCAAAGGCGTTTTGCGTCTGCCTGTTTCACGGAGATCTCCTGGGAAATTCACCTCCTCGAGACTCAGCGAAAACCTCTTCTCCGTAGGGAAGGGCCCCCGTACAGGTACTTCCTTACATACTATCCTAATATTACTCTCTGGTTGGGTCAAACATATCAGCATGTTTTGTTTTTCCAGTGTGATGGCAAAATCTCTAGAACAGACATTTTTTTCTCCATTGAGTTTTTCTTTCTTCTTCGTGGAATATAGCCCTGTTTAGGTGCATGGTGGGCTCTGGGGAAAAATGGACACTTTACAATAGATTTTCATTTTTACTAAAAACTCAAGAAAATAACGATGATAAGAACTTTTAGCACGATGAATTTCCAATCTGGACGCTTACTTAAAGGTGCAAAATGAGAGAATTGTTATATGTCAACCCTCATCACCATTTAGCATTCAGTGATGTTGTAATGTAAGCTGGAATTTGTTTTTTGCAGGCCAGAGACCCTGAGAGAATCTCATTTATTCTTAACTCCATCTGGTGAAAAAATGAAACAGTAAGAAGAATAACCCAGATTTGGAATCCAGAACTGGAAGCTCGAAGACGATGAATTATTTTCCCTCTTTATGATAGTTTTAAACTTAACCATCATCGTGGAAAAAAAAAGACTTTGTCTTTATGACTTACAGTATAAGTATTGGATGGCCTTGCCAATTCAAAAGACTTCATGCCTATTGTCTGTTTTTAGGCAAATATTCCAGTTATATTCATTTATAGCTACTATCAAAAGTCAATACTTATTTAATAATTGTTTTATGTTTCTTTGTATGGATTTTTACCATGTTTTGTGTTCCTAACTAGTTGCTGATTTCCTTAATGGCTGGAGATGGTGTGTGACCAGTGGTGGCACTTGGTTTTTTCTTTTTCTTTTCTCTCTTTATTTATCAAACACTTCTCTGGATCCCCTTTAAAAGCTTTACAAATGATCATTTATTTACTCTTCATAGCTTCTATGAGGTAGGTATCCTGTAATGTCCCCATTTTACAGATGAGGAAACTGAGGCACAGAGCTATTAAGTAATTTGCACAAGGTCACACAATTATTAAGTGATATGGCCAGGGTTCTGAACCAGGAGGTCTGGTCTCAGAATCTGTACTCTTAATCAATATATTACATTGCATCTCAAAAAATCTTTTCTGTTGATGATTTAAATTGAACAGAATTTTAACATGTTGAGGGGAAGGGGGAAGAAGAAAGTGTTCTTTTCTTTCGCACTCTCAAATCAGGGCTGGAATATATGTAGTACATTACACGATGTATAATTAGGACACTCGTGGAAGTTAGCTTGCAGTAAACACGTATTTGATTTCCAGCTTTTCGTGAAATGCAAACAAGCTTTGTACTTGTTTGTCTTAGGGTTATGTCTTGGCATACTCTCCCAGATGGGCAGATGAAAACTTAGAAGTTGCAGAAGTAATAGTTTAATTGAATGGCTATAAAATGAATAGAGTCTTTCTTCAGTGCCTTCTATCTTTCTTTCCATCTTTCTGTGGTTGAGTGGGGATTAGAAATTGGACTAATATGAGAAAAACAGGAGTCTGTGAAGAGTCATATCTGATGCTGGCAGCATCCTGCTCTGAATGGGGTCGCACAGATCGCATAACCAACAGAGACAGGGCTCAGCATAGGAAAAGGTGGATTAAAAAGAAATGCTAAGTCGAGTTTTTATGTGGAGGGTAGGGTTCTAAATTTAGAAATATTCACGGAGATCTGTAAATATTATTCTCCTCTAGCACCTAAGAACCAGAATTACAGTATCAAAACTTAAGTGAAAAAACTGTGATGTTTTTAGTAAAATGGACCCTGAGAATATATGTAATTTTTCTTGCTTTTGTCTGAATGTTTAGTTGTAGAGATAGTAAACGTGCTAAAATACTAAATAAAAGGGGACACTTTGAAATAACTAATTGTTAACATGTTGTTTAATTATGAGGATTACATCCTTGAAAGTAGAAAAAAACACATTTTCTAACTTCAGATATTCCTCTTTATTATAGTCATATAAGCAATTGTTTACAATTTTCTTTGGTTAAGGCATTAGAACTGGAGAACTGCCAGACAACTTTAGGATGGAACTAATGAACTCTTTGTGAAAAACCTAAATGTATTTTAGTTTAGACTGTCTGATATGGGGCCAGAGGCTAAAGAGTCAGATTCTAATAACCTGCAGTGGGACGTGGCCCAAGCGTCTGGCCCAAGTATCCACGCCAAAGAGAGAAGGGCCCAGAGCAGCGAGATCTTCATTTAGATCTCATCAAAGAGAAGAGTTTTTAAAATTAACTTGCAGTTCCCTTTCTGGTTGGGCAGCAGGGAGATGCCACTGACATGAGTCACAGAGTCTCACTCCACATATTATATGAATTTGTGGAGGACTTTGGAGCTATTCAACATGTCACTCGATCCTAGGCGATCCAGAGATTTAGCGATGTGACCAGGTGCCAAGGACTTGAAATAGAAAAGCCATAGACTGTCTTGGGAGGTGCTTTAACTATGACGAGCAATAGGGACATACCGTCCTTATAGATCCAGCAAGAGGCAAACAGTCTAGTCTCAGGAAAGCTACAGCGCCATAATGGGGCAGTCATCATTAAGCTAATATTCTTTCTGATCCCTGAGGTTTTCCTGGATCACTTCCGTCCTCCTAGGCCACGTCTTGGTCTTGAGGAAAGCTTCAGTGAGATGAAAGAGCATGAAGTTTGGAGTCAAGCAGATCTGAATCCAAAGCTTGTCACCATCACCATTAGCTGTGTGATTTGGGGCAAATTTTTCTTTCTGGGCATTGATATCTTCCTCTGTAAAATACACTCAGAAAACTAACACACAGGGTTAAGGAGAAGCTGAGTTAGCCAACATGTGCCTGAAGCCTGGTGCTTCATGGTACTCAGGAGCTCCTTCCCTGCTCACCCATTGGCGTCCCACTGCTCTCCTGTGGCTGTGAGTGCCCTAGCATTCAACTCCAAGGGCGAGCCAGAAATGGAGGAACTGGCTTTCCTCCTTTGGGGTGGGTCTCATCTCACAGAGATGAAGAATGGCTGATCAGAGGTATCAAGGGACCACTCCAGGATTGGTGCAAGAGCATTTCTCTCCTTTTCAAATTGTTGTCTCTTTCTCCTCATTCGTTTCACTTAGCTTTTAAATATAATCTCTTTATCCTTCTAAAATCATTGTGTTAAAGACTGGGAACATATTTTAAGATATAACGGAGATAAAGACATGGGAAGAACCAGACCTTTCTCGTGTCTCCAAGCCAGGACCTTCCTGGCACTGTATTTGATGCGAAGCAAGGACTGCAGTTGGCGTGTGGGCTATAGTTCACCCCAGGATTTAGATGTGACAGGGGTTGCCTGGAAGGCTGGTGTGGTGAGTCTGTTGGGGGCTCTTCTCAGGAAGGACCAAGAATTCATCTGGAAAGCGTGCATGGCCAGGGTGGAGTGGGGCTAACTTCAAACCATGTAAGGGTCTCTTATACACGATGTGCACTAGCCTGTCCCCAGATCTGTGTCTGAGTCCTAGAGCAATAGGACAGGGCTGAACACAGGAGGAGCTGCCTTGCTAAAGTCTCTACAACCCTGGGCTGCAACGGGCACTCAGTGAGGAGCTCCACAACAAACATAGTGCAGGATGAAGGAGGGGGAGAGGGATGGTCCTCTCTTGGCACGGACAGAAGCCGGGAGGTCCAGCAGCTATTTTTTTTTTTTTTTTTAAGGAAGATTAGCCCTGAGCTAACATCTGCTGCCAATCTTCCTCTTTTTGCTGAGGAAGACTGGCCCTGAGCTAGCATCTCTGCTCATCTTCCTCTCCTTTATATGTGGGATGCCTGCCACAGCATGGCTTGCCAAGCGGTGCCATGCTTGCACCCCGGGATCTGAACTGGCGAACCCTGGGCCACCTAAGCAGAGCATGTGCACTTAACAGCTGCACCACTGGCCGGCCCCTCAGCAGCTTTTATTGCCACAGGAAAGGATGCCTATAGTTTGGTAGCCATTGGGGTGGGGGGGGGGGGGCCTTGGCACTGACTTCTCTGCTGTCCACAGGGACAACTTTTGTCCAGACAACTGGGAACATCTCCCTAGTGGCACAGTCTGCAGTGGCCCGGGCAGGGGCAGTGTCCCTGTGAGCTCGCACAGCACTGGCTCCTTCCTGAGCTTCAGAGCTCTCAGTAGCAGCTCTCAGTAGGGCTAAGAGCAGAGGAAGGGAAAGGAAGGGACAAGCCTCGTGGAGTCACTGAGGAGGACTATGGTCCTGAACACTCCTTGGGACTTTTTGAAAGGGGACAAGTTTGAAGAGAAATTGGGATTCTGAGATGGTGGGTGTAGGCAAAGCTTAAGAACTGTTGTGTGTGAATATTTTTGAGACCTCAGACCTACCTGTTGGCTGGGATGACCTAGGAAACCCAGGTTACATTTATAAATTATTGTGCATTAATTTATATTGAAGAAACCACTGACAAAAGGAGACTGACAGGCAGTTGACTAAAACGGTGGATGTGAATATATAACTGAAGAACTCAGAAAACTGAAAAAAAAAAAAACGAAGACGGGAATGATGTATTTAGTAGAAAAATGCCAGCCAGGCTTCAGAGCTGCAAATCAACTTAGACCTGTGTCTTGAGGCAGAGGGCATCTCTGGAGACAAGGTGGGGTGCAGTTGGGAATAACTGAGTAGATTGGGACCTGTGAAAGTTGCAGAAATAAGTGCCAACTGGGTGTACTGTTTTATGTCACTGGCCAGAGAAACTTAGGGAAGCTCTGGGAATGCTGGGCCTGGAAGTTGAAGCGTGTGTCCGGGTATGTGTGCGTGTGCTTGCACACACGTGCACTTTTGGGCATATCCGTGGTGGAGGATATGGTACTAAAACTGGAAGATAAGATCATTTTCTTATGAAACCAGGGAAAGGAGGATCTGGATCGACAATTCACTTGATGTGCTTGCTTGTATAGAAGCATTCAGAGCTAAAGGTTTCAAAATAAGATAGCTTTTAGTTGGATAAAAATCAGATTTTTGGGGACCTCCTGCCCCGTCTGTGCTTGTCCGTGGACACATAATTGATCCTAGGACAACTGCTTATCCCTCACATCAGGGAGGAAGAGGGGGCCTTACACATTCAACCTTTTGCAGCTTGTTCTGTGGATAGAATGTCTTGAGTTCAATGAAAAGAGGTGACCCCAGCTGCATTTGCATGACTTCAAATATCTAGTCCATTGATTTAGTTAAAATTGAAATAAACTATTAGAATGTTTGACTTTATCCTGATATTCTAAATATTTGACTGATTTGGCAAGATGGCTTGGAGGTATGCAGACAGACATGACCCTTCTAAGATGGGCTATGTGTGCTTCCCTGCGTGGGATATTAGCAGGCAAAGTGAAGAGCCTTGAAACTTAGCCAGAAAAAATGTATGCAGCTAGCTAATCCTAAACAATGGCTGTCCTTCTTATAGATGGTTGGTTGATTGCTTTTTCAAGATAAACCACAAACATGTATCCTTCATATTCCCAAATATCTTAATGTCTCCTCAAAGCATACTGGAGGGAAGCAGAGTGAGGAGAGGGAGTAAGGGAGGGAGAGAAAAGGGAAGGTGAGAGTGTGCATGGAGAAAGGGTCTCGGAAATGGAGTCTGAGCAACCTCAGCCATCAGATAAGCAGTGTTGGGTTATAAATTTCAATTTTACTTATCCCTTCATCTGGATTTTTATTTGCTGCTGAATTTTTATCCACAGCATATTGATAACATTCTCGGTTAGACTGTGGGGCTTTCCCGGACTTCACACCAAGCTCGTAAACTCCCTCTTAAAATGTCTTTCTTTCTTTCTTTTTTTAAATAAATGTGGAAACAAAGCAACACACCTAGATAAACAGAGAAGTACAAATGCCGCAACAGAACAGCCCACAAGCAGGCTGATGAAGCAGTTTTCTCAATGAATACGTTATGTATTAAAACCCAGTACTTAAAGTGAAGAAAATAGATCGAAAGATGATGGTGACACTTTAAGAGTTCACAACCCCCTCTGATAACATAGCAGAATTTAAAAAGCAATTTTAAACATAGGAGGAAAGAAAAATATGCAAGGGATATTTGAAACAGAGTCAAACTTGCAGTTTCTCATGCCAAGAATAATTCGTCGCCCCCCCAAGGCATGTACCCTAAAGCATGCCAATTGAGTGCCGGCAAATGCCAGGGAAGACTTTTGCAAAACTGGCCATTAGTTGGTTCTGAAAGTGTATTCTTGGCATTTCCCTAGGATGCACTTTGAAGTGGGTGGGTACACAGAGCTTTGAGAGGTATGGTTATGGCCGTCTCTCTCACTGTCTGTTGTTCTGCTGTATGTTATGCTACCTAACATCAGCAGAGTGCCTAAAGTTCAAGCCTCCAGAATAGCTTGAAAGAAAACCGTACTAGAAAAATGTTTCCCAATTTACTTCCCAAACAGTAAACTTTAAAGAGAACATCCTTGTACTGAGTTCTCTGATCTCTCATATGATGAGTGAGTAAAGATTTGAACCTCCAGAAGATGTCTTCCTTCCTCCCGCCTTGCTTTTGTCGCTGGTCTCAGCTCACGTTGATCCTGTTTCTCCAGACCTACACGTGGCAGCAGGGAGCGGGTGTCTGGTTGCCAGTGCAGGACCGAAAGGCGGCCCTCGGGGCTGTCGAGCACGGTGAGGGACCCCTGCCAGCTTCCTCTGGGCTTTCACACGTGTCTTTCATTCCAGCAACGAAACTGTTTTTTACTCCAATTGATCTGCAACCCATCCGAAATTATGTCAGTAAGGGTTCCTTGGTCTTTTTATTTGAAACATTTTGAGTTTCTGACATGGGGTGAGAGGAAGGTAAATGCCACCTTCTAGAACCTTTGTCAAATCAGTCCAGCACATCTCTATGCTTTTCATAAGTTAATTGCTAACTTCCAAGGAAAAAATACCATTTCTTACTTTCTGGTCTCTTATCAAACATGCTAAGCACGGCTTGGTTAAGCAGTAACTCTCGCTATGCGAGTAAACAGAATTCTCCCCCCACCTCCTCTTTGCCATACTAATCTAAATGAGTGACACGTGAGGACTGGGAGAAAATAATCAGCAGCTATAATAGCACGCTGGACTGAAAGTGATTCGGTTTCTTTAATACACCTTGAGAGTATTTACATCCACGGAGGACAGAGTGTTTACAAGGGCCCAGCGCTTATTTATCTGAGAACACTTTTATGGAAGTGCAGCTTTATGGGCTCTGGGGACATTCTCCCGCCAGCACATCGACCTTCAGCAGCAGCCGGGTATTACTTGAGTAAAAACTTTAAGGTTGCCCTGAAGTTGGCCCTTCTTTGGACTTTGCAGTGGTTTATAGATGGCTAGCGCCTCAAGAGCCAGAAGTGGTTCTGCGACTCAGTATCGGGGTGAGGTTTGAATGCCGTCCAGGCCTCGGACGCCGAGAGAGTTGAGAAGTCATGGCCACTCCATATCTTTGTCCACACAAGCAGGCGAGGAACCGGGCCACCTAGGTAGCATGACTTGGAAGTTGCCAGAAAAGCAGCCCCCTGACTAAGAAGTAGGCCTCTCTTCTCAAAGACCTACCTCAGAGTCTGAAATTTAGACCAGGAGATTTCTGCATTTTGGTTTGGGCATGGTTTCCAAAGCAGATCCTTTAAAATGCAAAAATTCTACTTAAAAGAGGAACCTATAAACATATCAGCACCCAGACCACATACTATGAATTCAAGAGTCAACTGAACAGACGTCACCTGCAGGGTCCCTAAACTGTGAGGACGTCAGGAAGTGCCACCATCACTCACCCGGCTTCTGATCGGGGCCTCAGTCCTCCTCGCCTCCTCAGACTCCCCTTCCCTGCAGGTCCCCACGAGCGTCCGTGGGGAGAGCCACCACTTCTGTTTTCTGGAGCTCGTATTTCTCATGGTGGCTTTGAGATCACTGTGGCAGTGTGTACGTGCAGGGCTGGATTAAGATCTTTGGGGGCCCTCAAAACTGACAACATTATGGTGGTCTTCCCCTTCCTGACCTGAGAAATTCAAATTCGAATTCCTTCTAAATTGCAAAATAGAGATAAAGAAGGCTTAGCTAAGGCTGATTTTCTCCATGAGGACTAGTGTCTTGCATTTTTTGAAATAGAAAATGTGAAATCCTTTCAGTATCTTTTCTTTTTTTGTTTCTGTTTTGCTAATATCTTTAGGGCGCGTTTACTCTGCCGACTGGGAAACCTGGCCCCTTCTTCACTCCCAGGTTCCAACTGCCATCTGTGAGCCAACAAAACCAGATGTATTTCTTTCCCAGACCTTGTCTCTAGGTGCCACCATATGTCCCATGGGAACCTCCATATTACCAGGTCCAAAACAGAACTCATCATCTTTTCCTTCAAATTTGCTCCTTTTCTGGTTTTCCCTATCTCAAAAAATTCACCCAGTTGTTCAAGTCAGAAATCTGAGAGTCATCCTTAACATTTCTTCTTCGTCATGCCTGTATCCAAAACCTCCCTAATTTTCCTCTGAGTATCTCTCAATTTCATCTGTGGTGACTTTTACCTGCACAGCCACCACCCTGTTGAAGCCAGTCCGCCTGCCTCTACTCTGTTCCTTTTACAGACCCATTCTCCTTGTGGCCTGAGTGATTGTTCTAATCTGGTCGCATCCTCGTCCCTCTGCTTGAACAGCCCAAAGGATATCCCAAGGCTCCTTTATGAGATCTACCAGGCCCCTCAGGATCTGGCTGTGCTTCTGTTCCAGCCCACCTCTGGTCACTTTCCACCTACTGTTCTACACTCCTGTGATAGTAGCGTCTATAAATTCCCATAAACACAGCAATCTGCTACACTTTGGGACTTTGCACGTTCTGTTCCATCTATCCTTTCCACTTTGCATTTGCCTGACCAATTCCTACACATCCTTCAGCCTGTTGGTGGGTGTGTGTTTGGTGTCCTTTGCCAGGTAGAGAAAACAAGGGAGTGGGACCTCAGTGGGTGGCTAATGGAGAAAGTGGTTTGCTATTTTGAATTACTTGGCCTCTTTTTCTAAAGGATTACCTCAGAAAAAATCAATGACAGTTCATTTCTTCACCAGATGTTTATTAAATAGGATGCAAGATGTTGTTCCATACTCTGGGTGAAAGAAGAAGAAAAGTATCAGTTGGCCTCAATCTAGCAGGGAGAGAGGAGACAAGCCACCCTTCACCAACACAAAGCAGGACAAGCTGGTGCCACATCCATGGGACTGGAAAGTGCGAGGTGTCCCGAGTGGAACGCCATTTCCTGCTGTGGTGACTGGAGAAGGCAGCATGTGGCCTGGCTGCTGGCAGTGGTGTCATACAAGCGTTATTCGACACTAACACATCAATGCGCCTGTCGTCTTCTACGGGGCTTAGAAAGCTAAGGACGGCAGGTGCTCCATTGGTGTTTGCTGGTCTGGTTTTGCATGTCCGTCTCAGGTACAGCATGCGGTCATCACACCTGAATAGGGGCATTGTGTTCATTGCCTAGCCTACTACCGGGTATCTGGTTAGTACAATCATGATTAAAAACAACTTATACATTATTTGCTTCACTTCTAAAATGCTTAGTAATCTTCATTATAAGTCCAGGGTTCTTAACCTGGCGCTCCCAGACGTACCTAATCTTTGGACCCAGATATTGGATGCAAAAATTTGCATGTATGTGTAAATATTTATTTTTCTGCCTACAACTTCCATGAGATTCTTCAGGGGAAATGTGGCAATTTTATTGTTGGAAGACATATATTTTATAAAAAGATAAAGCTGACCTTGTTCATTTCTTACATAAAATCAACATATTCTTCTTTTTTAATAATAAGTATTAACAGTGCAATGATTTACATGTTGTAGCTTTTTTAGTGTTGTAATTTGTAATAGCCAATGGGTCGAGAATATACTATCATGGCTCATAATATGAGGAAAGTTCAAGCGTTTAAGAAAAAATTTGAAAGTAAGTTAGGTACCATCTAAAGTGAATGATCAAGGCACACCAAACGCCTTAACTCGAAACCCTTCCTGTGCCAGACACAGAAAATCAACGATGGGCCGACCAGACTCTAGTCATTGGATTCTAGTGACTGAACAAATACTTGGGGCAAGGTTTGAGATCCTGTGAGTGGCCGTGCAGCTGGCAGTGGCGTGTGTCTTATTTAGGAAAGATGGCAGAATGAGGTAATTAATCCGGCAGCCAGTTTGAATGGGAAGTTGTGTAGGGTTGGGTGCTGTTTTAGTTTGGTTCCTCCCGAAGCAGATTCTGAGGAAAGGATTCCAGTGTAAGTAATTTATTTGGGAGGTGATCCTGGGAAATCCAGGAGGGGGAGTGAGACAGGGAAGTAAAGAGAGTCAATAAACAGAGCGTCCTCAAGCAAGCCTGGGCATCTGGGTCTTATCCCTGACGGGGACTCTGGGGGCCACTGTGGATCGTGTGCCTCCAGGTGACACAGCCCTGGGGGCAGGAAAGCAGGGCGTGTCCCCCCCACCTCCTCTCTGTCCCTGGCTGAGAACAGCTTCAGGGAGAAAAGGCTAATCCCCCAGCACACTCGCCAGCCTGACGAGGGAGAGGAGCGGATCTGGGTGGGAGGACGCCCCCAGGGAAAGAGTTGCAGGGGTTGGTAGTTGGGAGGTTGGGCCAGCCTGTAGGAAAATGGTAAGTGCTGAGGATACAGCGCAGGGGCACCCGTAGTTTCTGCTACAGACACCTTCCACTATGCTGGCCAGGCTACGGGACAGTGCTCAGGGCCGGCAGACCCCCTGACGGTCTCCACTGTCGACCCCCTTCGCACACTGTAAGAGGTGTGGGTTATCACCCAAAGAGACATAAACAGATGCCACCCCGCCTTCTGGAGCAGTCATTTCCTGAAGTTGTAGGAAGTGCTTCCCGTGGGTGTGGTACCTGAAGAGGTTACGATGTTAATACTGGTTTGATATTAGAAATGATTAAGGAAAGAAGTGTACTTTTTCCTCTGCTTTGAAGTGCTTTAGACTAGCAGTTGGCTTATCAAAGTGTTAGGAGCTATGGTAATATATCACACAGATAGACATTTCCCTCCCTGCCTCCCTCTCTTCCTTCTTTCTGTCATTCGTTCTTTTTCTTTACAAGAATTTTCACTCAGAAGACCCTCTCTTCGTTAAATGTACTATTTTCCTCATCCTGTCCTTTATGTTCTGAACCTTTGAGGACAGGAACTTTATTTTATTGATCTTTGTATTACTGACGCTAAGCAGAGTGCCTGGCATATGACAGGTCCTCAGTAAATGTTTGTTGAATGAATCTTTGATGTACTGAAATAAAGTGGTGCAGGGGACTGTCTGGGGTTCTTGGTGGTGGCCAGAGCAACTCCCTCTGTGAGGCAGCCTCCTCCTGCACCTTGTGGCTACTCGACTGTGAATGCCACATGTGTGGGACCCTCCTCTCTGCTGCAAAGGGGGACAGATTTCCAGAGTACAGAGGAAGCTGATGTTTCTTGGGGTCCAACAGGTAAAACAGTCTTTCAAATTGAAAACTTTTCTTCTGAGAATTGGCAGAAAACACTGGTAAGTACAAAACTGGTAAGTTATTCTATAGTTGCTGTTGTTTTTTTCTTTTGTATCTTATTTTATTTTTTTAATTGCTGTAACATTGGATTATAACATTATATAGCTTTTGGATGTACATCGTAATGTATTTCGAATTCTGTGTGGATTACATCGTGTTCACCATCCAAAAACTGATTATAGTTCATCCCCTCACATGTGAGCCTAATACCCCCTTTTGCCCTCCCCCCTCCCCCCTTCCCCTATGGTAACCACCAATCCAATCTCCATTGCTATGTGTTTGTTTGTCATTGCTTTTATCTTCTACTTATGAGTGAGATCATACGGTATTTGACTTTCTCCCTCTGACTAATTTCACTCAGCATAATACCCTCAAGGTCCATCCATGTTGTCACAAATGGCCAGATTTCATCATTTCATATGGCTGAGTAGTATCCCATTGTGTATAAATACCACATCTTCTTTACCCATTTGTCCCTTGATGGGCACCTAGGTTGCCTCCAAGTCTTGGCTCTTGTGTATAACGCTGCAATGAACATAGGGGTGCAGGCATCTTTATGCCTTTGCATTTTCAAGTTCTTTGGGTAAATACCCAGCAGTGGGATAGCTGGATCATACGGCAGTTCTATTCTTAATTTTCTGAGGATACTCCATCCTGCTTTCCATAGTGGCTGCACCAGTTTGCACTCCCACCAGCAGTGTACAAGTGTTCCCTTCTCTCCACATCCTCTCCAACACCTGTTGTTTCCTGTCTTGTTAATTATAGCCATTCTGACCGGAGTGAGGTGATACCTCATTGTAGTTTTGATTTGCATTTCCCTGACAGCTAATGATGTTGAGCAGAAATAGAACAAAGAATCCTAAAATTTATATGGAAAAACAAAAGACCCCTAATAACCAAAGGATTCCTGAGAAAAAAGAACAAAGCTGGAGGTATAACACTCCCTGATTTCAAAATATACTACAAAGCTATAGTAACCAAAACAGCATGATATTGGCACAAAAACAGACACAGAGATCAACGGAACAGAATTGAGAGCCCAGAAATAAACCCACACATTTTTGGACAGCTAATATTCGACAAGGGAGCCAAGAGTATACGATGGAGAAAGGAGAGTCTCTTTAATAAATGGTGTTGGTAAAACTGGACAGCCACATGCAAAAGAATGAAAGTAGACCATTCCCTTACACCATGGACAAAAATCAACTCAAAATGGATTAAAGACTTGAATGTAAGACCTGAAACCATGAAACTTCTAGAAGAAAACATAGGCAGTACGCTCTTTGACATCGGTCTGAGCAGCATATTTTCAAGTACCATGTCTGACTGGGCAAGGGAAACAAAAGAAAAAATGAACAAATGAGACTACATCAAACTAAAAAGCCTCTGCACAGCAAAGGAAGCCATTGACAAAACGAAAAGACAACCTAACAATTGGGAGAAGATATTTGCAAACCATATAACAGATAAGGGGTTAATATCCAAAATATACAAAGAACTCATACAGCTCAACAACAAAGAAACCAACAACCCAATTAAAAAATGGGCAAAAGATCTGAACAGAGATTTCTCCAAACAAGATATATGGTTGGCCAACAGGCATATAGTTGCTGTTTAAAGAAATTTCATCTCTTTCCAATTGTTTAAGTTCAGCTGCGGAACATCTTACTGACTTTGTAATTAGACGCCATTTTCCTACTACCATCCTGGAACCCCCAGCAGGGTCGCCTGGTAGGCTCCCAGCTGCTGTGAACAGGACCAGTACTTTTCTCTTCCCATTGTCTGTCAACTCATGATTATTATTATCTTCTGAGTCTCTGACAAAAATAATATATGTACCTTGTAGAGAATTTAGGACCAAAAGATATGAGAATAGGAAAATAACGTCATCATTCAGTGAAAAAGTTTATTAACATATTGGTAGAAAATCTTTTACGGGTCTAAAACAGATACCATTTGATCTTATAACAACTGAGAATGCTTATTTCGGTTTCCGTTTCCTTCCCGGGCAGCATGTCTGAGAGGGGCTCTGTCTAGAGCCACTGCCCGCCAAAGCCTCTCTCCAGTTTCATTTACTGTCCTAAATGGGGAGAAGATTTCAGAAATTAAAGTGGCAGGAGATACAATTAGTTAAGCAAAATTTATACAATACTTAAAAAATTCACTGTGTAGAATAAATATTTTCTTTCTTTTCTGCCACCTAGCTGCTCAGAGGTGGACTGACGGCACCTCTTCAGCGGCAGAGCAGGCACGCAACAGGAGTGTGCTCCCCCCGGGAGCTTGTGCTGATTTCGTTTACTTCCCCCGAATTATTTTTACCGGAGTATGCTAAAATAACATGTCAGTGAGCATTTAGGTTTCTGCGGTGAGCTGCAGCCAATGAAAGCACGAGCCAGAATGCAGCTGCATTTGCAGGCTGACATAGAAAGGATTGGAAAGAATCTGTGAGTGGTTTGAAAGAGGGAACATGCACTCAAACAGCAGGCTTAGTCCATCTGCAGGGGACAGTGCTTTGAGCCACCTGAGCCACACGGCTGTCTGGTGGATTCCGTGATTACACGAACACTTACTACATGAAAGCTGCAACTGCCCTTGTTGGGTTACGGTGTCCTTGCCAAAAAGTGGAAGGACAGGAAGAAACAATTTGGGTTCGTTTACTTTTGTTGACAAATGTAGAGGCTAAATGAACTGTCAGAGAGGTGGCCAATTGCAGCTCGACTGCAGGCATTTATGCCAGGGACACGGGGCAGTTCAGAACAACGTGGGTTTCAGAACAGCAGCGACCACCACGACCTCAACCACAACCATCAGAACAACTTCTATTTGAAAATAAAAATAGGGAAAGTATCAATAACATTTCCCTGGACTTGCTAAAACATAACTTAGATATCATTTGAACAGTTAGAAACTCCTTCCGCAAAGCTCCCTCCTGGAGGAAGGAATGAGTGCGTCGCCGCAAGAAGCTGCTGATGTTTGCGCACACCGTATGTTTAGATCTTCGTTTCTAAATATTATGCCCCACTAAAACAAAACAACACTCCTTAGAGAATCAGCTGATCTCAGAGCTGGGAGGAGAAAGTACAAGAGAGTCCGGGACATCTCATTATGTCAGAAAGTAAGGAAGTGCTCACAAAATGATAGGGACACCTCAAAAGGGCCCAGGGGCAGGGCTGAGGAGCCCCCACTGGCTAAAGGAGGGACAATGTGAGCATTGAAATGAATGACGACAGTAATGGGTTGTGATTCTTTGAACTGTATAAGAATCCCAAAGTCCATAGTGATAATAAATAGAGCAAAAAGGAAAGTTCTTCCTTAAAATAGAATGCCATTGAGGCTGGCCCCCTTGGCCGAGTTGTTAAGTCTGTAATCTGCTTTAGCCCAGAGTTTCGCCAATTTGAATCCTGGGTGTGGACCTAACACCTCTCATCAGGCCATGCCGAGGCGCTGTCCCACAGAACACAACTAGAATGACCTGCAACTAGAATGTACAACCATGTACTGGGGGGCTTTGGGGAGAAGAAGGAAAAAAAAAAGATTGGCAACAGATGTTAGCTCAGATGCCAATCAAAAAAAAAAAAACGAAAATAGAATGCCATCTGATAAATGTGGAAAGAATAGAGTTAGAAAATCACCATTTTGTAACCATCAGAGTAAAGATTGATTCAGGCCAGAATTGTCAATAGATGCTAAAACTGTTGGATGAAAGTTTGGAGAGGAACAGGATGTTTACATTGTCTCAAAGTCTTCCCCACAGGCTACTTACCAATTACGAAGGTAAAAACGGTAAAAACTTTATGGTAAAGAAACCTGGGGGACCCCATATTAACCACGCAATCAAAGTTTACGTCATCCATTGTGGGACAAACCACGTCATGCAGCTCCTGCTGTGATACACTTAAAGCATCTTTTACCTAGCATTTTTGCCCCAAATGTGCAACATGAATCTAATTCTAATTGAGGGACAACTGGCCTGAAATCTTCAAAAGTGCAATGTCAGGAAAGGCCGGGAAAGGTGGAGGAACTGTTCCAGATTAAGGGAGATTAAAGAGACGTGACAACTGAATGCAATGCATGATCCTGGATTGAATTCTGGATCAGGGGAAAATCGATGTAAAACACATTATTGGGACTACTGGTGAAATCTGAATATGGACAGTAGATTAGACAATCCTATCAACTCAAAGTTAATTTTTCTGAATCTTTTGTTTATTGTAATGGAAGAGAATGTTCTCTTCCTTGGAAAATGCACAATGAAGGATTTTGGGGTGAAGAGGCAGGAGATTGTCAGACAAGTCTCAATAAGCTCAGAAAAAATATAACCATATATTGTATTGTATATAATATATAAAATATATTAAAATGTGATATATATAGAGAGAATGACAAAGCAAATGTGGCAAAGTGTTAAAATTGTGAATCTGAATAAAGGGTGTATGGGAGTTCTTTTGCACTATTTTTGCAAGTCTTGTGAGATTAATTCAAAATGAAAAGTGAAAAGAAGAAGTCACTACTGTTGCCACAGTCAGGGGTGGACGTAAGTGAGAAAGTCAGATTCACGCCTCCATCCACTTCCTCTGTTCTGTGGGGCCGCACGTGTTGTCCCTAGCCTGCCCGCTGCTGCCGGGCTCCACTTTCCTCCTGTGGCCAGGCTCAGACTCCTGGCAGGTGGTGGCAGCCACCACGCCCTGCTGCCTGGGCAGACCAGCCATCTATTGTCCCCTTGTCCTGGCATGTCTCCCTTTATTTTGGTTCTTTCTACTGCAGTTGCTTTGGTGGCCCCTTCCTCCTACCTAGCCAGTGACCCTGCTTCTTCGGACGCCAGGTGAGAACCTCAGGGCCTGCTGGCCCTCCTGCCCCACTTGCTTTTGGCCCTGTTGTTTCCCACCAGTGGCTTGTCACCTTTGTCCCTGTGCTGGGGCGTCTGGGATTGGCTGTGCCGTATTGCGTAGCTGGTCCAGCTCTCAGGCTGTGCGCCATCTCTTCCTGATCCCTGCTTGAGGGGCCAGGAAAATACACGTATTTCCCCGGGGAAAGACTGCCATTTAGGTGGGACAGGGTGGGCTTCTTCAGGAATCACTGGACCATCTTAGTGTGATTTTCCTCTTCCTCAAACTTAGGTCCTCAAAAAATGTCCTTTACGTTGAGCTACATGGCAGGGCTTAAGAACTGCAAAGGCCCCGGGGTCCGGCAGAGAGTTTGCTTTGCTTTCTTGCTTTCACCTCCTCCCTTCGTCCCTTCCATAGGCCCGATTGTAGACCTTGACAGTGATGTATCGCTCTATCCTTAGCTGGATAGGAGACCAAGGAGGTTGACGAAACATCGAAAGATTACCATGTGTTGGTAATGATACCTCTTTCACATTAAGGGAGTTTGATCATCTTGGCATTAAGACAACTTATGAAAATACTATAACTAAGCAAGACCTGGAAAATGCCGTTTTGGTTTATGCATCTAATGGGCTATGGCTCGGGCTAGGATTTCCTTGTCCTTTTGTTTTTTTAAAAAAACTTGTGCTGGGAAGGGGAATTTGTGGGAGCTTGTAGAGCTTTTAAGACTTGGTTCAACTGTGTAAGTATTGTCTCAGTTACTCTTTCCTCTAAGGCCAAAGAGTCCAGACTGGATGGTTGTGCAGTGCCCCCTACGATTTCCGTTCACGCCACGGGCTGCGAGCAGCATTACCAGATCCTCCTGCTTCCAGATGCCTGGGTTTGCTATTTTGGAGCTACATCAGCAAACTGGCAGTAGTGACCCACTTGTGGAAGAGGCTTCCCCCGGTCCTGCTGGAAATGAAGCCCTGTTGTGCTCCGTCAGGCCATGGGGAGCCGCGGAGGCATCAGAGTCCTCTCTGGGTTCCTCACACCTCCCACTGCCCCCTTTTTATTTGGAAAACTAGCAAGTAAGTAGTCGTTTTTCAGGAGATAAGAGTTCTACTTCTTTTGTCCTTAACCAAAATAGGGATCGGTTCCTGAAAATTACATTGGTATTTGCAAATGCCTAGCTCATGAAAACAATGTTTTGGTTAAGAAAATGGGACAAACAGCTCTTTAAAGCAAACTCAACCACTGTAAACTACTCAGCTTTGATGATTTCTTCCTTCTCCATGTAGCCTTGATCCTGGTCAGTTGAGACACGGGATTTAGAGCAGGAATGAGTGTTCAGAGGGCAGACACTACGTCATACGTGTTCCGAGCTTGCCGCTTTCTGTTTTAAGATATAAATCATATAAGATTTGTATTAAATAAATTCAAAAGTTTATGTATATGATTAGTTTCTTTATGGAATTGTTTTATAGAATATGTTTGTAGAATATATTTTTGCTATATTTTGATTTTTTAATTATCTTTTAAAAGTTAATTTAAACAGGAAAATAATGCATGTACCGGTTTAAAAAATTAAAACAAAGCATGTTAGGACCTATAGTGAGAAGCAGTGGTCCCTGGGCCCAGACTTCCTCATCCCTAGTCCCTTTTCTCGGGGAAAACTACTTTCATTTCTTAGTTGTTTCTTCTGCTAGTTACTGCCAATCCCTAAATATTGTCTTTATATTCTTATTTCTTTGTTCTGGTGGGACAGATGAGGATTTCCTCGATCCACACATCCTTATCACCTGCCCTCCCAATATCTCGATATAGTCAGACCACATTTTGAGTACCTTCAATTGCTGGATTACTTCGTAACTTTAAGAAGTGTAAGTAGACCTTGATTTCTTGTTGTCTTATAAGTATCAAGAGTATGTCAGCTTCCAATTTTGCACTCAGCCTAGTGGAAAATGAAAATGCAGGGCCTCTTATTTAAATGTTATTATGAGGGGCTGGTGCAGTGGTTAGTTCACGTGCCCTGTTTTAGTGGCCTGGGATTCGCAGGATTGGATCCCGGGTGTGGATCTAGACACTGCTCATCACGCCATGCTGTGGCAGCATCCCACATACAAAAAATAGAGGAAGACTGGCACAGATGTTAGCTCAGGGACAATCTTCCTCAAGCAAAAAGAGGAAGATTGGCAAAAGATGTTAGCTCGGGGCCAAACTTCCTCATCGAAAAAAAAGTTATTATGAATATCAAGATGATGACAAAAGAACATTAAACCAAGCCTGTGACCCTTCTCGGTGTGGGCTCTGTGGGACTGCGCAGGGTGCACATCCTGGAGCTGCCCCTCTTTGCACCCATCTCATCCTTCGGCTCTCTTTCTTCTCTTTCGTCTCTTAGCTTCTGTCATTTCTTTCTTACTTTTAAAATATCAAGATTAATGATTTAAATTTTGTTCTGTAACCATAAATGTCTCATTCATTCATTTTCTATAAGTTAAGTATCTAAGTTGAAAATGAATATATAGTTCATCATTATGAGTATACAAATATTGTTCACTGCAGAAGCAAGTGAAGCCCTACATTTTCTTCTTTGTACATCTTTTTGATTTTCCTGGAGTTTCTTATTGCTTTTACTTTCATCTTGTCCTTTTGTTTTTATCACATTTTCAGTTACAACCAACTCTACCCAATCTATCTAATCATCTGCTCAATCTAATTTTCCCCAGAGGCCTCCCCCAACCCCAGTGAAGGGTCCTTCCTCCTCCTCTCCCAGCCTGGACTTGATTCTCCCCAGGCCTGCTGCCTGCTTGCTAACCTTGGACTTTTCTTTATTGCTTCCCCGGTTTGGTGTCACTGCTTCCTTGATCCTGAGATTTTATTCGTCTTGGTTTATCCTTTGTATGCATCTTCTTAAATAACTTTTTGATATAGTGAATCTGGGAAGAAATTTCTGAGTCTTTCCATTTCTGAAGATATCTATATTTTATTCTCACTCTTGATTTGTAGTTATGAATAGAATTCTAGGTTGAAGGCAATTTTCTCTCAGAATTTTGAGAATATTGCTCATTGTCCCTGGCACCCACTGTTATTAATGAGAAGGCCACCTTGGTGCCTTTTATTTTACACTATGCCTGATTTTTCTCCCTGAAGACAGTTTCATTCTTCATTCTTGATGCTCTGAATTTCACAATGTTGCACCCAGGTGTGGGTCCTTGCTCACTTATTATTCTAGGTATGTGGGAGCATTTTAAATCTAGAGGCTGCTATCTTTTAATCTTTCAAAAATTGTTTTGAATATATTGTTTGATAATTTTCCTCCCTTGGATTTTCCCTGTTCTCTTTTTGAAACTCTTATTAATTGGATCCTGGACTAACTCTATATGCCTATTATCTATTACCTCAACTTCATCTCTCTTTTAGTTCTTGTTTTTGGGAGGTTTTCTCAATTTATCTTCCACTGTTTCTATTACTTTGCCATGCTTTTTAATCTCTAAAAATTTCATTTTTCTCTAATTTTTCTACTCACAGTATTCTGTTCTTGCTTAATGAATACAATAACCTCTCTAAAAGTACACAAATTGGAGTATTCAAATTATTCCTGAATACTCTGTAGCATTTTTAAAAAATTTATTTACCCTGGTCTTTTTCTTTCCCCCATAGTGGAGGCTTATATGTTGGTGATCCTTGACTGACCTTTTAATTTTAAGGCAAGGCACTAAAGCCTGATGGTAAGGTCTACAGACGTGAATGGGCTTTGTGAATTGGTAGAGTTTGCTTTACGGTGAGAGATGCTGACAGGATGTTTTTGCTGGGGGCCTTCTATGTACGAGAATGTGTAGTTTTTTCTTCATAGTGGTCAGATGATTTAGCGTGAAGTTCTAGATTTTTTTGTCTGGAGGTATTTTCCAGGTTGGAAATTAAAGTATGTGGAATTGATTCCTTCGCTTTTTTTTTTTCTCCCCTTGCTGATGAAGATTTGCCCTGAGCTAACATCTGTTGTCAATCTTCCTCTATTTTGTATGTGAGCTGCTGGCACAGCATGGCCACTGATAGATGAGTGGTATAGGTCCATGCCTGGGAACTGAACCTGGGCTGCTGAAGCAGAGCGCACCAAACTTAACCACTAGGCCACCGGGGGTGGCCTGCTTTCAATTATTCCCTCATTTTCTTCTGCTGCTTCCCTGGCTTGGTTGTACTGTTTCCTGGGCATGTCCTTCCTGGTCCTGATCTTTCCAGGTGCTGAGCCTCTGGAGTCCTCCCTGGAGCACTGCACCCCCGAGCGTGATCGCTCCACGTGCTCACTCTAATTTGTGATCCCTCTTTGCTGTTCCATTAGCCCCATCATCTCTGCAGCTTCTCACTCCTGGAAGTTTGCTGAACTCTCTTCTCCCTCCCTCTCCTTTTCTGCATCATCTTTGGTTTATAATTCCTTCATTTCTTTACCGTCATTTAGGTGAAGTCTTGAAGGAGGAGGCAGCCAACTATTATGTTTTTGAGGACGTCCTTAATCTTTCTTTAAACTGCTCCTGGCATCTGAATGTGTGAAGATGGTGTTGTCTAATATGTACCAACTGCTTTCATGCAAGTACTATTTCTTTCTCATCACACTCTTGCTCAGTATAATTGGAAAAAATCAATATAAAATTATACAGGAAAAACATAGTTTATATCATATCTATCCATGTATCTATCTATCTGTCTATTGTTATATAAGAAAACCACTTCGGCTGGATGTGGAGAGGGGAAATGGTTTAAATGGACCATTTAACCATTTTGTATGTGAGCTGCTGGCACAGCATGGCCACTGATAGATGAGTGGTATAGGTCCATAATGGTTTTAATGGACCATAACAGAGCCTGTTAATGGAGTTTCAGAGAAAAGGTGAATTCCACTGTTGGAATGGATAGGAGGAGTTTTTCTTCTTCTTCTTTATCAGCAGAGACTTAAAAATTTTTTAAAATTTAAAAAAGTAGCTTTAGGCTAGTAGATATTCTCCAAGTCACGAGGCCTCCTATCATTTTATTTTAAAACCTATTTATGAGCTAATTGAGATATACGTTCATTCAAGCATATAAGTAGATTACTTAGTAAAGTACATATTTTTTCCATCCACAGTTTGGGGTGAATACTGCAAAAGTAAAGTGAAATAAGGGACTGAGCTGAACTGCCAGCACGTGCTTACCGTGTTCCTTCCTTTATGACTGGCTGCTGTTCACTGCTGACCGACACCTGCCGAACCACAGCGCCTTCTTCTCACGGGAGAGTCTTCTGATGTGTGAGTTCAGACATCAGCCCAGAAGGCATCTCTGAACTCTCAGAGACTGTTAACACCTCGCATACATTTCATTTTTTTTTTTTTTAAGATTGGCACCTGAGCTAAACATCTGTTGCCAATCTTCTTCTTTTTTTTCCTCTCCCCAAAGCCCCCCAGTGCACAGTTGTAGATTCTAGCTGTGAGTGCCTCTGGCTGTGCTATGTGGGACGTCACCTCAGCATGGCCTGACGAGTGGTGCCACGTCCACGCCCAGGATCCGACCCAGCAAAACGCTGGGCCACTGAAACCGAGCGTGCGAACTTAACCACTGGGCCACAGGGCCGGCCCCTACATTTCCGTCTGTTGTGTCTCAGTAATCTTCACGCAGAGATTTTTACTTCCAAGGAGAGCAAAGTGCCCTGCAGCTCTTAAAGACCTCTCTCTGCCTCTCTTCTGATTGCCCAGCAGATAGTGGAGATTGGCAAATATCTTTTAGCATTTAGTACATGTGTTGGGACATTAGCACACTAGCCTCATTGTGAGACTTTGAGGGAAATGGCTGTGAAATTTGGAAAAGTGCGAATCATAATAATGTTTGTGGGCACTTGATCTGAATATTGCAGATGGAGAATAAATAAGTCTATTGAATACTGAATGGGAGAAAATGAAATTGTCAGAGGAATTTAATTTGGCTAATTAAGAAAGCTGTTGAATAGTACTGTGGTTTATTTATTTATTTTTAGTAACTTTTAAACCAGACATAGAGCACTCACCAGGTGTCAGGCAGTATACAAACATCTCATTGAACCCTCATCATTTGACACAGGTATTATCATCTACATTTTACAAATAGGGAAACTGAGGCTCAGAGAGCTATAGAACGAACTTTCTGTGATTAACACAAGGCAGAGCTGCCATCTGAGTCTGTGGCACTTGAAAGCCCAGGGTCTTTTCACGACATCTTGCCTGCCTCACTCTCTGTCTCCTTCTCCAAGCTTCGCGTGATTTGCTCTTTTGCCTGGGATGCCCTCTTTACTCCCTGAAATTCAAATTCTCTTTTAAGTGCTAACATAGGTACTGGCCAGCACAATGTCTGTGTCCATAGTGGAATCTTGATTAATGTTAGTTTCCTACCCTTTATTTTCCATGAGAACTTCCTGGCTCCCAACTTGGCATTAACCTTTCTCTTTTTTCTTTTTGCAGGGGAAGATTTTGCCCTAAGCTGGCATCTGTTGCCAATCTTCCTCCCCCTTCTTTTCTTCTTTTTCCCCCCAAAGGCCCAGTACATCGTTGTGTATAGTTGGAAGTTCTTCTGTGTGAGCTGCTGCCACAGCATGGCTACTGACAGACGGGTGGTGTGGGTCTGCGCCCGGGAACTGAACTCTGGCCACCAAAGTGGAGTGCGCTGAACTTTCACTGCTAGGCCATCGGGGCTGGCCCAACCTTTCTCTTTAGAGTTTCTGTTCTACTTTGTTTATATCTGCTCGTCGTTCACCACCGTTCACATGCAGGTCTGCGTCCTCCACTAGAGTGCAAGCTGTCTGAGGTTGGCAGACGTGGCTGCCTCTGTCTCCGTTTACTCCCCACGGGCTGACGTAGTGTCTTCTACATATTTGATTTGACCGTGTGATTTTGAGGTGACTCAAAGGAGCAGGGCTGGACCATCCTAAGTGTGGGGTTGATTTTCATGACAATGTAGGATCACTTCTGCTTGTTTTTTAAAAAAATCACTCAGTTTTCTGGGAAAGATAGAAAACTCCATAAAAGCTGCAAGATTGCTCAGAGAAAGAAAATGATGTTTCTAGATTATAAGTATTTGAAGGCAGGCACCGTGTGCTGTTCACCTTAAGCGTCCCACTCAGCAGCTGCAGCGCCTGTGCGTGCAGTTTGGATGGTTTGAGAGCGTGTTGACAGTAAGGCAAGGGCGAAGTTGTGCTCCAGAGCAGGGCTGAGCGGCGTGGTGGGGACCCACCTGGAAGGAGTTCGTGCTGCTGACCCCACCACAGGCTGCCTTCCTGATAGGCTGGGCTCCCTCAGAGACCTGAACTACGGGTCTTTTTCTTTTTTTAATCATGTTTGAGTGAATTCTCTCCAGTCTTTCATTTTTGCTTCCTGCAGTGATTTGCATCCTTCCCTTTTGTTATAATTGCCAAGGAGTCAAAGACTGTGTGAATGTGTATGAAACAAAATTGTATTGTATGAATATTCCTATCTGAGGGTTTTTTTTTCTGTGATGCTGTGAGAAACCTCTTTTTGTTTTACGTTTCAAGTCTTTAAAGGGATTTTTTTCAACTAATTTGAGATAATAAAGGCATTCTTAGAGTAATGCACTTATTCTTTTTAGGAATATATATATTTCAGTAGCTTCTATTTAAATTTGCCTAAACTGAATGAAATTTCCCACACAATGGTTTTTAAAGACTTAATGCATTTGCATGCCTCTTCACAGTTCGGTTCCCTACCCACTCATTTTCTAAAATACCCTACGACTCAGCCTTGACCTCAATCACAAAACGGTTCCTCAAGCACCCTCTGGTTTTATGCATTATGATAAAAATTAAAGAGACTGAAAAATTAGAGGTCAAAACATCGTCATGGAAAATATAAAGTTGCTTGGCTTGAAGGTCATCTTCTTTTTGACTGAAAGTGAAACAGGCAATGGAAAATGGAAGGTTAAAATCCATGTTTCCCTTTGATAATGCTTTGCTTGGCCAATTGAAATAAATACCCATTAAATGTAGGCAATACGTCTTGTTGACCTCCTAGACTCTAAGAAATTTATTGACACCATCGACTTCCCATCGTTGCTTCCTTTATAAAGGAAGCACATGCACTTACTATGAAATATCTTCTCCCTTCCGCTCTTCACCTGCATTTGCTTCTTTCTCTGTCTCCAGGTACACTCCCACTCCCAGGGATCTCCCTTCCTTCTTAGGTCATTTTCTTTTTAAAGAAAATGGCTCTTTCCTAATGTGATGGTTAATTCTTTGTGTCAACTTGCTTAGACTTTGGTGCCCAGTTGCTTGGCCAAAAAACTAGTCCAGATATTGCTGTGAAGGTATTTTGTAGATGAGATTAACATCTACAATTAGTTGACTTTAAGTAAAGGAAATTATCCTTGATAATGTGGGTGGGCTTTATCCAATTGGTTGAAAGCCTTAAGAGCAAAATCTGTGGTTTGCTGCAGAAGAAGGAATGCTGCCTCAAGACTGCAGCACTGACTCTTGCCTGAGTTTCTGGCTGCTGGGCTGCCCTATGAATCTCCAACTTGCCCCATAATCGAGTTTTGGCAGAGCCAGTTCTTTAAACGAAATCTCTCTCTTCCTCTCTCCCTGTCTCTATCTCTATCTATATCCATATCTATAATCTCCTATATGTTCTGTTTCTCTAGAGAACCCTAACTGATACACCATATTTCCAATGCCTTTACACGGAGCCACGCATTTTGATAATGTAGCAAGAAAGTGTTCCTCATTAGTTTTGGTTATACTGATTATTGAAGAATAATTTTTAAAACTTTTAGTCACCAGTGTATCCACTGCCCAAGCTGATCAGATAACTTCTCCCACCGGTTGCTTCCCTGTTCACGTCGCCATGCCCGGCTCTCTTATTCCTCAGTGATGGTTCTGAGGCCTACCACGTGCGTGATACTCTCAATTTACTGTTCACTTTTTCTTGGCTCTGTTACGGAGACGAGAAAACAGGTGATCCTACAATTAGGGGATGAGGAAGGGGACTCATAAGAACCATTGCTACTTTCTTGTTGCTTCTACTTTTTGCCTGAAGGTTGTTTGTTGAACTAAATGATTTTGCAGAGCGATGATTTGAAAAGCATGGGGACATGCTCTCCAGGAGTCCTTCCTTTTGAATGAATATGTTTTAATAAAATAGGAACCTTGCAGAATTTATAAGGCAGAACATATATTATTATTCATCAGATTGGCAGTCATGAGTGGAATATATCATGAGAGGTAGTTTTTGCTCATTATCAAGGGCTATGATGCAGCTAAACTTGATGAGGGGCACTCTGTACAAACATACAAAAGGGATCAGAAGAGAACCAAGTGACTAGAACTGTGAGTGTGACGTTGGGGTTCAGAGGTGACGTGAAGGATGGTCAAATGGAGACTCCAGATTCAAAAGGGGCTTCCTGGGAGGAGCCTGCCTCTCAGGGCCTGGCTACTCTCCCTGGGAGAGATGAAGGCAGAGCCTGAGAGTTCTTCCCATCTGAGCAACCTCTCTCCCGATGGGAACACAGGCTCATCAGTGTTTCCACTGAACATCAAAGGAGATTTGTGGGAAAATAGCTATACTTTTAAAGTAAAGTTAATGAAAAATAGGATTTTATTTCAAGAAACTTTCTTGTCAGCTTCTCTGGCATACACCTAGTCTATAAAGTAAGAGATGCTTTTAGCACAGGCCAAGAATTCTAGGCTTATTGTTTATACTTTACTGTCATGTCACCTTTTAGTTATCTTCTTGGCCTGCTGTGTATACTTTTGAGCTCTGAACTTCACCATTTTTTTCTCTAAACTCTTTCACTTGCTTACATTTCCTGGCAATTGTGTGACTGAGTCGTTTGGAATTCCTGTCTGGAGAATGGGAGGTGAGTTCATGTCTTCACTTCATTTGGTCCTGAAGCTCTTCCAACTTCTGTTAGGTTGAACGAGCGTGGACTTGGCTGATACCGTTTAGTAAACGGAATACCTCTCTGGCCCAGTAGGAGTTTCGGAGTCAGATGGCCTTGTCTTTGAATCCCAGCCCCACCTCTTACTAGCTTTGTGACCTTAGACAAACCAATTGCTCAGCTCCTCAGTTTTCTTACTTGTGAAACAGGACAAGTAATGTCTATAGCAAAGATTGAAGAGGAGAACAGCCCTAAAAGAGTAGATGTTTAATTATTGGGCATTGTTATTATCAAAAACCATTTGTTCTCCAGTCAAGAAAAACAAATCCATACTATATCTGTTCGAAAGAATTTTTACCTTTTCCTCCTTTCCTTTCCCTTTGATTTCATAAGAACGAAAGGTGATAGAAAGCTAATATTGTTATAATGTTGTTATATTATTTAGTCTAAGGAGAAAAAAATCTTTTGAAACTTTAAATAAAATTAAATTTAAGGGTCTTTACCATTTGTGAGTGTCACCATGGAGACAACAAGGCGTGGTCACCATGGCGACCTGTATCGACTCTCTCCATCAGAAATTATTACCATATAAAATTAGATACGGCTGTTGCCATGAAAAGACAGCATATAAATAAGTTGGACTACCTTGATGACAATGCCTGCTGAATTTGGTATCGTGGTGTAGTTCTAAAAGCATTGTTAGAAGGTAAGTTGACACCCTGCTAAATTCTCGCGTAACCAACTTTTGGCTTTGCCCTGTTATTTCTGAACTGGCAGATCATTCTTAGATGGGGTTGTTCCTTGTTTCCTCTTTTATCTCCTGCTTCATTCAAGGCAATTTTACTGTGTCTTTGCTCTTTATGTCTGCCTTTGGTGCTACCTATTTTCTTCCCTGAAGATAACTTTACAACTTCTGATGCATTTGTAGAAAAAATAAATCAAATGACTTTATAAAATTCCCATATATAGTTAATAGTAGTAATTTTATTTTAGATAGTTGTTTTTGAAAAGAGATAATCATTCTTCTATAATGTGCTAAGATTCATCTCATAATCCACCGCAAATTTTGGATCTAAAATGAACCTACATTTAGAAATAAAGGATTCCCAAATGTGTGATAGGCCATTAGTTCATTCAGATTGTATAAATGATATCCACAGTGTGTATTAAAGTGGAAGCACCCAAATTCATCAACTGTTGGATTCCCTGGTGCAGGGCAGTCTCTTGGGGGTGGCGATGCCTTCAGGCTCAGGGAGAACTAGCTGTGTTGATGGGAGTGGGCCAGGGCGGAAGAGCGAGTGATAGCTGGAGTTAAAAGATACAGGGAGGGCAGAGACAGCAAGGGCTATGCAGGGACACTGAACGCTTTTGGAAAGCTCTGAGAAATATAACTTGTTTTCAGATTTTCCCTGGTTTCAGAATAATACCCAAATTTTGAGTTAGAAAGGAACTTCAGAACACTCTTAAGTAAAAACATTTTGTAATCGGGTTTAAAATTTCAAAACAGGATGGGCATTTCTTCAAGTACATCTTTTCATACATTATCTGGCAATACTCTGAAGATGCTGTGTTTGAATGGAAGAATGAACTCTAGGTTATTGGTCTTGTGAGCAAAATGACTTCCAAAACCCAGTACTCCGCAAAGGAATGAATGTGAACTCTGTGTGGCGCCCCTAAAGGCGATGGCACACTCCCCCTCCTGGCGTGCTGATTGGATTTCTGGGATTCTTCTGGTGGATGTGACATCTAGTTTGCTGAGTGGAATGCCTTCTGCAAATTCAAGGACTTGAGATCTTGAGCCAAACCTGGTCCTTAGGGTCCGGGGGTTGTTTTCCCTGGGTAAAATGTTGACCTCTATTTCTAAGAAAAAAGTCTTTTGAAAAACTCTTTGGACGTTGAAATAGCTCTACAAAATAACATTTTGTTTCTTTAAAGTATAAACTAACCAGAAACACATGATTTTAGTTTCCCATAAATCACAGAGGGTTTTGCCTAAGAGAAAAATGCACAAGAAAACACATCATGGATAAACAGTTTAAGGCAGTAATCTGGTTGCACAAATAGGTCAATGGTTGGGGAAGGTGACGTGCAAATTTGCCTTCAGGTGGAGCATGTAGCGGCATACTAGCGTCAGCCCACAGCTGGTGAGAGATGGGACGCCAGCAATGTCATTGTGTTAAGGTGAGAGAGTGGTCCTCGGTTTCTTTCTCCTTTAGCTGAAGCCCGAGCTATCTAATATGAACTTTATTTGGAATACTTGTACAGAAAATAAGACGAAGTTATTAAAAATTCCAATTATAGGATTTGTTATGGAAATGAATTTTTACTGCTCTTCAAATAATCTGGCTTGCTCGTTAACCCATTGCTCCCTTGTCATCATCTGCATTAATGGATTGATAAGAGAGATTTACAATCAGCATAGGAGAGCAGAGCTTCTGGACTACGTAAAGATATTGGAGAACACTGCCAGGATTTTAAAATATCCTATATTTGATACTCTTGGCAGTGTAATTTGTATTATTTGTGAAGCAAGTTTCTTCTAAGGAAGGTCCTTTGATGACACCATCACAGCGTGTGAATTAATAGCATCAAATCAATTTGGCTTTACTCTAGGTATGAAAACACTCTCTTGACTTGCATTTACGTTGTGAGATTTGTTGGGAATTTTTTGGAATCTTCTTGGCTGCTAGGTAAAGCTCTTTTGAGAAGCTGGCAGTGGTGGGGTAAAGGAGTGAGGGGAAAATATTGAGTATCTGCTTTGTGTCACACTGTGTGCTTTTAAATATGTCCTCTTTTAAAATTAAAAGGACTTAAAGGACTTACAGAAGTCCTTTAAGAACGCTTATTATCTTGATTTTACGGGCAAGGAAACTGAGCCTGGAGAGATTAAGGTTATTTAACCAAGATCAACAGTCATTGTCATTTCCCCATTCGGTATCGAGCAGTATCGTCCGGGACTGGAAAATGCTTTGGCTGGATCAATTTGAGCTTTATCAGATTGCAAGATTCCCTTACTCTGTTCTCCCAGGCTGACAGCTGGGACAGGAACTGAAGATGCATAAATTAGAAACCCAAAGACCAGTCCTCTTTTTTAATTAAAAAACAAATCAGAGAAACCCAGAGACTTTAAAAAAAAAATTCCCTTCACCATGCGAGCCCGGGTGGTGGCGAACAGCGTGAAGAGCGTCAGGAAGGCTGACCGCTGATCGGCGCCCGCTGCGCCGCAGCACAGACGCGGAAGGGTTGCTCGTTTGTGGGATTAGGAATCCAGATAAGGTCCGTTGCAGTGACAACAGAATAAGTAACATCCTAACAAATAATAACAGAACAGGGAACAATAAAATAAATAAATTAATAAAAGTAAATTGAAACTTCAACAAAGGACAGAAGTTTCTGTACATTTTGACACTAGGGATAAATATTTATGAGGATAATCTATTACTGGGTAATTAGTTTCTGTTGGTAATCAGCAAATGGTATCCTAAGTTCACAAAACTTTTTAAATGTCCTAACACTCAGGGGAAGCTGGTCCGGTTGTCCTTCTGGCGCCCTGGTGGTGAGCCTGGTGAGTGCGTCGTCAGAATCTGGCAGGAATGGCAGTGCAATCTGTGCTCAGTGATGGAAATTTCTCCAGTGCAGTTTCTAAGAGTCGCGGTGAATTCATCCATTTGGTATGTGGCTATTTGGGCAACAAGTAATGTCTCTTCTCGCGTGATGAAAGCTACAGCACTAGTTGGCTAATATTAACGACCCTCTCTAACCAAATGGGATTTGATAGCTGGGGTTTAGAAACTCGTGCAAAATTTCTAGTCAAAAGCGTGGCCTTCATACACGTTAGGAATCACTGACAACCAGTCCTCTCCTTGATGTGGCAACAAGAGAGAGGAGGAGATGAAAGTTCTGCGGCATCGCCAGCTGCTTTCATGCTCTGTTATAATATGTGCTGCATCATATGCTGAGAATGATGCTTCAGGGTATCACCTCTTTTAACTTTGAAATATTTGAGTACTAATATTTTTTTAGGTGCATAGCTTAGGTTCTTAAGGCTAATTCTGTTGATTTTTTTCAGAGGAAACAATGCTGTTAAATTATGTGCGAGACCAAAATAATTTGGGAAGAACGTTTTTCACTATTCAGACTGCTTTTCAGAGCCTAAATTCAAACCTGGGCCTTCTGTACTGGTTCCAATAGGCAGTGGTACAGGGAGCAAAACATAATGGTTTCTGGACAGTGATGGCATCTTTGGTTCATTTGGCAACATTGTTCTTACAGTCTGTTAGACTGTGACAAATCTTTTTTGACCTAATATTTAAGAGTACTTTGGTGGCCTGAAGGGGAGCAAAATTGTGGAGAGGACTTTACTTGAAAATGTATCCTTCCAAGATGTATATTTAAGAAGTCCTGTCATAATGTCATAAACGTCATAGCTCATATGTATTTAGTTTATTCTCTCAGAGATGGGGCTTTTTAGTTTCTCTCTCTGCCCCTCCCTGCGTCCCTCTCTTCCTCTCTCTCCCCCTGCTCCCCCTCCTCCACAGCAGGGTACCTTCACAGTGGTTTGAATCCTATCAGGCGGCAGAGTTCAGGGAGACCTTTCCAACGCCTCTCATCTGAAATGATCCCTCTGCCATTTTCATTGTCAATTCTGACCGCTCGTTTGCATGTGGGGTATCCTGTCTTGAGAGAGTGTGAATTATTTCACTCGACAGTTGTTAACTGAACATCTGCTATGTGCCGCGCCTGGTACAAGGCACCTTTGGTCCTGAGGTTAGAGGGCTGGACGAAGCCGAGTTACCCTCCATGGCGAAAGGCAGACATTGAACATACAGTGAAAACTGTGCTGACTGTTGGGATGGGGAGGGCAGGGTGCTAAAGGAGCCGTCACAGGCCTAGCCAGAGGGTTTCTGAGGAAGAGATGATTATCTGAGGCCCAGGAAGCTATTGGGTGAGGGGCGGGGTGGGGCCCAGGAGCAGTGCGGAGGCTCTGGGACCGGAGAGAGAGAATTTGCTGTCTAACTGGGGAAAATCAGAGCCAGGTGGAGCAGAGAGAGGGGTAGGGAGAGGGTTCCAGGCGAGGCTGTGGAGCCGGGCAGGCAGCAGGCGCGTCGGGGGACACGCGCTCACCGACCTCTCTCTTTAGAGGGTCCGTTTCTAAGAGCAGAGGGGCACTGTGTCTGCTTTGATGCGGATGAGTTCCGTAGTTCATGGAACAACCACCTTCCAAAGACAATTCCAATCCAGGCACCAGAAAATTGGATCCGAATTCTGTGTCATGATAAATCCCTGCCATGGCAGCCCTTCGAATCAGACAATCCCTGGTTTTGGGAAGGACAGTTGAATGTCTAGACTCAAAGTCTCAAGCTTTGAAAAGAGAACCTCAAAAGTCACTTTAGCCCTCTCTCCATCTGATAGCAGATTATAATTTAGCACTTTTTGGGGACATAGCATTTATGAGAAATTGCAAATGAGGGCAAATACTTAGGGAAAATTGTCGATCGGATGGCAAGTCGTGGGAAAATTCCTGACTCTCTTGCCTTCTTTCTCCAATCTCTTTCATATCACAAACCCTCCATCAAACTCCGTATCTTATAAATTGTTAGGAGAGAAAGCCACACATCAGAGTGAACCTCATGGAACAGAGAGTTCCTTCTATCATCTATCTATCATCATCTACTATCTATCTATCTATCTATCTATCTATCTATCTATCTATCTTTCTATCTATCAATCATCATCATCATTGATATCATCTATCAATATATGAAACTGGAATATAAAAACAGTACGGGACAGCTAATAAGTCTCTAAGAAAATTGTCTTCTGAAAAGAAAATCTCTAAGAGGCAAAGCAGCCCAAGAGTCTTTCAAGTTAATCTGCAAAAGTTCTTAAAGATTTCTCTTTAAATTTAATCTTTTTGTGGATCTCAACAGGAAATGGGGAAAGAATCATATAAGGAGAGATTTCCCCACAATCACCCACATATTGTGTAGATTCGCATTCTGTATTAGGTTTTTAATACTTATACATATATATGACAAATTATATTAAACAAAACAATAAGAATTTCTCTTTTCAATTGAATTTGACTATAAAATATTGAAAGCATACAGAGAAGTGCAGGAGTGCAGGCAGAAACATAGCATTTTGCCATATCTGTTTTTAAAGGAAATGAAAATAGAAGTATAGTTGAATGCCCACCACAGTCCTGGCCCACCTCTCTGGCAGCCTAATTTCTCATCCTCCTTACAGGCGTTATCATTAGCCTGAAGCAGGTATGTATTATTTACGTCTGTGTTTTGATACCTTCACTACAAACCACATTTTTCTATGTATCTCTACTATATAAGTATGTATAATATTAAAATAGTATACGTGGTCTGATTTTGAGTATTTAAAAAATTACACAAATAGTATCCTACTGTACAGTCTATATGTTTTCATACTATTTTTGTCTCTCATCATTATATTTTTGGGATCTAACCATGTAAGTACCTGTAGATCTAGTTAATTCATTTTCAATGTTCTTCATTATGTCAGTGTATGAATGTGACAGAATTTGTCCATTCACAATTGATTTTCAAATGTATCAAGACGTATTTAAGCTGTTTCCAACACTTTCCCTATTAAAACACCCATCAACCTATAAACAACATGTAGAGTTCTCACTGCCCCACACTCCAGCTCTCACTTGGTATTTCCAGACTTTAGATGTTTGCTTATCTTATGAGTGTGAAATTGTGTTTTGCTTTATTTTTCGTTTTCCTGGTTGCTTGTGTGGTGGACTCTTTTTTCATATATGTTTCAATGATTTAGATTTCCTGTTCTGTGCATTGCCTGTTGCCTTTCTTTGCCTATTTTTATTTTCTCTTTTGACTTTTTTTCTTATTTTCTCCTGGGGGATACTTCCATGTTCTGGATACTAAGCGGTTCTTGGCAATTTGTATTGTAAGTATCGTCTCTCAGCGTGATTTTCTAATAGAGGACAAATACAGCAGAGGCTGTGGAAAGCAGATGCTTGGGCTCAGCAGGAGACCTGAGCTTTGTTCTAGGTTTGCTACTAGCTTTCTACGTGACCTTGGACAGATCATTTAATTTTCCCGGACCTTGGCTTCCTTAGCTTTAAAGGGGCATGATTTGATCCCAGAATCTCACATAATTTGACCCTAGTCTCTTGTAGGTATACAATTCTGTCAGAGTCAAACAAAATTAATTGGAGAGAAAGTTCTATCCAAATTAGGGGGAAAGTCTGATTGCTAGAATATTTGAAAGCAGACTAGACTTTTGCTGCTTTAGGAAACTAGGTAACTCGGAATATATGAATAAAGTTGGCTAACATTTGAATAACATTTTACGGTTTTCCAAAATACTTCCATACACATGATTTATTTCATAAATTTGACTTGTAGGCTCTTGTTTTAGTAGTCAAATCTGATTTCTTGTTTTAGCATCAAATATGTTATCACATTTCCAATTCCTAGAGGTGGGGCTGGCCCTATGGCTGTGCGATTCAGTGCCTTGAACCCTGGCTGCACATGGAACACTTTCAAGATGAGTGATTAACTGAATGACTGAAAGATCAGTCATCAGCTTATTAGTCACATGATCAATAACTTGGCACTTACCTATCTGGGGTAGTACTTAGGAATGTTTTATATTTCCCATCTTAGGTGTTTTAACATTCTCCCCCAATCTTGTTGATTAATAAAAGAATAATGTTGATGTTCTTTAAGTGGTTATAAGCTTTGGACTAGTAGAGTCTGAATTAATGAATTTTTATTGTGATTCAAAGTGAGACCTATTTTAATTTGTTGGTAGTTTTATATTTTCCAGAGGGCATGAAAATGACCATAATAATTAAAACTATTGATCATTTTTCTTCCAGTTGACCCAAAAAAGCAACTATGGACACACGCACTCTAACTTTTTAATGACAATATCTATCTTGTATCATGGCTGTGACGATCAGGATCAGTTTAGGAAAATGCATTTGAGTTTATCTCCTACGGCTACTCTGGCTTTTGAATTGGAATAAAGGTGGCTGCACTCGCTGTGACTCACAGAGCACTCTGTGCCGTGTCAACTTCTTTGGTTCTTTAGGGAGTGCCGAGTTATGATTTCTTAGCACTGGCCAACTCTGCCTACATGTGGCTGAGAACACGTCTTTCGGACCAGCTCCTTTTCTTCCCTCTCCTTTCCACACTCCATTCCTGGCCATCCAGTCGTGGTAGGGAGAGCCGGGAGAGAGAACAGTTTATAAATTGTTAAAGAAAACATATTACTTTGGGCTTAAGTGCATTTAAAAAATCCTACTCTCTAGTCTGGCTACGTTATCACAATTCCGAGCACATTTCAGAAAGCCCTCTGTATAGAAAATATTTTCTTATAAATGTGACAATCGCTAAGGGAATATTTGACATTGGATGGAAATATCAGGAGCTCCAGCTTTAAAGGGTGATTTCTAAGGTTTATGAGAAGGTAAACTGAATGGGGGAAATGACCATGGGTTTTCAGGCAGATCATTGGCTTCATGTAATTCCGTGACTTTTCTCTTGTTTTATATTCACGCTAGTTTTAGAAATGGGCTGGCTGAGATCAAGGTACTTGGAGGGGTAAACCGAGCCCTTTCCTCCCTTACATTATTAGCAGTTAGCTAACTTCTTTTGCTGCAGGGAGGATCAAGGACTAGAGAGAAGTACCTGTAAGTGTCCTTATACAAAGCTGGCCAAGGTCCAGAGGAGGGACTTTGACTTTAAGAGACAACGGTTCAGGGCAAGTTGGTTCTATCCAAGGCCGGGCAGAGGACCAAGTTGGATGAGCGTGACTCACAGCGTTCCTCTTGGTTCCCTTTTCCTCTTTGCCCTACCTCTGCCTTTATCCTCCATGACTTCACGTCCACCCTGATAACTCTCCCAATTCTTGGCTTCCCAGGCCGCTCCTGTTTCTCTCCACTCCACTCCATACCATGTAGTCAGCAGCAGCTCCTTCAGAGATCTCAAATGCAGAGTAGCTAAAGCAGAATTCACAATTTCCTTGTCAAGCCAGCTTCTTCTCATTTCATAGTCTGTCGCTTCGCAACTTCAGGCTCATCTGACTTCTTCCTCTCTCACACCCCTCACATCTGAGCAGTCACTGAATCCTGTAAATGTTTCGTTGATGACGTCACTGGAGCTCCTCCCTCCGTCCCATCTCCTCTGTCCGGGGTTGGGTCAACTCCTTTAGGGACCCTCACATGGATCACAGCAGTGCTTTCTTTACCAATCTGTCATCTGGCCTTCCCCTCTCTTTATCCTGTGCACGGCTGTCTGCCTTTGATCACAGAATTCCTCTGATCAAAAACGTCTTCGTTGGCTTTCTCTTGCTCAGTGAATAAAGTCCACTCTTCTTAACGTGCCCACTCATAGAGTTCTGTGATTGGGCCCAAATGACTCTTCCAGCCTTAACCTCTAGCCAACTGTGCTGTTCCAGGTCCTTCCCATCTCTCGATTTTGGTCCATGCTGTTCCCTTCCTTGGATGGCCCTTTCTCCTTGACTTGATTTGTCTGTTGAAATTCTATTCTTCCTCTAGGGCTTAGACACCTACGTGCCCTGTATATGAGCAATCAATCATGTTTTTAAAAGACAGAAGGCCTGGGATCAGCCCAGTGGGGCAGCGGTTAAGTTCATGCATTCTGCTTCTGTGGCCTGGGATTTGCTGATTGGGATCCTGGGCGCGCACCTAGACACTGCTTATCAAGCCAGGCTAAGGCAGCAGCCCACATAAAATAGAGGAAGATGGGCACGGATGTTAGCTCAGGCGAAGCTTCCTCAAAAAAAAAAAAGATTGAAGCCCTGACTGAATGAATTAATGAAGTTAACTTCCACCTTGTACCTTTTAAAAAAGTAATTTTTGTAAACATTACCATATAGGTATATTCTATTTAAATATAACAGGTATGTTAGTATTAGTTAACACTATGTTCAGCCATTTAAAAAGTTTCATTTACAGGAAAAAAATAGAGAAAAGCTATTGTTTTTCACTTATTGCTAGCTACACCTCAGAGACACGAGGCAGTTGGATCATGAGACTGCTATTATTCAAAACATTTTGTTTTACATTTATACATTTTATTTCCATTTTTTTAAATTCTTTTTTTTAAATTTTTTATTGTGGTAACATTGGTTTATAACATTATATAAACTTCAGGTGTACATCATTATATTTTGATTTCTGTGTAGATTACATCATGTTCACCACCCAAAAGCTAATTACAATCCATCCACACACCTGTGCCTAATCCCCCCTTTCACTCCCCTCCCTCCCCCTTCCCCTCTGGTAACCACCAATCCAATCTCTGTCTCTATGTGTTTGTTGTTGTCAAAACATTTGTATAAACACCTCCAGCGCCAGATTATGAATCACATAAGAGAGGCTAATTACTTTTTAACTAAATCTCATTTTTAACAAAAAAATGAAGTTCTTCATTTTCATTATACATCTTGTTACTCATAGCTGCATTTGAATGACTTTTGCTGCTGCTGAAGATACAAAATTCTGTGCTGTACATTACTCGTGAAGTGTGAAGTGTGAGGTGTGAAGTGTGAGGCTCGAGCGAGCAATGGCAGCCCCATTGGAGTAAACGTTCAGTGTCCCAAGGGAGCGGCTCCGAGGGCGAGGGCTCCCTCAGCGTGGAAGCTCTGGCACGTGTCTGAAGATGAGTCACCGCAGCTCGTCCCCACACTGCTCCGTGGAATAGCCAGCATGCTGCAGGTGAGTCAGGATCCAGGGGTCTGGTGTTCTATTTCCCAGCAAGGATGATTCTGAAACTCAGAAGCCAACACGTGATTCCTGTGTTTGTGCTTAATAAAACTCTTGTCATGATGAAAATAAGCAGGTCAGGAGAGGCCAGGTTATTCTGCAGGAATAAACAATGCCAAATCTCAGTGGCCCTCCACAAGAAGGTTTATTTCCACTCCGTGTCTGTGGAGGTTGAGGCCACTCTCCAGAGCAGCTGTCCCGTGCGTGGGACAGTGGGATAGGCTGATCTGATGTTGTGGCTCCATTATGTCAACATTTCAACAGAAGCCCTCACGGTCCTGCACCAGGGATGAGGAAGCGTGAGCCTGGCCTGGAAGTGATGTCTGTGTGGCTAGGACTGACCCCATGGCGGCCCTGCCTAACTCCAAAGGGCTGGAAGTAGAGTCCTCTGTGTGCCTGAAAGAGGAGAATGGAACATCGGTGGGCACTGACGATTCACCACACGCCATGAATTGGGTACCGGCAGTCACTCACACTGTCCAGTTCAGTGAATACTTACTGAGTCAATAATGTATGTTTAGCACTTTTTTGGGCATTTGGGGGAATATAAAACAGAGCCTCATTCTCAAAAAATTTAGTGCTTTCTGCAAAGGCAAGACACCTGAAAGAATTTGATAGCAGCATGAGGCCTTATATGAGAACTTCTAAGTTGATTTTTCAGACAGTGTTTTCAGAAAGAGAGAGAGGTGGGCATTCCAGGTGGGAGAACAGGATGAGCAAAAGTAGAAGCAAGCATGGTGGTCAGCACCGAGAGAACGGGTGACAGAGGGGGAGGTGGAGGGAGAGAGCGGGAATGGGGACAAAGGGAGGGGGAGAGAGAAACAGACAGAGAGAGAGAGATGTAGCTTTCTAGAGAAGTTACAGCCTTAGGAGGAAGGGCTTTGGAGTTAAAAGGCACGCATTTGAATCCTTGCTCTGGTCTGTGATGTTGGGCAAATCAACTCACCCCTTTGGGACTGGTCCGCTTCTCTGTGAAATGGGTGGTAGCATTGTACTCACCCCAAGGGTCGTTCTGAGGATTAAATGTGATAATACACTGAAAGCACTTAGAAAGTCCCTGATGTTGTACACCAAGCTTGATAAGTGTGAGCTCTGCCCCTCTGGGAAGGATGGGTTAGAATGGGCGGGTGAGCCAACTGCACACTGCGGGAGCGTGTGGACGTCACTCCATGCGGAAGGGAAACCCTGGCCTCAAGGATATCACCTAGAATCTGCTTGCAATTTGCATTGTAAGGTCAACCTCCACCTTCTCTTCTGCTTGCTAACTTTAAAGACAGTTCATTTCCATCAGCCTCATCCCAGGCACCAAGTGTGAGTTATGCAGACAGAAATCGCATCCCTCTCATGAGCAATGTACGCCCACCTGTCCACGTCAGGTTTTTGCTTCTCAGCTGCCAGGGCCTCGTTGCTCTTCGCTGCTCTCTGTCCTGTTTCCTAACATGGTACTTTGCTCATGTCACTCTGTGGTAGACAACAAAGGACAGTAACGCACGGCTCCTGCTCTCAAGGAATGCACTAAATGGTTGTATCAAAACTTGGCTTTTCCAAGTCCATTTTTAGAACCTTTTGTTTCAGTGGAATGAGAAAAAGTAATAATAGCCCACGCAGGCATTTTAAAGGTGTCTTAAATCATTCTTCACTCATTTTCCTGCTTATATTGTGAATATCTTTAGTCTCTATAGAGGGACAAAGAAAAGAAAATTCCTGGCAGCCGTGAATTCTATTTATACTCAGCGGTACATTATTTTTCTATAGAAATAGCTCAGGAGGCTAGATGAGCCTGTTTTCATGGAAATCCAACTCTTTTTTGTGGTTATTGACTGTCTTTCTCCACATTCCAGCGTCAGCTACAGGAGTGTGTAAGAAGGGCCGTGCACACTCCAAGTGCATCCTCTAGAAGCTGGTGCTCGGCCCCTACTTCAAATACGAGATCCAAACCCTGTCGACTCGGCTCCCTCTCCCGCTAGTTTTCTCAGAAAAATGCCAGATCTTAGCCCTTTGACAGATGACTTGCCCGGGAAGCCCAGCCACCCAGAGACGCAGTGTATTTCTTGATATCATTTTGAGAAATGGGAATTTTGAGAATTGAAAATTTTCTCTGTAACCCTGAATAGTGTGAGTCTGCCAGAACAAATGGGATGTATGTTCTCCCCTCAGAGCCCACATCCCATGGGCCACATGAGCTTGACAGATTTCCAAATCACTGCTCTGCTTTCCCAAAAAACACATTTTTTCCTGCTGTTTATTCAATGCTCTTGCTTTGGGACGACAAAATATAAAATACCGACTCACCGTATTGAATAAACACTTTTCTAATTAAAATGGTAGTGAGTGTTTATGTTAGATGGAGGCGGGGAATCAGGGCTATAAGACCCACCTGTGATTGTTTCGACCACACTTTGAGGGAGTCAGAAAGCACAGGCTGTGCAGACAGAAACTCCATGCGGCCACTCCCCCTGTGGGCAGTTGGGTTCTGTGTCCGAGCTGCGTACCTTCAGGGTGCGTGTGGGGAGCACAGGGCGGTTGAGCTGCAGCATCTCTTCTCTACTGTATACTGAAACAGGAGACACTGGGATGGTCGAGTGCATCCCTCTTGGCTCACACTTCTAGTTCTTGCTAGTTAGAGTTGCCATCCCGGGACTTTCATTCCAAATGCCTCCCTCTGTGGACTAGGAGGTGGTGTCCCACGGAGCTGGAGGGCATCTTAAGATCCTTCTCATCCTGTGCCTCTGTATTTATAACCACCTCTTCCTTACAATGGCTACTGTTTATTGGATGCCTACCATGTGCCAGGGGCTTGACATTTCTCGTTGAATTCCCATCACGGTCCTTAGAGATAGGAATGAGAGCCAACACTGAGTGAGTACCGGGCGTGGTGAGTGCTCTGTATTATCTCACTTGACGTTTGCAATAACCACAAGAGGCAAGTAGAGTGCTATTATTATACCATCTTACAGTTGAAGAAACTGAGACTCAGCAAGATAAAGCAACTTGACCCAAGTCACACAGCTGGTATATTTGAAAACTGGGATTTGAATCCAAACTCAGGGGACCTCAAGCCCCAGGCTCCTCCCACTGCTCCCCGTGCGCAGGGAGAACAGTAAGTTCACCCTGACTCAGTCGGTTGTTTCCTAATTCTCTCCTTGAGTGCAGACACGCTACCATAAGTGTTTTAGAAAAAACAATAAAAGATGTAAGTTTTAGGGATTTTTCTACACCGTTATTTACCTTGCTTAATATACTTTAATTAATAATTTTATGCCAATTGATCAGTTGCTTTTCATAATTTTGTAACAGAATTATCCTTTATTTTCAATACATACTATAATTTCTTCAAAAGGTAATTATCCCAATTAAGCCAAGAAATACATACGTTTAAAATATATGAGATATTATCAAAGATTTTGCAGTTCTTATCCAAAGTGTTTGTAATCTAGATGATAAAAATTTCTATTTTTTTACTGATAAAAATATTCAGGCAAAGTATCACATTTACTTATACTTAACATGTAAAAACAACTGGAAGCCTCAACATACGTAGTGGACATCGTTTCCTTCTTTTACTCAATGACGATAGGTTTAATCACTGTTAAAATTAATTTGGTAGCCATCTCCCTGTCTTGAGCTCACCATATCTCTTGTTTTGTTGCCTGTCCTAACACCGTTGGTCTTGGGCGGTTGAGGTGAGAGTGCAGAGCTGGGGAGAGATGGGGAGAGTTTGCACCTATCTCTGGAGCATCTCTCGCTTCCTGAATTGCTCCCTTACTGTCCAACCTAAAGGGGAGTGTCCCCTCCTTTAGAGGCCGCGTCCCTGATCCCGTACTCTCTTGCCTGCTGTCTCTTTTGTTTCTCTGTTATCCCGTCCTTCCACTCTCCTCCACGGGGGCAGCTCCTGTGCAGGGTGCACACACGTCCGTGTATGGGGCCTCCATGTGTACGCGTGTGCGAAGAATGGGTCCTTACGGAGAAGCATGGTGAGGGGCCCGGGGGCGAAGCTGTGGCCCTGTGTGAGTGGCTGCCTTTCTTGTTGCCCTAACACACACCTCAGCTCCATCAGGGAGGAGAGCCCAGAAAGAGATGATTTATGGGGAAGAACTAGCGGTCCAACTCAGTATCTCAGTTTCGGATTTCTGTGAGTGAGCCGACTCCCTTCAGTGGCTGGTGTCTACTGTGGAGTGCCAGTTCCCTGTCGTGGCGGCTGCCGGCTCTGGGCTAAGGGTCCCTTCACCCCTTTGGCCTGGCCCAGTGTGTGGGATGCCCCTGCCCTCGTCCTTGGCTTCTGCCTTGCCAGTGACTGAGGCCTCCTGTCTCCTTTCCCTCCAAGTCCTAGAAAGTTAGGTCCACCTCTCATATATCTCCACGCCTCTTTCTCAGTATTCATGCTTGCAGTATTCATGCAGTTTCCGACCCCCCAGGAGCTGATGCATCACCTTCTGGCCTCCATTTTCTTTCTTTTCGGGAACAGTGCAGCTCCTACTTGTTCTACATCTTTCTGCTGCAGGACCTCTCATGAGCAACTTCTTTACTGACTGCCTATGACCCTGGATTTTCATAATGACCCTTGCAAATATTGATTTTTCCTTAAAAACTACTAGAATTTATGGTCTGGTGGAAAGGTTGACAGGGACTTGGTTTAAATAAGAAAAATATTACATTAGTTTGGCAATTGGAAACTTTACCAGTTACTTCACTGAGAGCCCATAGGGTAACTTCTGCCCTTAACTGGGAAATAGAAAATAAAAATCAGTCCGAGGGCTTAGATTATAGAATGTCAGGCTGGAAGGATGTCAGAGAGATGATCCAGATCAAGGGAAGCAAACTTTTTCTGTAAAAGGCCAGATAGTAAATATTTTAGGCTTTGCAACTAGGCGCCTCTGCCCGTGTAGGCTGAAAGTATGCTAAGGCAATATGTAAATAAGTGGGCATGGCTGTGTTCCAATAAAACTTTATTTACAAAAACAGAGGATGGGCTATATTTGACCCTGGGTGGTAGCCTCCAGACTCTTGATCTAGACTAAGGCCTTGTTCTTACCCAGAGGAACTGAGGTCCAGAGAGGGGAAATTAAATGTTTAGAGTCAGATAGCTTATCTTTGGAAGAGGTAAAGACAAGTCTTCATGGAGCAGTAATGGCTGTCAGCGCTCATGCCTAGGGCAAGAGGGAACGGGAAAACACTACAGCCAACAATGCTGCCAAAGGCTGCGCTTCCACTCTATGGGGGACTCGTCTAACTTTGTGGAGTTTGAGAGCATTTATGAAGAGCAAACACTGGCTCTTTGGAATCAGAGTGTAGGTCTCATCAAAAACCGAACAAGGATGTTTCACTGAGTTGCTGTTTTCAGTGGAACACAAAGAATAGGCTTGTAATTTTGCAGCTTGAGCTAGGACTCAGTTTCAGGCTCTCAGCTGTCTGTTGGTGCCGTAAAACGCACGACATTTCCAAAAAGGAAAGAAAAAGATGTATTGCTTTTGTTGAAGGATTTATGGGTCCCAAACTAATAGTGAGGTTAGCATGGAGCTTCACACATAGCACAGAAATGAGCAGAAAGAAAACAGGTCGATGTCTCTGGAAAGAGAAGATCTGTCCCCTCCTCTGTACCCATTAAATTATTCAACAAAATACTTATTGAGAGACTATCATGGTCAGACACTGTTCTACGTCCTGGACACACGGCAGTGCCCAAGACAAAAAGACCATCCTGCCACAACGTTAGGGTAGATACAACCTAGGTCACTGAGAATGTGCATGGGTGAGGGCCTGCCGAACATCTACAGAGTGAGATCATCTGTGGTTGGATGGTTGTGTCCTCCTGCACAGTAATTTGTTCTCCCCATATTTGAGTCAGAATAGGGCCAGGAAATCTAGCCTATGCCTGGTAAGAGATCCTGCAGGGATTTCTAGCTTGGTGAGTGAAGAGTGGAGATGCATGGTGGCGGGATATTTTGTGGGTTAGACTGGACTTTGTGGATGAGGAAACAGTGGGAGATGAACTCAGTGAAAAAGTTTTTTTCCAGATAAGAGTGGAGGCCCAGCCTCAGAATTGCAGCTCAGTTTGAGTGAAGACTTGGCATTAAGAGCAGGTGCTCACAGCTAGAAGATTGTTCTAGGTCCTGCAGTTAAGATGGTGCAGAGCCTGGGCGGGGAATGAATAAGACTGGATTGTTGCATTGAGAAAGGGACTCTTCAATTACTCATTTAGAAAATTTGGGAGGAGGGGAACATGTGGTGGGAGTGGCTAGGGACAGAGGAAGAGGAGATTTACAGGTGGGTTTGAGAATGGCTGAAATGCAATGAGAAAGGAGATATATAGTAAAAGGCGTGGTCAGAGGCACAGGCAGGGGCCAGCGGCCTTGTGGACGGTGGTGAGGGCTATCTGTTATACCTGCTTGTAAGTTTAAATTGAGCAACTAGAACAACTGATTGGTTAAAAAGTGTCTGCTCCCAAGAGAATTCAAAAACATCTGATCACAAAAAAACTTACACATGAATGTTCATTGCAGCGTTATTATTCATAACAGCCCAGTGTGGAAATAATCAAGTGTCCATCAAGTAGCCCGTGGATAAACAAAATGTGGCATAGCTATACAATGAAATCTTATTAAGCCATAAAAAGGAATGAAATTCTGACACATGCTACAACATGGAGGAACCTTGAAAGCATTATGGTAAGTGAAGTAAGCCAGACACCAGGGCTACATATTGCGTGATTCCGCTCATATGAGATATCTAGAACAGGCAAATCCAAAGACACAGAAAGTAGATGTGTGGTTGCCAGGGGCTGAAGGGGCAGGGAAGGAGAGTGACTGCTCATGGGGACAGAGTTTCTTTTTGGGCTGATGCAAGTGTTCTGGTTGTACAATCTTGAGACTGTGTTAAAAATCACTGAGCTATACACTTTAAAACGGTGAATTCTCTGGTCTGTGAATTGTATCTCAATAAAATGGTGTCTACTTAAAAAGTAAAAAAGCTCTAGTAAATATTCCACTTTTTCAAACCACTCATGCTGTCAGATAATGTATAAAAACGCTTGCAATTAACTGTGTCACAGGATGATTCCGGGGACTGGCCAGAAGCTTGGAAAAGCAGGAAGGTCAGTTTATGTCCTGTGTGGTCCAGCGTGTGTTTGTTTTTCATATTCAGACTTGTGGCCCAGGGGCCAGCCCAGTGGCATAGTGATCAAGTTTGCATGCTCCACTTCAGTGGCCCTAAGTTCACTGGTTAGGATGCTGGGTGAGGACCTACACACTGCTTATCAAGCCATGCTGTGGTGGCATCCCACATACAAGAACTAGAAGGGCTTACAACTAGGATATACAGCTATGTACTGAGGCTTTGGGGAGGAAAAAAAAAAGAGGAAAATGGCAACAGATGTTAGCTCAGGGCCAATCTTCCTCTCCAAAAAGCATACAAGAAAAAAAGACTTGTGGCCCAAACTGATAACAGAGCATTATGTTAGAAATTGTCCTATTTGGCTTTTAGATTTTTAAAGCAGAGCTTTGGCAAGTTGTTTTGGCCTATTTTTTTTTTTTTTTGAGGAAGATTAGCTCTCAGCTAACTACTGCCAGTCCTCCTCTTTTTGCTGAGGAAGCCTGGCTCTGAGCTAACATCTGTGCCCATCTTCCTCTAGTTTATACTTGGGTCGCCTACCACAGCATGGCTGCCAAGCAGTGCCATGTCCGGGTGCTTTTTTTTTTAAGAGAAAAAAGGTACTAATTCCTAAAAAGCAGTACAGGTAATATTTGGGAGCATTAAAAAAAATTAGAATGAGCCTCCAAAAAAGTAAAGAGAAGGAAAGGGAAAAACCATTAAAAATGTAGTTTGGGCCCTTCCCTTGGATCTGATTTTTGACAAAGGCCCAAAATGAATTCTTAATTTCTAGGTTGTCCTAAATGATTTTTGAATGTGTTCAGAAACTGGCTATGCAAAAGAAGAAAGAACCAAATTTAGGAAAAATAATTATGGTGGTGCTGACATCATCAGACACTCACATCTGTTCTCCCGTTTGTGCCTCTGACCACACTAAAATATTTAATATCCCTTTAAAAAAAGGACTGTTCTTTGGGTTTGTTGAAGATGTTAATGACAGACACGTTTCAGCAGTGACCTTGAAGTAAACGTCTTGCTGTCCCTTACTTGCAGGTGTTCAGTGTTCTCCACAGCGGGCCGAAGAGGCCGGAGTTGTCAGGCAAGAGACTGACTTGTCTGCTTGTACTTGAAATGGATTCGAAGAAACACATGCATTTGTCGAGGGGAAAACGCTTTCAAGGAGAGACCATTTGATGCTAAAAGGACCATTTGATGCTCTTTTAACCCTCTTGGTTTTATTCAACTCCTTTCATTACTTTCTGTTCCTGGCACCTTACCGAAGGAAGAATATGCCAAGAGTTTGAATGATGAAAGAGTATTCTATATTTTTAGCTATATTTGCATTTTACAAGTTTATTTGAAAGATAGTTTTGTGCAGTTAATCTTTTTTTCTGTTTAAATTATTTTGAAAATCTTAAAAATATCATTTTTAGCCTTTTAAATAAATATCAAAATGCCCATTACAAAAGGCTTCTTCAATTCCATGTAAGAATTTAACTGTAATATGAACCAGGCTTAGATGACGTCTATAAATTAGCCCAAGAAAATTCCTGTAATTCCTGGCTATGAGGTTGTTTCTGAGGGGTGGTGGATTTCTGGTCATCCCATATTTCCTCAATGCCTCCTACTTCAAGAGTAGAAAATATCGATAGCGTCGCTGCTCATGGGCAAAGGCCCAGTTGTCCTTCAGGATGATCTCAGTTCTGATGAATATTTGGGTCTATGAAAAGAAAATTATAGAATATTAAAATTGTGCCTACAAGTTAGCCTCCATGATATGGAGTTGGTTTGGTTGCATTCATGACATGCACTCCAAAACATAACTTATATTTGGTTTTTGTTCTTGCATGACTAGTGGCACAACAGAACTGAGTCCATGATTGCCTGTGTTCCGGGAGCAGGGGTAATGGGGGCTCACCCAACTGAAGCTTGCTTGGAGGACTCAGCTTTTCCATTCCTACCACGTGGAGAGCTACTTGTTTCCATTTTATGGTTTTACCTTTTTCCTCCTCTCAGCTGGATCGTCCCTGGAGTGGGAGTGGAAGTTGGAGGGATAAAAATGGCACTGGAAACTTCTGTGTTTTTAACACAGCTTCTGTGTTGTTAAATAAATAGTAGGAACCTTACAGTGCCATTCAGTTTATTTCTAGTGCGGATTTTTTTTTTTCCTTGAGGAAGATTGTCCCTGAGCTAATGTCTGTGCCAATCTTCCTCTATTTTATGTGGGATGATGCCACAGCGTGGCTTGATGAGTGATGCTAGGCCCACATCCAGGATCTGAACCTGCAAACCCTGGGCCTCTGAAGCATAGCGTGCTGAAATTAACTGCTACAGCCCCATTCTAGTGCAGAATTTAATGATAGATTCTGTAAAGTATAAAAAATGAGCAAGGCAGTCTACAATTTCCAGTAGGACAGATTCCTCTAATGAGGGGAAAGTTATGCTCGTGTCTCAAGAGAAGTCTCGAAAAGTGTTCTAGGAGTTGAGAAGGAGGAGAGAACAGTCAGCTATAGGAGAGGACTGAGTGGGCTTCCTGGAGGAGCGGTGCCTGAGGTGAGCCCCAAATGGTGGTGGTGAAAGGGCAGAGGGAGGCCAGGGAGGACATATCGCATGGAAAAGAAGTGAAAGGAGCAAAGCGCGGAGACAGCAGGGGTGACTGTGCAGCAAATGGATTGGTGTAACATTGGTGTTCCAGGCCAGGGTGCTGGCTGCAGGGCCGCGTTACATAACCGGTAGATGAGAGATGTCGACTCCACCCTTGAACACCTTACAGAAGTGTAACCTTGCAACCTTACTGAAGCCAATTCTCCCGCTTCAGTTCCCTCCCTTGTCTGTAAACAGAAGGGGGAGGTAAGATGCTTTCTCAAGTCCAATTCTGCTCTGGTAAAAAGACAGGGGTCTAGTAAAAATTAGGGGTCTGTCCAGTAGGAAGCGATATAAGAGTGTGTTTGGAATGGTGCAGTGGGAATAAAAGGAGGGAAGAGATATGCCGTGAAGAATGCACATTGCTTGGAATCTATTGGGTGAGGGAATTGAGAGAGACAAGGTGACCAGGTTGTTGGATTTTTTCTTTCTGCTTTTTTTCTCCCCAAATCCTCCCAGTACATAGTTGTATATTTTAGTTGTGAGTCCTTCTAGTTGTGGCATGTGGGACGCCGCCTCAGCATAGCCTGATGAGTGGTGCTATGTCCACGCCCAGGATCCCAACTGGCGAAACCCTGTGCCGCCGAAGCTGAGTGCACGAACTTAACCACTCGGCCAAAGGGCCGGCCCCCAGGTTGCTGCATTTTAAGCTCATCTTCCTGGGAAAATGGAGATGCCGTCAAGAGAAGGGAGGAAAGTAGAAGGAGTTGGTTTGCGGGAAGGATGAAGTGTCTCAGACATGCTGACTGTGAGGTGCTGGCTTCAAGTCCAGGTGGACACGTCTCACAAGCTGTGAAAAGATGCTTCAGGAGGGGTTCAGGCTGGAGAAGAAGATTTGGCGGTCATCTATAAAAAAGGCAATGTTGATGCTTTGGGATGGATGAGGACGAAGAGGGAGGAAGCAGAAAGAAAAATGCTATGGGGGGGAGCAGAAAGAGAATCAGCAAGAGAGAGGAATTTGGGGAAGTAGAAAAGTTAGGGCATAAGGGAGGAGGAACATTCAGCAGTGGCAGAGGCGAAGATGAGGGGAGCATTGAGAATTCGGAGGAGAGGAGGCAGAAAACCCCTGCAGAGTGACCGGGGGTTCACAGATGATTCCCTTCCTATCAGATCTGGGTTCGTTGAAATTCAGGGAAAGCCAAGAGAGAGAAAGAGAAGAGAAATCAATGTTGTGAGATGTAGGAAAAGACAAGTTTTAGAAACCTTCAAGAGAATCACTTGCTCTTATTTTATCGTTTTCTCAGCATCTTCCCCCTTTTTTTCTTGATGCAAAGCTCGGGGGCTCTCCTGGTCCCCCCCAGTGCTGATGAGTGCTCTCCTGAGGTCTACTACACTGAGATCAGACTAGAGGAGATTGAAAGTACCATAAATTTGCTTTCCCCAAAACAGACAGAATGAGAGCTCAATCTACCTGGAGAAGGGGGTCAGGTTCTTGGAACAATTGTCAATGGGAGGAAAAAAGCCCCAAACTCAGCAAACCCCAAAGCAAACTTTGCCTGTTTGACAACATAGCCAAACTTCTGATAAAAGTGTCCCAGCAGTGTTTTATTTTCTTTTCAGGGCTAGGACTCAGGAAACCACAGAAGTAAGTCAAAAGGTGAAGGCAGCAGAGCCACCTGGCAGGGGCACCTGGGCAGGCTCGGGTAGCCCCGCCACTTGGTGCAATTCAAGATGCCGCCCCTTTGAATTCTAAGCCTCTTCGCTCTGCCTCCGGTCCGGTAACCTGAGCGATGTCTGTCCCTGTGCACTGTGGTGCCAGCGCGTGATCAGGCAGGGCTCCTGGGCTAATGGTCCCCAGGTTTGGGTTTCAGGGGGTGGGGACTTTCAGGCGGGGCGACTTTGGCAGGCAGCCCAGATTTCTGGAATGTGTGTGCTCTGCCTGGTGGGCTAGCAGTTTGGCATCAGGTTCCTGCCCTGAATGCGGGAGAACAATAGGCATGTGACTCCAGGGCTAATTAGCTGTGTGAAAGCCTTGGGGCCTGAGCTCTTCTCCCCGGCTGTGCTCTTGGCTGGGCGCCCCCATCTCTCCGCCACTGCCTCTGGGGAGCCTGCTTGAACACTTGCTGGCTTTGGGAGCCCCGGAGGCAGAACGATGCATCAGGGAACTGGAGTCAGAGGGTAGGCACCAGACTTGTGACTTGTGTCACATGGGTGGCCCACTGTGGCCTTAGATCAGGAAACGGCCCTGTGCAAAGCCATCGTGTTGCTTTTGGCACACGTCTGTGCTTGCTCATAAATAGGTTTGGGTGAGGAACACACTTCCTGCCCCAGCTCCGTCTGGATATGACTACCTCTGAGCGCTGGGATGATTTCGTCTTCTTACAGAGGGGGAAATGCTCTTTCCGCACCATTTGCCTTCAGCGTGTCTAAATATTTTCATGGGGGGTAAGGCTGAAATGAAGGCCAGGCTGTGGAAGGCTTCAGGGTTCATGGAACATCAGCCAAGTTCTTGGGGGACTGTGACGTGTAGATGAGGTCGAATCTTAGGTTTGAAGGAGTCAAAAGGTCTTGGATATTTGACAGGAAAATAAAAGTGGTTTTTCATTCAGGATCATCTAACTCAACTCAGGACAATTCAGATTTATATAGTTAAATTAAGAATGTTATTTACCTAACAAAAATATTTACATGAGGAATCTTCAATGAAAAGGCCTTCCCAGAGGCTGGGAAGCATCAGGAGAGGTTTGACCTGCATCCTTTGAGGTATCCATCTGGTTTAGAAAATGAGGGTCGTCTTTATTCTCACCTTCAACACCTCTTCAGTTTGGATGGAGAACAGTGGGAAAGGCTTAGCAGGTGTGAATGAAAGGGAAAATGTTTCTTAATTGGGTTTTAACACAAAACCTAACTTCTTTCCTTAGGCAGCACTCTTGCACCTGTTCCTGAATCAGTTTTTTTCTCTCTCATTATGTGGCTCCCTCAAGATTTAAGACTGAGACCCTACTTTAGACGGCCTCCATGGGGCTATAGTTGAGGAAAGAGATGTTTAAAATATTTTCCCCCAAACTTCTTCAAAACCAAAAAAAAAAAAAAGAAAAAACTGGTTGAAGTTGGTTCTTACTTTTTAAAAGGATGAAAGAATTGATGCTTATTAATGCCTCTGGAAAGTTTTGCATGTTGCGGAACCTCGCTATGCAAAGTGTATCCATCCAATCTACAGCTTCGCTTCTCCTGGGACGTGTTCGAAATGCAGATCTCAGGGCCCAGCCAGGCCTGCTGCATCAGACTCTGCCTTCTGACGAGAGCCCCAGGGGATTGGTAAGAAACCGAGCATGGAAATAAACAAGTACTACTGTCGTGAATTTTAAGTCCTCTCTTCTTTGTTCTCTCAGCAACGCTTGCCCCCCCCCCCCCCAACCCGCCCTGTCTATTAATCCATGGAGAGGTGCTGGACCACCCTTGGGACACCCAGATTTTTCTGTATTTGAAGCATGTGAGGTGATTTGACAGCTGGAGACCTTCCTGTTAACAGCCATTATAATAAAACATTCCCCCAAACCAAATTCGACAATTATTAACATGTTTAAACAGAAAACGATGTTTACTAAGGCATTCTTCCTGAGGCTTAACATATCCTGTGAAGAGGGTGGGGTGGGGGTGAGGGGGATAAATGGAAACCTTAGCTGTACCTGTAGTTCAAGGTAATGTTAGAACCAGGGGTTTAAGTAAGAAAAAAAGCCCCTTCCTTAGAAGCTGGAAATAGAGCTCCTTTTACACACACAATTGGTCAGTGATAACCTTGTCACTGAAGTGACTTCATTGAAGTAGCTCGAAGACGTGTCGGGAGCCGAAGCTCCCCCTCCGCCTCGCTCTGCGCCGAGCATCCACGTGCGGAGCGCCCTTTGGCCGGGACTGTGAAATTGCTGGTACGAATACGGCCTCAGCTGCATTTCAGCTCCGTGGGGCCCTAGGAGGACATCAAGCAGACGCTTAATCAGCATTTCCTCCATGAGTTGTGGCAGTAATTTCAACTGGTGTCTGGGGCTATAAGGACCTGAAAAGATATGACTCTTGGTTGGTAGTGGACCAGGGGCTGCTCTGGGGGGAGGTCAGCCCGGCCCTCGGAATGGTCGTGACGCAAAGGTGCAAAGACGAACGGTGTGCACATACTGAGTGTGGATTGTGGAAATCTTGCACTCCTAGCCTTGGAGTCTGCGAACCTCAGGGGGGCATCTATTTCAGCCCCGCACTGCCCGCGGGAATTCTCTCTACAATGTGGGCTCATTTATTCAACAAACTTCCGCCAACTGTTTGCTAGGTGTACGCCTGCCCGGGGCTGCACATGGCACTTGGGAAGGAGGTGAAATACAGTTTCTGGCCCCCAGGAGTTCTCAGTTCAATGGTGGTGGTGGTGGGAGGGGGAGGGCGGGTTAGACGTTTAAGCAAGTAATGACACTATTTCTTAAAAAAAAATAGAAGTTTATGAAAGGCACCATATAGGAGTATGGAAGAAGGAGTGTCCAGCTCTCTCTGAGGTGAGTGGGAGGACATGGATGGCCTCACAGATGTAACCCCACCAGAGACATTGCTTCTCAAGAACCAGAAGACATTCTCAGGGCGACATAACAGTTTGTGAAATGTTTACTGTGTTCCAGGCACGATCCCAAGAGTTTCACATGTGCTAATTCATTTAATCTTACAATCACTGCCGGTTTGCTATCCCCACTTTCCAGATTAGGGAACCGAGGAGGGAGAGGTAAGGTGGCCTGTGCAGCTGGTAGGTGGCGGAGCAGGTAGCTGAGCATAGGTTATGCAATTCCAGAGCCCTTTTCTTAAGCACAAGGCTAGTCTCTTTCCCAGAAGGAAAGATACCCTCCAGGCAGAAGGAAGAGGCCTGTGTGCTCTTATGGTGGAATGAGGGAGCATGGCATATTCTGGAAACTGCAAGTAATTTAGTGTGGCTTCTGATCAGAGCTTGCAAGGATAGGTAGGGTCTGGGTCCTGACTTTAGATTTTAAGGAATTTAGTATTCCTCTCTAGGTGATAGTTTTTGAGGGATTCTTTTTTTTTTTTTTGTGAAGAAGATCATCACTGAGCTAACATCTGTGCCAGTCTTCTTCTATTTTGTATGTGGGTCAGTGCCACAGCATGGCTGACAGGTGGTGTATGTCTGTGCCCAGGATCTGAACCCATGAACCCCGGGCTACCCATGTGGAGTGCATGAACTTAACCACTATGCCACTGGGCTGGCCCTGGCATTTTTTTTTATTGCCGTAAAATATAAAATAATTATAATAGTTTTAACCATTTTTGAGTGTACAATTCAGTGGCATTAAGTGCATTCACATTGTTGTGCTGCCCTCACCACCATCCATCTCCAGGACGTTTCCGTCTTCCCAAGCAGAAACTCCATACCTGTTAATATTTCCCATTTGTTCCTCCCCCAGCCCCTGGCAACCACCATTCTGGTTTCTGTCTCTATGAATTTGACTGCTCTAGGGACCTCAGATAAGTGGACTCATACAGTATTTGTCCTTTTGTGACTGGCTTATTTTATTTACCATAATGTCCTTAAGGTTTACCATGTTGTCGCATGTGTCAGAACTTCCTTATGTTTTAAGGAGTGACGTTCCATTGTACGTGTATACCACAGTTTGTTTATCCATTTGTCGTCGATGGACACTTGGGTTGCCGCCGCCTTTTGGCTACTGTGAATTGAGGGATTTTAATCTGGGGAATGGTCTAGTCAGATTTACATTTTAGAGCTACGGAGGAGAAAACCCTCTCTTGCCAGTGTACTTACTGGTTGGGATGAGTGAAAGGAGACTAGAAACAAGTTTTCGCTGCTACGACAGTTGAGGTGACAGATCGTGAAGCTTGCACTAAGGTAGTGTTGTGGGGTGGATGAGAGGACGGACGGATTTCAAGACACACTTAGAAAGTAAAAGCCAGAGGAATTGGCGACCATTTGGAAAGGGCTGGAGTACATGAGGGGGAGTCATTTAAGACTTGGGTGTGTGACCTGGTAATTGGGTAAATAGTAGTGAAATAGGACCTACCAGAAGGAAAAGAAGATTTCAACAGGTAAATGCTTCAGAGGCTCCTTCACTTACCTCTGAAAGGCTATGCAACTGGGTATGTCACATGCGTTTTCCTGGCGAGAGGGTCTGCAGCATTCCTTAGATCGTTGTAACATCTGTGTTCAGCAAAAACAAAGGAGCAGTGATGGAAGCAGTAGCGACTGGACCGGATTCCGTCCAGAAGGGTGGAAGGCGCTGAAGAGCGTGGGTGGGGAAATTGACCTTGGAAGCAGGAGAGAAACAACTTTTCTCTGAGATCAGAGCAGAGATGTGGAAGGTGTAGCTGCTGCTTGTGCCTGGGCAGGGTGGCGTTGGGCAGGTAAGTGGAGGCAGTTCTCTTCTAATGTTCCTTTGCTGGTCTTTGTGAAGAAGGAGACAAAGCGCTCCTGTTCCCACTGAGTGGGCTGGTGGTTGCAGAAGAGATGGAGAATGGTGGAGGTGTAGAATCACCAGTTGTGGAAATCCAGGAAAAGGTTCAGCAAGCTAAAGGGTGAACGAGTCAGGGGAATTGTCTGTGAGTGACGGGGCAGTTCTAAATGATGTGTCTGCTGTCCACAGCATGGGCAGCCCTGCCCTTATTGGACGGCACTCATTGTTGGAAAGGTCTCTTTTATTTTGAGTCAAAATCGATTTTTCTCTTGTATCTTGTCCTTCCTTTTTCAAGCTAAACCTTCTCATTTTCTTTCATCAACTCAATGGGATGTAGTTTTCAGAGCCAATCTGGACATACAATCTCTTCTCCAAATGTGGGGCTCATTACTGAACGTAAGGCTCTAAATATGCTCTCACTGGTGAGATCCGCCTTCCTTTTTCCAAGGCTGAATCTTTATTAATCCAATCTGGAAGGTTCTAAGTTGACAAAACTAAAGGCCATTTCTCTCTTGCATTTCCAGCTCCAAGCATGGTACCTGGCAGGTAAATACTTGTTGAATGAACAAGTGACTCTATTTGCAGAAATATCCATAAAAGGTAATTTTGTAAAATTTTATAAAAGTAATCTTTACGCCTTAGAACTGAAGTAAAGAAGATTAAATGGAGATGAAATAAAATGGTGTGCCTGAAAAGACGTATAAGCCATAAAGCACTATACAGATGCTGGTTATTATCTTCATTATTTTCTCTATATTTCTGATAACCTGGACACACTGTTTCTGAATTCAGAATCCAGCCTTTGCCAGTATCTACACAGCTTAATTACACCGCTGTTGTTCTCTCTTCTTAACTCCTGCCAGCCAGACGTCCCTACAGCCGTCTCGGTTGTTCACGTGCGTTTGTATGAGACATCTGGAAGTTCAATTTGCAGAGAGGATGCCTTTCCCTCCAGCTTAAAAAGTGTCTGTGTGTCTCAGGTGGGTCTGTGGCCTAGTTTGCCTTAGTATGTCACTTGATTGTAGAAAGACTAGAATCCTCATTACATTAAAATATTTTATTGCAAAAAATTTCAAACATACGAAAGGAGAGGGAAGAAAGAGTGAGCACTTGTATAGCCATCACCCAGATTTGACAGTTAGTGTTATTTTGCTGCATCACTTAAACCATCCACTTATAAGACTTTTGCTGAAGGCATTTAAAAAATATCTTGTGCCATCATTTCATCGTACGCCTACACACTTTAGACTGCATCTCTAAAAAGTATGGACGTTTTCTTTTATAATCACAATGTCATTTGCATACCTAAAAATTAATATCCCTTGCATAACTTTCTCTGATTGGCTCAAAAATGTTTTCTTACACTTGGTTTGCTTGGTTGAGGCTCCGTGACTCAGTCAGTTTGGGCTGCTGTAACGAAACACCACAGACAGGGCGGCTTAAAGAACCAACATTTATTTCTCAGTTCTGCAGCCTGGGGTGGCCAAGATCAAGGTGCCGACAGATTCAGTGTCTAGTAAGGCCCTCTTGCTGGCTTGCAGACAGCCGCCTGCCTTCTTGCTGTGTGCTCTCACGGCAGAGGGCTCTGGGCTCTTCCTCTTATAAGGGCACTAATCCCATCATGGGGGCCCCACCCTCACATCCTTATCTAAACCTAAGTATCTCCCTATGACCCCACCTCTGAACGCCATCACGTTGGAGATCAAGGGCTTCAGCGTATGAATTTTGGGGTCGACACAAACAGTCTGTAACACTCTATAAATGTATCACACGTCGCATTTATTTATGTCTCTTGAGTCTTTAAATACAGAGTAGAACACTCTTCTTGTCACTGTTGTGGAAACTAGATCAGTAGTTATGTGGAATTTCCCACATTCTGGATTCGTCCATTAATTTCCTTATTTGGTCATTGAACTTCTTCTCTACCTGCCATATTTCCTGTCGTCTGTGTTGGGAGGCCCGCAACATCTGGTCATCCCACTCCAGTGCTGCTAAGAGTCATCACGGATTCCGGGGCACCACTGGCACAGAGTAATCTTTAAAAATATATAGTAAAAGATTATTTTTCTTCTCAGTCCAAAAGTAAGACATATTAATTGTAAAAGATTTACAACATATAGATAAGCAAAAGAAATAAAACTGTCTTAAGATCCTAATCTTAGATAACTGCAGTTAAAATTTTGGTGTAGATCTTTCTAGAATTCCTTTATAATACATATTATATCATAATCATCTCTTTCCCCTTACTGTGAGTATCTTTTAATGTCTTGAAATATTCTTTTACAATGTCATTAGCTGTCTAGTCCTTGTGTGCTAGTATCAGAATGTATTTAATGTATTACTTTTGTACAAGTTGTGAAAATCGCAAATCCACTGTCCAAAATGCTCATTCGGATTTGGCCTCAAACCACTCTGAGAGCAAATGACCCCTGCATGTCTCTCTGCTTGCTGGGGCTGCTGCTCTGCTCTCCTTGGGGGTGAGACAGGGGTCCGGGGGGAGGGAAGGGGAGAGTTTGGGGGCGAGAGTAGGGTGAGGTGATGGGAGAGGGCTGGGTGCCATTTGAGAGTTTCCCTGAAGTGTTGAAATGTGTGTTCTGTGTCTCACCAAAGACTCCACCTTGTTCTGGTGTTTTGGATCCCATCCACATCTAGAAGCTGATCTCATGTGCTCCTCTAACCTTTGCTCCTCCAAGTGTGGTCACAGACCAGCGGCATCAGCGTCTCCTGGGAGCCTGTTGGAAATGCAGAATCTCAGGCCCGTCCGAGACGTGCTGAGTCAGTACCTGCATTTTAACCAGATCCCCAGGAGCGAAGTGTGAGTATCACTGTTCTAAGGCACTTTTACTTAATTAACATCTGGAAAAGCTGGTCCATCATGAGATTCACGTGGGATGAACATGCTAAATTCAGCTGTGGAGAAAATCTTACTAATGGGCCAACTGGGCGTGCTTTCTTTCTAGGGATGGAGGAGAAAGCCAGTGCTGCATCTGGGAGAGGCGAATCCGCAGTGGCGAGGGGCCTGCGATTTGCAGTTCAGACTCAGTCTTAACAATCATGTGACATAAGTGGTCCAATCTTTGCTTTCCTCCTCGGCGTAATGGAGACCATATTCCTTATTTCAGAGGGATGGGCTAAGGTTTAAATAAGATCATATACATAAAGTACTTAGCTCAGCGCCTGGCACATTGTAAGTGCTCAGTGAATGTCAGTCACTGTTATTAATTATCACAAAATTCTGTTTTATGAAGCAATGTTGAGAGCAAAGGTTAATTCGTAGCTATTCCTTTGGGGAATACCAGGACGTTGAACTTTTTCCTCCTAACGTCAGCTGCAAAAGAAGTTGCCAATCAATTTTAGCTGCTGGTTCCATGTACAGAAGGTGATAAAACACTTCAGGTCGAACACATCCGTGTTATGTTTAGAACAACCACCCACTACGTACCATATGCTGTCTTATTCTTTTACCCACATGAGAAAAAAAATAACCAACCTAACTTCCCCTCACTCTTTTTAAAAAGGTCTTTCTTTTCTCTACAGGCTGAGGCTTAAATATGCTTTGATTCCAAAGAGATTGTCTTTACAAAGAATCTTCATCTTTAAAAAGATCTGTCTAGCTCAATTCTATAGTGCTCTAAGAGAGCAACACAACAAAGAAAGTCTTGATGAGTTGCACAGTCGACTATACTTTTTGAAGTAAATGAAATACAACTACTCCCAAATGCGGTGTGGCCTTTTTCCAACCCCTAAGATAAATATTTGTAGAGCCAGCCTTGGTGGCATGAAGACCGCTCTGAGGTGATGGAGGATTACAGTGGTCACATGCTTCTTAAAGATGGGCCTCCTGACAGTTAGAGGTCGAATTCTTATCCTGGAACTGAGCCAGAAGGAGTAAAATACTTTCAGGAGTTAAGTACTCCCCTACGTGAGGGAAACACACTCTCTTGGGGGCATTATTTGGCTCCACTGGAAGGAATCAACCCTGTTGCCATCTGTAAAAATAAGTTTATCTTATACGAATAACCCCTGAATTCTTAGAATTCTCTTAAGTAGGCAAAGTATCATCCTAAATTATTTTAGCCTCAGAAAGCACAAGCACCCCTCCTGACACCTGTGACTATTCTCCTCCTAAGATATTTTCCTGCTTCAAGTTGCTCATGAGAATCTGGCATTTTCATTGTCAATCTGATCCCAGGTTAGTATTGAGTAGATTTGCTAAATGTGGTATGATGAATACTGTTCAGAGTCCACTCTTTTTGCCTCTCTTGTGGTTGGCAAGCAAAGGACAGTCTATGTCACCATGAAGATGGAATTCAGAACCTGTATTCCAGGTGAATGAGCCTCATCCTGTAATTCACCTGCTTGGAACATGTGGCAGAATCAATAAATATATACATTTCTAGAACATATAGGTATGGTTTATTTGTATAGAATCTGTTGCAGAACTTATGTCAGTTAGTCAAAAAGCTTATTAGTAAACTAATAATAATAAGATAATTATACTTGTGTCCTAATCAATCTGTACTTTTAAAATATTTATTAGGGTCACACAAATCCACAAAATAGACATTTTCCCAATCTTAATTTACCATTATCACTGCTTCCTGATTATTTTGCACCTTTTTAGAGTTTCCTGTGCTTCCAGGCTAATAGTTCAAACTAATCTGCTTATAGCAACATTGCAATTCCTTGACATCCGATGAATTCTCCCCCTCCCCCAAAAGACAGCACACATCCAATTTCCTTTAAACCCATGACTTGATTTTCATTAATACTGTACAAATTTCTCTTACCTTTCAGACCCAGGAGCCAATGTTTATTTCCTAAAAAAGGCGTGTGTTACTCCTCTATTCCTCTTTTCTTTGAGTGACAATATTTTCAAAATCAATTTGTGATCTTCATAGTCACAAGCTTAGAAATATTTAGAAATAACTTTCAAAAGCATTTGCTTAAGCCTCAGGAAAATAGGTGAGGAAGGGATACACCGCGCAGGCTTTTCTCAGAGCCCAGTCTCACTTGAAACGTTGAGGGTTCTGAGTGTCTGCAGGGACTGCCCTGCTGGAAGGTCCGGATGCTTGTCTAACTGGCAACACAGTCTGAGGAACAGGAAGGATGAATGCTTTGTGAATATCACTCAGCCACAAAAACGTTTGCTTCGGCAATTTCTAATGAAAGCCCTGAGTTAGGGAAAGTCACTATTTTATTTTCAGACTCCGTAGTTAGAAAACAACAGCTTCAGCTATGCCGACTGCTCGGTTGCAGTGTTTAATAGTGACGCTGCACAAACACCGTTTGCTCAAAGGGCTCGGCACCACAGGCCCCTCGCTTCTTTGTTTATTGTGGTAAAATATACGTAACATAAAATTTACCATTTGAAACATTTTTAAGTATATAATTCAGTGGCATTAAGCACGTTCACATTGTGATGCGACCATCACCACCATCCATCTTCAGAACTTTTTCATCTTCTCAAACTGATACTCTGGACCCATTGAACAATAATTTGCCGTTCACTCCTCCCCCAGCCCCTGGCAACCACCATTCTGGTTTCTGTCTCTATGAATTTGACTGCTCTAGGGACCTGATGTCGTACAGTATTTGTCCTTTTGTGACTGGCTTATTTCATTTACCAGAATGTCCTTAAAGTTTACCATATTGTAGTATGCGTCAGAACTTCCTTAGGTTTTAAGGAACAACGTTCCATTGTATGTATAGACTACAGTTTGGTTATTCATTTGTGAGTAGATGGACACTTGGGTTGCTTCCATGGTTTGGCTTCTCTGACTAGTGCTCCTATGAACATGGTTGTACAAATATCTGTTCAAATCCTTGCTTTTACTTCTTTTGGGTATATACCCAGAAGTGGGATTGCTGGACCATATGGTAATTCCATTACCGTATTTTTGAGGGAACTCTGTGCTGTTTTCCACAGTGGCTGCACCATTTTGCATCCCCACCAACTGTGCACAAGAGTTTCAATTTCTTCACATCCTTACCCAAACTTGTTGTTTTCTGTATTTTTTTCTTTGATAATAGCCATCCTAGTGGGTGTGAGGTGATATCTCATCGTGGTTTGATTCTCATTTCTCTGATGACTGGTGACGTTGAGCATCTTTTCATGTGCTCATTGGCCATTGGGTATCTTTTTTGGAGCAATGTCCTTTGCCCATTTTTGAATCAGGTTGTGTGATATTTTTTGTTAGCTGTTAGGCCCTTTGCTTTTGCAGACCAGAGAGAGAGAAAACAATTCTATCAGTCAGTCAGTCAATCAACATCTCCTAACCTTTCTGAGTGCAGCATCGTCCTAAGCTGGTGCTCAATTCTGTTCAGATGGCCACACCGAAAGCAGCCTCAAGGTAACAGGACTTGGTGTTTTCTTGCAGGCTAGTTATCTGGAATTTACCAAGGGGTTTTACAGGGGCTGCAAACCAGATTGTGGGAAATAAGGGAGCACAGGAGTCCCCCCATAAATCAGTGAGGAAAGCTCTCTTGGAAAGGTCCTCACTGCCCTGGCCGCAGGAGCCCTCTGGGTCCTAACTTCAGCCTTCAGGTGGGATCTAACCACGGGGAGGAAAGCAGTGCCCCTGGAACAAAACACGCTTTGGCACTGATGCCTCTTCCAGATAAAAGCTTACATTCTTTTTTTTTTTTTTTTAACATTTCTTTGAAACTGGGGACTTCACATGATTTAGGCTCGTGGAAAGCCGTCGTTAACATGCACTCTTCTTCACCACTACATGGACCTTTACTCCACACGCTCTCTAAACACAGATAATTGCCATGGTAACCACAGTGCTTCATGACTCTCACACGTACACTTGCACCTTTCTTAAAGAAACACAGAGCACAACAATGTGGAATTAAAACAGTAAATCATTTGAATGTTTTTTATTTGTTGGTGCATAGTTGTCAGAATTTAGAGAAGAACTGGACATTGTCACCCACTATCAATTGTACTTGGAAAAAGTAGACGTTTGGCCGGGCCCTTTGACATCTCGCCAGAAAATAGGGTCTTGTTTGTAACATCGTGTAAGGAATGACCGATGAGTTTCTAAATTGTTGGGGTCAGAAGACTTCCAAAGCAGAAAATGTCATTAAGAACACCAAGTACTGAATAGTATAGATTTTTACATGACACGTTCACTGGGCCAGCTATCTTCAGTTACATTACAGTTATGATTACTCTAAAGTTGGTAAAATTTTGCGCAAACATGTTTTTTTGGTAGTGTCTAATTTTATCTTTGGTTGTTTTTGGAAACATGAACGACAGTTTTGCTGTGCCTTCAAAAGTCTCTCTTTTTTTTTGGCTAAGTAAACAAGTCTTTTCTCGCCCTATGAATACATGATGAGTGGTCAGCAGAATGAAACCCATATGAAACTTTCATCAAGAGGCATCTCCAAGCAGCTTCTAACTGACTGCAGCATCTGGGGCGTTGGAGACAGAGCAAAGCCAAGGACCCGCGAGCTGAAGAGAATTAGTTACAAATGCCTTCAGCAAGCCACTTTCCCTTGGTTTTGAGCGTTTCACACTATGTTGTCTATATATGAGAAAAACATCTTTCTGTAATTCTCCACGTGATGAGGACTAGCTTTCCTTGTGGCTAATGGAATGTAGCTCTGATTTCTCTATCATTAACTGCTCTGTCTCTGGAATACTAGTGTTTTGATGAGAGAGAAGAAAGGCCCCTCTTCTGTTTGATTGTTTTCTTTTAAATTAAAAGTAGTAATAAATCTAACTCAACCAAAATAACTGCTCAACATTTCATATTAACATAGCAGTGAAGATGAACTTGGGCAGTGTATGATAAATGTTTCTCTGTGCTTAGATTGGAATGCCTCCAAACCCTTAACTCCCACACCAATTTGGAAAGGCCTACCTGAGGTTTTTATATCCTTAGCCTGAAGATTCATTTTTCATTTACAAGATAGAGCCCCTAAGTTTCAAGGACAATCACGCTATACTTCTGTAGAAAGTACACAGAGATAATGTTGGAATGAGGAACTTTTTTTAACCTAATAAATATATTATTTGCCTTCCAAATCTACCATGTGTATGCTCTTCTATAATTTAATTATACTTTTATTACTCTAAATTCTATGAGGTAAGAAATAAATCAACCAGAAATCTCTTTATTAACCGTGTACCTACTATGTGGGGGATTAAGAACAGATGTGATGTAATTCTCACTCTTCCATTGCTGTCTTGCCAAAGAAGATGGTGCATGGAACGCCAATATAAGACAGCCTCTCTCTGAGCCTGACCAGCCAACTGAATGTTCTCTGCTTTCTTGTGCATGGGATGGAGTAGTCAGGGATGCTTTGGGGAGGAGGTGAGACCCAAACAGGTACATGAAAAATAGCTGGCATTTGAAGGAAGAATAAGTGATGACGTGAGAATTCAGTTGGTTGATGGACCTCTGTTTGAAATAATCATTACTTGTTTCATTTCTGTGTTTAAAAGACCCCCAGATGCTGGAAGATGTAGAGATCTTGTCTTCACAGAGTTTATTTTAGTTGGGAGTGAAGAGAGGGATGGTCAGTTCAGACCTGGGAGATGAGATCTTCTTCAAGTCTCATGTTTGCCATAAACTTGCCTGCCACAGGGAACGTGCCTGAGCTCGGCCTCCTGCCCGGAATGCCTGTCTACTGGATAGTTCCACCTCACCTTCCATCTCAGTTCAAACATTGCTTCTTCAAGGATATACTCCCTGACGTCTCTGGAAAGGTAAAAATCACCCCCCTCTCATGAGTGTTCATAGTCCCTTGTACTGTCCTTTGTGGCTGCGGTCATAACTTTATTTTTATTTTTTATTGAGGTATAATTGACATATAGCATTGTATTAGTTTCAAGTGTACAACATAATGATTTGATATTTGTGAAATGATCACCACAATAAGTTTAGTTAACGTCCGTCGCCATACATGCAGAATTTTTTTTCTTGTGATGAAAACTTTTAAGATCTATTTCTTAGCATCTTTTGAATATGCAACACATATTATTAACTATAGTCACCATGTTGCACGTTACATTCCTATGACATTTCTTTTATAACTAGAAGTTTGTACCTTTAGATTTCTTCACTCGTTTTGTCCCCCCACAACTTTATTTTTGTTTATGTTATTATTTAATTATCTGTGTAACCCCTATTAGACTGTGATCTCCATGAGGGCAGAGGCTATCCTCTGGTGTGTTGAACTGTGTGTCTCTAGTACTAATATCTGGTACCTAGTACTTGCCACAGTATGAGCTCAGTGAACATTCGGTGGCTGAGTGCTGCTGCAGCAGCCGGGTGGTTTCCTGGTGGGTGCTGTGCAGGTGTGGATTGCCTCTTAGCGATTCTCATACCCCTCCCCTTCCCACAGCTCTGTAGGGCTCACCTTTATTCAGTTCTCATCATCTGGCTGCGGACTCTTCCAATAAGGTCCTAAATGGTCTTGCTGTCAGCATTTTTGCCCTTTTTCATGTACACAACTGCTCTTCCAGCCAGAGTAAGCCTCGGAAATGTACACCTGGTGGTGCCGCTCTCCACTGAAGGTGAAAGCATCTCGGTGGCGTGCTCATCTGCTTCTCTCGCACCTCCCTGAGGCCCCTGACTCTGTCCCCTTGTGTCCTCTGCAGAGCCTCCTCCAGCTTCCTGAGCCCTTTGAGGTGTTTCCCACTTCTCTGACTTTCACATGTCGTTCCTCTAGGCTGGAATAACTTTGCTCCTTATCTTTTATCTGAAGAAATCATACTCACTCTCAAGACCTGACCCAAATGACCCCCTCCACCAAGACCTCTCCAATCAACTCCGTGGTTTCCTCTTCACCATCAGCTCTGCAGGTAGAAAGCTCCGCTTTTTGCCTTTATCGCACTGGACTGCAATGATTACCTTGCATGTCTGTCTCACTGGCTAGACTGAGTTCGGGAGGGCGCAGAGCATGCGCTTCATGTGATTATCCCCATGATAATTTGTCTCCGTCATTTAATACAGTATCTGTCTCTTAACAAATATTTTAAACGAATGAATGAAAGAAAATCTCTCTTATGAGTCTTTCCACATCATCGGAATTTACTATTTTATTTTTTTCAAGACTGTCAGCTCTTCTCCTAAGTTAGATCTCAAGTTTTTGGAGGCAAAAATAATATCTTACATTCTCCTTATATATCATTTTGTGCTAATTGCACATAATAAGAACTCATTAAACATTCACTGATTGAACACTAGAAAGTAAGCCCTTTTAACATATATTTTATTGTTGTATACAAAATAATTTTGGCTCATACAAATACTGTTAGAAAAATACCAGAAATACAATTTGTCACATAGTCTTGTGGAAATGTCATTTTAAATAGTATGTCTCCACTCCTTCTTTTGAAAGATTGCTTCTTTCACATTAATGCACAAAATTACAACTGAGGCTTTTGAAAGTTTTATTTTTGAAACAGATTTATTCCAGTTAATAAAATTTCCTATGCAAGTTCATAATTTTTTTCTGAAACATGAATTAGAGATTCAGTAACAGATCATAGTAGTGAAAATTGAGATTTCATGCTTTAGAATCGTGAATTGTTAAATAAGTTCGATAAAGGCACTTTTCATTGAGAATCCAAGAAAACCTAAAAGAATCATCAGAATTGGAGTTGAGTTGAGTGGGATTGTTGAAAATTGTTTAGGCAAGTGGTTCTCAGCGTGGTCTGGGGCCAGCAGCGTCAGTGTTCCCTGGGCTCTGGTTAGAAATGCACATTCTCAGGCCCCACCTCAGACCCACTGAATCTGGAACTCAGGGTGGGGCCCAACAATCTGGATTTTCCAAGCCCTCCAGGTGATGCTGATGCACCCTAAAGTTAGAAAACCGCTGCTTTAGTTGAAACCTTTCCCCAGTTCGGTGACTTCTCTTTCTTGGCAGAGGGCCATTGGACCTTTGCTTGGCTTCTTCCACTAAGTGGAGAACTCATCTCAGAATGAGGAAGCCCACCAGACTTTGGAATAGATTTGTTTGGTAAAATATTCTGCCTACCTCCTTGTAGCTTCCATTCTCTGAGCTATCTTGTGTTCTCTGGAGCTCTAGAAACTAAAGAAAACTGTGTTCCATGGCACAGCCTGGAGCTCCCACGCTCCCTCTCTGCATCCTTTGCCAGGGAAACTCCTAAGTGTGTCCACCAATCCACAAAGACACGTTTTCCAGTTTGTGCATCATGTCCCCTGGGTGTATTTCTGCTTGTCTGGATCCCCCTTAGCATTCTAGATTTGGGGGGAACAGACTGGATGCAATCCTTCTATTCATGTGGCTGAAGATTGTGTTCACCGTTTTGTCCATCATGTCATATTGTTTACTCTCATTGTTCTTTAAGTAAAACAAAAGCATAAAGAGGAAAAACCATTCCACATTACTTTTACGTGAGCTGTGGTGGCGGTTATGTGGGCTTTTGCCTTCTGGTACAGTTTATTTTATTTTTTGAGTTAGTTTTGTTTTTATTTAAGTATTTTTTTGAGATTGGGTTTATTCGCGCCTGAATCTTTAAAGGGAAGATCAAAGATAATCACCAGGTGGACAAATTTAGAAAGCAAAGTTATTGCCACGGGAATTTCTCTCCTATTTTCAAATGAGCTGTGCTTGCTTTTAATCCTAATGAAATTTACGGATAAGTTTATTGACTGTAATAAATTCCATTTTAGGTATACATTCAAGTTACAAGATGGGGAAAAATATTCATTCAAATAGAGTGATTTTTAAAATATTTTACTTCTCCACTTTTCTTTGAACTTTTCTTCACTATTTTGCCTATACTTTAAAACGAATGGGCTCTTTTTTGTATTTCTGGTTTCATATATGCTTATGAATATATTGCTTTTTTCCCAGCTTTGTTGAAGTATAATTGACAAGTAAAATTGTATATATTTAAAGTGCACAACATGATGATTTGATATACGTATACACTGTGAAACAATTCCCATCATAGATTTAATTAACACATCCATCACCTCACATATTTTCATTTTTTTGGTGAGAAAACTTAAGTTCTATTCTCTTAGCAAATTTTAATTACACAATATTGTTTTATCCCCTGTAGTCACCATGTTATACATTAGATCCTCAGACTTTATTCATCTTATAACTGAAAGTTTGAACACTTGTACCAGCCTCCCCCGATTTTCCCCACCTACTAGCCCCTGGAAACCACCATTTCATTCTGTTTCTATGAGTTTGACTTTTTTTTTCTAGATTCTGTATGTAATTGATACCATGCAGTATTTGTCTCTCTCAAACTGGCTTATTTTGCTTAGCATAATACCCTCCAGCTTCATCCATATTGTTGCAAATGGCAGGATTTCCCTCTTTCTCATGGCTAAACAATATTCCATTGTATGTATATACCACATCTTCTTTATATTGTTGATGCTCACTCAGGTTTTACCATATCTTGGCTATTGTGAATAATACTGCAAAGAACGTGGAAGTGCACGTATCTCTTTAATATCCTGTTTCATTCCTATGGGTATATAACCAGAAGTGGGATTGATGAATCATGGTATTTCTGTTTTTAATTTTTTGAGGAACCTCCACACTGTTTTCCACAGTGGCTGCATCAATTTACATTCCCACCAATAGTGCACAAAGCTTCCCTTTTCTCCACATCCTCACTAGCATCTGCTATCTCTTGTCTTTTTTATAATGGCCATCCTAACAGGTATTAGGGTGATATCTCATTGTGGTTTTGATTTGCATTTCCCTGATGATTAGTGATATCAAGCACCTTTTCATGTGCCTATTGTCCACTTGTATGTCTTCTTTGGAAAAATGTCTATTCACATCCTTTGCCCACTTGTAAAATTGGGAGGATTTTTGCTCTTGAGTTATGTGAATTCTTTGTATGTTTTGGATATTAACCCCTTGTCAGATATATGGTTTGCAAATATTTTCTCCCAGTCCGTAGGCTGCCTTTTCATTTTATTGATGGTTTCCTTTTCTGCACAGAAGCTTTTCAGTTTGATGTAGTCCCACTTGTTTATTTTTGCTTTTGTTGCCTTTGCTTTTGGTGTCAAATCCAAACAATCCTCACTAAGATCAATATCAAGGAGCTTACCTCCTATATATTCTTCTGGGAGTTTTACGGTTTCAAGTTTGAAGTTCAAGTCTTTAATTAATTTGGAGTTGATTTTTGTGTATGGTGTAAGATAGCGGTCCAGTTTCATTCTTTTGCATGTGGCTGTCCAGTTTTCCCACCATTTATTGAAGAGACTATCCTTTCTGGCATTGTGTATTCTTGGCTCCTTTGTTGTAAATTAATCGACCATATATGTGTGGGTTTATTTCTGGACTCTCTGTAATGTTCTATTCATCTATGGGTCTATATTTGTGTGACTAAAACACTGTTTCGTTTACTGTAGCTTTGTTATGTACTTTGAAATCAGGAAGCGTGATGTCTCCAGCTTTGTTTTTTCTCAAGATTGCTTTGGTATTTGGGATCTTTTGTGGTTCTACAGAAATTTTTGGACTGTTTGTTCTATTTCTGTGAAAGATGCCACTGGTATTTTGCTGTTGATTGCTTTTGGTAGTATGGATATTTTAAAAATATTAATCTTTCCAACCCATGAGTATGGAATGTTTTTCAATTTAGTTATGTTTTCTTCAGTTTCTTTCATCAACGTCTTATAGTTTTCAGGGTACAAATATTTCACTTCCTTGGTTAAATTTATCCCTAGGTATGTTATTCTTTTTGATGCAATTGTGAATGGGATTGTTTTCTTAATCTCTCTTTCTGATAGTTTTTTATTAGTGTATAGAAATGCAACTGATTTTTCTACATTTATTTTGCATCCTGCAACTTTACTGAATTTATTTATTAGTTCTAACAGTTTTTGGTGAAGTCTTTAGAGTTTTCTATATTATAACATCATGGCTTCTGCAATAAGAGACAATTTTGGTTCTTCCTTTCTTATATGGATGCCTTTTATTTCTTTTTCTTGCCTAATTGCTCCAGCTAGGACTTCTAGTACTATGTTGAATAAAAGTGGTGAGAGTGGGCATCCTTGTCTTGTTCCTGATCTTAGAGGAAAAGTTTTCAGCTTTTCATTGTTGAGTATGGTGTTAGCTGTGGGTTTGCTATTTATAGCTTTTATTAATTCGAGGTACGTTCCTTTTGTACCCACTTTGTTGAGAGCTTTTATCAGGAAAAGATGTTAAAATTTGCCAAATGCTTTTTCTGCATCTATTCAGATACTTATATGATTTTTATTCTTCTATTTGTTAATGTGGTCTATCAGGCTATTGATTTGTGTATGTCGAACCGTCCTTGCATCACACTAATATATCCTACTTGACCATGGTGTATGATCCTTTTAGTGTACTGTTGAGTTTGGTTTGCTAACTATTTGTTGAGGATTTTTGCATATATGTTCATCAGGGATGTTAGCCTGTAAAATTCTTTTCTTATAATGTCCTTGTTTGGCTTTGGTATCAGGGTAATGCTGGCCTCATAAAGTGAGTTAGAAAGTGTTCCCTCCTCTTCTATTTTTTGGAATATTTTGAAAAGGATTGATATGAATTATTGTTTAAATGATTGGTAGAATTCACAAAGGAAGGCATCTGGTCCTGAACTTTTCTTTGTTGGGAAATTTTTGACTACTGGTTCGATCTCCTTATTAGTAATTGCTCTGTTCAGATTTTCTATTTCTTCATGATTCAGTCCTGGTAGGTTGTATGTTTCCAGGAATGTATCCCTTTCTTCTAGGTGGCCCAATTTCTTGGCATATAATTTTTCATAGTAGTGTCTTATGATCCTTTGTATTTCTGTGGTATCAGTTGTAATGTCTCCTTTTACATTTCTGATTTTATTTACATGAATCTTCTTTTTTTTAAGTTTAAAAGAAAATTTATTTTTATCATTTAAATTTATTTTTATCATTACAGATGTTCAGACAGTATATTCTCAGTTCTCAACAAGTACTTCTTTTTTTTTTTATTGTGGTAACATTGGTTTATAACATTATATAAATTTCAGGTGCACATCATTATATTTTGATTCCTGTGTAGATTACATCACGTTCACCACCCAAAGACTAATCCATCACCACACACATGTGCCTAATCACCCCTTTCACCCTCCTGCCTCCCTGCTTCCCCTCTGTTAACCACCAATCCCATCTCTGTCTCTGTGTGATTGTTCATTGTTGTTTTTATCTTCTATTTACGAGTGAGATCACACAGTATTTGACTTCTCCCTCTGCCTTATTTCGCTAGCATAATACCCTCAAGCTCCATCCATGTTGTTACAAATGGAAGCATTTCATCATTTCTTATGGCTGAGTAGTATTCCATTGTATATAAATACCACATCTGCTTTATCCATTTGTCCCTTGATGGGCACTTAGGTTGTTTCCAAGTCTTGGCTATTGTGAATATTGCTGCAATGAACATAAGGGTGCATGTATCCTCATGTATTCGTGTTTTCATATTCTTCTTATAAAAACCCAGCAGTGGAATAGCTGGATCATATGGTAGTTTGATTCTTAATTTTTTGAGGAATCTCCATACTGTTTTCCACAGTGGCTGCACCAGTTTGCACTCCCATCAGCAGTGTGTGAGTTCCATTTTTTCCACATCCTCTCCAACACTTGTTGTTTCCTGTCTTGTTAATTATAGCCATTCTGACTGGAGTGAGGTGATACCTCATTGTAGTTTTGATTTGCGTTTCCCTGATTGTTAATGATGTTGAACAGTTTTTCATGTGCCTGTTGGCCATCTGTATGTCTTCTTTGGAGAAATATCTGTTCAGATCTTTTGCCCATTTTTTAATTGGGTTGTTGGTTTTCTTGCTGTTGAGATGTATGAGGTCTTTGTATATTTTGGATACTAACTCCTTATCTGATATATAGTTTGCAAATATCTTCTCCCAATTGTTAGGTTGTGTTTTCATTTTGTTGATGGTTTCCTTTGCTGTGCAGAAGCTTTCTGGTTTGATGTAGTCCCATTTGTTTATTTTTCTATTGCTTCCCTTGCCCAGTCAGTCATGGTAATTGAAAATAAGCTGCTAAGACTTATGTCAAAGAGTGTACTGCTTATGTTTTCTTCTAGAAGTTTAATGGTTCCAGGTCTTATATTCAAGTCTTTAATCCATTTTGGGTTAACTTTTGTGTGTCGTGTAAGATAATGGTCTACTTTCACTCTTTCGCATGTGGCTGTCCAGTTTTCCCAACACCATTTATTGAAGAGGCTTTCCTTTCTCTATTGTGTGTTCTTGGCTCCCTTGTCAAAAATTAGCTGTCCATAGATGTGTGGGTTTATTTCTGAGCTCTTGATTCTGTTCCATTGACCCATGTGTCTGTTTTTGTGCCAGTACCATGTTGTTTCGGTTACTATGGCTTTGTAGTATATTTTGAAATCAGGGAATGCTAGGCCTCCAGCTTTGTTCTTTTTTCTCAGGGTTCCTTTGACTACTCGGGGTTTTTTGTTCTATATAAATTTTAGGATTCTTTGTTCTATTTCTGTGAAAAATGGTCTTGAAACTTTGATAGAGATTGCACTGAATCTGTAGATTGCTTTAGGAAGTATGGACATTTTAACTCTGTTAATTCTTCCAATCCAAGAACATGGAATATCTTTCCATTTGTTTGTATCTTCTTCAATTTCTTTCAACAATGTTTTATAGTTTTCAGTGTACAAGTCTTTCACCTCTTTGGTTAAGTTTATTCCAAGGTATTTGATTCTTTTTGTTGCAATTGTAAATGCTATTGTATTCATAATTTCTCTTTCTGCTACTTCACTGTTACTGTATAGAAACACAACTGATTTTTGTATGTTGATTTTGTATCCTGCAACTTTACCGTATTCATTTATTATTTCTATAAGTTTCTTAGTGGATTCTTTAGGGTTTTCTATATATAAAATCATGTCATCTGCAAATAGTGGCAGTTTCACCTTTTCCTTTCCAATTTGGATCCCTTTCATTTCTTTTTCTTGCCTTATTGCACTGGCTAGGACCGGCAATACTGTGTTAAATAAGAGTGGTAAAAAAGGGCATCCTTGTCTGGTTCTTGTTCTTAGAGGGAAAGCTTTCAGTTTTTCTCCATTGAGAATGATATTAGCTATGGTTTTGTCATTTATGGCATTTATTATGTTGAGGTACTTTCCTTATATACTCATTTTATTCAGAGTTTTTATCATAAATGGTTGTTGTATCTTGTAAAATACTTTCTCTGCGTCGATTGAGATGATCATATAATTTTTATTCTTCATTTTGTTAATATGGTGTATTACATTGACTGATTTGTGGATGTTGAACCATCCCTCATCCTGGTAATAAATCCCACTTGATCATGGTGTATGATCTTTATAATATATTGGTGTATTTGATTTGCTAGTATTCTGCTGAGGATTTTTGCATTGATGTTCATCACTCATATTGGCCTGTAATTTTCTATTTTTGTGTTGTCCTTGTCTGGTTTGGTATCAGGGTAATGTTGGCTTTGTAGATTGAGTTAGGAAGCTTCCCCTCCTCTTCAATTTTTTGGAAGAGTTTGAGAAGGATAGGTATTAAGTCTTCTTTGAATGTTTAGTAGAATTCACTAGGGAAGCCATCTGGTCCTGGACTTTCATTTTTTGGGAGGTTTTTGATTACTGTTTCAATGTCCCTACTAGTGACTGGTCTATTGAAATTCTGTATTTCTTCCTGATTCAGTTTTGGAAGGTTGTATGATTCTAAGGATTTACCTATTTCTTCTATATTATCCAATTTGTTGGCATATAGCTTTTCATAGTATTCTCTTACAGTCTTTTGTATTTCTGAGGTGTCCATTGTAATTTCTTCATTTTCATTTCTTATTTTATTTATTTGAGCCCCTCTCTTTTTTTCTTGCTGAGTCTAGCTAAAGTTTTGTCAATTTTGTTTATCTTTTCAAAGAATCAGCTATTGGTTTCCTTGATTTTTTCTATTTTTTTTAGTCTCTATTTCATTTATTTCTGCTATGATTTTTATTATTTCCTTCCTTCTACTGATTTGGGGCTTCATTTGCTCACCTTTTTCAGGTTCCTTTAGCTGCACCGTTACATTGTTTATTTGAGATTTTTCTTGTTTGTTGAGGTAGGCCTATATTGCTATAAACTTCCATGTTAGAACTGCTTTTGCTGTATCCCATAAATTTTGGCATGTTGTATTTTCATTTTCACTTGTCTCAAGGTATTTTTTGATTTCTCCTTTGATTTCTTTATTCACCCAATCATTGTTCAGTAGCATGTTGTTTAATCTCCACATATTTGTGGCTTTTCTGGTTTTCTTCCTGTAGCTGATTTCTTCTTTCGTACTTTTGTGGTCAGAAAAGATGCTTGGTATTATTTCAATCTTCTTAAATTTATTGAGATTTGTTTTGTGCCCTAATATGTGATCAGTCCTGGAGAACGTTCCATGTGCATTTGAAAAGAATGTGTATTCTGTGGTTTTTGGATGGAATGTTCTGTATATACCTACTAAGTCCATCTGGTCTAATGCGTCATTGAAGGCCAATGTTTCCTAATTGAGCTTCTGTGTGGATGATTTATCCGTTGGTGTAAGTGGAGTGTTAAAGTCCCCTACTATTATTGTGTTACTGTCTATTTCTCTTTTATGTCTGTTAATAATTAATTTCTATATTTAGGTGCTCCTATGTTGGGTGCATAGATATTTACAAGTGTTATATCCTCTTGGACTGTTCCCTTTATCATTAGGTAGTGCCCCTCTTTGTCTCTTGTTGCAGTTTTTGTTTTAAAGCCTATTTTGTCTGATATAAGTATTGCTACTCCAGCTTTCTTTTCATTGCCATTTGCATGGACTATCTTTTTCTATCCCTTCACTTTCAGTTTGTGAGTGTCCTTAGGTCTGAAGTATGTGTCTTGTATGCAGCATATATATGGGTCTTGTTTTGTTATCCAGTAAGCCACCCTGTATGCCTTTTGATTGGCGCATTTAGTCCACTGACGTTTAAAGTAGCTATTGATAAATATGTACATATTGCCATTTTGTCACTTTTTTTTCTGGGTGTTTTAGTAGTTCTTCTCTCTTCCTTTCTTCTTCTCTTTCTTTCTTCCCTTGTGGTTTGATGGCTTACTTTAGTATTATGTTTGAGGTCCTTTTCTCTTAATTTTTTGTGTATTTATTATAGGTTTCTGGTTTGTGATTACCATGAGGTTCATATATAGTAACCTATGTATATAGCAATCTATATTAAGTTGATGGTCTCTTTAGTTTGACCTATTTCTAAAAGCTCTACTTTTTTACTCCCCTCCTCACACATTTGTGTTTTTGCTATCATATCTAACCTCTTTTATTGTGTATGTGTATCCATTACCTTCTTATCATGGAAATAAGCAAATTTAATAATTTTGTCTTTTGACCTTCATATTATATTTGTAGGTTGTTAATCTGCTAGCTTTGCTGTATTTTTGCCTTTACCAGTGATTTTATTGCCTCTTTTTGGATCATTTCCTTATTCCTATTTGTGATCTTCTCTTTCACACTTACATAAGTCCCTCTAGTATTTCTTATAAAACTGATTTCTTGGTAATAGAATCAACTAATTTTTGCTTATCTGGGAAACTATCTTTCCTTCCATTCTGAATGATAACTTGCTGGTATAGTATTTTTGGCTGTTGGTTTTTTCCTTTCAGCACTTTAAATATACCATGCCACTCCCCTCTAGTCTGTTAGGTTTCTGCTGAGATGTCAGCTGATAGCCTTAGGGGGATTTTGATGTATGTAACTTGTTGCCTTTCTCTTGCAGCTTTCAGAATTCTTTGTCTTTAACTCTCAAAATTTTAATTATAATGTGTCTTTGTTTGGGCCTCTTTGCATTCATCTTGTTTGGTGCTCTCTGTGCTTCCTGTACCTGGATGTCTGTGTCCTTCCTTAGGTTAGGAAAGTTTTCAGCTATTATTTCTTCAAATAGATTCTCTGTCCCTTCTGGGACACCTATAATGCAAAGGTTAGTGTGCTTGATGTTGTCCCTGAGATTTTCTCATTAACTTTTTCTTTCATCTGTTCAGCATGGGTGATTTCCTTTAGTCTTTTGTCCAGGTCCCTGATCCATTCTTCTGTGTCATCTACTATGCTATTGAGTCCCTCTAGTGAATTTTTCAGTTCCAGTATTATATTCTTCATTTCTGATTGGTTCTTTTTTATACTTTCCAATTCTTTGTTCACGATCTCGCCAAATTCATCCATTCTTCTCCCAAGATCAATGAGCATCCTTATGACTTTTTAAAAAAATCTTTGTCATGTAGATTGTTTATTTTTGTTTCATTTAGTTCTTTTTCTGGGTTTTTGTCCTGTTCCCTTACTTGGAATGCATTCCTTTGCCTCCTCCTTTTGCTTCTGTGTCTGTGCTTATATTTATGTATTAGATGGGTCAGCTACATCTCTTGGTCTTGGAGAGGTGGTCTTTTGTAAGAGATGCCTTATGAGGCCCAGCAGTGTGCTTCCTTCTTGTTACCAGTTCCAAATGGTCCAGGAGTGTCCCCTGTGTGGGCTACATGTGTCCTTCTGTGTGGTAGGGTTGCTCTTGCTGCAGGTGCATGGGGAGGCTAGGCTGTCCCCCTGGACAGCTGGTTGTAATGCTCAGCCTCATGTGGCTGCTATGGACCCTTCAGTCACTTTATTGGGTGTGGGGAGCCCCAGTACAGTTGGTTGCAACTTCTAATAGCACATTCTGTTGCAGTTTTTCTGTTAAGTGGGTAGGCCCCCAGCATGGTTGGTTGCTCGGCTCAGGGGCTTACAATTGCTGTTGGCTTCTGGCATGCAAGGCTCTTGTCAGCTCTCTTGTACTGCAGCTGAGTGGGGCTGGACCCAGTCATGGGATCACCCAGTTGTTTCAGGCTTTGGAAGGTGAGGCCGATCCTCTACATGGCTATTGGAGAAGCACAAGTCTTCTGCAGCTGACAAGGTGCACCACCCACAGGGCCACCCCCCCCCCCCATCAAGACAGTTCTGCCCCATGCACACACCCCAATCCCTGAAGTATACCCAGTCACCCCACTGCAAAGACCCCACACACTCCACCCACTCCTTGTGCATGCCCTGCCCTGCAGAGGTGGACCCATGCATGGCTGCAGAGGATGGAGGCACTTAGCCTATGCAGGCCCAGATGTTGCCTGAGGGCTTGCTGTTGCATGGGACCATTCCCCAGGGTGGGCTGCATGCTCTGGCTGAGCTGGATTAAATTGGTGGTCTAGTGGGTGGGGCAGACCCTGTGCTAACAGGCCAGGGGAATAACTCCAATGGAGTCTGCCAGTGTCTGTATCAGCACACCTGTACTAGGTCACAATAATGGCTGCTGCCAATGTCTCAGTCCCTGGAAAGGTCTCACCTCTCACCGAGATGCACCCAGAGCCTATCAAGTGAGTCTCTTCACCAAAGGACTGTGCACCTTTCTGTTGATTTTAGGTTGCTTCCTGAAATGGGTGAATTTATGCATGGGCCCTTAAAAGCAGGCCTTTTCCCCCTTATGTTTGATAGTTTTTCTGGGGTATTCCCTGTTGTTCTTAGTAACCAGCAAAGCCAGGCATTATGACACTTGTCTCAGTTGTGCAGAGTCCAAAGGATGCTTATACTGGTAACACTCCCCAGCTCAGGTCCTCCACTCCTCCAGGGAAGGCTGTGTACCATAAGATTGCTCCTGGCCAGCCATAAAGTGCCACAGCTTCTGAAGGTAGCTTTTTTCTCTCTCCAGAAGGAATTTCTGCCTCTTCCACATTAGTCAGGACTGTCCCTTGTTGTGGGGGTTCTTTTTTATCCTGTTTTCAGTTCTCTCTCAGGGGTAATTTTTCCAAGAGTAGTTGTAAATTTCTTGTGTCCATGGGAGGAGGTGAGTTCAGAGTCTGCCTATGCTGCCATCTTGACACCTCTGTCCAATCTTCTCTCTTTTTTTTCTTGGTGAGTCTAGCTAAAAGTTTGTCAGTTTTATTTGTCTTTACAAAAAACCCCCCATCTCTTAGTTTCATTGATCTTTTCTATTGTATATTTTAGTCTTATTTCATTTATCTTCTCTGATCTCACTTATTTCCTTCTTTCTACTAAACTTGGGCTTCATTTGTTCTTCTTTTTCTGGTTCCTTGAGATATAAAGCTAGGTTGTTTACTTGATATCTTTCTTGTTTCTTAAAGTAGGCATTTATTACTACACAATCCTTCTTAGAATTGCTTTTGCTACATCCCGTAAGTTTTAGTATGTTGTATTTCCTTTTTCATTTGTCTCAAGATATTTTTTGATTTGTCTTTTGATGTCCTCTTTGACCTGTTGGTTGTTCAGTAGTATGTTGTTTAATCTCCACATATTTTTGAATTTGCTACTTTCTTCTTGTTATTGATTTTTTGTTTCATTGTGGTCAAAAAAGAAGCTTGATATAATTTTAGTCTTCCTAAACTTATTGAGAAATTTTTTGTGGCCTTGCATATGATGTATCCTCAAGAATGTTTCATGTGTACTTGAGAAGAATGTGTATGCTGCTGCCCTTTGATGAAATGTTCTGTAAATGTCTGTTAAGTCTGTCTGGTCTAATGTTTAGTTTAAGTCCAATGTTTTCTTATTGATTTTCTGTCTAGATGATCTATTTATTGTTGAAAGTGGGGTATTGAAGTGCTTTACTGTTATTGTATTGTTGTTTATTTCTCCCTTCAATTCTGTTAATATTTGCTTTATATATTTAAGTGCTCCCAGGTTGGTTGCATAAATGTTTACAAATGTTTCCTTTCTCTTTCTCTTTTGCGTATCTAGTATAGGTTTTGCTTTGTGGTTACCGTGAGGCTTACATAAACCATCTTATAATAGTCTGTTTTAAACTGATAACAACTTAACTTCAAATGTATACAAAAGCTTTATATTTTTACACTGCCACCTCTTTTTATGTGTTTGATGTCACAATTTACATCTTTTTATATTATATATCTATTCACAATTATTTTGTTATAGTTATTTTTAATACTTGTGTCATTTAACCTTTGTACAAGAGATATAAGTAATTTACTCATCATTATTACAATATTAAAGTTTTATGAATTTAACTATAAATTTGCCTTTGCCAGTGAATTTTATGTTTTCATACGTTTTCCTATTACTAATTAGTGTTCTTTCATTTCAGCTTGAAGAAGACCCTTTAACATTTCTTGTTAGGCTGGTCTAGTGGTGACAAACTCCTTCATCTTCTGTTTTTCTGGAAAACTTTTAATCTCTCCTTCAATACTGGTGGAAAACTTTGCCAAGAGAGTATTCTTGGTTGGTAGTTTTTTCTTTCAGCACTTTCAATATATCACCCCACTCCCTTCTGCCTGTAAATTTTCTACCTAAAAGTCTGCTGATAGTCTTATGGGAGTTCTCTTGTATGTAATGAGCAGCTTTTCTCCTGCAGCTTTTAAGATTCTTTCTTTGTCTTTAACCTTCAACAATTTAATTATAATGTGTCTTTGTGTGGATCTCTTTAGATTCATCTTATTTGGAACTCTCTAGGCTCCCTGGATCTGGATGTCTGTTTCTTTCCCCATGTTAGGGAGCGTTTCATCCATTATTTCTTTGAATAAACTTTCTGTTTATTTCTCTCTTCTTCTTCTGGGGGCCCTATACTATGTATATTGTTCTGCTTGATATTACAGCATAAATCCCTTAAGCTATCTTCACTCTTATTCATTCTTTTTTCTTTTTGCTCTTTTGCTGGGTGAATTCCACTGTCTTATTTTCAAGTTCACCGATCCTTTCTTCCACTTGATCTGGTCTGCCTTTGAACCCTTCATTCACTTTTTCATTGCAGTTATTGTATTTTTCAGCTCTATGATTTCCATTTAGTACATCTTAATATTTTTAACCTGTTTGTTGACATTCTTGCTTTGTTCATGCGTTGCCCTCCTGACCTTGGCAAATGTCTTTCTGACCATTATTTAAACTCTCTATCAGGTAAATCACTTATCTGTATTTCATTAAGATTGGCTTCTGGAGATTTATCTTCTTTTCTTTCTTTTTGGGAACTTATTCCCTTGTTTCTTCATTTTCCTTAACTCTCTGTGTTGGTTTCTCTGCATTAGATAAAACAATCACCTCTCCTAGTGTTGACAGACTAGTCTTGTGTAGGAGATAAACATTGCCAATCAGCATGCCTGAGCTCCTTGTCTCTCAAACCTTTGTGATTGCCCATGCTGCTGTCTTTGTTCTTAGTGGCTCCCAGTAGTTAAGGGTATGCCAAGACACATCATTATCCTAAAGGGGTGGATAATAGTCAGCACCTAGATGTAGGCTGATTAGAAGCAGGACCCTCTGGCTGAAGCTAGGAAAGTGTGCAGTTAAACCGTTTTCAGGTACAAACTGGGAGATGGGGGTTTTGCCAGCTCCCTCTGCACTGAGCCTGGGTATGTAGTCAATTGTTGGGGGCGGGGAATAGGGGGATTTTGTACCCATTTAAAAACTGCTTCTTTGTTTTCTATAGTCTTGTGGAACTTGTGAATGCAAGCCTTGTTGTCTATCTGAGCTGGGTGATTTGGGGGCCTGTCCTTTGGGGGACAGCTGGAAAAGCTGGGGCTCCAGACATGTGTACAGCTTCTTCCCAGAGAGAAGCTTTTGACCTGGTTTTATTGTTGGAGTGAGCTGGAGGAAGAAGGTGGGGGAAGTGCCCACTGGCTTCCTGAGCCCTGGGGAGGATCACAGCATCCCCTAGATGTGTGGAATTAGGAGCCAAGCCCTCAGACAGCAGCTTGTAAACTATGCAGTCAAGCTCCCTCCAGGGAAAGCCTGGGAGATGGGCATTTTTGCCTGCTCCCTCTGCCCTGAGCCCTGGTGTGGATACCCGTGGTGAGTACTGTTAAACACAGCTTCATTGTTTGTTATAGTCCTGTGGGACTTGTAGATGCCATCCCCATTGGCTTTCAGAACTAGATGATTTGGCAGCCCATCCCTTGGATGGGAGCCTTAAAAGTTGGCGAATTAGATGTATGGTCCAAACCCTTTGCTTTTCAGGGAGATGCTGGGAGTTGGAGATTCTCTCCCAATTTTATGGCTCTGTGATGGGGGTGGGGTTGATGGTGAGAGTATGTTTTAGCCTTTCCTATCTGTTTCAATGCGGATATTTTCTCATCCACCCACTGTGTAAGAGTCACTCTGGAGTTTCTCTCAGAGGGAATTTCTCCATGTGTAGCTGTATATTTGGTGCATCTGTGGGAGCTGCTACAGTTTATTTACTTATTTGTTTTTTCTTGAGGAAGATTAGCCCTGAGCTAACATCTGTGCTCATCTTCCTCTATTTTGTATCTGGGACGCCTGCCATAGCATGGCTGATGGGTGGTGTAGGTCCACGCCCAGGATCTGAACCCATGAACCTGGGCTGCCAAAGCAGAGTGTGCAAACTTAACCACTATGCCACAGGGTCAGCCCCAGGTACAGTTTATTTTTTGAACCTGATTACAGCACTTGATGGTTATCCCTTAGTGTATTTGATATTGTTGTTTTTGGCTCATTTGTTCCAGTCTATTGAGATCTTCTAAATCTTGATCCTGTTATACAACATTTTATAAGGAGTCACCTGTTGGCTTGAGAATATGTTTTCTGTATTTTTTTTAAAATAGAAATGTCTACCAAGGCAGGTCCACAAACCAAAACTTTAGCATATCACTGAGAATTCAAATTGACCGTACTTTGTGAATTAAAAGTCTTTGGCAGTTCGATCAGTTAGGAATCTACAAAGCTGTATTTTTAACATTCTAATTTTTATCCCCACCCACAAAAAATCTTACGAGAGATTTTTCTAAATACCTGATTGGAATTAAGATACCAAGTGTCTATGGCATTCTCCTGTCCTACGGCCCTAGTAATCTTGGCCAATGGGTCACACTGGGGTTAATTTGTCAAGGCTTGCTTTTAGTGAGTCAGTGCTGTGACTGCTGCCTTCTTTTGAAAGTATTTACAAGCCTATATTTAATAATTCATTAAGAATTTTTCTGGAGATTGACATAGCTCTTACATTATAATTTCGAGCCATCTTCCTTTAGCCTTTTTCCTGTGTTTTAAAGTCAGGACATTTGCTTGTTTCTAATCTTTTAGCACACCTCCTATTCTCTCTGAAGTTGAAATACAATGATTCTGTGACCATATTTGCAAATTCTTTTAGTATTTTGAGTGTAATCCATTTGGACCCAGAGACTTGAATTCATTTAAATCAGCAGATTTTCTCTCTTACTATTGTTATTTATTTTGGCTTTTAATTCCTTGAAGCATTTTATTTTGTCTTTTTAATTTTAAGACGCTCTTCCATGAGGGCAGAGACATATCTGTTTTACTCATCATTATTTCCACAGTGCCTGCCCCATAAGAGGATCTTAGTAAACACTTGTTAAATGGATGATTGAAAGTTGAATTATACACAGACTCTGCTCACGAGACTTGCAAGCATTGAAGATTATTACTTGGGTATGGATCACTTGTAATTTTGTAGATATTCTCTTTGCCTCAATAATGTATTATGTTATTTTTTTGGTTTTTCTATATTTTTTGTTTTCACTTGCTTTAAAATAAATTGGTTCACATAAAAATCCTGATAATAGCTTAAAGTGCAAACTTTTCTTCTAAGTTCAGTTTATTTTCATTAACAATAAGTTAAATGTTTATTTCCAGTAAGAATACTCTCATTACATATGTTCTAAAGGTTTAAATAATTTTTCCCTTATAAGTTCTGATCTATGACATAAAAAAAAGTCACCAAAATGGTTATAACATGCTTCTAATTATGTACCTCTAAGCCACGGGCAGTCAAGAAGAAAAGTTATTCATATCATCATAAAATTAGATGCTCTGCTCAAACTGATATAGCCTCATTCTTTGCTTATATGAATGACAATAACTATTGATTTTTATATGATCAAGATATCATTTTGATTCAAAGTGATTTCCAATAATACCTTTTTTATTAGCACCTGCATCCTCAAACCCTGGGCAAAATGGAAAACACAGACATTACAGGTTCAGGAGAATTCAGGAGAACCTATACTTAGAAGACAGAGACTTGCACCAAAAAGGAAAAAACTGTCTAGAATAGTCAGATAAAATCAAAGGCAATTATAAATGTTAGTTGTAATATTGATAATTCACCTGTTGAGGATGCTTCTGGGTGGGGTGGGGTAGCATGGAGACTTGTCCATGATGAGTCCTCGAAATACTGATGGGGGAATAAGTTTAGGGTTTCCTCTTACCTTATTTCATTAAAAATGAATCCCTTTTCTTTACAGGTATTGATGCTACAACCTTGGCCAATGGGTGAAAAGCTATGTGGGAGGCGAGGTGAGTGACAGTGCAAGGACCATCTGGAAACTGGAACTGGGGAGAGTCAGGCTGTGGAGATGAAGAGAAAGAAGTGAGAATAAACTGTGAATGCTCTGAATTTCACTTCAAAATGAGTGGGTGAGGGGTGAGAGGGAGAGGAAGCCAGGAAGAAGGATGAGAACAAATGAGGTGGAATGGCCTGTATTCACTAGAGGCAGCTCTAGGCAATGGTGTTTAGAAAAGTTGGTGGTTGAGTCTTTTGCACTCAGGCATGTCATCTTCTCTTTCAGCCATTCCTAGAAATCAGTCTCCGTTTAAGATCCATCAGACGTGGGAGGCAGGGCAGTGACCTGAATGGTTCTCACCACTTGATTGCTGCCTCTCTTTGTTGACATGGAGTTTCACTAGGGCAGAAAAATCCTCTCTGAAGCGAAGAGGATGCTGCAGAAGATGACTTCCTTTGGTCTAAACTGGAGGGGACCCGCAGATACATTGAGTTCTAAATGGCCTGAGTAAGTATTTGGTTGGGATTACACTACAAATCTTCACCAACTTCGCCACTCCCCAGCATGTGGTTCCTGAAGTCTTACTTTTCCTGGCCTGGTGGTACCTATTCTTTCTACTTCAGAACCCCAGCCTTCTGAGATGGCCAAAGGCAGGGGGACTATCTCCCACTAAGCTGGAGCTAGTGCTGGGCTGGAATTCAAGCACTGAAGATTGTCGCCAGGCCACCATACCTCTGTTTCCAATTCAGTTCCGTGTTTAAGTCAGTTTCTGAACCTTGGAGAGCTTGGCTCTTTTGGAAGCATGTGACCAGGTGTGTGTTTTTTTCCTCTCAACACATTAATGCCATTAATAAGGTATTAATCTATTACTTTTTTCCTTTCTTGTGTTGTAATATTAATTTAATTTTTATTTTTAATTTTGTTTTAGTATATTTATGAGGTCCTGTTCTCACCTAATGTTCATCTCCTCTCCACTTCGTGTAAGGTAAACGTTGGCCAAGGGGGCCGAAAATCCTGCCCACCTTGTCCCTCTCTAGCCTTTATCTTCCGCCAGTGGGAGAGGGCATTTCTTCCTTGGCACATCTCCCAGGCTGCCCTTTGCTCTTCCCAGCCCCCAACAGGGCAGACCTTGCAGGAGGAGCAGGAGACCTCTGAGAAGGCGCAGTGGAACTGGAACAAGTAAAATTTAAGTGGAAGAAGCTGTGAAATCAGGTGAGGGCGAAGGGAGGTACAAATTGTCAAAGATTCTGGTGTTTTGTGGAAATGTCAGAATTTGACAAGCCCAAGAAAAGTGACACATTCTAAAAACTTATTACAATAACATAAAATGGTGTTTTCTTGCATGCAATTTCAGGTAATTTTCCTGAAGGCATTTAGAATAGGAAAAGAAAGAGATTTCCATCATGAGCATTTCAGCTCACATTTAACAGTAAAGGAAGCTCTTAGATTATTTCTCTCCTGCATATGTATTTACTTCTAAAAATAATCATTTGCTGTCTTTCTATTCAGCCGAAATGACTTGTTTGATTAGAAATATACGTCATACGAAGGAAATCTCTTTCGTATTATTCATACTATGTGGTGAGCCCAATTAACTTAGATTAATCATGATATTACCCTTTGTATATGAAGCACAACTGTGGAAATCGTTAGTTAACTATACATTTAACTACACATTTAACTACATTTAAGATGACTGACAATAGTACTGACGTAGCAGCTCTCCGTTCAAATAAACAGGATTTTACATCGTCACACTTCATTGGGTGCCCTGAGATTGCCCCCGTGATGCGGCAGCAGGCAAACTCCTCCGGGGATCCAGACTCCTCACGCTGTGCTACCTGCGCTTCCTGGACACCTTTGTCGGGTCATCGTGGAGAAACGTACCATTTGGTCTTCATAGTTTGGAATGTGCTCAGAGATATTGAAGACCTGTTCTTCAACTGACATGCAGGTCAAAGGTAATTGATAAAGTCTTTATTAGTTGGGTAGTAGTAAAGTATTGAGAGGACTCCAGAATGCTCTGTAGAGTGAAGAAAGCTCAGAGGAGTGATGGGAAGACCACTGGACTATAGTCAGAGTAGAGATTTGAGACTTTGACCCAAATCACTTAATCTCTTCGGGCCTCCTTGTCCAGGCCCATCTGAACAAGCTCCTTAAGGTATCCTGAGGCTCTGAATGCCATGATTCTATGAATTCTTGGCTTAATTGAGGTTTATGAGGTCGTGTTTCACACACACTCACTCCCTTCCAGATTAGTGGACATGTTAGAAGGGAGAATGTCTGCTTCCTTGTCTTTCATCTTTGCTAAACTACAGCCCACTTGAGGGCGGGGACTGCGCCTGCTCACCATTGTGTCTCTAGCGTGCAGCAGACAGCGCCTCACTGAACAATTGCTGAGTGAATGAGTGGATTGCTCGTCACCGAAGGCAGAAGGATCAGAAGCAACATCATTAGGAAAAGCCTCGTGCAACAATGAGAGTGTGCTTCTTTTTCTGGCTAGAAAATGTTCTTGCTTATTCCTCTTTTAAAGATGGACTTTTACTGGCTGAAGACTTAGATCCAAAGAGAATATTAATCTGAAAGTAACAAAGTGTGAGTTTTATAGGCTCTAGACCACTCAGGGCCCAGCTGTTTCTTTTTAATGGGGATAGCTGTTTCCTCACTTCCCGATTCTCTGGCAGAGGGGCTGGTGTGCTCTGACATCCTCTTGCAAAACGAAGGCCTTTCTTTGTTTTCTCTCCTCACTTTGGAAGAGGTTGCATTTTATTTAAAGAGCTAAATCTCCTATAAGGTTTTAACGTCAGCCCAAATGGAGTCCGTATCGTTCTTCATTGAAATCTGTAACCTCTTTAAAAGCCTAGTTAAAATGTTTCTGTGTTCATTGGCCTGTCTGGTTCTGCCAGACCATAATGCCTTCCTCTTCTGAACTTCTGCCACACTGTGTGGCACCTCTCCTCGATGACTAGCCACAAACTCTTCTGAGGTAAGTCCCGTCCCTCCTGCAAGACCCAATCTGCTTCAGGGCAGACACTGGCTTTACTCATTTCACATACCTTCTAGAGCCTTCACTGCCTCTTTCCCACATTGGTCCCTAAGGGGTATTTGTTGAACCTGTGAACACAGATGTGCGAACAAATGCTTTCTAGGAAAGTTTAGAAATAGAGTTAGTCGTATTCCATTGTTCTACAGATGTTAAAGATGGCAGGGATCCGAGAGATTATATTTTGTATTCTAGCTTTATTTCTTAGAACATCCTCTCTGTGAGGTGAATTCTATGATTTCAATATGACTGCAAAGACTTGAGAGGTTTTCAACAGCACCAAGAGTTGCAGTGGCAAACGCCTTGTTCAGAAAGCAGAATTGGAACTTGTCTATTTCCATGGGATGGAAAGTAGCAGTAAGAGGCTTAATCAATGTGGGTCATTTAAATATGGAGGGATCTGTACATCAATTTTATAGTGGTGTGGTCTCTTTCTTCCTCTCCCTTAGCTCTTACACTTAACCTTTTACTTTACCATTGTTTGGTCTCCTGTGTCATATAAAGCACCTTTTATATTTGGTACAATAGACCCAGTGTCGAGTTTGTCTAGTCCAAAGTGCTGAGCAAACATTAACCCATCCGACTCCCCTTGACCCCGTCTTGCACACCCTTGTTTAAACACTGCACTTGTCCTAGATAACCATGCTAGGCAGAGCTAGGACAAGAACAGAAAGCACAGGAGAGTTTAAATATCTGTCAGGGTGTGTCGCATACTCATGTTTCCCCTGATGTTAAAGGTCTTAAATCCTGATTGTTTACAGCTCAAAAGTCTTCCGGAGGGATGATTAAGGGTGAGATGCGTGAAATAGGAAATGGCTGAATGCCTTTTAGGAGGTGAGGGCTTTTGATGATGGACCATCTAAAATATTTCAAAATAGTGGTAGCCAAAGATTTTATTACCAAAGTAGAATTAAGCAACAAATTCTTGAGAGTCTCCATAAATCAAAAATTACCACCCCCCCCCAACAAAATAAAAATATCTGGCTGAGTTTTGGGGAGTGAAGATATTAATTTCTCTGAATGACATGTTGACTGTAGCTTGTTCTCAGGGGACTGTGTTTTTCCTCTTCCATCTGAGATGTCTAGTTCATCCCTCCTTTCTGCCTTTGGAATTTGTAACACATTGTAAAAGGTCCATTCCAATTCTATCACAAGGAATGGAATTTGAGGAGTTCACAGTTATTTCAGCTCTCTAAACTTAGAAAAATATTTTAATGAAAGAAATACTGTATTCTGTGATTAGGAAAATTTTTTAAAAATTCAAAAATTGTAATTACCGTGGAAATGTAACAATCCCCCAAAATTCTTGTCTGTAATTTATGTGCAACTTTCAGCGAGTCACTTCAGTTCTGTGGGCTTAGTTTCCTTGTCTGTAGAATGGAGTGTATTTGAAGAGTTTAAGTGCTAGTGCTTCTTTACTTTGACCGTTTATTCAGTATCTCAGTGACTGTAATACCGGCTTAAAAAAAACAATACCTGAAGGAGACCGAAGTAGTCATACTGGTCCAAAAACTTTGAATTTTTGCATATTATTAGTATTTTCACTTGTGATGCTTCAGGAGAGATTATGGCAACATAGTCAGACAATTTTTGCTGTCTCTGCCGTGTGTGTGTATGAATGTGTGAGGGTGTATATATCTTCGACCTAGGGCAAAGCAGATGTCTTCAATGCACCTAATGGCTTTAAATATCTCTTAGAGTATTTGCTGTTTAAATGACAGTTTAATGGGAGACACTTTTTAAGAAATGGCTCAGAGTTGGGATATTTTCAAAATGAATGAGTATTATAATTTTAGTCCTATTTTTGTCCAATAAGTGAAACGTAAAACTGTGATTGTCATCTAAGATAAATGGAAATTGCCATCCATATCTTTGAATAGTCTCTTGGGGATTCAATAAATATTGCAGCTCCTTGTGAACAGCTGATGGAATCCTGGTGTTGAGGGTCAAGGATGACACTATATCATGAGCTTTTCCTGCTACAGTGAGAAACAGGTCTGACATCAGAGGGCCTAAGTAGTGAAGAGATTATGGTTGATGCCCAGCCCTCCAGACATTCCCTTTTGGCAGCAAGGCGTAAATCAAAATAAAAACACTTCTAAATTCTAAAATGGCAAAGTTCTGATTTCCCTCCATCATTTCTCCTGTGTCTTTTCAAAAACATTCAAATATTAAGTTATTTAAAAAATTATTGTTTTGATGTTTGGTGCCACTGCCTTGCCTTGGTCTGTGTTCAGAGTGCTGTTGATATGTGCTCGTGTCCACAGGCCTTGGGGATGGGGCAAAGCACGATCGAACCGTGGCAAGGACAGACGTCCTTACAGACTAGGTTCACCCAGTAGATATTTCTGCACTTCTGCAGGGATGGTAAGCTATCAGGCAGACGTGGAGCCTTGTGTAGCTCCTGGCACATATCAGCTTCACATTTTGATAGCATTTTTCTACCTAAGAATGTTGATAAGTCAAGGAATAATGCCAACATTTATGGAGTGCACATATGATACTGTCTATTTCCTTTTGTTTTCCTTTTGTATTTCGTTTTGTGTTCCTTTTGTGTTGCAAAATCCAAAGATCTTTTCAAAGTTTTGTTAGTTAAAGTTTTCATGTCTTTTCACTCCTTCAGAATACGTTTTCTTACTTTTTTGCATAAGATTATGAAGTTATAATATTTTAATTGTGAAAAGAAAATTATAGCTTGATACACATAGAAACATCTCATGGTAAATGGCGAAACTGGTGGAAAATCTGGAAAAATGTTGTACTCAATTTCTAGTCTTAAAAATTATTGTTTAACATTGTGGAGTACAGCCGCACTACACAAATATGAATCTCCTAGGCATCAAATCATGTTTTCTGAGAGTAGCTACAGAAAAGCTTCTTGTAAGAATATTATGAGGAGTGCCCTTAAGTGAAGCCTTGCTTGTGAAGTGGGCCCCAATCCTATTTCAGACCATGAAAATTAGTAAGTTCCACTACATATGGCAAGTTCAGTGTTTCCAAATGCCCGAATTTAATAGAATTTGAGGTTAAGGGGAAGGTATCCTCTAAAATAGCACGAAATATATTAGAATGTAGTTAAGTGCCTTAAATCAGAGCAGCAGATTCTGATAGTGTTTGAGCATATTTATGGAACTGCGTGCTACCTAGTAAAGTCAGCATCTTGGAGAATTCATGTTAAAGCTTGTCTTGGATTTTGCTTTTCTTTTTAATTTTCACGTTATTGAAAAATAGGTTTCAGTAGCTTAGGAAGGTTTGAGAAGAAAAAGTTCATTCAGTTATAAAGTTATGCCAAGATGGAAAAGCTACTTTGATTCAATATGAAAAATAGCCAGAATCCTTTTTAGTGTGTTTGCATAACAAAAATAGCTAATGCTACGAATGTCATTTTTGCCAAAATTGTGGCATTCATCAAGGAAGAAAGTGGCACACGAACCATTTATGTGTGTGAATTTAGGCTCCAAAGTGTGAGGTATTTTGGTGAGGGAAGCTACCTTAGGGACTTTTCTTTCCCCAGCTGAAAGTTTGAATTCTCTGTGACGCTGTGTTATATACAATAACTCCTTAACACGAGTGTCTTCAATTTGGAGAAATTGAGATCTTTTTGTTCTGGCTGCTAATTATTTTTCTCTTTCTATCTGTATTGTGTTTATTTAGACGCTGTATTTGTCATGCTAATTTTAGACTTTTTTCTCCTGTGCCTTTTGTGGGAAAGGAAGTCTCCACACTTATATCAACAAACCACACGGTTTATGGAGTAAAGATGTTTCCCTGCTCTTATTTGCTAGTTCATGTCTCATGATTTCTGAGGAGCAGTGAAATGATTGTCAATGCAACCTGTAGCATACTAAATTAGGATAACAAGCCTATTCAAGGATGCCTGTGTTAAGGAGGGTTGTAGTTTTCTCTGGCTCCCTTCAGACCCTTGGCTTTTGCCGGGAACGATCAATGGTGTCCTCCTGGTTCAGGGATGTATCTTAATAATGCCTAAACACGTTCGTTAACTCAGGACTCTATAATGATGACAAAACCACACTATGACTGAGAACCATATACTGTTTATAAACATTTATCTCCAGTGTACAGACAACCATAAAAACTACATCTGCAAGAAGTGGGCACGGGTTAACAGTCGGACCACTCTCAGGAATTTGTGAACCCTGTCAAGAAACTGTTTCTGTCCTAGGTTTTTTCAGAAGCTCTCTTCTTTCTACATTTTAACCTTTTCTCTGACTCCTGCTGTTTCTGTTCCGCTCTGTCTGCGTTGGAATGTCCAGCTCCTTGTGTTGGGCATTTCTTCATTCTTAAACATTGATGAAGTGCCTGGTAGGTGTCGGGGCCTGCGTAAGGCTTTAAGCAGCAGATGAAACATGGTCCCCATCCTCTAGGAGCTCCAATTGGTAGAAGCAGATACTCAGGGATCCTGTAAGTGCACAGTGGTGACATATTGCTGCAAAGGGCTACATGCGGGAATGCTGAGCAGGGCCAACTGAGAAAGCTGGGGTGTCGGAGAGTTATTACAGCAAACCAACAGCCCACCCGCAAGAAGGAGAGTATAATGATAACTCCCAGCTTTACGTCGTAGTGGAAGAAGTATATGCTTCTGGGATTGTAAATTGCTACATAACATAATAGCTGTGTCAAACTCTTAATGAAAAAGAAATTAAGGGAAAAAATATAGACTAATATTCCAGTGAGATGCATGATAGGAAAACAATTATTACCAGTTTAGGGCATTTTGTCTTTGAGACTGTATACTTACTTTGTAAAAATATTGCTTCAGTGGTAACTTTAGAAGGCTGTTCCATGGCTGCTTGTCTCTAAAATAAAGTTTTTATTAAAGTATTTACACCACAAGTGTTAACTTAAAATAGGGAAGTTGCTTCCTGCTGAAGTCATTAGGTAATTGCTCACAAAAAGCCTCAAGGCCAATCTATTGTGAGTAGATCCTTTTTTAAAAGATGTGTATGGAAATCTTGAGTGTATGTGAGTAGATGGAAGTTATGGCTACACACACGAGATGAAGATAGACTTGATACAGTTACTGAGTTATCCTAAGCTTTAATAGCAGTTAATAATTTTAATATTTCAACGCTCTCTTTTTGACTTCTGTACTGATTGGGAAGTAATACCAGTTATTTCTTTATTTTGTAGGTATAAAAATAAGAAAACAAAACACAACATAATACCAAAACTCCCACAATTCAATCCTGCCTTTGGATGGAAAAAGCAAAATAAAAATCTTCCCCATAACGTTTCCTAAATATTTTGGGTTTTGCCTGAATATTGGTCTATGGTACCAGAGGAGCTTTACTTCAGTATTTTGAAAACATAACTCTTGAGCAAAATGAATTTGAACATTGTGGATTTGTGTGAAAATATCCCCAATTCTGTTATCTACATTATCTTATAACCACATAATTCTCCTATTGTTTTAGTCAATTCTTTACCATTATGCTATTGCATTTTGGCCTTCAAACTGTGCCTTCTTTAAATTCGTGTTGTTTTAAATGCTGCAATCTCTTGCATTGCTTTTGAAGAATGCTACCTAATCTATCTATGGAACTGTTTAAAGAGTTCATTTTCTTTCTATCCCATTAGAGAGAACTTCATACTTTCATTTCAGCATTCTAGATCGATTTCATTTGGTGTTTCATTGATTGTAAAAAAAAAATACTCCTAGTTTCTGCTCTCACTGGCTTAGCTACTTGGACTAAATCCTAGTCTATCATATTTATCTCCTTAATTGATTTTTTTCAATGAGGATCACAATATATAAGCCTAATAAATAACCCTTACCAGTCTATAATCGAGTGTGTTTTAAGTATTTTTCACCTTTGTCCATCTTTGATAATTAATGGCGAAGCACACATGAGAGAAGGAGATTAATTTTTTGAAAACATTGACTTTGATTAAAAGAATGTTTATTTCACCTGTTTGTTGCTAACTCTGAGGGGAGCAACTACAAACCCAATATTTGATGATTGTTAAAATTCACAAAAGGAAATAAAAGCAAATTAAGCTGACAGGATGCCTAGAAACTAAGAGATTTTATCCAAGTACCTGGTTATATATATGAGTCTGGAGAGGAGCAAGATTCAAGGGAGGAGGCCGACTTGGGAGCTGTCTCTGCGCAGGGCCGCTGCTGCAGCCAGGGGTGATGGCGGGGCTCAGGCCCGGCCCTCTCTGCTCACTGCCTCGGTGACCACGGCTACGCCACATAACTCTGTCAGCGTCCCTTGCTGGCAGATGAGAAAGATTGTCCCCAACATTTGGATCGGATGAGATGGCATTTGTACAATGTTGATACAGTGCCTGGCAGAAGGAGTCTCTCTTCCCCTGAGACCCCACCGCTCTCAGTGATCCTCTCTGGGGGCTCTTACTACTTTCTACCTTGGAGTTTATTTCATCTTCAATGTCTGCCCTTTAAAGACAAGATCTGTGTAAGCTTCGTCTTTGTGCCTTCTGCATTCCCTAGCAGAGAAAATGTTCTGTGACTATTTGTTGGATGACTATATGAATGAATGATTACATGTAAGCATTGTTTAAATGTTTTTAGTGTTCCTGGTAGGAATTTTAAGGTTTGGTGCCTGATACTGGCTGACGGATGTGTGATCTGAACATCGAAGTATGTTGTATCATAGATCTGAACATCATGAGTGTAGCTTGGAACAACCTTGGAAGGCTCCAGATATAAGCTTTACATTGTCTTAAACCTAGAATTTGAGCAAATCTTGAAATAGTCAATGAGCATTATGTCCCAAATGGAGTTCCTAACTGCTGTGGAATGGATCCATCAAGGGCCCCAAGTCTTTGTAAAAAGGGTTCAAGAAAGTATGTGATTTCCCTATCAGTGAGTGATAACGGAGGTCCATGTTTTCTTCATAATAATAAATCATTACATGTTCAGCTGCTTTAAAATCTTATTCTGCTCTGTGAAATTCCTAGGCTAGGCTACTGCTGAGGCAACTGGAGGTTGTCTACACGTCGCCTTGTCCCTGAGTCTGCCAGAGGTTCAAAGAACCATCCTTTGTCTCAAAGCAGATCCATGTAGACATTACCAATTTGTGTGCCCCACTTGCGGCTTTGGGGACCCTGAAGAACACATGCACTCGTTTTGATTGTACATGGTCCCTGGAACACATTACATGTTTAGCTCTCTGTTAGTTGACTACAACTTCGTCTTTGTGTTTCCAATCACAGATTTACTGCCAATAGTAATATTTTTATGTTATTTCCTTAAATGTTAATTATATTTAGGTTTTGTACAGTGCATTTTTTTTCTCCCAAAGGGGTAACTAAGATTAAAGTACATGTAATCCTTACTCAGATGCCAACCGTATCTCATTTTCTTTAATAGAATTAACTACACTAATACTGTCCCAGATATTTTACTCCATGTAGTTCAAAATTGTCTTGGAGATGCAAAAACAGCACAGCTTTGCATGCTTTGCCTTTTACAACCACTTTCTGTACAATTTATAATAATCTATTCTATCTTGTCATTATTTTTCTGAGTTTATATTAAGATCTAGTAAGTCATTGTGTAAAATAAAGAGCAAGGACTTTTTTTTTTTATTGAGAGTATAAATAACATGCCTCAAATGCTGTGGAGAAGGTATTTCTGAACACTAAAAGAAAATGAAGTCATTGCAACTGCTGTGAGGGAGAGAAAGATTAGCAACTTACCGTCTTATGTTGAGTCAAGACTTGGCAGTGAGTATCCTGCTGTAAGAAGTCCAATTCTGGGCCATCCTAAGGTCCCACCTCGGATGCCATGATTTCAGTATTGGGGTGATGTGGGCTGCAATCACAGCTCTGCAACTCTCTAGCTGGCACTCTTACCTTTAAGGAGAAGACACTGTGTTTAAATACAGGTCTTTGAAAACATTTTGCTCAGAAGCCATGTGATTTCTGGCATAAACTGCAAGGGGATCATTTTTGCTGTAAGTGTGGTGTGGAAGAAAAAATTCAAAGTTATACTGAGGCTCAGCTGAATCTAAAGGTGTCATCTAAGGAGGTGACAAGAACTTCTAACATGGTTAACTGGGAAGAAATTTCAGGGGGAGAGTATCTGGTTGGTGTGGTATTAACCGTATCTACTTGGGCTTTATTTTTATTTTGTTTTCATTTTCAAACCAAGAAAAAAATTAAGAGAAGTTGGTAATGGAAAGCAACCTCAAATTCCCAGAAATGAACTACATTTTTAGTATTCTTGCTCCTTCTTTCTCTATTTTTTTGGTCATGAATCTGTTTTTTAATGTGATAAAATGAAAACAAGCAGTGTAGTTCAGTAGCTCAGCCAGTAGATGGGAATGATGCCTATAAGGCTGGTTACCATGTGCAATGAGCTCTCCAAAGCCCTTTCTGGAGCTCCAGTGTGGTAAGAGTGCGGCCCTGCAAATAGGTGCTATCAGGGGAGGCCAGAGCCAATGATAGATGGAGAGGTGGCCTTCACTTTTTGAACTGTATTCCTATAACTTCCTCCTTTTTGTAGCTGTCTCTGACTTCTGTTTCTATTTCTGTCTATTTCTGTTGCTGCATCCTTGTCCTTTCTGTGTATTTTTCTCCTGGTAAATTCTTGGTGTGTCTAGTGTTGGCCCTCTCTGTGCCCATTAAATCTAGAAAACTCTTAGGTATCTCTTTTTTCTAAAACTGATTTTTATAAAGATCCTATTCACAGAGGGAAAACACTGGAGTATTGTCATTTACTAAACTACCCATTCATCCTAGATGCTTAAGCCAGAGCTTCTCCTCATGGCTGAGACAAGTCCACAAACAATTTCCTGGACTGTGAAGCCCAGGCTGCCTCAAGTTTGTGGAGTTTATCTGTTGTCCGTATAGGTATCATTGTCCTAACTTTAAAGTTCAACAAATTTGAGGGAGAGAAGTCCCTAGAGTGTGAAATCCTATATCTGATTTCTAATGCTCTGACTTTGCCTTTACTTTTCACTAACGTATGTGCTTGAATGAACGTCTTGATTTTGATTCTCTCTAAGGGAAGCGCTTTTCCATTATTAGGCCATTGTTGTGTTCAACAAGCACTTACTGGACTGAATGTTTGCTTAAAGTGCACTCTCCTAAGGTCAGAGTTAAAGGAAGATTTGTGAATAGTAGCACCTAATAAGATTTGGCCCTGGATTCCATCTTTTACTCAACAGGCCTGCATGAAAATTCGGATTAATATTTGATAAAGACTGTTTTAGGATGATATACAACCTCCCTCCAACAAACTAATGTGTTGAGAAAATAAGCGTGCATATTGCATTTGATTGGTAAATAATAGTACAAATTATTTCTATTTCTTTCAACTAGTAGCCAAAAGTTCTACATTTCTATAGATGATTTCAAGAGGGGTTAAATAACCTCCAAGTGGGATTTATCCCTGGGTTGCAAAGTTGGTTTAACACATGTAAATTAATCAGCATGATACACCACATGAACAGAATGAAAGATAAAAACAATATGATCATCTTAACACATACAGAGAAAGCATTTGACAAAGTTTAACATCCATTCATCACAAAAACTCTCAACAACATATGCATAAAAGGAAATTTCCTCAGGATAATAAAGGTCATTTGTGAAAAGCCCAAAGCCAACATCAAAATCAACAGGGAAAAACTGAAACATTTCTTCTCGTATTCGGTGTAAGAAAAGAATGCCTACTCTCATCATTTCTATTTAACATTGTATTGGAAGTACTAGCAAGAGCAATCAGGCAAGAAAAAAGGCATTCAAATCGGAAAGGAAAAAATAACATTATCTCTGTTTGTAGATGACGTGATCTGTATGTAGAAAACCCTAAAGACTTTACACAAACACACACAAAACTGCTAGAACTAATAAATGAATTCAATAAAGTTGCAGGATACAAAATCGGGCATATGAAAATCAGCTGCATTTCTTTACACCAACAGCAATCTATCAAAAAAGGAAATCAAGAAAAAAAATCTCTTTTGTGATAGCATCAAAAAGAAGAAATTACTTAGGGACAAATTTAACCAGGTGATAGATCTATACACAGAAAATGATAAAATGTTGATGAAGAAAATTGAATGTATTCAAAAATAAATGAAAAGAGATACTGTGTTCATGGATTGAAAAAATTTATATTGTTAGAATGTCCATACTATCCAAAGTTATATACAGATTCAATGCAATCTCTAATAAAATTCCAACAGCATTTTTCACAGAAATAGAAAAAATAATTCTAAAATTTGTATGGAACCACAAAAGACCCTGAATAGCCAAAGCCGTTTTGAGAAAGAACAGAGTTGGAGGCATCACACTTCCTGATTTCAGATTATATTACAAATCTATGGTAATCAAAACATTATGGCCCTGGCATAAGAACAGACACATAGACCAGTGGCACAGAATAGAGAGCCCAGAAATAAGTCCAAGTATATATGGACAACTAGTTTTTGATAAGGGCACCAAGTATACATAATGCGGAAATGATAGTCTCTTTAATAAATGGGGCTGGGAAAACTAGATACTTACATGCAAAAGAGTGAAATTTGACCCCTTTCAACTCAAAATGGATTAAAGACTTAAACATAAGACCCCAAACCATATAACTCCTAGAAGAAAAAATAGGGAAAAGCTCCTTGACATTGGCCTTGGCAATGATGTTTGGATTTGGCACCAAAAACAAAGGCAACAAAAGCAAAACAAATGGGGCCAGGCCTGTGGGCTAGTGGTTAAGTTTGGTGCACTCTGCTTCAGCGGCCAGGTTTTGGTTCCTGGGCACAGATCTACACTACTCGATGGTGGCCATGCTGTGGTGGCAGCCCACATGTAAAATAGAGGAAGATTGGCACAGATGTTAGCTCAGGGTAAATCTCCCTCAGCAAAAAAAAAAAAACAACAACGAAAAAATGGAAAACAAAATAGTGGGACTGCATCAAACTAAAAAGCTTCTGCACAGCAAAGTAAACCATCAACAAGATGAAAAGGCAATCTATGACTGGGAGAAAATGTTGCAAACCACATATCTGATAAGGGATCATTATCCAAACTATATAAGGAACTCATACAACTCATTTGCAAGAAAACAAATGATCTGATTGAAAAATAGGCTAAGGACATAAAGAGACATTTTTCCAAAGACATACAAATGACCAAAAGGTATATGAAAAGGTGCTCAATATCATTTATCATCAGGGAAATCCAAACCAAAACCACAATAAGCTGTAACCTCACACCTGTTAAGATGGCTGTATCAAAAAAATAAAAGATAAATGTTGCTTGAGATGTGGAGAAAAGGGAACTCTTGTACGAAACTGTTCGTGAGAATGTAAATTGGTGCAGCCATTACGGAAAACAGTATGGAGTTTCCTCAAAAAACTAAAAAAAGGGGCTGGCCCCATGGCCGAGTGGTTAAGTTCACGTGCTCCGCTGCAGGCGGCCCAGTGTTTCGTTGGTTCGAATCCTGGGCGTGGGCATGGCACTGCTCATCAGACCATGCTGAGGCAGCATCCCACATGCTACAACTAGAAGGACCCACAATGAAGAATATACAACTATGTACTGGGGGGCTTTGGGGAGAAAAAGGAAAAAAATAAAATCTTAAAAAAACAAAAAATAGAGCTATCATATGATCCAGCAATTCCTCTTCTGGGTATATACCCAAAGGAAGTGAAATTAGTATCTCCAAGAGATATCTGTGCTCCCATGTTCATTGAAGCATTGTTCTCAATAGCAAGATATGGAAACAACCTATGTGTCTATTGACAGATGAATGAATAAAGAAGATGTGAATACAATGAAATATTACTCAGCCTTAAAAAAGGATATCTTGCCATTTTCAACAACCTAGATGAAACTGGAGCACATTATACTACGTGAAATAAACCAGAAACAGAAAGAAAAAAATTTCATGATCTCACTTATATGTGAAATCTGAAAAAGCCAAATATAGAAGCTGAGACTAGAAAAGTCCTTACCACTGGTGGGGAGTGGGCAAATAGGCAGATGTTGGTCAAAGGGTACTAAGTTTCAGTTATGCAGGATGAATAAATCTAGAGATATAATGTACAGCATGGCAACTGTAGTTAACAATACTCTATTGAATACTGAAAATTCGCTGCGATGGAAGATATAAGGTGCTCTCATCAACACAAAAAATGCTAACTATATGAGAAGATATATTAAAAAGCTTGACTATAGTAATCATTTCACTGTGTATATGTACACCAAATTATCACATTGTACACCTTAAATATGTCTGATTTTTATTAAAACATAAAATAATAATAAAAGAGGGGCCAAATGTAATAAATAGAACATTTGGTTTATAGCAAACTGTTTGAAACATCCTGGCACATTCTTGTATTATGTTTAGAGTCATGGTAGGGAAGACTGGGGAAGGTGAGGAAGCTGATCCCACTGAGTTGTTATGGATTAAACAACCTGCAGGGAAAGGAGAGCCACTCCGTCGTGTGGCGGCTGTGTGCCCACGCACGTGCCATAGCGTGCTACATGTATTACATCATGGAGTCCTGACGAGAATGCTGGGGAGGCTGTGCTGCCACTATTGTACAGATGGGAAAACTGAGGCTGAGAAAGGCTAAGTGCCTTTTCTTTGGTTATGCTGCCGGTAAGTGACAGAACCATGATTCACCCCAGCTCGGTCTGAAACCTGAGCCATTCCCTTTCTTCCACACCAGGCTGCCTCTCAGACTCGCAGGCAGTTGCTGTGATCTCTGCATGGCTCTTTGTGTGGCGCCGCGTATCTGAATCGGCTGTTCTTTTCAAACGTTCCTCTCTGAGTAACGTTCTTTTCTTGCATGTCTTAAATCATTGCATTCCAGTTTACAAATTCAGAGATGGAAAAAATATTGAATAAGGATTGCAAGTAAAATTAGTTGATTTCATTTTCGGCCCTGAAAGACAAGGTGGATTCTTTCACCACGAGATCATATCCAGTGCATTCAGTGTAAGATTGGGCCAAGGTTCTTGAAGTTGCTAGGGGTCCCGGTCTGCTCCCGGAATCAAGCATGCTGAGAATTACAGGGCGCGGCAGAGAGGTGTACGTGAAAGGGCGACCACTGGGTACCTTCACTCCCCAAACCAGATGGAAGAGACCTCCTACGATTATGGGGGTGGGTCCAGGTTTGAGGACTCCTGCTTGGCAAGGTAGAGTAAAAAATGTGTTTATTAAGGATCTAGCTGAGGAGCATAAATGGATGTTGAAATAGACCAGAACCAGGCAAAACAGCCCACCGCAGATAGCCATAAAAATGAAGGTTACAAAACAGAGCGCATACTTTGCCCTGCTCGTCTGTCTCTGAACTCAGGGTCAGGCCCTCGGCCTGAACCTTGTTTCCCAGCTGGTGTTTGCTTCACTCCAAACAGTCTTCCTAGGTTTCTTTTCCCAGCCTAGGCTAAGCCAAGGTGTCATTTCTCACCATCTCTTTTATAATATTTATTTCATATTATTTGTGTGTGGGATGGCTGCCTTTGAGATTTCCTAGACAAGATACAGGCTCCTTTTTAACATGCTAGACTTCCTTGGAGGAGGACATAGGAAAGGAGCAGGGAGGTGGGGAAGGACTGGGGAAAGGAATTGCCTGAATTTTTTGTGAAATTTTTACCGAAGAGACCTCAGAAGATTTTGCCCCAATCCCATATGCCTCACCTCTTTCTTCCACAAATAATTAGTAACCCTCTTTGAAGAGTGTCTTGAGTCCAACTCCATCCAAACTTTCTTCCAAGAAGAGTGTTAATTTCCTTTGTCCTCCAGGTTGAGAGGCACTTCATTAAATCCGGACATAAGAAGGGATGGCTAAGAATCAGACAATATAGGATATCCAGATTACACATCATGGATGCAATGCAAAGGCTGCTGGCAAAACTAGGGTCATTTTGCAGAGGCAGTTCATGACTTGCTTTGCTAAAATTAGCCATGGCTCCTATAAGTTTCCACTTTCTGCAGGATCTTTGTGTGGGTATGCTAAAAGGGTAGATAGAATTTTAAGAATTTTGCTTTCATATCAAGATGATTTAAGTAAGTTTCCTACTTCCTATCATTTTCTATGTCATGTAGAATGTCGTGGAATTTTTAATGCTCCCTACCATAACATATGGAGAGCCTTAAATATAATAGTGTCATTAAGTCCTTATGATTTTGTAAGATAGAGATAATTATGAAGAAAATAACTGCTAATGAAAGAATTAAGTTCTTGAGGCCTTCCTCATAATAACAGCATTCAAGGTCTTGAATCCACTACTTTATACTATAAAGATAACACCTGGCTTCAGTCTTTTTCGATCAGCAATATTAACTTATGGGTATGAAGTTAAGCACAGAGGCTCCCTGAATATAGCAATTTGTCATTGTTAGTATTGGCCCTTTGAACAACTCACTACGAATTCATAGTCAGACTTAGCCCTGGAGACGCGTGCTAGAATTGCAGGGGAAATGAAGGAAGAAGAATAAATAGGAACTTTCTCTTCTGTACCTGTAAAGATTTAGACAAGGTAAATACAGTGGTCACGTGATCCAGACCCAATTTACTGTTCTACCTTTTTAGCAGAAACAGTGAGAAGAGAAGGAGGAATAATAATTTTCCTATGTTTTTTATGGCAGCTATAAATGTCTTCATAAATAGGGCACCTGTTCAAAGGAATTTTTTCTTGTATGTAATGCTAGAGTGATTAAGCCAATGGAAAAACCTAGGAAGAATAAAATTCCAAGATTTGATAGTTTATGGGGAGGAGGTTGGAAAGGCAGTGATCTTTTTAATTTTAATCCCTTGCGATTTTGCCACTCATGGAAAACACTTTTCTAGTAATGAGAAACACATTAGGAAAAAGATGTGATGTTTAGTCTGCTTGCTGATATTTGGTACCAAGCTATCCAGCCCTTACAGAACCTTTGATACAATATCTGTCATGACTGATCCTTGTGTGGGCCTCAGTAACTCTTCCTAGCTCATGATGGGCATGGAGCAATCATCAGGGCCTTCATTTGCTGGGGAGTGAAGTTCAGCGGGATGGGAAATTGGGCTTTCTAAGTTTATATTGGATCAGATACCTGTTTTATTGATTCAGGTCCATTATTTGGAGAACCATGCAAAAACCTTTTTAGAATTCAGAATTTTGAAAAATATGTTATCTTCAAACTAGTTAGATAGTTCCTTCCCTCTCTCTCACCCTGCTTTCTTCCCTCCCTTCATTCCTTCATTGCTTCCTTTCCATGCCCCACCCTCCTTTCTTCTCATGCATCCAACCATCCATCCATCTATCCATTCATTCATTTATCTGAAGTAATGGGATCTATGTAACTGACTGAGTTACTTTTTTGCTCAGTCTAGTTGGTAGAAAGCTTAGAGTTAAGTTTTATGCTGGATTGCTATAATAAAAATAATAATTATAATAGCTAACATTTATTGAGTACTTACTAGGCCTCTTTTGAGGTGCTAAGTAAGCACTTTACATAATCCTTTCCTTTAATCCTTTCGTTTAATCCTTCTTACTGCCCTATAAAGTAGCTATTAATGTAATCCTTATTCAACAGACGGAAAGCTGAGGTTTACTGAGGGAGTTGGGTTGTAGGTGACAGCTAGTTAGTGGTGAAGCCTGTGTTCAAATCCAGATAGTCCATCCCAGATCCTGTGCTTATAACATCACAGGGTACTGTCACCTGGTACCTATTCTAGGCTCGGTCTTCAATTACAATGTCTTCATTTCATAGTCTGGTTCTTTTATTCTTACTTAATAGGTCAATTGTAAAAGGGTCATTTGTTGTAAAGTGATTCAAATTTGCTTTAAAATCAGATGTGACATAAGTAACTAAGAATAATATAATAACTGCTTTTGATACATAAATTCAGGTCGTATTTCACCTGACTAGTATCCTCACCCCTTTTTTTTATCTTTCAAGGACTGTCTCCTCTCCTTAGTGTGAATTTCTACACGGAGCTGAGCACCTCCTTCTTACTTGTCTATAATCACTTAGTTTTTAAAAAAATTATTTTGAATGATAAAGCATTTCAATTATGAAATGTAAATATTTTAATAGATACCTGTGTAATCGCCACTAAGATAAAATAGATGTTAAATTATATATGTACACCCACATATGTTTCAGGTTTCTCATTAAAAATAAATAAAATTTAAAGATATGTTTAAAGCCACTTTCTTCCTTCTCCGCCTCCTTCCTTTTGCCTTTTGCAGAGGAAATTACCATCCAGAAATCACTACTATCGTCTTGGCATATATCCTTTCCATGTACTTTTTTGGACTTTCCCCACATAGGTATATATCCACAAACAATACGTGCCATTTATAGGCATTAAAATGTGCATAAATGATGCTAATTATTTTGCAACTCATCTTTTCACTCAATATAGTGTTTTTTATATATGTCTATGTAAATATAATTCATTTATTTAAGCTGCTATTTAATATTCCATAATATTTATAAGCAACATTTTATTTATCCATTACCCCTCTAATGGACAGATTGTTTTGCTATAACTAATAACAGTACAACAAATGTTCTTGTGCATTTCTGATGGGACGCATGCGTGAGAGCTTAGGGTGGAGAACTAGAGTGAAATTGCGTCCTACAATATGCGGTCATCGCTAACTTTGACCTGGCCAAAATGCTTTCTAAGTAGTTGAACCAATGTGTCTTCTATCCAGCAACATAGAAGACTTCCCATCTTCTCACATTCTCCTCAACACTTAGTGTTATCAGACTTACTAATTTTTGTCAGTCAGATGGATGTAACATGTTATCTCTTTATTTTAATGTGCATTTCTCTGATCACTAGAAAGAGCTTGAAACATTTATTAAAAATGTTTATTGGGCATTTGGGATTCCTCCTCTTTGAATTCCTTTTTCATGTCATTTGCTTATTGTTGAATTAACTTCATATTGATTGGTGATAGTCATATATTCTAGATAAAAATCTTTCGTTAGTTACATGGTTTGGGTTGTAAATCTCTCCTCTTTCTTGTGGGTTGGCTCTTCACTTTGACTATGGTATCTTTTATTATACAGAACAATCTAATACTATCAATTTTTTTAAATACTGTAAAATTTATTAATCTTTTCCTTTGTGATTTATGATTTTTTCGTGTTTTGTTAAATGAATTCCTCCATGTTGCCATATCATACAGATAATCTCTTAGGCATTCGTACAGTTTTTTTCCCCACATTTAGAACTTTTATACACTTTTAAGTTCTTTCTGAAACTTATATTAGGTCCTTGCTGAAGGAACAGATAAAAGAAGGACTTTGGAATGAAGAATAAAACAGGAAGGGAATGATCGATATTAAAGTATTTTAAGCTCCTAATGTAAATTTGATCTATTCATTTTATTCCCCATGTTGATTATTCTCTTCGTATTTTCCATCTTTTATATCTCTGTATGATGCATTATTGGTAGTTTCCTCAGATCTTCTAATTTAATAACTTTTCATTAACTTGTCCATAATCTGCAGCTGGACCTATTGAATTTTATATTTTAATAACTATGATTTTTACTTCTGGAAGTTCTAGTTGGCTCCTCTAAGTATTGCCTATTCTTTTATTATGGTTATAAGATATTCTTCCATGTCTTAGATCTACTTAAATAAGCCCATGATATAGTCTCGAGAAAACTGCTCTATTATCTGCTCTTCTTGAGATTCTGTTCTTCTCTTGGCTGCTTGGCTGCATCTCGCTATTGTTGGGTTCTTGCTTCATGTGTGTTGTAGTTTTGGGCTGTGAGCTCATCTTTAGCAGAGCTTGGCTGCTGGAATCCTGTTGGATCTGGGTCAAGGGCCAGTCCCTAGACAGCAGTTTTATGACTGTTTTTCTGAGAAGTCCTGGAGATGGTCTGAGACTAACGTTTATGTTATTTATCAGCTTCTGGGGTTCCTAGACCGTGTCAGTAGGTCAATTTAAACCCAAAACCCTAGTGCTTTACAGTCTGAGGATTCATAATCTGAGAGTTTTTGTTTTTGTTTTCCTCCCAGTACCCAGGCCGAGACAGAAAAGAATCCCAGTTGTCCTGGGAGGACCCTTCCCCTCCGTTGGCTGAGGACGCAGTCCTCCGGAGGCCCTGGCTCTCTGCACCAAGTTTGGTTTGGACTCCCACCTCAAATGGGATCAAGGTCTTACTCTCATGTGAGTATGAAAACCCAAGGTTACCGACACCACATCCCTCTGCCGGCCTCTGGGGCACACTGAGTCAGCTTGAGTGATTTCAGTTGTCTCTTTTTACTTGGTACCTTGAGTCTTTCTTGCAAGCTCAGCTTCATATAATAGATTTCTTTTGACTATTTAACCCACCATTTCCAGGTGCTTGTGGGACACAGTTTTCAGATTGTCTGACTCCACTCTCCATCTGGAACAAGAGGTCTGAAGCCCTTTCACGCTGTGTTTGGGGAGTGCAGCCCTCAGTAGACGAGTAGACCTAGGCCGTTTACAGCTTCAGGATGCGGTTCTCAGGCGTTTCCGGGACTCTGGCTCTTCTGGGGAAACCACTCCAGTCTGCTTACTGAGAGCGTGTCTCATCTTGCTCTCAAATGTCTCTGGGCCCCACTTACCCTTTTTTGGGCTGTAACAACTGAAATCTAGCCCTCTCTTCTAACACCCTCTCTCTAAGTGGTGAACCCACGTGTGTCTTTCTCCCTTTGTGATCTGCCACTAGGATGTCATTTCCCCTCATGCCTCTTCCGTCTCAGATCACCTTCTAAAATCTCGACACTTCTTTTAAAGACACCTCACCTGTCTTCCCGTATTTTGATTTCATTATAAAAAACACTCCCTATCTGATAATAAGACTAAAACTGCTTTTCAAGCCAATCCAGTTTCCCTTTGATTATCCAAGCAAAGCGAATTTCTGGATACAGAGTATTCTGGGCACAGTCCTTCTAAAATGCACGGTTAGCTTTGGGGTTTGTAGTCATTTATCAAGTGATTTTTTTTTACCTCAACTCAAGATCGTGGGATATTTTCTTTTTAATAAATGCCCTTGTTCGTTGCAAACTCTTCACCGAGCGCTTCATGCAGACAGGCACCTTCCTGGACCCTTGGGGTACACCAGTGAACAAAACTATTCTTTTTTTCTGCCATTATTAATAAAACTTTATAATCCTGCTGAGAATAAAGCCACAGTTCGTGTCTCTGAAACCTAAAGTCAGATCCTGATGTAATTCATGAAAATGGGCTGTGCCGCTCTGAGATCTTAGGGTGCGGGGGACTTTGGAACAGCTGGTGGACGAGCAATGCAGCAGCAGAGCTCAGCCCCTGAAGATCCTCCAGGGCCCCAATTCAGGCAACGGGTTTGGGTAGGCATAGCTGTCAGAACCATTGGAAGTCTCGCCTTGGGGAGAGCTCTGGAGAACTCAGGTCTGCGTTTAATGTTCCTGTGTCTTAGCCTCCCAGCCTGCGGGTGGGGCTGAGAAGCAGGGCAGGCAGCTCACTATTGTTCTGTGTTCTAACGCTTAAAGGTCTTTGTAGGAAACAACCTCTTTCTCTCAAGAAAATCCGCGCTTCACTTCCCCTAGCTAGCTGAGGTCTGTGCCAAAGCCCCTAGCAGCCAGCCTGCTTTCTAAGGCTCCAATTTGTCCACTGGCTTGTTAATTCCCCAAGTGGCCAGTTTTTGCTGAGTTCCACCCTGTTATGAAACACCATGAGCCGCAAAGACCTGCAGAGGTTGAAATCCCACGTGACCTGCACCGGCTACAGCGTAAGCCCTAAAACTGCCTGCCTTAGTGGTTGCTGTCTCCTCTGCATATTATTTGGTTTCCAAATACCAATTTTTGTCTATTTTTTATAGTTCCAAGTCTACACAACCAGATATCAGGAATTTAGGGGATCAAGAAATACTGTCCACCTGAATTTGGATCAATTGAGAGAGAGGGGGAAAAAAAGTCAGGGTGGAAGAAAGAATGTAGCTCTGTGGATCAGTGGGCTTGCTGACGTTTCACCCTACGTTAGACTCACCCACCCCGTCCCCAGCGCAGCTGGAGTCTGTGCCCTCTTCCAGCGTGCGCCAGGCTCATGCCCAGGGCTCTGCTGGAGGCCGGTCCGGGGAGGGGAAGAGGCCTGGGAACTGGCTCCAATGCCTTCTGAGTGTCACTCCTTGTCCCCTGGGGATGAGTGAGTGAAGGATGGAGGGAAGCCATGAATGTTATCCTAATGTAAGTTCCTCTGCATGCAAACGTGAGGAGTGTCTGTGTTTGTTGGGGGCACGTGATTCCCATAACAGGGAAGCCTCCTAATGTAGATCTTAGAATTTGAGTTCCAGCATTTGTTTGTCTGTCTCTTCCACTATGTGAACTGGATCGTATATAATTCTTGTTTTCCTCAATGTCCTGTGCATATTAAAGTGACGTAAACGTTGACTGAAGGAAGCCTATCTCCGTAGGGAAACCGAGGGAAAAAACGTGCCCCCATCTGATGAAACGTCATGAAGCCCTGCTGTTATAACAGAGGAAACATTTCCCTGTTGTCTCTCCAGAGTATTTGCCTACCCTCTGGTTGTTGAAGGAAGTTGAAAACAAATTCCATGAAGACATTACACATCAATTCCCACATTTCTTGCCTCTCCTATAGATAAGTAAATAAAAGCCTTAGAAAATGTACACAGTGACAAGCCTTATAATGAAGCTGACTTCTGATTTAACTCAAAGCAAACACTCAGTGACTTAAATATATTTTTCAAAAACTTTCCCCTATTTCATCTTGTAATTATGTGTCCAGCAATAAAATGAAAGGCTTTTGGTATTTGCTTTTTTTTTTTTTTTAGTTTAGTACATTGAAATAGTGTTGCAATGATAACATTTATTTTGAGATTTTGAAACACAGGTATTGGTGGCAGGGATTGTGCAAGGTGAATTGCTCATAACTCCCATCAGACCTCCCAGGATTGGGACTCCCACTAACAGGTAGAGAAACTGCGCTAGAGAAGGCAGCATCCTGACCATGTTCTCACAGCTAATAAGAGCAGGATCAGGATCCAAGCCAAGGGCCACCAGCTCCAGCGTGGGGAGTGTCTCAAGGGAAATGTGTCCCAGATCAGAACTGGAGTTTGGGCCGAGTAGCTTTCCCTGAGGTTTCTGAGTAAGCCAATTTCATCTTAATTTCAGTCGAAACAAAATGTTTGTCTCTCGGTCATGCTGAATTTTATTTCAAACATTTGAAGCATCAGTGACTGCTCACTCATTTTTAAGGCTGACGGCATGGTGTCAGACACAGTTTTGGGGGAATATTATAGAACTGAAACCAGGGGATAAGAAGGAGTTGAACTGAAATCTCTCTGGAGAAAATGCAAGACAGACAGAATAATATAACTTTTTAATGATGGCATAGTGAATGCTAAAGTAATTCCTGGTTAATACAATGTCTTTTTGTATATTTTGTTTCTAAGTACTCTGTGTTCTCGTTTAGATTCATCAAAATCAGAACCTCCTCTCCTGAAAGTCTCTGTTTGGAGAAACTTGCACTTTAGGAGAATTTTCAAAATGTTTTCATTTCCCTCTTTTCGAAGGGTTTCCAGCCTTGTCTGGCCTCAGACACATGCTGCCGACAGCAGAGACTTACATGTGTTCTTGGGAGCATGTTAATTTATTCCAAGAGTAATTCCTGGCAGTGCTGGCCAGGTCCTCTCTCCTCAGTTGTCGAATATGCACCAGGTCATGTTTAACATTTTAGCACCATTGAATTACAGAGAACTCTTAATTTTTGCTTAAGTTTTATATTCATTTGGAGCTACATTTCTCCTGGTTATAAATCAAACGGAAGATTTTTTAGTTTTCTATTTATTTTACTAATTAGATAACTGATTCAAGTAAAAACTTAAAACACCACTAAGTAGCTTTATGTGTTAATAAATTAGCTAAGACAAGCAGCTAAAACCCTGCTAGTTAAAGCTCTATTCAAATCAAACACCACTCTCTGCCTTGGCCTCGGTCGTAGGGTTAGCAATACAAAGTCAACTAGGTGAGGCCGGCCCCGTGGCCGAGTGGTTAGGTTTGTGCGCTCCGCTTCAGCAGCCCAGGGTTTTGCCTGTTTGGATCCTGGGCGCAGACATGGCACCGCTCATCAAGCCATGCTGAGGCGGCGTCCCACAGAGCACAGCCAGAGGGAACTACAACTAGAATCTACAACCATGTATTGGGGATTTTGGGGAGGAAAAAAGGAAGATTGGCAACAGATATCAGCTTAGGGCCAATCTTTAAAAAAACAAAAAAACATAGAAACTAAGAAGAAGGGGCCTGTGTGCCTGGGACCAAAAATGGGGGGAAAAAAAAATAAAATCAACCAGCTAAAATTCTAGCAAAGTAATAGTTATAGGGAAAGTGAAGAAAGTGAATCCCTCTGAAAATTGAGCTGATAAGACTTCAAAACTGTGGGGAGATTTCTCTGTCTCACTTAAGAATAATAATAAAAATGATGATTCCAGAAACTTTGTAAGTTTGCAATAACCCGCTTAAAAATGAGAGCTGACTGGCTGTGTTATCATTACTGTTTCCTGAGAGACAGTTTATGGAAGGCGCTTTTATGATACATTCCTGAAAAACCTCCAGATTTCAAATATGCAATATAAACCTGCTTATGAAAACTGCAGAACTTACTCATATTATAAATAGTACCACACCTACTTCAGACTAAATAGGGTTTCCATGTTTCGGTGTGGTCAGTTAACAATGAAAGGTGGACACTAAAAAACTGCTAACAAATCTATACATCAGGAATCTGATACAGTTTGTTTAAATTGGAAGTTCTCAGACTTTCGACTCTCAGGATTCCTTTCTACTCTTAAAAATTATTCAGGGCCCCAAAGAGCCTTTGTTTATGTCAGTTATATCTGTCAACATTTACCACTTTACGAACTGAAATTGAGAAAAATTTAAACCACAAGAATATACACAAGGACACAGTCTATCAGCCAGCAGAGTGAAGAGGCCAGTGTGTGGCCTCTTCAGAGACTGACGGGTCCTCGGATCACACTTTGAGGACCTCAGGTTTAAATTATTTGATGTTATTATTTAACATTTGCTAATACCTTGTAGGAACTTAATAAGTGATAGGTGATGAGTCATTTGAAAACATAGTTTCTGACGTAACTCTTAGGATCAGCCAAATTTTATCTGATACCTCATTCTCTCGTTTCTAGCTGTGAGCTCTTTGGCAAGTCTCTCAAGCACTCAGGGCCTTGGTTTCCTGAGTGAAATGGGGGCTTGTAGGGTTCTTGGGAGGGTGCAGAGCAGCCAGCATCGTGCCTGGCACATGGTGGGTGTTCAGCAAGTGATCGCTATCGGAGAGAAGAGAGCGGAGCAGGGACCCACAGCCACGCAGGCCAGGCTCTCCCACCGCTTCCTCCCGAGGAGGAGTTTCACTGATTACTGTGGTATGAAGCAGAGGAATTCTCCCCAGGAAAGATGGCTGGAAGAAAGAAGGAGAAGCTAAGTTTCACCCTCCCCCTTATCCCCTGCCTGCCTTTTTCCCTGTAGTGTGTTTATCTTTAAAAGCTTTGATCTAGAATGAGTAATTCCTTGCACCTCCACAGTCCAGGCTGATTTGGCTCACTGCATTTATGCTCGCTTTGTTGTTTTGTTGGATGAAGTTTTACTACTGTTCATATAGTAGTAAAATGTCTCCATTTTCTTCCCCTGACACCTTCCGTTAGTCTCAGCTCATATTTCCCAGACCCATTATAGACCTGTGTTAGCAACGCTCCTTACTCAACCTCGCCCTTGAACGTGGAGCCAGTGTTTGATATGATTCTTTTCTCTAGGTTGCAGCTTATCCTTGGTCATTTTCTTTAGCATCTAGGTTTTGTGTCCCAGAGCCCAGGGGGAAATGGACAGTGGTACCTTGGACCGGGATTCCCTTTAGGGCACCAAAGGGGGCATTCGAGGTGGAACCTGGGGTGAAGCTGCCTGTGAAAAGGATGGTGGGTGATGGCTGGCCAGAGGCCCAGGCGGGGCAGTTCTCCTCACTGGGTAAGAAGACAGGCTCATGGCCTAGGAGCTGGTGTGTGGGAGCCCCTCTGAGCCTTTGAAAAGGGCCGCTGGGTTTTCACGGCAGATGATTTAACAGTGATTCTCCTGCAACAGTCTCGCCTGACACTTGCTAGACTTTTCTGAAACCAACAGGAAAATCTTACTCCTTATAGTCCCTTAGATTACGAATTCTATTTTTTTTGGTGAGGAAGAGTGTCCCTGAGCTAACATCTGTGCCCATATTCCTCTATTTTGTATATAGGATGCCACCACTGCATGGCTTGATGAGTGGTGTGTAGCTCCACACCTGGGATCTAAACCCACAAACCCCGGGCCGCCAAAGAGGAGCGTGCAAACTTAACCACTACTCTGTGGGACTGGGCCTAGATTATGAGTTCTCACCTATGCTTATTTCCTTGTCTTATGCAGTCAGTAATTATTCATTGAGCACTTACTTTTTGGTGCGCACTGTGTTGAGCCCTGGAGTGAGTGAGAAGAAGCGTATGGTGACCCCGATTGCCGGCTCTGGTGAAGGAGAGATGGCCCTACCAGCCATAGACATGGGTATTTAGGAAGATGAGCCAGTCTTGGGAGCAAGATAGTAATTTCAGCTGTGAACAGATTTTTGTGGTGGTGCTGGGATATCTAAATGAAAAATTTGCAGTAACCTTCCTGGAAGTGGTTCCTGAAGTCGTGGATGGCAGGAGAGCACAGTGTTTGAGCCAACTTTGGAGTCATCCAGACTTGGATATTCAGTTCAAGTCCACCATTTACAAGCTGAGTGATATTGGGTACAATTCTTAACACATTGGTGCTTCAGCGCCCTCCTCTATAGGATTAGGGTTCTTAATAAATAAACCAAAATGGCAGGTGTGTGTGCTAGAGCATTTTGTGCTAATGCTGTGAGAGCAGTTCTCAGAATCTTGTTTGTCGGTCCATATTTTAGTTCGGAAAGAAGCAATGAAAGTTAGCCATGCTGCACTCAGCTTCCACCAGACGGGAAGGGCACCTTCCATCTGACAGTGGTGATAAATGTAAGTCTTAGCTGGAATAAGGCAACAGTGAGGCGCAGGAAGAGGGAAGGGGTTCGCTTGTGGGTACCCAGGGCTCAGTGGCAGATAGAAGATGGCGTCCCTGTCTGTAACCCCTGGTTTGGGTTTCGAATTCAGACAGGATTGAGTTTTAATCCTCACCGTAGCCACTTACTTGCTGCATGAATTTGGCAAAGTTACTTAAACTCTCTGAGCCTCAACTTTATCATCATCCGTAAAAGTGAGGGTAATAATAGCACCTCCCTCCTTGATTGATGTGGGAGTTCAATGAGATGATAAATATGAAGTGCTGAGCAGAGTGCCTGGCAAATATTAAGCACTCAGTAAATGACTGTTATTACCCCTGAGACCCCATTGCCTCTCAAACCCACTTTGTAAAGCTTCAGCAAGTTACTTTAAAACTCAATCCTGAAGCAGTCATTTTCTGGTCCAGATGGTAAAACAGGCCCTGTGCAGAAAGCATGCTCCTGCCCTTCCCAAGGCTGTTCTTTGGGAAGAAAAGGAGTTCCTCCTGACACATGGGATCCCTGTTGGTCTTAGGGAGAAAGACCGCTGAACACAGAGATGAATGGAAGGCTTCTTAAAATTGTGCCGATCACCTGGGGTCCAGTGATCACGGACTTGGTCCTCATTTCTCAAGCCTAGCCCTGACAGAGATTAGCAGACTCTCGTGAGGTGTGTCAGTGAGCCCTTCCTGATCTCGAAAGGTCACAGACGGGGCCTCCTCCCAATGTTTCAGGTGCTTGGGATTGTTTTTGGAGGGGTGGGGTTTGCATTATGTGACTCCAAGGGGTTACCATCTTTCCTTCTCTTCACTGAGTGGGAGAGCGGCGGGCGGCTTCCTGAGCCATCTGCATGGTGGCCGGCATTGTGTGGCCAAGTCCCGCACAGGCTGCTGCACACTTCCTTCCGCCTTCCCTACGCCCTAACCCACCTGTCCCTCAGGGCAATCGGGATATCAAGGAGGGAAAAAATCGAGTTGAAGTTTGATGCGTAATCTTTTATAAAGATGAACTACGATGCACTCAGGAGCAAAAGTTCCAGAAAGTGGACAGTTCCTCCTGGAGAGAATGGGGGCAAGTGCAGTGGGTCACCTGCAGTCCCTGTGCCTGGGGTAAGTGCCCAGCAGAGTGTCCTCTGATGCGGACCTCTTCTCTGGGCTGCACCTACTGTTTGTGCCTGATCTTCAGAGGTGCTCTGGTGAACACAGATGTGCGACCTTCACTCATCACTGGGTTCACTTCGCCACATTGTGCTTGCATGGCCTGTCTCCACAGATGCCAGATCCTTGAACATCCAGCTGTTGCTTCTGAACATTTGGGATGTTTGTGCCAGTGCTAAACTTTCTGGCGGCCACCGTGTTAGAAGCAAGTCAGGTCATCTCTTCCTCTTCTTGCAGAAGGTCACCGCAATGGCCCTACGGTTTGTCATAGCAACCAAAAATGATTTTTTTTTGGTGAGCGATGAAGAACATTACCACACACATATATTATTTCATACTTCATCCACAGAAGAGTATTGCAAGAAAACATAGCAGATACAGAATCAAATTTGTCCAGTTAGGGAGGACTCCCCCTGCCCCATACCCAGAACCACAGCCCAGGCCCCCAGAGTCCTTCTCCTCACCATGGGCCCAACTCTGGGGTCTGCCAGCATCATCCGTGTTCCTGGTCCTGGTTTCTGTAAAACAAAACCTTCATCTTGAACTCCCCTCTGCCTGGGTACCTGGGGTTCCTTGAGATTCCTCTCTTTTCTGAAGGAGCTGTGGCAGCATCCTGTGGTTTTCGAGATGGCAGCCGTGGTGAGCCAGCACGAACCCAGGGAGGCCATGCTTGTGGCTGTGTGTCTCCTCCTGAGAGCCTGTGGGGAGCAGCTGACCACAGGCCAGACAGGGGTGTTGTGACACGGAGGATGTGCAAAGGCGTGGTGGGCCTCACTATTGGCTTCGGGAACGGAGATCCTTCGAGCAGCCTTGATCTTTACTGCTTTCTGGTTTTCACACAGATGATCATTCAGATAATTCTCACCTTTTGTTTACAATGCTGTTTGTTATAAAGGAAGCAAATATTATTCATCTGCCTGTCACCCACCGTTCCTTCTCTGTGCGGCTGTACTGAGTACCATGACGGCGCCGGGCAGGAGGAAGCAAGTACCCTGAGAGGATGTGACATCAAATCATCTGCCCACCTGGGCCCATCCACCTCCCTCTTGTTTGCTTCATCTTTTTGCCGCTCCCAGAGTGTTTGAATTGAGCTTTGCCCATTAGGTAAAGGCCAATAACTTCATGTGGTCTAAAAAGGAATTTTATTTCTCAAGCGTGCCTTCTACATGGTCACTTGTAAATCTGTTCTGTTTACCTCCCTGAGCAATCGTTCCTGTCCTAGGCCCGCGGTTATGCCTTGGTTAGTCGCCCTGCCCTTGACCATGTCACCAACTCTGGATATGCCTGCTGTCATGATTTGCAATGGATGGTAGATACTGACTCCTGAGTCTGATCAACCTAAAGCAAACCCACCTGGGGAAAGTACTCGTCTTATTAATAATGCCTTGTCACAGACGCAAAGGTAGCCTTGGAAACGTATCTGAATTGTGGAAGTCTTACACTTCTGAAGATAACTTTCTCTGCTTTGATGAATATGTTGGTGCCTCTTTAAGTGAAATTAAACTTTGTCCTGCATTAGGTTACGTGACCGGAAACCGTAGGAATGTATAGCCCTTTGTGGCTCATGAGAGACTAGGTGTGTGAAAGACTTGTCAGAGGTCTTCAGGCTGTCCTAGTGCCTGGTGGATTTTCCAACCTGTCATTCTCCATCAAAACCCTTGTGTGGAGGAAACAAAGGCAGCTCTGAACAGCAGCTCTGGGGTGGGCTTGTTCCAGGGGAGATGCGGAGTCCTGTGCAAGGGAATTTAATATCCAACTTTTCTCTCATGAAAATGAAGTGATGTGAAGTGATAGGTCTTAACAAAAGGACATCGATGACACCACACTCACCACCTAGTGATGAACAAAGCCGAATTTTAGATTCTACAGATAAGTGATTATGTATGAAAGGATGGATTGTGGCTCTGGAGGGGATGCAACCGGCTGAATCTGAGCCACTTCAGTGCACATGCCTGGGGAGTGTAAGAGCATCATTGTCTCGGGAGCACTGTGAAAGGGCACCCATGTTGGCGTCTGTGCAAGGAGATCATGGCAGATAGCAGGACTGCAAACCCAGGTAAGTTTCTGTGTCACATTGTGCACTGTGGAGTACTCCAAGATAGGGTGCTCTTGACTTGTTCTATGACATATTAATTTTTCTTTGAGATGCAGTTGGCAAGGCCACTTTTGCTAAATCTATGGTGCCATATTATAGTCGTAAAAGGGAGAAGATTTCTGAAGATGCCCAGAAGAATGATTGAAATAACTCGTCTAAGTATAGTAGGACTTTTAATCTCTACTGGGGGAAATGGAATTCAGGGGAGACAGGAAAAGAGAAGAATAGGAAGGAGGTGATGGTTGGATGAGTGGGGCTCTAGGCTACTGCAAAGTTGATCCAGGAGTAAGTACTCTTTTGCATACACGCATCATCTGGATTTGCTTAAGGCTAACCAGTGCATTTTTAAAAAAGGGACTTGGGAAACATCTCTTGGTCTATGGTCCAGGTAGGGTGGTACTGCTGTCCTTTTGTCTAGATCTTAAACACTGTACTAAATTTCCACGTGGACGGTATTGAGTTTGAGTCTTGGCTTATTAGAGGGCTGAGCATGGGCCAATTTCCAAGTCAGATTCCTCATCCATAAAATGAGGATAGTAATAGTACCTGCCTTACAGGGTTGTTGTTGTGGTTAAATGAGATAGTGTAGGTGGAGTGCTTAGCACTGTGCTCAGCATTTATTCATCTTTCAATAAATAGCAGTTGTTGTATTAATTACCAGGAGGATCAAGCGATTCAATGCTGGGAGAGTGTGAGGGGGAACAAAGGTAAGTTGGAGGTCGTTTGAGGGACTGGAGGATGGTGGTACCCCCACAGGGGTGGGGGACATGATGAGGTTATAGATTTCAGAGGAGGCAATGGGTTCAGTTCTGTACACACTGAATCTGGGACATCCAGGTGGATTCTTCGTGGGGCATAGAAATCAAAAGTTAAGACAAAGAGAGAAAAGTCTTGGAAATGGGATTTGTAGTTACTATAAATCAAGGCTCCCATATATGCCAACGTAATGTCACCTGAGAGCCACAGCTCACATGTGCCTGTCTCCTCAAGGTTGCCTGCTCCACCTTGGTCATGGCACAGCCCTGCCTACGTGATTCCGAGGCTCCAATTCTAACCCTCATTTTCTGCATGACCGTCCAGATGTCATAGGCATGGAGAGTGTCAAAGATATGTGAACTAATGAATTCTACTGTGTTGTAAAATTGGTGACTTGGGATGTATGTGTGGAGCACAAGGATGTGAGCAAAATAATCTAGATTCTATTCCACACCGCTGGTCTGTGCACCCTGGGGTGCCTCATTTAACTTCTGGTGACCTTGGTCCATTCCTGTGTATGAAGGTCAATGTTTTTGACTAGACAGTTTTTCAAAATCCCTTCATGACCTACCATTTCATTCTGTATTTAGCATGAATGCATGAATCCATTCAACCATGGGTTCCTTCTTCAATTCATTCATCCTCTTGGGACACCTTTTCTGAGCACCTACTCTGTGCCTATATGGACTAGCCACTTGGTGTACAGACACGAGGAAGCCAATTCTGCCTGACTGAGGTCTGAGCAAGTGGACAGACCACCTTCACAGCGTGTGATGCTCTGTGTTAGAGGGACACACGAAGTGTGAGGGAGCACAGGCAGAAGGGCTCTCAGCCTTGCCCCTGGCCTTGCCTTCGTTCATCTGGCCTCACAGGGACAGAGTAGACCCACTTGGGAGTGTTCACTGCCCTGACCTGTGAGTGTCAGGTACCGTCACCGGTAGCCGTGCTCGCCTCACAGCTGAGAGCCACACCTACCGACATGGAGGATCAGTCACTGTGATGACGCAGGAACTTTGGAGGTCACTTGCTGAGGTCTTCTCACGTTCACTGCTTGTTCACAGCTCAGTCTAACACAAACAACAACCCGTCTGTTAGGGCTGCTCCACTTTCCAGGACAACTGCGGGTCGGGCACATGTCTTGCTTTGATGGAAATACAGTGTCGCATTGGCCTGTCCCTCCGGTGTAGTGTGACTGTGTTTATACAACGTTAATACAAAAACGCTAAGAGGAGAGTAGCATTCAGTTCTCGGATCCCTTTCAGTCAGTGAATAGGGGCCAGATTTCGGCTCAAACACTTTTAAGATGGTATCATTGTAGGGCTGGAACATTATTTCTGCTTATTCCAATTTGTTCATGGTAATATGTAAAAGCAATACAAATGCCTCAGATTTTCAGGTTTATGAATAAAAGAGCACAGATATTCCACATGAGAACATGCCCAGTATTCTTTTATGGGATGGAAGGGGGTCCCCATGCCCACATATATTAAAGTGTGCACCTGCCTTCAATAAGCCCGAATCAGCATATGTAAGTGAACTGTGTGCCAAATTTGCCTTGTAAATCAATAATAAAAAGAGCAGACGTGTTCTGGGCAAGGGAAAAAGTGAAGAGGTTCAGCTGAGATTTGTGAGCTGAAAATGATCAGCAGAACCAATGAAATCCTCTGAAAGATTCTGTATAATTGCAGTAGTTTTCAGATTTTAATATTTCAGAAAAATGACCATTGCCATCGTATGCAGTAAAATTTGCTCAATGCTCCAGCACTGTTAGAAACTATGATGTCATGTGGTATTGTAGTATTAAAAAATAAAACCTACTCCTTCTGCCATCACAGAAAACAGAGGACAGATGCAACTAATCAACACAACCCAGTTAGATAATCCATTTAAAGCTTATTAAGAAAACCGATCATACTCTGTGGATGACCCCCCATCACCTGTTTCCTCCAACGTGACTCAGAGTCCTGTGGCAGATAACGGGCTCACAGGTAGCACGAGACACTCTTCTGATGACTCAGTGAACAGTCAGTTTCTGAGGCTGCGTCTGCCCAGGTGCAGTGTGTGTGTTTACTTATTTATGTAGCTGTGTGAGGTGAGTGTCAGAGGGGCACAGCCTTCTGGGAAAACAGATCCACAGAACAATCTGTAATTTTCTGGGACTAGAAGAAGAGGGAAGGAGCAGTGGAAGCAAAGAAGAATTTGCATATAGGGAGCTATTTCTGGTGGCTCAGGATCCTGGGAGTGGATCTAGCCCACCCTGGAGAGGGGGCTGCTGGGAATCTTTCTGAGAAGACAGGAAGCCAGCGAAGGCATGGTGGACTCTGATGGGAGCAGAAGAAAGCTGTGTGTAAACTCACCTGGTTTGGTTGGACTTGACGAATCCAGGTCGTCTCTAAACCGTTCTTTTATCATCCACTGATTGGTGCCCAAGATCTGAGCCAGGAGGTGCACAGGGCTGGAACTCCCACGCTGGGGAAATCAATTTCGCTCCTCGGTTCTCAGTCAGGCAGCTGTAAAATCAGACTCCAGGGGACAGGCCCTGGGAACAGATGTTGCATTCGCATGAGGCCTTTACGGTACACAAGCTATGCCTGAGCAGTCTCTTCACACCAACCCCTCCCAACCTTGAGTTCTGGTTTCTTATTGATGTTATTGAAAGAAGTTTCCTGAGGAATCCAAAATGCGTTCTTTGTCAGCCTCTGTTAATTATTGTTTACAATCACCGAATACAGTTTATATCCAGATCTTGCTTGGAAAGTAAGCTCAGGCAGTGGGAGAGCATCTGTGCCTGGATTCCACACTTGGAATTTTAAATTATCATTCTTGTTTCTATTTTCCCATCAGGAGGATGTTATTGGCCCTTCATGGGCTGAGTCACCTTCAAACAGTACATTAATTTGTCAATGGGCCCTCTTCAGGGCAAATAGGAGTGGAAAGTTTAGGGAAATTTAATAAAAACTATCTTTGGTTTCAAAGTGGAGGAGACAGTTATTAAATACATATGGGCAAACATATTGACACAGGATCAGCTATTTTAGGATGCACGGCTTTTCCAGCAATTCTAAGCAATTGACACTTTAAATTTCTCTAAGACGGCATGTCCTTCATCTCAAGTGACAGGAGAGAGTGCCTCAGGCCTGCCTGTGCACTTGGTGGCTGCTCCTAAGGTGTGGTGTGTGGTGATCAGTGTCACTGAGAATGGGACAGAGGTGACAGTCTGGGTAGTCAGTACACCTCACCTGGAAGAGGGCGTCCAGGCAGAGGCTTGGACGCTGGGGGGAGGCCTGGGTTTGAATCTTGGTTCTGTGACCTTGGTCAAGGAGCTCGACCTCTGGCAGCTTTGGATCCTCATCTGTCAAATAAGAATGAGACCCTACGAGTCTGTTGTAATGATGCGGTCAGCAGCTCTCATGTCTTCCCAGCTGTTATTTTCCACTTACCTGGTCACTGGAGAATGACGACTGGATCCCAGGCTTCATAGGAGAGCTCATTCTCAGATTGTCTGGCTCTGTGACATGCAAGGAGTTTCAGTCTTGCTACCATTTCCAGTATGGCTCCATATCTTGGGTGGTCCACTGCGTGGACAGGCAGTAAGAAGGACAACAGCATGAAGGTGAATTAAGGCCTTATCAGCACCAATACCTTATGTGTACAGCTTTGCTTAAGCACAGCTCTTTGTGACGATACCATTCATTAGTGAATTCACTGAATAAATATTGATTGAGCACCTGCTGTGTATCAGGCATTATTCTATGAGCAAAGCAAAGTCCTTGCCATCAGGGAGTTCACATCCTAGTGTAGGGATAGATAAAATAAATAAATATGGAATAGGTTAGAGACGAGTAATCACCAAAGAGAAAAATTAAGAAGGGTAAAGGGGTAAGGAGTATTGGAAAAGGAGCATGAAGGGCTGGTTCACATGGGGTAGTTAGGGAAGGCATCCTCGGTTAGGAGACATTTGAGTGGAGGCAGGAAGGAAGTCAGCCAGGCAGATATCTGAGGGAAGAGCATTACAACCAGGGGGAATGGCAAGTGCAAGGGCCTTGAGGTGGGGCCTGACCTAGTACTTTTGCAAAGCTTCAAGGAGTGTGGTGTGTGGGAAGCCGAGAGAGCTCGTGGGAGGTGGTACTGGGGTAGAGGTGGGGTGAGTGGGCAGCTCTCTGTGAGAACTTTGGAGTCTCTCTCTGAGTGGGATGGGAAGCTGTTGGAGAGCTTTGAGAAGGCAAAGCCGAGAGATGTGTTAGGAGGCTGTGGTCACTATCCTGGTGAGAGATGGCGGTGGTTTGGATCCAGGCGGTAGAAGTGGAGACAGTGAAGAGTGATCAGATTTAGGGTATATTTGGGATACAATTGGAAGGCAGAAATTATTGGTGGGTTGGATGTGAGTGTGAGAGAGAATAGTTAAGAATAACTGCCTGGCTTCTGGTCTGAGCACTGGAATGATTGTGCTGATGTTTCTGAGGTAGGAACAATGATGGCGGCATGGCTTTGTGCATGTGTCTGGACATGTTAGGACTGAGATGCTACTGGAGGAGTTGCCTTTTGAAGAGGGCAGTTAGCTACATGAGGGTCAAAGAGACATTAGCAAATTTACTTACGTCTTATTGGGTATTTGAGGAAGGAATTAGGACTTAGAGTGGGAAAAAGGAGCTGAGGTAATTTTGCCAACATTCCCTAACCTTCGTAACTTTTATAACCCAATCTTCTCTCCAAATTCTAGAGGGCTCCTCCATGGGCACCTGAAATTTGACCACTAAGAGGCAAAGGACAAAGGTAACTTGGAGGGTGGGGTAAAAGAGTGTGTAGAGAAGGACCGTAGAGCCCATTGTAACTGCTCAGAAATGTGTTTGGTATAGAGATTTCAGGGGCGTGGGGGAAAGGGAAGGCATAGACGGAAAGTGATCACCAAGGAAAAAGAGTACTGTTCTCTGTCTTTCTCAGCAGCTTCAAGTAGTAGAAAGAAAAGAAAGGGGCTAGCGATTAGAATCTGATTTTTAGCATCTTCAAGCGGCAGTTAGGATAGGCCCTCTCATCATGTTTGTTTCAAGGCTGGTGTACTGTTCTGGAACTGGGGACATTTCTAAACTTTTCTCCTAATTGATTTTCAGCTGGTCATATGTAAATGTAACAAAAATAATGAACTAAGTGATGACAGGCTGAAGACAAATTCACCGTAGCAGGTTTGCTGTCCCCTTAGGAGATGAAGCCCTGTCCTAGACAGAGCAGGACTCAGAAAGGGCAAGTTTCAGACACTTTGCAAGATGGCATTTCTGGTCTTGACTCAAAGGATTGCAGTAGCTGGTACCACACATGAGCAAGAGTCTCCTTTGCTCATTGAACTTCTCAGTTCATCTTCTCATGAAGATGTCAGTGGAATCAGCTTTGGAGAGTGATGCTCAGATCTTCAAGTAATTATTATCCTGGCTTGATAGAAGTATTCTGAAAACAAATACACTTGTGTACACAGCAGCTGAGAATCTTCTCCGAATGGTGATGGTGGTGGTGGCATAGTGTGTACAAGAGGAAAATTCAGGAACACACAAACGTACTATGTTAATACTATACTGTGGATGGTGGAGAAATGTCCCTCCATTGGAGTGTAAGACTGAAAATTTTAAGAGAGAAGAGCAGAAATGTGCTGTCTGCCTACAGCATTGGCTCCCTAAACTGAGACTATAAGAAGCACGTTTGAAAACCAACTTTTCAAAAACAAAGTTTTGAATTCTCTAGATCATTAAAGCCCCAACTGTAATCCCACAACTCATAATATTACCACCGTGCTCTGACGATAACTTGTGCTTTACACTGAATTTGGAAGAGCCTTAATGTAATACAGAGCTTTGAATCAGCACAGGTTTTTTTGTTGCCTAAAGAGAGACTCAGTTGTACAAATTAAGACTTGAGAGAACAATTACAAATATATGGATGGATTTCCTGCAAAGTCGCATACACACACACACTCACACATCCTTACGTCTTATAACTTATGGCACTCAAAGACGTTGTAAAACATAGTTTCCTGCAGACCTGTCATCTTTCTGGGAAGCATCCTGCAACAGAGTCAGCGTTTCCGGGTGTCACTGGTTCTTTATGAGAGAACGGAGTGGGTCAACGGAGGAAGCTATGGGGCTGCTGTTGACCTTGTTTGTGTTCTTTTTGCCAAGGAAGACTGGCCATGAGCTAAGATCTGTGCCCATCTTCCTCTACTTTATACATGGGATGCCTACCACAGCATGGCGTTTTTGCCAAGCAGTGCCATGTCTGCACCTGGGATCTGCACCGGCAAACCCCGGGGCCGCCAAGAAGCGGAACGTGTGAACTTAACTGCTGTGCCACCGGGCCGGCCCCCTTGTTTGTGTTCTTTGCCATCTGAGTCTGCGTGTGTGTTTGTGTGTGTGCTTCGATGAGACTTTACGGTGAAGAAAAGAAGAGCGTGAGATTTAATAGGCAATTCAAGGCAGAATAATTTTTATTTGCAATGGCGATATACTCCTGCTGTATCTCTGAGTCTGAATAATATGGAAACAGTGAGTAACACAGGCAAAAGCATTCTACCAGCAGAGTGCAGAGTATTGGATTTGTAGGAAGGAGACCTCATAAGATTTTCCTATTTGCCTTTAAAGAAAGAATCTGTCTATAAACACAGAAAGGTATAGCTCTCCAGATGTTTTTAAACAATTGGCTGTGTATTAAAAATGTAAGCTACTGTTTTGGTCTTTGAAATGGGAAATAAAATGACTTCTGATTGTTTCTGAAGCCACAACAGGATCGACATATGTTTCCAATGACCATGGTCTAGCAGCATTAAGTTCTAACTATAAATTATTTGTTGCAAATTGAAAAGGAGTTGTCTGAAAGAGGGAAGAAGAAATCTGGTCCCGTGTATCGCCGGGCTCCCCAAATTCCAGGCTTGGATTTGCACGCCGAAGGCCTGAGTTTTTCTTACTAAAACTTCTAGTCTTGTCCCAAGGGCCAAAAAAAGTCCCGAGAGCTAGGAACTAGCCGTGGAAAGAGTTGTCTAAAGGAAACACTGTGGACCACCTAGAGCGAGACGCTGCCTCGGATGAAAGGGCGTTAAAATTGTGGGAATGTTGACCACAGCCTCCGGCTTCAAACCCAGCGCCTTGACTTACGTTAAAAACTGAAAAACAGTGAGTGTGATTTACTTCTGCTCCAATAAATTTGGAACCTATATCATTTATTTGATTTGATTCGGCCTTTGTGCTCAGAAATTGTTTGTGAGTGTATAACACAAGTGTGTGGCTCAGAAATGGCTCGAGAATCCAGCCAAGAGAGTTGTGTCTTAAAAGTCACCTTTACTTCCTTTTACGTTTCAACCAGGTTTGAAGAGTTTCTTCAGTCTTTTCTTTCTTACGTTTAAGACTTGTTCATTTGTACGCGAATCCATACTCAGTCATTGTCATGTCAAGCCGGTTTGCCCTAGGAAAAGCATCTTTCTTCCTTCTAATTTTTGGCTTTTACAACCCTCAAAATGGACCCCTAGATTCCCTAATGTTCTAGACAAAGCAAAAAACTGTAATTATTTTTTTAAAGACTGCATAAATCTCCAGAGCATTTTTCAGTATGTTTTAGATGGCCAGTTAAATAGTTTCTATTTCGTCTCACTCCTATTTGATCAAAAAGTAAATAAATAACCTAAATTTAAATAACAGCAGTCCCCGAAAATACTGATATCTATCAATCATCTTTATTCACAAATAAAGGATATATATATTACACAGATTTAAGGGAAGAATGAAATAAATGCTATCTTGGTTGATTAGCCACAAAATCCATAAAAGGCTAGGGCAAATTAGAATCAAATTTTAAAGAATTTATTTCATTTTTCCACTTACATAAAAATTCAAAACAGACCCATCTACTTTGTGGATTTGATTTTCACATGGTTGCGATGCAGTTAGTATTTTGGAGTGCAGGCTGAGGAAATCTTGAAGCAATCTGATGAGATTTCCTGACTAGGATACACCCCGGGCTGCCCACCTCAAGGCACTCTTGGCATTTCCATTAAAGACACAGACCGTCTGGAACAAATGACTTTACCATGAATATTTGTCTCTGAGCTGTGTGGCTGGGCTGGTGGGCTTGGCAAATGCTGGAACCCTTGCAGGTGCCTGTGGGTTTCTGTAAGGGCCATATTTAAACATGTAAAAGTGGATGTGAGGTGTGGTGGGGCAGGGCATTTACTCTGTGTATGTACACACACACACACACCTGCACACATGCATAGGCACATACACACACACAATTGCCTTGATTCTCATATAATCTGCCAGTCTGCAACACTGGCATTTTTTGAGTCATGTTGTTTGGAAAACGTCCTGGAGAGTTCTGGTCCTTGTTCATGGTAATGGCTTCAGTACCACTCCCTGCCTGAAGCAGGGTGGACAGCCTTTGGGGGGCCCTGTAGGTAGTCCTTTGATTCTTGATGGGTAGAGAAACTCCTGATGATGCTGCAACAAGACGTGTGCAACCACAGAAGGTGCAGGCAGGAGGCACAGCCTCAGACGGCTATCTGGGCCTGATGAAGCAATGACTTCATGGAATCACGGCCAAGGCCTCAGCCCACTGTTACCCTCCTCTGCTTTTCTTTTCCATTAGCTTGTTAAGCCCGGAACATTTATTAGCTGTATCCACAAGTTTATTGTTGTTTCTTTTTTCCTATATCCCTACCTTCTCTTTTCTGTGTTTGGCTGGTAACATTTCATCATTGTTTGTCCTTTACTAGGAAACAGCTTGTAGTGGGAACCTTCTTCTGGTTGTTTTCTGTCTCGGCTCACGGTGAGCCCCGCGGTGGTCCTCCTCGTTCTCAGTGTCCTGTTTGTGGAGTGGCCCCCGCGAGTCTGGGGCTGCGTCTGGGAGTCCAGCTCCATTGCATTCCTCTGGTTCTGAGACGGCATCAGGAAGGGGGGACACTTGCTCCTCAGAATCCGGCCCCAAGGGAGGGGAGCTGGTGTGAGAGCGCATTGGCCCCAGAGAAAAGAGGGAGGAAGAGGCGGGACAGTGCAGAGAGAGGACAAGGGGAGCAGCGACAAAGGTCGGCATCCATGCCACATCTCTGTTCTTGGGTGTAAGGCGAAAACACATGTCCTCACTAGACGTTTCTCCTCGCTGTAATGTAATTCTGCCTTCAGGAAACGGCGGCTCTCAGGGACATCTAGGGTGGGGCAGGGGGGCTGCTCTGCCCCTCGCTGGTCCCAGTGTTGTCTCAAACTCCACGTGGCCCTTTCCCTGTGGCTTGGGCAAAGCCGAGGGCTAAGGACCAAACAAGGAAGCAGGGTCTCATCTAAATATGGAGAAGGAGAATATGCTGGCGGCAGGATCGGACCCAGCGGCGGACTCTGGACCCCACCACGTCTGTCTCTTGTCGGATCTCCCCAGGTGGGGGGCCCGACTTTGAGAACGGAGAAACTAGGTGACAGTGGCCGTCCTCATTGGGGCGCAGGGACCCAGGGCCCGGGAACAGCCGGCTGCCTGTGCCTCGGTGCCCCTCCTGGCTCTGCTGTGCTCCTCACGCCCCAGAGCACTCTTGTCCTACCTCTTGTTTCACATTTTATCTTTTTAATTGTCAAATCCTCCAGGGCCACCCTGGCACATGTTCTCCGAAATCAGAACAAGGAAAAACGTTCTCTGTCTCCGGAGGCAGGCCTTGAGGCCCTCCGTGCTGAGCATATAAACGCTGCCTTCAGGGAGTGTCTCGGGGCGCCCAGAAATGGAAGAAGTTTGCTCACATGCTTCTCAGAGCTTGAGGGGAGCATCGGTGTGAGCAGAGGGGAGCGCAGCGGCCGCGCGCCTGGGCCTCCCGGGTCCCTGAGCCCGCACAGCGCCAGGGAGAAAGGGCGAGGTGCGGGAGCAGCATCCCTGGGAAGCCTTGACTCCTCGCCGGGACTACCGGCGGCTGCTCGTCTGTGGAGCTGTTTGAGGGTACTTGCGGAGGATTCGGGCCAAGACATGCGATTTTGAGGAAGTTTCATGAGTATGCGAGGCCTGGAGGTGGCTGGCTGCCAACCTCCAGGAAGGGTGTGGAACAGCACCAAGGTGGAACAGACATAAAGAATGGAGTCCTCAAGATTTTAAATTTTGTATTGTGGTGTTAAAAGCAGCTTGGAATTGCAGTCACAGATGCCAGTTGTCTGTTTTCATGGGAAACAGTGCAGGCTAAATGAAAGTCAGCTGCGCTGGGCCAGGAGGCCTTGGGAACACAGCTCCAGTAGTGATCACGTGCTATACAGCCTGTCACATGGCAGTGACTCTGAAGCTCGTGGTGGTGCTGGCCAGAAAGTCAAGGGACTTTCTGAGAAATCAAAACTTTGAGAGAAATCAAAAGCCAAAATTGGGATTTTCACATGAAACTGTGGGGCTCCAGATTAGGGAGGGCTAATATTTACATGTGATGCTTTTTCAATGAGCAAATGTCTACTCTTCAGTTTCTAGAGCCGAAATCTGAAGAACTCCGGAATTCATTGAGGCTGCAGGGTAAGTTGTTTGCTCAGGTTGGGATCTCTGTATGTTTGAAGATCAGCAGTACCCTCTCTTCACAGGGGACAGTCAGACCAGGCAGCGACTTCAGGAAGAACACGCAGAATTGTGCCTCGCCTCTCTTTATTTCTGACAATCACCGAGGACACAGAAAAAACTCTAGTGCCCAAGACTTGCTGGGCAGAGAGGGAAGGAAGTCAGGAATTCCTTGATAGTTCTCTGAATGGAGTGATGGAATGTGTTTTGTTTTTTCCTGCTAACAAATTGCTCCCAGGTGGAAGAGAATATATATTTGTATCTATTGTCTGTATAAACTCAGACCCAATAGAGCTGTAAAGTGAAGGAGGGTAAGAGAAAGCCAGTGTTTCACTCTCATGGTTGTTGATAGGCAGGAGAGGGGGGAGGAATGCCAATCGGAGTTCTATGATTGTGCAAGTTTTTCGAGAAGCCTGCGTCACAGGCCAGGAAGAAGGAATAAATTCCAAGAAGCAATGGGTGGAAAAAGTCATTTAAAGATCAGATGGGGACTCAGGCTGACCCAGGACTTTCAGCATCCATGCTGGTTTGTGTAGGGCAGCCACAAGGTGTGTCCCAAAGGAATTCCTGAGTTATTTTTAGCTACAATGATATTTAGGTGCTATTTGAAACACCTGCGAGTGTGCTTGTACCATTCAAGTGTATCGTAACATTGTGTGGGTGAGGCATTGAGATAAACTATTTTTAAAGAGAGAATGGAAATGTGAAAGGTATGGTCTAACTAGGTACATCTTGTAAACATACCCAGAAACCAGGACCTCCTCCCGGTCCCAATCAACACCCCGCTCCTCCCATCTGTCGGGGTGAGCAGACATTCCCGTCTGACCTCTGCTTTCTCTTTGTTAAATTGTCTCTTAACCCGCCCTGTCCAGAAACTGTTCTTCAAGCTGCAGAGAATTGTTTCCCAGAAGGGCTCATCCGTTCCTCGACTTTCACTGACAGTTTTTGCTATTAGAAGTCTCCACCCCTTATTGGTGTTATTTAAAAATAACCACCATGCTGCTTTCCCCGCCAAGTCTCTATCCAAAGCTTTGGGCTGTGGGGCAGCATGAATCCCGAGTCTGTCTGCACTTCCATGGTGGGCCCAACAAGTAAAGGAGACTTATGGAGGCGACCAGCAAGGCCAAAGGTCAAGGACAAGGAGAGAAAATCAAGAATTTTGTTTATTTATGATCAATAATTATGATTGTAACGTAGATGTGCAGAAGCAATAGTAGAATGATGAGGTAATAGGCTTTTATCGTATCAAGAATGCTGAGTAAAAGGGAAAAGAAAAAATGGATTTCCTTTTTTAGCGAAAGAGTAATCACTCTACAGAGTTGTTAAACACCTCACATTTAAATGACAATTCACTCTGACATTTTGAAATTATTACTAAACTGTCTTCTTGCCTTCTAATTCTTAAGAAATCTTAAGAAAATCTTCAGAAATTCAATTAGCTCTTTTTTTATTTTTAGAAAATTTTCTTTTTGTCTTTGCTATTCCTCAATTTCGTTATGATATGTCAGGTGTAAGTCCTGCCCTCTGATCCCCCGAGTCTCACAAGGAGTCTGGGGCGGGGCAAGGTCTGTGTTTTCGAAACCCTCCTGGTGATGCTGACACAGCTCAAGTGTGAGGACACTGCTTTCCTTCGAGTTTTCATCTTCAGCCACAGGATAAAGTCATGCTTCATGGTTTTGTGGTGGGCGGTGGTCTAGATCAGTAATTCTCAAAGTGTGGTCCCTGGAAACTTGTGAGAATTGCGGGTTCTTGAACCTTTCCCAGACCCAGCCAATCAGACACCGTGTGGCTGGAACCCAGCAATCTGGATTAACAGCCCCTCCAGGTGATTGCAATGCACATTAATGTTTGAGAACCACTATTCTCTACCATTGTTTCTCACAAGTCCAGGTGCGTAAGGATCACCTGGGGATCCTGTTGAAATGCAATGCTTATTCTGCAGGTCTAGGGTAGGGCTGGAGATCTGCTTTTCTAACAAGTTTTCAGGTGCTGCCAATGCTGCGGATCCATGGACCACCCTTAGAGGAACCTGATTTTGAAATATTATGATCCCTAGAACTATGCATCTTCTATTGTAAATGGAGAAAGTGGCATTCTAAGTTAAATGTCATTCTCCTGTGGGTGTAGCTACAGTGAGTCAAGATCTGAAATGAATTATCTTCTTGAGTAAATCTGGTAACAGTGTGAGTTCCTGAATGTAAAAGCCTGAGGATATAACTTTGGTTGTTTGATTTCTCTTGGCATATAGTAGGCGCCTAATAAATGCTATGGAAAGAGTGAATGGGGACCACACCAAGGTTCTCCAAGGGATCTGTGCCTGAGCAGTCCGGCAGTATCATTCTGTTGGATCTTTTCTAGCCACAAGAAGAAGGTATTGGAGCAGGAGGAGGTATGTACACATGACACACACACATGACCCCAGGGACCCAAGGAAAGAACCGGAAACTCTCAGCACTTGCATCCTTCTGAGGATGCTTTTGCTACTGTCAACACTTGGCTCACTTTTTTCTCTGGCTCAAATTCACCTTTTAATCAGATTTCATTTATTAGATGCCTCTATGCACTCAGCCCTGGTCATTTCTGCTAAATCCCATCTCTCTCCCCAACGCTTTCTTTAATTAACTGCAACTGAGGGAGAAATGCACTTTGTGAGGGTGGGTAGGAACCCACGCGGGCAGCCACTGGCATCTTTGTTTGCAAGGAAGACAGCAAGGATGAGCTCTCCTTGTCCCTCCCACTGATGGCTTCTTTCCCCTTCCTCCACCCTCACCTCTTTGCATTTCTTGTGCTTCATCCTTTATTTTAGACAAACTGATTTTTTCCTCTGCTAAAGGTCTCCCAACCAACCCACTGGTTATTTCTTTCACACTCTTGTTAGTTAGTAGAAGATGCTAATCCTTGCCATGAAAGGCTTGCACCCTAGTCATTCTTTCTAGAGGCTTCTCTCCTGGTTGAGAGGATCTAGGCTGCCGGTCCTTGATCATTTGTAAATCTCAGGTAAGAAAGGGTGTGGGAGAATCAACTAAATGGGAGGTTTGCAAGTGCCACCATTTCCCATGGTGAGGATACTCAGAGGCTTGCAAAACTCAGCTGTGATCTGAACTAAATCCGGGATCTTGGGTTGGTCTACGTCACTCAGGGAGCAGCTGGAACCTCTTCCGGCTGGTTCCAGCCTTTGTGGAGGTGATGACAGGAGGTGCTGCTGGCGCTCCGTGGTCCTCCCTGGGGTGGCCCCCTGCCTTCCTGTGCCCTCAGTCTGTGCGGCAGCTCCGTAAAATGGGATTACAAGCTTCTGGAACTTTTGTCAAATCAGTTTATTTTCATATACATGTAGTCCTGTACTGTAAGTATTTCCTAAGACTTCATAAAAATGAAAAAGGAATGTGTGAAAGTTTCATCCTTCTATTTTTTAGGGCAACAAAATGTTTGATTCCACAAGAGGAGCAGTAAATAATACCCATAGGAAGAAATTAAGAAAATAGATTTCGTTCTGTCCACCCTACAAAAAAAGTGAAGTTGGCGTTACATTCTCTGAGAAGCTAAGCAAACAGAATCAGGCCTTTTAAAATTAACCCTGAATGTCCTGCCTCGGTGCGTGACACTCTGGTGTTAAGTTGCACGACTCCCGCCTTGTGTAACATTAGTAGCACGCCGCGCAGTGACGGAATGCGGCAGGCACGATTTGTCAGGCCAGTCAACTCACGGAGAATCTGACCTCTTCAGAGACAGCGGCATTGGGCCCGCGACGGTTCCTCACCTGTTGCCCATATTTTCTGTAATGCGTCTATAAGGCCTCCACATCACTGCTCTAGGAGGAAGGGAATTTAATTTCACAAGTAGAAAAATGTTCGAAGGAATGTCCAGCAGTCAAATCAATCTGCTTTCAGATTTGTGGAATTGTTTTTGAAAATGTGATATGTGGACTTTCATTACTTTGTAAATACCTGCTATTAAATTTACAGCTTGATTCAGGCATGTCATGTGGTTAAATTATGGTCATTTTGTGGATCATAACTTCCCTGCAAGGATTCTAAATCTTTATCTTGCATGAATATGTACTTTTTCCTTCTTTTGCCCCAAATCATTCTAATTTTTACAAAGTGAGAAGCTCCTGGTGTGTCTCTTCGGCCATGCTGGGCACACCCCCAGCTAGAGAAGACTTTGCAGAGAGAACAAAATTGATCCGCAGGCTTCAAGGTCCTCTGCAGTGCAGACAGGTTGAACGCAGCCGGCGAGGAGGTAGCATTTCAGTTTGCTTGCAGGGGCAGAGTGGAGGGGAGGCCTGGGACGGAGGCCCCGGGCACTGCAGCGGCTGAGGCCGCCCCTTCTCAGTCTCCGAGCAGCTTCGGCCAGGGCTTGGGAAGACCGGGAGCTCACCCAGGACATTCTGGGGCTCAGGTAGGCCCGGTGCTACTGTGCTATCCCAGCAGCTGCCGTCTTACCTATTCAGGACCCTCCTCCAAGGCCCGCTTCTGTTTTTCTGAACTGCTCTGTACCCCACCCACTAGCCCTAAATGTGAAAAAAAAAAAAAAAAAAAAAAGGCAGGAAAAGTGTACCCACCAAGGACTCTTACATGGAAGTCAGTTCGGTCTCCCCCCATCCTTCCCTGAGGACTTCCATCCTTCTTGGACCTCGGCACAAGCAGAGGAGATATAAGAGATGTCGTGCGTTAAAGATGGGACTTCCAGGAGGGAAACTGGTGGCGCTCTCTGCACGGGACTCTCCATCCTAGCTAAGCTTGGACACTAATAACACATAACTTGCTATATTTCGTTTTGCTTTCTTAGCATGCCAAAGTCGTGACTTGAGGGGAACTCTGAAACGGTGGCAAATGCCGAGCGCAGAGGAGTCTCCCTCAGTCAGCCCTGTGTCCACTCTAAGGCCCTTGAGGTTCCTTGCCTGGTGCCCCCCTGCTGGGCCCAGACCCTTCTGTGTGGATGGACCTGTTATTAACCCACACTTGTTTTAAAACGACATGTTGGGCTAGTCTCAAGCAGTTGCTTGAATGTCTGTTACACTCTTTGCTGTCTGTAACACAGCAGAACTTTGAGACGGGAAGCCGTGCCGCAAATTCAGTTCTCAGAGCACTGTGGACAGTGTCACATGAAGGTAGTGGCTTTCAGTTTTTCTGAGGATGCTTGAATTTAAAGGGATAACCCAGTTTTTTTCTCTTTAAAGAATCTTAAAAAATATGGCATTTCCACATTTGCTCACACATGATGACAATTCTTTGATAATGTTTTAACGCTGATAATGTTTTGGCTCGGTCTGAGCTTAAGTAAGAGTGGCTAAGAAATGGATTTATAACAACCAAAAAAATTTAGTGCTGCTATTCATGCAACAGCGATTTCCTCTCTTCCAGTTAACAGACAGCTTTTGGCCAGGCGTTCCCTGGAAATAGCAGTCTGGGAGGTCATCTGTGTCTCTGACCGGCACTCCATTCACTTTGCACTCCTGCATCTGTAGCCATGTGTAGTTCTTCAGCGGGGAGAGGATTGTGCTTCTCCAAACGGAGGAGATGAGGTGACAAGTCCTTAGAAGGAGAAGCATGGGGGCTGCCTCTCTCTCGAGGAAGCAGGTCTGGTGCATGTGAAAATGCCCTGTTGTCAAGAAAACAGAGCAGGAAGCGGGTCTTTCCGAGGACAGCCTTGGTCGGAGGTAGTTCTCAGATTCAGGTTGAAGCAGTCTGTTGATCTCAGCCCCTTTCCGTGTTTTATTAAGAGTTCCCGTTGGCTGTCAGCCTCTCTTCATTCCTCCTCTGAGGTTGTTCTTCTTACTGGAGATTTGTTCCCAGCCCCTGCTTCTCACGGATAGATTGCAGCATGGCTGGAAAACAATCCTCTATGTTCTGGAGAGGTTATCTTTCTCCAAACACAAGGCTGGCGTTTCTTAAACCCGGCCTGTACGGCACAAGGAAATTGACCCACGTTGGAGGCCCAGGCGGCCTTGGCTGAGCCTCGGTGGCTGGCATCGCCTCTGTGCCTGCCCTCTCCTCTCTGCTCTCAGTTGTACATTTCAGAGGGCCTTGTGGCCAAACATGCGGACACTCCACAGCTGCAGGGCTCAGATGCCAGATGCTGGAATGTGTTTTTCCAGCAGTGGCAATGGTGGCAGCGGGAACGGCATGGGGGCCCATGGAACTCACTCCCTTATTGGCTCCTTCTCAAGCTTTGTCACTGGCTCTTCTGCAAAACTCTTGCTTAAGAGGACAGGCTGACAATCTGTTGGCTGCTTTGCTGGATGCCATTGTGTTTTGACTTGCTTTTGATGGCACAGACTTTATTGGCTCTGGGTGTCAAATTTCTGTGCAAACCTCTGCTATGATGTGTGCCGAGTTAGTGAATTCGATGTCCATAATAAGTCCTTGCCATATCTCTTAATCCTCCAGGTCTTTCAGGGGTATGGATGAGCCAGCCGGAAATTGCTTGGACCTGGCTGGACAAGCCGAGCCAAATTCTCCTCCCAGGCAGGGAGCGAGTGGGCCAATCTAGAGGCATAAAGGAGATTCAAGTACATCTTTAGACGTCCTTCTGCAGAGAGAGGGACGAGGGAGAGGAGAGGTTTCTCCCTTTCTCACATTACCCGTGCAAACAGCATAGAGTGTTTCCTGGGTTCCAGAGCCCTAAAAATGGGTGGAGTAAGAGACAGAAGTTCCATTCACAGTCTCAGCAGTTCAGGGACATTGACTGCCAAGTAGAGAGAGTCCCCTCAAGCAGCACATCTTTTGGAAGCTTTGCAGCCTGAGAACGTGGATTCCATTCAGCTGATGGGAAGATTGGGGGGAGGGGGCGGTAAGAATGTCTTTCTGGAATCATAGAACGCCATAATGCAAAAGGGCCCAGCCCCTGCTCCTCATAAGCTAGCTTTGTGGCAAGTTATTGAATGATTGTGTGTGGATGCTGGGAGAATTAATAGATTCTTCTGTCTTCTGTGCCCCACAAGACTTCATTTCAAGTTATCCCTTGTCAAGCTCAAGAATTTCCATTTGCTAGGAAGACTAGGTGTGCTTTGGGTATGACTGGATTTCTTTTTTTCTTTTTTTTTTTAAGATTTTATTTTTTTTCTTTTTCTCCCCAAAGCCCCCTGGTACATAGTTGTATATTCTTAGTTGTGGGTCCTTCTAGTTGTGGCATGTGGGACGCTGCCCCAGCGTGGCCCGATGAGCAGTGCCATGTCCGCACCCAGGACCCGAACCAACGAAACACTGGGCCGCCTGCAGCGGAGTGCGTGAACCTAACCACTCAGCCATGGGGCCAGCCCCTATGACTGGATTTCTTTTTACGCCTCCAGCCCCATCTCTCCCCACCTTCCCTTCTTGTTCTCTGTTCTGGCTACTACAGTTTTCACCTGCCCCATCCCCTCCTTCCTCTTGGGACCTTTGCACGTGCTGTCCTTCCTCTGTGAGCACAGATCTTCTCCTCTTTAGCCTCTCCATGTCACCTCCTCCAGGGAGCCTTCCCAGATGCCCAGGCCTGGGGAAAGTGGCCCTACTTAGGTTCCCATAGCAACCTGTACTTCTCTGGCTTGACTCTAAGTTCTGTCTCTGACTTCCCTTTTAGCTTGTTAGACTTTGCTCAGGAAGGGACTTCTAGATAGTGTTTGGTACATGATAGGTTATTAAGTAAGTGTTTCTTGGATGATTGAAAGCTAGTCTAGGTTCTGTTGACCCTTCCTCTCTAGGCTCACATCATGCCCAAAACATCTTGAAGAACAGGGTTCTTGTGGTTAAAAGTTGTAATAACAGGTGCCACATTTTTCTGAGCACTTACTATGTGCAAGAAACTGTATAAGAGCCTTTATATTCATTATATATAAACACAATGATGCTGCAAAGTAGCTATCCATATTTCTGTTTTTCACGCTACGTCGTGCTGATGATGGAACTTCTCTCCTAGCAGACAGAGACGTGCAGAGGCTCGGTGGCACTGTCATTGGGCCTTCCTTTGGCCCTAACCTAGTTTTTCAGCTGTGCTAGTAACCTAGTGTATCAGACAGGATAAACTAGATTATGCTGTAATAAAACCACTAAAAAAACTCCAAATCTCAGTGGCTTAAAGCACAAAAATCTTTATTTCTCATCCATACTTTGTATCCGTATCATGTAGGTGGGACACTCTGCTCATTGTAGTCGCTCAGGAACCCTGGAAGATGGAGCAGCCACCAATTCACACATTAAAGGTTCCGTGCCAGAAGAAAATTGAGCAAGGGAGCACCTTACACTGGTGTTTAAATGCTTCCGTCACTTTTTATCACAACTCATTGGCTGTGTTTAGTCTCTTGGTTATTCTTGAAAACAAAGGGCTATGCTGGCCGGTGCACTCTGTCTCCGACGTGAGAAGACACTCACCATCACCCCCAGCATGGCGGGTCACAGGTGCCCGTATGAAGAGGATTCAGAGCACACAGCTCTGCTCTTCAACGGCAATCAACCAAGGTCGCAAGGTTGACAGCTGCATCTGTAAGAGTTTCCTACTTAGGATAGTGACTAGTATTACTCTTAAAGGTATTTCACTCCAGATGAAAGTTGTGGATATAGACTAAAAGGAAAAAAATAATCTAACAGCCTGTCAATGCCTTTCCATTCCTTTAAGCCACGTTGAAGTGAACTTATAACAGCAAATCGCTTGGCTGTAGGAATTAGTGGCCTAAAAAATACAATAGGAGAGTAGTAATTCATATTTCTGATTAACTCGCGGCTCTGCTCATTTAGGCCCAGCCTTGGACTAGTATGTTGGTGCCAGTATGTACGGCTTATGTTGTCATCGTCCACATTATTTATAAAAAAAATTCAGCGCTATCGTGCAATAAGGCATTCCTGGAATTCCTGTACTTCAGTGCCAGTGAGCCCAGTGCTGGAAGCGCTCTGCTCTCGCGGAACATACCTTTTAGGAGTGGGCTTGGGAGAGGAGGGGGAGCCGATTTATTTCTTTGAAGTACCTTATCTGTTTATGTTCAGATAGTCTGAATGCTGACAGTTTTTATGCTGTGTCTCGGTCAGTCAGTCGGATCGCCGACTGCGGATGCTTGCCATGTGCTGGGAGCAAGGGACGCGCAGACCCGTGAGCCGTGGTCTCTGTTGTCAAGGATTTCACACTCTAGTGAAGGATTAGAAAACAAATAGACAAGGGGATGATTTAGAGGCTATTATTATCATTTTTTCCTGAGTCAGCGGTATAAACTGAGAGGGCTATCTACAAAGTAAAAAATTTTTGGACTTTTCTACTATCTTAGCCCTCCTTATTTAAATATATGAGAATTCATTTGTACATCAAAATATTCAGTTTGGTAGGTGGTGTGCTCCTGGAGGGAGCTATTTTGGTATCCTGATGTCTCCCAGAACGTCTCGGACACAGTGGGTGCTCAATAGATGGGTATGAAGTTGGAAGTTGGAACCAAATACGCGGATAAATACTGACTGAATACGACTGCAAGGAATATAAAGACGAGGAAGACAGCCTGCTTGTCCTCTGCGGAATAGTTCCACTAAACATGTACTGTATGTAGGCATTTTTACATACACCTGTAAGGGTAAATATAGTCTTGATGTGTTTGTGTGTGAACGTGTGCGTGCTCGGGGGTATGTGTGTGTGTGTGCGCACACATACGCCTGGGCTGCTGAAATGACACTCCATTTTGACACAATTCACTAAGGTCTGCCTGAGGGACCTGGCACCCTTTCCTTTAATGACCTGAGTCCTCAGACAAGGAAACAGGCACATGTGAACCACACTCAGTTGCCGGTTTGCCTTGGTATCTGGTGCCCAGTGGCCTTGCTTCAGTCGGCGGAGCACAAATCCTCATGGCTCTGCAGCCCCTTTCTGTGCACGGCCAGCTCTAATTTTAGCTGGAACAAACAAACAGTCTGTGGTTGCATCTAAAAATTGTACTTAAAATTCAATTTAAGAGCAACTTAAATTTTTTGTTTACAAGGTATGCAAAATCTACCGGCACTATGCCTTATAAAAAAAGTAGCTTTTTTAAGAAATCACTTTGGCAGGTCTGTTTATCCTGAAGACCCTTCACCTCAAGCTGGGCTGAATGAGACGGAGGAAGGAAGGCCCGCCTGCCCCCTACCTGCATGGTTACTGGGGAGCATCACTGAAGTGGGAAGTGGCTCGTAACTGGCATGCACTGAAGAAGGATGTGTTGTATGTTTTCCAGATTTCCCTCACAAAGCGGGTAAACGCAATCCTGAGCGTTAATTACTGACGGGGGACAAATATATCCTGAAGCCAAAAGCAACATGAAGTCATCGTTATTTTGGACAGGGCCAAACTGATAAGGGGGCTCTTTTCTCAGAAGAAAGCCTTACTGTTTGGAAGTTCACCATCCACTCTATGGGATTAAACAGAAGAATAATAAATTATCCTCTCTTTATCCTTTGAGTATCTGCTGAAAAGATCAGCACTGAGTGGATATTGGATCCTCTTTACTTAGTTTAGACAGGTGAGGGAAAGCAACGCTGTGTCAGGGAAAATGTCACCCAAGACAGGAGCTGGGAGATGATTTCTTTCTGCTCAGGGCAGGGCTCAACACAAGAAAACAGCCCTGCCTCTCCCCTCCCACCGGGAACCTGGGGTGTGTTTCTGCATTCCCAGACCCTTGCTGCTCTGCTTTTCACAGAGGCGTATGGAGAATGTCTGGGGAGACACGGAAAAAACAAAGATTCAGGAAAACGTATGTGCAAGACTCCCCTGAACGGCAGCCAATAAATCCCGAGTGTAAGTGAGCCTGTGGCCGGGATCACTCCCGTCCCACGAGTGAAGCCGCTGGCGAAACTGAGGCGCCAAAACCTTGGCTCCATCGCCGGGTGACCGAGGCAAAGCCTCCGCCTCTGAAGCTATTATCTCCATGCGGACAGTCTCCTCTACGTTAGACGCTGTCCATCCTACGTCACTACGCGGTTGTGATAAAATTCAGGTGGAATGATGAATGTGGAAACACACTGTAGAAGTGTTGGGCCACGCACAGACACATGTGTTTCTGTTGCTGCCTCAGCCCTGGTGGCACGTGTCCCTGTTTGCTGTCCTCGCAATTGCTCAACACTTCTTCCTACCCTATCCCAGAGTGGGCAAGAGAGAATCATGTATCTGAGTTTTTTGGAAAAGTATTAAAAATCCTTAAAGGTTTGATCACAAAAGCAAGCACGTCCACAGAAAATACGAGTGGAGCTGGACAAAGTGATGTTCATGAGTTGGAAAGTCTGAGACGCCAGACCAGGCAGAGTGGCCTGTGTATTTTTGATTCAGCTCCATCTCCCTGGCCTTTGTCTTCCCTTTAGAATGTCATTGGTGGTTTTATAAACTTTGGATGTAAAGACTTCTCATAACAATATCTTGAATGAGACCCTGGGTGTGTCCTGAGAATGTTAATGTTAAAACGCCACAATAGGTCGTTCTGTATGTCCTTCACAAATATACTCACCATCCCCTGAAATGGCCCACGCAGGTGATCAGCTCAGTGCTGCTCACGTTTTCCTCAAAGGAAGGACACTACGTATTGTAGTGAAGGAGGAAAGAGTCCAGGACTGCAGACCCTGTTGGTGAGGCAAGATGGACCTTTGATCTGTGGCAGGCTGGTAAAATTGAAAGCTTTTGAACACTTTCCACTTCAAAACATGTAGACAGAAATATATATGGGTAAGGCTGAATTATACTTTAGATAGTATGTATTGGTGGTACCAAACTTTTAGTGTGTGTTCAAAGGACAGGAGAACTTGCTAAATACGGAGACGCCTAGACCTCGTGCCTAGTGCCGCCGGGATGGGAATGCTTACGGGAACCCAGGAATCTGCATGTTTATGCGCCCGCAACTGATTCTGATGAAGATGGACCCAATATTACACATTGCAGGTTAATGGCTTATATTTTTAGGGTAAAAAGGACAAACCGTTACAGTATAAGGCAAATTTACTTGGAATAGGTGCTTGACGGAGTCACTATTTGTTTGGCAAGCTTATTTCTGTTTGAGTGATGGGAGAGGTGCCAAGGCTGATAGAGGTGACTGGTAAATGTTATTTGATGGTGTTCTCCTCTGGCTCTGATGGTGCTGTGTTGCCAGCTGTCATTGAATGATTCGAACACCTGCAGAGCATCCGAACCACGTGTATTGCCTGGTTATGTTGAATAGCACGATATGCTCCAATTTTATGCCACGATGAGGGGCACTGACCTTTCAGAGTGGACAATGTGAAGCCATCAGAGGGTTGCAGTGCAGGCACAGACCCACTCGAATTTGTCCTTTAGATGGACCGATCTGACCACAACATGGAGGGAGGAGTTTTGAGATGTTGAAGACCAGAGCCAAGAAGATGGGCAGGAAGCTCCTGCTGGATTCTTGGAGAGAGAGGTGAGTGGTAAGGAAGAATGGGGATGGAGGGTTGAGGAGTGTGTAAAAGGAAAGCTCAGGAGTGCCTGCCTGGATGTGGGGGTGAGGAAGGGGTGGAGTCCAGATGTTCCCAGGATTTCTAGCTTGAGTGCCTTGTGAGTAGTGGGTAGAGAGTACAGGGCATAGTGAGGACATCGGGAGGTTTGTTCTGGACATTGGAGCATTTGGTGTTTGTAGGGTATCATGGTAAAGCTGGCCACTTCCTCTTGACCTCTAAGAGCTTTAATTTGCCAGCCATATGGACCATCTTAACCTGGGCACCAGAGCCTTCCTTTCTCAGGCACATCACTATGTCACCCACTTTGCTGTGGCTGCCCCAGTTCACATGGTGCATGAAACTAAAGCACATTTTCCTTCCCCTCTCCGGGCTGGCCATGAGACCCTGTGACCACTGGTGAGCCTCCTTCTTAGGGAGAGCAGAGACCCCCACTTCCCCTGTCAAAGGGATTCCCACTTCCCCTCCTTAGGGAACAAGGTACTTTTTCTCTCCTTTTACATATGTACCTGTTCTTAGGTCCCTTGAGGGTCAGTCTTCTTGGTCTGAGGTGGTTTCTCACTGCTCTGGTCACTGGAGAACAGGCATGACCAGTCCATGGAGAGCTGCACAGAAGTCGGCAGCCCAGGAGGCATTCCTCTGTAGTCATGGGGCCAGCGTCAGTCATGGTTCTGGCATTTTGACTAAACCCATTGTCAAGATTTATAGTAACAAACATCTAGGATGTTATTGATTCTGAGGAAATATCGAGTTATGCATTAGCATTAGTATGCTTACTAGGGAGAAATTTGATGGGCACGTTTCATTTTGATTCAAAATATGGTGATCATGCAAAGCACATGTGTTGTTAATTCCAGCACCTTTGCATGGAAAGCTTCCCGCAGATGTTTTCCAAAGCAGCATCCTCCTTGGCTTTGGGATCTTCCACATTTCTAGTAGACTCGGAGGGACCCCGTTCGGTGACCTCTGAGTATTGATATGTCTTGCCAGAAGGTGTGAGTGGCCCTAGTATTTCAATTCTGACGTTCTTATGTATGGTTCTATGTGGGTCGTGGTTTCAGGTAACAGAAAAAGATAAACCAAGAGATGTTATTCTGTTCGTGAATCTCAAGGTCACTTTTAGCTGGAGGGGATTATTTTGACTGATGGAAAATACAAATATATGAATAGAATTAGGGGTTTGTTCTCCCCAAGAGAATGGAAAGCTTTGTTGCTAAGACACTTAAAATGCATGGCTTCTCAAGGATTCTGCTTTCTTGGGCTCTTTATGCCCCAGGTTTTGGGGCTTCCAATCATGCTCACCCTTAGCAAGCCTGGTTTCTGAGTCCACCTCCATCAGTGTTGATTGAATCATTTTTTTTAGGACTCGGCTCAGATATTATGTCTTCCCTGAAAGCTTCCCAGATAACTCCAGATGGAAATTATCCCTCCCTCCCATCCAAGGCAATTCTTTCACCATCTTTTTGTTCTTGTTCTCCTCTTCCTTATTTTTCTATCACATTTCACTTACTGATTTTGTCACAGTTCACTTTTAATCTTCTGGTCTGTTGTAAGCCCCTTGAAATCAGGAACCATGTTTATTCTTTCCATATTTCCCAAGTGCTAAGCTTAATGACTTGCCTTATGGCAAGTGATAAGTAAAAAATTGTTGGGTGATTATCAAGGAGTTCTCCATTCATTTATTAACTCAGCAGCTACTTTCTGAGAGGGTCAGGGACTGGAGCACACATTTGCCCAACAAGCCAGATGGGGTCCTATGAAGCTCCTATGGAGCTCTGGTTCACAGACCATCCCTGCCCCCACCTCTTGCCCCCTGCTGAATTGACCGCTGCTTTGACGTACGATTTCGGTGCTGACTTGTTGATCCCAAGCTTCTGGTTCAGTCTCATTTGGTCTCCATATACATTTCCAGGGCACCAATTCTGCATAATTATGAGGTTTCTCAGCCTTGGATGGCCAGAATGAGCATGATTCACAGTGGGAATGTGGAACTTTTTCCATGATAGTTTAGATATCTGCCACCCTGTATGTAAGAACCACAATTCAGTGTGACGAGAGTTACTGATAAACACAGTATGTTACCTAAGGCTGTCAGTGCTCAGAAGCCAGTATAGGGAACTAGCTCTTGATAAAATATCAAAGTCTGGGTTTGATACTATGAAGAGGGCAGAATGACACATTGTAAGGCTGTCAAATCAGTCATTTGAATGACATCTTGGTGATTTTTCCCATCATCAATAGTTTTCTTTAACTCTTCCTTTCTCTTTCTTTATTTTTTCCCCCTCTCTGCCCTTCCTTCCTTCTTTCCTTCCTTCCTTCCTTTTCTTTCTTTTACTCACATAAAGGTTTATTTTTAAAGGAAACTTCAGATCATAGTGCAAGTGGAAAAATAGTATCACCATGATGTGACTCCCAGAATGAGAAACGTTTACCACCTGACACACCAGTTTGCCCCATTCGCATGCCCGACTCTGCCATGAGCCATTGTGCACAAACAACGCACTGGGAAAAGCCCTGGGTAGAGAGAGGCCTTTCAACCCACAAAGTGGTATTGTTCGGGAAAAGTTACTTAGTGTGTCTGAATTTCCATTTCCTCATCAAAGAACAGGGAATAACAAGGCCTCCCTTTCAGAGTTGATGCATCGTGACATCATCATGTATACAAAGTAATATTTAGCCCCACGCCTGGCAACAAAGGTAGAGGAGAATAACTAATTTGAAGACTTCTTTATTTTTTCCACTGAGCAAATGTGATGAGAATTTCTGTCAAGAAGCAAACAGCAGGTCCTGAAAGTGCTGTGGATCGACCGCCACTGCCCTGGAATTGTACTCCACTCTACTTGAGCCATTCCCGTCTGAAGCTGTTGGTGGGAAGCGGCCAGGAACGTGAACTTGTGGATCATAGTGTCAGGAGTATGAGCATGAACTCTTCTAACTCCCGCTGTTTCCTCACCTCCCTGTTCATCCTAACGCCTGGGGTCACTCCCTTGGTCCTCAGTCTCCAATTACATCCTTTTCTTGGGTTCCTCTTCAGCACTGGGTGCTGTTGTTTCCTGGGTCAGGGTGAGGGAGAGGGAGCATGGTACAGAAATGAGGAGGAGGGAGCGTTCAGGGGGTACTGGTCCCTGGCAGGTGGTGGAGCACTTGCTGGGCTCTCTGGCGCTGGGCCTGGTGCTGCCCCTGCCCCTGGGTACCTCTGAGCTCTGTGGTCTTGGCATCTGAGGAGAGAGCCGTTCCATTAGCCCCTGCCTCCCACTCCTTTCCAGGTGCGAGCCCTTCCTCCTGCCCCATAGTAACTTCAGGAGCTGGGGAGCATCCGTGAGGCAGGAATCCCTGCTCTATGCCCACCAAGCAGCCTTGTAGTGGCTGTGGTGTTGTCACCCGAGCAACCGAGGACAGAGAGGACAGCATACGTTTATCAAGCATTAGAGAACATCATGTATTGGTCACAGGAGCACTGACTGTCTCACACACATTGGGGGCAGTTAAGTCCACCGGAGCCAGACTGCATTGTAATAGGCAGTTAAAGAATTAAATTTGCACCCCACCACTCGTCTGTCAGTAGCCATGCTGTGACAGTGGCTCACATCTAAGAACCAGATGAACTTACAACTGTATACAACTATGTACTGAGGCTTTCATAGGGTGGGAGGAGGAAGAAGAAAAGGAGGAAGATTGACAACAGATGTTAGCTTTAGGGTGACTCTTCCCCTGCAAAAAAAAAAAAACAAAAAAACAAAAGAAAGGAAATTAAAGCAGAAACCTCCAGTAAGAAAATCATTTCCCAGAGCCCTTCCATTTTGCTGATAGGTAAGTGAAATCACGGGAAATGGAGAGCCTTTTCCAAGGCCAGCTACTAAAGCCAAGGTACAAGCAGTTCCTGATTCAAGGGCTAGGGGTGAATTTGTAAGTCAGTTAATTGGACTCAGAACTCCTTCATTTTATGCCTTTTTATAGTTTAGAATATTTATAATTATTTTATAATTCTTATTATGGAGGTCAGATGCCTGGATGAGGCTACAAAACGTCCTTTAACTCATATTGTAAGTCACATTGCAATGGAAAGGAGACACGACATTTACGGTCTTCGTACTTAAATTATAAAGTGTCATAAAAAGCCAGCTTAAAGCTATACACACATGAAGAGGGTGCTCAGTTCCATGAGGGCAGGAATGATGCTGTAGGCCCTCTGGGGCGGAGGTCCAGGAGGGAGTCCAACGAACCCCTGAGCACAGGGACTAAAACGTGCTCAGTTTTGTACCCGCAGCGCAGTGCCGTTCCTGACATAACTGTGTGCTCAGGACATGCATGTTGAATTTGCTTTAATTTAGTAACCACCAGAAAGAAAAGTGCAAGGTCGTGTTTTGTTCTCTTGAGGGAGGTGGACAAGAGCCCTTGGTTCAAGGTTTCATCTGTCACTTCATTCAGATGAGATATGTTCTTTCTACAGAAATTTTGTTCAGCCTAGACAGTCTCATGATAAGTGGAGACAGTCTTAAAATACAGCGGTCCAGCATTAGGTTAGCTGTAACAGGAAATCTTTCATCCCGTGAATATTGTGGGGCTGGGTGAGATTTTAAAAGGACCTCTTAGTTTTCTTAATGCAGCCTCGACATTTCTCCAGAAGGTAAAGGTGAGCCCTCCACTCCTGCAGGTAGAATAGCTTAGGTGCCCTTCAGAAAAGTCTCCAAGATTTCAACTCTGGCTTTCCTCCACATCAAGAATTCGTTGCCCTCTTGCCTTGAGTGTAGGTTCTTAACTCCTCAACCCACTGCTCGTTCTTCCTTAAAGCTTCCGTCACCCGTCGTCTCTCTTAGAGATTCATCTTCTTTCCACCCAATTAAGGTCAGCTGCCGTTAGGATGTTTCCGCAGTCACTTCAGCTTTCCTCTTCTTTGATGTTGCTGATGAAGGAAAGCACACAACATTTTGTTTGAGGCTGAGCCTAGTAAGAATATGTCAGCTCAGAGAAGTTTAAAGACGTTTTAGCAAGTTCCCTTCAGTAAAGGTTCTGTTCTAAAATTGTTTTATCATGTTACATGTTATTGTCTGATACATTTGTGGTTTAGCCAAGCAGCCCTCTTGGAATCAGGAAGAAAGATCTAGGCTTTAATACCGGCTCTCCCATCCATCAGTCCTAGGACCCTCTGATCTCTGGTTTCCTTACTTGTGAAAATAGGGTCTGTAGGCCTATTTCTCAGGGTCACCATGAAGATTAAATGAGGTACTTCATAAATAAGTGCCTGACACAGAACTAGGCAGAAGTAGAATTTCTTAAACCTGAATTTCTTACCCATTATCAGTTTTCTTCCCTAGTTGAGAAATTTGGGAGCAACGCAAATGTTTTACTATAGACAGAATTCCAGAAAGAATGTGTGTTAAGGTAGCTGAGAAAATGCTGCTGATTACAAAGGTGGAAACTGCTACACTGATCTCTCTATCTGCCTATCTATCATCCATGTATGTACGTATGTAGGTATGCATGTATGTATGTATATGTCTATGATCTATCAATCTAGCCACACACACACATACACACGCATAAACACAAATATAAATACAAATAATTAAACTTGGGGTAGCAAGTTTTCTCCCAGTTGAAAGAGATTGTTTTCAATTTAAACGTTTCCATGCAAGTAATTAAAAACATATGACAACTGTGGCCTCCAGACTTGTCTCTCTAATTGCTCCCTGCGCTTCTGCTTCCCCCACGTCTCGTGTGATGCCTCAAAGTCCGCACGTAAGCTGGACCTTCATGTTTGCTCCTCTCTAGATGGTCTCCATCTTGGTTAATGGGATCATTAGTAATCTACAAAGTCACTTAAGCCAGAAACCAAAGACTTCGGAATTTAATTTTTTCCTTCTGGTACCCAGTTCCCTCTGCTGTGTCCTACTTCCTCAACAAGCCAGCTTCTGTCTCCCCTTTGGCATCGCCCCTTCCACGGCCACATCTGTAGAAGTGAAAGGGAAGGATATCATCACCCAAAGAGAAAATGGAGTCTCTATTTCTTGAGACAATTTTCTGGAACAAATTTCAAAGTGAAGTTGGCAATAAAAGGCTGGGAGGGGCGCCCTGGAACCAGGTGCTGAGTTTTCCTGTGGAAAAGGTACATCTTGGCCACATCTCCTTCACACTGCCCTCAAACTTGGGGCCTCACCTGCCCCTTTGAAGCTGTGAAAACTATGACTTAAAGTAGATCATCTAACTGCTATCATGTATTTTGAGTTTCTTTCAGAAAAATGAATATTTACACTTATTTAGTGTATTTTTTATTTCTAGTTCCCATGTTCTCGTAACTCCTACTTTTTTATAGCAATGGTCTCTATGTTCTAAGGTCTTCTGTTTTTGTTTTCTTCATGTAGTCCTTGAAATCTCATGGTATTAATTGTGCTTATTTTTTATGATTGCAATATAATATTTCTAGAGAATTGCTATTTTCTCTCATGCTTAGCTAAAGTGCACTATGCATTTAAAGAACCCTTTTCTGAATTATACAGCTTCTTAATGTTTCTACCGTGTCCTTAGTATCTTTAGTCCCTTATTGATAACCTCATCCAGTTAATTGTTGTGTAGTGAAGAATTTGGCTGGTCTTTGTCCCGGGTTCCTGGGAGGGAGCCTCTAACCCCATGGCATTTCCTGAATGAGGGGAGCATCTTTGTTATTCACTGTGGATCCCTCAGCCGTACCTGAGTTTGTGCTAATGAGGTGACTCCCTATGTTGGATGCCTAAATAATTTTAAAATGGAGGCTGGCCATGCCATAAAGACCAGTCTTTATGTAGTCTTTAGAGGGTTGGGGCTTTGAGCCAGGTGGTATCAACCTGACCTCTGGGGAAGGGACAGGGGCCTGTGGATTGAGTTCAATCACGTGGTCAATGATTCAATCAATCACGCCTATGTAATGAAACCCTCCAAAAAACTCTAGACACTCAAAGCTTGAGTGAGCTTCCTGGTTGATGATATACATTGATGTGCCAGGAGGATGACGCATCACGTCCTGAGGACATGTTTGAGACCCTCTCAGACCTTGCTCTATGCACCTCTTTATTTAACTGGTCCTGATTTGTATCTTTTATTAATAACTGTGATCATAAGTACAGCACTTTCCTGACTCCTATGAGTCATTCTAATGAATTATCAAACCTGGGGGGACAGAGGGAACTCCCAGATTCTTAGCCAGTTGGTCAGAAAGGTGGGTGGCTTGGGAACTCCCAAGCGTTTGGCTGGTGTCTGAAGTGAGGGCAGTCTTGTGGAGGGCTGAGCCCTAAGTCTGTGAAGTTTGACCTACGTCTGGGTAGTTAGTGTCAGAACTGCATCGCAACTATTAGTGGCCTTCTGTACTGTCAGGGTTCTCCAGAGAAACAGAACCAATAGGAATATATAAATATATATAAGAGGAGACTTATTATAGGAATTGGCTCATGTGGTTATGGAGGCTGAGAAGCCCCACATCTGCCTTCTACAAGCTGAAGAACCTGGTGTAATTCAGTGTGAGTCCAAAGGTCTGGGAATTGGTGGGGTGGGGAGGGAGTGCTGCTGGTATAAGTCTTGGAGTCTGAAAGCCTGAGAACCAGCAGTGCCAATGTCCAAGGGCAGGAGAAATGGATGGTCCTAGCTCAAGCAGAGAGAGCAAATTCGCCCTTCTCTGCCTTTTTGTTTTATCCAGGCCTTCAATGGACTGGATGAAGCCCATCCACATTGGTGAAGGTGATCTTGACTCAGCCTACTGATTCAAATGCTGGTCTCTTCCAGAGGCACCCTCACAGACACACCCAGAAATAATATTTTACCAGCTCTCTGGGCATCCCTTAGCTCAGTCAAGTTGAGACACAAAATTAACCAACAGACCTTCCATCCTGCTCTGAATCAGTCCCGTTCCCTCCTTCCAGCAGAGTCTTCTGCTTCAGCAGGGCTGACTTCTCTCTGCTCATCTCAAGGGCCAGGCTTCTTTTGTTCCCTCATGGGGATGCTTTTCCTCTCCTCTTAACTGTTCTTTCCCTCATTGAGGTTTGGCTTAAGTCGCCCCTCTTCCTGAGAATCTTTCCTCTTATGTTGACCAGTCCTTTCTCTGAACTCCTACAACACACAAAATCTATGTTTATTTTGAGAACATATTGTTTCTCTAACAGCATAGTAAGAGACACTGAGGCCCGCATCTTAGGCTTCCAATTTAAAAAACTATGTTTTTTTTTTTTTTGAGGAAGCTCAGCTCTGAGCTAACATCTGCCAATCCTCCTTTTTTCACTGAGAAAGACTGGCCCTGAGCTCACATCCGTGCCCATCTTCCTCTACTCTATATGTGGGACGCCTGCCACAGCATGGCTTGATGAGCAGTGCCATGTCCGCACCCAGAATCCGAACCCGTGGACCCTGGGCCGTCAAAGCAGAACGTGCGAACTTAACCGCTGTGCCACTGGGCTGGCCCCAAAACTCTGCTATGTTAATGAACATTTCCTCATAGAAGGCTTGTCTTATGTAGAATGAAATAAAGTTAAATCTGTAAACCTAATATCTAGGATGAAAGAGAAGTAAAAAGGGGCAATATGTCCAAAATTTGGATCTAGTTACTACATATGCATAGATCCTAATTATTTCTTTTAAAATGCATGTTTATTTACTTCTGAATGATAGCCCAAAGGCACTTGTTTTCTAAGTAGTGATATTTTATTGCCTAGAAAGATGTTTTGGGTATTTCAAAATATATTTATAGTAGTCTTGCCAATTTGCCAGATGAACAATGCTGCTGGTGATGAACTTGATAATTCACTAAGGGAAGACTGTGGAGGACCTGCTCTTTCTTTTAGAACTTTAATCAAAAGTGTTTACTTAGTATCTTTTAACTGTAATCCACCAGGGTTGGTGTGGAAGCTTTCCGGAAGTCATTTCCAAGTTGGTATTTGCAGAGTATATAGGAGGCAGGAGAGAAGAAAATAGTATATGATGGCGCTTTTCTCTTTGCTTAGGAATGAAGTATAAATCTGGGGATTGCCTCCAAGCCCATGGGGCCATGTGAATCTTGTCTAGAATGCATCATCTGGATCCTTTGGTAGTCTGCATTCAATTGTCCCAGCATTCCAGGTGAAATGTTCTTCAGCCTCCATGGAGTCAGCGCTGTGCCTGAGTACTTTTTGACGTGGCAAGGATCTCAGAGAGATGTTGAATCTGATTCTTCTTGAGGAAGTACAGAACTGGCTGTGTTAAGGTTGTTGAGGGTTCTTAGGCAGGGAAGGGAGGGCATTGCCTCCCATGCTTGGACTCCTATCATAAAGCCATTACGGGAGTAGCACTGGACGGAATTCTGTGACTTCAGCAGGTTCTTTATCCTGCACAAGCCCTTGTTCTTCATTTATAAAATGGCAACAACAATCTCCACCAGCTCAGGCTTTTTGTGAGGGCTGAATGAGAGATAAGCTGTGTAAAGACTCAGAGTGGTGCCTGTCACATAGAAAGTACTTACAGGGGAGGAAGACATTTTCTCTGCCAGCTCTAGGTCCTTCTGGCTGGAAAATGAATTAAATTCACGTGAGACAGGACAACAGGAGAAAATTAAACAAAGCTTTATAACGTGTATACATGGGAGAGGCTCAGGCAAACTGAGCAACTTGCCAAAATGGTGGAAGCTCTCCCCTTAAATACCACCCTCAGCTAAAGACAAAGGAGGATTTTGGGGGTGGGGGGAGTCGGTAGTGGGAGGTTACCAGAAAAAGCACAGTAAACAAAAGTAAGGTTATTATGCAGATTTAAGGCCTTGCCTTCCTCATTGATTAAGAGTTTCTAGAGATAAGGTCATCCCCCCTTCTTCCTGGTACAGAGAGGGAGACACCTTTACAGATGGAGATTTCCTTTACAAATGTAAATGTCTCTTAACAAAGGGTAAGTAAATTCTACTTTTCAGAGTTTCTTTCCTATCTGCAGTTTTTAAAAGTAACCAGCCCCAAATAATCCTCATGCCAAAGAGACATATCTTGGGGTGGCCAATTCCAGTCCCCCACATACTCAATAATTTTTGTGAGTTAACTCATACCAAAATAGTCACAATTTCGACTATATCGCATATCCTGAATGAGACGTGGCACAGTATACGTCAGTGCTGTAACGGAGCAGAGCAGTTGAAGACAGTTCTGATGGGGAAAGTGGTCCAGGTGTTGGGGCTGGCCCCGTGGCCGAGTGGTTAAGTTCGCGCGCTCTGCTGCAGGCGGCCCAGTGTTTCGTTGGTTCGAATCCTGGGCGTGCACATGGCACTGCTCATCAAACCACGCTGAGGCAGCGTCCCACATGCCACAACTAGAAGGACCAACAACGAAGAATATACAACTATGTACCGGGGGGCTTTGGGGAGAAAAAAGGAAAAAAATAAAATCTTTAACAAAAAAAAAAAAAAAAAAAAGAAAGTGGTCCAGGTGCTAAAGGTGAGTGCTCCTCTATAGAGATTATCTTGGGCTGCTTTTTTTGCTTCTGCAACCAGGACTGACTCAAATAAATTGTCTTTGCCCAGGTATTAACTGCTTATCTCTGCAGCTCTGTGGATTAATCCTCAGGAGTGAGAATGAGGGAGGGGAAAGCAAGGAAAATTTCTTTCTCTCTGCATCTGAAAGGTCTCTTCCTGGAGCTTCCCACATGTGAGGGGGGAACATGCTTTTACTGTGCTGGTAGAAATTCTCCGGGCCCAGGTCTTTACTTCAGTACTAGGTTGTTTATTTTAGTCAAAATATATTATTCCCTTTAGTGCATTCCTTACCTTAAATGCTTATTTACTTCCTAGAGAAAACTTACAGATTTGTTTAAAGATAATTCTAAGTATTTGAGTTCTGTGAAAGTATGCTTTCTGTTGTGTTTTAGAGGAAAATAAGATTGTGTAACACAAGGCCACTTCTTAGAGTTTAGTGAATATTAGTGGGATAATACAACGGAAAGATCAAAGACACTGGGTTTATAGTTTAGTGAGTGATGAGCCATCTAAGGCTGGCATTCCATGGTTATCTGAGGACTGGGAGCCCAGAAGCAGAAGGCAAAGGTGTTACCTGGAACCTAGGAAAGGCCAATGAAGCTGGCTTCCTCAGCTTTCCATGCCCTGGGTTGTAAGGACCTGGGCCCCCCTGGACTGTCAGGGTGGCAGGTCAGCATTGTCTTCAGCTGTATCCCTGTGACACATGATTCTGTGGAATTTTACATATTATATTCAGAATCAAAGCACGCTAAGTCTCCCCACTCCCCGCTTGGGGCCTTTCCTTCAGGCTGGTAGAGTATCGCTATAGCTTCCCCTGGGGTGCATGGTCTCTATCTCCATAGTCTAGGATGACAGGATTTGTTAAGCAAATTTCCAGTACAAACAAGACTTCAGAGAGAACATTTCCAATGCAAACATTTGGCAGCACTTTCGGGTTAAGTGCAAATGGTGTACGCACTTCAGCTGTGTTAGATGTGGAACGTTAGCTGAGCAGTGGCCGTGTGCTTCTACTTTTGTCCTTAAGATCGTTTGAGGTGGGTCCTATTATGATGCCCATTTAACAGACAAGGAAACTGAGACTCGGAGTGATTCAGCAGCTCTTCTAAGGTCATACAGCCAGTCGGCTCAGAATCAGTGTGGATTTGCATGGTCTTTATTTATGAAAAGATGACTGGCAGAACATCAAGTGGTGAGATCAGCCGATGACTTTTGTCCTGGAGACTGGCCCCTGCACCAGCCTCATGCTGGACAACAGGGCTTCAGGCAGAAGTTGAAAGAGCAAGACTGTAGGAGTCTTGAGGGCGCAAGAAGCCAAATGTGATGCAAAGTCAAGGAAAGGGCCATTCTCACTTCTGCAGGGAGCACAGCATGGCTTTAGGGCATGCAATGCTGAGGAGGCACTCAAGGGCTATTTGCCGAATGAAGGAAGGAAGGAATGAACATTTGAAGACTCTAGAGGCCTAAACATCGTCTCAAGGAAATGCAGCTTTGAGAGCCCAAAGGACTGTGCCTGCGTCAAAGTCTTCTGAGCTGTCATGTTGAGCCCTGGATGGGCATCATGAAAGCCCTCAAGAAGCTCCTAGGGGAGCTTTCATTAGCAAAGGGAGTCTGAGAGGAGAACATGGAGTATACCAGGTAGAGAAAACCATGATTTCATGAAAACACCCAGTTCTTTCCACAAGTTCTTTCTTGTGGAAAGAACTGGGTGAAGCTTTGAAGGGCTCCAGAGGGTGGGAGCAGGGATATGGGACATGATTGTTTAGTTGTGAAAAACACAAAGGTATCTGGCTGGGGCGGCAACTGGGTTGAAACCTACCCCGCTCTCTGCTTGCAAAGGTCTACTAGCTGCATTCACCTGAGGAGATCTTCATTCTGATTGCACATGAGTCTCCACGGCATAACAGCGGCTTCTACAAGGCCCGTGGTTGTGACCCTGTTTGTACCTAGAGGCTGGGGAGCCCCTGAGGAGACTTAGACCACATGATCCAGATCCAGGCATTAAACCTCTTGAAGGGAAGGCATTCAACTGTCGAAGAAAATAATCCATAACCAATCTATAAATGAAAATTTGGGTGAGTTTATTCTGAGCTAAAATGTGAGGACCATGGCCCGGGGCCTTTCTTCCAGAAGGAAGAAAGGGCATCAAAGAAGTGAGGTATACAGAGTGGTTACATACCCCCAAAGAGGATGTTTCACATAGGATTGAAATGTTCCGTTTACAATAGTCGAGAAACTGCTCTGTCGGCACAGTGATTGATGGAAACTGCAGGTAGGTCTGCTGTCTCAGTGAACGCAGCAGGGTGGCGGGTCTGTTGTCTCGAGCTGGATGGTCACAGGTGAGCTGGGTGGTCAAAGGCCAGCGCAGCAATCAGTTCCTAGCCTAAGGAAAGGCCAATGTCGGAGGAAGTTGCACCTTTATCTCAAGGGCCTTTGTTCTTGCCATAGGAAATGTTTAAAGCAGATACACAATGTGTGCTCAACGGCCGTGGTCAGACCCTTTTGGGAAAAACAAAGTCAGGCCAAATTAGGTTTACACCAAATGGCTTCCTCATATGCTCCAATATATCCTACTGCTTGCCATTTCTATTTGTCACAACTTACTTACCTTTGTCTACCCCCACGGTGCAGGGCATGGCTCTTTCATATGGAAAGTTTTCAATAATTATTTGTTGATTAATTTATCATTATTGTTTACTTTCGTCTTAACAAACTGATATAGACGCAATTGCATTTCTACATATATATATACGTAGTTGATTGTAAACCTTCTGCTGACCCGCATATGCCCCAAAGGCACTGAGGTGTGGGAGCTAAGAGGCAGGAGCCAGAGGGTTTGGGTTTGAATCACATCTCTGCCATTGGAGGAAGTTATTGAACCTCTCTGAGCCTCAGCCTCGTACCTTGTGGGGTTCTCGTGAGGGTGAAATGCACCATTATCCGTGCAGCTCCTAGAACAGCACTTGGTGCATGAGAAGAGGTCAGCCGTGCTAACGCTTATATTAAATGACCTCTAGTAGCCATACTGCCTGTCACCCCAACTCTTCCTACTGCCACTGCATGGGGCCTTCTTGGAACTTTCAGATAATTTTTACTTTCAGAAGTGGAAGAAAGAAAAGCCCATATAATGCGGGGACTGTTTGGGGGCGCGCCCTCAGGAATGCGCGCTGACCTCGCTCAGTGCAGAGCTACAGACATTGCATTCCAGGACTGTCTCTAGTTCCAGGGATGCAAAGGCGAGTATTTCACAGTCCTTGCCCTGGGAAAGCTCGCGGGTGAATCCCCTTTGATTGTTATCCTTCCCTCATTTCCTCCTGGATCGATTCACATACATCTTCAGATATCCCTTAAAATGAAAATATTTCTGAGTAGTTTGCAGGTATAATATTAGATGAGTTAGCTCAATCCAGTTCCTTTACTTATAACGCAGTGGCACGAACGCACGGGGAATTTTGACTAGGAAGAGTGTGTTCGCACTCATTTTGGAAGGGGGGACATCTGAGGATCTGAATAGAAACAAGTGACCCTAGGATGGAGGGATTCCGAAAAGGATACAGAGGACTGGCAAAGCCAACGTTCAGTTCACCTGTTTCCAGAGCTTGCAGGGGATGCATCCCGAGCGGCGTGTGGGAGGCAGAAGACACTCTTTCCCTCCTGGTCTCACTGTCTGGTCCCCAGGGATTCCCTGTTCTTGGGACCCAGCACTTTGAATAAAACAATTCACCTACTTGATGGGTGAAACAGGCTTGTGCTCTCCAGCCTAAGGAAACGACTCTCAGTGATTCTCTCCAACCTGCTGTGGTAGCTGCAGGCCTCACGTGTGCTTCTCCCGACCTGTTCCTGTGCTTCCCTCCTCCCTGCCATCATGTTCTCCATCAAAACCAAAGAGCCTGTTGGCTAGGGTGCTGGTGATGGTTAGAAGCTCCACGGGACCCATGGCATGTTCTCCTCGAAGTCATCCTCTTGTGGGGGAGGGGAAGCAGGGTTTGTGCTTTTTAGCTCCTGGCCCTTTTATAAACACTTTTTCGCCCACATAGCTGGTGTGAGTGGACAGGCCTGGGGCTTCCTGCCATTTGGGGGGCTCCCTTCCTACCTTGAGAAGTCCTTGGTTTGGGCAGCATAGGCCAGTTCTACTCTAGGTCTTGGGGACAAATAAGTATTTTTTGTTTGTTCCTCTATTCTGAAGAGGAATGAGCACTGTGATGAGCAGAATTGTGACCCACCCCTAAAATTCATGCATTAAGTCCTAACCTCCAGTCCTGCAGGATGTGACCTTATTTGGAGACAGGGCCTCTGAGAGGTGATTAAGCTAAAATGAGGTCGTTAGGGTGGCCCTAATCCACTATAACCAGTGTCCTTATAAGGAGAGGAGATTAGGACCATACAGAGAGAGGACCATATGAAGTTAAGGAAGAAGGCAGCCCTCCACAAGCCCAGGGGAGAGGCCTCAGAAGGAACCAACCCTGCCAACACCTTGATCTTAGACTTCCAGCCTCCGGCTCTGTGAGGCAATCAATTTCTGTCGTTTAAGCCGTCTAGTCTATGATACTTTGTTACGGCAGCCCTAGCAACTGAATACAACACCATTCCCCTTGAGGCTCCACCGCAGACCAGGATCAGTGGGAGCCAAGAGGAAAGGAGAGAAATAAATTAGGCTTCCAGTCTAGGCTCTGGCCTTGTTAATTCAGTAGAGTCCTGTGGCTGACATCTTGTCCAGTTTAGGTCAATAGGCCAGGGACATGACCTGTGAATGATAAACAGGGTGCTGTGTCCTGCCTTCTGCCCTGGCAGGGAGACCCTGCGACTGCTCAGGTGAGCCAAGATCAAGGACTGGGATTCTGGCCAAATACCTTTCTAACCCATCACACAGCCAACACTAACCATCATTTCTAGCTTTGTGTTCGTGGGAGAATATGCAGGTTCTAAATTCCCAGCAACAATTTACAAGTGCATTTGTAGATCACAATTTGTTTAAATTGAGGACTGCCAATATTTGCAGATTTCTTATCAACATTCAAACTGCATCTACTTTTGCTGACACACCTATAGTTCAACCTTTTCACTAATGCAGACCAGTCTTTCCATAATTAGTACTAATCGCTGTACTTGTCAGGTTGAGTAAATGGTTTCAGAAGATTTTGCAGCTATAAATAATAAGCTGAGAAGTGCTTCTTTTTTATGGTAATGTAGATCTGTAACAATTAAAACGATGCAAAATTTTTAGTTTTCTCTATTTAAGATGCTGTCTCCTGTTTATATGGAAATACTCACTTTGAAACATTGAAATGCTGGTGAGAGAAGACAATATTTTTTTTAATGACTTGCCGTGAAATATTCTGTTCTCTTGTAGTGTTCTGTAGTATCACGTAAAAGAGGATGAAATACTATGCACCTCTTTAAAAGGGCATTAAACAAGTTCAACAAACATTGGTTAAAGGCTGAAAAGTACATTGATATTTTTAACCTGCTCATAATTATCAAATCCTGCTTCAGGTATTACTAAATGATTGAATGAGCATTTATCAAATGTCTACTCTGCTCCAGCAGAGTTGCATTGAACTGAGCTGGGTTCAATGCAATACAGTGCCTGCCCCTAAGGAAACTGCAATCTAGTAGATCAGATTCACAATCACTAAAGAAATTCCTTTTAATGCCTATTAGTTCTAGAAATGAAAGGAGATAATCATATAAAATGCTTAGCAAATGCTCAGCATATATAGCCATGTGCCACATAACAATGTTTCAGTCAACGATGGACTGCATACATGATGGTGGTGCCAGAAGATTAGTGCCATATGCCCAGGTGTGCAGTAGGCTGTACCATCTAGGTTTGCGTAAGTGCACTCTGTGATGTTCACACAACGATGAAGTTGCCTAACAATGCATTTCTCAAATGTATCCCCGTTGTAAAGCGACGCATGACTGTAATCCAGTGTTCCGTAAATTTTAGCTATTATTGTCATTATTATTAAAAAATAGCAAAGAAATACAATGATCTACTTTGTTGTCTTTAGATTTGCTTTATCTTTTAGTCCCCTTTGGGACAATGCCTGCAAAGCAATGTTAATTAAAACAGAAATCTATAAATGCCTTCCCAGGTGTCAGGGGGCTGCAGCACCCCATTTCCTACCCTAGGATAAAGATAAACAGTCACTGCTCCTGGGTAACAACATCACATTTTGCAATTCAGATTTTACGTTTCACTGCCTTCTTAACAGCTCTGCCAATATATTCATCTTATCTGGTTTTTAAGACTCGGGTTTGAAGTGAACAATTACGGCTTAATGCTGAGGCCCTGGTGAAGGCAGAGAAGTGACAGGATTGTTGACAAGAACACCCTGTGCTCTATTCCTTCGTGCCCTCTCTGTGTCATTATGGCTGGAGGCGGGATGGGCTCAGAGGGCTGGGGGTAAAGGAAGCAAACACTTTGGAGGATGACTGTGTTGCAAGAATGAATTCCATCCTATTTGAAAATTTTCTCAAGCTTCCTCTGACTCTGGCAGCTGACTAACCCCTCAAATGGACGGGGCATGACCTCATGCATGGCTTTCTAACATGACCGCACTCTAATCCTGGCTCCCGCATTTTCATGCCACACTGGGACATCCACCCTCTGCTCCTGCCTCTGCTTTCATCAGCTGGCATTTCTCCGATAGCTGGACCACATCAGAGTCTGTTGTGTGGCCACATGGGAAGCATTTTCCACTATCAACTCCCATCTTTGAGGGCAGATGTGCATCCTGAAACTCAGGTCCATCTCAATCACAATGGGCATGGTACACTTCGTAACCTCGGCACTTCAGTGAGATAGGGCAAGCCCTATCATGGAATCAACCTGCTTGCCTTTTTCTCTAACACAGAAACTCCTTAATTAAATATGGGTTTTTTTTTTCACTCCATGGGAAAAAGAAAACATTTTATCTTTTATGCATGCTGAAGGCCATTTTATTTAACAAAGGAAACAGAATAAATCTCATTGATCAGCTCACAAGGAGCTGAAGACAGACATGTAGAAGGATAATGTTTTACAAGGAGGGTCTTTACAAGAGTAAGAAAGACGAAGCTGGAGGGTTTCTGGTATTATCATCCCTAGATGGGCAAGCAGGGCTAGCCATGGGTAGATCTGTGGAGGAGGGGAATGTACCTTCGGTAGGAAAACCCCCTGCCTCTTATCCTAGTCAATGGACATTAAGTCAGGAGAGCCTGGGGAAAGCCATGGGCCCCCTGGACCTCATCTCTTCCTCACTTACATGGAGAGGGGTTGGCTGACCTCTAGGCTCTCTTTAAGAGCTAAAGCGCAGCCTCATCTTCTCAGGGCCTGACCGCGCTGTCTGGGTCCACGCCCTTCTCTGTGTGGATGCAAACATCATCTAGGCATGACCTTCCCACTGCCATTGTACTGGGCAGTAAATGTGACTGTCTGCTTCCGTCCTTGGCACTGAGCCCTGCCAGGGCAACCACTGTACCCCTGGCATCTTACCCAGAAAGTAGCCCAGTGTCAGCACATGGCGGACACTCAATGGATATTCATAAGAATGATGGAGGGCGGAAGAGAAGAAAGAGGGGGAAGGAAGGAAAAGGAAGGAGAGGGAAGGGAGGAAAAAGGAGAAGGCAGAAGGGAGGGAGGAGAGAAGGAGGGAAGGGAGAGGGGGATGGAGGGTGCTCAGTGTTCCCCCTTCCAAACTCTTTCCACACCAAGTTTGGGGGCTGTGGACCCCAGAAGATCCTGTTCCCAGAGTTCTTTTCTTCCAACCCCTCAATCCAATGTCCTCTTTCCTGTGTTGTATGTCTTAGTGTCCCTTGTTATGGAAGATCAGTTGTTCCAATGTGAGTAATCGTGTTGCCCTTCAGGAAGCATGTGCATTTTAACCTGGACTTCCTGCGGATAGTGCCTGGGGGTGAGAAGTAGGGGCTCGAAGGCAGCCGGTCGGGAGACATGTAAAGCCTCTCTACAAGGTCACGTAGTAACTCCCCATTCCAAGGGCTGAGAGGGCCCACATTACGAAGGAGCTCTGCTTTAGCTCATTTTGGCAGAGGCAGCGTGGACTCCTGAAATCATGCATGGCCCTCTTTGCAGCAAGGCGGGTGGCCGTGAGGAGCTCGCCCGAGGGCTTTGAGCAGGAGGCTGTGAGCCACTTCCAGGTTGAGGCTGGCAGAGCAGAGGTGCCCGTCCTGCTTCTAGTTCCCTCTTCAGGGGTCTGGAGGACACAAGTTCCAGAGAGATGCAGAATGCATCAGTGAGAAAGCAGCTTGTTGTGGGAGGCCACTGAGATGTGGGGATTTGCCTGGTTGGAAGTTAGTATTAATTTCCCAGACTAACACACACATTCTGCTGCAAACCACACACCAAACCAAAACCACCTTTACAGCAGGATTTCCAAAATTTTTGGATGATGAATTCCTGCTCAGAGCGGGTAGATGTAAATTTGTATGTTTTTTTCACAGGGAAGGCAATATTTCTTCTCCATTGTAAAATGAATGTCGAAATTGAAGAAATCAACTCTTTTTGAAGGAATATATTTGTAAAATGATAAGAAGATGTGGAGTCTGAAAGGATGATTTTGCATCGAGTTTAGGTAGATTGCAATAATCCCTTTGGGCGTAGTACATCACTTCATTACCTACATAATATTTCATACTTTAAAAATGATATATATGTTCTCACTGCACCTTTATGCAACTTATCCTTGTGAATGTACGTCAAGTTGGGTGAATGGCATATTGGTGGAATGTGTTAGAGTGACTTGATTTTGACAGCCCCAATTTTGAGGGGGGACAAAGATAAAGGCAAGACAGTGACATCTAAATGGTACTATCTCTTGGTCTAACTCTTTCCTACCCATTCCTACCCAGATGAGGCCTGTTTCCAGAAGCAGGTTTTCTATAAGTAGCTTTGGGATATAAGGGTTTGAAGTCTGGACAGTGTGAGCCAGGGATCGCTGAAGTGCAGGTTGCTTTCCTGGGTAACTTACGCAATCCAAGGAGACCAGCGTCTCGGCTGAAGGTGTGCATTTTCTTCTGTTATTCCAACTCTGGGACCCCTGGGAATCCCAGAGGCAGAAGCTCCTGGACCCCACTGGGGTGGGGCTGAGCGAGAAGGTGGGCTGCCTCTGGTTCTGTTTCAGGGCACTCAAACCAGGCCCTTAGATTATTGAACAATTTGACTAACAATACTTTATGTTTATGTAACAATTTACCAAGTACTTTACACACATTAGAATCAGAGTTTTAGACCTGAAAGGAATATTAAGCATCCTCTAGTATAAGGATATGAAGAACACCAAGGGGCCTCACTGCCTTCATTTTGGAAATGAAGACCATGAGGTCCCAAGGAGGGCAGGGCTGACTCGCCCACACTCACGCAGCAGCACCGTACGGCTGGGCCTGGAATGCAGATGTTCAGAGCCAGCCGGCGTTCCTCCCACCTCTCCATGGGAGCTCCTTGCAGCCCCACGAGTAAATGTGTCTTGGCCTCAGGGTGATGGGCAGTGAGGCCACCTGCACTGTTGGTTGCCCTGCTGGCAGTGTAGGCCCTTTCAAAAACCCTTGAGGTAGGAAGGGTAGGCCGTTTAGGTCAGCTAGGGCATCTCTGAATTACAGAAAGGGAACCTGAGAGGCTCAGAAAACACCAGCCTCTTGTTTAAGCCACATGACTGGGAAGGGACGAAACTCGGTTAGAAGGCAGTTGCCCTGGCCTTGAGATCTTTCTCCCTGCGTACTGCCTCACTGCCCAGAAGCTCAGCCACGGTCACGGCTGCCCGAAGCCCACCGACCACGCTGAGGACGGCTGGGAGCCTGTCATGCAAATGAAGGAAATTTAATCCCAGACAACTGGACGAAGGATTAAGAAAAGAAATAATTACTGGGATCTGTGATTCATACAACAAAAGTGCAATTTCCGTGCCTCATGGGGGCGAGGATGGTGGGTTTTGCAACAGGCTCTGCAGGAGGAAAGAGCAGATTTTTGTCAGTTGTCGCCTTTGGCCCACTCTTTTGCCACCTGCTGACTTTAAGAAAAATTTGTCTGAAGATGAGGATTAATGTAATGGCTGATTCCATTACTTCTGTACTTTTTGGATGAAATTTGATCATTCTGCTTCACATTCCTTCTCCTCACCTGCTCTGGAAAGCAAATTGAATTCTTTGAAAGATAATTCAGTCCAGACCAGAACACACACAGAACCAGCCTCTACCGCCCCTCTTGAAACGTACGGGGCTCCTCTTAGCCACAAATGCTTCTCTTCTGGTTTGTTTACATTGCACGGTTTATTCCATTAAGGTCTAATTTCAGGTGCTCAGTGAAACCCAGATGGCTTGAGGCTGGCTGCCCTGCAGAATATAAGCACCCGCAAGTAAACAATTTCTTAGACTAACTTCCTCAAGGATTCATTTAGAGTTCACTGGAAACTCCGCTAGTGGAGAGCTGACTAACCTTGAAATCTGCTGGATGTTCTTTTCTGACCCAGCCCATCTGAGCGGGGCCTCTATTTGCTAATCCAGGCTCCCAGCAGGCGCTGGGCCCGGTGCCACCTGGGGAGCTCGTGCCTGCTTCAGGGTGTCCTCCACAGCCTCTCCTGACTCCCAAGCGCCCGGCTTGGGTGGCAGCTGCTTAGAACTCAACAAATAAAATATCATCCAAAGAGCCACACCCTGCTCTCCCCACCACCTTTTTTTTTTTCTGTAGCTCTTTGTGTTTTTTTCTTTAGCTCCTTTTAATATGTATACAGCACATAATTGATACTCTTTGCTTTATAAACATCTAGTTACGGGCTTTGGAAATACAAGAGACTAACACATTTCATCTTGTAGTTGAGCAAACTGAGGCCCAAGGAGGTTAAGTGACATGTCTAAGGATGCCGCCAGTGAATGCTCGAGCAGACAGGGTGCGGGGGCGCTGCGGGCGTCCCACCGCGATGCAGTCCAGAACCAGAACCTCCTCCAGCTACAGCCTAGCTATGTGCATGGAGCCCGCGGCCTCAAACCCCACTTCTTTCAGGACAAATTCAAGATCCTCTCCTCCGTGACCCTAACCTACTGGAATCTTGCCCTTTTTGAATTGCTTTTGCACTTACAGTCCCTGTCATATTGGTTTCCTCCACCCGCCTAATCCAAAAGGTCTTGAGGAAAGGGATCTTGTCCTTCACTTCTGGGATCAGGGTAAAGCAGGGATGGCACCTATAACAAATACTGGTTGGTTGATTGACTGATTGATTACCATGTACACTTTGGCAACTGTCCCCACTTTAAATCCAATGACATCGTGTTGTATTATGTTGGTCCTGGTGGATATGGTGTATTCTGTGACCTGATTGTAAGCAATCCTAATCTGTCTGTTAATCTTAACCGGCCGTTTACAGGCTACCTCAGGGTTACTCATCTATGCTCAGCTCCCATCACTCTTCCACTGCTCTCCCTAATCAAATGCTCCAGGTCCTCTGAACTAGTTCAAGCCAACCAGCTTGTCATACGCACATGCTCCTTGCTCCATTCTGTCTCAGATGCTCTTCCCACTTACTTGTGTTTTAAGCATCTGCTCAATGCCACCTCCTCTGTTGGCAAAACAATTTGTTATTTCCTCTGTTCCCACATTTGCTTACAGCACTGGCCTATCCTGTGAGTCTAGAACTTGCCTCCTTGTGTTATGGTCATTTCTGTGCACGTCTTCCTTCTCTACCAAGCCTGGGCACCCCTAGAGAGCCAGGACCTGTCTTAGATATCTTTGCACCTACCCTGCACAGAGCTCCTTGCACAGTGCTCTGAACTGAGGTGCCTCGAAATCTTTGTTGAATGAATGGGTAATTTAACTTGCATTGTTAGACATGCTGGCAGGAAGAAAATTCACAAAGGGGATCTGGTAAGAGTTGCTGATGGCCACAGCCTGTTCTGAGCACTCATTGCCTACAGACCATAGAGTCCACTTGAAGGTTATAGGAAGTTTCCGAAAATTAGAAGACCCAGGCCATATCCTCAGTGAACTTTCCATCTGTTGGGCAATACTGAGTCTAGAGGTGGATTCACTGTGACGATCGTGAAACTTGAACTGTAGGTAACTCACTTGCCCGGGCCCCTTCTAAAGTCCTATACTTAATTTTGGACTTGTAATTTTGTACTCTTTTCCTTAGAGAGAGCTCATAAAAATGTAGCACTTTCAGCTCACACCAGTGGGATCTGCTCGTGGGTACAGATCGGGAGGCATAGGGTCACCGTGTCACTCTGCAGAGCTGCAGGAATGGGCTGAACCAGACAGGAGTGGTGAATTTGGGGATCTTCCCAAGGACTGGCAGAATTCTTCAGTGGATGAGATAGTTGGTCCTTCTTGCCCGTTATTCCCTCTTTCACAGTTAAACCAAGGAATGCTTTAGGAGGATGTGTAGTATTTACCCTCAGTGACATCTGCCTTAAAGAGATGGGAAGGCACCTGAAAGAGGCCCCTGACTTCACAGAGAAGCCGTGCACAGTGTGATTTAATTGAATCATGTACTTTTCAAAGTTCTTTCATGTTTGTTCTGCCATTCAGTCCTTCCAGATGCTCTGGAAGGTAGGCGGAGATAAACACCAAATCTCTTAGCAGACCAAGAAGCTGAGTCCGGGGTCAGTAACTCCTGTAAGGTTGCAGAGCAACCAGTGTCAGAGTTGAGGTAGAACTTCAGTTTCTTGATTAATCTACACTCTCTCTTCTTCTTCATGAGCTTCAGAGATGAAAAGCGTCATCAACCATGTGCAGAGGAGAGGAGGAACCCAAAGGGTTCCATTATCGTGAGCATGGGAGCTAGTCTTCCAGGTTTGGGGGATGTGATCAGACAGGAAGGCGTCAAGACAGGAAAGAGTTGCTGGGGTGTGTGTGTGGTAGGGTGTGTATGTGTGTGTGTGCATGCGCATGTGTGGTGTGTATTTATGTGTGTGTGTGAGTGGGTGTGTGCAGGTGTTGTAGAGTATATGCTACTTTGGAAGGTGTAAATACAAGAAGGTTCTAGACCAGCTTACATCAAATCCATGGATGAAAATTTGGGGAAAGGAGGGAACCAAAGGAATTTGAGGGTGATGGTGATTGATTCACTGACACATTTGGTGGATTATTCTGAATTTAGGATTGAAAGAGGCAGCTGGAGCTTAGATATTTTTAGTATTTAACACTTACTTAATATTTTCTTTCCTAATTTAGTGCCCCCACCCCAAAGAAACTAAAGCACTTCCCCCTGACTTTGTGCCAAGTTTGCTGTGTGAAACAAAAGAGGTAACAAGCCATCCTTCCCAGAGGCCCAGGTGTCTAAACCTGAGACTTGTTAGAAGTTTGTGCCTGTATTTTCCTAGTGGATTCAAAGCACTTTAGAAACATTTCCTAATGAAGCTTCACAATCTATTAATGAAACAAATAACAACACTCAGTATCTGTGTGAGTTAACGTGGGGCTAGTGATGGCAATGTTGGACTTGTTTAACTTTCCTCTACACGTGTGACGCGTCAAGGCTTGAGACAGAACTGGGGCTCATGTCTATGAACAGAGGAATATTGGCAACTTCTTTCCTATGGTCATTTTACATTTTGAATGTTATACCACAATCACTTGTGGCAATTATTTCTTCAACTTGATTCTATTTAATTAATTATTGTTTAAAAAAAGATAATGAGATCCCCAAAGATATTGATAAATCCTACACTTCTGATACATCTTCATAAAGAATAGAGTTGTAAATCAAGCAGGTTGTGAATGTTTTTGACTAGAGCTACACTCAGAGTCCCGAGGGAGCTTCCTGATCTCTGTGGCATTAGCCTGGTCCTTTCTTCCCCTGTCACGTGTCTGGTTTAATACAGAACTAGACGATATGCACATTTTCATAAATAGACACACATCTTTGAATTCCAACACCGGACACAGCTCAGCACTGGGAGTTGGGGGTCAGCCCAAGAGTCTGAGACACAGGGCAAGAGGGGGAGTGTGTCTTTGCCCTTCTGGGTCCCAGAGAAAGGCAACGTCGTGCCATTTTTAGGTCCGAGTGCTGGTAGAGGTGGAGCCATAGGCTTGGAGCCGCAGAAGGAGAGTGTGGAGACAGCGGGTAAAACAGACGGATTAAGGAGACTAGAAAGGGAGAGAGATGGGAGGTAGGGGTTAACAGAAAAGAAGTGTCAACTCCACAAGAGAAGCCTTGCTTTTTAGGGAATGTGCTCCCTGCAAAAAATAACTGCATTTTGATGTCTCTTCCAGGCTTTTCATAGTTAGACAGCTGCAGAGGGAAAGAAAAATGCAGGGCTCTGAGCAGGAGGTGTGTTTTCAGATGTGTGACCTGCGTGAAAGGGCCTGGGGGCCACCTTCACACTGTCCTTTGCGTTATATCACGCATGACTTGAATACGTGGCCGTGCCTCCAACTGGACTCTGTCTCTCTGTGGCACTTTGTGGGAAGTGGTAAGCTGTTTGCGTGGGTATTATTACACCTTCTTGAACAAATAGGTTTGCACTGTAAAATCTAGCCTCATCTTTAAACATTTATTTAGTCTATGCAGTTGTGCCTCTTGATACTCTAGTACGGTGAAGTGTGCGGGCCTGCACACACACACACACACACACACACACACGCACACGCACATTCCAGAGATGGTTTAGAAAACATGAAAGTTCAGCTTTGTCCTTGGGTGTCGTTAAAGTATTTAATAGGAGGCAATGCGCATTTATAAACAAAAGGACTGTCACTTTGATGCCTGCCCTTGGAAAGATGTGCTTGTTGGCCACCAAATAGCTCTATTTCCGTACAGTTAATCTTGCGAGCTTCTGTTCATGTTCAATTCTGATTTCCACTTTGTAGAGACTTGCTTTTGCTATTTGGACATGCGAAAGCACCCCCCACACAATTCTGTCAAAATCATAACCTGTTTGTGTGAGGAGAGGAGCATTTCATCATGTATCGGTTACTCCTCGTGTCTATTTTGATGGCTTTTTATTTATGGAATATCGGCATATTTTTATCTGTGAGGCCTCTCAGTTGTTTTTGGAGAGAGATTTAGAAAAAAATGAAGGACAGGCACAGTCTTGGACAACCAATTCTAAGTTAAATATTCTTGCCATTTTATTTTTAAAAAAGAGCGTTAGCACGAGTTCGTTTAATATCTAGCAAAGTTCAAGCCAGAAATAATTCAATAATCCTAAAGAATCGCTCCTATTTATTGTGCCTATTTAAGCCTTCAAACAGCTCTTTAAATACATGTGCCTTTATCCTAGCTTCTTACTTTCTTTCATGTTTTTCTAGGCATTTAACTTTGGAGTCTGTCTAATGCACACTGCTTTTCTTCTAAATTCTCCTTAAAGCTGATCTCTTTGGGGAAGTCCTTCCAGGGCTGACAGTTAGATAGCATTCATGTCTTCATCCTGGGCACTGAGGGCATTTTTCTTCCTTGTGTTATGGGACAAGGGACTATGTGAAAGTGCGCGTGTCTTTTATCCAAAATGTAAAGTACAGTTTTTCAAAACACCATGTTAAAACCATTCACACAATGCTGAGAGGACAGCTAGGGATGAGAAATCACTTGCATATCATAGTTCTCTCATTTATTATGGTCACCTGTCACTAGAAGCTCCTGGATCAGCCCTGCCTTAAATTGATATCCAGGGGCCGGCCCCGTGGCCCAGTGGTTAAGTTCCGGTACTCTGCTGTGGTGGCCCAGGGTTTCGCCAGTTTGGATCCTGGGGGCGGACATGGCACTGCTCGTCAGGCCACGTTGAGGAGGCGTCCCACATGCCACAACTAGAAGGACCCACAACTAATAAAATATACAACTATGTGCCGGGGGGATTTGGGGAGAAAAAAGCAGAAAAAAAAAGAAAAGAAGATTGGCAACAGTTGTTAGCTCAGGTGCCAATCTTTAAGAAAAAAAAAATTGATATCCAGCAGTGAAATTTGAGTTTTGATGTATATTCTATAATGAGACCCACTTAAGGTGCTCTGAGCCTAAAATCTCACAAAAACCACTTCTCTAAGATCCCATCCGTACTTCCTGTTTCTATGGATGTAATTAGATTTGTTTATGACTTCGGAGGCTGTTGTAGCTTTGGTTATGGTTACAGTGAGAGTGGGCTCCGGTCAGAAACGTAAAATTGCAAAGTTCCTTCTTGAAGCCCTTTTCCCGAGTGCCCGGAGCCCAGGTTGACTTACCTGGGTGGGACCCCACGCAGAGTCCACTGGGCCAGATGTTGTCCTGTGCTGAGGCCATGCTTTGTCTCAGGGTTCCCGCCCACTCTCTATCTCCCAGGAGAATTCTCGTTTGTTTGTCCATTCATTTGTTCCTTCATCATTTCACTTAACAAATATCCATGGAGAAGCTTCCAGGAACCAGGCGTTCTTCTCGGCCTGGAATACAGAGGGGACGAGGGCCCCCTCCAGGCCTCTTGCAGTCTGTATGGAAGTTACAGAAGTGATGAATTACTCACCACTGCGGCAGGCTGGGAAAGTGGGGAGTGTCCCTGAGGAGAGCAAAGAGCAGCCAAGTGATGAAGAGGTGGCAGAGGGTGGACCAGCTAATAGGAAGTGCTGAGGGGAGGCAAGGAACCCACCCGTAGAGAATCCAGAAGGAGGCTTCTCTGCCTGGAGCCCAGAGGATAAAGGGCAGGTGGGCGGAAGCAATGGTTCTTTATGACTTGTGAAGGTATCTTAAATATATTTGACTAGTTTTGTTTTGTTTTTAGGGTACCATTTTAAGAAACACTTAATTTGGAGTCAGCCTGGTGGTGCAGCAGTTAAGTTTACACATTCTACTTTGGCGGCCTAGGGTTGGCCAGTTCGGATCCTGAGTGTGGACCTACACACCGTTTGTGAAGCCATGCTGAGGCAGGTGTCCCACATATAAAGTAGAGGAAGATGGGCACGGATGTTAGCTCAGGGCCAATCTTCCTCATCAAAAAGAGGGGAATTGGTGGCAGATATTAGCTCAGGGCCAATCTTCCTCAAAAAAAAAGAAAAAAAGGCACACTTAATTTATTGATTACTAATAATCATAAGGGAATTTAGACCTCTTGAATATATGAATACATTCAATATACATAAATCAGATTTTGTTGTTAGTAACAAAAATTTCAACATTTCACATGGGATTTTTCTGTCTATTTTGATTTCGTTTGAACCTATGTTTGTGCCATTTCCTATCTTGTCAAAGTTTTGGAATTTTAATGACTCTTTGACAATTTCTCAAGCAGTACATTCACTTTGGTGTGTCGTTTCTAATACCTGGTAGCCAGATTCACTTTACGATCTGAGTTTTTTGTCTCTTTTTGGTCGTTTCTTACTTTCCTCACTTTTGGTGTTTCGCTGGCCTGTCATTTCAGTGGTGTGCCTCCTCTCACTTCTCTCCTCTACACTTACTGTCCTCCTGCTTTTTAGAAAAATCGTTTAATTACATTTAATTCTTAAAACAGTCCCATTGTGCTTTAGAGTTTGCATGAATATAAATTCCAAACAAACAGGTTTGTTTCTTCCTCTCTTACGGTGTCCCACTATCTTTGTCTTATTAAATTCTTATTCAAGGCCTATCCTGTGCCTGGCATAAGGATAGGCCCCAGGAACATACAGATTAAACAAAATCTCTGTCCTACAAATATGGAGACTCTAAAGAATGGGAACTTACCTGTGGCCTCTGTTCCTTTTAGGCCCTGATACATTCAGTTTATTAGACTATAGAAATGCGCGATGCACTTGCTGTTTCTCTGTAATGATCGGGTGTTAGGAAGTGATGCTAGCTTCTTGTTTCCAAAGACAAATGAGGCTTCATCAAGGCTTTGACACAAAATTCAGTTTCTATTAACTGACTTCTAAGACAGATATTGATAGCACTCAACTTTTTGTATGTCTGACTTTTGAAAACTCAGAAGTTACCTTCTTGAAATTTACTAGCTTATTCTCTACTTCTTTTTATCTCCCTCTCTCTCAAAAAAAGATTCCTCACATCTTAATTAGCTCTAAGTAGCTTTTGGCTCCTTGAACTATTCAGGTCAGGTGGCTTCTAAATGGGACTCAATCAGGTTCTTTGCAGAATGTGTAAGTGACTTTCCGAGCATAGCAAACAGGCTAATGCCATTTTTTCTTCTAGTAAATATAATACTCAGTAAAGCCAGCTTTAGCGTTGTCACCTGGTGGGCATTTTCCAAGACGGTTACTGGGATTTCAATGTATGGCAGAGCATGGCATGGTGATGGGAAAACTGCTGATTTAAATACAACTATGCAATGTTCAACAGACACGCTTGATGCTCCACAAACTGATTTATAAAACTGCCAATAGAACATTACAGATGTGGAATTTTTTTGTTGTTTCCTTCACCAGTCAAGTTTCAGAGCAGAACACAGAATCCACTTAAGGTATTTTAAGGAGAAATGACTGTATTTTAGAGAATTGGCTGCTCACACAATTGTTGAAAGGGCTGGAGAAGTAGGCTCCAGTCTAGAACTCTGGAACGAACAGCCAGAACCATGGCCCTGCCCTATCCAGAAGGGAGGAGTCCGAAGCTGGGGAGGGACACTGGAGAAAAAGCTCTGCTCCTGATCTCCCTGGTGACTGCCTCTTGGTACCTGGGAAGCTGGAGAGTGGGCCCGGAACATGGCTGCAGCAAAACTTCATGAGCCCAAGACTCTGTTGCCAGCAGATAAAAGCCAAAAGGCATCATTTCCTTCTCTACCTCGCTTCCGTCTTAAAAATCTTAATGATGTTTGATCTCATCAGGACCTTTAGCTGAGAGTTTGAGAAATGTAATTCTCAGCCTCTCAGCTTCTGCAGTGCAGAAAAGCACTCTAGAAAGGATTGAGAAAGAATACTGAGTGCCCAACACAACTACAGAGGGCAAAGCAGTGGGACGTGCACATGGACGCCATGCAGTGAGCGGCTCGGTGAATATATCTCCTCCAAGGAGAAGACCTGCTGTAGTTTCTGTTACTGGGACCTTCTATCATCAGGGGAATCCACTCTTCCTGCCTTTGCCACATGTGAATAATGACTGTCAGGGAAATTCTAGTAAAGTCTGGGACTGTTCAAAGAAGAAAGAGAAAGTAAATTGTGCAGGTGGTCCTGGGAGTTTTAATGGAGTCAGGATGATACTAATGCTTCTGGTGTCCCTGTGGGTGGGGCCCACCCTGCTGATGTAGAGGCAGCAGGCAGGAATCCAGAGGCAGCTATGAATAATATAAAATTCATGTGGTGCAAGGCCTCCAGGATCCCAACCACTGTGTGAGTTGGGAAACATTTGTAATCGAGGTGCTTGAAAACTCTGTGATGTCACATATCACTTATGAAGTCAGCAAACATGTTAGACCACAACCACGTTGAAGGCCCTGTGTGATAGGCCCTAGGGGCAACGCCAAAGCCTAATAGCGTGTCTTCAAGTGAGCTGGGTGGGCACCTCCCTGTTACCAACTGCCTGAGGGGTGACATGGAGGCAGACCCTGAAGGATGCCCAGGGTTTCATAGAACAAGGGATTCACTCCAGGCAGGGGCAGCAGAATGGGTAGAGGTGCAGGGGCCTTGTTGATTCAAAAAATCAGATAAATGCTGTAATTTTCTTTTTGCTGTTTGGCACTAGATAAAGACTGGTTGGGGTTTATCATTCACTGTAACAACTTTTGGATACAATTTGGTAAGAAAACTCTTGCTTTGGTTTCTAAGGAGACCTTGGGGCCTCAAGAATCTGAAGAGATTTTGTGGTTTGGTTTTATTTTCATAGAAAGACCAAAAAATTTCTGGAACACAAATTGATTCTGTGTTTTAGGTTTGCTATATAGCCTCCGACAACCTCAAAGCTCTCAAGCTTTCAGACTTATGTTAACTGAAATGAGCACGAATTTCTTCAAAAGCAGGGAAGCCCCTGATTGCTGCGGGGACTTCACACAGGGCTCTGTTGCCTACTATTGGCCAAACGCCTCTTTCTAGTTGGAAGTATGAGTCACCTATAATTTTATGTTTCTTGAAAGTTTCCCAAGAAGTCATCTTTAAGTATCTCATCTTTAATTCTATATCACACTTTTATTACATTTATATTTTAGGTTAAACATGACTTATAAATGGCTTAGCCAACTGGAATGAATTCTTTACCCCAAAAGGCTTTAATGTCAGATGAAAATTATATTTTCTGGGGAAACAAAGAGATGATGAGTTTTTCTTGGTACTTTCTCAGAGCTTTGTTTCTGTAGTCTGGACTGACATCTGGGCATGACATTTTTGGTTTTTTTAAAAAGGCTTTAGTTACCATTTGCCCACATGACTTCTTTCTTCCCCCCTCATATAATTATCCTATTTGTTGGAACCAAGACATGCTGAAACATTACAGGGAATGTTTGTCCAACAGGCAGACTGGAAGTGGGATGTAATCGTGACCTAAAATAAAGTAAGCTGGTATAATTCTAAGCCGAGAATTTATGGATTTGAGAATTGCAAAGCAGTAGTGTAAGGAATATCTAAGGCAGTGGTATCTAAGGAATGATTTGGCAATCTGGACTTTTCCTTCCTAGGCAAAACAGCCTAATTGTTTGCAGCGTGGCTTCTGTTGACTCTCTGGATTAGAAGCTGCTCTCAGGCCCCACGTGACCGTGGGTGGTTGACTTAGGCCTTCGCACCCCTGACTCCTAAAAGTGGGGTAATATTAGCAGCTAGCTCACAGGGTTACTATGAGGATTACATGAAATTAAATTGCATTCACAGAACTTTACAGGACTCGTCACAGTTCCCGGAACAGTGAGTGTGCTAAATTAATGTTATTATTATAATTAATGCTATTAATGACTTTCTGTCTAGTCTGGGCCTATGTACACTGCTGATTCTTTATCTGCTAAATTTAAATAAACACTGAGCAACTAGGTTAATTATTGTTATTTATTGTTTAATGGAGTCATTTACAGGCTCAGGAATGTGCCGTTTCTAAAAAGTGCTCCCCATGGTCCTGGGTAGATTTATCCAGCACAGGGTGGAGTCAAAATCAGAAGGTGATTGTAATACCACAATGAACTACAATATTATGTGAGATGATCTCTTTATGTGCATTATTGAAATAAACTTTTATGCAAAGAGTGTGAGTCAATAGGAAAGTGGATGCACCCCTACTCAGAGCAGACAGGGTGCCATCCTCCCTGAAAGAGGCGCCCTCCATCCCTCCTGGGTGGGGCCTTTGTTTCAAGAAACTCTCTGAGTCTCATTTTCTCTATGGGTAGAACAAGGCTGATACCTGGGTTTGAGAGGGTTTCATAGGCCCTTTTGCACGTGGTTTTTGACTAGTTATCAAAATTAAGTAGTAGTTAAAGAAATTAAGTAGGCCAATGCAGTGGGTGATGCGCAATAGTCCCCAATAAATTGATGGCCAAAAGGGACCAAGCGTGTCCCAGGAGCTGTGGAAGAGGCTGGTGAGACCCATGAGGCTGTGTGTATTTCATGAGGTGATGAGAAATGTAGGGAGCTATTGACTTAAAAAAAAAATCTTCAAAGTGCAATTAGTAATACAATGAACTAAGTGATTGATTCCTTTTCCACTGGTTTCTTCCAGGGACACGGAACCGAGATTTCTTTTAAGCCTGCAGTTCTGCTTCTCTTAGGTTCTGGCTCTGGTACTGACTAACTGTATGAGCTTACACAGCTTACCTAACCTCTCTGAGCCACGTGTGCAGAGCATGCTTCCAGAAATTCAAAAATACTGCACAGAAAACATTTGTACACTGTGACATGCTTGGATGACAATTTATGACGCTGTCGTCATTGTTTTTCCTGAAGATCAAAGACAATCGTCTTTGGGGCTCATGGGGGACTATTTACACACGCAATGGCTCTGTTATCTTCATGCCCGAGTCTGGTAGCAGCTGGTTGTCATGGCACGAGGGGCTCAGGGTTTGTGTGGGCAGCTCACTTCATTCTGCTCCAAAGCTGCCAAACTAGACCTTGCCCTTGACTGATTGCTTTGAAAACGAGTCCACGGTTGTGAGGAATAGTGGCTGAGTCAGCACAAAAACCCCTCGGCTCCTGGAGAAGCAGCCTGCAGGGTCTACCCTCCAGAGGGCGAAGGACCAACTTCATCTTAGGAGCTTGAGGTAGACCCAGAACAGGCGTCGCCCACTGGTCCCTGAGTGGCCTAGTGGATTAATGGGCCTCTGCCAGAACCTAACATTCTCAGGAACTCAGCCTGCACTTGCAGTGTGAGTTTGATCCACTTTACTGGTTCAGAGCTTTGAGAAGAACTTTTCCAATAGTTAAAAAAAAAACCAGTTAATCTGCTGGCCACCCTGCTGGAATCAGTTGTGATTCCTTGGTGGTCAATAGCTGGAAAATTCCAAAGTGGTCTTTGAGGAGCACCGCTGGGTCACTCAGGGCGCTGCCCAGAGTCTGGAGTAACCCAGAACAGGGGTTGTTTCAACCCTCTCCTCAATAAAGCGCACATAGCAGTCGAGTCACGCAAATTCTGAGGGAACCGTTGGGGCGCTCACCCTGGAGCTGTATGTCAGAACTGGCACAGGCAGTCTTTGACAAGACAGATTTCCTGGTCGCAGTCCTGGAGATTCTGATTTTATGGGCAGAGAAGATCAGACGTGAGCGCTGCAGAGACGGCAGCTTGAGAAACGTTCATTTCAGTCTCTCAGGGAGAGACCGGCTTTGTGTTTATTGACTGTGGGACTTACGAACACATTCTAATTTTGCTATGTATTTATTTATTTCTGGCTGAATTCTAGCTCAGCATGGAAGAGAAGGCAGCATTTTCCCTGACAAGCTGTTGCTGGTTCAGTGGGTCTAGTGTGGGTCCTGGTCCGGTGTATTTATTCTTTTTAAACTCCTCTGATGACTCTAGGCAGCTGGGTTTGGAAGATTCTGACTATAGAATCATAAAGTTTGAGCCTCCCAAGGGCATTCTAACTCCTCAGGCTGTACCAGTCCTGACCTGGGACCGTAGGAGGACCCACAGGCTGGAAACATCTTCCAGTGGTCTTCCCCGGGCCTTCTCGAGGTGTCTGGACAGCATAATGGAAATGTTGGGCTCCATGATGTGTTTTGATCATCTAAGAAACGCTATTTCATGTGTGTTGGCAGGAGAAGGGCTCTCCAAACTGAGATGACCCACCTTTACCTGACTCCTCTGTAGGCCCTGCCCCACTCCCCGCCCATTTGGTCTCTGAGTAAATTCTCCTAATGGAGGTGGGCACTGAGTGGGGACTGCCTCGCAGAGGCCCCGAGATGAATGGAAAATAGGAGTAAGAGGGAAGGACTTATGCATCACGAATTCCTTCTTTAAGGCAAAATTCTGCACTTTAAAAGATCTGAGCATACACTTTAAGTACACCTGTGTTTGACAGCAGACACTAAAGGACGGCCCAGCCCTGCCTGGCTCTGTCCCATGGAGGGCGGAAGAAAACAGGGTGTAGAGGCCCACGGCTGCCCACCTGCGTGCCTCTCCACCTCCTCCTGCTGGTGAACCCGTAGCCAGCGGGGACTTCTCCCATGACAAAGGAAGGTGACCATGGACGGGGACAGCCAAGGTCTTAGACGAGCAAACTGATACTGTCGTTTGAAAAGGAATCCTGACCCTGCCGAGCCCTCGGCATGTTTTCTGCTATTCCATGACACAGTTTTGACCTGGAAAGCAGTTTTGCGCATTGCAATCAATGGGTAGGACAGAGCCTTCCTATTGCTCAGAGGAATATGATCACATAAGTGGTATAAAGTCAGCAGACGGAGGGATAGATGCACACTCAGAGGAGGAAAAGGAGAAGCACTGAGGCCGGCTGAAAAGTCAAGCCCTTCAAAGTGATATACTATAAAAACCGCAACATTTCCCCAACCCTTGATACATTTTCACGGAAGAATGTACAAGTTTTTGTTTTTTTTATACAGAATTTTTAAAAAGTAGGTTATCTTTAAGGTAAAAGGTCAACTCTAGGCGGAAATAGTAAGTTAGGATTTCTTTAATTTTATTCAGCAAATAGATTACTGTGAAAATATCATTCCCGTGTGAGAACAGATGTTTAAAATGTGAGTGGATTTCATGAACCTTTCTTCATAGATTCCCTCCATCCTCTGCTGCCCTCCTGCCCCCAGTGAAGCTTCATGCCCTCCCCTCAGCTCAGGATGACAGGCTTCGCCTTTGTCACTGTCTCCATCTGGCAGTCTCCAGTGCATCCTTCAGGGACCAGCTCACATGGCAGCTGTTGAGGGACACTTTCTCCTGCTCCTTCCAGGACAAAATCAGTTGCCCAAATATCAGTAATCTCAACCTCTGGCACATTCTTTCACACCTCTGTCATAAGAGATCTTCACATCACAAGGCAGTTTATCTCGTACAGGTCTAACAGCCTTACGGCGCTGGGAAATCTAAGGGAGCAGACATCTGTCTTGCTGTCTTTGTTTTTCTAGGGCCTAGCAAGGTGTCTGGCTGGCACTCTGGGAATGCTTGCTGCCAAATGAAGGAAGGAATTGATGCCAGGTCGCACCGGCAGCAGAAAGTTGGGAACTGCATCACCTTCCTTATTATCCAGTGAGAGAAACAAACATGGAGAGGTTTGAATTGTAAAAGACTGACAGCTGGAAGGGAGTTCCCAGAATTACTGCCACTGTGAAAGGACCCGGGCGTCTCAGTCACAGGGCGCCTGGTAAACAGAAGGTGCTCACCAACGTTTGTTGAACACAGAAACAGTAAAACACACATTGTGGGCATTGCTAATTATTTGTGGATGAGAAGACCAGGACCCAAAGGGAGAGGTGACTTACCAGGTGTCACCCAGTGGCCCTGGGACAGCATGAGGCTCCTCCTCTGGTTCCCAGCCTGAGCTACTTTCCCAGGTCCATGGCAGGCTTCCGCGGCACAGCACAGACTTCAAAAACTAGAATGTGTTTGGTACACAGCTGCAGAATTCTGTTTCTGGGTTTACTTCTTAAAGAAAGTCCATGATCTGGATATGCATTGCAAATGAACCACTCTGTGGTGATGGTGTGGGTGGGAGCGCGTGGGAGCTGGCTGCCGGGTGTATTGTCTTCCACATTGCCTGTGTTCCAAATGGCATGGGAGACTCCTGATGCCCGCAGGTCCTGCCCAGCGGTGAGCGCGTCTGTGTAAGAGCTTCCATTCGTCTTTGTCAACTCCAGAATTCACATCGATTTTGCTGTTTCTAACATAAACTGTGACTATTGCTGTGGTTTGAGGGTTTGTAACGAGCAATAAAATACAAGTGGACGTTCAATTTACTTAAAGCTTATACATGTCAGCACCTAACTAAATAAAAAAGAGGAGGAAAAATAAACTGACAATGATTAATATCACTAATGATTTGTTTTGCTTATTTTCTAAAGTAGTAACTTGATCCTCTCTGTTTAAAATAGGCAGAGAAGCGATACGAGGAAGCACTAAGGCAAATTAGCTTCTGTCCTTACTTGTTCCTTTGGCACCATTGGGGAAAATTTGATTTTCTGTGGTGTTAGATGTGCAAATATTAATTTTCATTCAGCAAGAAAAATGTAAATGAGGTTATGAATATGTTAATAAAGATAAACGTGTCTAATTTAATGATGATTATTCCTATAAACTGACATATGATCAATGCAGTGGCTGGTGAAATGTCAATTTCCAAGCATATATAGGCACAAACTGTAAAGTCATTCATTAGCTCTTTCTCCTATGAAAGAAGTCATTAACGTTACATTAATGCATGTTTCACGTCGGCAAATTTTGCTTTCTGTATGAATACATTAAGGATGATGACAGATTTGGAGACTCAGGAACTTTGACAATCGCTTAAGACAATCAAGCCCTTGGTTTTTTTAGTTGAGATCCTGGGAAAACCTACCAGCATCACTACATTCCTTGTTAAGATATTTAATATTAGTGGTTTCTGCTTAAGATCTCAGCGTTATTTACCTTATTTCCTTTCGTCTCACACTGATTTTGAGAGCAAAGTGCTCAGGCATTATTCTCTCTTTTTGGATCCTCTCTGGTAGGATGACTGGGGCTGTTGAGCTGCACTTTACCATTGCACCAGGAACTTCGTCACGGAAAGCAGGTCCAGATACTGCCAATTAAACAGTGTCACAATGTTGAACTTTGAATTGCAGATTTAGGCTGTAAAGGAATTACTAGTCAAGGTGTAAAGACAGGCACAGCAAGTGTTTCAAAATGGCTCTCACTCTTGAATTACATCCTTGGCACTGGGTTGAAAGAGGACCTTGGCATCTGAGCCCTTGCGTGAGATTTCCTTCCAGGGGAGGGAGCTTCTTACTATAGAGAGTGCTGGAGTACATTCTGTCATCTTGAGGAATAGTGGTCTGTTAATCACTTCTGATGAGTGGCTTGAAACGAGAGACAGTCAGGATGGTGAGAATGAAAACCAGGCTCCCCTGGGACAAATGAGGCCAGAGGTCTTCAATACTCTGCCCTACAAGGCTATGACAGTTTGCTTCTTCCATTCCCAAGCAAAACAGCAAGATCTCATTCTTCTTTACTTATTATAGGCTCATTTAGACTGCTAAATAAAAACAGATTGTTGAAAAATAACATGTTAATTTAAAAATTCTGGTGGCTGTAATTCCAATTCTGGAAAGAAAGGAACTTCTTCGAAGTGAAATAGATAATTCTAGCTTCATTCAGCTCTGGATTGGGGAGATTAAAGAGCCCTAAAAGGGCAATATGAAGGGCCTTCATAGTGTAGAAACTGTTTAGGATCCTTAAATAAAGGCTCTGGGATGACAGAGAGGGGGTTCCCTTTACTGGATCTTTCATCTAAAAGCCCAGCTCACTTTTTTCTAATCACTCTCTATTATCAGATTCTACAATTTCTGCTTTTTCCTGTGGGAGCATCGGTGCCCCACACTGAAGCTAAGTTGAAAACTTCAAAATTGGACTGAGAATCCTAGCCAAGTTTGCGGTGTCTTTTAAAGAATCCTCAAGAAACAGCAGCATTTGGTCAGACCCATAACTTCTCTTGTTTCTGTGTTGTCACTCCACACGTTTGGAAGAACCGGTGATACTTCCGTCCAGATATTTAGGAAGGAGAGAAAAGACATTTACTTTGCAGACACTTTCATGTTTTTAAATTATTTTTTAAAGTGGAAAAGATTCATCTATATTTTACTTGGCTAAAAAAATAGAAAATCAATATAAAGCAACGTTGGTTCAAAGAGACAAAAAATAATAAGCAAGACGAGAAAGAGATTTCTTTTTCATCAGGGAGTCCATGAGGGGTAGAGATGAGGACTTATTCGTAAATGGCAGAGTCTATCAGTAATGTCTACCACGTACAACTGAACGCCATTAAGGCCCTGGACAAGACACCTTGTTTGTTAGTTCACAATTATGTGTTCTTTGGGTTATGAGGTTCAATGTTTCATCAGTCACCAAAGGCTTAGAAGAACAAAGTTGTTGCAATTTAATACTCACAATTTAATATTTAAGAACTGAGGGCTGAAATGAAGTTTAAATGAAACACCAATATGTGGGGTTCTAGTCTTCGGAGTTTTTATATATTTCATTCTAATTGAACTCTGGAGAGTTCATTGAGTGCGTTGATAAAATGGGCCAAAATGGATTAAGTGGAATTCTGAAGGAGGTGAAGTGAGGTGAGGGAGAGGGGTTAAAGTAGGAGAACTAGAAGCTTTGAGCCCTGGCCACCTGGGAAGTCTTGACTGATTTGTTTAGATGCAGAAGGTAGACATGAGTCCTCCCACTGTGTTGGAGTGGAGGATGTGGGCTGAGCGTGAGTCTCAGTGAGGCAACATGACAGCTAATTTCTGAGTCTTAGTTCCTTCAACTGTAAAATTGGGATACTTATATATGTTCTAGTTACCTTACATGATTGTTGAGAAAATCAACAAAATTAATATGATAATACTTTGTAAGCTAGAAGCCCAGAGAAATAAATGTATCATAGTAAATTTCAAGAGTGAAAATCCATCCAACTTGTGGAAGGTTGATGGGCTTTTGTCTTTTGTCCACATTTCTGGCCAAAGTTTTCCACAAAATGTGTCCCCTAAAGGTGACTCAAGCAGCATGAAAGTGGGTAGGTTTCCCAGTGGGTTATGATCTAACATTCATGAGTTTCTCTTAATAGTAAAGAGCAGAAGGTATAACAAGGTATAACTTTATTAAAGAAGGATCAAGGAGGCATAACTTAAGAAAATGATTTTATTTTTAGCTTTTTCAACTCTGAGTTGCTGGGTCTGTCCCAGGAAAACAGACCTCATTATTTCCAAATGATGGGTTCAGAGAGAGTGTGTGATGCCATTAGTCCCGAAGCACTGCAATCTGGGCTTGTGTGAATCATCTGTGTGTTTTGTCATAATGACTGGAGATTTTATATAATCCTACCAGTACACGGCTTTGGAAGACCCAGGTGATCTGTATTTAGTGTGAAGTCTGATTACCTATTGAACAAAGAAGAAAAAAAAATTGGAAATGATTGCTTTGGAAAGCACAGAAAATACCTATTTTCTTGCCAGAGTTTTTATCTGAAAGTGGAAAAAACAGGGTTTAGAAGGTCTCTTTGTGAAGCAAGGAAGCTTTTAGCTCTGACATCTTCTATTTAAGGGGAGATTCTAATTTTTCAACATTTGTTCTGTTGGGTCTCAGAGGTCTCCTGATGTTGGAAGGATCTTCTCAATAAAAATATTTTAACAGGTCCTGTTCTTTAGTCATGAAATAGTAGAGGTTGTACACAGCATTCATTTAGAAATATTTTTTTAAATAGATCATGGGGAGACGACTTGATGATTCATTTTAAGTCTGGAAGTTTGAAATTCAGGAGACTACTTCCCTGAGGAATGCTGGGGAGACTGCTGCTGTAGCGGTCTTAAAGACACATCGTGAGGTTCTCTTTTGTCCAAGTGAATGTAAATATGGATTTGCTTGATGGTGGGATATGAACGAGACAATCTCTAAAGCTCTTTTCACAACCTAAATTTTAGGAAGCTCAACAAAATAGGAGAGACTCCCTTAGTTGCATTTATTGGGTATGGGGGCTTGTTTTCCTTACTTCTTTTTCCTCCCTCCCTCCTACCCTCCCCCCTTCCCCTGTTGTCCTCTCTTCAGGCTAGGGCAGGGCTCCCTCTGTTTTAGATATACCTACACATGTATACATAATATAATCTTCTCCTTATGAGTGTCCACTTTCATCCATTAAGAGCATCTTGTAGAGTTGGAGGCATACTTCACCCTTCAGCCACGGTTTGATTTCTTTTTACTCTTTGCAAATCACTTCCCTGAGTATCCACCTTTTAGTTCCTATTTTCCTAGCCCCTGGTTCTCACACATACTTAACCTTTATAGTTTAAAAAATTTTTAGTACTAGTTTCCTTTGCCCTTTAGAGAATTTATCTTCTTTTCTTTTCGTGGAGGTAGGTTATATGATAAAAAGAACGTATAAATTCTTTGTTACTCATCAGCTGTGCAATTTTGAAAAATTTATCTAACTGCTTTGAGCCTCAATTTTTTCCAGTTTTATTGAGATATAATTGAAACATAACATTGCATTAGTTTAAGGTGTACAGCATAACAACTTGATATATGTGTATATTGTGAAATGATTACCACAATAAGTTTACTCGACATCCATCACCTCACATAGTTGTAAATTTTGTTTTTTCTTCTGATGAGTGAGCTTCAATTTCATCATTTGCAAAAGATGAAGGATCATATTCACCAAAAGGGGCTTTGAGAAATAAAATGATTAAAATGTAGTTGGCACTTGGCACATTTATTGAATACATTTAAAAATGAATGTATGGATGGATAACTTGCAGTAAGCATTTGACAAATTCCTTTAAACAATTGGTTGAATTGACATGTCATACTTTTTGGTCCTTAGTTCAGGTGTTTTCTGCTTGCAAAAGGCCGCTCTGTGGTGTCTAATGAACCAGGGTCAAGCTCTCTGCTAATGTCCTACTTTGTTTTCTTCTCTCATCTTGCATCACCACTATGTGGGTAAGTGAGCAGATGATTCTCTTAGTCTCAATCGTTTTCTGGAACAAGAGAAATAAATCATCAATCATTTTTAATTTAAGTCGTGAATCTCCAATGCAAAATGCTAAGTGTCAGATAGTACCATCCTAGCTTTAACAAACTATAAAGATAGAATTCTTAAGAAAAGGGACCCTTTTGCTGACCATCCCCTTCTAGCTATGAATGGCCTTTCTTAAGCAGTGTGCATGGGGTTGGAAAGTGACATATCGTACCTGATAAGCTTTTCAGGTAGAATACATGTAGATTCCTATCAAAATGATCATCGTCACCAACTAATATGTTCTAAGTGGTTGATTGGTTTAGACCTTGGGCTTGCTCATGCTGATTGGGAGGGAGTGGAGGTGGAGGCGGAGCGTTAGGGATACAGCGTTCTTGGGTTTAGCTTTTAATAGAACTGAAATTGCTTAATTAATTATTCCATTTGCATCCCATTTGCTGGTGTAAGAATGACCACAGAGGCTATCAGCAAAAAGGCCCAGCCCTAAAATGCTCACTTGGCAAATTTTCTAAGAGACCGTTTTTAGCCCCATCCATCCTGTGTTGAACATCTTAGACTTTATAGTAGAAAATCTATAAATTTATGTATATGTGGGAAAACATCCACTTAAAGATCTTATCTTTAAAGTCATCAGAAAATGAATAATGGAGAAAGCATTTATTTATTAATTTTACAAATGTTTGTTGAGCTTCGACCATGTAGAAGGCTCTGTGGGAAGAGCTCAAGATAAAAGGAAAAGAAAGGCGGGGAGTCTCTGCCCTCAAGCAGTCTACAGACACTGGGGGAGACATTCAATTATATTAACGTGATAAAGAACCCCAAAGAGAAAAACTTAAGGTGTCATAGAAATACACAGCAGAGACTGGACCCAGAGGAGGGCTGAGGTCTGGGAAGTCTTCCCCAAGCCTTATTCAATGTCAGAGACGGAAACTGCAACCACATGCTAGACTTTGCCGTCTGGGAGAGAGCTTCAGGCAGAAATTACCCCTCGTTTTACGCCATAGCGTTCATAATGGAAAGATGCACTGGGTAAAAGCAGTGCATGAAGCTTTATGCGGCAGCACATCGTTGTTGAACAGGAAAGGAAGACAGCAGGAGAGAAATAATAAATGCGGAGAAGGCAGAGCCTCCTTTAGTCCAAACTTCGGTACTGAATCATTAAAGAGACAGTGAGTTCATCTATATGCCAGGCACTGTTCTAGCACTAGGGATCCAGGCACAACCAAGACGATGTCCCTGCCCTTAAGATAACTTTCATTTTCTCCTGGGAGGGGACAGACAATAAAGCCATACACAAATCAATAATGCAGTCTAATTTTAGATAATGAGAAGAGCTATGGACACCATAATATAGGGCCATGAGCTGGAGAGTGGCTTTCATCAGGGTGGTCATAGAAGGCTCTCCGAGGGAGAAATAGATGGTGAGAACAAAGCAGCTTGTGTGAAGATCCTGAGAACGGAATGGGCCCTGAACGTCTGAGTCATAGAGAGGGCGCCAGTGTTTGCTGGAGCTGAGTGATCCAGGTGGGGAACGGGAGGCAGTGAAGCCAGGGAAATAGATGGCGGCCAAGGCACGGAGGTCAGCAGCTCTCTCACAGCAGGACACCCGTACACAAGTGGTTACGGAGAAATTGCCCCTGGAAGCACATCTCGTACCAAGTATCAGAAGAATCATTATTACAAAACCAGAAAACTCTGTGTTCAAGGAAGGTGGAAAAGCCTCAGATGTAACTTAACTTCTGTAACCATCAGAGAACTCCAACTCTCTAAATGAAAATAATGTGGAGGATTCTCCCCCCGCATCATCTCCTCCTCTACATCAGAAGATCCGTATTAGAGGAGAATCCTGTGATGGCAATAAACACAGAAAGCCTTCAGGTTTAGTTTTGCACGTCCCAGTCCTCGGAGCCTTTACATAGGGGAGTAATCCTGGGAATGTGATGAGTGTGCGGCACAATGTTAGAAGCTAAATTCTGTGGTTTGAATATAGTCATGAGTGCTATTTTATAGATTCCTTTTATAGTTGCCATTTAAAAGAGGAGAAAGCAAACACAGTCATACAGGAGTAAAAAGGGCCTGGGGCAGATGAGCAAATGTCCCATGAATCTTTCTGGAATGTTCTTGCTGGACCGCGTTTTCTGTCTAAGAAAGCAGGACTTTGGAAGATGGGAAGGTCACGGCCACTGAACTGGGTCCATAAGAAGTAGTCTGCTGATACTCACTTATTTTTATCTGTCTGTCTGCCTATATCCCTCACCAACCCACCACGTATGGACCAGATCCAGCTACCACACATAGGATGCAGTCCGCATTAACAGGACTTTACCATTGCATTGTGCTCATTAGGATAATGTTGCTATTCCTGGAAATTCTTACCCAGGCAAATAACTTTATTGTTCATTACAAGGACTTCCAGAAAGACCCATCAACTCTTCAATAGAAAGTATTGACTGACAGTTTACCCCTCACCTCAAAACCTTTGTCTTGCTGCTTCTATCAATCTTAATCTCTTGCATTATGATCCTTATGCACTCCTAATCAAGCCACCTTAAACGAAAACTTAAAAATATCAGTAAGATCCAACCTTGCTCTTCTCCTTCTGAGACACTACCAAAGCCATGGTGGGGGAAGTGTGTCCCCCACCCCATACTGGGGAGCAACAAACTGAGCTCTCTCCTCTCAATGGGTTGTGTTGGTGGTATTTGCAGATGGCATTGACAGGCCAGGATATGAGGGAGGGGGGATTTACCAAGACAAATGAGACAAAGCCTAGGAGCTTTTATCCTGTGCTTGAGAGACTGAAACACAACAAAATTAACAGAATGAGAAGACAAGTCACAGACTGGGAGAAAATATTTGCAAAATTCATATCTAATAAAGGACTGATATCCAAAATATGCAAAGAATTCTTCAAACTCAACGATAAGAGAACAAACCATCCAATTAAAAAAAATGGACAAAAGATGTGAACAGACAGACATCTTACCAAAGAAGGCATACAAATAACAAATAAACACATGAAAAGAAAGGTCAAAATCGAAAACACTGACAACAGCAAATGCTGACGAGGATGTGGAGCAACAGGAACTCTCATTCATTGCTGGCAGAAATAGAAATGGTACAGCCACTGTGGAAGACATTTTGCCAGTTTCCTGCAAAATTAATCATATTCTTGCCAGGCACCATGCTGTGTGCCCAGTATAGACTCCGGCAGAATTCACCGAGTGAATGCAGTGAGCAACAGCAGGACCCAGTGCTTTCTGTAATTGAATGTTAACCATCTTCTCTCCTAACTTACTAAGCTTCCTTTTCTCTTGCATCTGGAATGATACAGAGGCATCTTTTCTGAATCCTCAATAGGAATATATGATCTGATAATTATATAAAATATTTGACGTTTTGGGTTGCCCCCTAAAATCTGGGTTGTATGGTCTCTCTTTGAAAGAGTCACAGGAATAAACATTTCTCTATACTATCTTTCAGAAACTGAGAAATTTCATTCTGAGCTCTTGTAAAAAAAGTAGGAAAAAAGTTCAAAAAAAAGGAAAAGAAAAGGTCTAGAATATGTTTCATTTATATAGTAAAAGGCTGTCTGACTATACAATGGCATGACTTTTCAAAGTGCATAATGACCCTCTTTATTAGTTTTAGCAACTTATTAGAGTATTTTGGAGGCAGAATTTCCTATGAATAGGTAGAAGACACATGTAGAAAAGAGTGCTCCTGAGGCACTCTTGCTGACAGCATAATAACAGCTCTGCCTGTGGCATTACAGAGCAGACGGCCACAGAGCACAAGGGACTTCAAAGTCACTTTGTATTCAGAGAAATTTACTGTAATTCCTCACAAAAAAGGACCTTTGAAAATTACATTTAACATATTGTATCCCTATAATCCTTCATGTTTTTGCCTTCCTATAATTTGTGCTGAAGTCATTATCCATTAAAGCAAATTTTAAAATACAAGATCAACGTTTATTCAACTTACGACAAAAGACAATCTAGATCAGCTCACCTTTGTCTCTCCCTCTCCCTCCCGCCTTTCCACCCCCTCCTGCCTTTCTTTCTAGCTTTTGCCCATCATTTGCTTCTTCTTTAGAACATCCTTCGTTTTTCAGAATACTTTAGCTCATGGTTGACAATATCATTCCTGTCATCCCTGTTTTCTTCAGCTCTGGTGTCAGTGCAGGGCTTTGCATTCGTACTACTAAAGATGGCTCATGGCTTTCAAACTTTGTTACACAGAGCCCCAAAGATCTTACGGGGGGCCCACTAGCCTGGGGCTCCTCACAGGGACACAGGGCTTGGGCCTCTCCTGAGCCTGGAACAGCTCTATTTTGATCTCTTTATAGTTGGGGGCTCCTTTGTTTGATTTAATTTGGAGAGAGGGCTCCTGATTTAAACAAAACAAAACAAAAGGATGAAAACTCACGATCTTGGTTAAACTGACAGACAGACACGAGGTCACATGTGTGTGTATCCTTTGCCACAAATCTCTTCCTGCCCCAATCCTTATCGTCAAATAGTACAATGAGATTCGGATATCATTGTAGATAAACTCCCTGCTGCCCCAAACTCTCTATGTGCTCTCTGAAACTCTGCAATCAAATACTTCAGATGACGTTGATCTCTAGCTACCTAAGTCCAGGAATGGAATAGATTTTTATTGATATATCAAGCAATACTCCTCATCTTATGCAGTCACTTACACTCACACAATCACACACTCTCATTTATGAACGTAAATGACTTCTTCCTCTAACAGAGATCTGGACTGAGAAAGTACATGGAACAGAATGAACTTTCTGTTGTCCCTTACTCATCACCATTTTTTTCCTGCCCTGGAGCAAGTGAATGTGTGTGTGTGTGTGCATGTGTAGGTGTCTTCTTGACTGAAATAGAAATCTTATGGAAAGTTAAAGGTCTAGAATGCACTGTGCCCAAATATTTTAGATTTGGTAGATAAGAAAGTTGATCAATTTCCCACAGAATTTCCCCCAAATTTAAATTTTAAAAGAATTAAACATGGAATTTCAAGTCCATGGGGTTGGGTAACAGTGGAGAGAGCTCAGGAGAGGCTGTGCTCTGGGAAGGTCTGTGACCTGACATGTCAAGATTCAAATTCGAATTCCAACCTTTCTGGTTTCTGATATCTAGGGAGATGTTTTCGCTCTACTTCTCAATTTCCTCCTCTACAAAATGAGGATAATGAAATATTACCTTTTTGGGATCTTGGGAGGGGAAAATGAGAGGGTGAATATGAAAATGATTGTCAATGGGGCATCTTATGGGGGCTGGGAATCACCATCATCACTATCTATTCCATGGTGTCTAGTCCAACATCAAGGACAACGGAAGTCCTCAAATAATGTTTGTTGAATAAGTAGTTTGTGTGTGTGTGTGTATAATACTAGCAAAAACAGTAACAAAAATGTGAGATGAGATTCAGTTGAGTTTTCCCATTCATTTTCCATTCCGATGTATTACAAAGGTATGGAGAATATATATACCGGTAATACGCTTGATCATGGTCTCCATCCTCCGTGGGACAAAACAGAGATGTTGTGTGCTAGGACCTATTTTAATGAGCCTACTCTTCAGTCCTACTTTTAAAAAACTAAGAGCTAATAGCAACAGCATGAAGAAGTGCTCATTGAAGTGTTGCCACAAATCTCAAGAGCATGCCATTTGTCTCGAGGGGAAAATAAAACCATAGAGTGTGTCTTCTTGCAGTTTATGGTCACAAAATCATCCCTCCTAGAAAAGGCAGGCTTTGGGTCCATCACTTGGTGACATCAGGTAAGTGCCAAAAATATCAAAGGCTGATACTTAATTCTTAATCCTTCTGAAACCTATCAGTTGGTCTTTATTGCCTCTAATGGCTACTCTCAAAGTTGTGGGGTTTCCTGATTCAAAGAAAATGAAGTGAGATCACCATAAGGAAGAGTGGTGTTCTCAATCAGCTGGCACTTTTAGGGGCAATGTCCTAAGCCACAGTCAAGAGGCCTCACACAGGCCTGACGACTGCAGGTTGATGAGCCTCTTGGAGGGCACACTATTTTGGAAAAGAGAGCTTTGTAAAAGTTTTATAGAAGAGCTTGACCATACTTTCATTTTCTGGAGATTTCTCCAACTACTGGCAACTATGTCAGAATAAACTGACTTATGAAGATGATTTTCTGTCATTATGGACTTCATGACTGACCTTTAACCCCTTTGATGCTGTCAGAGCCAAGACAAAGGATAAAACAGAACTGCAGGCTTTTGGAGAGGAGGCAGTCATTTCTAGAGGAATTGCCAACTTCAGCCTCACTCATCATCTCTGTTGATGTGTCTTTGTTAGACTCTGAATAGTCTTGATTTGGATGTCAATGGAGTCAAGAAGATTATCATTTTAAAAAGCCCTTCTTTTTGCTGGTGAAATTGCTTTAGATAATTAACAGTTTTCTTCAGGAGTTTTTTCTTCCCTGTTAAAAATAAGCCCCATAAGTCTCCTCTTGTGGCCATTTCCCATAGCCTGTCAGGAAGGGAATAAAGAAGTGGAAAGATCCACTTGAATTTCTTTCTGTCCTCCCCATGTCACCTCCACCGCCCATTCAGGGCATCCCTTTCTAAACATTTCAAGAGAGGGAAGGACCTACTATGGGCATTTGAGAATCTTGTGGAAAACTCTATTCCCAGAGGACACAGAGAGAAGCCACAGAACTGAAAGATCAGGCTCTTCGTTCCGATCTGCCATTAAGTGGCTATACAACTTTTGGTTGAAAAAAAGAGGAACTTGGCAGTATTGACCAATTACTATGTGTCAATTACTTTACCTGTATTTTCTTATTTGATCCTCGTAATTTTATACTTATTTTGCAGATAAAGAAACTAAGATTTAGAGTGAGTATACAAGCTATTCAAAGTTAACATCAGTAGTATGTAAAGAAAAAACTAGGAAGTCAATTTGGATTTCAGGATGAAAATGGATTGACAGCTTAATTTATGAAACTCCATCTCTCCCCCGAAAGGTAAGGGTCCAGAGGCTACATCCCTCCAGGGGCAGCTGTGGTTTCGGAGGAAGTCTCTATGGTCCAGCCTGGATGAAGAGCTTGGGATCTGGATATGGCCAGAAACCTCAAGGTGGATTGTGTCCCTCAGGGAACATTGGACAGTGTATGGAGACATTTTTGATTGTCACAAGTTGGGTGGACCTTAATGCCATCTAGGGCATAGAGGCCAGGAATGCTGGTAAACATCCTATAATGCACAGGACACACCTCCACACCAAAGAATTCTCTGGTCTAAAACGTCAATAGTGCCAAGGTTGAAGAACCCTGCTTAGTTGACCACACTTAATTTATGGAATTCCATGGCTTAATTAATGGACTTCAGTTGGTGGACGATTCAAGGAATCTAAAAAAGTGGGAATTTTCCTGGTAGTTTGGGTCTAGGGAAGATGAGGGCTTTTCTGCATTGTGAACAGACATCCCTCACCTACCTTGCTCCCAGTGCTTCCCACAGTATTCTGTTCAGCAGGATGTGGACTGGACTGGACTGACAGACTGGAGGCCAGTTGGCTTTGGTGCAGGAAACTACTTAGTCAGAATAAGGCTACTGAGATGAAAGCCTGGGAAGAATGGTGAGACAACTGGTTTGGAACATAAGATTCCAACTGGCCACCCACCATTTTGGAAGATCCAGCCTTGAGGTCTTGGGGTCAAGAGCTACATTCCACTCCATTTCTTGTTTCCCCAGAATGCTGAAAACACCTACCAGCTCAAGGACTGTTTTTCTGTTCACAGGATGGACTAAGTTCATTACCTCCTTAGGCTTTAGCATTTACTGTTTCCTCTATCTGGAATATTGTTTTCCGCAAGTGTTTGCACAGCTTGTTCCCTCACGACACGTAAGTTTCTGCTTAAAAGTCACCTTCACAGAAGATCCTTCCTGATCTTAAAATAGTCTTCGCCCTTTCATACCTTCTATTCCTTCAAATGGCATTTTATTGATATTTTCACAGCTCTTTCTGAGACTTGAAATTGTTATTAACTTGTTTACTTGTTTGTCTGCTTCTCTCACTAGAATTTAAGTTTCAAGAGAGCAAAGATTTTGCTTGTCTTGGTCCCTGCTTTATTCTGTATTGTGGTACCTTGATCAGTGTTGGATAATTTTTTTTCAAATGAAAGAATGAAAGTGTGTGTGTGACTGAGCACACGCCTGTAAGCCCACTGAATTGTGCAGTTCCAGGGCACACCGGACCTGGGTATGATGAGTAAAGTCTTGTGAGGTCATTTGTCACTTGAGCTCATGGAACTTCTGTAGGGATTTCCCACATAAGCATCCCAACTTCCCAAGTAATGCTCCTCTCAGAGTTGAGAGTAACGACAAAGTCGTGACGGCCACACGGAGCAAGCTCTCCTGAAGCCTGGACCCGGCAGTCTTGGTATAATCTGATGTGATCCCTGGACTAGGGAGCATTTTATTTGAAGTTTCACAAAAATTCTACTCAGACCATCTGTTTCAGGGACAATAAATAAACAGAAAATATAAATTTAAAAATAATTAGGAAGACAGCACATTGGGCAATCAGTTCCCCATTTAAGAGAGACAGAGTGATAGCAGTGTTATGCTCAAAGCATCTCAGTTATTCCTAATTGATCAAAATACCCGGATGTTTATAGCAAACGAGAGAGTGACTCAGAATGAAATGAAGTCAGTGAAATGCCAAAAGTTTTTACATCCAAAACAGAGACATGGCCCATATGTTCAGAAATACTTTTGTCCTTAGAAAATGTTTATGAAAAAAAATGGATAGGCAGTTCCTCAAAAAAGAGACTCAACTAATAGTAATATGATTCAGATAACAGAAGCATTTTTTCCATTAAGATCACTTTCCCTTTTATTTACTAATTACTCCACCACTGTGTTTGAGAAACCATTCAGATAGCAAATGCAAAAAGTTGTATTCATGGCGTGTTCATTTTACATACAAAAATTTCAAAAAGTTGAAAGATTTCCAGAAAATTTTTCACAGTATCATCCATATATTGTTTTTGGTAAATAAACATGATCAGCAGTAAAAAAAAAAGCCACTGTCTCATAATATACAATATACACACAAATATTTATAAACAACTGTAAATCTAAAATCTGTATTCCATATAATCCCATAAAATTATATTAGGATACATAATCATTTGATCATTTTTCAAAGTAAGAAAACATTTAAATAGTAGAAAATATGGTACGGCTAAGACAAAGGAAGGCAGGTGATTGGAGCTCGGTGTGGGTCTTGTGTGGCACAGGATAGGCCTGCTGATTGCCTCGGAGAGCAAGCACAGCAAACCTCAGTTAGAAAGGGAAGTTCAGATCCTGTCTTATGAAAACATTTCAATTAGGTGCTCTTATTAGAAGGGTGATCATACATTTTATCATCTATACTGGAGCACTTTTGAGAGTAAGAGAGGGAGTTGTGACTAATTATGATGGGACAACTGGTGTGCATTGGAACTGTGCTGGGCACCCCTATCAGTCATAGTACAGAGTTACTGTTGTATATGTTACTATTGCCTGGGAAGCTAAAGACACCGTGCTCCAACATGGCTCCCAAGGATCCCCACTTCCTGGTGAAATTCCTTCCTCTTGAGTGTAGGTTGGACCTAAAGACTCGCTTCTAACAAATAGAATACAGAAAAGTGATGGTTGTCACTTCTGAGATTGTTATAAAATGACTGACTTTCATCTTGCTTTCCATCTGTCACTTTCTCTTGGATTCCTTGCTCTGGGAAAGCAAGCTCCTGTGTTGTGAGCTGCCCTATGGAGAAGCCCATGAGGCAAGGAACTGATATCTCTGGCCAAAAGCCAGCAGGAACCCAAGATCTGCCAACAGCCCCCTGAATGAGCTTGAAAGCCATTCTCCCTCAGTTTAACTTCAAGATGACCACACCCCCAGCCAACGCCCAGAGACCCTGAGCCAGGGACCCTAAGCCAGGCCAGATTGCTGATCCACAGAAACTGTGAGATAATAAATATTTGCTTTTTAAAGTCCCTAAGTTTCAGGGTAATTTGTTACACAGCAGGAGATAACAGATACAGAGACCTTAAAATGTGGGATCCTAATTCATTTGTTTCCAGGAGTTATAGTTAAGATATTTAACAACTGGCATAGCACAGGCCGAAGCAATCAGGATGGATTGAGCTGGCTCACGTCAGGGGACAGAGCAGTGAATACCAGCCTTGCTATGGCCCTAGTTCTGTGGTCATCTTTCTCCCCAGGCGAAAGCCTCCTGTGTTTAGGGGAGGGAAGGAGGTGGATCTCAGCCCGGGACTACAAACTCAAACCTCTACAGGAACCAGGTATGTACATGAATGAATAAAGTGAGTCACATTTAAGAACATATTTGGCAACCGACACTTGGCCTCAGAGTAGGGAGGCAAACTGTGGAGTGCAGGCCCGTTCCAAGGAAGACCCCCTAGGGCTTAGTCTCCACAGACATTTTTGTTTGCCCACAGTGTTGGCTAGTGCAGTGGTTTGAATGTGAATAATGTGTCAACATTTGGACATTGGGAAGTGTCACATGGAAAACCTGGAGTTCTGGCTGCTCAGGAAAGGCTGAAAGGTGTCACAAGGGCCGCCCCCCATTTCTGCATGGCTGGAGTGGGCCTATGTCTCGGAGGCTCTGCCTGCCTGCAGTGTTGCCCTTGGGCTGGCTGCCCTGGTTTCTCCTTGCTCTCCGTCTTCCCCACCTTTCAGGCTCTTTGCTAGACACTGGTTCTGTGGTGTTTTTTCCCGAATTCCAACTGGGGGCCAGATCCACAGATGATACAATCTCAGGATTGGTATCAGTTAGTCGTTTGGGGTCAATGAACAGCCTTTTTTACTGGTAGCTCCAGCGGAGAACAGGCACATGTGGGTCCCACAGAGAGGTAGAGGCCAGGTGAGGCTTTAGTGACACTGCGAGTAAGTCCACCTTGACATGTTTGTCTTCCCATTTCACGTGAAGGAAAAGAGAAGTGGAGTTTTGCTTCTCTATAAACCTTCAATTTTCTGTTCTCTGCCCATTATCCCCTTGAATTTAACTGAATTTAGGCTTTTAGAAAACGTGGAAAAGAAGAAAAACAAAGCAAATCCCATCATTCATCGTCAGTGATGAATCCCATCGTTGGCTAACTGTGCCCTTCCAGGTGTTCTGAAATAAATTTTCTCTAGCCAAGACACATAGAAGTTGGCTCAATATTTGTGATAAAATGGCCTCAAAATTATTTGACGTTAACACAGGAAGATAATGAATAAGGAAGAAAAATAACGTAACTCGTTTCTTTCTCTCTTTTTCTCTCCCTCTTGTTTTCTCTTTTTCTTTCTCTTTTTTTCCTTCTTTCCTCCTCTTCTAATTCCTGAGACTGTGAAATTGTTGCATGGATGGTTATTTTTTTCCCCCCACGAGGTGCTCTTCAGAGTGTTTTAGACAGACACATCAGGGTTCTATTATAAGTGGCTGGCTTTTGACCATGTGGAAAGATTGAAATTGAATTTATTTTTGTATGCTTTATGCCTGATGTGTTTAAGGTGCAGAGGGCGCCCCGGGGCCTCAAGGTGAACGCATGAAATGACAACAATTAAATGAGATCCAACTGAAAAAGTAGAAGCTGAAAGAATACAAACCAGTGCTTGGGAAGGAGTCCAACTTGACTGGCCCGTCGGATCGAGGGCCATGGACTGGGGCTTAGTGGTATCACTGCCCAGAGAGGAAAGCTCCTGGTGTAGAAATCCTTCATTCTAGTATTCATAAATCGAACCATGCAAGATGCCTTACAGATGCTTTCCTTTAACTTCCTGACTATGCAGATGAGGAAGCAGCGTTAATGAGGTCACACTGGTGGCAGATTGGACCTAGAACTCAGACCATGATATTGTCAGCAACACTGTAGATTCTGGAGGTTGAATTCCAAATCCCTGCACCATCAATGATTAACTCTGTGACCCCGGGCAAGATATGGGCTAAGCTTCTGCTCCTGCTCTAGTGAAAAGGAGGATGCTTGTCCTTGCTCCTTTGGGTGGTGATCAAGACTGACAGGCTGGGCCAGAGTGAATCCTCACCAGTGTCATGATTCCTACTGCTTTAGAATTTGCCCAGGGAGATTTAAGACTTGGAGGCAGCTTTTCTAACTCTGCATCCAGTACTCTTTCTCTGGCATCAAGTTGACTGGAAGGATGGAAGGAAGTGATGACAGAATCTGAAAGAACACAGCCCCGGTCCTTAATTGGTGAGCTGTACCTGGGACACACGCAGTCCTCTCAATACGGTTCTCTCTAACAGGTACTATTCCAGCAGTGAGTGGGGAGCAACTGCAAGTAAGTTGCTTCCAAAGGCTCTGTCGGGGGGCCTTTGACTTTGGAGCTCTGGCCTCCTGCAGAGTTCTCAGGGCCTTCTGACAGTTCAGTCCCTGGAGGGATCTGGAGGACAAGAACGATCACTGGAGCAGTTGAGAGATCACTAAATCCAGAATCAGAATTGGTGCTAAGGAGGAAAATGAGATCCCTTGTGCAGGTGAGACCTGTGTCTGGAGCACGATGGCCAGGTCCTGCTCAGGGTCAGCTGAGGGCTCTTCCTGAGGGCGGGGCTCTCCCCCAAATCCATGCTCTTTCCATTTCAGCCCTTTGAAATGTTTGAAGGGGCCAAAGGCATGTGTTTTCGAGCCAGCCACTCCTGAGTTGTATCCCATGGCTGCCACCAACTGGCCAGGAGAACTGGGACAATTGTCTCACCTGTCTGAGCCTCCTCAATAAATTGGGGAAAGTAATTAGATCCAGCCATGGGGTTGTTGGGAATATGAAGGGAGATGATGCACAGTGTGTGGAGCACAGGGCCTGGCCCGCAGTAGGAGGGAGCCAGGCAGCACCTGGTCGCTTCCCAGGGTGGTTCATTCTCAAGAGGCCGGGCCAGCGGAAGGCGGGTGAGGGCCTTTCCTTCTCACCTTTGGACCAGAAAAGTCTTCTTCACTTCTTGTCCATCCCACTTGGGAAGGCCGTGAGCCCCATTCCCAGGGGCCTGAGCCCAGCCTGTGTGGCACTGCTGGCCATCCCCACAGCCCTGCAACCCCCATTCCCACCTCTGGTTTTCCCAGCGTGGCTTCATGACTTTGTTTGGCATAAAGGACTGAGAAAATTTCTGGTTTCTCTTTTATCACATTCTGCAAGAGGAGGAGGGACTGGGAGGTGGTGCCGGGAGCAGATGGGGAGAGAGTGCCTGGCAATCTGGCAATCTCTGTGACCCCCTCCATGCCTGACAAGCGGTGGGCAGTTGACAAACGTAAACAAAGGTGCCTGTGTCCCTGCTCTCAGCAGAACTGATACTGAGCCTGTGTAGGACATCAGGGTAGTTTACTGCAAGATACCTAAAGGTTTAAATGACCTGCACCAGGGTACAGCCCAGACGGGCGTGCAGCCCTGCACAGGCCATTCCCTCTCCTCCCCATCGAGGCCCCAGACGGGCGTGCAGCCCTGCACAGGCCATTCCCTCTCCTCCCCATCGAGGCCCCAGACGGGCCGGCACATTTGGTCACTCCACTCAACACCAGCGTGAGTCGGCAGTTCAGGTCTCTGTTGGCATTTACCTCCTCTCTCTTTCATACATGGCTGCTTTTTACTCCTTTAGAACTCACTGCTGGGAGATGCTAGAGGCCCCACGTTGGTTCCTGTGAACAGTGTGTTCACCCAGGCCATGGCCCCATTTCACAGATTTACTTGTCTGTCTCTCCCACTCACTGGGCTCCTTGAGAGCAGACAGGGCCCCTTTGGCAGTAGTACTCCGGGGCCAGCCAGCATGGTGCTTGGAACTCAGTGAATGATTGGAGAATAAATGAATATTCTTATGCCACCGATGTCCTTGCTTTTTGCATCTGTACCATCTACTTACCATTTAATTGTGTTGTCTTATATTGTATTAAAATTCTTCCTCCTGTTTTGGCTGGGCCGGCCAGCCAGATTATAAACTTGTGCTGGTTTCATGGTTGGTCTCAGTTTTACTGGTCAGTATTTGATTTACTACCTCTTATCTGTGTTTATAATGGTAATAACTGACACTTGTTTGTTGATATAAGCTTCTTTCAGACACAGGCCTGCATTTGAGCCTCAGAGCTACCCTCAAAGTAGACAGGACAAGCATTTTAGGTATTTTATGCATGCGAAAACCGAAGCTCAAAGAAGTTAAGAGAGGACTTGAATTCAAGTCTATGTTTGTTTGGGTAGGAAAAAAATAGAATTGTTCTAAAATACTTTTTGGAATTGCATCTGTCGCTTATTCAGAAAGTTCTGGCCTGCAGGAACTTGGCACCCTAATGAGTGGCTTGTTGCAGTAGTTCTAATTCGGAGTCTCCTCGGCTAGGAGCTTTCCGTCCCACAGCACCCCAGGCCATCATGTTCCTCTGGTAGGTAATTTGTTAGAACTGTCGTTAACCCTTTACTAGGATCAGCTCCTGACTGTACCATCCAGGTCTCCTTTCATCTCCTCTTTCCTTTCTCATCTAGGAGAAGAGCTCATGGTAGATGGCAGCAGCAATTTTAATGACTAATTGAAAAACCATGGGCTTTTAAAGCTCAGAAAGGCTTTCAAAGAGATTGATGATGGCCTGTGCATGTGGAGTTTACCTTCTGCAGCTCTGTGTGTGACTCCTTTCCTGAGGATCTAAAGCGGGCCAGTCAACCCTGTTGCCGTCTCTCTCTCTCCTCATTCTTTCACTTTGTCTCTCTGTCTCTGCATTAAAGGGCTGGATGTCCCTGCCCATTGGTGTGTGAGTTCAGCAAGTTTCCCTTCTCTTTTTAGTTGTAAACTTTGGAGACAATACGAAGGCTTGGGATATTTTGAGCTTGCTTATTTTTTTCTAGGTGGAACTATTTCCACATCGTGGGAAATAGACCTTCTTTCCTGAAGTGGTAAAGAGACCCTTTTAAACAATGAAGTGCTGTGGCGTGCACATGGATGGTGATGTCATCAGCACCTAATAAATCAAATCATAATACTTCACATTTTGTGCAGTGATTCTGCTCCCCCAGATCCGTGCAGCTACAGCGCCAGTCAGTGCTTCTGAAAGAAAGCCAGTCTGAATGTGGGTGGACATCAACTAAGAAGTGGGAATTTAGATCTTTCTTGGTAATTGTCACACTGTTATGGAAAACTCCCCAGAGTATCCTCAGTTCCCATACAGATGAGGTTAGTAGTTCTCAGACTTTGGAATTTCATGCAGCAGTAAAATTTCCAAAAACGTTAGAATACTGACATGTTTGTCAACTTTTGATTTTGCTGAGAAATTAACACTAGAAACATAAAAAAAATAAACAAGCCCAAACCAAAATCAGATCAACAAATAGCACCCCCCAGCCCATCGTCACTGCATCTTTCATAAAAGAAATGAAATTTCAACACCAAAATGTTTAAAAAGCTTAAATCCTTAATCTGTAAATAAACAAGTCCTTTAAATAGACTGCATTTTGCATTTTGAAACACTTGCTACATTTCTCTTATTTTATTGTGGGCTCATCTTACTTTTTAAAACCTCTGACAAAGGAGGGACCAAAATACATGATAGATTAAACATGCCTGGGTAAATATAGAAAAAAAGGCCTACCCACATCATAATATCGCTGTCTTTGGCTAGTGGAATCAAAGGGGTAATCTTTCTTTTTCTTTTGAATGTGTATTCTAAAATTTGTAAAAAGTACTTAGTATTATTAACAATAATAGAATTCCATAACTATGTTAGATTTTCTAACCAGAACTTTCAGGGGAACGGGCAGCCATAAAGGGTATGTCTTGGAATATTAATGCAAATGTCAGACATCATGTACCTCGAGTGTGTTTTTGCCCTTAGCAGCAGGCGGCGGTTGGTCCCCTGCCATGTGGTGACTGAGTGTCACTGTCTGGGTCTCTGCTTCTGCCTCTCCTGCTGCCATCACCCCCTGTTCCGGCTCCTCCTCCTGCCTCTTGTTCTCTGTTTCCCGAGGGCTTCCTCTTGACGTCTCGTGGCCCTTGCCGTCTCAGGCCTTTGTCTACATGGCTTTTCAACTTCTATGTCCTCTGCTTGCTGGCTTGCATCCTCCCATTCTATCTCCAGTTCAAATTCCTGGAAAAGGAAGACTCTGATTGGGCCTGTTGTGTGTTGTGCCCCTCTGTGAACAGAGCTTCCATTCAGGACCCCACGGAGGCTGGTATCACCTGATTCATTGGCTGTCACTGGGAATGGTGCCCGGCCCTAGGCCAGCTCCCTGTGGCTTGGATCATACCCTGTACTAGGCGCTTCACATCGGTTATTGATATCATTGCTTTTAAAGACCTGTGAGGGAGGTGACAACGTTGAGCTTACCTGAGCCCTGTGCTCTGGGGAAGACAGCCATGGTTACAAAATCCCCTCACCCTTGGGTGTCTCCAGCAATGGCTAACCACAAAAGAACACTCTACTTTCTCACATTCTCAGCTAAGACCCACTTCCACCCTTCTTCATGTGACTTCCATAAGATTCACAATGACACTCTTGTTTACTCACCTTGATAACCAACCTTCCCACCCTCTCCGCTCTGCCAAGTTTCTCAGTGATGAACTTGCTTCTTGTTGCAATAGTCTGAATAAAATCCTCCCCTTAATTGTCTGGTGCATTTTGTCTTCCACAGAGGAATTATTTTCTCCATTTCTATTCATAAGTAAACTAAAACTTGCCGAAGCCACACAGACAAAAATTGCAGTGCTTGGTTTCCAGAGTAGCTGTATCCCTTTTACTCAGGACCTTTGTTGGCACATCAGCATTGTTGGGCTAGCTGAAGGCTTTCCCAGGAAATGGCTTGGAGGAGAACAGAGTGCTCTTGGCGGGGCAAGTCAACACTTCCTAGTGATGGAGGTCCTCATGTTTTATGAACTCTGAAGAACTTTGCATTTAGCCAATGTTCTTTTCGTCGGCATCTCTGTCTCAGAAGCAAACACTTGGGATTCTCCCAGAAGCATCAGTGCCGTTCACCATTCTTGGAACGAGCTTTTGAGTCTTGGCAAGAAGCTGGCAGTATTCAAATGTGAAAACAGGCAGCAGGCTTGTTATTGAAAGTGAGCGCTGAGGGGCTGCATGTTTGCCGCTGTCCAGAGGACTTACAGCTGTGATGCTTGCCTGAGTGCTCGCTTACCATGACCGGGGCCCAGTGGAAGACGCACTTGCCTTTTTTCTGGCTTCTGATTCTATAGCCCAGATTATTATGCATAGTTTACTTGTCAAGAGGACAATGCCCCTGGAACTTGTGTGTACTGGATAGAGCAAGTTGTGCACAGCCCATGTCCAGTGTGTTTCAAAGACGACAAATCCCGCTGGGCAGTGAGAGCTTCTGGCCCCCATGGCTTTGTGGCTGGGAGAGCAGGGAGCACGCTGGGAATGGGGCTCTCTTTGCTTCAAGTGTCAAGTCAGGGAAGATGTTTCTATATGGCACAAACTCTTACCCCAAAAGGTATTTTGTGATCCTGAGTTGAACTTAAATAAATTCATTATATACATACTTGGTACATTATGAAATTCTCCAAATTTGTTTCCATATACACTTTTTTCTTTATTTTCAAGGTCAAAGAATGCTGGTGTCTATAAAGAACCAATTAGGACCTTCATGAATTAAGTTTTGCTGATCTCGACTTCCAGCCTGAGGCCTGACCACCTTCCTGGAGGATTTATCACCATTACTTCCACAGAGAGAGGGGTGGGGACCAGCTCTGGGCAGGTGCTCAGCCTGTCCAGTGCTTGTCAGGAGGGGAGGGGCAGGGCACAGGGAGGGCCAGTAGCCAGCACTGCTTCACACAACTCTAGGCACTAGCAGGCACTTTCTTCCTGGTTTTTAAAAAAATACATATGCACACCTTAGCACAGATGATAAGTCTAGAAAATTTTTATTTTCTTTCATCTCTGAAGTGCTTGAAATTATGATTTCCATTTCAAGGCCAACAGGCTTCTTATTTTTATAAAACATAATGCTATAACAATGTGAAAGTATAATACACTATTTTAAGTCTGCTTGAACCATACACACAAGCAGAGAATAAGATGTTTCCAGATTTCGAGTGTATTAAAAACAAAATTAATTCCCTACTCTTGCTTTTCCAAGGCGTCTGGCTTAACGTTAAAAGCTAGCTCCATTCATAATCTGCGTTTAGGAAAAACAAAAATCATAAGCCACATCCTTCATTTCAAACATAATGAGACTTTAAAAAAAATACAAAAAAATGTATTTACACCAATGAGTTCCTATTGAATGAGAAAATGGCTACCAATGGAGTTTAAACGACATGTTAAAAGATGTAGTAACAGAGAAAAGCCAAACATACCTCTGCCGACCCTGCAGCTACCTACTCTTTCTTCACAGCTACGTTTCCTCATAGAAACAGGACCTGGGGAATTTCACAACCTGGGATCAAGTCCCTGTTCTGCCACTTATAAAACGTGTGATGCAGGTTAAGTCACCTAGCTGTGTTAGTGTGTTCAGGCTGCTATGACAAATATCTCACAGATTGGGTGGCTTATAAACAAGAGAAATTTATTTCTCACAGTTCTGGAATCTGGAATTCCAAGATCAAGGTACCAGCAGATTTGGTGCCTGGTGAGGGCCCGATTCCTGGTTTGTAGACAGCTGTCTTTTCACCAAATCTTCACGTGGCTGAAGGGCCAAGGGAGCTTTCTGGAGTCTCCTTTACAAGGGTGCTAATCCCATTCATGAGGGTTCCACCTTCACCGCTCAATCACCTCCTAAAGGCCCCACCTCCAAATACCATCACTTTTGGGGTTAGGTTTCAACATACAAAATTTTAGGGGGGGGCACAAACATTCAGTCTACAGCACTAATCAGCCTGAGTTTTGAGTTCCTTTACTTTGAAATGGGGAAACCTACCATATAGACTTTTGTGGGTGGGGCAGAGGTGGTTGAGATTTTAAGGAGAAAGTGTATAGTGTGTATCCACGCCTGGAACAGCTTTGTATTTCCCGGGGTTTGTGCTACTTACAGTAGCAATCCATGCGGATGCTCTTAGTGTGGCCACAGTTCCATCTGGGTTTACTGCTTTCCTTTCTCATGGTGAGCACAGGACCTAGGCTTTCCGTACTGGCCATCCTGCCTTGTGCTCTCCCCTCCACACTGTCCACCATGTGGGCCATGATGATAGTTTTCCTTCCCAGGCACCGAGCCTGGCCTGCCTCATCTGGTGAGGCGGGAGGGAGAAATCTGTATTCTGAGCACGTCCTGGACCAGCTTTTTATTTCTAATTTTGGTGCTGGGTAACCAGGGTCCTGTGGTGGCATGTCATGAGAAAGCATTCCCTCTCTCAAAGGTAGTATTACTTTAATACACAGGAAAACACTGGAAGGCTAAAGTAAAATTTGACTTGCTGGTGGCATTATCATTTGTGCTCTGCTTTCCTGAGTTTGTGGTAAGCTCCTTGAGGCCAGAGTTGGTGTTCCCTGGGGCTGAGAGCAGCAGATTCTCACAGAACGCTTGGGATGGAGCCCAAGAAAGACAAACGCAGGGCTCCAGTGTCAGCTGACAAACATCTGGGTCAGTATAGAGACAGCCTAGGAGAGAAGGCGGTAAGCTGTTTTCTGAGAGTGTGAATAAGAGCCTCCAAATTAACTTCAACCATAAGAAAGCTGTTTACTGAGGTATCGGAGAACACCCAGAAGAGCTCCCCGGAGGCATGGCTGAAGGCAGATGCAGCTGTATGTTGTCAGAGAGAAGCCTGCATTTTGCACGTGGATCAGATCCCAGTGCATCAACACTGGTGTCTGGCCCTGGTGTTGACTGGGGTCAGAGAGATGCTGTGGATTTCTGAGGCTCTTCCAGAGGCCTTATTATGGACAGGAGATGAGCAATTGCTCTCCAAAAGAAGCCAAGTTGAACATTCTGTGCATAACTTGAGCACCTCCTAATGTGAGGGGACATCTCTGAGCGCCTGGGATCCTTCAATATATGATTCAACTGGAAACTCACAAGAAACAGTTAGACCTGGACCATCAAGTCATTTGTGGGGGGAGGGGGGGGGAGAAAAATACCTAAGATCCTTATAGCTACCTGCATGTTCTTTTACATTCCATAACTTTCTTAAGTCTTTAGTTACATTCACAAATAACTCTTTGCTACTATTTTCAATTAAAAATTAAATGTACAGTCTAAAAAAGCTTGTCGAAATGACCCCTAAGTTGGGTCTTCATACATCTGGCAGAATGACCTTTCTGCAGGTAAGGAAGATACCACATTTTACAGGAGGCGTAAGTGAAGCCCAGAGAGATCAAATCACTACAGTTCCAAGTAACAAATATTTACTGACCATCTGCTCCATGCCAAACACAGCCTCAAGTCATTTGCCTTTGAAATAATGGGATGTGCTTACTTGCTCTATATGCACAAGGGCAATATGTCAAAGTGGAAATGGAAATGTACAAATTCCGCTTAATCCTGCACTTGCACATACCCACGCATACACACATAAGACACACACACACACAAACGCAGAAAAAAGCCCTACAAAGACGTTGTTGAAGGATTCTGAATAATAGGTTGTGTCAGATTGAAAAAGTACCATTTCACGTCATATGGAGCAGCTACTTGTATGCCATCTACCCCTCAGAAAGGTCTCGGGTGCATTGCCAACACCACAACCTTGGGAGATGTAGTTAGGCATATATGAAGCAAAGCTTCCAGAACTAATTTTTGCTATTTGAAGTATTGCCAAAACGTTTTTTCTTCAGGTATTAATTCTGGCAATAATGCTGCTGTAAGGTCTTCGTTGCTGCCCTGTGACTAGGTTGCCACAAGTGTCTTTGAGAAAGGACAAGTCCTTCTAGCTTTAAAAAGCTCCTCTGTGAACCTCTCTTGATAGCTATCATGTCAGGAGGTATGCGGTTGCTGTGGAGTTTTATCTGAGATTGTCAGGCACACTCAGGATTTCCTTTTTAAATTTTTTTCTATCAAGGTGCCTGAAGTCAATCCCAGATGCTCCGGAGTGGCTTTTAAATTCAGTGTAATCTCTGCCAGGCACTCAGCAATGGATGCGAGTCACTCGGACATTTTCGAGACTGCAGATTTCCCAGAAGGAGAGCAAAAGAGAAAATGTTATCAATACTGTGACCTTGAAACTCGCTTCGCTTTCCTGCTCCAGATTTTACCATGTGCTGGCTTGAAATGCAAGGGAGAAAAGGCAGTGAAGTTAGGAAACTTGGATTTCCCCTTGGAAATCCACATTGAGCAACCCACATTTCCCAATGAGATTGTGTTGTGTGCCTCTGGTAGCTCCCTGGAGGACTGGACCGAGTTGTCAGGGAGGATCTGAGGGATTGTAATGTTCTTTTAAAAATATCTTAGGTTTTCATGGACTTTAAGCATAAAAATGAACCCCAGAGCCACGTGTCATGGGACATAAGCATAGGAAGTGGAAATTGCTTGGGGAAGCTGGCCTGCCCCGAAACACACCGAGGGAGAGGGGAAAGGTGGGAGATTTGGAAAAATGATGGAGCATCTTGGAGCTGAGGTAAAAAGGCACTTATAAGGGGCTTTAGGGGGAGGAAAATGTGAAAAACTAGGCTACATGAGACACACAGTTAATTTCAGTATAAGTAGTCAAAACCGTGCAGCCCACAGTTGGATCTCTTCCATCCATCAATACCAAATACTCACATCCGATTGGCATCCACTCTCCCTAATGAGTGTGCCTCCTGGTTCTTCTCCGTTTTTAAGCAGTTCACTAGCCCCGAGATACAGGAGGAGTGTGCACGGGGAAGGGGGAGGGTGTTGGTGGTGGGAGTGCTGAATCTGAATGAAAATGAAAAATTTCAAAAAAGTAAGTGGTAACTTGACATGGTTTGGAAAACAGAGAAAATACCAATGGACAAGATACTTTTTTGCTGAACAGCTATATTTGTTTATTCGACAAATACTTATTGACAACCTTGTCATTCCAGGGAACATGTTGGGCGCTGAGGATACAAAATAGGAGCAAAAATGGGCGCAGTACCTGCCCTTTCGGATTCATAACTTAGCAGGGAAGACAGTGATGAAATAGCCCCAAATATAAAACCACAACGGCGACAAGGGCTGAGGACTAAGCCTTCACTTTGAGATTTCTCAATGAAAAGTGTCTAAATGTACAAGCACAAATTTGCCCTTATTTTGCCCCTTTTTCATTTCTTTATTCGTTAATGACTATTGAGGGTCTGCTAGGAGCTAAGTGCCATTCTGGGCTCCAGGGATACCACAGATAAATAGCAAAGTCCCTGCTTTCACAACTCACAGAATGACTTGGAGACGCAGAAAAGAAAACTGGCAGAATACTTCATACGCAATCTTCCTAATCCCTGCTTTGATGCTGTAAGATGGTGTCATCATCCCTGTCTTACAGATGGTGAAGTCGAGGTCAGGAGGCATAAAGTCATTCACCCAAGATCACACTGTTAAAAAATGGAAACGTCAGAATGTGAACCCATACTTCTGTGGTTTCAGATGGAACCTTCCACTACACTGTGATTGATGTAGCAATCTAATGTGCAAGAGACACCACTTGTTCTTTCTACTTAATAAAAAGTAACTAATGTATTGTTTTCACAGTGCTTCTGTCTTGAGAATGAGGGTCAGGTTTTTTAATGTGATGGGCACCTGCTTAAAAGGAAGGAAACTGTGACCTCCTCATCCAGTCGATGCTCTATATTGATGGTGTCCCTTTTCTGCTTCCAACTGGTACTCTTTCTTTGCCCTTGGCTCCTCAAATAAGATGGCTTTCCACTGTTTCAGAATGAGGCCAGCCCTTACTGCTAGTCTTTCCAACGAACATAGGCCTAGAAGTATATTATCTATACTTATTGGCAGAATTAATTTAGAGGAATGCACTTTCCTTTAAGCCTTACGTATTAACTGAGTAGTAACTCAGGCATGATACTGGACAGAGATGGCGGAAATGGATCTAGCAGAAGCTGGCCTCAGCTGGGCACATAGACTATCCAGGCAGACAAGCAGTGGTGATGGAGCAAGGTAGACAGAAATCCATCAACTAGACTTCCTAGTTTTGTAGTGCATTAGGCTTATGAAGTTGCTTTTGCAAGTAATATGTACTTTTGTCATTTCTGCAACAGTAATGTGAAGTAGGTGAGGATAATAGATATTTTGATTTTAAGTATGAAGACACTGGGACAGGATGAGTAGGAACAGAGAGGGTAGGTGACTTTCACAACAATTACAGCCCAGGCGCTTGTCAGAACCCAAGCTTCTCATTGGTACTATTGTTTTTAGTCTTCGTTTTTGAAAGAAATCTTCCCCTCAATATAATATTAACAAACATTCATCACTGACAATTTTGAAAATGTCAAAGCATCAAGAAATAAAGTTAAAATCATGTAATTTCAATACCCAGAAATAGATAACACTTTGGTATAAATTCTTCTAGCCTTTTTTCTGTATGTAGACACACACAGGGAAACACATTTTCCAAACGGGGAATTAGACTGCACATCCTGTTTAATAAGTTGAAATTTTGACTTAAAATTAATTGTGAATTCCTTATGTGATCAAATATTTTCTGCAACATCATCTGTAATAGCCACACATTATTTTCGATGAATGCTATACTTGATTTAAACAATTCCTAATTGTTGGGCTGTTTGGTTGTTTTCATGAGCATAGTCTGTACATGGATATGTTGATTGAAAGTTGACTTTGGGTAAAAGGGAATTGTTATCTTTTTCTAAAATACTAAATTCTCATCCAAAATTACTAGATAAAATTCTAATGAGTTATTTGATTGGGGTATAACTCACATATAGTGAAATGCACACATCTTAAGTGTGCAGTTTGATGAGTCTGACAAATGCATTTGCCCCAGTCAAGTCATAGGTCATTTCCATTGTCACAGAAAGTTCCCACCTGCCTTTTCTAAGTCAATCCTCAAACTCTCCCCAGCTACAACTGCAGGTCTGACTTCTAACACCATAAGTTTTGACTGTTCTAGAGCTTCTAATATGTACTCTTAACATCTCAGTTTTTTCCTTCAACATCATGTTTTTGAGATTCATTCATATTGCAGGCATCTGTAGTTTAATCTCTTTTTTATTGCTGAGTAGTATTCTAGTAGATGAATATAGCACATTTTGTTTATCCATTCTCCTGTTGGTGAACATTTTGGTTGTTTTTAATTTGGGGCTGTAATAAATAGAGATGTTGTAAACGTCCTTATACAGGTTGTTTGTTTGCTTGTTTTTGTTTAGTTTTATTTTTTCAAAAGTATCTTTAATGGGTAAATGTATAGGAATAGAATGTTGGGTCACAGGTTAGGCATATGTTTAACTTTGTAAGATACTCCCCAATAGTTTTCCAAAGTAATTTACCATTTTATTTTATACTCCCACCAACGAAGTATGAGTCCTGGTTGTTCCAATTTATGAAAATATTGGTTGTCAGTCTTTTTAGTGTTAGCCATTCTAGAGGATATATAGTGGTATTTCGTTGTGGTTTTCCTGTGCATTTTTCCAATAACTAATTATGTTGCGTACTTTTTCAATGGAATATTGGTCAGTCACATGTCTTCCTTTGTGAAGTGTCTGATCAAGTTTTTAGTCCATTTTTAATTGAGGTATTCATCTTTTAATCAATTTATCATAGTTCTTTTTATATTTTAGATAAAAGTCCTTGTTAGATATACTTGTGAAAGTTTCCCCTAAGCCTGTACCCTGCTTAGTCATTTGCTTAACTGATGTTGTTGATAGCAGATGAAGCCTAAGTTTCTTTCCTTAATGGCTAGTGCTTTTTGTGTTCTAAGAGAGCTTCGCCAAAGTTGAAAACACATTTTCCTATATTTTCTTCTATAAGCTTTACTGCTTTAGCTTCTACATGTAAAAGTCTTATGGTCCATCTCAAATTAATTCTTGTGTGAGATGTGAGGCAGGGGCTCCATCTTTTTCACATAGATCTTTTTCACCAGCTGTTGCAGTGACTTTCCTTTCTCCACTGAATTACCTCAGCACCTTCGTTGAAAATTCATTCATTCTATGAATGTGAGTCTATTCCTGGCCTTTCTAGTGTATTCCTGAGATGCATCTGTTTATTCTTCTCTCGGAGCATAATGACTTGTTCTTTTGCTTTACAGTAAGTCTTGAAATCAGAGAAGCAATTCTTCGAGCTTATTTTTTTCCAACAATTCTGGTTATTTTAGTAGTTTTTTTGCCATGTAATATAGATTTAAATAAAAGAATTGTCAATTTCTGTAAAATAAAGTGATTGCTGGGATTTTGATACAGAGTGTATCAAATCTGCAGGTGAATTTGAGAAGACTTGGAATCTTCACAGTTTTAAGTGGATCTTTCAACCCACAAACATGGTCTATCTCTCCACTTATTTAGGCCTTTCTTTGTATATTTCTCTAAGATATGTTTTACAGCTTTCAGTGTGTAGGTCTTGCACCTATTTTATTAACTGTGTCCCTAGCATTTTATGCTTTTAATGTGATTTTAATTACTATTGTTTCAACTATATTTTCAAATCATTCATTGCAATATATAGAAATATCATTGATAGTTTATATATTGATTTTGTATCCTATGACATTACACTTATTCATCCTAGCAGTTTTTTGTTTTTATAGACTTTACAGGATTATCTGCATAACAGTCATGTTCCTTGTGAGTAAAGACAGTTTTATTATTATCTAATCTTTATATATTTTACTCCCTTTCTTGCTTTATGCACTGAGATCTCCAGAACAATAATGTATAGAAGAGATGAAAGAGACATTCTTGCCTTGTTCTCAGTCTTACAGGAATAGAGTTCAGTGTTTTACCACTAAGTATGATGTTAGCTGTTGGTTTTTTGTAGACGTCCTTTATCAGATTGAGGGAAATCCCTTCCATTCCTAGTTTACTGAGAATTGCTGTTGTTTTTAAGTCATGAATGGGTACTGAATTTTGTCAAGTGCTTTTTCTGCATCTATTGTGGTAATCTTATGGCTGTAGATTACATCATGTTCGCCATGCAAAGACGATCACCATCCATCACCACACACGTGCCTAATCACTCCTTTTGCCCTCCTCTCTCCTCACTTCCCCACTAGTAACCACCAGTCCAATCTCTGTTGCTATGTGTTTGCTTGTTGTTGCTTTTATCTTTTACTTAAAAGTGAGATCACACAGTATTTGACTTTCTCCTGCTGACTTATTTCACTTAGCATAATACCCTCAAGGTCCATCCATGTTGTCACAAATGGCTGGATTTCATCATTTCTTAGGGCTGAGTAGTATTCCATTGTGTATATATACCACATCTTCTTTATCCATTTGTCCCTTGATGGGCACCTAGGTTGCTTCCAAGTCTTGTCTATTGTGAATAATGCTGCAATGAACATAGGGGCACAAGTATCTTTATGCATCTGTGTTTTCAAGTTCTTTAGATAAATACCCAGCAGTGTAATAGGTGGATCATATGGTGGATCTATTCTTAATTTTCTGAAGAAACTCTATACTGTTCTCCATAGTGGCTGCACTAGTTTGCACTCCCACCAGCAGTGAGTGAGTTCTGTTTTCTCCACGTCCTCTCCAACACTTGTTGTTTCCTGTCTTGTTGACTATAGCCATTCTGACAGGAGTGAGGTGATACCTCACTGTAGTTTTGATTTACATTTCCCTGATAGTTAATGATGTCGAACATCTTTTCATGTACCTGTTGGCCCTCTGTATATCTTCTTTGAAAAAACCTCCGTTCAGATTCTTTGCCCATTTTTCAATTGGGTTGTTGTTTTTTTTGTTGTTGAGATGTATGTGTTCTTTGTATATTTTGGATATTAACCCCTTAACTGATACATAGTTTATAAATATCTTCTCCCAATTGTTAGGTTGTCTTTTCATTTTGTTGATGGTTTCCTTTGCTGTGCAGAAGATTTCTGGTTTGATGTAGTCCCATTTGTTTATTTTTTTAATTGTTTTCCTTGCCTGGTCAGACATGGTATTTGAAAAAATTCTGCTAAGACCGATGTCGAAGAGCATACTGCCTATATTTTCTTCCAGAAGTTTCATATCTTACATGCAAGTCTTTAATCCATTTTGAGTTGACGTTTGTGTATGGCATAAGATAATGGTCTACTTTCACTCTTTTGCATGTGGCTGTCCAGTTTTCCCAACACCATTTATTAAAGAGACTTTCTTTCTCCATTGTATGTTCTTGGCTCCCTTGTCAAAAATTAGCTGTCTGTAGACATGTGGGTTTATTTCTGGCCTCTCAGTTCTGTTCCATCGATCCATGTGTCTGTTTTTGTGCCAGCACCATGCTGTTCTCATTACTATAGCTTTGTAGTATATTTTAAAATCAGGGATTGTGATGCCTCCATCTTTGTTCTTTTTCCTCAGGATATCTTTGGCCATTTGGGCTCTTTTGTTGTTCCATATAAATGTTAGGATCCTTTCTTCTATTTCTGTTAAAAATGTTGTTGAAGCTTTGATAGGGATTCCCGTGAATCTGTATATTGCTTTATTAAGTTTTGTTAATTCTTCCAATCCAAAAGCATGGGGTATGTTTCCATTTCTTTGTGTCTTCTTCAATTTGCTTCGACAATGTTTCATAGTTTTCAGTGTACAGATCTTTTACTTCCTTGGTTAAGTTTATTCCTAGGTATTTTATTCTTTTTGTTGCAATTGTAAATGGGATTGTATTCTTAATTTCTCTTTCTGCTACTTTGTTGTTAGTGTATAAAAATGTATGTTGATTTTGTATGCTGGAACTTATCTGTATTCACTTACTATTTATAAAAGTTTTTTAGTGGATTCTTTAGGGTTTTCTATATAGAAAATCATGTTATCTGCAAATACTGACAGTTTCACTTCTTCCTTTCCAATTTGGATTCCTTTTCTTTCTTTTTCTTGCCTGATTGCTCTAAGACTTACAGTACTGTGTTAAATAAGAGTGGCAAAAGTGGGTATCCTTGTATAGTTCCTGCTCTTATATGGATAGTTTCTATTGCTGGGATTCACATCTCTGAGGAGGGAGCAATGCCCAGCTGGTGCATGTACCTCTGAAGGGGCTCAACGAGGCTGGCTGTAGGAATGTACAAAAAACCAGAATAAGCTCCTGCTGCTGAGCTGAAGATCTGTGTCTGGGTCATGCTGACAGGACGCAGAGAATAAAAACATGAGTGGGGCCATTCACTGCTTGCCTATCACCTGCATTCTAGCCTCCTAGTCTCCCAGCACTGTGTCCCCTTGGGAGAGCCTGACATGGTGGGAGCAGCAGCTAGCAAAGGAGTAATGTGCCTTGCAGAATCTCAGCCCCAGTGTAGCAAAGCAGGGTCTAGAGAGGTGGGTTAGAAGCTGAAAGACAATTGCTTAATAATGAGCATAATCAACCTACAACTCAGTCTCTGTGCAGTAGCCATAGTGATCTAATATACATGATGTTTTCCCCTTGCACTTTTCATAAAATAAAAGTCCTAAGTATGGCCCATTAGCTCTCTAGGATCTGGCCCTTGTTCATCTTTACAGTCTCAAGTCTGTTCACTCTTTTCCTCATTCATTGCAAGCTAGCTTTTTTCTACCCTGAAACTTTCACACATACTCTTCCTCAGCCTGGAAGTCTCCTCCTTCTATTCTTTACCTGGCTAACTCCTACTTACCCCTCAGTTTTTAACTCAAATACTATTTCTTCAAAGACGTCTTTCCTCACACCAAAAGTAAATCAGGCCTCCTCTTGCCAATCTATACAAGTTTTCTTTTTAACCATGTATCTCAGCTTATAGCTATATTTTTGTTTCTTTGTTTTACCTCTCATTCTCTTGCTAGACTTTGAGCTAGCTCCATAATGCACGGCCCATTGCTGTTCTGCCCACCCTGGTAAGCCTAGTGTCCTGCATAGTGCTGACACATGGTTGGTGGTGAAATCATTGATTCATGAGTCAATTATTATCCTGGTTACTACCTATCCCCAGCAAAATAAATGCTTAAAAACATTTTTAAGATGAATAGGAAGGATTAAATGAATTAATGACTGGACAATGGATAGGAGCATGGGAACTGACTGAAACAGACTTCGCATTTTACTCCCTTTGGCCTACCTCAGCTCTCTTCTTAGAAATGTCCTGCAGCCTATCTGGTGGTATCCGTGAAGGTTCTTCTAGTTTTCTGGGAGGCACGGCTATTACTGTTGTTGTTTTTAGCATCTCTGTTTGACCTGATGACCCTCACAGCAGCAGAATGTAATTTAGACAGATTAGGACATTAGCTTCTTTTCAGGAACCCACAGAAGCCTTGGAATGGACAGTCCAGGAATATACATATGTCCACATTACCCAATCTCTGGAAATGTCTATTTTTAAGAAACATGAGCTTGTTTTCTCTAAGGATAATTTCCACCTTCTTACTAGAGAGTTGGGTTTATATAGGTTGCCATCTCCTTTACTGAGACATCTTGAGGGAAAGGTAGATGAAGGATCTGTTTTCAGTGCAGTAGGAGTTTTCAGGCAGGAAACATGCTTAAATGTATGGGTTCTGAACAAAATTTGATTATTAGTTTGATCCAAATTTCACTTTTCAGAAAAAGGAAAGATTTTAAGGATAGGTTAACGAAATTTATCAGGCAAGTCCAAAGTGGACTTAAGCAAACACAAAATGTATCAAACATATGATCCAAGCTTTATAATTAACTCATCAGGTCAGCAAAATTGCTAAGTGCCTACTACGAGACACACACTGTCCTAAGGGCTGGAAGGCCACCAAGACCAATTAGATCAGTAAGCTACTCTCACCTCGGTGGAGAAACAAATTCACAAAGCTAAAGTCAAAAAGAGGTGGGCTCCATAGGTGACGGGACACAAAAGAGGGAGGGTGCAGGCCTGGAAAGGAGGACACTGGTGGTGACCGGCTTGCCTTTCTCCTTGGAGAAACCAGGAAGATATTTTCCTTCAAGCAAATAGCAGGTTCAACATGGACATGGGAAAGCACACAGACTGCTATTTTCTTTTTCCCTCTAGTGATTCTGCAAGCAGTTCAAAAAGGAGACTGTTCAGCTGGAGGGGTGTGTGACTCGGTGTGGCCTAACTGGTGTCATTTCCAGAGTGGTGGGCAACGTCTCTCCTTTCCTCCTCAAAGCAAGAACACCTCCAGAGCCGTGGAGCTGAGGGCTGAATTTCCTTAATTTCCTGCTCTTTAGATGAGAGCTTGGCCCACTGTTTCCATGACAATGCCTTGTTGGAGAGAAGCTTGGTCAAATCTTACCTACTAGGCACAACTTCCTATGAATGGGTTTTTCTTGTCACTTCTTGGGAATAAAATTTGGATCCACAGAAAAGATGAGAACCCTAGAATCCTGGTTTGTGGTGTGTTTCTGTGAAGACAGAGATAGAGGTGGGGAAAAGCAAGAGTAAGGAGAGGTGTGGGTGGGGGGAGGTGGAGGGAGATAGGATTGGAAGGAAGTGGAGGTGGGGGAAGGTTTGGGGCACAAAGGAATGGAGGGAGGTGAAGGAGGGGTGGGGGAAGGTGGGAGAGACAGGAGCGGAGGGAGGTGGAGGTGGGGTGGGGGAAGTGGGGGGACTTTTGAGAGAACTTGGTGAAGGAGCTGGTTAGGGAGGGATGCTTAAGTGGTAGGAAAGGAGCCTGGGGGCACTGAATACCTGCTTCTTCATTTTTCTGGGTGGTCTGTTCACAGAGTATGACATTATTGTTCTTTAAGTGGAGGTTAAAATTTCTTACATAGCACTCCCCCACAACACAAACCCATTCACTTAATCATCTGAAGGATACGGACATGTTAGTTTAAATCAAGTTTTAAAGTGCTTAAGATTCTGGAAGTAAATATGCCAACCAGTGCTAACAGTATTGGTTGACAGGAATATGGATGATTGACCCTCTTTCTCATCAGTATCCCTGACATTTTCTGTAAGGAGCATGCATTACTTTTAATAAAACCTCAACATACTTGATGGGACCTTAGAAGTCTTCTCATGCAGCATTTTCATTTTTCTTTTCGAATGAAAAGACTCTCCTGTGGTGACTCTCCCATGTTCCACTGATCAGTATGTCCACCATCGTCCACTCACGCCTTCAAGGTCCCCTCACTGTCCACTGTCCATTGACTCCTTCAACTGCCCCACTCCAGGCCCGAGCTAGGCTGGAGGAGACCCAGGGTCGTGAGAGGCAGTGCCTGCTGCGAACCCCCGCACCCACTCCGGAGCTGTCCAGTAGAGGTCCGCACACCTAATCCATGAAGTGCAACTCGCTGTGGAAACTTCTAGAGCAGAGCTTCGTGTGAAGGGCCATGGGAAGCTGGTGGAGGGAAGAGAGCTGTGCCCTGGGCAGGAGGAACACGAGGACTGTCTCCTTTCCGTGCTTGCTTGTGCCTCCGGCACTGTCTGGAGACCCGGTCCTCCGCGGGACCTCTTCTCCTCCTGTTTGCTCCTGACCCCATTCCTTTCCATGAGCAGAGAGGAAGCGACCAATAGAGCTGGAAAGAGCATCCAGCAATGACAGACAGACAGGCGAGGAGCTCAGACGATGGAGGGGCCAGGACAGGCAGAGACTGTTTGTTTGATCTTCCTTTTACAGCTTCCCCCAGGAGCCCACCAAGTCAGTACCTGTGAAATGGTTAATAATAAAAAAAGGCACCTTACTAAAGCAGTTCTGTAAGCCAAGGCATGGAGGCGGCTGCGTTTCTAGCGTCAGAAGGGCCCCCATTCTCTTGGATTGTATATTCTCTGCTCTGCTCATGAAGCCATCGCTCCGGAGATGAGGGCCTCCGAACTTGCGGCGGGCCCCTGCCCCGAGAGTGCGCCCCCCGCGGCCCGGCCCTGCCCCAGCGTTGCCCCCGCGGCCCGGCCCTGCCCCGAGAGTGCGCCCCCCGCGGCCCGGCCCTGCCCCAGCGTTGCCCCCGCGGCCCTGCCCCGAGAGTGCGCCCCCCGCGGCCCGGCCCTGCCCCAGCGTTGCCCCCGCGGCCCGGCCCTGCCCCAGCGTTGCCCCCGCAGCCGGAGCACACCGTGGCGGCCGGCCCTGAGCACAGCGTGCCGCCCCGGGAGGGCCGCGCCGCAGGGCCCGCCTTCCGCCCCCTCGGCCCCGAGCAGCGCCTGCAGTCTCCGAGGCCGCCGCCTGCCCAGGGCGCGGCTGACCCTCAAGCCCAGCGCGGTGTCCGCGGCCCACGGGAGCGGAGGGCGCCCTCGGCACGGGGCACGCGCGGGCCTGCGCTTCGGGCCGACACCGCGTGAGCGCCTCGGGTCCGCCCCGCGCGGCCGTCCGGGCTTCTGCTCGCCAGGCCCGTGTGCCGTCCGACAGGGCGCCACGCGGACAGCCGGCCGGCGCCTCTGCCGCTTCCCGTGTGCCCTGAGGCGCCCACGGCCAGGCCTCAGGCCCCGAGCCCGCGCGGGCCCCGCCCCGGGCACACTGCGCCCTTCACGGTGGTGTGCGCCCAGAAGTTCCTCGGGAGCGTCTTCGTGCATTTTCCTGTTGTTACTACGTTTGAAAGCCCTTCTAAAATGCTCAAGATACCTGGGCTTGAGAGTCAGGGCGGGCGGGCGACGAGCCGGGAGGCCGCGTGTGGCGTGACGCGGTGGGGCGCCCGCCCCGGGAGCGCGGGCTCTGGGACTGGGGTCGCCTCCTCGGCGCCGCCTCCCCGCCGCCCCCGCCGGGCCGCCCGCCGGGGAAGCCGATCCCAGCCACTCAGCGCAGGCTCAGCTCCAGCCGGAGGCGGGGGCGGCAGCCCGGGCTCCCGCGGGCTCGGAGCGTCTCCTCGTGCGCCGGCAGCCCGGCCTCTCGGGTAGTTCCTCCCCGGTGGAGGCTGACGGTGGGCGCGGGGCACGGGAGCTGCTCCGCGGGGCTTCCAGGTCGTGCTTCCGTCCGCGTCTCCGGTCCCTGGAACAGCGCCTGGCGCAGAGCAATGATAGTGGTGACGGCGGTCGTCGCGCCACTAGGAAGGAAACAGGGCCCGGTCCGCCGCCGCGGCGTCTGTGAGGCGGGGTGCGCCGCCGGGCGTGCACGTGCCCGCCGAGTCCCCGCCGAGTCCCCACCGAGGGGCCTCGGTCAGACGGTCAGACGCGGGCCGGCAGGATCTCCCGGCGGCCCGGCTGAGTCGGAACGAGAACCTGTCCCGGGAGCGGCCCTCCCCGCGGCGGCGGGCGGCCTCTTCTGCCCCTCGGTTCTGCCGAGGCCGCCTCGCACAGCCGCTGTGAGTGACACCAGGAGCTGATGAACTCGAAGCAGACAGCACCAAACGTGCCAGCAATCTAAGTCTAGCCAGGCCAGGGCCAGCGATTTAGGGAAAAGATGGATGTGCTAAGAGTGATCTGGGTCACTGCCCACGACTCTGGGGAAGCTCGAGGAGCATCACGGCCCACGGGCGGGGTGGCTCGCGAGGGTTTCTCTCTCTTAGGAGGCGCTAACCCTTCCCAGGTCCTTCCTTTCCGCATGAGTCGGGCACGTATGTACACCTACCTGGAGGCATGAATGCCGAATGCCCACTGCAAACCTCATTCACGGATGCAGTTTCCTGAAGTGTTCAAGCCCGCTCTGTCCTTCTTTCCTCTTCTACTTTATTTCTTGAATTCCTTGGCGGTCATCCTTCCTTGTGGTTCCTTGGCTATGCCCTCATCTTGCCCTCTTCCCTGAGCTTGCTCTCCCTCCAAGGCTGCGAGCCCAGCCAGACCCTGCCTAGAGTCTGCTTGTCCATGGGCTGCGTTAGGGATCCCATCGCCCACACTGTACACCACCTCAGGACATGTAAGTGGCTAGTACTGTGTGCTGCTCCTGTCAACATAATGGATTTTAGGTTTTGTGTTCTGAGGGTCTGTCTGAAATAGACTATAACTAACTCGTTTCAAGTCATCTAGCTTCCTTCTTAAAGGAGGAAATATAATATTGACTATGAGGGCGGTAGTTTTGCAAAATCAATATGGGATTGGTTCAATACCATGCACCACGTAATGGGGTTTCGGTCGATGATCAACCACGTATATGATGGTGGTCTCATAAGACTAGTACCACAGAGTCCAGGAGTGCAGTAGGCTGTACCATCTAGGTTCGTGTAAGTGCACTCTGTGATGTTCTCACAATGACGGAATCGCCTAACGATGCATTTCTCAGAACATATTCCTGTTGTTGAGCAACGCATGACTGTAGTTGAATGGTGATACTAATGGGATGCTTCTGGAATGTGCCAGTCTATGGTATTCCATTGTGTAGTTTGAACACGAAGAGCATTTTTCTACTTTAAAAATATACAAAATATTAAAAAGCAACAATAACATTCCAGATATCTTTGCTCTCTCCACATCGCATCAGGTATAGAGAAAGGTATTCTCATTTGGGTTGAGATACATTTGATGTTATTAACCAACGAGCTCTGTTATGGATCTGCCTGGTCTCCTGCCTTTAGCCCCCAGAAGTGGCAACTGAGTGTACTTAACCCCAGTTCACTAGAGCAGGGTCACAGTCTGTGTTGGGAGCAACCCTAGCCCAAAGCAGATTCAGTTGTGTAAGACATCAATCTTTTGAGCACTTTCACAATTACCATCATCACCGCATCATCTTAGAGCTTGAAAAGACCTGAGAAACCAGCATAGATTCTACTCCAACATATTTGACATTTTCTTTTTAGTCTGCAGTACAATGGGGGGACATGGGAGCTGGTGTTAATGGGGGGTTGTGGACAGTCGGGAGTCACTCCAGAGACAGTGTGCCAGGGCCTGCTCCTGGGCTCACAATGGACGCATCTGCCATGGGGCCCACACTGGAGCGTCATCCAGCACGGCTGCTGGCACTCCTGGAGGTGAAGATAAGGCTGGGCTCATAGGGCAAATATGGCAGCAACTAGCCGTGTGTGATTATTGAGCACTAAAAATGTGGCTGGTCCAAATTGAGATGTGTTATAAAATGTAAAATACACACGGAATTTCCAAGAATTGATATGAAAAAAGAATGTAATAATATTCAAAATAGCTTACACCTTGAAATGATAATACTTTGGATCTGTTGGGTTAAATGAAATATACTGTTAGAATTAATTTATCACTTTCTTTTTACTTTCTGAATGTGGCTATTAGAAAATGCTAAGTTATGCATGTGGCTTGCATTTGTATCTCATGTTGTATTTCTAACTGACAGCCTTGATGTGGAACCTAAGTAGGTGGCCCTGAGTGGCATCCAGAGGCCCCTTTTGTGCAGGAGGCAGAGGCAGTAGCAGCTGGGAGAGCGACCTGGGCTGGGGATCAGAAGTTCTCCATATAACCAGGCTTTTCCTCCAAACAGCCTGGCTTATTCATCAGCTTCTTTTGGCTTTGGTTTCTGTCTGTCAAATGAGAGGTTTAGTTTAGAACTGGTTTCTCTGTTTTCTCCAGCCCCAAAGGAATACTGACATGATGGCTTGGGTTATTATTCCCAAGTACCTCTACCACAGGGGACCAAACTCTGCACTGGGGATCTGAGGCCTTTGGTTCTGGTTCCTACTCCACCACTGACTGCTGTCCAGCTTGGGAAGATCACTAGTGTGGCAGCATCTGTTCACCTCCAGTTCTGGCATTTTGTTATTCGAGACAGTGAAGGAAGCTATGTGCCATGAATTGGGTGAACTGGGGATCAAATGGGAGATAGCTTCTGTCAGAACAGCATGACCAGAGTCTGGCAAATAGTTCATCTTGACTCTGTTTTGAGTGGACTTTTCAGTTTGACTGGAAAAAGCTAGTAGATGTGTTCTGCTGTGTGACACCCAGCAGGACCCTGTGGGGTCTTCTAGAACCATGAAGGCTCTCTGGAGACAGTCCTCCATTCTACACTCAGTCTCTATGCCTGGTTGTTGGCTGGCGTAGAACAAAGTTGGGACCCCTTAACTGTGAGTGAGAGGTTCAAAACCCCACCTGGGCAAGCACCACGAGGTCCGTGAGAAAGGGGGAAGTGACAGGGTGTCATTGCTCAGCCAGGCTCCTGGGATGGGAATGAGGAAGACACATAGCATCATCCTTCCTTGGAGCGACAGCCAACTTGTTTGACCTTGCACTGGGACTGTTTCTAGCGACAGAGCCTGATATGGTGTTGGCCATAAAAGGAAAACTAGAACAGAAAAACAAAAAGAAGAAGAAGGTATCAGAAAACTAAAGGAAGCCAAACTCTTTAAAATATGATCAGGGAGGAAATATCAAGTGAAAAGTTGTGTCATTTGAAGATGGAATGCATGACCTGCTAATTGAAAGCTGCATACTAGGAACATTTGATATCAATACAATTTACTTAACGAAATTACTGTTATTAGTGAGTAACAATGACAAAGAATTATCTAACATCCACACATTTAATTTTGGTGATTATTATTTACGCATGATTTATTACCCCAGTGCAAAGCACAGCTGGAAGGATCACAGAGATGACTCATGATCTCCTAAGGCCAAATTTTTGTTTTGTTTTGTTTTGCCAAAATGATGGTTTTATCGAATCCTGGGATGACAGTCTGCTCCTGATATGTCACTAGTGCCAAACACGTTGGAGGAAATGCAGGGGCATTGAATTATAACTTTGTTTCTAATGAGAGGTTCAACCCTCTCTTTGTTCTTAAACAAGAAGCTCTAACTAGAGATCTTGAGAAGGATACAAGTCTAATACTTTCCTTAAGACATTGGTTGCAGACTACAAAGAGGACACAGTAACACCATGTTACATTCAAATCGTTTGAAATGATTTAATTATGTTATTTCTATCATCTCTAGGAAGCCTGCTTTGCCAGGCCCATCGAAAATGCACATAGCACATTCTTAAGCCTGCACAAAAAGAATTTGCATAATTGTTATATTCAGGGAGCAGTGGAGCAGAGAGGGTCACATTCTTGTCGCTGTATGTAATTCTGTACCAGGCAACGCTAGTCCCATTGCTGGAGGCCACTCCTTCCCCGTTTCTGGTGGAGCTGGACGGCAGTCGGCGATATACATGGCAACATACGTATTTAAGTAAGATTCTCTTTTATAGAAAACTTTCAGAAGGGGTAAGTCTAGCATATATCAGACAATAAACCAAAGCACTGGGAATTAGCAATGAAGATGGAATAGTTTGATTAAGACAAATTAAAAACAGTCACTGGTCTCTGAAAGGATCATGTTCTCTGATTTTCTAAGACTTTCATCGACTGTGAGTAACCACCTCAGATGTGCACTTTGGGTGTCAGGTGGAGACCCTAAACTGGTTGGAGGCCCCTTTGCACATCTGTCTGTTGGAGAAACCTCTGGCCAGGCCTCTCTGACTGACAATCTGACTTTAAACAGAAAGCCTCCTACTCATAACCACAATGAGAGCCATGGGCCATGAAGAGCCTTCCAATTTGCACAAGCTTTCTTATTAATCCATCGCCAAGGTTTTCGTTTATAAACGCGTAAATTCATGAGAGACCCCTCTCTCTGATTTGGCTTTTCTGGTTCCTGTTCCCTGAGTCTCTGGCGTTTAGCATAAATGCCACCTTTGCCTAGTTCTTAAACAAATGGATCATTTTTTTTTAGTCCAACGATTAAGGCAAAGACTCCGATCAACAGTGCTGGCAACAGGGGGCTGATGTGGACCAAGTGCCTTAGTGCCTCCTTCCCCAGAGCCCCATCTACCTGGCCTTCAAATCACCCCAAATAAACACCAATTGTAAGCAGGAAGAGTGTGCTTGCTATGCAAATGAAGATTCAAGATAATTCCTTCCATGCTCTCACCATCACCAACTTCGTCCCTCACTAAACTCCTCCTTTTTGGAAATCCAGAAGCTAGGAGTGCTTCAAAGAAAGGACCACCTTTCTACCTGCAAACTTCTATAAACTCTAAATCCCAGGGAAGCTCCAAACTAGAGCTGTCTTTGGGCTTCCTGTACTATTCATAACCTGGGCGACTCTCATTGGTTCTAATTTCCTAATTTTTCCCAGTAGACTTATTTAAAGAGATCTGGAAAATTTGAAAAATGAAACCTTTTAATCCAAAAGTTAAACTGCCTTGCCCTTTAGATGTCCCAATACGTCGTGTTAAATCTTTAGCTCAGTTTGTTTATTTCTGTTCTGACTAGATTTGAACATAAATTCATCCCAGTTTTTACTAGCAGTTTATCTTGAAGATAATTTCCTGGCTACAGTGCTGCAAGAGGAACCAGCAGACTTGAGGTTTAATCACAGTTCTATGATAGAGCATCTGCTGTACATGATGCAACGTTTTGGAACATATCTAGGCTGTCCTTCTTCTATGGATAAAATGAGAAGACATTATAGACGTGGTGCAAAGATAAATTAAATAATGTTCTTGAAAGAATTTTGAGCTCTTAAGATGAATGAGATTTAAAAATCTGCAGCAAACCCTTGTTATTGCCATTCCATTGACCCTAAATCTCTAGTAACCTGAACCTTTGCCCTTTGCTAATACAATTGTTGTTTATGGTGATATCTTTGAAATGCTACAAGGTTCCAAAATGCTTTCTGAATCCCCAAAGAGACTTTCAGAATGCATTTAGGAAAGTTTTACTATTAAGTGTATGTAATTGCATTCTAGACATTTGGACAAGCAAAGGGTAGCATTAGCTCTGTCAATCAAAATTCAATGACTAAAAACATAGTAGAAGAGTTTATTCTCTACAACAAAGAACCTCTTTCTCTCTCTGTCTTTGTCTCTGTCTCTCATATGCACACAGTCTCACATACGTAGAGAGAAACACAAAAATGCAATACAGCAGACTAGAACTCAATATAACCCTTGCTTCCTTTTTCTCCGTCCTTATCCTAACAGACTAATTTTCCCTGTTAATTTTAAGATAGACCTTATTTAACAAAATCTTATTATACAGGACACTAAAGACCTAATTAACACAAATTGTGTATAAGTATATATTAGATATATGCAATAGATATAAAAATTATATGAGAAAATGGAATTTCTATCATTCGAAAAATAGAATCCCATGTCTTGCCTTTTCAGCTCCAGCACCTCAGGCGGCTCTGCTGAGCGTGTGTGTGAGGCATATGTCACATGCTCCACGAATTGCATATTATGGGTTATGACTCCTGAACAGGAAGTGGCTTTTAGCTTATGAATTTCTTTTAGGTAAATGTAGTTTTTCTTTGCTAAGAAAATAAATTTTGAAAAGAAGACTCTGAAGTGTTTTCTAATTTTAAAGCTTAATCTAATTTTTAAAATCCAAATTTATATTCTACAGAATATAAATACATTCTGTAAATATATAAACAGAAGATGGGTGGAAAAGAGAATGGGAAATCTTACTGGTCCTGGTAGCGTCTATCTCCAATTAGCACAGAGCACTTGACAAATATGATTAAATGGTGGTATCCACAGCCCTGCTGGCTTCCTGGCACTTGATAGTTCAAGGTACTTCAGGGCTTGTGTTGCTGGAAAACGAGACAGCTAGGGAGCATAATTCAGGCCTCCCAACATGTCCACGAATGGTTTACATCCATTGTTTCCTGTGGCAAGGTCTTCCCATGATCCATGGTATAGGATTGGGTGAAGGATTGGGTAGGGCTACCATGAGCCATACTGACCAGAGACTTCCATGCACTCTCCCTCTCTCTGATCTTGTCTCCCCATTGTCTGTGTGGATTTCTTTGCTAGCAACCACATTGCTGCTTTGAAAAGTCCACCCCGCCCCCCCACCCCCCGCCCCACTCCACACGGAAACACTCACTCACATTCCAGTTTTGTTATGACAAGCTGACTAGTCCAAGTTCAGCTCACAACCAGTCCTGTGCTGCCACCCGTGGGGTCTGCCCAGCCCTTCCTTCCCCGCCCCCCAGTGTCCTCATTTAGCTTACGCCCTTGTATTTTTGTGTACATTCTTGCGTCCTTCTCTGTTCAACAGGCTTTTTGGACCCTGAGGTATTTCTAACAAATTATTGCAATCTTCATATCCATCAATACGCTTAAGACAATGCTTTACACACAATAGGCACTTAATAAACTATGATTGTTTTTAAATAATTGCAACTATTTGTAAGGCTCCATGCCAGTGGTCTTATGAATTTAAGGGTGAGAATAATTATTTTGTGTGTGTGTCTGTGAGGAAGAATGGCCCTGAGCTAACAGCCGTTGCCAATCTTCCTCTTTTGCTTGAGGAGGATTGTGGCTGAGCTAACGTCTGTGGCAATCTTCCTCTATTTTATGTAGGATGCCTCCACAGCATGGCCTGATGAGCAGTGCTAGGTCTCCACCTTGGATCCAAACCCGTGAACCCTGGGCCTCCGAAGTGGAGTGCATGAACTTAATCAGTATGCCACCAGGCCAGCCCTGGGAATAATGATTTTTGATGTTTTCCAATATCTCAGATTCCTCCCCACTACTCCAACCTAGACCTTGCTGTACTCTCGCTCTACACACTGTGGTGGTGAGGGGACCTCCATTTGTTTCCTGATAACCCCTGCTGCTCCCCTCTGTCTCTAGCACTAGCCTTGTATCATCCTGCTCTCCACCAGGCACCTCTACTTGCATCGCCCAGAGGCCACATGTCCTCCATTCCTCAGCATGTGCCTCCTGAACTCCAGATCTTGCTAATGATTTTACCAAGCACCCAACAACTTGAGTTAGAAACCTTAGAGTTATTCTTTATTCTTTCCTGTTCGTATTGCCCCATACCAAGAATTGTGCTTTTTATCTCTTATATAACTTTTGAATCTATCCCTTCTTCTTTATTCTCAATTATTCTTCTAAATGCAGAATGGATTACCAACTTTCCTGTGTAACAATCCTTAAAATCTTGAGGATGAAGTCCAAATTTCTCAGGCAGCCATTCAAGGCCCATTGTCCTCGGGCTCCCATCCCTGCACCCACACGTGCCCTGTGTGCAGTCACGCTCATTTTCTCTCCTCTTTGAGCGTACCTCATGCTCTGGTGTCTCCATGTTTCACCATGTGGGATGCCACTGCCACTTAAGTCCACAGGCACAGTTCTGCTCGTACTTACAAGATCCAGCTCAAGTACTTCTGTATATCTTCCCTCACTCCATTTTGACTGTGTCACAATAGCTCTTTCCTTACACATGCAAGGTAACATGGGCTTGTTGTAACATAATTATCTGTTTATATGTTCATCTCTTCACTAGACTGAGAGTTCTTCTAGAGGAAAGACTGTGCTTTAAACATCCTTATATCTAAAGCATAGTTACTAGTTAAAAATAGAAACTCTATCAATATTCATTGAATAAATTTGGCGTATCAGATCTCTGCACCTAAAGATATTGGTAACATGTCCCTCACCCCATCACACCAGGGACAGGCTATGGCTCTACACCATACCTGTGGGTAAGACACACCCTTTTCTCCTTTTCTGCTTCTTACATCAGGTGACTTTTGCCAGAGGTATTTCCCTGCTCAGTCCTATCAGAAAGGAAGTAAGATGGCTCTTGAAGAGAGATACTGTTTTGATTTTTTAAAATTTAAACCAGAAAAAAAAAAACCCAAAATGGTTCACTCATTTCTCCCATGCCCCCACCCCCTGCCTCTGGCAATCACCAATCTGTTCTTTGCATCTATGAGTTTGGTTATTTGTGTATAGATTCCACATATAAGAGAGATCAGACAGTATTTTTCTTTCTTTGACTTATTTCACTGAGCATAATGCCCTCAGGGTCCATCCATATTGTTGCAAATGGCAAGATTTCCCTCTTTTTTACGGCTGAATAACATTCCATTGTATATATAGCATGATTTCTTTATCCATTTTTCTTTCAATGGACACTTAGGTGGTTTCCATGTCTTGGCTATTGTAAATCACACTGCCATGAACATGGGGGTGATATCTTTTCAAGTTCATGTTTTTGTTTTCTTTGGGTAAATACCCAGAAGTGGAATTGCTAGTTCATATGGTAGTTCTACTTTTAAGTCTTGGATCCTCCACTGCTTTCCATAGTGTCTCCACCAATTTACATCCCACTAACAGTGTACAAGGGTTCCCTTTTCTCTACTTCCCCACCAACACTTGTTACTTCTTATCTTTTTGATAATGGCCATTCTAACAGGTGTGAGGAGATATCTCATTGTGGTTTTGATTTGCATTTCCCTGATGATTAATGATGTAGAGCATCTTTTCATGTACCTGTTAGCCATCTGTATGTCTTCTTTGAAAAAAATGTCTATTTAGATCTTCTGCCCATTTTTTAATTGGATTGTTTATTTTTCTGCTATTGAGTTATATGAGTTTTCAAATAGATTTTGGACACTAACCCCTTATCAGATATATGATTTACAAATATTTTCTCCCATTCAGTGGGTTGACTTTTCATTTTGTTGATGGTTCCCTTTGCTGTGCAGAAGCTTTTTACTTTGATGTAGTCCCACTTGTTTATTTTTGCTTTTGGTGTCAGATTCAAAAAATCTGTTTTGACTGCTAGAAATGTGGATAAAGGGACTTTAGCAAAAGAGAAAATCATGTGTGAAAACATGCTAAGGTTAAGGAGAGAGAAAAGATAAAATATATCATGGGAAGGAATGAAAGATACAGCTGGAGAGGGAGGTTGTGGCTGCCTGTGGAAGACCATCCCTGGCCGTCTACGCGGGAGGAATTGACCCTGAAGGCAATAAGAAGCCATGGAACAATAACTCCATCACTGACGCTGAAAAGCAGTCTTTTAAAGTTTTGTAAGCTGATGTGTATTGTAAGCCCATTTTAGCTTCAGTTGGATAAGTCTACTTTATGGGGCTCTCTGAAATAAAGTGTTTTTTTTTTTTTTAAAGATTTTATCTTTTTCTCCCCAAAGCCCCCCGGTACATAGTTGTATATTCTTCGTTGTGGGTCCTTCTAGTTGTGGCATGTGGGACGCTGCCTCAGCGTGGTTTGATGAGCAGTGCCATGTCCGCGCCCAGGATTCGAACCAACGAAACACTGGGCTGCCTGCTGTGGAGCGCGCGAACTGAACCACTTGGCCATGGGGCCAGCCAAAATAAAGTTTTGACTACAGTTTTTTCAGAGACACAACGCTTGAAAAATCCTCAGGTTAACAAAACAAGTCCACTTTGTATATTTGTAGGCAAACATATCTAAAATAAATGATTAACTCAGGGCTATATTTTATTTAGCACCTAATTACAACATCTAACTTTCCAACTTCAAAATAAGCTCTACTGGGGAGGTGGACCACCCACTCAAACCCAGGTAGCCAGTCAGTCAGTTGGCTGTGGAGTTTCACCTTCTTATGCTCAGAACTCAGTGTTGTATTTAGCAGTGAAGAAAATAAGTAAGAAATTTTGTAATGGCACTTTCTGACCTTTGTCACTGGTGGGGAAGAGATTGTGGACTCTCTGAACCATGAGGGATAATGTCAATCATCTCTGTCAATTGTAAATCTCTACACCACTCATCGAGTGTATGGTGTGTGGGTGTGTGAGTATGTATGGGTCCATATGTGTGTGGGTGTTTGTGTGTACACATTCTGTCCTGTATAATCATTTTGAGATTTCTCAGGGCAGGTTATTTGTTAAGCATACAGCTCATAAAATAAGTGTTAAGGTTTAGGTAGTAAGTCAGCTTAGATATTACCAACTTAGATCTTGGTCTGCCATAGGAACGGAAAAATGAGTATGTCATGGTGGACTTACATCACGCAGGACCACATAATGTGCATCACATGTATGTGTCTTCCCCAAGGACGTTGTGTAGGGTGTAGCATGTACTGGCTCTGTGGAGAATTATTTCATTTGGTCAGGACAGTGTCAAATATATTTTACCTTACTGAGCAGAGGTCTCGCCTCCAGCTAAGTCCGAAGTGCTGAGAAACATCCTCCATGAAGCGGGACTCCTACCACTGGTGCACCCCTTTTCTCTTTGGAAGTGGTCTTCATTTCTGTGGGGTGAACTGTTTCATGAAGCTGGGGGCCTTCTGTAGCCACTAGTGAGGAAATGCTTCCTGTGCTGCTAAATGCCACGCAGTCATGGTACCTTCCGAAGAGAGAACTGGGATGCAGAGAGTGGTGTTTGTTCTTCCATTCTCTGCCAGACAGGGCTCCAATTTTTAATTCCATTTCTAGTCACGACCACCATGACAGCCAGATGGTATTATCCATTCCCGCTTTCCAGGTAAAGGAGTTGAGACGCAAGGTGGAGAAACTCCTCGTCATTTCACGTGCGTGCGCGCGCGCGTGTATGCTATGCGCGCGCGTGTGTTTTTGGGGGTAGTGCAAGAAGCAGGGCTTGAAGAAAGACGTTCTCGTTTCGCCTGAAGTCCGTGGAGAAGGTCCTTTCTTGGCCTGCGGACACTCAGCTTTCCTCCCTGCGGTGGGGGCGGGTCGGGGCAGAATCCGTCCTGGGCGGTTGGGTGCAGCTAGGAGCGCGCACCCCGCCTTGGACATCCCGTTTCTAATGCCTTTGGACCTGCTTGTTTCTGTAATGAAAAAAACATGCTTCTGCTCATGGATAATAACTTTTGACTTCCTGGACAGCTCTTTTGTTCTGTTTACTTTAGCATAAAGTATTCCACCCTTTAAAAAATATTACTCTCTCTTTTATCTGTTTTATAGTATTAAAAATACATCAATGTGTTTATTTAAAAATGGGAAATGTCGAAAACATTTTTATAGCATCTTTCTTTTAATCTTTGTTTAAAGGGCTGCGGGGCTGGGTTGAGGGGGAGGGGGTGGAATAGCTTCTAGGTTATGTTCAATTTTGCCCATTTCAGGAAGGGCTTGATTAAGGATTCCAAGCCTTTTGTGTTGGACGGATGTTCAGGATTAAAAAAAGGCATATCAAGTCTCTGTGATCATAGTAGTTTGCCGTATATGTTAATACAATATTAGAATCACTAGGATTGATTTTTTTGCTAAAGATATTTAAATTTTTAATGGCATTCAGCTCCTTGAATGATATAGTGTTCTAACACATGTTTCATTTTTGTCTTTTGCTGTTTGGAATGTAACTTGCAATGCTATATTACAGGACCCTGGGACGACTATGGAACTTTAAGGCTGTGGTGGAGTCAGAGGCATGCAGAACACACTCCAGAGGTGCTGAAAAGTGCTGAGGGAGTTAAATTCCCCCTTTCTGCTCCAAATGGTGAAAATACTTACATGTGTCCCACAATTTGGTGACATGGACGAGAAATGCCCTTTGCTGTTGGCAACCTCAGGCCGCTACTGACATGAGCATTAACCACACAAAAGGCTTTCAGTTGTTGACAATATAAACAGACAAATGCTGGAAAGAAAAAGATTCTGTCTTTAAAAATGTTGAGGTTTTTTTTTTTCATTTGGCAGTAATGAATCAAGCACTTCAAGGAGTACAATTTGTACAGAAATTAGTTACCCTTTATAGTGTTTTTGTGTGTGGGGGAAAGCGTTTATGGTAATCGTTCTAGCTCTCCAATACATAGTTTTATTTTCTCAACAAAGCTTATTAAATAAGGTGAACACCTGTGATACTATGCAGTGAATGTCAAAGTGACTAAAATGAAATGATAGGATATTATTAATTTATTAGAATTCTACATAGTGAGAGTCAGTCAGTCCACCAGGATTATAGAGATAGGCCTGCAAAACAGTCAAGTTAATATTATGGAAAGATCTAATTATCTGCTAGTAAAGTGACCTCATCAACGTTTTGTGCCATGAATTAGCACATTTCTAGAAAACTGAAAAAAAAAAAAGAAAGAAATAGAAATAATCCCGGGGTGCTTGTCCACCATGCTGACCACTCCCCTGGACTGAACCTTCTTCAACGGAGAGGACATTCCGTCTTTATTTCTACATCCCCGTCTCCTTGCACACTGTCAGGGCAGTAGGACAGATGATAAATGTTATTCAATAGATGTATTTGAATTTACTTTGTTTTCTTATTTGTATCATTTTCTCCTGTGCAGAAAACATCCTCCACTTGTCATCAGGGTGATTGAGGACAGTAGTCCAGTGTCATTTCCCCCCTTCAAACCCGTTTCTTCTGTAAAGCTCCCGGTGAAGTTCCTCTTACCTGTGATGTGTATTACACTGAGGATGATAGAGAAAGGGCTCTTGTGACTACCCGTCCAGATAGGTCTACTTTTGTGTTTAGACTTTCCATGTCTAAATTTGGTTTGTCTTCAAAACTGAGAGGTTGCAGTAGCTCTGACTTGCTTGGACCATAGCAAAGACATGACCTGTGCTTGCTAATGAGTTGTCCCCCAAGCCCTGTTGCATATAATGGGCTGTGCATCTCTGTAAACTATTCCCAAAGCAAGTCAGGAATCGTAATTGAGTCCAGAAATAAACTGAACTACTTTAGCACTCCCTGTTCCAGCTCTGTATCTCCGTGCTCACCCTCAGCCCCGCCTGTCCCCCTCTGGTTATTGCTGCTGAGGAGCTGGGCAAGTGGGGAAGGATGAAGGTACCTAGACCTCATTTCCTGTTTTTACGTCCTACAATGTGTATGGCTATGACGTTGTAGGGTATTATTGATATGCTGGGCAAGACAATACTTGCTTCAATTCTTCCCTAACCCCAGGTAGGTCATACTAACTGGAGGTTCCAAATCCCATCTACTTGCACTCCAGTTGGTTAAGACATATTTCAGCCTGCAGAATCCTACCAAAATTCACACTGTTGAGTAAGATCACCCAAGTCTTTTGAGTATGCACTAATTTGTGAATTGAAAAGTAAGTGAAAATAACCTCCCTTAGGATTCAAAACAAATACCTTCATACCAGCCAGTTGTCTGAACTGATATATTCCCTTACACTGTCAAACATTGTGGGATATTTTAAAACCAGTTTAAAAAGGTCTACATTTTAAGTCCACGGATTGCAGCATTGAATAACCTTACAAATGTGAAAATGTACAACAGTGGAACATCAAAGCCCATGTTGCTCATTTATCATTATAGGTTAGGCCGTCAGCACATGAATATGCTTCTCCTCTGATGCCCGTAGTAAATGATGGATGCCTAACTGCAATGGACGTGAGAACAGCCACCACTTAGCCAGAGGCAAGAGCTTAGTAGACTCAGATTTGGCAAACCCTGACTCTGGAACAGCCTGCTCAGATGCCGATAACTTAGACTCAGACTTGTGAGGAGAAAATTTTGCACCAATGAGCATAAAGGGTCCTTTAATGCTGTAGGTGTATTTGATGCTTATGAGTCCTACCTAATCTAGAGACCTCACTTGCTCCTTTACAAGGTAGTACAGCTTATCTGCTTCAAAGCCTGAGTAGTTAAAAAAACAAAAACAATTTGAATTTCTAGCTACCCTTCATTACCATACACTTTGCTGAGGTATATACAGTAATTTTATTTGCTTCTTCCTTAGGGACTGTTACATCCCTATGTCTAATTCCTTCTTCATTCTTTCAACTTGATAACATATCTCTAGAACAATTCTTATGAGCAAGATACAGATTCCCCAGATGTCTTTCTTCTTATTCCACTGCCCTAACTTTTGGCATTGGATCTATAATTCTAATTCTTATGAACACACACATGCCTACCTCTTTCTCTATGACTCTCTTTCCCACACAAATCATACATATGTGAAAAGATTGGAAGGAAATTGACCAAAATATTAAGAATAATATATTGAGTGGTGGTATTATGATAATTTTTATTTTTTCTTTGTTTTCCTGTTTTTAAAAAAAATTCTATAATAAACAAATCAATTTATTATTAGAAAATATCATTGAAATGGTTGTAGGGAATTAGAAATTCATGAATTATAAGACAATATACATATTTATATATTTTATGTTTGTAAGACAAATGTACACATGTATGTAAATACATTTTAGTCCCTATGAGAGAAGGACTAGATTGAGAGAAAAAGGTTTACTTCAAAGGACAGGTGTTCTAATTTAGTACTGTATTTTAATGACATTAAAGTGGCCATCAATGTTACGACATAACAGCATGTGGGGTATGACTAAGAGAAACCCCTGCCCATTAAATTATGACACTCTGTTATCATCAGCTACATCCTAATTGCAGAGACATTAATGTACACTTTTTAAAATTGATAAAATATGAAACAATTCCAGTTTTACACAAACTCAGAAAACAAAGGAGGAGGGAGCATAGCCCAACTCATTTTGTGAGACTGGGATAACCCCAATAGCAATCCTTAAAAGATATTGCAAGGAAAAGAAATTGTAGACCATATTTGTTACAAAGATAGATAGATACAAAAATCTTTAGCCAAATATTAACAAATTGAAGGCAGTGCTATAAAAGAAGAAAAATACATAATGACCAATTGGCGTTTGTCTCAGCACTGCAAGGTTGGGTTAACATTTGGAAATTAATCAATATAATTTATTGTGTTAAAAAAGAACAAAAGAAGAATTCCTGTGATCATCTTAATAGATATAGGAAAAGCATATGACAAAATTCAACTCCTGTTTAGCAAACTAGGAAAGTAGAGAACTTCCTGAACTTCATAAAGAATATCTACAAAAATCCCACAGCAAACATTTTATTTAGTGGTGAAATATTGAGTGCTTTTTCTCTAGAATTTGGAACAAGATAAGGATGATTGAATTTACCATTCTTACTCAACATTGGACTTGAAGTTCTAGCCAGGACAAAAAGCAATAAAATAGGTAAAAGACATAAAGTTGGGAAAGGAAGAAGTAAAACTGTCATTATTTGCCAATGACATGATTGTGAGTTAGAAAACATTGAGGAATCCACCAAAGAGAAACCTGCTAAAACTAATAAATTTAACAAGGCCATAGTGTACAAGGTCAACATACAAAGTCAATTCTATTTCTATGAACCAGCAATGAGCAATGAGCAATTAGAAAAAGAAATTTAAAATATGCCATTTGCAATAGCATCCAAATGATTAAATTCCTATAAATAAAAGCAATAAAAAGTGGTTAAGACCTCTCCATTAAAGTTACAAAACATTTCTGAGAGAAGTTCAAAAAACCTAAGTAAATGAAAGATATACCATGTTTATGGATAGGAAGACTCAATGTTGTCAAGATGTCTGTACTCTCCAAATTATCTGTAGAAATGCAATTTCCATAAAATTCTTATAATTTTATAAAAAATTCCTATAAAATTTAAAATTTGTATCCTATAGAAAATTCTATAAAATTCTACAAATATTTTATAAAGTTCCTATAATTCTATAAAAAATTCCTGAAGGTTATAATTTTTTTGCTAAAAATTGGTAATCTGATTCTAAAATTTATATGGCAATTCAAAGAATTTAGACTAGCCAACACAGTCTTGAAAAGGAAAAGCCAAGCTGGAGGTATACTTCCTGGCTTCAAGACATACTATATGGCTACAATTACTAGGTCAACATACAGAGACGTAGCGAGATAAATACTTCTATGGAGCAGAATGGGAAGACTAAAATTAGAACCAAATAGATATGGTGAATTTGTTTTTGACAAAGATGCCAAAGCATTTCAATGATTGCAATGCATATATCTGACAAAGGTCTTGTATTCAGAGATATAAAGAATTCTTATAAGTAAGTAATAAAAAAGAAAAACAAGCCAAAAAAATGAGCAAGAGATTGAAAAAAACATTACACAAAAAAGATATCTGAATGGTCAATGAGCACATGATAATGCGCTCAATATCACTAGTCATCAGGAAAATGCAAATTAAGTCACAATGAGATATCACTTCCCACACAACTAGATGGGCCAAAATCAAGAGATCAAAGTTGGCAATATCAAAGTTGGCAAAAATATGAATCAACCAGAACTTTGTACATTGCTGGTGGGATTGTGAAATGGTACAAATACTTTGGAAAACTAGCACTTTCTTATCAAGCTAAATATCCGTCTCCTACATGACCCAGCAATCCTACTCCTGGGTATTTCTCCTGGAGAAATCAAAACTTATGCCCACAACAAGTCTTTACAAAATGTTCACAGCAGCCTTATTCGTAAAATCCTCCAACTGGAAAGAACCCAAACGTTCATCCACATGAGAATGGATTATCAGATTGTGGTGTACCTATATAGTGAAATGCTATTCAGGAAGAGAAAGGAACACTGATACATCCAACGGTGTGAATGAATTTCAAAAAGTTGAGTGAAAGGAGTTAGAAACAAAAGAGAACCTCCTGTGTGATTTCATTGGCATGACATTCAAGAACAGGCAAAACAACTGTGGCCAAAGAAAGCAGCAAATGGCTGCCCCTGGACTGAGGACTGGCTGGGAAGGGGCACGCGGGAACTCTCCAGAGTGATGGAAGTACCTTGGTTTGGGTTGTAGGCACCTAGATGTACATGCTCTTGACAATTGTTGAAGTGTACATTGAGGATTTTGCACTTTATTTTATGTAAACTATATCTCAATGTATATATTATGTATCTCAAGTTTTCTATCTATCTATCTATAACTATGCAATCTAGTTATTTATATTTATGTATATAGACCGGTATTGACAAAAAAGAATTAATGAAATAGAGTGTGTTTTCAGAGGTTTTTGAGTACTGCTGACCACTACTCCACAGTATCGCATGGTGGAGGATAGCAAGCATTTCGGCAGGAGGCAGACCTCAGTATAAATTCCTCTCAGGCTGCTTATTAGCTCTTTCCTTCAGCAAGTTATATGAACTCTTTCAATCACAGCTTTCTCATCCATAAATTGGAGTATTAATGCCTGCCTTTCGGGGTGGTTGTGAGGAGGAAGCAAGACAAAACATATTGGAGTCCTGCTGGGCATGTAGCAGATGCCCCACAAGTGGCGGCTGCGGCAGAAGTGGTGTGCGGCTGGCAGTTTTAGTAGCTGCCTTTGTACATGTGTCGCCTCAGCCTGGAGTATCCTGTTCCTCACCCTTTCTTAATTTCCTAGTGATTTTTTACTCAGTGACTTGCAACTCAAATAGCCTTTCTTCTAGTCTGCCTGCTTCATATTCCTGGGGAAAGTCAGGCTCAGGTTCTTCTGCACCCTCAGATTTTACATACTTTTCAGAACACAAATCACATTGTCCCATGATTGTCTGTTTCACCCATGTTTCCCATTTCCCATGAGCTTCTGCAGTTCAGGGATTATGACGCCTCTCTGCCCCAGTGCCTTGCTCATTTTTGTAGAAATGCAGTACCTACGCATGAAATTGAATTGAATTAAGAAATCTTCCACATGTTTCTTGGTATCAGCTGAGCCACTTGTGGCTACCTGAGGCTGTCTAATGTTATCTAAGCTGCTTAATATTCTAAGTTCTGGTCCGTCTCCATCATCACATATATGGGAATGAGAGCCCTGGTTAACTAACAAATATAGTTGTCTTCTCCAAGTATTTGTATTGTGATGAAATGTCCTATAATATTGCATTAATTCTTTAATTAGGCATACTCCAATTTTTTTCTCAGTGAGAAATAGACAAATTCCTGTCAAGAATACATTTTAATATGTGTCTAGGAAAAGTAAAGATTCAGGTAATTTCTGATCCGTTCTATATTTACATTGGTAAAACCATAAGTTATTATAAGAGGCAATATCACCTTCAAGAATTCTTTTTCTTTCATTCTTTTCTTTTGGGGGGTGGGGGTGGATTAGCCCTGAACTAACATCTGCTGCCAATCCTCCTCTTTTTGCTGAGGAAGATTGGCTCTGAGCTAACATCCGTGCCCATCTTCCTCTACTTTATATGTGGGATGTCTGCCACAGGATGGCGTGCCAATCGATGCCATGTCCGCACTCAGGATCCAAACCGGTGAACCCTGGACACCCGAAGTGGAATGTGAGAACTTAACTGCTGCACCACTGGGCCGGCCCCCAAGAATTCTTTTAAAAGGTGAATTCAATATTGACTGCACTACACTCAATATGGCAGAACTTCACATGTGAGAGAAATTTTTCAACAAAATTGGCTCAATTAGGGAGTTGGCTTAGTTCTCAGGCGGCTGGATAATTGTTATAAGCACACCACCTCCTCCTGATGATGATGTGTGTCCTGTTCATTCTTTCTTATGACCATAAAGTCTCAGACATTCCCTACAAAACAATTTCCTCATTTTGTAAAGAAGATAGTCACATCCCTGTTTGCTATCTCTGTGTCCTCCACGGCACCTGTGCATCATTGCCGCTGAAGGACATACGGAATACGTGACTCATGGGGGAGGAGCACTCCTGACTTCTGTCAGAGTAGGCTGTGTTTAGGAGTAAGTGAAAGTACTTACACTGTGTCTGTTTGATTGTTTCATTGCCAGGATCCAATAGAGATTAATACGATGGAGAGCGGCTGACCGCGTCTGTCTTTAAGAAACCGAGAGTACAGGGTGCACATTCCAGTGTTCTTCCTAATACCCTTCAAAGCAAGAAGGAGAGTAAGACATCATTTTGCATATTGTAGATGAAAAGACTAAGATAGTGAGAGAAGGAACTAATCGATTGACACCGTAAGTGCAGGGTTAGTGTTCAGAGGATGGCACAGAATTTGTGAAAGAATGGGACAATCCACTGCATTGCCCAAACGCTGTGAAGTGGTCGTTAATTTTTATGAACTTACACTTCCAAGCAAATTTCATAAAATCTTACTTGAAATGAAAATATTTATCATGAAAATAAAAATATGAATTAAAATATGTGTATTATTAGTCTACACGAATAAGCCCATATTATCTCTCTCCAGAGTCACGCTCACGTCTTGTTCACTGTGCCCCAGATAAGAAAGGCAATCGAAGAGCAGACTGAGGATGAGGTAGCCGGCATGCAGCACTTCACTAATGTACTGAAAATCCTGAGGGCCCTCCTTGGTTTAATTGAGAATGATTTCCAAGATGGCCTCATAAGGTCCTTCTGACCAGTGGCCTGTTCTTTGCTGAAGTGGAATTTCCCTCCCTGGGAGTGGCATCAATGAGGTGACGTGAGCCCCATGGCTGTAGGTTGCACTGCTCTGGAAATTTCTTACCATGTGAATCACGCTGGCATTTTCTTATGTTATTGGTCACTACATGGGTTGGGTTATCTGAAGACTGGCATGTCAGGGTCACCAGGAGGCTAGCTGAGAGTCTGTAGGAAGTAGCAAACGTGACCCAATTCAAGAATTTAACAGAAGAGCATGAAAATTTAACCATGATTTATTATGGCCAGAGGGCCTGGGAGACCAGACTGGGGAGGACGAGCTCTGGGCCGAGGTTACCACACCGTATGATCCTCCATGCAGGGCAGTTGTTTTGGGTCTTCACTTAGTTTCTAGAACAAGAAAAATATTCCTCTTAACATAGAGAAAGCACATGACTGAAGTTAGAGAATGGTGATTTCTTTTAATAAAAGAATAAGTCACAGAAATGTCGCTTTTAATAAGAGGTTTATATTTCCTAATTAATTTCATTAGCCTTCCTGTTTCAAACTTACCAAAAAGGCATAGCATCCAAGGTGAGGAAGCCACTTTCCTCCGCGGTAGGAAGGTGGGCTGGCCCGCATCCCACCTGGGGAATCACATGTTGCTTGCCTCGGTTCCCCCATGTTCCAACTGTATGCTAAGAGAATTTTACTCCCGGTCCAAAACTGGGAGAGGGTTTCCCTCTGCCCCTGTGAGGCAGCTGGCTTTCACCTGAAGGCAGCTCCCCAGCAAGCTCTCACTAAACCCATCACTGCTGAGCACGGTGTCTTTCATCTGCTGGGGAGACGCCACGTGTGGTTATGGAGGTTAGGATGCTTGAGGGTGATTAAAGAGACAGTGGAAACTCCGCCCTGCCAAATCCTTATTAATCACTTCTGTAGTGATGGCAGACCAGCCCACAAGGCAGTTGGACATTTGGACATTTGCCTTCTCAGGGAAATTGTGCTTTTTTGTCTTCTCTGGAGAGAACCAGGGAAGAGCAATACTCATGAAGCCTGAAGACGGACTAGTGGCAGCAGCACTGTGGACAGGAGCACTGGGAATATCCAGGCGGCCGTGACAGCCGCAGGGCCCCTACAGGAAATTCCTTTCGAGGCACAGAATGCTGTTCTGTCCATGTTACCTTCCCTTGTCCCCCACCTTGTTTTTCTGTCTCAGCAGTATTCCTATTGGTTAAATAACCACAAAAGAGTTGTAAGAAGATTTTTAGAAGTCTAGAAGGTTCCAGAAAATCTGGGAGAAGAGAAAATAAGGGTCTGGCTAGGAAGAGAGAATTCTGCCTAACTTCCTTCCAGATTAACTAGTTGTTGCTTTGAACACTTTGGAAGAATGTGAGGGGTTGGGCTCTGGGACAGGACAGACTGGTTGCCTTGTGGGAGGGATGGCGTGCAGTATGGTGGCCATACCTGAGTGGCTGGGAAAGGCCAGCTTACCAGACAAAAAATATGCTTAGCATTGAAGAAAACTCTTGAACTGTCTATTTCCCAAGGCATAATTATCTCCTATGCTCCAATCTGTCAGGTTTTCTGGAAGAAAGGGGCTACAGAGGATTCCTATGAACATGAGGAGGGAACAACTGGGTAAGAGGTAGTTTAGCACTCAGAGGTTTGGGTCAGGCTTAAGCCAAAGCTTAAAGTCTGGAACAAATGGATCAGATAAAGCGCAAGTGAGTCGAATTTTCTGGAAGAAGCAGAGGAGACAAAGTCCAAGGTACTTTGGAGGGTCTGACGTGGGGCTTAAAAGGAGGAGATGAAAATCCAGGTGTAGATCTACAATATAATGAGAAGTTAAATCTAATATGCCAAGGAACGGGGTGGTGTTGTCAAAATTACTAAAGCCTGCTTGATTTGATAGTGATTTTTTTCTTTTTTCTTTTTGTGAGGAAGATTGGCCCTGAGCTAACATCTGTGCCAATATTCCTCTATTTTATGTGGGACACTGCCACAGTATGGCTTGATGAGCCATGTGTGGTTCATGCCTGGGATCTGAACTGGTGAACCCCAGGCCACCGAAGTGGAGCACGTGGACTTAACCACCAGATAACCACCAGATCTGGGCCAGCCCAAATAGTGATTTTTAAACAGTGCAAATTTTAAATAAAAGAATATGTCATTCTCCAATGAAAGCTCTTTTTAAGAGGTCATTCAGTTTGTCTGATGAAACACTGTGGCAGCCACTCTGTTTTTAGCCAGGGTTTGATTAAATGACTCCTTAAGATAAACTTTATCCATGTGAGTTTCCAGCCTGTCTCAGGTGAGTTTATTAAACCCTGGCCGTGCCAGGGTTTCCTCCTCTCATCCTCGGCAGAGCTTGCTAGACCCATTTGGGTCACAGGATAGCTACCATCGGTCAGGGGACTGTGGTTGTCCACTTTAAGGGCGGGTTCTTAGGATTCTGATGAAAAGAGTTTGGAACTGGAGTACCTCAAAATTTGGTGTCTGTGGCCCAAGACCTTTTGGGATCTATTTCCCTGGGTTCACATTCTGGAGCCTTTCCTTGTAGTTATGAAGACAACTGGAAAATGCCAGTTTTCATTCTGCCGCCACCCCAGAGGCACTCAGTGTTCCCACCAGAACCAGGACCGGCCAGGTGAGTATGTCTCCACTGCAAGTTCTCCAGTCCACTCCCTTCCTATCTCTTCCCAGAGATTCACAGCTCATGGGGGCTCACCTGTGGGTCTGTGTCACTATGGCTTGTCCCCGGTCTGAGCAGGCAGGGTAGGTCACAGCAAAAACTAGAGCTGGCTTGAAACACTGAGACTGAAGCAATTCACATAAAATAATTAACATAACTCTGCTTGGTGAGAGGCCTGGTGTAGGATGCAAAGATATGTAAAACGTGGTCCCTGCCCTCGATTTTCCTACAACCTAGCTGGAAAAGCAGGCCATTTACCCAGAGAAAGACAACCATACCAAGTGGTTATGCTAAATGCCAAACAAGTGATACAAATCGTAAGGAGCTATTTGGTGCCTTGGAGGGGGGGGTTGGTCACTGAGGCTGGGATGTTTGGAGAAAGGTGCGTGGAAGAGGTGAGACTGGACCTGGTTTTAAAGAATGGGTAATACGGGTAATATTTGAACAATATTTGATAATATGGATAATATTTGAAAAAGTGGAGAAGAGAGAGGAAGACACCTCAGTCAGGGTGGAGGCAGGAATGTTGCTGGACTCAGTGGGTCCGAAGACCAGTTGGAAGAGTCTGTTTCCAATTTTCCATAATGGTGAGAAATTTCCTTTGGAAGTACATTTCATTAAACTAAAAATTAGTCAACTTAGAGAAAATTACTGAATACTAGTGCATGGTTGCATGGTACACGGTATATTGGTATGCCAAAATTGTGACATACTTAAATAACTAAAGTTCCTGAAACGCTGCTTGTCGATAAATACATTTTTGCTAAATGAATAAGTCAGCAACTTTCCATTGCATTAAGAGTAACTCTAGAAAGCTTAACTTTCTTATTGTTCTTTATTCTAGAACTATTGGGCCATAATTATACAGATGTAATCAAAGCATCTAATTTCAGAAATTTCAAAAGAGCGAGACAACTTCACTACCCTCAACAAGTTGGTGGGGTCTGAATTCCCACACACTGACTTGCCAGAGCAGGTGTGAGGACTTGCAAATAAAGGGCAAAATTAGAGCTACCTTGAGGATTGAACTTGACCAATTCTTACATGTCTAACATTTTCTTCTTTCTTGCAGAAGTAAAAGATTCTTGGAAAAGAGACATAGCTGGCTCTTAGATACTGCTGGAAAAAATATCACACCGAGCCCTGGATGAGAGCCACCATTTCCAGTGGAAATACTGACTTGCAGCACCACGGCCTATTGTAAAACCTAGGGAAACGTGCATAAAAAATCTCGCATCTGGTTTCAGATTTATCTTTGCTACCAAGTCAGTCTGTCTGCGTTTTTGACTCCGGGACGGTTGTTTCATCTAGAGAAGAGGGGCTACCTCGAAGGGAAAAAAAGATTATTGGAAAAAATGTAGAGAATGAGATTTTCCTTTGCTATCACAGTGGCTTATTTAAAAATTGTTTTCTAAACAAGCTGGCAAAAGATAAGGTAAATATGAACTTATAGTAATGACTTTCAGGTAGTAGTTTTTTTGGACAACATTGCCTTGCTCGTCTCACAATGAAATTCATTAAATTAGGCTTTGGTGTAGTACAAGTGACTTGTATATGGAAGATACTCTAAGACACGGCTTTGCAGAAACCGTTGCGTTAGCTGTTGCGACTCTAAGAAAGACGTGGTTTACTGTTTCTGTTTCCCTACGTGAGACCCCAGGAGAAAGCTACTTTAAGGTCAATGCTGGGAGAAGCTTTGCACTCTTTGAGGAACTGGGTTGGTTTTTCTCTGCTGAAGAGCTGTTTGACAATTATGTTTTCTATGCTCATTCCCAGCCCCATCAGTCATAAATATAGGGGGTTATGACCCACATGTAAGCAGTTTACTTTCCCATCTGATACTGACGCTCCATGCTAATTGGATTTCTGCTAGTCCTGATTTTTTATTTTTAATTGCTATTTTACCATCATATGGTATGTGTTTCTAGTTAGCTCCTACCTATATTTTGTGGGTTGAAGAGAGTTATCTGTTGTGCTTGAGTGTGGCATTCCAATTCAAAAACATTTCCTTATTCTGATAACGAATGTTGGAATCAGTTATGAAATGCACATATTTCTGTGATTTAAATATCACTAGAGTATGTGTATTAGTGCCTCACTCAGTTGTGAATCTGATGAGAGTCTTTTTGTGAGCAACTAGTCTAAATGTCAAGAAAAATGCTGTGTAATGTTTCTGGGTTTCATCTAGGAAGAGCACTTGGCGTGGTGGGAGGTTCTAGCTTTGGTTGAGAGTGAGGAGTTTGGAAATACTTCTTGGAAGCATCAGCTATGGAATGAGGTGCTCAAAGAGGCTCTTTGGGCATGTCAACTACCCTGTCCGGCATTCAGGACTCAGGGACGCAGGAGAGAGTGCAATGCGCGCACTCAGGAGTATTTTCCTTCTTGTTATCGTGCCTTGCGTCTCTTCTTCTCCTTCTTCTTGTCCACATCTCCCTTCTCTTTCTGTCCCTCCATCTCCTTCTAATGTAATTGAATCTCTTCATTTCATGCTTCAAGTTTTAAATTCCTGTATTAGTTTTCTATTGCTGCTGTAACAATTACTGTAAAAATTACTACAATTTAAAGTCTTAAAACGACACATTTATTTATTTATCTATTGAGATATAATTGACGTGTAACATTATATCAGTTTTAGGTGTACAACATAGTGATTTACTATTTGTATATATTGTGCAATGATCACCACAGTAAATCTGGTTAATGTCTGTCCCCATACATAGTTACAAACTTTTTTATTGTGATGAGAACTCCTGGGATCTATTCTCAGAAACTTTCAAATACATAATACAATATTATTCACTATAATCACTATATCTCATAACTTATTTATTTTATATCTGGAGGTTTGTGCCTTTTGACCCCTTTCACCTATTTTGCCCACCCCCTACCCCCTGCTTCTGGCAAGCACCAATCTGCTTTCTGTATCAATGAGTTCGCTTTTCTTTTTAGATTCCACATATAAGTGAGACCATATGGTATTTGTCGTTCTCCATCTGACTTATTTCACTTAGCAAAATGCACTCAAGGCCCATCCATGTTGTCACAAATGGCAAGATTTCCTCCTTTTTTTATGGTTAAATAATATTTCATTATGTATGCAATGACTTGGCTGTTGTCAGCCATGCTGCAATAAACATAGGAGAGCAGGTATCTGTTTGAGTTAGTGTTTTCATCTTCTCTGGATAGATACCCAGAAGTGGAATAGCTGCAGCATACGGTAGCTCTATTTTTAACTTTTTGAGGAACCTCCATAGTGTTTTCCACAGTGGCTGCATCAATTTACATTCCCACCAACAGTGCATAAGCTTTCTCTTATCTCCACATCGTGGTGTTAAAAAACAACATGTGTTTATTATCTCGCAGTTCTGTAGTTCAGAAGTCTGACATGAGTCTCATGGACTGAAATCAAGATGTCAGCATGACTGTGTTCCTTTCTGAGGGCTCTAGAGAGAATCCATTTCCTTGCTTTTTCGGTCTTCTAGAGATCACCCGCATTCCTTGGCTCCTGCCTCCCCTCCTGCATCTTCACAGCTAGCAATGTGGCATCTCTCTGAGCTTTTCTTCCATAGTCACATCTCCCTCTCTCTCTCCTCCACTTTTAAGGACTCTCGTGATCGCATAGGGCCTGCTCAATTCAGGATAATCTCCCTATTTTAAGGCCAGCTGATTAGTAACCTTAATTCCATCTGCAATCTTAATTCCCCTTTGCCATGTAACCTAACATATTCACAGGTTCTGGGAATCAGAGTGTGGACGTCTTTGGAGGGACCGTTATTCTGCCCACCACAAATCTTAAATGAGGATAAATGCAATTCAGGATTAAGATTTGATGTTTCTGTTTTTTTCAAAAACATCATCTTTCCTACTGGTTAGTATAGCATGAGGGATGGGCAGGCTGATAATTGGAAGGTGTGAGCAGCACATGATAGAAATTACTCTTCTCTTCTCTCTAGTTTCTGTTGAGTCTTTCAGCCGTGATGTGGGAAAGAGGTGGCCTGGGCACAGCTTAGGACATGGCTTCCATGCCCCTGGGAGGGGGGCTGAGCCTTGCAGCTGATGTGGTGGGTAGGGGCCTTGCTGTGAGGAATAGGCATGAGGGAAACCGAGTCCAGTGGCCCTTTGTCTCTCACATTTCATTGCTATGGAAGGCCTGGACTCTATTTTTTCTCTTCCCCATTAATAAAATTTTTTGTTGTGATAAAATACACCTAACATACAGTTTACCATTTTAATCATTTTTAAGTGTATCATTCAGTGGCATTAAGTACATTCACAATATTGTGCAGCTGTCACCACCATCTATCTCTAGAACTTTTTCATCTTCCCAAACAGAAACTCTGTATCCATTAAACAATCACTCCCTATTTCTCCCTATCCCCAACCCTCGGCAATCACCATTCGACTTTCTGTCTCTATGAATTTGCCTGTTCTAGGTATCTCATATAAATGGAATCATACAATTTTTGTCCTTTTGTGTCTGGCTTATTTAACTGAACATAATGTTTCCAGGTTCATCGATGTTGTAGCATATATCAGAATGTCATTCCTTTTTGTGGCTGAAAATATTCCATGTGTATGTGTATATCCTGTTTTGTTTATCCGTTCATCTCTTGATGGACATTTGGGCTATTTCCACCTTTTGGCTATTGTGAACAATGCTGCTGTGAACATTGGGGTACAAATATCTGCTCAAGTATCTGTTTTCAATTCTTTTGGGTGTATACCTGTGAGTGGAATTGCTGCATCTTATGATAATTCTGTGTTTGACTTTTTGAAGAACCACCAAACTATTTTCCGCAGTGGCAGCACCATTTTTCATTCACACGAGCAATGCACAAGGATTCCAATTTCTCGTCATTACATCCTCGTCAACACTTGTAATTTTCCATTTTTTTTTAGCCATCTCAATGGATGTGAAGTGGTATCTCATTGTAGTTTTGATTTCCATTTCTCTAATGGCTTGTGATATTGATCATCTTTTCATGTATTTATTAGCCATTTGTATATCTTTTTTGAGAAATATCTATTTAAGTTCTTTGTCCATTTTTAAATTGGTTTGTTTGTTTTTTTCTTGTGGAGTTGTATGAGTTCTTTGTATATTCTGGATATTAATCCCTTATTGGATATATGATTTGCAAATATTCTCTCCCTTTCTTGGGTTGTCTTTTCACTCTTTTGATAGTGTGCTTTGATGCATGAATGCTTTTAGTTTTGATGAACTACAAATTATATTTTTCTTTTGTTGCCTGTGCTTTTGGTGTCATATCCAAGAAATCATTGCCAAATTTCACGTCAGTAAATTTTTCCCCTATGTTCTCTTCTAACAGTTTTATAACTCTAGTTCTTACATTTAGGTTGTTGATCATTTTGAGTTAATTTTTGGATATGGTGTAAGGTATGGACTTTTTAAAGAACATTTTCTGATATTTAACCTCATGAAGAAAAACTCTGAAGTAAAGAATCCAGGCTCTCTGGACTTTTTACAGTTGAAAACAATGAGGAACAAGGAAGATGAGTGGCTTGCCGAAGTTCAGGAATGATGGCTAGGGGAATTAGAATCCAGACCATAGAATTCCTTGTCAAAATTTTATTTTTTTCAGGTTACACAAGGATTCCAAGATATAAATAAATCTTCAAGAACAGTAAATTTCTCTGTGAATAACTGTCTCAGCACTTGGTGTTAGACAGAATAAAGAGCTCTTCTCAGTTTGTGTTAGATCTGGCAATTCACATACTTTATCTCAGTTTTTCTATGATGTTGTGCCTACTTCCCGTGGTGAAGCTCATGATGACTTTTATTCAAATATCTTCCCTCTTCAATTTGTTAAAAACAGTTCACCAGAACTGACCTTCTTGTTCATCTTACAATTGAAAACTTGTCAAATCTGGCTGTTTGATATCCCCTCTAGGATATTTCAAGGCACCTCAAACTCAACATTTCACAATAAGAACGCCCAGCTCACCTCTCAAGCACAATCCTCTCTCCTCAATAAATGGGAGATTTCCTGTGTTAGGCACTGATTTCTGGTCAATGAAAGGGCGTCACTCTCCACTCAGCCCCACAACCTGCATCCTAAGAGTCATCTCTGACATCTCCCTTTCCCTCATATCATCATCAAACCCCATTCATTTTATCTACTAAATGTCTTCATATCTTCCCAGTTCTCTTCATCTCCACCCCTTACACAAGGCTATTTTGGTTGAAACTGCCATCATCTCTCACCTGGACGATGAAAATAGTCCCTTTGTCTTCTCACGTCCAGCATGGATCCACAGACTCTACTGCTGCCAGAGTGATCTTTCTGCAAGAAAACCTTCCTTGACGTCCTGAATAGATGGAATCACTTATTTTGCATTCTCACAGTGATACGCCTTTATTTCATCGCACTTGCCACTGTTGAAATTTTAAAATTAGCTTTACAATTTACATACAATAAAATGTATTGATTTTACAGTATAGTTTGACAAATGTATGCACCTATGTAACCACCATCACAATCAAGATATAGACCATTTCCTTCACTCCATGCATTTTCCTTGGGCTTCTCTGCTGTCATATCTCCCCACTCCCACAAAATGACTGTTCTGCTTTATGTTACTATAGATTAGTTTTGACTTTTTAAGGATTTTATGTAAATATAATTATGCAGACTTACTCCTGTTTGTGGCTTCTTTCGCTCAGCATAATGTTTTCGACGTTCACACATTTTGTGATGTGTATCGGTAGTTCATTTCTTTATATTGCTGAGTTGTATTCCATTGTATGGATATACCATAATCTACCAATTCACCTGTTTTGGACATGTGGGTTGTTTCCAGTTTGGAGTTTATGCAAATAAAGCTGCTAAGAATATTTGTGTGCAAGTCTTTGTGTGTGAAAATATTTTACTTTTCTTGGGAAAACACCTAGGAGTGGGATTATTTAACTTTAACAGAAATTGAAGAATTGTTTCCCAAAGTTACTGTACCATTTACATTCCCACCAGCAATGTAGATATTTCCAGTTGATCTATTTCCTCACCAATAGTTGGTATTGTTAGTATTTTTAACAGTTTGGCCATTCTAGTGGACGTGCAGTATGATCTCATGATTTGTTTTGCATATCCCTGGTTATTAATAAAGTTGAATATTTTTTCATGAGCTTTTGGCCATTTGTATGTATTTTTTTGAGTGTCTGTTATAACATTTGCCCATTTTAAAATTTGGGTTGTCTTATGATTAAGTTAAAATTTTTTCCCTTATATTCTGGAAATAAGTCCTTTTTCAGAAATATATGTTGCAAATATTCTCTCTCTTGGTGGTTTGTCTATGCAATTTCTTAACGGTATCTTTTGTAGGGAAAAGATTTAATTTTGAAGAGGCTTATCTTATCAGATTTTCTTGTATACAGCCATGTGTTGCTTAATGATGGGAGTTTGTTCTGAGAAATACGTTGTTAGGTGATTTTGTCATTGTGTGAACATCATAGAGTGCACTTACGCAAACCTAGATGGTATAGCCTACTACACACTTTGGCTCTATGGTATTAATCTTGTTGGACCATCATCAGATATGCGGTCAGTGAACGACTGAAATGTTGTTATGGAGCTCATGATTGTAGTTAACTCTTTATCCTATCTAAGAAAACTTTGCCTATCCCAAGTTTGTAAAGATTTTTTCCTGCCATGGTTTTTTTCTAGAAATTTTATAGATTTAGCTATTGAGTTTAGTTCTATGGTCTATTTTGAAGTGTGTGTATGTTTGTATGTGTGTGTATGTGTGTGTGTGTGTGTGTGCATGTGTGTGATATAAAGTAGGGGTGAAGTTCTTTTTTTTTGCCACACAGAAATGCATTTGTTCTAACACTGTTTGTTGAAAAGATTATCATTTGTCCATTTAATTTCATTGACATCTTTGTCAAAAATCAAATGGCCATGTATATGTGGGTTTTTTTCTTGACTCTCTGTTGTGCTCATTGATGACCATGTCTATCCTTACCAGTATCACTCTATTGTGATTATTGCTTATTATAAGTCAAGAAATCCTTATGTATGTATATAAGTGCTCCAAATTTGTTCTTTTTCACAGTTTTTTTGTTCTTCTTGGTTGTTTGCATTTCTAAGATCCCGCTAGGATCCTGTTTGGGATGATGTTGATTCTATGCATCAGTTTTGGGGCCAATGGACATCTTGACAATTTTGACTTCTAAACCATGAGCATAGTATATTTCTCCATTTAGCTAGGACTTTAATTTCTCTCAACAGTTTTTTTTTTTAGTCTTTAGTGTCTTGTCTTGTTTGTATTTATTAAATGTATCCCTAAGTATTTAATGTTTTTGAGCATTGTTTTGTTGCTAAGATATAGACATGTCATATAGTAGATTTTAATATATTGATCATGTATCCTTGCATCCTTGCTAAATTTACTTATTATTTCTGGTAATTTTTTAATACATTCCCTAGGATTTTTCTCCATCTCTGATTATGTCATCTGCAAATAGCAAAAGTTTGACTTCTTCCTTTCTGATCTGTATTCCTTTTATTTCTCTTTCCTGTCCTACTTGACTGGCTAGGACCTCCAGGGGGATGTCGAGGGGAGGTGTTGAGAGTGGGAAGTCATGCCTGCTTCCGATCTTAGGGGGAGAGCGTTCAGTCTTTCCTCACTAAGTATGATGCTGGCTGTAGTGTTTTCAGAGGCACCATTTTTGAGTTGAGGAAGCTTTCTTCTGTTTCTAGTTTTCTGAGAGGGCTTTTTTTTTTTTATTCATAAACGGTGTTACATTTTGTCAAATTCCTTTTCTGCTTCTATTGAGATGATCATACGGTCTTTCCTCCTTTTTATTTTTCTGTTAGTATGACAAATTAAATTGATGGACTTTGTAGATAATTTCTCTGAACCTATGATCCTGAGGAAAGTAATTGACTACTGCTGTTCTAAATAAAGAATGATTTCTCCAACTTGAGCTAATTTTTTGTGTAGTGTGTTCTGTCAATGAAGCAGCTATGCCTTAATGTTCCAGAGCCTTGAGACTGGCTGCGGTAGCTTCCCAGCTCTACCACGCACTAGCTACGTGACCATCCTGAGCCTCTCCTTTCATATCTCAGAGGATTTTTGTGAGACTTAAATGTGACTGTGCTTGTAGCGTACCTAAAACAGTGTCTGGCACATGAAGGCCCATGTTTATTAAATGCTTACGATGTTCCAGACACTGTTCTAAGTGTCACACTTGTGCTATTCTATCTATATGCATTGACCTATAATGATATAGGTGCTGTTATTTGCCTTTCCACAGATGAGGAACCAAGGCGCAAAGACATTCTGTAACTTGCCCAAGGTCCGTCGCTGACAAGGAACAGAAGAGGGAAGGTACCCCACAAACTGTCTCCAGAGACCGTGCTCATAACTCCAACACATGGTCTCTCTGTGGCACACTACATACTATATACTGTATTGTCTGCCACGTGTAAATAACATTAGCTATGGTTGGCACTTTGTTATCATCCACAATGTAGATATTTTGATATCTTTATACTGCTTCATTTGGGGGCTGAGCTTAAAGCCTGGGGGAATATCTTTGCCAAAATTCTGTAAATTTTGCTCTAGGTTCTGAAAAGACTGGAACAATATTCTTTAAAACAACCTAACACTACTTTACCTTCTTTATAGAGAGGGGCAGCCTACAAAAGAGGGTACATAAATTGTCCTGTTTCTGAGGCTTGATTAACTCAGGAATTGGTGAAGCAGTCTTGAAGAAACTACATCCGTTCAGCCGTCTATGAAATCTGCAGAATTCTGTGCTCACAAGGTTGCATATTTAATACACATCTTTAATTTTTTGCAATAATCTTTTTTAAAAAAATATACATATTTAGAGAACTAATGATGGTTTTTAAGTGTCAGCATTAAGAAAAAATAGCCTTTGAAGCCAGTTTGAAAGATGTTTCATTGCTTAAGCAAAGATATATACCTTCCAACCAACCTGAAACAATTCTCACTACTTAACTTATTTTGTATTACATCATGTAACGTTACATACTCTGACTTCCTGACAGTCATGGGCCTTCCCAACTGTGCATACAAATGGTGATGCTTTCTAAATATTTGAACTTAAAAGCACTCTCGGGACAGACTTTCAAACCAACTTCTTATTTTGTCAGAGCCCTACAGGCAGCAGAGCACAGAGGTACAACTTTCTTTTATAGACAATCTATATTTCCATCTCTCTTTGTGTTTCTTTGAACTTCTGATCAGTTTCTATCTTTCTTTGAAAGTTATTATTAAAGCGTGTGTGTGCCCGCGCACTAGACAAATGTTACTTTGTTGCAGAGTTTTTTTGCTGCTGAAGTTTTTGCTGTATCCTCATCCAATTGATCTAAATTATCTACCACTAAATTAAGTTTCTTTCAAGGGCGGTATCTTTAGGATAGTATTTCTTTCAATTAATCTTTGTTGGTTCCTTTTGAAAGAAAAATGTTTTCCAGGCCAAAAAGGTTTGGTATAGAGTGATTTTTATTCATTTTTTTTGCTGATATAGGGATCATTTTGACATGAATAAACAAAGATGAAAAATAATCAGCTAATGGAATTCCAGCCATTAATTAATTCACATTTTAAAACTGAGTTTACAGAATTTTTGTCTATGTTAAATGACAACAGAGCCATCTGCACCTTAGTAACAAGGTAAGCGTGATATTCAATGGCATAAAACAAGTCCTGTGCTAAGGGTCTGTTCTAACTTGCCTCTGCCACTAACCAGCCATGGGGTATTGACAAAGCTCTGAACTTCTCCAAGCCTTAGTTTCTTAGCCTGTTAAATTAAGATGTTTGAGTAGGAAGCTTGTATGATAGACTTTAGCTCTAAAATGCCATCAATCTCTGATTACAATGGATCTCTTGAAGACAGTGAGTTTTGGCTAATCAGAATCTTAATCAACTCTAGGTCACTGAAAAGACACTGAATTCTTTGTTTAGAAGAATGTGTACTGCAGTGTGCTGAAACAGTGTGAATGAATAAGGCAGTGGGTTCAACCTCTAATAATGACTTCCACTGCTGTGGGACATTTAAACTGAACTTTTAATTTGATAAAATATTTTATGGTATCCAGTGTTTTGTTTTAAATCTCTAGTCTTTTTCTAAAGCAATTTCAAACACTTCTTAGTAAATGAAGGCGTCCAGTAGAAATAGAAATTTATGAGTAATGTTTATGTGGAGAGAGTATATTAGAAATGCAGGAAGGATTAAGTTCAACGCTACCCGTCATTGTTGATCTTTCATTGTTATATGAATTAGGAGTTTGGTTGTAGTGCATGAATATCAGGAAAATGATGACTGAAATGAAAAGTTTTACAAAGTATATACCCTGTGAAGGTTATGCGGTTGCGTGAAAGGAGACGTTTTCCTAATTCATACCATTTTTATAATTTGAGTAATGACCACTCATAAGGCACACCTTTTACTGGACAGATAAGGAAAAGTCAATCGACTCTTAAAGAACACGAGTGCTGATCTGTCCGGGGAGTTTTCAAGGAGGAAGACACAATGGACAACTGCTGAGACAGCGATTACAGCAGGGAGGGGAGCGAGCGGAGCCTGATGTGACCTGGGTGACAGTGACAGCCAGGTGATGGGCTGTTGAGCATCTTCAGGGCACTTTGAAGACTTGAATTTGAAGTGGGAGTGCATAGAAGAATAAATGATAGGAAAAAAATTGCTGCTTATGAAAACAACATTTTTAAGTCCCTTGTAACACTGTGAGGTAATTGGTAGTCACTGAAACAATTATCCACAAAATTTATTTCCTAATTACGCGTGTGTTTTAAAATGTAGATTGTTGTTGGATTTTCAAATGACATGAATCTCTGTCTTCCCTCCGGTGTTGAATGACTCTAGGTCTGAGACCTCGCATAATTGGTGTATATGAACACCGGCAAGCTGTGAATCCCGGCGTTAGGACTTTGGTGGGCAACATGGTGAGATGGGGCTGGGATGAGCAGCAGCTGGTGCCCTACATCCTGTTCAGAAATGACCAGACAAGTGGTGAGTCCCTTGGCAGCAGTATGATTGAATATGATCGTTTTGATGCGTTAAAATGCCAAGCCTGCACTGGAGGCTCTTCTATAATTTATGAGAAGTGTTGCGTCTTTTCTCTGTCCTACTTTTCTCCTGCGATCCTTTTTCTTTTGATTCATTTACTATTTAGGTCTCTGTGGATGGACCACAAAATGAGGTCTTTATTCCTAATGATTTTTCTCTCATCTTGTCTCTTATCTACACAAGTTACTCCATCTGCCTGCTGTATTTCCAAATCAGAAAATGACCATGATCCCTTGGTCTTCCTTGGCAGTCTCTTCATTCTGAGACTTCCCAGTATTGTTGGAGGTTTTTAAATAATTCCTCAGTATCTGGAAGCTTACAAGCTTCAGTTTACATTTGACTTCCCCTAGCTTCCTTCCGACCCAGTAGTTTTCAATCATTCATCACTGATTTATTAAACGCTCACTATGTAAGATATTTGTTTTTGTTTTTTTGTAGTGCCCCGTGCCTACCTCTTTCACTGCCTCTATCACAGCATGTAATATCTGTCACACTGTATTAAGTTCCTGAAGGCAGGAACAATGCCATGTTTACCACTGTCACAGGACCTTGCAAATTCATGGAACGTGCAAGGTACTCCATAAAATTTTTTCTTCCTCTGAATTCAATAATAATGTTCAACCTTTTTAAAGCTTAAGTTCTTAAATAAACTTATTTATTTGTTTCAGTATAAAAATTTTAAATCATACAGAAAAGTATAGTAAATAATACTATACTTTAGTAAATAATACTAAATAATAGTAAATAATAATCTAACAGCATCTTGGTGTTATCTTCCACCAAACTTTGTTAAGTCTAAAGAGTTTTACTATTTTTTCTATGAATTTTTACCACATTTTATAGTTCCTATAGTTTTATTTAAAGAAAATGTTATAGATACAGTTGAAGGCCCTGTTTTTTCCTCCCTAATCCTATTTCTCTTTTTCACTGCCCCAAGGAAACAACTATCTGAATTCATTGTTTGGTATTCCCATATAAGTTTTTAGACTTCTATTCTCCATGCATATATTTTTAAACAATATATAGTATTGTTTTGTGTATTTGTCAATATATAAAATAGTGTGATATTCTCTGTGTACTTTTGCAATTTGGTTTTCTCAGTGTTATGGTTTTGATAGTCCACGTTGATAGATGTTGCTCTCACCAGCTCATTCATTGTATTCTATGTTACTTATTTTATTTTTTTATTGAGGTAACATTGGTTTATAATATTATACAAATTTCAGGTGTACATCATTGTATTTCGATTTCTGTGTAGGTTACATCACATTCATCACCCAAAGACGGACTATAATCCATCACCACACACACGTGCCTAATCACTCCTTTCACCCTCCTCCCTCCCTGCTTCCTCTCTGGTAACCACCAATCCAATCTCTGTTGCTATGTGTTTGTTTGTTGTTGCTTTTATCTTTTGTTTATGAGTGAGATCATATGGTATTTGACTTTCTCCTTCTGACTTATTTTGCTTAGCATAATACCCTCAAGGTCCATCTGTGTTGTCACAGATGGCAGGATTTCATCCTTTGTTATAGTGGAGTAGTATTCCATTGTATATATACAACATATGTTCTTTATCCATTCCTCCCTTCATGGGCACCTAGGTTGCTTCCAAGTTTTGGCTATTGTGAATAATGCTACAATGAACATAGGGCTTCACAGATCATTACGCATTCATGTTTTCATGTTCTTTGGATAGATATCCAGCAGTGGAATAGCTGGATTATATGGTAGTTCTATTTTTAGTTTTTTGAAAAATCTCCATACTGTTTTTCGTAGTGGCTGCACCAGTTTACATTCCCACCAGCAGTGTATGAGAGGTTCCTTTTCTCCACATCTTCTCCAACGCTTCTTATTTCGCAGAAGAAGATTTGCCCTGAGATAACATTTGTTGCCAATCCTCCTCTATTTTGTATGTGAGCCACTGCCACAGCATGGCCACTGACAGACAGTGGTATAGGTCCACTCCTGGATACTGAACCTGGGCCACTGAAGAGGAGTGTGCTGAACCTAACCACTGGGATACTAGGGCTGGCCCTATTATTTCTTGTCTTGTTAATTTTAGCCATTCTGATGGGCATGAGGTGATATCTCATTGTAGTTTTGATTTGCATTTCCCTAGTAATTGGTGATGTTGAACAACTTTTCATGTGCCTGTTGGCCATCTGTGTATCTTCATTTCTAGAAATGTCTGTTCAGATCTTTTGCCCATTTTTTGACTGGGTTTTTTTTTGTTGTTGAGATGTATGAGTTCTTTATATATTTTGGATGTTAACTCCTTCTCAGATATGTGGTTTGCAAATATCTTCTCCCAATTGTTAGGTTGTCTTTTCATTTTGTTGATGGTTCCCTTTGCTGTGTAGAAGCTTTTTAATTTGATGTAGTCCCATTTGATTATCTTTTCTATTTTTTCCCTTGCCTAGTCAGACATGGTACTTGAAAATATGCTGCTAAGACCAATGTTGAAGAACATACAGCCTATGTTTTTTTCTAGAAGGTTTATGGTTTCAGGTCTTTCATTCAAGTCTTTAATCCATTTTGAGTTAATTTTTGTGTATGGTGTAAGATAATGATCTTCTTTCATTGTTTTGTGTGTGGCTGTCCAGTTTTCCCAGAATCATTTATTGAAGAGACTTTCCTTTGTCCATTGTATGTTCTTGGCTCCCTTGTCAAAAATTAGCTGTCTGTAGATGTGTGGGTTTATTTCTGGGCTCTTGATTTTGTTCCATTGATTGGTGTGTCGGTTTTCATGCCAGTGCCATGCTGTTTCGGTTACTAGAGCTTTGTAGTATATTTTGAAATCAGGGATTGTGATGTCTGCAGCTTCGTTCTTCTTTTTCAGGATTGCTTTGGCCATTTGGGGTCTTTTGTTGTTCCACATAAATTTTAGGATTCTTTGTTCTATTTCTGTAAAAAATGTCTTTGGGACTTTGATAGAGATTGCACTGAATCTGTAGATTGCTTTAGGAAGTATGGACATTTTTAACTATGTCAATTTTTCCAATCCAAGAGCACAGAATAGCTTTCCATTTCTTTGTGCCTTATTCAATTTCTTTCAACAATGTTTTATAGTTTTCAGTGTACAGGTCTTTCATCTCTTCTGTTAAATTTATTCCTTGATATTTTATTCTTTTTGTTGCAATTGTAAATGAGATTGTATTCTTAATTTCTCTTTCTGCTACTTCACTGTTAGTATATGAAAATACAACTGATTTTTGTACGTTGACTTTATATCCTGAAACTTTACCGTATTCATTGATTATTTCTAAAAGTATTTTTGGTGGATTCCTTAGGGTTTTCTGTATATAAAATCATGTCGTCTGCAAATAGTGACAGTTTTACTTCTTCCTTTCCAATTTGGATCCCTTTTATTTCTTTTTCTTGCCTGATTGCTCTGGCTAGGGCTTCCAATATTATGTTAAATAAGAGTGGCAAAAGTGGTCATCCTTGTCTGGTTCCTGTTCTTAGAGGGATAGCTTTCAGTTTTTTTCCATTGAGTGATATTACCTGTGGGTTTGCCATATATGGCCTTTATGATGTTGAGGTATTTTCCTTCTACTCCCATTTTATTCAGAGTTTTTATCATAAGTAGATGCTGTATCTTGTCAAATGTTTTCTCTGCATCTATTGAGATGATCATGTGATTTTTATTCTTCATTTTATTAATGTGGCATATCACGTTGATTGATTTGCAGATGTTGAACCATCCCTGCATCCCTGGAATGAAACCCACTTGATCATGATGTGTGATCTTTTTAATGTATTGTCATATTCAATTTGCTAGTATTTTGTTGAGGGTTTTTGTATCAATGTTCCTCAGTGATATTGGCCTGTAATTTTCTTTTTTTGTGTTGTCCTTGTCTGGTTTTGGTATCAGGGTAATATTGGCTTCATAGAATGAGTTAGGAAGCTTCCCCTCTGCTTTGATTTTTTGGAAGGGTTTGAGAAGATAGGTATTAAGTCTTCTTTGAATGTTTGGTAGAATTAACTAGGGAAGCCAATCCTGGACTTTTATTTTTGGCGAGGTTTTTGATTAGTCTTTTGATCTCCTTACTGGTGATTGGTCTATTGAAATTTTGTATTTCTTCTTGGTTTAGTTTTGGAAGGTTGTATGATTCTAAGAACTTACCCATTTCTTCTAGATTATCCAATTTGTTGGCATATAGCCAACAAATGTAGTATTCTCTTACAGTCTTTTGTATTTCTGAGATGTCTGTTGTCATTTCTCCTCTTTCATTTCTGATTTTGTTTATTTGAGTGTTCTCTCTTTTCATCTTGGTGAGTCTGGCTAAAAGTTTGTCCATTTTTTTTACCTTGTCAAAGAACCAACTCTTGGTTTCATTGCTTTTTTCCTATTGTTTTTTTAGTCTCTATTTCATTTATTTGTTCTCCAATTTTTGTTATTCCCTTCCTTCCACTGATTTTGCGCTATGTTTGTTCTTCTTTATCCAGTTTTTTTATATGCCTTGTTAGATTGTTTTTTCTTATCTTGAGGTAGGCCTGTACTGCTATAAACTTCCCTCATGGTACTGCTTTTGCTGTATCCCATAAATTTAGGCAGGTTGTATTTTCATTTTCGTTTATCTCCAGGTATATTTTGATTTCTCCTTTGATTTATTCATTGACTCAATTGTTGTTCAGTAGCATTTTGTTTAATCTTCACATATTTGTGGCTTTTCAGATTTTATTCCTGTAGTTGGTTTCTAGTTTCATATTACCGTGGTCAGAAAAGATGCTTGGTATTATTTCAATCTTCTTAAATTTATTGAGACTTGTTTTGTGACCTAATATGTGATCTGTCATGGAGAATGTTCAATGTGCATTTGAAAAGAATGTGTATTCTGTAGTTTTTGGACGGAATGTTCTATATATATCTACTAAGTCCAACTGGTATAATGTGTCATCGAAGGCCAAGCTTTCCTTATCAATCTTCTGTTTGGATGATCTATCCACTGGTGTAAGTGGAGTGTTAAAGTCCCTTACTATATTGTGTTGTGGACTATTTCTCCTTTTATGTCTGTTAATAATTGCTTTCTATATGTAGGTGCTCCTATGTTGGGTGCATAGATATTTACAAGTGTTATAGCCTCTTGTTGGATTGTTCCCTTTATCATTATGTAGTGTGTTTTTTTGTCTCCTGTTAAAGTTTTTGCTTTAAAGTCTATTTTGTTTGATTTAAGTATTGCTACCCTAGTTTTCTTTTCATTGCCTTTTACGTTGAGTATCTTTATCCATCCCTTCACTTTCAGTTTGTGTCTCTTTAGGTCTGAAGTGTGTCTCTTTTATGCAGCATATATATGGGTCTTGTTTTTTTATCCAGTTGGCCACCCTATGCCTTTTGATTGGAGCATTTAGTCCACTGATGACATTTAAAATAGCTGTTAATAAGAATGTACTTATTGTCATTTTGTTACTTGTTTCTGGATGTTTTAGCAATTCATCTCTGTTCCTTTTTTCTTCTCTTGCTCTCTTCCCTTGTGGTTTCATGGCTTTCTCTAGGGTTATATACGGGCTCCTTTATCTTAATTTTTTTGTGTATTTATTATAGGTTTATGGTTTGTGATTACCATAAGGTTCATGTATAATCACCTACCTATGTAGCAATTGATATTAAGTTGATGGTCTCTTAAGTTTGATCTCTTGCTAAAAGCTCTACTCTTTTACTCCCCTCCTCCAACATTTTATGTTTTTGGTATCATACTTAACCTCTCTTTTGTGTGTGTGCCTCATATAATGGCAATAGATAATTTTATTACTTTTGTCTTTTGAGCTTCATATTAACTTCATAGATGGTTGATTTGCTGTATGTTTGTCTTTCCTGGTGATTTTATTGGTTTTTTGGATAATTTTCTTATTCCTATGTGCAATCTTTTCTTTTCCACTTAGACAAGTCCTTTTGGCATTTCTTGTAAGGCTGGTCTCTTGGTAATAAACTCCTTTACTTTTTGCTTGTTTTGAAAACTCTTTATCTCTCCTTCCATTCTGAATGTTAAGCTTGCTGGGCAGAGTATTCTTGGCTGTAGGTTTTTTCCTTTCAGCACTTTAAATATTTTGTGCCACTCCTTCTAGCCTGTAAGGTTTCTGCTGAGAAGTGAGCTGATAGCCTTATGGGATTTTCTTAGTATGTAACTTGTTGCCTTTCTCTTGTAGCTTTTAGGATTCTCTCTTTATCTTTAACTGCTGACATTTTAATTATAATGTGTCTTGGTGTGGGCCTCTCTGGGTTCATCTTGTTTGGTACTCTCTGTGCTGCCTGTACTTGGATGTCTGTTCCCTTCCTTAGGTTAGGAAAATTTTCAGATATTATTTCTTCAAGTAGATTCTCTGCCCCTTTGTCTCTCTCTTCTCCTTCTGGGACACATAGAATACAGGTGTTAGTGTGCTTGATGTTGTCTCAGAGATCCCTTAGACTGTTCTCATTCTTTTAAATTATTTTTCCTTTTCTGTTGAGCTTGGGTGATTTCCTCTATTCTTTTGTCCAGCTCACTGATCCATTCTTCTGTGTCATCTAGCCTGCCATTGAGTCCCTCTAGTGAATTTTTCATTTCCATTACTGTATTCTTTGTTTCTGATCGGTTCTTTTTTATATTTTCCAATTATTTATTGAAGTTCTTGCTGAGTTCAGCTACTCTTCTCAAAAGATCAGTGAGCATCCTTATGGCTATTAGTTTGTACTCTTTATCAGGTAGATCGTTTTTGTCTGTTTTGTTTAGTTCTTCTTCTGAAGATTTGTCCTATTTCCTTCTTTGCAACATATTCCTTTGTCTCCTCATTTTACCTCTTTCTCTGTGCCTATATCTATGTATTAGGTAGATCAGCTGTGTCTCCCCATCTTTGAAATGTGGCCTTATGTAAAAGATGCCTTATGAGGCCCAGCAGTGTGCTTCCCTCTTGTCACCAGTTCCATGTGTTCCAGGAGTGTCCCCTGTGTGGGCTACATGTGTCCTTAGGTTGTGGCTGGGTTGCTCTTGCTGCAGGTGCTTGGGGAGGCTAGGCTGTCCCACTGGCCAGCTGGTTGTAATGCTGACCTGCATGTGGCTGCTATGGTCCCTTCAGTCACTTTATTGTGTGTGGGGAGCCCCAGCACAGTAGTCTGTAAGGGCTAATAGCACATTCCTGTTGCAATTTTTCTGTTAAGTGAGTAGGCCCCCAGCATGGCTGGTTACTAGGCTCAGGGGCTTACAATTGCTGTAGGCCTCTGGCCTGCAAGGCTGTTGTCAGCTCTCTCAGAATTGCTGCTGAGTGAGGCTGGTCCAGGCATGGGAGCACCCAATTATTTCAGGCTTTGGAAGGTGAGGCCAGTCCCATATGTGACTGTTTGAGAAGCACAAGTCTCCTGCCACTGAGAAGGCCCACACCAACCCTGTCAATATAGTCCTGCCCTGTGCACACACCCTAATGCACTGAAGTGGCCCCACTGCAGATGCCACATACACACTGCCATTGCAGGCCTGCCCTTTGTGCACACCCTGCCCCACAGAGGCAGACCCACACACCCTGCTGCAGAGGTCCCACATAGCCAGCCTATGTGGGCCCACAATTTGCCCAAGGGCTTGCTATTGGATGGAGCCAGTCCCTGGGGTGGGCTGCTTACCCTGGCTGAGCTGGATTAAATCCCTGTTCTACTGGGTGGGGAAGACCCTGTGCTAACAGGCCAGGGGAAGAACTCCAATGGTGTCCACCAGCATGCCTGTATTAGGTCACAATAACAGCTGCCACCAATGTCTTAGTCCCTGGAGATGTAGTCCCAGCCTGGGGAGGTCTCATGTCTCATCAAGATGTCCCCAGAGGGTATCAAATGAGTCTCTTTTCACCAAAGGACTGTGCACATTTCTTTCAAGTGCTTTGAGGTTGCTTTCTGAAAGGGGTGAATTTGTGTGTGGGCCCTTTAAGAGCTGGCTTTTTCTTTCCCTTATGTCCAATGGGTTTTCTGGGGGTAGTCCCTGTTTTTGTTAATAGCCAGCAAAGCCAGCTATTATGACACTTGTCTCAGTTGTGCTGAGCCCAAAGGATGCTTACTGTGGCAAAACTCTCCTGCTCACATCTCCTGCTCCTCCAGGAAAGACATTGTACTGTAAGATTGCTCCCAGCTGGACATGAAGTGCCATGGCTAAAGGTGGCTTTTTTCTCTTCGGAAAGGAATTCTGCCTCTTCCACCTCAGTCAGCACTGTCCTTTGTTGTGGGTGTTCTTTTTATCCAGTTTTCAGTTCTCTTTCAGGGGTAATTGTTCCAAAAGTAGTGTAAATTTGTTGTGTCTGTGGGAGGAGGTGAGTTCAGAGTCCACCTGCACCACCTTCTTGACAACATTGTTAGCTTGTTCATGTTAATTGCAGAATAGCATTGCATTGTGTGAACAAACTCATCGATGCCTCTGGTGATGGACATCTAGATAATCTCCAATATATTTGCCATTGCGAACAATGTGGCAGTTAACACTCTTCTACATACCCCTATTTACACCTCTGTAAGAGCCACTGCTGAGTTCCAAGGGTGTGTGTGCATCTTCAATTCTATTGTTATTGTCAAAGTGCTGTTTTATAGAAATGAAATCTGATAGCTTTTGTCTTTTAACTGTCAAGTCCATATTTATTTAATAGATTTCCTTATGTATTTGCTTTCATCTCTGCTGTCTAATCCTGATTTTTCTGCACTTTCTCTGCCCTCCCTTTTCCTGCTTATGTCATTTTATCATTGCTCTGACCTTCTCTCTATGGGGTGGAGGTTATCCATGCATTATATTTCTCTTCTCGTAATAGCTAAACTTAAAATTTTAGTGTGTGCTTGAAACAATAAAGTCTAAATGTAGTCAATAGTTGCATACTAACTAATCAAGGACCTTACAATACACTAACTCTGAGTCATTTCTGTCTTTCATATTATATTTCTCTAGTATTTTAGTTCTCAACTTGTCTTTTTTTATCCATACCAAATAGTGATAAATTAGATTTAACCATCAGTTTGATAATCTCATAATTTTTTCTTGAATATCAGTCCTTCCCTCTGGTTTCAGGTTTCTTTTTCATGGATACTTTCTTAAGTATGCTTTTCAATGGAGGTCTGTTAGTAGTGAGATGGTTTAGGTTTTTATTCATCTAAAATTGTCTAAGTTAGTCCTTATTCTTGAATAACTGCTTTGCTGGGTACAGAATTCTAGGTGGTAGTTATGTCTCAGCACTTCAAAGACACTTTTCTCTTGTTTTCTGTCTTTACTTCTGCTGTGGTAATATTGGCTGTCAGCACAATTGCCATTTCTTTGTAGATAGTCTCTTTTCTCTATGATTACTTTTAAGATCCCTTCTTTGTCTTTGATGTCTATATGTGATTATAAGATGTCTAGTGGTAGATTTATTTATCCTCCTTTGAATCTTGTGTGTTTCCTCAAATTGAGGATTTATGCTTTTCTTCAATTTGGGAAAGATTTTAGCCATATCATCTTTGAATATTTTTCCTTTGCAATTATCTTTCTGATCTCTAATTTGGGAAATCTTATAAGGAAACAGTGGATTTTGTAAACTTAGACTCATTTTACATCTCTTTCACGTTGTTTTTATTAAGTATTGATGAATGCAAAGATGTCAGTATTGTAAGTTATAAAGAATAGATACAATATGTATTCATGTGCCTAGCACTCAGTTTAAGATACAAAGATGAACATTGTCTTTGAAAGTCCTCATGAGCCTCTTATTAATCCCATCCCCATGCAGGGTAACTATTATCCTACAAAGTGTGTACTGCATCCTCATGCTTTTTTAAAAAATAGTATTACCACTAACATTTGTATCCTCAAACAGAATATTGGTTAGTTTTTCAAGGTTTTGAACTTTACATACATGGAATCATACTCTAGGTATTCTGTGTCTATTTTTATGCTCAACATAAAGTTTCATTAATAATTTAATTTTTTGTTTCTGCTAGGTCTACTTTTATTGAGATATAATTGACATATAACATTATATTAGTTTCAGGTGCACAACATAATGATTTGATATTTGTACAGGCTGTGAAATTACCACCACAATGTAAGTGTAGTTAACATCCAACACTACGCAAATTTTTTTTCTGATGATTACAACTTTTAAGATCTACTCTCTTAGCTACTTTCAAATATACAATACAGTATTATTAACTACAGTCAGCATGCTGTACATAATATCATATGATTTATTTATTTTGTAACTGGAAGTTTATACATTTTGACCCTCTTCACCCATTTCACCCACCCCCCACCAATCAGTTCTCTGTATCTATGAACTTGTGTTTTTTTTTTAAGATTTCACATATAGGTGAGATTATATGGTATTAGTCTTTCTCTGTCTCACTTTATTCGCTTGGCATAATGCCCTTTATGTCCGTCATTTTGTTGCAATAGCAATATTTCATTCTTTGTATGACTGAATAATATTCCTGTGTGTGTGTAGATAGATAGATAGATAGATAGATAGATAGATAGATAGATACCACATTCTCTTTATCCATTTATCCTTCAATTGACACTTAGGTTGCTTTCATATCTTGGCTGTTGTAAATCATACCGCAATGAACATCAGGGTACAGATATCTTTTCAAGTTAGTGTTTTTGTCTCCTTTGGATCTATTTCCAGAAGTAGAATTGCTGGATCATACAATAGTTCTATTTTTAATTTTCTGAGGGACCTCTGCACTGCATACTGCATGAGGTCAGTCCTCCAACTTTGCTCTCCTTCAATATTGTGTTAGCTATTCTGGGCCTTTCCCTCTCCATATACACCTCAGAATCAGTTTGTTTGTATCTGCAAAATAACTTGCTGGGATTTTGATTGGAATTGCATTGAATCTATAGATCAAATTTGGAAGAACTGACATATTGAGAATATTGTCTTCCTATCCATGAACATGGCATATTTCTCCATTTATTTGATTTCATTCATCAGAGTTTTCTAGTTTTCCTCATATTGATCTTGTGTGTGTTTTGAAAGATTTATACCCAAGTATTTAACTTTTTGGGATGCTAATGTAAATGATATTGTTTTTAATTTCAAATTCCACTTGTTCATTGCTGGTTTATAGGAAGGTGATTGACTTTTGTATATTAACCTTGTATCTTGCAACCTTGCTATAATCATTTATCAGTTCCAGGAGGTTTTTAAATCAATTCTTTCAGATTTTCTACATAGAAGACTATGTCAGCTGTGAATAAAGACAGCTTTATTTCTTCATTTTTAAATCTATATACTTCATTCTCTTTTTTTGTCTTTTTCCATTAACTAGAAATTTCAGAATGATGTTGAAAAGGAGCAGTGAGAGGGGACACCCTTGCCTTGTACCTGATCTTAGTAGGAAAGGTTTGAGTTTCTCACCATTAATTATGATGTTATTTATTGGTTTTTTGGTTGATATTCTTTATTTAGTCAAGGAACTTTCCCTCTATTCCTAGTTTACTAAGAGTTTTGATCATGAATGGTGCTGGATTTCATCAAATACTTTTTCTGCATCAATTAATATGATCATTTGATTTTTCTTTTTAAGCCTGTTGATGTGATGGATTCCATTAATTGATTTTCAAAAGCTGAATCAGCCTTGCCTTACTGGGATAAACCAACTTTGTGGTGCTGTATAATTCTTTTTTATATATTGTTGAATTTAATTTACTAATTTTTTGGGTGAATTTTGGCATCTATGTTCATGAGAATTATTGGTCTGTAATTTTTTTGTAATGTCTTTGTCTGGTTTTGGTTTTAGGGTAATGTTAGCCTCATAGAATGAGTTGGGAAGCATTCCCTCTGCTTTTATTCTCTGAAAGATATCGTACAGAATCTTACAATTCTTTAAATGTTCAGTGGAATTCTCCAATAAACCCATCTGGGCCTGATGCTTTCTGTTTTGGAAGGTTATTAATTACTAATTCAATATCTTCAATAGATACAGGCCTATTCAAATTGTCTGTTTCTTCTCGTGTGAATTTTGGCAAATTGCAACTTTTTTTTTTTTTTTTTACTTTTTATTACGATTATGATAGTTTACAACCTTGTGAAATTTCAGTTGTACATTATTGTCAGGCATGTTGTAGGTGCACCACTTCATCTTTTGTGCCCGCCCCCCATCCCCCTTTCCCCTGGTAACCGCCAATCAGTTCTCTTTGTCTACATGTTTAACTTCCACCTAAGAGTGGAGTCATACAGAGTTTGTCTTTCTCTATCTGGCTTATTTCACTTAACATAATACCCTCAAGGTCCATCCATGTTGTTGTGAATGGGACGATTTTATCCTTTTATACAGCTGAGTAGTATTCCATTGTATATATATACCATATCTTCTTTATCCAGTCTTCAGTTTCTGGGCACTTAGGTTGCTTCCACATCTTGGCTATTGTAAATAATGCTGCAATGAACATAGGGGTGCATGGGACTTTTGGAATTGCTGATTTAAAGTTCTTTGGATAGATACCCAGTAGTGGGATGGCTCAGTCATATGGTTTCTATTTTTAATTTTTTGGGAAATCTCCATACTGTTTTCCATAGTGGCTGCACCAGTTTGGATTCCCACCAACAATATATGAAGGTTCCTTTTTCTCCACAACCTCTCCAACATTTGTCACTATATGTTTTGGTTATTTTTGCCATTCTTACAGGTGTAAGGTGATATCTTAGTGTAGTTTTGATTTGCGATTCCCTGATGATCAGCGATGATGAACATCTTTTCATGTGTCTATTGCCCATCTGCATATCTTGTTTGGAGAAATGTCTGTTCATGTCCTCTGACTATTTTTTGATGAGGTTGTTTGATTTTTTTGTTGTTGAGCTGTGTGAGCTCTTTATATATTATGGAGATTAACCCTTTGTCAGATATATAACTTGTAAATATTTTTTCCCAATTAGTGGGTTGTTTCTTTGTTTCCATCCTGTTTTCCCTTTCCTTGAAGAAGCTCTTTAGTCTAATGAAGTCCCATTTGTTTATTCTTTCTATTGTTTCCCTTGTCTGAGAAGACAAGGTGTCTGAAAAGATCCTTTTGATACTGATGTCAAAGAGTGTACTGCCTATATTTTCTTCTACAAGCCTTATTGTTTCAGGTCTAATCTTTAGGTTTTTGATCCATTTTGAGTTTATTTTTGTGAATGGTGAAAAAGAATGGTCAGTTTTCATTCTTTTACATGTGGCTGTCCAGTTTTCCCAGCACCATTTGTTGAAGAGACTTTCTTTCCTCCATTGTATGCCATCAGCTCCTTTGTCGAAGATTAGCTGTCCATAGATGTGTGATTTTATTTCTGGACTTTCAATTCTGTTCTATTGATCTGTGCACCTGTTTTTGTACCAGTACCATGCTGTTTTGATTACTGTAGCTTTGTAGTATGTTTTGAAGTCAGAGATTGTGATGCCTCCAGCTTTGTTCTTTTTTCTCAGGATTGCTTTAGGAATTTGGGGTCTTTTATTGCCTCACATGAATTTTAAGATTCTTTGTTCTATTTCTGTAAAGAATGACATTGGAATTCTGATTGGAATAGCATTGAATCTGTAGATTGCTTTAGGTAGTATGGACATTTTAACTATGTTTATTCTTCCAATCCATGTGCATGGAATGTCTTTCCATCCCTTTATGTCATCATCAATTTCTTTCAGGAAAGTCTTGTAGTTTTCATTGTATAGGTCTTTCACTTCCTTGGTTAAATTTACCCCAAAGTATTTTATTCTTTTTGTTGTGATTGTGAATGGGATTGTGTTCTTGAGTTCTTTTTCTGTTAGTTCATTGTTACACTATAGAAATGCTACTGATTTATGTATGTTGATTTTATACCCTGCAAATTTTCCGTAGCTGTTTATTATTTCTAATAGTTTTCCAATGGATTCTTTGGGGTTTTCTATAGATAAGATCATGTTGTCTGCAAATAGCGAGAGTTTCACTTCTTCATTGCCTACTTGGATTCCTTTTATTTCTTTTTCCTGCCGAATTGCTTGGCCCAAACCTCCAGTACTGTGTTGATTAAGAGTGGTGAGAGTGACAGGTTGTAAGAGTCTAAGAATTTATCCATTTCTTCTAGATTGTCCAATTTGTTGGCATATAGTTTTTCATAGTATTCTCTTATGATTTTTTGTGTTTCTGTGGTATCCATTGTGACTTGTCTTCTCTCATTTCTAATTTTATTCATTTGAGTTTTCTCTTTTTTTTTCTTAGTGAGCCTGGCTAAGTGTTTTTCAATTTTGTTTATTTTTTCAAAGAACCAACTCTGTGTTTCATTAATCCTTTCTACTGTCTTTTTTGTTTCAATTTCATTTATTTCTGCTCTAGTTTTTATTATTTCCCTCCTTCTACTGACTTTGGGCTTTGATTGTTCTTCTTTTTGTAATTCTGTTAGGTGTCGTTTGAGATTGCTTATCTGAGATTTTTCTTGTTTATTGAGGTGAGCCTGTATTGCAATGAATTTCCCTCTTAGGACAGCTTTTGCTGTGTCCCAAATGAATTGGTATGGCATATTTTCATTTTGAGTTGTCTCCAGATAATATTTTATTTCTCCTTTAATTTCTTCAATGATCCATTGTTTGTTCAGTAGCATGTTTAGTCTCCACATTTTTGCTCCTTTCCCAGCTTTATTCTTATAGTCGATTTCTAGTTTCATAGCATTATTGTTGGAAAAAATGCTTGATATTATTTCAACCCTCTTGAATTTGTTGAGGCTTGCTTTGTTTCCCAAGATATGGTCTATCCTTGAGAATGTTCCATGCGCACTTGAGAAGAAGGTGTAACTTGCTGTTTTTGGATGGAGTGTTCTATATATATCTACTAAGTCCATCTGGTCTAGTTTTTCATTTAATTCTATAATTTCCTTGTTGAGTTTCTGTCTGGATGATCTATCCATTCATGTTAGTGGAGTGTTGCAGTCCCCTATTATTATTGTATTGTTTTTGATATCTCCTTTTGGTTTTGTTAGTAGTTGCTTTACATACTTTGGTGCTCCTGTTGGGTGTGTATATATTTATAAGTGTTATGTCTTCTTGGTGGAGTGTCCCTTTTATCATTATAAACTGCCCCTCTTTGTCTCTCTTTATCTGTTTTGCTTTGAAGTCTCCTTTGTCTGATATAAGTATGGTGACACCCTCTTTCTTGTGTTCATTATTAGCTTGGAGTATCGTCTTCCATCCCTTCACTCTGAGTCTGTGTTTGTCTTTGGGACTGAGATGTGTTTCCTGGATGCAGCATATTGTTGGGTCTTGTTCTTTAATCCATCCTGCCACTCTGTATTTTTTGATTGGAGAGTTTAATCCATTTACATTTAGAGTGATTATTGAAATGTGGGGGCCTAATGCTGCCATTTTATTCCTCGTTTTCCAGTTCTCTTGCATTTCTTTTGTTTCTCATCCCATGATATTTGGACTACAAATTCAGATAGGTAGTTTTCTATATTGGCTTTCTTCTTATTTGTGATTTGTGTCTTTATTCTTGTTATTTCTTTAGTGGTTACCATGTGGTTTGTATAAAACATCTCATAGCTGAGATAGACCATTTTCTGAGAGCCTCTTATTTCCTTAGATTAAGCCATTCCATCCCTTTCCACTTCCCCTTCTAGGTTGTTATTGTCTGATTTTTTTTCTTTCTTCTTGTGTTGTGAGTTTGTGGTTAAAATGACAAGATTATATTTATTCTGGGTGTTTCCCTTCCTTTTATCCTTAATGTTATACTTAACTTTTGCTAACCTGTTCTGATGGAGAGCTGCAACTTTCTGATTTTGTCTTTCTACTTATCTCCTTTGCTCTGGGTTTTGTAACCCCTTTCCTTGTTTTGATTTTTCAGGTATGAGGGTCTTCCTGAGCATTTCTTGTAGGGGAGGTCTTGTGGCAATGAACTCCCTTAACTTTTGTTTATCTGGGAAGGTTTTTATTTCTCCATCGTATTTGAAGGATATATTCACCAGATAGAGTATTCTTGGCTGCAAGTTTTTGTCCTTCAGAGTTTTGAATATTTCATTCCACTCTCTTCTAGCCTGTAAGGTATCTGCTGAGAAATCTGCTGACAGCCTTAGGGGGGTTTCTTTGTAGGTTATTTTCTTCTGCCTTGCTGCCCTTAGTATTTTCTCTTTGTCATTGACTTTGCAAGCCTCACTACTATATACCTTGGGGTTGGTCTTTTTACATTTATAAAGTTTGGAGATCTTTTAGTTTCTGACACATAGAGTTCCATCTCTCTCCCCAGGTTTTGGAAGTTCTCAGCAAGTATTTCTTTGAACAGGCTTTCTGCCCCCTTCTCCTTCTCTTCTCCCTCTGGGATACCTATAATCCTTATGTTGCATTTTCTAGTTGAGTCAGATATTTCTCGGAGAGTTTCTTCATTTCTTTTTAGTCTTAGCTTTCTCTCCTCCTCTATCTGCAGCATTTCTATATTCCTATCCTCCAAATTGCTAATTCTGTATTCCATATTATTGACCCTACTGTTCGGAGAGTCCAGATTTTTCTTAATCTCTTCCATTGTGTTCTTCATCTCCAACATTTCTGATTGGTTCTTCTTTATAGTATCAAGCTCTTTTGTAACATAGCTCCTGAACTCATTGAGTTGTCTATCTGTATTCTCTTTTAACTCATTGAGTTTTTTAATGATGGCTATTTGAATTCATTGTCATTTAGGTTATAGATTTCAGTGTCTTTGGGATTGTTTTCTGGGTATTTGTCATTTTCCTTCTGTTCTGGAGATTTAATATATTTTTTTATACTGCTTGATGGCATGGATTTGTGCATCCACATAGAGATAGAGTTTAGTTACTGCCTCCACTTGCTTCTACTGGAGGAGGTGGGGGGGGCAGCTGTGTAATCTGCACCAACGAGGATATCTGTCAGCTGTTGCTGACTGGACACGGGCCCCTCCTCATGATCACAGTGGCCCTGTGGGGTCTCTTATTAGCTGTGGGGACAATTGCAAGGGGACCTCGGGTTGCTGGTGCCTACTGTCACAGACTGCCTAGACACACTCCCTCCTTAGGGTCTGCAGTGGTGTTATGGGTTTTCACAGCAGCTGGGAGCAGGATCACCTAGACTCACAGCTCTGTCACCATCAGGGCCTGCAAGACCTCACTTGTCCACTATGGGCTGCAGCAGAGCTATGGGTATCTATTGCAGCCTGTGGTTAGCTCACCCAGCTGTGCTACTTCTGCCCCAAGGCCTTCCAGCCTTGTGATTGCCAGGTGGGGCCTCTCCACTAAGCTGTGCAGAGGCTTTCCCTGTGGCTGCTGTGGGACCATGGATTTTCCCCTAAAGTAGCAGAAAGAGAAATTAAGAATACAATCCCATTTATGATTGCAACAAAACAAGTAAATTTAACCTAAGAAGTGAATGATCTGTACACTGAACACTATAAAACATTCTTGATAGAAATGGAAGAAAACACAAAGGAATGGAAAGATAGCCTATGTTCTCATATTGGAAGAACATCTGTGCCCATCTTCCTCTACTTTATATGTGGGATAGCTGCTACAGCATGGCTTGCCAAGCTGTGCCATGTCTGCACCCAGGATCTGAACCGGCAAACCCTGGGCTGCTGAAGCAAAACGTGTGCACTTAACTGCTGCGCCACCGGCCAGCCCCCGATAGTTATCTTTTAGATGTTCCTTTTGGTAGCTCTTCTGTTCTTATGTGGGAATGATACCTTAAGCCTAACATTCCTTATTACTAAGAATGACAAGTTGATGCATATCTTCTGCTAGATCCCTCAGCTCATGTATCCACCTTTTTATTATTCAGTGTCTTCTTATTTTTGGTGTCTAGATACTTATTTACTATTTTTGTAATCTCACTATGCATTTAAGAGTATGTTAATTTTATCCAGCATTTCTAGATGTTTTATAGTGAAAGTCATTTTAGGTTATCTAGCTATCTCTGTTACAAGAAATTGAATTGCTTATTTATTCATTTAAATGTTAAATGCTTTATGATTTGTGTCCCATCATTTGGGGAAAAGCTTTAATGTTTTCTTCATCATTTTAGTTTCATTACAAGTACTAATGAAGTGGGTTCTCCTCATAAGATGTTAAATATTTTATAAAAATGACTTTGCATTACAACAGACTACTGAGTGACAGTCTCTGAGACGCAGTCTCACTGGGGCTCCAACCTGCCACCCCCCACTCACATGATCTCTCTGGGTCTCCCTTGCCCCCTCTGGGCCACAGCAGGACTTTGTGTGTTAGAGGCCACTGGTATGACTTTGAAAAAATACATGTGTTTCACTCAACACAATCTTACAAAGAAGTTCCATTTGGCTATTACAGTCTTGAAGTTCTACATTCCATGTCTCTGAAAAATTCAAACTACTCAGCAATAACAGCAAGTGGACAACAGAGGCAGCATTCCTTCTGCCTAAGGAAACCTCAGTCACCACTCTAAGTCCTTCAACTGATTGGATTGGCCTACCCACTTTATGGAGGGCAATCTGCTTTACTCAAAGTCTACTGGTTGTAAACGTTAATTACAATTAAAAAATACCTTCACAGCAACATCTAGACTGGCGTTTGACCAAATAACTGGGCCCTATAGCCTAGCCCAGCTGACGCATAAAATTAACCAGCACATTCTGTGTACAGGTGTGCGCTTAATGGTATCACCAACGGTAAAACTCAGAGATGCTGTTGAGTTCTCCAAATTCCTGTCTTTAGCATCAGACAAAACTGGGCTTGAGTCTCAGTGCCACCATCATTATCTGTGTGCTCTTAGGTGAGTTATTCAACCTCTTCAAGATTCAGTTTTCTCATAGATAAAATGGGAATAATAGCAGTTCCTGTGCCCCTCATGGTATTGAAATGGGAGAAGACATACCAATTCCTGAATAAAAGATCCTGACATGTGGCCTGTTCTCCCTCAGGAAACAGCAGCTGGGCCACCCCACTCAGTCGTTACAGCTGTACCACAGTGATGGCAACACGAGATCCATTTGGGAGATCAGGAACGAGGAGGCGAGGTCCTTGCCTTCGATTGTAGAGATAGCAAATGTCAGAGTCAGAATTTGAGGGGAGATCTTTCTGAAACCAAAGCCAGATTTCTCTTTCACTACACCACGTGGTAGGTGCTCTGAAGTGTTGAAGAAGGTGAGTGGGGAGCACCTCAGGTGTGGACGAGCCAACATGTACTTGTCCATATGTTGTTCCCACATGAGCCTGGAGCATACGTGGCATGTGTCATAGTGGAGGAGCTCATACTTAACCCTAGCTCACCAAACCTCGCAGCTCACTGGAATTGCCCCTTGCCCCTTATGCTTAGGAGAAACAGACAAATGACACAGAAACATATTGGAAAAAAATGTTTCTTTTATTAACATTCAGGGAGGGAAGTCTTATCAAACATCTGCCATTCTATTGCTGTAAAATAAGATTTCATTTGCACGACATGAGTATTGGGCATCTCCTGAAGATACACTTGCATTATCTTTGTTGTACTTTAGGAAAGTTAACTCAGGAGAGCAATCTAGTACATATTTTTAAAGTTTTAGTCCAAGAAAGATGGAAACAAATAATACCCTTCCTTTATGACTCAAGTTCATTCTCGTGTCACCTATGCTAGAAACTTCTCCAGATCCTAAGATGTCTCTGTGTAGCTTTATTGGTGCACTTCTATCTCATCTTCTCTTGAGGGGCCTATTTTCCCCAATGGAGTGTGACCTTCTTAGGGGCATGGGCTGAGCCTCGTTCACCTTTGTAACTGCCGTACTTAGACACGTGGTATACATTAAAAAAATACTGAAAGAATGTAAGAAGGAAAAGGCAGGACAGGAAAGAAGGTATAAGGAAAAAGGAATGGAACAGAAGGCAGAAAAAGAAAATAAATCAATCAACTTACCCCATTCCTGACTATTCATTCTAGTTGAGTTTTACTGCTTTTTCTTCAAGCTTGCTGTGCCCGTCAAACAGTGACACTCAGTCAATGTCATATTTTTCTGAAGGGCCACTTCTCTTTCTAAGATATGAGCACGGCATATTAAGCAGAGAGAGTATTTTATCCTTGTTATTAATTATAGCTTCTCTCCAGCTCACCAAGCCATTTTGTAGCCTATTGAGCATGAAGAAATGGAGCTTGAACATTTGCCAGCAGACAACTTAGCTTTCTAAATACAAGCTGAGGCCCCGAGAGTGCTGAAACCCCAGGAGTCTATTCATAGTGTGGAGAAGGAAAGCTCTGTGCTGCTTCCATATGTACACTATGAAAACAAGCTGCATGGCATAATCAACTGCCGCTTAGTAGTAAAAGATACTTTGAGGACAAGGATCCAACTTTATCACCTATTAATCTGATTTAAAAGTATTGGCTATAATGATACCTATCATCTCAGGGATGGGTACTATGTTAATTGCCTTACTTCATTTAATCCTCAAAACAATCATGCGATGGAAGTGCTGTTGTCGTCTCCATCTTAGCTGTGAGGAACCTGAGATCTAGAGCCCTTAACAGCTTGCCCATCCAAAGGAAAAATCTAGAACTGAGATCCTTATTGATCGGGCCCCCAAGAACATGCTTTTAACCATCCAGCTACACTCCCTCCTTTTTCTTTGTAAGGATCACTTGTATCTTCCAAGAGAAAGAAAAAAAATGTCAAAATATCTTCTTTATGTGTTTAGAATACTAGGTATTAAATAATTGAGAAAAGTTTTCATCAATACTCTCTCTCTCTCAATTTTTTTTTGTTTGCCTTGTGAAAACTAAGCATGAATCTGGTAAACTCACTGAAATGTAAACCAGGGCCCACATAGGGCAAGGATATGTAGCCAAAGTGGTACCTTCTGAACTGTGGCTTCTTCTGATGCTGTTTCTGGTAAGAGCCTCCTCTGGATTCCATGGGATGTAGGACCCACTTACAGACCATCACTTGTGGTGACTATTCCCAGAGCCTGCTGGGATCCTACCACTTGTCGAACCAGGTTTTAAGTAACTGCTTCCAACTCTCTGCTAAAAGCTTCTACCACATGCCTTGGAACCACCAGATACCAGGAGAAGGTGTCTGCTACTTTTCTTGCCTAAAATTCAGTAAAGAAATTTTGCCCTTAGAAATCTCCAACATTTTTCAGTGGGTATGTCTAATTCAGTTGAACCTGCATTTGTAAAGTGTCCATTCTAATAATAATCACAATGCCTACATTTTTGTTCAAGCTTTACTAGCTATAAAACACTTTCACAGACGGTATAAACAAGGCTGTGTTGGGAGTGTGTGAGGCTCTGGCTAGGTACCAGGAAATTGATGCTGACAAAGACTGACCCCTAGTCAACTTGAGGGACAGCACAGGAAAGGGTCAGGCTTCAGGCTTGAGGCAGAACGTCTTCTGCCGGGATGTGCTGACAGCCTCAGTCATCTGACAGGCCACTAGAGGAGGAAGACGTGTTTGACAATGCTTCAGAGAGTAGAAGCACCAGGCTTTGCAGCAAGGAGAGGCCTTTCCGACAACTGGTGCTGTCCAACCCAGAATGGGAGCTCCCCACCTAAGAAGATGACCAGGCTGAATGACCCAGACAGACTAGGTGTAGGGGGATGGATACCAACCGGGTTGATGTCTAATGCTCTCTTTAGCTAAGGTGATCTGTAGCCAGATGACCTAAGTCCTAATTTAGGCTGCACTACTTGCTGGTTCTGTGAGTGTGGGGCAAATAAAAGTCTCTCCCTCATCTGGCTGATGTGAGGATTAAATGGGTTAATGTAAGGTGCTTAGAATAGTTTCTGGTGCTCAGTAAGTCATCAGCGAATGTTAATAATTATTATTAAGGCCCCCTTCCAACTCCATTTGTTTGTGGTTGTATTGCGAAGGCATGCTGCAATGGCCAGTAACCGATAATGTAATAGAAGATTTGAGAAATCTTATTATTATATGTTATTAATGAAGACTTTAAAATAACTATATATTATGGGCAATAAAATATGCCTGGAAGAGTAGGAGATAGAAACAAGTAAAGGACATATTTCCTGAATCCAGGGGTTTACAGTCTGGTTGGGAAGTCATGATGCATAAAATGACGACTAACAATTGAAAACGGCGTGAGCTAGAATGCCTCCTGAGTGGTCTGGGAAATTAGGAGGGGGAAGAAATCACTTGTAATCAGGCAAGGCTCCCTGTAGGAGGATGAGTTAGACTGACAGATTTCTGCCAGATAGTGAGTATATAACAAGAACTCAACATCTTAGGGCTTGAATAGTGAACATCTATGACTCGCAGTTGGGCCCATGGGTCAGTTACAACTCAGCTGGCCTAGGCTGCACTCCAGGCTCCACTTGTTGGTTCAGGACTTCTCTGCATGTGTCTCATTATAGGGCCCAGGTTGAGGAAGCAGCCCTCAATGGGGCGAGTCTTCTCACGGTGGAGCTCAGGAGTGCAATAAGATGCGCAGCAACAAGTGTAGCTGCTTAATGCTTTTGCTTGGAGCTGGCAGTGACCCTTTTCCGCTGGCGAAAGACGGCCATATGGCCAAGCTCACAGTGAAATGGAGATGCTTATTCTGCCCACAGTGAACCATGGCAAGGGTGGGAAAGAAGGAAAAGCTGTGAGAAAATAGTATAGTCTACCACAGATTGCTTTCATATATGAAAATAAACTGTTCAGTGTTTAATTAGATTGTTGGCATCTTGAAGGAAAGAGTCACTATGGTTACTCTGCACATGATAGGCATGCAATAGATATGGGTGCTTTTCATGTGATATCCTCAGTCAAAATCAGAATCACAGCAAATTCATCAGCCACTGAGAGACGCCCAGCAGATATTTGACAACAGGTCACCTGGTCTAGCTGGAGATGGGATTAGATGCTGAAGAAGACAGTCCTTGCCCCCAACGTGCTCACCTCTGGTGAGGGAGACAAATGGTAGGGGCTGTAATTATGTCAGAACTGAGGTCTCAACCTCTCACCACTGGTTGTTGAAAATAGACTGCCACCCAATGTGGCTCTAAGGGCCTATGGTAAACCTAGCAATCATAAGTACACAGTACTTTCCAAAGGCCAGTGTGCTCACTGTGGCTGACTTTGTGATGAGACCCCTAGGGGAGGTTAGGGGATATCTGGTGTCGTAGAAAACAGATATTGGTACTGGAGTTTCTCACAGCACTCTGGTCACTGGAGAACATTCTCCTCATACTCATACACTCAAGTGAAATGCTAAGAATTCACATCCTGGTCTTCCAGTTTGTGGGTAGGTGACCCTCCACAGGCAACAGGCAGCAGAAACCAGGTGCTCTGACCTTGAGCTGTGGTCAAGAGAATTGTCTCACTGGCCTAGACTCCAATCTGGGGACAGGGAAGATGGGCTCCTTTGGGGGGTAGATTAAAGTCTATAAATATAATATTAACTAGTGTTTATTATTTGCCAAACACTGTTAGTGTCTCTGCATTTTCAAAGTGTTGTACATGTATCATAGTCTTTATGCCTACAAATGCCTTGTGGGATAGGTATTACTATTTCCCTTTAAAAGGTTTAGAAAGTCTAAATATCTTGGCAGTTTCCTCAGTGAATCACTGGGGCTTGGACAGGCTCAGGGAAAAACTAAAGGGCATTTTTCATGAAAGTGTCATATGATCTTCTTTTCGATCATCTGTATTACCCCAGAAATTGTATCATCATCTTGAAAGAGACTAGCTTAAAGCTTTATGTGCCATATATGTACAATAAATGTTGTTTGACTTCAATCTTGACAAACTAGCTGTGCAAAATATATTTCACTTCCTCTTATTGGGTTATGTTTAATGCGGTTACCTATCGTTATCATTTGTATAACAACGAAAAGATTTCTATGATAAAGATGGACAATACTCCCACCTGGTAAAAATGCAGTAATGACAAGTGAGACAAATCAAACATCCTTAGAGAATCACCATGTATTCTAGAAAGAGACTTCTGATATTTGTGTCTTTAGTCATTCATTTCAAAGAAAGAAACTGAAGCATTATGAAAACGATGAGCCAGGAGAAAATGTCAGCAATGTTGCATTGTGCTTAGATGTGAGGCAGAGGACTCAGTCAATGGATGGATCAATTAATCAAACAGTCCACTCGTGTTCACAGACTACCTGTTATACGCCCGTCACTGTGTGGGGTCTTAGGGACACAGTGGTAGATAGACTGACACACAACTCTCTGTCCTTCATGGAGTCATGTTGAACATGCAGAGTATGAATCTTACCTTGCTTATCGAAGTGCCCAGGGGATGTTACTGAACATAATCCAAGTTTGGGTGAACACATATGACTTCCTTGGGGCAAGCTCTCTGAGGAAGTCACTTGTATTCTAGTATCTGAAGGAGTTAAAATTACTCAGGCAAAAACAAGGAGGAGGTAAAAAGGAAGACAGGTTTTCCAGGCGAAGGAACAGCATCTACAAAGGTCTAGAGACTGGAAAAAAACCCCAAAAACATGGCAGGAGTGAAGAAAAGACCAATAGAGTTGGCTCACAGTCAATGAAGAGGGCGAGGACGGGTCTGGACAGTCCTTTGGCCCTGAGAAAGATCTGACACAGAAGGGTTTTAGGCAGGGGAATGTCAAAGTAAGATGGTCATATTGAAAAGATCACTTAAGTGTTAGTGTGGACAGGACGAGAGTGTTTGAAGGAAGACGAACGTGAAATGACCTTGTTTCAGCGTGAGATGACATAGCCTTAAATAAGAATGGTGACAGTGGGGGTGGAGAGAAGTGGATGAGTGCAAGGCATGTTTAAGAAGCAGAACTGATAGGTCTCGGTGATGCATTGGATGAAGGGATAAGGGCTGGTTGGATCACAGAAGTATGTGTGTTTAGGGAGCAAAAGAGGAGATTAAAAAGCCAAATGTGGTGTAATAGTGAGCACAGAGGATACTTACTATTTCTCATGTCCTCAGGATTGTGCTTAGCTGTTTGCATGCAATAATTTATTTAATTCTTGCAACTATTTTTTGGTAAAGTTCTTCTCAGAAAACGCCTGTCATTATCTCCATTCCCCCTCTGGAGATGAGGAAACAAAGAGGTGAAGTGCTTTGCTCAAGGCTGATTATTCAGTGCCCATTGCGTATGAAAACCTGAGCTGCTCTCGTGAAGGCAAACTCAGGACAGAGCATCCCCGTCGCTTTTAAGAAGTGTGTCCCCTAACTAGGACAGATAGAACCCACGGAACTGAAAACAGTGAAGGGCACTTTAAATGCAACAAACCAAGTGGCAGCAGTCTTTGCAGACCTGGTCTACAGATGAGAGCTCAGAGAATGCCCAGGACTAACCGGAGAAGCGGAACTTTCTGAGTGGGGATTTTCTGAAGGGGAGGGGATGTAAGCTAGGTTTCTTTTCCTTTTTAAGTAAACTTTTAATTTCAGAATAGTTTTAGATTTGCAGAAAAGTTGCAAAGATAGTACAGAGAGTTCCCGTATGCTCCTGGGAACCCCCCTATGATGCTTTACATGACTAGGGTACATTTGTCACACCTAATGAACCAAGACATTGTTATTAACTGAAGTCCATACTGTCCTTGAACTTCATTAGTTTTTCCCTAAAGTCATTTTTCTAGGCCAGGGTCCCATCGAGGACACCACATCACATTTAGTCATTGCGGCTCCTGAGGCTCCCCTTGGCCGGGACAGTTTCTCAGCTTCCCTGGTTTTTGATGACCTTGATAATTTTTTTTAATTGAGGTCATAATAGTTTATAACATTGTGAAATTTCAGGTGTACATTATTATTTATCAGTCACCATATATATGTGCCCTTTTACCCCTTTCACCCTCCCCCCAACTGCCTGCCCCTCTGGTAACCACTGAACTATTCTCTTTGTCCATATGTTTGTTTACCTTCCACATATGAGTGAAAGCATATGATGTTTGTCTTTGTCTGGCTGCTTTTGCTTAGCATCACACTCTTCAAGGTCCATCCATGTTGTTGCAATGGGACAATTTTGTCTTTTTTCTGGTTGAGTAGCATTCCATTGTATATATATACCACATCTTCTTTATCCGTTTATCAGTTGATGGGCACTTGGGTTGCTTCTGCATCTTGGCTATGGTGAATAATGCTGCCGTGAACATAGAGGGGGCATAGATCTCTTTGAATTGTTGATTTCAAGTTCTTTGGATAAACCCAGTGGTGAGATAGCTGGGTTGTATGTTATTTCTATTTTTAAGTCTTTGAGAAATCTCCACAGTGTTTTCCACAGGGGCTGCACCAGTTTGCATTCGCACCAGCAGTGCATGAGGGTTCCTTTTTCTCCACAACCTCTCCAACATTTATTATTTTTTGTCTTGTTAATTATAGTCATTCTAACAGGTATAAGGTGATATCTCTCATTGTGGTTTTGGTTTGCATTTCACTAATGATTAGTGATGATGAACATCTTTTCATGTGACTGTTGGCCATCTGTATATCTTTGGAAAGGTATCTGTGCATATCCTCTGCCCATTTTTTGGTTGAGTTGTTTGTTTTTCTGTTCCTGAGTTGTATGAGTTCTTTATATATTTTGGAGATTAACCCCTTGAGGGATATATGATTTGCAAATATTTTCTTCCAGTTGGTGTATTGTCTTTTCATTTTGTTCCTGGTTTCTTTTGCCTTGTAGAAGCTCTTTAGTCTGATGTAGCCCCATTTGTCTATTTTTTCTTTTGTTTCCCTTGCCAGAGTAGACATGGTATTTGAAAACATCCTTCAATGTTAAAGAGGGTACTGCCTATATTTTCTTCTGGGAGTTTTATGGTTTCACATCTTACCTTCAAGTCATTGATCCATTTTGAGTTAATTTTTGTGTATGGAGAAAGATAATAGCCTACTTTCATTCTTTTACATGTGACCATTCAGTTTTCCCAACACCATTTACTGAAGAGATGTTCCTTTCTCCATTATACTTTCTTGGTTCCTTTGTCGAAGATTAGCCATCATAGATGTGTCATTTTACTTCTGGGTTTTCAAATCTGTTCCATTGATCTGTGTGTTTTTTTCTGTACCAGTACCATGCTGTTTTGATTAATATAGCTTTGTAGTATATTTTGAAGTGAGGGATTGTGATGCCTCCAGCTGTGTTCTTTTTTCTCAGGATTGCTTTAGCTATTTGAGGTCTTTTGCTGTTCCATATGAATTTTAGGATTCTTTGTTCTGTTTCTGTGAAGAATGTCATTGGGATTCTGACCGGGATTGCATTACATTTGTAGATCGCTTTAGGTAGTACGGACATTTTGACTTGTTTATTCTTCCAATCCATGTGAATGGAATATCTTTGCATTTCTTTATGTCACCATTGTTTTCTTTCAATAATGCCTTATAATTTTCATTGTATAGGTCTCTAACCTCCTTGGTTAAATTTATTCCTAGATATTTTATTCTTTTTATGTGATTGTAAATGGGATTGTAATCTTGAGTTCTCTTTCTGTTAATTCATTATTAGAGTATAGAAATGAAACTGATTTTTTAAAGTTGATTTTGTACCCTGAAACTTTGCTGTAGTTGTGGATTATTTCTAATAGTTTTCCAATGGATTCTTTAGGGTAGTCTATACATAGAATCATGTCATGTATGAAATAGCGAGAGTTTCACTTCTTCCTTGCCAATTTGGATAACTTTTATTTCTTTTTCTTGCCTAATTGATCTGGCAAAAACCTCTAGTAAAATGTTGAATAAGAGTGGTGAGAGTGGGCACCCTTGTCTTGTTCCTGTTTTCAGAGGAATGGCTTTCATTTTTTTCCTGTTGAGTATGATGTCAGCTTTGGATATGTCATATATGGCCTTTATTATGTTGAGGGACTTTCCTTCTATATCCTTTTTGTTGAGAGTTGTTATCATAAATAGATGTTGGATCTTGTCTAATGCTTTCTCTGCATCTATTAGGATGATCATGAGACTTTTATTTCTCATTTTGTTAATGTGGTGTATCACATTGATTGATTTGTGGATGTTGATCCATCCCTGCATCCCTGGTATAAATCCTACTTGATCATAGGGTATGATCCTTTTAATATATTGCTGTATTCAGTTTGCCAGGATTTTGTTGAGGATTTTTGCATGTATGTTGATCAGTGATATTGGCCTGTAGTTTTGCTTCTTTGTGTTGTCCTTGTCTGGCTTCAGGATCAGGTTGATGTTGGCCTCAGAATGAGTTAGGAAGTGTTCCATGTTCTTCAACTTTTTGGAATAATTTGAGAAGGACAGGTATTAAATCTTCTTTGAGTGTTTGGTAGAATTCTCCAGAGAAGCCATCTGGTCCTGGACTTTTAATTTTTGGGAGGTTTGTGATTACTGCTTCAATCTCTTTACCTGTGATTGGTCTATTCAGATTCTCTATTTCTTCTTGACTCAGATTTGGGAGGTTGTATGAGTCTAAGAATTTATCCATTTCAATTTGTTGGCATAGAGTTTTTCATAATATTCTCTTATAATCCTTTGTATTTCTGTGGTATCTGTTGTAATTTCTCCTCTTTCATTTCTAATTTTACTTAGTTGCACCTTCTCTCTTCTTTTCTTAGGGAGTTTGGCTACGGGTTTGTCAATTTTGTTTATCTTCTCAAAAAACCAGCTCTTAGTTTCGTTAATCCTTTCTATTGTTTTTTGGATTCAGTTTCATTTATTTCTGCTCTAATTTTTATTATTTCCCTCCTTCTCCTGACCTGGGGCTTTGTTTGTTCTTCTTTTTCCAGTTCTGCCAGGTGTAGTTTAAGATTGCTTGTTTGAGAATTTTCTTGTTTGTTAGGTGGGCCTGTATTGCTATGAATTTCCCTCTTAGAACTGCTTTTGCTTCATCCCACATGAGTTGGTATGATGTATTTTCATTTTTATTTATCTCCAGATATTTTTTGATTTCTTCATTAATCCATTGGTTGTTCAGTAGCATGTTGTTTAGTCTCCACATATTTGTCACTTGCTCAGGTTTTTCTTGTAGTTGATTTCTAGTTTCTTAGCATTATGTTCAGAAAAGATGCTTGATATTTCAATCTTCTTAAATTTATTGTGGCTTGCCTTTTTCCTCAGCTATGGTCTATCTTTGAGAATGTTCCATGTGCACTTAAGAAGAATGTGTATTCTGCTGTTTTTGGAGGGAGTGTGCTATATATATCTATTAAATCCATCTGGTCTAGTTTTTTGTTTAATTCCACTATTTCCTTGTTGACTTTCTGCCTGGATGATCTATCAATTGATGGAAGTGGGATGCCGAGGTCCCCTACCATTATTGTTTTGCTGTTAACATCTCCTTTTAGGTTTGTTAATAGTTGCTTTATGCTTTGGTGCTCCTGTATTTGGTGCATCCATATTTATAAGTGTTATGTCCTCTTGGTGGATGTCCTTTTTATCATTATATACTGCCCCTCTTTGTCTCTCATTGACTTTTTTTATCTTGAAGTCTACTTTGTTTGATGTAAATATGGCAACACCTGCTCTCTTTTGTTTGCCATTAGCTTGGAGTATTTTCTTCCATCCCTTCTGTCTGACCCTGCATTTGTCTTTAGAGCTGACATGTATTTCCTGGAGGCAGAATATTGTTGGGTGTTGTTTTTTAACCCATCCAGCCACTCTGTGTTTTTTGATTGGAGAATTCGATCCATTTACATTTAGAAATATTATTGATATATGAGGGCTTAATACTGTCATTATATCTCTTTTTTTCTGGTTGTTATATATTTCCCTTGTTTCTCATCCCATGTATTTCCGACTGACAATTTAATTTGGTGATTCTCTATAATCAATTTCTCTTTATTTATCATTTGTGTCTCTGTTCTGATTTTTTGTTTAGTGGTTCCTTATGAGGTTTGTATAAAAGATCTCATAGACGAGATAATCCATTTTCTGATAGTCTCATCTCCTTAGTCTAAGCAGGTTCCATCTCTTACCTTTTCCCCATCTAAGTTATTGTTGTCACAACTTATCCCTTTTTGTGTTGTGAGTTTGTGATTGTGATTAAAATGAAGTGATTATAGTTATTTTTGATGCTTTCTTCCCTTTGTCTTTAATGTTATAATAAAGTGTTTGCTAACCTGTTCTGATAGAGAGCTGCAGTTTTCTGATTTTGTCTGTCTATCTCCTCACTCAAGGCTTTGTAAACCCTTTCTTTCTTTTTTTCAGGTATGAGGGTCTTCTGATCATTTCTTGTAGGGCAGGGTCTTGTGGTGATGAACTTCCTCAGCATTTGTTTATCTGGGAAAGTTTATATTTCTCCATTGTATCTGAAGGATAGTTTCACAGGATAGAGTATTCTTCACTGTAAGTTTTTGTCTTTCATTATTTTGAATATATCATTCCACTCTCTCCTAGCCTGTAAGGTTTCTGCTGAGAAATCTACTGAAAGCCTGATAGGGGTTCCTTTGTAGGTTATTTTCTTCTGCCTTTCTGTCCTTAATAGTATTTCTTTGTCATTGACTTTTGCCAGTTTTACTAATGTATGCCTTGGAGAAGGTCTTTTTACATTGATGTAGTTAGGAGTTTTACTAGCTTCATTTACATGTAATTCTAGCTCCTTCCCTATGTTAGGGAAGTTCTCAGCTATTATTTCTTTGAACAAGCTCTCTACTCCTTTCTTCTTCTCTGCTTGCTCTGGCATACCTATAAAGCTTATGTTACATTTCCTAATTGAGTTGGATATTTCTCAGAGAATTTCTTATTTCTTTTTAATCTTAGATCTCTCTCCTTCTCCACCTGAAGCATTTCTATATTTCTGTCCTCTAAATTACTAATTCTGTCCTCCATAATATCAGCTGTTTTTTAAGGATTCTGGATTTTTAAAAAGGTCTCATTCATTGTATTCTTCAACTCCAACATTTCTGGGTTTTTTTTTTTTATAGTTTCAATCTCTTTTGTGAAAAATTCCCTCTGCTCATTAATTTTATTCCTGAGTTCATTGAACTGTCTTTCTGAGATTTCTTGTAACTCATTGAGTTTCTTTATGATAACTCTTTTGAATTCTCTGCCATTTAGATTGTAAATTTCTCTGACTTCAGGATTCGTTTCTGAGTACTTGTCATTGTCCTTCTGATGTGGAGTGTTAATATATTTCTTCATGCTGTTTGATGGGGTGGACTTTTGCCTTGGCATAATGGTAGTACCTGGTCACAGATTCCACCTGCAACCACTTGAGGGGGCACGAACTGTGTTTTCTGAGCCCACCAAGACCCTTGGCCATTGTTCCCATCTGTTGGAAGTTTTACCAATAGGGCTCTCTGTGTCTGGCCACTGCTGCTTCCCACATGTAAGTGCAGGTGCTCTGCTGGGGATCCCCTAGCCGACTGGTGGGGCTGATGCACCAGGGAGATTGGGGAAAGGGGTGCCTTGTTTCCTGCCTGTGTTCCTGCTCTGCACCCCCTGGCTGCCTGCCTGGGATGCTTGGCTTGATGGGGATGTCCCCAGGGTGGCTTACTTGCCCAGGTGTGAAGTGTACCTGAGGGCTGAGAAGCCACTCTGGCGGCAAAAGTAGTCCCACAGAAGGCTGCCTTTTCCTTCTTCTTGTCTCAGAGTTGTGTGCCAGCCACTATACAAGGTCCTGCATTCTAGATCGCTGCCACTGGGGAAGCAGAGGAGATCCACTTACCTCCTTCCACTGCTTCCCAGGAAGTCCGGCACCCCTGCCCTCAGATGTATGGCTGTGTGGATCTCTCAGACATCTACTGTGTTGTGTGAATGTCCTCTGTTGGTTAATCAATGTCCTTTTTATTGTATCTTAGGGAGGTGAGCCTAGGGGAACAGCCCACTCTGCCATGATGCTGAGGTCACTGATGAATTTAAGAATTTTGAGGAGTACCATTTGACTCACTTCTTTTCTTTTTTGCTTTGCATAGTGTTGCTGCCTTGGGAAGCCTTGCTGGCACCACAGTTGAGGTCAGAACCTCAATACAGATTCCCACAGCACCTGGTATCCTCCTCAGGGCCCAATTTGTTCATTTTCTCATTCTTTTTATTTTCATTCATTCAATAAATATTTATTCAGCATTTAATTATATACTATGCAAGATCAAGGTGCTAGAGATATAGCAGTGAACAGACATGGGGAAGACAGAACAATAAATACATATGTATGATCTATAGTATATTTGGAGCTTGTAAATACAATGGAGAAAAAAAAATAAAGCAGAGGAGGTTAATAAGGCATGGAGTTGGTAGCGTTTTGGGATGATCAGAGAAAGCCTCATTGAGAAGGCAACAAATGAGACTGGGAAGGAGTGAAGAAATAACCCCTTAGCTATCTGGGAAAGTGCTCTCCAGGTAAGAGCATGCCTGATGAGGTCCAGAACAGCAAGAAGGCTGAGTCTGAGATGCCTAGGAAACCTAAAGGTCTAGAAAGCAATCAGACCAACTTAGGACTTGATACTGGGGATACAAAACTGGGAGTGTCAACATTCAGATGGCACTTGAAGACATGAGACTAAATGAAATCCCAGGAGGAGAGATGTTCAAAGACCAAGTTTTGGGGCACCCGAGTTCTCTAGATTGGGGAGATGACAGGAGATTGGCAAAGGAGATCAATGAAAAGCCAGGAGGAAAGCCAGGCAGGTATGGTATCCTGGAAGCCAAATGAAGAACGTGGGAGTGACCAATGCTATTAATTACTGCTATTAGTATTATAACTTACATAGAGTTTACAATGTGCCTGTCACTGTTCTGAGTCTTTTACATACATCAACTCATTGTATCATGATAGTCTTCCTAACAGGTACGTTCTTTTATTATGTCTATTTTGCAGATGAACTTACTCAGTCACATAGTTCACACTACTGGAGCTGGGATTGGAACTCAGTCTGGCTCAGAGTTCTTGGTCTTTAACACCATGTCATGCTCACCTAAAAGCTGCATGTGGATAAGCTCAGGACCAAGAATGGCTCAGTAGATCAAGCAATGTGGATGTCCTCGAGGAGCTTGAAAGGACAGCTTCAAGTGAATTGTGGAGGAGACAGAAGGATTGGGGTGGGGTTGATGGGAACAGAAGGACAGATATTGAAGACAGGAAATACAGATGACTCTTGTGAATAGCTTGGCCAAAAGGGGAAGCTGAGAAATGTTATGATGGCTAGAGGGAGATGCAGGATTAAAGTGGATTTTTTTTAAAATGGGAGAAATTATGGTACATTTGTAGGCTGGTAGGAATGAAAGGGTAGAGGGGAAAAAATGAATGACGTCATAGAGAAGGGAGAATTTAAGTTCTACATTTGTGACTGAATAATTATTTGTGTAGTTGCTTAATTTCTATGTTCTCTGCTGAAGCATAAACTGCTGGGTGAGGACATCTTAGTTTTCTGGACTCCACTGTCCCCTTGTGCTCCAACTCAGTGCCTGCTGAATGAATGAATGATTCCGATCACACAGAATCCTGGTGCTTCCAAACTCCACATCTTCCTTGACCTGAGTGTGGCCGGCCCCTGGGAAGGTTTCTGCACCATGGCCACCTGCCTGCTGACCCAGCACTCTGCCCACTACCTTCTGTCCATTTTCTCCCCTGAAGATCCAATGCCAAAGCCACCAGGCATTGCTGAAGGGGAAATAGAGAAAGAAGCAACATGGCATATGACACAGCAAAAATTCCCAAAAGCCCTTTGAAAATTTCCTTTCCCTAGGACAGCTGCTTCATGCCCCATCCTCTAGCTCCTAAACCACCTTGTCTTCTAGCTGCATGGCTCCTAGCACCTGCTCATCACTCCATTCAAGCTCTCACTCTATTCTGACAGCCCTTTGTTTCCAGGCCCCAGGGTGGAGAGGGGATGTGCCCCAGTCCATTTCACATACTTTGGGTAGACTGCAAAGCACCTCAAAGCCCAGAACTATCCCGGATGTAGAATGCACGGATGGGCCTTCAGGTGAGATGCTCTCACTTGTGAGGACACTATTTCCTGGGGCTGAATCAGAGGCACCATTTGACACAAGCCCTCTCTCATCTGCCCACCCCCTGGGGTATTTACAAAGTTCCAAAGTGAAGCTGGAGAGCTGAACTGACTCACCTGCAAGGCCGGGTGTTCTCTGCGAGGTAACCACAATGGTTTTCAGGGCATCCGCGTAAGTGTAGGATAGTACTCTTTTCCAACCTTAGGTTTCAGGGAAGAATATATGCATGTTTGTAAAAAATGCCTTGCATATTTTTCGAGGTACCACACACACCCCCATTACACCAACCCACCGACCCATGCAGGTGTGCTTTTCTCTCTCGCCTCTCTCTCTCACAAACACACACACGCACACCCTGATTCATAGGTATCCTCTGACCACATTTTTCTCTCCCCCCGAAACCTGACTGCCTCTGCCAGAAGCACAGAGTAAGCAGTGCTATGCACCCATCTGGGCCTGACCTGCCTACACTGTTTGCCTAAAATACTCACGAGTATATATACAGCATGGGACGGAACTAATTTTTGAAGCGAGTGTGGGGGCTGTCGGGCGCTCCGCCATTTCCTCTTGCCCCTAAAGCTGTTAAACTAAATTATAGGCCTGGGCGAATGAGAGGCCAGCTGTGCTTCAGCTGCGGGCCCCAGTTGTTGTGACAAAGTGAAAAGTGTGGGCACCAACAGATCATTAACTGCAGAGCCAAAAATAAGCTGATGATGGAATCACATGCTCTAAGGGGACAGGAGAACGGGGCCCGTCTAACGCGAGTGCTGGTTCCGGCCCAGGAGGGGACTAAGCCTTACCAGCCAGAGAAGTGGTGAGTGGGCCTAATATGCTTCCTCATGGTCTTTGCATTTTATTACACTGGGGCAAATTTTGTTTTTTTCTAAATCTTTCTCAAAATTGACAGGGGTTTTTGTCTCTGTTTTGGTTTTGTTTTTAAAATTTCCCCACAATTTCCTGTGTGCTGCCTCTGTGGCTGAGCTCAACTTTACTGTTGGCTATAATTACTGTGAGGCTTGTGACAGAGTTGAAAAATCTAAGTTGACATTAAAGGTGCATTACACTCGAATAAACCCAGAGACAGAACATCGCACGTTGGTTTGGAGTTGCCCCTGTGTTTTGTCTAGATTAACAAATTTAGACGGCTTTTGGTTTGCGTAGCATTAATAACCGCTGGGTCAATCTCTGGAGCTTGTAAACACTGCTCATAAATAGTCGCTAACGTGTGAGGTTGAATAAACATTACCTCAATGGTTTGTGAAGAATTGGCCGGCATGGAACCAAATTGTACTTTGAAATAAGACCTTTCTCATGTGAAAGGAGTGGGGAGAGAACAGGATCAGGACACTAAAAAGTGGCTACTTTAATTCCTTGACTGTTTGACAATACACAAGGGACCATAAACAGTTGACATAATCTCATGGTGCCTGAGTTTCTCTCTCATTATCTCTCAAATGGCCATAATAGTCTAGACTACCAACATTTCATGCACTTATTTATTCCATATTGGAAGAAGGGCTGAGCATCTTTTTTTTTGTTGTTTTTCCTGTAACCAAGTCACATGAATGTAAGTATTTTGACCTTGACTGGATCCACAGACACCTTCCAGTTCAGCATCATTTTACAAATGTGGAATCTCAGGCCCAGGGAGCTCCAGGTGGTTTGTTAGGCTCTCTGCAAGAGACAGAGAAGAGGCGTAATTTCTCAGGTCTCTCGTAATCTCTGTCTGTCAGCTTTGCTATCACGATGCTCTTTTGCCTGTTGGCGACATGGCACATTTTCATGGCAGATGTGGACTCGTCTGGACATGGCAGAGGGTCAGTACTGAGATATTTACCAGTGAAGATATATGAAAATTCTAAGTTTTGACGGTGTCTTAAAATTTAAACTTATATAGAAGCAAATATTTTAATCATACAACTTAATCTTTTCCTTAGAATAATCTTCTTTCCACACATTTTAAAATGTTGTTAAATAAAGGAAAGCTAATAGGCTGAGAAGATGTAGGAAAGCATGCCCAATGACTAGGTAGAGGAACTTTCCTAACTCTAATGTATTAATTCTGTTTGCTCAGTGCTTGCCGTGTGCCAGCATTTTATGTAACACGGTTTACCATACGGTCTCTTGAGTCCTTGTAACACATCTTTGAGGTAAGTAGTATTTTGTCACTATTTTTTAAAAAAGCTAATTTTTAAGGAGAATAACTTATTTGCCCAAGATCACACAACTGGTGGTATAAAGAACATTTTAATTTTAACCTGGAGATTCCGAGAACCCACATTGCTTGCCCTTATCTTTGATTCAGTCATTAAGATGCCAAAAGTTTCAAAGTATCATGCAGTTATTCAGATTGCCTAGCACCAAAGAATTTTTATTTGCAAACAGATGATTAGCTGAACCTTTTCACTTACTTCTTGCTTGTGTGAAGTAAACACCTATTGAACACCATGCAGGCAAGGGCCCAGGGGAGGCTCCTGATGGAGTGCACTTGTTCCCAGTGTACCCCTCCCCTTATCACTCAGCCAATCAATGGGCACGAGGACAGGGGTGCTGAACCTCAATGAAACCCCCTGGCTAGAAATGGCCTGGTTTGCTAAAGTTGGAACCCCCTGGGTTGAAACAAATATGATGAAATGGTTCACAGATTGTGTGATGATTTAATGACCAACATCCAGAGTCAGTTCTGTAATTATGGGAATGTGGCCAGTGACACAACTGAGTCGAACTCAAACGCCCCTTCTCCTAGGAAACTTCACTAGTTCTCTCTCTCAGTAGAAAATCGTGCCTCTGTAGTGCCAGCACAGTGGCTTTGCTTTGCTTATGACGCCCTCATAGCCCTCACTGACTTGTTTGCGTCATAGTCCTTGCCCAGCAATGACTTGCTCAGAAGGAGCACAGCCTTCACAGTCTGACAGACTGGACTCAACGCTCACTAGTTGTGTGAGCTTGAGGGGTTACCTTCTCTCCTGTAACTAACCTACTTCCATCTCATAGATAATCCCTCATAGAGCTCATATCAACAGTAGATATAAGGTTTGTTAGGTAGTAGCACGATGTCTGACAGAGAAGACATTCCACATTACTAATGGGTACATTTAAACATATCAAATAAATATATCTACAGGTCGCATGCTTTTTGAGAACAGAGGCCATTTATCTTACATTGTGCTACCTTCATAGGCATTTTAGATACTTCATAACTGTTCCTAAAATTAAAAATAGTAATACATACATATGTGGGTAGATATATAAGAATATATAAATCTATATATTATATGTACTAGCACTAGACCCAAACACATCGACTGTGTATATTTTATATACATTGCTCTGTGGAATTCAGATTTCACTTGCTATTTTCTCCTCTCTTAATCCCTAACCAGTTAATGATTTGAGGACTGATACTACTATGGTTTCATGGTTTTGTGATGGGAAGGTGGAGTAAGATCTTTATGTAAATTAACAGAGAAAACCAGGGTTCCTAATTCCGGGTCTAGGCACATTCCGTGGGCTCCTGGCATTGTAGGTTGAGTGCAAGCGTGGCTATAGTCACACCAATGTACCTCGACAGAGGTTATTTATTACTTACTCTCCAACTGCTTATTTGTTCCTGTGTCACAAAATCTGCTTGTCAAGGAAGGCTCAGAACCTGATCTCACATGCTGACTGCGAGCAGAGGGAACAATCCTCATTTGTTCATTGAGAAACAAGGCAGGTGATTGACCCGACCACGGTCCCCGTGGGAAATGAACGGTGTGAGCCCGGGTCGGGTGTTGGGGGCTGAAGGCCTGGACCAGGAAATGTCTCACACCTTCCCACTTCAGAACACTTTGGCACGCACCTAATTTTTCTGTCGTGCCTTTTGTTCTGGCGAGGCTTTAGCTGCAGGGAAGATTATATAGACAGCACTAGCACCAAGCATTTATTTAAAGGGAAACAGTACCAGCTGCCATTTCTATGTCAGTGAGATAGATTCTTTGGGGGCCTTTCCCCTCCCGAGTCTGACAAGGGAGACAAAGATAACAGCCTGCCAGGAGTCCATCCACTGTGGAGGCGTCACTATTAAATCCCAGGAATGTGCTCCCGACTCCTCCTCTCTCTGCTGCTGCCTTTGTTTTTTCAAATGAGCAGGATCCTGGGTGGGCAGGGGATCTTACTGGGGGACCTCTTAGCTTTCTCTCCCTCAAAGCCCTGGGATATTTTAATTCTTATACTGGGTGCCCAGCACTTAAAGCACATGAAAAGTAAAGCTTTTAGATTGAAGTTGAAAGAAAATACCAGAAATGGCATTTGGAAGCGATGAAATATGGCACTCGACAGATGAGACAGGCAATACTGCAGTATTAGCCACAGATTTCACAAGCAAATTTCAGGGTTGCATGGACCATTAAAACCAAAACAAAAACCGTAATTGCCCTTAATCTCTATTCATCCTACATGTGCAAATCTTGTTCAAAGGGAGAGTTTGAGGGGGGGAAGATCAAGAGAAAAATAGGCATGAATCTTTGGACAGTGCCAGATTTGATCTTCCTTCTTTGAAGACATGTTAAGAATAGAAGTGGAACCCGAGGTGTGAGCTCTCCTTGAGGAGCTGATGCTGGATGACAAGGCTTTAAAAGACGACTGCATTGCATTGTCTTTCCCCGTCCCATCTGCATCCACAATCCCCCTTTGTCTGGGTGAAATACTTCTGCTAAGTTTTTGGCTCAGAAGCTAAGCGAGATGATCATGCCTACATATGTGCTTTCACTTAACTTTCCATAAAAAAACAACCAGCTCTGCTTAAATTACAGCAAAATTACTTGTGTGCCTAAGGGGTTACAGGTTGGGAGTGGAAGTTGGAGGGAAGAGAATGGTCAATTTAGTCTAGTTGTAGACCCAGAAAAAGTATCCCCCCAGTAATTTATGGTTCTCTTCCTCACTTAGCCTAAGAGTAAAGATCCTTAGCAATTCGCAGTTGCCTTACTCATCTCATTCTTATTTTAACAATGTGAGACAGTTTTATACAATGGGCCAGATTTTTAATGAAACAAAGGTATTATTTTCTAGATAGTAAAAAACAATAGTTAGCAAATGTTACTAGTCTACACAGACCAGAGTGTGAAGTATTCATACTCTGTTGCACCCAGATCTGAAGATCCCACTTCAGAATATTTTGATTAATGTATGACAATTGAACTTTTCTGTAGTGTAATGTATGCCTTGCATTGGGTCTGACATATTGTAATTTGCACTGGTATCGCCTTAAGCAAACATTTTGCAGTGAAGTGATCATCAAAGTCGCATTCTTCCCACATTGACAGAAAATTAGATTGGGGTTGTTGTATTGATGGTGTGAGCGAGACGCTCCAGGGATCCTCCTCCATGTCCATCTCTTCTTTCTCATCTGCCTCCTTGTGCCCTGCATTGTCTTCCATGTGAAGCTCCTTTATTCGTGTAGTGACATTTCTTTTAACCACAGCTCCACTTTTAGATTTTAAACTCTCTTGATTCTCTCTAATCATTAAGGCCATATCCCCTTGCTTTCAATAGGTTGAAAGCAATTGGTTTTTTTCTCCATTAAAAAAGCCAGATTGGATCCTAATGTTTGGTCTCAAAGTAAGTGAAAAATTTGAATGAATGGTATGTCCATGAGTCTTTTTCTCCTTGGAATGAGAAGTCATGAACGAGGAAGAGAAACACTATTCTGTAACCATTTCTGGTCTGATTAGTGCCGGAGGGAAAACCGTTTTCTGATGATTTGATTTAGGATTTGTGCGGCGTGGGCCCATTTCCAGGGTCTCTGGTAGTCAGTTTGAAGCCTTAGTTAGCATCCTTCTCTTTCTGATGGGTAAGGACTGGGCAGACAACTTCACTTTTGGATTCTGCACTGACCTTCAGTTCTGAAATCTCTGCATCTCGCCCCTCTGTAATGGATAGGCCAGCGAGGGATTCGGACTTCTGTACATTATGCCACTTTGATCGGCTAAACTTTAAGTGGGGTTTCTTCAAAAGATGTTGAAAGCTGCTTTAAGTTGAGCGACCTCGTAGCAAATACTAAGCTGCTACTTCTCATCAAATTTCCTCTTCAAGGAACATATGTAACCCTTCAAAACTTTCCTTTATTCAAATTGTCACACCGAACCAGCAGATCTGCCCATTAGAAAAACAGAGCCCATCCCAATTACCATCTCCTTTATAAAGTTAGGAATTTTGCTCAGATTATTGCTCCATGAGAAATCACAATTCTTTGTGTGATAGACTGTGTCTTAAACCGTTACATTGGTTCTTTATGAACTCAGGGCAGGAAGGAATTGGACACTCCTTAAAACCCCATTGACAGTAGCTTGATGCTTCCATATGATTTCCTAGGGGAATGACTTAGTTTTTTCTTGGTTAGTTTCTGACAAATAATGGCGATATTTGCAAATTATGCTGTGATGAAGAACAAAAGCTTAGCTTTGTTACAAATAATTATTTAATTTAAAGAAATGTTAGTTTAGGTGGTGCTAATGTAAGATAAAATAAACAATAAGAAAACAGGCAAATATTTTTCTGATCTCTCTATGAGAAAAGACTTCCTAAAATAATAAGCAATGGGAAGAGTCACAAAAGAAAAGATTGGTAGATTTGCTTGCATAAGACTTTAAAAATCTTTATGTATCTTTATGCATTAAAAACTCCATTGGTAAAGTTTGAAAAATTAAAAAAAGAAAAGTATTTGCGATAAACCTAATGATGAAGGGTTACTCTTCTTAAGATGTAAAGAACTTACGCAAATCGGTAGTTGGAGTGTACAGTCAATAAGACTATGCAAATAAAAAAAGAAAATTGAAATGTCTGATAAGCAATAAATAATATTCAACCATGTTAGTAATCAAAAAAGTGCAAAAATTTAAAAACTGAACTAGTATCAAAGAATTAAAAGACTAATTACTGGTACTTGAGAATTTCTATATATGGCTGGTAGAGTTGTAAATTACTGATTTGGCCTATTTGAAAGACGATTTTGTACTATGAATTAGGAACTTGCCAAGCAGTTTTATTTTATTTCATCATCATGTTTTGATGCTAACAGAAAATTAGAAATAATCAAGTAAATTATTGAGGGTTATAGGATATATAACTATACAGTCGTTAAATGATACTTATTGACAATTTAAACAATAAAGAAAAATATTCACGTTAATCATAAAAAAGAAAAATACAAAATTATACATTCAGTATGCCCAAATTGTAAAATTCTGTTCACATTAAAAAATTGCAAAAAAGGTACACCAAAATATGACGGAGATTATTTCTGTATTTTATTCTTTATACTTTTCTCTATTTCCAGGATTGTAAATTATTTAAAGTACTGTTTCTAGTAGCCAATCAGAGATCCCAAGCTACTTTTCCATGTCAGTGCATACTTTTATAGTTGAATCTCAGCTGTCCCATTTTCACCATGGAAATTAGTGTATACGTATATAAAAGTACTCCCTATATTTTTAATATATATAGCATATATACCATGTAATAATATATGTATACTATAAAATATAAAGCTGTTGATATAGTAATGTGTCAATATAGTAATGCTTAATTTGCATGTTATTATATCAATATATCAATAGGTTGATTATAGTTATACAATATAAATATATATAACTATGTATGTGTTTTAGTTTATGTAAAATAACTGATTTCTGCCCATAATGTGGACTAATTATAGTTGAAATGAATTCTGAGTCATCTCAATGGACACTGCATTCTCCTTCTCTTTATACTAAGAGGCCACAAGTACAGTTTCCTTCAACTGATGGCAAATGAAGGATTTCTGAGACTCCTGAGGGCTCTTGCACTTACAGCAGCCTGTGCCACAACAGATCTCCAATGCAGTGGGGCCTTTTGGACAGTGCCCTGGCGTCCTCTGGGATAGAGTGTGACTTTTGTAAGGTGTTAAGAGTTACTGTGTGAATGGACACTGTCCCCCATAACTTCAGTGCTCAGATCAGCTAAATATGTTGCCTTTCAATAAAAGACTTAGGTTGAGCTCTGAGAAAGGACAAACACAAGAGAGAATCAAAGGGCTCTTTCAGATTTGTAAACCTAATATCAAAGAGTTTAGAAGTCTAACCCAGCCTTACAGGTGTCTTTTGCTTTGATCATTAATTAGAATGTGACTTCTATCCTCCGTGTCACTGTTGGAGGACTTGACAAAACAAAGTATGTCAGGTACCTGACAATTTCTTATAATGCCCTGAAAGACAGGTGTTCATTCCTGCAAAAGCTTTGAAGCTAAAAATAAAATAAAACAAAATTTAAATTAAAGGATATTCCCAAGTACATAGTAATCATCTTAAGACACACACTTTAGGGTCTTTTTTCCTCCCAGATGCTGGTGGTGGTGGTGCGTAGGGGGGTGGTTGGTGTTAGAGACGGGCAAACCCTGGCTGGAAAGGAATGCAGAAAATGGGGGAGAGTAAAGCCTGGTAAGTCATTTGAGATAAATTGTCAGAGAATGTGTCTCAACGGTGTCATTATCAGATTAATATTTGAGTTCCAATTTAAGCTGGAATTATTTGGATAACAAAAATCAAAAGAACAGTTTTTACAAACAATTTTGCCTCGGAGCAAAAGAAATGTATCAGGGACAGAGTTTTTGTGATTTCTCGCCACACCTCTCAAATTCCTGTAAGCTTGGGTTGCCCCATAAAGGATCATGGATGCCCTACCTTCACAGCCCTGGTTTGTTTTATCTTGAGTCAAAATGGGAAAAAAACCAAAATTCTTCTAATTTCATGTGAGTTTCAGGTGAACTATAGACTTCCTGGCAAAATAATCTGTGGAGTATTTCTAATCATCGTAAAAACATGATTTATTTGAGAGGTCATTCTAAATGGGAAACTAGTAGAGATGCCTCCCTGGGGACAGAGGCAAAGTTCTGGTTAACTGATGGCTTCTTTTTCTTTCCTCATCAGCGTTTCCTGGAGACAGGATGCTCTACTGTGAGCTCGTTAATAAAACGGTTCTGAACTTCTCAGTAGCTTACAAAACAGACTAGTTGGCAGCAATCAGCAAACATAAACTTTCAGTGAAGCCCACAGACTAGAAAACTACACAGAGGGTGAAAAGAAAAGTTGGGACACGTTCTTTATGCTCATGGAGCGTATTTAGGGGAATACAGCATCCGAGGGTGCGGGGGGAGGGGAAATGTGGGGCACTGTGTCTTTTAGTTAAGAGAGAATTCCTGAAGAGGTGGGATTCCGGGTCCACGAAGCAGGATGAGTTTAGTGTAGGTGAGAGTGGGAACGCTGCAGGTCCGGGAGGCTCTGTGCGGTGAGGTGTGTTGTTACCAAAGGGATCCCCTGAGGACAAGCTGTGGGTGAAGAAGCACATAGCGTCCGGGGGCCGGTGATAGCTGGGGAGACTGAAGCAGAGTAAAGGGCTTAACTGAGGGGAGCTATCATGAGATTAAGACGGTCAGTAATTATGGTGAGAAAAATTGCTTTGGTCACAGCATGGGATTACGTAGGTCCATCAGTGAAAGAACGCCCATGAAAAACAGGAGGTCAGAGATAAGACACTGGGCTTTGTTCAGACTTCAGCTAGGCCACTGAAATCATGTCGTAGATGGGCATTGACAAGGAAAGAGCTCACAGCAGGTTTACACAGCATTCCTATTTTTATAAAAAATTAATACATTGTAAAGAAAACAGAGGCTAGAACAGAAAGAACACTGACAAGGAAAGATGTTCACAATATGTAGACATACCATTCCCATTTAAAAAAACCCTCCATTGGAAAAAAATAAGGAAAAACCAAGTGAGGATTGCAACACAGTGGATACTGTGCTCTTTATTCTCTGAGGATTGCAATTCATCTTTCGTTCGTTAGTTTTTTTTTTTTTTTTGCAGGGAAAGATTCACCCTGAGCTAAGATCTGTTGCCGATCTTCCTCTTTTATTTTTTCTCCCTCCCCAAAGCCCCAGTGCATGGTTGTATATCCTAGCTGTAAGCTGGTCTAATTCTTCTATGTGAGCCACTGCCACAGCATGGCAACTGACAGACGGGTGGTGTGGTTCTGTGACCAGGAAGCAAACCCGGGCTGCTGAAGTGGTGAGAGTGCCGAACTCGGCCATCAGGGCTGGCTCCATTTTCATTAGTATTTGTCTTATGTTTGGTCATAGAAGTTGCCTCTTTTGCATAAGGTATTTTAGAGTTAGAGTAATTGAATTTCCCATTTATGTGGAGATCTTTCTTCAAGAAGCTCTGTCTCACCCCCCCCCCCTCACTGTATCACCACATACTCTTCAGTTGTGCCTCCTTCAAGGTCTGGATTACAGTAGGGGAATTGGGTTGGTGGAAGCTCTGGGACACACACAACACTGTCTCAGCCCCAAACCTCCGACTCTGGCTTGTGCTGCCATGTTGCCACCCTCTTGACTTCAAAATCCATGGTTTTAGCCTCATAAAGCTCTAAATCCAGCGTTTCTGCCTGGCAGCTGTTGGTCTTGTCATTGTTATTCTATCTCCTGTCAAGTGTGGGTGAGGTCATCCCTGGAGATAGCGGCTGGAGAGGAAAGGTAAGCAGTTGCTTATCTAACTCCCAGTGTGAAGGTTTGCAGCAAGTTTTTCCCACCATCTTTTTCTCTGGAAAATGTTGAGTGCAGTTGATCAAGGAGCCAGCCACTGACTTCTTCAGGGAAACACAGACTTGGAGAGTTCTAGTTTCAGAGGGTTCTAGTTGACAGACAGAGCTTTGACTATGCATGGTCACAGCTCCATTCTTTGCCAGAAACCAAACGCAATTCACCATGCTCTCTTGTTATTCCTTCTTCATAAAACCAACCATTCTGAATAATGCTATTGATTATGGTGATGACAATAATATTCCTTGATAATATATATTGGATGCTTTCCATGTGTCAGGTACTATGCTATGAATTATATATTTCAGTCATGTGTTGCTTAATGACAGGGATATGTTCTGAGAAATGTGTCATAAGGGGCCTCCCCGTTGTGAGAACATTGTGGAGTGTACTTATACAAACCTAGATGGTACAGCCTACTGCATACCTAGGCTGTATGTTACTAATCTTATGGAACCACCATCGTATATGCCGTCCATTTTGGATTGCAGTGTTGTTATGAGATGCATGATTGTATTTACCTCACTTCAGTCTCCCAGAAACTGCATGAAACAGGTATTTTATGCTCATTTATTAATGAGAAAATTAAGATTAAGCTTCAGAATTTGAGTAAGTTCACACAACTAGAAAGTGGCAGGCATGAGATCAGCGTTCTCTGTCTTCAACCTCGTTTATAGGAAGGCACAGAATTTATGGAATGCACTTGCCTTACTTCAGTATTTTTAAGAGGTACAAACTGCTTGAAGCATAGTAAGCCTTCAGTAATATTTTTTGAATGAATAAGTGAAGTTTCAGGAATTTTTACCATAATTTTATAGCAAAGTTTAAAGACTCATCTTGGCCATCCTATGGTGAGCTAGGCTGTTCTCTAGAATTGAGTGCAGACACTGTCCGTCTGAAATTGAGGTCCATGGAAATGAGGTCGGAGGGTGGTGTGAGCCACTCACTTTCTTCCTTCGGTATATTTTGACGTTTTATGCTAGATACTGAGTTTATTTTACTAAGTGGGTACAATCTTGGCCAGTATTCCAGGATAGTAAAGAAGATGTTACAGTTGAGATAAGGTGGTTGGTCAAACTGCCAAGAAGGAATTTTTTGGATCCATTTTCATGTGTATCCTTGCTGTAGTTCAAATGCAATCATCAAAGCTGGACCAGAGTGAAGTTCCAGGATGTTCAGTAAGGGGCTGCTTTAAAAGTAGTTGGAAAGGAATCATTGACAAAACACGGGAATTGAGTCCATGATGGATCCAACTAAAACTAAATCAATCCAAGAGTGGTGGTTAGGATTCCAGCTTCTGGCAACAAAGACATGTCTCAAAAGTTTAGAATTATGGGGCCTGGCCCCGTGGCCCAGTGTTTAAAGTTCTGTGCACTTTGCTTCAGTGGCCGAGGTTCATGGGTTCAGATCCTGGGTGTGGACCTACTCCACTTACCAACCATGTTGTGGAGGTGTCCCATGTACCAAAAATAGAGGAAGATTGGCACAGATGTTAGCTCAAGGTGAATCTTCCTTAGCAAAGAAACCCCAAAAAACCAAGTTTAGAATTATGAAGTCTTGATGAAGTATCATGAATTATGAAGATGGACCTTACAGGATTCAACCTTCTTATCATACAGGTGAAGGAACTGAATCCCACAGAGGTAGGGAGACCTGGGCGAAGCTGCAGGACCACATCAGTCTGCCAGTCAGTGTACTGTATTGTGCACTAGCATTTTCTCTTTTCTTCTCTTCCTTTTTCTTTTCTTTTCTCTACTTTCTTGTCTTGTTTCTTGCAGAAAAGGCAAGTCAGCCCAATGGGGGGCTTCTACCTGGCAGATTCTGCCTCTCAGCCCGGGGTACTCCCCAGAGCAGCCTGAGAGCCCCTAGTAGCAGGATGCATTGCTGTTCCCACAAACACTGAGATTTCAGTGTTTTTCTTGGCTAGAAAGGTGGCAATGATAACACATAATGAATTTTTAAAATGTTTGAATGGCCTTTTTTTCTTCTGGTTGATGACCTCTAGGCAGGTATGTAGTTTGAGCACATGGAAGGGTTTTACATCATTGCTGCCAGAGCTGTATTGGATACAGGAAAATATTAGAATTCTTAGCAGTCTCATTGTTTTCTCCACGTATTATAAAATTTCTACATGGAGTCAGAAACTGTTGGCTTGCTTGGCTTCCTTATAGATGGGCCACAATACTTATTTAACAAGTTAAAACATGGTGGAGTTTCCAACTAGGGAAAGTATGCACATTTATAGAAGGTGAACTCAGGTTGCCATTAATTTGCTGATTTACGGGGTGATTAAATGCAAAAAAATGCATAGAAACAATTGCAAACAGCTTGGGCAAATGTCCTTTATCCTTTCCAGAATATTTTCATTTTATTATCATTAACATCTAAACATTTCAATATAGATCATATGTTTTAACAAACAGCTTAAATTAAATATATTTTTAAAAACGCTCACTCGTAAGTATTGACTAAGTAAATTTTACTCATTGTGGTAATGGCGAGAAAGCAACCTGGTTATGATCAAGTTGTCAGCATTTCATTCATTTAAAAACCCAGAGACATCTGGGGAAGCTCTCCCTTCCTCATGCAGTTGGGGCACTCCAGCTCACTCCTCAGCAGGTTTGCGCTCGCTCTAGAGTCAGAAATCGAAGCCATAATGCCTGCTTTCAGATTTTGAAAGATAATATTCCATGTAGATTGCTTTTCACTTTAAATCCAGATTTCCTTTCTGTAATGGTTGGTATTAGTTTGAATGCCTCTGGATTAATCATCAGAGCATAATCCTCAAACCTATTTATTTTGGGGATAAAAATATCCAACGATACAATGAACGTCTCCCAAATTTAAATTAGATATTTTTTAAAATTTGGTTTTAGCTTAAAAAAAAAAAAAGCCTTCAAATGTCATAGTGACAAGTGTACCAAACCCAAACAACTGGCTGATGGAACATTTCATGTCATAACTTATTGGTTTTTGGTAGGTGGTCATAAAGCAAAGAAGAGGGCAGGAGTAGGGTGAGTTTCTCTTCGATGAATTATTTATTATCGTGGGAATTTTTGCTTAAAAACACAGTATTTTTCAAAGGACAGAACATAGCTCCTTACTTGTCTGTCTCCTTATGATGTTTTATAAATTAGAAGTATATGCCCCTTCTACGCCTTCACTTATTCAGTAAACGTTTGTGAGCTACTTATTCTGTGTTGGAGCCTGTGCTCTCTTGGGAAAGGCGAACGTGATGGGACTTGGCCCCACTCTGGAGTACGGGACTGAGAGGTACGCAGCTCTGGTGATCAGTCCGCCGCTGCGCACTGAACAGGGTCTGTGCTGCCCGCTCTGCCGGGCTGGGGACAGAGCTGAGCCAGCAGGGCACAGGCTCTGCTCGAAGGCAGCTCAGAGCCAGGAGGCCGTGGTTACAGCCCTGCCCAGGCGTGCTGGGCACCGGGCGACCGGGGACGGGGCCCGTCGGCTCGACTGTACAAGCCCAGCCTCGTCCGCGGAGTCGGAGGAGGGCTTCTCTCGGAGGAATTGTTGAAGCTGATCTCTGCAGGGAGAGGCATCGTCAGGGAGAGAGTGCGCCAGGCACAGGGAAGAGCTGGTGCCCGGGCAGCGAGGTGACCGGGGAGAGAGGGTCAGCCCGGGAAACAGGAGAAGCCCTGCGCGCCGGTGCCGAGTCGGAGGGACGGAGGAGTTGGGTGACCCTGGGGCCGATGGAAAGCCCTGCGGAAGAACCGTGCAGCCTGAAGGTTCCTAAGGGCACGTGGGCTGCAAATCAAGCTGGCCATCAGCTGTGAGAGCAGTATTATCTGGGCAGAGGAGGCCGCAGACCCCAACTGCAAAGGTTCAGGACATCTCCGTCTAAAACCATCACCTCGCGGGACTCAAGTATGATGCTTCAGAGCGATCTCATTAGCTTTAGAAGCTCGTACCAAAATAAAATCAATTCTAAGGAATACCAGCCTCCAGTTTCTGGATCTGGATTCCAAGGTTTTCAGACTTTTTGAGGTGATCTAAATTGCAATCATATTTTGGCCCTTCTGGCTTTTTTTTTTTCTTTTTCTTTTTCTTTTTCTTTTTTTTTTTTTAGCAAATCAGGCATTTTGAAATTGCTCAAGCTTTTATAGATGGGGTTGGAAAGAATCAAAAAAAAAGATGCATCTGAACTTTCAGGAGGTGGAAAAAGTGGTAAGCAAAAGTGGGCATCAGAGTGTAAGACTGACTTTGTGAAAAAACACTGAGTTTTTAACAACTCAGAGCAGTGAGTCCTTTGGGAAGTCTTTCCACAGATGAGCCGTAGGGCCCAGATCAGAGCTTAGATTAGTAATTATTTGCGTCAGGCCAGTTGTTTGAAATGAAGGTTTAGGTTTATTTGCAGAAGAAGATAACAATTTTGGGAAGAATTAGTGTGACTGAAGATTTTTCAGATGAAAACAGCATACCCAGCTCTCAGCATCATCTGCAGATAGCATCTTATTTTACTCTCCTCCCATCCCAAAAGAAAAAATAAATAAAGCACATTCTCTGGATCTTTTGGATTACATGCCAGGTATAATTAATATGTCTGTTGAATTTCCTGTGTGGGTGGCACTGTATAACAGTTCAGAAAAAAATGTTTCTTTCAGCTCTTTGAGCATCATCAGTCATTTGATTCAACACTTCTGCACGTCATCAGCGTTTGGTCCAACGGCTTGTTTTTTCAGTTTTAATAAAACTGTTTTAAGCATTACTGAGCATATGGGGAGTGACATTGTCTACGGGTGTCTTTCTTAATTTTTCTAATCTGCACGTTCTAGTGAGGTTTTCCATGTTTAAATGTTTATGGCTTGTGACGCTGTGTCCCTCAGACTGGCACTCTCCGAAGTAGACGCTGATGCTCACATTCTCTTGTAAAGTTTGTGCTTTCATTTCAGTTTCCTTTGATGCCAACTAGAGGGCCCTTCTCACCTTGGCTGGGATCTGAGAGTACATTCATTACGTCTTCCATTGTTTTGTGTTTGGCTGGTTAGAAGTCATTGATTCTCTGGAAGTCTGGGCCTCAGCATGATGTGGTTGTCACAAATTGGAAAAAGTGTGATAACAAACTACTAAATAGGGCAAAGATATAATTTACCTGGACAGGTAAAACAGGTAACCTGGAGGGTAAATGGAAAAAGCATGCACTTAGGATCAGAGCCGCTTGACTCCAAATCCTGATGGTACCGTTTGTTGTCTGTTTACCCTTAAGTGAGTCATTAAACTGTTCGAAGTCTTTGTTTATTCTACTATAAAATGGATATAATACCGCCTACAAGGATTGATGTAAGGACTAGTGATAATAAACGTAAATGATTTATCCTATCCCTGCCTGTTTAGCACTAGGCACTTAATAAATGGTACTTATTGTTATACTTAATAGTAATGATAGTGTACATCATGCACATCCAAATATCTTAATCATCAGAGCTATCACCTTCAGAGAGTGGATTAATAATGTATGGTAGCAAATTAATGCCCGAGCCCCAGACTGGACTTCAAATTAAACAAGTATTGGAATTAGAGAGCTACTGAAATGAAAGTAAGCAAAATCTAGGACTGATAGATGAAACTTACAAAAAAATACATTTCAGCTGGATTCATGGACGATTTTTCTAATGCATAGATGCATTCTAGGATGGATGGGGCTGCCTCATGAGACCCTATGCTCTTGGTCTGAACATGTGCAAGGAGAAACCAAATGGCCATTGGTTGGCACTGATGCCAAGGAGATTTTCCCTTTGAATAGGCATGTGGATAGATAATCTTAAAATGTTTTTTCTAACTCTAAGATTCTGTGATTCTTTGGCAGGGATCTATATGTTGTGGTATGGCCTAGAAGGGCAAGAAGAACTTTGAGTCCAATGTCAGAAAGAATTTCTCTCAAGGACATTTTTTCTCTTCCCCAATACTCAGTTCTGGTGAACATGAAAGAAAGAAAGTAGTAGCTGAGGTTAATTTATTTTGTAGTTTAGATTCACACATTCTGTAGAGTTGATAAGGCCCACAAAAGTCATCAAATCCAACCTTTCATCCAATTCCAGAATCTCCTAATGCCATTGTGGAAGGCGGTCCCTTCCAGAGCTGGGAAACTCACTTCTTACTTAGCAAGCCTGGCCCTGATGTTGTCGTACAACTCTAACTTTCTGCAAACTTTTCAATATAGTGGGTGAAAATTCTTGAGCTTTCTTATTCCTGAGGAGTAAATCAGGTTTCTGGGCCAAGGATTCAACATGGAACCATGGCAAACTCACCAAGGTAATGGTCTCTTGGAAGACAGTTGGCTGGTGTACCCAAGGGGGACACAACAACAGGCCATGTTACATGGTGTCATCAGTGTCTTTGTGTACTGGAACTTCCCCAACTACCACACCCCTAGTCATGACCTTTAGGTTCCCACACCATACTGTTAATTCCTTTTGAGATTTTGCTAAAGCACAGTTTGTGTAAAGGTGTTTTACACAAGAACCACGTCATTGCCTGTACGTGGAGGGCTTTTCTTTTCAATCTATATGAAGAATTTTAAAGGTATGTGGGCTAAATGTCTTGTTTGTTTCAGATCCATCATACTATTTATTTAAATTTTGATTCTGTCACCTAGTGCAGTGATTGGCAAGCTACAACCTGTATCCTAAATCTGGGCAGCCACCCCTTTTTGTAAATAGAAATTGTTTTGGGAGAGAGCCACAGCTATTTGTTTACGCACTGTCTATGGCTGCTTTTGCGCTACAAAGGCAGAACTGAGCGATCAGGACAGTGTGATCCGAAAAGTCTAAAATATTTACTGTGTGATGTTTTACAGAACAACTTTGCTAGCCATTGACCTGGCTTATTAGCTTTTTCCCAATTTTGTGTCATATGAAAATTAGAAGAGCACTTCTAGGCTTCTGATTATGTTGTTTATAAAAGTTTGGGTGTAGTAGGGCCAAGCGATATTCAACATCAGATTTATTAACCAAAGCATTGTAGGAACAACCATCACTGTGCTTTCATTGTGGCAGGGACTGCTAGTGCTCACTGTTTTTCACATTATCCATGCTCTCCTTGACTACTTCTGCCTACTGCTAGGCCTCATTTCCCAGCCTCCCCTTCCTAGATGTGGCCCTGAGACTAGATTGTGGCCTATGGAATGAGAGTGGCAGTGATGTGAACCACTTCCAGGCATGGTTCACAAAAGCCTGTCGTGCTCAGTCTCCTCTGTCTCTGTTCACTGACTTCATGGAGAAGACTCTAGGACTTAGAGGAGACACAGCTAGAAGTTGGAGGAGATCTTGAACCAGGAAAGGTGGCATCAGTCAAAGTCCATACACATTGCGCTGTAGTGGGAGGGAGAATCAACCTGCGGTATATCTAGCCACTGCAAGTTGAGGGTTCTTTGTTGTAGCATGCAGTCTGCCATAACACCATAATCAAACCAGTTTTTATCCCTCTTGTCTACAAAAATATCATCTGAAACTTGGCAGATGTCTTTTTCTAAGTTAGATAAGTATATTCACAATATTCCCTTAACCTAAGGTAAACATTCATAAATGTAAATACCTTTTCTAATAACTTTTCCTTTGTTAACTGTCATGCACTCCTAGTAAACCCTTGTTTTTGTAAGTTTTCATCAATTACTTGTTAACTCATACGTTCCTTAAATTTTTCAATGATCAAGAGGATTGGCAGCATACTTATCATTCCCTTTTTTGAGTATTTGAATATCTCTGAGTTTCTGAAATCCTTCTGATGTCCATTTGTGATCCTCATCTGCCCCTTATTTCAGTCACATGCCTTGAATCTTTTGGGAAACGGTTGACCTCGTCTGGAGAGTTGCCTAAACCTGTTAAGTGGCCTCTTGCTATTTCTCTACCTGTTCCTTTACCCTTCTCTCCCTTCTAGTGGTTTTAGATGCAGTGACCTAATTTAACCCCATGGACACCAACAAGCTCATACAACCCAATGCCTGTCTTCATCTTGGGCCTTCCCATGTTTCTGTTAAGGACCTTAGTAGAGAGAAATGGAAATTCCTCTCTCCTTCTCCCTTCCCGTCTGTCTTCCCTCTAACCTTCAATAGTTGTTTTTCACTATATGAAATTATAAAGTTTTGACTGGTGGATGAATAAATAAGAATTTTTTTCCTCAATGATTTCTACCAATTTTATTCCTCCAGGGAAGTTACAAAGGAAAAACAACCTCAATAAACATGTGTAAAATGACTTTGAGATTGTTTCACAAAAGTTGTTGAAAGCTTTCCTAAAGCTGGATTTGCTGAGCAACAGGGTGTGAATTCAAACAAAGGCAGGGACAGCACTCCCCTGGCTGTTAGAAGGCTGCTGTGGGATATCATACGAGACTCACCAGCACTTCAGAAAAATCTTGCTGAGGAAGCCTGAGTAGATGCAGTGGCTTTAGTCCACTTTGTGACTGTCGGATCGTCTAACTGAGCACTGCCATGAGGAGGCCCCTGTGTGCCAAAATACTCTGTTCAAAGGGAAGACCTTGAGATGTCTTCTGTTTGCCACTGGCACGTAAACTAGAGTGGATGAGATGCCAGCTTTGATCTTTAAAAGTGTGGAGCTTATGGAAAAAATTAACTTACTTTGGGTTCACATGTTTCGCAAGATTGAATCATCTAACATATAGAATGGTGAGGGAAGTGAAGAGGGCAGTGTGGGGATAAGAAATGTCAAATTCCAAATCACTTCACGTCTAAAGGTATACACCTTGATTAAATATGACTAGGTGGCAAGTTGAATGACTTTGAACATTCAAGAGAGGCAGCCTGACGTGAGCCAAGAAGCACAGGACACAGAGCCCAACTCAACGGCACCACCCAGGCTGAGCCTCTTTCCTAATCTATGCGACGTGACTCAGCATCTGTCCTTGCCTTTTGGGGACATGAGGATCAAACAAGATAATGACTATAGAATCACTTTGAGATCTTTGAATTTCAAACAAGTGAAATCACTTTTTTTTCCTTTTCTTGAGGGAGGGAATTAAATAAATAAATGAATGGTTTTCATTTTCCTGAAACTGTTCAAAATATGGGCTTGAGATCCCACTTCCTTTTAAAAAGTCTCATACTCCAACTGATCTGTTACATAACTTCCCATCAAATTTGTCATGCCTGTCAGTCCTATGTCTGGATTAATGTCAATCAAACTGTAGAATTTGAATTCCCATTAACTTTAAAAAGATCAATTTTATAAATTTTCCTAATATCTAAAACTTTCAACGTGATTAGGCTATTAAAAATCAATTTGGCGAGTTATATTTCCCTCTTACCCCTCAAATATTCAAAAGATCACCTTTCATCTGCTGAGACATCTGCTCATCACTGCACATTTTGAGGGTGCTTGCACAGCGGGGCAGACATCTAAATGAGGTTAAGATCACAGGTGCAGTTTCAAATGGAATAGATGATTTTCTCTACTCCATGATTAGGGTCTGTACCCCAAAAGCCAACCATGTAGCTGTCTAGTTTTTAGATGAATACCCCTGCAAAGATCAGTCTGTGAGAAAGAGGAACATGTGAATTAGAGCATTCCTTCGACGAATAGGCATTGAACACTGTTATGTGCTGTGCACTCTCTTAGGTCCCTTCCCTCCTTTGGCTAAGAGACTAGAGGTAGAGAGAGACATTCCTTAAGTACGTACTAGTGTGATGAATGTTATAAAGGGAAAATACATGGCCCAGGATATATCCATCAACTGTATTTGAAAAATGTCATCAATATCTGTATCATTTTCATATGAAAAACTCACGTTATTATTATATTTATTATTCGTAAGATGGTTTCATTTTTATCTTCTCATGGTACTGACAATATTACAGTAAAGAGCAAGAATTTTGTGCTTTTCAGGGAGAAAGAGTAATCAGACACCATTTAGTTCATTGTAATTGTTACTCATCATTCCTCTTCTTAAAAGGAATTCTGCCATAGCTGGGTGCTGTTGCATTTTAGTCATCTTCAGCCATGGTTGACCATGTTGAAACAATGCCAGACTGAACATTGATACCAGGTGCCTGTCCTAACAGAATCCAATATCACACCTGCAGATAGAGTGTAAGATTACATCATGTGTCGTCCTGAGCACCACAAATGACTCTATACTTCATCTCAAATAACACTATAATTTACACTTGGAGACTTCGACTATGTAGACTTGGCCAAATGAAAATTTTTACAGCCAAACACATCAAATTCAATATATTTTACTGCGCCAATGGGATTTTTTTTTGAGAAAGTTGAACATAATTAAATCTATCAATGGCATTTCAAATAAAAAGTACCTGTCCTGGAAAGGTAGGCTTGTAAACATTTGGCTGTCAATTAAGAAGATGCTACAGAGTTTTGTGCTGGAAACCAAAGAAAAATGAAAGGACTCCAGTGTGCTATATGAATTAAATAAGAGTTCACAGGGGAAAGGAGGAACAATGAGATCTTTTGTTTTACAAAAATGTCATAGTTATAAAGGTATAAATTCAAAGGCGGAGAATCACTTCAGGCAAAAATGAAAACTCTCCCAATTCAAACATTTTCCCAGCTCTAAGACATAACCTACACTAATCTGCTCTGAACTTTTGGAAATATTGTGTGGCTGTTTCAACACCTCCTCACCCCATATGTTCTAATTTTCACCTTTGCACTTTGGTGCCTGATGGGCTCCTCTTAAAAAGCAGCCATCGTCACCTGCGCACACTTTGATCCACTGGCTGGAAAGCAGCTGCTCTTCTTTGTTCAGAAAACCATTGCAAATGTTTATATGAATAGAGGAAGGGAAGAATGTCTTCATTCCCTTTCTTCCCCAACCAACTTCTTCAAAGGATTGGAGGAGATTTCCACCTGGCTATTGAGTTTCTAGGACTTTTGGATTCATTCTACGGTTCTCTTGTTTTCTATGGAATTCCCTCTGCATTTCTTTCAGACAGGCTTACTTTATGTTTAAAGCTAGTGGCCAATAATCTCTGTGGTCTGGGTATGATTGTAGGAGTGCTAGAGAGATCTTTACCACCCCCCCAAAAATAACTCCCTCTAACTCTGCCTTAATTTTCTAGTATTTCCACGGTGCTTTAGGGACTTTTTTAGAGTCCTGAAGTTGTCCTACGTATTGTCACATGGGTCCTAAGGATGCAGGACATAGGAAGTTTGGAGTCTATAAAATTTTGTAATGAGGATCCTAGGATAATTGAAGCCCCTGGATTGTTTAGGAAAAGATTATATTAGAAGGAGGTTTGAAAACAACTGTAGGAGACATAATGAACCACCCAAGGGAAGCTTGATTTTTATCACTGTTGTGTGTTCTAGTACCACAAGTGACTGGGAAAATTGTGTTATCACACAACTATGTGTAAATCAGATAGACATGGAAGTAGAGAAGAAGAAAATTTTTTCCACCTTTAAGTGAAAGATGTATGTTACCTGTTGTATAGACAACAAGACACATCTCCTCATCAGGTCTTTATGGTCAATTTTTACTCGCACAATGATTTTCTGTGAAATTATGTTTATTGATCCCACATCAGGAAAGAACATACATTAGGCAGCCTTCTGTGGTAACAAATAGTCCCTAAGTCTCCATGGTCTACCATAATGTTTATTTCTTCTTGAAATTTCATGTTCGTGACTACAATTGGCTGTGGCTGCCATAGCTCACCTTGGATTGGCTTGGCTCTGCATCGAGTATCTTCTCATTCTTGGACCTAGGCTGAAGGAACAGTATCCATTTGGGACAAGCCATCCTTGTAGAAGAAGAAAAATGCAAGAAAGCTGGGGGAAACCCACAATACTTCTGCACACAATCATCTCTGCTCTCATTTCTTTAGTCCGATAAAGCCATGTGGCTGAGCCATGCAGTGGCATTGGGAGATGTATTCTGCCTACACAGAGGCACTGCAAGCCACAGAGCAACAGGCAGGAGGTATGTCATTTTACAGGGGAGAGAATGAATAGTTGGGAATAATAATATAATCTGTCATAGCATGTCCAGTCTCGTATGGCTTCTTATTCAATTTTATAGAAGTTCCAAGTAAATTCTTTATTTGGGACTCTAAAAATCTCTAAAGTAAAGCTTTAGAGATTCAGAAGTGTTGGTACATATAAGGCCAACCAGCCTCTTAAAGTTCTTGGATATTTATCCATAACTATTTCTAGTCTGCACACTGAGTGCTAATTAATATTTTCCAGTGTTCTGTTTGTCATTCTTACTTTTGTTTTTAAACTATGAGTTAGAGTTCAAGTAAGAGCTAAATTACCAGACTGAAAGAAATGCTTTTTCCTATATTTAATGGTCTTTCTCTTGAGTTTAAATTTTGCTTCATTATTAAATATATGATGACAAAATATTCATATTTTCCTGAAAGTGGCCTCCATACAAAGAGTTAAGGAATTAAATATCAACATTATTCGCAAGTAGTGACAGTAATTTACATGTAGTTTTTATCCCAAAGGATGTTCTAGGTTGTTCAGCCTCCTCTAGTAATCAGCTCCTTAACACCCTAAATGGTTAGGTCATTAGAGTTCTTGGCACTTTACCTAAAGGCTTCAGGGTGTTAATCCTGGTTTCCTGTTCAGATTCCAACTAGGGTAATGACTTTCCGACTTCTTAAATTACTCCTGTAATTTTGGTCAAACAGGATGTTCTTCTCACTTTCTGTCCCATGTGGTTTCACTAAGTGGCTTGCTTGTTAGAGACATGTGCCATCTTCCTTTGTAAGTGAGATGAGGGTAATTTAAAAGCACTTCTCAAAACTTCTGAGCTACAGTGGAGTACTGTGACATGAGTCTGTCACGAGTCTACAGGCGGTCTCTCTCCTGACGGAGACCTTGAATATAACCAAACGCAGGTGTTGATCTTCCTCTGTGTAATTTGCTGGGGTGGGTTGTCCCTGGGTGAGCCCACTGCACGGAGGATGCCCTACCTGGGTCCTGCACAGGACGACGGGTGGAGCCCTTCTGAGGAGACTGCCAGGTGTCTTGGCCACTGGCCGAGCAGAGAGATGTCATACAACTTCTCTTGGAAAGATTGGTCGGACTGGAGGTTATGGAGAAGCAATTTTGGATGTTCACCAAGAGCTATTAATAAACATTTCTGATTTTTTTAATGGTTAAGGACATATTTTATTATTTTTATATAAAAATATATCTCGCTAATATAGACTATTCAGAAAAATGTGTGTTTATGTGCACATACTTTTAAAAGTACAAATAACCTGAATCTTATTTTTATTATTAATAGAATATGAAGTAACTTGTACAAAAATTTAAACAATAATTGCTGGATGAGGGGCTGTCCCCGTGGCCGAGTGGTTGAGTTCGCGTGCTCTGCTGCAGGCGGCCCAGTGTTTCGTTGGTTCAAATCCTGGGCGTGGACATGGCGCTGCTCATTGAGCCACGCTGTGGCGGCGTCCCAAATGCCACAACTAGAGGGACCCACAGCGAAGAATATGCAACTATGTATTGGGGGGCTTTGGGGAGAAAAAGGAAAAATAAAATCTTTAAAAAAAAAATAATTGCTGGATGAGTGTTTAATGACTATGCGTGTATTTGATTTTCTGAGTCACACTACTTTCCAATTTTCTCACCAATTGGAATCCGCTTTAATTAGTTTTTGCCCTATAGATTCCAGATTAGAAAGATTTTTGCCTCCTGAATGGATGTATTAAGTAATAATTAATTGACTTCCTTAGTTTTCTGGTTTTATCAAAGACACATACAGCCAACAATCAGAATTATTGATCATCTTGAGATCATTATTAGACTGTAACCTCTTTGAGGGCAGAAATAATGTCTTTCTTATTTCTAGTCTCCATGCTGAACATAGTGGCTAACACATTATAGATGCTCACTAAACACTATTAAGGGAGGGGAGGGAGGGAGGGAAGGGAGAAAGAGGAGTGAGTGAGAGACCATCTTGTGTAGATATGATTCCAGTACCAGAGTAACGAAGTGTTTACATATCCTTAAATATGTGTGTGTTTACCTTGTTGTAGATTGACAGTGCATGTGATTATGTTTATTAAATGCACTTACTGCTTTTATTCATTTATTGCTACACTTGGAATATTGCCTCAGCTCTGTGTCTGTGCTTCCCTTCCCTCTAGATTGCCCTGTTCATTTTGATGAGAATGTCAGTGGATGGGTTTGTATGGCTCTAGAGAGCAGCTGAAAGTTCATTGTCATGAAACAGGAATAACCATAATGGACAACAGATACTGTTAATTAATTAGAACTCCCCCAAAGGACTACAGGTCAACAATTAAACAAGTAAAGAATCTTGAGAAACCCTCAACATTCAACTTATGTAGGGTCAATGACTCCTTACAGTAAATTAACCAAGTTGGAGTGTCTTAGGTAATCAGTTTATTAATTATCAATTTATTTATTGTCAGTTTATTTTGAAGTAGAGAACAAAGTTAAATACCAATTATTATTTTACTGAAATTTTCCACTTTGTTTTCTTAAGAGCTAAGGACAACACCTTATTCAATTTGTATCAGGCTGAAATTATCGTGGCTATCTCCCATGGAGACAAACTTGAGTGGGTGCCTGGGAGAGCCTGACTGCTCTTTTGTCCATGCCTTGGAATGAGCTCTGACTACATCTTGGGAGAACAGAGGCCCAGCTTGTGGAATACTCCCTTGGGCCACCTCTGCACTGGAAGAGCTGGCCTTTCATCCAGGTTCATTTTCCTTGCCAGGTTCCTCGATGAAAAGAAGAACAACAATCTCAGCCCAAGCAGAAGACACAGACTTGAAATATCACTTTCTTGGGAGAGCAGTCCCATCCCAGTGTGACCAGCATCATGGATCCATCCAGCTTGGTTTAGAGAGATGATTAACAGGGATAAGAGCACGAGATACCCTTTGGTTCTCCTAAAGATATTTGCACTGCTCTCGATTTATAAGCTATTCTTTCCTAAACAGTGTTGTGAGACTTTTGCAATAAAATGTAGCCCACCACTTTCCAAATGTTTGATCAAAGAATTCTTCTTTTGAGGGGAGGAGGGTAAGAGAACTGCATTATTTGGACTGCTATGGAATTCTGCTTTGGAGTCGTGCTCTTGGCATACAGTAACAGAAGCTTATAAAAGAGACTGATGAACTTCACTTGTGTTTGTTGTACAAATATTAAGAATATGGTTCATTTTTTAAAAATCTCCTGTCCTTTTTATGAGGATGCATGGGAGGATTTTCCCTTCCTTAGTGCCAGAAATAGTTGTGTTTTCCTTAGAAACTGTATTAATCTTACGGTCTCTTGTAACTATATGATTGATTGTCTTCCTATGTGAATTGGCTGACAGAAAGTTCTTTCCACAAGAAATGTGTGAGTTCACATGAAGCCAAGGTGGTCAATGAACTTGAAAAGGTCAAGAAAACAGGAGGCTCAAGTCTAATATGGGTTGTACACATGGACTTAAAGTCAACTGATATGATGGTGGAGAGAGAGACCATGAACCAGGTGAAAATCCTTAACGGGACAGTTCGGAGATTGATAGTGACAGCGATAAGGAAGACTAGAAGGGGGTGGAGCTGAATGAAATGAGTCTTAAATGAAAAGTTTTTCTGTGAGGGATGAGAAATAATTTTCTGAATCTGGTAATGGCAATAAGAGGTTGTCTTCACCTTCCTATGAACCCTATGAATTGCGGGCATAGGAGCCACCTGCTCCAACCAACCAAAGAAAATACTCTGATTCATCTCACATATTCAACTAATTTATCACTCTATGCTTGGGATCTTAAGCTAGAGAACTCTAATTCGTCCTGTGCAACTTCCTGCCTTTGCCCCTCACCCATCCCTGGGGTCTACATCTGAAGTATCTCCCATCCCCTCCTTCTCTGACATTAGCACCTCCGCCTTGGTTCAAGCCTTTATTCATCACCTCTTCTATGGATTATTGCAATATCTGCAAGAGCCTCCAAACTAATCTTCTTACTATAGTTTATCGATAATTCCACCAACTTCACATTGTCACCATAGTGATTCTCCTGCAAAACAGACTTTGCTTTTCTGGTACCCCACACTGACTCCTTGCTGCCCAGAAGAAAGCCCCTGAGTGGGGCATGAAAAGCCTCTGCCATTTGGCTCATGCCTATTTCTATAGCACCTCCCACCACTCTCTTGTCACTCCCTCACAAACCTCTACCTCAGTCACACCAAGCATCGCTGTCCTCCCTCCTTGGCCTTCCTGAGCTAGTCCTGCCCTTTTCATCTGTTAACAGGAAAGTGGAGTCTCTTCTGTTTTGTGAAGACTTTGCTTACCTCCCTCTCATCTCACACCGGGAGAGTCATTTCCACCATCGTGTGGTCACATCATTTCATTTATGCTGTGATTTGAGCTCTTACTGCTTTGTTCCCATGAATATCCCTTTCACTGAAGTAGACTCAAAGGTAGGGAATGAATATTTTTCATCTGTTTATTTCCAGACCTAATATCTTGTATATAATTATTTTTGCTGAAAAATACATAAATTTTTGGAAAGCATGTCCTTAATTGATCAAGTTACATACATTTGGAGAAGAAATTGCTGATTTAGGTAGGACCTCTGGAACTTGTTCTGTCACTCCCTCTCGGAGCTCGACTGCTTGTGTATGGGACAGCCCTTGTGTGTGCTGCTCCACAGTGGATCCTACAGAGGCTCTTTAGAGGAGAATGAAAGATATTTTACTGATCACCTTCTATAGGGTGATGTGGCAAAAACAACTATTTGACCCCCAATATCTGGCCTCCTCTTTGGCTATAGTATTAGAAGTTCCAGCTGGACATTTGGCTTCCCAGCTAAAAACTACATTTCCTAGTTTCCTTGACATCTTGGTCTGGCCACTGGCTCTAGATTCTAGGCCTTGGAATATGTGCAGAAGTGATGTGAGCAACTTCTAAATAAAAGCAGCATGCTTCCTCCTCCTTATTTTCCTCTTCCCGTGGGTTGGAGTGGTGGGAGGTGGAGCAACCATCTTTGGTCAGGATACAGAACACTAACATAGTGAGAATACACAGAGTAACAAGATGGAAATAGTCTGGGTCCCTGTACTACCTATTGCAATAATCCAATGAAGAGATGGCGGATAAAGACTTGAACTAAAGTAGGAATGTTGATGCTAAGGATGCAAATTCTTTCTGTCTTTTGTTGACAGCCTTGGTGCTGTCAGTGTGGACTGCTTACTTGTAGGTTTTCACCATCTTGTTTAAGCCATTCTGTTTTGGGTGTCTTTGATACAGCAGCCTAATATGTACCTAACTGATACCGGTGGGCTCATATATTTTTAAGCTTAGTCACTAGGTGTTTTCTGTATGAAAAAAAAAGCCAATAAATAAATAAATAAATAAAGCCAATTTACTTTAGTGGTATAAGGAAAAAGATTCTTTATATAGTCTAAAATTCATAATTTCAATGCTTTTCTTCCAAAATTTACTTTCCCTTTAGGACGTAGATAACATTACTCTGATCTCTCCTTTACCATTTTAGTGCAGGTATCTACATCCACCCTTCCCTTCATTTCCTACTATGTAACTCAGACCAGTTTGTAATATTTGACAAGATTTTCCTAAGTTTCCAGGATAATAGAAAGAGCACTTTATACAATGAATAATGGACAACTTGCTACTACATGCGGCTCTTCCTAAACCCTCAGGCATCAACCCATCTCCTAGGGTCCCCTGCAGGCAGTCTCTAAGCTGACCTCCTGTGGCAGAAGCCAACTCATCCCTCCCACTCTCCCACCTAGGAACGCTTCACAGCAAGCCTAGGCTGGGAGACCCCAGAGACAGTTTGAAATTATCTTCCAGTTTAAAGCTACCCTGGAAGATTCCACCTCTGGTCTCAGTGTCTTCTTTTCCAGGAGGATTGGTGCTGAGATGACTGACACTCCCCAGAATAGAAAAATAACTCCATATTCCTAGGCCTAGAGGACAAAGTCACACCAGGGGACAGTAATAGGAACAGGTCATCTCCTCACTGCTATTGGGTGTAATTTTTCCAATTTCATAGGCAAGTAAGTGAGGATCAGAACGTTTAAGTAGCTGATACTAAATCACATGGCTTTTAAATTTCCGAACCTGGAGTTGAACCCATTGTTTACATGAGGGGTTTCCAAAGGCCAACCCAATGGCCTGCATCAAACTGGCTGCCCGGAACCTTTAGAAAGCTTGTTAAAATATAGGTAAGATCCTGATTTCACATCAGGAGGTATCTTTTAAGGAGTTTTGGCATGAGTCTTAAAGTTTTGAATCTTATTTTTAGTAAACGCCCCAGGCGATTCCAATGCACTGCAGTGTTTGGGAACCACTCTTTCCCGCCACACAGGGCATGTAGGTCTCAGACTTTTTTACAGTCTTTTCCCCTTTGCTCGCTTACTCCCTGTCCCCCATACCAAATAAATGATTCAAAATGAGAGCAACATGTCTCAAATAAAATGAAACTCAATACTAGTCAAGGCAATGCTCCAGAGATTAGTTGTATGAAGATATTACCACTTCAGCTTTACAACAGTTTCAAGGGTCTATTTCCACCCATTACTACTTATTGAGTGACACTTTGTGACCAGGCCTCATAGGGAATATCATAGAAGAATAATCCTAACCTCGGATTCCCTGAGATATCTAGGAGGGAGACCAAATTACATGCATGAAACAATTCAAGAGTAATAAAACATGAGTAGATAATAAACCCTGAATTATAGCAACAGATACTAGATGGAATGGAAACAGTGAGAAGTGAAAAATTACAAGGAACAGGAGAAGTAGGTAAGGTTTCATAATACAGATAATACTTGAACTAAGTCTGCAAGAAGGAGTTAGGTTTGGAAAGTCAGACGTAGGGTGGAAAAATCCATGTAATAGGAATAGCACACTCTGTCACAGAGCGACTCGAGGCATTAAAGGTGCCATTATTTGTGATAAGTACTAATTCCTGAGCCATTAAAAATATAAATTGGAGTATAAACAAAAACTCTAAGAATGTCTCATCTGTATCAATCTAAAAGTGTGTATGTGAGGGAAGCCTGAATTGGACGCTGTTGTCCAGGAGGCCAGGGGAAGGTTAGGCTTGGGAGGTGGTGAGAAGCTTGGTGAAAGGATGACAAGGCGGCCTGAATCACACTGTGAGACCCTGGAGGAGCTGGCTGTCAGCTGCTGGAATACATGTTCGAAGGGAGAGGTTGAGAGGGGAAGGTAGCGGAAGGTCTCTGTTCGGGCAGCACGGCACACAGGACACAGGAGGGCTCTGTATGATGAAATGATGAGCAACTCTGGTGACTTTCCTCAACTTTGGGCCCAATGACATGTTCTCCCCTGCCCCATGGGTCAGATTGGTTTTGGAAGTGAATCATTTATTTTATTGTCCCTTGAAAACAAACTTTGCATCATTGATTTGCTGCTAAAATATGTTTGTGTGAAATTCCTGCTTCTGAGCCAGTGCCTGTGACTCAGATGGTATGCATTTCAAAATTCTCTCAACATAATTTCACATAAAAAAGAAACATCTTACACCGGCCAAGTCTGTTAAAACCAACTGCCTTGGATCACTAATATGTAGCTGGATTGATTCATGGTGTACATCTTCAAAGCCCTGGATAATCATCTTTGTTTGCAAATTCCTTATTAACGTGGAGATAAATGTTATCGTAAATTGAACTTTTATATTATGAGCTAAATTTTTTGGTCTTTAAAATTCATTTCCAGAGTATTCGATAGCATGACTGTAAGGGCTGCATGGCACTTTCCCAATTGGACACAGTTTGAGATTTTTTGTCTCCTTTTTCTTTAAGCAAGATGATAAACACTTAATAAGAAGATGGAACTCATGGAAAGTAGCCAGAAGAGAATAGCATTCTACCAATGGAATTCCACTTCAGATGCTGTGCTGGAAAGAAATCCTCGTCTCGGGCTCCTTTTGCCTTTTGATGATGGCTTTAAAAACTGTGAAAACAGAGAAAGCCAAGTGTGTGGTCTTTGGCAATTTCGTAATAGTCTGTGCAGGAGACAGAGGGGGTGGTTTGCTGGAAAAAATGATTAGCTTTTTCTTTACGATGACAGAAAACAGTTGCAATTCAAAAATGCCAAAGGTTCTGCAGCCCTCCCTTTTGGCAAATTGTTAGGTAATCACTCCTTCCAGGTGGTGCTTTCAATAAAGACCTTGGAAAATCACGCCCCCAGAGATGTCCTCGGGGCAGAGCCATTGTCAAGGGGGAGAAACTTGTAGAATTAGTAAGAGCAGGGTTAGAGGAAAAGACTTTGAATTTTTCCTCAGGGGACTCTGCTCCTGATTTCCCAGAGTTCAACCGCCTGTGTCTTTGACTAATGAGCACGGAGTCTGCCCCTGAGTTTCTAGAGCAGAGCTGGAGGAACCCATTTCATGTTCCATTATTATTACTGTTGTTGTTTAAATTATCCCAGGAAGTATCAGGCTCACTATAATTGAGCTCTCTTTCCACATACAATCTAGCATAACAAAATAGGTTTTAATTAACTAATTACCTTGCTGATAGTATACCAACCATTTTGATTTTTTTTTTTTAAGTTTTCCCAAGATTGGAGTTATCATGTCATTTTGGTAGCTGTTTGATCCACCTGGCCTGGAACTGGAGCCCTGAATGCGCTCTGCTCCTCACGGACCTGCATGACCTCAGGCTCTTTCTGTGCTTCAGTTCCTTTGTTTGGAGCACGGAGTGGAAATGTAGCAGACGTCTTGTAAGGTGGGCGCCTAAGCTCTGCTTTGATGAGAAAGCTGTATCTATTGGGTCAATTCAAAGTTCCTTTTTGAGCACAGGGCTGGGCCTGGGACATGCAGAGACATAAAAGGCAATCCAGGGCCCTGACAGCTCACAGTCAGGGAGGGACAGACATTAGAATATGAGGACAATATGCTATGGCAAACATAACGCTAGAATTATGCACAAGGTGCTCTAGACAGTTGTGATTTTGGGGGGATATGTTTTGACTGTATGAGGCCATTCCCGTGGTCAGATGACATGTGTTGGGCCCTGCTGATGTGTATGGCCCTGGGGGTGCTGCACGATATGCAGGGAGAACAAGAATTCCTGATGACCCCGCCCCGTGTCCTCATGACGTGGGCACCACGTGGCTCAGTCCGTTCAATTTCGTAACAGACACAGCCTTTTTCTGTTGCGGGATTCACAACTATTTTGTTTCCGCTGTTCCATAAAAGCAGAAGCCTTCCAAAATTGGGCGTCCCATCCCAATTCTTTTGAGACTCCTCAGGGTTGAAATAGTTCCTGAAAGTGCATTTTGCTGAAGCTTACTTTTGGATGCCTGTTACCTGAAACGCTCATTCGCTGCACCCTCGAGATTCTGGTCTGACTATGTAGGCAAATTCCTCAGTAGCCCTGGAAAATTTGCAACAAGTTAGACATTTGTTCCTTAGCCTCTCTGGGACCCTTCACAAGTTGAAATTTTGGATTCTCTTGCTGTGACAAATTCTCTTGCTATGATGGACAAGAAGGAAGAGTGGTGATCAGGATCTGAAGAGAAAAACCATATCCACCTAGCTTGCTTCGACACCAAGAGTGCCGCTAATTCAGGGAGATTAGTCTTCATGAGAGATTCCTTAACTGCGACCAGGGCAATTCAGAAGTTTGTGTCAGAGAACAGGTGAGGTCCTATGTTATGGAGGTACTTCAGAGGAAATAACTGTGGCAGGAATATTAACTGGAAACCTAGGCTGTGAAAAAATAGGCCGTTTGTTACTTGCCTCTCTTACTTGGAAGGGTGAATGGGGAAGCAAGATGTGACCATCTGGTGGTGGTGGAGGGGGAACATGGTGCTGGTGGGCATGCCGGCTGTGGCATTATCAGATGATGGAGGTAGGGCAAAGAATATTTCAGGCCCCTCCAATTGTCTCCTGAAATCCATTGAACAGTTTATTCCTTACTTTGCACACGCAGACCTATGCAACAATCTCAGCAGTTACAGCTTCTATCGTGAGCTGTTTTAGTGTGGTCTGCAGATGGAAGACAGGGCTACTGATAGAAACCCTGACACAAAATGTAGTATTTTGAATACATCATATTAGATTTTGAAGCTAAATTAGTGCATCCTCCAATTCCATGTCATGTCTTTGGAGCCCCCTACTACCTTACTGCTGTAGGGACGCTCTATGTCCTTCTGGCCGGGCTGTGAACTAAATTGACATGAGACAGAATAACAAGAGAAATCAGACAAAGCTTTATAACATGTATACATGGGAGAAACCCGGGAAAACTTAGAAACTCCACCAGAATGGCTGAAGCTGCCACCTTAAATAGCATCTTCAGCTAAAGTCAAAGGAGGATGTTGGGGGTGGGAGGAGTCAGTTATGGGAGATTACCAGAAAAGCACAGCAGGAGTAAGCATATTATGCAGATTTAAGTCCTTGCTTTCAGCATTGATAAGAGTTTCTAGAGATCAAGTCATCCCCCTCTTCTTGGTACACAGAGAGAGAGAGAAGGAGATATCTTTACAAATGGAGATTTCCCTTAGAAATGTAAATGTCTCTTACAAAGGGTAACTTGACTTGGTTTTCAGAGGTTTTACCAAGTCTGGAGTCTTTAAAAGCAACGGCCCGAAATATTCTTTATGCCAAAGAGATACATTTTGGGGTGGCCAATTCTGACCCCCCCACACTGCTCATGATTAGAAGTTTCATTCTTAGAGCAGTTTTTAGTGTCAGTCACCCTAGCCAGGATGGACAATTCTACCCAATAGCATTGTTTATTATATAAAATATTTTTATAAAACAGTTCTTTACATGTTATTGTGCCCAGACCTTCTTTTTTTCCCCAAGACTGAAATTGTTGTTGACTCTTTTAGATTTGCTGTTGAATTATACTTTATTCTAATATTTTAATGGGGGGTTAAAACCATAATCAGTTTTAATGACCTGAATCATGTAAATTATAATCTAACTTGCAGTGAAAATAATTTTAAATGAACACAAATTACAGATGTTAATTTCTCTTCTTCCAACTCCCAGTGGTACAATGAGACCCTGGATCTCAGTTTTCAGGCAACGCTTGAGTTTGTAGTCAGCACCCATGAGTTGTGTGTGGTGGTCTCTGGCTCTGCAGTAACCCATTTCAGCACACCAATGGAAGGTGTTAGAGGTGAAAACACACTCACTCTGATTTCTTGACTTAAACTCAGCTGTTTATATTTTCTCCATAGGTCAACTGAACGTTTTTTTTCCCCACGATATCTCTAATTGTAGTGTGATTCCTTCCTCTGGGCAGTAGAAACTCCAGACATCCATAAACAGCTTCGTACATAAAATCTTTAGTTATGGATTCTTGAGGCTTCTCCCCACATCAAAGTATGGGCAGCATTGGCATGGATCCAGAACACACAGACTCCACTGGAACTTTGGACACTTGTAGGAAGAGTGTATGAAGGAACTTAATGCCTGGGGGAGGGGGTTGATTGAGAAGCAGCCACAAGAGAAGCAGCCACATCAGCTTCCTCTCCCTGGATGGCTCCCTGCTCAGACCCAGTCTCCTTCCTCATCCTGATATCTCCTTGAGGCTGAGTTCCACCTAATCCCCATTGTTGCCTCTGGTTTCTGGCTGCACCATGGCCTTTTATGCTCAAAATTAATGTTAATTGCCACTCAGGGAACCAGTAACTTAGAAATAACTTCCAGAAATTAGAGGAGCAACCCGAATTTAGCCACTGGGTACATTTAGGAATCATTTGCAAATTACAGTATTTCCCTTTGTCCTCATGGATACATTTCAGACCCCCAGTGGATGCCTGAAAGCGTGTATAGCACTGGACCCTATTTGGACTATATTTTTTTCCTATACATATATCCCTATGATAAAGCTTAATTTATAAATTAGGCACAGTAAGAGGTTAACAACAATAACTAATAATGAAATAGAATAATTATAACACTATACTGTATTAAAAGTTACCATAGATCTTAGCAACCTCAGCATATGACTTTTTTTCTTTCCTTGTTAAGTCAAGAACTTTCCCCTTTTCACTTAAAGAAAGTACTTTTTGGCTTCTCTTTGGCATTTCTGAATTGCCAGCATCACTACTCTTGGATCTGGGGACCGTTGTTAAGTAAAATAAGGGTTATTTGAACACAAGCACTGTGACAGCACCACAGTAGATCTGATAACCCAGACGGCTGCTAAGTGACTAATAGGGTGGTATATACAGTTTGGATATGTTGGACAAAGGGCTGATTCACATCCTGGGTGGGACAGAGTTGAGAAGCATGAGACTTCATCACATTACTCAGAATGGTGGCAATTTAACACTTATGAGTTGTTTATTTTTGGAATATTTCATTTAATATTTTCTGACTGCAGTTGATTGCAGGTAACTGAACCCTTGGGCAGCAAGACTGCAGATAAGAGGAGACTACCAAGTGTGCAAGAAATAATTATAGTTTTCTGATTTATTTAAAAATTTAGTGAACAAAATGCTTTTGGGCAATGAGTTCAAAAAACTACAACCATTTTTTTCTTCTGCATAGAATGAGGGGGTGTGGGATTGGAACCTGAAAGTTTGGAGGTGGGGTGGGCAATGTAAAGACTGCGGACACTGGAGCTCAACATTAGCAGGTCAGATGCAGTTTATGTCTATGTACTTGCTTTCCATGGTCCTTCTCATGTCACCTTGGTTAAAAAGTGATTGTCCTTTTGGTGTATAAAAGTAAGCGCTCCTTTTTTTCATATTTGAATTTTTAATGCAAATTATGTCTTTCCAGTTTGGATTAAACAACTTTGTTTCCGAATTTGGACACATAACCTAATGCATCCATGCTTTGTAAAGGAAGCTCTAAAGCAGCAGTTTTTCAGCATTTTTGACTTTGGCTAAAAGTGAGAATTATGTCTAACATCATAACCCAATATCACGCATACGTGAACTTTAAATTACTAAGTATCATTCTATTCATTCTATTCTACTTAATGCATTGAAGAAATGCTGTGTATGAGGCACTAATTGATTTCACTACTTACTAATAGGCCACTGTACTCAATTTGAACCCCCTAGAAGCTTTTCTCTCTCTGACTATTTATTTAACTGTTTATTCACAGTTTGGGTGGAAGCTCTTGGTTGAACCAATTAGCTCTAGAGACTGGGTGGGGACATGATCAGCAAAGAGCTCTCAACACTGGCTTTTTCCACTGCTTCTCTTTGAATTCTACAACAATTATGCACTTTGTTGAGAGGGAAGAGCCAGAAAGGCCCTGCTGCTCCTTATAGTCATGAAAGTGTCTCTGTGCAAACATTGATGATGGACAAGCAATAGCTGCTCTCCAATGGAGCCCACAAATGCTGTGTATGTCTAAAAGTTGCCCTGGCTTTGCTACTACTCCAACTGGAAGAAAAATACTCTCTGCCTACAGAAGTCAGTTGCAACAATTTACATAGTCATATTCATGGGCTTAGACACGTTTCTGCCCTTGGATCTGCTCACATACTAACGCGTAGCATCAGAGAGCTTCAGCTCTCTATACTCTGCTGCCACTTTCATCTGAAAATTTGAATTTTGGTCCATCTGCTTATGGTTTTCCTTGCTGTCTGCTCTTTTCCCTGTGCCTTAGCCATCTGGAATTGACTTCTGGAGAGTAGACCTCTGACTCTTGCTCTGATTACCAACACTTGACCTCAGGCAGTTTCATGGCACTTTATGTGACCTTGTCTGCCCACATCACTGAACTTTTGGATTGTGCCAACATTGCTTTCTTAAATCTTTTTTTTTTTTTTCCTGCATTGGGATAAAGCATCTTACTCTGATGGTAACACATAACACTGAACAGGGACCACAAGCCAGTCTTCTCTGCGCTCTGCAGGAATTGCTGCCATAAATAATGTTCCTGTCTACTTGAATGCAAACATCCCTAAAGATGGTCCTAAGCTTAAAGCCCACAGATAGGTTTCCCTTAGCATGATCCAGCATGTCTTCACAACATTCAGCCCCTCTCATCTCATGACAACCACTGGCCCTGTGTACATGTCTTTGACCAGGTTGGCAAAAAACAGACCATCCTTCAGGATGACGTAGTGTTGCTTGAGAACATCTTCAGAAGCCTGCATGAATTTCAAACCAATAAGTTGGAATCCTTCTGCTGAAAATGCTTGAGAATCTCTCCCATGAGGCGCCCCTGGACCTGATCAAACTTACTGGCAATGAAGATACCCTCACTGTTGGCCATGGTCTGCTCCTGCTGCTTCGGCCTCAACTCCAGTTGCGGCTGCCCACTCTGGAAATATGCCTGGGCCCCACGTGGTAACCAGATTCTGCCAGCCAGCATCACTGTTAATCTCTGCTCATAACTTCCAAAGGATAAGCAGTGGCATTGCCACCAACATTGGGAAGTGTACCATTAATACATGTTTGTCCTATAATTTCTGCCAAGGAGGGAAGTATAAGCAATCAGTAATACTGTTGTGGGTTTATCTTAGGATTTCTGTAAGAGCCATTTTCCACCTCCATTAAATAAAGAAGTGTTTTCTATAGAGATGATGTCAGCATAGTGGTGGAGTGAGTTGTTCCCTTTATCTCTCCCCTCTAAGTTACAACTAAATGAACGTTCATTAACCAGTAGCAGATTCCCTGCACAGCACAACAGGACATCTGAGAAATCCATGCTGCTGTGCATCTGAAGCTGAGTGGACTGGATACCTGGGAGGTAGTGGAACTAAGTGAGTGCACCCCTCCCCCTTCCTGGAAGCAGCAAGCCAGGTCACGGATCCTCACATAGAGGTGGGCACAACTGTAAGAGGAGGTGGGGGCAGCCTGGCTGGTGCAAATGCTTTCAGAGTTCTAGCCCTGCCTATGGGAGTGCCCACTGTGCGGTGGTGGCCCCTCCAGTGGGAATGCTCTACACTGAGTGGTGGTGGCTCAGGCCCTGTGAAGGTGCTTCCTGGCTGAGAACATCACAGGTGAAAAGGCACTCCACCTGCTCAGAAGATGTGCTGCCCATGGAGCACAGCAGCAAGTGAGACCCACTGAGAGGTGGCTCAGACTCTGCATAGGCACCCCTCCTGTGTAGCATAGCATTTCAGCCAGTCCCATGCCAAGTGCAGTGGCCCCACCCATGTGAGAGTGACCCATCCACCCAGCACAGAGACCCTGCCCATGTAAGCACAACTTGCAGAGCTGCTGTGGCACACCCACACAAATGCAGAACAGCCCTACTTGCACAACTCCCAGCAGGTGGGGATGGGATCTGAAAACACAGCTCCTGCTCCCCTCAATGGTGGGGGGTGAAATCTGCTACCTGATACTACCCCCCGTGTGATGGCAAAAGATAAATTCATCAAACACCATGAACAACTACAGTAACACTTCAGAGCAGAAAGAAAATAGTATTCTCCAGAAACCAATCCTGAAGTCAGAAAAATTTACAATCTAAATGACAAGAAATTCAAAATAGTTGTCATAAAGAAATTCAAGGAGTTACAAGAAAACTCAAAAAGATAGTTCAATGGATTTAGGAATAAAATCAATGAACAGAAGGATGTTACACCAAAGAGACTGAAACTCTAAGAAAACCCACAGAAATTCTGGATATGAAGAACACAGTGAATGAGATAAAAAAATAATCTAGAAACCATAAAAAAATAGAGCTGATGTTGTGGAGGACAGAACAGTGAATTAGGGGACAGAAATATAGAAATGATTCAGATAGAGGAGGACAGAGAACTAAGATTTTTTAAAAATGAAGAAATTCTCTAAGAAATATATGACTCAATTAAGAAATGCAACATGAGGATTATAGCTATTGCAGAGGGAGAAGAGAAGGAGCAGAGAGCTTGTCCAAAGACATAATAGCTGAGAACTACCCAAACCTGGATAAGAAACTGGATTTACAAGTACAGGAAGCTAACAGGACTCCTAATTACATCAATGCCAGAAGAACTTCTCCAAGGTATAACATTGAAATGAGCAAAAATCAATGACAAATAAAAAATATTAAGAGAAGCAAGGCAGAAGAAAATAACTTACAAAGGAAGTTTTATCAGATTTCTCAGCAGAAACCTTACAGTTTAGGAGAGAATGGAATGATATATTCAAAATACTGGAAAACATAATCTTTCAGCCAAGAATACTCTATCCATAAAAATTATCCTTTGGATATGAGGGAGAGCAAAAAGCTTTCCCAGATAAACAAAGGCTGAGGGAGTTCATCACCACTAGACCTCCCTTACAACAAATGATAAAGGAAGCCCTTCTACCGGTAACAAATTCAAAGTCTTACAGTGCTTTGAGCAAGGAGGTAAGTACACAGACAAAATCAGAAAATTGCAGCTCTCTATCAGAACAGGTCAGCAATTATAACATAAAAGGGAAGGAAAGCATCAAAAATAATTATAAGCACTTCAGTTTAGTCACAAACTCACAACACAAAAAAGAATAATTTGTGATAACAACAACTCAAAATGGGAAGAGGAAAGGGATGGAACTTGCTTAGGCTAATGGAGATAAGCAGCTATTCAAAAATGGACTATCCCATCTATGAGATCTTTTATACAAGCCTCATAGTAAGCACTAAGAAAAAATCAGAGCAGAGCCACAAATCATAAATAAAGAGAAAATTGAGAAAACTATCACAGAAAACCACCAAACTGAAATTTCAGTCAGAAATAAAAAGGAAGAGAGACAATGGGAAATATAGAACACTCAGAAAACAGAGATAAAATGGCACTGTTAAGCCCTCATATGTCAATAATCACTCTAAATGTAAATGGATTGAGTTCTCTAATCAAAAAACACAGTGACTAGATGGATTAAAAAACAAGACCCAATAGTATGCTGCCTCCAGGAAACACATCTCAGCTCTAAAGACAAACATGAGCTGAGAGTGAAAAGATGGAAGATGATACTTCAAGCAAATGGCAAGCAAAAGAAAGCAGGTCTTGCCATACTTATATCAGATAAAGCATACTTCAAGATAAAAAAGACAATGAGAGTCAAAGAGGGGCAGTATATAATGACAAAAGGGACATTCTACCAAGAGGAAATAACATTTATGAATATATATGCACCTAACACAGGAGCACTAAATTATATAAAGAAACTACTAAGAGACCTAAAGGAAGAAATTGACAGCAAAACAGTAATAGTAGGGGACCTCAACATCCCACTGACATCAATGGATGGATCATCCAGGCAGAAAGTCAGCAAGGAAACAGTGGCCTTAAATGAAACATTAGACAAGATGAACTTACTAGATATACATAGAACGTTCCATCCCAAAACAGCAGAATACACATTCTTCTCAAATGCACATGGAACATTCTCAAAGGTAGACCATATGTTGGGAAACAAGGCAAGCCTCAATCGATTTAAGAAGATTGAAGTCACATCAAGCATTTTTTCTGACCACAATGCTATAAAACTAGAAAGCAACTGCAAGAAAAAAGCTGAGAAAGGCACAAATATGTGGAGAATAAGCAACATGCTGCTGAAAAACCATTGGACCAATGATGAAATCAAAGGAGAAATTAAAAAATACCTGGAGACAAATGAAAATGCAAATGCAACATACCAAGTCTTATGGGATGCAGCAAAAGTGGTGCTAAGAGGGAAATTTGTAGCAATACAGGTTTACCTCAACAAAAAAGAAAAATCTCAAATAAGTAATCTTAAACTAACACCTAACAGAACGAGAAAAAGAAGAACAAAACAAAGCCCAAAGTCAGCAGAAGGAGGGAAATAATAAAAATTAGAGCAGAAATAAATGAAATAGAGACCAAAAAACAGTAGAAAAGATCAACAAAACTAAGAGCTAGTTCTTTGAGATGATAAACAAAATTGACACACCGTAGCAAGACTCACTAAGAAAAGAAGACAGAAGGTGCAACAAATAAAATTAGAGATGAAAGAAGAGAAATTACAACAGATAATACAGAAATACAAAAGATTATAAGAGAATACTGTAAAAAGCTATGTAACAACAAATTGGATAACCTAATTCTTAGACTCATAAACTTTCCAAACTTGAATCAAGAAGAAATAGAGAAGATGAATAGACTGATCACAAGAGATGGAAACAGTAATCAAAAACCTCCCCAAAACAAAAGTCCAGGATCACATGGCTTCTCTGTAGAATTCTATCAAACATCCAAAGAAGAGGTCATACCTATCCTTCTCAAATTATTCCAAAACATTGAAGAAGATGGAATGCATTCTATGAGGCCAGCATCACTCTGATACCAAAACCAGACAAGGACAATATAAAGAAGGAAAATTATAGGCCTATATCACTGATGAACATAGATGCAAAAGTCCTCAACAAAATATTGGCAAATTGAATACAGCAATTCATTAAAAGGATCATACACCACGATCAAGTGGGATTTATACCAGGAATGCAGGGATGGTTCAACATCCACAAATCAATCAGACACACCATATTAGTAAAATGAAGAATAAAAATCTCATGATCACCTCAATAGATGCAGAGAAATCATTTGACAAGATCCAACATACCTTTATGATTTAAATGACCCTCAATAAAATGGGCATAGAAGAAAAGTACATTGGGGCTGGCTCCGTGGTCTAGTGGTTAAGTTTGCGTGCTCCGCTGCGGTGGCCCAGGGTGTAGATCCTGGGCGCAGACATGGCACCACTAGTCAGGCCACGTTGAGGTGGCATCCCACATCCCACAACTAGAAGGACCTGCAAGTAAGATATACAACTGTGTACAGGGGGGTTTTGGGGAGATAAAGCAGAAAAAAAAAGATTGGCAACAGTTGTTAGCCCAGGTGCCAATCTTAAAAAAAAAAAGGAAAGAAAGAAAAGAAAGATTGGCAACAGTTGTTAGCCCAGGTGCCAATCTTAAAAAGAAAAAAAAAAAAAAGAAAAGTACCTCAACATAATACAGGCCAAATATGACAAACCCACAGCCAACATGCCAACATCAGACTTAACAATGAAAAACTGAAAGCCATCCCTCTGAGAACAGGAACAAGACAAGGTTGCCTACTCTCTCCACGCTTATTCAACATAGTACTGGCAGTTGTGGACAGAGCAATTAGGTGAGAAAAAGAAATAAAAGGTATCCAAATTGGAAAGGAAGAAGTAAAACTCTTGTCGTTTGCAGATGACATGATTCTATTTAAAGAAAACCCTCAAGAATCCACCAAAGAACTATGAAGAATAGTCAACAACTAGAGCAAAGTTGCAGGGTACAAAATCAACCTACAAAAACCTATGCATTCCAATACACTAATAATGAGCTAGCAGAAAGAGAAGTCAAGAACACAATCCCATTTACAATTGTAAGAAAAAGAATAAAATATCTAGGAATAAATTTAACCAAGGAGGTAAAAGACCTATACACTGAAAAGTATAAGACATTATTGAAAGAAATCAAAGGAGACATAAAGAAACAGAAAAATATTCCATGCACATGGATTCTAAGAATAAACATAGCTAAAATGTTCATATTACCTATAGCAATCTACAAATTCAATGCAATACCAATTAAAATCCCAATGACATTCTTCACAGAAATAGAACAAAGAATCCTGAAATGTATATGGATCAATATAATATCCTGAATAGCCAAAGCAATCCTGAGAAAAAAGAATAAAGCTGGAGGCATTACACTCTCTGACTTCAAAATATATTACAAAGCTATAGTAATCAAAACAGCATGGTACTGGTACGAAAACAGATGCGTAGATCAATGGAACAGAATTGAGAGCCCAGAAATAAAACCACACATCTATGGACAGCTAAGCTTTGACAAAGGAGACAAGAACATACAATAGAGAAAGGAAAGTCTCTTTAATAAATGGTGTTGGGAAAACTAGACAGCCACATGCAAAAGAGTAAAAGTAGACCATTATCTTACACCATACACAAAAATTAACTCAAAATAAATTAAATACTTAATTGTAAGACCTGAAACCATGAAACTCCTAGAAGAAAATATAAGCAGTACACTCTTTGACATCAGTTTTAGCAGCATCCTTTTCAATACTATGTCTTTTCAGGCAGGAGAAACAAAAGAAAAAATAAGCAAAATGGAACTACATCAGACTAAGAAGCTTCTGCAAGGCAAAAGAAACCATGAACAAAATGAAAAGACAGCCCACGAACTGGGAGAAAATATTTGCAAATCATATATCTGAGAAGGGGTTAATATCCAAAATGTATAAAGAACTCATAAACTCAACAACAATAAAACAAACCACCTGATCAAAAAATGGGCAGAGGATATGAACAGATGTTTTTGCAAAGAAGATATGCAGATGGCCAACAGGTACATGAAAAGGTGCTCAACATCACTAATTATTAGGGAAATGCAAATCGAAACTATTTTGAGAGATAGCACCTTACACCTGTCAGAACAGCTATAATTAACAAGACAAAAAATAATAAATGTTGGAGAGGATGTGGAGAAAAGGGAAACCTCATACACTACTGGTGGGAATGCAAATGGGTGCAGCCACTATGGAAAACAGTATGGAGATTTCTCAAAAAATTAAAAATAGAAATACCATAAGATCCAGCAATCCCACTACTGGGTATTTATCCAAAGAACACAAAATCAACAATACAAAGAGATTTATGCACCCCTGTGTTCATTTTAGCATTATTCACAATAGCCAAGATGTGGAAGCAACCCAAGCACCCATTGACTGATTAGTGGATAAAGAAGATGTGGTACATATACAATGGAATACTGCTCAGCCATTGAAAAAAGACAAAATCGTCTCATTTGCAACAACATGGATGGTCTTTGAGGGTATGATGTTAAGCAAAATAAGCCAGACAGAGAAAGACAAACACCGTATGATTTCACCGTATGTGGAAGATAAACACGGGGATAAAGAAAACAGGTTAATGGTCACCAGAGGGGAAAGGGATGAGGAGGTTGGCAAAAGGGGTAAAGGGTCACATATGTGTGGTGACGGATAAAAAGTAGACTATTGGTGGTGAGTATGATATAGTCTATATGGAACCTGACATATAATAATGTACACCTGAAATTACACGATGTTATAAACCATTATGATCTCAATAAAATAATTTAAAAAAATGTTTTCTAATAACCGAGTATGTTTTTGTATGTTTCTAATGAAGTATGAGGTGCTCTGACAGCTGTCAGCAGAGTCAACACAGCATACTTGTTCTCAGGGACTCTGCTTTGACTGTTTTGTACAATTATAAATAGAATAGGGGCACTTTGAATATGATTAGGAGGAAATGGAACTATTAAAGGGGAAGTATTGGGTTAACTCTGATACTTAATTAGAACAAAGACCATCATTATTGTCATCATCTTCAATAACTTACATTGATTGTCTCTCTATTATAGAAATTTGGCCCAGTCTAAGACAAAATAAATGATTCCAAATGCCTCTAATTGTTGCCAAGAAATTTATCAATAAATAAAACTCACAAGCCTACACTGATTCCTTTAAGTTTTCAAGCCATCCAACTTATCACCAATTGCTTTTTTATAAATACCTAAAACCAAGCAAAATTGTTTTTATTAGTTGTTTTCTTTTTCATGTTTTACATGTCGGTTTTATGTCAAGCTTGTGGTGTTTTTCTCCCTACTGGATGCTCCATAGTGCGTTAGGAACCTTCTACAGTCTGTGAGGTTATCAGCATGATGCCCAGGAACTGCTCCCTTTGAGCTGCTTTCCTTTCTGGAAAACTTTACCCTGAAATCACCTTTGCCCACTGGTGTGGCTGCTGATGCTGTCCTGAAAAGGATGTCCCTAAGACAGCACATCCATAATTAAATGAACACTGTAGTCTCACTAATGCCTTTATTCATTAAACAAACAGTCACTTAATGCCTATTATGTGCAAGGTGCAGAGCCATGTGAACACAAGGCAGTAATTCAGGTCTAGCCCACGGGTAAAACACAAAAATATTTATCAATCACCTTGTCACCCACGTCCAATCAGTTGGTAGAGATGTGGGCCGAAGTGGTAGGGCAAGTCCCTGGAGGCCACTGTGGGGGACTTGGATTTCCCAGAGGAGGGGCTCTGTGGCAAGACTGACTGGGATCTACGGTCAACGGCTGCTTGCTAACCACCATGGAAGTATTTCAATATTTTAACACCCGGGATAGCCATCCTATTGCCTGCTGGCTGCAAGGACAGTCCTGGATCAAGCCTGTTGCAATCACTGCTTCATTTCTGGCATCGATACAGACAAGGACATTTTTCATACCTAAGAGCTAAACAACACCGCTGGGAGGTATATTAAGACAATTCTCAGATTCGTTTTTAGGTTTCCTCCCAAATGACATGGATTGATATGGCTGTTATTTTTCTGAGCTGTGTCTAGGCTTAAGTGGGAAGAATGGACTACCGAAGGAAACCTTAAAATCTTTGACTTTCCATCTAACAATTGTCTCACTGATAAGATACTGATTCTGCATAACAATAAATCCAAGTTTTCTTCCACTTCTTAAAGTCTCAGCCATCCCAGTATTGAAATGAGGTCATGGTGGATCCCACCGATCAGAATATTTCTGGTGAACTACAAAACCTTATTTTACCAAAATGGCTAGTTCATTTTAAAGAAAACTTACCGAAAGAATGGAGGCAATTCTTCTGAGGCAGCCGTCGGTATGAATCAGTACTTAGATCGGAGCCTAAACGCAGTGGCCTGGTCCGAGGATCATGCCTCCTTCCCAGAGTCTGGCCACTGAGTGAAGCCCCAGCGAGGTTGGCTCTGCTGCCTTTCTCTCGTTAGCCCGGTCCCAGCTGCCCCGCCGCCAGCAGGGCCCTCCCGCAGCAGCGGCTGAGATTTTCTGGGCTGCTGTCTGTCTCCTAGCTGTTTGGCTTGGAGAATAGCCATCGTCAACTTCTTGATTTACCTACAACATGCGCTACAAGCTTGTCCAGCAACATGTCTGAAGGAAATCCCCCAGCACGATCAGATAGAGCGCTCAGGGCTAGCACCCAAATGAGACCTCAGGAGCCAGACAGGAAACATTTGAGTCTAATGTTTAGAAAATATCTGTAACTTTTGTTTTCTAATATATTTTTATTATTGTTGCTTAATAATATCTTTTTTAAACTCCTCTTTATGGTGAATTTTCAAGCATTACAAAGCTAGACTAACGGACCCCTGTGCACCCATCATCCCATTGGTCTCTTTTCTATGTAACAGCCTATCAGGTATTCAATTTGAATATTCTATTTCTGATTTTGTTGTTGAAAATTGTTTTTCAATTTAGTTTGAGTGATGTTAATATTTTTAGAAAATCATACATATATATATATACATATATCTATTTTTTTCTTAACATGGAGTGTGTGGCATTCTCTTGGGCACTTTTAGTCTATCTTCAGGGTGTGTCTTTTTTTTTCCCTAAGATGGTACACCCATAATTAAATGAACACTGTAGTCTCACTAATGCCTTTATTCATTAAACAAACAGTCACTTAATGTCTATTATGTGCAAGATGCTGGTGGAGGCAAAAAGGCTTACTAGCCTCTTTGTCATCGGAAGGGCGTGGAGACAGCCCGGGGGGCAGGCAGCTGCAGGACAAGGCAGTGTGGGATTAGTCGTGCCATCTCAGTGACGCTGGCACTCAGAGGAGGGATTGCAGTCAGGGGTGTTCAGGGATCGAAGGCACTTATACTAAGGGTCTGTCAGAGAGGCAGGGGATGGTCTGATCCCACGGTCAGAGGAGCACTCCTGAACCCAAATTCCCGCTCTGTCACTTATTGATTATGGAAATCTTGGGCACGTTAACATCTCTTTGCTTTGGTTTCCTTGGCTAGTATGCTGACAGTTGTACCTCCCCATAGGGTGGCTGTGAGTTTAAGCGTGATGAGGTCTAACTAAGCGGTCACCATTATCATTCCTCTGTTTGGGCATAGTGAGACCAGTTGCCTTGCTGGAGGGGGAGGACTCATGATCCGATAGATGATGAGAAGGTGCGTCCTTCACTGAAGAGCACGTGGGGCCTTGATAGGGGAGTGCAGGGGGCCAGGAAGCACGGAGGTGAGGAGCTCCACTCACGGGGATGATGGCTGAGCTGCATCCTGCAGACAGTGCCAGAAGGACAGATCAGGAAGAGGGAGGACATCAGTTTTAATGAGCCTCACAGGAAATGAAGAGTGGTTGGTTCAGAGTAGAGCTCAGGGTTCCTGGAGCACTAAGGGAGGCAGGCAGGGAGCAGGTCTGTCCTGAGGAACCTGGCATCTCCCTCTCAGGGAACAAAGAAGGCTTGGGTTGCTGCATTTGAATCCTAGATTTTTTGACCTTGCAAGTCATCTGCTTTTCCTCTAACAGAGGGAAAAGGTCGGAGAGGGGAAGTGCCAAGACCATGACCACACACTGTTTAAGAGCCAGCCAGTGCTTGAACCTGGTTTTCTACCTTCCGAGTCCTACCTTCTTCCTTAGACCGTGCTGCCCGTGGCTTTGTTTAGCTTATGGAACAATATGTACATATTGTATTGAGTGCCCACCCTCTGCAAGGCGACAGACTGCTCCCTTTGGGACAAAGAAGGAAAGGCTCCAAGCTGTGGGTTAGACTGCTTCAGTGCTGTCCTTCTGCATGGTTGCTAAGGTCGCTGTTATTCATATTCAACCTGCTCATAGGTCAGGGAATGACAACACAGTATCCACCCTTCCATGTTTGCTAAGCAAATACGAAGTTCACATGGTGGTGCGAGCCCAGATTTCAGGGTGAGAACTCTTAAGTTCCAGTTTTCGGAGATGGAGATGAGAGTAAGAGATAGGCAGATGTGATAAGAAAGGGATATATCAGACATCTGCAAAACAAACTGCTTTTTCATTGCATTGAAAATTTTTTTGCACTAATGTGTTTTAAAGCCTTTCATTGCATTTGTAAAAGGATATAAACACAGCCCCAATGATGCGACAATCTTTAAGAAAAGGTGTCTATTCTTGGTTTGAAGGACTTCAGAAGTGTGCTTCTTAACTTTATTAAAGCAAGATTTTGCACATTTATGCTTTGAAGAAAACGACTAGATTATGGAGCTCATGAAGATCAGAAGTCCGGCGTTTGCAGAGTTCAGACCGATTGGGAGGGTAAGTGACTTACTCTAACATCGAAAGAGATGTTTCTTTTTGTAATACTGTTTTCTATTTATTTCTAGCAGATAATTTGACTTGCATTTTATCAAAGGCTTAAGCTATTTTTTGTTATTTTGCATCCTTTTTTTCTTTTCCTTTTTACTACACAATGGAACTGTGAATTGATCTAAACCTGATAATTTATTAAAAATGAAGTTAAGGCGAAATTTTGCCTGGAGGTGTAATCCTTTCAGGAGACAAGCGGATGGAAAGTGCAGAGAAAGGGTTTCTTTTCCTAGGTTTGCTGAGACTCAGCCGAGATACTGAGTGAGTTACTCAAGTTCTCTTTGCTTTAGTTTTCCCATTTGTAAAACAGTTTTAATAATACCTGGGACTGCTGCCTGTGAAATAATTTTATCCCCTCAGAAAAAAATGAGCTATCAACATATGATATATGATTAGGTAATACATAGCTTTTGGTTTGCACTAATATGCCAAGTTTAGCAATATTTTTTGGCCAGCTTTCTGAAAGAAATAATTTGATTTTCACAATCACTTGGGCTTACTATAAGCCCGTGATGACCACAATAGCTACGTGCCTCAGTGAAATACAAATTCTTCCCTAGTGTGCTGGCTCCCATTGTTCGAGGCAACTGGATAGTAGATGATTGTTCAGCTTCACTCTTTTTTTTTTTTTTTGGTCTTTTCTCATCAGATACGCATTCCAAGAAATTACCTTAAGATTTGTTTCACCATTAAAGTGACATTCTCAGCTGTGCTCCAATCAACTGGATAAAAGCGGAAAACCCATCAGAAGTTGTTCCTGTTGACTATCACCTTTCAAAGTATGTGTATGTGAGAGAGAGCCCTTATCCATCTCCAACTATTGTTAGAAATAAGTGCTGATGTATTATAAGATGCTTCTCATGCCAGAGGGTTCCGAAACTTTTTGAAACTGCACATATAAACAGGCATTACTTCACCAGCTATTGAAACGCGGCCACCTCTTGGACGAAACGTGGCAGCTGTTTGATAATGCATAGCAACATTCCAAAACAGTTGAGGCCTGGAAGTGAGGGGCAAGCTTGCATCCAACTAAAATCACCTGGGAGTCTCCTGGACTGAGCCGTGCTGTGCTGTGCTGTGCTGTGCTGTGAGGAATCTTTTGTAACCACAGGAGGCCAGGACATTAGTTTTATATCTCCCTAGGAAGGCCAGCCCCATTTTGGTCAGTGTTGGCTCATGGTCACCTGCTAAATCATCCTGATCCCAGATCCAAAGTGATGGACGTTCCTCTGAAGTGCAGCCAGTTTTCCACATTGGCTGACGGAGGAGGCTGGGCAGCATGGGGAGGTGGCCTTAGATGAGGATCATGGTGACCTGACCCCTGCAACAATATTTGGAACTGGGAATGGCCCAGGGGGATAGAACAGAAAACTTTGTCCAAATCTTCCTGCTCCTCTAAAATATATTATCTGACTTAGAGACATTTACCAAAAATCCATCAACCTTGAGTCTGTAGTGTGCTTCATATAGATTTAGTCACATGTGCCAAGTATCTCAGAGAAGACCCAGAAAAGTAGCTCTTTTAAGGATCACAATTTCGTTAGCAAAAATAGCTTCTCCTTTAGGCAAAAGAAGAACTCTATTTACAAGTAGATTCATCTTTTCTGGATAGGTGTTACATTAGGGAAGAGCAAAGCTGATGACCAGTGTATTCCCTCATGCCTTCTGTCTTCCCAGGGCAGTGTGATTATCTTTACACTTAACAGAGAGGAGTCAACACAACATACCAAAACCCATGGGAGGCAGTGAGCACAGTGCTCACAGGAAATTAAAGCTATAAATGCATACATTAAAAAAGAAACCTCTCAAATTAATAACCTAATTGTTCACCTTAAGGAACTAGAAAAAGAAGAGCAAATTAAACCCAAAGCCAGCAGAAGGAAGAAAATAACAAAGATTACAGTGGAGTTCAATAAAATAGAGAATAGAAAAACAATAGGGAAAATCAGTGAAGCCGAAAGTTTGTTCTCTGGAAAGATCAACAAAGTTGACAGACATTTAGCTAGACTGAGTACAAAGAGAGGGGGATTGATAGTGGCAGGACTTGTTCTTTCATTTTGTGGGGCTTGATGGTACCAGGCCGATCTATTTCCTCACCTGCAACCGTGAGCCTGTGTAGGGCTGTCTTAGAAGACAGAGGGTATGGAGCGTCACGACCATTCCTGGAGGCTCTGTGATACAGGTCAAATAGAACTGTGTGCTTTCCACATCCCAATTATTCTGCTGTGAGCAAAGAAAAGGAATCACAAACATTGAAGTCAGTCTCAAGGTGGAAAAGAACAGCCTGGACTGGACTGGGGTAGAGGGTGGAGTCTGGCTTTGGTAAAATCAGGAGGAACTGGTGGTGGTGGGATGACAATTATAGAGTGATTGTCTAAGCAAGGTCTTGGCTCAGAGCATTTGCTGGTTGAATCCCTTGCCTTTCCTGCCCTGAATCATTCCGTGAGCCCAGCAGTTCTGTCATCTCACAATGCAGGAGTCGGGGCCATTGTTCCAATTCGCCATATCCTGATAATAGCTCTGGTTCTCCGTGGAAAATTCCACTTTCCCAACTAAATCCAAATTAAATATTGACTTTACTAATTTTAAATCATTTCACGCATAGACAAATGTGCTTTTATGAGGACATTTTGAGGAAATGTTTGAGCAATCAGTCAGATGCTACTTCTACTGTCTGAGGCTTCATGGATGTGAGCAGTAGACACAGGCCTGCAGCAACTTTCCTTGGAAGGATCGGCAAAGGCCTGGCCCTCACAAACACTATCCCTGACCAGACACTTGTAGAAAATGCGGAGCTTCTGTGGGTGTATCAAATGGTGTGTGTTTTGTTAAAATTATCCTCTTTCCCTCACCCGCAACGTCTAGTCATTCTCTGAGTCCTAATGCTTTGTATTGTCTTCCTCAGCCCTGCTTTGGAAGCACAGCGCTTCTCCCAGGGCCATCATTAGAGGCTCCTGGCTTCTTCCTTCTCTAATCCACACTCCATCCGGTTTTCTACAGTGCCAGCAACTTGCCTTTCCAGATGCACGGTGGTGCTGCTTCCAGAAGGGCTCCCCACTGCCCACAGAATTGATGCCAGAGGCCAGCGTCTGCCATTTGAGAAGCATTTAATCTGGGAGGACCAACCTTTCTAGACCCCAATCCTGTATCCCCAAGCCCCTCCCCAACACCATATGCTCAAGCCATGCCGGACTTGTAGTTTCCTGATTTTGTAGCCTTTCCCGTCCATACCTCCAGCCTTCACGTGACCACAGCCCTAACTGACGTCTTGACTGCAACTTCATGAGGGGCCGTGGGCCAGAATCACCCAGCTAAGGCGCTCCTGGATTCCCGACCCACAGCGCTGTGATAAATAAATAGCTGTTGTTTTAAGATGCTACGTTTTGGGGAAATTTGTTACAGAATAATGGATTCCCCTCCCTGGCCTGGTATTGTTATAAATCAGCAGGAGGATCCAAGCAACCTCCTGCTGTGTTGCTCAGAGTCGGCAAACTCCCCACGCTAGATTCGGCCCTCATCACACGTCCGGAGTGGACAGTGTGGAAATGGAGAGACAGGACATGCAACTAATGTGAAGCTTGAGGAGGAGAAAGCAGAAGACGAAGACCTGTTCACAAGTTGGTAGCTGGATGCCTACAATGTCTGAGCTGGCTTTTCCCCTTCTCTATGAAGGGAGAGGCAGTAGAGCAGGGAGAAGAATGAATATTTTGAAAGGCTTCACAAACAACAGAATGTGTTTATGCTTGGTGGTTTGTGAGGCAGCAATTGACCAAGAGGTCAGGGCATTGTGTGGTCTGGTGGGAGCCATAGCTTAGGTTTTGTGTCCAGTTGCCTTGATATTGCTCCACATCAGTGTAACTGTCTATGAAATCATTTCTAGAAGGAATAACTTAAGAAGGCACAAAGGCTCGTGGTATAGAGCCTCTCGTCTGTGACCCTCAAACCCACGGCCTTGTCCTGAAGTGTGGCCCCAGCTGCGTTGTGAACCTGTCTGCTCTTTCTCTGCTCCCTTTGTCCTGCCACAACGACCAGGGGCCCCAAGTTAGTTCACTCTGACAACTATCGGGTACCCACTCAATATGTTCTCGGTGCTCACACCTTTTTTTTGCTATGAAGATGTGTAGAGCAGGGAATATTTACAATCTCTTTCTTACACCTTACTTGATGCGTTATCTCACCTGACAGCATTATCATTGTAAGTCTGCTCTCTCACTGTGGAGAGAAAAGATTCTCCACAGTATGTAATCTGGATTTTATTCTGAAGACAATGGGAAGAACTCAGCAGACGGCATAACAGACGTCTTGCTCCCGTATCTTGGTGGGGTGGGAATCAAGGGGGTTGAGACTGGAGCTGGGGGTCAGTCCAGGAGTGTGATAAGGTAATCCAAGGAGAGATGTTGGGGGTCTGATCTAAAGCGTTGGCTAGAAGAAATGGTACCTGGTAGCTGCCTGCTCCCCCTTCCACTATGACTGAAGTTGACATGATTAGGCATTCCTCCGTGACTGATTGGGCGATCCTTTGTGGAATGCATGCCACATTGCAGGCTCTGTGCTAGGAGGGGTTTGGGAGAAGAGGAGTAGCCCTGGTTCTGCCCTCAAGGAGCTCACAGGGGCTTGCTGTGAGATGTTTCTGCCAACACCAGCAGGGCAAGCTCACCTGTGTTGTAATTATGCATTTCACGCAGGCTTAATAAGATAGTAGACACAGGAGGTAAGAGCAGGATAATTGCTTAAAATTGAGGCAAGATATTTTCTTATATCCTGTAGGTATTAACATTTAGTGACCCAGACAAGCATGTTTTAAACCTTCCTTCTTTGAGTCATTTATAATATATTAAACAATCTAGGTGGAAAAAAGTCGCAAGGGTCCTATCTTCTGTTCAACCCATCAACCTTAATTGTCTCTTCCAGAAATTATTATTTCCACACTCAGCGCAAGAAAGCACTTCTTTAGTATTTTTAATGTTCAGAATACTTTATATTTGCTAATTATTTAAAAAAATAGATAAAACACAAAACAAAACCCAGCAAAATGTAGATGTTTATTCTCCAGAAATCATTCAATTTAGAAAAAAATGACTTTGCTTTGTTTCTTAGATAGGAGCACTTGATCTCCTTTTGTGTGACTTTTATGGGATATCCCTGCTGTCCCTCTGGAGTCGGCCCTGACAATTCAGCTTTGTCATGCGTGCATATATCATCTTTCTGTTGTGGGTCTGCCGGGAAGGGGGCTGGGGAAGCAGTTGGCGCGGGCCAGACGTGGGTGGTGACGTATTTGCGGCAATGAGGAAAACGTTCTCCAGGGAGGATGAGCTGGAGACCCTCCGTGTGCCGGCTCGGCACCCTGGGCTGGTGGTCCCCGTCCCCACATTCCTGGCTGACTCGATCCCAGGAGCTGCGAGCCCCTGAGGGCAGGAGCTGGGGGGGGCTCACAGCCCATCCTCAGCAGCTCCCACAGCCTCTTCACAGAGAATGCTCCCTAATGTGGTGACTGACTGACTCAATGAAAAAGGAAAAGTTTTCTCTTTCTGTGTCCAGGTCACAGGAGGGGTGGGAGAGTGATAAAAATTGTCGTTTTTATAATGATAAGCATGACCATGATGACAGCAATAACTTTTTTAGTATGATAATGAGGAAGCTAAGAGAACTAATCCATGGGATAACCATGGATTTGACTAAACCTCTGGTCTTTAGTTCCCTCCTAACATTGGACACAGCTACTCCTGGATAAGCCTTAAAAGAGCCCTGAATCTAACTGCCAAGCACGTTTCCAAACTCAGCTTCCGTGAACTTCTGCAGAAGCCTCACTCATGGGTTCTCCTTCCCCGTCCAGCCCGCCACACCTTTGGCCGCCACGCTGCCCGAGCCTCAGAATGCTCTTCCCTCTCCTACTCATGTTTCGGAATCATTCTACCACCTCATGGGATGTGAGCATTGTCACAGTGAATTCATGCAAAGTGTTTAGCAGGAAACTTGGCCCATATAGTAAGTGCCAGATAAGAAGCTGCTCTCACTCAGCCTAGCAGTGATGCTGGTCAGTGGAAAGGTTCAGGCAACAGGAATTCACATGCGATAATGAGTCATCCAAATAAAAAATTCATTCTTTTTCAAAATCATTTTTGTTGTTCTAAATTAGTCGTGTCTAGAGGCTACTGACGAAACTAAAATCATTCATTAGGTAGATGGAATGTATTTTGTGGATTTCTTTGCTTTCTTTCCTTTTTTGAAAGTAATTTTTATTTTATGAAATTTTTCTGGGCTTTAGAAATATTTTCCTCCTTTGCATTTCTGTTATGATTGGTTTGGTACACATCTTCACTCATTTTAACTCCCCGTGATTCTTTCAGACTCTGATGACATGAGAGACTGACTCCAAAAATCCTCCATGAGATTACAATCTCAATGTGGGTTTAGAATTCCATCTCTTTGGAGCTTAAAACTGAAGATCTCAAGTGAAAGGAAACATAACTTTAAATTTTCTCAGTGTGTTTTCATAGATTCAGATCCACTGCTTAAATTTCAAATTATTCTGATGGGTGATTGTAGACATTCTTCACATTCAGAACACGAGCCTGAATGTCTCAGAGCATCTTGCTGAGGCTGCTGTCATTGTGTTTCTTCCTTTTGTGGGTGCATATTTGGGGGTAAGAAAGGTGGTGAACTCAAGGGTAAAAGTTGCAGGCAATGACACTTTTCTTAAATTTGGGAAAGGACCGAAGGAACCAGGTTTAACAAAGTCAGACTTGTTCTACAAAAAGAATCAAAAGGACTTGAGAAAATGGCAGAGAAATCAGGAGGTAAGTTCTAGAAAAATAAGGGAAAATGCCCCGGATATTAATACCTCTTTTTCTTTTTCTTTTCTCAGTTAAGTGAAGGGAAGGGAGGGGAAGTGAAGATCAAAGTGACTTGTTTCCTTTAGAAATGCTGCTCACCAGCCTGAGGAGGAAACCTCCCTGGCTATTTTTGCAGTGGTGATTCAACCCCGAATGTAAGAACTGAAATGCTCTTCCACCTTCTGATGTCACCAAGAGCTATTGTGCAAATCACTAGCTCCCTGGCCATTCTCAAGTAATTGTTTGTCTTTCTAACAACAGCCCCATAAATCAGTCATGGTCTCAGGCATTGGAATCAAGTGTGAGTGAGTTTTCCCATCACTGAGAATCAATCAGAATCAAGTGGGGGGATCAGATGGCAAAGTGACGGAATCACAGTCAAGGGAGGGGCGACATGAAAATGTGAGCCTGGCCCTACGGGGTCACTGAGGCCCCTGGTTCCCCTTTGCTGATGCGCTCTCTCCACTGAAGCTGCAAGTCTCTTTTCACTTCCTGTTATTCTAATAGGTCATCATTCTTGGCGGGTGAGTGTTGACCTCTCCCAGTTTCATCACCCAAACCACCCAAACCATCAAAACACCAGAACAGCCAGGGCTTGAGAAGAAAGGTGCCAACTTTGATTTGCTTGTCTCTTTAGGTAAAGAATCATCTGATTTTCTTGCTATAGTAACACAGGAAACGTAAAAGTGAAAAATTTATTTCAACAAGTGAGGCTGTGTTTTTCTGATAGGTAAGAAGGGATTTTTAAGATGTTTGAAAAATGATTTATTTCCATCTAGTGAAGTAATTGATATTTTTGGCTAATTCTTTTGGGGTTATGGAGATAGCCTAAAGTTGCCCCTTCTTTTTCTGAATATGGTTACTGGTGGCTGTCCCTATGAAAGATGAGCCATCACCACCAAAACATTTAAAGGAAAATATCTATTTTCATTTACATCCATTATTTGTGATATTTCTTTTCTATTTCATGAAATTGATCTGTCAGTGAAAAAAATGTTTCCTTTGAGAAATACATAAGAAAGTATTACGACTAATTTCCTATTATTTCTGGTTCTACACCATGGAGAGTTTCAACGTTTTCAGTCTATGTGAAACATTTTCCCTGAGGTCTTTGTACTCAGGCACAGGCATTTACTCATTTGGAAAATGTTAGTGTAAAGTGCAAGGACTCTGGAATCAGATCTGTGCCTCTTAGTATTAACCAGGCAGGTTGGCTCGCCTGTTTGATCCTCAGTTTCCTACTGTGCAGGCTCATTGCAGGGTGTAAAGACAGTGTGTGTAAAGCCCCTGGAATGGGACCTGACGTGTTGTGGGCATTTGGTGAGTGGAGCGATTGAAGCAGTGCTCTGGCTCTCGTGGTGATAACAGTGGATGCAATTGCTCTGACTTTGTTACCACGGTAGAAATGCTGCTGGTGGTATGAAGACCTTTTTCTTTGTCCTCCACCATAACTCATTTGACTATTTTTATCCAGGAACAAAAAGGAGACACTGAGCTCTCTCTGCTTTTGAAGTGTAAACTGAGAGTCCTGTGATTTTTAACAAAGTCTAGGTGTTTTGTAAATGGAATACTTACAATAAAGATTCCTTATGACTTGGGTCATGGAAATTCAATGATTTGTTACTGACTAAAAGACAGTGTGCTGCAATATCCTTATTCAAATAATTTAGAAGCTATTCCCTTCCTAACAGAAGTGAATCATTTCCAACTGCAGTTACTATTGTTTCCAAAGGAATTACTGCATTGTTCCCGCATATAATCAGGCTACATTTCTCAGTGTGTTGGTAAACAATGAAGGTCACCATAAATATTCACAGTGACAACCTTTCAACACCCTCATCATTTTTGTGTCTGACATTTTTTTGGGGGGTGGCTTCACTGGCAATCTTTGTATCAATGACATTTAATGAGGTACCTTGTAGAATGAGCTTTCCTGACTTGGTCTTAATATCAAGCTGAGTACAAATTGATCACATTACAAAATCAGAAAACCAGTTCCCCTGTTCTCATTTTGATGATATGATAGTAAGATGGCTTAGATCAGAGGCTATGTGGCTGGGCCTGAGTGATTACACTAATGCCCTGGTGGGAATTGGGTCTTCTCCGATGAGAGGCGTTTGTTCAGAATAGGAGATATTTGGCCTCTATCTAATCCTGGGAAATGAATGAGGATTTGAGTGGGAATATGACCTAATGGGGAGCAGAAGCAGATGCCCACTAGGTTTGGAGGGTTCCAGAAAGGTAAGGGTGAGAGTGGGAACAAGGACTATAAATGAGCTAACTCTGAAAGGGGATAGGCAGTTTCTGAAAAGATTCCAACGTGCGATGAGAAAGAGAATTGCCAACTGGTTGTAAGGCAGTAGGCTTATTTTAGGAATGGGACACTATTGGGCTCTTTGGTGACAGAGAAGGCTGCTGTGTGTGTGCATGTGAAGGAGGGGGTAGTGCAGAAACGAAACCTCTTCCTCACCATTTCCCACATTGTTCTTTAGGTGGGATGGGGAGGTTTTAGAGTAGACGTCTGGCACGGCAGTGATTCAGGGGCAAAATGATACCAAAAGCGGTCCAAGTTCCAGTTAAACAAAGAATGCAATATTAAAACTTTTTGTAAGGAATTCTTTTGAAATTCTTTGAAATCTAATTCCTGGGACTTCTAGGTTTCTAGAGTTAAGATGGTAAAAATTTGTCTATTTCTCTAACTTCAATAAATTGTTTAATATCTTCAAAGTTTTAATAAATTTATGTATATTTTTAAAAAGGTTGGAGGATCGAGTGGTTTACTTTCACCACAGGACTTGATATGGCCCTCATCTGTGTCAAATAAGCCATGAGGCAGTATCTAGAAGGGGGCATTCAGGTTAGACAGAGCTTCAAGAAGTACTTTATTTAAGAACAGAGAGTCGAACAAACCAGCTTCTCTCTCAATAGCTTTTCAAGGGTGTACAGTCCCAGGTGTACAGGTCTGTAGCCAATGAATTGCTGGGGAGAAAAGCTCTGGATGCTCCCCTGAAAATCTCATCCCAGCTGGACCGTGCGACTGTGGATGGCTTCTCTGTGGCAGATTTGAAATGTGTTTGAGGATGCGGGTGTGTGTTACTGAGTAGCTCTTAAAGGACAGACGAACCTCTCACCGAAATTCTCCCTGTGGTTGGAAGTAATTGGTGGCCTGATTCCACCCTAATCGACAGCATCAAAACCAAGATCACGTGCATATAGTGATTGAACTGACTCCCAACTCTCAGCCTTCCAGATGGTTCCTGTAGCTCAGGCTCACTTAAGTGCATTAATTGATGGGAGAGTACAGGAAACCCTTGTGTGCCTGATATGTCGTGAACAGATGCCTTGTGATATGTGACTAGAACCTTCTTAAAGAATTCATTTTCTCTCTAGAGGAACAGGAAGAAAAAAGTTTTCATTCTCTGACCCTTACCCTTAAGTATCAGAATGGTGAGTGGGGAAGGGCCTGGGCCTATAATCAGAAGCCTTCACTGGGGTCTCAATTTTGTGAGGCACTTAGAGCAGCACCTCTGGGACCCAGAGCAAATTGCTTATCCCTGCTGGACCTTGCTGGCACCTGGCAGCGTGCCAGCTCTTTGCAAACATCTCATTTAGTGCTGTAGCCAGCAATTCCTTGCTTCCACTTGCATGAACTGCACAGGTGAATTTGGACTAGGTTAAGATATAAAATATAGATTTCTATAACAATAAAATAATAGATGCTCTGTTTTGAGTAATTTCTATACGCCAGGCACTTAACATATATGCTGCATGTTAAACACTTTGTATCCATCATCTCATTTACTCCTTATGGTAGCACTATGAGGCAGGCACTCATTGAGGCTGCCCACCTCAGGTCACAAAGATATTATGTGATGGTAGTAGAGGTAGTCATGCAAATCTAAATCAAAATGATCTTATTCTAAATCCAGAGCTATGCTTCTCCATCTTTTACCAGATCTATATTTTAGCTTCTTTGAACCATCTTGAAGGATGTATGCTTTCCTGGAGTGATGAAGTAATGAAGTAGTGAGTAATGAAGACATCAATGTTTCTAATCAGTCTGCAGGGTCAATATTTGCACAAATATTTCAAGATTTTCTTTTCATGTGTACCACAGAAGCCTAATTTACAAGACCTAGAAAGTTCTTCTGGAGATAGGATTTGCACTTCACCCTTAGGAGGTCACACTTGTTTCCTCACTCACTCTCTTGTCCATCTCCATCCCTGTTTCCCTGAAGCTCTGTGCGGCGTTAAAGATTGGTTCCAGAATTTTCTCTTTACTTTATCCCTACCATCAAGGGGACAAGCAGTGAAACTCTTAGAACTCACGCGTGTGCTCTGGTGCTGTGCTCTCCTAAGTTAGGGCATCTTCCAAGCGCTGGGAGGACTTTGCTCATGCAGCTGCAATCTCATCCAGTGTTCTGTTTTGATTTTCTTGTTGTTGCTGCTGCTGCTGCTATTTTCCCTCCAAACATTGAGGTTAAGGAGATAAACCTTCAAGACTTGGTTTCGCTAAAGCGTTTGAGCTGCTCCAGCAGAAAAGAACCCACAAGTCCAAAAATGAAAACGGACCTCTTGGAACAGTACATATCTTTGCCATGATCTCATCTAATCTCTTGTTCCACAGCAAGAACATGTCCTCCAGAATATTTACTCTCAGAAAAAGAGAAAAAAGACATAATCTGACATGGTTAAAGTTTTAGGCAGATAATAATGTAGGAGAAAATTACTTTTCTAATAAGTTCTTAAGGTAGCAAAATTAAATAAAGGGATACACTTTACGTGAGGGAGCTTTTCCCCCTGAAGAGACGATGTCCCTTATGAGGACGGAGGAGAGACCAGGAGGCAGGAGCTTCAGTGGTAAAGGAGGGTGTATGAGAGGAGACAGAAGTAGAGCACGTCCCCTCAGGAGCTTGAAGAGGAGAGGTGACGTGGGGCTCCCCAGGACTGGGGGCTGAAGGTGGCCGGGTATCAATAAGAATGGGGACCTAAGCTCCCAGGGGCAGGCCTGGAACCCAAGACTCGCCATGAGTTCACCAGGCATGTAGGGCCCATGGGGACAAGGGACAGTACCTTGAAGATCAGTGAGTGTCACTCACACATACCTGAGGACCAACACAAGATCAGAGGGGACCCTGTGCCCCAACATGAAGATATACCAGTCATCCTGAGCCCTCAATCCTGGACGCCGTCTTAGGGAGAATGAGCAGAAGGGAGCAGCTGATAGATTCAGGGCCGTTCTAACCTGGGAGAGGCTGGGTATTGCTTAAAAAAGAATGTTTCAATGATCTGATTCAAAGGTCAGGCTAATAACAATGCATCACATTTTCCAGCGTATTTGAGTTTAAATGCACAGTGAGTGAAATGTTGCAACTCCATCACACATGTTAACCCCAAATAATGAGGCTCCAGCTGGCATATCAGCAGAGAGGAGACTGTCTGAGTCCCTTTTAGGTCTGGCCCAAATTGTACCTCAGGGCGGTCTTCTTTGCTCTCTGGACGTAAGCAGACTATGACCCTGTGATCTGTTTAAAGCTTCCATCGACATTGAAACATCTTATGCTAAATGAATCAGCATCTCAGACAGATGTTGGATCAACCGGAGCTCTAACTTGGAGAACTTTCTGAGTAGTCAGTAAATCCCTTTTGGTACCCTAAATGTTTTCCTGCAAATCTTCGAGTCCTTTAAGATGGCCTTATTTAGCTTCTTCCTTTGTTTCTTTCTCACTTGGTCCCCACCAGTAATCATCTCAGACTTTATATGGCATGTCCCTGCTTTTCCAGTGTGGACTTCTTTTTGGAGGCTCTGAAATGAGAAGAATGACTCACCGACATGAACATGTCTCAAACACTGGTATTATGGCTCTGGCCACCTTGTGCCGAGCGCCTAGCCCCATGCCTTCAGAGGCCCATGCTGCTACTCCCTGACTCTCACACAGAGTTCGGCTCCTCTGAGCTCTAGGCTCAGGCCAATCTGAACAACTGAAATCATAGAGAACCTCATCTTGCTCTCACTCAGCCCACTGCCAGGGGGAGAGCTACAGGTCTGGGCTTAGACTTAGAAAAGATCTGAGTGGAGCGGCTGGGAAAAAAAGGCCTGGGCAGGGCCCTCGGCCTTACTCCATTCTGTTACTTATAGTCCCTGAGGTCACAGTGTGTAGACGAGCAATAAACCATCGCCATGCACGCCCATGGTAGCTTTTAACAGACATTCTGGGAAATATTGTTCAAGAAACACTGCTGTACAATGGAATTAATTTACACAGGTAACTTATAGAACCACAGTTTTTATTATTTTTTTAATGTCATGAAATTTCCATGACTTCAGCACCTGGGAAAGCCATAGAGGCTAACGGGGCATCCCAGTAGACAGGCCTAAAGGAGAGCAGATGGAAATTCTGAGAGTGAAGTCAGAACAGATGGGAGCTCTGCAGGTGAAACTTGAACTTGACTATTTCAGAGTTCACGATGCTGAACATAGAGTCCCATTAAGCACGTTCCAATAAAGAGTTAAACTGACAAGCCGCATGGTGACCTCCCCCCTTTCCAGTGCACGTAGCTGGCAACAATTTCTGTGGCAGGGGTTAAAAAAGCACTTCCTTTGAGGCTGCCTGCTCATTTGCAAGTGGCAAATTTTTAAGCTGTGCTTTCTCTTACCTGGGACTGTAGGAAGGTGGCAGTGCTATAAACAGGGAGAAAGGATTTGGCCCTTTCTTTTTCTTTTTTAGCCAGTTGCTTGCCTCTCCCCTGTAATTTTCCCCTTCTCCATTTAGACAGTGGTGTACCCACGGAAAGACATGCTGGCCAGGCAGGCTGACCTCTACACTGGCCAGTGAGAAGCCCTCTGGTGTTTTGAAAAGATGTCACCTTATCCCACAAATGTTGCCTTCTGTGAAAGAGGCCAAGCTGTCTGACACAGCTATAGTCGGGGCAAGACAGGACTGGCATTCAGTGTGGTGTTAACTGGTGCTGGGTGGCTGCACCACCTGCGATTTCTCAAATGGTACAGAACTCAGCACGTTGTAGGAGACAACTAGGTTCCAAATTTATCCAGGTCTGTGTGAGGGACTCAAGCAGCCCAGAGGGAAGCTTTTCCTTTGGTGAAAGAGGTGGCTCCTTGCCTTGGGGATGTGCCTTTTGATGTCAGACTAGAAGGGAGAACTGACAGAGCGCTGGGTTGCGGTGTTGATTAGATGACGTTGTGCTGAGCCGGTCTCCCCTGCCGACTGTCCCAGCACTGGCTTGTGGGATCCAACACCAGACATTTCCTAGGGAAAGATGGCACTTATTTGTCTAACACTTTCTCTCTGGGTGGACTTGCCTGTAGCTAAGAGGGAATGGCTGTGGGCGTGGGGTTTCTTTGTCCAGTGGTCAAGGGTGGGGAGGTTTGGGGAGAGAGTTCTGTCTCTTATTTTTGTGTGAGTCCAAATTATCCTTCTCTGAACAAAAAAGGCACGTGGATCCCAAAGGAGCTCACATTGTGAGTGTAGTTTGGTTGCAGTGAGTCAAGATTCACTGGGTCTGGGATGCAGGGCCTCCAAAAGAGTCAAATTAAAAAGGTAAAAATTCATTCAGTTGCCTGAGGTTTTATGTGGGATGTCACTCATAGAGATACTTCCAAGGGGGTGACCCAACTATGACAGAGTCTGTTTCCACAGAAAATGATGCTGGCTTTGCACGACTTGTGTGGCGACACTGGCGAACACCGGTGGAACATTAATCTTGCTTCCAAATGTGCCCATGAAGCTGTGCTACCGCCTGAGTGCTGGGTTTAAGGTTCAGTCTGTCTTCAGATGGTGTCTTTAGAGACAAAATTGATCAAGGAGTCACTGTCAATAAAATAAGGGTACAAACATTTGCCTTATAAATTTCTTGTGAAAATAAAGCCTGACATTAAGTGCTGAATAAACAGCAATTGCTACTATGATTATTCAGCATTCTTCAGACTAGAACATAGTAACTACATTTTTATTTTTTCAATTTCTACGTTGAGAAGACCCCAGCGTTTGAGATGCACGACTTGTTTTGAGCACTGAATGTGTAATAAATAATTGCGTCAGGTCGAGGTTTGCCAGATAAAATACAGGATACCCAGTTAAATTTGGTTTTTGGATAAACAACAGGGAATTGTTTAGTATCAGTATGTCCCAAGGATTGCATAGGATATACTTACACTAAAAATTTACCATTGTTTATCTGAAATTCAAGTTCAACTGGATTTTTATTTGCTAAATATGGCAATTGCATCCAGGTTAGAAGAAGCAATTGCTAGTTTTGGAGTGATTGACATCCCTTAGGAAGGCACACCACTCAACGTGTAGAGCATCACAGCATTGAGAGCTTGGGTAAAGCAGAGGAGGAGTATGGCCAGTGTTGACCTGCAAGCTGGACCAGGGTATTTTATACTCTGCTATGCTTCAGGGACTCTCTGTGCTGTTTTCCTTTATGTAATTTTGTTCTATTTGTAACTAAACAGTCAAGGACCATACTGGACTTGTGGAGGCCATAAATGACTGGCTTTCATGAGGTTTGAATGAATACCCAAACCTCACGGGCTCATTGATGAGAAAGCAAGTCAAGTGGTAGAGTTGGGGTTAAAATTCAGGCTATTTTGATTCCAGAATCCTTGCTCCAGATATCGAGGAGCAGACATCTCAGAAACCTGAGATTAAGTGACCACATGAGACATAGAAAATGAATCCAGCTCATGCAATGTCCTTTGGAAGGTGAAGGACTTGCAACTTTAGAGTTGGACCTAATTATGTGCCTGTGTAATTATTGTTTATGAATTTTTATATCTCTTTTATAATTCGAGGTAACATGGTGGTCAAGGAAATACTTTTTGCAACATCAAAAATGTCCAAGAAATGTTTACTAAAAAATTTTTGTTGGAAGACATTCATAAAAATGAGATTTGCCCTAAGGGTGCATTGTTCTTGATGTCTTGGGCACAAAAACCATTGCTACTCACCTAAGATTTAACGCATTAGGACAAATAACGTATAGTTAGATCTCTGAAAGAAAAATAATCTGGTTTCTTAAATGGGTTTACTTGGGTAGCCACAGTATTCTGACAAGGCAATGGTGGTTAAAAATTTTATGGCCAAAGGACAATAGGCATTAGAACATAGGAGCAAAGACATGAAACAACAGAAGAAAACAGGGGCTGTTGACGTTGAACCTGGAACATCAGCATTTTGATACTATAAATGATCCCACAGATAGGTTGAAGGAAATATCTAGAATAAAAACCATTTTACTAAAATTGAGAGAAAAAGGCTGACTTGGAACAAATAGTGATTTTAGCTCTGTTTTAATATTCTCTATTATATCACAAATATAATTGCTGTTTCCACTTTATAGCTTCTGGTGAAAAGAATAACCAACCTGTAGAGTTCCAAATTGTAACACTCAAGCTCTTATACCCTTATAAGCTTCTTATAGAAGTCTAGTCTATCACTTTCCTGAATATGTCTAGAAATTCTTGACTTAATGGGGTCAGATATTTTGTTTTGGAGGCAAAAGGACTTCACATCTCCTATATGTCCTTTGGCTGCTGCTCTTGGTGCAGTGGATTTTTAACAGTTATATCTGAGAACATGTGACATGGCTGGGAATCCTGTCCCATTCACTGAAGCCAACACTGGTTCCAATAACTACCCAAGCCAAAGTGTGTGTGAAAAAGAAAAGAACAAAACCCTCTGGTACTTGCCTTGGACCCCAACGATCAGTTTCACTATTTACACACTTAACCAGGAATTCTTTCATTCATTTATTCCACAGATATTACTTAAGCCCCTGCTGTGTATCATGCCTGTGCTAGGCACTATTAAATGATGAACAAAGCAGGCCTCAAGCAGCCTCCTAGGAGTTTGATGTTTGTAGGAGAAGACAAATAGTTATTGATAAAAACAAGAAAGTAATTCAAGTTTTTTTAAAATATAGCAATATAGGAAAATTAATAGGGTTCTGCATTTGAGAGTAAGGGCAGGAGAATCTATTAAAATATGATGGTCAGAGAGGCTTTCTAATGGGACTCCCAGGATTAAAAATCTCTCTGAAAGGCTTTGGATCCATCTCAACATTATTATATGCTCCCAGAATTTTTTCCTCCTAAGCAGAATCTAATACTTTTACTCAATAAAAAGAAGGTAAAATTTGGATATTCGATGAGGTTGAAAGGTCACACAAATGGAAACTGTCAGTTTTAGGTATACAGCAAACCACTCCTCCATTTAGAAACTTGATGTTGGCGGTGGTTACCATTATCAACACCTCACAAAGCATTTTTTGTGTTCAATGCACTTTCAGCCTCCCAATGAGGTACGTAATACTGTGTTTAGTCTACAGGAAGGAGAGGAGGGGCCATAGGCATTCTAAGTTAACATCACTGTGGTATAGCTCACCTGATAGACGTGTTCTCCCTCTCGCTCCTTCTCTCTCTCACTCTCACTTTCAACTTCCCTTTGTCTCTAATTCTGGTAAGGACTCCACAAAATAATTTTTCAGCCTTTTTATTGATCACAGCTGCTCCAGGTCCAGAACCCTAAGATTTTGGAAAACAAAGTGTGCTCAACTGCTGGGAGTTGCTGCTTCCCAGATGGGAGAAATGGAGAACCTTCATTTTTCAAGTCAATAACTCCTTACTGACAACTTAAGCTGATTCTCACGAAAGGATGTGCATTTCTTTTTAAACTCTGGAAAGCCCTTGAGGAACCTTCTGAAAAGTGACAGATATTCACGAGTCCCTTCAGTTCTCCAGGGTGAGCACTTCTGTGAGTGATGGTTTCTACAGTGCATGAAAGGCATTTAAAATATTCTTCTTCCTCTATAGGCCAAATCAAAGACGATCCCCATCTTTCAGGCTCCTTTTTACCTCCTCTCATTAGAAAAGGCTATGTTTTCTTTGAATTCTGGTGATAGTCCACATACCTAAACAATCTTGACATTTTTCAGCTGCTGCTGCTTCTGCAAGCCAAGAAAATCGAAACTTTTACAAACATCACACACACACACACACACACGCACACACACACACGGCCTGATACGCTGAAAATCCCAAGGCTTTTCTCAAGCAAGGAGAGATCTCAGGTCATGGGCTTATTTTAAAACATGAACGACTATAATTTGCAGTATATTGTACACAGTGAACAAAAGTTCATTTTTAAATCTTAAAATATCTTTCTTCCAATGAAGTCAAAATGATTTCATTTTTTCTCATATCACTGTAAGGTCAGCAGAGCAGATGTTATCATTTTTATTTCACACTTGGGGAAATGTGCCCAGAGCGTGGTGGCTTCTTCTCGTCCTGTGGTTGACTGCAGTGCCAGGACCTATATTTCTAATCCAGCGGTGGGTTCCAGGAGACTCTGCTGCTTCCCTTAGAGTTCAGTTATAATTTATTTGAGTTGACTTTCAAGTTCCACAATTCCACATAATTCTAGAAATCTAGGTCAAATAGCTTACCAAACCATTTATCGTTTTGAAAAGTAATTAAACTACAATGACCTATTGAATTCCAAGTTTCTTGCTTTTGATTCTGTCACAAAATCTGGCTGTTTCAAAGTTGGAGGATGCCCAGTCGAAGGCTTCAGATACTGCAATTCTTCAGTTTTCTCACTGAGTTCTTCCCAAAATTATGATAGGAAGTATTTGTAAGGGAAAGGACTCAGAAGTCACTTGCGGATTTCTATGTTGGAAAATTTTTATGCTTTTCTGCGCTGTGAGGTTTTGCCTCAGCATACTATTGATTCAGTGGAACTACTGTGTCATGCTGATGAACACCTGGTTTTCTCTTTTTTCCCCTCTGAATTAGTGATTCATGATTTATTTTGGTCTTGTGAAGACACATTCTCAGATTGTGGTGACATACGCAAACCATTTGACTGAATTCAGTAAAAATAAAGGAAAATAAACCCAAAAGAACAAATAGGACAGTTGAATTCCATCAAGGACTTCTTTTTATTTACATGATCACAGATAGCTGGTTTGATTGTGTTTCCCTCTTTCAGATGGTCATCCCAATGTCGTAAAGACCAATGATTTAATTATAAAAGTGGACCCTTGTGTTCCCATCTCCTTTCCACACAAAATGTGTTTGTCATGAAAGAGAACTTAATTTTTAGCAAGATTGAATTACTAAACATTTGAATTAAACATTTTCATGAGGGTTTATCTCTAACAGAAAACATTCTGTTTCCTTAACACTGGAATGGGTGTTTCATTAAGCATCATAAACAGTTTACTTTACAATTTAAAAAGAAAAAGTAGTGACTTAACCTGACTTTGGGAGGGTTTTGCAGCTGTGGCTTGTTATTGGCTGCGGGCCGTTGAGATCAAAGGTCATCAACCTTGCAGATGCTGACGGTGAAGCTTTTGGCCTCTGTTTCCTGATTGGTAGATAAGATGAGGTAGGGTGGAAGGAAGGGGTGGGTGATGACAAGACTTCTCTGCCCAAGGATAACTTTCCCTCACATTTTACTGACGCTTTCCACTTTGATTTTAAGGCAAGCATATTGTTCACGCATGGAGCATATGAGGAAGGCATACATGGTGTGAGAGGCATTGGGATAATGTTTGAAGAGCCTGAGTGCACTGAGTTTCTGGAAATTAGGGAGAGAGGACCCAAGAAGCCTGTTCTGTTTACTGGCTATATAAAAAATTATTCCAAAACAAAGTAGCTTAAAACAATAGCAATATTGACTTTGCTCACAGGTCTACAATTTGGGCAGGGCTCAGCAGCAATCGTCTTCTGTTCCACTTGGCATCACCTTGGGTGGTTCAAAGGCTGGGGCTGAAATCATCTGAAGACTCATTCACTTATACTCCTCATTCACATATACAGCAGTTGATGCTGGCTGGCTGCTGAGGTCTTAGCTGGAGCTGTTGGCCAGAACACTTACACACGGCTCTCCATAAAGCTTGGGCTTCCTCACAACATGGTGGCTGGGTCCTAAGGGCAGCAATCCTGAGAGAGAGAAGGAGGGCCGAATGGAAGCCACACCACCTTTTTGACCTTGTCTTGGAAGGCACGCAGCATTACTTCCTGTAGGTTCTACTCTGAAGAGGTTGCAAAGTCCTGTCCAGGTTCAAAGAGAGCAGAAATTGATTCCACCTCTCCATGGGGAGTAGCAAGTTTCTGGAGGAGCAGATAGAATCAGACATGTGATGCGGTCATTTCTGGCAAATGCAATCCTCCAGAAGATCCGTGAGAGGAGCACCAAGCAGGCTGGTGGGAAGACTGAAATGCACACTGCTCCTATTTTGATGGCCCCCACCCTGGTGCCCCTGGAATAGAGGCCATGGTGTGATGAGGTCATTCCTATATCTCTGAATAAAAATATAACTGAAAGGTGCATTTTTTATTACTGTAAATTTGATAAACTTTTTTAGGCATGACCTAATGTAAGCACCCTGACAACTTTTCAAGATGGGAAAGGCGGAGGTTGACTCTCCATTCTGAGGAGGAGGAAGCTGAGGACTTAAAAGTTGAAATGACTTCCAGTAACTCAGCATTAGTACGTGTCAATCCCGGGGCTCCAATGCGCATCTTCAGATTTCGAATCCAAGGTGCTTTTTGTTCCAATCACGTCAAAGGTGAAAAGGAAAAGACAAAAGCAAATAAAGGATCAAATGGGTGTATTCTGGAATTGAAGTAAGAAGAAGAAAAGAAGTAAGAGGTTAAGGGGAAACTGATTAAGTTAAAATATTCAGAGCTAATTCTTTTTTGCCACTTAAAGTGTTTTGTGCTGAATGGTGATGAATTTACAAACTCAGGGCTCGTTTACTTAAAAAAGTTTTCTAAGAGCCTCTTATGCACTCAGTCCTAGGCAGGTAGAGGTATGAGTTGCATGATTATTGCTTCCAAGTCTCCGTTAAGCTCACTGGAAGAAACAGACGCACATAAAATAACCAAAAGGACATAGTGCTTTTTAATGATACCGACAAAATGCTGGGTGTTGTATTAAGCGCCCTGCCCACATCGAAATTTCATGAATGCTAGAAAAAACATGTTTGAAAATGATACAATTAGAGCACTGGAAGACTTAGTAGGTATCATGAGTAATCTAGAAATCTCGAGGGATTTCAGAAAGAAAGCAGATGGAAGTCAATAGAGAAAAAATAATAACAGATAAGATATACCCCAAACTATAAACAGAAGCAATCTGTTTTACGGGTAAGTTCAATTCCAGAGGTAATTTAAGCCAGAGTGAAGGAATCATAGGGCAGAAGGATTTTTTTGTGGGGCAATTGTCAGGGCTATTGATTAATTTACTGCATTTGTAGCAGACAGGGCAGAGCTATGCCTATTTCCCTTCCTGTGCTGAGTGTCTGGAAGCAGCAGCACTGTCTCTCAGGATAAAGCCTGAAAATTCCATAACCTGAGGAATGGAAGAGAGAAGGAGATCGAGGTAGCAGGAACTATGGGTCCCTCTAATATCCACATAAGAGAAATAGAAAGAAGAAGAAAAAGAAAATGTAATAGCTGACTCTAACATTTGTCCAGAGCTAAGATTGAAGTATTCTTCTCCAAAATAAGAATTCAGATATGAGATATTCCTGTAGTGGGCGCCAGATCCAGAGGAGCAAAGAAGAGATTGGAAGAACATCCCCAATCACCAGAAGCATCCATCGATAAGTGAACAAGGATTCTTATTTGGGCCATAGTCAGGAGAAACCCTCTGCCACAAATATAAACAGACAGCTAGAATCATCAGTATTTGCTTTTTTTAAAAAAAAAAAATCATAAAACACAGACATTTGAAACAGAGTTGGAAGAGCCAAGAGAAGAAAACTTGAAATATAACTGCAGAGCTATTCAAGAAGTCATCACATCCATTGAAAAACTGTCAAGCATTAGGGGGAAAGAGTTGAAAGATATGGAAGGTGCTCTGGAAGTTCAGCATCCAATTATAGGTTCCGGAAGAGAGAAGAGACAGAGTCAAGAGTAGAAAATTTCCCAAAGCTGAAGAAGGTCATGACTCCTGAGACTGAGGGGGACCTGGAACAAATAAGATGGGTACACATCTAGACATAGTCTAGTGAAATTACAACACCAAAACAGAAAGATAATTTAAAAATTTCCCACCAAGAAAAATCAGGTAAGAGAAAATTAAAGAGAATCAGATGAACACCAGACTTCTCATCATTGATATTGGAGAACAATGAAGAAAGCAATGAAGCGATATCTTCAAAGTAATTTGGTAAAATGACTTGGAATATAGAATTATTACATACCTGGTTGGTTTTTGTTCAAGTATGAAGGCTAAATAAAAACACTTTAAAGTAATAAAAACCTTCTAAAACTTGCCAACCATAGACATTTTACAAAATAATTCCTCAGGGAGGTATGTAAACATGATTAAGAAAAATATAAGGGGGTGGTCCTGTCGCCGGGTGGTTAAGTTCACATGCTCTGCTTCGGCGCCCCAGGGTTTCTCAGGTTTGGATCCTTGGCACAGATTTGGCACCGCTCATCAGGCCATTCTGAGGAGGCGTCCCACATAGCACAACTAGAAGGACCTACAACTAGAATATACAGCTATGTACTGGGGGGCTTTGGGGAGAAGAAGGAAAAGAGAAAGAAGATTGGCAACAGATGTTAGCTCAGGTGCCAATCTGAAAAAAAAGAAAGAAAAATATAAGGCAGAGGTTGCTGCGGGCTGTAAGAAAGAGCAGCGTGCAAAGAACTCAATATAACTTCCGGCTGAATTTAAACACCTATTGATGAATGATTAAGAATAAAGCAAGCCCCCTCTCCCTCAGCAAATTTCAGAAATTAAATCCCATATCATTGCAACATGGGAACCTGTGGAAAGTGAGAGAGGAGGTGTGTGCGACTGTGCCAAGGCCATCACCCCGTCTCAGGGAGGGTCACATGGGGAGTAACCCTAGGAATCAGCAGACACTTCTGTCTCCCTATATGTGTTAGCATTTTAAACCAACCATTCAAAAATATAAATGCAATGAATATTCTAAAATACTAGGAACATTTAGAGGAAAAATTGATCACTTCAATCCAAAAAGGCAAAAAAAAAATAAATAAAAATAAGAAGAAAGCATGGTACAGAGAAAACAATATTCCCCTCCCTAACCCCCAAAATTGTGGCAGGAAAATGCTATCATGTGAGCAATCATCTAAATGATTAAAAAAAAAACAAAGAATCCTGTATCATATATCATTTACTACTTGGTTTGCTCATTTGATATTAAGTTTTTTGCTTATAGCTTTGTTGATTGATATAGCAAAATTTAGGTTACCAATATTAATTGCTCTAAGGAATATATCGTATGAGTAAATCACATTTTATCCATTCATTACCTTCACTTAGAGCCAGTTAAGTTTTCTTTTCACTATTACAAACAGTAGTTCAGGAAGCACCTTTGTATTTTCATGTGTACAGGAGACTTATTCTGAGTAAAATCAGGCAATGGGATTAGAGTCTCCAAAGATGAGCGTCTCCAATTTTATGAGGCATGGCCGGATTGCTCCCCAAAGTGGTAAAAAATAGTTTAATTTATTTACATGGGTTCATGTGAATAAAAACTGTACAGAAACCTGCATAAGGATGATACAGCCACACTTCAGAACAACGCGTACCTATGAGGACAGAGGGAGGGAAAAGATTGGGGCAACATTGGGCTCCATCTGTAACATTTTATTTCTTTAAAGGAATCGAAAGCTAACGTGATAAACTGTTATCTGTTAAATTTGGGTAGGGGATATAGAGCATGTGTCACGCTATTTTCTCATCTTTGTTTATCTGAAACATTTCATAATGACATATATTAGAAATTAAAATTCCCCATGTATCAGCTTGGGTAATGAAGAGTATGAGGAGAAAATTTCCAAGTTGAACTGATTGTTGGAGAATAAGTAAGACTTTACTGGGCAGTAAAGGGAGAAGGAACTTCCAGGCAAAGAGGCTGCATGAACAATGGCAAGGAGATAGGAGAGAGCCAGAGTTTTTGGGCAAAGGCTGCATTGACCAGAGATTGGCAGGAATTTAGACGTGAGGACTGGGTTTGGGCCAGATTACTAGAGGCCCTGAAATTCTGGACTGAGCTGCTGAATCTCCTGGACTGTATCTCATGGGCAGTGGGGAGCCATGCAAGGCTTTGGGTTTTAGAAAGACCAAAAGAAGCCATTTGAAAGACGAATGGAGGTGGAAAAATATTCTAAGCAGGCAGGCACTTTACGACATGCGATAAAGTATAGGCTACGAAGGATGAAGGACCTGGAGGAACAGTGGCAGGACTGACAGGACTTGGTGACTAACTGAACATGAGGAATGAATACAGTTGGAAACTCATAAAGTAGTCCTCCTAGATTTTATGACGGAGAAGTGCCATTAATTAAGACAAGGAATATGAATGAGAGATGAAGAAAGGGAATGGGTTGGATTTGGGACATTATAAATTTGAAATGCATGCGCAATTTGGAGATGTCAGTAGGTAATGGGAAAGACTTTTGATTATCACATGCTCATGATATGTGCTTTACCTTTCTTATTTAATTTATCCTTACAACAACCTGTATCTTGCCTGATGTAACTGATGCTTAGGGTAAGTAACATGTAGAGCTGGGCTCAAAACCAGCTTGGTCTAACTTCGTGAGGAAAGGGAAGAGCAGTAGCTAGCATGCACTGAGTACCTCCTAGGGTGTGGCTGATAGCAAGCACAACTCATTTATTTAATTCCTTGAATATCTTAGATTCTACTGTCTTCTCCATTTTAAAGATGGAAAAATTCTGGCCTTAGATACATTATGTAATTATATAATCAGCAGTCAACGTGGCTGAAGATGGTGTCCTGTTTACAGTCCCGGGCTCTGGAGTCTCACTGCCTGGTTCAGCTGCAGACCTTTGGTGATCTTTGGCTGGTACCCCACTCCTTCCAGCCTCAGTTGATAACTGCACCCACTGTAGTGTTGTTCTGAGTAGTAATGGGGTCATAAGTGCACAGCACACAGAGCGATGCTTGATACGTAGTCAAGTGCTCAGTACAAGGGTTAATTTTTATTATTGAACAAGGTCACGCATTGGCTATTACAGTTCTCTTGATAATCGTGGTGATTGACCCAAGTGCACCAGCCAGGGAGTGGTGGAGCTCAGGCTGAAATTCAGTTCTCCAATTCCCCAGTGCTGTGATTTTCTCGCAAGTGTCTCTGCCTTTCTTGATTAAGACTTCCAGAAGTGTCGATGCACGTCAGAAAGCTTTACCTTAGAATTGCAGGGACTGAAAGTGTGTTGGTGTTTGAAGGAGGAGGGATGTTCACTTATCCAGGAAATCCACACGTGAGCCACTTTCTTCACAAACTCTGTGTACAATGAAAATACTATTGCCCTTGGATTTGTTTAAACTCCATGAACTGTACCCTCTGTTATTCTGCCCAAGGTCTGCCACACAGGCCCTTGAGGGTCACGTTTCCAGGTGGCCTTCTCCATGGCTACTCTCGGCACCATACATTGGATCCACTTCTTGAAAGCTGTGAAGTTGTGCAGCCTTAAGACAACACAACTTTTTCTTGAGACAAGGATATTGTTTTCCGCATATTGCTGTGCAATTTGTGAAAGAATAAAAAACAAGAAAAGCTTATAATTTTTCCATGACATTGGATGGCAGCTGGAAGTTCCCCTGGAAGAGAAGTAATGTGCCCTGACACTGCTTTGAGGATAATCTCCCCAAGGGGTATTGGACCACACACGGGAGGTTATTACACTCCAGTGAAATTCCTCTCTCTCTCCTTCTGTTTAAAAGTTCCACTGTGTCTCTTTCATCCTCCAGAGGATGTCTTCTCTTCCTTGCTGTGGATGTGGCTACTGCCCATTCCTGTCTCCCACGAGGAGCTTCTTTTCTCCTTCAGGTTGCTCCCGCTCAGCTTCACATTACCAGAGTTGGCTTTATTCTCAGCTCAGAGGTGGGGATAATCAACACTTGCCCAGGAGAAAACGCTAAACGTTAAATTAGTTATCACACATCTTCCCCTTCAATGATCAAAGGACCAAAAGGAACTGCCTCTCCCCTCACTCACTAACTCTGGAATACGGCAAAGAAAGCATTGACTTTTCTTTCTCTCCCCCGTGTTTACTGCTCGAGGCTTAGATATTGGTAAGGGTATACTCGGGTGAAATTTCTTTTTCCTTAACTGAATGGTGAAGAAATTATTTTACTGAAAGCCTAAACAAATTTGACTATTTATTCCCAGAATGTTCTTAAGATTTTTTTTGATCCAGCTTCACAATTATACAAAGAGGGAGAATTCAGAGAGCATTTCTGTGATCATACACCCCCTGAAGTGATTTTATTTAAGAATTAAATAGTTCAAGTTGCTGCTTTTCTGAACCCTGACGTTATCTGATATTAGTTCTGGATTCATCAGCTTCTTTCTCATGTCTGTGTCAACATTACTGTCTTTGATTTTCAGGCTTCTTCATCCACTTTCCTTCGTGTTCTTCCCGGGGGACCTCCCGAGCTGTCATGTATGGTCTGTCTTGAACTGGTGCCCACAGTGCTAATTCATAATGACTGGGCTTTGCAGCACGGTTGGCCAATCCAAAGATCCTATGACATTCATATTTGCAGCTAGTGATTTTAAAGAACTTGAGTTTTCAGACTGATAACAAATATAGAAAGTATCTTAAAAATAATACAAATGTTGTGGCAACAATTTGGGTATTTCCTGTTAACCATGTCTGACTATTTTAGGTTCTGTATTCAATATATTCATTCAACAAGTATTTGAGTACTAACTTGGCCCCAGAAGTATGCTGGGAGTGTAGAGTGTGCATCATTTCTTCCTCCATGAACATACAGTCTAACGGGGGAGGCAGACAATGACCGAATACCTCCTCACAAGAAGTATGGGCACAAGCGCTATGAAGGAGACATATAAGGCGCTAGGAGAACATGTTACTAGGGCAGAGAGAGTCTAAGAGGGTGTGTCTAGAGAGGTCACCCCAAGGAAGTGACAACAAGCTGAGATCTGAAGGGAATCTGGGAGTTCACCAGGTGAGGGGATGATGTTTCAGGCTCAGGGAAGAGAGGGGCAAGGACGAGGAATGGAAGGGAGCACGGCCCATTTGAGGACCAGAAGAGCAGGCTGCGTGGGCGGGATGCTGAGAGGGCAGGAAGGAGAGCCCAAGATGGGCCAGATTGCTCAGAGCCCTGGAGGCCACAGGAAGGATTTTGAACTTCATCCTGAGAGCAAAGGGAAGCCTGTCCCTGGTCTCCTTAGCTTTCAGCTTTAGCGCGTCGGATTGCTAGATAAAGGAACACTGGACAACACGTTCCTTCTGGGAAACATCCTGCCTGAGGCATAGCCATAGTGAAGGGGAAGTGGACACTTTGGAAGTTTACCCAACAGGAGGGATGGTGGGTGGAGAGAGTTTTGGGGTCCTGGGGCCTTCAATCATACCACATGCTCAGCATTCAAATCCATCTACTCACAGTGCAGGTCTGGTCCCTCCAGACTGGGGGTATAAATAAACAGCTTGATGCCACAGGGTCTTTCTTGGGCCCAAGGCCGCTGTGCCAGTGCCTCCTCCTCTGGGTCACAGCCCACTCGGGGTCCTGGGCTGGCAGTCTCCCAGGAGATCACTCTTGCTCTGGATTGAGATGCTTGATAACAAGAGGCATTTGTCTTCTCCTCTCACTCTTCACCTCCCCTACCTTTTCTGTTCCACTTTTCATGCCATGAACCTCCACACCCTGACAACCCTTTTAATTGAACAACCTTTTGTTGAATATCAAACATAGGTTTAACTGTATAAGGATGTGGGGGGGGATTCAAAAAATATTATGGACCTAACTGTAAGAGCTAAAACTATAAAATTTCTAGGAGAAAATGATTGTGACTGTGAGTTATGCAAAGATTCCCTGAATAGGGCACAAAAAACAGAAAACAAAAGAAAAAATATTTATAAATTGGATTTCGTAAACATTTTTTAAAAAAAATAACCTTTTGCTCTTCAAAGACACTATTAGGAAAATGAAAAGTCAAGCCAGAGACTGGGAGAAAATATTGCAAAATGTATACCTGACAAAGGACTTGCTTTGAAAAATACATAAGGAACTCAATAAAAATAATATGAAAAACCCAGTAAGAAAGGGCGAAAAGGTTTGAACAAACACTTTATTTACCAAGGAAGTGATTCTTAGCATCATTAGTCATTAAAGAAATGCAAATTAAAGCCGTAATGAGATACCACTACACACCCACTAGAATGGCTAAGATTGAAGAGACCGCCCACACCAATTGTTGCAGAAGATGCGCAGCAAGCAGAATTCTCAAAAACTGCTGGCAGGAACGTAAAACAGTACAACCACTTTGGAAAACAATTTCTTTGAAAAGTTAAAAATACACCTACCGTATGACCCAGTTATTTCACTCTGGGGATTTCCTCAAAGAGAGATGAAAGGAAATGCCACACAAAGGCTTGGACATGAATGTTTGTAGGAGCCAACCCTGCCGACAGGTACCGCGCAGCAATACAAGCCGCTGCGCTGTGCGACCACAGGGATACACCTTAAAAAGCCAGACCAAAAATGAGTACCTCCTGTATGATTCAATTTATACAAAATTCTAAAAAATCAAACTGATTTGGATCTAGAAGATTGCAAAGGAGATCAGTCCTTGCCTGAGGACAGGAGTGGAGAGAGGGGCGAGTTACAGAGGGGCGCGGGGGAGCTCCTGCAGGCGGAGGGAATGTTACCTTGACTGCGGTGAGGGTGTTGTATATGCAAAATTCATCCAGTCGTACAACTAAATATGTGTAAGTTATCGCACATAAATTCTGCCTAAAGACTTTTTAAAAATATAAGAGTTGCCTTGACTTCAAGAGGCTTCTGTTCTGATGGATCTGATCAGATCAGCTTTTGCTGACCTAATGTAGGGGGAGTTAAGGCCTTTAGAATTCTTTTAGCCTCCTGGGGGACCTCTGGCGAGTCCTGAGAGGACTATATGGCTCCTGGAACCACTCTGAACTACGAGCAATTAGTAGAGACGCATCGGCTCATGCTCCGGAATCTAGGGATGAGCAAAGCCTTAGAGAGCCTGCAGGAGGAAATGAATCAAGATGTATCTCACCCAAAATGGTGACAACTACAACTCACTGAAGCAAATTATGTGTCAAATATTGCACTAGAGTTTGTGCATATGTTTAATATTCCCAATAACCTTGTGGTTTTTATCCTTGTTATATAGCAGGGAAAAGGAATCAAAGAAAATAAGTCAGCTGCTCTTCAAACCTCATTCAGGCATGTGGGGTTTTTGGGATTGCTTCTTTGAGGCTTGTGGTGGTCTCTGACAGTATTTGACTTCGTGAACTGTTTTTTCACGTTACAATGAAGTTCATTTGTTATAGATCCTTAAAGCAGGGTTGGCCTTGGTGAAGACAACGGGCAGCTCATCCCTGATGTCTTGAGCAAAAGAAAACATTCTATAATTTCATCAGCCAGGAAAAGAAACCACTCCATGACTATGAGCTCATGGCTGTCTACAGCCTTTTCTGTGATATTTGGGTCTGTCCTGGGCATGCTTCCCTCATGGGTTACTCTGGGATCTGAGTGGTGGCTTGTACTGTAGTTAGTTTTTAAACTTTTGCTCTGTGTCAGGGGATTTCATGGGTATGCATGATGCTTGCAGGAGCCTGGGACACTGTTGGTTCATGCACAGAATTTGGGATACTCTTCTCTTTGAAAAAGGTAATTGTTTGAATGCTTGTGGAATCTAGGGGAGCATAATTAGATGCATCCGGTCCATGTACAAAGGGGAGATCCCACTCTTTGCCTCTTCTTAGCTGTTCCTATAAACTGGGTTTAAACCTGAAAAATTCACTGGGTTTACCCTAGAATTTAAATGTCTACCCTGGCATATTCATAGAATTACTGACAGTTGCTTTTATTTAGGAATGTTCTTGTTTAAATTTTTAATTCTTAATTTTTGTTTTGCATTGTACCTGTAGAATTATTTTGGAATTTGTCTTTTTTGTTTTTATCTTTTTTCATGAGGAAGATTGGCCCTGAGCTAACATCTGTTGCCAATCTTCCTCTTTTTGCTTGGGAAAGATTATCATTGAGCTAACATCTGTGTCAATCTTCCTCTATTTTGTATGTGGGTCCCTCCCACAGCATGGCTTGATGAGCAGAGTGTAGCTCCATGCCCGGGATCCAAGCCCATGAACCCCGGGCTGCTGAAGAAGAGAGCGCAAACTTAACGACTATGCCACCGGGCCAACCTGGCCCAGAATTTGTCAGTTTTTAATTTTCTCTTGTGGTAGGATCTTTAGACTCTTTAATATTATATTTTGATTTGTATGTGGTTTGCTTCTTTTCTTTTTTCTTTTGACCTGTCTCTCCGCTGCCCTTTCCTACCCAGCCTCTGCAGGCCACACAGTCCCCTCTCCTTAGCAGTCACTGCTATCTATTGCTAAGCAAAAATACCCCACAAAACTTAATAGCTTAAAACAACAACACTTCACTCTTTCTCATGATTCCGTGGGTTCCGGGGGCTCAGCCATGTGCTCCTTCTGCTCGTCTGCCCTGGCATTCTGCTGGGAGCGCTGCTGGCCTCCTGTTCCCTGAGGCTTCTCGCCGATGGCCTCTCAGCCAGCTCTTCCGTAGTCTTAACTGGTGGCTAAATTCTAAGAGTGCAGAAGCAGAAGCTGCCAGATCCCGTTAGAGTTTAGGCCTGGAACCAATACACTGTTATCTCTGCCCATCCCTTGGGTCATGAGAAGTCACCAGGCCAGGCGAGATTCAAGAGGCCAAGACCTAGATTCTACCTCCTGACGGGAAGGAACAGAGCACTGTAAGTGTCTTTACTCCATCACAACAGCTGGGTCAGTTTTATTCCACTCGTTCATTTCTTTTCTGTCCGTTAATATTTGGAGATTTGGTGGGATCCGTTTGTCAGACAGAGTCAGGGACTGAAAGCTAATTTAGAAGCGAAGGAGTTTTTATAACCCTACAAGCCTACCAGGAAAGAAAAGAAAAAAACAGGAAATTCCCCTATAAGGATGACTATTACAATAAATAATCCAGAGCCTAAATTTTGGATTATATGTCAATTATATCACAGGTTGTTGACTTCTCCTCTCCAAGTCCCGAGGGTACTTCAGGCTTGTTTCCTACTAAAAGACAGCATCCTAATATATAAATCAGGAGTACTTTTGTACTCCAAGTAACAGAAAGCCTAATTAGAGTGGCTTAAATAAATAGGGGCTTTTCTCACAAAACAAGCAGTCCAGGGGTAAGGGGCTGTTGGCGTTTATTCAGCGGCTTAGTGACGTCGGGGCCAATGATGATTGGATTTTTCTGGCCTTTTACTGTACAGTTGCCAGGTGACTGGCATATTCAGCCACCATGTCTGCTCTGCAGCAGGAAGAATCAGAGGGAGTGAGGCAAAAGAACAGGGGATAAATCAGCAAAGCGAGAGATACTAGACTAATAAAGCATCAAATAGCTTTTTAGGGAAATTATGTTATCCCCTAATAGGAAGGCTAGTCTGCATATTTCCTGGACATGTGCTCCACTTCTAATACCAGTGTCTGTGTCCAGGTTCTGATTTATTTATTCGTAAGTCTCTGCGTCTTCAGGAGGTCTTCTCATGGGTGGAAATTACTCCGACCATCTTTCAGTAACAAGATTTTTGTAATAATAGGTAATGCCTTTGTTTTCAGCATAATTTAATCTTCTAACATCCCAATGACTGCTGTTCTGGCCTCAAAATTTTATGCATCTCTATTTCTTAAATATCCAAAAATAAGTTCATTTTTCTCCAATATATGTGGCCCGGGCTGATTTCTTCCTTCTTCCTAAATATGCCCTTTCATTCTTGCCTTTAGGCATCTTACACCATCATGTAAATTTTCCTTGCATACCAACCTCCTTTGCCCTACAGATCCCATCCAAATCTTTCAAACTCACCTCCAAGGTGTCACTAATCATTTCAGTCCATGCTAATCTGTTCTCTGACACCGTTTGGCCCTCAGCAAATCCTTCCTGCATATAACAGCTATTGAGCAAATATTTTAGAATTAAGTTTCAAATTTTCTATGGAGTTCTGGAACATTCTTTTTTTGAATAATATTAATCTTTCTACTTCATCATACGGTGTTGGGTTGAGAGGTATTAGCACTTACTTTGTGTCAGGTAGTCCCTACACCTTGTATAGTGTAACAATCTATGACAAACGCCTTATGCTCTCCACCTTACAAATGAAGACAGAGAGGTGTATAAAGGTTACATAACATCCTTAAAATCACTGTGATTGAGACAAGATTAGAACTCAGGTGGTCTGAATCCGAAATTCTTGCTCTTTCCTCAAAACCACATTTTCTCCTTTTGGATATGAAGATTGTGTGAATGATACCTTCCTCAAAATAAACCAAAATTGAGAATAATCACCTCTGTTCTTTCCTTTTAATCCTTGAGCAAATCCTTTGCACTTAGGATCAAAAGCACTCGCACTGATTCTTCTGTTGGCCTTCTGCCTTTGTTGGTTTAAGAACCTTTTATTATTGGCTTCACAGTCCCTTGTAAGGTGCTCCTTGAATCCATCCTTGGTATACTTAATTTTTAGTTTGAATTTGGCATTTTATACCTTGCAGGTTTTGTGTTTATGCTTGGGTATTTTTTTTCCCCTTAAAAAAGCCATCAGCCTTTTGCTTTATTGAAATCTTAAACTAATGCATCGTTATCTTGTTGGTAAATCTCCTGTCAACATCTTTTTGTTGTGCTTTGGGCAATCTAATAATATTAAATATATTAAAGAATAATTTTATTAATGCTCAGAAAAGGCTAGTCAAAAATTATAAGAGAATTAGATTTGAGTTGCGTCAATCTCAAACTGGTTGACAACTTTTGCTTAACTTTCTTACTGCAGTGCAAATCGTTGGATTGTAAACAGGATGACCAACTTTTTTGAGATGTATATTCTTGTGCCTAGACACAATTACCGTTCAGTTATTTAAACTCTCCTAACCTATCTTGTTAATTGAAAAAGGAGAAAGTTAAGGGAATGCCATATTTTCCAAAGTAGGTCATGGGAGTTGATGGAAAAGAAAAGACATAGGGAAAATGTCATCTCTCCATAATTGGATTAAGTGAGTATTAAGAAACTTGGCTATTGATTGAGCACAACATCCATTAGTGTAGATATCCTGAAATTTTCACTCTAGGATGCTTAGCGAGCAGGGGTTTAGAAAAGTCAAAGGGTTGGGAAGTATTCTGACAAAGTTCTAATCTACTCAAGTGATTGTTGCGCAGTGCAAAGCTCTTTGAGCGAACTCCGGGGCAGGTGTGGTCCTATTATGTTAAGAAAGCATCATAGCTACATTTGGTTTACATTGAAATATACTTTTCTAAAATTGACAGTTATCCCAAAGAAGATATTGGCGTTGGGGGTTGTGGAGAGGATTAGTGGTTACTGAGGGCCTACTGTGCGCGGTCATTACATAACACACTTTATCAAGAAAAAGTATGGGGCCCTTGTGAAGTGCGAGAGCTTGGATTGCCTGGGTAGATGCCTGGCTCCAACGTCTAGTTGCCTCATGACCATGGGTGAGTTTCTTAACCTCGCTGCATCATAGTCACCTCATCCATAAAAGGGGGTAATAATAATGCCTGCCTAATCAGTCTTTCAAAAAAATCAAGTCAGTCAACAAACTTAGGCACTGAAAACAGTTCCTGGCGCATAGTAAGTGCTCAATAAATATTAGCTATTATTTACAATTATTACATCATTTAATCCTTCCTTAAATATCATCATGTAGGTATTATTATCTGGAAGTTACAGATGACGAAACTCCAATGCAGAAAGAAAATAACTTCTCCAAGGCCACATACAAACTGTTAACTGATGGTTTGAAGGTTTGAGCCAAGGTTTGTCTAACGCCAAAGCTCACTTGTTTGTTTAAAGTTTGTGAAAAATGTTTTGACAATTGTAAAGTACAATTTCAATTTTCTATGTGAAAAATTGTTTTCGTTTGCTGAAGTGATTGATTAAGAAGTGAATTTTCCTAAATATCTCAAGAAATTATCAAGTCAAAGATACCTAAAGACCAATGAAATAGAAACCAGAAAGATTAGCCTGTATTGATGAGAGACATACAGTGCTTGTTTAATAGAATTCAGGTGTACAAGTAGCAGACAAGTTCTCTGAGCGTGTGTGTTGAGAAATGAGATGAGACTTACAAACTGCATCTACAAAGTGACAGCGGAACATCACAGAAGCCAAGTCAAATTCAATGATTTCTTCTCTTGTGTACAAGCATCCCCGTCTATCCATTTTTGCTGTTATAGGCTTTGTTTTTAAGATGACGTGGAGACAGACAGGATGGATAATACGCAGAGGTCAGAGTCAGAATCTCAAAGTTCTTAATTACCTGAAATTATTGATTGAATCAAATTAGGTTAAAAATTGCTCAAGTCTTGAATGGGGAATGAGGGATAAGAGCATTGGGGAAAGTAGGAGTTCTCAGCAAACATTGGGTCAGCACGGAGTCGCCATGAAATCTGATTATGAAACAAAACCTGCAACATATCTTAGGCTGTTTCCATCTTATCTCCAAATTTTCTTTTCATAAAGTGGTCTGGAGCAGGCTTTGTATAATGAGATTGCATGCTTGATTGAAAATCAATCTACTTCAGGTACTGACATAACCAACTATTGCAGATAAATTTTAGGAACAACAACAAAAAATAACAGACTCTTGGAGGTAGGAGTGATCTCAAGTATCTTCTGGCCCAACTCTCTACCTGTGCATATACATAGTTTTTTTCCAATCTCGTTTTGTCAATCTCTAGTGATAGAAAACTTACTATTGCACACAAACACAGTACATTTTTCAGATGACTTAATGTCTTAGACTTGGCAAAATGTATTTTCAAAAACTTCCATTTTCTCTCTTCTTTCAACCCAATGAAGACACGTTTAATTTACAATATCTCTTTCATATTTGACCATGATATGTTCCTAAAATGATTCTTCAGGTTAATCATCCCTATTCTTTCAAAGCTTTCTTCGTAGGTCATCTGGTTTTGAGACACTAAGAGAAGTGGTCACCAGAAACTTCCTATGTTGTTGACACCCTTTTTATAGTCTATCTTTCCAGAACTGAATACATTTCTCTAGAGTGGCCTCCACTGATAAGGCCAGAGCGCTTCATGTCTATGGCTCCAGAATATGTTGTTTAAGATCCTGGGAGCTTTTTTGGCTTCTGTTGATGCGAGATAGGTTAGGCGGCACATTTTAAATTTTTCTGGGCTGGCCTTCACCTACCTACCAGCACTGCAAAGTGGGAAAACAATAGCTGGAAGTGAGACTGTGGGGAATGCATAATGTCAGCATAGGGTAGTCACACCATCGTGCTCAGGCTGACCGAGTGACCCCTAAGCATTCCGCTCTCCCCTCGCTCATCTGCGCCCTGTGACTGGGCAACTACCTATAGAGAAAGAGATTGCTTAAATAAAGCAGTGCCAGGATGGAAGTTTAGACTGAGACGTAAGAGGCTCCCCTTTCTGGGGAATTCATTCTTCCCCAAAGTCATCAGAAGTGCACAAACAGCAGCCTGGAATTTTTCTCCTTCCTCCAGGTACACATTATCTTAAGAGGTGTCTAATACCCTCAGGAAATATATGCTCACAGGGGATAATAATGAAATATTTTAGGATTAAAATCTCTATAAAAGAAAGACAACAAATAGAACAACCTATAGTTATTAAGCAGGATTAAGAAATCAGAATAAGAATAAAAACTAAGGATAATAGATACCTTAAAAGAGATAAAAGATGATAGAAGGAGCATGAAGCAATAATCAAAAAATAAGAAATGAGAATCATTTAGAGCTATTGAGGAGGAAAATGTAATAACTGAAATAAAGAACACAGTAGGTGAATAAAATAGCAAAATAAAGCTTAAAAATGAATTAATTGGTTGGAATACTTTGTCAAGGAATTCTTCCAGTAAGTATCAGAAAGGGATAAAGACATGGAAAGTATAAAAGAATTGCTAAAAAAAGAAATATGGTGAATATATATAGAAATGTCAAAAGATAATAGAAGTTATGAAAGTGAGAAAAATTGGAATTACCACAGATTATTTCCTACCATAAGAGAAGGTTGGAGGACCTCAGATTGTATATACAGAATACCATAAACTAAAAAAAACCCACACCTAGACACATTGTAATGAAATGTGAGGATATCAAGGACAACAAGAGGGTTCTCAAAACTTAGAGATAAAAAGCGACCCTTACACAAAGGAACGAGGGTCAGAACAATATGAGCCTTGAGAGAAAGGCAACAAGGTATCATTTTCAGATATTAAAGGAAAAGATCCTACCATCCAATTAGAATTTTATGCTAACTAAACTCTCAATTTAAGTGCAAATGAGTAAATGGCTAAATGAGGATAGTCATTGGTGAGCAAGGCCAGAAATTTTACCAGCCACCTTTTTCGAAAATCCTTTTTGAGGAAATATTCTAGAAAAAAGAGCGAAGTCCAGGAAGGCACTATTAGATGGGAAGTAAAGTCAAAATTATTGTTGTTACAATAACGAATCTCTTAAAAAAACCCCACAAGATATGTCCATAATAATTTTTTGGATGCTACCAACAAGGATTGGTATCAATGGATAGGTTGAATTGGGGGTGGGAGGCATTGTTGAAGAACTAAGGGGAGACAGGAGCCACTACGTTATTGTCTTGTTGGGAGTGGGTTGATGGGGGAGCTGTAGCAGCTGAGAAGCCTAAGAAACTGACAGGAGAAACTGAACAAAGTACAACCTATGAAACAAGAACTAAGGGGTCTAGAGATCAAAAGATAAGGATATACAGATTGGATAAACACTAATCTTTAATACTTATACAAATACATTCAATAAAGTTAAAGGGATAGAAATAGATTTGCTAGACGAATATAAACTGAAAGAAATATGATATTATATATTAACAAAAAATAGTTTTCAAGAAAGTCTAATAAACATGAATATGTATGCATCTAAAAATTCCCTTCAAAAAGTAAACACTGAAAGAACTATGGAGATAAATAGACAAATCAACAATTAGGATTTGATATATCAACAGAAAAAGTAAAGTTATCAGAGTTGAATAACCAATAGATATAAATAACTTGACTTTCAATAAATAGCAAACATACTTTCTTAAACCTCAACAACTTTTAGAGAACCAAGATCATACTTAATGACTATAAATGGAGTGAAATAAGAAATCAGTAACAAAAATAACTGAGCAATCGTATATGTTTGGAAACTAAAAAAATGTCTGAATATTTGAAGACGAAATTATAGGGGGAATTTCAAAATAGAACAAATGACACAGCTGAGAAACAGCTAATGAAGTTCTTAGAAGGAGATTTATAGCTTTAAATATATTTTTTGTTTTCAGAAAGCAAGGAAGAATAAAAACAAATTTGATCATCTTGTAATCAAGTCATTAGTAACAACGTTGAAGTGTACTAAGTGTAAGACTGGGAATCATAAGACTTCAAAGATCTTCCTCTGTTAAACTGATCCATTCATCATAATCCTGGAGTGGGTATTCAGTCACGAAGCTAAATACATTGAAACTCAGGCAATAATTTTTACATGCCACCATAAAGATATCACGGGTATTTCTGTCAAATGACACTTAAGTACAGATTTATGCCGTGTACGGCATTCTCTTTTGTCTTCCAGGCAATTTTCAAAAAAAGGAGGAGGATGGGGAGGAAGCAGAGAGGGAAGAGAAGGAGGAGAATAGCTTTCAAGACACAGTTATTGTGAATCCTTCCTGACTCCTCATGACTATCTCTTTACTGCAAAATTACTCACACGTTCTTTCTTTCTTTATTTCTTCAAAATATTTCCTCAGCCGAACATCCAACTTGCCAGCGTCTATAGTTTGCGTTACATTCTCTTCCTTTTTGAACATTGCAAAATTTATCCATCCCCAGTCCTTCTTTTACTTATGTTTTCCATAATTCTTCAAAATTTCACAATCTTAAACTTCCGTGGCAGGTAGTAAGGGGGAAGGTAGGGGCTGGGAATAAGTTCCAGGAGAGCTCATCGCATCAGACCCCTAGGATGAGGGCTTCCAATGATTACTTATAATCATCGTAAGAAAGAAATCTAGGAACTGCATCTTCTTCTTTCTCGATCCTAAATACTCATTGGTCAAGAAAGCCAATAGGCAGAATCAGGAGAGATGTTGAAAATGAAGTGTTTAACCTGTTCAAGCAAAAGTAATCCTACTTATGTATAATAAAACATCGTCTTACTCTGCACACCTGGTTGCCTGTTCCCACAGCATCGCTGTTCTGCACACTCTTCATCAGCAGAGGCATTTCTCAGTCAGTCATTGCACGAACCATATGAAATTGCCGAAATTTAAACTGTTTAACTTACAAAATGGCAATTTCATGTGGTTCAACTTAATGTCTTCAAATTTGGACATTTTTGAGAGTAAAAGGGGGCACTATTAATAATTATGTCAAGGGCAAAGCAGGATGTGTGGTCTCCCAACTTAGAGAGGATATAATAGATTTGTAATAACAGCAGCAACAATCAATGATGCCATTTCTTGAAATTTCCATATGCTAAGCACTGTGATAAGCACTAAGAATGCCATTTCTCTTGCACCTGAAAACAGCCCCATGAGAAGGGATATTGGGGCTGGTAGAGGCTCCCACACCTGTCAGTGGAGGACTGAGACTTAACCCCATCGGAATCCAAAGCCAGTGCTTGCAACCAGTGTGCCCTGGCATAATGGCTTTAGGTGGGTGTCCTAAGAACCCAGGTTCCAGAAGTAGGGAACTCTCTGGAAACTTGAAAGAGAAAGTTTCTGGACAGTTAGGGAAACTGATGTTTTACAGAATGGCTAGTCAGCTTCAGAAAGTCATTACGCTAAAAAGTGATAGAAGATGAAAATGTGAATAAGCCCAAGAAGGGCTGAACGCCGTGGAGGCTGGTCAGTGATGAATGGCTCAGGGAGGTCAGGGATACGGATGGAGCCTGTACAATTTTGTTATGCCCATGTCATGAACAATGGCCACGATGCCTTCCCATGTAGCTTAGACCACTGGCTATCAGCCCTAACTGGTATTTTTGATGTTTGTATGTGTCTGATAAGTAACTAGTTCCTAAAAGATGTTAAAAGACTCACAGGATTGAAATCATTTCACTACATTAGTTTCCACCTGTCAACCCTCACATCATTTGTCCAGGGCACTTGCTGTGTACTGTGAGGTTTTTTGGGCTAATGATGTAAAAAGAATTTGAACTTTCAACAGTAAGTATCTGCTAGATAACAGCAGCTGGATGGATGGAGACCATCTCTGCTGCCATGAACATCCACCCTCCCGCCAAACATTTTTGTCCTAGGGAGCATCATCCAGGACTCACTTTACATCCTGCAAACGTTTCCTGACTAAGCAGATTTGGTCTCAATGTTCTTTTCTCTCATGTGACAAATGTGTTTCTCCTACTAATGTGTATTCATGTATCTATACGTATAAAAATGAGAAGCTGGCAAGAAATCGACATGGGCTTGTATAGATAGGCTGCCTCTGTTAGTGATAACATTTATTCCTCCGTCTTGCCTCACTCTGGCTTACTGGGACTCTCTCTGTAGAAACAATCCCTATCTCAAATTATAAATAACATCTGACTACTTATCATAGTGTGATGGAGCCAACAGCACATCAGGAAATGCTCCTAGAAGATTAGGACTTGCGAATGTCTGTTTTGTGGCCATAACATGTTCAATTGAAGTAATTTTACTACATTTATAATTAAGCACTCAGACAAAGGAGAGAATTGGAACATACATTTTGTGATATAATTTCTTTCAACAATGTAGATGTCAACTTTTCCCTTTTCCAAGTGTAAAATGGCCCAAAAGAGTAATTTCACTAAGTTATAAGAGTCTTTGTTCCTTTTAAATAAAAAGAGTTTCTTTTCCAATAAATAAGAAGGGAAATTCACTGGCTTCAGTTTGTTTGAAGTGGGGCAATCAGGAGAGGCTACCTCCTTTAAAAGCGTAAGAACATGAGCAATGAAAATACCGAGAATTCAGGTTCTGGTTGGCACGACTTTTATCCAGTGTATGATAGCAGGAAATAGGGCTCATTAAAAGTGCTTCTTCAGGAGAACTGAAAAAGTACATTCCCATCACTCTCTTCAGATCATTGGATCTTCAGTTTATTTTCTGCCTTTTTCCACTTGATACTTGTTTCTACTTTTTAAGGAAATTCCTTTTTTTCCTTCCAAGATGGTGGTAAGTATATAAAGAATTCCCTAAGTCTGGCAAGTGCAACTATTTTTCAAATTATCATTATCACAATAGTTATTATTACTACTTTAAAGGTATCCTTATCCAGATTCTTTGACTGTTACAACAGGACCCTCATAATCATGAAACTTGTGTCTTTGAATCCCTATCCTTAATGAACTATTAGGTCAATTGACGCAAAGGAGGAGAACTCCAACTCAAGTCTTTAGTGACTACAGGGGAAATGGAAACAGAACAAAAAGAAAAAAACTCAACAAACCCATAACCATAGAATAATGCTCCAGTATCTTGCATTGGTGTTTCAAGATAGTATAAAATAAGTTTAATATTATGAAATCCAGTTTCACCTCCAAAACTGGTTAACATCCCACCTATCTATGAGGCTGGAGGAAGTTTGGCTCAGCTGGAAGGTTCCTAATGGTATTAGCTACTCTAATATTCAATCCTTGAATAATTATTTATTTTTTCAGCACACACACATAATTATCATCATTTCTCCGTTATATTTTTATGTGTGACATGAGAATAATAACTTGAAACTTTGCACAGTATTATCTAATAACTAGTACAAGACCTGAAAACATTTCTAACTAGTGTTTTCCATGAAACCTTTTAAAAGCAAAAGGTTCAATTGCTTTTTGAGATGTGAATGCGCCATTCATTTAGGTCTCCCGGAAAAATAGATGTGTCATGGGCAAAGGTAACATCTATATAAAGCTTTTATAAAGCCCTCTTTGTAATGAAAGCTGTAGATTATTTCTGGACCCTTACAAACAGATCTTTTTTGTTAGAAAAACCTGCTAAAGTTCCAATTGTTTCAAGGAAGGTGGTATATTCACTGGATCTCAAATACCAGTGGGGCAGCTAGTTTTATAGGGCTTGGCTTTTTTAGCTTTCTTATCTCAGACATCCCTTGAAACTAAATATACAAGCTCAACATCTAGCATTATTCAAAATATTTTGTTTCTCACAACATTATAATTTTTCACGTAGTTTGGCTTATTGGGGTTGGTGTTAACTTCACCACTTTGAATGGAAGAGTAAGATTGGTCACCCTGTCATATGACTTGTCATTCCAAGTCACCTGCTCTCAGGCATAGTCTCTCCCAGGGAGGGTAGAGTTTGGAGTTCTAAAGGATAGCATGTGGTTCCCCTACCTGCTCCTCAGGCTAAGCTCACTGAAACATAAACCACGTTTGTCATTTGGTCATTAGCATGACTTAGTGTTGCAACCTCAGTCAAAGTGTGGCCTTGCCAGACAGTAAACCTATAAAAAGAATACAACTTCCTTTGGGTAGTAAAAGAGATTAGTTGAAGGAAGTTAGCTGTGACCAAGATGGGGCTGGAGACCGAAATCAAAGGATCTGTTTGTAAGCATCTAGAAATAATCTCCAGTTTTCGTTATAAAGAGGGCTCAGTATGTGGCTCTGTGGTCCTGGTAAAATCATTTTGGGTGCATATGTGGCTCCTGGTTCTGTGTTTTAGAGCTCATCTGTAGGAGATGCCTGTGTTTGCTTGGATAGCGAAACTCTCCCCTTGGTAGGTGAGTAGATTTCCTGTTCCTGGAAGGTTTTAATTTAAAAAATTGAGCAAGTGAATGAACCTTCGGAAATTCATGTTTTTGCCTTGAGCATAGAGGCAATTTGTTATCATTGGGATAATCGACATGCTTTTGGTATTCAAAGTACATGTAATACTTAAGAGAGTTTGATAGTAAGAGAATTTGACCAAGTGCCTTATGTTGAAAATTTGAAATGTGTGATCATGCAATTGATTTTAGACTCAAGATATTGACATGTGTAAGAGAATTTGACTAAGTTCTAAAGTACTGGTTATAAATAGTTATAAGACTTGAAAGGTGAACTTAAAGCTTATGGAAAATCGGGTTTTTGCAGTTTTAATAGTTTGAATATTAGTTTTAAAAATCTGATGACTACAATTCATGATCTCTGTGTACAAAAAGCCCTCCTTTAACATCAAAACACTTGTAATGACACTTTTCATTGACGGAGAAAGAGAAGCCTTGTCCATCTAGCAAATGCTGCCTTCCTTTTCCTAGCCCTTCTCTTTCTCTGGAAGCCTTTCCTGATGCACCTGCACCAGGTGGAGCCACTCCCTCCCACAGGGCACCATTCCACCTGCAGCCTGCCTCCACTGAGTTATTTTTTGTGCTGTATTACAATTCTTTATTTCTATATCTATCGCTCACCTTACCCAGTAATTTCTTAAGCATTATTCATATTTCTCTCCCTGTTCCCTGCCAAAGTTCATGTTTTGTTCTTGTCATTGTGCTAGGCTCTCTAAGGCGTTATGGACTCTAAAGTGTTGTATGACATTGTTCTATAACCTAAAAATCTTCACGTTTTAATTTGGGAGCTAAAACTCACGTGAAGCAGCAACAAACAGTGGTACTATGAGGCGCCTGAAAGTTCTGATTTGCTAGTTCAGAGTGGGCCTCAGAAATCAGCATGTTTAAGAAATCTTTAGAGGATTTGGCTAATCCTGGGTTAGAGAGAGGCGATTAGAACCAGGAAAACCAGTTTAAAGGTGCCAGACTTTTACAACTAGTTCTCTATGTTATTGGTCTATCCTAATAGCCTGACCTATAGGCAATGGGTAGAGCAAGAATATGATGGTGGTTTTGAATGCAGATCCCCCCCTCCGTTCCCAGTCCTGATTTAGTACCCCCAGTGGCTATTGGGGCCTATGAGCAGAGGGTACAGTGGAGGCTTTGGTTTCTGGGAATCTCGAGACAGAAAATGAGTGCAGGTTGGGAAAGCATCTGGAAAACTACAACAAGGAGAAAAAGCAGAAAAAAAAAAAGTGCAAGAATTGTTAGCTCAGGCGCCAATCTTTAAAAAAATAAATAAATAAAAAATAAATAAATCGTGAGATTTATTGTAAGGAGTTGGTTCATGAGATTGTGGACGCTGGCAAGTCCCAAGATCTTCAGGGTGAGTCATCAAGCTGGAGCCCCAGGAGAGCTGATGGTTTAGTTTCATTAGCCTGAAGACCCAAGAAGAGCTGATGTTTCAGTTTCAGTCCAACAGCAGAAAAAGAAATGTCAATGTCTCAGTCTGAAGGCCATTGACAGAAGAAGTCTGTCTTACTCAGAAGTGGGTCAGTCTTATTGGTCTCTTCATGCCTTCAACTGATTTGATAAGGCCCACCCCCACTAGGGAGGGCAATTTGCTTTATTCATTCTACCAATTAAATGTTAATCTCATCCAAAAGCACTCTCACAGAAACACTCAGAATAATGTTTGACCAAATATCTGAGCATCCCATGGCCATCAAGTGGACATATAAAATTAACTATCACATAGGCTATACTCAGACTAGGCAAATCCATAGAGACATAAACCAAGGGATATTATTTGGGTACACGGTGTTTTTATAGAGTGATAAAAAAAGTTTTGAAACTAGAGAGAGCTGGGCATTGCACAACATTGTGAATACGCTAAATGCCTCTGAATTGTGCACTAAATAATACTAAATTGTGCACATTAAAATGGTTTATTGTATGTTATGTGAATTTCATCTCAGAAATAAAAAATAATTCCTAAGTAATAGAGTCATAAATTTGACAGCAAGAATTTAGTGGCAATCCTGAGGAGCTTCCAGTAAATTAAAAAAATATATACATATATATAGAGAGAGATGTATATTCCAGTCACAAACAATGATGCTGGAAATCAAACGAAAGGAATTGGAAATATCTAACGTAGCGATTTCTCTCTTCTGAAGTGACGTTGCCTTTCCTCAGAAAACTGTCTCCCCACTCCTCAACTCATAAGCAGAAAGCACAACTTAGAGAATGCTTTAAAGATCAGAAAATTCAGCAACACATAATTTATTGGATGGAACTACATCATCAATGCAGACCAGACTACAGCAGTGTACACTGATTTCTCACCCACATGGAAAACTGATGTAACAGGTGTGTGTGTGTGTTTTAAACATAAAGGTTGTGTATCCACTATATTTTCAAAATAAGAATCAGAGAAATAAGCTTGCTAGTTCAGCCTCTTGCCAATGCAAGCTGACTCCCTAGGCTGGGACTGCCAGGGTTTTCTCCAGGACAATTTCAAATGACTCGCATGAGAAGGGCTCTAAATCATTCTGTGGAAACTGAGGCTACAGCCCAGAAAACTATGCTTTTTCAGGGTTTTTAAGAAGATCAAATGACATAATGATTGTCAAAATGCTCTGTGGGTGAACTAATGTGTTATATTTGTATTTTCCCCTATGTTACTTTACAATTTTTTTCACCTTGTTTTAAATTTTCTTTTAGATGAGGACTTCATAAAGTGTCTTATGAAAGAGGTGTGAAGGTATAGAAATGAACTGAATCAAGACTTTTCACCTCTTTTCCTAAATTCTATTCTCCAATTGTACGAAATCATTCTTTTTTTTTTTTGAGGAAGATTAGCCCTGAGCTAACATCCACTGCCAATCCTCCTCTTTTTGCTGAGGAAGGCTGGCCCTGATATCTAATATCTGTGCCCATCTTCCTCTACTTTATACGTGAGACGCCTACCACAGGAAGTCTTGATAAGTGGGGCATAGGTCTGCACCCAGGATCCGAACCAGCAAACCCTGGGCCGCTGAAGCAGTGCACACACACCCAACCACTATGCCACTGGGCCAACTCCCAAATCATCCTTATTTTTCATACTAGTATCGTCAAAGGTCAAGTTTCATTTTAAATAAATATGCATCACATGTAGAATAAGAATCATATGTATTAATAGCAACCTGATTCTTTGATCTGTGACGTAGCACACATTTATCTGGTTCCAAGTTATATTGTTCCTGCTATTGTTTAAAATCAGAGAAATCCCAGTTATTTAATCCCTTATCATATTGCTAAATATTTTACAGTTCTCTGTTTTGTATATCTATCTTGGTTACTATTAGCCTTCTCTCTCAACTTAGCAAAATTTTCAAATGTAAACACAAACTGAAAGGATATTATTAAAACGTGGATCATGCATGACATTAGCAAGTCTACACTGCAGATGGCCCAGGCTACATTCAAGCTTCTCGGATGTGTAGCACACCAGTAACTGTTCCACTGAATGTCACGACCATAAACAGACTGACCCCCATGTTTCAAGTTTAAAAATAATTTAGAGTTTAACAGTCAATGAATCATCAAATTATAAGCTAGAAAAATCTTTGAGAGATATGCTCAACAGTAGCAAAACTCCTGTCTCTTCTACTTTAAAAAAAAATTTATTTTTATTTTTTATTTTCTTTCTTTCTTTCTTTTTGAGGAAGATTAGCCCTGAGCTAACATCTGCCACCAATCCTCCTCTTTTTGCTGAGGAAGACTGGCCCTGAGCTAACATCTGTGCCCATCTTCCTCTACTTTATATGTGGGATGCCTGCCACAGCATGGCTTGACAAGCGGTGCCATGTCCACACCACCAAATCCCAGGTGGCTCTCCTGGGGCTCTAGCTTGATGACTCACCCTGCAGATCTTGGGATTTGCCAACCTCCATAATCTCATGAGCCAACTCGTTATAATAAATCTCATTATTTATTTATTTTTATTTTTAAATTTTTATTTATTTATTTTTTAAAGATTGGCACCTGAGCTAACAACTGTTGCCAGTCTTTTTTTTTGTTTCCTGCTCTTTCTCCCCAAATGCCCCCAGTACATAGTTGTATATTTTAGTTGGGGGTCCCTCTAGTTGTGGCATGTGGGATGCCACCTCAGCGTGGCCTGACGACTGGTGCCATGTCTGCATCCAGGATCCGAACCAGCGAAATCCTGGGCCGCCGAAGTGGAGCATGTGAACTTAATCACTCAGCCACGGGGCTGGCTCCCTCGTTTTTTAATTTACATCTCCTATTGGTTCTGTTTCTCAGGAGAACCCTGACTAAAATATCATGTAATCGCAGTCATAAAATATGTGACTTCTGTGTCTGGCTTCTTTCACTTAGCATAATGCTTTCGAGGTTCATCCAAGTGTAGTACATAGCAGCGCTTTGTTCCTTTTCATACCTGAATAATATTCTATTGCATGGATTTATCACAGTTTATTTACCCGTTCATCCACTGATGAATATTTGGGAGGTTTCAAACTTTTGTATATTATGAATAATGCTGCTATTTTTGTGTATACTTTCTGTGTATACATATGATTTAATTTTCCTGGGGTATATACCTAGGAGTGGAATTGCTGGGTTGTATCTTAGTTCTATGTGTAAATGTTTGAAGAATCATCACACACTCTTGCCAAACTTGTTATTTTTCATTTTTTTCATTAAAACTATCCTAGTGGGCCTGAAGTGGTATCTCGTTGTGGTTTTGATTTGTATTTCCTTAATAGTCAACAATGTTGAGTATCTTTTCAGTGATTGCTGATCATTTGTATATATTCACTGGAGAAGTGTCTATTCGATTCCTTTGTTCCATTTGCAAATTGGATTGTTTGTCATTTTGTTGTTGAGCTGTAAGAGTTCTTTATGTATTCTCTACACTAGAGCCTTATCAGATATATGATTTCTCAGTATTTTCCCCCTTTCTCTAGATTCTCTTTTCACTTTTTGGATAGCATCATTTGCGGTACAGTTTTTAATTGTTGAAATCCAGTTTATCTATTTTCTTTGGTTGTTCATGCTTTTAGAGTCGTAGAATCCATTGCCAGAGCTGAGGTCATAAAGTTTCACTCCTATGTTTTATTCTAAGAGCTTTATAGATTTAGCTCTTATTTTTAGGTCACTGATCCATTTTGAGTTAACTTTTTTATATGGAAGAGGTCTAACTCCATTTTTTTGCTGTGGTATTCAATTGTCCTGGCACCGTTTGCTGAAGAGAGTATTCTTTACCCTTTAAAAGGTCTGGCATTATTATTGAAGATCAATTGGCCATAGGTGTTTGGGTTTATTTCCGAACTCTCAGGTACATTCATCCTTCATGTGTCTGTCCTTATGCCTGTACAGTTCTATTCTGATTACTGGAGCTTTAGATTAAGTTTTGAAATTGAGAAGTGTGAGTTCTACTTTATTTTCCTTTTCAACATTACTTTTGGCTGTTTGGGGTCTTTTGTAGTTCTATATGAATTTGAGAATCAGGTTTTCTGTTTCTGCAGAGAAGGCCATTGGAATTTTGATAGAGATCGCATTGAATCTCTAGATTGTTTTTGACGCTATCACTATTTGAACAATAACTATTGCCATATTAACAATAGTAAGTCTCGTAGTCTATGCACATGGAAACTCTCCTCATTTGTTTGTCTTCTTTAATTTCTTTCAGCAATATATTTGGTTTTCAGTGAACAAATCTTTTATCTCCTTGGTTAAATTTAGTCTAAGGTGTTTTATCCTTTGGATACTATTATAAATGGAATTGTGTTAATTTCCTTTTTAGATTGCTTGTTCCTGATGTACAGAAACACAAGTTTTTGTGTGTGTTTATCTTGTACCCTGCAACTTCGCTGAGTTCATTTATTATTTTTAGCCATCTTTTGGCGAGGACTTTTTGGAATTTTCTCTATATAGCGTTGTGTCATCCGTGAATAGAATTAGCTTTACTTTATCGTTTCCAATTTGGATGTCGTTTATTTTTTTCTTGCCTGGTTTCTCTGGCTAGGATGTCCAGTACAATTATGAATAGCAGTGGTGAAAACAGGCGTTCTTGTCTTCTTCCTGATGTAGGAGGGAAGTTTTGAACCTTTTGCGGTTGAGTATGCTGTTAGCCAATGTGTTTCCCTAAGTGTCCTTTATCACGTTCAGGAGATTTTTTCTCTATTCCTAGTTTGCTGAGTGTTTTCGTCATGAAAGGGTGTTGAACATGGTCCAATGTTTTTTCTGTATCTGTTGAGATGATCATTCTAATAGTGAGGTGTATTACATTGATTTTCTTATGCTGAACCACTCTTGTGATTCTGGGATAAATTTGAGAAGTTTTTGGCCACTATTTCTTCAAATATTTCTTCTGCTCCTTTCTCTCTCTGTTGTCCTTCTGGGTCCACCATAATGCATATGTTGGTATACTTGATAGCATGCCATAGGACCCTAAGGCCCCGTTCATTCCTTTATTTATTTCCTTCTGCCCCTCAGACTGGGTAATTTTAATTGAACTATCTTTAAGTTCACTGATTCTTTCTTCGCCCTGTCTGAATCTGCTGGTTGAACATCTTCAATACATTTTTTTATATCAGCTGTTATATTTTCAGCTCCAGAATTTTTATTTCATTCTTTCTTTATAATTTCCATTTCCAATTGACGTTATTGATTCATTCATGCATTGTTCTCCTGATTTCCTCTAGTTCTTCACCCATGGTTTCTTTCAGCTCTTTGAGCATATTTAACACAGTTAATGTAAGTCTTAGTCTAGTAAATCCAACGTTTGACACTGGTTTTGTTAATTTCTCTTTTTCCTGTGAATGGGCCATACTTTCCTGATTCTTTGTATGCTTTGTAATTTTTTGTTGAGAACTGAATGTTTTGAATATTGTAATGTGGCCACTTTAGAAATCATATTCTACACTCTACCTAAGGGTTGCTGTTGTTTCTTGGTGAAAGCTTCAGCTGTCCCTTTTTTTAGTGACTTTTCCAAACTATTTTGCAAAGACTATATTCCTCATCACATGGGGTCACTGGAGTGTCGTGTTTTCTCTGTAGTCAGCCAATGACCTCACAGAGATTTCCTTAAATACCTGGGTCCAATAAGAAAAGAAAAGAAAAAACTGTATCTGTCTCTTTCAATTTCCTCTGACCAATGTGATTAGAGAAGCCACTTCAGTCAGTGGGGGTTGATACAATGGCCAGCCTCTTTGCAATGATCAAAATGGACAATCCCTATTTTTGGAGGACAAGATCCCTATTGCCCAAACTGGCACCAGCTAGCCACACCAGGATCAAAGGGTGGCATCCCCATGGCTGCCCACTACAAGGATTAGACATGGGGGATGGGAGTCACTAAGTTAAACACAAAAATCAGTGAAATTTGTCAGCCCTTCTTCACCACGCACTCCCCTGGATGCTCTGGTGTTCATCTAGACTCCAGACTTCCACAGCAGTTACTCACACAGCTTTGCCAGCTCAGTAGTGTTTTGGTAGAAGGACCCCTTCCTGGAGACTCCTTCTCGAGCATCTTTTGAGATGTAACTTCTCCTCTATTACTTTTGTTCTTCTCCCGAGAAAAAAAAGAATCCTAAGCAGTGTTCAGGCAACTCAGCCATAATCACTGTGTAAAGTCTTGGTAGAAATGAATCACTCACTAATTTTCCTACTTGGTTACTATGGACCATAGAACAACAAGTGGGAATCTGGAAAATATATCAGGATTTTAAAGCAGCCGATGTGGATAAACTGCTCCTTGTGCTCTAGAACCTCCTGGGGACAGTAGAGAAATGCAGTGATTTTGCAGACTATTGTGAGAATGTGGGCAATGTGTTTGTTTTAAAAAGCTATATTAAATTTCATAGGAAAACACCATTATTTAAGAGCTTTACATATTGTGTAAAGAAAAGAATATTTAAAAAATTATTATTGTGGGAAACAAGCTCATATCCATGAGTGATTTCCACTACAAGTAGTACACTATTATGAACCATCTCTTACAACAGGCCAACCATGGTACCTTGGGAGCTTGGGAATGAGGCTTTTCTATTCAAAAAAAAATGCCATCCTCTCCTGGGGCACATGTCCAAGTCAGCAAGCTTGTTGAGAGGAAGAGGTAACACCACACAAATGAAATTATAATTGTCTCTAGTAAAACACACCCACTTCTTGGTACTTCCCCTGTCTGGAAATAACTACAAAAAATGGCTTCATTTGTGATATGTACCAATCTCCCATGTTTTTAGTAAAAGAAAGATTAACAAAATATGTATTTTTAGTATGTGATCGTTATAACTGTCCCCAAGGTGAGCTGCTATTTTTATTTTCTGTTTATTAACAGGGAGAGATTAATTGCTGATCTGGGTCTAATAGAAAATGAATTTTAAAAGTCTCATAAAAGAGGGGGATTTTAGAGATAATTGAATTGAACTCTCTCATTTTATAATGAGACATAAAAGTGCTAATCGAACAAGAATCCAATTTTATGTTTTCTTAAGTAAGAGCAACTTGCTTCTTAGGTCATTCTGGTTTTAATTATAAAGTATATTGTACATTTTAACATATCAAAAGCGCAAATGTTTTGTATAAAATTCCTATAAATGTGAAATCACTTCTAAATTTAGTTCCGTCTTCCCAGTGAATGTGCATATGTTTAGATCTTAAAAACTCCCTTGGCACATCCACGATAAATGCAGTAGATTGTAATTTGGAAGCAGTAACAGTAATAAGCATAAAAGAAGGCAGAAGAGTAATGGCAGATTTAGGTTTTGCTGGCACGAGAGGTCAGTTTTTGAGATATTTGAAATAACAGAGAGCCTCACTGTGTACAAACAACCCAATAATTTTGTTAAAATTTCATAACCTAGTCAGCATTTTGGAGGGAAGAAATTTTGATAAAAGCCACATTGTATAAAATTTAGCTCCTGCGTTCCTTAACTCCTCTGATAGCAAACGTTTCGCTGGAGGCTGTTACACGTCTCGCATGCGTGTGCCGATTAATTCCATGGTCTCAAACATTGTGTGCGACTTGATAAAAATTACATGAACCACACAGAATTAAAAATATCATAATGTAAAATTCATTTCAGGTATATATAAATAGTTTTCTGCCCAGTTCTGTGCTGTTTAGTATGTTTACAAAATTTTTTGAAGAAAAAATTAGATAGATGCATACATATAAGTATACATGTATGTGTGTATAAATATATATACACACACAAATGTGTATGTTTTAAATTTATTTTTCATAGGATGGGGAAAATATTAACGTTACTTAAGGAAAATCATAATTATCCATGGCTGTTGCCTGCCTTCTCTTTAAAGATCGTGCTGGGTGGTGGGGCTGATCCAGTGAAATCGTTATGCGGCATGAGCATCTGCTACGCATCAAATTGGTTCCGAAGGTGTTAACTGAGAGCGAAGAATCGTTTAATTGGGAGACTATGATTCTCAGCTTAGATACTAATTTTCTACCTATTGCAAATGTGTTGCATTTTCCCTTTAAACACGCTGGACAAGACACAGACTTAGCGTTCACAGACTTGTAGCGCTCATTGCAGCTCTTTCTCCCAGAGCTTCCCCCTTTGTTTTTTCCTTTGGGACATGAGTATGACTCCTAGAGCTACTCTGGGGGCTGTCAACTTTTCGTTTGGGTTTACATCATCTTTGAAGCCTTTCTCCTTTTTGATTCACAATTTCTTAAAAAGTCTCTGTGCCTTTCCGCTTTTTGCATGTTGATACCTAAGATGGCAGCCAGTGCCTGGCCACAGCAGCTTCAGCTGGAACTCTGCTCAGGAATGTGCACAGCTGCAGGAACCGGGGGGCTGCACGGAGGGGATTTTGCAGTTGCTCAGTTGTGTGATCCAATGAACACACAAAATATTCCAGTTAGAAACTAATACTGCTTTAAGGAAAACTTATAGGGGGAAGGAAAACAGGTGAGACCAGGTTAGCTAATCCAATGAAAGCCGGGGGAACTTTCTTCCTCATCTTCATGTAGTTTAATTCTAAACATTCCATGGTGTGACTTTTTCCCTTCCTCTATTGTGACACAAAGATGTATTTTCAAGTTATATGCACTGTGAGGTGCCAAAAGATCACTAAGGGAGTTTGTGGAATGTGTTTTCTCCAGAGCTTTCTGGGCTCAGAATGGAGCAATTTTGCTTGAGAAGAATTGGAGATCCTAAATGAACTCTTGAGGGCTCCTTTTGGAACTTTTATAAAGTGATAAGTGGGTTTCAGTAGAGAGTCAAACCACAACAGGGGCTTGGAACAAGCTGTAGAGGAGAGAGATGGAACGGAATCGGCCTCTCTCTTGCTGCTCCTCTTTCCCCTTGTGTCTTGGCTCCATCTCTTCTTTGTTTCACTCTCTCTTTCTCCCTTTGGCTCCCTTTTCTCCTCTCACGAGTTAGAGTGTAGCCTGTTCCTCCTGACTCTTTTCCCAAAGTATTTGTGCTGCATTTCTCTATTTATTGATTTTAGGAATCAACGAAAGATTCTGTGACAGAAAGGAGGATGCCAAAGTTGTGCTTAAAGAAGAGCAATGCTTTCCACTTCATCACAAATCGGGTCACTTTTGTGAACCCTATCACAGTAGCACTTATAAGTAGCTTCACAAAGGTAGATCAAGCCCCAGAGCCAAGATCTAGAGCTAAGGAGGAGTAAATGTTTACGGAATTGGTACTGTCTCATCTCCTCTGCCCTCCAGTCAGGAAGCCCACTGACTTGACAGTCTAGGAGTCCTTCAGAAGAGGGAAGTTAGGGCCTGGGCTGGGTGATATGTTTTAAATTTCCTTTTCATACAAGGTGGGGATACAAGGTCATGCAAGATGGGGAACTGGTTGGGACTGGGCAGCATTGATGCCCTTGGAGCTTTGGAATGTGCTACAGTGAGGTGAGGGTCCTGAGGCAATCTTCATGAGCAAGTCATTAGTCTTAATAAATACGCTATTTTACTTGGTTCCTATCTTATTTTCCGGGAGTAAGTAGCTTAGTTGTTTTTACTTGTTCTCGGTGTTGTTTATCACAGAGACAAGAAAGTATTTTGCATTCATTCTTCAGCCTGCATCTCCATGTCATATGTGCATCCCATTATCATGTAACACTGTTATTTACTTACATTATATGTCTTTTCCATTAGGCTGAAAAATTAATAGCACGTTATATTTGTGTCACGACAAATGTTGCCTGGTGGCAATTTTAAGGAAGATTTTAAAGTGAAATGGAGACTATAATGACACAAAAATCCCTCAAAAGTCTCTGCTCAGTTTACCCCATGATGAAGCCCTGTGATCTGAGAGTTACCCAGATGACCAGAAACCCTCAGCACTGGGGTCCTGGTGGGTGGGGCTGGCAGGATCTAATAAGAAAAGTTTTGTGATGGAGGTGAATGGACCACACTGGTCATTTTTGCAAGGATCCATTTTGTCTGAGGTTGCTGCTTCCCTTTGTTGCAGGCCAGCTGTGGAAGACTCAGCTGACTTCTGGTCTCAGAGCTCAGCAGGTGTGTTCACACCAGGTTTCCTGAAATGTGCATGTCATTACACAAACTCTTTCAGATTTTGTAAACTCTGCTAAACTATGTCATTTACTCAGGAATAAATACAGAAAGACCATTCAGTTAACTAATGACATTTATCAAGTGCTTATTTTGCGAGTCACGATATCAAGCCCTTGAAGATCCCCTACAACTACAAAGACAGTCCGTGGCTCCTGAAAGCCAGATGTGTGCCAGATTTAGGATTCGAAGGCTGAGAAACTATATACTATAGGCAAAATAGGCTAATAACTCAGTTTGTGTATTTAGATTTATTTCCAAAAGCAAATATGATTTATTTTTTCTTGACAAGCTAGCGTGCATCCTGAGAAGCATGAGTAGGATGGTGAGAGGTCCAGAATCACGTAACATGAAGAGCAGCTGGAGAAGGAGGCATCTTCAGACTGGGGAGAGAAGACACAATGGGGACAAGAGGGCTGTCTTTAAGCCTTTGAGAAGCTGTCAGGTGGAAGAAAGACTAGAGTGATTCTGTGAAGCTCCACAGGGCGCAAACATGATGGAAGTTTCAAGGAAGCAGATTTGGGTTGAAATAAATTTCTAACAATTTGAGTTATTCATAAACAAGTGATGAGTCCTGAAACACCATAGGGCAGGTTCATGGAAGGAATTTCTGCACCAGTTAATCCATAGACATTTGGACTAGATACTTCTTAAAGTACCTTTCAACTCTAAGAATCCACGACTCTTGGATACAAAAATCCCACTTTACACAGAGTCGGTTTTGTTTATCACAGTCAGTCACAATAGCAAACTTATAGACGTCCCGATGTCCAAACTTAGACATGGCTTAAGGGACCCCGAGACCTAATCTCTGCCGATCCCTCTCCTTATCCAATTATACTCTCCTCTTCATTCTCCAACAGGTGGTTCTAGATGTCTCCTTTTGGCTCAGAGCCACCACACATGCTAGAATTCCTTCCTTCCTCGGATTCCTTGAATTCCTTGCTTCCACTTTTCCCTTAGTTGATTCCGTACATCCCAATGTAAATGTCTTCCTTTCCTGCGGAAGCTTCTCTTGACTCAGCAAGTTCGCTTTCCTGTTAAAAGCCGGCACGGCACGTGCACCTCACTTTTGTAATTCTCCTCACTCCATTTGAGAATTACTTATTCACTGTCTGTCTTTCCCACAGGACTCCAATCTTTATAAGGGTGGGAACATGCCTCTGGTTCATGGCTGTGCGTTTGGTATCTTAGCACAGTTCTAAGCACAAGGTTTCTGACTGGAAATATTTTCTAGATGAATGTTTCCTGGTGCATTTAAAAAATTCTCATGTGTATTGATACTGGATTTACGTTCTTTTTTTTTGGTGAGAAAGATTGGCCCTAAGCTAACATCCATTCCCAATATTCCTCTTTTTGCTTGAGGAAGATTGTCACTGAGGTAACATCTGTGCCAGTCTTCCCCCACTTTGTATGTGGGATGCCGCCCCATCATGGCTTGATGAGCGGCGTGTAGGTCCATGCCTGGGATCCAAACCTACAAACTCTGGGCTGCCAAACCGGAGTGCACAAACACGATCACTATGCCACTGGGCCAGCCCCCAGGATTTACTTTTAAGTTTTTGAGAACTTGCACATTGTGTATGGTACCAGAGTGTATCTATGAGGGGAGGATGAGCTGTGAAAATTCAGAAACTGGAAAGCTTTTGAATATTTTTGAGAGTTTTCTATCTTTACAATGTTTCAGGATTTCTTTCACAGCGGTGCCTTCAGAGTTCTTGGAGCAGCTCTCCTCACGTGTCACACAACTCTCTAACTAACAAGAACAAAAAAGCACAGTCAGAACTGCCTGATTTGGAGGCAGAGGGAGCCTAGAAGGGAAAAGAAGTGCTAATAGTGAGAAAAAGTGGTAAAGAGAAAAGGCAAGGAATGGCTTTGCACACAATTTTACTTGGTTTGCTTTTCAGCTGAAGTAAGAATTTAAGATGAATGCCCCTTCTCCCCTCACATCCCACTCCAGGCACTAACGGCCTGAGAACTAAACACATAGGGAACTGTTGGGCTGTGACTCAGGAGGGACATTCCTAGCCCTGTATTGCCATTCAGGGATGTTTGCCCTTTTTGTTTTCTGAAAGGCTCTTCTTTACTGTCTCTGCTACTTCTGCCTTAGAAGAGTCAGTTTTCTGGCTCACAGACATTTTTCAGTCTGTTGACAGGTTTTCACACCAGTTGGCACAAAAGATCACTGGCTAGTTTTCAGGGTAGAGCCTGGATCCGTATTTATCATCTACAGTTCATTAGAAGTGGTTTCCCTGAACTCTTTTGGTGGTTTTGAGACCGGATTGATGTGAGGAGATATTTGTTTCTTCGAACTTGTGCGACTACACAAGACCATTTTTCTCCTCCTGATCGTTAATCTTCTATTTGCCTTTGCTAAAAAAAAGGTAACCCTGATCTTATGCTACTCACTGTCCTGATGAAAGTCTAGGCCCTTTGCAAGGTGAGGAAACAGATGAAACACGTGACCCAGATTCATGAACAATATTCTTAGAGTTAACTGCCTGCGGAAGCCCGTAGAAGTCATCTTACTCAGGGAAGAGACGGTAATCATAGTTATGACCCCTTTTGTAGCAATTGCCATTGTCCCAGGAATATCAGCCCGGAACCATGGCTTTAGTAGCGAAGATGAAAAGAAGGGTACAGTATCTGAGCCGCTGTGGTGGTTGCAGCCCAGAAGATATGCTGGACCCATTTTCTGTAGGGAGCGTGTTTGGGTTGTTCTTTCCAGGACTGAAGATGTGTCTCTGATTAGCCATCCTTACTCTCAGATGGGTAGATTCAAGTCAGCAAATATTTCCTGAGAAATTTAGAGGAACACTAAGATGAGTAAGGATCTTACACCAAGGATCTTTCTGGGACTAAAGGTACAGACAGCCTGGGCCTGTGGGCTTCATTGCATTGTTTGGGGACACCTGGACTGGGTTTGTGACCTTAGTCCCATTAGCAAGGTGGTCAAGTCAATGGAGCCAACAGATGTGTGTGTATAAGTCACATTGTGGAACAGTAAATTCCTGTGGTTGTCTTTTATTTTAAAGCTGCACTGGAGCATCCAAAGGGGACCTTCCAGATGAAGCTGGGCTGGAAAGGTGTCGGTATGTCAGGAAGTGACAGCAATTGCAGTGTTGCACAGCGGCTCAGATGCGCTGAGCTGTTTAGGAGCTTTGTAAACAACCCTTTGGATCCTGTAGTTGGAGGAGCACTGAAATAAAGTCAGGGAAGAGGAATAAATGAAAATTGGCCAGTGAGAAGATTGCTAAAATAATTGTCCTTGAAAGAATAAGGAATACACCAGGCTTTTGGAGGAGCACCTCTCCTCACTGACTCAGAGTCTTTGCTGGCGTGCCCTTCCCTGGTGTGACCTGGGACAGCAGGGGATGCTGCATGTGGACACACTAATCCCCAGGGTGGCCCTTTTCAAATTGCTGGTATGCGTGTGTGCACTCCTGCAGAAGTGCAGCGAGGCCTGGCCTGGGCCGCACCTCAGCACGGAATCCTCGTCTCCAGGACTGTCAGGCTGTCACATCTGATGAGTCCTAGAGCTGAAAAGAAAAAAAGAAACAAAACACTCACATCGACCCCGTATGCAACAGCAAGGGCTGAGAAAGAAAATAGGCCACAAAACTGGACTTCTTTCTCTTTCTGTCTCTTCTCTTTCTGTTTCTCTCTCTCAGCAAAAAACCCAAAAATCACTTGAACTCAAAGTTGCAAAAAGACTGCATCCTCTGCAGTGCCTGCCTCGCTGAAACCTTGGATGTCCGTGGCTCTGCTGCATTGCTCAGTCTGGCAAAGGCAGAGGGAGGTGATTCAGGACAAACTGAAGCAGTGCAGGGAAATCTGGCACTAAATTTAGCAAGAAAGCCTGCAGTCTTGTGGCTGGCTGACTCCGTTGCCGGGTAGGATCCGTCCACACGAGTCCTTGGCCCTCAAGGACAACTGGTGGAGCGCTGGCAGAGAGCCATATGGTTTTGGAAAGGCTTTTCATCTCTTATTCTCATTTTCTAAAGCTCATGAACTTTTTCGTTTTTTTAAAGGCTGGAAAGATTCCTTTGCTATTGGCCTTCTGTTACCTAATTAAAATAAGAACAGTGTGTGAGAAAAGTGTAACATATAAGAAGAAAGTCTCTCTCCTCTTGGGCAAGTTGGACTTCCACACTCTGTAAGATGTTCCCTTGGAGGGAGCTCACACCCCCAGGATTACCCCTCCCAAGCACTTCAGAGGGAGTAACATTTGGTATGTCAAAGGAGGGACGTGCAATAAGGGGGAGAATTTTCCACAAAAGTACAGCTTTCTGCCAAGGAGCACACATGAGGCCTGAACATTTGGGCATAAACAACTCACATGTTTGAAAGAGTGAGAACAAGGCAGAGAAAGCTGTTGAGAAGGCTGAAGAAGCCAATATATTTTTCAGAGTGTGGCAAAAGTCTTCTCTGGTGATCCTACTTGAAGCAAAAATATGAAAGCAGGTCTTTATTATGTTAAGCCAAATGTGCCTTCACCTTTCAAGAAAGAAAGTTAAAAAAAACAAATGTGGGCAAGAAACTGGAATCGTCATCTTTCATATGATCCTGAGTGTATGATCTAAATCTTTTTGATTTTATTTTCTTCATGTTTAAGTGTAAATAACTTTATGAACTATCTATCTACCTCAATGGGCTCTCTGACGATTAAGTGGGCCAGGTCACACCTCCATCCTCCCTCTACCATAAAGGGTGTTGAATGTGTCCTCTCCAGGGGGCTCTGTGAGAGGGTTCTCCTGGGAGGGAAGGTTGGGCCATCCTGCTGCTGACTGAGGCTGTTCCGACTCAGCGGGCTAACCTGGGCCAGGCAGCCAAGGGCCAAGAACGGAGCGGGAATGAGCCTGCTGCCTCTTCAGCCTTCCCCTAATAGTTTCACACTATGAACAGTAGAGACATTATTAGGGTTGTCTCTTTGGAACTTCTTAACCCCATCCCCATATTTATCTCTGCTTCATCTTCCCCCTGTGTTGAATTCCCTCAGTGTTATTCTTCTCCAAGCTCATACTTTGGCTCTTGTTGCTTCTCCTTCAGTCCTGCACTCCATGGTGATGCCGTCCCTGCCATGGCCTAAGCTCCTGCTAAAGACTCTCAGTTCTCCACCTTTAGGTTAGATTTCCTGCTGGAGCTCCAAGGCCTTATATACAACATGTCAAGCTGGAGGCCATGTAGGTACCTCAAAGTCAATATTTCCAAAATCAAACGTGTTCATTAATTTGCTTCTCATAGCCTCTATGTGCCAGACCTTGGGGTAGAAATAAAGAGCTAAGCCAACTATTAACATATGCAATGATAAAGCAGCTTTAGCATCATTTTGGGGGCATGTGCTTTGGAGAGGAAGGGCTGAGTTTTGTCACTTATAAGCTGTATGAACTTGGACAAGTTGCAGAACTTCTCAAAACTTCAATTTGTTCACCGTAAAAAGGGGATAATAGCATTGCAGTCTTGAAGTGCCATTGCAAAAATTAAATGTGATAATGTTTGAAAGGTATATAAACAAAGAATGGTATGAATTTGAGATGAGCAAATATCGGTGGTTATGAAACAAACGTGTAAAATAAGTATGGGGACTCCTAACTATTCCTTAGTGAATCTGGGACGACTTCATAGTGACAGAGGTGTTGAGGTCATCCCCCAAAGATAAGAAGCAGTCAGCCAGGTGGGAGGGGGGGAGGGTGTTTCATCCCCCCACTGGTGAAGGCATGAGGAATGAAATAGCATGCCACGCTCGGTGAACATTAAGCAGTGTAGTCCTGAGACCGAGGAGTTCGTGAGGATTAATGAGGAGAGATGAAGGTAGAACATATGCAGGCATCGTATCATGAGGTATCTTGTGTGTTAAGCTAAAGAGTCTCCACTCTATCTTGGAAGCTATGGGGAGTCACTGAAGGAATTTCAGCAGGAAAATGACATGATCAGCTTTGTACTTTAGAAAGAACACATTGGCAACTGTGTGAAGTAGAAATTGGACTCGCGCAGGCTTGAGGCACTGAGGCCAGTCAGGAGGCAGTTGTAGTAATCCAGGCAAGAAGCAATGAGGGCCTGGATTAAGGTAATGGCTTTGGGGATAGAGAGAATGGCATGGATATGAGTGGATATTAAGGAGGGAGAATCTGTAAGACTTGGTAACTCGATGTGAGGGTTAAATGAGAAAAAAGAATCTGGGATGCCTGCCAAATTTCTGCTGTGGGCAAGTGGGTGGTTGGTCGCATCATTCAATGAGATATAGAAGAAGGAAAACATTTTGATAATGAGTGCAGTTTGGGACCTAATGAATTTTCTGTTAGATTAATTTAAGTCTGGGCTTTTCTTCCAGATGTAAGGAACCAAAATACAGGAGAAGATAAGTGGTTCAGTGTGTTCACATGAAGAATCAGGTGTCAAGTGAGAAGGGCCAAAGGCAAAGACTTGGAGAATAATGGACGTTTAAGGAAGGAAGATGGCAAATTAATGACGTAGTCTATACGGACAAGTCATGGAGCTCAGAAGAGAATCCAGAAAGGCTGGCGTCACAGAAGGTGAACAAGGGAGTGATTCACATTGTCACAGACACAAACATATCAAGTTATAGAAAAGGAAACTGGCCATTGGGTTGGGAAACATGGGGGCCATTAGTGACCTTGGTGAGAGCGATTTTACTAGAGTTGTGGAGAGAATGCCAGAATGGAGTGAGTTGGAGAGAACATGGGAAGCGAGGAAGGGTAGATCTCCGGTGTATTCTACTGTGTTAAGAAGCTTTTTTTTGTGAAAAAGGGAGAGAAAGAGAATGGAATTTAGAAAGAAATTTGATTTCAAACAAAGCAGTTTTTAATTTTATTTTTAAAGCCAATGTGGGAGAATACTGTGTGAGTGTGCATGTTAGTGTGTGTGTGTTGCGAAAGAAAGCCAGTAGAAGTGGAAAGATGGAGGACAAAGTAGAAATGAGTGATGGAGCACTGCCCTTTGAGGAGGTGGGAGGGGATGGGTTTCAGAGCGTGAGTGATGGCAGGGGCCCTGGAAAGAAGGATTACTTTTTCCACTGAGACCAAAGAGAATGAGGAAAGACCAGTTCATGCATAAATTCCTTTTAATGGAGGAGGAAAGAGTTCTTGCTTGATACACTGTATTTGTTTCCTTTAGGCAGGGGCAACTTCATCCATTGAAAGTGTGGAGGACATAGGTTTGAGGACAGACATGGTGCTTAAATCTGGAGAGGAATGGAAGAGGAAACAGCTAACATTTATTGAGTGCTTACTGTGTTCTAACCAGAATTTTAATTGCTTTAAATTTAACTCTTTTAATCTTCACAATAACTCTACAAGGCAGGCACAATAATCACCCCTGTTTTACAGATGAGGAAACTGAAGTACAGAGGGATTAAAATAGTTTGACAAATACCTTGACGGAGGACAGCTTGACTCAACATTTTGACTCCACGGACCATCCTTTTACGTATTAGGGGCACTGATATTTCATTTATTCGTTCAGCAATATTAATGAAATGCTTTGTATGTGCCAAGCACTTGTTTGAGTCATGTGGGATGCATTGATAAACAAAATAGTCAAGATGCTTATGTTTGTATTTTAATGATGGGAGACTGACAAGAAAGAAAATAGATAAATAACCTGTATAGTTTGTCATAGGCAATAAGTAGTATACAAACAAGGGAAAACAGAGCAGGTTGAGGGGCAGGAGGTGGGTTAAAAATATAAGTAAGGAGGAGGACTCATTTGAGACAGTAACATTGGAGCATTTAGAGCAGGGGGTGAGTCAGACATGCAGATATCTGAGAGAAGAGCATTCCAGTGCGCAAGGCATGACTGTGCTTGGCATATTCAAAGAACAAGGAGAGTGGTATGGCAGGTCCTCCGTAAGCAAGGTGGGGATGGGGAGGAGTAGGAGGTGAGGACAAAGAAGATGCTCTGGGGAAATTCAGGCTATGTAGGAACTTTGGTTTTTACTCTGAGTGAAATGGGGAGTATTGTAGGGTTTTGAGTAGAGAAGGGATGTGAGCATTCTTATAAAGTCTGAATAGACCATATAGAGGGCAAATGAAGAGGCAGGGAGAGTAGATAGGCAACAACGGCAGTGATCAAGTTGAGAGGAGAGAGTAGCCGGGACCAAAATGGTGACATTAGAAGTAGTGAGAAGTGGTCAGATTCTGAATAAATTTAAGAGGTAGAACAAACAGAATTTCCTGATGGACTGCAGATGGGGTGTAGAAAAAGGGAGACAATATAAGGATGGCTCTCAAGGGTTTTTTTGGCTTAAGTAACTATAAATGGAGCTGCCATCACTGAAATGGGGAAGGGAGGGTGCAGGTTTGGGGGAAGACCAGGTGTTCACACCATTGTTTCAAATTGTGTAATTTTTCTCCATCCACATTCAGCAACCATTATATAGATATGAGAGTGAAATGAGAGAGATTGACAGATCAAAAATTGAGGATTAATGAAGTAAGTGCAAAGGGAGGACTAGGGGTAAGAGATTCTGGAGTGAAATAAGACACACAAAATTTGGGAGTAATACAATGATTGAAGAAACGGACCATGGAGTCTAATTTTCAAAGGAAAGCAAATTAAAACTCAAAGAAGGAAATGGTGTCTTCAGATATTCCTTCAAGATACACAGGAGTCTGAGATGGGCATCTTCATAGAGTATCTGTGTCCTCACATGGGTTGTGGAGAGAATAGTTCAGAGTGATGAAAAAAAAAGATTGGAAAAATTGCAAAATGTCTGGATCATAGAATGTAGGTTTTGAAGTGATTGAAGGTTCAAAATTTTGAGAGTAAAGGAGTGAGTCAGTTGGAATGACAGTTTGTGTGAGTAAAGCAAGGCCTTGAGATTTAAGAATGGGAAGCTAGGGCATAGCCATTGGAGGGCCTGCGGAAGTCAATGGAGGCAGACAGGTGAAACTACCATCAGATTAGGATGTTGAATGGATTGACCACTTATTTTTTAGCTTTACTGAGAAATAATTGAAATAGAATAAACTGAAAACAGTAATGTGTGAAATTTGAAATTTGATAGTTTTTTTTTTTTACACCAAGTAAGACTGGCTCTGAGCTAACATCTGTGCCCGTCTTCCTCTACTTTATATGTGAGATGCCTGCCACAGCACGGCTTGATAAGTGGTACATAGTTCCACGCTCAGGATCCGACCAAGTGAACCCCGGGCTGCCAAAACAGAGCACACAAAATTAACTGCTGCGCCACGAGGTTGGCCCCAGAAATTTGATAATTTTTGACATAGCATATAACTGTGAAACCATCACCACAATCAAGATAGTGAACATATTCATCACCCTCCAAAGTTTCCTCACGCTTCTTTTTAATCCCTCACTCTTTCTCACTCCACTCTGTCCATCCCATTTCCAAGCAGCCCTTGACCTACTTTCTGTCACTACAGATTAATCTGCATTTTGTAGAATTTTACATTAATGAAATCATACAGTGTGTATTCTTTTCTTTGTTGCTGTTGAGTTTCTTTCATTCGGCATAATTATTTTGAAAGTAATCCATGTTGCAAGTATCACTAGTTAATTCCTTTTTATTGCTGAGTAGTATTCCATTGTATGGTCATACCACAATATTTTATCAATGAATATCAGATAAATAAGAGATGGATATTTGTTGATGGACATGAGGATTGTTTCCAATTTTTGGTTATTACAAATAGAGCTGTTGTAAATATCTATATACATGTCTTTTTGTGGACAGGTGCTCTCGTTTCCCTTGGATAAGTACCTAGGTGTCAAGTGGCTGTGTCATATAGTAGACTATGCTTCAGATATAAAGAACTGCCAAATGGACTTTCGCATTTTCATATAAATTTTATAATCAGCTTGACAATTTCTACAAAATCTTGTGGAAATTTTGATTGGAAAAGCCTTGAATCTATGGATCAATTTGCAGGAGATTTGATCTTAAGAATTGGATCTTAAAAATCTTGAAAATGATGTTTCTTTATTTAGGTCTTTAATTTCTCTCATCAATGTTGTGAGGTTTTTAGTGACCAGATCTTTCAGATCTTTTGTCAAGTTTATTCCTAAGCTTTTCATATTTTTCTATGTAAATATTTTTATCTAAATATAAAATTATAAACATATTTCAAAACTATATTTAATGATCTTGCTTTTTTATTAATAGACCTTATTTTTAGAACAGTTTTAGATATTACAGAAAAATTGCACAAATACTTCAGAGAGTTCACATATACTCACCCTCCTTATGCTGTTTATCCTATTAATAACATTTTACAATAGTATGATAGACTTGTTACAATTAAAGAACCAACATTTGTATAATAACACAATAATGATGCATATTATTATTAACTGAAGCCTATAGTTTATTTAGGTTTCTTTAGATTTCATCTAATGTCCTTTTTCTGTTTCAGGATCCCATCCAGAATACTATAACACATTTAGTTATGTTTCCTTGTGTTCTGCTTGGCTGTAACATTCCACAGACTTTCCTCATTTTGGAGGACCTTGACAGTTTTGAGAAGTAATGGTCAGGTACATTATAGGATGCCCCTCTACTGGCATTTGTTTGGTATTTTCTCATGTTTAGGCTAGGCTCTGTGTTTTTGGGAGGAAGATCACAGGGATAAAGAGCCATTTTCATCACATCATATCAAGAGTACATACTGTTCACATGATTTATGAGTGTTCATATTGACCTTGAGCACCTGGTTGAAGAATGACCATCAGATTTTTCCACTGTAAAGTTACTCTTTTACCCGCCCCCCTTCTCTACTGTACTCATTGGAAAGGAGTCACTATGCACAGCACACGCTTGAGGGGTGGGAATTTATACTCCCCCTCTTTTACGGTGAAGTAGATGCATAATTTATTTGGAATTCTTCTGCAAAGGAGATTTGTCTCTTCTCCTCCATTGTTTAATTAACTCATTCAATATTTATATCAGTATGAACTGAAGGATATTTATTTTATTCTTTGAGTTACGATTCGATACTAATTTATTTATTTTGTTGGTTGAATTATTCAGCTTTGGTCGTTGGGAACTCTTACTGTTGGCTCCTGTGCCCCTTTGACATAGCCCCATCAATGTGGGTTTTTTTATTTTTATTTATTTATTTTTTGAGCACTTCCTTACTTTCTGGCACTGTGAGATGCCTCAGGCTTGCCTTTGTATTTCATGCTCCAGCCCTGGAATCAGCCAATTCTCCAAGGAGCTCTGGTTCCTTTTAGTGAAAAATGGTATTAGAAATGAAGATTTGGGCACTAGGTATGCTTCTTGCTACTAGGATGTCATTTCTTTTAGACCTTCTCAGCTAACAGAGCAAAGGAACTTATGTGTGTATGCTAACCTATATATAAACACAGATGCATATATGTACGTATATACATATATGTATATGTACATATGCACACATATGCGTATATATGCATATATGTATACATACGTAGATACACACATATTTATAGATATTCCATATGTAACCATCTGTATCAGTATCAAGATAGACGTGAGCTCATTCTGATGTCTTCAAATCTAGTCCATTACCATAGCCTTCTCCCATGCTTATCTGTAAATTCTCACCACCACAGCAAAGAACTTGGCTCCCACTCTCTGCCAATCACTTATTTAATTGTTCAATTTCAGCATACATGCATAGCAGCATCATAACTGTTAACCCCTTGTCCCATGGGGGGCAATTTTACTAACTAGAGTGAAATTCATTTCCAGAATTACTTAGATCAGAACCTTTTCCCCCATCTCCTTCCCTGAGATTGTTTCATACGTTTGTGATATAGTTAGATTCTCTTGTCAGTCTGCAGTCTTTCCTTGAATCCCCCAACCTCCTAGATGACTTTGTAAATTTACATGCATTAAGGTTCACCCTTTGTGTTGTAAAGTTCTATGAGTTTTGACACATGCCTAATGCCATATAGCCACCATTATATTATCATCCAGGATAGTTTCACTGCCCTAAAAATGCTCTGTGTTCCACCTACTCCTCTCTCCCCACTCTCTGACAGTCACTGATCTCTTTACTCTTTCAATAATTTTGCCTTTTCCAGAATGTTATCTAATTGGAATCGTACAGTATGCAACTTTTAAGACTGGCTTCTTTCACTTACCAATATGCGGTTAAGGTTTCTCCATGTTATCTCATAGCATGATAGCTCTTTTCTTTTTATCAATGAATAATATTCTACTGTATGGATGTACTACATTTGTCTGTCCATTCATTTATTGAAGGACATCTTGATGGCTTCCAGTTTTGGTCAGTTATGAATAAAATGTCATACATATTCACGTGCAGGGTTTTTTTTTCTTTTCTTTTTTCTTTTTTTTGGTGTGTGTGTGAACGTGTTTTCAACTCAGTTGGGTAAATACCTGGGCATGTGATTGCTTTATTGTGTAGTAAGACCATGTTTGGCTTTGTAAGAAACTGTCAAGCTGTATTCCAAAGTGGCTGTACCATTTTGCATTCCTGCCAGCACTAAATGAGAGTTACTGTTGCTCTGCTTTCTTGTCAGCATTTGGTATTGTCAATTTTTTGTTTTTGAGCTATTCTAATAGCGTGTAGTGGTATCTCATTATTGTTTTAATTTGCAATTCCCTACCGACAAATGATGTTGAACATCTTTTCATATGCTTATTTGGCATTTGTATATCTTCCCTGGAGAGGTGGTGGTTCAAATCTTTTGCCCAGTCTTTAATTGGATTTTCATTTTCTTATTGTCAAGATTTAAGAGTTCACTGTATATTTTGGGTACAAGTCTTTTACCAGATACGTGTTTTACAAATATCTTGTCCCAGTTAGTGACTTGTCTTTTTACTCTTTTATCGCTGTCTTTTGCAGGGGAGTTTTTCATTTTAATAAAGTTCAACTTATCTATTTTTTCCATCATGGCTCCTGCTTTTGGTGTATCTAAGAAATCATTACTAGATTCAAGATTGCCTAGATTTTCTCCTATGTTATCTTCTAGCACTCTGACAGTTTTGGATTTTACGTTTAAGTCTATGATCGATTTTGAGTTAATTTTTGTTAAAGGCATAAGACTGTATATATAGATTTGTTTCTCGCATGTGGATGTCCAATCATCTCAGTACTGTTTGCAGAGAAGACAATCCTTTTACCATTGAATTGTGGTTGCCCCTTTGCAAACTGATCCACGTGTCTATTCTTTGCTGGTGCCACACTGTCTTATTTATTGTAGCTTCATGGATCAGTCTTATGTTGGGCAGCACCAATCTCCAACTTCCTTCTTCAGTATTTTGTTTGCTGTTATGAGCTTTTTCCCTTGCCATATGAAATCTAGAGTCCATTTGGTGATTTCCACAAAGTAGCTTGCTGGGATTTTGATTGGGTTTGCATTAAATTGAGCACTCAAGGTGGGAAGAACTGACATCTTAACAATATTGAGTCTTCCTATCCTTGTACATGGAGTACCTCTCTGTTTATTTAGAACTTTAATTTCTTTCATGAGACTTTTGTAGTTTTCTGTATATAGATCCTGTACATATTTTGGTAGATTTGTATTTAAGTGTTTCAGTTTTTTTGGTGCTAAGGTAAATGGTATTGTGTTTTTAATTTCAAATTCCAATTGTTCATTAGTGGTATATGGGAAAAAAATTTACTTTTGCATATTAACTTTGTATCCTATCACCTTGCTATAATCTAGGAATTATTTCTTTTTTGTCAAATCTTTGGGATTTTCTACATGGACAATCATGTCCTCTGTGAACAAAGAAAGATTTCTTTCTTTCTTCCCAATCTGCATAGCTTTTATTTCCTTTTGTTGTCTTATTGCACTAGTTAGAACTTCCAGTATACTGTTGAATAGGAGTAGAGAGAGGGAACATCTTTGTCTTGTTCTCAATCTTAAGGGCAAGCATCCACTTTTTCACAATTAAGTAGGATGTTAGCTGAGTCTTTTGTAGATGTTCTTTACTAAGACTGGGAAGTTCTCCTCTATCCCTGGTTTACTGAGAAATTTTATTATGAATGGGTGTTGGATTTTGTTAAAGGCTTTTTCTGCATCTATTGATATAATCATGTAATTTTTCTTCTTTAGTACATTGATGTGATGGATTACGTTAATTTATTTTTTTTGGTGAGGAAGATTGGGCCTGAGCTATCATTTATTGCCAACCTTTCCCTTTTTGCTTGAAGAAGATTGTCACTGAGCTAACATCTGTGCCAATCTTCCTCTATTTTGTTTGTGGGATGCTGCCACAGCATAGCTTGATGAGCAGTGTGTAGGTCTGTGCCCGGGATCCAAACCCACAAACTCCAGGCCGCTGAAGTGGAGCACGTGAACTTAACCACTATGTCACTGGACTGGCCACTAGTTGATATTTGAATGTTGAGCTAACATTCCATACCTGGAATAAATCCCACTTGGTCATGGTGTATAGTTTTTTCTCTGTCCCTGAACATTAATATTAGTCGCGTATCATTTCTTTTTTTTTTCTCCCCAAAGCCCCAGCACATAGTTGTATATCCTAGTTGTAAGTCCATCTATTACTTCTATGTGGGATGCCACCACAGGATGGCTTGATGAGCGATATGTAGGTCCGTGCCCAGGATCCAAACCAGCAAACCCCAGGCAGCTGAAGTGGAGCATACAAACTTAAGCAGTATGCCACTGGGCCGGCCCCAACATGCCGTTTCTCATGTAAAGTCCTGCCTGAACCCCTGGGAAGTTAATTGCTTTCTACTTTGGGAGTCACACAGAACTTTGCTTCTGCCTTTATTATAGTACTTATCATGATAAATTGTTTTTACATGTTTTAAGTTCTACACTCACAATACTGTGAACATCTGAGAACAGAGATTTTCTAAAAATTCGTAATCTCTCTTTGTACCAATAGCCCCCAAAGTGTTACTTTAACAATAGTTATCCTCATTATTCTATCTCTGACACTTAGTCCTCTGCTTGACACATGTAATTATTCATAAAAATTTGTTGAAAGCAAAAAAATTAATATAGTGCGTGTTCTAAAAACAGAGTATCTTCCAAATCCAGCCAGTAAAATGCTGAAATATTTTAATGATATAAACCTAGTGTTGAAAATGACACACAGGAAGAAATCTCATTTAATTTTAGTGGCATGTTAAATTAATAAACCAGTAGACTTTATCAGTAAGGCAGCTACAGATTTCTAATTGGATCCCCCCAGGCTAGGACAGACAGAGAAGGTAGTATTGGGACTTCATCACTCATCCGCGCCGCCGGAGACACGGACTAGATGTGTATACTGCTCTATAAACATGGAACGTGGCACAAGACGTTCGGGTTGTGTCAATGATCTTGTCTTGGCTCTGCGACCAGCCTCTACTATTCCATTTCCAACCTGTCCTCTCCTACCTCAGGGTGGAGCAGAAAGGCAGGAGAAGGTGTTTCGTAAAATCATAATTTGATTGGAGAGGCCTAAAATAAGCAGCACTGTCTCAAGTCTGTGGAATGAATCAGGGAAGGAGTAACGAACAAAGGAGTCTTTTTTTTTTTAAGTTCCTATGAAATCATAACAAGAAAGGAGGGCCAATTTAGGCCTTCTTCATTCTCTTTTATTGTGAGTCAGAAATTTTGGAGGCCTCTCACCATTCCTACTCTCAAAGGAAGATTCCAGTTGTAAAACGTTTGCCCCAACCGAGGATCATGGCCATGTTTCTAGAGCATTCCTTACTGTATGTGTGACCCTTTGAGGTCTTGCTGTATCATTGGGAATGCTTCCCAGCAGCCATGAGTGAATCCTGTAAAGCCCTGACAAAGGCAAGCACGGAACACACATGGGCTTTCATGGATGCTTATCAGTATCTTGATGAGAACTTCCGCTCCAGTGTAGTCAACAGACATGATATCAGCTTGCCAGCAGCAGTGAATTGCCTGGACCATGATTTTCTCATCTTAAGAAACCACTGCCCTTGCCCAGCCAAGCCAGGCTGCTCCTTCCTGAAGAATTGCTGTTACCTCTTCACCCTGGTTCCCTCCTGCCCTCTTTGAGTAAACCCATTTTCGAATCTTATTTATTGCTATTCTTACTTCGAAACTGCAGATATACACAATTGCTTTCAAAGATAACTAATGGTACAGAATTTCTTTTGAAACTATTTTCCCTTATGATTACTTCAATATTCCCGCGAGGTGAAGGTTAAGAAACTGAATTATAATGATGTGATTTTTACGGTCATGCGTTCGTTAGTGCTACTCTTGAAGGCAGGGCCCCAGCTCCCTGTCTCCTACACCGGGTTTGCTCCGAGATGACAGAGAATTGAAGACAGTGGGTGCCAGCCACTGCGCTACAGGACTTTACATATATTAACTCACAATTGTGAGGTGTTATTATGATGTCAGTTTTACATATGAGGGGATTGAGGCTTGGAGAGATAAGGCAATGTCCTCCAAGTGATACAGTCATCAACTGCAGAACTGGTTTATACTTAGACATGATTGATTCCCAACTGAGCTGTGTTATAACACCTCTGCAGCTTGGCCAGAGCTGTTCTTCTATGACCCGTGTCTCTGCCTTCGGCTGCTTAGCTATTGCCCTATGCAAAAGTGCCTTGCTTTGAGGACCAGCCCAAGGTTTACTGGCTGCACTCATCAGGCCTTGGGCCATGGCAAGAGGCAGTGTTATCAGGGAAGAATAACTTAATTTGGAATATCCAGCGGGGACATTTTTTTCTATGTGGTTTTTGGTGGGGTGCCTTTTCTACTCCATTCAAAGATGCCACACGTGCTGGGTGTGAGCCTGCCAGGATCACTCACTTACATTAGTACCTTGGGATCATTACCTTTGCTGTCTTAGCCAATCCACTTGTAAAATGGGCTTAGGATGGAGGAATTCCAAAGCTAGTTTATAATTTGCACCTACTTCATGGGGAAAATAAAGCTATTTACACTAAAAATGGTGCTATCTCTTTATTCCAGTCAAATAGAACTTGATGTCTAGGTTTGAGATCATGTACTTTTATAAAGAAGCTTCTGAGCTCATTGAAAATGTTATCAGTTACTGACTTACTACTGATAAAAAAAACTATACTGATAAAAAATGTAATATTTACTAAGCAGTTAAAATATCAAGCTACAAACTGAACTTTCCTAATACTGATATTTGATGTTTCTGGTGAAACTCAATTCAGTGCCTGAGAAGATACCTGGAAAGTCCATAAAACTTCAGAGATCTATAAACAAGTCAACTTAACTACTTCAACTATCTTAACATGCCACTTGTACTTCAGCTTTTCCACGTTGACTGAGAAATAAAACTCAACCCACATTTGGGGCTTTGAAGCCGTGTGGGTATGTGAGTTGGGGAATTCTGAGCTTCTAACGAGGATGTAGGATCACTGAGTCCCTGGATTACCCAGGAGAGGTTGCCCTTGTAAGCTTGTACTTTTCAGTCAAGGTAATATGAATGGAGAAGTTCTTATGGATAGAGAGTGGCTGAGCAAGTGCTATTTAAATGCTAAGTGTAAGGATGGGTGTGACAGGTTTGATGTCAAGAAAAGTCAGGGAACTGGGTAGTTAACTTGGCTACACTGTGTGTTTGCATTAGGCTGATAAACTTAATGCCCACTGCAGGCATGGAAAATGCTACCAATGTAGGAGTTATGGCTGCTGTGAAAACTATAACTTTGGATTGATTGACTCTGCTGTGTTGAAGGTTTTGCTTGTTGCGTCAGCATGTGCAATGTAGGGATGCAGAGTAGAATTCATACCTCATTTTCAGACGAAGATCAATTCAACTTTAAACATTTTTCTTTTCCTAGCAGGTTCTCTGGAGCTACAGAAAGCTGTCAGAGACTGCAACTCTGGTTCAACTGCTCCAGTTCCATTAGCTTGACTTAGAAAATACATCAGTCTTGTGTCCAACTCACAAAATTTAGACCCAAAAGGAAAAATAAATTCCTTGTGAGGTCATCTCTCTCGTCTGAACACTATCTGGTAGACTCCTTGAGCCACTAAAATGGCAAAGATCTTGGATGCCTGCCTAGCTGTTAGAGAGAATGGAAGAGACAAGGAGAGGAGCCAGGAACGGTGGTGCGTGAGAACACTGAGCCTGAGCAGAAAAACAGGAGCGAGGGAGCAGCCCAGCGTAGCGATTAGAGCTACTCATTTGGGAGCAGAGAAAAGTAAATCCCGTGTGTGTGTGTGTGTGTGTGTGTGTGAGGGGACGGGGGCTGATGAAGGCCTTTCCCAGTAAAACAGGATGCTTACTCATTTCTTTATAGGTATTCAGTCAAAAAGAGTGTCAGAACGTCCAAGAACTTGGCTGCTTCCTTTTTGTTTTGAAAAGTCAAACAAAAAGTTAAAGAAGTAGAAAAAAGTAAGGCCAGAGCTGTGATGTTTGTGAGCTGTATTTGTAAGGAGATCTGGGTGTGAGCATGTGTCTGCAAATCCTAGCTTGTTCCTCATGCCCAGCTCTTCCTCAGTCTGCATTCACAGCCAGTAGTCTGGTTACTGACCTTTATAGAAATAAGTCTGCTGAGATGGGGAAATTTCACCGTTTATTAGTGAGCTCTAGGCTGGGGGACCCTTCTTGCTGCAGGTTTGTTTTTTCAAATAGAGTAGTGAGTTATCTGAATGAAGTTAAGAGGTCCAGTAACTTTTGAGTGCTAATCCTGTGAGCTTGGGATTTATTTTCCAATAGGATTCTTTTCAGGCGTTTGAGAATATTGAGAACATATCACCATGTTTATTTTATTTTTTCATTTTTCTGGTAAGCAATTTGATACATTTGCATTTCTCTCTGGATAAAATCATGTGAAATTATTTTATATTGCTTGACAGACTGCATTGTTAACCCTTATAGTATACGGTATATGCCGAGGAATGTATTACAACCAGCACACGTTTATTGGACATGCTGTAGTCTCTTAAAATATGGGAAAAAGCTGCTGTAAGCATCAAAATATTTCTTTTTCCCAAGAGCAGTAGATATTGGGTTACTGCCTGTTAGTTTGATAGATACAGTTTAAACACTTACTTTAAGTAAAAATACATATAAAACAGAGCACATTTTGGATCACCTTTGATCTGTAAGTGGTACCAAAAGGAATAAATTTTACTGGGAATTCACCTATTCTCTATCAAGTTGGCTGGCTATTCACATATTTTCATAAAAGATAAATATTTTGTTCATCCTTTGAGATAAAAGTAAAGTTCCATAAAGATGTTTCAATGTAGGTTTCCTTTTAAAAAGTCTTTTTCTAGCTTGCTAGAATCTTCCATACCTGCAGAAATTTCTGTCTAGAGAAATTGCCCTCTCTAGAATTTCAGCTGAATACCTAATCAAAGCTGATGTCCACAAGAGAGCATTAATGTACCCATGAATCAAGGTTCTGTGTACACTTCCATTACCAGGATAAAAATCTTTGTTGGTTTAAGTTAGATCTTGTATATTACAGGAGTCACCATATGGAAGGGTTGACTGAATCAGTATTTCTAATTTTTGTTTGCTGAGAACTCCCCTAAAAATTCCTATCTTTGAAGATGGAAGAAACAATAATTCCCAGGTCTGGATTATGTTCTGTATATGTTCCTAAGAGCCTAATTCTCTGCCCACGTTTGGTGGGGAGAATTAGGCTGATAATGGCTTATTCAAAAAATTGCATGTCATGTAGATATTTAAAAATTACATAAATGTAAAAATCATATATATAGCTAAAGTTATATGTATAATGCTAAAAGCATTTATATATTCATATTCATACACACGTGAATCTGAAAGAGGTGGTCTTTTTTAGATCACCTTTAAGAAAAATACCTTGATTGGTCATTTTGGGAGAAGTCAGGTTGCAGGACAGTCTACAAGAAAGCGAGGACCTGAGAGCCTTGTAGAACGCTGAAGCAAGAGTGGAAAGAACTCAGCACATTTCTAGGAATAAGTAGGGCTACCATGCAAATATTTAAGTACTTTGCATTGCCCCGATGTAAAGCGTTTTGTGCGTCTGAACCTTCAACAACTTTGGCTGTTCACAAGATGGAAATCAAGTAAAAGGGGCCCAGTTCTATCTCATGGAGACTTAGAACCCAAGGTGCAAAGAAAACACATTTCTTACCGAATGTGCGATAAACATTGCTTTATGGCTCATGGAAGCGTCTGCTCACTTTAACATATAAGGACAGGTTTCTACATGCAGGAGAAAGAGGACTACCTTCCATAAAAATGAATTGTACTGTGAGAGTTCTTAAGGTCATGACTGTAGCCACATTCGCCTTTCTCTAGGATGTATATAATGTAGTTATGAATCTGTGTTAAATTAGATTTGAAAATTTTCTGCAACTATAACAAGTTTTAAAATATAGGATGCTAGAATTGTTTGTTTGTTTTTTTTTTTTTTGAGGAAGACTAGCCCTGAGCTAACTACTGCCAGTCCTCCTCTTTTTTGCTGAGGAAGCCTGGCCCTGAGGTAACATCCGTGCCCATCTTCTTCGCCTTTATACGCGGGACGCCTACCACAGCGTGGCATGTGAAGCGGTGCTACGTCCGCACCCGGGATCCGAACCAGCAAACCACAGGCTGCAAAGAAGCGGAACATGTGAACCTGACCGCTGCGCCACCAGCCCGGCCATAGAACTTTTTATTTCAAACCGATTTTAAATAATCAGTTCAGGCTTTTTCTTATTAGGATATTTTGCTCTATTGTTTTTTCTATCCTTTCTGTGTAGATAGATGTAATTGTTTTCCTTAAATATGATAGAAATAACGTATTAAACGACTATAAAATTGGCATAAAATGAATCCTTGTCTGGGGAAAATATGTCATATGCGCATACAAATAGAAAACATTTTTTTAGTTTGTAACACACATTGGGTCTATGAAGAATTCTCTGTAAACGTAAGTATAACAGTTATAGCTTCTTTTCAATAAACTATATTGGATTTACTGATTTCTGCAGTGCGATGGAAGCCAGCTTTGTAGATATCAAATCATTGTTCTATATAGAAGGCTTCTTGATGAATTAGATTGTAGATAAATGCCAGATTGAGGAAGTTCCTAATCTGTGTTACTTGGTAATGTTTTAAAAAATAGTTCAAAATCAAGTACATAACTTTACTGAATTAAGTTGATTACTTCAACGATTGTTCAAGTAAATATAAACGAAAGAACATGCTTGAATTATTAAATAGTTGAAATACAAAGGGCTCTTGGTGAATACTTCAGACCTTTTCTCCAAATTTGCAACTGTATTTTGAGTGGCATCCAGTAGGCACTGAAAAGCTTCTGTCGACCAGGTTACCTGTCTTTTGCACTGGCTGCAGGCCTCTGTGGCGGTTCTCCAAGTGGCTGCACATTCGAAGCCCTGGGAGAGCTCTCCTGACCAGAGTCTGCCTTCGCAGATCTGAGGGAGGCCTTGCTCACTGCATTTTCCTTAAAGCTCCCGAGAGATTCGAATACACATCCATGGGTTGACAGCCACAATTCTACTGCCTTTGTTGCCTTTTTTTGGGGGGGGGCGTGGTCTGTTTCTCCAATTCAGTAGTCAGCCTTTTGGAGACAGGGACATTGTCATGAACTGTGCTCTGTGTCTCTAGCACAGAGTCTGGTGCGTAGTGAGCAGTCAGTAAGTGTTTGTCGGATGAATGAGTTAATGTGCTAAGTTTTCCAAGATGATTACATTGACTGTCAAAGCTACGCAACTTCTAGTAAAAGAGCTCAGAAATTAAACCGAACTACTGAAAAGTAGAACCAGCCTTAATTCAACCAAACATGAAGACAAAAGAAATCTTGTCAAAGGCCCCAACCAGAGTGGTCTCAGTAGGGAGTGAAGGAAGAGGCTCTAAACTCAGCACTCAAGGGCATGAAGTGCAGAAGATTCTGGAAGAGCTATCATAATCCAGAGAGCCAGGGATCAGGGAGGACACAAGAAAGGACCAGGGAGGCATGTGTGTTGCAATGGTGTAGCTCAAAGGATGAAGTGATGACCTGAGGACCCATATCCAGGCTTAAGGCAACTGAGGGTCCCCCCAGATCCAATGACTGCCTAAGAACACCCCAGACAAGAAGCTTAAAGATTTTTTTTAGCTTCTAACCCAAACAAGTTCAGATAAGAACATTATCAAGACATGGATAGTCACCCAACTGAACCAGGCAAGCCAAAATTTATGTGGGATTACAAACTTAGTAATAGGTGGTTTTGGGGATTTTTTTTTTTTTTTTGCTTTTATAGATTTGAGCTATATTGAGGCGTAGATGGGATGAAGTTAGTTACCTAAGCTAAAAGAGTTATGTGACCTAGTTGGCATTTGGAAGATGACTGGATGATGGAAATGCAAAGCAAGTGCCACCGCTGCGGGCCCGTGTTATCTCCCTGGCATGCAGGAACAGGAGGGACTCGCACAGGCCCCTCTCCTCACCTCTCCAATCACAAACTCACGTTTTCAAAAGGAATTTTCTGACGCACAAAGACGTGAGCACTCGTTTATCAGCCTAGAAACCTGTTTCTTTAATAGCAACTATATTAATGTTGGTTCAATTATGGTTTTTTCCCCTCTACCTATTAAAGTGCATTTGCCACAAAAGTTCTTATAATTGGCAGTAGGCTAGTCCTTAGAAAATCCTCAACTTTTCACAAATACTTTAGCACTATGTAAGCAAAAGATAAGGAGGGAGAGTAATTTTTTGTCAGAAAATTAAAATAAATTTGCTCGCCTGCTTTGTGCAGATTGAGCTTGAAGAAACGGCTTGTGGGATTGTTCTGTGCCCTCCAGTATGCTTCCTCTTTTGACACAGTTAGATGTCTTCTAGTCCACTTTCTAGCTGGTCTTCAACTGTCCAATTTTTCCTTATCCTGTCCTGGATGTGATATGTTTAGTCTTTCTACTGCCTTGGGGATGGTTGTAGGTTTTATGCAACTCACCTGTGTCTTTTCTCCTTTTTGGATATTTTTCTTTAAAACCTGTGGTAGCCATAAATTCAGCTTTCATTGACTGGTTTATAACTGATGGTTTGTCGCCTTATGTATTACCTGCTCTCGTTCTTTGATTTTCAATTAAAAGATGATCCCTGGGCGCAGAGTTCCACACACCTTGTTCTCGCACTTGATGTATTACTTTCTTTCATGTGAACGTCACCTTGTCTGTGAAAACTCTTGCTCTAATTTACAATTATATTTACTTTATGTCCTATAGTTTTTAGTTCATTTTCTTATTTTTTATTCATTATTTGGTCAATTTAAAGATCAATTCTTAACAGTATTGAAGGAAATCATCCTGAACTAGGTGCTTATAAAGGTGAAAGCCATGAGTGTGATATGTTAGTGATATTTAGCAAGAGAACCCTGAGACATTGAAAGCTCCCTTTGGTCAGACACCCCATCCAAATCGATCCCTGAACAGAGAAGAAGGCAAAGAAATTGAACTTTTCACATTAACAATGGCTTCTGCTGCAAAACAACACTGCAGATTCTAACAGGCTGGGTCAGATTCCATGGGGAGCCATCTTCGATGGTCATTCTGAATGAATAAGAGCAGTATGCAAGTACCAATCTGTCCACAGTCATCCCAGGGACCAGCCTTGTCTCCTCTCTTTCTAGTCCAAGGCATGGAAAAGCCAGAGTAGATCTGCCTGTGAGAAAATCCAGAGGAAAGCAGTAGGCAAGATCGTTTGGCCCAAATGGAAAGTTGAAAATGGCTTAGCAGACTTGTTAGGGTCCTTCTTGGTTGGGAGAGGCACTTGGGAAACCAAGGTATTACTTCCCAGGCTTATCCTAGTTAGCCGTATTAGAGAACTTTGAAAAAGGAGACATAGATGACTGGGCCTCTCCAAGGAGGTGATCCACTCTGCTTAAAGTAGCCAGGTATTCTGTTCCTTGGAGGAACAGAATCAAGTAAAAGAGTGAAAATGAAGACTGGCCAAGCTCCTTGGTTCCTCGTGGGAATGGTTCAGCCTAGACTTTGTACTCCTTCATCTAAACACACACACACAAACACACACACACACGCTGAGAGAGAGGGAGGGAATAAGAGAGAGAAAACTAAGTAAAAAGAGATGGCTAGGCCTTCTCCCAAGGGAAGTAGAACTAACTTCTCTTGGGACCTGGGAAAATAATCCTCATTTCTTCCGCCTCTCAACTGTTTGAAAACTTCATCTTAGGGTAGAATGAAGAGTTTATACCTAGAGGCATATTGAGAAGACAGGCCTGTGAAGGGGAAAGGAATCTTCTGTTTCCTCCCTAGAGCTTCCAGTGCATTCCACCCTATACCATTTTTAGTATAGAGCAGTTGAGAGAACAAAATATGTTGTCTGCTCATTTTTTTTCTCCCTCTTCCATTTTTTAATGCCATGGACTTCTTTGCCAATCCTGTGAAATCTAAGGACCCTTTCACAGAACAATGCTTTTAAATACATAAAATAAACTACAGAAGATTACAGAGAAAACCTATCATATTGAAATAGACTTCTACCAATGGATTCCTTGGGGGTATCCATGGGGCCCAGGTTAAGAAACACTGTTAAGTAGGGCTTTGCATAAGTCAGGGTCCCTGCAGGAAATAGGTGGCACACTCAAGTTAAGATAATTTGAGGATTATTTAGTCAAAAGATATTTACGAAGGATGGGCATGGTATAGGGAAACCAAGCAGAGTCATGAGGTACATGATTCCAGAAACCGCAAGCTATTATTAACAGCAGAGACAAAGGGAGGAGGGGGCGCGGTGTGTAGTGAGGCAGACTCTGAGAAGAGTGACTCAGTCTTGGGAATGGTCCAGGCACAAGTGACCTTATGGGAGGGAGCCAGGCGTTCCCTGACCTGACCTCATTCCTTTTGATCCCCAGCTGGGGCTCCCCAGAGATGCTGGCCATTAAGCAGACTTTTAAAAAATGTAAATCAATTTATGTTTCAGCAATTCCTCTGCCTTAGAATCGGAGACTCCCCAAGCCCTTCAACTCTCACCTGGCTGTTGTCCTGGGTCTTGTGTTCTGTTAATCAGGAGCATCACCAAAAGGTAGCACATGGAAGCAGGTAAATTTCCATGCACAGATGACATTGGTAAAATGTTCACTTACCATAACTTAGTATTTTTGTTGGCAAATATTTAAAAATACTTTAAACCATATGTGGAATTAGAGTAATTGATTTTCCCCCGTTTTTGCTAGAATAATTTTTCTTTTGTGATTGATTTAAAAAACACTCCCTGATAGATTTCTCAGGAAATCTCATTATTTGCCGGCCCAGGTTAGCTGGCCCAGGACATCATCTGTCTGTGCTGAAGGAGAAATCCTTTACAAGTTTCATCTTGAGAAATGGTTAAATTCATCAAATTCTCTGGGAGCAGCTATTTCATCTTTGAAAATGTAGGTGGAGTACTTGAGAACTATTTGAAAAGTCACTCGTTCCAAGGGTTTGTATTGTCATTTTACAAATTACACAAAACTATTTGAATGGGGGGGAAAAAAGGGCGATTGTTATCAACCCAAGGAGGTTCATTGAGAATGTATACCCAATGTTCCGTGATGGTTTTCCTTTTGTAATAATAGAGGATTAATGAAGATCTACATGGCATGTCGACAATCTAGGCAGAGAGGCGTGTGGTCAGTCGCCTTGGTGTGAAGGTAGAGCCACTGCAGAAACGGCAACCATTTGCTCTGGGAACTCAGCCTGCACTGCTGTGAAATGATTTGCATAAGAGTGTACCAGGAGTTCCCAGAACTGCGTTCCTGGGTGTTCCCCTCCTCTCTTTCCACTGCTGGCTGTCTGACTCTGTTTGGGTGTATGTCTTCATGTGTCATAATGTTCTGTTTTAAAATACAGCAAAGTTCAAGAAGTTTTGCTTCCTTAAAAGCAAACTTGGTGCCTAAATAGGAAATACTGAGCCGCTTTCCGCAGGGTTTTTTGTTTTGTTTTGTTTTTGAGGTACAAAGCAGTTCTCTAAACCAAGGGTGGGATGGGCAGTTCTCTGACACTGACTTTTCTAAATACCAAATTCCCACCATCGGTATGCTCCAGGCTTCTTTTCCTTTCATGGACATCCTAACATGGTAGGTGACTTGACAACTGGACAGGGTATTTGCACTTGGGGCTATTTGCAAAGCATTCCTTTATTTTAAGGCAGCAATTTCCTACAGAGTTTTTTTTTTTTTTAATGAATTCTCAAAGGGCGGACAGAGATGAAAAGGGAGGAACGGCTGAATATTTTTGCTAGTGTTTTGACCAGAACAGCCTTAAAATGTTCTGTTTATTAACACGGGGGAGAACGGTTTGTGTAAGGTTAACGTTGGAATCACTTAGCCTGGCCACGCCTTCTGTAGAGTGTCTGCATGAATTAGGAAAGGCTGCCAGGTGCCCATCTGTTAGCAATACAACCCTAGCCACAAACACAACTGTCGTGACAACCACACCGAGTTAGTCTTTCAAATAAAACTTGTTAAAAGCTACTGCCCTCCAGCCTCCACCCACTACGGTTAACTGCATTAAGGCGCCCTCTAAGTAGGATTTATTTGCTTAGGCGTTCCTTACTTGTGCAGCTGCGGCGTGCTGGCCTGTGATCTAAAACACTCTACCAGGATGAGCGTTCACAGTCCCCTCAGATCAGGCAGTGCTCAGGGTACTGTCTGAGAGCAGCGTCCCACCTGAAGGGTCTCAGGCGGCGGGGCCTGCCTCCAGGGCCCTCTGGCCTCCCCTGTTACACGGTCTGTAAGTCTGGGAACTGATGGATCTGCTGATTCCTTCCAGATGACACCAAACCACAGAGACACCCTCAGAATAAGGCTCTAGTGCAAGGGTTGGAAAGACTCCCCCTCAGGCCAGGACCCCTCCCTGGGTCCCTGTTTTCCCATTTTGGTGAACTTGGGAGGCAAAGGCAAGGTTGGGCTAATTTCAGCTCACCTGTGAAATCTGAGTAGAGGAGAGAATCAAAGCATAACTGAGTCCACCGGCACTGGGTTTCCTGTAGTGCGCATTTTCTTTTACTTTATATATTTGAAACGTTAAGAGATCAGATGGACTAGTGACCCCTTAGTATGACTCTTTTATCTAAAAGCAATTTAATTCTCTCTGAGGAGCTGGTGCCTTTAGAAGACCGCCCACAGAAGAGAGGGATCTTCAGTGTGGGCTGTGAAAATGGGTACTCTACTTAAAAAAAGCCTAGGGTAGGAACAGTGAAATGAAGATGAAACATACTATGTATCTCTGAACTCTTTGTACCTTTTGGAAAATGAAAAAGAAAAGAGCCCTCTCTGAGTGTTAGGAGAATGCCCAGAGGCCACGCCTGTACCTGAACAATGTGGTCAGAGGGAAACAATTGTGCCTAAAATGCTGTGAGACAAATACTGCCTTTTAAATACCAAATTCCAGCTCCTACACAACTGAAGTGTCACAGAAATTGAGGAAGTCTACAGTGCCTGGTCCACACTGATCACTCGAATTATTTGTTGAATGAATCAGTGGATAAATAAGGAATGTTGATGATGATCATGATAAAGTTAAGGATAAACTTTAAAAGAGAACAAGATTGTGACTCATACAAATAGATAATCAACACGTCAAACACTGTATTCAATGTATTAATGAAGAAAGCAATAAGATGTTATTACAACCGGTTCAAAAGAGAACTCAAAGAGGCGCACATTATAGCAGATAAGGATGCTGAAATGAATTTACAAATGAGTGTAAACTGGAAACATCTGTCCACATCTACAGGGCAAAAATCAGTTGTCTTCCATGGGGCACACTATACCTTTCTGTGGGTAGAATTATTTACGTAACTATCACTCTTCTACAAATTAACTTGTATCTCTACAGACTTGTCAAATATCCCAGTCAAAGAAAAACAAAGGTGCACGTGCTATAGAATCAAATCATCCTGTAATCCCGGTCTTCCCAACAATTCCTTGACCAATTCCAAAACCTCCAACCCTTCCCCACAGGAGCGAACACAAACATAGTGCTTATGTGCCAAACACGGTTCCAGGTTATACACTTTACATAATAATTTACCTCATCTTCACAGCAACTCTATGAGGCAGATACTTTGAATAACCCCATTTTACAGTTGAAGAAGAAGAGAGAGATTAAGAAATTGGCCAGAGGTCACAGAGCAAGTAAATAATGGGCCAGGATTTGGACCCAGCTGCTAACTGCACTGCCCCCAGGCTCTTACTGAGCTGCAGACCTGCCTGAGGATGGATGTGGTCCAGGGGTCAGCTGGCCTAGGAGAGAGGCTCTTGTCACTGTTGGTCTTGAAGCCACGTGAGCTACGGGGGCTGGACAGTTGCGGCTGTCCTGGATAAGCCCAGGGCCTTTGGAAGTAAAAATGGTGCACCGGGTTTCTTGGTGTTCCTTTGTTTACTCGTCAAATCTGCAACTGGTGCAGCATTTCTATCTCACCATGATTTGCATGTCCATAGGCTCTGATAAGCAATGGTTATGACTGAACAGGTTCATGGCAGGTTGAGTGGCATCAAGTAATTACAGCTAGTTATCTGCCCATCACAAATCCAAGTAGTGAGCGAATTTGGGCAAACATCGGTCAAATGTGTTTGCTTCAGGACTTACTTTTCCATTTGCTCAGGTCCCCTTCATGAGAATGGCCCTTGACAAGACCTCCGCCCGCACTGCTCCTGCCCAGGGCAGTGCGCGGCAGGCCCCACGCACCGCCTTGAAGCTTTATCCTCAGGGGAGCAGGCCTAGTTTCGTCAAGTGAAGTGTGGCAAACACAGAGAGCTGCAGATTCCTAGGCTGGCAAAGTCTCTCCTATTCATTTTCTCCCTTAGTTTTACTGCTTCATATTAAAAAAGAAAGTCCAGGAAATGTTTAGTACAGTATTACAGCTGTGCTCCGGGAGCTGTAAAACTTTGCCATCCTTAGCCTCCTGATATCTCTCATCCTTACATACCCTGAAACTGGAGAGATGATGCTGGGAAAGGTCGCCTAAGTACTGTGTCATGCATTTGCACGTCAACTGCAAAGCTTCCAGGAAAAGAAAACTCTTGTTCTAATTTACAATTATATTTACTCTATGTGCTGTAGTTTTTAGTTCATTTTCTTCTTTTGTATTCATTACTTGATCAATTTAAAGATCAATTCTTAACAGTATTGAAGGAAATCATCCTGAACTAGGTGCTTATAAAGGTGAAAGCCATGAGTGTGATATGTTAGTGATATTTAGCAAGAGAACCCTGAGACGTTGAACGCCCCCTTTGGCCAGACATCCCATCCAAATCGATCCCTGAACAGAGAAGAAAGCAAAGAAATTGAATTTTTCACATTAACTATGGCTTCTGCTCCAAACAACACTGCAAATTCAAACAGGCTGGGTCGGATTCCATGGGGAACCATCTTCGATGGTCATTTGGCATGAATAGGAGTTTCCCCTCCGTCGTGGCCGCCTCCGACCTCGAGCCAGGGCAGCCGGTCCCACAGCGCGGCTGTGCCCAGAGAAAGGAACCAGGGTGGGTTCTCCTCTCAGCGTGGGGCACCTTTCGCTTTAATGAGACCAGAGGAAAGACAGTAAGTCATCTACAGTTGTGGAGGAGTATGACTTTCGCTTTTTTTGCTGGGTTTTTGTTTTTGTTTTTAAATGAGCTTTGGCCCTTCATATGTAAGTAAGGTTTGGGCAGGAGCTGATGTTTTATATGTTTCATGAAGAAAAACAAAGCAAAGCAATGTAATAATGATAATAAAACTAACCTAAAGTCCCTCTCATTTTTTTTAATTGCTGCGTCTCTGAAAACTTCGCTGTAGAGAGATCTGGTGAGGGAAGGGCATCGGGTCGCATTTCATCTGCAAGGAGCCGCCCAGAAAGGCAGCTCCGTCTGGGCAGGGAGGGGATGGTGATGATGACGCATTTACTCATACGCCCAGTGCTGTGCTGGGGCCATAGCTGACTGTGGGCGTCTCCGCTCAGCTCTCCATCCTGTTGGCAGTCTGAAATTGGCCATGGGAGTATTTACACCATGGTAACTGGCAAACACTACCAATCAGAGCTTCCCCTGCTCCCTCCAGGAGTGCCCCGGTTATTAAACATTTGCTAGCATACCACTCAACAGACCCCAAGTGCCTAGAGCAGTGCTTGCATACAGCTGGTGCCCAATAAATGCTTGTTGAAGGAATGAGGGAAGAATATGGTTGTCAAGTTATAGGAAGCTTGAAGAAAATTTCACTCTAGTTAAATAAATAACATCCTTAAAGTATCTAAGTTTAGAATTTTATCTCGAATTTCCTTAACAACATAATTTAACTTATTGTTTGGTGGGCAATATACAAGCTGCTTCTCATACTTTTTGCTTCTTTTAGTCTCCAAATAATCTTACGCAAAGTGGGAATTTTTCTCATTTTATAGAGAGGAAATGAGGATTCAGGGTAGAAAGGTGAAGGGCACAGTGCTAATGTGGGGCAGACTTCACCTTCACACCCAAGCCTGGTTGACTTCAAAGCTGCTACTTGGCTGTGAGATGACAGTACCTCATTTTAACATGAAGGAGACCTGTGTCACACAGTGAAGGCAAAAGGATTCGTCCTGTTACTGCAGGAGCCACCCTGAGAGCTACCCCGGCCTCCTTCAGTTCTGGTGCTACCTGCAGAGTGGAATCAGTGAATTTCCAGCTCCCCATGTCTTCCTTATTCCCTGTTTGGAAATATAAGAGCAGACACCTATTACTGGGCCCTGACAGCTGTCGGTGCATTCTGGACCCAGGGCAGTAAAATTTAGGCCCCGTCTTGAGCAATGCATGGTAACGTGTTGGCTGAGCAAAAAAGATACAGTGATATAAGACAGCTACAAGGTGTGGTCTGAGGTGGGAAGATGGCTGATCTGGAATGCAAGCATTTAGTTGATACAAGGACTTCAGAACACCTGAGAGTCACCTCTGTGGTTCGAGGTTTTGGGATGACTGCGGTGCTCCTGTCAGTTGGCAGAGGGTCAGCAGGAGGAGGGATGAGAGAAGATGGTCTCAGCTCTTTGAACATCTTATTGATGTTCAAAGTGACAAGGCTGAGGTAATAAGGTGTTTAAGCTCACCCCCCGTCAGCTCGCCATACCTGCTCCTGGTCCACCGTCAGGGATAAAAGGGCAGCTGCTTGCCCAGCCATTCTCTCTTTTTCACTAATTCTCTCCTTCTGGTGCCCTTTACCTGCCCACTTGCTGGGAGCAAGTTTCAGCCTGGCTGTGGAGGAGGAAACAATGGGGTGCCACGTGATGTGGCAGAACAATGGTTGGCTCTGCCAGGCCCATGTCTTATACGAAAGAGAGAAATGACATGACTGTCACTGTGAGGATACGCTTGTGGGGGAAATGCAATAATGAGAAATGTGCCTATTCAGCTGCACGGAATGCATCTGAGCCACAATTAGGATTGGAGGCCATCAGTCCTACCCATATTACTACGGTGTGCTTTGAATAAAATTCACAAAAGTTCAGAAAGAAACCCCATAGTGCCACTCTCCTGACATTTCAGTGCCTTCATCAAAAAGGACGCCTGCTCTTTCCCGTCTCTGGAGGGCAGCTACTTCTGAAACTTGGTTTTGCAGGTTGCTGGCTTTGAGATTTATTCTGCAACCTTTGCCCTTCATTCTCAGGCGTGATCCTTCCAGGTGGGCTCACCAGGTAAAGCCCAGGATGAGCTCCCACTTCGCTGAGGAGGCTGTGGCATCAGGGACCACTCGTGGGGGTTATTTGTGATCTTCCGTGAGGCTGCAGAAAACATGGACATTTTAGTCCTAAAAGCCAAAACCTAGGAAATCTTTGCAACATACATGAAAGAAAGTTAATACCGCTATTACAGAAAGAGCTCTTAAAATCAGTAAAATATAGATAAAACTGTGAGAGTGAAATCAAGTTCCCGTGTCTCAGGTCCAAATTGCCAGGCCCAGTGGGATGGCCTGGGGCCTGCTGTGTAACGTCTTGTTCAGGGGTGTGTTCAGGGGTTTTGACGTCATCCTAAGTGCAGTGGGAACACAGCGAGGAGTCTTGGACAGGCCCAGGGAGTGGATGGAGGAGAATGTGACATGATTGTAGCTGCACTTCCAAAGTCTCTTTCTTCCTGGAGAGCAGGTTGAAGAGGCTGGGATAAGAGCCTTTGTTGGCGACATCAGGAGGGTCCAGGGCAAAGATAATGGTAGCTGAAAAAAGCCTGGAGGTTGCAGCATTGAAAGAAAGTTAAAGCAACTAATGAAGTCTTAGGAGGAAACATTGACAGACTTGATGGTTTGGCTACAGGGATAAGGGAGAAGGGGGGGCCAAGGCTGACTCCTGGGTCTCTGCCTAGATAACTGAAGCCTGGCAGCCAGTGAGACCACTGACAGGAGCTCACTCTGGAAGAGGAGCAGGGTTTTTGCTGAGCTGGGAGGCGAGAATCGTGAGCTCAGTGTGGTTCATATTGAATTTGAACTTACTGTGCCGTTTCCTGGCAACATGACAGAGGAGAGGGCTGAGCCGCAGGTATAAGCTTGACTCCCGTCTGACCATCGGTAGGCTTTGGGGCAGAGGTAGAGAAAAGTAGTGGAGAGGGCCTAGGAATTAATGTTTTAGGAACTTCAGAACTAAACGTCCGCGTGGAAGATGATGAACCTGGAAACAGCTAAGTAAAGGAACAGCTGGAGAGATGGGAGGAAAGCTGGAGGTCATTGTGTCACAGAGAGAGGAATGAACGTTATGGGTCAAAGGCGCTGAATGCTGCTGAAGTGGCTGATATGTCTATTGGGTTCAGCAACATGGAGCTTATTGGTAACCTTAGTGAGAATTGTTTAGTTATAGCAATGAGGGCAGGGGCCAAATTGGAGTCGGTTGAGAAGCAAGAGGAAACTAGGAAATGAAGACAACACATATAGAGAGACCTTTAAAGAAGCGTGGCTGTGAAGGGGAAGAGAGAGGGAGAGAGAGACACAGCAAGAGACAGAATGAGAACCAGACAGAGAAGAGTCAATCAGGGGAGGATGTGGGCATAGACTCCAAGACAGAGGTGTGTGATTATCTGAGCCTGGAAGAGAAATGGCTTCTCTTGAGGGACAGGAAGAAAGGGAGATAGGAATGGAGTGCAGAAGGAGACACAGTTGTCAACTTGATATCTGAAGACACTGGGAGTTCCCATGTGCTGGCTCCAAGTTTTCTCTGTAAGTAGGAGCCAGGTGGCTGCTGCTGACAAGCATAGACGGAGGAGGCGGAGGAGAGCAGAAGTGGACGGAAAGACCCTTGTACAGTGTGGACAGCAGTCTATCGACTGGACAAGCGTCAGAGTAGAAAAGCTCCTCAAGATGACTGACTGCTCACTTCTCTGCTTCAGAATCGTGTCTGCATTGGTGTAAAAAGTGCTCCTTTGCAGCAGGAGCTATGATGTGAAGCAGTATGAGGTCCTGTACTTGTCTGCTAAAGCTGCTGTCACAAAGTACCCCAGCCTAGGGGGCTTAAACTAGGGAAATTTCGCTCTCACATCCTGGAGGCTGGAAGTCCAAGAACAAGGTGTCGGCAGGGTTGGTTTCCGAGGCCTTCCTGGCCTGCAGGTGGCCGTCTTCTTGTCCTCCCTGGGCTTTTGTCTGTGCAGGCCCATTGCTGGTGTCTCTTCCTCTTCTGATAAGGGCACCAGTGCTATAGGATTAGAGCCCCATCCTTACGAAAGGCCAGATCTCCAAATACAGTCACACTGGGGATGAGAGCTTCAGCATATGAACGTGGGGAGACACAATTCAGTCCATAACAGGTAAGTAAAGATGAATTTCTCTTTTTAGAAAGTGGCAACACCTTCCTTACTATCTTAAAGTTTTCTTTAAAGGTTCCAGGTGAGTATTGCTTCTTTCTCACCTATTGTAATGCCAAATACTTCATATAAATTTTCCACAGTTTGTCTTAGTCCACAAAGAATTTTGTGGGAAATGAAGGCAAATGAAATCCATCCAATTCCTTTTCTATGAGATTTAGGGAAATGACATTGTTTTTCCTGCTTCCCTAAAAATTCTCTTGAGCAAGTTTGCTATAAAATGCTTTTAAAAGGAGGTGTATTAAAAATTTTTACAACAACCAGTCTTGCAATACATATAGGTTAGAAAAAGAAAATTGAATATTGATATTTTTTATTGTGAAAGTGAGATAGTTTCACTATTTTTTTCCTGAGGAAATTCTCAAAATATTTACTTTATCTTAGAAGATTCTGGCAAAGTAAATTTTTTTTAAAGTTAGATTTGGTCTTCCCCCCATTTCTTCCCTCTTTAAGCTTACTGATACGATTAAGACATTTGTTATGAACACATAATCCACTTTACTCTTTCATAGCTCTTTGTATTCAGAGATAAAACTGCTGATAGCTTATTAGGATAACTATGTAACTACATATTAGGTTTGGTTGTGAGTTACAAAGACCTGAGAAAGAGTTGGTAAAACAGGATAGGAAAAATGTTCATTTCCTCACGTAAATTGGCCCAGAGAAGGGGAATCCAAGCCTGGAACCCAGGCTTTTTCCAGGTCTCTGCCTTGATAAAAACCTTCTCCTCATAGTCTAAGTTTGTTGCAAGAACCCCAGCCATTTCATCTGAGTTCTGATCAGAAGAGTAAATGAGGGAATGCAGAATATCATATCTTCTCCCTTTAAGGAACATTTCTAGAAGTTCTACCCACTTCCACTTATATTTCACCGGTCAGAACTTGCAGCTAGTTTCCCAGGAGCCTGGAGAGTATGGTTGTTTAGTGCGGTGCAAGACCGTCCAGAGTAAATTCAGAGCTCTGCTGCTAAGGAAGATGCCAGTGGTTACAAGACTTCCAGTCCTTTGTGTACTATGCACAGGCCGTGGCTGCTCTGTGGAGCGTTAGGTTGTGGGGGCTGTGAACTCCCTTGCTCTGGGCAGATAGAGGCCGAGACTGCACAAGAGCAGTAATGGCAGAAATAAATTCAGAAAACACGTGAGCTGTGTTCTGCAGTTTTGTTAAGCATTTTCATAGCCACTATCTCAGCTAGTCCTTATAATGATGTTCGGAGGTAAACATTAGCCCAGTGAGCTGGATACTCATATTACTTTGTAAATTGCCGGAAATAATATAATCTATAGGAGGTGAGGCTCATGTTCCAGGATCTCACTTAAAAATCTGTGCTGTCTGCTCAACCAGGCTGCCTAGATTTCCCTGACTGTGCCTGAGCACTCTGCCTGGCTACCTTGCAGGGACCCCAGGGTCATCCTTGACCCATCTCTTTGCCCCACCCTCCTGTGTCCACGCTCCACAAATCCTATGATTATCCTCCATTCATATTCTTTCCCTCCACCACCACCATCTCAGCCTGGACTGTTGTGGCAGCCTCAAATTTCACAGGTTTTTTAATGCTATTCTGGACTCCCTTCCAAATGATCTTCTAAAATGCAAATCCGGGCACATCACTCATCTCCTTAAAGTCCTCCTAAGCTTCCTCCTGCCTTCAGGATCAAGCCACTTTCTGCGGCAAACCCAACCCTTCACAATTTGAGCTCACTGACATTTAGTCTGATCTCTCACCGGCATTTTTCTCATCCTGTTGGGTTTCCAGCAAGTTTGCGTGACTTTCACTTACTTGATTGCTCCACTCCCTCTGTGTCTGTCCTCCATGCTGCTCTCCCTGACTCACTCCTGTTCCTCCTTCAGAGCTCAGTGCAGCCCTTTCCTCCACTGAGAAGCCCCTGACCCCCAAAGCCTGGCCGAGCGCCCGGACGCATGCTCTGCTCTCTACTGTGGTTGCTGTTTCTCGTCCGTCTCCCCAGCTTGATAGCTCAACCTCAAGGGCAATGTAGCGAGCACATCTTTTTATTCTGATGCTTTGACATCTGGGGTCTTGCTGACACTGCAAGGACTGCCCCTCCCTGGCCAATTCCTAGAGCTAGTGAAGGACCGGCCTGTGAGCACACTGTTCATACACAAACCAAGCAATCAAACCCTCACACCCCACCACCTCTTGTAGCAGCTGTCACACTCCCCGCCACCATTCCCCTGCCTTGATCACCCCAGGGACAGGTCAGATAACTCAGGATGGCTCCTGTGTCCCAGAACCCACTGACATCATTCAGACCAGCCAATCCTGAGCCTGCTTACCCTGCCTCACCTGTCCCTTCCCTTGGAAATGGCAAGAAAGTCTCTTGCTCCTGTTTGCCCCACATCCTCTGCCTCCTCCCTGACCCTGGGGCTCCCCATGAGGCCCCCTCCTCTTGGCAACTGTGAATAACACACTGTCTTTCAGTGACAGTTGTCTCTGGGTCTGTTGGCCTCACCATACCTGGATAATAATAAAACCTACATTTTAAACCAGAAAAAGCCTTTGTCTCATTCACCGTTGCAACCTGGTGCTCATGCAGTGCTTGACACATGGCAGGCGTGCGTAAGTGACTGCATGGACTAAAGAAGAGGAGGGAGTGAGGATTTAGTTGGGGTGAGTCCAGGAAGGATTCCTTACAGGGTGTCAATTGATTGGTGCTTAAAGGAGAAGCAGGGTTCACTGGGTGCGGGTGAGCAGGAAGGGCGCTCCAGTGGGATCAAGAGCTGTTCCTTCTGCCTGCGATGCTGCTGGCTCTCCCCACCTCTCCTACTTGTCCACGTGTCCTTGACACCTTGGCTTCTAATCACCCTCCCAGGGAGCTCCCTGACCACTCAAGTTGGATGCAAGTGCCTGATTATGTGGATTTTCATAGCACTTTGTAACTCTCTTCTTAGTACCAAGAACAGTGTGTGATTTTTACCTCTACTTTGTGAAAACTGGTGACAGCTGTGTCCCTTCACTAGATGGTCGGCTCTGTGAGAGGAAGGGCTCTTTGTTTGTTCACTGTGGTATCTCTGTCTCTAGCAAAATGCCTCTTTTAGTAAAGGTTCAAGGTTGGTTAGAGGAATGCATGAATGAATTTAGGAAGTAGAGAGTATCTTGGAGTAACTGAAACATATGGTACAAACCGGGCAATGCTAGGAGGTACCCTGGACCTGGGTGGGGTGATTCTGCATGGGGTTTCCAGTCCTGCGGCCACTGCTTTGGAACTGCTTTTACAGAGAGAAGATGAGACAATCGCTGCGAGTGAGCATGAAGGGACAGGCGAAGTGGTGGGGTGTCTCAGGAGGAGGAAAGGTGCTCCTGAGCGTGTCTCAACAAGGTGGACCAGCTGGAGGGAAGCTGGGGTTGAACCCCTTAAGAATATTATCTTGTTTCTCTCTTTTGGCCTCAGTTCCACTGCGTGACTGAGCCAAACACCACACAAGCTGTCTTGGTCCAATGATGGGCGACCTAGTTTCAGAGTTCAGCATCTGCCCCTTTTTCAGCATGCAGCAATTTCTCACTAGCCCTTTCTTTTTCAGCCAGAAAAGATACACAAAAGAAAAATACAGTGCTTTCCAAGAAAAGTGCAGCACATTCGAGAAAAACACATATAAGCAAAATGCAGAGCCACTTTTTATTGAGCTGGTGAACTGATGGCTCATTTGCAAGGCTAACTTGTCAGCTTCTTTTAATAGAATCCATCATATGCATGTATATTGCTATATAAAGCTTGTATGTTATTAAATTTTAAGCATGGATACTGTAAAAAGGAGAAAATATGATCCCGGTTTTGTGATCTAAAAAAAAATAACAACAAAGAAAATTTAAAGGGCAGAGTCTCGAATTCTTAAATCTCTAATTAAACACACACACACACATACACACACACAATACACATTAATCCACCTCCCTTTGTATGAAGAAAGGCCAGCATGTCACAACTTCTCTTTGCTAACAATTCAGTGTTATCTCCCAACTCGGGTGGATTTAATAACTGGGAGACTGAGAGCCATTGAGATTTGATGACCCTTTAGTGGCCTCAAGTTATAGGACAAAAAACAGTGAGGAAATACCTTCTAAGGAGTCCTTGCCTTGGTGGTTTCCGTCAATGACTCCACTTTAAATTGCTGGGGTTCTGTAGCCTCCTACAATTACTGCTGCTCTAATTTCCTGGGACTAATTTTAGAGGGTGGAAGATTTTAATCATGGAAAGGAATTGTTTCCATTGTTCAGACTAACTTCAGAAGCCGAGTTGAAAGCAGGCGCCCAAGCAAGCCCCCAGAAAATTCCACAGGGACTGGGCGGGCCAGGCCTGTCTACCGCTTGAAAGAGAAAACCCTCCCTGAGCCAGGGCTTCTGATTCCCCCACTGAACTCTTGTCTCTCATTTAGCTTTCTTTGTGTCACAAAGAAGTGGCGGAGGCTAAGAATTTAGTGAAGTTTTCAGAATGAGTTTATATGCATCGTTCTTCCTCAGGGAAATCTCTGGAGGTTGAAGAGGCCCCTTGCACCTTAATATGGCCTTAGGATGCTGGCTTCTATATTCCTGTTATTGGAGAGGCTTTGAGGGGGCAAGGGACAGGGTGGGGGGAGGTAGGGCAGTAGGGTTGAAGTGAGAGAGTGGCTCCCCTCTCTCCCTCGCTGCTGTCCCCTTTGCCTAGAGCTACACTTGCCTCTTTCTCTCTGTGTCACACTCCCCTGACCAGGAGATGGCAGGAGATATCGGCAGGCCTGTCAACAAAGTGACCTTTCCATTACAAGTATTAGAGGGTTCTTCTCCAACACACCTGGAAACACACTTCACAGTCCTGCCTGCCCACGGCAGAACTTGTCAAACACTGTGACCTTCCTGTGCCCTCCACATGACCTCTTCAGAGTTAATTCCCCGCTTTCTTTCTTGTTGGCATAGACTCCCCTCACACCCGCGCCTCTCACCAACATGCACCAACCTAAGTTTAAGATTTTGGATTGATGGAGAAACAGGCATCCCTCTGAGCTATTGTCCCCTACTAAAGATGTGCTGAGAGTATGAAGTGGTGGGGGATACGATGGCCAGTGTCTGTGGCCCCTCTCAGTGGACTGTCATACTGCCCAGAACCTTCCAGCTGGAAGAAGCCTCTCAGTCTCATGGTCCTTGAGAAGTTCCTCAGGTTGCCTGCCCGCAGCGGCTCCCCAGGCCCTCCTCTGACGCTTCCACAGAACGCCTGCACCAGCAGGAGGCAGTCCACTCAAAGCATCTCAACACATACAGTTAAAGAGAAAACTTCTGAGGCTCAGAAAACACCGCTAACACAATTTACGCTGAGTGGAAAACTGAGAAAAGGCACCAATACTCTTTATTCCTAAGAAACTTATGAAGTGATTTGTTTTCTTCTTTTTGTTTCTCTAATTTTTCTACGATGAAAGTATATTTAGACCATCTGAAAAGAAGGCACATTAGAATGCATTGGCCCGTAGGAGCCCGGGGGGTCTGTTCCGCTTTCATAGCTCTGGTTACAGAACCTTGGCTTTTGAAGAAAAGCCACAAGTTTTCTAGTCCAGGATCCCACCTAATTCAAGCACTTGTTTTCCTGTGAAGCATTTGAGAGTGTTGTTCAGTCCCTGCCTGAGCACGCCCAGTCAAGGGGAGACCACTACCTCACCAGGCCACAGAGGCCCTTGGTGGGCAGCACTGTTGTTAGAAAGAGAAAGAAGTGAGTAGAGGAAAGAAGAGAAGGATGGAGGGAGGGATGTAAAACATTGACATTTTGTTGAATTCAACTTCCTGTAATATCCAGATATTTGACCAGGTTTCCCATAGAAACAGCACAGAAGCAGTCAACTCCTTCAGACGTGATACACTTCAGCTTGATAAGCTTTCTCTTTGTTTTCTTATTCCAAGCGTCCTAAGTTCCTTCAATTATTCAATAAATGGCACTGCTTTTAGCTCCTTACCATTTGTATACTTCCTTCTAGCCCAACTGTAGTTAGTCAGATTTTTTTTAAAGTGCCTCTCCCTGAATGGCGCGTCGTGCCCTGAGGTGGGTGTGGGATGCGCGGTATGGCAGGACTATTCCTGCTCTCCATCTGGATGCCACACGCGCAGGTTTCCAGCTTAGGACCGCACTAACATTTTTATTGTTACATCACACTGTTGACTTATATTAAGTTTGTGGTCATCTCAAACCCTTGCTTGAATATCTAAAACTCATCAGGTGAGAAAGTTGGGATTGGGGAAAAACTTGTATTCTGTCTGTGCTGAAGATACAGATATGCAAGCGTGTCAGGTAAAATTAAGGCAGCAACACCCAGCACTTGGCCCTGGGAGGGGATCAGCAGGGAAGGGGGGCTCCCCCAACAGAGGGCCTGAAGGCCGAGGGGAGCAGGGTTCACCGTGCAGTGTTGTGAGACCCCTTTCCGATCACATCCAGACACTCTTTGGAGAGGTGCGCTCCCTGGGGAGGGAAAACTAAGAGCTGGACCACGAGGGGCTCAAGTGGACCCGCAGGGGGACATGCAGACACGGAGAACAGAGAAAACCAGTGGTCAGAGGCTGTCGTGAAGGGCAAGGTCACAGGGTGCCAGACTGGCCGCCGCGGGCTGTGTCGAAAGCCGCAGCGGGGAGAGAAGCGGCGGGGACGCGGCAGCTGGCTTCGGCGCAGGGGCCCTGGGGGACTATGGAGACAGCAGCTGTCCCAGGGGAGCATCAGAGGTGAGGAGCAGTCACCGAGCAGGGCGGGCAGTGGCCCGGCAGAGCAGCAGAGTAGGTGCCTGGGACAAAGTGGTGCTGGAGGGGCAGGCGACAGCCCACACTGGTGTTGAGGCAGATGAGAAGCTCCTCTACCCTCCAGGAAGGTGCCGGAAGGATGAAAGACCTCACATGGGGCAAAGGAGAGGTCCTGCAAACGGCAGATGCCAGACAGCGGGTCTGTAGATGTGACTTCGGTGGTGTCCGTAAGATAATCAGGCCTGGGTACATAGGAGTTTTCTTATACAGAGATGTTCTAAACTAACCGTTTGGACACAGGTTTTAACGAAAGGTTTGTGGTGAGAAATGAACAGTAAAATAGTCATTTAATGCTGTGCCTTCCCGAGCCAAGTCGGGTCCAGGAGAGAGGGCGTGTGCCGGCCTGTCGGGATCCTGCGCAGGGCCCTGCCCTGGTGGCCGCTGACTCCAGCCGGTGCCCCAAGCTCCCTGGAAGAGAAAGAGTCCTTTGAAGACTTGGGGGTCAGAAGTGTCTGGTGGCCAGAACAGACCACAGAGGGACACTTCTACAGGAGAAAATCAGATTAACTTTTCTTGATTTGATGGTTTGAGAATCAGGCCATTTTTACAAGCTGAATTTTAGACTGACTCATCTTGTTTCCGCATTGCTTAATTTAACTTTCATAAGCACATTAAGCAGGGGGGAGTCTCAGGTGAATTTTCTGGTTCATTCTTTGATATTTCAATCTATAAAATTAGGCAACAGACAGGATCGCTAAAAAGATATCTATTTAATAATGTTATGATAATTTAAGGGTCCCTTTGGAAACCCATGTGAATCATCAACATATTTCTTTCTTAATGAGGACGTCCAGATGTGTTGAAAAAATGATTTTACAAACCATTCATTTGGCATCTGTTTTAAGATATGTAAAACATTTCTCTCTACGTTTCTTCAAGGAAGGATTTCTAACTTAGAAGCCAGCAGCTCACGCTTTTTCTTCATTTGCTTCACTTTGCGCTGAGCTTAGTGTCCATTTTACCTCTGTTGTTTTTGGATTTCCTAGATTGCAACTGTATAATGAGATTTCGCTGAGGTGTCCTGGAGCACCCGGTCCCGGCGTCATCTTGTGCCCACATGGCTGGCTGCAGCAGGTACCGCGCCGGCGGGGATCCATAGCTGTCACAGCTGTGGTGGCCTCCTAATTGCTTGTGACATGGGGCTGCCTTTTGATCTTGACCATGTTCTCCTAATTATTTAATCTTTGACAACATGAAAACATGTTTAACCACATACCATGAATAAAGATCCAGCATGACTTTTCTCCTGAGGCCGAGTTTAAACTGCATATTCTGAACGCTAACAGCAGCTAAGGTGAAAAAAATGCTTATTTCCTGCATTCTGTAGAAGGGGAACTTGGGGCTGGGGTGGGGTGGGGAGGAAACTCCCCCGGCATCTCCCACTCTGGATTTCTGCTGACACATTTCCTGCCGTTTCTGAATTTTCTGGAGTTCTCTCAGTGTTCTCAGGGGGATCGTGACTGATGGGTGTTCCTGGCCCAGGAAAGGCAGAGAGAGAGCTCACCGATAGACAGGGAAACAAGATGTGGATTCTGGTGCCCTTGTATTCTATTTAGGAATATTTACATTTTATTTTGTCCAGTTCACCAGTCAAGCGGGGACTTCAATTGACTCTAAGCTGCGTGCTGGTAGGGCCTCACTATTCCGTCTACTTATCACCTGTGCTTCAGGAGTACTTGCTGAGGGAACGAATGAATGAGCAACAGTCAACAATTTCTTGAATGAATGAATGAATATTAAATTATGTTTGTCTCTGAGGACTTAGCTAATGGCATAAGTGTAAGTACTGAGGCCTGCCAGTGAGGAATTCAGAAGAAAATCTGCATCTTTTCTTAATTGCAGCAAAAATATATTCACATGAAGGTTTCCGTCCTGGCTCTCAGCAATACAACCTGATGTTGCATAACTGACAAAAGCCCTCAGAACTTTCTGCTCTGGTTGCGTAGTTTTCTCTCAGACACCAGTGTCCAAAGGTTACATTTTCTTATAATAATTTATCACATTTGCTTACATATGCTGGAGGTATTTATCTTAGCTCTTGAACTCTTGCTGCTCTCTGGCAGAAATGTTCACTAGGGCGACAAGTCGCCTATGTGTTCTCTTTAATACCTTCGCACCTCGGCTCTGTAAAGGAAGCGTTTACTATGAGGCCCAGGATTCTCTCTGGAGGAGACATCTTTCTTCAAGCGCCCTGGTCTTCTGTGTAAGAAAACATCGTGACACGGTGCCTGTTGGTTTGGCTGCAAGGAGGAGACACCTTTAGATTGGGAAAAAAGTGTGCTATGGCATCTAGCCCATTAAGAGGGGAAACTGGAGCTGCTGCTGGAGAGGAATGGGAGGGAGCAGGGCCAGCTGTGAGTTCAGACAGGGTTTATCTTGGCCTCCTTGGACTTCCTGAGTCTCCATCGTCATCTGCATATTAAATGGATCTTTTCCAGTTTGTGTATGGGGACTCAGGTGTCCCATTCTTAGTAGAAAGTGAAAGGGGAAGGGTAAAAAGAGGTTCTTTTGCCTTCCCATAATAGCATTTTTCTAACTGTAAATGAATGAATCAAGCAATTCACATATTCTGAGGCCTTTTCCGTTGGTCTAGCTAAAAGTCTAGATGTTATAGCTGCTTAAGTTTTCTAAAAGACCAATCCTTGGGAAATTAGCCCTTAATTATTATTTTTTTAAGATTTTAATTTTTCAGAGTAGTTTTAGGTTCACTACAAAATTGAGCAGAAAGTACAGAGAGTTTCCATATAACCTTTGTCTCCCTACGTGCACAGCCTCCTCTGCTATCAACATCCCCCACCAGAGTGATACGTTTGTTAGAATCAATGAACCTACATTGACACATCATGGTCACTCAAAGTCCATAGTTTACATTAGGGTTCACTCTTGGTGTTGTACATTCTACGGGTTTGGACAAATGTATAATGACATGTATCCATCATTGCCGTATCATACAGAATAGTTCACTGCCCTGAAAATCCTCTCTGCTCCTTTGATTCATTCTTCCCTCCCCCCAACCCCTGGCAACCAGTGATTTTTTACTGTCTCCATAGTTTTGCCTTTTGTAGAATGTCATAAAATTGGAATCATACAGTATATAGCCTTTTCAGACTGACTTTTTTCACTCAATAATATGCATTTAAGATTTCTTTCTGTCTTTTCATGAGCTGATAGCTCATTTCTTTTTAGTGCTGAGTAACAGTCCGTTGTCTGGATGTACCACAGTTTATTTATCCATTCATTGCTTCCAGTTTTGGCTGTTAAAAATAAAGCTCCTATAAACATTCATGTACAGATTTTTTTGTGGACAGAGTTTTCAACTCCCTTGGGTAAATATCAAGGAGTACAATTACTGGATCATATGGCAAAAGTATGTTTAGTTTTGTGAGAAACTGCCAAACTGTCTTCCAAAGTTGGCTGTGCTATTCTGCATTCCCACCAGCAGTGAATGAGCAGTCCTGTTGCTCCACATCCTCGCCAGCATTTGCTGTTGTCAGTGTTCCAGATTTTAGCCATTCTAACAGTGTATCTAGCAGTGGTGTCTCATTGTTGTTTTGATTTGCATTTCCCTGATGACATATGATGTGGAGCATCTATTCATATGCTTATTTGCCATCTGTATGTCTTCTTTGGCGAGGTGTGTAGTAAAGTCTTTGGGCTATTTTTAAATCAGTTTGTTTCTTGTTGAGTTGTAAGACTTCTTTGTCCACTTTGAATAACAGTCCTTTAGCAGATGTGTCGTTTGCAGACATCTTCTCCCAGTATGTGGCTTGTCTTCTCATTCTCTTGGCATTGTCTTTTGTAGAGCAGAAGTTCTTAATTTTAAAGAAGTCTGGCTTATCAATTATATCTTTTATGGATCATCTAGGTTTTCTCCTATGTTATCTTCTAGGAGGTTTATAGTTTTGCATTTTATGTTTAGATCTATGATCCTTTTTGAGTTAATTTTTGTAAAAGGTGTAGGGTCTGCATCTAGATTCATTTTTTTTGCTTGTGGATGTCCCATTGTTCAAGCACCATTTGTAGAAAAGACAATACGTACTCCATTGTATTGCCTTTGCTCCTTTGTCAAAGATCAGTTGACCACATTTATGAGGATCTATTTCTGGCCTCTCTATTCTATTCCATTGATCTTTTTCTCTATTCTTTCACCAATGCCACACTGTCTTAATTACTGCAGATTTACAGTAAGTCTTGAAGTCAGCTAGCATCAATTCTCCAACTTTGTTCTTCTCCTTCAATATTGTGTCCTTTAATTCTTCTTTTAAACTTACTTTCAAAACGAAATAGAGTGAAATATATGGAGAATGTGACTTTCATTCATCAGAGATCAACATCATCCCAGAACGTTTTAATTTCAGGAGCATTTTTCTGGAACTCATTCCAGAAAGAGACAAAGAAATAGAGTAATTCTAAGAAAAGATTTCTGTGCATTTTCTTTATCTTTTGGTAAGTTCTGTGTTCCAACTCCCGTTTGTCACACAGAGTCACATTATCTGATACTTATATTTTAAAATCAAGAATGATACATTCACATATAGATGGAAAGTTATCTTAGAACTTCAAGGGGTAAAATCAGCTGTCGATAAGCTTTTAGAAGGAAACTAAAGGATTGCTAAGAATGTGAGTGTGATAGAGCATTTCTAGTAATATTTGACACTGTTCACAGCAACTGTTCTAAACTAAATAAAATATTATATAAAGCATTTGGAACAACTTCTTTCTGCCCACATCTTTTGTGTTATCACAGAAATACAGAATGCACATATTCATATCATTATGGACACATGTCAAACTGATCATACTCCAAAATCTCTATGATCAAAAAGTTCTCAAGTAATTTTAGTCCTTGACATAATCCACTTCTCAGTTTCAAGACCTTTTTAAACTGTTTCCATGAATGCCGACTTAAAGTCACCCATGTGTGCAGAATGAAGAATGGAATGAGAAACATCACACGGCATCAGAACGCAAAAGGGTCTCTCATTTCAAAACAAAACCAGTATTTGGGTTTGCCTTGCCTGCACAACTGTACTTTTGCACAAGTGTCTTAGTTTCAGGCACATGGTTCTTTTATTCAAAGGTTAAGCATAGGGGCCAGGGTCTGTACTGATTTTATGGTTCAATTTTCAAAAATTTGTAGCTGTAAGGAAGAGATGGTTCTAACTCCTTTAAATAGTTTCCATATAGTATTACTTATTCTCATCACTTTAGAAAAATGTATTTGATAGTTATCATTGTTCCAGGGGGGCATCACATAGAACCTGGTAAACGGGTCCAGTGCCACTGAATCCAAGCACCATGATCTGAGTAAGACATATAAACCTACTGGGGGCCAAGGATGCCTAGCCTGCTGTGATGGACTGCGTCTGTCTCCATTTGAATGAAGTCTTTCTTTCACGTTTCTCCCTGAGACATCCTTCTCAATGAGACTGTCAGGAGAGTAGTCCAAGCAGTACTTCAAAGGAGTGAGTTTTGAGGAGAGTTATAAAATGACAAAATAAGCATTTCTGATCATCACTATGAGGGAGGAGTTACTGAGTTTGGAGGGTGTAATTACAAGGCCTGAAGATAAAATTGTTGGAGATATGGGACTTCTATGTGGAGAAGTCCAAAATGTGTGAGGAAAAGAGAGGTCTTAACCTTCAATGCTTTCAGGACGTAGACCAGTAAACTGATGTGGGAAGTGGCCAGAAGTAACAGAAAGGCGGCAGGGAGTCTCGCGACCTCCTAGAGAGCATTTGCACCAGCTGAGGGATGAAACAATGCACTGGCCTGACAAAAATGTGCCTGGGGACGCTGAGTCCGCCGCCTGGGAACCGAGCGCTGTCAGGAACAGGGCGTGTCTCTGCCACAGAACGACACGAGTGCACAGACAGGATGTTCGAGCGCTGTTGGAACAAAGGGCTGTAGATAGGGTTGAGTTCTGGAGTCACTGCTGAACCTTGGCAAAGCTGTCTCAAGATCACAATCAGAGAGTGGGGGCATCCACCCAGCAAGGGCAGGAGGGACAGTGGGAGAGTTCCAATGCTGTGGAAAGGAGGGCGATCACTCATTATCCATCCACTTACGCATTCCTTTTTTAAAAAATAGAAGGTAGTTTTGAGTAATCACTGCCTGCTTTTATTACTGATACACCTGAAAATCAGTAGTGGTCTCTCCAGGAGGATGTCAGAATAGAATAAAAATGGCACAAAGGATCTCAGAGTTACAATCTGTGTTTTGTTATGCTGGAGTCCCTCTTCTTTGTAAGAAGAACATTCTTTTCCTTGCTGCAGAGACTGTGTCTGTTGGACCGTGTGACCCTGGGGCCGCAGCGTTGACGTGGCTGCCTGCAAAGGGAGGAAAACCTCGTCCTGCACGAACAAGGAGAAGGACACGTACAGGGAGTGTCTGATGCCTGACGGCTTCCCGAGGTCAGGTGGTCCCGGGTGACCTCTATAAGGCTACAGAACATAATGTCAGCAACGTGCTGGTACTTCACATCCTAAAGAACGTGGAAGGTATGCGGGAAAATATATTTCTTTTTACATTAAAGAAATAAAAACTTCTATGTGGGTCCTCTGTAATATCAAACCTGAATTATGCTAAGCATTTGATAAATGTCCCCTGGGTGACGAACGTAGCAGTGTGGTGACAATCAGTCAAGCAATGAGATGCAGAACGGAATCTTGGAGAACCACAGATCCTCAGATGGAAATGTCACTTCTGTGTGAATAGAAACAGTTTTAAAGCTGCAGGACAGCAGCCTTGGCAGACTGCCTCACAGAGCTCCATGCTCTCTCTCCTTGCTCGCTCCTCTTTCCTTTCTTTTGTCCCCCAGGTGTCCCTTCCACTTCCTGCTGGTTCCCAAGAGACCCAGGAGACTGGACACAGAACCCCAGCAAGTGATTTTTTCCCCACCCTGTTCTACTGATTTTTCTCAGCCCAGGTCTGGAGACCACCTTGAGGGGCGACAGGGTAATTCAATTTCCAGTCCCATTTCATTCTTGGTCTCTCAGTGGAGGCTGCCCACAAGGCACCAATTAGGGGAAACAAGAGGCCAAAGGAAAATAGAAGTTTGCTACTGTATTGCCTGTGTGTGTTTTGACATTTAGTTTGAACTTCAACCTGGCCTGTGCTCCTTTGGGAGCTTTTAAAAAGAAATAAACTTCGTCTCATTACCATCAGATACAATGATGAGGGAAATGGGCTGGAAAAATCCTGAATCTTTTCTGAGCCCCATTTTGTGCTCACAAAGAGAAGGGCAAATTCTTTACTGCTGTGCCATTCAGCCATTATGTTTAACAATCTAATTAGAAAGGCCGGGTAGCCCATTCCCATTGTAAAAGCTGAGACAGTACACACAAGCAGATCCAATTAGACAGCTGTCCCTTACAGATCTGAGCTGCCCTCCGGCCAGGTTCTAATGAACAACCCGCCACCCCAGCCCCTCCCCGCAGCCCCCAGGAGATGGGTTTTGTCCATAAACTGGGCCAGATGACAGTGGCAGCACATTCAGGGCTCCCCATCCCGCGACAGGCAGCATAGTACCTGCCCGCTGGCCCGCGGTGCGAAGCCCTCACTGGGGCTCCTCTCCAGTGGCCTCCGCTCCTGCCCGGCTCTAGCGGGCTTCTCTTTCTGGACCACAACGCCACCCGCTCAGGCAGGTCAGACCTATGCTAACAGGTGGCGATAAATCAGAACCACGGCTTTCACTTTTATGAATGTTACTTTCTGCATACCAGGGACTTATTTAACTTGAAACAGACCAAAAACTATACCTTGAGCCGCATGCTTGCCGTGCTTTTGTTTTTCACCACGTATGGCTTAAATTAAGGCACCCTGTGTTGAGCAGATTGCTCACTGCAAGTCAGTCATCTGTTTAGTGTTTGGCATGTCCCACAAGGCAGTTGTGGTTAGTCACAAGTCTATTAATTGAAAGGAGAACTAGTAAGAGAACCAGTAAGTGGGCTGAGGGACTGAGCAACCGCTTCAAATAAAAAAAATATTAAAATGTGTTCAAAAGGCCCTCTTGCATTCTCTTTCCAGACCCATCTGATATCAGTGGTTATTGCTGCAACTCAGCGTGCGAAAAAATGCTCTTGTCATCACTTGCATCCAAAAGGAGAAGTTTTATGTCAAAAATTAGCAATGTTGTCTGAGTTGATAGAATTGAGATTGTGTCAAGGTTTCCATTTTTAAAGCTCTATTTCCATCAGGTAATGACTCATTGAAAAACATCCACGTTGTGTTGAAATTGGACCTTATCAGAACAGAAAACACAAAGGATCTTTCAATTCTAAGGGAAGGAAAAGAACACGTTGTGTCTGTTAGCAAGGGAGGGACTCGCAGAGACGGCCTTTATTTTCCTCTGTATTTCAGGGACCCAAGTATTTCTCATGTCATCCTATTTATTCCCAACGCCATGTCGCAAAATTCCCGGAACCAATTTGTTTTATATGTGACGAACTGAGTGATTAAACAGTTTTGCAAACTTACCCAAAATAATTTTGCCACGTACAATGGTGGCAGAAGTGAGAATTATTGAACAATGATCATTGGCTGGTTATAAATTATGAATCTTCTGAAGTCTTTTAGCCAGGAAGAATTTAATTTTGAAACTATCCTGGAAAGCAAGTGTTATAAAATTTAGGTTTGGCTAGCATTTTGTGAAAATGGCAGTTAGCTGTTGCAAGGATTTTCTGTGTTGGATTGTTTCTGGAAAGACCAAGAGAACCAAGTGGTCAACAATCAGTAGCTGACATGTTATAAGACGAATATCCTCACTGTCAGACTGTGATTATCCCGGCTGGAACCAGGCTCCGTTTCTGTAGTTTTCAGGGTCTCCGATTTGTAAAGAGCATTCTTAAAGAAGCAAGCATGAGAGGGAAAGCCACTGGAGAGGAGTGAGGGCCAAGACCATTAGCAAACCGATAATACCTCAATGGCAGATCAGCTGGCAAAACGTATACTTGGCTGGAGAAAAATTTGCTGATCACCTACTCTGTGGAACCAAGGAATGTGTACAGACTTATGCGTGGCTTCAGGAACTTGTCATCTATTTGGGGAGCTAGACACTTACACACAAAAATATCACCTGTTATTTAGAACAGCCAGCTCCACGTTCATAGGAAGTGGAGAGTACGTTGCATGCTGTTTGATACGGCAATGGGCAATGACTTCTTCAAGGTTTTAGAATCATTTTTTAAATAAATAAAGCTCTGAGCAGCATCTTTCTCAAATTGGCAATGGCGTGAAGTTTAAGGTGTAGTTTCAGACCAGGGGAACAAATGAGGATCTCAGAGCTGCAGGTCAAGTCAGAATGATGACCTGAATAGAGCAAAATGTAACGGGAAGAAAATAAAGACTTAAACTTAGATTCTAAGATAGAAATGCTGAATAACTGGAAGGGGAAAATATTTCAACCTACTCAAAAACAGACAGTAGGATAAATGATTCGAGAGTAAAGGGGACGAGGACTAACATTTGTTGAGCAGACCATGCGTCCCAGCGACCGTTCGAGGTGCTCTGCCCAATTCTCTCATTCTCCCTCACAGCTGCGCTGGCACAGCTGTTGAGCGTCTTGCGTGGTGTGAGCATTTTATACACATCTTCTGTTCAATTTCATGACCATTTTGCTGGGTGGATGCCGTCTTCGTTTTACAAATGTGATAACTAAGGCTCAGAGAGGCTAAGTCACTTGGCAAAGGTCCCACAGGTGGCAAATAAGGACAGGAAATGGGAATTGCCCTAAAGTCTCCGCCTTGATTTATTTATTTTTAACTATGCCACCTGCCTTTCCGGAATGTGATGTGACTTTGTTAACAGGCATGTAGTACCCAGGATGAGGGAGACAGAGTGCCGTTCTCTTGGAAGAAGGCTCTCTCGTAGTGGTGAGTGCCTGGATCATGGAACCTGGTGGCCTGAGTTGAAGCTCTGCCACTTATGAGCCAGGTAGCCTCAGGCAAAGTATTCAAATAAACACCACCGCCACTGTCACAACAAAAACCTTCTCTGTGCCTCAGTTTCCCCACCTCTAAAGTGAGGATAAGTGTAGTTCCTACCTACCTCATAGGTTGCTGAGATGATTTAGTAAGTTATTTTCAGTACTTTTTATTTTTTTTGAGGAAGATTAGCCCTGAGCTAACATCTGCTGCCAATCCTCCTCTTTTCGCTGAGGAAGACTGGCCCTGAGCTAACATCTGTGCCCATCTTCCTCTACTCTATATGTGGGATGCCTGCCACAGCATGGCTTGACAAGTGGTGCATATGTCTGCACCTGGGCTGCTGAAGTGGAATATGCAAACTTAACCACTGTGCCAGCAGGCTGGCTCCTCACTAAATTACTTTATGTAAAGCTCTTAGACCAGTGCCTGGCACATTTTAAGGACTGTGTGTACATACACTACTATTGCTCTGCTCACGTCAGGTCTCACCTAGAATCCTGGGCCACACATGTCAAGAGGCATGTTGGCAAGTCAATTTGTCTCCTAAAACTGACCAGAAAGTGATGGAAACAACTTTGCTGCAGAACTGTAGAAAGATCTGAAGGCATGTAGTCTACCTAAGGAGAGCCACTTAAAAATACTTGAACAATTTTGTTCTAAGTTTTGCCCTAAAAAAGAGTAATAGAAGAAAAGGAGGAGTTCTTTGTTTGGTAACCTCGCCCTAAGTCATGACAGCAGACAACTGCTCTTGAGGCAGTTTCTTTAGGTCTCCTAGGTGCTGGTGCTGGGCTCCCACCTCACATGCCTCCCTGTGGTCAGTGCCTTCCACGCGATGATGCAAGGATGGTGCTCTTATCCCTTACGACACTAATGAGGCTCCTGAGTTGCAAAGAGGTGAAGTCACTTAGCTAGCAGCATATTAATTTGGTCAAAAATATTTATCAAACGTGTATGATGTTCTAGGCATTGTTGGACACATGAACAAAATAGACCCAGCTCGTTCCCTGATGAGGCTGGCATTCTAGCCACCAGTGATGGAACCGGGAACCCAACGCAGCTCTGCCCGACCGTGAGACCTCACACATGGGGAATGAAGTGAATGAAAACAGCGGAGTGAAGGCTGGCCCTTCAAACCACCTGACATTTCTCCTTCAGTCAATGCCTACCAACTTGATTAGCATTCAACCAACCTATTAATTACCAGTTAGCTTTATATGACATATATTATTTAACTCTCAGAGCAAATCTTTTAGGTAAGAGTTAGTTCATTTTTCACATAAAGAAGCAGAGTCAGAAATATTCTATGACTAAAGCTACACCTGGGAATTCAAGTCAAGCACGATTGACATTGCAAAATGACTGCCCTTGGAAGAGAAATTGATGGGAGGGAGTGTGTGACTTTGTCTATTGCAATTTCTCTACAAAAACTAAAGAGATCCCTAACACAGGAACTATTCAAGCTTAGGCCACCATCTCTGACACCTTTTGGTGTACAAGCATCTGACATCTAAGCTGGTTCAGTGGCTCTCAACTCTGGTCCACATTAGGACACAGGAGACGCATCTACGGGTAGGGCCCAGGCATCAATTTTAAAGCTCATAGCGTTGACAACCACAGTTGTGACACAGGTTGTAGATTCTGAGGGATGTTGTAGAGAGGATGCAGGTGCCATGTGTGTGGGTGTGGTGGGAACAGGAATAGACATGTGGTTTTCCATGACCTCTCCGCTCACCCCGATCCCTAGTAATATTACGTGTGATTCTGCGAAGTCCATGGTTCCCCCTCTCCTCGGGTGTCACGAGAGAAAGATATTGTGCTGGGTACTTCTCTCTGGACTCTTGCTTCTTTTTCAGTCTCAGATGGGAGAAGCAGCAGAGAAAAAACAGGAATTTAGGTCAAATAGTGTTCCCTTGGTACGGGACCTTGGCCTACAGGGTGACATTGTGAGAAGTGCTCAGAGACAGCCCACCTGTAGCCAAGAAGTTTGTTTTGTTCATGGTATCTTAGGATCTGTGATCCTTTACAGAGTCATGATTCTGCTCTTAGCTCCGGAAGGTCCCCTCTTGTGAGGCTGTGCGTTTTTCAGTGGTGTATCTCACTGTCTGCCACAGAGCTCCTCACAGGTACCTCTGCCACCCCTCCCCGTGCAAGATCCTGGTGTTGGGATGGGATAGAGTGGGAAGGGTGGAGTTACCCCAGGGGTTTAGGAAACCTAAACCTCACAGGGCGTCTTTGATGGGTGCGTAGCCTAAGAAAAATCCCTCAAGCGGTGGACCCTGCCAGACAGTGCAAAATGCCCATGCACGGGCACACTACAGCTCTTAGCTGTGCACAGTGGGGGATGCTGGCAGTGGCCTTTAGGCCACTTTATGGCCCATTTTATAGCTGGAGCATGAGATGAGGCAGCACAAGATCCACTCCTGTGTCCAGGAGCCTCGTGTTAGACAGGAGAACTGTAGGGCAATATAAGTCTATGCTGGGACGTCTAGTCCTTCTCTCGAGATACACGAATTCAGGTTTTCTGTGGGTTTCCTTTTACAGCTCAGGGTGTATAGTTATTTGGGATAGCCTTCTTTAGGCTACGAGGATCTCTAAGAAACATTCTTCAGGAGCTGAAAGTTTATCTTTGCTTTCAAAGTTTTTTTTTTTTTTTTTTTTTTTTGAGGAAGATTAGCCCTAAGCTAACTACTGCCAGTCCTCCTCTTTTTCGCTGAGGAAGCCTGGCCCTGGGCTAACATCCGTGCCCATCTTCCTCTACTGTATATGTGGGACGCCTACCACAGCATGGTGTGCCAAGTGGTGCCATGTCTGCACCCAGGATCCGAACCAGCGAACCCCGGGCTGCTGAAGCGGAATGTGTGAACTTAACACTGCGCCACTGGGCTGGCCCCCAAAGTTGTTTTTTTTTTTATGAGGAAGATTCACCCTGAGCTAACATCTGTTGCCAATTTTCCTCCTTTTGCTTGAGGAAGATTATCACTGAGCTAACATCTGTGCCCATCTTCCCCTCTTTCGTATGTGGGATGCCACTACAGCATGGCTTGATGAGTGGTCTGTAGGTCTGCTCCCGGGATCCAAAGCTGTAAACCCTGGGCCGCCAAAGCAGAGCACGAGGACTCAACCACTATGCCACCCGGCTGGCCCACTTTCAAAGTTTTAATCTCATTATTCCTCCTAAGTCACAGCCTCCTGGGACCACATGAAATGACCCAATTCCCCCAGTGGCACTCAGATCCTCTAAAGACTTGTAGGCAGAAGGCCAATAGCCTTTCCTCTCTTGGTGCGCACTCCTGTCTGCTTGGACAGGCTAAACTAATGTTAGCCAAGTTAGACACATTAATTTCACTTTCTTAAATAGCTGATTCTTTTTAATTAATCTTGGGCCTCATCTCCACTCCAACTGCCTTATGTTGGTAATAGTGTAGCATTTTAAAATAAACTAATTTGCACATGTAGACACAGCTATAAAACCCACAAGTTATAATGAGGATATATATACGCATCCACATCTATATGCAGCACCTTCTGGAAAATGCCACTTCTAGTCTCCACCCCATCCCGGTCCACTCACATCATAGAATGACAGAGTGGAAAACGTCTTAAAGGCTCTTGTCACACGTCCCTAACCTGTGCCTGGAGACAACTGCGCAGATACAGTGTTTAAATGTTGGCTCTTGTTATACAAATTGTTTGCATGAAAATGATCACAAAAATCACTTATATAAGGGGAAAAAACCCCTTTCGTTTCTAGTTCCTAGCCCAAATAGGAACTTTGCATTTTAGATGTTCTTATGGGTTTGATTTCAGTATATCCAAGTAGGTACGACCAACCCAAACATGAATTATCTGAAAACTATATAATTTCTACAGGTAGTTTGGAAAAGAGTTACAAATGTATGACTAACAGAATTGGGAAGAAATCCCGTTGTGAAGACCATTGTGGTGTATGTGGTCCCTGTGGACCTGGGAGACACACAGAGAAAGCCTCGTGCTCTCAGCGTCTGCCCGTGCATCCTGGTCCCTGTGGTCGCCGGGCACCCATCCCATGAAGACTTTCAATGTGCCTCTCACTGGCACCACATTGTCTGGGCACCCACTGCTGTTAACGTGAAATGAAGTTATATTGAAGCACCGAAGGGAGAAGAACGTCTAAAATAACGTCCAAACAAAGAGGCCGAGGGGACCGGCCCTTATCTCAGGTGTGCACACACGCTATCTCATGCAGTTGGCAACTGGGCATTTGGGCCCTGAGATTAAGGACTAAAAAGAATTCACTCTTGTAATGAGAGAGAGTGCCAGGGATATTTCTTGCCTCATGAAATAAGTTAATTCCCTGAATTAAGAAATAACAAACAGGAGAGAAGCTGGCAGTCTGACTAGGGGCTCGGACAGGTGCCTGTTTTAAAGGAGTGTGGAGAGCAAAGAGGTGATTGTGCACGAAGGATGACTTCAAATGCTTGTTTGTTATCCCACTCCTTTGTTTATAGACTGAAGTGGGGGCCTGGTTAGGCTGAGGTGGGGAACACGTGTCGCTACAATTACGATTGATTAGAGATGTGCTTTAAACGTTCTTTCTGCTCAGGAGCTGGGAGTAGCATTAAGGATGAGGTTAAGCCCTTGGGAGGCACTTTTTAAGCAGATAACCATAGACACCAAGGGCTTTTCTCCCATAGATGGAGCCGGCTTCCCTTTAAAACCAGTCACACCAAATGACTCCTTGACCTTGCTGGGGAAACAGCCAGTCGTCTTTGGTCCACTATGCCCCAAAGGAATTCTGACCTTGGAGGAAACTCCTGGTGGTAGTGGGTGGCTCCGAGGACCATGATTTCCTGGGGTCATGCCAACTCTGTACCAGAGATGGTGTCATCACAACAGCTCCTGAAACATGGCCTGGCATGGATGAATTGAGTGAATGACAATAAATGATGCTCAGGTACATCCGACTCCTTTTGACCTGGGTCCCTACCCGGGTTCCCACCCAGAAACCTGAAAACCTGAAAATGAGACCTGAAGTGTCTCATTGGACACTTCAATAGGCTGGTTTCAACTCTCCCAAATTTCTTCCTTTTTCTTAAACTTTTTTCCGTATGTGGGGCTTGTAGAAGATACAGGGAAGAGAGAGCTTCAAAAAGCCTTATTTCTTGGCCTGAGAAAAGCCTTTGCAGACCTTATGTGAGCCACCTACTCATTGCACTCCCACTCCAGCTCGCATCACTATATGCTAGAATATTTCTGGAGCCCCAGGCGAGTATTTGTGTTGTGAAACCTAGGAGCGGCGCAGGCGGAGGTGCTATGGACTGAATATTTGTGTCCTCAAATTTACAAGCAGTCCTACGCGCCGGTGTAACGTATTTGAAGGGGGCTTGGGGAGATAATTAGAGTTAGATTAGGTCATGAGCGTGGGGCCCTCATTATGGAATTAATACCCTCATAAGAAGAGGAAGAGACTTGAGAGCTCTCTCATTCTGCCATGTGAGGACACAGCAAGAAGGTAGCCATCTATAGTCCAGAAAGAGGGTCCTCAACAGACATCAGATCTGCTGGCATCTTGATGTCAAACTTCCAGCCTCCAGAACTGTGAGAAATGAATGATGTTTAAGCCATGCAGTCTATGGCATTCTGAAATAGCAGCCTTAATGGACTAGGGCAGGAGGCCAGGAGAGGGGGTTAGGATGCTGCAGGGCTCCTGTAATTCCCAGTTGGTTCTCAGCTCCCGTGATGGAGGTGGCGCAGTCTCCGGGTTGTACCAGGTGGTTCCCAAATTCCGAGCCCTGCTCTCCACTTTAGAGCAGTGTAGCTCAGATTTTCACACACACAAGCTTCACCTGAGGATCTCCTCAACATGCAGGTTCTATTCCAGCAGGTCTGAGGTGAAGCCCTGGTCCTGCGTTTCTAACAATTCCCCTGGTGATCTTGATGCTGCTGGACTTCGGACCACGCTGGAACTGGAGCGAATGAAAGTGAGTGGAGGACAAAGTCAGCCTCTGTTTCAGTTCTGCTAGCAGATCACAGCCCCATCACTTCACAAGGATTCGATGAGCAAGTTAGTGGTGCAAGCTGAGGACTTTGGTACCGAAACTCATTGTAACTTCCTGGGATATGGCCCTTTGAGGGCTGGCTTCTCAGTGAAACTTACGAATTAATAAATGATATACCTTTTAATTGTCTCCTGGACTCACCATCACACACAGATGCACACACACACACCATGTCAACTGTTAGGAAGCTCCATGAGTGTGGCCTGAGCTCAGTGATTACATACACAACACACACCTGTGCAGGTAAGTGCCCCCCGTCACAGGGCAGGCCTGGCTTGTTGAAGAGCAGCGTCCACTTTAAAAAAGCCCAGCAACTGACAAAGCTGTTGAACACTTACCAATATGACACATGAATATTCAGTTTATTTTAAAAAAAGTACACGTGGTATCTTTGTTTAATTACATTTTGGATTGATTAAATTATTTTGGTATGATTATTCCCGATAGGAGTCTTTGCTCAAAAAGAAAAAGAACAAGCAAATAAGCAGTGAAACAAACAAAAATACAATGGATTCCATTTACTGCCAAGTTATCAGCCATCAGCATTTTCGGGGAGGTGTTCTTTGCATGCGTTGAGAGACAGGTTTACCCTGAACTTACATGGGAGGGATGCTGTCTCCAGGCCTGGAAGACTCCACTCTGTCAGGCCATGTGAACATGGATAGCAGGAGTGGGAACAGAAGCCTAAGAAAGAATTTCTAGACAAAAATGACTCTCCGGTCGGAGCCTGCTTCTGCTTGACTGGAACGCCGAGCCTCTGTGGGACAGCCCTGCCCAGGCGTGGCCTCCTCCCCCAGGCCTTCCACTGCCCACGGGCACCCCACTGCTCCTGCCCCAGCACTGAAATTATTTCAACAACTTTCTAAAGTGGATTTCAAGAGGCTGCCTGAGCCCTCAGGTGCACAGAAGTCAGTAAACAGTGGGCATTGAGCACTCACCACGGGCAGGGCTAGGGGGATAGCAGGCAGAGCTGCCCTGATGTTAATGAAGTAAACTGCAGTGCCAGTAGGGTGGAGACGGAAGGTCCCAGTGACAAACGAATGTGCCAGCATTCTAAGCCACCCGCCCCTGGAGAGGAAGCTAAGGGAAGCAGCAGGGCTCATTAATCCTACAGTATTGCCTTTCCAAAGCACGGGCTCACACAGACCTACTTTGCTTTACACTGTCATTACAATGAACCATCACTTGAAAACCTCCATGATTTTGACAAAATTGGAACAAGTGATATAAAAATAAGAGGTCAGAAAAGCCCTGTATGACAGGGCTTAGCTTGTCGGGGATAGATTTCTTCACAGGCCGCCTTTGCTTACCGCTAAAGCCAAGACGAAGTGTCAAAGTTGTTTAAGATAGGGATCAGTTTTAATGAATGCGACCTCAGCTTTTCAAGGTGTTTAGGTCTGGGAACACTTAAAGTACATCTGTTATTATTTTGGTTGTGCTGAATTTCTTATTTTATATGGTTTCATTTTGAGAGGGGCTGTTTTAGGCAATACAGAGGTAAGCTCTTATCACCGTGTTGTGCTTAAATTTTTTAGGATTATTTATTTCTCTAGTTCTTCCCATCTGATACTTCTTGATTCTATAAACTTGTCTTCTAGTAATCATTTTACATTGAAATTTTACTTCAAAATTTACATCCCTGCCCTTTGTGATAAAAATCTTTCTCAGCTGCTTAATTAGTATTACATTTATCATCCTGTCAAACCTCACATTTTAAACACATCTATTGTCTACATGTGGTTATATACTAGTTCCTTCATGAGAGAAATCATAGAAACCTGGCCCTGCCACTTGGGGGCTTATAGTTTGAAAGTCACAGGAAGGAAACCCAGTCAAACTACCATTAAATATGTGGATGGGCTGAATAAAAAATGGAGAATAAATCAAGGCTTGAAGTGCAGGTCCTGCCTCTTTTGCCTCTTCTCTCTCCTGTTTTCTCTCATCTATTTCTACCACTCATCTACCTGCCCTTCTCTCTCCATCCATCCATGCATCCACCCATCCATCCATCCATCCACCTATCCATTCATCTACTCACCCACCCACCCACCCATCCATCCATCCATCCACCTATCCATTCATCTACTCACCCATCCACCCACCCATCCATCCATCCACCTATCCATTCATCTACTCACCCATCCACCCACCCATCCATCCATCCATCCACCTATCCATTCACCCATCCACCCACCCATCCATCCATCCATCCACCTATCCACTCATCTACTCACCCATCCACCCACCCACCCATCCATCCATCCATCCATCCACCTATCCATTCATCTACTCACCCACCCACCCACCCATCCATCCATCCATCTATCCATCCATCCACCTATCCATTCATCTACTCACCCATCCACCCACCCATCCATCCATCCATCCACCTATCCATTCATCTACTCACCCATCCACCCACCCATCCATCCACCCACCCATCCGTCCACCCACCCATCCATGTGCCCATACATCCATCTGTATAAAGAAGTCCAAAGAATAGAAAAGAGTTGGGTTTTGTAATATGTAATAAGCCTTATAGCCTCAGGTGTTGTTGATACGATTCTGCCAGATTTTGACTGAAATAGTCTTAAGTATCTCTCTGTAACAATAACTGTACAGGTTCTTTTATTAGGTACTGTATGACAAACTCAAATTAGCTAACTGAAGGATTTGCCAAGATAACAAAATAGTATAACTATACTGTTAACATGGGTCTAATTAGGGGTGTTTGATATTAATATTGGTTTGTTTAGCCTTACCAAACAAACTATGGAAATCCTTACCCAGGTTTGGTTAAGGAATTAGACTTCCTTCTAATTTGGTCAAGGCTATGCTTCTTGAGTGGTCAAATTTCTGCTAAAACTGTTTTCTCCCACTGTGATGTTACTTTGTTTCAAAGCCCCATCACTCTTTGTGTATGATCTTTAATTTTCTAAATTCACTTGAATTCCAAATCTTCAACACTGTTGTACCTTTGGAAATGGTTCTTGCCTCTAACACATGCTGGGAAATACGTGATGCTAATTACTTATTTCCTGGCAATAGGGTCTGAGCTGCTTCTTGTTGCTAGCCTCCCTTTTCAGTACTCTTGTGTTTGGTGTAAGCAGCCTTAACCTTCCTTTGCTTTCCAGGTCTTTGCTGTCTGAGAAGCAAGAGAAAGGTTATATCTCTCCCTTTTCTGGTCCACTTTTTCATCCGAAGAGTTACTTCCTGAATGGAGTCTAACCCTCTTTTGGATACAAACACTAATACTAGGACGCTCCTGTGTAATACTGTCAAATAGCCTGAGTGATAAACAGAGCGTGGGTGTTCATTATTTCGGACTTCATTCCCTGGGTCCTGCGCTTCAGACTTTATTCCGTGTGAGAATGATTTACTCTAAGAGCTATCTCACCAAGTTCTCTCAGTTCTGCTAAATGTCCACCCTCTTGAGTCCTACCTCCTCTGGCTTTGTTGTCAGCAAGTGTGCCTCTTCCAGCTTCGGATGGTTTCTGCACTCAGGCCAGGCTGTGCCCATTGCCTTTCATGGATAGTTACTGCTATACCCACTTGGCTCCCAGCTAAAAACCCTTTTCTGTTGTCTTTCTCTTGCCTCAAGATTGTTCCCTATGGACCCAAATCCAATGTGACCTCAATAAAATAATAATAAAACAAAAATAATAAATGAGACAAGGATGAGTGTGTCATCAGGCTTTAGTGGAGGGGTTTCTTTACTTTCAGTACCTGGAATGGGAACTGGACCCTAATTTCTCCAGGTGTCTTACATATGATAGTTTCATTTTGATGTGAGATATTTCTCAAAATGCTCTCTTACTGAACTATGTGGGAACATCCAAAACATGTAATCATGACCAAATGTATCAAATGGCCTCATTTCCTTCCATTTGAAAACTGATAGCTGAAAAGGCAACATAGGTAAAAAAAACAACTCTGAACTCAAAAGCTCCACTAATTGTGTGACTCAGGGCAAATTCCTCAAGCCGCCAGCCCCCTATTTCCCATGTGGTAAATGGAGATGACACCACTTTCTACTTTTTAATGAGGTACTGTTGGGCTAGAAAACACTTTCATGCTATTTAAAAATTTGAGCCCAATTTTAATTTTATTATTTGTTAAAGCATGCAATTACATTTTCTCTGGGATTGGTCATAACCTGCTTGCTAACTTTTGAAACTAGCTGTCTGTTTTACCAACTGTAAATTGCTTCATTTAAAAAAAATACACCTGTCATTTTTAAAATGAGTTCAGACTATTTTATTCAGAACTAAATGGTCAATTATAATATGTTATCCTAGTTTCTAAATTTTCTCCTTCTAAAACAATTTGAGAAAGTATGACTTTATTCAGGTTCAAACATACTGAAAGAGCAACAGCAAACAAACAAACCTCCTTGAAGGAGCTGTCACTTCCTGTCATACGCTTTTGGTGACTACATGTAATTGTTATTTAAATATCAATATTAAATTTAGTCTTTGAAATAACTGTAAGATAGGCCTCCCAAAATTTGGGCCTGACAAAAGATTTTCTGATTTAAAAAATATGTTTCTTTTCATTCCTTTTATAATTAAGCCTTTTAAAAAAGCTTTCAATGGCAGAATAATTAAAAAACATCATTACAAACCCCAAATCCCTGTAAACACAAAACCCTGGCGTGTATACAATGCTTTCAATTTACAGTGTCCTTTCACTTGATCTACACAGAGACCTAAGCGGAGGCTAGGTTTGTTTGTTTTTGTGCTCATTTTATAGATGAGGGTATTGAGGTTTGTATAAACTCATTCAAGGTCACATAGCTAAGTGGAAGGAAGTCAGGACTAGAATGCAAAGATCTACCTTCAATTCTAATATTTCTTTTCTCACAGCCCAGAAGAGAAACAGTTTCTGAAATTTCTCTATAGCACCTTACCTAGAATTCTTCAGATTTAGCCTGATTTCTAGGCATATGTTGAGTCATCCTAAATTATACAGAGACTAACTTATTATATCTTAATCTTTCTAACGTCTGTATCAGATTCTGGAATAACTCTGTCTGACTGCTTCTATTAAGGCTTAGTTTTGGCCACTCTTTATAGAAGTTTAAGACACTGAATTCCGTATTTTGCTGTTACAGGAAAAGGTTTGTTCCGGAGGATCTCTTCGTTTTAACAACTAAGGATTAAAGTGTGGTAATTTATGCTTTGGTGCTTAGAAAGTCTATTTTCTGTTGTGGTTTACTCCCTTTCACAGCCAGCCACCTGAGCGTTTGGGAGAGCCGTGGGGGTGTTTTGAAGTTTCGGGACTGCCCTCACTATACAGACATTGCGCTAACTGTAGCAAGCACGTCATTCACAGCAGATTTAATGCAGCTCTTTTCTGGTCATAAAAAGCTAAAGGCTTTTGAACGCTTGCTTATTTTTATTGCATAACTTCAGAATCCTCACCAGTCGTTATTATGGTTCATGTGAACATATGCTTTTATTAAATGCTTATTCATAACAACTTTTGGACAAGGCTATTAATCAGTGTAGATGATTTCCATGAAGACATTTCTATGTCTTCAACTCTGTTTCTTCACAGCCATCCAACAGTCTGAAATAACTATTGCTTTTCTTTTCTGTGTGTATGGTCACTTGGAAAGAGGATGTGCTGACACTAGAATATAATTATTCCTCTCCTGGGTTGCCTAAAATGTGGTCAGCCAGCCTTCTTTAGATTTCCAGTGCATGTTCCACAGGCTGCGGTATTTTATTTCTGAATGGACCAGCATTTGTTTTTCAATTATGCAATTCATTTTCATTACACATTCAAATATGTTTCTTATTTTCCAGCTTGTTGTCTTCATTCACAACACATTTTCTTCATTCTCCCCCCCAAAGTCTACCTCTGTTTTCTCCTTCCTTCTCTTTCTCTCTCCTTTGACGCTTTCCATGTGAAATAGGTGGGATTTGAGGCGTGAAACTCCAGTGCAGCCGTATCCTTGTAACCACTCCCTCGGAGCCAGCAAACCTGCTTACAGCTGAGAATTGCTTTACAGTCAGCTTGGGGCTGGAGTGTCGAGGGGGCTGCTTTCCAATTACTGTTTCTCATCAACCTGACCACCCTAAGCCATTAAGCCACTGTAATAGTTTTGCTAATTTGATTTCCTGCACATAAACAACCTTTGCTCTGCTTTGAAGTTCTCGAGAAAGGTATGAGGAGTTTCAAATTGCAATAATTCAACTCCAAGCATAAGGCTAATTCATCTTTTTTTTTTTAATAAATCACTAAAACAGAAGTTAATTAAAGTGTAAACAATGGGCAGCATTGTGGCTGAGAGTCTCTGGAAAGGAAGCTTTGAAGCTCTTTGTGCAATGGCTAGTACCTGAGCCCCCTCGGAGTGGGGTGGGGTTGGGAAAGGATCGCATTACTGAGCTTTCTCTTCTTCCTCTTAACATTAAAAAAAAAAAGAATAAAGATAGAAAACCAACAACAACAGATGCTTTTATTTTTTTACTCAGCTGGGTGAGAGCTTCCTAAACCCAAGCTTTCCCAGGGAGGCCCTGACATTGCCAGCCCTTGTTAGGGCAGACTCGATGGGGGGCCTCAGCAGGGTGGGCCGCCTCATTGGGGGTGGCAGGAGAGAGAGCGTTTCCACAGCAGTTCTGTAGAGAGGATGTCACTGCAGTGTGATTAACGCCAGGCCAGGTTATGCAAAGGACACGGACTCCCCTCATCCCTGGTGCCACCGGGCTCTCGGGCTCTGCAATGGCGGTTGGGACTCTGCCAGGAACACAGAGATGAACAGAGACCCACTCCTCCCACAAGAGGCAGACTGGGCTGAGAGAGGTTCAGGGGAGGGAAGATGTGGCTAAAAATAGCCCAAACACCACAGCGTTTTCAGGACAGATCCTCTTATTTTTGATCTTGAGAGAATATAAAGAAGAGAAGTGCTAGGAGGTGAGGCAAAAATTCCAGCACTACTGGAAATGGTACTCATGTTTTCTTTGCAGATCAGGTGGTGTAAGGAGACAAAATATTTTGCTTAAGAAGTAAAAATCCAAAGAATAGTAAAGTGCTGTTGCATATTGTCACCTATCACACTACATTTAATATGAAAATGCACTGTCTGTGCATGTGTGTGTGCACATATGTAAGCACATGGATAAGTGTACATGCATGTACATGTATGTGGCTCTGTGGTGGGGAGAAAAGAGGAGACTGCAGAGCTGGAACCAAGGCCAGCAGAGGAGTGGGCGGTCCCCCAAGTGGAGTGCGTTCCGAGGTTCCGACAAGTCTTCCTTGCAAAACAATCCATTCCACATTGTCCAAAAAATCTTAAATTCACTTTTCACTGCCAGAATTTCTATCACTAATGATTTAACTTTACAGACAACAAAATTCTCTTTTAACAGGCAGGTACTCCTCTTAAAGGGCCATAAGCCATTGATGTCTTAGAATCAATTAGTCTAATAAAAGCATTCTTTAGAACATTGATCTAAAAATGTCAGCTTAATGGAGAAAACAAGGGAGCGTAGTTCTTTTAAACACACAGGTGCAATAGGGATGGGAGCCTAGGATAAGGGCTCTGGGGAAAAGAATGGGATCAAAGCTGTAATAAATGGTGTAAGAGTGAACTAGGGGAATTCGGAGGAAACACGTTGCTTATCTCCTAGTTTTGTTAAGGGCTCATTCTGGACATCAGGGCTGGAGCTCAGGGAGGATCTCAGAGTGCTGGTCGGCGTGGGAGGCAGACGTCCACCACTCAGGTGGGAAGAAGCGCCTTCCGGGTTGCTGTCCTGAACCTGGGTCCAGTACCACGGAGCCAACAGGATTGTCTCCAGAGTGTGTTCCTGGTGGCCTGAAGGCAACCCTGTCCCAGAAAGGATCTCCCGCAGAACCAGCGTGCTCACCAGCATGCCCCAGGCTTTGCAGGCCGCCTGGCAGCTCTCCTAACTGACGCACCTGTCGTCCAAACGTTGGATGCCTGCATTCTCCAGGAGTAAGATTCATGGACTTTTACATTTAAAAGTGACTTTTAAAATATCTTAAACTTTAAAAACTTATTTATGGATCTGAAAGCTTATCCATAACAGCAAGTGTTTTTTTTTTTTTTTCTTTTTGAAAGATTTATCCTTAGCTATGAAATTTACTGCCGCTGGAGGAAGGTAGAACCACATTTACCATAGACCTATTCTGTCCCAAGTATGTTACAAATAGTGTTTTACCTAATTTAGTCATCCCTATAACTCTGTCAGATTGATCATTAGTCTCATTCTATAGATGAGGAAAATGAGTGTGAGAGCCGGCAGATGCAGAGGCAGGATGCCAGGACGCGTTTGCCTGGCTCCCCGGCTCGCACTCTTCCTATACAGCCCGCTGCCTGGCTGAGAACTAACGCCTAAAGCATAATGCGTACGTCTCTAATCTAAATGATGGCCACACTTGAGAAAAGCACTGATTTTTCTAGACAATCTATGTAACAGAAGTAAGAACATTCTTTTTACTCCCTTTTTCTCAATTTACGAATGAGAACTCAGATTAATTTAGAACCATATGAAATTATATAACTCAGAAGAACTGATAACTGAGAAGTGCATCTCTCTGGTTGATTTTTGCTTGGTTGCACAAATGGTGCATCTACAATTCAGGAACCTAAGCAAAACGTCGTATCTCACTTACTCCTCGCAATTGCAAACGAAATCTACAGACCCTCTCACCCTTGTCGGGAATTTGTCAGTTGTATGTACATATATGTGCAGGGGTTGTTAAAACCCATAGGATACACTCGTGAACAAGCCCAGCCTCATCCCTGCCCTCACAGAGCTTACATTCTAGGAGAGACAGGCAATAAAGAAGTAACTACATGGGAAAACAATTACAAGATTCCACGGTGCCAGGAGAAAGGACAACTCTGTGTTGTGTGTCTGTTGTAGAGGGTCGTTGCAGCGTTGCCAGGGAGAACACATTCTGAAGTAAGCCTGCTGCCTTCACATCTGAGCTCTGCCCCTTACTTGCTATGTGATCTTGGGCAAGTTCCTTAATGTCTTTGTGCCTCGGTTTCCTCATCTATAAAATGGGGATACAGATACTCACTCATTCACAGAGTTGTTTTTAAGAATTAAATGAAAATTTCTTAGGACAGTGCTTGGCCCACGAGGGCTCCATACACGCTGGCTGAGGAGGCCTACAGGGAGAAGCAGGTGGAGGGAGGGGATGTCCAGGCAGTCAGAAGATGGTGCAGACAGGGCCTGGACTGCAGAAGAGCCCCATTTGAGGTTTTTTTCCAGATAAAAGTATTGTTCTTTATAGTTACATAAAGCTTACCGATTTATGTACCAAAACTTTTATCATATTGAAAAATAGTTAAAAATTTTAAAAACAAGTTTTTATATCTAAATAAGTGTCATATGGATCATTTAAAGCTACTTCTTAACTACTCACTATTAAAATCATCCATTACACTATGATGCCAGTCGGATTTGGATGACTGTTTTTTCCTAAACTAAATTGGCCCCAGCATTTTGGCTTTGTGAGCTAATTATCTTCTCTCTTTTTCTCTCCGTATTTACATGGTCAAACTCTAAGCTGTCCCCATTTTCTTTGCATCTCTAAGCACGCCTAACTGTAGCAGCCTAGAGCCCTTCTAATATTCTGTTTTTAATCTGCTGAGAGTTGAGAAAGCATGTAACTCCATTTGGCCTAGAATGTAAGATAAAGTGAGGGTCTGAGGGACTAGAACTCATCAACCTAGTGAGTCAATTCTGCTGCATCTATTTCCCTCCTAAGAAACACTGTTCACTTACTTATGGCCTTTCTTTTAGATTCTGATGTCTCTAGAATAATGGCTTCCATGCAGTAATTGGAACATTACTGTGTAGATTCAATGTCTTATGGCACTTAAAGGACTCCACTGGGATTGGTTAATATCCCTAACTGCATACGCAGTCTTGAATAAGGAAAGTTGTATTTCCCTCTTGAGAATCATAGAATTTTAGAGCTGAATGTAACTGGGAGGTATCTAATTCCATTACCTTGATCCCCACATGAGATATTCTAGGTTAAAAGAGGGGTAGGTGACTTATTTGAGATCACAAATCAAATTGACAAAATGACAATATGACCATGACCTTCAATTTCTGGGCTTTTCTGCCTCACTGGAACTGCTGAATCAGCAATCTCCCATAAGCTCTGGGTCTAAAAACCTTTTGCCTCCTCCGCAGTAGAATGAGTCCCAGCACTCATGAGAATGGGTCTCCAGAGCTCCAGCGCTGCCCCGACAGCTTTCCAGCTTACCTCTTCTATCTTACCTTCTCAGTCTCCGAAACAAAAGATAAAACAAAAGAAGGAAAAACAGTCTATGGGTTTGGAGTTTAAATAAACAGAGAGGTTAACCAAAAGGCTGGTTTCAATAGATCAGAGGCAAAAGGGATTCCTACAGCTGGAGGCAATTAAATAAAACTAAAAAAAGGGTTCTCACACTCAAACTACTAGACAAGTTCCAGAGACCAAAGGAGGCTTTTGTTGAAGTGGATAAACCCTCACTTTGGCCTAAGACTAACCGGAGCAGCCTTTGTCAGCATACCTTTTGGGATGAGAGTTTTCATTTATTTATTTTTTTTCTGGTTACCTCTCTAGTTACTACAATTATGATAGTTCTCAGAGAAGATATTGACTCTCTTAATAAGATCAAGTGATGCCCAATCCCAGCAGTATAGAGTTGGATAGGACCTTAAGATCAGTGGAATGCCAGTAAAGTTTAAATGACTGGCTTTGCAAAAAGTGAAAAGAAATTAAAAAGCCCTGCTTTGTAGCATTTGCCAATTACCGTGGTGTCAATACTCCATCATGGCGGATTTTAAGCTACTGACATAAAGTCACCAGTCCACTGATTGTGAAGTTGGGAAGAACAAATAACAATCAACTCTAGTGCACAGGGGCTGCTAGCTCAGGGCTCTACTGTGACCATCTGAGAGCAACTGGAAAATGTTCATGTGTCATTGTGGAGAGGGAAAAATTGGTTATAAATCTGTTTGTGTAATATAACTTGAACTCTATCTGTCTATCTATCTATCCATCCATCTATCTACTTACCTACCAACCAACCTACCCTCCTCATTGTCCTTGGTTATAAAAATTAAGTGTGGAACCAGATCATCAACAGGACACTTTCCAATTCTAAGTTTTTGTGATTGTATTCACGATAGGTTATTTCATAGAAATACTTATTTGTGGCTTAACCTAGGAAGTTTGCTCTGTTTTTAATGGTGCTGATGCCCTTCATTATCTGTCTTCATAGCATTCATCACCTCTCAAAGTCTTAGGTATTTACTTGTTATTGTGTATTTGTCTCAGGAGCTGATCTCCCTGAGGGCAGGGGCTTTGTCTCGGTCACTGCTGTACCCTGGCACTTACAACAGGGCCTGACTTGTGGTAGGTGCCTGGTAGACATGTTGTGAATGACGTAATCCAAACTCTTCCTTATAAATTTACGGAAATTGAGACTTTAAGAAATGAAGTGATTTTCCTAAGGTCATGCAGCAATTTGTGGCAGAACTGAACATGGAATCTAAATCTTGCAATTCAGGTTCTTTCCTAAATCATTCTTTGGCTCATCTCACAAAGTCTAAGGCCTAAAAAGAGGCTTACATATGTTTCTAGATTGCAAATTGAAATCTCCATTGATTGGGTAGAATATAGAGTTTCAATCTGCTTGCTCTGCCGTACCAACCCTCATGCTTTCACCTCACATCCTTTTCCCCTCCTGATTCTGCTTTCTTCAGGAATGGGGTGGGCAACACTGGGTTGCTTTTTGTGATCAAATTACTTTATGGTCTATGTCTGTCTCAGTGGAGATGGAGCTCTGGGGGCATCTGTGTTTTTCTACTGCAGGGACCCTTCTCTTCAGGTTCCACTGTCATCAGAAGACCTGCTTTTTGTTCCAGCCTCCTGTTTGCTTCAGCACATGTTGGGATCAAGTATTACTTTAGGTGCTGGAGATAAAAAGGTGAGTAACACAAGGTTCCTGATCTTTAGGAGTGCACTGTCTTCTGGGGGGACTATCAACAGGATCCTAACAGCATCAGGTGGGCAAGTGTAATGTCAAAGGAAAGTTCCAAAGCTGTGGGAATCCAGCGGAGGGGCACTCTACACAGATAGTGACAGAGGTTCTTTAAAAGAGACTGGTTTGGGTAATGACTAATTTATCTGCTTAACAGTTTTCTCATCTCCTAAATGAGTGGTATTTGTGAAAATGAAGGTCTCTACCCATCTATAGAAGGTCCTACAAAAGCGAAAGTGTGAGGTTCTGTAGGAATGTCTCATCATCATTCTTCTTCTTCCAGATACTGTCATCAGACGGTAGGCCATGTAACCATGAATGTCAGATGCCGATTGATGTCTTGTAGGCACATCCTCATGGCTGTGTCAAGAGACAGCTGCCCTAATTTAACTCAGCAAGGACTCCATTGGGTCCTGAATGGAAAATGGCAGTGACCCATTAAAACATCTCAGCTTGATTAAAAAAACTAAAACTATTCAGTCACAATTAAATTACTTTGAACAGGAGATTTTTATAAAGTTCCTGATTTTACAGATTATTGAGGGTCTGCAGGTCCAGGGGCTTTTGAAAAATGAGTTTTGGCTTAAAAGAAACATCACTGTGGGTCTGTATATATTTTAATTAGATGTAACAGTCAAGCATTAAACATCTCGAGAAATTGTCACTGAGTAGCTTCCTCTCTCAATTGCTTTTAGCCCTTTGAACTACAATGCAAATCCACCAAAAAAAAGTCAACGAAACTCAAAGTGGTTTTGTACTTCGGGAGTCATAAGTCATTTCAGGTAATGGTGTGGTAGGAAAATGGTTTTTGTCTCAGCCCATTGATAATGGGTGGAAGTTACACCCCGTGTGATGGCTGCCCTGTGTTTTACCTGTTGACAATTGAAAGGGAACGAACACATCAACATTTACTTATCTTACTTAATGAATGTTATCATGTGGAAAAGGTAAATCAGTAATGGCCGAGATCAAACATACCAATCTCCTTTTGAACACACAATGCCCTCGTTTATATAAATCTTGGCCACTTGACGGGTCTCTCATTTGAACACATGAACTGCCAGCCTGGCTGAGAAGCCTTCCATCTTAGGGCACTAGTGTCAGAATTTCAGAAACTTTTAAGTATGAGGAGACTGATGAGACTATGAGTCCAATGGTTTCTTAATTAATGTGTTAATTGAGAACTGGAGCAGACGTGGGTTATTTGAAGTTTTGAGTTCCTTCCACCCCCACCCCCCAGCTCCCTAGCCTCCTTTAAAAGAAAGGTTAGAAGTGGCCTACTGGTGACCCCAGGCGAAGGAGGCCAGGCAGAAAGGGACAGATTGTGATCTGCTTAACTAGGCTGCTCTGTCTTATTCTTACACCTTCAGCTTGATCATTGTTTTCCCCTGAGGCTGTGTTTCTGCGTGAAGTTGTGAACAGTTTTAAAGAGAAGATTTTAAAGTTGCTGGTAGAGTTAGCAACTTTCAAGTGGTTCCCAATAATTGGTCCCCCTGCGCTCGGTGGTCTGTCATTTACGCCTTTCTTTTTCCTTCCTTGCCCACTTTCTGTACCTGATCAGCCCTCCCTCACATGGAAGCGATCGCCTTCCGCTGGGACAAAGGCAGCCCAGGGAGCCTGGTTGAGAGACGCACTCAGGGGAGGCCCGTGCCCTGTTGCTTTATTGTTCCCTCAGAGGCTCCTGGCTCCGTTCTGTTCCACCTCCACCCTCAGCCTTGCGATTCCCACATCTCTCCCGGGCTGAGGGGGTCCTCTTTGCTGATTCACTGGCCTTGGCCTTGCTTCTCAGTCTAAGACCCTAAAATCGTTCTGGACACCCTTCCCTGCCTCTTTCTTGAAGGCACATTCTAATTGCACCGAGAGTTGGCCTTGTTAAGAGATCTTCAATTTAGGCATTTGAATAAGTTTTTTAAAAGTTGATGTCGGCAAATTATTTAGCCTTCATCTCCTAGGGTTTTAAGAAACACTGAACTTGAATTGTGATAACAGAGGTAGGCTGAGTTGCTTTTATCTCTGAACACAAGAAACTGGATACATTTCAGAAAGCTAAATGGTAATTTAGGTATTTGCTCTATTTCTGAAGCAAGACCTCAAGAAAAAGTATGTGTGTGTCCGTGTGCGCGTGTGTGTGCGTGTGTACATGTCTGCTTCGGCTTTGATACATCTGTGATTTCAATTTCCTTTTGCTTCTGTGTCCCTCAGCTAACAGGCACTGCCCTGTAGGTGAGGGCTTTGAAATACTTTAAAACAAACAAGTCAAGTCTTAGTGCCTTAGGGTTTGAGGAGGTCTGAAAGGCTGCTGGGTAACCTTGCTCCCAGTTCACAGACTCAGTTTCACACTCAGGTTTGCAATTCACTCTTTTCCCAGGAGAAATAGGAGCGCAGCACGTGGTCAGTGCAGTCAAGTCCCTACTTTATTGCAGGCCTTTGCTGGTTCACCCTCTCAGTGCCTTCCCGGAGGGATTTCCAGGCTTAAGAACAGATTCACAAAGTTCAGTATCCCTAAATTAAAATGCAGATTTGGGGGCCAAATTCCAGAGATTCCAGTTCTGTAGGTGTGGAGTGAGGCCCTAGAATCTCTTAGGAAGCAATTCTAAGTCCAGAGGGCACAGAATTCTGTGAGAAAATAGCTTCTCCTCATTAAAGTTTGGACACACTTAAAATGAGAATTCACTTATAGGTTATATTATGCTGTACTTAGAATTCTACCATCTGAAAAATAGACTCAGGGAACAGTGAATCCGTATATGCACATACATATAAAACATTCTCATAACAAATAGCTCTTGACTTAAATAATAATGACACTATTGAAAGGTCAACCTCGGAGCCTCAAAATGCTCTCTCTTGGGAGCTATAAATGTAGGATGTGGATCTGTAAGCTCGGACACTGCTAGTACTTTTCTCTTTCATTGTCTAGCAGTAACATTTTGGCAGCCTGTTTGGTGAGGAAGGCCGGGGATGGGTGTGGAGAGGGTTGAGTGGGGGCATTCTCATTTCCTCCTAGGCTGTTTTTAGCTCTCTCTCCATTGTAGGATACGCAGGATCCCCCCTGCCTTATGTTCACACTCTTGTTCCCTAAAACTGCCAAGCTCTCAAAGACTTCCCTTTCTCTACACACGGAGGACCCTTTTCCTGGACTCTCCTGCTCTCCTCTGTCCATCTGACAGTTTTCACCCATCCCACAAGCTCCACTTCAGGCTGCGACGTGGACTTCACCTTCCTTCCTTGTCTCCCCTGTCACCCAAATATGCCTCACTTCTTCCTCCTCTGCACACCGTAACAGAGCACAGGCAGTGTTGGTTCATGTTTTGCTGTCTCCATCCAACTGTCATTTCTCTGAGCATAGTGTCCATGAGGGTAGGTTTCTGTCCCTGGCAGTGACATGAGGCCTGGCAATGAGCATGGGTTCAAAGAGAATTTGTTGAAAGAACAAATTATACTGAAGGGGGTTAGGATGTACCGGGGTTCAGGGCCCTTTGGCTACTTAAAGATTTCATCTCCCAGGGATCCTTGTTTTATCTAAATTCCACACAATTAAACAGAACTCACAAGTGTTGTCAGTTTATAGGGAGTCAGTTTCTTAGGGAGAAGCCAGAAATAATTCTGAGGTATTCCTCAGTTGAGCCTTTGCGTCAGAGTAAGTGGGAGTTTCACTGGTGGGAGCCATATTAGGGTGAGTGAATGTGACCTGGAGTCTAAGGCCTGGGTGCCATCTGACTTATTTTGTAGGGACTCAGGCTGTTCAAGATGGCTTCCCATTCTTGTCCAGGTCCAGAAAGGACTCCAGAAATCCTTTCTGCGTCTATTCTTTAATTCTTAGGATTCCTAAAGTCATCTTATCTTCTTATGGAAGAAAAAAGCATGGTGATTACTGAGGGGGGTGTGTGTGTGTATGCATATATATATAAAATATTGGTATCTCTATAAATTTTTAAGGGAACAGCTATTTCTATTTTTAAAATGCTTTCTGGTTCAGATCAACCACGTTAGTAATGTTACAAACAAGACAACAGGCCCAAAGTGGAGTTGCTTATGCTAAGCCCCACATCACCAAACCGAGACTTAAATTAATTATAGTTTTGGCTCCCCAAGAAATGGAATCTTAAACCAGTCAACCAGGACTGACATGATCAGCACTAGTTAGATAATCTGGCTGATAGACCCCTGCAGCCCCCTATAGGAAAGTGACTACGCAATAATCAGCTCGCTTTTTTGCCTACTGTAACTCCCTAGTTTCTGTCCCCTTCTGCCTATAAAAGCCTTTCCCTTTGTACAGCTCCTCGGAGCTCCGTTCCATCAGAGAGGTTGGATGCTGCCCCATTCAAGAATTGCTGAGGGCCGGTCCCGTGGCCGAGTAGTTCAGTTCGCGCGCTCCGCTACGGCGGCCCAGGGTTTCTCTGGTTCAGATCCTGGGCACAGACATGGCACCGCTCATCAGGCCACGCTGAGGTGGTGTCCCACGTACTACAACTAGAAGGTGCCACAACTAAAATATACAACTATATACTGGGGGGATTTGGGGAGAAAAAGCAGAGAGAAAAAAAAAGGAAGATTGGCAATAGTTGTTACTCAGGTGCCAATCTTTAAAAAAACAAAAAAGAACAAAGCCAATAAGTTCTTTAAAATTTACTCAGTTGAATTTTGTATTTTAACAGTGAGGAGCCATTATTTTTAGGTAGTATTCTACTTTTGGGTTATATGGGTAGGGAGATAATGCTTACCTTCTATGAAGTTATGGTTTAGGGGGATAATCTGAGCCTTGGTCAGCCTTTCTTCGGCTTTGAAGGCAAGGAAAGTGAGTTAGAGAGGTTTCAAAGAGGATATCCCTCAAACTCTCTTCTTATGGAATGATAATCTCTTATGTGATATGCTACAACAGGATTTCAGCTTAACTGGAAGTGTAACATTAAAGTTATGAGAACATTTTGCTATGCTGCCTTCTAAGATTATTAGTAATGGAAAGGGCAACATGACAATCTTTAAGACTACTTATTTCTTCAATAAGATTGTATGTTAGGGTTATAAATCAGCAAATTTCTCTATGTGAAACTTCCTGCATGTTTTTCTTGTACTTTATGAGTGCCCATAAGTTGGCAAGGCTTCCAGGTATGGCCACACAGGTTGTGCACTGTACCAATCCAGGGAGCACCACTGACATAAACACTGATGGAAACAGTGCCTCCCGTGGTTGTTCACTGCACAATCTGGTGATGCATCTATCATGTGTATGGGAGAGACTGTAGATTTTAGATCATTTGTCTTCTAACAAAAGGTCTGTATAGTCTGACTGTTCCTGGCCCGTGAGAGCACCCACAGTCGGCTCTTATCCCCCTGCCCTGGTTAACATCCAAGAATGACCAATTGACTGATTACCCATAACCTCTGCTTTGAGCTTTACTTTCAGCGTCACCTGTGTACTGATCATTTTCCATTCGCCCCTCCAGATGTTTTCTCGGCCCTTTCTGTCATGCCCAGGAGCCTAATTTCTCAGACTGTGTCGCCTATGTTCCTTTGTCCTCTGGCTTCTGGTTGGATTTGGTCAAAGGGAGGTCCTGACAGTGACTGGAGAACAGGGAGAGAGAGGTTGGGGTATTCATTTCTGCTGCTCTCTCCTGCCAGGCTGCACCCTCTCAGGCTGTCAGCACAGCTCCTGTGGGCAGCCCGCTCCCCAGGGCTGCTGCTCTCGTGAGATTTCAGTAACGCTTCCTCTCCTTCTGCCCTTGGAGAACTAGGCGGCAATGGCTCCCCATTGTCTTTGGCCTTGGGTTCTTCACCATCTCTTAATCCCTCCTGTACAATTATAATAATACTTTTCCCAAACTCTTCTCTCAGTCACCCCTTCGAGAATGCTGTATGTTTTGTCCTGGAATCATGACTGATACAATCTGCTATTTGGTTTTGCTTCCTCTTGCCCAGTTATATCCTTGATGTTGATCTCAACAAAATAAAATCTCATTTCCCTTTCGGCATCCTGGCTCTTGTCTATCGCCTTCAGAGCCAGTTCTCAAGCCAGATCAGTTGTCCTTATCCCAGTGTGACTTAGTTTCTACAATCTCTCTTCCCCACTGCTGAAGTTTCAGCATGCCTCATGACCAAGGTCTCCTGAGATTATGTCAATTGTTGTTTGGGTACTTCATCCAAGCCCTTTCCTAGAGTATAAACTCCAGAATGGAGCGGTTGTGTATACCCATCTTTGTATTCTTTGTAACACTTAGGCGAACATTTTGTATGTTCAGATTGCTAAATATATTTTTATTGCATTAAGGTACATTTGGAAGCACTATTAGCAGATATAATACATCTGACGTTGCACATTATGATGGGGGCATATCTCTTCTTTCATGTGTATCTTTAAAAAACATTCATTCAAATGGAATTATACTAAATATACTTATCTGCACCTGTCTTCATTTGCCAACATATCTTTGAGAGCTGTCCATGTCAGTAGAGAATTTTTAGTCCCTTTATTAGTTTATTAGTCTCTTTTTTCCCAAAATGTAGAAATATTTCTATATATTTTTTGAAAATCTATCTTTAACTATAAAGAATTTTAGCATACAGAATATGCTGAGAATGATACAAGAAACATTTACCCAACTTTAAACATAAACATTTTGCCATTTTCTGTTCAAATCTTTTTTTGTCCTCAGCGAAGACAGCTGAAGCTCTCTTTGCATCTTTCCATTCCCTCTCACTTCCCTGCTTCTCTCCGTTCCTCCCTCCCCAGAAATCATCATTATTATGCAATTGGTGGCATCTTTTCAAACATGATTTTATACTTATACTGTCTATGAATGTGCCCATAAACAGGATTGTAGTTTTAAGCTTTTTTTTAAGCACTTTTGTGCTTAAAATTGTCACAAACTGTGTTGTAAAATTTAATATTTTTGAGCTTTTCATTTGATAATAATTTAAGACTTTAAATAAAAGTTGCCCTTAGCCCAGATGCACCAGTTTTTAATATTTTGCCACATTAATTGATCATTTCCTCACACACACACATGTAATATTTTTCTGAAGAATCTGAGAGTAGTTTATATACATCATGTCTCTTGACCCCTTAATATGTCAATGTGTTTTTTTTCTTTTTAAGTACAAGAACAAAGATATTACCAAATTTAGGAAACTTAAGATTGAGATAATATTTTTATCTAATTTGCAGCTCATATACTAATTTCATCATTTGTCCCAATAATGTCTTTTATAACAGCTTTTTCCAATACCCTACCTAGCTCAAGATCGTGTGCTGAATTTAATTGTCATGTCTATCCTCTTTATCTAGAATATTCCTCAGTTATTTGTTATCTTTTATGACGACATTTTTTAAAGCACATAGGCCAGTTATTTTTCAGAAGTCTCTAAATTGGAGTTCTCTGATATTTTCTCAGGATTATATTCAGTTTTTGGCTGCAATACCGTTATGATTATTCATAAATCAGGACTTATTTCTCTCTGTCTGTCTTTATGTACCAAGCCCTCTTTTTGATTTTTGTTTTCTTCTTTAATGCTCTTTATTGGATTAATTGGATTTACAATATTTCTCCTTTCCTCCATATTGGCTAGTAAGTTACAGATTTCCCCCCATCCTTTTAGTAGTACCTTAAAAATTTTAATATATACATGACTCAAAATCTTACTATCTTAATACTGTTCTCTAGTATTATTCTCCCTGTTAAAAAATGCTTCTAATTTAGTCATTTATAGAGTGAAATACATAATTTACATTCATGGAATTTTCTCGTATGGAAGGAATTTACATTTGTGAGACCTTTGGGTGTCTTGCCTTGCATCAGTCCAGCTCGGGGAGGAGGCAAAAGGCACAGAGCTGAGCACGCAGAGCGCAGCTTCCTCCTTTATTCTTTCTCTTTGGGATCTGGCCCCTCAGAACTAGGGTCACTCTGGTCCTTCATTGTGTGTATGTTTCATGGGAAACAGTGCTTGCGACAGTGGATAAGTACAATTCTGAGGTTCAGTATAAAGTACAGTTCTGGGGTTCACTTTCTCAAATATCAGCTGTTTTAGAAATAAAAGTAATATTTGATCTCCAATTGCCTACACTTTGCGTTATGTATTAACTAGTTCGATACTCAGGTGTGGGAGATGCACGAAATCTATTGAGCTTCCTCAAACCCCACTTAAGAGTTATTATTTTTGTTGTTGGTATTATTATTACTAATTATAGTAACTTATTTTGATGTGTGAACTTGATTGTCTTATTATTACTATTTTACATAATTTTTGCTTCTTAAATCCTAATACTTTTTCCGGGGATTAATTTTCTATTTTACTGCAATGCACTCTTTAATTTTTTAAACATTTTTAACTTATAGTCTCTTTTAAGATTATTATTTCAAGTTCTTGGGATGTTAGCTCTACTCGTTACTTTGTTCTTTTGTCTTTCATAGTGTTTTATTTCTTTTTCTGATTTAACTTTTTGTTGGGAGCTCATCCAGAGTGGGGTTGTTTTTCTAAAAGACTTATATGTCTGTATAATGCATGTTGAAAGTGTCTCTACAGAGCAGTTTTGCATTTATTTTTATTCAGATCCTAGTGATTTCTTAACTTTTATGTTTTTTTCTCAAATGGTAGTTCCTATTACGTAGAGAGGTAGCATAAATATTGCAGCCCCCAACACTCATGCCTCATAGCCAGAGTTTCTACTTCTCCTTTTCGCCACCCTAATCTCCAGTTAGACAGGAAATTCTCTACGTTCTTCCCTGGGAGTAGGTGGGATTTTTTGTGTCAGCTTTTCATGGACAAGAGACCCTTTCAACTACAGTCCTTCAAACTCACTGCCTTGATTTGTGTCAAGGGACCAGAAGTTTTATTCACCAAGGTTTTGTACCACTGATGCAAATGTCAATGCAGTGAAAAAAGGTCTATAGTGCCCTGGTATTATTACAACAATAGATTTGACTTTCGGAACCCAAAACAAGACTGTGTTTTGAGAACCACTGCTCTAACAGATTGGAGAGTGCTGTTTGAATAGGTCTAATAGCTAAGGACACTGCTTTGGTTCCTCTTTTTTTTTTTTTTTTTTTACCATCAGGGAGCTCTCCAGAACTCTCTAAAAAGTTGATCAGGTGGTTTTCTGCTGGACTCAAAGAACTCTGGTGTCATCGTGACTTCACACATGCAGTGGAAAAATAGAATCCATGATTGTTGTTGCATTTACTCACAAAAGATGAGTGCCTTCCCCTCCCTGCAAGTCTCTGGATCTGTGGAATAGTGTCATAAAAATTCAGAATTGATTTGGACTAAACTGGATTTGACTGAATGGGGCATTTTTAAGTGTGAACTTTTAAATTACATCAGACTTTCAGTATACCCAAGATATATTGAAAAAGGGTCCCAAAGAGTTAGATTTCTAGGTTTGACTTTACATATTGTTGGATCATCTATTTATCAGCAAATAGGTACTATGCACCCCTTATATAGAACCTGTAAATATAAATAAGCAAGGTGGTTCCTGCCATAATGGTTATTGTTAAGTATATATACTAATAAACACAAAAATAAACAAGAACTTTATAGGAACTATAGGAGAAGTAGATATAAGGCAGGGTGGAGTTTCAGGGAAGAAGGTGCTCAATTCTACCTGGAAGCAAGGGGGATCCAGAAAAGGACCTTAGAAAGGCTAAAGCTTTGAATTGAGCCTTAAAGGATAAGCAGATTTTTGCTAGGTAGTCAAGTATGGGAAAGGCATTACCGGCAGAGCGATACCTTGTGAAAATGCAAAGATGTAATGACTAGTGGCTCAATATGGCAAGGTAGAGAAGTATGTGTGTGTGGTGAAGGTTAGGGGTTGGGAAAAGATGAACATGGAAAGTAGCCAGAGGTCAGATAATATATAAATTTATATGCTGTATAAGCAATATGGAGTCTATCCTGAAAAGGATGAAGAACCACTAGAAAGGTTTAAGTAGAGGGTAATATGATGAGGTTGCATTTTAAAAAAGAGACCCAAACAAACACTGTCATGGTGGAGGAAGGAACAACACTTGAGAACCACTGTTGGGGTGGGAATCCATCACAACAGTCTAAAATCGAGACAATGGACACGGAAGTTAGGAAGAAGGAAAGGAGCAGACATCTGAAGAGTGAGGGATTGCCTCTGTGGTCAATTCATCACATATGGCGCAACGGATGAGTAGGATAAATAGAATTATGAAACCATTCATGCACAAGTAATTTGGTTACATCATGTACCTTGTTTTTGACTGATCAACAGCCTGAGTTGGAGCTGGAACTGTTTGAGATTTGTGGCTAGAATACATTGATTTCCTTCCGTGTAACTGTTTACATTATTTGGGTAATTTCTTGTACCTTAAGAAGCAGAAATGAAGGGCATACTTTATTCCTTGTGGCTTATGTCCTATGTGCAGTATTCTTAATCTCTATCCTTGATCTTTACAATGGTTTCTAGAGTATGTGCCAAAAAATGTAACCAAAGGCCTTTATGGTTTAGGAATTTCATTCCTTCCGTTATGTCATACTAGAACCTATAATCACAAAATATCTTTTAAATCACCAACTTCTGAATTAAGAATTTACTGTGAAGTTGAAATCTAAGTTCCACTCACATAAAGCAAACATTCTTATGAATGTCACTTGGATTTTATTTCTAATATATGTTTCTAACTATTGAATTGCAGCCTTAGGCTTGTTAAATAATATACATACATAAATATATATAATATAATTAATATGGGCTTCAATTTCTTGAAAATATTTAGACATAGGCAGCTGTGGAATGGTTCCATGGACTGTTCCAGTCATTACTTTCAATCAAGCTTGTTGGCCTTGGTTTTGTTGTACCATGTATTGAGACTAAGGGTTCAAACTTCAACTTCCCTGATCACAAAGTTGTGTAGATGGTTTACTTCTCCTCACTTTCATCTAATCGTGATATAGTACATTGGGAGATTTTGTAATCATTTTATCACTCGGCATGTAGAAGCAGCCAGGCATTTTTAGGCCACTTTCTTTACTTCTTATGGTAGATGTTGACCCTTCTTTGCTGTTCCAAGGGTATGAATAGGTCAACAGAATCTTATGCACAAAGCTGCCTTCTTACCTTCGAATATTCTTCAAAACCTATCTTCACCTTTAGAGCAAATCAAATATAGTGGAAATTCTTGATTTCCCCAAGCACTAGTGTTTTTATTAGACTTTTTATCCCCTCAAAATGGAAAAGTAGAAATTGTTAGAGAGGAAACAGTCATCCATTCATTCTTTACGTATTCATTGTATGTTAACTCTGGGGCAGTGCTGTGCACAGCTCTGACGAAATAAGGATGAATAATGTATCATTCCTGCCTTTCAGGATCTTACTGTCTAGTGGAGAGAAAGACATCTCTCTAATGAACTGGAGTGTGATAAGGATTCAAAAGAGGTAGAGAAAAGGGGGAGGTGGAAACAAAAGTTAGGTCTAGCGTTGAAATGATGAGTACAAATTTTGTCAAGGTAAGTTGTGATTTACACGTATGTCATGACAACTTAGATTATATTAGGTAAAAGCTACAGAAACTGTTATTTGATAATGAATGTAAGCATTGGCTCGTTTCAGAAAACATTTGGGATGTTATATGTTTTAATAATGTCAATACTAATAGTAATAAGGATAAAGTGAATAGTGGGCAGCACTATGTGCCAGATACTGGTAAGGTATTTAGGGATATATCACATTTGATCCTAGGCATAAAATCACACGTCAGGAAAATAGTGGATAGAGCACTGTGGCTCATGGAAATTATGTGGGATCAGACATCCTAAGCTTAAATCCGAGGTCTATCCTATTAACCACGGGGCCATATGCAAGCTACCTAAACTACCTTCTGTTTATTCCCATTGGGAGAACATCGATGACTTATTCAGAGAGTAGCTCTGAGAAAATTAAATTAATTCAATAAGTACAGTGTGTTATTATTTTTTTAACATATGGCAAAAACCCTAATTTAGATAGTTTATATAACTTTCCAAATACCATAGGCAAGGTTACTGGCAGAGCTGAGATTCAACCCAACCTGTGGACTCCAAAGCCTGAGTTCCTTTCACACTGTATTGAACATGTTTTGACAATAGTCTTTATATATTTATGATATACGTATATATCATACAAATCCTAAAAGCTTCCAACCTCAACCACCATGACATCTAGAAATAAAAATTGATTTCGCTTCCTCATTTTAGATTACAAGTTTATTTGTGTGCACTTCTCGTGTCTAATAAGATTAGCTTTAATTAAATGACATAACTTTGTGTGATATTAAAAGTTGGCTTGTCTAAATCATCCCGTTAGCTGATATCAGATTGGGTTTAGAAAACTTTATGTTACAACTGAGATGTGTAAGCACTGACCCACTCAGACACACAGAGTTCCTTTCCTACCAGCTGCATAAGTGATGCTATCTTTAGTTTTATTAGTTTTGGAACAATTGGGAGAATGTGATCTTACAGCTGGATAGTTAAATTACTATTTAAGTAATGCTGACACAGCAAAAACAAAACAAAAAAGTCTCTCTCTTATTCTCTTTGCTGTCATCGTTCAAAGGAGCTTGCTAATAAGAGAAAACTTTAGCAACCATGGGGGGTGTACTTCATGCTGCAAAATTTACAAAATTGTATTCCTCTGACATATGCCTCATTTTTCTTGGAAGTCTATTCTTTCATTCTAATGTGCAACCTCATAGTACCAAATCAAGGTGTTAAAGCACCAGGAATTTCTGATAAGTTTTGGGGAAGGAAATCAGAGTTCTATTTTATCACGTGCCACCACAACCTTCTTCCATGGTAGAAGGTGTAGATTAATTTTCATTCTTTTTTTGTTTTCTTGTGATAGCCCAATCCACAAATATGCCTGTAATGCAAAGATCTAATAAGGAATAAATAAACAAAATTCCGCATGATATTTTATTCATATTGTAGTGGGCAGAAACTTCTCCCAACTACGTGAAAAGTGAAGGATTATAGCTCACATAAAGACTGTTTTTAGAAATGCCCAGCATGGCCTGCTCTTTGCCTCTCTATCATTCAGATTACTGAAGCAGAAGGAAGATCACTGCTGGACAGGGCTTTCTATGGCGACTGAATCCACATCAACCCTAGGAGCTATATCCCTTAACTATTCATCTCGCTTGGTTTTCTGTTTTCAGTTTCACTGATTTCTGGCCTTATTTTTGTTGTTTTGTCCCTTCTGCTTCCTTTAGATTTATTTTGATCCTCTTTTTCTTGATTCTTGAAGTAGGTGTTTAAATTAGTTATTTAAAACTTTTCCTCTTTCCTAATATAGACATTTAACGTCATAAAGTTTCCTCTTAGCACTGCTTTAGCTATGTCCCACAAATTTTTATTTTCATTTAGTTCAGTGCATTTTTTTTATTCCACTTGAGATTTCCTCTGTGGCCCATACATTGTTAGAAGTTTGTTGTTTAATTTCCAAATGGTTGAAGGTTCTGCTATCTTTCTGTTATTGATTTCTGGTTTGAACCCTTGTGGTCATAGAACACACTGCATGATGTCTGTTCTTTTAAATTTGTTGAGGTTTGTTTAATGGCCCAAGATATGGTCTATCCTGGTGCATGTTCTATGAGTACTTGTGAAGAATACATCTCCTGAAGTGTTCTATGGATGGTGATCAGATTCTTTTGGTTGATGTGTTGTTCTTTTTATAGATCCTTGTTGATTTTCTCTCTAGCTGTCCTATCAGTGATTGAAAGAGGGATGTTGACATCTCCAATTTTGATTGCGAGTTTATCTGTTTCTTCTTTCAGTTCTATCAGTGCTTGCTTCACATATTTTGCAGCTCTGTTGTTTGGTGCATACACATTTAGGATTGCTATGACTTGGTGAATTAACCCCTTTCTCCTCATGTAATGTCCCTCTCTGTCTCTGGTACTTGCCACTCCTACTTTCCTTTGATTAATAGTTGAGTAATCTATTTTTTCCCATCTTTATATTTTCAGTTAACCCATATCACTATATTTGAATTGAGTTTCTTGTAGACAAAATATAGTTGGGTCATGTTTTCAAATACATCCTGCCAATCTCTGTCATTGAATTGGTGTGTTTAAATCATTTGCATATAATGTAATTATGGATATGTTATGGCTTAAGCTCGGTATTTTATTTTTGTTTTCTGTTTGTTCCCTCTGTTTTTTTTTTTTTTTTTTTTTTTTTATTAATGTTATGATAGATTACAACCTTGTGAGATTTCAGTTGTACATTTTTGTTAGTCATGTTGTGGGTACACCACTTCCCCCTCCGTACCCTCCCCCCACCCCCCCTTTTCCCTGGTAACCACCAATCAGATCTCCTTCTCAATATACTAATTTCCACCTATGAGTGGAGTCATATAGAGTTCGTCTTTCTCTGACTGACTTATTTCACTTAACATAATACCCTCGAGGTCCATCCACATTGTTGTGAATGGGCCAATTTCGTCTTTTTTTATGGCTGAGTAGTATTCCATTGTGTATATATACCACATCTTCTTTATCCAATCATTAGTTTCTGGGCATGTAGGCTGGTTCCACGTCTTGGCTATTGTAAATAATGCTGCAATGAACATAGGGGTGCAACGGACTCTTGAGATATCTGATATCAGGTTCTTAGGATAGATACCCAGTAATGGGATGGCTGGGTCATAGGGTATTTCTATTTTTAACTTTTTGAGAAATCTCCATACTGTTTTCCATAGTGGCTGTACCAGTTTGCATTCCCACCAACAGTGTATGAGGGTTCCTCTTTCTCCACAACCTCTCCAACATTTGTCGTTCTTGGTTTTGGATGTTTTTGCCAATCTAACGGGGGTAAGGTGATATCTTAGTGTAGTTTTGATTTGCATTTCCCTGATGATTAGCGATGATGAACATCTTTTCATGTGTCTATTGGCCATATTCATATCTTCTTTTGAGAAATGTCTGTTCATGTCCTCTGCCCATTTTTTGATCGGGTTGTTTGTTTTTTTGTTGTTAAGTAGTGTGAGTTCTTTGTATATTATGGAGATTAACCCTTTGTCGGATAAGTGGCTTGTAAATATTTTTTCCCAATTAGTGAGCTGTTTTTTTGTTTCAATCCTGTTTTCCCTTGCCTTGAAGAAGCTCTTTAGTCTGATGAAGTCCCATTTGTTTATTCTTTCTATTGTTTCCCTCAACTGAGGAGTTACAGTGTCCGAAAAGATTCTTTTGAAACTGATGTCAAAGAGTGTACTGCCTATATTCTCTTCCAAAAGACTTATTGTCTCAGGCCTAATCTTTAGGTCTTTGATCCATTTTGAGTTTATTTTGGTGTGTGGTGAAAAAGAATGGTCAATTTTCAATCTTTTGCATGTGGCTGTCCAGTTTTCCCAGCACCATTTGTTGAAGAGACTTTCTTTTCTCCATTGTAGGCCCTCTGCTCCTTTGTCGAAGATTAGCTGTCCATAGATGTGTGGTTTTATCTCTGGGCTTTCAATTCTGTTCCATTGATCTGTGGACCTGTTTTTGTACCAGTACCATGCTGTTTTGATCACTGTAGCTTTGTAGTATGTTTTGAAATCGGGGATTGTGATTCCGCCGGCTTTGTTTTTCTTGCTCAGGATTGCTTTAGCAATTCGCGGTCTTTTGTTGCCCCATATGAATTTTAGGATTGTTTGTTCAATTTCTGTGAAGAATGTTCTTGGGATTCTGATTGGGATAGCATTGAATCTGTATATTGCTTTAGGTAGTATGGACATTTTAACTATGTTTATTCTTCCAATCCATGTGCAAGGGATGTCTTTCCATCTCTTTATGTCATCGCCTATTTCTTTCAAGAGAGTCTTGTAGTTTTCATTGTATAGATCCTTCACTTCCTTGGTTAAGTTTATCCCAAGGTATTTTATTCTTTTCGTTGCGATTGTGAATGGGATAGAGTGCTTGAGTTCTTTTTCTGTTAGTTTATTGTTAGTGTATAGAAATGCTACTGATTTATGCACGTTAATTTTATACCCTGCTACTTTGCTGTAGTTGTTGATTATTTCTAATAGTTTTTCTGTGGATTCTTTGGGGTTTTCTATGTATAAGATCATGTCGTCTGCAAACAACGAGAGTTTTACTTCTTCGTTACCTATTTGGATTCCTTTTATTTCTTTTTCCTGCCGAATTGCTCTGGCCAGCACCTCCAGAACTATGTTGAATAGGAGTGGTGAAAGTGGGCACCCTTGTCTTGTTCCTGTCCTCAGAGGGATGGCTTTCAGCTTTTGTCCATTGAGTATGATGTTGGCTGTGGGTCTATCATATATGGCCTTTATTATGTTGAGGTACTTTCCATCTATACCCATTTTACTGAGGGTTTTTATCATAAATGGGTGTTGGATCTTGTCGAATGCTTTCTCTGCATCTATTGAGATGATCATGTGGTTTTTGGTTTTCATTTTGTTAATGTAGTGTATCACGTTGATTGACTTGCGGATGTTGAACCATCCCTGTGTCCCTGGTATAAATCCCACTTGATCATGGTGTATAATCTTTTTGATGTATTGCTGTAATCAGTTTGCCAAAATTTTGTTGAGGATTTTTGCATCTATGTTCATCAGTGATATCGGCCTGTAGTTCTCCTTCTTTGTGTTGTCCTTGTCAGGTTTGGGGATCAGAGTGATGTTGGCTTCATAGAATGTGTTAGGGAGTTCTCCATCTTTCTCAATTTTCTGGAACAGTTTGAGGAGAATAGGTATTAAGTCTTCTTTGAATGTTTGGTAGAATTCTCCAGAGAAGCCGTCTGGTCCTGGACTCTTGTTTTTGGGGAGGTTTTTGATTACCGTTTCTATTTCCTTACTTGTGATTGGTCTATTCAGATTCTCCATTTCTTCCTGATTCAGTTTGGGGAGGTTGTAGGAGTCTAGGAAGTTGTCCATTTCTTCCAGGTTGTTCAATTTGTTGGCATATAGTTTTTCATAGTATTCTCTTATGATCCCTTGTATTTCATTGGTATCTGTTGTGATTTCTCCTCTCTCATTCCTAATTTTATTTATTTGAGATTTCTCTCTTCTTTTCTTGGTGAGTCTGGCTAAAGGTTTGTTGATTTTGTTAATTTTTTCGAAGAACCAACTCTTTGTTTCATTGATCCTTTCTACTGTCTTTTTTGTTTCAATATCGTTTATTTCTGCTCTTATTTTTATTATTTCCCTCCTTCTACTGACTCTGGGCCTTGTTTGTTCTTCTTTTTCTAGTTCTGTTAGGTGTCGTTTGAGGTTGCTTACGTGAGCTTTTTCTTGTTTAGTGAGGTGAGCCTGTATTGCGATGAATTTCCCTCTTAGGACTGCTTTTGCTGCATCCCAAATGATTTGGTATGTCGTGTTCTCATTTTCATTTGTCTCCAGATAATATTTGATTTCTTCTTTAATTTCTTCAATGATCCATTGTTTGTTGAGAAGCGTGTTGTTTAGTCTCCACATTTTTGCACCTTTCTCTGCTTTTTTCTTGTAGTTGATTTCTAGTTTAATAGCGTTATGATCAGAAAAGATGCTTGATATTATTTCAATCTCTTGTATTTATTGATGTTTGCTTTGGTTCCCAAAATATGGTCAATCCTTGAGAATGTTCCATGTGCACTTGAGAAGAATGTGTAACCTGCTGTTTTTGGATGAAGTGTTCTATATATATCTATTAAGTCCATCTGGTCTAATTTTTCATTTAATTCTATTATTTCCTTGTTGATTTTCTGTCTGGATGTTCTGTCCATTGGTGTTAATGGTGTGTTGAGGTCCCCTACTATTATTGTATTGTTGTTGATGTCTTCTTTTAGTTCTATTAAGAGTTGCTTTACAAATTTTGGTGCTCCTGTGTTGGGTGCGTATATATTTATAAGTGTTATGTCTTCTTGGTGGAGAGTCCCTTTTATCATTATATACTGTCCCTCTTTGTCTTTCTTTATCTGTTTTGCTTTGAAATCTACCTTGTCTGATATTAGTATAGCGACACCTGCTTTCTTTTGTTCATTATTAGCTTGGAGTATTGTTCTCCATCCCTTCACTCTGAGTCTGTGTTTGTCTTTGGGGCTGAGGTGTGTTTCCTGGAGGCAGCATATTGTTGGATCTTGTTCTTTGATCCATCCTGCCACTCTGTGTCTTTTGATTGGGGAGTTCAATCCGTTTACATTTAGAGTGATTATTGAGACGTGGGGGCCTACCACTACCATTTTGTGTCTTGTTTTCCGGTTTTCTTCAGTTTCCTTTGTTTCTCGTCCCATGGTTTAATCTGTTCTGATGTAGAGCTGCTACTCTCTGTTGTTGTCCTTCTACTTATCTCCTCTGCTCTTGGTTTTGTAGCCCCTTTCCTTTTTTGGATTTTTCAGGAATGAGGGTTTTCCTGAGGATTTCCTGAAGAGGAGGTTTTGTGGCAATGAACTCCCTTAATTTTTGTTTATCTGGGAAAGTTTTTATTTCTCCATCGTATTTGAAGGATATTTTCGCTGGGTAGAGAATTCTCGGCTGTAGGTTTTTGTCCTTCAGATTTTTGAATATATCATTCCACTCTCTTCTAGCCTGTAAAGTTTCTGCTGAGAAATCTGCTGATAGTCTGATGGGGGTTCCTTTGTAGGTTAGTTTCTTTTGCCTGGCTGTCCTTAATATTTTCTCCTTGTCGTTGACTTTTGCTAGCTTCACTACTATATGCCGTGGAGTTGGTCTTCTTGCATTGATAAAGTTTGGAGATCTATTGGCTTCTGTCACCTGAAGATCCATCTCCCTCACCAGATTTGGGAAGTTCTCAGCCATTATTTCTTTGAATAGGTTTTCTGCCCCTTTCTCCTTCTCTTCTCCCTCTGGTATACCTATAATCCTTACGTTGCATCTCCTAATTGTGTCTGATAATTCTCGGAGAGTTTCTTCATTTCTTTTAAGTCTTGCTTCTCTCTCCTCCTCTGCCTGCAACAATTCTATATTGCCATCTTCCAAATTGCTAATTCTTTCCTCCATATTATCGGCCCTACTGTTCAGAGCATCTAGATTTTTCTTAATCTCCTCTATTGTGTTCTTCATTTCCAGTATTTCTGTTTGGTTCTTCTTTATCGTATCAAACTCTTTTGTGACATAGCTCCTGAACTCGTTGAGTTGTCGGTCAGAATTCTCTCTTAACTCAGTGAGTATTTTAATGATGGCTGTTTTGAAGTCATCATCATTTAGGTTATATATCTCATTTTCTTTGGGATTGTTTTCTGTGTATTTGTTACTTTCTTTCTGTTCTGGAGATTTAATGTATTTTTTCATATTGCTTGATGATGTTGATTTGTGCCTCCGCATGGAGATAGAGTTTAGTTGCTCCTTTCACTTGTTTCAGCTGCTGCAGTGGGGGGAGCAGCTGTTTATACTTCACCAACCAGGAACCCTGTCCGTAGTTGCTAACTGGGCCTGGGCCCCTCTTCGTAGCCACAGTGGCCCTTTGGATTCCCTCCTCTGCCGTGGGGGCTGTCACGGGGGGCTTCAGGCTGTAGGTGCCTACTGTTGTTGCCCACCTAGATGCGCTCTCTCCTTGGGGTCTGCAACGGTGTTATGGGCTTTTCCAGCGGCCAGGGGTGGGATCACTTTTATTTGTCGCTCGGTTGCTGTCGGCACCCACCAAATCTCACTTGTCCTCTATGGGTCGCAGGAGAGCTATTGGCATCTTCTACAGTCTGTGGTTAGTACACCTAGCTATGCTGCTTTTGCCCTGGGGTCTTCCAGCCTTGTGGCTGGCGGCTGGGTGCCTTCTACTGGTGCTGTGCAGAGGCTTTCCCTAAGGCTTCTGTGAGCCTGTAGGGTTTCACCCTAGGCTACTAAGCTGGGTCTCTGGAACTCTCTCCAGCCCCAGTCCTCTCCGAGATCTCCGGCAATCCCTAGTCCCACGGGGCGGGCAACGGCAGCTGGGGGTCGCCCCGCCCTCTGGGCTTCTGTCCGGGCCTCTGCCGGGAGCCCTGAGTGCTCAGCGTGGCCCCTCTGCTACTGGCAGACAGAGAGTTTTGTCTGCTGCCTGGCGGAGCTCCGGCGCTTCCCCACCGGGTCGCCGGACCCGCCTTTGAAAGTTCCCCCGCCCCGGTCCTCTCCGAGATCTCCGGCAATCCCTAGTCCCACGGGGCGGGCAACGGGAGCTGGGGGACGCCCCGCCCTCTGGGCTTCTGTCCGAGCCTCTGCCGGGAGCCCTGAATGCTGGGCGTGGCCCCTCTGCTACCGGCAGACAGAGAGTTTTGTCTGCTGCCTGGCGGAGCTCCGGCGCTTCCCCTCCGGGTCGCCGGACCCGCCTTTGAAAGTTCCCCCGCCCCGGTCCTCTCCGAGATCTCCGGCAATCCCTAGTCCCACGGGGCGGGCAACGGCAGCTGGGGGACGCCCCGCCCTCTGGGCTTCTGTCCGAGCCTCTGCCGGGAGCCCTGAATGCTGGGCGTGGCCCCTCTGCTAATGGCAGACAGAGAGTTTTGTCTGCTGCCTGGCGGAGCTCCGGCGCTTCCCCTCCGGGTCGCCGGACCCGCCTTTGAAAGTTCCCCCGCCCCGGTCCTCTCCGAGATCTCCGGCAATCCCTAGTCCCACGGGGCGGGCAACGGCAGCTGGGGGACGCCCCGCCCTCTGGGCTTCTGTCCGAGCCTCTGCCAGGAGCCCTGAGTGCTCAGCGTGGCCCCTCTGCTACCGGCAGACAGAGAGTTTTGTCTGCTGCCTGGCGGAGCTCCGGCGCTTCTCCACCGGGTCGCCGGACCCGCCTTTGAAAGTTCCCCCGCCCCGGTCCTCTCCGAGATCTCCGGCAATCCCTAGTCCCACGGGGCGGGCAACGGCAGCTGGGAGACCTCCGTGCCCTCCGTGTCTCTCTCTGGGACCCTCCGGGCGCCCCGAGCACCAGGCCGGGTCTCCCCGCCAATGGCGGGGAGAGACTCTCCCCGCGGGCTCAGGTGTGCAACTCCAAAGTTTCCCTCTGCGTTTAGGAGTAATTGCGGGGGGTTTAAGTAGGGTTCTGGTCACCTGTTTCCACCGTCGCTCCTCTGTTGTGTTCTCGCTCCTGCCCTAGATGTGTGTGGATCCTCTGGGGGCGTCCGTTGGAAGAAAGCCGCTTGCGGGTACTAGGCTGCCCGTCGGGGTCGGAGAGTTTTCACCTATTTCCACATCCTCCCGGAGGAAAGTCCGTCCGCCTTCCGATGTATAGTCGCGTGGGTGTCTCAGACGTCCTGAGATGCTGTCTGGATATCCTTTGTCAAGCGATAAGTGTCCAAATAATTGTAGACTCGAAGGGCGAGAGACAAAGAGGACTACTCACGGCGCCATCTTGGAATTCCTCCTGTTTTTGTTTTTTTTAAAGATTGGCACCTGAGCTAACAACTGTTGCCAATCTTTTTTTTTCTCCCCAAATCCCCCCAATACATAGTTGTGTATATATACATATATTTTAGTTGTGGGTCCTTCTAGTTGTGGCATGCGGGACACTGCCTCAACATGACCTGATGAGTGGTGCCATGTCTGCACCCAGAATCCAAACCTGTGAAACCCTGGGCCAACGAAGTGGAGCATGTGAACTTAACCACCTGGTCATGGGGACAGCCCCTGTTCCCTCTGTTTTTAGCTTCTCTGTTATTAGGGGTTTTTTTTTCCATGCTTTCCTTTGGGATACCTGAACATTTTTTAGAATTCCATTTTGATTTGTCTATGATGCTTTTGTGTATATCTCTCCGTATAGCTTTTTTAGTAGTTGCTATAGGTATTACATTATATATACATAACTTATCATAGGTTCTTGGTGCTGACATTTTACCAGTTCAAGAGAAGTGCAGAAACTTTACTTTTCTTTACCTTCCCCCATTTATAGTACAATTATAAATATTTTCTTTCTTTGTATTTAGAACCACATCAGAGCATTCTATAACATTTTCTTCAATCCTCAAACATAATTTAGAAACTCAGGAGAAGAAGGAAAATTTATTTGCCCATATTTTTACTCTTTCCCTTGTGTTTTTCTTTTCCTCTTGATATTCCACGATTCCTTCTTTTATTGTATACTTTCTATTTAGAGAAATTCCTTGAGGCATTTTTTAAAGATGGGTCTGCTGGTGACAAATTCTATTAGTTTTCCTTCATCTGAGAATGTCTTGATTTCCTCCTGAAGGATATTTTCCAATGGATATAGAATTTGCATTTGACAGTTCTTCTCTTTCCACACTTGAAAAATGTTGTGTTACTTCCTTCAGGCCTGTGCGATTTCTGATGAAAAATATACTGTTATTCAAATTATTTTTTCCTATGGGTAATGTATTATTTCTCTCTTGCTGTTTTCAAGATTTTTGTTTGTCTTCAATTTTCAGAAATTTAACTATACTGTGTCTTGAGGTGGATTTCTTTTTTTTCCTTTATTTTAAAAAAATTTTTTAATATTCATTTTTTTATTACAGTAACATTGGATTATAACATTATATAGCTTCAGATGTACGTCATAATATATTTCAAATTCTGTGTAGATTACATCATGTTCACCACCCAAAAACTAATTATAGTCCATCCCCTCACATGTGAGCCTAATCAGCCCTTTTGCCCTCCCTCCTCCCCCCTTCCCTTACGGTAACCACCAATCCAGTCTCCGTTGTTATATGTTTATTTGTCATTGTTTTTATCTTCTACTTATGAGTGAGATCTTATGGTATTTGACTTTCTCCCTCTGACTTATTTCACTTAGTGTAAGACCCTCAAGGTCCATCCCCGTTGTCACAAATGGCCGGATGTCATTATTTCTTATGTCTGAATAGTATTCCATTGTGTATATATACCACAGCTTTATCCATTCATCCTGTAATGGGCACCTAAGTTGCTTCCATGTTTTGGCTATTGTGAATAATGCTGCAATGAACATAGGGGTGCATGTATCTTTATGCCTTTGTGTTTTCAAGTTCTTTGGATAAATACCCAGCAGTGGAATAGCTGGATCACATGGTAGATCTATCCTTAATTTTCTGGGGATACTCCATACTGTTTCCATAGTGGTTGCACCAGTTTGCACTCCCACCAGCAGTGTACAAGGGTTCCCTTCTCTCCACATCCTCTCCAACACCTGTTGTTTCCCATCTTGTTCATTATAGCCATTCCAACAGGTGTGAGGTGATACCTCATTGTAATTTTGATTTGCATTTCCCTGATAGCTAATGATGTTGAGCATCTTTCTTAGGCCATTGGCCATCTGTATATCTTCTTTGGAGAAATCTCTGTTCAGATCTTTTGCCCATTTTTCAATCGGGTTGTTGGCTTTTTTGTTGTTGAGATGTATGAATTCTTTGCATATTTTGGATATTAATCCCTTATGTGATATTTGGTCACAAATATCTTCTCCCTATTGTTAGGTCGTCTTTTCGTTTTCTTGATGGTTTCCTTTGTTGTGCAGGAGCTTTTTAGTTTGATGTAGTCCGATTTGTTCATTTATTCTTTTGTTTCCCTTGCCCGGTCAGACATGGGGCTTGAAAATATGCTGCTAAGACTGATGTCAAAGAGCATACTGCCTGTGTTTTATTCTAGAAGTTTCATGGTTTCAGGTCTTACATTCAAGTCTTTAATCCATTTTGAGTTGATTTTTGTGCATGGTGTAAGGGAATGGTCTACTTTCATTCTTTTGCATGTGGCTGTCCAGTTTTCCCAACACCATTTATTGAAGAGACTCTCCTTTCTCCATCGTATGCTCTTAGCTCCCTTGTTGAATCTTAGCTGTCCATAAATGTGTGGGTTTATTTCTGGGCTCTTGATTCTGTTCCATTGATCTGTATGTCTGTTTTTGTGCCAGTACCATGCTGTTTTGGTTACTGTGGCTTTGTAGTATATTTTGAAATCAGGGAGTGTGATGCCTCCAGCTTTGTTCTGTTTCCTCAGGAATCCTTTGGCTATTCGGGGTCTTTTGTTGTTCCATATAAATTTTAGGATTCTTGGTTCTATTTCTGTGAAAAATCTTGTTGGAACTTTGATAGGGATTGCATGGAATCTATAGATTGCTTTAGGAAGTATGGACATTTTAACTCTGTTAATTCTTTCAATCCAAGAGCATGGAATAGCCTTACATTTCTTTGTGTCTTCTTTGATTTCTTTCAACAATGTTTTATAGTTTTCAGTGTACACATCTTTCACCTCTTTGGTTAAGTTTATTCCTAGATATTTTATTCTTTTTGTTGCAATTGTAAATGGGATTGTATTCTTAATTTCTCTTTCTGCTGCTTCGTTATTAGTGTATAGAAATACAACCGATTTTTGTATGTTGATTTTGTATCCTACGACTTGGCTGTATTCATTTATTATTTCTAAAAGTTTTTTAGTTGATTCTTTAGGGTTTTCTAGATATAAAATCATGTCATCTGCAAAGAGTGACAGTTTCACTTCTTCTTTTCCAATATTGATCCCTTTTATTTCTTTTTCTTGCCTGATTGCTCTGGCTAGGACTTCCAATACTATGTTAAATAAGAGTGGTGACAGTGGGCATCCTTGTCTGGTTTCTGGTCTTCGAGGGATAGCTTTCAGTTTTTCTCCATTGAGCATGATATTTGCTGTGGGTTTGTCATATATGGCCTTTATTATGTTGAGGTATTTTCCTTCTACACCCATTTTATTTAGAGTTTTTATTGTAAATGGCTGCTATACCTTGTCAAATGCTTTCCCTGCATCTATTGAGATGATCACGTGATTTTTATTGTTCATTTTGTTAATGTGGTGTATCAAGTTGATAGATTTGTGCATGTTGAACCATCCCTGTATCCCTGGAATAAAACCCACTTGATCATGATGTGTGATCTTTTTAATGTATTGTTGTATTCGACTTGCTAGTATTTTCTCGAGGATTTTTGCATCGATGTTCATCAGTGATATTGGCCTGTAATTTTCTTTTTTTGTGTTGTCCTTGTCTGGTTTTGGTATCAGGATAATGTTGGCTTCACAGAATGAGTTAGGAAGCCTCCCCTCCTCTTCAATTTTTTGGAAGACTTTGAGAAGGCTAGGTATTAAGTCTTCTCTCAATGTTTGGTAGATTTCACCAGGGAAGCCATTTGGTCCTGGACTTTTATTTTTGGGAAGGTTTCTGATTGCTATTTCAATCTCCTTACTGGTGATTGGTCTATTCAAATTCTCTACTTATTGATCCAGTTTTGGAAGGTTGTATGTTTCTAAAAATTTATCCATTTCTTCTAGATTATCCAATTTGTTGGCATATAGCTTTTCATAATATCTTCTTATTGTCTTTTGTATTTCTGAGGTGTCTGTTGTAATTTCTCCTCTTTCATTTCTGATTTTATTTATTTGAGCTTTCTTTCCTTTTTGCTTGGTGAGTCTAGCCAAGGGTTTGTCAATTTTGTTTATCTTCTCAAAGAACCAGCTCCTGCTTTCATTAATTTTTTCTATTTTTTTCAGTCTCTATTTCATTTATTTCTTTTGTGATTTTTATTATTTCCTTCCTTCTGCTGATTTTGGGATTTGTTTGTTCTTTTTCCAGTACCTTTAGGTGTGCTTTTAGATTCTCTATTTGGGATTTTTCTTGTTTGTTGAGGTAGGCCTGAATTGCTATAAACTTCCCTCTTAGAACTGCTTTTGCTGTATCCCATAGATTTTGGCATGCCGTATTTTCATTTTTGTTTGTCTCCAGGAATTTTTTGATTTCTCCTTTGATTTCTTCATTGACCCAATTGTTGTTCAGTAGCATTTTGTTTAATCTCCACATTTTTGTGGCTTTTCTGGTTTTCTTCCTGTAGTTGATTTCTAGTTTCATATCTTTGTGGTCAGAAAAGATGCATGGTATTATTTCAATCTTCTTAAATTTATTGAGACTTGTTTTGTGGCCTAAGACGTGATCCATCTTGGAGAATTTTCCATGTGCATTTGAAAAGAATGTGTATTCTGTGGTTTTTGGATGGAATATTTGGATCCACTAAGTCCATCTTGTCTAATGTGTCATTTAAGGCCAGTGTTTCCTTATTGATCTTCTGTTTGGGTGATCTATCCATTGGTGTAAGTGAAGTGTTAAAGTCCCCTACTATTATTGTGTTACTGTCTATTTCTCATTTTATGTCTGTTAATAATGGCTTTCTATATTTAGGTATTCCTATGTTGGGTGCATAGCTGTTTACAAGTGTTATATCTTCTTGTGGGATTGTTCCCTTTGTCATTATGTAGTGCCCTTCTTTGTCTCTTGTTAAAGATTTTGTTTTAAAGTCTATTTTGTCTCATGTAAGTATTGCTACCCTCACTTTCTTTTCTTTGCCATTTGCATGGAGTATCTTTTTCCATCCTTTCATTTTCAGTTTGTGAGTGTCTTTAGGTCTGAAATGTGTCTCTGGTATGCAGCATATATATGGGTCTTGGTTTTTTATCCAGTTGGCCACCCTATGCCTTTTGATTGAAGCATTTAGTCTATTGACATTTAAAGTAGATATTGACAAATATATATTTACTGCCATTTTGTTATTTTTTTTTCTGGGTGTTTTAGTAGTTCTTCTCTGTTCCCTTCTTTTTCTCTTGCTCTTTTCTCTTGCAGTTTGATGGCTTTCTTTAGTAAGTTTGATTTCTTTTGTCTTACTTATTTGCTTATTTATTATAGGTTTCTGACTTGTGATTACCATGAGGATCCTATATAATATTCTATGTATATAACAGTCTATATTGAGTTGATAGACTCTTCAGATGGCCTCTTTCTAAAGCTCTACTTTTTAACTCTCCTTCTCCCACATTTTATGTTTTTGAAATAATATCTAATGTCTTGTTTTGTGTGTGTCTATCCATTACCCTCTTATCATTGAAATAGGTAATTTTAGTACTTTTGTCTTTTAACCTTCATATTATCTTCACAGGTGGTTGATCTGCTACCTTTACTATATTTTTATCTTCACCTGTGATTTTATTGTCTGTTTTTTTTTTTTTTTTATAATTTTTTATCCCTACTTGTGGTCATTGCTTTCCCACTTAAATAAGTCCCTTCAGCATTTCTTGTATTGAGGTGGATTTCTCTGGGTTTATCCTGTTCAGAATTCTCATAAATTCTTGAATTTATAAGTTTATAGTTCTTGGCCAAATTTAGGAAGTTGAAGCCATATTTCATTGAATATTCTTTTCAACTCTTTTTCCTTTTCTTCCAAGATTCCAATGACAAGAATGTTAGATAGTCTCATAGGTCCCTAAGGCTCTGTTCAATTTTTTCCATCTGTTTCTTCTCTATTCTTAAGATTAGGTAATTTATCTTGTTCTATCTTCCAGCTCATTGATCCTTCCCTCTATCTTCTTTATTCTGCTATTGAGCTCACCCACTAAGTTTTACATTTCTATTATCGTATTTTTCAGTTCTATGATTTCCATTTTGTTCTTCTTTATATCTTCTATTTATTTTCTGAGGCTTTCTATTTTTTCAACTGTTTCAAATGTGTTTGTAATAGCTCATTGAAGTATTTTATGTTGGCCACTTTAAAAACTTTATCAGATTTTAACACCTTTTTCATCTTTGCATTGACACCTATTGATTATCTTTTTTATTGAAGATGAGATTTTCCTTGTTCTTGGTATTATGAGTGACTTTTGATTTTGAAATTTAGGTACATTGTTATGAGAATCTGAATCTTATTTAAATCTCTCTTAACTGGCTTTCTCTGACATCCTTCTGGTGGGAAAATGAAGAGTGGGTTGCCTCATTGTTGCCAGGTCGGGGTAGAAGTCCAGTCCCTTGGCCTCCAGTGATTCCCAAGGTGGTGAAGGCTCCTTGTTACTGCTGAGAAGTGATGAGAGTTTCTGGCTTCCTAGTAGGCCCCTGTTTATACCTCCCTGGAAAGGAGAGACTAGAGTGCCTCTTTAGTGTTCCTCACATGATCTCCACTGATGCCAGAAAGGTGGCCTTATGATCACTGAGTGATGTTGAAAGATATGATTCTCCACTCGGCTTCATAAGACATCACCACAGCAAGGAGTGGGTGGGGTACCTTGTTACTACTGAGTCAGGGTGGAAATCCAGGTTCCTTATAAGGTCACCACTGACACTGTGGTGGGGGGGGGGGCTCATTACCATTTGGCATGGATGAAAGGCCAAGCCACCTACTCTACCTTCTCTGATACCACCCTAATTTGGGGATTGAGGTCCCTCATTTTAACATGGAGGAGGTGGAAGTCTATGCTCCCCCATCCATCTTTTCTGGTATGTGTAGCAATGGGGCCACCGTTTTTATTTGGCTGGAGTAAATCTGTGTTGTCTAAAAGTTCTCTGTCTTGCAAAGCTGCTCCTTTCCTGATTCTTTGGCTAGAGAGAGTGGGCTTTTGTTTGGGGCTTCTATTTGCACCTGTTAGTAAATTGGAGTTGTCAGCTTCTCCAGCTCCAAGAGCAGGATATATAAGGGAAAAAACCAAACCAAACCAAACTAAAGTGAAAACCAAAACCCAAGGACTCAGTGCCATGCCATTCCTTTGGTCCTATGGTCCCTAGCCAGTGTGACTTGTCCACCTTTCAGGGGCTTCTTTTTTTGTTTTATGTATAGTTGACAGGGCTTTTAGTTGTACTTATCAGGAGGAAAAAGGAAAAGTACTTCTATTCCATATCTCTGGAGCTGGAAGTTTAAGCTCGTTGATTTTTAATCATTGGGAACAGTTCTTCGATGAATAGTAAGTTCTGTGCTGCTGTGACCCATAGGACCCTCTACCAGATACAGTAGCATTGGTGAGGCAACATTCTATGTGTGCTGCACATCTCAGTGATCTGCCTCAAACACTGGTGCAGCAATAGGATAGGGTTTGTAGTCAGAATATCACTTACACCAAGACCATGATGGGGGATTTCACTTACTTTATGGTGACAACAAAATTATTTAATCAGAATAAAATAATTGAATATTATGTTATGAGAAATACTTTATGTGTTATTGGGACATTTAAGTACAATTACAAACATCATAGTAAATATAATAAACTAGATTCTGATATTAACTGCTAATTCAACTTCACAAGGAGATGGTGAAATCCTTAAGAAAACTGTCACTATTCTAATTCCAATATGTATTTATTTTCTTTCATTGTGCTGGCTCTAATAAAGGTGTGTTCCATATTATTCCTGTCCACTGTATGCTAGCAAGAAATAATAATTTTTATGATGATAGTAGTCATAGTAGAGTAGTAGTAGCTAACACCTATATAGTTCTTTCTACATAAATTAAGTAATTTAATACTCACAATGACTTGATAGCTAGTTACCTTTATTATTCTCTTAATATAGATGAAGAATTAATGAACAGAGAGATTAAGTAACTTGCCCAAGTTCCTTCCATTAGTAAGTGGCACAACTGGGAACTAAGGGAGATGTGGTCACTATCCTGCTTCAGGGAGTTTAGTGAAAATTGCAGAGAACTCTTACCAATTCTTTCAGTTGGCAATTATTCCAAGTTCAAACTTGAAGTGCAATCTTTACCACTGACTCTATTTCTAAAGTGATTTTGATTTCTCCAACATGTCTGCCACCAATGATTAATTATCCTAAAATGAGAAAAATGATGTTTGTTGGGAGACACTCCTCCCAGTGTGGGTTACTCCTGCTCACATGTGTCTTGGATGTATTCCCAGAGTGCATGCCCCTGGTTGCTCTTTACCCAGGCCGTTTCTCAGGGCTTTGTTTGCATTGAGAACAACCTTGAGGGATTAGATACCATCTCCCTTCAAAAAAACAGCAGGCTGGGGCTGGCCCTATGGCCCACTGGTTAAGCTTGGCACCCTCCACTTCCGCGGCCCAGGTTTGCAAGTGTGGATCCTGTGTGCAGACCTACACTACTCATCAGCCATGCTGTGGCGGTGTCCCACATACAAAATAGAGGAAGATTGGCACAGATGTTAGCTCATGGCTAATCTTCCTCAGCAAAAACAAAAAAAGCAGGCTTACTTCTGCTAACTATAAAAGCAGTGACTCTCCCAAATGTAGAATTTCTCTTCTCTAATGCAACGCGTAATAGGAGTATGTGTCACCAGTCTCTCCATCCTCTCGTGAGGCTTGAGGCTTGGGTGATTGATGCAACTATTTCAACACTCTGACTACTGCTTTTGCTGTGAATAGTAACATTTTCTTGTCTCTGATCCAGGAGATGTGTGTCTTCTGGAACATCAATGAAACTGTGGTAGGCTAACTAGTTAACTTGCAGGTAGGGTAAAATTCCAGAGCCTTCAGTTTTGACAGTGGAGCAGGACCACTCTTGCTTCCTAACTGGAGTGCTCTGGGAGCTCAGCCCACATTTAGATGACTGAGATTTAAACTCTGCTTCTTTATGCAAGAAGAGTAAGTCAAAAATGGAGCCCAGGAAGAAAAGAATTTCTTCATCATTCAGAAGCATGAACTTTCTGATTCTTCCTGTGTAACATTATTAGAAATTCTCTCTGATTATAGCAGTTTAGCATTTCATCAGTCCATCATTCCATGACCACAGCCACATAACTACACTGATCAATTAGTAATCTGTTATTTTATAATCTAACTACCCTGGATAAAATTCAACAGATATAGGCTGACGTGTGCTTTTTCAGCCAAGTCAAAAAATAAAGGCAAATTGGAGAAATGTGATGAAAATAAAGGACTTTATGTTTGAGAGAAGTTCCAGGTAGTGATAAAAAAATGTAGTGAAATAAAAGTGGGACATACTCATTTGAAATTTACTACTTTACACATAGTGAAGGCAATATTTGCTTTTATTTTATTTAAATTTGTATTTTGCCTCCCAAGTCTGAACTTTCTAGACACCCATCTAAGATGATGGATTCCTCGCCTGCACGTGACCCAGCCCTAACGAGGCTCATCTAAGTTAGTGTCTCCTTACATTACGTATAACCTTAAATACCAGAAGTAATGACAATAATAAGAAACAGAGCATAGCCTGTCTCCAAACTGTGATGCAAGGTCTCGCAAAACACTTAACTGATATTTTGTGGAGAATGACTAGTAGCAGCAGCCTTGAAAATGGTAGAGGGTTTATTGTCTGAAAAGAGGTAACTGAAAGAAATATGAACAGAAGAAATAATCTAATGACACCCTGAAGTAAGGTTTGGAAATGTCGGGAAATATTAGCAAATTAGCAACAAATATTCCTCTCCTGCTGTGGTGTCTTCCAGTAATCACACCAACAGACATACAAACACAGGATTTTCACACATACTGAAAAGTGCAAAGAAGAAACTATCTTCTAACAACTTAAATCCAAGCTGTGTGTCCTTCCAGAAACCTAGACAAAGTAGTGATGAAAACAGGCATGGGCATTAAAGACTTTCAGTTTAAAATTTCTCCTCGGTTTCCTCCTTCTCTGAGAGGGATTTGCTCCAGTAGGCAGAGCACTGCGGGCAAGGAGATGCATCCTGGCCTTTCAGTGTTAGACTTGCTCCTCCCTTCTGTTCCTTCTTCCTCCTGGCCATCTCATTTTCTAAACACACTTGCCCACGCTGGGTTGTTTTTTTTTTTTCATAGTTTGCTAAATATGGCTTTTAAATATCCTCTTTTATTTAATTTTCTTTCTTTTTTTCTCCAGTGTTTGTCTTTGTTTGCCTGATTTTCTGGGCAGTAGGCCCAGTCTGGTTTATATTTCTTTTTGTGTCTATACTCTTAAAATGATTCTTTCCTTTATAATTGTTATTCTCATTCATTTATTTTCTCATCAGAGAACTGAGTGATGTGGAAAAGGGACCTCGCAGCTGATCCTTCAAGGTGAATGTTTCCTTCTGTGTGTTTAAAAATTTTCTTTTATGATGTTAGAAGACGGGACTTAATGCCTTCCTTACACATTTTGCTGCTGAGTAAAATGACATTTGTTTTGACCAGTGCTCATTTCGTTTTCTTTCCTCTACTGAATTGGACAGAAATTGTGCACGTGTCTCTGTGTTTGTATGCCTAAGTGGAGCATAGCTGCTAAGGAGAATACTCTGTTTGTGTTGGTGTGTTTGTGTATCTGTGGGTTTTTGTGACTGAGTGTGATGCGGTGTGGATGCATAGAAGAATGCTCCACTGAGCTTTGGCATGTTTATTTTGTAATGTCATTTCCAATCAAATCTAACATTTATAACTGGCCTCCCTTTGTGGCTTTCTGGGCCACAGTTTAAATGCCCAAGAATAAACATGTCAGCTCTAAATGGAAGATTATGGCAGCAACCAAGACAGATTGCCATCTCATCAGCTGCTTCAAAATTAAAATTTCCTTCTGTGGTTAGAATTGCTTACAGCTATGTCTATGGGCTGTGAAGAAAGCAGATATTTAGTAGAGTGAATGAGATACAAGCTATAAGATTTTAAAAACATGCAAGATATCCAGTAGCAGATAGACACAGAGAATACCAAGTTGAACCAGAACGCTTTTAAAGAAATTTCTCCTAAACCACAATAATCTAGTGACTCTAGAATCAAAGAAGATTAAATTTTGCAGGGGAACATGTATTACATGGTTATTAAAACCCAGAGTCATATCTTCATGTGTAAGTGCATAGGTTTTAATGATGTCCAGTTGCAAAGAGAAGTGTAACCTAAGTTTCATTTTCTATTTGAAAGTGGAGTCTTTTTCACAAACAACTATACTCAACTTACTGACATATTCTCTGGATTTATCAAGTAAAATAGCACAGTGTCAGGAGTAATTTCCCAAAGTTTTCAGTGGGTATGAAATGAATACATGTTTCCTACGTAAGAAACCAGCAGAGGCTGTCAACTTGCCAAATGAAGAGCTGTCCCACTGGGATGGGTTAATACCGTCAAACGAATGCAAAGAAATATTACTTCACTGATGATGGCACTTTGTGATTCTCTCAGAGGCTTCCCTGAAGAAACATTACTCACCATGCCGCTTTCCTTGAGTGTTGTAAAATATATTGATTCCTACCCTTTGCTCTAGCCAATTGAAGGAGTCTGAGAAAAGATGTTTCACAAAAAATTCAAATGAATTTTTTATCATATATTGTTAGCCTTATTGCTACCTTAAGTTTGGGGTTTTTTTTTCTGCTTTTATCTCCCAAAATCCCCCCTGGTACATAGTTGTATATCTTAGTTGCAGGTCCTTGTAGTTGTGGCATATGGGACGCCGCCTCGACGTTGGCCTGACAAGCGGTGCCATGTCCGCGCCCAGGATCCGAAGCCTGGGCCACCGCAGCGGAGCGAGCGAACTTAACCACTCGGCCATGGGGCTGGCCCAAGTTTGGGCTTTATCAGTGAAACTGAACAATTTTCTAGGTCCTCTCACAAACAAATAATAAGATTGGAGTTTATTCCTTTAAAAATCAAGCTGTGGCATTGGGGTTAGTGATGGTGACCAGAGCAATGTCTGGTATAGTCACAAATGTTTCATTACACTCCCATCTTTTAATCTGAGAGACAAGCAGACCAACAGCTGTTGACCTAGAAAGGTGGATCAATGCTCATGTCCATTGCCTGTATTAGTTTCCTTATCTTTGCAAGTTGGGTCCTATTGGGTTTCAAATCCAGCTGCTTCGAATAGACAGAACACTTAGACCGACGGCACGTGAAGGAGTTGCTACGTATTGCCTAACTCTGTTTTTGCTCATACATAGGCAGCAGGGGTGGGTTTGCGCTAAGATTGACGTGCGCAGGTCAAATAAGGAAGAGGACACAACCCACGGCAATTATAAGTAGTCAATAACTTTCTTCAAGGAGCACTTAGCTTGTTAAAAGCTTGTTTAAAAAATGTTGCTTCCATGTATTAAGTTTGAATTGTCCTTAGATGAATAGCAGGAAATTATGTTTATCTTTCCTTTAATATAATGTCTATGCTCATCCAAACAAAATTAAGGAAAGCACTGAAGTTTTATCTGTATAACTTAAGACCCTAACTTATCTTTATCTGAGTGTTACAGAAGAAAAATCTTGGTGGATGTGAAAAGGGCCTAAATTATCTCCAGAATTGATCTAATTCTTATTTTATTGCTTTATTTTTACATAACATGCAGGACATGACTTTTAACAAAATGAAAAAAAAAGAGAAGACTATTATTTAACACAGATTACAAGATTGACAGTAAAAACTGCATCAAGATGGGTCGACAGATACTGATAGGATTTAATATTCTGCCATCTTAATCTCAACGATCACCAGTTAGTCCATAGTTGGTGTTACTCTACCTAAAAATTTGAACTCTGATTTCTATTTCTCTACAGGTCTAAAATTTTAGAGTTTATTGCTGTGTTGTCTTTAAATTTAAGGATCGGTATTTACAGATAATTGTTACTATTTTTTCTGTGGCAGTTATGCATACACTAATCCTTTTCATCCCATACTTACTATAAAAATAAAATTCGCCAATGGTTCTCTAATGATGTATATCTGACAATCCCCTGGTTACGGTAAATTTCACACATAATGACATTACTTTGAGAAAACTGATTTGTATCTCCACTCCCCTCCCTGGAGAATGTTCTTACTATCTCAGTAATATCCAGCAGATGATATCAAGACATGGGTCAGCTGTTGAGCACATGTGGGATTATAAAGAAAATTGGCCTGAAACAGCTCAAATTCACAAATAAGCCATGCCATGCATGGTATTTTATTTATCAGGAATCTTAATAAACACTTCCGTCATAATTCTCTTCAAAGTAGTCTTGGCACAGCTTGTATTTCTTCCTTCTTGTGCTCTTTATAACTCTGCAAGCACAAACTAATAGAGGAGCAGATTGCTGGGGAACTGAGAATGTCTGGTAATGCTATATGTACCACGCTCAGGACCCGGATGGATAGCTAGCAGAACCATTAATGTTGAATAGTGGATACGCTGCCTTGCTAATGTCTGTAACAGAAGAAATTCCTCCACTGATTGTTTTGAAGCCTTTCTTAAACTTAAATAGCAACTGAAAGAAAGTTCTAGACATTAGAGAGTTAGGAAGAGGATTGTTTGCTTCCTGGTGTTTCTTAGCAGTGCATAAAGCCCACTGTGTTCCCTTTATTAATGTCTAACACTTATTGAGTGCTTACTTTGAGTGCCAGGTACATTGGCAGGTGCTCTATGTTCAAAGTAGACGGTACAAGGAGTAGTGGTCCTCTCCCCTCAGAGACAAATGTGTGAAGCTCTTAGCATTGAAACTAGTAAATCTGAGTACATCTGACACAGGGGTTCTTGACTAATAGCAGGAGAGAAGTAGCTAAGTCATTGACTTGGTCCGTTTGGGGCGCTACAACAAAACACCACCAACTGGGGGCTTATCAACAACAGAAATTTAGTTCTTACAGTTCTGGAAGCTTGGAAGTCCAAGATCAAGGCACCAACACGGTCATGCTCTGACGAGAGTTCTCTCTGTGTCTTCACATAGTGGAAGGGTCAAGGGATCTCTCTGGTGCACTAATCCCGTTCATCAAGCCTCCACCCGTGTGACCTAAGCACCTCCCAAAGCCCCATCTCCTAAGAACATCATCTTCGGGGGTTAGGATTTCCTCATATGATTTTAGCTGCGGGGTGGCACAAACAGCAATCATGTCTGCATACCTAAGACCAAGACTCATTCAAGAGCATAAGAAACGGTATGGAATTTATTTGAAGTTATTGAGAGAGAATTTTGTTTTCTACCAAAGTATATATTTTCTCTTCCTAAATGCCTGTGCTGCAAACTCTCTCTTTTGTTTTTTTCACTTCATTTGCCAATACCCTACTAAGCTCTTTACTCCATCCAAGACTAAGGAAAAAGAGCATGAGGATCAACCTTGGGAGGTAGCCTAAATGATGATAAGAAAATGGTTTCCAGGGAGAATATAACTAATCATGAAACCTGAACAAATTATATTTATTATAGAGCCAAGATGTTGACATACTGCCTACATCCGGATCAAAATTAGAGAAAATATCATTAAATCATTACAATTACAAAAAAGGAGGAAAAAACTTGAGGCAAAATATGGAAAATGCTATTACACAACTCTTAGTAATTGTATTGAATCTTCTTCTTTCTAATTTAACCCCAATGGCCACTAATTACTATGCTCTGCCCCCCAAACTCCATAAGAGCCTTCCCCCTAGCTCCCATCCCTTTACTCTCTGCAGATACCCTTACCTACTATACTGAGAAAAAGTTATACACATGAAAAATGAAACAATTCAATGCCCTCCTTCCTTATTACAGCTCTCCCTGGTCAGCAAACCTTCTCTTCTCCTTAGTCTCTACGTTTCTGTCCCAAATCAGTCTCTATTCAGGGCCCTTAATCTCAAATCCTTTTGTTCTATCATTGTGTATCTAAAATTTATTCCTTCTTTACTAATTTCATTTCTTCAACCTATACATATGGTCAACTAGCCTATCCCTAGAGAAACTCTTCCTTTGTCCTGAATAATTCTCTAATTACTGTCCCTGCTCTTTTCTTTCTCATCCAGTGTCATTCATTTATTCAACAGAAGTTTATTGAGTGTGTATTATGTGCTAGGCACCATGCTAAATTTTTTATTCTATAACAAAAATAGCTTATTCTTTTTTAGGTTAAAAAAGCACATATGTTTTAGGTTAAGAAAATATAAAAATGAATAAATAATAAAATAAAAATCACAAATAATCCTACTTACATAGTAAACACTACTAATAATATATAGCCAACCATTTATATATGGCTACTTTATAATTGTGTACTTTAGATGTAGATATAGAATAATGCAAAATGTGACATAATGTAGATGCTGCTCTCTTTTTTAAAAGTTTACATTATGAGATGTTTCTCTCTCTCTTGATTAGTCTTTGAAAGCACAATTTGTGCTAGTTGCACAGTGTTCCATGCGAACTGAATAGCTAGCTGATGACCAAACTCTCATACTCGTTTTCCATTCTGTAAAGTTGGTCTGAGATGTGACTACCCAGCTAAGATTATGTTTTGTAGCCCACTTTCATTAAGGTAGGACCATATGACTAGTTCTCATTAATAGTGATATGTGTTACTTCTGGGACAAAGTAGTTAAGAGCTAGGTATTTTTTTCTCCAAGTTCTATGACCTCCATCATCTTTTGACCAGATATCAATGACCAAGGTCACTTTAGAAGCCATGTGTTGAAGATTGGCAGAACCTTTATCAAACTAGGGCCATTAATGACTTCACAGAGTTGAGCAGCATCTTACTTATTCTCACTGCCAGCTAAATTTTACCTAGTGAGAAATAAAATGTTATGGGATTAAGCCATTAAGATATGGGGTTAGTCTATTATATTAATTAGTGTTACTTTAACTAATACAGAAACTCTCACCTTAATGTGGATGCTGCCATAATGAACATCTTAAAATATGTGACATTGCTTTAGAGATGAGGCAGAGAATGTAGAAAACCTAACGTTGAAAGTAGGGAAGATGGAGGCCAAAATTATGGAGGGACAAACCATTTGGTTAAACTGTTTCCAAGAATAAGTTTAAGGACAATCGATTTGCCTGTAACTCTAAGGGAAGAGGTTGAAAAGTAGAATTTGGTAGGATATGTTGGTTGAATGCAGACTGTGTTAGCTTGCTAGGGCTGCCACAAACTAGGCGCTCAAAAATCGGAAATTTATTCTCTCTCGGCTCTGAAACTTAGAAGTCCAGAACCAAGGTGTTGGCAGAGCCATGCTCCCTCTGAAGGCTCTAGGAAAGAACCCTTCTCTGCCTCTCTCCATCTTCGAGTGGTTGTCAGCACTCCTTGACATTTCTTGGTTTGTAGCTGTGTCATTCCAATTTCTGTCTGCATCTTCACATGACTGTCTTTCCTTTGTGTATGTGTCTCTGTCTCTAAATCTCGCTCACCTTATAAGGACACCAGTCATTGGATTTAGGACCTACTGTAATTCAGTATGGCTCATCTTGAATTGATGACATCTGCAAAGATCCTAATTCCAAATAAGTCACATTCACAGGTACCAGAGATTAGGACTTCAGTGTATATTTTAGGGGACAGAATTTAACCCACAAAATGGACATTGAAAAATTATAGGTAATCAGGTAAAAATGTTTATTTGGAGGCAAAAATGAAATGTATAGAAGTAGTCCAGATGTTTGGGGTCCTGCATGTTGGAAAAGATAGAGTTTTGTTCCAGTAGGTGATTTAGAAAGCCAGACTGACCAGAGCTTCTAACACTTTCAACATGTGGCTTCCAAGGTTTGAGATGAGGAGAACAGATTCCATATGTAGGAATATGGATACATGCTGATAACTTTTGGCCAGAGAAGTGGTCCGTGACAAAGGTGGCTAGCTATCCACAAAAGATCGTGCTTCCCTTCCATAAGATAAAACTATTGCTGAGAAGTAACTGATCTCAGTGGGAACGTAAGGGATGTATCTTACTTCCATCTGGTTACCAAGTGGTTATGCCTTCTCCATTCTCTCTTCTTCTCCATCTTCTGACTAGATGTCCATATTCAGTATGACTTTGATTTCCACATTTTGAATAGGGCAGAGCCTCTGTCAGCCTGGATTTCTTACTAATTGGATGAGGAAACCCATTCGCCAATGGAGAACTTGCATTTTGTTATCCACTGAGTCTTCAGAGCTTGTCTGTTCTGGCAACAGAAAGTTTTATCTTAACCAACATAGAAGACATTCCTTAATATGAAATATACTCAATGGTTAGGCATTTCAGATATTTTTACGTTTCCACTATTCAAATAATATTTATCTACGATTTTTTATATTTATCCCTGCTTATTTATTTAGGATACATTCCTAAATGTGAAATTCGGGGGTTATGAGAGGGTATCGATATCTGTTGCCTTCCAGAAAGAATACTTCAGTTTATAATTTATTTCTATCATACTGTATGATAGTACCATATTTTTATACCATCGCCAACATACTTTACAAAAATTTTCCAAAATGACAGAAAAAAGAAGTCATATCTTGACTAAACTTTTGAAGTGCAGCCTATATGTGCTGTCATCACTTTGTCACCTTCCATTCACTTCTAAACCTATTACAATTCAACTTCCACCCCATTAAGCAAATGAAAATGCATTACCTGATGGTCTCTAATGAGTTCCTAGTTATCAAATCAAATGGACATATTTAATTCCTGTCTTAATTTAACTCTTTATAGCACTTCAAAAAAACTGGACAGAGACTTTTCTTCCTAGTTACTCTCTTCTTTGTTGGCTTCTGGTTTTGCCATTTTATTATTATTATCATTATTATTATTCAGTGTTTGCACCCATCCCGTCTAAGTTCCTATTCTGGCTCTTCTTTCTTTGCCTAGTCCTTGCAGGTTGGAGTTGCTTAGTGTTCTGTCCTTGTCCTTTTTTGTCTTCATATTTTCTACCTCCACCCATGCTCCTAACCTGTCTCTTGTACGCCAATGACTTTCATATCTATGTGGGAAGCCTGACCTCTCATAGACCCTGGATCAGGCTGCTACAGGATATTCCCCACCTGGATGTGCCAGAGACTTCAAGCTAAGTAGAACCGAGTTCATTGTTTCTTCCTCCTCCAAATCTATGCTTTCTTCTTTATTTCCTGTACAAGTTGGTTGCTCCTCTACTCACTCATTCCTCTAGACTGTTGGAGTCATTCAATCTTAAATATTCACATTCAAGTTTTGAGTTACCAATATTCTTCGTCCACATTCTACGACCCACATTTAGGTAGTCATCATTTATCGTGTAAACTTCCTTTCGCGTTTCCCTCCTTTTTGGTTCTCCATGTTGTCCCATTACTCCAATCTCTAATTAGTCCCATAATGATCCTTCTAAAATGAGGCATGATAATGTCGTTGTGCATCTTAATAAAGTTCTGTTTTTCCCCAATTAGTATACAGGATAAAGCCCCAAATCCCTAGCTGAGGCAAAGTCTTGTCTGGGTTTATAACTTCCTCCCCCCATCCACAGAATACACAGTCAAGGAATATGAAGTTACTGTTGTTGTCCCTGTTCAGATGATGTTTCATAGTATTTCACTTTTGCATCTGTTTTTTTCTTTGGATGGAAGTCCATTCTTTTACTATTATTAGCAGTAGTAGTATACTTTGTAAATTCATATTTATTCAACAAAACTCACACGTCAGTTGTACTGCGAAGTCTTCCTTGACACAACACTCTCCTCTGTGTTCTGTATCTGTGCATACTGTGCTTCTATTACTGCCTATAGCACACTGCAGTTTTAAAAAAAATCTGCTTGTCATTTTGTCTCTCCCACTAGACTCTGCGAAATGACCTTGTATCCAAAGTCCATAGCCCACTTCTGGCATGTAGTCGGCACACTCTGCATGTTTGTTGAAGTAACAAAAGCTCAAGTCAAGAAAAATGAAAAGATCCATACTCTGATAGGTAGAACATTCTTTCCGGTGTAGGTCTCATAAATTTTTGTGAATATTAGTTCTTTTCCCATTTCCTAGACCAGAATAATTTGTTAGGAAATATGTGTATAAAGAGGAAGTAGAACTGATTCAGTCAATTGTACTGTTAAGTAATCAGTGTCATCCCGCCATGTCAGGCCCTGTAGGGGGCAAAGGGAGTATAATGGTGAGCATCACACAGTAACTCAAAATGGCAGTGTCTATGGGGAAACTGAGTCACAGAGAGATTTAACTGACTTGCCTAAATCACCCATCTGGTAAGTGACTGAACCAGGATTAGGACTCAAGCAGTTCAATTCTAGAGCTTTGCTCCTAACAGCTGCACTACACCACATAGTAGGAAGAAAAGATGGTGGGCATTGTTCTTAGAAGGCTGTTACAAAAGTCTGAAGTAGAATTTGAAATTGGAAATGAGACAGCAGCAGGGAAAGGGAAGAAGGTCTGAGAGAGACCTTTGAGGCATGATAGAGAGGAGACAGTGACTAATACTGATGGGGGTGGTAGCCAGCTCATGATATGGCCCCCTGTGATCCCTACCTCCTGGCATTCACACCCCTGTGTTAGCCCCTCCCTTTGGGTGTGGGCTGGACATTGACTTGCTTCTAACAATAGAGCAGGAAAAAGTGATGGGTGTCACTTCTGAGATTAGGTCACAAAAGACTGTGCCTTCTACCTTGCTGGTATTCTCCCTTCCTCTTCCCCAGGGTTTGATCTAGCAGAGAAGGTGCCTGGTGTGGGGCAAAGGAAGACCTCAGGCCACCAGCCTGTGATGCTGGAATTCCACCTACAATCATTGAGGCAGCTTGGAAGCTGATTCTGTCTCAAGTGAGCCCTGAGATGACTGTGGCCCTTGCTGACACCTTGATCGCAGCCTCATAAGAAATCCTGAGCAGAGGACCCAGCTAAGCCATGCCCAGACTCCTGACCACAGAAGCCATGAGATGAGAAATGTGTGTTGTTTTGGCTACTAATTTGTTACACAGCTATAGGTAACTAACAAATAAAGTAAGAAAATGACAAAAGTTTTATGCTAACGTTTCTGAATTTTAACCTTTAAAAGTTATTACTAATGAAGGAAATTCTTAGTGATAATATTTGGATGCCGCTTAATATAGGGATGTTAAAATATCATCTTTTAACTTATTGGCATATTTAGTATGCCAACAACATTTTTCTTAAATATGTTTAATCACTCCCGGTATAGTTATACGAAAATTATAAATGCATATCTAAATGGTCAAGAAATCATCTAAATTTGGATTAATCATAAAATAATTAGAATATGTGGTTAAATTAATCCTCAATTATTTAGTAGGTAGCTATAAATAATCAAGGCAATGTCCCTTGGCCTTACCGTGTATTAACATTTCTTATGTAACAAAAATGCCCCAAATTCCTTGAAAACGTACACACCATTGATTCTTCCAATGAGAATTAATGTCATAATTTTACATACACAACAATATGGCAGATGCCTGCAGTTCCCAGTGTGCTGGCTAATTGTGTCTGTGTGTGACTTAATTTAAGTAGCTGTCTTGTTTAATTGATTATCTTAATACTTTCACCTCCCTCTCTATATTTTAAATTACCTCCAGGATGAAATAGAATGCTGTAATTCTAAGGATAGAAAAACATTAGTTCTGAGCAGTTTTTCAGTCACAGGTCAATAATTTTGATAGCTGGTGTTATGTCTGCCTCATCTAGCAGGGTGGATAGAGACATTCTCGTTGCTCAGAGAGTCGCTGGAGCACTGAACGCCATGGATAGGACAAAGGCGGGCGTCATTAAGAAGCGCAAGTATCACAGCGTAGTGTGCTGTGAGCTGTGGCTGCAGGAGGAAGTTCGGCTCCCCGACTAGCATAAATCACATCCACAGATTAAACTCATTTTCTATGGCCTAAAGGAGCTTTTCTAGATTCAGTCATTAAATTTTTGGTTTAATCATTTTCATATGTGGAAAAGATGATGTTTTTCTACAGAGATGTAATGGTTATCCCTACTATGGAGAAATTTACTGTGTTATATTGCTGAGGCTTAATAGAGATTTAGGTTTCATGTGGGGAATATACTGAAGATAAAATTTAATGGTGCATTGAACCACAAAGGTGGGTTGTCATCGTAAGTCATATGAAAAATCTGTAAGTGATGAGACTTGCTATCTTCTCATTGAAAGAAAAATAGGAAAAACCAAATTTAAAATAATGCCTTGTACCATAAATTTTTATTTCTGTGTACTTTTGCCTGTCACCAAGTATCACAGAAGATCATTTCATTCCTTCTGAGAAGTGTTGACCGTAAGTCTGTATTTAGCGCTAAAAGACGGCAGCAATCGAATAGTGTTAACCTAAGATTTCAAAAAGATGCTTTTTACCTCTTTGAACTTTACAACACAAAATATAAGCAGATGGACTTAAATGATTTCGTGGGTTTTCCCTAAGATTTGGTCCTCAAAATGAATCTCCAGACATCCTGTATGTCCCCATAGAAATGTACTTTTTCCTCCTCATTTTGGCACCCAGCATTAACTAGCTTCTCCGTGCAGTGCCTTTTGCTCTGTACCTTTTGTGTCTGTTCCCTCCAGCAATAATGTTTGGTCCTACATTTTATTAGCTCAGATGCCTTCCAGGCAATTGTTTAGAACAGGGCTATCAAACAGAACTTTCCTCGATGGTGAAAATATTCCATATCCGTGCTGCCTGATGCGGGGGCCGCTAGTCATACGTGGCTGCTTGTCACGAAACGTGACGAGTGCACCTGAGAAACCAAGTTTTTCATTTCATTAAATTTTAATTAGTTAGAATTTAAATAGTCACATGTGGCTGCTGTATTGGATAGCACAGTCTAGATAACCAGGTGATAATATGTGCTTATTTTAAATGTATTATGCCTCTCAGTATGAAATTCATTGTGTTCCGTTGGTACTGTATTTATTTTATTTCATATTGTTGATTGCTTGTTATGTGCCAAGCACGATGCAAGGTTCATCAACGCAGATGCTTACTTGCTTTTATTATTTTTATTTATTTCTGAACTCTGATTGGCTACTGAGCCTTGTAGGAAACTATCTTTGACCTCAGTGTGACCTGAGGATACGTCTTTTTGGAGTTTCCACATGAAACACCAGATTATCTCAGTACTACGCCCTTGGCAGCTGGTGTGTTTTGCTGTGACCTACCTCTTTCACAGGCTCTAGGTGCAGGGCAATAGAGCTGTACATCTCGGGGCCAGCCTGGTGCGCAGTGGTTAAGTTCCCACGTTCTTCTTCTGTGGCCCTGGGTTCTCAAGCTCCGATCCTGGGTGCAGACATGGCACTGCTTGTCAAGCCATGCTGTGGCAGGCGTCCCACGTATAAAGTAGAGGAAGATGGGCACAGATGTTAGCTCAGGGCCAGTCTTCCTCAGCAAAAAAGAGGAAGATTGGCAGCGGATGTTAGCTCAGGGCTAATCTTCCTCAAAAAAAAAATAAAAGAACTCTACGTCTGATTCGATGGAAAATATGGTAATAAAATGAACTTTCTGTCTCTCTCTCTCTTTTTTGGCCTTTTTCCAAAATTCTCTTTGAGATTTTACATTAAAGAACTTCATATTGTAATGTCTATGGCATTTTCATAGATTCTCTGAAAACCAAATCCCGAACTCCTAAATATAAAAAGACGCTGTTGAAAGCATTTTTCTTGAAAGTATTCAGGTATTATAATAACGACTACATAACTTTTTCAGAACATTTCTGCCTGATTGGATTAAGATTAAATTTATTAAAATATGTCTGAACCAATTAAGTAAATTGTGATATAATGTAAAGTATAAAACACCCATCAATGATAATAATTTCTATCAACATTTCACATCTGCACTTAACTTGAAGCAGATGCTATAAGGCAGAGTCCATTGTTTTATATTTGCATGTGACAACATGTTTTGATGTTTGCTTTTTAATTGTAACATCATGTAACATGGCTTTTTAAAAGTACATGTGAGGTAAGTGTCAAAGCCTGAGTTAAAATTTCACTTCCAAAACTCTTTGTAGCATTTCCAGTGATCCTATCTTTTTCCATATACCCGACAGGAATCGGTAAATTTGGATTGCTGAGAACAACGGAGTCATGGATGTCATACCATAGTTAACAGACCCACACACGTTTTGCTTGTGCTGTTTCCTATAGACTAGATGATGAATCAAGATTGCCCATTTATTTTTGCACAGAGGGAACTTCTCTATAATTCATAGGAGGTGGCCAGTGGCAGTCTAGCCTTTCAACAATGCTCTTGTGATTGACAGATGAGGAGATGAGCCCTGATAAAAGATGGAAAACTCTCACCATTAGACAGCAAGGAGGGCAATTGGGAGAATCCCCGATTTTTCTTTTTTTGCTCTAAAAGTGATGGTGCATGGAGGTGGAAGAGAAAAAATCTTTTGGAAAGATTTTGTATTAAGTAAATGTACTTATTTTCATTAAAATGTATCTGAATAAAATTGAATACATTAGGATGACTTTCTTGAGATATACTTGAATGAGACGCATATTAAGGAGCATGAAAGCACATGTTATTAACATACTTTTTAAAGTTTATTAAAGTAAATATTTGCACAGAGGACATAATTCAATAGCAGAAGTGGAAATAGAATAAAGGAAACACATGGACATCAGATCTGGTGCCTTGTGGTTCCATCTACTTCTAGACTTTCTACAAACATTTGCCGGTAATATGCTCAGGTGTGCCAGAGTGTGGAGGGTCGTTTCCCCTAGCATCCTGTGCCCCCATCCTACCTCTTCGCTTCTTGTCTTTCTGTCTTCATCCCCATGAAGCCTTTACCATGCAGTTACTTATTAGGTGCTGTGTGAGGCTCCATACTTTCTCCTGTCGACTCTTTCATTTGGGCCAGCAGGCAGCTTGTGGGGAGACCAATACCAGGCTTCCAGGAGCCTTGCACAGGTCCCCAGTGGGAGACCTGGCCACAGCATTTGGCAAAGAAGAGACAGAGAACCGGAGAGAAAAAAGGCACAAAATCAGAGTTCAGATTCAAATCTATGGTCCAAATCCAAAGGTTCTGGGTGGATGGTTAAAATCAGTTTCCAACAGAGAGATTCCAAGTAGACACAGAAGGTCAGTAGGAGACATTAGTTCAGAGAGGGCATAAGGAGCTAGAAGTCGATGATACGTCCCAAGGGTATGTTTTACTTCTATACTGTTTCTGCAACCTGTTAAGGGCATCTGAGCCAATTTGGAAAGTAGGGGGAGACCAACATATGTAAACATATGTAATAAATGGTTTCTATCTCAAGGGGATTTTGGTGTAGAAATGCATTCATTAGCTTTTGTTAAGGAGAAATCACCACATGTTAAAGGATGATGACTAGATAGGGTGTGCCTGAGGTAGAAATGACTAGCAAAGCATGGGACGCACATTCTTTATAGAGTATGACCACTGCCACTTTATTCTTGCGTGTTGTTGTTTCTTATTTTTCTCACAGAGGTAACTCCTGCATCATTTATTGAAGTCTATGTGGTTGATCTGCCTGGCATATTTTCAAAGCATAAATCACAGTATTCGATGGTACTATGGTTTGGGCTTCCAGCCCTCTTAACACAGGATCTGACTGACTCAGCTACAGTCCGTTCACGTGTACTGGTTTCTGCCATTCATGCAGCTGACACACACACACTCACACACACTCACATGCAGATTGTGGGCCAGTTGTAGAGATCTGACTATCAGCTTGTCAAATAGACTGATTCTAAATTTTGAAATATGCCTCAGTAGTGTAGAAAAAGACTCTTCATCGCCACAGGGAGCTCAGTAACAATATGGAAGAGAGGGTCTTCAGGTATAAAGTACATCTTTTTTTTTTTTTTAAAGATTTTATTTTTTTCCTTTTTCTTCCCAAAGCCCCCTGGTACATAGTTGTATATTCTTAGTTGTGGGTCCTTCTAGTTGTGGCATGTGGGACACCGCCTCAACGTGGCTCAATGAGCAGTGCCATGTCCGCGCCCAGGACTCGGACCGACGAAACACTGGGCTGCCTGCAGTGGAGCGCGCAAACTTAACCACTCGGCCACAAGGCCAGCCCCTAAACTACGTCTTTTATAAAAATTCTCCAGGTTATGTTTACACCATGCAATAGTTAACAACTGGTTTGTGGATAAACATCAAACTGAAGAAGGAGAATATGCCTGTGCTGCACATGGAAGATTAAAACTACCAGCTCCCAACAAATACGTGTGTGCTTCTTATGCAAAGATAGATTTTGTGTGTGTGTGTATGTGATTGTGTATGTGTGTGTACCATAAATCACATACTTTTGGCTTTTTTTCTCTAGAAATAATAATGATATGGAGAATGATGCCAAAGAGAATTTCCTGTTTTTTCTCTCCTTGTTTTCAATTGAAATAATTTTTTTTAAAAGCTTCCAATGCAATCGCATGTGTGCTAGACTAAGATGGATTCTTCCTGAGTTACTCACTGTAGGATCCAGGTTTTGACATTGTTCTGCTAATTACGTTAGTTTTTAACTGAGGGTGAAGGCCTCTTCGGAATTTTATTAAAGATATGGACTCTCTTCCTAGAAAAACGTATATAAACGCACTTGAAAATTTGGTTTACTGGGATTTACAACCCTGGATCTCATCCACAGAACCATCTAGCTTAGGTCTACTCTTCCCATTGTGGCCCCAGACTGGCAGCATCAGCATCACCTGGGAGTTTGTTTAAAGGCAGATTCTTGGGCCCACCCCAGACCTAGTCAATCAGAAACTCTGGAGGTGGGCCTGGAAATCTATGTTTTAACAGGATGATACTGATGTATCTTGCAGTTTGAGGACTGTTGTCTTAGGAAATATTGGAGTTACCAATGCCGCAGCTTCCCCTTCTTGACCTAGCCAGGGCTCCTAGAGAGCGTAACCACTTGCCCTTCCTTGGGCTGTAATCTCAGAAAGACAACACATGTTTTTGGGTGAAATGAAAGAAAGTTACCCCTTCCTTTTGACATTCTTGTAGGCTACTGGGAATCAACTTTTGCTCCATATAGAATGATTATGGGGCTTAATATTCCTCACCTACTTCATGCTCCAAGCACCTAGCATAGTGCCTATTTCAATACGAGCCCTTAAGTATATTTAATGAATTTGACCATTGTATAGGCATATGTACACGTATTCTTAAACTCAATCTAATAAGGCAGAAAACCAAACCAAAAAGGACAGGGTCAGTTTGAAATGTGTGGAGATACATAGAAAACATTAGAAAAATACCTGAAATACAATCTACATAGGATGTAATGACAAACATCCTATGAGTGATTTAGTCTTGATACATGGGAGCGCTTTGAAAGTCGGTGGCTGTTGGTTTCCAAGGAAGTACTTTTGGTGGAGTGAGAAAAGCACAGGAATTAGAACCTGAAGAGCGGAACTGGAGCCAGCACACGGCTTAAGTTGTGCAAACTTGAACAAGTTGCTTAAGTTCCTTGAGCCTCAGTTTTCTTACCTGTAAAATGGAGCTAATATTATCTAACTCATAGGAATATTAGGAGAACCAAGCTTAATATATTGTCTAACACATAGTGTGTATTGTTTAATAAATGTTTTCTTCCTCCTTACCCATCTAAAGCATTTTTCTTCCCTCCTTCCCCACTCCCCTGCCTTTAGTAGAATATATCAATTCTATTTAAATGAGGAGTTAGTCCAGCATAAACTTTCCAATATGGCTATCAAATCAGCTTGGTATAATGCAATATTTGGAGGATATTTCCATTAGTACACCTTTGAAACAAAATCAGTGTCGAACATCTGCTGTATTGTTCTTCTAGATCAAAACAATCTCCCTAAAGAAGTAGAGGTCTCAACTTTTTGCATCCTGATCTTACTGGAAGGAATGTAACAGTTTAAAAGGCAGAATCTGTTTAAATCTCTAGAAACATTTGTGTTTCCCTCATTTCTTAGAAGAACCAGGAGTCTCTCATGCCTCGGATGTTATCTTTCACTTCGAGTTTAAGCTTCAGATCATTTAAGGATTTTATTTCTCTGAGACCCCTTTTTGAAGATGGTCTTTTGATGGGAAAGGGAGAGGGTATCTGTGTGACTCCTAGAATGTTTTCAACACAGGTCTCTGACAGCTGAGGATAATCGATTCTGTTTTCTTTGGGAAAGGTTTTGTCATCTAGCTACTCAAAATACATTCCACAGGGACCATAATCCTTGCCCACACCTGGGAGTTAGAAATGCAGAATCTCAGGCCTACCTCTGAACTTCAAAACCACAGTTGGCACTTTAACAAAATCCTCATGTGATTGTACTCATGTTAAAATTGGAGAAGCACTGACCTGGCATTTGCTTTTGACACTGGGTGAGCTCATTGTATCTGTTGCCTGCTGGTGATAAGTAAGGGGAATTTTCCTGGGCTGTTTGAATGAGCCCTCCTTTTAATGGAAGGAGGGAAAAATCAAATATTATTGCATACTTCTTAGAGCCTCCCAATGGACCCAATATTTGAACTCAGCTCTGACTAAGCCCTTTTCATTAAACCATATTACCTAAGGGATATAAAGAGTTTCGAACTCAAAAACCTGGAAGACATGACCCTACACAAGACTGAAGCAGGGAGTTGGTTTATGATGTCCCTGCATCACTTATTTGTCCATCCTATTTTCCATCCTATAACCACATACTCATTCTGCTTATGTTTCATTCTTATCTAAGAATTCCATAACTGCGGACAGTAGCACATCTACTGACGGAGTTGTCTTTCCTAGAGATTTTTATTATAGTCTTTTAAAATGAGGCCCCCAAAGTCTTGAGATCCAAAGGAATGAAAGTATAACTGTGAGATTCTAGGCAATGGATTCAGCTTTGGGAGTAAGGACCCCTGTCTTGAACTCTTTAAAACACACTTAGAAGGTGTCTATTGATTTGTAAAGTCTGTTTAGAACCCAAGAATTGTATTCTATGTCAGAGATGTAGGGCAAGGCTGCCATCTCCATGACACTTGGAATCTATTTTCTTCTTGGGTATACCATCTTGTAAGATTTCCACAGCAGAAAGCTAGGGTGTACCCAAATTTGTAATGTAGCTGGTGCCCCCTGCTGGAATAGGGTTGCTTAAATTTCCATCTTTTGGGGCGTCTCTGCCAGAAGCCCTGTTAAGACACAGTCTTGCCAACATAGCCTAAGGGTATCTGGGTAAGTCATTTAATTAACCTCTCTGCTTCAGTGCTCTGACATGTAAGATAACATGGCAATAGGATAACAATAGCGGCCAGTCGTAAATTTCTTGTTGAAAGGTAGAGTTAATTAGGGATGACAGTAAAATACTTTATGAAAACTGGGTACTAAATAGTGGTAAATGTTTGAACATGCCTCCAGTATTCTTACGGCAGGAAAATGACAATGTGATATATATTATTATTAAACCTGATGTTGCTAATTTTATCTCATTGTTAATTCTCACTACTGTTAAAGTTGAAATGCGTACGTACACCTCATACATCCCAGTTGATATTATGTAAGGTAAAGAACGTGTCCAAAAGTGTGCTCTAGCGCATGGGTGTGGTGAACAAGGTGCTTCCAGTGGAGAGGACAAAATAATGCTAGTCAGTCAGTGCATCTCTGTGTAACAGGCACAGTACTTTTGAAATCTCTTCTGGTTTGTGCTTCTTTATGATAAAGGGCTCCTCCCCACATGACAGCGAGAGCGCCATTAGAGTTCCAAAGAATGAATTCCACTGGAAGAAGGGAGGGAGTATAAAATTGAAGATGACCTTTCTGACACAGGAGAAAGAAGAGTATCCTCTCTTTCTGGCCAAGTAGCTGATGGGAAAAAGCAAAAGAGAATGAGTTAGAGTGAAAAGGTCAATGTGGGTCCTCCCTTTTCCTCTCTTAAACTAGAACCCCAGTGGGGAGAGGGGGAAATTTGCAGATTGAGATAAGGTAAAAATCTAGGAACATTCCAGGAGGGTGCCTATAGCTGGGAGGCTGCTTGTCACCAGGAGATGCTGTGCTCATGTTTGCACCCAGCATGATGCACTCTCAGCAGAAGTATTGAGGCGAAACACAAGCTCTTCTGGTTTCCACTGCCTGTGTGCGGTGTGCTGAGGATTAAAAAAAATCCCTGTAGAAAGTGGTGAAGGATGACTGATCCAGGGCTTGAGACTAAGGTACAGTTTGCTAAATCTTCAGCATATGGGACAGGTGGCTGGGACCACGGATTTTGATAAGGAGAGCTGTCACAATGCCCGAGTGGCCATGGAGTCAGACACGCCAGTGGTTGGGGGCCTAAGGAGTAGATCAGCCCGCCTACCACAGCAGGACTTGAGAATGTTAGGGCTTTGTCGGACCCTGCTCTCTGGCCACTCATGCTACAGCAAGACCACAGAAGGTCCACCCAAGGTACCCAGATGACTTCTAGGAGAGGAGCAGGAGGAAATACGGAAGACTAAAGAAATATTTACATTGTTAGATCAGACTAAACTCACTAGATTGAGGCATTAGATCTGCCCCCCAAATAAAGAAGCTCCATTTGCCTTCACACAGCCCACTTCAGTGTACGTTTGTGACCCTTCTACATGGCTCAAACATTGTACCAAAAACTCACAGATTTCCACTGATGGCCCAATTATTTTAAGTATTATCGAGTATGAAATCTTTTATTGACATTGAAGCCAACACCTTAGAAGTCGTTCTGAAGGACCTGGTCTAGGAAGCATGTGAGCTTACTGGATTTTCGTAGGACCTTAAAGAGGTGAACAGGCTCTTACTATGTGACGTCGTGTTAATAAAATGATTATGGGACATCATGTTAACAGGAAGAAAATACTCCTAGAGGGAGAAGGAATAGGCAATAGAGAATTTTAATTAGTGATTTACCGGAAAAGAAAAAAGTAAAAAGCCAAATTTGTTCAATGTAGTAACACAGAGGTTTCAGGAAGAAACAAAAAAAACCAAACTCACTGAGATTCAGAAACAAGTGGAACCTGTGCACTTCTCCAGGCATTTGTTGATGCTGGCTTTGCAGAATGAAGGCCCACTTTAAAAATAAATGTATTGAAGGGATGGATGAGGAAAGTATGTCTTCCTACTTAAATCTACGTCACTGAGATTGATATCAATGGCATCACTATTATGAGTGTTGCAGTTTCATCTAATATTCATTCAGTTAACTAAAGAACAGTACAAAAAGCCCCGTGGGTTTTGGACAAAAGTGCCCCTGGGGACTTCCAGTTGGACAAGATGGTGTTGACTCGTTTCTTTCTGCTCCTCCCTGCTAAATACAATTATAAATCCTGGAAATACTGCAACAGATAACCAAAGGAGAATACTGAAAGGAGGAATGAGGGAGGCAGACTGAGTGGGGATCCCATGAGGGGAGAAGCACCCAGGGGCTGGGGATCCTGTGTGTTATCCAGTGATAGAAGAGAATCAAATCTGATGTTTCCTGACACTCAACCTGGCACAAGACAGCCCCCAGGCCCATTTCTCCCCTGGATCAAATGGGAGTCCTGCTGAAAATGTCAGCTAAGGGGATGGAGCAGGAGTCCCGCTTAGCTGTCAGGGCACTGCTCCTGTCACTGCAGGAGTGGAGGGACCCCCTCCTCTGCTTGGAGACACCTGGCAGGGTCCTGCCACAAGCTGCCCTGCTCAGGGAGTCCTCTTCACGTTGACTCTTAAACCAACATTGAGTAAAAGTGGACAAGAGACTAATGTTACGTATGGATATCAATGTGAAAACAAATAAAATGTTAACAAATAGGATTCAAGAGCATATTAAAAGAATAATATACCATGATCGATGGGTTTATTTCAGGAATGCAGCCTGTTTAATATTCACAAATCTATTAATTTCACATCCACATTAATGAATCTAAGCATAAAATTCATGATAATCTCTCTAGATATTACAAAATTCACTATCAGATCTTGATAAAAAAATTACTGGTAAAACAAGTATAGATAGATTCTTCATTGACATGACAAAATATATTTAAAATAACTATAACGTTAGCATTATGATTAACAAGGAAAACTATTGGAAACATCCCCATTAAAATAAGAGATAGGACCAGAATGTTTGCTGTGACTATTACTTAACATTTTTCTGGAGATATAAGCCAACGTAATCTGACAAACGAATAGAGTTAAGTAAATTAAAATTGGTGAAAAGGGAGGCACAATTTTATTAGCAAATTGCATGAGAATATATTCAGAAATAGCCTAGAGAATTAGCTGAAAAACTGTTACAACAGGTAAGGGCGTTTGAAATCAATATACAGAATATATATAGGAAGAGAAACCCAGTTTACAATATCATCACAAAAGATAGATATTTTGGAGTAAATTTAATAAGAAATGTGCTAAAAACAGAGAGATTTTATTTCTTGACTTTCTGTTCTGTTTCATTGATTTCTTTAACAATACTGGAGCCTCTTCCAATCATTATAGATTTATAATATATTTTAAAATTTGATAAACTTAATCCTGCCTATATATGCTCAAAAGGAGACTTCTTTTGTTTTACTTATGTTATATACTATTTCTCATCCATAAAAAACAATTTAGATGTTTAAAGTATTGATGTAAAATTATTTCTCGTATATCTTTCAGTGAAATAAGCAACGTGCAGAATATTTTAAGCAGTTGTGCAAAAGCAGGCAGAAAATGTACTTAAGTTTTTAGAATGAATAGAATAGCTCTGAAATGATTTGTAAAAAAATAATTATATTGGTTTCTTCTGGGGAACGGGGACAGGAGGGAGAACTCTCATTGTAAAATGTTCTGTTTCTTTGGATTTAGGAACCATGTGAATATATTATTTACTCAAGAATAATTAAATGTAAATTTTGAAATATGATAATGCTCTCTACACGTGAATCCTCAGAGATGTCTTAAATTTTTCTATATTAAAAGCTTTTAATTCCATTAAGCTTAGGTAGGTATCACATTGCTCTTTGATACTTTTCAGGGACAATGACACAAAAATTTTAAGAACTCAGACAGTAACTCTCTACAGTACTCTATTAGATTTTATTTTACTAAATTCAATTTGGTGTAATTGATTCTGGCTTTTCGTTAGTTGACGTATATGCACATAAAATGTTTACAATGTGCAAGATATAATTTATCATTTTCACTGAAGCAAAAGAAGTAATTGTTTGTCATCTTGTCCTTAATCAGAAATGTCATCTCCTACCATGGATTTGTCTGACTGAGAACATCAGAGTCGACTTAAATCTCATACCTCTCTGTTATGCATTCTCATCCTCGTCTTCTGCTCTAGGAATCTTAGGTGGATATAATATCTTGTGCCACATTTTGTACTATGTTGGATTTTATGTAATTCCTTTTATGGTACAATCCTGCAAAATCTCAAATCTTGTCCCAGTATCATCTATATTGTTTACTTCCTGCTGTGAAATTTCTGAGAGCAAAACAAGCCCTCTTGAAATGATGATTTATACATCATTAAATTTTCTCCTGAGATTTCCTTTAAATGCTGTTGGAATATAATATGTCCTATTGATTAATAGGATTGGTACTATTTTCATGATGCAATTTGTGAAATCTGTAAAGGCAAGTCAATATCACACTGCCTAAAACATTTGTTGACTTTTTGCCACACAGGGAAGTGGGTAGTCTTCCTTCTGGAGCACTTCCAAACACCCTGCTAACCCTCAAATGCTGTGTTGTCTTTTTTGGCCTGTCTCTTAAATTAGATGTACCTTTTAAATATTGAAGAGGACATTTAAATTTTAAAAGTTGTGATTTGTTACTTCATCCTTTCTGCTTTCTTTTGTGTCCGTTATTCCCCTTGACCCCTCCACCCCATCCGCATACAATTCTTCAAGCTCCTTGACCATGCCAAGCCGGCTCACTTCCACGCAGGTGAGATCCAGGCTTTGCAGAGCCTTCTTTAAGAACAATAATGTAAAGACACATAAGCAGTACAAAAGCAAATATTTGTTTAGAGAGACTGAAATAGCACAAAAATTATAAATTGTAAAAAGCTGCCAAAGACTAAAAACATCATAAAATCCACAGAAAGGTGATTCATTAGTTGCCCAATACATCTTTATAACATTTTTCTCCTAATTTTCTGGCTTTTTGTCCTCTGACTTGTCATATGAAAGCAAATTTGAAAAACTAGTTTCTATTGACAAAAAAGGAAAAATAATTCAGCCTTTTTCCTAGCACGATTGATTGCAAAAAATTAAAATAGTTTCTTTTAGCTGCAGGACACCTCAGTAGTAACATGTAAATTTTTAGGATTGTTGTCAAATTCTGGTAAGCCACTACTGAGCTTCTTTCACACATGAGCTATAAGAGTTCAAGTCATTCACTCATGGGGGTGGTGTATTATGAGTTTTCACTATATTTGTCAATGTCAGCAAGTAGTTTAAATCTTTTCCCAACGTGTTCATAGGATATATTCTCTTTATTAAGTGGATTTTCATACATTCTGAAAAGCTATTCATTATTTCTTTTTAAAATTTGTCTCTTCCTCTAAATGAGTTACAGCCTTTGGTATGATCTAAATTTTTTGTTGTTGTTCTTACAATTTGCTTCTTAATGTCAGAATAGTTTCTGTTGATTTCACTGCTAATCTTCAACACTTTTGTTTTGTACTTCATTAATTTTTCTGTCAATTCTTTAATAATAAATTTAAAGACGACAGAAGATCAGAATGATCTTTAAAAAAACACCAATTTAGATCATACATCCTGTTTAAGATCTTTTTACGCTTCCCATTGTAATCAGTACTAAGTTGGAACCACACAGCCCTGTGTTACCTGGCCTGCTGTCCCCTCAGTCCTTGCCTCCCACCATAACTTCCTTCTGCTCCCCGACTCCAGCCCCTTGAACTTCCTTTCTGTCCTTGAATATACTGAGCTTGGTCTACATCATGGCATCACACCTGCTCTTTCCTATTCCTGGGACACTCTTTAGATCTTTACTTTAAGGACTCTTTCTTATTTTGATGTACCTGTTGAGGGAACTTTTCCTGAGAACTCTTTCTAAAGAAACCATCCATTCCCATCATTAGTTCATCAAACATTTTATTTTTTTAATAGACCGGTGGAGGGATTTCTAAACTTCTCTTGCTCATCTGTTGTTTGGCTATATGTTTGGCTATTTGTTCTCTGTCCCCCTGGTTGGACTGCCCGTTTTTGAAGACAAGGCCCTCGTCTGCTCAGCGTTTCTCCTCAGGGCCGTGAACAGTGCCTGGAAAAGGCTAGGCAGCCAGTCAGTGTCTGTTGAATGGACATGTATCTCTTAGAAGGATTCTGTGGCCCAAGCAAGCTTGAACAACACTTCACACAGAAATCTTTCGGAGATTTACGTTGAATATTAGCATTTTGAAGGTTCTGAGACTTTCCGCAATAAAGAAATCTGTCATTTTGTTTAACTCAGAGCTTCACAAATTTATTTAACCACAGAAGCTTTTTTTTTTTTGTAAACATATCCCCAACTGATATTTTGGAAATGTTCATGCAAACCTTTATAATTATGGGATTTCTCACACTAAAGGAAATCTATGTTATTCCATGAAACAACATAGGTAAGGAATCAGGTTAAGGATACGTTGGGAGATAATGCCTTCATAATCCTCATTTCTTCATTCACTCATTCAACAAGCATTTCTTGAGTACCAACTGTGTACCAGACATGATGTAATGCCAGAAAAGTGCAATGATTGGCAAATAGTCATGATGCCTGCTCTTGTAGAGCCTAAGCACATACAATATGGTGTGACAAGCGGCCTGCTCTACAGGAGCAGGCTGGAGGAGCACCGAACCCAGTCTCAGCGGTCTCAGAAGGCTTCCTTGGTGAAGTGTCATCTAAGCAAGACCTGGAGAATGAATACACGTTTGCCAGATGAAGGGCTGGGGAGGAGCCCTCCATGCAATGAGAACAGTGTGTGCCTAGATCTGGAAGCAAGAAGCAGCAGAGCGTGTCCGGGGGATTGGAGAAGCCCAGTATGGCTGAGCGCTGAGTGTGAGGGAGACGTGGTGAGAAACGAGGACAGAGAGGTAAGCAACGACCAGTTCACACAGAAGAGATCTGAAGGCTCTGATTTATTTACCGGCCTACTAACCTGTATGTCGATTCTTTGAGGTGGATTGGTTTTTGTATTCACATTTCTAGAGCTTACCATATCACCTGGCACTCAGCAAACATTTGGTAAAGTTTTGTGACATGGATGAAATAAAACAAGTTGAAGACCAGAAGAATGCTTCAGTCTCATTGCCAGTGGGAGAAGCAGCTGCTACTGGGTGTACTGCAATCAATTGCTAGATCGTTTACAACTTACTAGCAGGCAACTTTCTGTGAGTACCAGGAAAACAAATCACGGAAATGATAGCAATGGCACGCCTTTCTGATGGAGCAACTGCCCACAGTTACACTCTCAGGAAAAGGGAGCAGCCATCCCTGACACAGTTGGGAATATCTTTTTAGTTTTTGAGTAATTCTAAGTGTCAAAGTCGTTTAACTTTTCAGAGTGGGCAATGTAAAACAAGTGGTAAATTGGGAAGAAAGGTCCAAGAGGAGAAAAAAAGTAGATGTTGCAGACTTGTTTCCACCAGTCAGTGGCCAATAAAGGATGTCTAGACTCTGTCCCTTACTCCCATCTGGAGAGTTCTGCGGTTCTTGCATAATAAACGAATAGAAGGAAAACAGTCATGGGTGTGAGAAACAGCAGGGTCTTCACATTTTGCTTCCCTTATGACTTCTTTGCCAACAGAAAGGCAGCTATTCTAACTGAGCCAATGAAGACTTTATAAAAACTGCTTTAATCCCAGACTTTCTTAACCTCCTGACTAGCCAAGTCATTTCTGGGTAGCTCAACATTTCTTACTTTGGCCCAGGCCCAGGGCTTTCTTATACTCTGAGAATATAAGAAAGAAACCAACCAAAGAAATACTTAATGTTTTATTATCTCTTTATGATGATTATGTCTGTGTAAGTGATCAGGCTTTTCCAAAGGGAAGGAAAATACAGGTTTTTTTTTTTTTTTGAGGAAAGGAGGGCAGTAAAGAAAGAGCTTGTTTCTTGTGAAACTGGTTCTATGAATAAAGGAAATAAGAACGGTGGTTTTGAAGGAAGTGTCTGACTTCCTTCCCTGCCTGTGATGGCTCCTTACTATTTGGTTAGATTACATGCCTTTACATTTCACAGGGTTTTCTTTGTTGCCCAATTCTTGCCTGAAACAAGAACAGGTCTCTCTATTTCCTGAGTACTTTGTATGAGAGAGGGTATTGTCAGAGTCAAGGCACTGGGGAGCAGGTGGAAACCTGGCTCTTCACACTGGTCAGGAATCAAAACTCCTGGAGTTTTCCACAGTGTTCTGTGATTCCCCTCGGCTCTTGTCTTCCACATCTTTGGATACTTGGAAAGAGGGAAGCCATAGGAGATTTTGAGAATCATTTTTGAGCAGGTGTAGCCCAGGCTCAGGTGCTGTACCATGCACCTGTGGTTGACCTTGGGCTTTTGGAGGCACAGTCAGAATGCTGTACCTACAGGGTCACGCATTGTGTTGGGGATTTAATTCTATCTCCTTACACATCTGTAACTCTGTTTATAGGTATAAGTATGCTGCTATTTTGCTTTGGGGCATGCGATATAATTCGATGAAGCACAACATAAAAGCATGAAGCTCACATTCACTTTTGTCCAAGTCACGCAACAATAGCAGTGACTCTTCAATTCCATAAGGCTTTGTTTCTAATCTGTATGTTTCTATGTTTGTTTGTTTTAGGCTGGTGTTTCCTCCAGTGAGTCTAGAAGAAGAAAGCAGTTGTTACTCAGACTTACCTCATCCTCCAAATTCTAGGTCTTTATACTTCTGTTGGTTATTTACCATCTGTAACTTTAGCTGCTTGAGGTCAGCATGTAATACTCTTACAGGTATAGGTTATTATCCATCACCTCTAAAATCTTAGTGTTTTAATAAAGTCAACAACTATAACAATATCAAAATATGTTGTGAGCTCAAGAGCAAGGGTCAATGTGTCGTTCGTTACTGAATTCCTAATATTCATAATGAAACCTTATTTTAGATATGGCTCAATAAAAAGTTGTGGCTGCCATTGTTGTTTTGTCTGAGACCTAGCTTAGATTCCCCCAGAATTAGACTCTGAGACAAGGATTGGAATGCATATAATTTTGGGGTGGAGGTCCAGGAATGTGATCAGAGGAGTGAGGAAGTGAAATAGGGAAGGGAAGACAGCCTGTAACACGTGCGTGGTTCAGTCAACTATCACAGGGGGCACCAGGGCTTAATTTCACAGAGAAACTCTGGGACGCATTGCAAAACACATGCCTGAGAATTTTCCCACCTAAGAGCCAGAATAATTAAATGTTAGCTTCTGAAAGTAGATTAAGTGCTGTTCCCTGGAGGGTTCATTCCCCGTCACTTCCAGCCTACCTTGCTGTGACCAGAGTGGGCTTGCATGTTCAGAAATTAAATGGCTCAGGCACTGAGATGCAGACAGAGGCAGCTGCAAGTCCACCAGCCTCACTGACTGTCTAAGGCAGTCCAAGGGATGCAGGCACGGCACCGACAGTATCTGTTCAAGTGAATTTTTTTTAAAGTGAAAATAGTTGCTAATTATTCTAATTCCTCTGGATATACTTTTAAGGATATAAGTAACATTTTTGTCACAGTCATTTCAGCAATACAAAAATAAATGCTATTTTAATGAGATCCAAATTATCTTTACGTTTTTTTTGCCCATACTTTAGGTGACATATCTAAAATCCATCACCAAATCTAGGTCACTAACATTTGCCTCTGTTTTCTTCTTAGACTTTTATGGTTTTAGCTCTTATATTTGGGTTGTTGACAGATTTTGAGTTAAGCTTTGTGTATGGTGTGAGATAAGGGTCCAAGTTTATTCTTTTCCATGTGGATACTTAGTTGTCCCAGTACCATTACCTGAGGAGATACTCTTTCTCCATAGAGTGGTCTTGGCACTGTTGTCAACAATCACTTGGCCATGATGTAGAGTTGATTTCTGGATGTGAAGTTTTATTCTGTTGCTCTAAATATCAGTCCTGATGCCAGTACTACATGGTTTTGATCACTATAGCTTTGTACCAAGTTTTGAAATTGGGAAGGGTGAATCCTCCAACTTTGTTCTTTTTTTCAAGATTACTTTGGCTATTTGGGCCCCGTGTAATTCCATATGAATTTGATGAAATGATTTACCAGTTCTACAAAAAAGACCACTGGGATTCTGTTAGAGATTCCGTTGAATCTGTAGATCACTTTGGCCAGTTTTGCCATCTTAAGAATACTAAGTGTTCTAATCCATGAAAGGGGGATGTTTTTCATTCATTTAGGTCTTCTTTAATTTCTTTCAGCAATGTTTTGCAGTTTTAACTGTATAAGTCTTTCACCTGCTTGGTGAAATTTACCAATATACCTTGGAGATATTGCAGCTATGGTTCCAGACCACCACAATAAAATGAGTATCACAATAAAGCAAGTCACACCAACTTTTTGGTTTCCCAGTGCGTATAGAAGATATGTTTACACTATGCTGTAATCTATTAAGTGTGCAATATGTCTAAAAAATGTACATAGCTTAATTAAAAATAATCTATTGGTAACAAAATACAGCGATTATTTGAGCCTTCAGCAAGCTATAACCTTTCTGCTGGTGGAGGGTCTTAAAAAATGCAATTATCTGTGAAGTGCAATAAAATGAAGAGCAGTAAAAGAAGGTATGCTTAAATTCCTAGATATTGTATTCTTTGAATGCTAATTACATGGTATTGTTTTCTTAATTTCCTTTCTGGATGGTAATTACTGGTGTATAGAAACCCTGATATTGCCATGTGGATCTTGTACCCTGCAATTTGCTGAATCATTTGTTAGCTCTAGATTTTGTGTGGATGCTTTGGGATTTTCTATATACAGGATCATATCATTGTGAATAAAGATAGATTTACTTCTTCCTTTCCAATTTGAAGAACATTTATTATTTTTTTCTTGCCTAATTTACCTGGCTAGAACTTCTAGTACAATGTTGAATAGCAATCATGAAAGAAGGGATCCATGTCTTATTGCTGATATTGGAGACAAAGCCACCAGTCTTTCATGATTGGGTATGATGTTAGCTGTGGGTTTGTCGTAAGTGCTTTTTATCATGTTGAGGAAGTTTCCCTCTGTTCCTAGTTTCTGAGTGTCTATTGTCAAAGAATGTTTGATTTTGTGAAGTGCTTTTTCTGCATTTCTATCAAATGAGATGATCATGTGACTTTTTCCTTCATTCTATTAATGTCATTTATTACATTGATTTTCTTTTTTTATTAAGGTAAAATTGGTATATAACATTATATTAGTTTCAGGTGTACAACTTAATAATTCAATCTTTGTATACACTGCAAAGTGATCACCACGATGTCTAGTTACCGTCTGTCACCATACTATTGACCTCCTCCACCCATTTCGCCCAGCCCCCGACCACCTTCCCCACTGATAACCACCAATCTGTTCTCTGGATCTATGAGTTTTGCTTTGTTTGTTCTGTTTTTTAGATGCCACAGATAAGTGAAACCATATGGTATTTGTCTTTCTCTGTCTGGCTTATTTCACTTAATATAACATCCTCAAGATCCATTCATGCTGTCACAAATGGCAAGAAGTCCTTCTTTTTATGACTGAGAAGTATTCCATTGTGTGTGTGTGTGTGTATATATATATATATATATATATATATATATATATATACCAAATTTTATTTATTCATTAATTCATCAATGGACGTTTAGGTTGTTTCCATATTTTGACTATTGAAAATAATGCTGCAATAAACATAGACGTGCATATATCTTTTTGAATTAGTATTTTTGTTTTTTCTGGAGAAATATCCAGAAGTGGAATAGCTGGATCATATGGTTGGTCTATCTTTAATTTTTTGAGGAATCTCAATACTGTTTTCCATAGTGGCTGCACCAATTTACATTCGCACCAACAATGTATGAGGGTTCTCTTTTCTCCACATCCTCTCCAACACTTGTTATTTCTTGTCTTTTTGATAACAGCTATTTAGATAGGTTTGAGGAGATATCTCATTGTAGTTTTGATTTGCATTTCCCTGATAAGTAGTAATGGTGTACATTTTCTGCTCTGTCTGTTGGCCATCTGTATGTCTTCTTCAGAAAAATGTCTATTTATATCCTCTGCCCCTTTTTAAATGGTATTGTTTGTGTTTTTGCTATTGATTTGAGTTCTCTCCCCTTATCATATATATGATTTGCAAATATTTTTTCCATTCAGAGGTTGCCTTTTCATTTCGTTGATGCTTTCCTTTGCTGTTCAGAAGCTTTTTAGTTTGATGTAGTCTCACTTGTTGTTTTGCTTTCATTGCCTTTGCTTTTAGAGTCACATACAAAAGTTCAATGCCAAGACCCGTGCCACGGATCTTACTGCCTATGTTTTCTTCTAGAAGTTCTATGGTTTCAGGTCTTACATTCATGATCTATTTTGAGTAAATAGTTGTGTATGGTGAAAGATAGTGTTCTACTTTCATTTTTTTGCTTGTATCTGTCCAGTTTTCCCAACACCATTTATTGAAGAGACTGTCCTTTCCCCACTGTATAGTCTTGCATCCTATGTTGTAAATTAATTGACCATATATGTATGGGTTTATCTCTGGGCTGTCTATTCGGTTCCATTGACCCATGTGTCTGCTTTTATACCAGTACCATACTGTTTTGATTACTACAACTTTGTAGTGCCATGTGAAATCAGGGAGTGTGATATTTTCAACTTTGTTCTTCTTTCTCAAGATTGCTTTGGCTATTTGGGTTTTTTTGTGGCTCCATACAAATTTTAGAGTTATTTGTTCTAGCTCTGTGAAAAATACCACTGGAATTTTGATAGGAGTTCACTGAATCTGTAGATTGCTTTGGTTAGTATGGACATTTTAACAGTGTTTATTCTTCCATTCCATGAACACAGAATATCTTTCCATTTATTTATGTCTTCTTCAATTTCTCTTATCAGTGTCTTACAGTTTTCAGTGTACAGATCTTTCATTTCCTTAGTTAAATTTATTTTATTCTTTTTGACGCAACTGTAAATAGAATTTTCTTGATTTCTCTTTATGATAGATTGTTATTAGTGTATAGAAATGCAACAGATTTCTGTACATTAATTTTGTATCTTGCAATGTTACAGAATTCATGTATTGGATCGAACATTTTTTGGTGGACTCTTTGGGGTTTTCTATATATAGTATCATGTCATCTACAAATAGTGACAGTTTTATGTCTTCCTTTCCAATTTGAATGACTTTTTTTTTCCTGCCTAATTTCTGTGGCTGGGACTTCCAATACCTGATTAAATAAAAGTGGTGAGAGTGGGCATCTTTGTCTTGTTCCTGATCTTAGAGCAAAATTTCACTGTTTTACAGTTGAGTATGATGTCAGCTGTGGGCTTGTCATATATAGCTTTTATTATGTTGAGGTACATTCTCTTGATAAGCACTGTGTTGAGAGTTTTTATCATAAATGGATATTGAATTTGGTCAAATGCTTTTTCTGCACCTATTAAGGTAATCATATGATTTTTACCCTTCATTTTGTTAAGGTAATGCATCATATTTATTGTTTTATGGATGTTGAACTATTCTTGCATTCATGGAATAAATCCCACTTGCTCAAGGGGTTGAATTCAGCTTACTGATATTTTGTTCAGGACTTTTGGATCTATGGCTATCAGAGACATTAGCTTGTAATTTTCTTTTTTTGTGTTTTCCTTGTCTGGTTTTTGTGTCAGGGTACTGCTGGTCTCATAGAGTGAGTTTCGAAGCGTTCCCTCCTCTCAAATATTTTGGAAGAATTTGATAAAGATAGACAGTAAATCTTTGAATGTTTGGTGTAGAATTTACCAGTAAAGCCATCTGGTTCTGGACTTCTGTTTGTTGGGAGGCTTTTGATTACCTATTCAATCTCCTTACTAGTAATCAGTCTATTCAGATTTTCTATTTCTTCATGATTCAGTCTTAGAAGATTGTATATTTTAGGAATTTATCCATTTCTTCTAAGGTGTACAATTTTTCATAGTAGTCTCTCATGAACTTTTGTATTTCTGTGGTATCAGTTGTAACTTCTCCCCTTTGGTTTCTGATTTTATTTATTTGAGCCCTTTCTCTTTTTTTCTTGGTGAGTATAGCTAAAGGTTTGTCAATTCTCTTTATCTTTTCAAAGAATCAGCTCTTAGTTTCATTGATCATTTCTACTGGTTTATTTTAGTCTCTATTTCTTTTATTTTTTTCTCTGATCTTTATTATTTCCTTCCTTCTACTAACTTTGGGCCTCATTTGTTCTTTTTCTAGTTCCTTCAGGTATAAAATCAAATGGTTTGAGATTTTTCTTCTTTCTGGAATCAGGCCTGTTTCACTATAAACTTCCCTCAGAGAACTGCTTTTGCTGCACCCTATAGATTTTGGACTATTGTATTTCCATTTTCATTTGTCTCAAGGTATTTTTTGACTTCTCCTTTGATTTCTTAGTCAACCCATTGGTTGTTCAGGAGCATCTTTGTAATCTCCACATATTTGTGATTTTTCCAGTTTTCTTCCTGTTACTGATTTCTGGTTTCATACCATTATGGTTGGAAAAGATGCTTGCTATGATTTTAATTTTCTTAAATTTATTGAGACATATTTTGTGGCCTAAAGAATGATCTATCCTGGAGCCTGTTCTATGTGCACTTGAGAAGAATGTGTTCTGTTGTTTTTGGATGGAATGCTCTGTATGTATCTATTAAGTCTATCTGGTCTAATGTGTCATTTAAGGCTGATATTGCTTTTTTGATTATGTGTCTGGATGACCTATCCATTGATGTAAGTGGGTTATTAAAATCCCCTACTATTATTTTATTGCTGTCAATTTCTCCTTTTAGGTCTGTTAATATTTGCTTTATATATTTAGGTGCTCCTTTGTTAGGTGCATAAATATTTATAAATATTATATCCTCTTGTTGGATTGACCCCTTTCTCATTATATAATGCCCTTATTCATCCTTTATTACAGTCTTTTTTTAAAAATCTATTTTGTCTGACATAAGTATAGTTATCTCAGCTTGCTTTTGGTTTTTGTTTGCAGGGAATATCTTTTTCCTTCCCGTCATTTCAGTCTGTGTATGTCCTTACATCTGAAGTGAGTCTTTTGTAGTCAGAAAATAGATGGATCTTGTTTTGTAATTCATCCAGCCACTCTGTGTTTTTTGATTGGAAAATTTAGTACATTTACATTTACAGTGATTACTGATAGGTGGCCTCTGGATCAGGTGATCCAGTGTCCCCTTGGTGACAATTGCAAAAAACAAGGCTCCAAACGAGTGTATGAACTCTTTTCTGGAAGGTACTAGCAAAGGTGGAGAGGCCAATGGATAATGCAAAGATGGCGTCCCCCAGTCTACATTCCCTGAGAGCACTTTTGTAGCCTCTGGATGTGTGGTAAACCTGAAGCCTGCCTCTCAGTATGAAGCTCCAGGACAAGTAAATAGGTCTTTTTCACAAGAAGACTGAGAATGTGTTCAGTCTTCTGTCTGTGCAATGGCCTGGGGGTGGTGGCCTGCCCAGAACTGTCTCTCAGATTGTTTCAGGTTGTGGGGCCCAGAAATGCAATATTTCTGGCCACCAGAGGGTGGTTCTCAAGGAACATTCCCTGTGCGTGCTGTGCTTGCCCTCTGGCTTCGTTGAGGCCATGGGAGTGGTGCAGGGCTGGGGTGGGCCCACCAATGCTAGCAGGTTAGAGGGAGAGAACAAAAATGGCACCCACCAGCATCTCTGTCCCTAGGGAGAGTTCCAGCAGGCTCCTGACTTTCCAACAGATGCTTTAAGAGTATCAAATGACACTCCTTCACATATGGTCTAGGCACTTTTTGAACCGATGCTTTTTCACTGGGTCCCTGGGCAAATGAGTCCGCCCAGGAGCCCTTTAAGACTGAAATTTCCATTTCCTGCAGCCCCATGTTCTGCTGGATATAAGCTTCATTGGTTTTCAAAGTCAGATGTTTTGGGGGCTCCTCTCTCTGGTACAGGTCCCAAGGGTTGGGGTGCATGATGTGGGGCACAAACCACTCAGGGAGAAGCTCCCTATATGTCAGATCCCTCTCAATTGTGGGTCACTGCACCAGGGTGGGGTTTTTGTGAGACTGCATCTCTACCTCTCCTACCTGTCTCGATGTGGCCCTTTATCTTTTGTTGTGGAGGAACTAGCTGTTCCACTAGTTTCAGGTCTTTTACTGAGTGAATTATTCCATACATGGCTGTAGATTTGTTTTGTTCATGGGAGGAGATGAGTTCAGGATCTTCCTACACCACAATCTTGAACCCTCCTTCTGATTGATTTTCTTATGTTGAAACACCCTTGCATTCCAGACTTTTATATATCGAAGGATGTTATGAGTAAAGTGAAAAGAAAACTTACAGAATAGGATAAAATATTTGCAAATCATATGTCTAAAGAGAGTTTAGTATCCAGAAAATAGAAAGAACTCTTACAACTCAACAACAATAAAACAACCTATTTAAGAAACATGCAAAGGACAGCAATAGGCCTTTTTCCACAGAAGATATACAAATGGCTAACAAGCACTTGAAAGATACTCAACATCATTAGTCATTATGGAAATGCAAATCAAAACCAGAATAAGATGCCACCTTACACTCATGAGGGTGGCCAGAATTAAAAAAAAAAAAAAGAAAACAGCAAGTTTTGATTAGGATATGGAAAACTTGGAATCATTGTATATTGTTGATTGGAATGTAGAATGGTTAAGCCATTCTCTGCAGAATTTGGTGGTTCTTTAAAAAATTGAACATAAAATTTCCATATGACCTAGCAATTCCACTCCTAGGAATATACCCCAAAGAATTGAAAACAGACACTCAAACAGGTACTTGTACATGAATGTTCATATCACAATGGTCAAGAGGTGGAAACAGCCCAAGTGTCCATCAATAGATACATGGCTAAACAAATCGTAGTGTATCCACACAATTGAATATTATTCAGCCCTAAATTAAATTAGTGATACATGCTACAATGTGTATGAAGCCCAAAAACATTATGCTAGGTGAAAGGACTTAGACAAAAGGTCACGTATTGAGTGATTCTATTTATATAAAACATCCCAATTAGGTAAATTCATAGAAAAGAAAGCAGATTGGTAGCTACCAAGAGCCAAGAGTTGGAGGAACGAGGAGTAATTGCTTAGCAAGCACAGAGTTTTGTTTTGGAGCAATGAAATGTTTTAAAACTAAATAAAGGTGGTGGTTGAACAATATTGTGAATGTACTAAATGCCATAGAATTGTTCACTTTAAAATGGTTGATGTTATGTTATTTCACTTTAATAAAAATTTAAATATGTGATATTTATTATGATTATTAGTCATCTTCTTCTGATATCTCATGTGTCATGCATTTTTATATTGATTGCCTTTGGAAACTATCACCCTGTATATACCTGAAGTTCTGATTGAATTTGTTAGCCATTATTTTTAAACATAATTTTTGCATCTTTTTTTGTTACTACTATTTTAGGAGCAAAATAAATATGTGTATTGGATAGATGGTTTTGATAACCCGGAATGCCATATGGAGTCCAGAATGAAAAACAAACAAACATTTTCTCTATTAGTTCTTGTCGTGATGTACTTGATCACATTTTAGAAGAATATCTTTTCCCCTCTATAACCATTTTCAGAGGTGTTCCGACAATCTTTTTATTTAATTAGAGGTTGAGGTTGTTTCTTTTTTCTTTTTCTTTCTTTCTTTTTTTTTTTTTTTGCTAAGGCAAGTGTGGCCTTAGAACAAAGCTTTGTGGTCCATCTTTGACTGTGGGAAATCAGAGGGCTGGGTTGGCATAGCCTTTTTGGTGTTTGCTGGGCACATGATGCTTTCTGAAGCTGAGGGAGAGAAAAAGAAAAGGGATTAAAAAACTGGCTTTTTTTCTGAATATATCATTTAAATGCTGTTGATTATCATTAGGTTTTACTTAACCAATTCTGACACTCCATTCAAACATATTTACTTGCACTGCACCTGGTTTTTACATTAAAAAATTTAGTTAGGAGTAGGATGTTTAAGTGAATTCAGTTAATGAGTAGGCTTAACTATCCAACTAACTCTATGCACATCTGTTGTGGCTAACAGACAAAAGGCTTGGGGGTGGTCATAGGTCCACTTCAAGACCACCTGGAAAAAAATGTTACTTAACAAAGTCACTCTATTCATGAGGAAGCTGCCCAACTCATCTATTCATCAAAAGCCAGCTGTCCAACGCATCTCTGCTGTGAAAGTAAGGGTATTTGATCTTTGCTGACATCCACTAGAGGAACCAAGGGGACAGGGCTAGTCACCAGACTAGGTGTTGTATCCTAAAGTGCTGTGTGCAACACCAAATTTCTGGATCTCTACGTGTGAGAGACTGCATTATGTGAAGCTGTGGTGATTTGAAAGCAATTCCCTGTGCTCGTTATATGGAGGGAAGAATGATGCCTGCTATGAATCAAGCTCCAGTTATTAAAATTGTGTTTATGGCTTTCAACTTGGCAGAAATGCTCTTAATAACTTCTAATACTTATCTGGGTATTATGGATTCGTGGCTTCCATTAGTTCAATGTTTCCTGCTCAGTACAGGTTTGGCTGAGGTAGTGATTTCAGGTTTTTATCAGTCCTCTTATCAGTCCTCTTATGCTCTCCCAGCTGAAGAGGGATGGCCAAGTGACGTTGCAATATTATCCCTCATACTGATAGTCTATGTGGAATTTCATATTTGAACGGGGGCTGTTACATGTATATTTTTGTGTGTTTATGTATGTTGTATATAAACATTAAAGAAAACTTATAAAAGGCCCAAATGAATTGTAGGAGAAAATTAGAATTAGCCATTACTCAGAGATAACAGCTGGTTAAATTTTAATATTCATTCCTGCCTTTCCTATATACATAATTATACATTTCATATACATATACACTATAAACTTGCATTCATGCTGTATGTATAGTTTTGTGTCTCACTTTTTATTTAAAAGATATTGTGAATGTTTTTGCATGCCATTAGACAGTTGCTGTTTTATTAGCTTTCTTGCTCTTACCATTAATTTCTATCTTTGTACGTATAGGATATATTTGTCTCCTGATGTCTTCTCTAGTAATGGACATAGTCCATGATGGCTATTTTTCTTTGTTGAGGAATAATTAACATATAACATTACATTAGTTTCAGGTCATGATGGGTTTTATCTGTCCTAGTGGTCATCTTTAAGCTTTTCAAAAGTAGTCTCAATAACTTTCATATTTTCAGCCAATAAAACAGGGTGGTTGAGTTCTTTCTGTGTAAGAAAACTAAGTGAACACTCTTTTGCTTCCAAACTCTTTTTTCCTCAACGTGTAAGTCTTTGTCATTTAAAATCTAGGATTTTAGGTAAAACATATTTTAATGGAATTATTTTTAATTTATATAATATCTTCATTAAGAATAATTTATGACATATCTTTTATACCAACATTTATCCTTATTTTATTCAATGCAATGCTATTTTGATTTCAAATATTCAACTCTGGTTTATACTCCCATTTTGAAGTCTGTTTCTTTGTCACCTAAGCAGATCTTTAATTCTATTTTTGCTCACAGAATTTTTTAAATTAATAAACAATTTTTTAAAGCAGTCTTAGGTTCACACAAAATTGAGCAGAAAATACAGAGAGATCCCCCTGACCCCTCTCCTCACACAGACAACCTCCCCACTATCAACATCCAGCACCAGAGTGGTACATTTGTTACAACTGATGAACCTGTATTGAAATATCATAGTCACCCAGAGTCCATGGTTCACATTAGGGTTTACCCTTGGTGTTGTACATTCTTTGGATTCTGAAAAATGTACCATGGCATGTATTCACCCTTGTAGTATCATACAGAATAGTTTCACTGCCCTAAAAATCTGCTGTGCTCTGCCTATTTATCCCTCCCTCCCTCTTAACCCCAAGAAACTACTAATCTTTTTACTGTCTCCATAGTTTTGCCTTTTCTAGAGTGTCATATCATTGGAATCATACAGTATGTAGCCTTTTCAGATGGTTCTTTCACTTGACAATTTGTGTTTAAGGTTCCTCCCTGTGTCTTCAGGGTTTGATAGCTCATTTCTTTTTTATTAGCACAGAATAATATTCTATTGTATGGAAGTACCATAGTTTATTTATACTCACTTACTGAAGGAGAGCTTGGTTGCTTCCAAGTTTTGACAATTATGAATAAAGCTGCTATTAAACATCTATGAGCAGGTTTTTGTGTGGACATAAGCTTTTGATTAATTTGGGTGAATATGAATATCAAGGAGTGCCATTGCTGGATCATATGGGAAAATTATGTTTAGTTTAGTAAGAAACTGCCAAACTGTCTTCCAAAGTATCTGTACTGTTTTGCATTCAAGAGTTCCCGTTGCTCCATATCCTTGCCAGCATTTGGTGTTGTCAGTGTTCCAGATTTTGGGAAGTCTATCGATGTGTAGTGGTATCTAGTTGATTTGCATTTCCCTAATGACATATGATGGGAAGCATCTTTTCATATGCTTATTTGCCATCTATATATCTTCTTTGGTGAGCTGTCTGTTAAGGTCTTTGTTGGCCCATTTTTTAATTTGGTTGTTTGTGTGTTTATTATTGAATTTTAAAGAGTTCTTTATATATTTTGGATAAAGTCAGATGTATCTTTGGCAAATATTTTCTCTGTGGCTAGTCTTCTCATTCTCTTGACATTGTCTTTTGCAGAGAAGAAGTTTTTCATTTTAATGAAATCCAGCTTATCAATTATCTATTTCATAGGCCATGTCTTTAGTGTTGCATCTATAAAGTCATAAGCATAAACAAGGTCATCAAGGTTTTCTCTGATGTTATCCTCTAGGAATTTTATAGTTTTGCATTTTACACTTAAGTCTATTATCCACTTTGAGTTAACTTTTGTGAACACCATAAGGTCTATACATTTATCTATTTATTTACTCATTTGTTTATTTGCTTGTGGATGTCTATGTGGTGGATGTTCAGCACCATTTGTTGAAAAGACTGTCATTATTGTATTGCCTTTTCTTCTTTGTCAAAGATCAGTTGACTGTATTTATGTGAATCTATTTCTGGGCTCTCTATTCTGTTCCATTGATCTATTTGTCTATTCTTTTGCCATTGCTACACTGTCTTGATAGTAAGATAACTTTATAGTAAGTCTTGAAGTCCAGTAGTGTCAGTTCTCCAACTTTGTTCTCCTTTAATATTGTGTTGGCTAGTCTGTCTTTTGCTTGTCCATATAAATGTTAGAATCAGTTTGTTGATATCCAGAAAATAACTTGCTGGGATTTCTATTGGGATTGCATTGAGTATATAGATTAAGTTGGGAAGAACTGACATCTTGACAATATTGAGTTTTCCTATCCATGAGTAAGGAATGTTTCTCCACTTATATAATTCTTTGATTTTGTTCATCAGAGTTTTGTAGTTTTACACTTATAAATTTTGTACATATATTGTTAGATTTATAACCAAGTATTTCAGTTTTTTGGGTGCTGTTGTAAATGGTATGGTGTTTTTAATTTCAAATTCCACTTGTTCATTGCTGGTGTATAGGCAAGTGATTGACTTTTGTATATTAACCATTCACCTTGTATCCTGAAAACTTGTTATAATTATTTATTAGTTCCAAGAGTTTTAGTGTTAATTCTTTTGGATTGTCTACATAGACAATCGTGTCATCCGAGAACAAAGACAATTTTATTTCCTCCTTTCTGATCTGTATGCCTTTCATGTGCTTTTCTTGTCTTATTGCATTAGCTAGAACTCCTAGTATGATGTTGAAAAGTGGTAGTGAGAAGTAGCAACCTTGTCTTGTACCTGATAATAGTGGAAAAGCCATTAATTACGATATGAGGTGTAGGTGTTTTGTAGGGTTTTTAAAATCATGTTGAAGAAGTTCCTCTCTATTCCTAGTTTACTGGGAGCTTTTATCACGAATGGTTGCTGGATATTGTCAAATGCTTTTTCCACATCAATTGAGATGATCATGTGATTTTTCTTTTTTAACCAGTTGATATGATGGGTTACATTAATTGATTTTCAAATGTTGAACCAGTCTTGCGTACCTGGGATGAATCCCGTTTAGTTGTGCTGTATAATTCTTTTTATGCTTTATTGGATTCGATTTACTATTTTTTTTGAAAATTTTTACATGTATGTTCATGAGAGAAATTGGTCTGTAATTTTTCTTTCTTGTAATGTGTTTGTCTAATTTTGGTGTTGGGGTAGTGCCGCCTCATAGAATGTGTTAGGAAATATTTCCTCTGCTTCCATCCTCCAAGATTGTAGAGAATTGGTACAATTTCTTCTTGAGTGTTTTGTAGAATTCATCAGTGAAGCAAACAGAGCCTGGTGCTTTCTGTTTGGGAACATTATTAATTGTTGCTTCAATATCTTTAATAGATATAAGGCTATTCAGATTGCCTATTTCTTCTTACGAGAGTTTTGGTAGATTTTATTTTTCAAGGAATTGGTCCATTTCATTTGGTTGTCAAATTTCTAGGCATAGAGCTCTTCATAATAATTCTTTATTATTCTTTTAATGTTCATACTATGTTTAACAATGTCCTCTCTTATATATCTGATGTTAGTAATTTGTGTCTTTTTTTTCTTAGTAGCCTGGCTAGGAGCTTATCAATTTCATCGATCTTTTCAAGGAAACAGCTTTTGGATTTTTTGACTTTCTCTATGGATTTCCTGTGTTAGATTTCATTGATTTCTGCCCTAATTTTTATTATTTCTTTTCTTTTGCTTATTTTGGACTTAATTTGCTCTTTTTTTCTAGTTTCTTAACCTGGAAGCTTATGTTATTGTTTTAAAATCTGTCTTCCTTTCTAATCTATTAATTCAATGCTATCAATTTCCTGCTAAGCACTGCTTTCACTGTATCCCACAAATTTTGGCAAGTTGTATTTTCATTTTCCTTTAGTTCAAAATATTTTAAAATTTCTCTTGTGATTTTTTCTTTGACCCTTGTTTTATTTAGAAGAATGCTGTTTAATGTCTTAGTGTTTTAAAATTTTCCAGCTATCTTTCTATTATCTGTTATCCAGCTATCTTTCTGACTCCTCCTCCTTTGCTGAGCTCCTTTTATTCTTTCTAGTTTAGTTGCATTGTGGTCTGAGAGCGAATGTATGATTTCTATTCTTCACTTTGGTTACAGTGTGTCTTATGGTCCACAATATGATCTATCTTGGTTCCTGTCCCATGTGAACTTGAAAAGAACGTTTATTCTGCTGTTGGAAGAAGTCGTCTGTAGATGTAATTGTCTCTAGTTGATCGATTTAATCTAGTTGATTTTGATTTAAGCTATGTCCTTATTGATTTTCTGCTTGCTGGACTTGTCCATTTCTGATAAAAGGGTACTGACATTTCCAACTATAATAGTGGATTCATCTATTTCTTCTTGCACTTCTGTTGTTGCCTCATGTAGTTGGACACTCCATAGTTCAGTGCATACATAAAGGATTGTTATGTCTTCTTGGACTATTGATCCCTTTACAATTATGTAATGCCCCTCTTTACTCTGATAACTTTCCTTGCTCTGAAGCTTTTCTGCCTAAAATTAATATAGCTACTCAACTTTCTTTTGATTAGTGTTCGCATGATATATCTTTCTCCATACTTTTAACTTTTAATCTATATGTGTCCTTATATTTACATGGGCTCCTCACAGAAAACATACAATTGGGTCTTGTGTTTTAATCCATTATGTCTATCTATGTCTTTTAACTGGTGTATTTAAACCATTGATGTTTAAGGAAATAATTGATATCTTTGGATTAATATTTACACATTTGTTACAATTTTATATTTGTTGTCCTTGATCTTTTTCATGTTTTGTCTTCCATTTTTTTTCTGCATTTTTTGGTTTTAATTGAGCATTTTATATAATTCCATTTTCTCTTCTTTCTTAGGATATCAGTTATACTTCTTTTTTAACATCTTTGGTGGTTATCCTAGAATCTGCAATATACATTTACAACTAATCAAAGTATACTTTCAAACAACACTGTACTGCTTCATTTGTAGTGCAAGTACCTTATAAATAACAAAATATTCCTAACATTCCCTCCTGTCCCTTGTATCATTGCTGACATTTATTTCACTTATACAGAAGCATGCATAATCAAATACATTCTTGCTAGTATTATTTTGAACAAATTGTTATTTGTTAGATCAGTTAAGGATAAGAAAAATAAAAGTTTTTATATTACTTTCATTTATTCGTTCTTTGATGCTCTTCTTTTCTTTGTAGATTGGTGACCTACATAATTTTCCTTCTTTCTGCAGAATTTTTTTTAACATTTTTTGCAAGGCAGGTCTATTGGCAACAAATCCCCTCAATTTTTGTTTGTTTGAGAAAGTCTTTATTTCTCCTTTATTTTTGAAAGGTAATTTTGTAGGGTACAGAATTTTAGATAGATGGGTTTTTTCCTCAAGACTTTGAATATTTTTCCCCACTCTCTTTCTGCTTGTTTAGAGTCATTGTAATTCTTATCCTTGCTATTCTCTAGATACAGTATTTATTTCCACTGGCTTCTTTCAAATTTTTTCTCTCTTTTTGATTTTCTGAAGTTTGAAGATGATATGCCTGTGTACAGATTTTTTGGCATTTATCCTGTTTAAATAAATTCTCTGAGCTTCCTAGATCTGTGGTTTGGTGTCTAACATTAATTTGGGGAAATTCTCAGTCATTATTGCTTCAAATATTGCTTATATTCCTTTCTTTTTTTCTTCTCCTTCTGGTATTCCCATTACATATATGTTATACTTTTTGAAGCTGTCCCACAGTCTTTGGATATTCTGTTTTGTTTTTTTTTTCAGTCTTTTTTCTCTTTGCTTTTCAGTTCTGGAAGTTTCTATTGTCAAATTCTTAAACTCTGAGAATCTTCCCTCAGCTATGTCATCTTCTAATAAGCCCATCAAAGGCACTTTTCATTTCTGTTTCAGTGTTTCAAATCTCTAGCATTTCTTCTTTGATTCTTAGAATTTCCATCTCTCTGCTTATATTATCCATCTGTTCTTACACGTTGTCTATTTTTCCAATTAAAGCGCTTAGCTTATTAATCATAGTATTTTAAATTCCTGGTCTGATAATTCCACTATTCTTGTCATTTCTGACTCTGGTTCTGATGCTTGATCAATCTCTTAAAACTATACCTTTTTTGCGGGCGGGGGGGCGGGGGGAAGTTAGTATGCCTTGTAAGTTTTTGTGGAGAAGTGGGTATGATCTACTGGTTAGAAGGAACTGTGATTAACAAGCCTTTACTAATGCGGTAATAAGGTGTCGGAGAAAGGAAGCGTTCTACAGTCCTATGATTACATCTCTATCTTTTGGTGAGACTGTGCCCATCGACTGTGAAGTTCATACATACCTTTCCGTGTTTTTTCTCCCCTTAGGTTGAACAGGATAGCTAGAGGGAACTACAGGCGGGTCTTTCCCTTATCGCATGTTGAAGGTTAGAGGAGGCTGGAATTGGGTATCTTGTTTCCCCTATGCAGGTTAGATTCTGATGTAACCCCAGCATGTTAGGCTCCAGTAAAACAGTTTCTCCTGAAGACAGACTTTATTAAGAAAAGCTGAAAGCTCTGGTGTATTTCAAAATGGTTCCTTTTCCTCTCCCCCTACTGGAAGCAAGAGGGGATTTTTCTCCAATATTCACCGTGAGGACCTGAGAGAGCTCCTCAAGGTAAAGCTAACAAAATTGTGGGGGACACCCTATGACTGGGACTCCCTGGAGGTCTTCTTTCTCAGGCTTGTTTACACAGAGCCTCCAAAATTTCATCAATTACAGTTTAGATTTTCCTACGCTAGTACTGGTTCCCATAGTGTTTTGTGCTCTGAATTTCTGCTTGGGTAAGTTGTGATTCCCTGTATCCACCTATCCTTCTCTCCAATTTTTGGAGCAGTGGTTTTCCTTATGACTTCACTTCTCTCATAGATCTAAGCAACGTTGTAGAGTTTTCAGTTTATTCAGCTTTTTACTTGTTGTTAGAAGAGTGAAAACTTCTTAGCTCTTTATATGCTGAACTGGAAACAGAAAGTGTCTGCTTCAAATATTTTTAAGCTAAGTTATCTGGTGCCTTCAAGTTTAGAACTGTATATCTTCTTGCTGAATTGAAACTTTTATCATAACGAAGTGATCTTTTCCATCTTGGTTTATATTTTTTGCTTCAAAGACTATTTGTTTAATATTTATATAGCTATACAAGTTTACTTTAGATTACTATTTGCTGGTATATATTTATCCATTCTTTAACCTTCAAACTTTCTGCATACCTATATTTTAATTGTCTCCAGCATATAATGATTTATTTTATGTCCATTTTGTATATAGTTATCTCTGCAATGAAGAATTTAGTCTTTTTATATTTTTCATGATTGCTATTGTTATGGATTAATTTGTATGAACTTAATTTTTTCAATTTGATCTAATTTTTCTGAGTGTTTCCTTTTTATATGAATTTATTGAATAATTTTTTTACACTCATTTCACTCACTTATCCTTTCTATTTATATTCTTTTGTAGGTTTTAAATGTTCATAGTCTCACCATGCATAGTTAACAAAATCTAAAGGTAAGTGGTATATTCTTATGTTATTACACCAAATAACAAAATACAATGCCCTAAATTAAAGTATATTACTTTTAAGTTATGTACTAGTTTTGTCTAGAATTTGTCTCATGTTTAAAAAATAAAACATCCAAATTGGACAGGAACTTAATTACATACACCCAATATTGAGTTGTAGATGTTAACTCACATGTTTAACATTTTAATTGTGTGATATATTTTTTTCAGACTCTGCTTTGAAGCTCATTTTCCTCCTTCCTGAAGTACATCCTGAAGAGGATGACTTATTGGTAAAACAGTTTTTTCTCCCTGCCAAACATATATTTTATCTTCTTCTTTATTTTATTTCTTTTCTTTTTTTTTTTTTGAGGAAGATTAGCCCTGAGCTAACTACTGCCAGTCCTCCTCTTTTTTGCTGAGGAAGCCTGGCCCTGAGCTAACATCTTCTCTGCTTTATATGTGGGACACCTACCACCACATGGCTTGCCAAGCAGTGCCATGTACGCACCCGGGATCCGAACCCATGAACCCCGGGCTGCCGAGAAGTGAACTTAACTGCTCCTATCTTCTTTTTTAAAATACGGTTTTGCTGATCATATAATTTGATGTTGGTAGTTATTTTCTCTCAGTATATTAAGGATACCATCTCATTGTCTTTTGATTTACTTTGTTGCTTTTGGGAAGTCTGTTGCTAGTCTAATGGTCATTCATTTGCAGGTCATTTGTTTCTATTTCTGATGCTTTTGAGAAGTTCTATTTTGTCTATGATGTTATGTCTCTTCATTGTGGTAATGAGATGTCCCTCTTTCCTTCCTTTCTTTCTCTTTTCTTTTTTATGTTATTGTTTTGTTATTGTTTATGTCCTGCAAAAGTCTCAGCTAATAACTGTAATATTTCAGCTCCTATTTTATATTATTTCTTCTGGAACTCTGATGAGGTATATATTATATCTTTTCACTTTGTCTTCCATGTCTATAAACTTCTCTGCTATATTTTACATTTTTTGGTATTACATTCTGGGGAGTGTTTTAAAACTGTTTTTCAGTTCACTGGTTTTTCAGCCTTGTCTAATCTGTTGATTAGACATGCTACATTAAATTTTTAATCTCTATTGTGATACTGTTTTTTCCTGCAAACTGTATTTGTTTCACATCCAATCATTTCAATATTATCTAACTCCTTGCTCAGTTTTTCTAGTCCCTCTTGTTTGTCCTTGAATATACTCTGTATTTGTATCTCATAATTTAATATTGGCTGTCTATGTTGGTCTGATTCAGTTTTATCTTGTTTCTACTGGCTCTCACTCATACTAGAATTTTTCCTAATCTTTTTGTGATTTTTGTTTATTGTCAGCATATGATTCTTGAAGATTTATTTGTGAAAATTATTTGCAGTCTGGGTTCCAGAGGGGTTTTTCTGTCATTCACCAGGGAACATCACAAACCCAGGACAATCTAAAACTAAATATTTTTCTTGGATTTTGAGAAGTCACAAAAATAGTGTGTATTACATCTCTGATTGTGAATTCTAGTGGATAATACTTTATAGTTCTCCAAATTACCCAGGCTCTCTCTTATCACCTGGCTTTTGCTTAAATTCTGCTCTCTCTGTTTCAAGTCTAGGGACTCATCTCCTTGGGAATGCTTTTTCTGCCAGCCAGCAGTAGTCTCTGACCACTTAAGGTGCCCTCAAGCTGGCGCAATTTTGACACTATGTTTAACTCATCTGAAACCATCCTGAGAGCAGGCACTGTATTTTTTCCATCTTTTATCCTCAGGGCTGAGCATGGTCCTTGACGCATAGTAGACATGTAATAAATCTTTGTTGAATACATGAATAAGTATACTTCAAAATTAGTAAAAGTAAAAATATAATACTCCCCTCTTTGCTGTGACTTGATGTTAGCATCACATTTCAGGCCCAATTGTAAAGAATAATTGAACATATTTACCAATTTCTGTCATCAGGAAGAGTTAAAAACAAATTACTGCTCAGACTAAAATAGTTGATATTGGCAGACTTTTTGGTATACTGAAGTGGGTAATACTACACAACACACTCAACAAATTCACTCATCTAGTTATGCAAAGATGACGGAATGTATAGCTTAATCATGCCAGTGGATTTCTATGCAAGTAGTTCTTTCCAAAAGCCACAGTTAATGTCAGTAGAAAAGAACAATCAGTGACTCCTTCTCAAAGCCTCCCTGACTTGACTGTCATCCCATGTCTCCAGCACACAACTGCGGATTTCACGGAGGTGGCCTGTGACGAGACTGAGCAGATCTAAAATTGGTATCTTGAGGAAGTGTGGCTTCTGCCTGTTGGTGCTTTTGCTGCACAAATCTGTGAAACGTGATTAGAATATAAGCGGATTCCTTGATTATATCAGTTTGTCATCTACAACCCTGGCATCTCAAGTTTTGGTTGTTCTTTTGATTAATAACACAAAATACTTCAATTACTTTTCAGCTTTTAATGGTTTGTCAAATATCCAACTGAGAAAATAGACATTCAAAGGGAAAAGTGTGAGCCGTGTTAACTATTATTTCTTCTAGATTCTGAAATTTCTATCTCCATATCACGTTAGAGCAACAGAAAGCCACTTACCTGGAGTTTGTTACCTTGGATGTCCACAGAAAAACCATCACAGAACCATCATCCGGCAATATAAGCTTGCCTTTTATTGAAGGCCATTGTGAGAAATGAACATGAAGCATTTGTTGTTGCTGAAGCCAGCATTTATTCTCAACATAAGCAGTAGATTGTTTCTTATTTATTCAAGTGGTATTTACTGAGCACTTATTGTACCAAGAACAGTTTGTCTTTTCTAGAACTAGTAGGCTATCATTTATGAGGTAAGTCAAACTGTGTTGTGCATTGAATTTCCTTCTTTACTATTGCTGCCAGAAAGCTTAGAACTAATTTGGGGACTCAGTTGCTGTGCTTTTCTTTAACCTAGCAGTTCTGATGAAATTCTGTGTACTCCCCTCTTTTCATGTCCTTCAGACTCTTATTTGCTTCTTTGCCCTGATTATTTGACCCTTATTCTTATGGTCTTATTTAGTTTTAAGTATTTATATTTAGTGACCTAACAAAGGCAATGTTATATATAATAAATAGTGGTGAAACAGCATAGCATCTTTATTCCTTATCAACCAGAAGTCCAGGACAGTATTAAAAGTCTTAAAGATCATGGTGAAATACACAAAGTATTTCTGGATTAAATGAACTTAATGTCAGATGGAAACCAGAATACTTGGGCTATACAAACTCAAACTCCCAAACAATAAAGTTATTTTTAAAGAATTTAGCTGCCTTTCCTCAGTTCTGTTGTATTATGGGATCAGATGAAGGAGCTTTGCTGAAATGACACTTATAGTTCGCTATTGCATGACAAAAGCTATCCTTCTGAATCACCATCTCTGGTCCAGTACAAACAAGTTGAAATAAGAAGCTTTTCTGTTTGTTTTTTTTTTGCCAGTTGGACATGGTTGTAGAGTGGGTTACTTAAGTTTCTGTAACATGTTAAGCTAAAATAAGACCTGTCAATATCAATGTAAAGCCATTTAATAAAAGCCCATTTATATATCATCAGCTGGCAAAGAAAGTATGATGATGATTTATTAAAACAAAATCTAAATGGCTTTGAAACAATAGCAATAGGCATACAGAATTGTAGCACAGAAATAAAGGGGGTGAGTATTTTAGAAGAAGAAAAGAGATATCTTATCTTATAATCATGTAGACTATATAGTGTATGTGAGCTGTTCACCCAGTTATCTTGCTCAGTTATCACAATGCTTTCAGGCGGCTAGGGCAAGAATTATTACCTAAGATTCTAAGGTTCAGAGAAGTCACTTCCAATTCTGAAGTCTCTGACACAGAAGTTGAAATAAGTAAACTACTTATTTACTTGTATCATCATATATATATTATTAAAATTATAAATAATGATTAATAAAAGAAAACACAATGAATGCAAACATACTTCAAGAATAATTCTATTTGGGGAGGGCAGATAGGGAATGAGATGAAGAGTTGTTATAATATCTCATTTAAAGCAATAAAATATAATAAATAAACATGGAAAAAGCTAAAACTTCTTTAATCTGGAGTATAAAAGTGTCTTATATTTTTCTAATGTTTGAAATATTTATTTCAAATAATTAATTTTTTAATTAAAAATCCTTTATGTCTTTGTAATTCTACGATTTATCCATGGTCACATGGCAGTAAGGGGTTCTAGTAGTATGACTGATATCCTTCCCCCCAAAGTATGTCCACCCAGAACATCAGAACGTGACTTTATTTGGATAAATTCTTTGCAGATCTAGTGAAGGTAAAGGTCTGAAGATGAGATCATGCTGGATTAGGGTGGGCCCTGAAACCAGAGAACAATGTCCTAATAAGAGACAGAAAAGGAGAAGACGCAGAGACACAGGAGAGAAGTGCATGTGAAGATGGAGCAGAGATTGGAGCCAAGCAATGCCTGGGGCCACCAGCAGCTGGAAAAGGCAAGGCAGGATCCACCTCTAGACCCGTCAGAGGGGGACGGCCCTGCTGACACCTTGATTTATTACCTGGCTTTCAGAATTGTGAGGGAATAAATTTGTGTTGTTTTAAGCCACCAAGTTTCTGGTAATTTGCTATGGCAGCCCCGGGAAACTGATACACGGGCAAACTAAGACACTAACCACAGTTCCAGACTCTAATACATCTTGCATTTAATTCTAGATATTCCAGGAAGCCAAAGAAACAAAGATGCAGACCTGCCAAACTCTGTCACAACATGTCATGTATAGGTACTTGTAGCCATTTTTAAATACACAGGAAATAATGCCTTTCCAACAGAAGCACAGACAGATGATTTCCCAGAAGATGGTGAGGAAAAGAATGTTCTTCTTTTCCATTTAAAGATTTTCAGAAAAATTTCCAGATTTCTCAGTGTTCTCCCTTTATCATCTGTGGAACTGATACAGAAATTGAACTCAGGTTGCCAGGTGAATCCTACACTTGAGTGGGTTTTATCCTGGGTAGAAGAAGATGAAATATGGGACCCTTAGGAGGTTTGTTATGGACCCATTGTCATATTGAACACTAAGCTTAGCATGAGGTCAGTGCTACAGCTTTGGTCAGTATGATTCCACATTCCGAGAACATGGAAAGTAGCTGGAGATAAGGCAGGATAATCTGCAGTTTGGTTGACGCCTCACCTGTCAGAGGCTGCTGGCGCTCCAGCCTCTCCACTCCTCTCAGCTGAGTACTACAGGACAGGAGCCATGTGTGTCCTTGGGCGCTGCCTGCCAGGGCTGAGCCTCAGCTGGCACTGACAGAGAGGCTTGTCTTGCGCTTCCCCACTTTTTTGGCAGGAAGACCAGAGAAAAACATCAGCTTTGGAACAAGCCGTGCACTGGCGTAGTGCAGCTCACTGCTGTGTGAACAGCAAATCATTTTTCCATCTGTTTGTGAGGCTTACATATGCACTACAGGTTGGTGGGTGTAACCAATCCACCCTTATTCTTTGGTCTTGGTTCCACAAGTAATTGATGTTTCTGGGGATGCCTCAGGTTGCTCATAAAACCACTGGTATTTTACCCAAGTAAGCCAATGTTTTTACTTCTTTTTTTACTTTCTTTCTTTTTCTTCCTTTCTGTCTCTCTCTTTCTTTCTTTCCTTCCTCCGTCCTTTCTTTCCTTTCATCCTTCCTTCCTTCCTCATTTTTCCTCCTTTTTCTTCCTGTTCTGTGTCTCTTCCTTTTTCTGTGTGTCAGTTAAGGATGGGTCTTATGTGGGGTGGGAGAGAATGATTGAAAAGCCATGAAATTGAGAGGTTCTCAAAGCATCATAGATTAAATTTCTTTTTAAAAATATTAAAAGAGATTTTAGCTCTCCTGAAGGCAATGGAAACTATGAAGTGTGGAATAAGGCACTTCAGTTCAAACCTGGGGATGCTTACTGGGGATCTACAGTGTGAGCAGTGCCCTGCCAGCTACTCCAGGGGATTAGAACACCTGCGTCATCTTCTGAATATGAATTTACAGAAGTACTTTCTCCTGATACTGGGTCTTTACTAAGAAGAAGATAGAATTCTTGTTTTCAAAACACCTACAGTACTATTGGAGAGACAAAGGGATTTTTCAGAGAGAAAATAATAATACAAAGCAAAGCAGGTATGTAAAGAATGTAGAGGAAGGGAGGGCATAGCTTGAGTAAGGGTCTATTTGCATTGGAAAAGTGTCCTAAAATCAAATCTTTTGTATAGGTAGATTAGTTATGGAGGAGAATGAAGAGCATACCAGCCCTAAGGAATAGCATAAACAGAGAGATATGATATTCTGAAGAAAATGAGCACTGTGGCTTAACCAAGGCAAAACCTTCATGCTGGGTGATGGTAGGAAATAAACTTAAGACGATTTTTAAAAGGTGGTGAAGCTGTATCACTTCTTTGTCCTGGGTTCTATTCTAGGTGGGCTAATAGTTTTATTCCTTGACCAAACATGGCCAAAGATCAAGCCATGGGGTCAAGCTTTGACAACCATAGCTCTCTTTATTGTGGATACACACTCTGTCTTGATGGAGATCATATACCAGCGTACAATCTAGCCGCAGTTATTCACTGTCCCAAACAGAAACTCTGTAACTATTAAGCAATAACTCCCCCATTGACTTCTCTTCTCAGCCTGGTAACCTGTAATCTACTTTCTGTGTCAATGAATTTTCCTATTCTGGGTACCTCACATAAATGAAATAATACAATATTTGTCTTTATTTGGCTTATTTCACTTAGCATAACATTTTCAAGCTTCATCCATGTTGTAGCATATTTCAGAATTTCATTGCTTTTTATGGTTGAACATTCCATTTTATGTAGATATCACATTTTTTAATCTGTTCATCTATTGATGGACACGGGTCATTCTGTATTTTAGCTATTGTGAATAATATTGTAACGAACATTGATGTACAAGTATCTATTTGAGTCTACTTTCAATTCCTTTGGGCATACGCTTAGGAGCGGAATTGTTGGGTCATATGACGTTCCATGTTTAGCTTTTTGAGGAACTGCCAAACCGTTTTCCACAGCAGCTGCAACATTTTACATTTCCACCAGCAATGTACAAGGGTTCTAACTTCTCCACATCCTCACCAGCACTTGTTATTTTCCATCATCATCATCATTATGACTACCATCATCCAAGTAAGTGTCAAGTGAAGTGTATCTCTCATTATCATCTGACTATTATAATAACCTCCTAACTGATTTTTCTGCTGTCATATGTTTTCTTTAATGTATCCAACACACTAATGCTGTATTCCTTTACTTAAAAAGATTTCTCCAATCAACAGTTTTCAATGACCCTTTATGGCCTCTTGCAGAAAAGTTTAGACTCTACTGGCCTCCAAAACTTGCCATTTTCTTGGCTCCAATCTACTTTACCTGTAAATGTGGGGAATAATATTATCTCCCTTATAGGGTATTTGGAAGGAATAAGTAAGATGATGCATATTTAGTACAGTTGCCTAACACATATTGTGTACTGAGTAAATGTTTACTCTTTTGAAGTAATAGCTCTTTATTTGCAGATGAAGAAACTGAAATCCTAAAAAGATAACTGGCTTAACCAAAACCAGTTGCTCAGTTTGAGCCAGAGTCAGATGTGAATGAACTAACCCCCTCAATTGTTCTATTCCATATAGAATTGTGAAATAAGGATGATTCATGTCCCAGGGAGACTCTGGTGGCTAGATTAAGGAATGATTATGTTATGGTTCACTTGGCTCATGGTATAATACCCAATCTTTGCTTTTGTTCCACATCTAGAGTCCCTTTGGCATAATCTCTGCCTTATCCTGATAACCCCATGTCTCATGCTACCTCTCCATGACATTGCAAATACTCTGTTTTAATCCAATGGCAATTTTGATCACATTAATAAAAATATTCTTCTGCTTGTATTTTGACTTCATGCTCCTGTGTGGCTCTCCATTACTTCCCCCTTCTATGCAGCCCTAACTGTGCTGTTGTGACGGGCCTAGCCTCAGTGTCCAGTCCTCTACTTTGCTTTGTGAATATTATTCCACTTTGCTCTCAAGTTACTCTTCTCCTCATAATCCACCAAAGTATACTTCTTTCATCTTTCCAATTGTTTCATGGAAGCAGTTTCCTTCAGCAAGTTGTCTAGTGATGAGGGCTTACCCCCCATCATGGAGGCAACTGGTAAAGAAGAATAAAAGAAAACATGAAGGAAAAATGAAATCAGAATAGGCAATAATCTTTGATTAAAAATATTTACCTCCTCTCCCTTGATGTTTCTGAGCGTCTTTGTCTCATTTAGGTCCTAAGCCCAAAGGATCCAAGCAGCTCTGTTTTGTAAATTCAGAGCAACTCCAAGTATGCTGTCAGCATTTAATTATTAACGCATGAAAACAATAAAAACAATTCCAGCAACAACAGGCACATGCGCCATCTGCTACTGCTTCAGGGTTGAAAGGGCTATGTTTCCAGGGCCAGCTGTTTTGGAGTACTTTACTTTTTCTTGCACCATTTGCTTTCCATTTGAGGGCATGGGGGCCTGAGAACATTTTTAGAATATGTTTCCCTACCAACATGCTATTAATTTCTATATTATCATCTTATGGCTCTAATATTCTAATTTCCATGTCATACTTTGTATTTTACTTGAATAATTTTTAGCTTTTCCCATATCCTTTTTACCCAGTGGAGAACTGCCAAAAGTGTTCCAGATGCACTTGCACCAGGCGGTGCAAAGCAGTCATTGCTTCCTCGGTCTCCCATGCGAGTGCCCCACGTCAGACACCCGAGACGTGCCCTGCCCCTGTCAGCACATGGGAAGGCGAGGAGAGGGGTGCTCTAGATCCCTGGATCCTAAATCAGTAACATCCGCTCACTCGAACTCCTTCAGGGAGCAAAGATGGCTTTGCTTTTAATACCTTCATTAAAGACCAAGTCAGCTTTACTGTCCTTCGATTTTATCTGGTGTTTAGTAAATGGTCCTCTAGCATTCAGGCTATTCACTGAGGCTTCTTCTAGCCAAAACTGGAAGCCAGTTGGTGACAAATTTTCTACCTTTACTGTTTTAACAGATATTAAATGAATAATAATAGAAATATCCTTCCAACGATATTTTTTCTAGAAAGATGAATGTTACAGTAAAATATGATTTATATGAGTTAAACTATGTCCTTCATAATGTTAGTAAAACTTTCAAAGGTAAATTTTTCTTCCCTGTACATGAAAATTTGGTATTGTAGGTCTGTGAGATAAATCTGCCATATATATTTCATAGTTTTATACCCTAAATAGTGTGAAATCCTTTGAAAACTCACAGCTGAACGTAATTCCTGGAAGCTGTCCATATTTGAGGGACGTTTTTCACCTATAGTACAATTAAAGCCAATGAAATGGTAAACTATGTTGTTATAGGTTTCCTCCAGAGGTGCTGATAAATTCAGTGGTTCCCAAGGCTATTCCAAACTTGCATTACCCGCTAAAGTTCCTAATCTCATCATAAGCCCTTTTTCCCAATAGACTCTAGAGAGTATTTCCCAATACACTCTCCAAAGATTATTTTGCCTTCAACTTGAACAAGAAAATAGAGGTCGTTAGGTGAAAACTCTCAGTTTTCATCCTTCACTTTACATTTTATGCATATCTCTATTTATGCTTACCTATTTCCCTTTTACTTCTCAAAATGAAGCCATAGTCCTATTCCTTTTTATTGGAAATCCCTCCTCTGTGATTTTGGTCATGGAAGGTCTTGGTCATGGAGTCATCAGACTTCCACTTGAACTCTAGAGTTATTTACTAGTTGCCTCCCATTGGACCAAGTGCTTCATCTCTCTGAGCCTTTGTTTCTCCATATGGGATGGAGATGGGGATGAATGGTTAGCCAATAATAGACACTCAAAAAATAATTCTCCTTCCCATATCTTGCAGGGACTTCTTCTCTCAAGCATCTCTTCTTTCTTGGATATATGCCTTCTCTCTCTTCATTGGCATCTTCATCAGTGAAAAAATTTCCTGTTTCTGAAAAGCAAAATTTAAAAACTGGAGCCTTTCTCTTGTTTACATTTCTCTTTTAAGACATACTTCCATTTCTTTTTTTAACTTGCTGCCGTGTTTCTTGAAATCATACACCACTGTGTACTATTCACATTCATGTACACTTAACTACACCCCGTGGTTTCTTTCAGTGCTTCATCAAAGGTCTCCAATGGTCTCCTGTCAGTTCTCACACTATCAGATGCATATGAAGCTTTTTACCACATTGAAACGCCCCTCTTAAAAGTTCTAACGTGGTTTTTGAAACTGATCTTTCAACTCAATTCTTTTCCTAGCCCTCTGACTCCTATTTGGTGTCCTTCTCTAGGTGTGCTTCTTCTGATCACCTATTAAATTAAGATGTTCCCCAATGTTCCTTGGGAATTGATTATTTTTGCACTCTTCTTGGCCAATTTTATTTTCTTCTATGACTGTGAATTAATGGAGACTATTCACTCTTCACCTTGGTACCTGAATATACAAAGATAGCAAATGTCTGTACCTGTCACAGAAATGTTAGTAGACGCACCTTCTGAAAAATAAACACATGACTATTTGTTTTTCTTTTATATTTTTCAACTCTGTTGGTTCGCTCCAAGTTTTAGCTAGGTTGCCTTTAAGCCAATTGCTTCCCATTCAAAAAAAATCCATTTTTCAAAATGACAGTAATTAGCATGTTGACCAGGAAAAGGGTCATAAATCATTGGAAAAGTGATGACATTCCAGGGTAATACATTATCTGTATTGATTTCCTAAACATAGAATAGCTGAGGGAATTAGATGCTACCCTTAAAGCCCTATTTCTGTGAAAATATTTCCAAAAATATATACCAAGTACCCAGATGGTAGTATTTTTTTAAAGATGTATTTTTCAAATAATGACCTGGCCACTATATGAACCAAAGAGGTTATGAGAAACATTCTAAAGTAAGAGTTAAAATTTAGTCAGTGGCAAAGTCCTGCAAATATTGGGGAATTAATATCACTTAAAGTATCTGAATTGGGGTTCAGAATTGTCCTGTTTTAACCCAAAGTTTAATATGTTATATACACTGCCAAAGATACCAGCATCCATGTTAAAACGTGATAACAATTGAAATAAAACCTAGATACAATAAAAAAAAAATAAGCTGTTTCATAGCAATACTTCAATGTGATTTGAAAATCTGCTCGTTTACTAAGACTTGGAAATATATTACTTCTAAGGATCAAAGCAATTGTTTTATCTATTTTTTTTTTAATTCACTTACTAGCGAATTGAGATATACATACATTCATGCACTGTGGTGGGGTTTCCCTTTTAAAGGTCTCATTAAAGTATTGTTAAAAATACGTAAAATTTGAACTCAAGGCAAAAGATTGAGAACATATCCTGAAGTATTGTCTAACATCCTAATTAAAGATCATTTAATTCTTTAGGAGAATGTAATTTTGATTGAATTACCATTTGCTATTGATTAGGTCCCAGACTTTGTAAAGTTATGTTACCTTGTAAATTTTTGTTCAATAAAAATGTAAAATAATTTCTCTCTAGTAGAAATAAATATAAAGTTAAATGGTACACTTTTATTGCCCTGTAAGATACCTACCAGTTTTGGATCTAATTTAGCGATCTTCTTCCAACCTACTTTTCTTTCAGTGACTATATGTATTAAATTTCCCTGATTCTCCATTGAACCAGCTTTAGCACACTGGTGACTGATTTCCTCATTGATGAGTTAAATAATTTTTGGATATGTACTTACTTCATATTCATATAAGAGTCATGTTTTTCACGTTTAAAACACTGTACTTTGACAGTATCACTTATACACGTGACATTTTTATTCAAATGCAATTGCTCTGTGTTTGAGAGCATCTTTAGATCTGTATATAATGAGATGACACTAAAAGTAGTTTGCCAAAGTTCTATGTAGAGGTAGATCTGGCAGTAAGATTACTAGTATAGGGAGTATGCCTTCTTCACTTTTACAGATTAAAAAACCAAACCAAACCAAACATTGAATCTCCATAAAGAAATTTATTTGAACAAGGTCAGAAAGTAAATAATGAGGGAATCAGGGCTCTACATCTGAGGGTATACTTTCTTAAATAATTAACTTCTTTCATTAATTAATTCAAACACATTTTGTTTTATTTTGATTATATTCTTGAAAGAATGCTAGGTACTGGAGAAACTAGGGTGAATAAGACTTGATCTCTGCCTTCAGGAAATTTTTTACTGTCTAGTTTAGGACATAGATATGTGAACCAAAATTTATGGTACATAGTGTGCTAAATAATTTTGAAGAAGTGTAATGAGAACATTTTCATCAGCCTTGAGGGTCAGGGAAGACTTCTGGAGAAGGTGAGGCATGAGTTGAATCTTGAAGGAATGGTAGAAGTATAGACCAAAAGAAAAGTGTGTGTGTGTATATATATATATATATATATATATATATATATATATATATACAGCTGTAAGGATATGTAATACAAAGTCATAGAAGTTGTAATCTGTGTCTATACCCCAAGGTCATATTGGCAAAATTCAGGAAGTAAAGATGCAAGATGTGAAATAAATAAAACCATATTGGTCCTACAAAAGGAGCAGTTTTTAGTTATTCCATTTTGTGTTGATTTCTAAAATCAAGTGCAGGTTCAAACAAAGCAATGGAATTTTAAAAGTATATAAGGCAATGCATAGACCTTCGAAACATCAATTCTATTCCAAAATGCATAGAAATAAGACATCCAAAATATAACATATAAAAAGGAAATATATGATAAGAAAGACAGTCATGATCAATAAGTAGAAAATGATCTTTATGGACTGATTTGGGTTGGGGGACAAGAAAGGAAATTCAAGTGTAAAGTAATGAGTGAGGCTTCATGCACAGTCTGATTCCTTCCACACCTTAGGGCCGTCAGGGCACTGTGAAGTCTGTGTTGACGGAGTTGGTGAACCCATAATGCTCCCTCCATACGAGTCAGGACTAAAGCTGTGCTTACTGTTTCAGGCCAGGAGTGGGGAGGTCATGTGGGAAAAGGTATCACTCTGCTCCCTGGGGCTATTGATTTTAAGGGAATTATGGCCTTTGGAGGCATATAGAGATTTAACTTTGAAACCAGGATCTAAAGTAAACTACCTGCTCCGAAGGCTGAATCTGTAATATCCCCGAGTCACTACAGATCAAGATAAACAACATTAAAACTGTTTCTGGAGGGTAAGGCCAAATCCAAAATGAAAAAACAAAACTGCTAGATAGGAGGAAAAGGGCAAGGAAACTAAACAAACAGAAATTTCTTTCTATGTAAGTGAGCATATAAATCAAAATTCCAAAATACATGAATAAATCAAATGCAGAGACGGACATAAAACAATCTCAAAAATTGCACCATTAAGGGGCTTGGTGTCAAGATGACAGTGCAGGCAGACTCTGAACACATCTCCTCCATGAACACAACCAAACTCCAACTATGTCTTGGAACAATTACCCCTGAGAGAGAACTGAGATTGGGATAAAAAGAACCCCTGCAACAAGGGACAGTCCTGACTGAGACGGAAGAGGCAGAATTCCTTCTGGAGAGAAGGAAGCCGTCTTTGCAAGCCACGGTGCTTCAAGGCTAGCCAGGAACAATCCTAAGGTAGGCAGCCCTCCTTGAAGGAGCAGGGCACCTAACGGGAAGCATTGAAACTGTAAGCATCCTTCATAGTCAGCACAACTGAGACAAGCATCATAATATCTGGTTTTGCTGGCTGTCAACTACAATGGAGAATACTCTTTGAAAAGCTATTGGATATAAGTGGAAAAAAGCTGGCTCTTAAAGAGCCCACACATGAATTCACCCATTTTGGAAAGCAACCTAAAATCATCAGAAAGAAAAGTGCACAGTCCTTTGGTGAAAAGAGACTCACCTGGTAGCTTCTGGGTGCATCTCAGGGAGAGAGATCTCTCTAGGGACTGAGACTTTGGTGGCAGCAATTATTGTGACCTAGTACAGGCATGCTGACACAGACACTGGCAGATATCATTGGAGTTCTTGCTCCAGCCTGTTAGCCTAGGGTTTGCCCCACCTACTAGAGCACAGATTTAATGCAGCTGTGCCAGGGTAGGGAGCCTACCCTAGGGCCTGGCCCCACCCAACAGCAAGCCTTCAGGCAACTTTTCAACCTCATAGACTGGGTGCCTGGATCCTCTGCAGGCAGGTGAGTGGGTCTACCTCTGTGGGAGAGGGCATATGTGAGGAGCAGATGGAGAGTGTGTGAGGGCCTCTGCAGTGAGGCAACTGAGTATGCTTCAGGGGGCCAGGACATGCACACAGGCCAGGACTGTGTTGACAGTGTATGTGGACCTGTGGGTCATGGGTCACATCAGCAGCAGAAGACCCATGCTTCACAAACAGCCACATAGGCTACCAGCCCTGCCTTCCAAATCCTGAAACAATTGTGTGTTCCTGTGCCTGGGACCAGCCCCACTCAGCTGCAATCCTGAGAGAGCTGACAACAGACTTTCAGGCCAGAGGCCTCAAGCAATTGTAAGGCCCTGAGCCCAGTAACCAGCCACAGTGGGGGCCTACTCACTTAATAGTAAAACTGCAACAGGAATGTGATATTAGACCTTTCAGCCAACTGTGCCAGGGCTACCCAAACCTGATAAAGTGACTGAAGTCTTCATAGCAGCCACATGCAGCTGAGAATTACAACCTGCTGGCCAGGGGAACAGCCTAGCCTCCCTGGACACCTGCAGCAAAGGCAATCCAGCCACAAGGACACATGTAGCCCACACAGGGGTCACTCCTGGAATATTTGGACCTGGTGATGAGAGGGAAGCACACTGCTGGGCCTCAAAAGATAACTCTTACCTAAGACCACTTCTCCAAGATCAGGAGACATAGCTGACCCACCTAACACATAGATGTGAGCACAGCAAAAGAGGCATAATGAGGAGGCAAAGGAATACATTTCAAGCAAGGGAACAGGAAAAAAACCCAGAAAAAGGACTAAATGAAACAGAAATAAACAATCTACCTCACAAAGAGTTCAAACAAAAAGTCATAAGGATGCTCACTGATATTTGGAGAAGAATAGATGAGCACAATTAGAACATCAACAAAGAATTGGAAAATCCAAAAAGAGATATTAACCAGAAATGAAGAATACAACATTGGAAATAAAAAATTCACTAGAGGGACTCAATAGCAGAGTAGATGATAGACAAGAACGGATCAGTGAGCAGGACAAAAGATTAGAGGAAATCACCTAAGCTGAACAGATAAAAGAAAAAATTAAAAAGAATGAGGACAGGCTAAGGGAACTCTGGGGGTAACATCAAGTGCACTAACATTCATATTATAGGTGTCCCAGAAGGAGAAGAGAAAGGGGGGCAGAGAATCTATTTGAAGAAATAATAGCTGAAAATTTTCCTAACCTAAAGAAGGAAACAGACATACAGGTGCAGGAAGCACAGACAGCACCACACCAAACAAGATAAACCCAAAGAGTCCCACACCATGAGACATTATAATTAAAATGTCAAAAATTAAAGATAAAGAGAGAATCCTAAACACCACGAGAGAAAGGCAACAATTTACATACAAAGGAAACCCCATAAGGCTATCAGCTGACTTCTCAGCTGAAAACTTACAGGCTAGAGGGGAGTGGCATGATATGTTTAAAGTGCTGAAAGGAAAAAAACCTACAGCCAAGAATATTCTACCTGGCAATGTTATCATTCAGAATGGAAGAAGAGATAAAGAGTTTCCCTGACAAACAAAAATTAAAGGAGTTTATCACCAAGAAATCAGTTTTACAAGAAATGCTAAAGGGACTTGCTTAAGTGGGGAAGAGAAGACCACAAATAGGAATAAGAAAATTATCCTAAAAAAGGGCAATAAAATCACTGGTAAAGGCAAAAATATGGTAAAGGTGGCAGGTCAATCACCTATAAAGGTAAAATGGAGGCCAAAAGACAAAAGTACTAAAGTAACTATTTCAATAATAGGAAGCTATTAGATACACACACACCAAAATAAGACATTATGTATGATATAAAAAACATAAAATGTGGGAGGAGGGGAGCAAAAGAGTAGAGCTTTTAGAAAGAAGTCAAACTAAAGAAGCCATTAACTCAATATAGATTGCTATATATGTAGATGATTATATATGAACCTAATGGTAATCACAAATAATTAGGATAAGGGAACACAAATATAATACTAAAGAAAGCCATCAAAGAGAAGAAGAAAGGAACAGAGAAGAACTACTAAAACACTAAGAAGAAAAGTAGCAAAATGGCAATAATACATATTTATCAAGAGCTACTTTACATGTCAATGAACTAAATGCTCCATTCAAAAGGCTTATGCTGGCCAATTGGATAAAAAAAACAATACCCATATATATACTGCATACAAGAGACACACTTCAGACCAAAAGTCAATCACAACCTGAAAGTTAAGGGATGGAAAAAGATACTCCATGCAAATGGAAAAGAAAAGAAAGCTGGGGTAGCAATACTTATCAGACAAAATAGACTTTAAAACAAAAACTGTAACAACAGACGAAGAAGGGCACTACATAGCGATAAAGGGAACAATCCAACAAGAGGATATAACGCTTGTAAATATCTATGCACCCAACATAGGAGCATCTAAATATATAAAGCAATTTTTAACAGACATAAGAGGAGAAATAGACAGTAACACAATAATAGTAGGGGACTTTAACACTCCACTTACACCAATGGATAGATCATCCAAACAGAAGATCAATAAGGAAACACTGGCCTTAAATGGCACATTAGACCAGATGTCTTAGTAGATATATACAGAACATTCCATCCAAAAAGGACAGAATACACATTCTTTTCCAACGCACCTGGAAAGTTCTCCAGGATTGATCACACATTAGGCCACAAAACAAGTCTCAATAAATTTAAGAAGATTGAAATAATGCCAAGCATCTTTTCTGACCACAAATGTGTGAAACTAGAAATCAACTACAGGAAAAAAAAAATCAGAAAAGCCACAAATATGCAGAGACTAAACAAAATGCTACTGAACAAAGATTGGGTCAAGGAAGAAATCAAAGAAGAAATCAAAAAATACCTGGAGACAAATGAAAATAAAATACAACATGTCAAAATCTGTGGGATATAGCAAAAGTCATTCCAAGAGGGAGCTTTATAGCAATTCAGGCCTACCTCAACAAACAAGAAAAATCCCAAATGCTATAACAGTGTACCTAAAGGAACTGGAAAAAGAAGAACACACAAAGCCAAAAATCAGTAGAAGGAGAGAAATAATAAAAATCAGAGCAGAAATAAATGAGATAGAGACTAAAAAGACAAGAGAAAAAGCCAATGTAACCAAGAGATGGTTCTTTGAAAAAATAAGCAAAATTGAAAAACCTTTAGCTAGACTCACCAAGAAAAAAAGAGAGAAGGCTCAAACAAATAAAATCAGATGAAAAAGGAGAAATTACAATGGACACCTCAGAAATGCAAAAGAGTATAAGAGAATACTATGAAAAGCTATACACCAACAAACTGAATAATCTAGAAGAAATGGATAAATTCTTAGAATCATACAACCTTCCAAAACTGAATCAAGGAGAAATAGAGAATTTGAGTAGCCAGATCACCAGTAAGGAGATTGAAACAGTAATCAAAAACTTCCCTAAAAATAAAAGTCCATGACTAGACTGCTACCCTAGTGAATTCTACCAAACATTCAAAGAAGGCTTAATACTTGTCTTTCTCAAACCCATCCAAAAAATTGAAGAGGAGGGGAAGCTTCCTAACTCATTCTATGAAGCCAACATTACCTTGATACCAAAACCAGACAAGGCATCACAAAAAAGAAAAATTACAGGCCAATATGCCTGATGAACATCGATGCAAAAATCCTCAAAAAACTACTAGCAAAGTGAATACAACAATACATTAAATAGATCACACCATGATCAAGTGGGATTCATTCCAGGAATGCAGGGATGGTTTACCGTCTGCAAATCAATCAACTTCAAATACTACGTTAGCAAAATGAAGAATAAATAATCACATGATCATCTCAACAGATGCAGAGGAAGCATTTGGCAAGATACATTTATGATTAAAAATCTGAGTAAAATGGGCATAGAAGGAAAGTACCTCAACATAATAAAGGGCATATATGACAAACCCACAGGTAATATCATTCTCAATGGAGAAAAACTGAAAGCTACCCGTCTGAGAACAGGAACCAGACAAGGATGCCCACTTTCATCACTATTATTTAACATAACATTGAAAGTCTTGGCCAAGCAATCAGGCAAGAAAAAGAAATAAAAGGGATTCAAAGAAGTGAAACTGTCACTATTTGCAGATGATGTGATTTTACATGTAGAAAACTCTAAAGAATGTATCAAAAAACTTTTAGAAAAAATAAATGAATACAGTCAAGTTGCAGGATACAAAATCAACACACAAAAATCAGTTGCATTTCTATACACTAACAACAAAGTAACAGAAAGAGAAATTAAGAATACAATCCCAATTATGACTGAAACAAAAAGAATAAAATATCTAGGAATAAACTTAACCAAAGAGGTGAAAGATTTGTACACTGAAAACTATAAAACAGTGTTGAAAGAAATTGAAGAATACATAAAGAAAGGAAAGATATTTTGTGCTCTTGGATTGGAAGAATTAACATGGTTAAAATGTCCATACTTCCTCAAGCAATCTACAGATTCAATGTAATCCCTATCAAAGTTCCAACAACATTTTTCACAGAAATAGAACAAAGAGTCCTAAAATTTATATGGAAAAACAAAACACCCTGAATAGCCAACGGAATCCTGAGGAAAAAGAACAAAGCTGGAGGTATTACACTCCCCGAATTCAAAATATACTACAAAGCTATAGTAATCAAAACAGCATGGTACTGGCACAAAAACAGACACACAAATCAATGGAACAGAATCAAGAGCCCAGAAATAAACCCATACATCTATGGACAGCTAATTTTTGACAAGGGAGCCAAGAACATACAACGGAGAAAGACAAGTCTCTTCAGTAAATGGTGTTGGGAAAACTGGACAGCCACATGCAAAAGAATGAAATTAGACCATTCTCTTATACCATACACAAAAGTTAACTCAAAATGGATGAAAGACTGGAATTTGAGACCTGAAACCATGAAGCTTCTAGAAGAAAACTTAGACAGTACAGTCTTTGACATCAGTCTTAGCAGTATATTTTCAAGTACCATGTCTGACCCGGTGAGGGAAACAATAGAAAAAATAAATGGGACTACCTAAAACTAAAAAGCTTCTGCACAGCAAAGGAAACCATCAACAAGATGAAAAGACAACCTAACAATTGGGAGCAGATATTTGCAAACTGTATACCTGATAAGTGGTTAATATCCAAAATATACAAAGAACACTTATACCTCAACAACAAAATAACTAACAACCCAATTTAAAAATGAGCAAAAGATCTGAAGACACATTTCTCCAAAGAAGATATACAGATGGCCAATAGGCACATGAAAAGACGTTCAACATCATTAACTATCAGGGAAATGCAAATCAAAACTACAATGAGATATCACTTCACTCCCGTCAGAATGGCTATAATTAACAAGACAGGAAACAATAAGTGTTGGAGAGGATGTGGAGGGAAGGGAACCCTCATACACTGCTGGTGGGAGTGAAAACTGGTGCAGCAACTATGGGAAACAGTATGGAGATTCCTAAAAATTAAGAATAGATCTACTATATAATCCAGCTACTGCTGGGTATTCTTCCAAAGAACATGAAAACACAAATGCGTAAAGACACATGCACCCCTATGTTCACTGCAACATTATTCACAATAGCCAACATTTGGAAGCAACCTATGTGCGCATCAAGGGACAAATGGATAAAGAAGATGTGGCATATATAGACAATGGAATACTACTCAGCCATAAGAAATGATAAAATCCGGCCACTTGTGGTAACATGGATGGACCTTGAGGGCATCATCCTAAGTGAAATAAGTCAGAGGGAGAAAGTCAAATACCATATGATGTCACCCATAAGTAGAAGATAAAAAGAACGACAAGCAAACACAGAGAAACAGAGATTGGATTCACCAATCAGTGGTTACCAGAGGGGAATGGGGGAGGGAGTAGGGCGAAAGGGGTGATTAGGGACAATCTTTGTGTGGTGAACATGATGTAGTCTACACTGAAATCAAAATACATAACGACATACACCTGAAATTTATATAATGTTATAAACCAATGTTACCACAATAAAAGAAAACAAAAAAAATTGCAACATTAATTCATTTCAGATGAAATTAATTTTCTAGAATAGTCTGACAAAAACTATAATCTAGCTCTATTTAGGAAGCTTAAAAATGAAGACATAACTGCCATTAAAGTGAATAATATGTCAAAAACAAAACAGGTACCCATAAAAATGTGGTTAAATAGAAAATCTCAATCTTCATCCTTAGAAATGAAAAATAAAATACTTACCATAAAACGATTTCTGTATGCCTTAGAAAAAAGAATTAATGAACTGGAAGAGATGGACAAATATTTCACACAGATGCAGCACAGAAAGCCAAAGACAAAAAAAACTGAAAAAAATAACAAAGAAGGCAGATTAAAAAGTTCTCTGATGATTCAATGGAAATTCTGAAGTGCAGGATAGAAAGATTGAAAAAAGAATCAATATTCAAAGTGATAATAATGCAATATTTTACAGAATCGAAAAAGAGAGTATTCAGACCAAAACCACACTCCAAAGTCACAACCAGAACAAATAAAAATAAACTTTTATCTAGTCACAACACAGTGAACTTCAGGAATATCAAAGTCCCAGAGAAAATCTTAGTAGTTATCAGAAACAAAGATGCTACTTCCAAAAAAAAAAAAAAAAAAATCCGGGTATTAATAGACTATTTAGGGAAAATCAGATGAAAAGTACAGAGGCGAAACAGCAAATAACCCTGAATGAAACAACTCTTTCTAGAGTGAGAAAACTTTAAATTTTAAAATATGAAGGACTAATTCAGCAGGAAGAAAGAGAACTCCAGTGGAAGTTACAATAAATAAGAAATAGCTATTGTAAGAATTGATAATATACATTAGCTATTTACCATAAGGTATATTATTTAGTGTGATTTTTAAAAGATAAAATTGATAATCTTAATGATAATTACAAAGTGGAGGAGAGGAGGAATGATATAATCATATATCAAGATGAAATCAAAACACACTGAAATCAAAATACATAATGACATAAACCTGAAATTTGCTTGTTAGTTTTCAGGAAAAGGATAAAAATATTCAATAACATTTAATTTTATAATTAAGGTGAGTATGTTCAATATCAATAATAATCGCTAATAAGTGAAAATATAATCTATAACTTTCAGAAAAATTTGGAAGGAGAATCTAGATAAAATAATTGCATAAAAAAGTAGCAAAAGAGAGAAGATTCTGTGGAGTTTTCAGAGTAGGAGGTGGTCAGGAATCTGTCTCCCCACGTATACAACAATTGCACTGGCAGAATCTATCTGATGTAACTATTTTTGAATTCTGGAGCTTATCAAAGGCTTACAACTTTCAGGGGAAGACTTGAACAGTAAATTTTGGTTAATTTTAGTCAATTATACTTCTTAGCACAATAACAGCTACCAACCATCCACCCTCAGCCACATGGCAAGCAGCAATGCCTGTTTTCCTGGAGCAGCTTGCACACAGCTTGAGAGAACCAGGGTGGGCAAAAAGAATCCTGTCCTCCAGATATCAGAGATCTATGCTCTGTTAGCTTATTGCTGCTTCTGATCCCAGAGGTGCAGAGCATCAGACAGGCAGCCATTGTTGCACCTCCCCACACTGCTGCCAGCCCCTCCTCTGCCAGCTGAAGTGACTTTCAGCACATTTAAAAGGCCAATACTCTTCTTTTTTTAACTCCATTTTGTTTCCCTTTTGGGAACCAGACATTAAAGATTGAGACATTCAAAAACAACTGCACATATGGGGAAAATTTGAAAGTGATGGCTCATGTCCAGAGAAAGGTTCCGAAAAGACCTGAGAAGACCTTAAGTTTAGATCTCATGTGGCTCTTTGGCACAGAGACAGCCTACAGCAATTGAAAAAATAAAGGTTAAGAACAAAAACAATAACACAACATAAAGGAGAGGAATCTGATTTCCAGAGTTACTACATTATTAGATTCAAGTGTTCCATTTTCAACAACAAAAAAAATCACAAGAAATACAAAGATACAGGAAAGTCTAGCCCATGGCTAAGGGAAACAACAACAATAACAAAACTGTCCCTCAAAAGGACTAGACGGAAGATATACAGGACAAAGATCTTAAAGCAACTGTCTTACACATGCTCAAATAACTAAAGGAAGATATGGAGAAATTCAAGAAAACGATGTATGAACAAAATGAAGATATAAGTAAAAAGAGAAAAAATCTAAAAATAAACCAAAAAGAAATTCTGGAGCTGAAAAGAACAATAACTGAAAAGAAAAATTCACTACAGGCATTCACAGGCAGATATGAGTATTCAGAAGAAAAAAACAGTGAACTAGAAGATAGGACAATGGAAATTATCAAGTCTAAGGAACAGAAAGAAAAAGAGTGAACAAAAGTGAGCAGAGCCTAAGGGACCTGTAGGAGACCATCAAGTGGACCAACATATGCATTGTGAGAGGACTAGAAGGACAAGAGAGAAAAGGACAGAGAGAATATTGGAAAAAATAATGGCTGAAAACGTCCCAAATTTGATGAAAGACATGAATATAAACAACCAAGAAACTCCAGGAAAGATGAACTCAGAGACTCACACCTAGACACATTATAATCAAACTTTCAAAAGACAAAGACAAAGAGAATCTTGAAAGCAGCAAGAGAGAAGTGAAACATCAAATACAAGAAATCTTCAACAAAATTATTAGCAGATATCTCATCAGAAACTTTGGAGTCCAGTAGGCCAATATATTCTAAGTGCAACAGAAAAAAACTGTTAGCCAATCCTATATTCAGCAAATCTGCCCTTCAAAAGTGAGGGAGAAATTAAGACAGTCCCATATAAACAAAAGCTGAGGGAGTTCATGACCACTAGATCTGCCCTGCAAGAAATGCTCCAGGGAGTCCTGCAAGGTGAAGTGAAAGGACACTAGACAGTAACTAGACACTATATGGAGAAATAAAGATCTCAATACAGGTAAATACATGGAAAATATTTACCTAGTATTATTGTAACAATGGTTTGTAACTACACTTTTTGTTTTCTATATGATTTTAGAGACTAGTACTAAAGAAAAATAACAATTATTAGTCTGAAAGCTAGTATTATTGTAATTTTGTTTTTTAATGCCAAATCTGTTTTCTACATACTTTAACAGACAACAATGCATTTAAAAGAATTATTCATATTCACTATTCATTATTCATAATTTTGGCACACAATATATAAAGATGTAATTTTGTGACATCAATAAACAAAAGAGGTTGAGATGGAGCTGCAGAGGAGCAGAGTTTTCACATATTATTGAAGTTAAGCTGGTATAAATTCAAATTACAATATCATAACTTTAGGATGTCAAATGTAATCTCCAATGTAACCACAAAGAAAATTGTTATAGAATATAGCAACTCTTCAAAAAGAAATGAGAAAGGAATTTAAACTTTTCACCACAAAAAATCAACTAAAACAAAAGAAGATGGTAATGTATGACCAAAAGCTTTATGGCATATAGAAAACAAACAGCAAAATGACCGAAGTAAGATCCTCCTTATAGCAATTATTTGAAAGGTAAATGGATTAAACTCTCCAATCAAAAGACAGAGATTGGCAGAATGAATAAAAACACATGATCCAATTATATGCTGTCTACAAGAGACTCACTTTAGATCCAAACACACAAATAAGTTAAAAGTGAAAGAAGGGAAAGAGATATTCCAGATAATAACCAAAAGAGTGCAGAGATGGTTACGCTAATATCAAACAAAATAGACTTTAAATTAAAAAAGGGTAGAAGAGTTAAAGAAAGTCATTATATATTAATAAAAAGTTCAATTCTGCAAGAATATATAACAATTATAAACATTTATGTATCTATTGGCAGACCATCAAAATATTTGAAGAAAAAACAAACAGAATTGAAGGGAGAAGTAGATAGTTCTAAAATAATAGTTGGAGATGTCAGTACTCCACTCACAATAAGGGGTAGAACAACCAGATAGAACATACGTAAGGAGATAGAAGTCTTAAATAACACAATAAACCAACTAGATCTAATGGACATATACAGAACACTCTATCCAACAACAACAGCATATACATTCTTCTCAAGTGCACATGGAATATCTTCTGGGATAGATATGTTACACCACAAATTAAGGCTTAATAGATTTAAAAAAATAGCCATCAAACAAAGTATCTTCTTTGACCATAACAGGATGAAATTAAAAACTGGTAACACAAGGAAAACTGGAAATTCACAAAATTGTAGAAATTAAACAACACATTTTTAAACAATCAATAGATCAAAGAAGAAATCACAAGGGAAATTAGAAAATACTTAGAGACGAATGAAAACAAAAACACAACATACCAAATCTCATGGGATACAGCAAAAGCAGTGCTAAGGGAGAAAATTATAGCTATAAATGGTTACATTAAAAACCCGGAGGGACCAGCCCTGTGGGTGAGTGGTTAAGTTTGCGTGCTCTGCTGCGGTGGCCCAAGGTTCCGATCCTGGGTGCGGACATGGCACTGCTTGTCAGGCCACATTGAGGCGGTGTCCCATATGCCACAGCTAGAAGGACCTGCAACTAAAATCCACAACTATGTACTAGAGGGGATTTGGGGAGCAAAAGCAGGAAAAAAATAAAAAGGATTGGCCACAGTTGTTAGCTTGGGTGCCAATCTTAAAAAAAAAAAAAAAACAGAAAGATCTCGATCAACAACCTAACTTTACAACTTAAGGAACTAGAAAAAGAAGAACAAACTAAACTCAAAGCTAGCAGAAGGAAGGAAATAACAAAGATGAGAGCAGAGAGAATCAAAATAGAGAAGAGAAAGACTTTAGAGAAAATCAAGGAAATCAAAAGTTGGTTCTTCAAAAAGATCAACAAAATCGACAAATCTTTAGCTAGATGAACTAAGAACAAAAATAGTGAGGACTAAAATTACAAAAATCAGGAATGAAAGTAAAGCCATTACTACTGATTCTGCAGAAATAAAAATACTATAAGAGAGTACTATGAACAATTATACACCAACAAATTCTATAACCCGGATGAAATGGACAAAGTCCTAGAAATACAAAACCTACCAAGACTAAATCAGAAACAAAGTAGAATATCTGAATTATCTGAATAGCCCTGTAATTAGCAATGAGATTGAGTCAGTAATTAAAAATCTCCTGACAAAGAAAGCCCTGGACCAGACGGCTTCATTGGTGAATTCTGCCAAGCATTTAAAGAAAAATTAATATTAATTTTCCCAATCTTTTCAAAAAAATTGAAAAGGGAACCCTTCCTAATCCATTTTATGAAGCTAGCACTATCCTGATACCAAAGCCAGAGGGAACCAGGGTTGGCAAAAAGAATCCAGAAAAAGACACAAGAAAAACACAGACCAATGTCACTTACAAACCGATGCAAAAATCCTGAACAAAATCTTGGCAAACCAAATCAGGGTATATACCCTAAAAAATTGAAAATACAGTCTTGAGATATTTGTATACCCACGTTCATAGCAGCATTATTCACAATAGCTAAAACATGGAAGCAACTTAAGGATGAATAGATAAGCAAAATGTGGTATATGCAAGTGACGGAATGTTATTCATTCTTAAAAAAGGAAAGAAATTCTACAATATGTTACAAGGAATGTATTCCATTTTGTAGTGGAGATTTTTCTCATTTCCTTCCCAGAGTGATTTGATAATTGCTATGAAGCTCTATGTTTTCCATTCCTTCCCGTTGCTCATTGTGAGGTTTTATTGTGCTTATTCTATTTACTCCATCATTGTATCCTAGATATCAGAAGGTCAGATCACTTGTCTGTTACATCACATGTTCCAGGAACACGAGGAGCTATACCTGTGTCTGTTGAAGAAGACAGCTTTCTCGGGAGATCCTGACATCTGAGCTCAACACAGCACATGAATGAGAGGCTGGGATTATCTCTCCTGACGTCAGTATGAGTGCATTCTAGGTACAGAAAGAGGGAGGCATATGGATATTTGCATGGTCAGAGTTATGGACTCTGGAAAGACTGCCAGTTGATCTACAATATCTCCTTCTCCCTTTCTTCTATATCAATAGAGGTTTCAGCTGAACTCGCAATCTCTCAGATAAGGCTACATTTCTTGTTTTCCTTACATCTTGGTGGGCCATGTAACTAGTTTCTGATCATTGATATACGGATAGATACATGAATAGATATATGAATAGAAGTTATGTGTGCAATGAAAAGTTACACCCTTAAAAGCAAACAAAATGCTCCCACTCCTTTTCCTTTTCTTTTTGCTACTGTCTGGAATCTTGACTTGTAGCTGGACCTGGAAAAATTTCTTAGCCCATGAAATAGAGGGTAGTTGATGAAGACTTCTGAGAAACGAGACGCCTACGTCTCCTGCAGTGTGGAGCAGCCACATTAGCTCTGATGGTGCAGGTCTGGACTAGCCCATGAGAGAAATCAACTTGTACCTTGTTTAAACTCTTTCTATTTTGGATGCTGCTACAGTGACTGAAAAAACATATAATGAGGACAAAGTGCAGGAAAGTAATGTACAGACAAATCTCACTTTTGGATACAATAATACAAAATAACTTCTTAGCGTAGTAAATTCAGCAGGGTCTAAAAAATCAATAAATTCTGGTCATGTAGAGTTTATTCCAAAAGGCAACATTAGAAAATTTATTACTATAATACACTCCATTAAAAGACCAAAGATTAAAATACACATAATACAATGATACAAAAGAAATTATTTGATACAATTTAACATCATTTCAAGATTTTTTTTAAATCTAGCAAACTAGAAAAGGAAGGAAATTTCCTTGACTTATAATAAAAACCTATATTAAGCCTTAACATTATTATAAAACTTTAGAAGCGATATCATAAAAAAGTCAGGGAGAACATAACTATGCTTTCTATCACAGTTTCTGTTCAATATTACACTTGAGATTTTATTCAATGCAGCAAGAAAAGAAAAAAATAGATATAAGAATTAGGCAAGAAAGAAGAAACATTAAGTTATCGATGTCATTAGAAATGACACAGAAAATTAAAGAGAATCCATACAAAATTGAGACTTAAAGGGGAATTAAGAAAACTTGAAGTATAAAAGTGATCAAATGTGTCTCTACAAGTTAATTAACAAATAATTCCAAAATGAAATTAAAAAAGCATATTATTCACAGAATATGTAAGAACCTTATGAATAGACGTAACAAAATAAGAGTGAGAACTTCATGGGGAAATTTGCAACACCTTAGACAAGGAGAGAAAAAATCATCTGAAAATAAATAAGTGATATACCATGCTCATGAGTGTGATGATCAGTATCTTAAAGGTTTTAATCATCCTCCAAATAATTCATGAATTTAATGCAATTCTACTATAAACACTAACGGAGTTTTTATGGAACTTGGCAATCAACCCCCGGATAATTACATGGCCAAAAATAAAAGTGAAAAATTTTGGAGAGGAAGGTTATGCATATGAGGCCTTCTTCCCAGACCATAATAATAAAGTGGTAGTGTCCCAAGGAAGACATATAGATCAATACAACCAAAACAGAGAGCCCCAGACATTGTCATAGAAGGAAATTCAATATATGACAGAATTGGCGTTACAAATCAGTAGGAGAAAAAGGGACTGTTTACTAAATGGTACATTCCTAGTTACCATATTTAAAAAGTAAATGTAAACTTCTACTTCAGGCCATTAGGGAGTAACAAGCATCTATAACTAACCTCTGGCTACAAAACAAATGAAAAATGAGAAAACTGCATAAAATATAAGAAACCATTTGGAGGCATCAACTGACAGGCAGTGTGGGACTATAATACCTGAGCAGAGTACCAAATGAAGTGAGCTTCCTAAATGTCCAGGCTTTCTGGAAAGGGGCACTTTCCAGACTGCAGTGCTGGAAGGGGCATGCCAAATGGTGCTCAGGATCTCGCTGAGTTCAGGAGACAGAGACAGGAGTAAGCAAAGGTTGAGGCAGGTAGAACATGTGGGAAGAACACTTGAGAGAAAAGAGTTATGAAGAAAGTGTTTGAGAAATCTGTACAGGGGTCCTCATTTGTCTCGGAATGTCAATCTTTGCATGTATAGAGTGAAAACCCATAAGTCAGACCAAAAGCTACTTCCACAGAAAGTACCACCAGGAAGCAATAAAGTGGGCACCCCCAGAACTCACACAGGCTGGACTGCGTGCATTCTGACCAGCTAGAGGAGAGGCTGCATGGAATCCCCAAAGCATTAGCACCAGCCCACAGAAAGGGAATAACTTAGAAAGGGGACTCAGAATGTTCTAAAATAAAGGCCACCCTAGACCAAGCCTGAGAGCGCCGTTAACCCTTGCTTGCGCACAGCTGGTGCTGGGGTGGAACAGCTGCGGCAGTGCTGCGGACACCGCCAAGTCTCAGTACACATGAAACATCAGCACAGCGGTTCCAGGCACGTAGGGGAGCCTGAGTCGGCTGATGGCCCCACTGAACCAGCAGCTTTACTCCATGAGACAGAGAGACAAATGAAACTTTTACCCAAAGGCTAAAAAATAAAACTACTGCTTTTGTCATGTAAAGTCAAGATGCTGCTGGGGTTGGGCTGGCTGTGTTCTTGACTATACCTCTCCACTTATCAAGCAAGCCTTGTCAGGCTCTTTCCGCTTCATTCGTCATTGAGTCTGAGTTGGCTCAACCCAAAATGGGGATCTCGGGCCGGAAAGTCACATGGCCTCTATGGTCAGGTGCTCAGTTTCAACAAGGGTCTAGTAGCAAGCAAATATTTGTTTTTCTAAAGATGTGTACCTGACAGCCATATCAGGGTGGAGATAAGTCCCAAACCCCAAAAAGTGCCTGCCGATTGGCCAGAGGTACCAATTGACAATATCGTCAGTCTCATAGACTTGTAGCTTGAAGGAGTCGTTAGGGTCACAAAGCCCCAAAGGCACTAGCACTTCTCTGTATGAGAACTCTCTCCAGTAAGAAGAATCACCTCGGCACTTGCGAACACTCACAGTACAGGTGTGACAACTATCCATACCAATTACACATTCAGCAAGAGAAGTCAAAATGATAGTTCATTATATTGGCTCAAAGGGCCCCATACACAACGTTATTTTACCTTCCCTTCCCCAGTATGAACCCTGCCCTAATACCATCAAGATAACATCTCTTAAATTCTCACCTCATCCAATTTCAACATAAGGCCAGAGGAGTTTTCCAAGATGGTGGGGCTGACCACAAGATTTTATCTAGAAATTGGGTGCCCCTGCCCCCATGAGACCAGGTAGGATAGTGACTTGGGGACCAGTGTCTTATAGAGCCATAAACTTTAAGTCTCTTTCCTCTCCAAATTCCCCAGCATACCTGGACAGCTGCATATGGTCATTGGTGCCCCTTGGCGATGGAGACGTTGGCCTCACACCTAATCAATATTCTTAAAGCAGCTGAGCTCATGTAGAGAGAAAGAAGGGAATCAGGGCCATGGAGGGGACTTCACACCATTAAGCAAGAGCTTGCATTCACTTTTGTTTTCAGTTGGCATAGAAGTGCACACATCTCAGCCAAATGAACACTCAGTTTGAGTCCACTGGAAGTATGTATCAGGCCGTATCACATCTAAAAAATACATTTCACAGCAACGTCTAGACTAGTGTTTGACCAAACAACTGGACACCATAGTCTAGTTAAGTTGACTCAAAATTAATCATTACGACCATACAATTTGGTCAATATATTGGCTATCAATTCCCAAGAACTTCCCTCAAATCCTGTTAATACATCCTCAAGCCCTCATTCTTCCTCTTACAGAAAGCCATGTCTCTGTCACTATCCCATCTGCATCACCACAAACTGTCAAGACAGTGAAAACTCTTAGATTTTACTTTATTTACAGATTAACAGTAGTCTCCCCTAGTTTCCAGGATTCTGGCAAAAGACAAGAGACGGCTCGATCAGAGTAAAAGAATTTTACTGCTCCCAGAAATAGCAGTAGACAAAGTATCAGCATTTTCACCAGGCCCCCCCGACCCAGTTCTCATAGGCCAATGCAGAGAGAACCACAGGATGTCTATATGTACAGTGAGTTGTGTTAAGAGAGAAACCCCAGGCTTCAGAAAATCTTTTACAGTGGGCAGTAAGGATGCTTGACCTTTGTCCCACAGGGGAGAACCTGCCATTTTCTCTGCATCGATCTTATAAGACAGTTTGCTATATAAAAATCCTTGAAAATATAATCTACAACAAAGGTAGTAAGTGTCACTGCTCAGGAAAGGTGCAAAAACACAGAGATACAAGACTTTTCTAATGTTAAAAGAATCTCATATTCTTGGAATATATCCCATTTGTTCATAATGTATTAACTGCTAATGTTTGCTAATAATTTGTTAGTATTTTTGTGCATATGTTTGTTAAAGATATTGCCCTGTAAATTTCCTTTCTTTTATGTGCCTTGTCAGATTTTGGAATCAAGGCTATGCTGACCTCATACAATGAGTTGCAAAATGTTGCTCCTCCTCTGTTTTGTGAAAGATTTTGTGGAAAATAGATTAATTTTCTGTTAAATGTTTGAAAGACTCCGTCAGTGAAGTCACCAGGACCTGCTGTTTTACTGGTGGGAAAGATTTTGAATTACCAATTGAATTTATTTATTAGGTAGAGAGTTATTAACATTTTATAATTTTTTGTATTAGATTTAGTAAATTGAAGTTTTCAAAGAATGTTTCCATTTCCTCCAAATTTTCAAATATTTTTGACAAAAAGTTGTATTCTCTTTCTAATATCGTAGGATATTGTTATTATTATAAGGATGTCTCTTGTTTTTTATTCCCAATCTTGGTAATTTGTATTTTCTCTCTTTTTCACTTGGTCAGTCTAATAGGGTCTATCAATTTTAGTACTCTTTCACAGAATAAACTTGTAGCTTTGTTGAATTTCTCTACTGTGTATCTGTTTATATTATGTCTATGCTCTGTTATTATTTCCCTCATTTTACTTTTATTTGCTTTAATTTGCTCCAATTTCTCAAAGTAGTTTTCTGAGCAAAGAATATCACCATGGGTAAAGAATGCTGTTCCATAATGGTAAAAGGATTAATTGATCAAGAAGAGATAACAGTCATAAACCTTAAGTACCTAAAAAAAGCCTCAAATACATGAAGCAAAAACTGATAGAATTGCAAAAAGAAATAGAAAAATCCAAAACTACAGTTGAATATTTCAATAGCCCTCTCTCAAATATAGGTATTAGGATCAGACAGAAATTAATTAAGACAAAGATTATAAATACACTATTAACAAATTTGACCTAATTAACTTCTAAATTATGCAACCTAACAACAGCAGGATATACATTACTTTCAAGTGAATATGAAATGTTTACCTTATACTCTGGGTCATAAAACAAGTCTGAATAAATTTTGAAGGATTTTTTGCATACAAAGCACATTCTCTGACAACAATGGAATTGAATTAGAAATCAATGACAAAAATCTCTGGAAAATCCCCAAATATTTTGAAACTAAATCACTAACTTGTAAATAATCAACATCTCAAAGGAGAAATCAAAAAAGAGAACTAGGAAGAAATGGTTTGAAATGAATGAAAATGAAAGCATAAAGTATAAAATTTTATGGAATGATACCAAAGTAGGACTTAGAGGGAAATTCATATCACTGAAGACTTACATTAGAGCAGAAGAAATTTCTCTGCCAGATGACCCAAGTTTCTACCCTAAGAAATAGAAAAAGTAGAACATAGTAATCCCATACAATGCAGAACAAAGAAAATAAAAAATGATCAGAGTGAAATTAATTAAACAGAAAGCGAAGCAACAGTAAAACAAGTCAATGAAACTAAAAACTCATTCTTTGTGAAGATCAATAAAATGAACAAACTGATAGCCAAATTTATCACAATAAAAAGAGAGACGATACAAATTACTAATATGAGAAATAAGAATGCTTACATCACTACAGATTCCACAGATTTTTACAAGATAATAAGAGACTATTAGGAAAAAACTTATGTCAATAAATTAGAATGCTTAGATGAAATGGACAAATTTGTGGCAAGAGATGAACTACCAAAGCTCACTAAAGTAGAATTAGATAACCTAAATTGCCCCCATTTATAAAAGGAAGTTATTTTTTTTAACAGTTTTCTTGAGATATAATTCACATGCCATAAAACTCACTTATTTAAGTATGGAAATAAAAGGTTTTTAAACTATTCATAGAGTTGTGTAACCATAACCACAATCAATTTTAAATCATTTTTATTACCCCATCAGAGCAAAATAAGCCCCATCCACATTAGCAGCTGCTTCCATTTTCCCCCAAACTTCCAGCCTTAGCAACCATTAATCTGCTTCCTGTCTCTATATATTTGCTTATTCTGAACACCTCATACAATAGAATCACAAAACATTGTCTTTGGTAACTTTCTTGACGGAACTTTGGGTTGTTTCCACTTTTTGAGTATTAAGAAAAATACTGCTATGAATATTCATGTACAAGTTTTGATGTGGACATATATTTTTACACATTCTCTTGGGTATATACCAAGGACTATAATTTCCAAGTCTAATGGTAACTCTATGTTTCACATTTTGAGAACCAGTGGAGCTGTTTTCCAGTGTGGCTACCACTTTAAATCCCCACTAGAAATTTATGAGGGTCCAATTTCTCACATCCTCATCAACATTTGTTCTAGTCTGTCTTCTTTATTTTGGCCTTCCTACAAGGTATGAAGTAGTATCACATTGTGGTTTTGATTTGTGTTTCTCTAATGGTTAATGATGAGCATCTTACTTATGCTTATTGCCCACTTTTACATCTTATCGGGAGAAACGTTTATTCAAATCTTTCAAAGTTTTTTAAGTAGATTGTCTTATTATTGTTGAATTGTGAGAGTTCTTTATGTATTCGTGTTCCAGATACAATTCTCTTATTAGATATATAATTTACAAATATTTTCTCCCATTTTGTAATTGCCTTTTCACTTTCTTGATAGTATCTTTTGAATCACAAAAGTTTTTTGTGGAATCCAATTTATCTATTTTTTCTGTTGCCAAATTTGCTTTTGGACTTGTCTCTAAGAAGCTATTACTTTACCCAAGATCATAAAGATTAACTTCTATAACTTCTTCTAAGAATTTTATAGTTTTAGCTCTTACATTTAGGTCTATAATGCATCTTGAGTTAATGTTTGTGTATGGTGTGAGGTAGGAGTACAACTCCACTTGTTTTGCATCTGAATATCCAGTTGTTATTTATTAAAAAGATCTTTACCCATTGAATTGTTTTGGCACCCTTCTTAAAACTTAATTGATCAAAACTGTGAGGGTTTATTTCTAGACTTTTAATCATATTCTATTGATTCTTATGTCCACCTTTATGCCAGTACCACACTGTATTAACTACTATAGACTTATAATAAGTTTGGAAAACAGGATATGAGTTTTCTAAATTTGCTTTTCTTCTTCAAGATTACTTTGACTATTCTGGGTCCTTTGCTTTTCCTTATGAGTTCTAGGTTCATCTTGTCAATATCTGCAAAAAAAGCTAACTGGGACTTTTGTAGAGATTGCCTTGAATCTGTGGATCAATTTAGGGAGTATCATTATCTAAACATTATTAAATTTTCTGATCAATGAACATAGGAGGTATTTTCGTTTATTTAGTTCTTTAATTTCTTTCAAAAGTGCTTTGTGGTTTTCAGAGTAAAAATTTTGCACTTATTTTGTTAAATTTATTCCTATTTTATTCTTTTTAATGATGTTATTAATAGAATTATGTTCTTAATTTAATTTTTGTATTGTTCATTACTAATACATAGAATACAATTGATAGTTATGTAGTGATCTTGTATCCTGCAGCCTTGATGAATTTATCAGTTTGAATGGATTGTTAGTGGATTCTTTTTGATTTTCTATATACATCATCATGTCATAGGCAAATAGAACTAGTTTTGCTTCTTTTTTTCCATTTGGATGTCTTTTCTTAATTTTTCTTGCCTAAGTGCCCTGGCCAGAACTTCCTTTACAATACTGAATAGATGTGGTGAGAGCAGACATTCTTGTCTTGTTCCTGATTTTAGGTGAAAGCACCCAGTCTTTCACGCTTAAGTTAGTTTACTGAAGTCAACTGTGTGTGTGTGTGTGAAAGAATTGAACTTCAGTTGAAATTTTTCCCACAGAGAAAACCCAAAGCCCATATAATGTAAATGGAAGTAATAGTATAATTTCTACATACACTCATGCAAAAATTTAAGAGAATACTTCTCAACTCATTCTATTAGGCCAGCATTAGACTGATATCAAAATCAGATAAAAACATTATAAGAAAAGAAAATTATAAGCATTTGTATCTCTCATGAAAATAGATGCAGAAATTCTTTAAAAATTTAATGCATCAAATCCAAAAATATGTAAAACCACTTGTGATTTATCTCATGATTGCCAGATTTATTTCACATTTGAAAAATAAATTGACTCAACTCACAATATTGACAAACTAAAAAAAGAAAAAGTGAGAATCTCAATGGATGCAGAAACGGATTCCAAAACTTCACAATCAATTTCTGATAAAAATCTTCAGCAAACTATAAATAGAAGGAAATTTCCTCAGCCTGATAAAGGCGATTGATGAATACTTGTGATACTTAATTGTAAAAGGTTGAATGCTTTCTCCTAGGGTCGAGAAAAATACAAGAATGTCTGTTCTCTCACTTTTACTCAATATTGCAATGAAAGTTCTATCCAGTGAGATAAGGCACGGAAAAAAAGGCATCCAGACTGGAAAAGAATGGTGAAAATGTATTTACTCATAGAAGACATTATCATCTATGTAGAAAAGTCAATGTGATCTACAACAAAAAAGCATCTAGAACTGATGAGTGAATTAGTATGGTTGCATTTGACAAGATCAATATACAAATTCAGTTGTATTTCCATATACTCGCAATGAACAAATGGGAATTGAAAGTAAAACAACAGTACGATTTATAATAGCATCAAAATATTAAACATTTGAGATAAATCAGACAAATGAGGCCTAAGACCTAGACACAAAGCTACAAATCATTTCTGAGAGATATTAGAAAAGACCTCAACACTAAAGAGTTACACTTTTTTCATTGAGTTAAAGACTCAGTATTGTTGAGATGTTAATTATCCCTTATCCCCAGTTGATACATAGATTCAATCCTAGAAGAGTTTTTTTGGTAGAAATTGGCAAGTCATTTCTAATTTATATGGCAATCCAAAGACATAGCATAACTAGACAACTGTGAAAAGAAGAAGGATATTGGAGGGCTAGCACTACCTGATTTAACTTATATACCTACAGTAATCATGACAGTATTGGCAGCGAGATAGACAAACACACTGATTAGACAGAATTGAGTATCCAGAAATAGACCCATACATGTATGTGCAATTGATATTGACAAAGGGAAGAGGCATTCTGGTGGGAAAAAGATAGTCTTTTCAACAAATTGGACTAACACAATTGGTAGCCATATGCAATAAATAAAACAAAACAAAACTGATTAATACCTTTCACAATACAGAAAAATTAACTTAAAATGGATTATAGGCCTAAATATACTATATAAAATTTCTAGAAGAAAACAGAAGAGAAAACATTTGTGACCTTGGGTTACATGAGATGTCTTTGATGCAACCAATCCATAAGACAAAAAAACTAGATTTCATCAGTATTAAAAACTACTGGTCTCCCAAGTCACTGGTGAAAGGATGAAAAGACAAGCCACAGACTGGAAGAAAATATTTGAGAACACATATCTGATAAAGGACTTATATCTATAAAATATAAGAACATCTCATAATTTAAGAATAGGAAAACAAATATCTCAAAAACTGGACAAAATATTTGAACAGACACTTCTTTAAATAGGAAAAATGCACGCTAAATAAGCACATGAATAGATATTTCACATCAGTAGTCATTATGTCCATGAAAATTACATCCACAATGAAAAACTTCTACATACCTATTGAAATGGCTAAAATTAAAAAGAACTGACCATGCCAAGTGTTGAGGAGGATATGGAGCAACTGGAACTTGCATACACTACTGGTGATAGAGTAAAATTATATAGCACATTGACTACTAATTTCACAATTTCTTGAAAAGTTAAACATACAAAACATATGATAGAGCCATTCCACTCCTAATTACTTTCCAGGAGAAATGACAGCATATGTCCAAACAAAGACTGTACATGAATATGCATAGCAGCTTTATTTATAGCTACCATTTTTTTTTAAGACTGGCACCTGAGCTAACAACTGCTGCCAATCTTCCTTTTTTTTCCTCCCCAAATCCGCCAAGTACATAGTTGTGTATTTTAGTTGTGAGTCCCTCTAGTTGTGGCATGTGTGATGCCACCTCAGAGTGGCCTGATGAATGATGCCATGTTTGCACCCAGGATCCTAACTGGTGAAACCCTGGGCCACCAAAGTGGAGCACACAAACTTAACCACTCAGCCACGGGGCTGGCCCCTAGAGCTATAATTTTAAAACTACCCACATACCCACCAATCATTGAATAGATAAACAAAGTCTGATGTAAACACGCAATGACAAACTACGCGGCAATAAAAAAGCCTGAACTATTAATTTACACAATATGAAAGAGTCTCAAAAGAATTATTCTCAGAAAAGAAGATGAACTAAAAAGAATAGATATTGTATGATTTTATTTTTATAAAAATCTGGAAAATGGAAACGAATTCATTCTGATAGACTGCACATCAGTAGTTGCCTAGAGAGGTGGTGGTGGGAGGGGCAGAGGGAGAGATCATAGAGGGTCACGAAGAATGTTCTTGGGGTCATATTTGTTATCTTGATTGTGGTGGTAGATTCAAAGGTGTGTGTGTATCAAACTTATCAAATTGTACATGTTAAATATGTACATTTTATTCTACATCACTTCTTACTCATTAAATCTCAAAACACTAAATACACACACACAGACACACACATATATGTGGACTAAACATTCAAAAGACACAGAATGTCAGACTGGATAATAAATCAAGATTCAATTATATGTTTTCTACAAGAGACAAATTTTAGTTTCAAAGACACAGAAAGGTAGGATGTAAAAAGATGCAAAGTTACACTAAGCCAAACATAACTATATTGAAGCTGGAATGGCACTATTATTGTCAGAAAAAATAGACTTTAATATAAGAAATATTACTAGAGAAAAAGAAAGGCATTTCATAATGATGAAAGAGAATACATAAGGAAAATATAACAATTACACATGTATATGCACCTAACAACAGAGCTTCAAATTACATGAGCTGAAACTTTTATCATTGAAAAGAAAAGCTGATAATTCGACAGTCATATTTAGAAATATTGATATACCTTTCTCATTAATTTACAGAAGAACTAGGCAGAAAATAAGGATGTAAAAGACATGAACAATACTTTCAACTAACTTGATCTAGTTGTCATTTACAGAACAATCCATTGAGTAATAGTAGAATACACATACTTTTTAAGTATATATGAAATCTTCTCCTAGATAGAACAAATGATAAGCCATAAAACAAATTTAAATAAATCTAACTCATACAAAGTATTTTGTTTGACCAAAATGAAATAAAAAACTGAAAGAAATTTGAGAATTCCCCAATGCTTGAAATCTAACCAATATGCTTCTAAATAACTCATTAGTCAAAGAAGAAATCACAAGGGAAATCAGAAAATATTTTGAATTAATGAAAATGAAAACACAACATAACAAAATTTATGGACTGCTTTTAGAGACGTACTCAGAAGGAAATTTGAAGCACAAAATATTTATATTAGAAAGGAAGACAGATCTAATATCCGAAATCCAAGCCTGAACCTCGAAAAACTAGAAAAACGGCAAATCACATCAAGAGTATTAGTATGAAGGAAATAATAAAGATAAGGTTGGAAATTATTGAAATAAGGAAAGAGAAATAATGGAGAAAAACAATGAAATTGAGAGTTAGCTTATTGTAAAGTTCAAAAAATGATAAACCTTTATCTAAACTGATTAGGAATAAATGTGAGACAGCTTGTATTATGAAAATCAGAAATAAAAGAGAGTACGTCATTAACAACTTTACAGAAATTAAAGGGTCATAAGAAAAAATTATTAGTGACTTACGCTAATAAATTAGACAGCTTAGATAAAACAGAAAAATGCATAGAAGGATGTAAGTTACCCAAAGTGATGCAAGAAGTAATAGAAAATCTCGTTAGACCTATACTGAGTAAAGAAATTGAATTAAAAAAAACAGAATTCATAATTAAAAAACATCTCACAAAGAAAAGCCCAGGCTCTAGTGGCCTCAGTGGGAAACTGTATCAAATTTTTGAGAAAAAAATCATAAAGTCCTATATAAACTCTTTCAGAAAATAGAAGAGGAAGAGACACTTTTCAACTTCATCTATAATCCTGATATAACAAGTATAATGCTGATACCAAAGCCCATCAAACACACTACAAAAAAAAGAAAATCATAGGCCTGTATCTCCCATCAACTAATTGCAGAAATGCTTAACAAATTTTTAGCAGTGTCCATCAACATATTAAAAAGTAATTACATGTCATGACCAAGTGGTATTACTCTTGGAATGCAAGGTTGGTTTAACATCTGAAAATCGATTAATGTAGTATATCATATTAGCAGAACAAAAGCAAAAGAAAAATACATGATCATTTCAACTGATATTAAAAACTGACAAAATTAAACACTCATTCATGATAATAACTCTCAAAAAACTTGGAATAGAAAGTAACCTCCTTAAACCAACTAAGTGTATCTATGAAAAACCTACAACTAACATCATATTTAATGCTGAAAGAGTAAATGCTTAAGATTGAGGAAAAGGAAAGGACATTCAATCTCACCATTTCTACGCAACATTGTGCTGGAGGAACTATCCTTCACCAAGAGGTAAGAAAAATAAATTAATGATATGCAGATCTGAAAGAAAGAAATACAACAGTCTTTATTTGCAGAACACATGATTCTGTGTGCAGAAAATTCTGAGGATTCTACAGAAAAATGACTGGAACTAATCAAGTTCAGCAAGGTTGCAGAATACAAAATTTTTATTTCTGTATATTAGCATCAAAACCTCAAGAAATAAAATTAAACATACAATTCCATTCACAATAGATTTAAATAATTAGCAATATATTAATACATTAAATACTTAGGAATAGAGAAATGAAAATTTATGTCCATACAAAGACTTGTATGCCAAAGTTCATAGCAGCATTTTTCATAAGAGCCAAAGACTGAGAACAATCCAAATGTCCATCAATTTCTGCATGAAAACAAATTGTAATATTTCTGTATAATGGAATACTACTTAGCAATAAAGAGGAATAAACCATTGGTACATGCAAAAATATAGATTACTATAAAAAATATTATGCTAAGTGAAAGAAGCCAGACAAAAAGACAACAGATTGTATGGTTCCATTCATCAGAAATTTTAGAAGGGACAAATCTGTAGAGACAGAGAATAGATTCAAGGTTGCTTGAGACCAGGGGCAGAAACAGAAATTGACTGCAAACTAGCATGAGGGAATTTTTGTAGTGATGGAAGAATTCTAAAATTGAATTGTTGTGATAATGGCACAACCGTATAAATTTGCTAAAAATTATTAAACTCTACACTTACAATGGGTGAATATTTTGCTGTTTAAATAAAGTTTTTAAATTTTTTATCCTACCACTTCAAAAATTTAGTAAAATTGGAAAAAAATATATTAAAATTCTGTGTACCTACTAACCATAAGAGGAATAAAGTGTTACGTATTAAATTTAGAAAATTGGAAGGAAGGAACTCTGTAGTTTAAATGGTGTTTAACAAAGAGATGGATTGTCAAAAAAGTTGTTCATTAATCATGAGCTTCAGATGATGTAACTGAAAACCAATAATACCGTTAGCTTTTCTTTATTGAGTCTCATTGTGTTGGCCTCATGACCCACTTTCCTCAACAGATGGAAAAACTGGAAAAGTAATTTACAACTCAATGAACTCATGAGTCTTAATTTCTTCCATCATTAAAAAATTTAGGTTTTTGCAATAAATATTGCCATACTTACTTAGACACAACGTTGTACATTTGCTAAGTAATAATATGAATAATAAACATTTATTTCAATACATAATGAAAAATTGAAAGCTCATTTATGTGAACAATAAAGATATAATTTGTTTTAAAGCAATCTGAATCCTTAGATGTAAAATAATTTATTCACAACTTCATAATTAGTTAGTCACAGATCCAGGTCAAGAACTTTCCAGTTGGGTATTTTATGACCACATATTTCCATTATTTGGTTTTGATTGGGTACCGTATTTCTGAGATACTTGAGTCTATTGTTTTGTAAGTGTGGGCCATGACCCACTCATAGGTTGCAAAATTAACATGGGGGGCTGTGAATATCAACATTTTTAATGAAAGAGAATATTAAAATAGAAAACAATATGAATCACAGATAGTTGATTGTAGTAGAGAGTATTTTTCTTTCGGAATTCTTCTTTCCCTGCCACTCTTGCCATGACGTGACATTTGCCTTTGGGCTTGGCTATACAATTTGACGATAGAATGTAGACAGAAGTGGCAGTATGCACTTCTAAGCAGAGGCCTTAAGAGGATCACGTGTCACCACACAGGCTCTTGGGCATCTGTAAAATTCCACAAGAGATGCCTCTGGTCCAAGAGTGAAGAAGCCAGTGGAGTAAACCTGATTCCAACTCTCAATATGGAGCCTGACCCAGCAGATCCTGTCCAACCCCAGCAGAGTCGTAGTTGACAAACAACCATTTTGAGAATGAAATAACTGTTAATGTATGTCATTGAGATTTGAGGGTTTTTTTTATGTAATGCTATTACAGTAAAACTGATTAATACCCTAGGCTTAGTAGTGTATAAATAATCTTTTTATTTCACTTATATATATTCACATGTTTGAGGAATTGGGCCATTCCTACAGTTGTGATATGAAATATACTTCTGAATACTACTGAAAACTACTGTGATATAAAATAATCTACTGAAATGTGAAAGTCCTTTTAGGAAGAGGAAGATGCATACTTCATTCCAGGGAGTCAACAGCTATTTTTTGCATCACCTTCTACCCAGTGATCAAACTTCATAATTTGTGCTTCTTCCAAAATATTTGGGCTAGAAATACAGTCAGGAGCGGGTAAAAGGGAGTATCAGCTGAGGCTGGAACAATTGGGTATCATCAGAGTCAAGAGCCTGCAGGAGATAAACGCACCCAAGAGGGTCATAAACTCTCTCTCTCCCAGCCTGTAGGGAGGTGCCTGGCGAAGCTACTGTGGTTTGTTTCAAGTACAGGCAAGATGAGTGCCTGAAAATGGTAGCTCCTGATGAAGTGTCACTGGATTGGACCTTTGAGTTAGGAGTGTTCCAGAATCTCTCAAACACAAGACCAGTGTGGCGATAATACAAGTCAATTAACTAAGAAGTATCTTCGGGCTGCAAAGGTGGGTAGGGAGATTTTATCCTCTTTTTTATTGTTTAAACCTCTATGGGAAAACACTATTCTGTAAGAACTTTTTTGTGGTATAATGATTTAAAAAATCTATATAAGTAAAGTCAGTTCTTTATGTTTAAACCGTGGGAATGGCCCAATGATGCATACTAGGTCTCTCCTGCCTGCAGGAAATTTTTGGGTAGAAATAGCTTGACCCAAAGCTAGAAGTTGTTAGAAAAATTAAATTAAAGTGATAATTTGTATCTAGATAGAAAAGGTTTTAAAGAAGAATTCAAGTAAGAATTTTTAAAATTTCAGCATAGATCAGAGGAAAACAGGATTTGCCTAAAGTATCAGATCTTACAATCTGATTCTGGGAATCCTGGATATCAAAAAGCTAAAGTGATAAAGTGGATACAATAATGCTTAAAATCTGATTAAGCAGGATCACATGACCAGTTTGGTTGAAATAAAATGTATGCCATGTAACTCAGTGTAAAAACTGAGTAGAGAACTTACAAGATTCTAGAGAGATGAGAGTTTGGTTTTAAGTTAAGACATTCGATTTACCTGAGGAAGAGATGAAGTTATAGCTGGGTTCCTTTCTTGCATAAACGGTTCTCCACCTTGTCTGCATAAAATAAGTGCTCGCACTACTCATGTTTACCCCAGGCCCATTAATCGAACTCTCTAGGGGTAGGAGCACCGGTGATTTCTTATGCAGTTGAGGTTGGGAATCAGTGCTTTAAATATTCTCAATAACGTGTAATAGAAATATTTTATCATTTATTTGGAAAATGGGAAATAGTTAAAAAGATGATATGAACATTTTGTAGACTTTTTCCTCAGTGGGGTTGAGAAAATTATTAGAGCAGCAGCTTTAAGGTAACCTTTTGATAAATTTAGATACTTCGTTGAATATTTGACTGTTCTAAACATGTTACTAAAATTGCATGGGGTCCTGGTGCTGGAGCATTTCCTGAATGTACCTGGGATCTTTCAGATTTAACCATTTCAGTTCAGACTGAGAAAATACTGGAACTTACCAATGGTCTGAGTTCTTTAGTATAACGAATAGCAAATAGTAACTAATAATGGTGAACTGTCTTGTGGTTTGAGTTATTTTGGTAACACATCCTCTCAAACTAGACTATATGTATGTAGGGGCAGGGGAGGTTGCTCTTTCATGGCTATTAGAAGAATAACTTTTAATGTATTTTCCTATTAAGATTCAATCTGTAACATTTGCCCTATTTTTCAAGTAATGTATTATCATAAAATTTCTTTTTTACAAAATCACTATGGGCCCTGGATATTAACAAGCAGAGCTCTTGTGTCCCACTTGTATCCAGCCCAACACCGGCCCAGAGTAAATACTTAATAAATATCTACTGAGCAACAAAAGAATAAATCCACGCTAGTCTTTTAATGAATTAAATAAAATATTATCCTAAATTAATTTTAGTAATTATAACTGACAGAAGCTCTCACTCCCCCTCTCTCTTGCCTCCTTTCCTCTCTCTTTTTCCATTACAAAGAGTAAATTGAGTAAGCAGAAACAACTTATGCCTCAAATTATCCTTTGAAAATGTGTTCAATGAGAGAACTTTTCCTTCCATCATTAGTCCATGACTTTTCTGTTCTTTCATAGGTAATAATAATTAATAATGATAATATTGCCATATTATTACAAAGAGTATTCAGTTATGTTATATATCTGTATAAGATCCATATGTGCATAGACTATATATAATAATTAAAGCTTACAACTACATTTGAAGGTAAGAGTTTCTCCTCCCCGAAGAGAGAGGTTTCTTGGGAGAAACCTGCCTTCCGAAGGAGTCTTAATTGTCCTGCCTCTCTCTCTCCTCTCCTCCCCTACTGACTGGCTGCTGTTTGCACCCCTTCCAGGGGGGCGAGGGGCAGAACTCGGTAGGGGGCAGGGGATATCTGCCTTGTCTGGAACTATTTTAGCTAGATTTGTGCCCTCAGAGCCTGGCAAAGTTTGGAGCTGTCTCCCTCTCTCATATGAATTCCCTGTCATTCTTTGAGGGCCTCTAGGCTCTGGGGCCTCTGGTTTACAATTCCTATCTCAGTGTTAGGAATCCCTAGGCCTCCTCTTCTGACGGGGCTTGTCTGTGTGCAGATCCTGGGGATGTTAAGTCCACTTCCAGCTTCTGTTGCAATAACATCTCTTCCCCAGGGGTTCTTTCTGAGATAACCTGAGACAGTCCTCAGCAGACATACGTTCTTTGCCCCAACCTATCCTGGCACAGCCACAACCCTGCTCTGCTCTCCTCACTGGGTGCAACCCCCTTAGTCTCTAGATTTCCCAGGCAGGGCCCGGTAGGAGTCCACCTTGTTTCTTAACCTTAAGAGTCACATAAAATCTCCCTGAAGTGAAAGAGGAAACTCTCTTGGTTTGAGTTGAAGGGAGAAAAAAACCTCTTCCCAAAGAAATCCTCTGAAAAGCCTTCCTCTTGAATTGATAGGTTTTCCTCTTCAAACCGCATCTGTTGCTCTCTCATATTTGTTTTGAAAGTTCATAAGCTGGTCTGGAATTTCACATTTTTGCAGCTTGGTTTCTCAAAAACTTCCAGTTAACATCTTATTGCATATTATATGTATGTGTGTGTGTACGTACGTACGCATAACCAAACTTGCAAGTGTCTAAATGAAACAAATCATTTTTCTATATCATATATTAGTTAAGGCAGAAAATTACCTAAGCAAAATAAGTCATATTGATAAAAGATTAGAAATTTCTTATCTGGTTACTGTCTGATTTGTACATAGAGGCCCCAATCCCTTTTTCTAGTTAGTAAACAGAATCACTGCTGAGGTCTTGCAGCAAAACGGGTGTGGAGACATGCCAATGCTAAAATCCAAGCTTACCTCAATTATTATGGCATGAGCCAAAAGAAGAATGAGCTTTTGTTAACCTCAGTCCCATTTTATCTCCATGGTTTTATATTCTTTCCATGTTAATTCTCATGTTCATTCACAAAAATGTCCAATCATCTACAAAGCGAAAATGTACCCTGCATTCTCCATAACTAATGTCTCTCAACTTAGATGAAAATATGATGTCTTCACTGCACATACAGATTTCCTAACAAACCCTGTTTTATTCCAAATAGAGCTTCTCATGTCAAAGTTATATTAATTCAAATTTTTGAGTAGCAGGAATTGCTCTCTAATCAGATGAAGTATAGATCTCCTTATAAGAAATGATGAAGGAAAAAGTTTTTACAAAGCCCACAGAACAAGGAAAAAAGAGTAGTAGATTCCCGTGTCAAGTAGAAAACATGATTAGAGATGGAAGATTAAAGATATGCCTAAAAAATACGTAATTAGTAACTCTCTTTGGTGAATAATGTAGATATCGTGATTGCGAAAGACACTCAAAGAGAGGAAAGGTCCTTACTTCCCACACGTACATGGCTTTGAGGAGGCCCACGGACTGACGTGCAAAGGCCCACAGTCCTGTAGTCTCCGAGCTGCTGGTATTTTAAGGAAGCTCCAGTCCAGAGCTAGGAATGCAATGGTTATGTTTTGTTTTGCTTTGTTTCATTTCTTTTGTTTTATTTATTTTCAAGTGGTGAAGGCAGCACGGAGAGCTGGAGAGAAGGATTTTCAAGAACTCTGGGTACAAATCATACTAATATTGTGAAACAGTACTTGCCCCATGCACATAATCCTATAGGGGCCAGGTAAAATAGGGGAGTTGATGAAATTTACTCTTCACCCTAATTTTTCCCCCGAAGAGGAGTCCTGAGAAAGAAAAAAACAAGTTCTAGATCAGAAAATACTTCCTTGCTTCTGTATCCATGAAAGCTTTTCCGGAATGGGTGGTTCGTGTTCTGTCTGGTTGGCAGTCAGAAATGGTCCGTGTATCCTGCGCGTGTTTTCCACCATGAGGAGGAGTGCCTTTTAAGTCCAAATAGCAGTGTTTTGAAGATCAGAGGAATTGTTTGCTTTTTCAACACTCCAAACAAAGCTTCCTGGGGCATTTCATCAGAGCAGCCTGGCACCGCCAATTTTAGCTGACTGGATACTCCCTTGCTTGACAAAGCTTTTAACACCTTTTGGTTTTAAATCCAGATGCGTTTTTCCATGAACACCTGTACTGTAAATGAGAGCATTTTTTCCGTAGCTATTTAATAGTCGGTGGCTGACAACACGCAAACTAAGATCGCTATTATATTTATTGGAGAGGTATATATGACTCTCTCAGTCATCCTCTTATATGGTTGATCTATTTGTGATCTTTGTCCTTTTCTAGGGGCCAAGATTTGCTGGGAACCAGGGAGTTTTAACAACAAAAAACAATACTTTTGTAATTTTCCTCAAATATGTGCCTTGGCAGCAGATTTTTGGGTGTGAATCTGTAGTTGGAATTACTTAAGGTGACTACCAAAATAGATGCTGTGCGAAGCACTTTGTAAACGCAAGATTCTAACACCTCTTGGTAGTGGTAGGAGTGGTAATTAAAGAATAAAAAGCAACTTTTGGGGACTCACAGTAGAAAGCTAATAATTATGAACACCACACCAGGTTCAGCAGTCTTGTTTCATTACAATAATGAGATATTGAATGTTTACATCTTCCACAATCCTTCAGATTATTCCAGACTTGGTCATTATCTAGGACATGGGTCTGCTACATACAGCTCTCCTGGAGACGCCTGCCTCCGTCCATCTCCCTGAGTCTTGTTGCTGAACTCACATTTCTGACTGCAGACAGTGTTCGCCTAGAAATTAATCTTATTTTTCTTGTGAATTTTTTTTTTTTTTAGTATCTGGCATTGTGAGTTAATTTTTTTCCCACATGCATTCAGCTGTCTTCATTTGAATCAGAAATAAAGTCCTTCTCAAGGAGAAAAGCTGTCTTAATAATCCTAAATGCCCACAGTAGTACTCTGCACATGTAGGATTTTATTAAGTACTTTGAAAAACTCCCTGATTTGGATGAAAGTTAATGATCTGATGGGCGTCTTGTAGATGCATCTTAAATGAGTCACTTTATTAGCCTTTGAGGACACAATAGTTGTCCTTTTCAGAATGTGAGAAGTGGATTATGTGTGGAACCTGGAATGACACACAATTTATGAAGTTCCTTAACTTAGGGGACAATCGTCTGAAAGAACGTGCTCAGCAGATGTAGCTTGTGAATGACTGTGTGAGGGAATCAGAGCTACCGTGATTTTCACGGTATAGTGTACGCCAGAAATCCACTAAAGGCAGAAATATACTGAAGAAATTTGATGTGACGACAAGTTCTCTAATGATTCAATTGATCTATGGTTAGTTTTTGTTTTTTTAACAAGTTGCTACTCTTTGTAGCGCTTTTTCTGGAGGTTTTGCTTTCAGTTTTAATAACTGATTATATAAATTCAATTTAATTTATCATTGCATTATAATTTTTTTTACCTTTTGATTCCCTTTACCTATTTCTCCTGTCCCCATCCCCCACTTCTAGCAACCACCAATATGTTCTCCATATCTATGAGCTTGTTTATTTTTATATTCTACACGTGAGAGATCATGACATTTGTCTTTCTCTGTCTGACATTTCATTTAGCATAACGTCCTTGAGCTCCATCCATGTTGGCACAAATGGCAAGATTTCATTCTTTTTTATGGCTGAATAGTATTCCATTGTATATTTATAGCACAATTTATTTATCCATTCATCCATTGATAGACACTTAGGTTGCCTCCATATGTTGGCTATTGTAAATAATGCTGCAATGAACATGGGGGTACATATATCTTTTTGAGTTAGTGGTTTTGTTTTCTTTGGATAAATATCCAGAGGGGGAGTTGCTGATTCATGTGGTAGTTCTATTTTTAATTTTTTGAGGAAACTCTATTCTGTTTTCCACAGTGGCTACACCAATTTGTATTTCCACCAATAGTGCATGAGGGTTCACTTTTCTCTACATCCTCTCCAATACTTGTTATTTCTTGTCTTTTTGGTAAAAGTCATTCTAACAGGCATGAGGTGGTATGTCACTGTGGCTTTGATTTGCATTTCCCTAACAATTAGTGAAAGTAATGATGTTAATTAATTAACACGTGTATATCTTCTTTGGAAAAATGTCTATTCAGATCTTCTTCCCATTTTTTAAATCAGATTGGATTTTTTTTTTTTTTTTGCTATTGAGTTGCATGAGTTTTTTCTGTTTTTAAAGATTGGCACCTGAGCTAACAACTGTTGCCAATCTTCTTTTTAATTTTTTCTTCTTCCTCTCCCCAAAGCCCCCCAGTACATAGTTGTAGATTCTAGTTGTGAGTGCCTCTGGTTGTGCTAGGTGGGACTCCGCCACAGCATGGCCTGATGAGCGGTGCCATGTCCATGCCCAGGATCTGAACTGGCACAACCCTGGGCTGCTGAAGTGGAGCGTGCGAACTTAACCACTAGGACACCGGCCGGCCCCTGTATGAGTTTTTTATGTATTTTGGATATTAGCTCTTGTCAGACAGATGATTTGCAATTATTTTCTCTCATTCAGTAGGTTACCTTTTCATTTTCTTGATGATTTCCTTTGCTGTGAAGAAGCTTTTTAGTTTGCTGTAGTCCCACTTGTTTATTTTTACTTTTGTGTCAGATTCAAAAAACCACCTCCAAGACCTATGTTAAAGAAATTACTGCTTATGTTTTCTTCTAGGAGTTTCATGGTTTCAGGTCTTATATTCAAGTCTTTAATCCATTTTGAGTTAGTTTTCGTGTATAGAGAAAGATAGGGGTCCAGTTTCATTCTTTTGCATGTGGCTGTCCCGTTTTCCCAAAACTACTTATTGAAGAGGCTGTCTTTTTCCCATTGTATATTCTTGGCTCCTTTGTCATGAATCAATTGATCATATATTAACGGGTTTATTTCTGGGCTCTCTAATCTTTTCCATTGATCTGTGTGTGTGTGTTTTTGTGCCAATACCATACTGTTTTGATTACCATAGCTGTGTAATAGAGTTTCAGATCACAGAGTGAGACTTTCAGCTTTGTTCTTCTTTCTCAAGATTTCTTTGGCCATTTGGGGTCTTTTGTGGTTCCATACAAATTTTAAGATTATTTTTTCTATTTACATGAAAAATTTCATTGGAATTTTGATAGGGATTGCATTGAGTTTGTAGATTTCTTTGGTAGTATGGACATTTTATCAATATTGATTCTTCCAATCCATGAGCACAAAATATCTTTCCATTATGTGTCTTGTTCAATTTCTTTCATTAATGTCTTGTAGTTTTCAGTATGAATGTCTTTCACCTTCTTGGTTAAATTTCTTCCTAGGAAATTTATTTTATTTTTTTGATGCAATTGTAAATGGGATTTTTTTAAATCTCTCTTTCTGATAGTTCGTTATTAGTGTATAGATACACAACAGATTTTTTTGTACTGACTTTGTATCCTGCAACTTTACTGAATTCTTTTATTAGTTCTAACAGTTTTCTGATGGAGTCTTTAGAGTTTTCCATATATAATATTATGCTATCTGCAAATAGTGACAGTTTTACTTCTTCCTTTCCAATCTGGATGCCTTTTACTCTCTTTTCTTGCTTAAGTGCTCTGGGTTGAACTTCCAATATTATGTTGAATAAAAGTGGTGAGAGCGGGCATCCTTGTCTTGTTCCTGATCTTGGAGGAAAAGCTGAAAGCTTTTCACATTTGAGTATGATGTTAGCTGTGGACTTGTCATATTTGGCCTTTATTATTTTGAGGTACGTTCCCTCTATACCTGTTTTGTTGAGAGTTTTTATCATAATTGAATGTCGAATTTTGTCAAATGCTTTTTCTGCATCTGTTGAGATGACGGTATGATTTTTTCCTTCATTTTGTTAATCTGGCACATCATGTTGACTGGTTTGCAAATGTTAAACCATCCATGCATCCCTGGAATAAATCCCACTTGATCATTTTGTATGATCCTTTTAATGTACTATTGAATTGGGTTTGCTAATATTTTGTTGAAGATTTTTGTAACTATGTTCATCAGGGATATTGACTTATAATTTTCTTTTCTTGTGGAATCCCTGTCCAGTTTTTGTACCAGGGTAATGCTGGCCTCACAAAATGAGTTTGGAAGAGTTCCCTACTCTTTAACTTTTTGGAAGAATTTGGGAAGAATTGATATTAATTTTTCTTTGAATGTTTGTCCTCTTAGAATTCACCAGTGAAGCTGTCTTGTCCTGGACTTTTGTTTGTTGCATTATAATTTTTTATCAAAAGCAATTTCATTTATACTTCTTATTAATTTAACAAGAATACTCTATTTAATGTTTAGGGAAATCTAATCATTTCCAGGTGCCAGTAAAAGTACTTCTAAACAATTGTGATTTAACCAGTTTCCAAATAGTATCTTTTTATACACAAAGAGAAAGAGAGCAAATAAATTCTTAAATAAAATATAACTGTTGCAGATTTTGTGAGTCTACCCTAAGTGTTCTTGCCACTTCTCCCATTTACATATGGTTATCTAAAAAAAACATAGACTTAATTTTTTAGAGCGATTTTTAGGTTTACAACAAATTTAGAGGAAGGTACAAAGACTTCCCATATGCCCCTGCTCCCACACATGCATAGCCTCTCCCATTATCAGCATTACTCACCAGAGTGGTACATTTGTTACAAAGGATGAACCTACATTGACACATCATAATCACCCAGGGTCCATAGTTTACCTTAGAGTTTGTTCTTGGTGTTGGACTTCTATCTTTATAGTTATTCTTAATGTTATCTATCACTTCATAGTTCTCAATAAAATATTTGGAAATGTTTGATAAATTTCTGATATAATAAAAATTCTTACAGTATAACGAACAAAATAATGTTTTACTAAAGTTACTGGTTTATTTCCATGAATTTGGTCGTTCTCGGATATGAAGGATTTCATAAAAATGAATGATATGCCATAACAGTCACATTTCATTTATGCTTGCATAAGCTCCAGCATTCAGGAGTTTTCAAAAAGAAAAAAAAAAGAAGAGAAGCAAGGTAATAAAAAACTTCCTCTAGGGAATTTATTCTATCTAGAATTCACACATATAGACAATTTCATGTCAAAGCAGTCATCACGAATAGCATGTCTTACTTAAATGAAGATTTAGACATGTATAACAACTAAATAATGTCTAATCGTAGTTGTCAGTTTACTATGGAAACGTTTAATCTTCTAAGGATTTTGAAATTACTGAATTATAGTTTACATGGCTTTTCATTGTCTAAAAGTAAGTGAATGTATTTAAGAATAAGAGAAGTTGGAATCAACACAAAGTGGCCTGAAAGGAATTACAGGGTTGGGCTCTGCAGGAGAGAGTTCCAGTATTAGGCACAAATGAGCATCTGCTCATGGAGCTAGTGCTCACGCAAATGATTTTTCAAATCAAACATTTTTTCTTTTGGTTAATTGATGATATTCTATGAATAACCCTCAAATTCCAAGGAATCTCTCCTTCGCTTTCCAGGCTCATGGGTATAATATCAACGAACTCACCATTTTCTTCTCTTAAGCTTAGTTAAGTCTTAGAAACAAAACTGAGCAGATAAGCGCCTAGGAAGCTGATGAAAAAGAGCACCTATTTAGAAAAGTAGCAGTGAAAATATTTTTGTTTGTAATTGAGCAATACTAAATTACTAGTGCTAAAATCTATGCTATATGCACACCAAATAATTTTATTTTCTTTCTGGGCTCACAGCCAAACCACATTTCTGGTCTCCTTGTAGTTAAGGACCCTATGACTGAGTTCTGCCCAATGCATGTGAGCAATCACCATATATATCACTGGCCTCTCTTGTGATCTCCCCCACACTCTGTTTGCTCAGCGGATGGCCAGATGCTAAAGATCTAATGGAAGACTCCAGAGTCCTTCAGGACTCCCAGGCCAGGAGATGGCGGAACTATAGATGGAAGTAGCCTGAATGCCTGAGTCATTTCATGGTAGAAGATGTCCAAGAACACCAGTTAAACTGGAGCATCTCCACTGGATGTTTGTAAATGAAAAATAAATTGTTACCATATTAAGCCATTACGACATTGGTTTTCTTTGTTACAGCCGTTAGTCAACACAAAACTAGCAATTTCTTTCTGATATCTTGAAATATTTACAAGAATGGGTCAACTTCAGGAAGAAGCTAGAAGTATGTATCTCAAATGGAATGAATGAAATATGGAGATATGTACATGTGTGTGCATTTTTATCTAATACACAAGATTCCTAGTCTTATATTTTTTCTTCTTTTGAAATTGCTTATCAACTTGGAAAAGGCTTAGCTTACAAAATGAGACACGGATTTTGGCTCAATACTTAATCAAGTTAAACCATAACTGTGTCTACACACTGTTAAATCAGAGTGGCATAAGGTGCAAAAATAAGAGCCCCAGTTGGATTATCCATTCAATTATTTTCAAAGAAGCAGTCTGTGCACTGGCACAGGATTATACCCAATTGCCAAATTTATCACACAAAGGGATTGCTTCCCTTCTCTCTAATTTCATGTCTGCCACAATCTTAGACTGCTCAGACAGCGGCATGGTGGACACCTGAATTATTTAAGAGAACATTCTAACAAAGTTCGCAAACATTCTGTCATCTGCTGCCCATACTTGTAACAGTAGTGGCAGAACCCAGAAGAAAATAAGCTGCCCGAATCATATCACGTCTCACAGCAAGTGAGATTTGATGTATTTTTCACTTTTAACCACTTAATTCCTAAGATATTTTGTGGTAGCAAATATGTCTAGGGAAATCCTCTCGTATTGGAGAGTAATGGCTAACTCACAAGTCTGGGGCTGTATCTATGTGGGGGCTATGATTCATCTCAAGGAGTGTAAGATAAGGTTTTTTAAATGCAGGCTTTGGTTTCTTAACAGCAAAACCAGGACTCCTTGGGGAGGTGTTTCTGTGACATACACTCCCTGAATCCATCAGGGCAGCCCTGACTGAGGAGAAATTTCTGGTTGGAATGAATAGGTCCTGGGTGGATAGTGTGAGTGCAGCTGCTGTGGTCTTTTAGTCCTAGTGGCAGGGGCTTCTCATTGCCTGGCTCGGAGTGTAAAAACCTGCCAGTCTGACCACTGTTAGCCTTCAGCGATGATGTATCACGTGACTGCCTGATCCGCGACTTCTACAGAGGTCTCTAAGCAAAAGTTGCTATGATTCAATTGGAGTTCTATCTCCTCTTCCTTCCGTCTCTTGTTTAAATCACTAAACTTTCCCTTTAAAATATGATTGTGTGTATAATAAGCGTACAATTTCTTTCTCCAGAAATTTAGCAAGATACCTCCCATTTTTTAATAGTTGTATACATTATCCTATATTGCTACCTTACATCTTCTTCTTGTTGGTTAGATTATAATTCCTTTAGATCAAGAACTGTTGTGTATATTTCTTTATTTATGCCCTAAAGACCCTGTAAAACTGCAGTGATTAATTAGTATATATTCTTATATTAGAGGCAAGATAGCAGAAATAATTAAGGAGCTTCCAATTTAAAAAAAACAAGAAAGAATTTGAAGGAAAATTAAAAACTAAAGTTAAATAATATCATGACATAGTCTTTTAAACTGTTATCTATTGTATGTAAAGTTAAAAAGACTAAATATATTTGTTCAGAGCTTAAAGAGAATGTGGTTAGATGTTTGGTAGCTTGATAAATTAAGTATTCTTTATGTTTGATTTTCTTTAATTTCTTCTTTTATGCCTTATAGAGAATTTATATTTGAAAGAGAATACTTGCTAGCTTTTAGTCAGTTGACAGAGTCAGTAGAATCTAAGGATCATATCTGGGAGTGAGAGAATGACACTGAGAAGGATATGTGTGTGGTCTGGAAACCTATTTCTAAGGTAGGGTGTACACTATATACTCTATAGACTCTCTTTTTAGGTAAGGACTATGTTGCTGAGAAGTAGGTCTGTTAATGCTTAAAAACATTCAGTATGAATAAAATAAGACTTAGTTTATGTCTTAAAATAGTTTTGCTTTCCTAAATGAAACCAGCAAAAACTTTCTGTAATACTCCTCCACAAAACGTCCTGTCCTCTCCACTTGTTCCCAACGCTTACACATGCTTTTGCTGTCATTATCCCCTACTGAAAAATTATCCTCTAAAATTAAGATTTTCTAAATTAAAAAGACTATTAATTGCCACAGGGATTTTGGAAATTATTAATGAAGAAGTAGGAAAGAGTTTGTTCTACCAAAAATGTTTGAAGTCCACTTGAAACTTTAAGTAGCTCAAGGACTCCCACTTGACAATCATATACAACATGCTTTTCTCCAAGTGAATCACGAGTGTACAACAACGTCTTCACCATTCCTCTCTGTGGGATGACAGTTCCAGATCTGGCAAATTCTTTGCATTTAGGGACAACAGAAGCACCAACTTTTAAAGAACAAACAGGAGTCTAAGGGTCTGAGTAAAGAGCACCCTTAAAAACTTAATTAAATGGAGGGAATAATTTTAGACTTGTTTTGAGACATCCCAGTGAGCCTTCAACATGAACTTTACCGTAACTGCTTTAGAGTTTGCATGTGTGTGTATAAGGTATAATTTAAAGTACTCTTAAGACTAGAACTTCTTCCAGAGCAATATATGGGCTGATTTAAGAAGCGAAAAGTGGTCTCCTCTATCTGTAAATAGCTCCTTAGCAAAGAAATTTCTTGAGATGGATTTTTAACTTATTAATATTCGACTTTTTGTGACTTCTTGAAGGAGGGCATAGCAGATAATGACAAGCTATCGTCCCCACTGAACAAATAGAAAAAGATTATCAAAATCATATTTTGAGAGCCAGCCCTGATGGCCTAGTGGCTGAAGTTTGGTGCTCATCGCTCTGGCGGTCTGTGTTTGCTTCCCAGTCACAGAACCACACAGCCCATCTGTCAGTAGCCAGGCTGTGGTTGCAACTCAAGTAGAAGAACTAGAAGGACTTACAACTAGGATATACAACTATGTACTGGGACTTTAGAGAGGGGAAAAAAACAGTCCTACAAAAACCAGAAAAAACCATCATATTCTGAAACACAACAGAGCGATGTGAAAGCAAAGAGGACTAAGGAGATAAAAGTTTTAGAGAAGGAAGAGAGCTTCTTATGTGGGCTGAGATTGGCTACCATTTTCCCTCTGGGACATCTGCTGATTCTGTATGCGCGCTGTGGAATAGGCTTGTCATAGGCAGCGAGACTCCATTAGGGCAAAGAAAAACCAACGGAGTCTCTGACAGCCACATGCGCTGGTATTGACAGATCAAAATCCAGAGAAGCTCTAAACATATAACCAGTTTTTCTTGTGGGATATTTGCTGAGTTTTAAGACAGAGAAGAGAGAGAGTCTGAGGCAGAAAGCCTCAAGAATGAAATCTCCTGAAGTTTGTCAGTGCTTAAGAAACAAAGTCACACTATAGGAAGGGATATCTTACAAGTACAAACTGTTTTCTTCTCAAGAAAGTTGTCATATTTCAAATCTGTGTGGAGCGGAATGCTAAACAACTAAACTCTGAAGTTCCAAAGCAGAAATTTCATAGTGAAATGGAGAAAGAGGTCACCACGCTCTCAGGTAGAAGTGCAGGAGGGCCAGGCCCAAAGGTGGGACTGGGCTAGAAAGGTGAAGTGATGGGTCCTAGACTAGAGACATTTGAAAAAACAGGTGGAAAGATTCTAACTAAAGCTGAATTCGCAACCCCGACCCCAACCCGACTTAAATCCTGATTGGATTGTGATCAACCCCTCACATTCTCTGCCTAACAGATATCCTTAGGGAACGAACCCTCTCTAGAGATAGACAACATCATTTTCAGTCTCTACAGTTATGTTGTACACAATGGCCAAGAAAAAGTAACATTTGACACATGCAAAGGGGCAAGAACATATAACTGAGAATTAAGACAAAGTACAGATATTAGAAGAAGGCATGTAATGAGGCCGATAAATATGATTGACAATCAAGAGTAAAAATAGACTATAGAAGCAGATGATCCAAATGTAGAAATAAATGAATGAGAACTTTACATGTAAAAGAAAATAAAGAAAGAATTTAGCAAAATGAAAGACGTATGAGGATTTCAGTGTAGCACTGAAATCTGCAAAAAAGAAGCAAATAGACATTCTAGAATTGAAAATATATATCTAAAATTAAAAATAAATTGCTGAAGAAACAATTATTGAACTGGAGTTTAGAAGAAAATATCCAGAGTAATGCATGGCCAGGGAGAAAGATAAAAAAATACAAAAGACAGGGTCAGATTACACAGAGGGCACTTTTATTGGGTTTAACATAATTTAATCAAAGCGTTAGGGAGATAGGAAGGAAAATGAAAGAGAGAAAATATTTGAAGCCATAATGGCTGAAATTTTTCTAGAAATAGTTAAATGCATCAATCCACATATATGAAAAGCCCAAATGGATAAATGTAAAGAAATTCAGACTTAGACACATCACAATGAAACTGAAGAAAATCAAAGTTAAAGCAAATACTTGCATATGCAGCCAGGGGAAAAGAATAAATATGACGTATAAAGGTACAAACCTAGAATTCTGTAACAAACAAGACTATCTTCAATGATAAAAGGTAAATGAAGGCAATTTTTTTACAAAAACTATGGGGGTGAGCTGTCAGCAGATCCAAACTAGAAAAATCTTAAAAGATTCTCCTCAAGCAGAATCAAAAGAATTTCTGATGCAAGTCCAGATGCAGAAAAGAATGAAGATCAATGAAAATGGTAAATATGTGTGTAAGTCCAAAAGAACATTGACTATTTAAACATTTAAATCAAATGTACACAAAAATAGCATTTAAATTGACTTGATGACAAAGATATTTAGAATATTCTAAAGTCCTTGTCTTATCCGGTAAAAGTAATTATTTACATTTGATTTTGATAAGTCATGAATACATGCTGTAACAGTAGAAAAATGGAATGGTAGCGTGTTTATTTTTCAATCTGAAAAATGGGACAAAGAGAAAAATGACTCAAAAACTGACGATACAAGTAGAAAGCATGTCATATTACAGTAAATTTAAACTCAAATATATAAGTAATTATAATAGGTGTTGAAGGACAGTATGCTCCTTGTAAAAGACAGAGATTGTCACAATGAAAAGTTTTTAAAAGCCTAATATATGATAAACATATGGCAATATTATCTATAACATAATGTTAGAAAAGTTGAAAGTAAATAGTGGGAAAAGATAAACCAAAAGAACTTGTATAGTGATTCTTCAGACAAAATGATCTTTAATGCAAAAAGCAAAAGTAGAGGCAGAGAGTGCTACTACATATTGATAAAACGTGGTATGTTTACATGCTCTTGAGAACCTGGCCTTACAATATATAAAACGAAATTGGTAGAACTGCAGGACCAATAGATCATGGAAGAGTTTAGAAGATCTCTCTCAAGCAGATAAAAAAATGGTAAGGAGTAAACAGATTTGAACATTATGATTAGAATTAACTTACTAGTCATATATAAGCCCCTGCACCAAAATGTGTAATCCACATTTCTTCAAGCACACACAATATTTAAAAAACATTGCCCAAATATTGTGCCCTAAACTCTCTCCAAATTTCATAAAATTCAAACATTATAGACTCTCTGATCACAATTTAAGTAGGCTAGAAACTAATAACAGAAAGATAACTAGAAAACACCCATATTGCTGTAAATTGAAAAGTATATCACTAATAACCCATGTTTCAGGAGAGATTGCAGTTTGAGGATCTCCACTGGTCTGCTCCCGGTGAAACCTGTGGAAACTATTTTTTAAAAAGCCTGAACTTTCATAGCCTCTGGAAATAGTCTTAAGGGTGAAAATCAAATGAAGGAACGTCTATTTAAGAACATCTGCAAAAATTCAATGAGAAAGATATGAATCAGTAGTATTTGAACCAAGACTGTTCCCTCTGTCCACCTTTTCAGCTCAATGAGATGGAGACTCCACTCCAGACTGCTACAAGAACACAGGATTTTCTCCTCCCCCAGTTTCCAGAGGGCTTTCTTCCCAGGAGAAGCAGGCTGTCAGTGTTTCTCATCCTGCCCACAGTTATCATTTTTTTTGTGTGTGTGGAAGATTAGGCCTGGGCTAACAACTGCCAATCCTCCTCTTTTTGCTGAGGAAGACTGGCCCTGAGCTAACATCCATGCCCATCTTCCCCTACTTTATATGTGGGATGCCTACCACAGCATGGCTTTTGCCAAGCAGTGCCACGTCCGCAGCCGGGATCCGAACCAGAGAACCTCAGGCCGCCGAGAAGTGGAACTGTGAACTTAACTGCTGCACCACCCAGCCAGCCCCTCAGTTATCTTTTGTTGAGGCTAAGTCCTGAGTGACTGTGGTTGAGAGTTAGGGACCCTCTTCTTCCACCCAGCTCCTACTGCCCCAACTTACAGAAAGAAGGCTGTGCCTTGGGTGCAGTGTGCTGGGAATGCTGGGGCTCTGGTTTCTCCTGCCCAGGCTCATGAAGTGATGGGTATATGTCAGGAGAAGCAAGTAAAGAGAATCCCAGTCTGCTCCTCCTCCCTCACCAAGTACTCAATCACTCACAGAGAAGCTTGCTATTGTCCCCACCGTCAACTCCAGAGCCCTGGATGAGAGGTTTTGCATAAGGATAGAAACAGGTCATAAAACACCTCCTAATTGCTTCCTAAAGGAACTGATTTAAGTTGCATCAGAGAGTACTGAAGTTCAAGCCTAAGGGCTCTTTCAAGAACAGTCAAAATTTTGACAAAGAACATTTGAGAGGAGATTTAAGATACAGGGTAACCTGAAGGGCAGCTAGTTTTCAGGAGAGAACCAGAGGATAGACAGAGAACCAGAGAACGGGGAGGATGTCTCCTGGAGCCAGAAAAAAATCAAACACTGGCCTCAGAAACTGTTCCTTCAAAGGAACCAGACTTTGATTGGATTAGTTTGCACAGCAATTTATGCTTCCAAGGCGTTGTTGAAAACAGTAGAAAAATCAGCTGGCAATTAGTAGTTTAAGAACTTGATATGGCCAGGAAACTAGAAGAAGAGTCATCCAGGGGTCTGTGGGTGTACAGAAAGCTGTGCCTTCCTGAGGAACAGCATCAGAGGTGAGATACCAGTACCTGGAGCTGCTGCAATATATTATCTGAAGTGTCCACTTTGCAACAAAAAAGTATAAAGCATGCAAAGTAACTGGAAAGTATGATCTCTACACAGAAAAAAAAAAGAAGGCAACAGAAATAGCCTGACAGACCAGAGGTTAGATTTACAGAAAAAGCCTTAAAGTAGCCATTTTGTTAACATGTTCACAGAACTAACGGAAATCATGATTAAAGAAATAAAAGAAGGTGGGATTACACTGTCATATCATATCATATAGAGGATATCAATAAAGAGAGAGAAATTATTTTAAAAAGAGAACCAAATGGAAATTCTGAAGTTGAAAAGTAAAAACCCTGAAGCACAAAATTTCACTACAGTGGCTCAATGATAGATCTGAACTTGCAGAAGAAAGAATAAGTAAACTTGGAGATAGATCAATACAGATTATGCAAGCCAAAGAACAGAGAGAGAAAAAAAGGGAGAAAAATGAAGAAAGCCTCAGAAAAACATGGAACACCATTAAGCACACCAACAACATGTAAGGAAGTTATCAGAAAAGAGAAGAAAGATGCAGAAAAAAAATTAAAAGAAACAGTAGTTTAAAATTTCCCAAATTTATTGGAAAACAAATAACCTCTATGTCCAGGAAGCTCACAGAACTTCAAGTAAGATAAACACAAGAAGAACCATGAGCAGATTAACTTTTTTCAGTAAAAAGGCTGAAAGTCAAATCAAAGAGGGAATCTTGAAAGCCACAAGAAAAAATGAATCATTACTTACAAATCCACCCCAATAAGATTAACTGCTGACTTCTCAGCAGAAAAAATGGGGGCCAAAATGCAGTTGGATAACATATTCAGTGTTAAGAAAAAAAAAAACACTTTCAACCATGGATTCTATTTCCAGAAAAGCTATCATTCTAAAATGAAGAGGGAAATAAGGCCTCTCACAGATAAACAAATGTTGAGAGAATTTATCGCTGGCAGACTTACCTTATAGATAATACTAACATAAGTTCTTCAGGGCTAAAGCAAGTGACCAGAGACATTAATTTGTATCCACATGAAAAAACAAAGAATATCAGTAAGGTAATTATGTAATTATAAAAGACAATAGAAATGCACACTTTTTTCTTCTTTCTTTTTTTACATTATTTTAAAAAGAAATTGTATAATTTAATATGTATATAACATTATTGGGCCTATAACATACAGAAATGTAATATATGTGTAATGTTTTCCAATAACAGTACGAAGGAGGTGTACAATTGTATTGGGCTAAGGAAATGACTACAAATAGTAACAATGCATAACAGATATAACAATGTATTGTTGGATTTACAACATTAATAGATACAGTATATATGGCAATAATACCACAAAAAAGAAGAAAAAAGAAACAAAGCTATATCGGGATAACATTTCTGTGTAACACCAGAGTTAAGCTAGTATAAATCAGAAGCTGATTCAGATGAATTAAGATGTATATGGTAAACTCTAAAATTACTACTAAAAGAAACTCTTAAAAATAGTTTTAAAAGTCATTAAAGAAATTAAAATGCTGCATTAGAAAAACACACAATGCAAAAGAGAGCAGTGAAGGAAGAACAGAGGAACAAAAAGATATGAGACATATGGAAAACAAAAAATAAAATGACAGGCAGAAAACCAACTGTCTTAATAATAACATTATATGTGAATGGATTAAATAATCAAATGAAAAGACATAGATTGTCAGACTGAATGAAAAAAAATGATTTAAACTATGTGCTGTCTGCAGGAGACACACTTCAGATTCAAAGATACATATATATCAAAAGTAAAAAGATAGAGAAAAACATATCATGCAAATAGTAATTACAAGAAATCTGAAGTGGTTTTACTTAATCAGACAAAACAGGTTTTAAAGCAACAATTTTACACTAAATAAAGATGGACATTTTATAATGATAAAACAGTCAACACACCAGAAAGATATAACAATTATAAATACATATGCATCTAATAACAGAACACCAAAATACACATAGCAAGCATTGGCAGAAATGAAGAGAGAAATAGACAATTCCCTAATAACATTTGGAGGCATCAATAACTTATTTGCAATGATGGATAGAACAATTAGATAGGAGATCAATAAGAAAATAGAAGACATGAAAAGCACTATAATCCAACTAGACCTAATGGACATCTATAGCATACTCCACCCAACCAAACCAGAACACACATTCTTCTCAGGTGCACATGGAACACTCTTTAGGATCGAAAATATCCTAGACCATAAAAGAAATCTCAATACATTTAAGTGGATAAAATTAATACAAAATATATTCTCTGTACACAATGGAATAAAATTAGGAATCAGTGGATAGCAAAAATTTGAGAAGCTCACAAATATATGAAATTAAACAATACACTTGTAATAGGTCAAAGAAGAAATCAAAAGGAAAATCAGAGAACACTTTGAGATAAATTAAAATGAAGACATAATATACCAAAAGTTCTGGAAAGTAGCTAAAATGGTGCTTAGAGAGAAATGTATAGCTATAAATACCTATATTAAGAAAGATGAAAGATCTCAAACCAATACCCTAAAATTCCACTGTAAGACATTGAAAAATTAAAAGCAAACTAAAGCTAAAGTAAGCAGAAGGAATAAAATAGTAAAGATTAGAGCAGCTATTAATAAAATAAAGAATAGAAAAACAATAGAAAATCAATAAAGCAAAAGCTAGTTCTTTGAAAAGATCAATAACTGACAAACCATTGCCTAGAGTGACCAAGAAAAAAGAAAAGACTCAAGTTACTTGAAATAGAAATGAAAGAAGAGATATTACTACTGATTCTACAAAAATAAAAAGGATTAAAAGGAATGCTGTGAATAATTGTATGCCAACAAATCAGACAACCTAAATGAAATGAACAAATTCCTAGAAAGATACAAACTATTGAGTCTTATTCAAGAAGAAAGAGACAATCTAAGTAGTTCTCTGATGTATGAAGAGATTGAAGGAGGAATCAAAAACTACTCACGAGGAAAATCCAGGCCCAGATGGCTTGACCACCGAAATAAAGAAGAATTAATGTCAATTGCTATGGTTTGAATGTTTGCGTCCCCTCAAAATGTTGAAATCCTGACCTCGAAAGAAAGAGGATGGTATTGGAAGGTGGGGCCTTGGGAGGAGGCACTTAGTGGGATTAGTTCCTTATTACAGAGGCTCCAAAGAGATCCCCAGCCCCTTCTTCCACGTGAGGACACATGGAGAAGGCACTGCTGTGAACCAGGAAGGGGGCCCTCACCAGAAGATGACCATGCTGGTACTTTGATCTTGGACTTTTCAGCATCCAGAACTGTGAGAAATAAATTTCTTGTTTGTAAACTACTCAGTCTGTGGTATTTTGTCATAGGAGCCTGAAGGGACTAAGACACCAATTGTTCACAATCTCTTCCCAAAAATAGAGGAGGAAGGGACACTTCCTGATTCGTTCAATGAGGCCAGTATTACCCTGCAACCAACACCAGACAAAGGTATCACTTTCTGCACACTAATATCTCTTTTGACTATGAACACAAAAATCCTTGAGAAAATACTAGCAAACGAAATACTGCAACGTATGAATTGTACATCACGATCAAGTAAGATTTATCCCAGGTATACAAGATTGGAATAACACCTGAAAATAAATGAATGTAATGAATCATATCAATAGAAAGAAAAACAAAAACCACACGATCATCTCAACATATGCAGGAAATGAATTTGACAAAATCCAACACCTTTTCATGATAAAAACACCCAACAAATTAGGAATAGAAGAAAACTTCTTGAAACTGATAAAGGGTAGCTACAGCAAACCCACAGCTAACATTATACTGAATAGTACAAGACTGAATGCTTTCCTCCTAACATGAGGAACGAGATAGGATGTCTGTTCTTAGCACTTCCATTCCACACCTTATATGCTTGCTCTCACATGGAATGTCCAGAAAAGAGAAATCTATGAATCAGAAAATATATTAGTGGTTGCCTAGGGCTAGGGGTGTGTATGTGCTTGTAGGAGTATAGCTAAAGGGTACAGTGTTCCTTCTGAGGTGATGAAAATGTTCTAAAATTGATTGTGGTGCTGTTTACACATATCTGTGAATAGACTAAAGACCATTGAATTGTACACTTTAAATAGGTGAACTTATGGTATATGAATTAAATATCAATAAAACTATTAAAAAGTAGATAACCCATATGTAAAAAATAGAATAATAATAAAAATTAAAGTATTGGTTTAATTCAAGGATAACAAAAATACTACATATTTAAAGCTTGTATGTTGACTTCTTCTGCCGCAGCCTGAGAAAACTGCCTGCTTTTAAAGTATCAGTGATGGGGTGAGACCCACGCAGATGATCTCCGTATCTTAAGGCCAGCTCGCTTAGGCCTTCATTATGTCTGCAGAATCTCTTCAAAGCAGCACCTAGATCTGGGTTTGAATAGCCAAGGTACAGGGAGCTAGCGGGCACGCTTTAGAATTCTGCCAACACAAGTAGGAAAAATCACGTTTCAGGCAAAATCAAAGGAGGCTCAACTATGAGGCTTTCATTGCAAGAATTTCTAAAAGTAATGATCTCTAAGAAAAAGAAAACCAAATCCAGATGGCAGACTGGAGATGTGAGAAAGAAGGGTGAACAAAGAAACAGGACAACGAGTAAATTTAAACAAACACGGACTGTATAAAACAATGAAAGAGTATTAACTAATTGATGGAGGGAATAAAAATTGTGAAAGTGAATTAATGGATAAAAATAATAAGTAAGATAGAATAATGGTTAAGAGATGCAAAGCATTTTAAATACTTAGCTTTGTTTAAGAGGAAGAAAGAGATGTTAAGTATCTTTAGACTCAGAAAGTCAAGTATGTATGCTAAAAATTTTAAGGTTATCCAGTAAAATAGTAGAATTAAAATATATAACTTCCCACCAAATAATTATAATAGAAATATAAAATTTCAACAAATCCAAAAGAAGGCAGGAAAGGAGATGAAAGAAGCTAGAGTTAGAAATAAATAAAGAGCATAAAATTCTTTGTAGAAATTATCACTAATCTATGAGAAATCTCAAAAAATGTATGTGGACCCAACTCCAAAGTCAGAAGGCAAAAAACTATCAGAATACGTTTATAAAAGTGCATTTATATGCTGTTTTCAAAAGATCCACTTAAAACATAGAGAAATTAAAAGTATGTGGTAGTGGTTACATTAATTTATACATGTATTAATATTGACAGAATATTAATAGAATAATGTGACAAAATAAAAAATAGTCAATTTTACTGTCTGATAGTTTAAAAATAAAATAAACAATAAATTAAGAGAACTAAAATTATATACCAGAAAATACAAAAACAGCTCATATAGCCATATTAATATTAGAGAATAATCTTGAAAGCAAAAACACATCATGAACAATAAAGAGAGTCATTGTATAGTCATAAACAACCATAAATCATCTTGGTTTAAATCCTCAGGAAATTTTAACATTCTACACTCATACACATATCATTATACAGCTTAAAAATATATGAAGTAAAATGAATAGAATTAAGGACATATTAAAAAAATCCACTCTATACCTGGCATATGAATTGACAGAGTCAAGCAGACAAAAATTATGAAGGATATAAAATATTTGCATTACATGATTAGCAAGCATGAGTTCTTGTAATATATAAAACAATTAGAAACAATCAGGAATGTGGTCACCTCTAGGCTGGCGTTAATGGAGCCTCACATTGGGTTTTATTTCTCAGGCTCAGTGCTGGGTAACCACTCTCACTCTCTGTCGACATTGTTCATGGTATCTCCTACATGAGAGATATTTGAAAATTTATATGGGCTAATTTTATCCTAGGTTTCATGCAAAACATAGTTATTTACTCTTTTTAATAATTTTAGGGACTTTTTTTTAAAAGATTTTATTTTTTCCTTTTTCTCCCCAAAGCCCCCCAGTACATAGTTGTATATTCATCATTGTGGGTCCTTCTAGTTGTGGCATGTGGGACGCTGCCTCAGCGTGGTTTGATCAGCGGTGCCATGTCCACGCCAAGATTCGAACCAACGAAACACTGGGCCGCCTGCAGCGGAGTGCACGAACTCAACCACTCGGCCACGGGGCCAGCCCCTAATTTTAGGGACTTTTAAGGTTTCATATGACTACAAAATATGTCAGATTGGGAAATATCTGAAATATAAGATGGTTACATGAATCTATACATGTGTTAATATTGATAGTATATACTAGAACAGTGTGACAAAAGAAATAGTTAATTTTACTGTATGATACTTTAAACATAAAATAAAAAATAAATTAAAGGTAAAAGAATCAAAATTATATACCAGAAAACACAAAAACAGCTTATATAGCCATATTAATAGTTAACTCTATTAAAGGAGATATTAATAGGATTAAGGAGATATCATAATCAAATGAAACAATAAAAGCCCATAAAATTAGTAAAAAAGAGTAATATACTATGCTTTGCATAAAACACAGTAACCATAAGCATAAAATTAAGCTATAGAAATTTTCAATTATCTCTCATGTAAGAGACACAGTGAACAAAATTAAAAGAGTAGGAGAAATATTTGCAAAATATGTGACTGAGAAAGGGTTACAAAGATCTTAGATACAATAAAATGATAATAAAATAAAAGCTAACGTAGTCAGTCTTGATTTTGTACCTCCATTTTGGGTAGATGTTATTAACATCGATTACAAATCTTAGAAGTAAGTATTACTTATATCCCCATTATCAAAAGAGTAATTGGAAACTTAGAAAGAAGAAACGAGGTCGTGAAAGCAAGGGACAGGACTTGGAATTCAAGCCCTGTAATTCTGACTCCAGGGCCCAGGCTGGGTTAAGAGCAGAACTCTAGAGGGCCTCCACAAAGGAGGAAGGAACAGCCCAATTAGAAAATCAAAACCAAAGACAGAAGGTCCCAGAAGCAATATACAGGAAATACAAGTAGGAAATAAACATATGTCAAAAGCTCAAACTTACTAGCAGAGAAAATGCATATTAAGACAAAAAGAATATACATTTTTATCCGCCAGATTTTCACAAAAGAAAAGCCACATTGAATATCCAGGGTTTGTGATACTAAGGGGAAATAGACATTTTCATACACTTTTGATGAAAATTTGGTACAGCCTTTTTGGAGTGTAATTTGGTACTGTTTATGAAAATACAAAATAAGTAAGTTCTTTGTCTCATCAAACTCTTAGCAAGGATTTCAAAAGACCGTTTTAGAGGATTGGTCATTGTTAACATTGTTTAGTTTAAAAATACTCCCCCACTGCAGGGGACGCAACCAGGAAAATGACCTAACGGTGGGAGGAGAGAGCAAAGAAAAGCTTTGGAAGATACAAAATTCAAAGAAGCTTACTGCACAGCTTTGCAGATCCTGAAGAATTGCATAATCTTCCTCCAAAAGTCACTAAAATGACCATATGGAGAGAGATGAACTCCCCATGCATACCTGCTTTCAAGGGTTTCTGGAAATGCATTTGCCCTTTCATCAATTTTTTTCCCTCAAGAGAGGTATTTGCCTAGCCTTCAGGGAGTAGTAATTACAGATACTGATCAAAACTCTGTCAAGTGATTTCCTAAGAGAAGTTTTCAATTTATATGCACATCTCAGCAACCATTATTTATTGTAATTCTAGTTTCTTTCTTCAGATGCACAACTGTGTAGAGTAAAAGCTGGCAGAGTTACTGATGATGTTAGGTCAAAGTGGTGAAATAGTTTCACCCTGGAAACATGTGTCATCTTTACATTATTCAACATCTTTATAATGCAGATTGCATAGATAGATGATACCCATGTCCTGACATACATAAGCAGGGCGGTATTTTTACTCTAGTAAGGTGATATTTGTGTTGATTTCTCGCCTTTTCCCAGTTCCTAAGGACCATGCACATAAGGACAAGATTGCTGGCTGCAGCCAGGTGCCACCTCGGGCCATGTGGCTGCAAGGATCTGACATACGCAGATGTGGTTTGCACACAAGCCTCTGGTCTCATGATTCCACCCTCCCATCAATTGAGCCCGCCAACAAGAAATAACGAGCTTGAGCCAAACATCTAGAAACTCTTCATTGTGATAACGCACTTTCCTGAAGGAGGAACAATGGATGCCCTTTAATACAAATAAAAATAAAATTTGAGCTGTCAAATTTCATACAAGCATTTACAGAGGGAAAATGTACTTTGAGTCTGAAAATAATGCTATTTTAGGAGATGTATTATGGGACCACAAAATAGGTGAAATTGGATTACGCCAAAGTCTTTGCTGACTCTAGTAATTTGAGTAGAACTTCCAAACTTAAATCTTTTATGCTGAACTGTGCTTTGTAATCACATGTAGAAAAACAGGGTGATTTTGACAAACCAGTTCTTAATTTGGAAGGCTTCTTCATCACTTAATATTCTTGTCAGGCTCCTTTTGAATGTCAGAGAGTTTTAACAGACAGGTAGCAAAGCACAGCAGAATGTATGGGAAAGTGGTTATTTTCCCGGTGAAACTCTATCCTGAAGGGGTAAAGTCTGCCATACTGGGAATTTTTCATGGGATTTTCTAATGATGAACGTGTTTTTCATTCTCAAAAATGTAGTTACGGCACAGGAATTTAGCATTAATTATAGCGTGTGAGCAGCTCTTTCCTGATAGCGCTGTAGATAGCGTGGCTGGCACACCACTGCACTGGAGCCCTCTGTCAGATGCCTACACAGGAACGATGACTCGGAATGACAGAAAGATTACATTATCTTATATTCTGGAGAACTACAAGGAGATCTGAGAATGTCAGGTAACGTGGTAATTACGTTCAAAGTAACTTGATAATTAAAAAATTTATATTACTAAGTAATCTGCTGAAACACGCAGTTGCTATGTGGCTACATGTCCCTTTCCATTATGTTAGCAGCAAATTATGGGTTAGAGTTCCTATATCTACCTTTTTTACTCTCTCAACAAAAGACGCGAGAGTTGAAACACTGATGAGGGAGGTGAGGAGTTTTTTCCATACTACAGTTGACAAAAGAATGCAAGTTTCGATCACAATGTAACATATAATTTCTTTTGACTTTCTTCTTAAGCCAACATCTGAGCAGAGCAGTGAGGCTTTCTGGAAGACCATTTTTCTCATTTTGAAGCTGGCATCACGTTCTGCTGATGGAAGAAGAAAGCAAGAGAAAATGTCATTCACAGCGCTCTTTGTAACGGCCATCTGGAACTTCATCTGAATGTCTGCAGGAAAAAACTCCTCTGACCATTCTGAACAATTCCAGTTCAACTGGGGCTTGTATGCACCCACCATGGACACTTACAGAGATTCTAAGTCACTAAGAGGTGTGAATTGAGTTTATTCTAAAGTGTGACCACACGTTAAGGGAGTGAATTAGAATTGCATTCGGGAAAGAGGAGTCAAAGCAATAAATACACCGATTCATTCAAGGCTTGTTGCTGGGAAAGAATGCAGAAGGACAGGTGAAGTCCTTAGGGAGAATTTGAGTTCTCTTATGACGGGGCAGGAGAGAGGTGTAAACTATAAGCACTACATACATTCTTGGTGTCATTGTTGGTGCTGTGTCTAGAGTATAAATGTATTGGAGATATTGGGCCATTTGTTCAAAACAGAATTTCTGATTAGAATGGAAAGTGACATGAAGCTAATGAGAGAGAAAGGTAAATTGGCATGGAGGAGTAAAGTCATGATGAGAACTGAACAATCAGGAGCGAGGGGTGAGTAACCAGAGGGTGAGAGCCGTGAAGTGAAAACTTCAGGATACACGAGAAAGGAATGAATAGACATGGAACAGATTCTCAAGGTCCATGCTTTTCACAGTTTTCTGCAGCTCACTGGTAGTTCCTGATTTTCTGCAGAATGGTCCTCTGAAAGTTTGAGGGAGAAATAAAGAAAAGAAATAATTTCGTGTTTATACATCTCACAGATTTAAAAGGTCAGATTCACTATGATTTTCCCAGATACTTCATTTATTTTTCAAAAGTGATTATGTCGGAAAAGTTATACATACACAAGAACACTGGGTTACTCAGGTCCTTCAGGCTAACGTTTGGCTAAGAGAGAATCAGGCGGATGTGATGACCCATACTTGGTGGTATTTCCCTGCTACTATTTATAGTTGTCACAGTGCCACTTTTCACTGTTATTATTGTGGTGTGTTTTTGCCCTACTTTAACAATATGAATTAATGGCTCAAAATTGGTCATTGCCCCATAAAGCTTGTTTTCTAAGCAATAGTTTTGGAGAGTCTGTTTCATGTCAGCCATATTTTTATGCCTTGGAGATACAACAATTAGGAGGACAAACAAGGTGCCCACACTCTGACAGCCTAAGTTCTGGGAGGCAGACAATAAGTTACAAACAAATAATGAAAAAAAATCAGCCCCTTGTATGTGAGATGAGGAAATAAAAAATGAAGACGAGTTTAAGTGCTTAGGATGGTGGGGCTGGCAGAGAGTGAGTGGTCTGAGAGGGCCACGCTGAGGAGGAGAAGTGTGATCGGGGTAATAAGAAGAACTGAGCAACGGCACAGTCCAGGAAAGAGCTTATCTGGCAGAGGGAAGAGCAGGAGCGAGGGCTCAGAGGCAGGACCAAGGAAATACGACCACTTGGAATTGGGCTGCAAGTATCAATAAGGGAGAGGACTCTGGCGGAAATTAGGATGTGAATCTTCATTTACAGAAATCTGTTAATGAGATGCTTTGCAAAAGTAGTCAAAAAATGAAACGTACAAATAACAAGGCAACAAATTCTGATATTTGTTTTTCTTGAATTATTTATTGCAAGACTTCAGTGTGTTTTCTGTTATGAATAGGGTAACCTAAAATTTATCAACTGAACCAATATTGTTTTAAGAGTGAAAGAGGTCACTGATACAGCTTACATATACATTAAACATAATTTTTAAAATATTTATTAATTTACTAGAAAATGGGTTTATTATATTAGATTTAAAATGTCTATTAAGACTATAAAAACTGAATATCTTTCCTTAAAAGAACTACGCATATCATGTCCACGGGCAGGAGATTGAACATTTACTAAGTATTTATTTAAATATTAATTTTAATTACCTAAAAATTAAAAACAGCATAGACAGAATAATTGCTTTTGGTACATATTCATTTTTTTACAAGTTTTATATCTCTTTATAACTGCAGTATTTCTAATGGATGCACTTACTGTCACAATGATATTGCCTCTCGTTTTCTACGTGCATTTGTGGCTAAGAAATCTGAAACAGTACGCACTCAACAGATTCTTCTCTGTAAACCGTGAGTGGGTGAGGAGACCTTTCCTGCTGGAGCTGAGATGCCTGGTAACCAGGAGCAAATTCTGCCAAACAAAGGCTAGCTTAAGTTTATTTATTTTAAAATTCAAATATTTAATCCACATATTTCCACAGGTTCTGTGTTTTCACTTCAGTTCAGAACACCTACACTCAATAAACATTTTTATGCAACAAAAATTCATCAAATAAATTGTCTTTATTTATTCTGTTTTTGAATGTCTTGCCAAATTTAGATTTTCAATGTTTTCAATGTTGTGGATCTTTAGAATTTTATACCTTTCCAAATATGGAATGCACCATTATCTAATTAAAGATATGACTGCCATCAAAAAATTCTTCCCACATGTAAAAATATTCTAAAACAGAACTTTAGAACTACAAAATTTAAATGGTATACACTTTGAGCTCTTATCACCTAATTTAGTCAGTTTTCTCCCTGCTTCTTGGGGATTATATTTCATTATCTCCTTTTTACTAGCTTTCTTTTTAATAATTAAAATTTTCTAAAGGCTTCACATGTTGAAGTTTTAGATACTCCATTGAAACTTAGATGAAATATTTCCAAGTAATTTTGATAAAAATGAAATCAAAATTTAAAGACGACATTTTTTTTAAAATTTAATGCCCTGAGGAACTCTTGTTGATTTAACAATAAATGTCCAAAGGCTAAAATATTTCTGGAATCTTTTTAATTGTCTTTACAATAGCATTTGCCAAAAATGTCAGAATTATCATCTTTGACAGAATGAATATCCAAAAACTTTACTTTAATTCTACGAATTAAAAAAAAATAGAATTATTGTTGAAATTTACTTAACTGATTTTTTACTTGAATTACCAGATGACACTGATACTTGTATCATTTAACTATTTTTAAGATTATTATTTTTATTATTATTATTTTTTATTATTATTATTATATTATTATTTTTAAGATAACACGAAACAACTATCAGTTAACTTTTTATACATTCACAAAAAATTACATGAGAAAATTAATTAAAGAGAGTAACTATTTGGTTTAAATGACATCTTGTTTTATAAAATAATATGTAAATACGGCAACATGTGATAAATTGTCATTTTTAAGCAAAGTCTTTGTAAAAGTAACTATTAATTTTGAAGCAGATGCTGATGCTTTGCCAGGAGGTTCATATCTCCTGCTGTTTGTGTGGTCATTGCTATTGCTGCTATTGCCGTAGGAAATGATAAATGTTAATGAATACTTTGTGCAAGTTACACATTCGTCATCTGAGAAATCAAAATCAGTACTCCAAAAACAATTATTAGACATTTATTCTCTCTCTTTTTAGCTCACTGCTGCCAAATGAGTTTATTATAAGGCATAAAAGCATTACTAAATAATAAAATAAATTTTTGCCTATAGTTTCCCATTCCCCTGTGTGGTTCTCTCCAAGATTGAACCAGGACTTGCTCTGTGATATGCCTTAACCAACAGGATGTGGTGGAAGTGATGCTATGCTATGTCATTTTTAGGCCTAATTCTTAAACAGTCCTAAACCTGGCAGCGTCCCCTGTTGCCCCCTTGGATTTCTGGACTACTCTCCCAGAGAGAGAAGCCATGTGGAGAGGTCTTGAAGAATGAGACACCTCATGGAGAGACAGCCCACGTGTGGGAGTGCTGAGGCTCCAGGCACATGGGTGGGATATCCATCTTTGCTATTCCAACCTCCATTCATTTTAATGTAATCATGTAAGATGCCCTCAGAGGGAGCCACAGAAGAACCCACAAGCTTGTTCTCAGCCAACCAACATAATAATGAGACAGAATAAAATGGTTGTTGTTTGAAGCCATTATGATTTGGGGTAGTTTGTTATGCAGCACTAAATAACTGAAACAGAAATTACTACTCAGAAGTGAGTGCTGCCATATCAAAAATCTAAAATGTATGGTATTGGTTTAGGGATCAGGTGGCTAGTGGAAGCTGAAAGGGCCTCCTGCAAACTGTTAATAAAGGCTAGAAGAACAGGGGAGAAATGCAGGTGGGAAAAGGCAACCGGTTTCATGCTGTAGTGGAGAGTTTGGAAACAGTGTCACCTGTGCTAACATGGAAGCTAGAAATGAACCTGATGAAAGTGTGGATCTAGCTAAGATTTCCATATATAAATGTACTTCTGGGCTTCTATGAGCTGCTTACAATAGAATGTGGAAGTAGAGAAATGAGTAGAAAGAACTATTAGGTTTTCAAGCAGAATTTAAAGGGAATATAAAAGAGCCAAGACGTTCTGTGCTTAAAAATAAAACTGTTGGTCATCCTCAGTCTTTCTCAGTAGATGATACTCAAAGTAAGAAATGACCTCAGAACGGTGATCAAGTCTTGAGTGCTGTCAGTAAAATGTGGCTTTAAGGTCAAGATCTCGTGGGTACAGCTCTAAGAACCATTCTTAAGACTTCAGAATTATTTCGAGTAGTGCTTCCTAGACTAGCTCACCAGATTAAATGACTTCTAGAATCTGGCCAGTGTCTTAAAGGTACTGCCTCACAGCAGTCTAAATAGAGAGGGGCCTGTCTTAGAAAGACGTAGGGCTGTGTCTTTTCTCTAATGGAATGAGTTTATAATTTAATACATAGGAAACTCACAGTTTTAAAAGGCATTGTAATTTCTTGGGTTGCAAGGGATGGCGATCATTCAAAGTGAAGAGGACTCTGGACCCTCAAACTTTAATGTGCAGGAAGAAAGCTGAGAAAGCAACTCATGTATAAATGGCTCATTTCTTATCGAAAAAGAAGGATGCCTCAGAAGGCAGAGACCAAATCCCGGAGAATGGAGCCAAGAGCCACAGAAACTACACTCCCAGGGAGCAGGACTGGACTCTAATCAAATTCTTGGATATAATGGACTGTCAGATTTCAGAATTTCCATAGATCTTTGACTCTTGTGACTCTTCTGTCCCCAACCTTTGCATGTGTCAGTTGCTGTTCTCTTGCCTTTGACTTACCATTGTGTACTTGGTATGTGTGTTGGGGGTGTGAGGGGGAATAACTCATCTCTTTAAGACAGGGTCTGGATAAGGTCTTCAGATCAAGAGATGCCTGACGGAAGAAGCCTTGTTTCCACCTCTACCTGATTCCAATGATGAAACTCATGCTTCTAACCTAAGCCTGATGCCATAATGGGATGAGATTTAGGGAGGGTATGATTGTACTTTACATGTAGGAGGGATGTGAAATTGGGGACAAATGGATGGAATGTGATAACTAGTCTCATCAATGTCCCTCAATGACTCGCACCTCTCAGTATTCACATCCTTTTACAGTGGCCTCCCACAGCGATCCTGGCAGCCCAGGATCTTGCCAGCCCTGTGACTCACTCCGACAAATAGAATGTGGTAGAAGTGATATGGTGTTATTTACCAGCCCGCACCTTAAACAGAGCTAGCACTTCCACCTCTGTGCTCCTCATGTTGCTCTGAGCCACATGTGAGACGCCCAGTCCTCCCTGCTGGAGAGAGAGTCTCTCTGGAAAGACCCTGGGAACAAGACATTAGATGGAGAATGATCCTCATAGAGAAGCATTGAAATGTCAGACTTGTGAGGGAGGAAGCTATCGTGGGTGGTTTGGTCCCAGCCACCAGCTCAAGGCAATGCATGAGAAGCCCTAAACAACACCAGCCATTAAACCACCAGGGCTAGCATTGGTTGCCATTCAGAATTAACCACCTTATTTATTGCACATGGATCTCACACACTATCAGATAACACCACGGCAGAAATTGGAAGATGAAAGAAAATTTTAAAAAGCTGAAATGCGTGGAGTGTCACAATAGGTGTAAATTTAGAGTATCCTAGGCAAATCAGGATATATGGCCACATCGGTTATAAATTCTGCAATTGATAGCATGCAGTAATAAAGGCTTTCATGTCATTTTTAAAGTCTGTGACTTGTTTGGTAAACATATTATTCCATAACAAACAAAAATTGTGACTTTTAAATAATTATTTTTAAAGTTAGTGGAGATAGAAAAACTATAGGAGTATTCGTTTTAAGTGCAAAAACAGGAATATGCCATTTTTTCCCTGAGGAATATGTAAAACTGGACAAGAAGTTAATATCAAATATATTCAGAGAAAAGTAAAAAGACAAAACAACTATTGATGAATTTCCTTTATCAAATGATTGTGTTGGGAGTCCACAATAACAATGGCATATAACAAGAAAGAGCGATTGAGCGATTGTTATGGTGAACGGATATTAGCAAATATTTTGTTTTAAAATGGACTAAAACCACTAATATGCAGTGTATAAATAGCTCAGTATATGCAAGACACATGCACAAGGAAACAGTGCTTTACTACCTTTTGTTAGGTTTCTCAGTTACAGATCATCTTACTAAAGAGGCTTTCCAGTTAGGGGTGATTTTTTTGTGAAGTATGTTGTATATTTTAAAAGGTGCACCATAACCAGAATAGCGGTGTGTTGAGTAAGCAAGTGCGAATAAAAACACTCATTTGAATGTCAGTCTCTGTCTTACTTTATCCTGACAGGAAAGTTTAGAGTAAATTGCCTGGCTTTGATTTAGTGTTGAAGGAGACGATAAAATGTTGAATTTGACAGACTTTTGGCTTTTCTCTCCAATATGTAAAGAGCTTAGAAGTCGTTATCTTTGTCCTTAAAACAAGAAAAAGCTGGACCAACTGACAATCAATGACTTTCCTCAGGTTCGTTGTAAAACTGAGGTCGCAGGGCAAAGCTTCATCCCCAAATCTGGAGGTTCAGGTACCCAGATAGATACAGCACTTGAGATTTGCTTACCTGGAACAGAAGCCTCCGGATCCATAAGCCAGTAGGAACACTTTACTAGGAATTTGACTAGAGGCTGAATGCAGACTAGCGTGTTACCCAGAATTTCCTGCGGGCCACGGTCATAGGAGGGCCCACATTTTTCCAGGCTCTTCTGCTAAGAACCTCATCAGATTCTCCTGGGGAATATCTGAGAGCGCTCCCCATGTGGCCTGGGGAGGGGGCAGAAAAGTGTAAGCCTTCATAAACTGCCCCCACTTCCCCTGCAAGTCTCTTTTCCCTAAGAAAGCCTTGACTTCCTGGGGGAAGGACTTCACTACAGAGCAAAACTGAAATCTTATTCCAACTGGGAGAAGGGAACCCCAACCCATTCCAGCCTACTCCAGCCTTCCTGTCTCATCTAAGAAAAAGTAAATAAATAAAAGATATAGTCAATAGGGGGGAGGGCTTTAAGGAAACAGACTGGAAAGCTCTAGTGCAGAATGGACTGGGGCAGGGCATGAGGGAGAGGCATTCCTCTGGATGAGGTTCACAGATGCTTGAAGACCACGTCTCTGACACACAGACACACTAAAATACTGAGACTTAACTAGAAGATCAGAGAATGCTCCCTTCCCACACACCTCACAGCTAAACTAATAAGCCTCCAGTAGTAACAGTGGATTACAGCTGAAAGCAGTATCAGATACAAACTCCCCCTGAGGAATAGATGAAGGGAAGAGCCAAAGCCGACAGAGAAGACAAAGCAACGACGCTAGAAGAAGCCTGTCCGTAACTGGAACTACGGCAAAGATTAAACACAGCCCAATTCCTTTCCAGATTAACAGAAATCCTCACACTAAAGGTCTACTTACCTTGTACCTATTACCTTTTGCAACATGTCTGCTTTCAAAAGACAGAAACTATGAAGCATGCCAAAGGCAAGAGAAAACACAGCCTGAGTAGACACAGCAATGATCAGTACAAAACTCAGATATGACACTGTCGGGGATCAGAATTGGTCACCCCAAATTGTGTCTTTTTGGCATAAGAATTATTTTGAGCTGGTTACTTTTAAAAACTGCAGAGTGGGAGAAGTTCTGAGAAGTAGAAGTTACTCTTTCTAAGAGACATTTACGTTTGCTAGGGAAATCTCCGTCTGTTCAAGGTGTCTCCCTCTGTACCAGGAAGAGGGGGATGACCTTCTCTCTAAAAACTCTTATCAATGAGGAAGGCAAGCACTTAAATCTGCAATAATGACTTTACTCTTGTTTACTGTGCTTTTCTGGTAACCTCCCATAACTGACTTCCTCCAGCCCCAACATCCTCCTTTGTAACTGAAGATGGTATTTACGATGAGGACGTCCACCATTCTGGTGAGTTACTCACTTTTCCTGAGTGTCTCCCGTGTATATATGTCATAAAGCTTTGTTTGATTTTCTCCTGTTATTCTGTCTCATGTGAATTTAATTCATAGCCCAGCCAGAAGGACCAACAGGTTAGAGGAAGTGTCTTCCCCTCCTACAACACGGATGTTAGAATTATCACAGAGGGAATTAAAAGTAACTGTGGGGAATATGTTAATGGTTTTAATGGAAGAAGTAAATGACATGCATGATCAGATGTGTAATGTCAGCAGACAGATGGAAATATAAAGAAGAATCAAAAAGAAATGCTAGAAATAAAAAACACAGTAACAAAAACGAAAAGTTCCTTCAACAGGCTATCAGTGGACTGGACATAACCAAGGAAAGAATCAATGGATTTGAAGATGGAGCACTAGAACTTTCCAAAACTCATACATAAGAAGAAAAGTGAAAATTACAAAGAAAGAGCATCCAAGAACTGCGAGGCGATATCAAACACATGTACCTTTGGAAAAAGAGACAACAAGGCAGAAGAAAGATTTGAAGATATAATAGCTGAGAACTTTCAAAATTGATGACAGAACCAAATTATAGGTCAAAAACCTCAGAGAACCTCCAAGCAGAATAAATACAAAACAAGAACAATAACAACAAACCACCCCGACACGTATATTCAAAATGCAGAAAACCAAAGGAAAAACCTTGAAGGAAACCAGACGGGAAAGAAATCTTACTTGCAGAGAGAAAATGTTGAATTTAGCCAAATCTTGTCCAATTTATTAGAAATGAAATATAGGAGAGGCTGGCCCAGCGGCGCAGAGGTTAAGTTCACATGTTCTGCTGCGGCGGCCTGGGATTAGCCGTTTCAGATTCCGGTGTGGACCTATGCACCGCTCATCAAACTATGGTGCGGCAGGCATCCCACATATAGAGCGGAGGAGAAAGGGCATGGATGTTAGCTCAGGGCCAGTCTTCCTTGGCAAAAGGAGGAGGATTGGTGGCAGATGTTAGTTCAGGGCTAATCATCCCCCCAAAAAATAAATTAAAAAAAATAAAAAGAAATGAAATATAGAAAATTAAAACTACTGGGTGAAGAACTTGAGCTACGGGACAATGACCTGCCATCAAGTTTTGAGGACACTTTGGGCATGTTGCAATTCATATTGCAATTCAAATCATCTAACGTATAATAAATAATAATTTAATTTAATAATGTATTGTTTTATTTTTATTTCTTAATGGTTGTTCTCAAAACCTTTCATATTTTATTGATCTAAAGTTTTAGAGACAATACTGTGGTTTTCGTATTTTTTAAATCTTAGGAACAAATATTTGACATCGATTCCTTGCAGCAGTTTAGAAAGAATATTTCTATCAGGAGGAGTCCCATTGCTAGTTACACCTATGTGAATCTATGACCTCAGTGAATATTCCTTTATTATATTTTAGCTTGTACAAGCCGAGACAAATAGCTATTAGCATAGGAGATAGAATCAAGCATACCAAAGAGGAGAGTGCTGGATTGAAATAATAAGGAGGGAGGAAGTCCTGAATTTGGCTTCCAAAATTTGTGTTTATTCATGGAATGGGAGAGTCAAGCTGCCCAGCTGCTGCTGTGTGCATGATGGGTGAGAGGGGTGGCAAACAGCCTCTTGGGTTTTTAGTTGCCCATGAACTTAAAAACAACTCACATGCTGCCATTTCTTTTGAATATAGTAATAGTCTCTGACTGTACTGCTGGGCTGTGAGCTCTAGATCATGAAGGTCTCGGCGCTGTTTTCATGGCCAAATCTGGGACACAGTGTTCATTCTGGGCAGCACCATTTCAAAGAGCTGTTTATAAAGCAGTGGGAAGGATCTGGAAATGAAAAACAGCATGCAGGGGAACACATAATAAAACTGGGGCTATTCAGCCTGGATAAAAAAGGCTCATGGCGGACATTATTGCTGCCATTTAAGTATCTGAAATTCTGTCATGTTGAATATGTAGTAGACTTGTTTAGCTTTGCTCTTGGAAGGGAGAACTGTGAACAATTGTCAAAAGGTAAAAAAAAATGGCCAGCTGGCTTAATGTGAAATGGACATTTCCAACTTTTAGTGCTTTTCAGAAATCAAACAGACCAGAACAGTGCAGAAGGTGTTCCTATCGCGGTAGGAGGTTGGAATTGAGTTTTCTTCTCACTCTGAGTCAGTGGTTGGAAATTCTCTTTGCTTAGTGGTAAAATAAGTAAAATTTTGTAGTAAATTTTATTGGTAAATAATCATTACTATAGTTATAAGTTAAAAGTAATTATTTCTTTACAGGAATTCAAATGAGCTTGGTTAATTATAACAAAACATATTTCCACATGTTTTGGGATAGATTATGTTCCTTTAAGTTTCCTAATATTTTTTTAAAGTGACTACCTAAAAACAACAAAATAATCTAATGTGAGGCAATACATTATTAAAATCCACAATTTTGAATAAACATGCAGAGATTTATTTGAAGTATTGGAAAAACATAAAAGTTTGTCCATGAGCTTATGAAAGCTGTCATCACAACACTATCTGCACACATAAGTAGGAGCCAAGGTAATTGTGGATGGAATTATTCCCACTTTTTGCCGTATAATCAGATATTTGAAGAAACTTTGTAGAAAAAGGAGAAGTGCAATGAATTTGAAAAATTGGAACAATTGTCTTTTACATGAAGTATGTGAGAAAAAGTACTTTACTATGATAGTGAGGCAGTAGGGAGTTTCTGTTTCCATCACCTTGTCTGAATACTAGTTGGAGCTGGAGAACCCCATGTGGAGTTGTTAGAGGAAGAAATGTTCCTGGTGTCATGCAGGGAGCTGGCTGGAGCCTGGAGGCCATGACTAGGGCCTGTTCTTGAGGACAGTTAGCTCAATAAGGGAAGATCAAAGGGGTGCTTCAGAGAGTAGAGCTGATCCTAAGTGAAGAAGAGAGACTAGGATGCATGTGGACATGACAGTGCAAAATAAGAGAAAGAGGACATATTGGGCAGTGTGGCCTTAGACCTGGGAATTCAATAAAATAAGCACGGCAGTGGAGAGAAGGGACAGAGTGGTGACCCACGTTAGCCAGACCTGCAGCAGTGTTGTACTCAAAGAGGCTCAAGTAAACAGCAATTCCGATCTTTACTTCTTTCGTCTTCAAATCCTCTGGGGGGTCAAAGTAAATAGTCCTTGAACGCTCATTAAGTTTTCCTCGATCTTCCTATTCTTTAGTACCCAAATTCATTCTCCAAAGGCAGGGGAACAAAACACTCTCATCAATGCAATCCCTTTCCTTTCATCTCATTCCCTCTCCCTCCTCTTCTTCCCACATCAGCTGCTTCTATAAGCTGCCTTTTACTCCTTTACAGTATACACAACACTTCTGCACCGTCACCTTCCTGCACCAGACCTCTGGGTTTATACTTCTTCTGCTACTCCGCTGGTCTTTATCTTTATCAAGATTCTGTTCAGGCAGAATCCTTCCATCCTTTTCTGCTAGCTGAATGGGGCATGTAGATCCCCAGCAGGCAGCTTCTAAATGCACCAGGTGAGGTGGAAGGCCATGGATACTCACGCTGCATCATTGTCATCTGATCAGAGAAGGAATGTAGCAGCTGAGGTGGGTAGGTTCACATACTGTTTTATGGAAATCTTTGTATTTGCTTCCTGATGGATCATATGCTAGGTTATAGACCACAAGACGTGCGTTCAATATCCCAGATTCTCCATTAACTAGTCATTGTCCGGGTCTACTAACCACTCAGGGGCCAGTTCCCTCATTTATCTGTAAAGATTGTTTTATAATAAATCCCCAAATGGCTGTGTGAGTTGAATGAGATATCAAAAGTAAAACATTTTATGAACAATAAAACTGAAGTGGTGGTTATTTTTCCATAAGTACCGAGCCTTAAATCATTGGCCATTTCAATTTTCCTTTCTAGTACCCAAGGTAACTTGCTGTCTATGATCTCTGATTGTTTTATTATTCCTGATTATGTGAGCAGAGCTTCAAAATAATGAAATTTCAAAGTAAGAGAATAGGCAATAAAGAGATTAAAAGCATTGAAAATATCAAGATAAAATCAAGAAATTTGAGGTCAATATAGAGTATTGTAAACTGATCATAAGCAGTGGGTGGGCATCATCTACCTATTTATTTTTTATCCAACAAACTGTAACTAAGAGCTAATTACAAACCAGACACTTTTGTAGAAAGAGGACCTGCTTTTACTCTCTTTGCGTTTCCACTAGGAGGGACTTCCATTTGAGTAATTTATAACCTCGCTCTTTCTCCTACTCACATGAAGGGACTTACTACACTGCGTGACTCAATTTTCTCCTCCTTTTCTCTCTGCACTCTTCTTTTGGGAAGGACTGTGATTATTAAGGCTGTGACTAGCTGGGCAAATTCAATCCAGAGGGACAATATCAACCAGCTCACTTAGCTAACAGACCTAAAGTCATGCTCTTTAACCTAACTTTTATCAGAAGAGAAGGTTCTATTTTAGTCTCCATTCGTTTTACTCGCTTGGTTCTCCTAAATGTGCATGGGGAGGAAGGGGAGATTTTTTATTGTGTCCACTTACTCTGCAACAGATACTATACTTGATAAATATGACATAATCTGACCTTAAAATATTTTACCATAGGTAGGATGAAAGAGTGAACACAACGGAAATTTAAGATAGAGGATTCAGAAACCTTGGTTTTGAGTCTCAATGTTGCCATTTACTAGCTGTGTGCTTTGGGAGAAGGTTGGTTTAATCTCTTTGAGATTCAATTTCCTCGTCTGTAGAAAGAGAATAATCATCTTGGCCTCATCGAGGTGAAACAAGATCAAGGATAAGACTGATGTGGAAATGTTTTGTAAACTCTAGTGCTGAACAAACCTTGTCCTAGCTTTTCTTCCTCATATCAACCTCTCCCACACCAGCGCCCCCACCAGCTAAGTCCCTTTCCTGATCATTTACCTAGCACAGTATTGTCCTTGTCTCCAAACATGGATTGGACCTGTAGTCCTGAAGTCCAGTTCCTAAATTTGAAATCACCAAAAACGAATGTCAGTCCTAGATTTCATTTATCAACTGTTCCCTGTTGCTGTCTTCAGATTGTTTCACCCAGAGAGTCTGTCATTGGCCATCTCTTGCCTAGATTTCTGCCTATAGCTGATTGTCATATTTTCCTAGCTTTGTGCTTTCACATCTTTATAAACATATCCCTATATATATATATATATATATATATATATATATATATATAGGATACATACATATACACCAATGCATATATATATTTATATGTATGCCAATATGTAATAACGTCAAGAAGGTAGAATGTTGAACTTTCTTCCTTCTTTTCTTTTTAAATAGGTGATATATGATGGTTGAATCCAACTCTTGTAGTATGAGTTAGTTCCAAATAAAAATGTATGACCTTAAAACCTTATAATCCAAGTTACTCTTGGTAAAAGCAGCTGAAAGTTCCATTTATAGAACTTATTTAAAGATTTTCCAGATAATAAGGATTGAAGAGAAACACCAAAGACTGCCCCAGAATAGCAACTAGGGCATTTCCTTTGACAGCTGCTGCAGACCTAGTAGAACTCTAAATCAGTCTCAAAACTGAACTGAGACTCTGAAACTCGACTAGCTTGCTAACAATAGTGTATGGTCCTGAGTAACTGCTAAGGGGGAAAAACACAGAAGAGAAGAAATAATACAGCATATTATTCATATTATTTGATGGTACTTATGAGTCATTAGAGAGAAAATTTACCGGAAAACAATATTGCTCATGTCAACTCCCATCTCGTAAAAAAAAAAAAAAAAAAGATTCTATTATTCTTGAAAGTAGATGCAAATGTAAATATGTCTTGAGGAATGAACTACCATTTCTCTTTGAAACTCTTTCGCATAAAGATACTCATGCCCGCATCTACACGAGGTCAGTTATTCCACCACTGCTGTATAATTTGACGATGACATCGTCTCTCCTTTGTATTGTTAGGCAGAGTGTGGGAGGCTGTTGTTGATGACAGAATAATAACAATCTCTGAGATCTAATAAGGAAAGAGATTTCATCCTTGACCTTGGTAATACGTGTCAGTATTTATCAATCCTCGCTGCCAGGTTTTCCAGCCAATTCCTTTGGTCTATCCTCAGAAAAGATGGAAGCTGGTTAAGTGCCATCCTGGAAGAGGAGACCTTCCAACTCGGAGCAAATTCTGAAAGACGTACACGGGCTCCATCAAGTGGAGAAGCTGATTGGGAAGCATCTCTAAATCTTTTAGTATTCTGGTAGTGTCGGTTTGGGAATACGAGGTTGTATGCAGAGGCATTGCTGTTAAAAGAGAGTCCAGAAATGATGTTTCTAGGTGTTGTGGGTCTTTGAGTTAGGAGTAGTACAGATGGCACTGGATTCATTTGATTTTCAAAATAAGACAGGAGAAAATAAAGGGCAACGTGTTTGGGATTCTGGGCTGTGGAAAGCCTTATGAAGAAAGATTTAAAATTCAGAAGACTTCAAGATAAAGACAGATAAATTTATCAACATCAAACATAAAAACTTATGTTTGGGAAAAATACCATAAATAACACTAAAACTTATGAGGCACTCCAGAAGAAAATATTTGCAACACACAGTAGATGTATGATTCACATCCCTAATACGCAAACAGCTCCTAAAAACCAACAACAGAAAGATAAACAACTTAATAGAAAAATGGTGACCAGACATGAACAAGAAATTCATAGAAGAAAAAATACAAAAAATAATAAGGTATAAAAGCAACAATTATTATTAGGTAGAAGCAAATTAAAACTATCATTTTTATTTCCCACATTTCCCAAACAAACAAACAAACTGTGACATTTCAGCCTGTCAATGGCATGGCAGACAGAGTATAAGACAGCGCTGGTGGGGCTGTGTTTGGCACAACTTGTTTGGAAGGGCATTTGGATGTATTTAACAAAACAATCAAGAAATGCTATTGTTCAGCAATTTCAGTACTTGACAATGATCTGCAGAAATACTGACTCATGTGTATAATGATACATACACAAGGGTATCCAATCCATATCATTTGGAAGAATAAATGGAAACAATATAAATAATAATCCATAGAATAATTTCTAAATTATTATGGTATAGCCATACTATGTATTACTATGTAGCCATTAAAAAAGACTATGCAAATTTTTCATCATATATTTTTAAGAGCAAAAAGCAAGTTGCATGGTAATATGATATTGTGTTTATAAAATAAATTGTGTGAGCATGTGTATGTGCATATAAAACAGAAAAAGCCTGCAATGACATACACCGCTCCCGATTATATAACCTTGATCGGATGAATTAGATATATTACACTTCTCTCTCTCTCCCTGTCTGAAAATACGTAAAATATGAGATATTTTGACATTTTCCTTGTGTTTCTCATATATTCAATAAGTTCACCTCAAATGTCTAAAATGTGATTATTTCTAAGGTATCAAATCAAGAGTTTTTAAAAATTGTGTTTTATAAATATAATAGGATACAAAAAGAATCTTAATAATGATATTTCTAATTTCAGGGTAGCTTAAAAAGGCCATTGGCATGATATATAACACTAATCCTTGTAAATACATTAAATATAGTCAATAACCATCAAAATAAACAAGGAATTTCTACTGCCATAATATTAGACATGATTTATATACAGGCTATTATCATAAAATAACCCAGATAGCGTATTGTGAGACATTTTAAAGAAAATATTCTGGAATCAGAAGAATCAAATTGAAAAAGAAATTTAGAAATTTCTTGGAGAGTAAAATTTTCCATTTTGAATAACAACAATAATTTTTTTAGTATAACCTTGTTAAGTGGCTTTAGAAACATGTCAGAGATGTTCCTTAGTCCCTCGAGTTTTAAGCAAGCACAGAAACAAAACCTCAGTTTACAAGTTCAGAGGAAGCTGTTTATGTGCCTCTGCCTTTTTTTGTAAAAATAGAGGATCTGGAGCTGGAAAAATCCTCAAGGAAGACGTAACCTAACTCTTCAATTTGCAAATGAGATAGCTGAGGTTGAGAGACGAGAGATAATAACCAAGTCTCATTAGTTCATTAGAGCCCTGCTGGACCAGAACCCTGCCTGCAGCCAGAAGCACGAATGGTCATTGGCCTCCTCACTCTTGTGAGAGAGGGTAGAGAAATAAGACTAGAGAAAAGTGAATTAAGGAGATAGAAATGCATGACATAATGTGTTGCTTAAAAGGTATACTGCGATTAGGTACACGTGTGCAATATGGGACTGAGAAAGAAATTGTACTACGCTATCCAAGAGGTGGAAGTTTACATAGAAAATAGAGAGAAAGATAGCTCCTGCAGCAGAAAGACACTTGAACAATACCGGGAGGTTAGTACTGAAGCTATCTTAACAAAACTAGCAGATTTGTGGACAATAAGAGTAGCAAATTCTTACGAAGTGCTCAATGTCTGCCAATCATTGTTCTCTGCTCTTTAAATATAATAGTTCTCTTAATTCTCCTAACTGCCCTATAAGGTAGTTATAGTTATAGGGCAGTTAACCATGGATAAAATAATGCTATGTAACAAGCACCCACTAAATCTCATCAGCATATAACAGCAAACACTTCCTCAGCTCCCCAGTGTTTCGGGTAGGCTGCCCTTGGCTGGCTTGCTAAAGTGTCTGAGAATCTGCTGACCTAGCTTGAACTCACCTGGGGTTTCTCAGCTCTGTTTCTGTGTCTCTCTTCTCCTTCTCCTGGGTCTAGCAGGTTAGCTTGCCATGTTCTTCTCATCATCATCTGGCAGAGGTGCAAGATAGGAAGCCCAGTTGCAGAGGAACTTTCTAGCCTTTAGTGCTCATCCTCATTAACATTCCATTGGAAAAAACAAAAGTCATGGAATCAAACCCAAAGTCAAGGGGTGTGGAAGCACCTCTGACCCATGGAGGTAGGTGGGATAATATTATATTATGTTATAATAACGTAAGTATACTATTATGTTTATAATAATATAAATATTATTTATAATAATTTGCTCAAGGACGCAGAACTAATAAGCAGAATACCTAGTATAAAAGCCAGATAGCTTAACAGTCCATGCCCTTATCACTATGATACACATGGTGGCCACTCTTACAGGGACATCACAGTTGCGGGATAGCTAAACTGGAGCAAAAGTGTAATTGTGAAGAAGTGTTGCAAAGCAGACTCAAGGAAGGACATCTGTGCATGTTACAGGCTCTGACAATAGGTGAAATCGGAAGGTCAATTTGAATTGAGAATAGTAAAACTCATTTGAAATTGAGTTGAAATTTTAGCTGGACACAGAGAATAATTCTTTCTGTGTTATCAGAGGAAGCACCAAGAAAGTGATGTTAATATTCTTAAAAAGCTTTAGAAACATTTTGTAGGGCTATTTAAAAAATCGGTAGATTTAGGCAACATGTAATGGATGTACTTTGTACAAAATCCCAAGGGTACGAAATGGAATAGAGGGAAGTAGTCCTCCTCCCCAGCATTACCTCAGGCACCCGCTTCACCTCCCTGAGCTCGGCCACCACCGCAGGTCTCCCACGGACGCTTCCAGGCGTGTCTTGTGCATGTACAGACACACGTGCATAGTGTTCCTTTCTTAGTGCAGATGGGGAACTACTATGCGTATGGTTCTGCACCGTTGCCTTCTTCTCCTCCAAGATCTTCAAGATTATTCTAAACCAATTGCCTCTTCCTAATGGCTGCATAATATGCTATTCATGGAGACACTATTTTTTTCTTTCTTTAACAAGTCCCTATTGATGATTATTTAGTTCCCAATCTTTGGTATGTAAAAATTACTGCAATGATTTTTCTTGAGTGTGCGTTACTTATGAGGGACTACATCAGTAGCAGAAATTCCTAGAAGTAGAGTTGTTGGGTCGAAAGAATGTGTGCATTTTGAATTTTAATAGCTCTGTTCGGTGTACCTCCCAGAGGCTGTGTTTTTCTCTTCACATTGACAGTGAATGGAGGTCTCAATTTTCCCATGTCCTAGGCAATAGAGCGTATTATCAAACATTCTAGGTTTTGCTAATCTAAGAAAAACATTATGTTACAGTTTTAATTTGTGTTTCTTCTGATATGAAGGAAGTTGATAATCTTTTCATATCTTTGAGCCATTTGTACTTCTCTTTTTCTAATCTCTTTGTTATGTTCTTGACTGTTTTTCTCTTGGGCGTTATTTTTTTTTAATTTAATTTATAAGAACTTTTTCATGAAGGAAATAAAAGCCATCTCTCACCTCGCCAGTTTGCTTGTGTAGTTTATACTTCAGTAATGGTGTTCAATGCCATACAGATTTTTTTTTAATTTTAATGAATTAGAATATACCTTTATATTTTTGAATGCCTTTTGGATTTGTGTCATCCAAATGCTTCCCCCTCTAAGAATATTAAATATTCCCTCATGATTTATTCTAACACTTTTATAGTTCATGTTGAAGTGTTTAAAGATTTGTCTGGAATTGATTTTGATGAGGGACGACACAGGGTCAATACCATTTATTAAATAAGCCAGCTTTTCCAACTAGTATTCAAAGGCCCCTTTATTAAACTTATCATTTGCTATTTAGTTCTGGATTCTTAATTTTGTTTCCAGGTTGAGAATATTTTAATTTCTGTAGCTTTGTAATATAGTTTAATGCCTGGTCAGTCTAGTCTTCTCGCTTTTTCTAGAAGTTTCCTGGCAGTTAGTGCACAGTGCAGTTCTTCTCTAGGGTTGCTGAGTGGCTGGAGAGGCTGCCCTTCTGAGTTTCCTCCTCAATATCCAAGTCACTGTGCACCTTAGTGGTTTCGAATACTATACCTCTACTCCTATACTGCAGTACTGGGGAAATCCTTTTACGTTCAGGAAAAACGTAAATGGAGATGAATAATGGGAACAGAAATCAGAGGTGTCCGCCGCAGTCTGAGGGCCTGTAGCTTTGAGGGGCTGACTGGGCTGGACTGATACTGGACATTCAGTGGCCATCTGGCTTACCAGGGACTAGTTTTTCTTCACTGACACATGAAATCCTGGAAAGTGAGAAAAATATAGCCTTAAGCCAAGCATTCACAGCTACATGCTTTAAGAATATCTTCTCGTGCTGGCCTGGTTGCGTAGTGGTTAAGTTTGCACGCTCCACTCTGGTGGCCTGGGGTTCACTGACTCAGATCCAGGGTGCAGACCTACATGCTGCTCAACAAGCCATGCTGTGGTGGCATCCCACATAAAAATAGAGGAAGATTGGCACAGATGTTAGCTCAGGGACAATCTTCCTCAGCAAAAATGACAAGAAAAGAATTATCTTCTCCCCAGTGCAAAAGAGAAAATTGAAATTTGGAAGCAACCTAATTTTATTCATATTTATATTCATAATTCATGTAAGAACTCATTTGTTCAAAAAACAGAGTTTTCGGAGGTGAGTACATTAACACATGAATATGGTTTATAATCACAAAGGACTTGAACTTTCTACCATGGGTCATTCTGCTGATGGGCAATTTGGAAAAATATATATATTTTCTTTTCTACACTGTGCACACAAATGTTCTTTTGGTTTATTGCCATTTACTCTTGTTTAACGAGGAAAGAAACTTACTCATCCCACTCCCTGGGGTTTCAAGTCCAATAGGTCTGCCTCTTGCTCTATTTTTATCATTGTGTTACAACTTTCAAAGTTACGTAGTTCATCTTTGTTGAATGCATACTGTTTCTGTTTTTGTTTGCATACTATTGTCATCCTATTCAGCTTACCTTATAGCTGCTAGGAAATATTTTACTGTCCTGAAAAAAACCCTTCATGTTTAACTTAAATTGATTGAATTTCTAGTAAATGTAAGGGACTGTGTGAGACTCTTTCATGTAGTTTGTATCATCGAACCTATAAAATTATGTGACATCGTATTATTATCCCTTCAAGATGGGAATAGTGAGTCTCATAACTGTGTTTCCCAAACCCCAGTAACTCGTCGATGTTGGAGCAGACGTCTCAGGTGGTTCTGAGAGCATCACCGCAAAGCCCTACGGGAGTGGCATCTTACTTACCCTCTGACTCACCTCCCATGGCTTGCCCCCTTCCCCACTAAGCTCTAAGCATGTTCTTAAAAAGCTTTAGAAACATTTTGTAGGGCTTCATTTCTGTTTCTCACATCCTCCAAGCTCTTTCTCATCTTAAGGACTTGATGTGAACTCTCCACAACAATCTGCACACATGTGGACCCTTCTTGTCTTTCCTATCCCACTGTAAATATCACCTTCTCCAAGAGTTCTTTCCATCTAGGGTGGCCATTGTCACCCTACTTTAAATCTCAGCAACTTTAAGAAATACCTACCACACTTCCTGCCTACTCATGTGTTTGTCGTCAGTTTCCTCTCATAAAAACATAAGCTCTACAAGAGCACAAACACTATCATCTTCCCCACTGTGTCCCTAGCACCGAGAACATTGCCTAGAAGGGTCCAATAAAGATTTGATGAATGAATAGACGACTGTCTCTCATTTGCTGAGGCGGGAGGGGGGCTGTGGGGGATGAGAGTAGGAGAAAACACAAAGCCTGGTCTTTGCCTTCAGAATTTGTAACCCAGCACCTGGTGTGTCTTTATGCAGAAAGAGGCATATGGGACTAGTATTAGATTACCACTGTTGGGCTAGATTTAGCAGCCACTATAAATAAGTCTCAACATATAAATTTGGAAGTTAGCAAATCCATTCCAGATCTTTAAACTAATTTTATACATAGACGCAAACTTGTACTGTCTAAAAAATGCCACATATCAAGGACTACAAAGTAAGTTTGGAAAAATGCTGTGCCCACACTTTAAGGCCTTTCTTGATGTGGAAAAGTATGACTCAGTGAGATGCCTGGGAGAAGCCTTAAAGGAGTCTGTGATAGAGACCAATGGAACAGAGGCCAGAGGTCTCAGGGAGCTAGGCCTGTGTATCCTTGAGAGTAGGGTGACTATATGTACTTCTGACTGTGCACCTGATTCCCACTTCATCATTTCCAATAGATGACAAACACCAATTTGTTGAGTCAATGAGAGGCTATGGGAATCACATCCAAAGGAGGTGGCGTGATACAGAACATAAATTCCAAACAGAATTTATATTAAGCATATTAAGGCCTAGTACTCTCTGGAGCCAGTTGGAGCTTCTTATGGGGGTGGCTCTAAAGCATTTCTAATGGTCCCCTAGCTGTCTGCTTTCCCTAGCGGGAGTTGGCGGTACCAAAGTGGTATTTTCATAAGCTTAACATGAATCCAAAGACTAGTGTGAAACTGTTGTCAGTCTCATCAGACACCTTATTAATCAACATTTCAGGAAAAAAATGAAATAAAAGCAATATTTTTATTTAAATATTTTCAGTAATCTTATATAAAAGTATTTTGCTTCTAATCCTTTTGGATATAGTTGTTGGAACTACAAATTTCTATGTTTTCTTGCCATTTTTAAAAACTTTATTTTCTTCAATCAATAAAATCAGGAAAAATAGAAACAATCACCATAGTTTCACTACTTAAAGAGAACAGCTAAATATTTTGATGATATTTTTTAACAAACCTCTTTTGCATATTTAAAACTCATTATGATTATATTGCTTATTGAATTTTATGTACTGATGTCAAATAGATTTGTACATAAATTCTCAGCTTTTTAATGAATGCAAAATATTATTCCATTTAGGAGACATAATTTACTTAACTACTTTGTCAATATTGTACATAGATTTCCATTTTCCCCTTTTTTACATAAAGCTGTTTTATATTATTTTAGATCATTTGTGATCTGAATATTACATATGTTGTAAATTCAGATTTTGATTACAGGTTATAGCCTTATATTCCGAAGACTGAAAAAAGGTAAGGAAATTTTAAGTTTCTTGATATCTGTTTTCACACTGTTTTCAAAAGTATGTGAAAAACATCTCCGCAGCAATGCGTAAATAAGGTTCTTATTTCATCATATGCCCATCAGCATTTAGTAACATCTTTAAAATACAACTTTCAGTTTCACAAGTGAAAAAATAGATTTATTTTTGAATTTGAATATCTTTATTTAGATAGTGAGGTACAACATTTCAGTATGCGTTTTGACCCTTTCCTCCTTTGTTAGTCGTTACTTGCTTTCTTGAAGATGATATATTAATGCTCCTGTTTCTAGTGTGATGGCTCTATTTCTACTTCTGGGCTGTAACAGATGAATAGTCCAATTTCTTTCAGAAGCTTTGAATCATTCAAACCTAGGAGAGTACCTAGCAGCAAAGAAAGAAATGAGCTTTGCAATTTCTTTGTTGTTACATCTACATTATTAGCTCCGTTATGCTTAGACAAAATCTTACAAGGATCTTTATTTTCGAAAAACAGGAGAAATATTCAGGAAGTTGAAATAAGTCCAAGGTTAGACATCTAATAATTAGTATAATTAGACTTTTAAGACTTTGTGGTTTCAAAACTTCCCACCACGTCTGAGGTACTCGTCGATGGCAAGCAAATCAGCCTGGCTGGGATAGTGAGCTTTCATACCACCGAAATTTTCCACCTACAAATTCCAATATATGCATTTTCATAGAATCATCTAAAGCTTGCTCTAGAGCAAAAAATATAGCCACAGGTAGCATTACCTTTCCCTTAAGAGTCCCATTGGACTTATCAGCAAAGACACTTTCCCTTACCTTTCTGAACCTAACGTGATTCCTAGAAGTGAAGCTCATGTATGAGAGTTTGTTCTTCTTCAGTCCCTTTATCTGTCTCTAAGTGCAGAATGCCATTTCCTGCTGATCTCTGCTTTTTGAGCGGACATTTGCTGCACATGTTTCAAATGTACATGTCATTTGAAAAATGATCCTTCGTCTGTACAAGCTTTAGAGAGTTCATTCCACACGCTGTGCGCAAAGCTGGGGATATAACGTGACCTGGGAGGCAGAGGAAGACAGCAGACGATCTTGGGGTATCTGATATAATCAAACTAGCCAATGGGTATTTTCAAATGCTGAAATGACTTTGCTTTTCTTTAACTTACTTGGGCGATTCTGTGGCTTCCTATAATTGATCAAACAATTTGTCCTACCTATAACTTCATGTGTCTGAGTTGTAGACATTTGTGAAATTAAAACATTTGAAAGTTAGCTATTTGTATGTCAAAACTCTCCAGTGTTTATAACATTATCAGAGAAGAAATTTTCCCTAACCACTTATGAATATGCTGAGCTCTTCACATTAACATTTCTGGATGTTCTGGTTTTGAAATGGAAATTATGATGTCAGAAATACCAAGTTCATTTCTCTCAGAGCAGTATGTGTGACGCCCAGAGTCCATCAGCACCAAGACTGTCTAATGAATGAAGCCTGTGGAGAAGGACATTAAGGAGCAAGCGGCCCCTTTTCTTTAGCTCTCCTTTTTGTTTAACTCTTCCCCCTCCTGCAGTATACAGGGTCTAGATTGATGGAAATTTTTATGTCCTGGATCAGTCGTCTTCATTGAATTGCCGCTTATTTAACACCTTTATTGATGGGTATGGAAGGGAGAGTAGGAAACAATGTGATTAAAGGGATGTTTGTGAATTGTTTTCTCTTTAAAACAGATATTTTAATATTCTTAAGTCTCTTCCCTCCTTCCTTCTAATTCCTCTTTTCATAGGTGTTTGTGCAGGGTGAAGAAACATGACACTTAAGTTCCCAGGTGACAGCACTGGTAATGTCCCGGCCAACCAACAGGCAAGGATATTCTTAGCAAGCAGGGCCTGAAATAGATGAGGAGAGTGAGCTCGATTCTGTCAGTACAAGGATGAATCCTGTCTTATTTAAAATCTGGACATTTCGTTCATTATAAATTTTTTGCATTAATTTTGATTTTTTAAAACATTGCACTAAAATATTATGTCTGGATTACTGAGTTTATTGGTACCACTTAAATTTTGTGATACCAGTGAATGCCTGACTTGCCTTACCCTAGGACTCTCCAGAGACAATTGCAGTGGATTAAAAATTAAGAAAACCTCTACTCCGTAATTAAATTCACAAGCCATTTTGTAAGAAGCTACCAGAGACAAGGAAAGATAAAAGCCAATTCTATAAAAACGTCCATGGAAGAGTGGCAAGATGAAGCTCTTACATCAAACACGGTAGTGAAATAATTACATTTGCGTTCATCTGTTACTTTTTAACAAGTTCTATGACCATTCTACTTCTGTTTTAAATTATAAAATAATATGTATTCTGAAGTAACGCATTACTGTCATGTGTCGCTTAACAACGAGGATATGTTCTGAGAAATGTGTCCTTGGGCGATGCCATCGTTGTGCAAACATCATAGAGTGGCTCACACCAACCTGGATGGTACAGCCTACCACACACCTAGGCTCTATGGTACTAATCCTACTGGGTCACCATCATGTATGTGGTCCATTGTTGACCAAAATATCATCATGTGGTGCATGACCATAATTTAAATTATTTTTCCATTTAAGAAATTCTTTTGAAATGTGGGATTTATATTTTTTATTAGAAACAACATCTTTACTATACATTGTCCTTTAACTAGTATTTTCCAATTGCCTCATTGCTTTTCAGAATCACATCTTGACTTCTTTTAGTCACAGTTGTTTTAGAAATGTCTAATTTATCTAAAGCATTTTTTCTTGTTAGCTGTGTGAAATTCGAGGAATAAATAGCATTGTTCCTATCTCTTCTGCTTAGTTAGTTATCAGAGACTTTTCGCTGTGTATTTTTATAACTCTTCACAGTGGCTTTAGTTGGTGGTATAGGGTTTTTAAATAATTCCATTTCTAAGCACACATCACACCAAACATAACACCAGTATTTGCTATCACAATTACACACATCTGGAAGGAGGATTTTTTGCAGCATAACTCTCTCTGTAGTCAGAGTTTGTCTTATTTCAGAGAATTTCTGTGAATAATTACTACTCAAGTGTGTAGCAATTACTAGTATTCACCTAATCGGAGCAACCTATTTCTCAGTCCCTTACCCCATCACCCAGTAACACTCTATGGTTGTTCTGCCCTCTTCTGCAGGAGAATTCCCAAAACTTCCAGTGTAAGTGAATACTCTCACCATCCCTTTGTCACTACTGAGGGAAATCGGAAGAAGCAGACAGAGCTGCTAGTTGAGCTTGTGGTTCTCTCCGTGTAACAATTCAAGGGGTCTATTTTTCTTCAGGGTCTATAATCTTCTGTTAGTTTCCCCACTGTTTCACATTTAACTTAAAGAAGTCTCCTTGGAAATTTGCAGAGGACCAAGTTTGAATTGCCTTCCTACCAGAAAGGAGTAAACATCTGTCTTTGATCAAGCTCATCATTAGATCAGCCAAGGCCGAAGATGAAATAGGGTGAGTAGATGATAAGTTGAAAGCAGAACTGAGGTTTTGGGTGAAGGAAGGGGAAAGAACAGCAACAATTAAGCAAAAATCCATTCCAAGGTCCTCGGGTTTACACACCCCAGGTCTCTTACTCGCGGCCGAGCCAAGAATGTTCACAGAGTCTGTCTCCATTCATCACACCCACCCTGGCAGCTCCACTTTGAGCCTCAGATCACAAATGCATGTCACCTCCTCATGGAGAAACATGTGCATCCACCTGGGTCTTCCCTGGCAGAGAGCACATCCATCACCGGGGAGGTGTGTCTGTTGGAGCAGCTGTGGCTAGGACACTGCACAGAGGGACAAGGGGCCTGCTGGTTCTCTTGCCAGCTTGGTCTGCTTTGTGGTAATAAACCTAAGGAATGTCTAAACCTGGAGTTGTCAAAAAGAAGAAGGTTGTTTTTGTTGGAAGGTCTGGGATTTTATTCACTTTCCCCAAGATTCCCATTTCAGAAGCTTTAAATTTTATGGGTACTTTTTAAACAATAAAATGGTGAGTTTTTAAATGTGGTTCTAAGACATAGAACCCCCTGAGAAGTCTAGATTTGGTTCACCCAAAAGATCCAAGCCAAACGCCTTGAACTTAATCTGAACTTCCCTCCCGCCCCACAGCACAATTGCAACATATTCCACTCATAACATCACTACATTATAACTTTGCTCCCTGGCAAGTGTGTCATTGGTGATTAGTAAAACACAGTGAAACAATGACATCATGTCTATAAAATAATCACAAAAAATGCTAAATATTAATGACTAAGTCTCAGAATGGAATTTGAGCAACGCCAGTGGTGACTAGGTTCACTTTATATATTCTGATCTCGTGAAATTTAAATGGATTTGATTTCCACCTCCTCCTCCTTGCCTAATTTCCGCCCTGCCCCCATTTCTCCACTTTCCTAGGCCCTTCTCTTTCTCCAGTAGTTTGTAATAAGAAGATCTGTTAAGTTTCAAAATCACCCAATCTGCCCTCTGATCTTGTTGGAAGTTTTTCTTCATTTCCAACTAAAAGCACGGCTCTTGTATAGATTCAGGTACCGCTTGAGCTTCCAGACACTTCACAGTTCACAAGCAGTGGTAGAGGTATGGAAATTTTAAAGCACACGCATTGTCTCGATGAATGCAAATAAAAATCTGTCTTGCCTACTTGGGTAGTGGAAACCAGGAATATAGATCACAAGAGCAGTGGAATGTTAGGAGCTCACAAAGCAATGGAATGTTAGAATTGGAATTCAATCCAACACCTTCACTGACTGTCTTGAGCATTTTTAAAACACAGTAGGCTTTTAAGCCTAAGCCAGAGTGAACTGTAAAGGAAATACCATCCATGTGGTATTTGGAAACTTCCAAAATGCCCTGCACCATTTGCTAACTCATTGGCTTCCCTAAGCTCATTATTTTTTCTAAATCTGCTATTAATCTTAAAGTCTGTATTTTTGGGAGCAATGCATATATGTAATTACAAAGTAAATATTAAGAACATGTTCCCATTGTCATATGCTCATGACGCTTCTCTCTCAACATTAGTACAGTGATCACTTTAAGGTTTTGTGTTTTTTTAACGCAGTGGTCTAGCACTCATGCTCCAGTCCAGTGATTTCTAGAGTGTGACATGAAGCCCAAATGTACATATACTTCAAGGTCTACCATGGAGATCTCCCACCTTTCTTTATTTCACAGTAACTCACTTGTTATCTGTTTGTATACGAATTTCCAAAAGACAGGAGCTCTTCTGATGCACCATCCTATTTCCCATGTAGACTAAATGCTCAGTAAATATTTGTTAGAAAGAATGAATAAATAAATGCATTCTGTTCTTTATAATATTTTATTTGAAAAAAAATAAAGTTTGACAATCACTGTTATCCTTGCCATCTTTTACCTCTGATGTGCCCTTACATGGTGGCTAGAAATGCTTGGGCTGGCTGTGAACTCAACTAACCAAAATGATTTCTGAGCGTGGAGTACTAGTACCAATGCCCAAAGCAGCCACATTATTACTCCACTGATAATGATAATTTCTAGACCCTTGTGCTAGTTTGCATCAGTGATTCTTGCTTCAGAGATTCCTGAGCATGTGGTGATTTTAATGAGGCTAATAGATTTTGAGACTCCAAATTAAGCACCTAGAAAGGATCCAGATGGGACCACCCTTTTAACAAGCCCTCTCTGTTCAGTGGCCCATTCAGCATCGGAAACTTCCCGTGAACTCTGTAGATGACCTTTTTCCTTTCTTTGCTTCCACTTAATCAGATCACACGTGACCTTTGGGAACCTCATGCTTGGATGTTGAGCAGAGTACATGAAAGCATAAAAACACACACTTTTTGGGTACATTGCCTTTGGAGACATAATGAAATCCTCTTGAATGCTATTGTCTTTTCCTCGTTGAAAGTATCAAGTCTGTTTTCTATATAAATAGGCATTTTCTTTTATCTTGGTGATATTGTTTTACATTCCAACCTTATGGCTTAAATATTTTATTTGTCTCTAAATCATTTTTCTAACATGGCCTGATTATTTGAAACAATCTCACTCATGTTGAAAAAGAATTTTTAGTGACCTTTTCTTCAACTGAGGAGGAAAACAAACATACAAATAGTATTTTTCCCCTGTACGATTTGTGATGATTCGTCACACAGACCTTTCTCTGGGTTAAGCATAACCTGAAAGAGAGAGAGAAGTAGGAAAGGACCTTTCTGAGCATCCATTCCATACAGCATTTGCATAGAGACTCTTGCCTAGGCCACCAACTTGAGAAAAAAATGACTTCAGCCTTTGGAGACTAGAACAGCGAAGGTGAATCAGATAAAGGCACAGGACTATAAACAGGTCCTATGATCTGTGTTTGCAAATTGGGTTTATTGATTCAAGGCAGAATTACACAGCAGATGACATTGGTTTTTGCTGTCATTGGAGCCCTAAATCTCCTATCTGCCCCTGTCCTGCTTTTTGTTTTCCCAACCCCCTCTCCATTAGCCCATTCTATAGAGATGCTCTTTCACATCTCAGCCAATTATAATCTACGGCAGAGGTTGCCAAAATTCTTCTGTAAAGGCCAAGGTAGAATGCAGAGCTCTCAAGGCTCTTCCTGTCTCTATTTTTGTTCGTATTATTTTACTTCAGAGACTATACTTCCCCAAATGCGACGCTTCACCGTGAATCTGCTTCCTCTGCCCTCAGTTGGTTTCTGCAAGATGAAACCTTGAATGGATATAGAAGGAAAAGTACGGGTGCAAGTGGGAGAATTCGAGTACACTTGGACACCTCCCCCTTCCCCCACCGCAGATTTACAGCCCCAGCAGAGGGGCCATCTTGGTGCCTCTCTTATATTTCTGAACCAGGGGGCTGACTGGCTATGTTCCGGCAGCCAGATTCTCCTGGTTTCTGACAACTAGGTGCTTTGGCACCATCTCTCTTTTGGTTATTGGGAATTTCTCCTAGATTCTGGAATAAAATTGACTGTTGGCCCTCCTTTTCAGTCAGTGGTGTTAGAAATGTATACCGATTGTGTGCCCTCCAGCTGCACCGCTGGAAAGTAGGGCGTGGAGCTGCTAACCACATTTCAAATACAGTCCTGGATCCCATTTGCTGCTCCTGTCATGCGTCCCTGCACCAAACGGCCCAGAGCAGGGAGCAGAGCAGAAGCTTGGAACCGCACCTTCACCCATGTCAGGCACTTGGGACAGCATCTGTCCAGTTGACTGTGTGGTTATTTCAGACCTTGAGTTTCACAATATAGCAGTAGTTGTATATTGTATATATATGGGATAATAGCAATACATTGTAGACAGCAAATTAGCTATGAGGTATTAAGATTTTGCCACAGAGATGTCCTTACTTTAATATTTGGAGAGGTTATAAAAATTGAATGTATTTGAAAAAGAGTTTTATCCTCTAAATGGGATGTGCTTAAATAAAGCTGCCACAACCTAGGTTTCATCATTAGACACCTGGAAACTCCAAGTAGATATTGAATATTTGTGGCAGATTAAGAGAAAACCGGATCACTTGGAAGACTGGCAATGGAATTCTGGACCCAGCTGAGCCAGATCCTCTCACAGTGGGAAAACTCAACACACTATTCAACTTGATTTAGAGATTACTGCCAATTTGGTTGTAAAGACACTAAAGGTGAGGAACAGAGGCACGAAGTAAAGAGATTTCTTTAAGCTCACCAGTTAGAGTCGAGAATAGACCAGACTCTAGGTGAATTGGATACCTCTCCATTTCCACTGTCTAAATTTGACTTATCTATCTCTGTAAACCACTCAGGAAAGGCCCTTGGTCCATCTTTGTGTGTCCTTGCAGAACCAAGCTGAGAGCCTTGGCCATAATGACTGCTCAAACCATCTGTGCTGAGGAAGTTAGATCTCCCAGAGGTGGTTCCTGACCTCCAGCATCTCGTCCTCCTTTGTTTGCTCAACATACCTGTGTCTAGGCAAGACTTTATGTCTCCTGATTATCCCCAATAATTTTCCCCACAATAGAAACTGTCAAGGTCAATTATGTGTCACCTAGGTGTTCTAATCTTTGCACAGAAATGTTATTTTTTCTTGCCTATCCTGGAAGAATTTCACAAGAATTTCAGAGACTGACTAAATGATTGCAGAATTTCTGCATTTCTGCCAAATTGTACTTAATAATAACAACAAAAATAAATAGTATTTGTCCTCAAGTCATGCAGGAGCAGGTTCAGGCAGAAAACAAAGCATGACATGTGTGAATTGGCCAACTAACATGGTTCTTACAACACTGGCTCCATTGTCAGCAATGATAAAACCTGAGAAAAGGCCTTGGCAAGTGTGCTGTACATTTATTTGTTTTTGAACTTTGATAATACGTTGGCTGTGATGTGATCTTTATTACACCATGAGATGTAAAATGCAGCCTGCTTTTAAAAGCCATTGCCAATGACTGACGGATATTTATTTCAATGGCACCCAGTGATCTGAACGTCTCCTGTCGTTCTGTACTTGCTTACTTTTCCATGAATAACTTATTATATAAAAACAACATGTTTGGACTTACTTGAACTCATTATATAACCCGCAGTAAGTGAGAGATGTCTTGGAGGGCTAGGGGAGAGTTGTTGCATCTCCAGGACAATTAACTGTGCTTCAGTTCTTGACTTAGCTCTTTCTATATGTGATGGCCAAAGCACTTCTTTTAGTGATGAAATATCCAACCGAACAGCTTTCACAAGTTTGTTCTAAGGCATTTTTGCCTAAGGTCAACCAATTATAATAGATTCTCTGGTTGTAGGGTTTTTTTTGTATAATTGTTTTTGTAAAATAAGAACTATAAAGACATCCAGTTTTGTAAAAACATCCAGGGCTGAACTTATCAAAGCCAAATTAGCAGGTTGCTTAGTACCACCATCAGAAATATTTCCTCGTGGAACTTTCCCCCAGGGAGTCAGAGGAGTTGATTTTGGAGGCACACTAATGTAAAACCTGGGAAAATCATGGGTGATGGCTCATTCCCAATTTCATGGGTCTTCACTTAATTAGGTCACATTTAGCTTTAATATTTAGTTTCTGTCATTGCTCTAAGAGGTTATGCGCTAACAGGAAGAGAGGGAAGGTGGTCATTTAGGAGCATGATGCATTATCTAGGAAGAACGAAGAAGTGGAGAAAGGGAAACTGAGCAAGGAGCGGTCCCAGGGCACTGCAGGAGTCCAAAGAGAGGGGCATACATTTGTCCTAATCATATTTCTTCAGACAACAGAAGCTCTGTTCAAGAGATTGAAAACTGGCAGCCATGTTTTCTTAGGCTAGTAAAGTATTTTGAAAAACTTTGAGTTTGAATGCCTTGAGCTGGAATATGTGCTCTCCAGTACCACAAATTCTAGTGTTTCTATCGCCTAATGCCTAGGCCCTGAGGCTTTTGAGTTTAGGAACTCAAATCTACCACGCTTGACCTTGACGCAGAGCTCGAATGCTCAATGTGGTGTTGGAGTTTCAGACAGTATGCGAATTCCCTGTGAAAAATTTTGAAAATCCATTCTAAACTTCTGTATATTTGTGAGGAGAATTAACAAGTACATAGCTGCGTTCAACTGCAAGGTTACGACCCTTGGATCATAGGTCCCCTGCTTTCAAGCCACACTTCTCTTCTCTTTGCATTTCTCAACCAATTCCTTCTGGTCTATTGTCCACCTTTCATCAAACAGGTTTTTCCCTCAGCTATTTCTCTTCCTTGCCACAAATATTTACTATAATATAAAGGTATATCTTTTTAAAATGATAAAATATAAGCGAAATTTCAAATAAATTCTCTTTTTTTATTTCCTAAATTTTAGTGCATACTAAAAGAGCTCAGCAAGTGGAAATAGTCATTGCCCTGCAGTTCAAGGTTGCACATGTATACACACATAACAGCCACATTCATAGGTAAGCCACATTGGGGCAGGAATCATGTGTCTGGTTCATTTTTTTAAATCTCTATCACCTAGTTTTAGAGCTTAATAGGTGATTTATATTTGTTGAATGAATAAACAAATATGTAAGTCCTCTCAATGCTTAAAATTCTACTTTTAGTGTTTTATCTCTTTTAGTTTATGGCTTTTATTTATTTATTTATTCATTTATTTTTTAAAGATTGGCACTTGAGCTACCCACTGTTGCCAATCTATTTTTTTTTTCCTTTCTGCTTTTTCTCCCCAAATCCCCCCAGTACATAGTTGTATATTTTAGTTGTGGGTCCTTCTAGTTGTGGTATGTGGGACGCCGCCTAAACATGGCCTGATCAGTGGTGCCATGTCCGTGCCCAGGATCTGAACCAGTGAAACCCTGGGCCACCGCAGTGGAGCATGTGAACTTAACCACTCGGCCACGGGGCTGGCCCCGATTCATCTTTAAGGTAGAAAATTCCCCTAAGAGTGGTAACATTTGAGCTCTTATAGTTTTTCTAGAACTTCTTGGAGATGGAGGATTGAGTTTGGAGGGCGTTAGACATTTGAGCAAAAGAAGTAAAGGGACACTTGTTGGGGAAAGAAGAAAGGACGAAAGAGAAAAGAATAAAGAAGGCCAGGGGCTGGCCCCGTGGCCGAGTGGTTAAGTCTGTGCGCTCCGCTGCAGGCGCCCCAGTGTTTCGTTGGTTCGAATCCTGGGCACGGACATGGCACTGCTCATCAGGCCACGCTGAGGCAGCGTCCCACATGCTACAACTAGAAGGACCCACAACGAAGAATATACAACTATGTACTGGGGGACTTTGGGGAGAAAAAGGAAAAAATAAAATCTTTAAAAAAAAAAAAAAAAAAAAAACAATAAAGAAGGCCAACCCTGCGATTCCTGGAAAATGTCTGTTTCATCTAGGGTGACCTTGATGTAGCTCCAGAGCACCAGAGACGTTCCATTTATTCTGAATGAGTGAATTAACAAATAAAAACATAAGTGAATATGCATATATAGCAAATCATGATTGATCACAGTTCTGGGGTCATTACAGCCCATTCGCCCAAGTCATAGAGCAAAGGAAGCTTCCTTCATGATCAGAAAATCTCTAAAGTAACAAAAACTTCCATTTCGCTGCTTTTACTGGTTTGGAGAGAAATCAAAATCCAACCAGATGCTATAAAAGCAGATTGTCCGTTCCACTATGTTTCAGACTCACTCCCAGCTTGAGCATGTGTGTGTGCCTTTTGGAGAAGGTTGTTTCTTCTTTGCTTTAATTTCTAGAGCACGCTGATTTGTGTTTCTGCAAGGAATAGAGAACTGAGCTTTTTTTTTCATTAGAAAATGAAAAGAAATCCACTGGTTTCCTTCATATATTTTTTAATATTAAGCGTGTATTATGTACCAAGCATTGTTTTTTTTACAACAACTCTTCTTAAGAAAGCCATCTATTGTGTTCTTTATTTGTTTCCCCCTAATCATTCCACAACCTACTGGGGGCTGTTTCTTTCTCTATCACTCCATCCACACAGTTCTACAAACCTTAATGATCTTCATCTTACTAAATCTACTGTGATGTTTTTCAATCTTCTTCTTGCTTGACTTCTTAGCAACACAACACTTGATCCATCTCTAAATCTTCAGAAATGTTTGACCCTTATCTTCTGTGACAGTATCATCTGCTGCTCTTCCACCTCTCTGATCACTCCTCACTTTTCTTTACAGTCTCATTCGCTTCTTCTGCTCATTAAATGTTAGAATTAATCACACCTCAGTCCTAAGCATTCTTTGGTTCGTGATATGTACATTTTTTAACTAGGTGTACACTGTCTTGTTTCCCAAGTTTTAATATCCAGTCTTGACCAGTCATGAGCTCCAGATCTATGTTGCCAACTGTGTACTCAAGACTTCTTCTTGGATGTCTTGAAGGCATCATAAGTTCAACATGTCAAAGAAAAGTAAATTCATCTCCACCCTTGCAGCCAATACTGTTCTACTGTTTTCAGTAGAAAGACACCATGATACATTATACATGCCAGTTCAAAGGCTTTTGTATTTGATATGTATCTTTTCTTGTAAATTCAGCTGGCATTTGGGAAATAGCACCAACATTTATGAAACTAAGCACACAAGAAATATAGGAGTCATTTATGCATTCACTCAGTTATTTGACAAATATTTATTCAGCACTATCAGCCAAGCATTATTCTAGGCAGTGGAGATTATGGCAATGAACATAGATCACAATTCTTCCTTATGGAGCTTACGTTCTGTGCGCATCTCTCTTCCTAATCATCCGTATCCAATCCATCGATCTATATCTTACTGATTTTATGCTGAAATAATTTTTAAATCTACTCTTTCAATCACCACATTAAAATGTTAATCCAAGCTACCATCTTTTATCCCTGTATTAATACAATTGCCTCCTAACTGCTTTCTCTGACTCTCTCTGGCTATCCTCTAATGCATTTTCCACATTAAAGTTGAAACAATAGCTTTATTTAGATATAATTTGCATACCATACAATTCACCCATTTAATCATTCAGTGGTTTTTAGGATATTCACAGAATTGTACAACCATCAACATAATCAATTTTAGAACATTTTTACACTGTAAAAGGAAATCCCAATCCCTTACCAGTCACTTGTCCTTTCTCCTCAAATCCCCCAACCCCAGGCAACTACTAATTTGCTTTTGGCCTCTATGGATTTGGCTATAATTTTGTATAAATTATATAATTTCATACAAATGGAACCATACTATATGTGGACTTCTGTGACTGGCTTCTTTCACTTAGTATAATGTTTTCAAAGTATCCGTGTTATAGCATGTATCAGTACTTCATCTCTTTTTATGAGGGGACACTATTCCCTTGTATGGATACTACACATTTATTTATCCATTCATCAGTGATGGATGTTCGGGTTGTTTTCACTTTTTGACTGTTATGAACACAGGCGTTATAAATATGAATGTAAAATTTTTTGCATAGACATATGTTAAATTTCTCTTGGATTTATACCTAAGAGTGGAATTGATGAGTCATATGGTGACTATATATTTAACATTGGAGGAACTTCTAAAATGTTTTCCAAAGTGACTAAACCACTTTGAATTCCCACTAGCAGTGTGTGAATGCTCCAATTTCTCACATCTTCACCAATACTTCTTATGATGTGTCTTTTTAAATTATATGCACCCTAGCGGGTGTGTAGTGGTGTCTCATTGCGGTTTTGAATTAAAAATCCCTCAGATTGAGCCTCTTATTTTGCTTATTGGCCTCTCACATATCTCCTTCAGAGAAATGTCTATTTAAATCATTTACCCATTTTTAAATTGGGTTATGTGTTTTTTTAATTATTGAGTTGTAAGAATTCTTTTCTATTCCAGATAGAAGTCTCATCATATATATGATTTGCAAATGTTGCCTTACGTTTTTGAGAATGTGTTGGCCTTTCGCTTTCTTGATGGTATTCTTTGAAACATAAGGTTTTTATTTTTGTTGAAGTCCAATTTATCTATTTATTTATTTTTTGTTTGTGCTTTGGCGTCCTATCTAAGAAAACTTTACCTAATCCAAGGTCACAAAAATTTGCTGTTAGCTTTTTTTCCTAAGATTTTTATAGTTTTAGCTCTTACATTTAGTTCTTTGATTCATCTTAAGTGAATTTTTATAGATGGTTTGAGGTAGGGATTCAACTTTATTCTTTTGTATGTGGATATTCAGTTTCCTAGCACCATTTCTTGCACTATTGTCACTATTATTGAATTGTCTTGGCAACCTTGTCAAAAATAAATTTACCACAAATGTGAAAGTTTATTTTACTTTCATATATTTGGGGGCTCTGTTGTTAGGTGCATATATTTATAATTGTATGTCTCCTTGTTAGATTCTTCCTTTTGTCATTGTATAATATTCTTCATTATCTCTCACAGCAATTTTTGTTTTAAATTTTACTTTGATATTAATATAACCACTCCCACTCTTTTTTGGTTACTGTTTGCACAAAATATCTCTTTCTATCCTTTTATATCAACTTACTTGTGTCTTTGGATCTAAAGTGAGTTTCTTGTAGACAGCATATAGTTTGATCATTTTCTAAACTTCTTCTGACAATCTCTGCTTTTTAATTATAGAGTTTAATCCATTTACATTTAATGCAATTACTGATAAGGAGCTATTCACTTCTGTCATTTTGCTACTTGGTTTCTATGTCATATCTTTTTATTCCTCAATTTCTCCATTGTTGGCTTCTTTTATATTAATTAAGTATTTTCTAATGTGCCACTTTGATTTTATTCTCATTTCTCTTACTATATGTTTTTAGTTATTTTCTTAGCAATAACATCTTAGTTACACTAATCTAGTTCGAATTAATACCAACTTAGTTTCATTAGTGTGCTGAAACTTTGCTCTTATGTGGCTCTTTTACCATCCTTACTCTCTTATTGTCACAAATTACATCTTTTTTCATTGTGTGCTCATCAACTTAAACATATGAATATTGGTTTATGCAATTGTCTTTTAAATTGTATAGGAAAAAGAGAAGTGATAAACCAAAATAAATTAATACTGACTTTTATATCTAACAATGTAATTATCTTTGCTAGCACTCTTTATTTCTTCATGTGGATTAGAGTTACTGTCTAGTGTTTTTTCACTTCCACCAAAAAAGACTACCTATAGCATTTCTTCTAGTTCAGATATACTAGCAATAAACTCTCGCAGTTTTTCTTTCTCTGGAGATGTTTTCATTTCTCCTTCATTTTTGAAGGACTGTGTTGCCAGATATAGAATTCTTGGTTGACAGTTTTTTATTTCAGCACTTTGAATATCTCATTCCACTGCTTTCTGACCTCCATTGTTTCTGAAGATAAATCAGCTGTTAATATCATTGAAGATCCTGTGTACTTGATGAATTCTCTCTTGCTGCTTTCAAGCATCTCTCTTTGTTTTTAGAATTATACAGTTTGATTATAATGTGTCTTCTTGCCAATTGCTTTTATTTATACTATTTTGAGTTTGTTGAGCTTCTTGGATATGTGTATTAATGTATGTCATAAAATTTTGGATGTTTTCAGCCATAATTTTATTAAATATTCTTTCCATCTTTTTCTCTCTCGTCTCCTTCTGGAGCTCCCATTATGTGTATGTTTATATGCTTGAAGGTGTTCTACAGGTCTTTGAGGCTGTGTTAGTTCATCCTCATGGTTTTTTCTTTCTTTCTCTTAGACTGGATAATCTCAATTGACCCATCATCAGGTTCTCTGATTCTTTATTCTGCCTGTGCAAACTTGCTTTTGAGCCCCTCTAGTAAAATTTTCATTCCAGTTATTGAGCTTTTCAATTTTAGCATTTCTATTTGTTTCCTTTTTATAATTTATATTCCTTTATTGATAGTCTCTGTTTGGTGAGATATTATTCTCATGATTTCTTTAGTTCTTTGTATATAATTTTCTTCAGTTCTTTGAGAATATTTTAAATAGTTGATTTAAAGTCTGTCTAATTCCTCATTGACATTTTCTATTAATTTTTTTTATCTTGTGTATAGGCCACACTTTCTTGTTTAATTGCATGTCTTATAATTTTTCTTTTTTTTTAGGAAGATTAGCCCTGAGCTAACATCTGCTGCCAATCCTCCTCTTTGTGCTGAGGAAGACTGGCCCTGAGCTAACATCCGTGCCCATCTTCCTCTACTTTGTATGTGGGATGCCTGCCACAGCATAGCTTGACAAGTGGTACATACATCCGCACCCAGGATCCAAACTGGCAATTCCTGGGCCCCAGAGTGGAATGTATGAACTTAACTGCTGTGCCACTGGGCCAGCCCCTGCCTTAAAATTTTTTTTGTTGAAAACTGAACCTATGAATTTTATAATTTTGCAGTCTTGAAAATTAGATCCCTTACTATCTTCTCCTGCCAAGATTTTTGGTTAACCTATTGTTTTACCCAACTATTATCCCTTTCCCAAGTAGCACAAACTAATGCATTTGCCTTTAAATGCTGCCCCTGTAGCCACCTCAGCACTTGGAGAGTTCCAAGTTAGGAGAAATAAAGGCAAGCCCTTTGAGTTGGTCCCTCAGGGAGCCACCAAATAGGTTGAAACAAGCAACCACAATTCTCTGAAAATAAGGTCTGTTCTGCTCCTTTTCTTAATAGGTAACAGTACTGGGGATGTGGGCTGTTGTTTTCAAGGCTGTTTCCCAGCTGAGGAGTAGGTGATGGGGCTAGAGTAGTTTAAAATACTAAAAAGCTCTCTGATAAGATTCAGCTGGTTTTCTTCATTAAACCATTTCTTAGTTGTTGTAGGCTTTTGATTAATTTCCACAGTTCTGAAAAATTTGATTCTGACAGTTTTTGTCAGTTTAATTGTTGCTTTTATGGATGGACAGACTTGATATCCACTACTTTGCTGTTTTCACTGATCTGACTCAAAAGTTTATTTTTAGACTCTTAATTCTATTCAGTTGCTCTATATGTCTATCCTTATGCCAGTCCTGACTACTGTCTTGATTTTTGTAGCTTTGTAATAAGCTTTGAAGCTGGTAACTGTGAGTTCTACAACTTTGTTCTTCTTTTTCAAGCTTTTTTTCACTATTCCCTTGAATTTCCATAGAAATTTTAGTACCAGTTTTTCAAATTCTGCAAAGAAGACAGCTGGGATTTTGATAGGATTGTGTTGAGTCTGCAGATCAGCTTAGGGAGTATTGCCATCTTAACAATATTAAATTTTCCAACCCATGAACATGAGTAACTTTCCATGTATTTAGGTTTTCTTTAATTTCTTTCAACAAAGTCTTGAAGTTTGTAGAGTATAAGTTTTCCACTTCTTTTGTTAAATTTATTTCTAACTGCTTTATCCTTTTCTATACTTTTGTAAACTGTGATTTTTAATTTTGGTTTTGGATCATTTATTGCAAAGGCATATAAAGGCAATTAATTTTTGTATGAAAGAAGTTTTTAAAAACACAAATGTGGTCATGACATCTCTGCCTAAAACCTTTCAATGGCTTCTAATTGCTTTTAGAATAATGACAAAAATCCCTAATATAGTGTAGAAATGCCTTAATAGTCTGGTTTCTGGTTACTTCTCTTGCCCCATCTAGACCTGCTTTTTCCCTCACTATCTGAGCCGTACTGGCATGCTTTCAATACTCATAATCCAAAATGATCCTTTCCAACATAAAGTCTTTGCACATGATATTTCTTCTACCTGAAAAGTTCTCTTCTTCTCCTGTCGCAAAACAAAACAAAACAAAAGCTCTTTATCTAGTTAATGTTTATTATATCTTCAGATCTTGGCACAAATATCTCCTCTTGAGGCAAGACCTTGTGGATAACCAGTCTAGGTCAGCTTTCTTTGCCATCTGCCTATTTAACACATCTTTCCTTTTCTTTAGAGTCCTTATGATACTTTTTAATTGTGCATTCACGAAAGTGGTTATTTGGTTAAGAATGTATGCATTATTCAGTAGACCATAAGATTTTAAGAGGAAGGCCTTTCTTGTATTTGCTGAGGGTTGTTTTCTTCCTGTCTAGTGTGGTATGTACTATATACTCAAATTTTTGTTTATTGAAGAAATGAATGAGAGAATGATCTACCAAGAAGTTTAATGTATGGTATAATTCAATCATTTATTGTTTTAGCTGAATAATATCCTCTCTAATTTAAAGTTGGAAAAAAAAATGAAGTTTAGAAAGATTAGGTAGCTTGTCCAAATTAGAGCACTATTCAGGGAAGAGTCAGGATTCAAACCCAGATCTCCCTTGCTATAAATCTATGCTTTCAACCAAAATGTTACACCACTTCATCCATTTCAGGATAAATCTACACTATACTCAAGGAAAGTTCTTAGTGGAAGGAGTTAACTGATAGAACAAGGAGAAGCAGATTTTGTGATCCATGAGAGAAATGCATGATGAGCTATGAAAAGGATGTCATAAACTCACTCAGGGTAATAGCAGATTTAGAATGGAAGGTAAGACTATGAACCATTTTCCAAAGTCTTTAACGAAGGAAAGAAACAGATCAGAGGTTGGTGGATGGCATTAATGAGAAAGGGTAGGAGGATGTTAGAGTCAAGTGGTACAGATCCACAAACAGAGTGCTTAGGGGGAAAGCCATTGGAAAGATCATAAAAAGCAAAGAGAATACTCACCTGACCTTCTCTTCCTAAAATACTAAAGTGTGAGAGATTAAGGAAAATGATTTCCACTGAGGAAGACTGATTTCACTTAAGTCAAGGAGATGGAAGAAATCTCTAAGACGAATGTGTACATAAATGACAGAATGTTGGTTCTTGAATGGCAGTTCCCAAAAGTGCATTAGAAATGTTTGGGAATGAGTGAGAACTGGACATCTAGGTGGAGTGCCAGGAAGTAAAGAATATTATGAAAATTGACTGGTGAAGAGAAATCAGAGCCCTAATTAATTTTGTCCTAATGGTCTATTTGAGGTTGCTGGATGTAGAGCGGTGGCCAGAGGACTTGACTCACTTGCCTTGGAGATGGTGAGAGTCTTTGTGTCTGCAGTCTGAGCTTACTTGTCCTGGGGTGGTACAATTCCAGGACCTTCAATATTATAACATAGCCTGGAGTGATGAGCCAGTGGGTACAGAAGCACATAAGTAGTGAGGAGGGATGACAACTGGAGTGATGGCAATACAAACATTTAAAGGAGAGATTTTATTTGGTCATTGTGTGTAGCTGGTAATTTCTGTTTGTACTCTCTCCTTTCAAAAAATAAAGAAAGGTAATAATGATCTGAAGACATTGGCGGGGGGAAATGCAATTCACTCTAGTTCACTCTTTGTGGCCCACAGTATACCACACGGGGTTGTAGAGTAGAAAAAAAATCTCCGTTTCCCAATCCCACAACAGTTTGAAGATAAAGTCTCCTATTACTAGGTAAACTTGAGAATGCTTACCCCTGTAGGTTTATGATCAGCAGAACGGGTTCTAGAATAGTTTAAAATTGAGATCATGTCTACAAATCCAAAGCATCAAATACTGCTGTCAGGGATTTAATGGAAAAAGCAAAGAAAAAATGTTACCAGATCCCTTTTTTGATCATGGCAGCCAACTATAAATTCTCTGATTCCTTTCGAGCTTGTTCAGTTTCCCCAGTGTATTGCATTTTAATCCTGTTAAAACTTGTTCCCTCTAAACTCCAGTTCTAGGCACAGCCCTTTCTCATTCTCAGCTATCATGACAGGATGAACACTAAACTACTGAAAAGATACTCATCAAGGATGGTAGCTGTAGTCTTGAATTGTACAGGAAATGATTATCAACATATTTGAATTTGAATAGAGTGAAATTGGAGGTATGAAGTTCTAACTTTGTACCTAATTCAAATAGCTTTTTACACACATCCAGCAAGTGTTTTTGAGCTGTGATAAAAGCATTCCTGGGAGAAAGTGCCAGTTTAGCTAATTTTCTTCTGATAAAATAAGAAGACGAGACTGGAAATTTAACATTTAAGACATCATCAAAAACCGTGAGTATTTAAAATTTTTTCAGTCAAAAAAGTTCCAAAGCCAAAGTATTCTTTCCAATTAAAACAGTAATTAATAATAGCCTAATTTATTATTTATGCATTAGCCCATGCCAAATGACAAATTAGGTGGAAAAATAAACAGTATCCATGCAAACTATTTGAAAAGGCAGAATAATACATTTCTTGTTCCTTTTCCACTAAGATTTTATTGTCAATTTCCATTATTTCTAGTTGATTTGTTCAGATGCAGACTGCAAGCCCAGTGATCTAAATTTATTGACCGTTAGTCCTGCTCCGCTGTTCCAGGACTTCTTGACACTACACCAGAATGTGGATACCAGATGTTAGCAACGAACTGACAAATTAACTTAATTGATCCTTAATAATAGCTGTAGTGTATTTGAGCACACTTGACAAATGGGACTCAGTTCTCCCTTTGTATTTCATGAAGAGCTACTATACCTGACCCATAGGTGAGATTATCCTGTAACCTGTCCCATTTCTTTTCTTCAGTTACCGAGCTGTGAATAATCTAGATATTTTGTTAGTGCTGTCTAGTGGATTCTAACTCCTAGAGACCCTGTGTATAGCAAAGCAGAACCCTGCCAGGTCTTTTTGTGCCACCCTCGCACCCTCCAGCGCTATATCAGACAATGCTCTGCTGCTATTAACAGGGCTAATTTTTTTGGAAGAGGGTAACCGAGTTCTTCTTCTCTTAGTTTGTCTTAGTCTGGAAACTCCACTGAAACCTGTCCGTAATGGATGACCCTGCTGGTATTTGAAATACCGGTGGCATAGCTTTTAGCATCACAGAAACATGTAGTTGCCACAGTATGACAACCGACAGACATCTGAATCTAGACATTCATACTAGTTAATGAGATCTGGAATCATATCATCTTCCCGTGCTGCTTCAGCCTTGTTCTCCGTGCTGAGGTTGCGGTTAACCACTGGAAGCTTTTGAACATGCTATACATGCTCTGATGTTTTTCTATGGTACTCCTTCTGCCCCCAATGTCCTAGTGCTTTTTTATCTCACACTATTGTTTGATTCCTCCCATCTCTTGTCTCCACTCTTCCCAATTTCTTTTTTTTTTTTGAGGAAGATTAGCCCTGAGCTAACTGCCGCCAATCCTCCTCTTTTCGCTGAGAAAGACTAGCCCCAAGGTAAAATCCATGCCCATCTTCCTCCACTTTATATGTGGGACACCTACCACAGCATGGCGTGCCAAGCGGTGCCATTTCCACACCTGGGATCCAAACCTGTAAACCCTGAGACCCCGAAGCAGAATGCGCACACTTAACTGCTGCACCACCAGGGCTGGCCCCGACTCTTCCCAATTTTTAATCTTTCACCTGTGCCCTCTGAGAGTCCACTTTCACAATAAATTCTTGCTCTATGCTACCAACCTGTCACAGAATTTTCCCTCCATCACACAAAGAAATCTTGACTCCACCCTTAAATTTCTCCTTTTCTGCTGCCCTCTGAGGTAAAAATCTCCTGGTCTATTCAAAGACCGGAGAGGGATTGGTATTCCTTGAGCTCCTCAATGCTATTTCTGAAGAATTGTTCTTGTGTCTTTAGGTAAAACTACTTTCTCTCTAAATTACTACTCCCCAACTTTTCCAGCCTTTAATCCTCCTTATTGTTGTACTGAAGCTATGCACGTTTTGGTCATTACTGAAGACGTTAGTACCTAGGTCACAATCATCTTCTATAGCCCACCTTGCACCACCCATCTGTCCAATTTCAATGTTCACATGGCCAAAGTAGCCAACACTCCAGCATTTAGCTTCTCTGACACCATCAGGGTTATCGACCTCCCCCTTCCCCTTCTTTCAAACTCCCTTCACGCTTTGACTCCATGTCAGAAAATTCAAACTCTTCCATGACAAGTTTCTATCCTTCTGTCTTATATTTTAATGTTCACTATACTTGTTCATTGTCCTTTGGAGGCCTCTAGTTTCTTTACTCTTAAATTATCTCTACCGTATCAAATTTTTAATTTACACCTAGGCTCATTCACTTCCTTCCTTCTTGACTCATTACAGTGAACAATTGAATGCTTTCTCATTTAACTCTCTTGCACTTGTCATTTCATTGTGTCCCACTCAGAAACATTCATCCAGGAAACTGAAGTCTTCTCATATAAACGATGGTCAACCTCTCCCTTCTCCTCTACAGAGGTAGTTATAGCTCCCTCTACAATTATCTCATTTATCCTTTATCGTCTTAAGACCAACACCTCCTCCTGTTTTTATGACTCTATTCTCTTTTGTTTCTTCTAGCATCCTGTGCCATCAGTTAAGCATCTTTCCTACTATATGTTTAATCTCTCCTTTCCTACTGACTATTCTTTTTTGTTTTTTAATTATTTTTGGTGATGAAGATTGGCCCTGAGATAAGATTGGTTGCCAATCTTCCTCTTTTCACTTGAGGAAGATTGCCCCTGAGCTAACGTTTGTGCCAATATTCATCTATTTTTTGTGTGTGGGGCACCACCACAGTATAGCTTGATGAGTAGTGGAATTCGAACCTGCATACCCTAGGCTGCCAAGGTGGAGCACATGAACTTAACCACTATGCCACCAGGCTGGCCCCTCCCTATTTTTGTTTTCAATGAATGATGCCACTATTTTCAGAGTCACTCAAGTAAGAAACTGGCAGCCATTCTGCATGTTTTTATCTTTAATGCCCATATCTACTCAACAATAATAGTAGTCGCAGTAGTAGGATAGAGTGGCCACTATGTGCTCGCCACTGTTCTAAGTGGTTTACATGTGTTATTTCACTTCATCCTCACAACAATTCTATGCGTCAGATATTACTCTTATCACCATTTTGCAGATAGAGACACTGAGGCACAGGGAAGTTCAGTAGCCTCCCAAGGGCACACTGCTGGTAAGTGGTGAAGCAGAGAGGAAGCAGTAGATGCTGGCTGCACCTCTGAGGACATGAGGAATTTTCCTACTATAGTAATATTGTCTTACTTCAGGCCCTTGACAACTCTTGTCTCAGTAGCCATAGTCCCCAAAATACATTTCTGTCTCCTGTCTTGTACTCCTCAGATTCTTAATCTGTAGTATTTTCCCCACAGATTGGTCTATTATAAATATTAATTTAACCCCCTTAGTTTAAAATTAGTAAAACTATGAGTGCTTGGAGTAGAAATGATAATTGTTTTGTTTGGATCAATCCTGTAACTTCTTCTTTTTCTTTTGAGGAAGATTTGCCCTGAGCTACTGTCTGCTGCCAATTCTCCTCTTTTTGTTGAGGAAGACTGGCCCCAACCTAACATCTGTGCTCATCTTCTTCTATTTTTTTATATGTGGGACACCTGTCACAGCATGGTTGGACAAGTGGTGCATAGGTCCACACCTGGGATCTGAGCCAGCGAACCCCAGGCCGCTGAAGCAGAACGTGCAAACTTAACTGCTGTGCCACCGGGCCGGCCCCCCAACTTCTTTTTTTAAAGAAAAAATTTACATTGGTGATTTACAAATATTTGAATTGGGCTAAAGAAAGCTTATAGAGGTGGAACATAGTGAAATCGTTAATCTTGGATTGATGCTGATGGATTCAAATCCCGATTCCAGCCCTTACTAGCTCTTGGATTTGGGGCAAATTCTTCACCTCTCAGTGCACTAGTTCCCCACCTTCAACAGGGGAACCTGATCACACCTCTATCATAGGGTGGTTGTTATGAACAAATTAAATTAGTTCACATATGTAAAGTGTTGTTAAGGGCTCTTTGTATAGAGTAAATGCTATGTCAGTGTTAGCTATTGTTATCCACATGTTGAAGCTGTGCAAGCTGGTTGCAGAGCAGGCTTAGAATTCAAAATAGTCTTGATAAACTATCACACTTTTCATCAGGAGACAATACAGTTTACTCACTGGACTTTGATATGATAAATATCTGTGATGAGCTGCATAACAGTGTTTTGTGGTGAAGATCTTGCACTTTGGGGGACTGAATCATGTTCAAGTCTGTCTTCTAGTATTTGAAGTTGCCCTTCTTGATTTGGAAGCAAGAATAAAGGTTATTGCCAAAGAAATTCCATATAGACACATATCCTCTTCCAAACAAGTGTGAAGTTCCATTTAGAAAAGCATAAGGGTTATAATCCACATGATATAATTTTCAAGATACTATGTTAGCAGCCCAGTAAGCCAGAAAATCAATCTTCCAGCCACCACAGCCCTCTAGGAAACATCTGTTGGACCATTTGCCATGAGAAAGAATGAGAGTAGGCCTGGGTTAGCGGGGGCAGTTCCATCTGGAAGAGTTGATGGGGCAGCCTGCGAGCTTGGGAATGGTAGCTTTCTCCAGGCTTTGGAAGGCATAGAAGGGACTTAAAAGGTTGCCCTCCAAATCATCCAACTACTGGAAATAGTTATCATTCTAAACTTGTCTCTTGAGCTAATGCCTACTCTACTCTTTTTGAGCTCTAAAAGACCTAGGCTTGTCCATTGAACATGTAGTTTTGTACAAAATTTGATCCCAAGATTTATAGTCCAATAATTTATCTTCTAAGTTGAAACTGAACACGCTTGGTAATCAGGTACATGAAGCAATGCGACATTTTGAGGCACGTGAATAAAGAGAGAAAACTAAGGATGGATTCAACCTGACCTTGGAAATAAGTGAGTGGCATACAAAAAGAGGAGGGGGCCTGGGAACCAAAGGAGACAACTTGACAGCAGACAGAAAACGATTTAACACTCAGACAGTGAAGAAAATTGAGATCCACAACTATGGCCAAAAGATACAACCCAAATGAACTGCTCCGAAACGAGAGCTGAAGGACAGGCTGTATTACATAGACTTTTCCCATCACAAGATGTAAGCTAATCTACTTTGCTAAAAACAAACACATTTCACTCTTGAGAGTATATTAAGTGCTCTGAAAAGAGTCTGGGATTTAGTTTGTAAGACACATTTCACCAGATATTTAGAATTTTCACTGTAGAATTCCTGGCCTCTAGTGTTCTTTATTTTCTAATTCCTGAGAAATAATCAGAACCATATTCACTCAGGGAGCAAGCTGCAGCCTAACATTTTCCTAACCCTTGTATTGGCCAATAAGTAAACTCTCATATATCAAATTTTTTTCCTAAGTAGAGATTTCAAGAAATTTAACAACAAACCACCCACACACATGCTATTTTTATAAATAAAGCAATGGTCCAAATAAGCTGGAAATTTCTTTATCCATTGCCCGTTCTGAGGTGGAAGTGGTAACAATTGCACCTGTTTTTCTGTAATGGTACTCTTGCTATTTGCCACTTTAAAACTTTGAGGAATATCTTACTTATTCAACAAACCTTTATTGAGCACTGACCGTGTAGCCAACTGTTCTGGTCACATAACATAGAATAGCTATACCTTGTTTAGTCTTTTTGTAAACTATCCTGTGTCTGTTAAAACAGATACAAAGAATAAGAATTGTATGCTCACCATTTTGCTTTAAGTGACTTGAAGAAAATGTATTTTTCTCTGTGCCCCACCATCAGTGATTGAATAATAGTTAACTGTGAATCTACCATTTGATGACTTGGCTCATACCGACTTGGGTACTAAAAATATTTTGAGGAAAAATCAGATTATCTGATAGGCCTGTGGTTAAAAGATGATAAATGTTGGGGATGGGGGATTAGTGCAAAAATGAGGTCATGTGAGTTTGAGTGGCATTTAAAATGAAATAATACACATGCCATTTAAAACTGAAAAACATACGACTTAACCAATTCATGGTTTATTTGAAAGGCCTGCCATAAAAACATTCTTAAAGAGTTCAAATAGAACATGGAATTCTGGAAGTTGTGTGTTTCTCTCATTTTTAAGTCATTCCTCCTTATCAAATATTGTGATTTCTAGAAATTCTTTCCCTTGGTGCCTTTCTCTTGCTTCATCTCTTCTCTCTCCATTTCTCCTTCTACTGTCAAGTTCAAGTCCTCACACTTGACAAGCACAGGGGATGACCACATCATTTTATTGCTTAAAATCTCAAGGTGTTTTTCTAGAACCCAATGATCGAATCTGAGCTGGACCAAAAGCACAGGCATCTTCCAAAAATTGGAGCTAAAACTAAATATAAGGAAAAGGATAATGGATATACAAGAAGTTCAGGCTGGGAGGAATGAGACATTGAAGTCTTGAATATAAAACTAAGGTAACCTACTCAATTTGATAGGCAGTGGACATCTATCAGAGAGTTTATATCAGTGGAATGCTTTAGGAAAATAAACCTTGGTGTGGTGTTTAGCACGAAGTAGAAGGGAAAGTGCCTGGAGGTGTATTGGGCAAAAGCCCAATGACTAAGCTGTTGCAGTGATTTTCAATAATAAATAGTGAGATCCTGAATAAGGATGATGGCAGTGAAAACGGAAAAGAGGGGAGAGGTACCAGTGGAGTTGTCATAATTTGGTCATTGACGGTAAGGAAACAGGAAAGAAAGAGAAGTATGGTCAAGCATATGCAATAATTGCTCATAGAAATCTTTTATTGCTTAGTTTTACCAGCAAAGATTTAGAGGTAAGTTTCTGTTCAATTCTTCTACGGTAAAAGAGATTATGACTTCGATTTTCTGATGAGTGAAGTACAGCAAAAAGAGGTGTTTAATGATATGCTAGCTACCGTCAGGGAGAGCCCGTGGATGCTCTGACTGTTAACTCCTGTGACCTCTTTGAAGCTCTGTCCTATGACCTCTTGGCAGCTCTCTTAAAGAAGGACCTGCCATGTCATTCCTTACAAGAAAGGCCTTGCTTACTGTCTAAATGGGTCACATCCATCAAGATATCAAAACAATGGGTTTTGCAAGAAAAGGTAAAGAATTGCTATGCGTTAGCTGTAGTGGGCTGGGGGATTTCCACACTATAATGGGCACTCATGATCAGGACAGACAGGCAATCTCAAAGCCCGTCATCTTTGGGAGGACACTGCCGGTTACCTTATCAGCTGTGCAGTGCTGAGCTGCAATTGCATCATTACCAGAAGATAATCTCCCAGGCTACTATCCTATCCCACGGTTCTGTGAGTGCAATAAACACCATAAATAAATACCACGGCACATTTACTTAGTTTGCTGTGTTTAAGGGTTTTCAGCTGGGAGTAGACCTGTGACCTTTGTTCAACTGTTCGTGTGCTGTTTCCAGCTGGATGTGAAGCACTGATTTCTGGAAATCTTAGAAGACTGCCTTTCCCTCTGAGCCTGACTAAGGTCAAATCCACCTAAAACTTCATAGAAACGTGTTGGGCCACTTTCTTTTTCATGCAGAGAGGATCTGCAGGTCAGGATGAGCAACTAACACTTTCCAACTGTTTTCACTCATAGCCAAATGTGCTTTGCTGAGTTCACAACTGAGCAGCCAGTCCCTAGGGCGTTCATTGGAAATCAGTAAGTTGGGAGAAGAGAAAGGCTGGCCGATTTTGGCTTCGTGTCTTCCTCTCCCATTTTGGGCTGAAGGAAACATACTGCATGTGGCTGGAACAGGTCAGGTGCCAAGCTCAATGGCACTCGTGTAGAGGAGGCCATTTTTTGGAACTCTTAAAGGCCAAAATGCTGTTTTTAGAAGGAAAGTTTTTCCAGGACTATATTGTGGCCTTTAACTTAATTAGTCAATTAAAGAAAGAAAGTCTCTCAAAAGAATTATTCAAATAAAAGGAAGCTGCCTAAGGTTGCTTCTAGGGAAAGAAAAGAACCTTTTGCAATGCTGAGGCCAGAGACATGGGTGTAAGTTTTCCAAGGGGTATTGTGAAAAAGCTTTCGATAACTCATTCCAGGTTCTTGGTGGCCTCCTGCCTGGGGAATCTGTGGGTCCCCGAATTACAGACTTAGGAGGTGGCCTCTCAGAAAGCTCTTACTAGAGAAACATGAACATTTCTACCTATATTCTCATTCCAAAACTTAACTTTTGGTTAGATTAAATAAGCAATACATTTAACAATATCATCAGGAGTTTTTTTATTGCATTAAGAACAGGAAATTTAAAATATTGAAATATAAAATATTTTCAATAAAATTTAAGGATCCTCTTTAAAATTGAAATCTTCACCTTGTAAATGGTACTTGTCAAATATGGGGATTCCAAAATAGTTCTAATCAGTTCTAAAACTCCTTGACTCAATTGGACTTAGATACAACCTCTAAACATATGATGCCCCAAAGTACCTCTTTGATTGAGAAACTTTTTTCAATAATTATACATACTTCTACTCTAGCCTTTGATCTCATAGAACCCATATTCTAGTGGGGGGAGACAGTAAATAAATACTCAAATAAATACAAAATACGGCAGTGATTAGTGCTTTGGAAAACTATAAAGCAGGGAAAGGAGAATAGCATGTGTGTGTTAGGATGGGTAGGACATCTTATGGGGATTGATATAAAACAAAATTAAATTCATAAAAACCTGTCAGTTGTCATCTGAATTCTTCAAACTGTTACACAGCTGCTAATGTAAAGATGAAAGAATTTATTTTCCACTTTGGTTTTCCTCTTAGATTTAATTCATGAGATGATTTGTCAAACTTTTCATTTTGTTCGTTTCACGTGATCTCATAACTTTAGTTTCTTCAGGCAAATAGAGTGGTGACAAAATCTTGCTTAGACAGCATTTCTTAATGTTTGGAAGAAGGTGTTACATAGAGAAGGTACTTTAATGTCGGTTGATTAAATCCTTCCTTCTCTAGTAAGTTTTATTTCCTCACTGTACCCTTCAGTCTTATTAGGTTGACTTGCCTTTGTACAGTTACCGTCATACATTTTTCTTCCCGTGCTGACGTTTATTCACAGTGTGGGAAACCTAGCAGTTTGTATTTGAAGCATACTGAAGACTGCCACGCATTTTTCACATATTTGGAAACAAAATATAGTTCCGTGTGATTGTTTCCTCCACCATTGAATATTTAGTCAATGGGCTTTTTGGGACAATTTAATTAGAATATTTCTCATTTATCTTCTCAACTCAATAGATGACATTAAAGAGAAGCTAATTTCCATGGAATTGGTTAAAATATATAATATGTTTTTGTTTCCCACAGAAATAGAAACATTTCTTTTGGAAATAGCACTTGTTCTCAAAAGGCAAATGTATCAGCTTTTCTTCAGGGCTGAGCTCCTGAGTTTAAATAATTTCCAGAGAAGTCAAAATGTTCAGCATCCTGTATCTCTGTGTTCAGCACTTGAGACTTCCCAAGTCTCATATTTGCTTCAATGATACTGATCTGTCAGTGTATGAATATTTCAATTCAGAGAAGTCCTTTATCGAACACATGGCCTCACATGAACACTTTGCAGGAAGCACATTGATAGTCTACTTCTGCACTCTGGTTTTGCAGACTCTCTTTCTAGGCACTTTATGTGATTATTCTAAAAATAAATTTTATGACTTTTTCCCTATTTAAGATAAACTCATGCTCACTGTAGAAAACTTGGGGACATTACTCATAAACTTACTACGAAAGAAAATAGTTTTGGGGGGAGTATTTTCATGTAGCCTTTTGCATGAATGTTTACATTTTGGGGTTTGCATTTATAGTCTTGTGAATTGTTTTCCTGTTGCTGAGGATATATGAAAACATTCTTATTTGGGGAGTCACAATAGTAGAGTAGTCAGTACAGCATTCAACACTCTCTAGCCAGGTGTCTGGGACACCTTGTTTGGGAACCCTGGGTACAGGGTGTTGTACATTCATTGTGCTCCTCAGTTTGCAGCACACAATTATTAGCAAAGCCTGCAAGAGTTCTCTGATTTTCATTCTCTCGCTCTCTCTCTTTTTTTTTGTTGGTGAGGAAGATTGGCCCTGAGCTAAGATCCGTTGCCAATCTTCCTCTCCTCACTTGAGGAAGATTGTCCCTGAGCTAACGTCTGTGTTAATATTCCTCTACTTTGTATGTGGGATGCTGCCAAAGCAAGGCTTATTGTGTGGTGTGTAGGTCTGTGCCCAGGATCCAAACTCATGAACCCTAGGCTGCAGAAGCAGAGCATACAAACCTAACTACTATGCCACTCGGCCAGCCCCACATTCTCTCTTTTATTCTTCATCAATATTGCCATAAATTTGACTTGGTTAGCTGGTACAATAAACACTTATTGGTATTTAAGAATATATTTCTCTCTATATTTAATTGATTTCTGCCCCATCTTTAATATTTTCTTTTGACTTATTTCTTTTGTTTCTTATTTACTACTCTTTTTCCATCAAGAGGATACAGAAATAAAACAGAAACTTCCTCTGTGTCGTTTCCTAGGGCTTCCATAACAAAGTACCACAGGCAGGGCGACTTCAACAGCAGACGTGTATTCCTTTACAGTTCTGGAGGCTAGAAATCTGAGGTCAGGTGTTGCAGTGTTGGTTCCTTCCGAGGGTGTGAGGGAAAATGTGCTCCAAACCTGTCTCCTGGGCTTGTTGATGGCCATCTTTCCCTTGTGTCTCTGCATCGTCTTCCCTCTTTATGTGTCTTCCCTCTTTATGTGTCCAAATTTCCTCTTCTTATGAGTACACCAGTCAACCTGGATTCGGGCCCATCCTAATGACCTCATTTTAACTTAATTACCTCTGTAAGTGCTGTGTCTCCAAATATGGTCACATTCTGAGGTACTGGGGGTTAGAAATTCAACATGTGAATTTGGCGGGGGGCGGGGGGGTGAGGGGGGCCACAATTCAGCCCATAAAACCCTGTTATAGGATCATTTACAATCTATTAGGAAAAGACTTTTGATAAATAATAAAGCAGTCTGATGGTGGTAAGTGCTATGAAAAAATATAAACCAAGGGGAGTAGTGCGGGCTAGGGCAAAGGAAAGGAGCCCAGCTCTAGTGCAAGTATTTCTGTAACCTACTAGAACGTAGGTAACCAGTGGCGGCAGCAGCAGATGACCAGCACTGACAATAGAGTGGATATTTCTGCTTTGTGAGGTAGCAATAACTCAATATTTGGTGAAGACTTGTCTTTTTCTTGTGGGTGGGGTCCCATAAAGGGATTTTTTTTCTGTGTATAATTAAGGCATAAAGTCTATTCTTGAACAGAGAGGCTGAGACAAGTAGTGGCTATACTGATTTGCATAATATTGTAAGAGGCTATATTCAAGATCAGTCGGGCAGCGCCTCTAGAGAAATTATGTTGCATAATTGGTTACGCCTTTGTATAGTGGGTCCAGGAAAAGGCAGAGGAAGCTGGGGCTATAAGACTCCGGGAGAGGTGGGATGAGGGAGAGGCCTCGAGTTGGAATAGGAATAACCCCGCTGCTTCCTAGCTTAGGAGGGGAGTCACCGGTGGGGCAATCCCTAGGAAATGGTCTTTCCATTGGATCTTAAGAGGAGGTACACCTGACGTCCAGTTTCAAGTTGTTCTTTCAGGTTGTTCAGGTTGTTCTGAACTGTGCTGTTCTTATGTCATTCCAGATTTTCAGCGAACATTTGGGAAACTGCTGTGGTCTAGCCTCATCTCTGCCATGAGGTGGCTCTGTGTCTTCTGAGACCAGAGTGTTGGGGGCGTCACTGACTCAAGAGAGAGTGAGGCCCTGAGACACCAGGAGTCTCCGAAGGAGCGTGATCGACAGCAGGGGTTAGCGTGTCTCATGGTAAGGTCTGCAGATTCCTGCTGAGGGATGGGGGCATTCTGAACACTAAGGGAAAGGAATCCTATTGACGTCATCACCAAGGTGGAAGTCTTGGATTATTGCTATGTGTTAACAGGTTGGTCGTGGAAGACGTGAAACCTTGAAGACACGTTTGTACTCTAGAAAGATGCTAGAAAGATATATGGTTGTGAAATTAACTGAAGAGTTATACTCAAAATGTAGATACAACTTTTTTAAAGAGATTTTTTAGGTGCTGAGGAACTTAGTGTTTAAAAGTTAAAAGTTATTAAGTCCAAAATCTGAGTGAAAACAGAGACCGAAGACGTCAAGCTGAGTGCTGAATCAGCCCTAACCTCCGGGCATTTGCTGACACAGATGAAGCTAAATTTTTGTCTTGAGGGTCTCTTGGGGTGATGAGGATACGGATCAAAAGCTACAGCCTGCCCATCATATTCAGTCTAACTGGAAACCCGGCCCCTCCAAAGGATACGGATCAAAAGCTACAGCCTGCCCATCATATTCAGTCTAACTGGAAACCCGGTCCCTCCAAAGGCAGGGTTCCCCTGAAGCTAGAACTCAGGGAGAAAGTGAACCAGAAGTGAACACACTCTGACTTCCCACCTCTCGGGAAATGCCTAGGAGGCTGCCTTGGTACCAGAGGGTGGAAAGGGGTACAGAGCAACCTGGAGAAGCTGTGACTCAAGTTGGCCCAATTCACATGCTTGGGTGGTCCAACTATACTCAAGACCCAACGTCAATTTAAAGATGTTCTAGGCCGGTAGTGTTTCTAAAAGCCTTCCAGAAGCAAAAGCAAGGCTTATCTGGAGAAGTGCGCCTTTACTTGAGGTGTTAAATAAATTCCACAAATACTTTTCTAAGAGCCAACAATAGCCGATCACCTGAGCACACAAGGCAAAACAAGAAAGAATGTTTTTAAAAAAGGACAACCAAAATATAAATTACAAATTGATTAAGAGAAGAAAGGAACTAATTATCAAAATATAGGGTAGGCGGAGCCTTCAGAAGGTGGAGGGGATTTGTGTTTGGAAAGGAGCACAAGGGTTTCTGATATGCTGGTAGGGAAAACAAGAGAAAGCATAGCTTGCATCTCAGCATTTTTATATTCTAAAAGATGTCATAAAAGAAACATTGGTGATATTTTCAAGGTATAACCAAGGGTCAGTTGTTTGCTTGATTAATAATGTAACATCTTATGGCAGTATATACTAATAGCGGACTGTAGTATACAAAAATCACTTAGAAGCAACTTTTGATTATAAGATCCCACTGTGTAGAGGAGGTGACTCTCCAGCAGTGAATCTCAGACGTGTGTTTATGCTCATTACATTCACAGTCCCGCACTAGGGTCTTTAGTATATACAGAAACACAAGCCAGCTCTTTAAGAAGCTTACATCTTCGGGGGGAAAAGACATCAAAAGATAACCAGGCAAGGGAAGCCACCCAAAAGCCATTTAATAAATAATGTAGATGCTACTGTCTCCAGGAATAGTGCAGAAGAATTGATCCCAGGAGCTAAAACGAATAGACACAGAGTAGTTTAAGGAGAAGAGCTTCTGCTGGACTTTAAGAACAGGAGAATTTGTGCAGACAGAAAGGAAATAGCACAGGAACAAGGCTTTGTAGGCAAGGACAACCTGTGAGCAGATGAGGAATGGAACTTGAAAGGCCTCTAAGGTGAAGGAATTCCTGTAGGAGTCTCAGAGATATAAAACGAATTGTTGAGTTGATTTTTATGTTGCTTATATAGTTTTTAAAGACTGGAAAACAAGCTAAATTGATTTAGATATTAGACTATCTACTGGGAAAGACTAACCTCCCTTCCTTTCAGCTACATAATTCTATAATATGACAAAAGAGTAAAAAAAAAAATCCCAGTTAATAATTTAATTCTTCGGATTTCTGCTACTCTGAAGGAAATATTACTAACCTAGGATTTTGCAGTTTTCTAGGTATCTAGAAAAAGGAAACAAATTAGAAAGCATGTGTAACTCTCCTGAGAGGTACCATTTGCGTCATCATATCATTATTTACAGGTTATTATTAATTAGCAAAGTTAAACAAAAGGAAAATTAAATGACAGATTTGAAGACTAATTCCTACCAAAAACACAAAGAGCGAGAGAGAAATAATTGAATTGCCCTGGGTTTACTTCTCAGGAATCTCTGCAGGCATTTACCAACTCTGTAAGTAGTCTCCAAAGGGCACTAGAGACCTTTTAACAAAGGACTTTCGCAAAACCTCAGAGAACTGGAAGTCAGGTCATTCTGTCAAGTCTCGCTACAGTCACTTTCTAGCTGTGTGCTCTTTAGAACTCACTTAACTTCCCTGAAACACATTTTTCTCCCAGACAGTCTTACATGTCTGTGCACAGATTGCCCCAATTCAAATGCGATCTCTACCATGTCTTCGCTGTGTGACTTAGAGCATATTTCCTCGTTGGCAAAATGGGAATAATAGCACCTACTTCATAGAGTCGTTGAAGGAGCTGAATAGTGCTTGGTGTATAGTACATGCTCTCCCATCCTGTAAAGCTGACAGCACAGCCCAAGGCTTCAGAGTGTCCCATCGTAAAGAGAGCCCGACGAGATGCTCAGCAGCTGAAAAATACTGCTCTGCTCACATTTCCTTAGCCAAGTCAGTCCCATATTTGCCCTGAACTTCAAAGGTGTTAGGAAACACCGTTTGCCAAGTGCAGGCAGTGGGAGTGGCTGAGAATGGAAAAATTTGTAATAACTAAGAGTGTCTTCCATAATTATCACAGAGGCTATCTATAGGCCAGATATACTCAGGTTTTCACAGCTTATTTTGTTACTTAACCATAATAAAATACAACTCATTACTTCTTTAGATAACTTTTTCCAAATTGCCATTAACTACTTGTATACATATCGGGAGCTATGATGGTACTTTTTTAACTTTGAGATAGCTGATTATACCAAGTGACACACGGGTGCCATTATGACCACCGAAACTCTTAAACTGCTCTGAACGTTCTAGTCAAATGCGAGGATCACAGAAGCTCAGGGTAAGAATCCCCCTAATGGAGCCATGGGTTAATTGGGATATTGGAGTCAGAAATAATGAATTCAAAATTCACATCTGCCACTTAATCATTGTGACTCTGGGTATTTACTCTCCTTTCTCTGAAAGAATTTCTGTATTGGAGATAGCACATACCCAACACATAGGATGTTGGGAGGATAAAATCAGACGGCTTTTGTAAAGTGCTGGTAAGTTGTCCCTATCGAGACACAATAAATGTTACTTGTTACTACTACCACTATGAAGCAAGTTGAAGATAGATCATTCTTTTCAGAGAAGATTTATTTTTCATGTGAAAAATAGAAAATGGTATGGTTAAATGACACTCTGGGATTTGAAGACACTGCACATTTTCAAGCATAAGTCATTTCAGGAATGATGTTGTATAGTTAGGCAGCTCATAGAAAGACCCCCGGGCAGGGGAGTGGATTAAGGATGGAGGAAGGGGGTTACTACAATGTGTGTGTGTGTGTGTGTGTGTTTATGTATGTGTGTTTGTATGTTCATGTGTGCATATATTACTATATTAAGTGAACAGAAGCAAAGATGTTGTCACATATTACTTATATAATAAAAAGAATTTAAACGTAAAAATTAATGGCATACCATAGATAGACAGTCCACCAAGAAATGATAGGAAATTTTTCAGGATAAGCATAATTATATACTTTTTAGTTGGGAATTAGAAAATTGTATAATCTCACATATAGCTTCACAATTACTTCTTGGAAATCTTTTTGAGAGCAACATATGAGACTTAGTAAAGTTAAAATAAGGGACTACATGATGTTGGAAAAATAAAAGTAGGTAATCTACTCAGGATCAAATATAATTTTGAAGCCCACTTCATATAGATGAAAATCCATAAAAACGTCATTTCATGCTTCTGTAAAATTGCTTTCAATTATTTCCAAGGATTAGTAAACATTGGGAAAGGTGAGGATAACAGCCTCGTGCAGCCCATTTAATAGGATGGCTAAAATTAGCCTTTAAAATGAATACTGCATTTTTAAATTAAGAAGTTGGAGAAAGTCCTCCTGAGGCTTATCTGGGTTTGGCTCTGAGCTTACAAAAGTGCTTATTATGGTCAACCTCTGCTACTGAAACATTTATTACAGCTGCATGGAGACAGACTTGGTCAAGGAGAAAGACGCTTCTAATTGCCTTCACATTTGATGTGAATTCAAAGTAGTCTATTTCCCATCAGGAAAGATTTCTGTATCTCCTTTCCCATTTGAATTTTTTTAACTAAAATTTTTATTGAGGAGGTGTAGAGATCCATTAAGTTTTAGAAAAGGAGCATTTTTATATACCAACGCCCATATCAAAAAGAGATCAGACATTGCTCACAGGCCAGAAGTCCTCCGAGAAGGTCCATCCCTCTTGCTACCCCCAAAAGTAACCACTACCATAATTTATAAAGCCATATATTAACTTTACCTGCTTAATAACTTTGTGGAAATGGAATCGTATATTATAGACTCTTTGTTTTGACATCATGTTTTGGCATCCAAACATGTTCATGCATGTAACAACACTTTGTTCATGCTTTTTGCTGGATAGTATTTCATTCCATGAATATACCACAATTTATTTCTCTGATTTACTACTCATGGTCATTAGGATTCCAGGCCTGGGCTATTATGCATATTACCTCTATGAATTTTTAAGTACCTTTTAATGAACGTCCGTATGTCTTTCTATTACTCACAGTCTAGAACTGGAGTTCCTGGGTCATAATGTATGCAGATGCTCAACTTAGTAGATGCTGTCTTTTTTGGTATCTTCTCCCAATTCCAATGTGTGTGTGTGTGGGGGGGGGTTCCTCCATACCTCCAAAAAGCAATTCTCAAACATCAGCAAGTTGCCCAAGAATTCAACTCACTCTTGACACTGTCTACCTGGATAGAGCATCGGATTATCCAGGTTAAGGGTGCAGTACTACAGGGCTGTCCTCTTGATGCCCCTTCAGACGCCAGGTGCAAGCCCAGATTGTTCCCTGTGCCTCTGACTGGCCAGCTACAGATTGGCGGCTCCAAGGACCCCTACCTTGGCTTTCTGCTGCTAGTCCCAAGTTCAGGTAGTTACCTGTACAGTCCTATCTTGGAGATATTGCGGGTGCAGTCCAGACTATTGAAAAAATTAAACATCAAAATAAAGCAAGTCACACAAATTTTTTCGTTTCCAAGTGCATATAAAAGTTATGTTATGCTGTAGTCTATTGTGTGCGACAGCATTATGTTTAAAAAAACAATGTACATAGCTTAATTAAAAATGCTTTATTACTAAAAAATGCCAACCATTCAGCCAGTTGCAATCTTTTTGCTGGTGGAGGGTCTTGTAAAAAATGCACTATTTTCAATAATAAAGCAAAGCACAATAAAACAAGGTATGCCTGTACTTCTGACCTACTGAGTGTAGATAAGAGGTTCCCACGATACCCTCTTTGAGTTTGATTAATTTGCTAGAGTAGCTCACAGAACTCACAGAAACATTTTACTGACTAGATTGCCAGTTTATTATAAAAGGATATAACTCTGGAACAGCCAGATGGAAGAGAAGCAGAAGGCAAGGTCTGGGGAAGGGGCATGGACCTTCTGTGCCTTCTCCTGGTGCCTCACTCTCCCTGAATCTCCATGTGTTCACCAACGTGGAAGCTCTCTGAATCCCATCCTTTTGGGTTTTATGGAAGCTTCATTACATAGGCATAATTGAGTAAATCATTGGCCATTGCCAACTGATTTAACTTCCAGCCCATCCCCACTTCAGGGAGGTCAGGGGGTGAAAGTTCCAACCCTCTGATCACACAGTTGGCTCCATTGGCAACCAGCCCCCGTCCTTAGGAGCTTTCCCAAAGTCACCTCATTAACGTAACAAAAGGCATTTTTCTGTTCTTCTCACTGGAAATTCTAAGGGTTTTAGGAGCTCTGTGCCAGGAACTGTGAACAAAGAAATATATGTAAGAAATATATTTTGTTCATCTGAATGACCAAATATGTATGTTTCTTATAAATCACAATATTGTATTCCACGCCTGGTCTTTGAATATGGATCTCTTATAACCAAATAAGTCAAAAGACATTGGCACATTACTAGAATCTCATTCATCCTTAATAACTACCCAGTCTATCATCATACGAAATATGACCGACATATGAAAATGTCTCCCAAGGCGAGACCACTCAGGTTTGCAAGCTTCCATTTACTCTTATCAGGTTCCACAAGAAAAGGTGGTCTCTGCAAACGTATAACTCCACCCTTCCAGGCACTTGGTACACTTATGCTGAGAGAGAATAGTATTCTCTTGCTCTGAGCCTCTCTTGAGGTACTAATAAAACGTTGGGTTTCCCTTGTTGCGTACCCTATTTATTCATCCTTTTATCCTGAGCTATTATTTCTCCTTCTATCCATTTGTCATTTATTTTTACCCAGATTTTCCCACCTTAGCAAGAGACGTTGGATTCGGCCACTGTGCTGGTCTAGATTGTCGGCAGCAAAACTAGTCTAGCAAGTGCTTCTCCCTCAGTCCGCTCCCACTCATGTAGGGCAGGTTTACACGGGTATAGAACCAGTGGGCTGTCCCCACCACTAGGCAGCACAGCAGCATTCACTGTCAGCCCCCACTTTCCCAGATGGCGTGAAGGCACAATTCACCCCATTAGGCCCTCAGGAATTCTAACGTAAAGATTTAAAGTTATAGCTACGGTTTCTTGCTTAGGCGTCATCTCTGCTTCCAGCACCTGCAGTTGCATCCCTGGTCCTGGGACCACTGCATCAGGTAGGAAAAAGGTAGTTGTGGTGAGTTGGGGAAGAATTGTTAGGTCAAATCATCATCCTCCCCACCCCCTCTTCCCCAGATCCCCCAGAAAAGCACAGGAATCTATCCAGCGGGGACCCTCCCTTAACCTCTCTCATGCTGAGTGTGAGTACACACACTTGAAGGTGTGCAAGCCAGCCCCTCATGCCTTTATCTCCCCCCATTTTAGATAGCAAATGTTTCAATTGTCCATTCCAATTCTCTATCAAACCATTACTCTGAGGATGATACGCAACATGAAAATATCCATTTGATGTGCTATCTCTTGATCCATTATTGGGCACTATGGGCTGTGGAGCGTGCCCCTTGGTTAGAAGAAATGAAACTGGGTGGTCCAAGTTTTGGTATGGTGTTTTCTCTTCCAATCCTTTAATAGTATTTTGAGCATTTGTATATACTACCGGGTATGCAAAGCCCAGTCCAGAGTAAGTGTCTATTCCCGTTAGGACCCATTTGTAGCCCTCTATGGCTACCAGCAACAATCTCACTTGCCAACCATGTCCAGTGTCTTGCCACCAGGGAATCTGCCACATAGCCATGTGCAGTCTCTGTCTCTTTTGCTGGCAGACAGAACAATTCTTCCTGTCATGTTGTACCTCAGAGGGTGCAAGAGGAATATGTCTAGATTCAGCACATCTCTGCACAATGGCTGCAACCCCCATGTCCACTAATTTCACAGACCCAGGTGGCCATTTCAAGGGAGTTGCATTAAAAAGTCCACTTGGTGGTTCCAATCACCATCAAAACCTGGAAAGCAAGTTCTTCTTGTGGGTATCAACTTGTCTTGCTTTAATGCACCCTTTAAATTCCCAGAGTGATTTCCATAGGACCAGACTCCATATAGGCATCCCTATAATGGTCCAGTTTTCTGTTGCCCATCTACCTGATTACAGGGCAAGGCCATTGGCTACTGCCCCTGAGTCAGTAAAAATCCAAACAGGGGCCTCTGGTCAAAGCCCCTGTTCAATTCTTCCATCACTGCTAGGAAAACAGCATGCGGTTCAGCCCACTGAGCTGATTTGTTTTTACCTTCTTCCATCTAAGTCTTGCCATCTGCTGGTCTTAATGTGGCAGCTTTCCAAACAGGGTGTTGTCCATTCATCTTAGAACTGCCATTCGTAAACCAAGCAGCTCCTTGTTGTTCAGTTGAGGGCTGTTCATAGGGCACTCTTCACGTGGCAGATGGTCCCGGCACCTCCTCAGGTGGCTCCAAAATTGGTCTTGGAGGAAAAGAGGCTACCAGCTCATGGATGCAGTGGCTGCCAACTTGCATTCCCCCAGGCAGCATGCTCCTGTATAAATCATTTCCATTTTATTATAGAACTCTTCTAGCCACTGCCTTCTTTATTAGAGTGTTTCTTCAACATCACCCAAGTCATTATGGGTATCTCAGGTTTCATGATTATTTTACGTCCTTCAGTCATTGAGGCAGTCTCAGTGCCCAATAGCAAAATATAATTGTCTCTCAAATGGTGGGTACTGGATAGCAGCACCTTGGAATTTTCTGATCCCAAATCCCAATGGTCACCACTGGGAAGTGCTCATGGGTTTTTACTGTAAGCTCCAGTCTTCATGAATACAGGTAGCAGACACTTCCAAAATCATATCTGAGAGGGGGTCATAAGGGCCCAAAGATGTTAGGAGAGCTACCACCTTTTGTCACTCAGACATGGCCTGCTTTTGTTCAGTCCCCACTCAAATATAGCTTTCTTTCTGATAGTCTTATAGATGGGAGCTAGCAATTTTCCCAGATGTGGAATAAACATTCTCCAAAACCCAAATAAACCAACAAAACTCTGGGCTTCTTGTTTGGTCCTAGGGGTGGGTAATGACAGCAGTTTATTCTTAGTCACCTGTGGAATATCCTGGATGGCTCCTGCTCAGGTGACTCCTAAGGATTCTACCCTGTGCAGGCCCTTGGACCTTGGCTGGGATTATTAACTAGCCCCAGTTGGCCCTGTGCATCACCACTGCATTCAAATCAGTCCTAGCCTGCTCTTCAGTTTCTGATGTATCAGAGTGTCATCAATAGAGTGTATTATTACTCTTGAGACCTGCATCAAGTCCAAATTCCTCCTGAGCAAACCGTGACAATATGGCGCTGAGTTCAGATGGCCCTGTGGCAGCAGAGTAAAAGGAAATTGGGATCCTTCCCACCTAAAGGCAAACTATGGTTGGCTCTTTTCCAAGATCTAAATAAAGAAACCATTTGCCTTTAGGCTGCTGTGTTTTCTTTCTGATTGAAACCACGTCCAGAACGGCTGAGGCTTTGGGCAGTACGACCTTATTTAAGCTCCGATAGTCTACCGTTAGTCTCCATGAGTCATCCACCTTTTTCAGGGCTGCACAGGGCTACTGTGGTCAATGGTACTAGCACTCTAGCTTCTAGCATGCCATTAATTAAATATTAATTAATTATCCACTAAGTATTCTATATTGTCTTAAGTTAACCTCTTGTGTGGCTTGGGCAATTCTAGTGGTTCCCACTCAGCATGCCCAGTTAAAACTGCTCTGAGGGAGCCAGCCCTGACGGCCCAGTGGTTAAAGTTGGCACGCTCCCCTTGGGGGGCCCAGGTTTGATTCCTGGGCATGGAACTACACCCTTTGTGTTAGTCAGCAGCCATGCAGTAGCAGTGGCTCGCATAGAAGAACTTAGAAGGGCTTACATGGAGAATATACAACTACGTACTGTGGTTTGGGGAGGAAAAAAATAAAACAGGAAGATTGGCAACAGATGTTAGCTCAGGGTGAATCTTTCCCAGGGGAAAGAAAAAACAACTGCCCTGAGGGTGGACTTAGGTACCTTCTGTTTTACAATATTAGGTAAAGGAAGCAATCCCCATTCAGACATAATATCCATCCCAATAATACACTCAGGCAAAGCAGATGCAACCGCCTCACACAAAATCTGTTCAAAACCCCCAGTTTTCACCCAGACTTTCACCTTAATCCCATCAACTGTTGCATCTCTATATCCTCCCAATCCAACCTTAGCCCGCATTGAGACTTCACCTATAGGTTTTGGAATCACATCGCACTGGGCTGCTATATCAAGGAGTCCCAGAAAATTTTCTTCCCCTCCCTCTGGCCGTTGTACTCACACGAGTGCATATGGCCTTGTGTCTGCAGTTGGGGGTGGCACCGGAAGACCCTGCCTCTACATTGACCTTTTCTTTGATTAATCTTCCTAAACATTGCCCCAGAGAATTCCTAATCAGTTTTCTCATCACAATCTTTGCTTTCTGACTTAAATTCCTCCAAACCTAGGTTAATAGAGTTGGGACATCAACTAGGAGTTCCATTGGATCACTCAGTTTCTGGTAGCACTGCATCAATTTCAATTCCATCAATGTTTCCTTCATTCATCCCATTTTTCAATAACTGTCTACAGACTTCCACTCTGCTGGATCGAGTCCCTTAACTCTCCCCTTTGTCTCTCCCTATTTTCTTAATTACTGTAATGTTCTTGGTATCAGTAAGACCAATATGGGGAAACTGAGATAGCAAATCTGATAAGCCTTCTCAAACTGTTTGATTTTGTAGCAGTAAAGTTACACGGGGTGCTAATGCAACAGGAATCCCCTTAACACAGCATTTACCATAACCTTGGTACCGGGCGTATTCAGCTGGTGAATATCTGGGTCATCATAAAGCCAGTACCACATGGCTCGTATAGGAAGCATATCAGCTGCTTCATCCGGGGTGTTCCATTTCACATTCATAGGGGGAGTTGGGCAGTCTCCTTGCTCAGGATAGACATACTTTAGAGTGTTATCCAGTCCACCACACTGACTGTTCCCTGGGGAATGACTTCCTGTGTGTCTGGATCCTGAACAGCCCATCCGTGAGTGATGAATAGTGAGCTGTATGGTCCTACATCAACCCAAATGCTCTTCCCCTCTGCACCTTTCGAAACCAAAGACACATCCCCCATTGCTTACTCTCACAATCCATTTTATTAAAGCTTCTTCAGGAAACTGATGACACCAATCCTCAGAATGATCCAATTCCTTCACACTACATTCCCCTGATTTCAATCCTTCCTTGGTTGACATTAACTACCTTCTTGTGACCAAGGTCTTGGAGGTACTTTCTGTTGTCCCTGAACAATTTTTTTCTTTCTAGGCAGATTTGAGGCTAATTAGCTGTGTTTTTGAAAGAATTTGTCCATTTCCTCTAAAATGCTTTTATTATCTTTTTAATATTTATAGAATCTGTAGTGATGTCTTCTTTCTTATTCCTGGTAATTGTTATTTATTCTTTCTCTCTGTTTTAATTGGTAAATTTCACTAGGATTTATCCATTTTATCATTCACTTAAAATCACTATTTGGCTCTGCTGATTTTCTCATTATGTACTTGTTTTCTACTTGATTGATTTCTTCTCTTACGTATATGGCTTCTTTCTTTGGAGGTGATTTAATGTTCTTTTTCTAAGTTCTTCAAATGGGAGCTAGATTACTGATTTTCAGTCTTTCTCCTTTTTCTATTATATTTCTTCAGGACTATATATTTCTAAGTATTCTTAAGACTATATATTTCCCTTTATCTGTATCTCACATGTGGTGATATGCATATTATCAGTTAAAAATATTTTCTAATTTCCATTTTGAATTCTATCTTGACATAGGAGCCATTTAGAAGTTTTTTCCTTACTTTCCAAACAATTAGAGATACTCTATTTCTCATTCTATTATTGACTTCTACCTTAGTTACCATGTGGGGAGAAAACACACCCTGAATTATTTAAATCTTTTAAAATTTATTAATATTTGTTTTATGACTCAGCATATGATCAATTTTGGTAAATTTACACTAGCTTTAGAAAAGTTTTATTATGTCATTGTTAGTTGTAGTATTCTATATATTACATTAGTCCGAATTTATTAATGTTGTCCAGTTTTTTTGTCTCCTTTTTTATCACCTATTAAGACAAGGATGTTAGGGGCCTGCCTGGTGGCACAGCATGTTCTGCTTCGGTGGCCCAGGGTTCACCAGTTCAGATCCCAGGTGCAGACATGGCAGCACCTGACAAGCCATGCTGTGGTAGGCGTCCCACATATAAAAAGTATAGGAAGATGGGTACAGATGTTAGCTCAGGGCCAGTCTTCCTCAGCAAAAAGAGGAGGATTGGCAGCAGATGATAGCTCAGGGCTAATCTTCCTCAAAAGAAAAAAAAAGAGAAGTATGTTAAACCCTCCCCGTATGATTGTAGACTTGCTTGTATCTCCTTCCATTTTTATCTATCTTTACCCGCTATTTATTTATTTTGTTCTTTATTTTATTTACATCAATTATTATTTATTCATATTATTTATATTTTATATATTTAAAATATTAATCGATACATAGAGATTTACAATTATATTTTACTGCTTATCATAATAAAATATGCTTCTTTATCTCTATTTACGCCCTACTGAAAGTCTACTTTGCCTGATAGTACACTGGTACATGAGCTTTCCTTTAGTTAGCGATTACGTGATACATGCTTTTTCCATTCTTTTAAACTTTTGTGTGCATCTATTACAGTGATTCTGCTATAAGCAAATATAGTTAGATTTTATTTTTTTAATCTAGTCTAAGAATCTTGGACTTTTAATTGTTGTATTTAGCCTTTTCACATTTAATCCAATTGCTGATATATTTGGGTTATATGTATCATCTTTTCATTTTTTCCATTTGACCCACTTTTATTTTTGTTATTTCCTTTTCTCTCTTTCTTTTTTTCCTTTGTGTGAATCGACTACCTATTTCTTAATATTCCTTTCCCTTCTATTAAGTTGTTATTTATACTTTCTTTTATTATTCCTCAAGATTAATATTTTATCAGAGTAGAGATTACATAATGCATCTTTGACTCTTTACCACGTAATAGAATTTAATACCCTTTACCTTCCTCTGACCCTTTTACTTTTTTTTTTTTTAAGGACGATTGGCCCTAAGCTAACATCCATTGCCAATCTTACTCTTTTTTCTTTCTCTCCTCAAAGCCCCAGTAGGTAACTGTATATCCTAGTTATCAGTCCTTCTAGTTCTTCTATGTGGGATGCCACCACAGCAAAGCTGGATAAGCAGTAGGTAGGTCCATGCCCAGGATCCAAAATGGTGAACCCTGGGCCGCTGAAGCAGAACGTGCAAACCTAATCACTGCGCCACCAGGCTGACCCCCCATCTTTTATATTATTGTTATTTTGCATTTCAACTTCTATTTTTTTAACCACAGAAGATATTATTATTTTATTATTCTTTGCAGGGTAAAAGTTTGTATTCATCCACACACTTACTCTCTCCATTACTACTCATTCATTCTTGCATTTCCACTTTTCCATTTGGGGCAAATTCTTTTCTTCCTAAAGATTCATTTTAGCATTTTAAGGCAGGTCTAGTCTCTCCATTTTGGTTTGTCTGAAATTGTCTTTATTTCACCTCCATTTTTGAAATATTTTTTTGGTGGATATAAAATTCTAGATTAGAAGTTATTTTATTTCAGCACTTAAAGATATTGACTGTTTTTAAATTGCTGAAAGGGAAGTCTTCCTGCAGTTTTATTATTTGCTTTAAAGAAGCTGTGTCTTCTTTTCTGTCTGCTTTAAAATTTTTCCTACTTTTGAAACCAAACCTGTTAACCTCCAGTTTGTTTGCCTGATGTGCAGTAAGCCAAACAGACAGAGACATCGATGCTTAGAGATGGAGAAAGGTTTATTCTAGGTGGTCAAAATGAGAAGACAAGAGAATAGGTTCTCTCAAATTGCCTTAACAAGAGCAGAAGGCAGGAGGTTTTATAGAGCTAAGGGGTTTGGCAGGAGGAGCTTTGGAGAAACAAAGGGGCTAGTCCCAATAAGCCCCTGGGCAATTTGACTTTGGACTCAAGGCTGCTGGGGGCCAGCCATCCAGTGATCAAAACCTCCCCAGAGACATTCTCTTTCTTCTGCAAAACAAGCTCACAAATCTTCATGACCCCTGAGTCACCCCTCAAGTTAAACAAGAAAACAGCAAATTGACAAGATTCCTCTATGTCTGTGTTGGGAGCAAGGTCAAAGGCAGTCATGTTCTCACTGTAGGTCCACAGTAACCCTCAGGCACCTGGCTTCCCTGCGTCTTCTTTGGCTTTCAGTACCTTCACTACAATCTGCCTCAGTGTACCTTTCTAGTGTTTACTCTGTATAGGATCTCTGTGCTTCTTGAATCTATAAGTTGATGTCATTAATCACTTTGGGAGAATTCTCAGTATTTATCCCTATAACAATTACACACATATTAGAACACTTCGTTGTATCTCATATATCTCTTGCACAATTTTTAAAATTTTCCTCTCTATTATTCAGTTTAGATATTTTCTATCAATCTGTCCCACAGCATTAATTTTCTGTTGTTTTGTTAAATGTAACTGCTAACTTATTAAATCCAGTTATTTTGTTTTTTCATTTCTAGAATTTATATCACCTTATTATAGATACCAATATTTTATAACCTTGATTTACTTCTCCGTATTTCTTTTTTCTCTATATAGAAACTAGAAATATTTTAAAGGACTTGTCTCCAACTCCAATGTCTGAATCATTAAGTTTATTTCTTTTGCTTGATTTTTCTCTTAGATTCAGTCCTTTGGCTCTCTCACAGTTTCTAGAAATTTTTGATTTCATATCAAACAGTGTGTTTAAAACTTTTAGAGTCTCCTGATTTTTTTTTTTCTCCAGAGAACATTCACTCTTTTCTTTGCAAGGTAGTTTGAGTAGGAGATGATCATTTTTATTTAACTCAGTTAAAGCTGAAACTAACTCCCAACTGAACTATAGATGTAAAAGATTTCTACTACTTCTGACTTGATCTTGCTTCTGGACGGAACCTTCTAAAGGCTTCCAACTCAGAGGCTGGTGAATTTACTAGGGGTCCCTTCTCCTGGTGAGTCCTCTACTGTCATTAAATCTGCACTGTTGAGATCTCTGTTCTGCTTTTCAAACGTTCTCTGCTTAGCTTTTTAACCTTGATGCTTCAGAATTTCTCAACTATCTTTAGGGCAAAAAAACACAAAAACTGCAGCAGGCTCATTCCTGACCCTCCTTCTCCCTGACATGTTGGCTCCTCACATCTCCAAATTTGTGTCTCCAGCTTCATTGGATCACCTAAAACTCTGCTGGTCCCACTGTGCTCGGTAGCAGTCCTCTGCCAGGGAAAATTCGGCATTTTCACCTCTTCCCTTTACCTAGAGTGGGCAAATGCCTCCTGAATAAAAGTGTGTAGAATGTCAGTCAGCCATCCTCTTAGTTGTGTCCTCATCTCTGGAATCTTACTCCCTTTAGTCATGCTGGACTCAGTAGCTCTTCCATGGTTTTAAACAGATTTACTTGTGTGTATTTTATCCAATTTTTAAAATTTTCCTTCTCTCGTAAGGAGCATATTCTTCCCCCAAGCTATTCTATAATACCTGAAAGTGGAATTTCCCCTAAGCCCCACCATATGATTTTATTATTTAACACAGACATCTGTTATAAAACTATTTTGTTCTTCATGTGGTAAATTTTTTTCCAAAAAAACCTGGCTATCAGTTTAGCAACCAATTTCTCTTGAAAGTTTTACCCACATAAATAAGCTACAGATAACCACTTCTTTTCTGGAACAACTAAGAATAAGTTATAAAGTATAGGAAGGGCAGTCATAAATTTAAAGTATTGGGTAAAATTAATGTCTAAATGTTGTTTCTAGAGATTTCAGCACTAAAGAAATTGTTTCTATAGTTCGTCTTGTAATTTTCACATAATAGCGTGTGCAGGGGAGGAAGACAAATCCTCTGTGCTCTAGGTCCTCCTGGCTGGGCTACAAATTAAATTCACATGAGACAGAATAACAGGAGAAAATCAAACAAAGCTTTATAACATGTGTACATGGGAGAAACCCAGGAAAGCTAAGTAACTTGGTCATCTGGTGAAAGTTGCCACCTTAAATATTATCTTTAGCTAAAGGCAAGGCAGAATGTTGAGGCTAGTGGTTTGGGATTTCAGAGGGGAGGAAGACAACTTACATGGAGATGGAAATGCAAATGTTTGCTAAATAACTTTTGCTGGGCCAAAAATGGGCTCCTAGTGCCTTTCTATCACACCTATTTTACATTATACTATAGCTAGCTTACGGTAGTAGCTCCTTCCTGGAATAGGCCTTCTATGTTAAGCTCTTTTAGGCAGTTTAGGGGAAGAGCAAATGGTATTCCTGAGTCTTCTAAGCCTTTGTTGTCTTCAGCTCGAAATAATCCACACACCAGAGTGGCACATCTTTGGATGGCATGCCCTGAAACCCATCATGTGCTTGGGATCCAGAAGGCTTAATTGTAACAAAATGAATAAACGATGAATCCTGACTAGATTCTTAAAAATGTCTTTAGACATTTGTTTGTCCATATTGGTTAAGGTTAGGAAAATGGGTGTGATCAGCAAATAAAAACAAACCCATAGCTATGAAATAAAATGATTAAAATATTTTGGTTCTCTGACATTGTGATTTATAGTAAGAAATATATATTTGGTCTTCATCCTAAAACTCTTGAAATTTCCTGTGATGAGAAGAATAAAGGTGTCTTTTGTTATGTTAATGATGCAACTTTTGGAAAGTACCTAAGGATGGGGACTGGTTGGCAGGGGAGCCAACCAGGTGATTAGAGGCTTGGAACTTTCAGTCCCATCCCCCACCCCCACCTCAGGAAAGGGGAGAGGGGCTAGAGATTGAACTCAATCTCCAATGGCCAGAGATTTAATCAATCATGATTACCTAATGAAGCCTCCATAAAAACCACAAGGACAGGGTTTGGAGAGCTTCCAGGTTGGTGAACACATGGGGTTTTGGGGAGAGTGGTGTGCCCAAAGAGGACATGGAAGCTCCCCATCTTTTCCCCATACCTTGCTCTATGCATCTTTTTCATCGGCTCTTCCTGAGTTACATCCTTTTATAACAAACTATTAATCTAGTTGGTAAAATGTTTCTCTGAGTTCTGTGAGCCATTTAGCAAATTAACTGAACCCAAGGAGGGGGCTGTAGGAACCTGTCATCTTTAACCAGTGGGTCAGAAGCACAGGTGATAACGTGAATTTGTGATAGGCATCCGAAAGTGAGGTGGCAGTCTTGTGGGACTGAGCCTTTAACCTGTGGGATCTGATGATACCTCCAAGCAGATAGTGTCAGAATTGAGTTGAATTGTAGGACATGCAGCCACTGTCTGAGAATTGCTTGGTGTGTGAGGGAAAATCCCACACATTGTAACTGGGGTCACAATCTTAGGTTCCAATTTGAGCAAGAAAATTAATAACACAGTATTACATTATAACTCAAAGTCTAAAATAAATACCCATGAGTCCCTGTTCATACAAATTAAAGATTGTATAAATAAATATATGACAGTAGACAAATATTCTATACAGAAGAATTTTAAATACTTTATGCAGATACTCCCCTCTTAAGGAGGCTGAGTATAACCCTCCCTCCCCCAAGTGTGGGCTAAGAGGTGACATTTTTCCAAAGAGTAAAAGAATACAATAGGGAAATGGGGAAATAGAGTAAACTTACAGCAGAAAAAACCTGACAAACACCCCCTTAGGCAGGGGATCCAGGTCAACATCAACAGTAATAAGCCATATTGCTAGCAGGTACCCTTGACACGCTGTGGTAAGGAGGGCACTTCACCTCTGTGGTCTTCCGCCCCGAAACACACTTCTCAGCGTGAGGAAACCATCAGACGCATCTGAATAGAGGGACAGTCTACAAAGCACCTGACCACGCTGCCCGAAACCCTCACGGACATCCAAACAAGAAATGTCTGAGAAGCTGTCGTGGTCTAGAGGGGCCTAAAGAGACGTGACAACTACATATAATGTGGTGTCCTGAATGGGACAGAAAAAGGACAGCAGGAGAAACTAAGGATATCGTCTAAAGTATGACTCTAGTTAATAATAATGCATGGATATTGTGTCCTTAGTTGTGACACACAGAGTAATGTGTGGGGATGACAATAGGGGACCCTGCGTGCGAGGCCTGTGGGAACTCTGCACTTGCTCTGCACCGTTTCTGTGAACTGAAACGATTCTAACCTCAAAAGTTTATTTTAAAAAGTTTGCTGACACACATCTTTTGAGGGAGGAGCTTCAAAGATGAGATAGTGACATATGGTGCCTGTTTTCTCTATTCCTAATACATATAGCCTACATAAATTATTGGAGAGCTAGTTGCCAGGCTGAAGTGAGTTTTTCACTAGGTGTTGATTTAATATTTTGCTACTTGTAGGCAAATCTGAATAAATTATATGCACATAAACTATACCAGACCAAAGCCAGACATAATTGATTATATTTGTACTCCAAATTTAACAGGTAATTTCACTGAATATGCTTCATATATTTAGCATGTAGGCAATTTGGTAAGAGTGATAGGTTGAGGGACAATTTATTTAAATATGTTAAGTATACAAACATTTTTAATTACATGTTACTTCTAGCCTTGCATTTCGTCCCCTCATCATAGAGTTCCTTCATGGTATAACCATTCATGTATAGAATACATACAGCATATTTTTTGTAAAACTTTCTACTTTGTCTTTACAAATATATATTATACTCCAATAGTAAAATCTAAGTATTAGAGTGGTTTAGAATTTGTTTTTTAGGATGATATTGCTTTTAATTAAGCACTTATCTATAATTATTACTGGCAGGACAGTTTTATGACTGTGGAAATTTCAGCACCATTGTTCTAATCACATATTTTAATAATCTTTAAACTATTTCCTTGCCAGTTAATTTTTATTCATTTTTATGATTTTAAAGTAAGTCATTTCAAGAAAGACTATAAAACTATTCAAAGTTGAAGTAAACATTTTACATTGAAAAACGGGGAAGATATTTATAATTTTCACCTCATGTGCAAACTGCACAGGTGAAATGTAACTAACCCAATATCCCCTTTGCTTTGTCTGCAGTCACTTCTCTCTGGACTCTCACGTCATCTGTTTCCTTATAGTTTAAGCTTACGATGTCATTGAATTAAATTTCTGTGCAGTTTGAATAACCCAATTTATCAAACCCTAGTCTCTAAGAAAACCAACTCATCACCTTCACTGTAGTCCTTAATTTCGAACCTCTCCACGCAATATCTTTATTGCCATGAAACATCCCTTCACCTTTTGGAGCCACTCACAGAATGATTACTAAACGAACTTGAGGTGATGCGGTGTTCCTTGTCCTCTAGAAAAAGAATCCTAAAAAAGATTCCCCTGAGAGCGCTAGACACAAAGGTGTTGACATGTTATGACTCCCAGCAGTGTAATTTAATACCAGGGGGAAACGCCCTGTGTTGGGTTCTGACCATCAATATTTCTGAAAAAAAAAAAAAAAAAAGAGTACAGGCTTCCCAACCAACCAAACAGTTTCCTGCCTTAGTATAAATTATCAAATAAAAAGAGTGGTTTGAGCAAAGATGCAGCCACTGGCGTCTTACATCAGAAATAGAAATAACCCAGATTCAAAATAACTTGCAGGCCCAACGGTCAATCAAACAAGGGCGCTGCTGAGAAGAAGATGGAAATGCCTTAGTCACAGCAGAGATAGCTATTTTCAGGGAGAGCACTGCAGACAAAAAGTGTTCGCAGCTGCAGCCTGCCCGAGAGGGGCTGGAGACGGGTCGGGGAGAGGACAGTGTGAGCAGACCGCCCGAGCTGTCCGGTGAGAAAGAGGCAAAGGGGACCATTCTCAGACGCCACAGTTGTTCAGGGGTCTTAGGGCACAAAGGTGGCACAACTGCAACCCAGAATAATCACTTATTTGGGTTAGTGTCACAACAGCATTGGTTTTTCTCCAAAACCCCGCATTTTGACTGTTGGAGTTCGGAAATAAAGCACTAGCAACTGGCGGGCCTGCTGGAAGAAAAAAAGAATCCGTCCAAGGGTCTCAGAGCTCAAGCCATAGAGCGCCTGCTGGCACTGGGAGCACACACCATCCTGGCTGCTGAGGAAACTCCCAGTGCTCCTGGAACGACAGGGAGAGGCCACACTGAGAAGGGGCAAGGCACCTCATCTGGAGGAGATGGGTGAGCTTTCCGCAGCAGCTCAGAGCTCAGTTTAAAAGTCCTGGTAAGACGCCCGCCATGGTCTCCTCCTGCAATACGACCAAAGGCTCTGCTGCACAGGATCCATGCATCACCTCGGATCACTTTACAAATTGGGAAACAACTGATATCATCGCACTTTAAAGCCAAGTCATCTTGCAAAACCAGTTTGGATCTTACATAAAAAGTAAAATGAGGGGTCAACCCCGCGGCCTAGTGGTTAAGCTCGGCGTGCTGTGCTTTGGCAGCCTAGGTTTGGCTCCCGGCAAGGGACCTAGAAAAGGCAATGGATCTTCACTACTTGTAGGCAGCCATGCTGTGGCTGGGACCCCTACACAAAATAGAGGAAGACTGGCACAGATGTTAGCTCCAGGCAAAGCTTCCTCAAGCAAAAAGAGGAAGATTGGCAACAGGTGTTAGCTCAGGGAAAATCTTCCTCAGGAAAAATAAATGTAAAATGAGAACTGATGTTTGCAATTTGAACAAGGAGATTTCATAGCAAAAAATGACCTGACGGTACATGTCATCAATCGCTATGGCACAGGAGCAGATCTGGAGAAAGACACAGAGGGGGATGCTGAAAAGCCCACGTTGCCACCTTTCTTGGAGCTCCTGGGTTCTGAATGGGTGGCAATGGGAGGAACCAAGAGTGTGGCCCTGATCTGTCTCCATTGCGACACCCATGAGAGGCCTGACCCTCTGTTTTTCATGTGCCCTCAAGTGAGCCCTGAGGCTGAGAAACCCTAGTTTGGGCTCCTCCCCCAGCCTCCTAAAACTGTGGTGACGAAGTTTCTGAGGGCATTTATAAGTTGTGAATATACCTCTAAGAACCATTTACCAGAGCACTCTATTAATGACGTATTATCACTCAGAGATAACAATTCAGTGGTGTATTTACTCATTCACTCATTTATTTGTTCATCTAATGTCTCTTGATTATTTACAATGTGCTAGGCCCTGGGTCCAGCTTCACAGAAAGCAGGATGTACGCCTGAGGTCTGCCTTTGACAGATGATGAAGCAAACATAAAAGGAGATTGTTAGAATATACGTAGCTGTCACCTGTGCAGGGTGCCGTGGAGGTCACCAGCCTAAAGTTGGAACAAAGGTTCGTAAGAAAAATCCTTCCCGAGGACATAGTTGAGCTGTTTTCATCTTTTTTTTTTCTTTTAAAGATTGGCACCTGAACTAACAAACTGTTGCCCATCTTTTTACTTTTTTATTCTTCTCCCCAAAGCCCCCCCCCCCCCCCCAGTACACAGCTGTATATTCTAGTTGTGAGTGCCTCTGGCTGTGCTATGTGGGACGCTGCCCCAGCATGGCCCGATGAGTGGCGCCATGTCCGTGCCCAGGATCCAAACTGGCGAAACCCTGGGCCCCCAAAGTGGAGGGCTCGAACCCAACCTCTCAGCCACGGGGCCGGTCCCTGAGCTGTCTTAATCTTAAATGTTTCAATTTATGAAACCTCTGAGGACTAATTCTTGAAACCTCCACACTTTGCCTTGCCAAGCCCAGCGTGGGTTCTGATTAGTAGAAATATTTGACAGGTACCAGTTTGTTGCCCCACGTGCTTTCCACCCACCCCCAGCCACTGCCTTTAGGGTGGAGGAAATCTGATAGTTAGTAAGGAGGTAGAATGGAGAAGGTAATAAAAAGCAACTCTGAAAATGTATATACCTGAATCTATATTTCTTTGTTCTGTCAGCTGAGGGGGTCTAGAAGCAATGCCATCCCATTAGTCATGAGCTCACCTGGTGCCTGGATCCTGACTTCTAATACCGTTCTCCAACCAAAGGAACCTGAGCCCTTTGCAGAAATAGCTGATTCTAGGGCTGAGGCAGAAAATATTGAGGATGAGCCCAGGGCATCTTGTAGTGCCAGTAAGGAGGGAAGTGCTTAAAAAAACTGAAAGCAAAAAATCCACTTGGCAATGATGGGGTTATGTCCAAGGGACACAGAAACCAATTGAAAGAGCTCCAGTGGCAAAATCTGGGGCAATTTGAGCAGCTAAAAACATAATACTGGATCATAACTCAAATTTCAGAATAACTATCCATGTGTGCATACTAATATAGATTAATGATTGATTGAATAAACAAATAAATGAAGAGAATACATAATCTGTGCAGAATAATTTCGTGTAATTTATGCAAATACTCTGTCTCCTCACCCCCTGTGTATGGGCTGTGCATGGTGGCTTCATTCCAAGAATTGCAGTGAGAAAAGGCTGGGAAGAGTAACCACACAGTGGAGAAACCTGACACGCATGACCTCAGCCAGGTGTTCAAGTTGACACCAGCAGTGAGAAGTCACGTTGACACCATGCATCCTTGATAAGGTATGAAGAGAAGGGCACTTCACTCTCTCTCTGGGGTCTTCCTCCCAAACCCCATAATGCCAGTCTCACCATGAGAGGAGCATCAGACACATACAAATTGAGAGACCTTCTGCAAAACACCTGACCGTAGTGACAAATATAGCACAGTAATAGAAATGTTAACAATAACGAAACTGGGTGCGGGGTATGTGGAAACTCTTTGTGTCGTTGCAAGTTTTTTTGTAAATCTATAACTATCCTCAGATAAAATATTTATTTAAAAAAGAGATTCAAATTTATAGTTCCTTTGCAATTGGCTCTCTGCTCTCCTCCTCCATCACAAGTCTGGGAAGGGCAGGGCTCCTTTAGGTGGCAAGAGTGAGGGACTATGGGAGCTCTCATCTTCTCCCTCCCTCGTCCTCTTGTGAGAGGCCTTTTGTGAACACCGGAGCCTCTGTCTGTTAGGCCTTTTAACTCTGGAGAAAGAAGTGGGTACCCGGAAGGACAAGGTGTCAGAAGAGAAACAGTGAATAAGTTGTTAAGACCTAGGATGCTTGGTTCCTGTAATGATTACACTGAAATTACTTCCCATCTAGAATTAAATATGTATACTCTCACAATAGAAAGGATGATTTTTTAAAGTGAGACATTTTTAAATCACCATTTGCTCTTCGTGAGTACACCGTAATGTCATGGTTATAGTCATAAAAATATAGCAAAAGTAAGAGAGACATGTCATCTTTTGTCCACACTTAGACAAGCAGTGAACATTTAGAAAATTTTAGGTTGTTGCTGTCAAGTGCTAACACCACCATCTATACACGCTGCGGCAACCCGAGGCTCAACCCTAAAATGGAATGTCTCTGAGTCAGGGTATCTGCCCACTGACCCAGCCTGAAGGTCAGCCCAGGTCACAGCGCAGCTGTGGCGAATGACTCAGCGGCTTCCTGCTCACCAGGAGGGGCACGCAGGCTCCTCGCTGGTTCAAGGCTGGCAACCCATCTGATTTTACCCTGTGGATCTGCTTTCCAGGCTCTGCTGCCTCTGCCTGCACCATCTCTCAACTGTCCCCACGTGACGAGGTCTCTTTGCCAGCCCTGCCTTTGACGTAAAGTGTGATTTTTGTCCTGACAAATTAACCTCATCAGGCTGATCCCTGTACCCCCATTACTAATCAGTGCTATGGCCTGATGCACATGGTCTCTTTCTTCCAAGTAGATTCAGGCTCTTTCCAGGATGCGGGGCTGATGGATAGGGCCTGGAAGGCAAATATTTGTCCTCAGGGCACAATTGTTTAGGAAGCCAGAGATCCTTCCTGATCTCTGGAAGGTTGGGGGCAGCTGGGTTTTGGTGGAAAGAAATTAGAATCACCTAGAGTGCCTTCTCAGCCTCCCTACATGCACTCCTGGAAATAATACTATATTCTCTCCCTGACAGGGGTGTCCAACTCCCACAGGAAATCACTGTCAACGTGAGTCACTGACCCCGGTGAGTGTGACTAACTCCACAGAGTGCTGAGCACAGGTAATCAGGCCACATCTACTGGTTCAACGTTATGCAATACCACAGTTCTTCCATACTGATCGGTAACTCATCCCTATTCCACACGTCTGTGTGACTAGAAGCTCCGCCTTCTCTCTCAGACTTTGCATCACCCAGTCCTCACCAGGATTCGTAACTGAGGAGTGCGTGACCCAGTGCGTGTGTGGGGAGGGGGCTGCAGGACCTGTCGCAGCGCCTCAGCCTTCCCGCCCTCTTGGGATACGCCAGTGCCAGTTGTTAACCATTTTGAACATCACTCCTGGGAGTGGAAAGCTGTCATACGTGGACTGAATCAGAACCTTTGAGAGCGGGACTGGAGCATCTTTATTTTTTGATGACTTGACATATTGGGAGCCACTGACGAAGGCCTTTTGCTGTTCCTGCTCTCTGAATATCTGCTGAGAAAGCGGTCAGTTTGTGTGTGTGTGAGTATGTGTGTGTAAGTGTAGATTTTTCCTGGGTGTAATGAAGGAGTAAGAGGAGATAAGACAGTTGCAAAGAAAATTATATGCAGACTATTTACCATGAAATACGATAACTTACACAAAATAAATCTCATGCCATCACTGAGATGGTCACTGCCTTTTAAAGTTTCTAATCAGTTAAACAGATGCAATAAACATCCCTGATTCATTCTTTCATTTATTCTGCTTCTTAAGTATATTTTTAAGCAGGCCCCTTTTTCGTCACTCCCTTTGTCATTGATCTTTAGGCATGAATGACTTCAATAAATTCCTCTTGGTGTCCCTATGTCCAGTCTCTCCTTCCTCTCAGATCAACCTTTTTCTCAGCCATCAAAGTGATCACTGCGACGCTAAAGCTGATCAGACCATTCTACTGCTTAAATTCTTCGGCGACCCTGCATCACTTTTGTTATAATGTCTTACCCCTTAGCACGACCTGCTGGTGTTCGATCTGATATGTCTGTGTCTACCTCTTAGCACTACCCCCCTCCTTACCTGCACATCTGCTTCCCGCCCTCTACCTGTGTATGTGCTGTTCCTTTTGCTTGGAAGGCTCTTCTCTTTCTTTCCTTCTTGCCCTTCACCCTCTTTCCCAGTGACCTCCATTTGACTGGTTGACTGCTTTGCTCCAGCCTGAATCCTGCATCATTTCTTGTGAAAGCCAGCTTTCAACCAACCCTGTAAGAGTAAGGAGGCTTTGCCATTTTACACCGCACAGTGTGTGTGCACCCCTCAGTCCTAGCACTTATCACCGGGACGCTTTCTACCTTCCTCGAGTTCCCAGACTCCCCTGTAGAGCATAGCAGGTGATCAGCAAGTGATCATCAAACAAATAAATGAATGGAGAGAAGGAACTGGTCTGGCTGAAGTATCAAATTAGGTTTTTATCCATTCTCTAGGATTTCAATACCTCATTTCTTATGGTTACTTTGTTTTTCTTTTTTCAATAAACAGAAATTTTAAAAAAACACCCTTAAGCTACCTCTAAGGATGAATAATCCGACTTTTACAAAATTATTAAATTAAACAAGAATCTACATGAATTTAAGGTCACATGTGGTTACACATTATCTGAACCCTAGGAAATAAGCTAATAATTTACTTTAAAAACTTTCACTGAGCGCTGAAAAATGTGTCATTAAGAGCTACTAAATCTAAACTCAGACATGCTACTGGGATGATTGTCATATGTCGCATCGCTTATTAGAAGGTCTGAAATGTCCTTGCATGCTTTAGAGAACAGGTGAAGCCTGCAGAAGAGAAGGTAGATGGAATGTACCTGCAGAAATCCTTTCTCAAAATGGGACTTCCTTTGAGGATGATTCTGCAGAAAATGGTAATTTCTTCACGGTGACTTGAAGTTTCCTCCTTAGTGTGAGAGATCCTGGCTAAATGTACACAGTTTACCTGGTAGACCACCTGCCCTTAGATAAATCATCATATTACTCACATTGAAATATTTTATTGAGTATATTCTTTAACAGTTGTCTTACAGATTCCAGAATATCACCCAGGGTGCTGGTTACAAGGCACCACAACTTACTGAATGCACCATATTCCGTCAATTACTTTTACCATCCAGTGGTCCTCCTTAAGGAGTGAAATAATTTGACCGGATAATTCACCCTCCAGCGATAATACTTAGAATGTGTAGTGAGGATCCTCTCTAGTGTAAACTGATGAGTAGGACCTGGAGAAGCCTGAGGTGGCAGAGCTGAAATTTTAGTAACTTGCGCGTGCCTTTGTCCCGCCTCTCCCCATACAGCGGGGAAGCCTAGAGTTCTGCATGGTGCATGGAATCACTCAGGGAAGAGATGGAATATGGCGGCTAAAACTAGTGACTCTGAAGCCCGACCGACTTGATTTTAATTAACTCCCTGTATGGTCTGGATAATCTTACTTAAACTCTCCATGCCTCTGTCTTTCCAATCTGTAAAACAGGAATAATTGCAGTAGCTACTTCATACAGTAGTTGCTGGGATGAATCAATGACCCAAAGTGGAAGTGTTTAGAACAACAACTAACTAGGCACTGTATAAGTGGATAAGGTTTGGGGTTGTTCTGTCTTTTGGAAGTTGGAATGCATTTGTGGTTATTGCTCTCTCCCCTGGATTCCCCCATCTTTATCACATTTCATTAACCAACACCACTAATTTGCCTTTCTGATTGATTGTCAAGGACTATGTAAATATATGATAATTACTGAGTATTGATAATTACTAATATTTGTAGAAAATAATATTGGGGATGATGACATTCCTTCTAAATATGAAAAACAATCACTGGCTACTTCTATTTATAAAAAATGTCAGCAGGGCCCAGCCCAGTGGCACAGCGGTTAAGTGCCCATGTTCCACTTTGGGAACCCAGGGTTCACCAGTTCGGATCCCAGGTGTGGACATGGCAGCACTTGGCAAGCCATGCTGTGGTAGGTGCCCCACATATAAAGTAGAGGAAGATGGGCATGGATGTTAGCTCAGGGCCAGTCTTCCTCAGCAAAAAGAGGATTGGCAGCAGATGTTAGCTCAGGGCTAATCTTCCTTAAAAAAAAAAAAGTCAGCAACATCCCCAAATGGACAAAGTTGCTTAAAAAAAGCTACGGAGTTTTTATTTAGCACTTCTTTCTGACCACATGGAAATGAATGGAACTGAAGAATTGGGAAGAATAGGTATGAAGTACAGTCTACAGTTGAGGTATAGTTGTGTGACAGACTATTGCTTTATCTCCCACCTATGGGAGTGTTTTAGTCTGTTGGGACCACTATAACAAAATGCCACAGACTAGGTGACTTCCAAACAACGGACATTAATTTCTCACAGTTCTGGAGGCTGGAAGTCCACCAGCACCAAGATCAAGGTGCTGGTAGATTCAGCGTCTGGGGAGGGACCACCACCTTGTTCACAGACAGCAGTCTTCTCCCTGTGTCCTCACATGATGAAAGCGACAAGATAGCTCTCCAGGGTCTCTTTTATAAGGGCACTAATCCCGTTCATGAGGGCTCCACCCTCATGACCTAATCACCTCCTAAAGGCCCCATGTCCTAATACCATCACTTTGGGGGTTGGGATTTCAACATACGAAATAGGTAGGGGGACAGAAACGTTCTGCCTATATAGCAGGAGGCAAACATTGTTCAGGGGTAATGAAAAGGTTACCTGTTAAATCTTTTCCATATACCTTTGGAAAGATGAGTAGGAGGTAATACTCATGCACCTCGGTAATAATTTTGCAAACCATATCATCATTGTGACACATCACGTCATTATCTCATTCTGGACCAGGGCAGAGCTGGTCCATCCCTCACGCTGTTGCAGAGAGCTCTTCCTAAATCTCACATCTGATGTTATTGCCCCTGTGTCTTAGGGGCATAGAAAGCAAAACACACTTTCTATGACTCTCATTACCTTAAACAAATGTTTCACAAGGCCCTTCACTCTGGCTCAAACCTCTTCCTCCAGAGATTCAACTAATCTCCTTCATTGAATCCCCACTTCTGTGCACCTTCAATTTCAACAACCCTGAACAGCTAGCCATGCCCAGAAAATCCCATACTTTACCATATCTTCCTGCCTTTGTGTGACATGTTCCTTTTGCTTGGGAATGCCTGTCTTTGCCTTTTCATTTACTCAGCCTAAATTTTCCTTCACCTCTGAAGCCTTGTACTTTAGTCACTCCCTTTTCTGGGCAAAATTAAGACTATCGTTACTTTGTATTGTAATGTTTATTTAATCACCCTTTTCTCCCACTGCGAACTTCTCTTCTGGAGGGTAGAGGCTAAGTCTACCCATTTCCTAGTGCCTAGCCAGAGCAGATGCTCGATGCATATTTGCTAAATGTGTGGAGTAATCTGCGAAGGTGGATGTTTTGCTCTCCCCTCACTTAGGCTTTTACAATAGTTCAAATGAACAAAGAATGGTCAGGCCTCATCAGCTTGTGTAACAAAATAACCTAAATTTTTCTCATATGGGCTTTCCAAATCCTCCAACCTAGCTCTGTTCTTCCTGCCTCAAACAATTTTTGAAGTCTTCAAAGATCAGCGTTAAGCTCATGAACCAGTCTGCTGACTGTCCTCACCATGTGGCGTCTGCCACGTTCATCCTCTCCTATGCCAGTTCCTGCTGGAGTTTCACTGGTACCACCCCAATGGTGTCTTTCATGCCATGTTGACATCTACTAAGAGCTGAGAGCCAAATCTATCAGGGTGCTAGTGATGCAAGCTTCTGAGCAGAGATGGCATGGCCCATGTAACCTTCTTCTCTATTCTGTTACCCGTGCCTCAATGCAAGTCTGCTTTTGTTCAGGATCTCACAAAATCTCTCATAAAAATAGTCGTTAGCTTCTGACTCTTATTTCATGCTCCAAATCCAAAGTTTAATGCAAAATCATGAGCTCTTGTGACTTCTCTTGACTCCAAAGTCCATGTTCTTTCCACCATCACCTACTGCTTTATATCTCCATGAAGGTGATGACACACACCTTTCTAAATACAAACATGATTCTTGTTTGCTTGGCCTGAAAGCATGTTGGGTAATAAGAGAAAAATTTAAATGCTTGCCAAAGATAATCCATGTGGATTGTCTATACTCAAACCATAGGCATCATAGTTAGAGCTCTGATGTTTCAGGAAACTACAGTCAAGGCATCCTTATCGTCTATTAATACACTAACCCTGCTTTTGTCTAGGTCGCCAGTTACTTTCCTGGGATCCATCCAACTGTGGTCCTCGTCTCCCAGCCTCACTCCATAGCATCCAACACAGGTGGTCATGCCCTTTTTCTCAGAACACTTGCTTTTATGACACCATAGCTGTCTGTTGTTCCCCCTTTCTTCCTTTCACCTTCTCAGCTCCGTTAAGCGTCTCTCAGGACTGTTTCCTTTGCATTTCTAATCAAAGTTAGACCCCTCAGGACTGTCTGTGACCCTTATACTTAACTTTTGCCAGACTCTAGCTTGAGGTCTGCAGTCCCCTCCTGGCTTAAATGTCCTCTGCATGCTAAGAGGTCTCATGTTGATGCGTTCACCTCAGGCTCTTCTTCTGTGAGCAACCCTATCCACCCATCTGGACATTCTCAAAGCTGAACTCCTTGATCTCAACCCTCCAATCCCATTTCCTTCCAAGTCTCTCTCATCTCTTTTAATGACTCCACACTCTTCAACTTCCATATTTAGTTTACATAAAGTCTTGCATAGTGAATTTCCAAAATATGCTTTGGACCCACCCCAAATTTTCTGTATCCAGAGCTCCTACACAATCTGAGCCACCATTATCTGTTCTCTTCTTTTCGCTTGTCCTGCTCCTTTTTCCCATTCAAGGTCAACGTACCAGGTGGAGTAAATTTTTCGTGATTATATGTCATCAAACCATCCCCTGACTTAACGCCCTTGAATAACTTTGCTTTTTATTAGAGCTAAATCCCATCTTAGACTGTGAATCATGTCTTTCTTTTTCTTCTAACCTCACCTCAGCTTGCTTTTCTATTCACACACTCTATCCTCTGTTCTAGCTACACTGACCTTTTCATGGTCTTGACTAACCTTTCTGCTTAGAGAGTTTGCTCATGCTTTTCCTTCTGCCCAGAATGCCTTTCCCTTGTTCTCCACATGCTGCTTTCCCTAACACTCCGTCTACATAGGATCTATGCATGATCCTCCATTACTTTTTGCCTAAGCATGGCCTTCACAGCACATTTCTAGATCTACAATTAAATACTCATTTGTTTACCTGTTGATGATCTGTCTCCCTCTTCCAATCTACATGCTCCATGGAGACAGGGCCATGCTTATTTTGCCCTATCTTGTTTATCTGTGCCTTGCACAGAGCTTGCTTGGTTGACTTCTTAATAGATGTTTATGCTAAAACTATGCTGGTTGTTGGCGTTTGGGTGGATATATATTGCTAAAGGGAAGGATACTGGATGCATCCTGGTAATGGTAGGAATAAGTAATAAGGTCCATTATTATTATTGCCGTTTAAACTACTCTTGAAATACCAAGCAAAGCAATTGGGAATAAGCAAATTAATAGTTATAATTATTGTCACAGAGAAAACAAACATCACTGTTTCCTGATGATGCTGATGATATGATCGCCTACTAGAAAAATCCAAGGAATTGAGGCAAAATATGATAGATGTATTGGAATTCAGCAGAGGCAACGGTTAAATTTTTTTTAAGTATCCAAATCAATTGGACTATCATAAGCAAATAATAAATGTCCAAAAACATGATGCACAAGGATTCATGCACCAAATCAACACAATCTAAGATGTACAGGAATAAACTTAATGAGAAATTAGGGGACCTATATGAAGAAAATCATGACCCACATAAGGAAAATAAAATAAAATATTTATAATTGCAGGGAGGTTCCACATTTTTGGATGGAAAGATACAATATTTTTAACATATCAATTCTCTACAAATTAACATTCATTTATTTCCAAATAAATTATCAGCAAGATAATTTTGGACAATGACAAAGGCTTTTAAAATTTATCTGTAAAAGTAAATATTTTGCATATTGGAAAAATTCTGACAAAAAGACAAATGTATGGGGAACAAGCCTTACTCTGTATTAATATGGGATAATATGTGGTGAAATAGAATTGGTGTAGCCTTAGAAATATATGTTAATGTAACAGAATAGGGAGTGCAGAAACAGACTCAACCATTTAAAGGAATTTAACATGAGAAAAATTTCTCATTTTCTCTTTTAAAAATAATTATATTTTTGAGTAGATAATAAGTGCATAACTCACAAAAAGTGGTGTAATGCAAAGTAAGTCACCTCCGCTCCCGGTCCCCTGGCTATTGAATTTCTTTCTCCAGAGGCAACCGCTTTTACCACGTCCTGTCTATCTTTCTGCAGATAATCCACATGTTAGAGTACATGCTGAGTACTGCTGTTGTTTCACAGATTATAGCCAAGCACATACGATGCCTCTGCACTCTCCCCACCTTTTGTTTTACTTCTCTTAGTAAAGTATCTTAGAGATTTAGTAATACTTAGTACTTACTTAGTAATAGTATCTTACAGACTGTTCCACATCAGTATATTTTGAATGATCTCATTGTTTCTAATACTGTGTAGTGCCCCACTGACCTATATAAGTCAATCGACTAGTCTCCTGTGAATGCTACCGCATACGGCAGTAGTTCTCTATCAGCACACACCACGTCTCCACGCATGACACAGCTGGAGGAGAAGCCTGGGGCATCACTGGGTCCAAAGATATGTAGATCTGTACCTACATATCTCTCTCTATACGTGATCTTAATACATCTCACCAAGTTATTCTCATTAGTAATTCATATTTCTAGCAAGGATATACGAGAATACCTACTTCCCCACACCCTACCAAAACTGTATTGCAGGAAGATTTCTAAACTTTTTCAATCTGATAGGTTAAAAAAAAAAAACAAAAAACAGTGTCTTCTTGTAGTTTTCATATGCTTTTATTTCTCTTAATATTGGCGAGGTTATGGATATTTTTTCAATTTTAAAAACATTTGTATTTCCTTTGTTCTCTTTCTCTTTTAAAGTATGCTTTTTTGGTGAGGAAGATTGGCCCTGAGCTAACATCTGTTGCCAATCTTCCTCTTTTTTTTTCCTCCCCAAAGCCCCAGATCATAGTTGTATCTCCTACTTGTAAGTCATTCTAGTTCCTCTACGTGGATTGCCGCCTCAGCATGGCTTGATGAACAGTATGTAGGTCCAAGCCCAGGATCCGAACTGGTGAACCCCGGGCCGTCAAAGCAGAGTTTGTGAACTTAAGCACTCAGCCACAGGGCCAGCCCCCGTCTGTATTTCTTCTACCTACATTTCCTCATGGATTTGTGTGAGTCTTTATATATTAGGGTACTTAGTCCTTTATTTTTTTCTGAGTTTCCCCAGCTTATTATAGGTCTTTGACATAGTGCTTTTTAAATGTGCATAATTTTAAATTATTAAATTTATTTTTGAATTTATCAAATTCTTCTTTATTGGCTTCAGGGTTTATATTATATTTGAATATCTTTCTTAATTTAAGATTTTAAAAACATCTTCCATGTTTCTTTCAATTTATTTATTATTTATTTTTTACATTGAAATGTTTGATTTTTCTAAAAGTTATTCTGAGGTAAATTTTGAGGTAAGAATATATTTATTTTCCAGGTACCCAGCATCATTTTTTGAAAAAAATACTTTGTCAGTGTTCTGAAGTGTGTAGATGACATTTTAAATCACTAGATAAACATATTAGGAACACTATGGAGATGGTAAAAAATATTTGGGTTCCTACTTACTTTAGACTTAAAAATCTCCTAAAATGTGAAAACAGCAACAGACTTGATTACATTGCTACGTTTTAACTTCATACGGCAAAAACACCAGAATAAAGTTGAAGGAACAATAAGGAATAATTCACGTACAGCAAATATTGTGGAAGGTAAACATTTACAAAACATTTACAAATTTATATAAAATATGAGCACTTGAATAGAAAAATAGGCAAAAGAAAAAATAGACTAGGCAACCATATATGTTCCAAAGCTCAACCCCACTCATAAAAATACAATTGCAAGATAAATGCAGAGTGGGTATCAATTCCCACTCATCCCCGTTAGACTTGTAGGGTAAAGATTATATAAAATGTATTAAAAAATGTTTTTGTGTGAAATATGTGTCAAAGTGAGCAGTTGAATATGATATTGGCAGGAGAATAAATGTACGTAGCCTTCTTGGAAAGCAATCTGGTCAAACGTCTTGAAATTTTATATTTTCTTGTCCTTTTACTCAGAAATTATATTTAAAGAAATTTGTCAAGGGAAACAAGCAGATGATTATGCTGTAATTCATGTGCAAACGTTATTTCAGCATTGTACGTAGGCTAGAAAAAATTAAAAATATCCTAATCGTTCAATAATAGGAGGCTGATTAAAACCATTAGTCATGATCATACCGAGATATTATTTATCCATTTAAAAAGATGCGAGAATCTGAGAACTGACATGCAATATGTTCATAGAATATGGTTACTGAAAATCAGATTATAAAACAACTTGTTTAATTTTATTCTATCTATGTCTATCACATCTGGCCATCTTTCTAGCTATCTATTCATCCATTCATTCATCTATTCACCTACCTATCTAAAAGGGATACACACATACATACATATACATATACATATATGTATATGTATGTATGTGTGTATATATATAATATATATATGTATGTGTATATATATATATTGTGTATATATATATCGTGGACATTCTGGTTGCTTTATCAAAACCTATTTTACTTCCCTTAGTAAATTTCATCCAGACATTTATACCTTTTTCACTGGAGCCTGTGAGTTCGGGAGAGGCTAATTCCACCTCTGGCCCTAGGAGTGGAGTAGTTGATGAGGCCTACACTGATCAGTGTAATCCATCACCTGGCTACAATGAGTGATTCAGAAGTGGACAAGTAACTCCTTTCAGGCCAGTGAGATGGGAGAATATGTTTGCTGGAAGCTTGTAATAATGATAATTCTTTGCTCTCCTGAAAAAACTTCCAGAAATGGCTCTCAATCCATCTCTTTGAATATGGATATGCACACATCTGTCCCCAGTAGTTCTTGGGACCCGTCCTGATATCATAAGAGAAAGGGAAAGCTTTGGTGAGGCTGATGCCAGGGAAATTAGAGTGGAGAAACAGAATACAGGCAAGTCCTCAAAGACATTGCCAAGCCACTGCCTCAGTCAGCCCTCAAAGCCTCCCCACCTCTGGACTTCGATCCACAAACACTCAAGATTCCCTTCATCGATTAAATCAATTTACTTAAATGGGCTTTCCTCCTATCTGCAGCCAAATGTGCCATAATTTGGTGTGTGTGTATGTATGTGTGTGTCTACATGTATGAATGAATACATGTGCATTGACAGAAAAATAGATACACATATAGGAGAAAAACATTTGAAGTGATATTCATGAGAATATAACAGTGGTACATTCCAGGTTGGAATTGTAGTTGATTTTCACTTCATATTGTACCTTTCAGATTTTTTTTTTTCACAATGAACCTAAATTAATCGTTTGATCTGGAAATCAATGACAAAAGCAACAAACAACTTAGTAAACAAAAATCAAGCAGTTGTATTTGGGGGGAAAAGATTAAGTTCAGAATGTGGTAGAAAGGATCTGTGTGTGTGTAACTCTCATGATTTTCTGTGACCACAAGTACCATATGAGTCAAAAGGATGATGTAGCAGCCAAAAAATACATATGAATATAATGCAAACTTAGGTTTTTTAAATAGAAAAACAGTATCAAGATCAAGGATGTTAATAATCCCACTGTTTCTCTACTCAGATCAGACCACACCTGAAGCTTTGTTTTCAATTCCTTGTTACTACAAGAATTCAAGCATGAACTGACATGTTTCGGGGATACTGGGGAAGGATTCACGCATTTGGAAACAGATGGAATTTTAAGACTTTCGAGATTTTTTCCACTTTTAAGATGCTATATTCTCCAATTTTATGTGTTACTCTTGGACATTCAAAAACAATCATATTATGTATGAAGACACCAAGGCTCAGAGAGCTTAAGTGACATGCCCAAGGCCATACAATTTATTAATGGCAGAATTTTGTCTAGAAGACACTTCACAATCCACACATTAAAGTGGATGTAGACAGACTGACGTGTTCACAGGACAGTGACATGGATCGTGAAGGCAGAATCAGTCAGTTCCAAGTGACTGACGATTACAGAACCAGAAAACTTCGTGAGAGCAAGCATACGTCATACTCTTATCAAATCAAAGTGTCACAGGAAGGAGAATGCCACTTGCCGTGATGAGTTGAAATGACTCTAACTACACAGAGAATTGGTGGAGACCTTTCTTTTTTTTCTTTCAGAATATAAATAAGAATTTTCTGATGTGAAGAACTGTCTAAAGATAGTTGAAGGTGACTCAGGAGAAAGAGGAGGTACAAAGATCTCTAATTGTTCCTGGCCTCTCTTCTTCCCTTCCTCATCGGCAGAACACCCAGGTTTTGGCCAGGCACCAGTGGAGACTACGTTGCCCAGCCCCTTGGCAGCAAGCTGAGGCCTGTTACTTCTTCATTTACAGGATAATTCATCTTTTTTCTACAAACTTGCCAAAGGTTGGTAGCTATATAATGAATCCAACTGTCATGTGTCACAGGGATTCTATGATTCAGAAGCAGAAACCTGGACGGACTGACTACTGAGTCTCCACGGCTGACTTGCTTCTCGCCCAGAGGTATAGCACTGCCTACTGTTCTGTCCTTATAAGCTTGGGTGGGTGCTGAAACGGCACTCAGAGAGACTTAGGAAGAACCAGAAGAAGTAAGCAGGCGTTATCTAATGTCACAAAGGTAAGCGGTGGAGGAATTAAAATAGAACTAGCACTTTGTTGGGAGTTTAGGTAAGTTAAAACTTCATCTGCCGTCATAGCAAGTCAATGGGTAAAATCAATCAACCCATAATTGGGGACATAGAAAGTCCATATTTTTAGAGAAGTGGAGGTCCTCACCCAAAAAACTACCAACACCATTGATAATGGCTGCCTCTTTAGGAGCAGTGCTGAGCGGGGTGTGCAGGAGACAGGCATTCTTGCTTTCAATTTTAAGCACTCTGTATTATTTTATTTTTAAATATGAGCACACGTTACTTTAGCAAAAATGCACACGCATACGAATGGCTCGGGCTCTGGTTCTGAGCAATGCTAAACGCTTTTCCAATGTGGGTAGAGTCTGCAAAACAATCTGTATATAATGGACGTATTTCTACCCAGAGGCTAGACCGTTTCTAATAGAAACTTATGTCGCCTTTGATCTGGTCCATCTCTGCCGTCAGAGTGGAAAAGTACTCCTCTCTAACCCAGCTGACTCGAGCTTTCACCCAAGCGCTTTACTCAACGTACTATTCTTGGATTTCCTCATGAAAAGTTATTGGAGCTTTATATTATATTAGAACATGAATTTTTCTGTTATAAAAAGATTTAGCCGGGCACAATTTTAGAAAGGGATATGTATTTTTAATTTGAAAATTTTCTTGCAGTATGGCATTTTACTCCCAAAGAAGTGGCATGTTGGATGTTAAGAGAACTCTAGTCAATAACAGTACTAGACCATGGGAGAACGAACTGCTGGCAGTTCCTGTGAAAACCTCCTACTATGAGTGTCTGGTGTTTTCCTCTAGATCTTGTTGAAACTGAAAACCAGAGAAAGAGGAATGAATTTCCTTTTTAACTCCACAAGACCTCTTGCTCACCTTAACCATGACATTTAAATACGTCAGGACATCGCATCTTCAGAACCATTTCCTTAAGCATTCTTTCTTTTGTATTTCATGAGTCACAAGTCAACCTTTTTCTTTTCAATGTCAGAATCACAGTTTTTCTCCTATTATTACCAAACTGAAGGTATGGTGTAGCAAAATAACATGTTTTTTACACCTAGCTGTCTTAAGGGTGGAGGGTCATTTACTTCAAGCACCAGAAGACTATATTTCCTCCCATGGACGAGGACTAAAAAACACAATCCAGGAGAAATCAGGACTCATCTGTCAGAGGTTCCAAGGCCCTGAGACTTTTGGCAGCATCGCCGATGCGGACGTTCAAGTCAGAAGACCAGATCTTGGCTTAGCTTTAAGGAGAGTGAGGTCTTTGTTGTGCTTCGATGGAAACTGGCGAGGCTCTTTGATAGGTGTTAAGGTTTGAAGGGAATGAGATAGTGACATGAAATTTGCAACTGTTATTTTGAAAGATCTTCAAATCTATAGAAATAGCCCTATTTCTGCTCCAAAATGAGTCTTGGACAAATAATGTATTACTTTTGCGTTCCTTTTACATTTGTGCCCTTGTATTTGTTTTTCCATTTTTTCCCCAGCTGGGTTTCTAGTTTTTGTTTGGGTTCAATTTTAGGTGGTTGTAAAAGGTCAAACCCTGGTGAATAATATTCAGAATGTCCAGTACCTTGGAACTTCTCTCTAATATAGGGAGCTTTTCTTGGTAACATTCATCAGCAATACTCTAATATTCCGTCTAAGCTCTGGAAATCTCATTTTCACACTTCTAAATAAAGAAATCCCGAATCTCATTTCAGTGTGCTTTTTGCCAACAAGAGTCCTATCTTATGGAGCTAAGAAGGAAGGCACGGACTGTATTATTATATTCTGAGGTTTAATCTGTAGAAATCCAAAATCTTACTGTTAGTAATTTCCACAGGTCTTTGAAGACTCCACCTAGATCAGATTCTGTGCCAAGATAACACAACTCATTTTTTTTTCCTAAGGGAATTTGGTATTTCTCTTTGGATCCACATTTTCTATGTTACTCTGACTCTCACATCTGCCTCCAGCTGGGACTACGCCTAACACATTGCTGCCACATTTCCAAAAAGAATTCACTGTGTCTGAAAACATAGATGCAGTGAAGTTCTACATATTGTCTGTGGATTATCCAGTTATCGGAATGAATGCTATCCACAACAGTCCTGGCAGTCATGGCCTCATCAAACCATACGGACTCAAGTATTTCCGCCCCGAAAGACTACTGATTTGGCCTCCCAGGTATTTTATATTAACTAAGCTCTAGAAGAAATCTGCACAGAAAGTGAGGTGGGAGAGGGACCCACAGCCACAGCCCAGATTATATGATTGCATATTTAGTGTTTCCTGGGAGCCAACAATAAAGTATTAGGTACAGTCTATACACCTTGAATAAAAGGAAATGGTACAACACTAGCAACACCATTTTGCTCTGGAATATTTCTGAACACAAAATTTTCTTTACAATTTGAGGTCCCAGTTATGCTTACCAGTTATTATATTGCATCTGATGCAGTGACACTCTAGAAGTCTAGTGAGGTAGGAGGCTATTTCTCCCAAACCTAAAGGGAGAGATTTGCTGAACCTTTTGAAAATTGTCTAGATTTTGTACTTTTTCCCCATGTATCTTTCCTACAATTTTAGGTATCCCAATTTGTTACTGTCAATCTTCTGTGGATATAGAAACTATCAAAGACTCCTAGAATTATTCGTAAATTAAGAACATAAAGGTTCTGATCTAGTAATTTTCTAATAGCTTTATGAGCTCTTTACTGTCCATTTTGGCTTCTTTGGAATCCCCCCCCCTCCCTTTTATTTTGTGTATTTCCCCATTCTTGGCCAGATGCTAAATCAAAGGGTTGTAAATTGTGTTCCAGGATTCCGCAGAGGTGCTAAAAGGCTACCACAGATGGGAACAAAAGCGCGTGTCTGCCTCCCACCCCCACCCGGCTAGGTAGTGGGTCTGCATGTGCTGGGGTTCACAAAAACGTTCACGTTGGCTAAACAGGTTGAAAGCAACAGTTCTAGATGGATGAGGTTATTATGCAGTTAAACTACATATAGCTAAGTAAGTAGATCAACTCTATGAAGATATAAGCAGCAGATGTATTCAATTCTTCCATTGACAGATGTATTTTCTATTGGTACAATTATAATCAACACAATACCACTCAAACCGCAAAGCTCTTTAGACAAAGAAAAATGAGTGAAGATAAAGGGTTACAGAGGATTACTAGTTGGTCTTAAAAAATTGGGGTTGGCTAGTATTTGGGATTCTGCTGAATGACTTCTCCCTTAATATTAAACCCCTGTGAATTTCAAGGAAAATTTAATCCATATGTTTCTGATTCAATTACTCTTAACTCATTAAATGTTTTTTAAAAGCTATTTGAAATTTGAGAAGCTTTTTTATGGGTTTTTGTAATCTTTTGTTCTTTGAATTAGGAAGGCGAATTTAGCCAAGAGCTAATGGTTCTTGAACCTCGATATGCTTAAGGGGATTCTAAACTTAGTGAAAAGTCCAGCATCCTGTCGTAACCAATGACTCAGGTTCTTGCAAATGCTCTGCCACTTGCTACTCCTTCCACATGCGTGATGATGTTGGATCGTTTCTCTTCCATGTGGCGCTGACCTTTACAGGCGAAATAGCTATTGCTTCTAAAGGATGGTAACATCTATGAGTGGAACACAAATTCAAGTTTTCACCATTCTTTTCAGGAAGCTAATTAAATAAAAATCCAGGGTTCTGAGAAGCAGAAGTCACTACTCCTCTTTACTTTGTTTCTTATTGTTGAAGGTCAGAATATATAGATAGTTTAAGTTAACTGAGCAGCCACCATAGAGCAGTTGAAGGAAGGGAGTGAAATGTTTTGTAATTTAAGGGACAGTAAACTTTCAAATGTGATATTTGCAGAATTCCTCAGAACCAGAACTGAAGAGAAACATATGTATGCAGAGTACACAGCTTTGCTGAATAATACAATGGCTTATGTTCTGTTAACGTAAGACAGGTTTATCTGAAGTAGCTATGGATTTTTGAGACCCAAGCTGCTATCTGACTATCAGACTTGTCAATGATGACTCACACGCGGGGGGCGGCCCCAGAGCAGAATGGTTAGGTTCACACTCTCAGCTTTAGCGGCCCAGAGTTCACCAGTTCAGATTCTGGGCCTGGACCTGCACACCACTCATCAAGCCAGGCTGTGGTGGCATCCCACATAGAAGAACAAGAGGGACTTACAACTAGGATATACAGCTATGTACTGGGGCTTTGGGGAGGGGAACAAAAAAAGGGGAAGATTGGCAACAGATGTTAGCTCAGGGCCAATCTTCCTCATCAAAAAAAAAAGAAAAAGAAAAAAAAGCATACCTAAAAAGAAGATGGCTCAAACAGTAGTGAAGAAATATTCTCTCTAGCTTAAGAGTGGGGAGAAGTTTTTGTCTGTTAGCTTGTTTTAATAAGTTGAATCACAAAAACTATTCCTAGAAAGAAAAATAAAGTCATTAAGACACACAAAAGCCACATTTAAAACCGTGAGATGTGAGTATGGAATTTGAAGAACCAACATATTAATGGTTCCCTAGTAGCCAGAGACAAAATGGCTTATTCGGATCCAAGGTTGCAAACAGCTCCTGAGAGGGTGGAACTGAAAAGCCCGCAGTGGCGGGGAAGCAACCGTGATAGCCGCCATCTTTAAACCCAAGAGGGAGATGCTCAGGGCGCGCTCCCCAAGTGTGCAGGCATCTCTGATCATCCACGTCCTCCTCCCGTGTCAAAGACTAGGTAATCCAGAGCTGGACTGCATCCGCTTGGGTGAGAAGGAAGAAGGCCATCTAGGAGATCCGGTATGCTTTTCTACCGCTGCTCTTCGGAAAGGGGCGCGTGTAGACAGAGCAATATTGTGTTCACCGCAGCGACTGAGGGGTTCTCCGGGAAGCAACACCGGACAGCTCCGAAGATCAGGGCTTGTAAAATTGTAGGACTAAACTTGAGACGCATCGTCTCTCAGTTCCATTTGCTTCCAGATAAACACGAATTTCTAGTGCGTTGGCAATGTTCATTTTATTTTATTTGTCTGGTAATTGCGGAAGGAGGTCAAGGATTGCTTTTGAATGAAGGTCACAGTTTTTGCACAACGTAAAGCATCTGCTTAGACAGAACCACTTGTTTTCAAATAAAATTTCCTAGAAAAAATAACTCTAATTAAGGGGAAGGGTGTGAAAAAGTTTTGTGAGAATATCACAAAACCTCACGTGCCATGAAATAAACCCATAATTACAAAATCTATTCAATGCCTCTGCAATCACATTCTGATTAAAATGTTGATGACAAGAGACTAAATCAGGATACAGGATTCTGTCCAGTAAGTTCAACCTATATGGATCTACTCAATCTACTCCATTTCTTAACTCCAAACCCTGCGATAAAGGAAAAAAATCGGGCCTCAAGATTTTTTTTAGTTAATAAAAATATACTCACAAATGAGGCATTTACAGCAGCAGGAATTATTTTTAAAGAGGAAAAAGAGATACCTGGCACATGTTTAAAACTTCTTGCCAGCGCTGTAATTTATCCATGCTGTAAAATGATTTTTGAAAAAGATCTAGCAAATTTGCTTCTCTTAACCTTTCCCTCTGGCTGTGTTAGCCCATGACGTTGAGAGCCCAGGGCGTCCAGCCCAGCTCCCTGCGGGTCCCTGTGCGCCAACTCGGGCCCAGGAGTCCAGCGGGAAGATAGCGTCTGCGCAAGGAAGCAGACACGAGGAGCTTCCAAAAACAAATAAAAGTTATGTTTGGTTTTGTTTTTTTTTTTCAAGAAAAAGAGTATCCAATTTTTCATGTCAATAGAGATAATCTGCTTAATAAAATATTGAGTTTTGTTATTTTTCTTTTCTTCTCCTCAAACGTAGGAGTTGTCCTGAAGTATTTGAGGTATGTGAGGCATTGGAAAAATAAGCCTGCATGGAGCAGAGGCACAGATGGCTTCTGTGTTTAATGATTTTCCTTTTTCTTCTTCTTATTGTGTTTTCAAGATTTTTTATTTGTGGTTGCCGCCCTTTGCTGGCCACGGCAAGCTCTGGGCCTGTGGGGACCAGGGTCCTTTAGAGGTCAGAGTGACGGTGTGCCAGTTCCGGTTCTTGCAGCCACACTGAAATCCACGGGTGTCCAGAGGCAGACAACGCTTCTCATGGCTTCAAGGTCAAAAGGCAGATCAGCTCGTCTTGATTCTTTATCTCTGGGCATGATTTGATTTAATTGCTTACTCAAAGAATTAAAACTAGGTTAGCTTTATGTTTGCTTATATAATTTATTTCAAATAAATTCCTTCAAAAGATCTATGAGGTGAATAAAAAACCGAAGACGGAATCAAGAAAAATTTAGCATCTTCTTGATTTTAAGATGTCACTTTGTTCTCCCTTTTCTCCTTTCTCGCTTGGCCACACACTGAATTCACTCCAGTGACAGTTATTAACAGTTCTCAGAACTATGTAATTTAGGTATGACATTTGATCTCCCAAACCTTCAGCCAATCTTTACTGCTAATGTTCATCTAGTTTGTCAGGAGAAACGCAGGTTAATGCAGAGGGAGCAAAGGGGATAAAAGAAGAAGATGCAGTTTATGACAATTTGGACACATTTACAGGCTCCAGTTCATTATTTCCCAGCCAAATATGTCTGGCCCCGTGCAAAGCATGAGAGAAAGGAAGATGTGTGAGGTACAGTGCGGCGCTGAGGCTTGCAGTCCAGATGTGAAAGCAGACAGGAACGTCCCGTAACGTGGGGGAGACGGGATCCCATGGGCAGTGAGTGGCAATGCGAGCCTCTCCACTCTCGGCCGGCGGCGGATGGGCAGGGAAGTCATTCTGGAGGAGGTGTTATCTAAACCCAGAACTATCTCTCTCCTTTCTGCTTCCACTGCCACATCCTGTCCAAGCTGCAGCCCGGCGCTGTGCCCTGACTTTTGCAGCTGGCTCCTCGACCTTCTCAGCCAGTCTCTGCTTCCTCCACCTTATTCTTTTAAGTTTCACTCTAAGACCTCAGATTGTACTCCTTCTACTCCACAGGATGGAGAGAACACATTTATTGTCCTTTATAAAGGAATGAGGGTGCAGAAACCTACAGGAAATGATTAGAAGGAGGATCGGAAAAGGAAGAGGCAGCACTAATTTGGTGCTGAAGACACTACAATGTCCTGAGTATATCCTGGACAATACGCGCTGAGAGAGTCTCTTTTGTATTTATGATCAGAGAAGCTAGACTTGTGCCCCTGTAGGGAGCTCGTGCGCTTTTATTCCAGGGCCCAGAGGTCTTGGCTAAGGGAGCAGAATTTGGAAAGAGAAGGAATAAGCTAGATTTTATAATGCTGCTGTCACCATCAGATGGCACACAGAGTAGGCGTGAGGGAGGGTGCATGCTACAAGGCTAGGGCCCAATTATTACCCCAAAATTGTGTGTGTGTGTGTGTGAGTGTGTGAAAAATGAGGGGAGGAATTGGGAAGTTGGGGCAGCGAGGATGGACAGTGATGCTGGAGGTCTGGCAGAGCATTAAGAACCTACTGACTTTCCTGTAGTGCCCAATTTGGGCTAATCTTGTGACTCAAGAAAACTGGGAGACACAGTAACCCTAGCATTGCTTGCCAGTACCCTCCTTACCAGTACCAGCTCCCACCTCTCACATTCGCAGCCTGCACCTCAAGAGAATCGTTGGTAATGGGTCAACAGGAACAGGAACAAAGAGCCACGTCACGCCTGCATTTCCTGCTTCACTAGGCTCTCCTTGATGTACCCAGAGGGGAGACATCCAGTTTGTTCCTCTGAGATCCTTTCCATTTCTGTTCCTCTTTTAGAGATCTACATCCTTTACTGCGTTCCCAGGTACGATGGACACCTTTAGACACAAAGCCTGATTCCACTCATCCAGTGGCATTCTGGAAGTCACAAGGCTCAGTGCTTTGAACAGTCTTGATTACGTTCTGGAGGTAACCATTCTTATTCAACTGGTCTCTGCCTCAGGGTCTTCTCCTGAGATTTTTTGACCTGTTGTCTCTCTGGGCTAGAGTTCTTGGAGGTGGGTTCTCAGCCCCAGCTGGTCTTGAGTGAAGACCACAAGCCCACCACTCAGAGAAGAGGCTGTACAAGAAGCAGAGGGGATATGCAAGCAAAGTTAAATGGCCAAGAATGAAGATGAAAGATTCTCGTGACTTTTACTAGGCAAATGTTGATATTTTAGAGCTATGCTATTTAATACAGTAGCCAGTAGCAGCTGTATGTGATTATTTAAATTAAAATTAAATAAAATGGAACATTCAGTTGCTCAGTCACTCTAGCCACAACTCAAGCGCTCCATACTCACACATCGCTAGTGACTACCATTTGGACAGCACAGATACAGAACACTTCCATCCATGCAGAAAGTTCTATTGGTCATTGCCTTTTAAGGAGTTCCGACTGAGTCACACTGAGTGTGACTGTGGAATCTAGCTTTAGTTACGGGCTTGTCCTCCAGATACAACTCTGAGTCCTATTAAGAAATCATCCTTTTGTATAAACAATGTCTTCCACCTTTTATTTTTATTTGGAGGAAAGCTTAAGTCTTTTTTCAATTTGCTGGTAGGATAAGAGGTTGTTTCAGCTTTTTCCGTTTTTGTTTTTAATCTGCTTCTGTACTTGAAATTCCTTTGACCTTTAGGATGATGGTGTCACTACGCATCTACAATGGTTTGGAGTCTAGATTGCCATAGCACATCTGCTTTGTGAGCAGATGCAGTATGTGCCTCCTACGTGGAGCTGTCACTGTCTGCACTTTCTTATTGGAGAATAATGAAATAAATGATGTTTCTACAGCATGCAATTAGCAATAAGCTGATAACACTTTATATTCAGACAAAATATTTTATCCATCCCAGTTTTGATAGAGTTTATATTGTGGCCTACGTGTTAACATTAAATCCTGAGTGTATAAAAATTGCTGAGCAAATACAAGTACTTCAGCTCAGTGCTGAGTGTCCATCTCGTCTCAGGATGGCTGCTGTTCAGGAGAAGGAAGGGAGGAGGGAGGAAACCTTCACACTCCATTCAGTAGCTCCTGCAGGGAGCGAATAGGTGCGAGAACAAAGTCTATAAAGGCAAGAAAAGCTGCGTATGGAACCACCAGCATTTGAATAAGTTCTTAAATGATTTCATTTCACTGTAAATGAAACCTCATACACAGCTAATGATGAATCTGATTGACACGGTGGTTAAGAGAGCTGGCTTTGGACACAGACACACCTGAGATCAGGTCCTGAATGTCCCTGAGAGCAGGCGACCACAGGCAAGCAGCAGTTTGTTTGCACCCTGTAAACTCAGGATAACACTTGAGTGTATCTCATTTTGTTGATGGATTCAACGAGATTTTAATAACCCTTACTACAGTGCCCAGTATGTTGTAAGTGCTCAACAGCTGTTAGGATTATTACAATTATTACAATTATTACTTAAAATATTAAAAATAGAAAATAAATTAACGAAACCACAGGCTCCTCTGTCAATAAGCTGTATCAAAGATGCACAGGACAGCAGGAAAAGAGAATCACAGCTACACAGGATAGGGACTCAATCAATATGTTTAGTGAATAAAACACTGTGCAGAGAATATTTCCTAATTTTGTAGGCTGGGTTTTTGTGGTTGTTGTCTTTTTAAAACTTTGATTATATAAAATCATCTAAAAGAAAGAAGTAGAAAGGAAAATTGCTTTATCCCTCACCCACCCAAATCCATCCGTACACCTTATAGTGAGAGAACAACAACTTTCAGTCTCAAAAAAGCTGCCTGAGAGAAACAGGAGCTTCAGTATCTTTCTGACATAGGGTGCCTTCCTTTATGAATTAGGAGTGCTGCTATATTCAGTGTGAAATCTCTCTGAAACTTTCACATACGTCTTATTTGTCTCCACAGTGGTCTTGGTTTCTTCTGTGACTTGTCACTCCAACTTTCAGGTTTGAAAATGGTGTCGATAAAATATGGCCAGTAAATGAGTAAACCAAACACATTAGTTTTAACAAGAAAACTACAAGGAAGTGTAATTGTATTTTTAGAAACTAGCATAGTAGAAACTGTATAAGTGGATGAGTTCCTCAAGAAAGTTTATTCTCCCTGTTCAAAATATGATCAATACTATTCTGATGAACTGTTCAATGTCTTTCTTAGAAGAGAATTATGATGATCACTAAGAATTACCACAGTCAGGATCACAAAAAACAAACAAAAACAAATAACCACAACTGAAAACATTTCATTTTAAAATAGTATTTAAGTAGTAAAATATGATGCTTAGGATTCTGCTGTCAAATGGTACTGATTTACAAGAACATAGATCAATTATCCTATTGTAAATCACATAGATTCACAAAATTATACTTTTTTGTGTGCATGTGAATGGGAAACACAGAATTGAAAGACAGAACCAACGTTTTAGAGAAAACATAAAGAAATCAGATTCCTATTTCATCACAAGATTTCCTTTTAATGCTATGTTATAAATATCTTTCTATGATATGGAATTCAGCCAAGGTCCCCAACTGATTTTAGACTGACTGGCAATTACTAGTAACTGTAGAACATTAATTATGCCACAGTTAAAGTTTCTGCTAAATGAAGCTGTCTTCACGTTAGAAACGGATGGATGCTAACGGTAAAAGTTGCTTTGTTTTCTCTTGTGAGCATGTTATAGCTAGTGGATACTAATGTTTACACAGAGAAAAACAGTTAGAAAAGTCCTGAGTTAGGAAGTGACGTTTCCTTCTAATGTCAGGTGAGGTAGGAAGCTGTCTTCCCTCAGGACCTTGCTCACCTGGGAGCAGGACGCAGTGTGCTTGGAGGCGATGCTGCCTCAACCTGCATGGTCTAAACAGCCCCACAGGGAGGCCCAAAAATGCACTCCTCTTTTCAGTGGATATCTGGATCATATTTTAAGCTGTACCAAATATACGCTCTTAAAGAAAACAGTAAAGCAAGTGCTAAGAAATTTTACTAATATATTTGATTGGTGAAAAATTAGAACAAGAATTAAGGAAAATCGTACAATGAGATAACTTAATTTAGACTTCTTGAGAATCATTAATTACTGCTTAGAATGACTCTTAGTTGTTATATTTTTGCTTTGAATAAAATAGTTAAAGCACTATTAACCTTTTAACCTAGATTCAGAATCTTTCCAGAGTGAGTGAAGAGATTTAGAACATTTCAATCCACAGGTCACATAAAGCTCTCACATAGAACACCCCTTTAGCATTTGCTCTCCTCTCTAAAATCAGAATCCAGACCACTTTCCATAACCAACTCGCAGAAGCCATACTGATAAACACACCATAATTCCTACTTGTTTCCTTTTCATTGGAAGAAAAGAAAAATGAAAAATTAAAGTCTATAATATCTTCAGTTTTGCAAGTGTGAAAAATCATGATTGTTTCCAATTAAGAAAATATCTAATGACATCAAAGTATAACCATAAAAGAAAAAAAAGATTAATTGAACTTCAGCAAAGTTAAAAATGCTTCTCTATGAAAGACCTTGTTAAGAGGATGAGAAGATGAATTATAAAATAGGAGAAGAGACTTGTAAACCACATAGCCAGCAAAGGCCTTGCATATAGAATACCTAAAGAGCTCTCAAAGCTCAACACTAAAATAGAAACAATCCAAGTAGAAAACGGGCAAATGACATAAAAAGACATTTTACTAAAGACAATATATAGAGGACAAGTAAGCACATGAAATCAAACCCACAATTAGATATCATTATAGCTCTCAGTTACCTACCGAAATGGCTAAAATTAAAAATAGTCATAGCACTAAATTCTGGGAAGGATGTGGAGACCTTGGTCATACATTGATCGTCCGAGGATGTGGAGAACTTGTTCACACGTTGCGGGTGGGAAAGGAAATGGCACAGGTACTCTGGAAAACAGTTTAGCACTTTCTTAGAATACTGAGTGTATACTTACCATAAGACCCAGGAATTGTACTCTTGGGCATTTATCTCAGAGAATTGAAAACTTATGTTCACACAAAAAACCCAGTTCACAAGTATTCATAGCAACTTTATTTCTAACAGTCAAAACCTAGAAAAAAACCATCAACAAATGTCCTTCATCAGGTGAATGGTAAACACCTGTGGTACATCCATACCGTGGAATACTGCTCAGCAATAAGAATGAATGAACTGTGGATACAAACACAAACTTGGATGCATCTCAAAGAAATAATGTTGAGTGAAAAACGCCAATCTCAAAAGGTTACCTACTGTACGATTCTATTTATATAACACTCTTGAAGTGACAAAATCATAGACAAGGAGAAGAGATAGATGGTTCGAGGGGTTAGAGATGGGTTGTGGAGGTGGGCTGGCAATAAAGGGTAGCAGGGGGGATCTTTATGGTGATGGAACAGTTCTTTATGTTGATTGTAGTGGTGTTTACACAAATCTACACATGTGATAAAATTGCATAGAACCACACACACACAGATGAGTCTGTGTATTAATAATGACATCTGAGTAAGATCTGTGGATTCTGTCAACGCCAATTTTCTGGTTTAGATATCGTACTATTTTTTGCAACTTCATATGAATCTACAATTCATTCAAAATAAAATATCTAAAAGAAAACAAATTAACAAAAAAAACTATACATTTCTTTCTCTTCCAGGAAAACATCACTGTCTACCAATCAGATAATGATAAAAATTTGTGTGCCGTTGTTACATTAAGACATTAAAAGTAACTAAGCATCCCTCCTGCATCGTCCACAGTCTAATTTCCACTGAAGCACTTGCCAATCTCTCTTCTGCTTTCAAACACCTGAGTGATACTACAAACTGCCATTAATAATAGTAACTTGCTCTTACAGTGATTTTAAAATGTGGGGAATGCTCTTGAAAAGATCTATCATTCCCCGATTTTGAGTTGATTTGTTTTCACACATGGTTCCCTCATTTGATCCACTCAACAGTCTTTTGAGTGGAGGTGACTGCTCAGTTTAGAGGAAACTGAAGCTCCAGGGGTTAAGCAGCATATACGAAGCCAACACATCAAGAAAGGCATGGCCTGATCACATCATCTGATCCAAATTAGGTTCTTTCCTCTGTAACATATTTGAAGTCATTTTAAATTTTGGAATAATTGTTTTATTGTTAGTTGGTCTTAAACATGCCATAATCATATTAGATATCTTCCATCCAGGAGTGGACAGTAGGAATTTTCTTTTACCTTCACTCTTTTGGGAAGTCAGTCAGTCACTCTTGGAATGTAGGAGTCTTTCCTAAGTCTTTTTAGCAGTCACTCTATAATGTTGGGTTTTAAATATACTCACCCCACTCTTTCTCTTCTATAATTTCTTTCTTCCAAAACACAGGAACTGAAATCCATGTCTCATCGCTACCTGCTAATCTCACAACCAGCTGTCAAACCTTTGAATCATGTTTCTCAAGGAGTATTTTTAAGAAATCCTGTTTTTGAGGCAAATGTGTTTCAAAATTTTTCTGCTATCTCAGATGTCTCCGAAGTTCTAGAGCTTTCAGCCTAGCCTGGTTTCTGTGAATTGAGGTTAAGGTGACCTGGCTCTGATTGTATGTCCCTCAGTACTTGTTTACTTTCCTAATCTATGCTCTTCCCCCATTTATGCTACTGTCCTTTTCCTTGTGAACACTCTCAATTTAAAAAAATAATTGCTTGCGCTTTGCTGCATTATGCTATTTGGCTTGTGGCTCACGTTGACAAGAGGGAGAGTGTTGTCTCACCTCTCTGTAGACTCATTCCCTGAATGCTGCTAGTCAACCTATAGTGGTGATCGTTTTAGCATTCTTAAAATCCCAGACATTCAAACCAACAGTATTCTTGCTTTAGGAAAGATTCCAAAGAAATTACTAACTTGAGATTGTATTATATAAAAGTGTTTAGAAGGGGAGGAAGGTTACATTTGTCAGCACTATTGACTACAAAAGAGTGGCCATAAGGATCATTTCCAGCCTGTCAGTCTGCACTAGGTGCCCTGTTTTGAAGGCCAATGTCCAAGTATCCTCAGCCAGACTTGGATCAGGATGACTGGGGAGAAACACAAATGCCTGAAATGCACCAGGAGTCTGATTATAGTCAACAGAGAATCAATGCCAAGGCGCCATGGATCCACAGAAACCTGTCCAAGTTGGCAATTCACCTTACATTTTTCTGCACAGGATCAACCTTTGGCTCTCTAGAATGTGTGATCTGACCTATAGAAGAGAAGTGCAATCAGCCATTCCTTATCTATGTTAGATTTTGTGTACTATTTATATCACTACATTTCTCCATGACGCCACAGCCAATTGTCCTCCATTGCGAGTTCTGATCACAGTGACAGCTCTGGGCTTTATGAGTCAAGTTGAAAATTCCTATTTGCTTACTTAGGTCATGCACCAGCACTCACAATTTATATAGACCCATACATTTTACATATGGTATTTTCTTTTCTGTTTCCCCACCTAACATGGCCTTTAATAAATGAGTCATTATCTCATGCAGCTAAATTATTGCTTTTAAGCAAGAAAAATGTTGGCCAATCATCCTAGAGAGAACTATTGGACACATCTCAAGAAAGGGCCATGAGTCGGCCTCAGAGGTGGCCACAGAGCCCAACAAGGTGTGGCTCATCCAGGGCATTCCCGGGCAGAGGGACTCAGTTGCCTCCCTTTTCCAAATCCAATGCTGGGTTTTCACTTGGTGAGTTTTATCAATTTCATTAAAAAGGTTTATGTGTACTACTTTGGAGCCAGCTTATCTTCTCCTTAGTGGAAAATGCAGACCAGAAGCCAGGAAATCTCCATCTGTTTATCCACTCATTTTCTTTCCTCCAAATCAACTTTTCTACTGTTGCCCACACTGGCACATAATAGGAATTAATACAGTAATAAATTCTGAGTTCACTTTTTCCCTAAATTTTATTATCTTTTCATACATTATATCACTTTTTCTCTAAATGGAGTAGCTGGAATACTGAATACAGTGACTTCAGGTGATCCTATCATATTTTCAAGAGCATATTATCAATAGCAGGATTGCTATTAAACCCAGATTTTAGAAAAAAAACTAAATAATGTGTCTCGGTTCTGAATCAGAAATTCAAAGTTTGCAGCCAAAGTAGCTTAGTTTTGAATAAACTCAACAGGGATTCTACCTCAAAGAGGTGGGGAGAGCAATTCCCTCAAACAGGTGGATTTAATTTGCCATCATGGAGGTGTAGAGCAGAGACTGAAAACTCCAATAGCTAGAAGGCCTAGGGATGTAATTTACAAAAAAGAAGCTGAGTGTAGGGGAGAAAATAGGGAGAAGGAACGACAATGAGATGGAGGACGCTTTCCTATCTGAAGCTGGAATCTCCCTCACCAATGGTGCTAGGGGGGAAAATCGGCCCAGAGTTGAGATGCCAGGTTTTACTTCTCGAGAAGCCAGGGATCCAGGTTTTTTCTGATACATTCTGATTTTTTATAGTTTCACTACTTAGTATCTTTTTTAAATTTCATGAAAGCCCCATCTGTCCAGTGGGTTACCACTTTCCAGTCTGTATTAGAGACATAGAATGTGTCATTTTTATGTCTCCTTGGTTTGTTTTATTACTTTCAAATTTCTTACTTGGGATACTCTTCTTCTAGGCTTTCTCTCTCTACTCACCTCCTCTCTATGCTGGAAGTTTTTAGTACATAAAGAATGGATGACCTAAATTCTGAAAATGAGAAGAAGGCTGCTTGTTAAATCTCTTGGAGACGAGATCCTTATCCACTTGGAAATCCACGGGACACAGTCATGGGAATCAGGCTTCCTATTTCAAAGTTGGACTCCCCATCTCCCCCGTGTGAGGTTAGCATTCCCATTCAAATAGAGTATAGCGTTAGATAAACTAGGGATGAACTTGGTCTCAGGAGACTTTTTCTCAGAAGCAGTCTTTGCTGTAGGAGAAAGGATATTTTCTCTCTGGAAGCCCCGTGGGTTGAAGTCCTAACTTCTTGTCAAGCCTAGGAAGGACACACAATGTCTAAGACTCCTTTACGTATGTATCTCCCCAGAGCTCATCCTGCTGCTCAAAGGCCCTGGACGCCAGAAGGAACCCACCAGTTTCGTCTTTAGACTAGAATTCCCCCAAATGAAGCTGGCACTACTATATACTCAAGCACATGTCACTCTAAATTACATCCTCATGTAACCTGGAGCACTGAAAGGTGGAAGCTCCCCCTAGCAAAAGAAATAAAAGAATCTTGTTTAAATAACCTCTATCTCTAGATGATTTAAAATACTTTGACAGTTCTATATTTTTATTTGAAAAATGAATCAAAAATAACTCAATCAGAAAAGCAACATCTGTTACTAATGAATAGTCTTGCAAAAGAATTAAAATGGTCTTTTTCTCTCCCCTGAAATCTACTGATAATTTCTTTTTTATCCTATGCCATTCATTGAGATCAGATGCATTTACTCTGCATCAGATCTTGGAATTACATAAATAATACAGTCCTTGAGGCTGATGGCATGGGAACAGTGGAATGTGTAACAATGTAATCAGAAGAAAAATCTATATTTAATGTAAAGCATTCTAACACTGTAGAGTAAGATGAATTTTAAACTCCTTTGTTCTCTGGGGCCAGGTTGTGCCATAGCTAATGTTTTGTTTTAAATCTTGTGCCATTTTATCTGAGATGATGTCTTATTTTCTTTGTTTATGACTTTGGAAATTATTATAACAAGACACATGAAAGGGGGAACTGAGCAAGTACAAATGGGTAAAACAGCATTCACTACCCAAAGCAAGTGTAAATGGAGCCAATAATTTTTTAGCTTGACAGTCTCTTAATCTTTTCTAGTGAGCTCAGTGATGATTTTTCTTGTTTCAAAACCTGTCACAGCGTTCATTTGTGGCCATTTTTATTGCTGGGATTAGTCGAGGTCTATCAATTCTGAAACTCCAGTTCAGCCCAACGCACGTCAGCTTTAATTACTAAGTGCCAAACAATGCGAGAATTCCAGAGTGCACCTTTGTAGTTATGATTACATTTTAAAACAGCACTATAGTTCACGGACTGACCTAAGCCAGCAAAAATTCAAAATACAGGAGGGCCCTGAATAGGGACCATGCCTTTTGTTCTCTTTAAAACTTTTAGCTGAATTATTCACCAGCTGCAAAAGTCAAAATAGAAAGCAGTGGTGTTCAACTTCCCAAAGTGGTTGTGATACACATGCAGACCCAGGACGCCATTGTATGTCCTTGGCTTGTCCAGACATGGAAATGTTTACACCAGAACCTCACTGGTGAAACCCAGGTTTATTGCTGACATTTAATTTGCATATTTACCAAAGAATGCTATCAGATTGGTTGTCTGTTCCTAAAGCCAGATTTCAGACGTCCTCTTAGTATATTAAGGGAGGTCATCTGCAGAGATTTAGAGACTATGTCTAGTGCCTTTGATATCAAGAAGTAGTGATGGGGTTTGCCCTGCTCTACCCAGGAGGGTCAGTTTGGGATATAAAGGATTCCTTTAAGCCCAGGGAAGCTTATGGGTGTCTGTCCCATCCTCCTGCTCAGCAGAGGAAGGGAACTGGGCATATGATGCTACGTGGTAAATCTAGAATGTTCTGTGAAAATTCCCAGAAATAATTAGCTCCTGAACAAGAAGGAAATTTGTATAATTGTCTCTGAAACGTTTAGCAGAAGCACTGTTCCTGGACCGGCCACTGGAGGCTCCAGGAAGAATGGCCATCAGCTTGGGACTGCAGCAGAAAGACTGGAGAGACAACGACTTGCCCACAGAGAGAACAATGGGTCCGTGTTGGGAGGGGCATGTAGAGGCCCGACACACGTGCTATACATGTGTTCTACAGGTGACACACCTGGGACACCCCAAACCAGGCAGGATTGCCAACCAGCAGGGCCAGAAAGCCACTGCCCACAAGATACTAGTGACTGTAAGACCGTGACAGTCCCCCAAGTGCAGCGTGGCTCCTTCTTAAGAAGTGTTTCTCCACTCCAATAGCCGAGTCACCTGTTCAGCTGTTGAAGCAAACGTGTACCCCAGTCTCAGTCCTCATGCGGGTGACGCAGCATTTGGGATAGGGCCTGGGCATTGTTTATTACCCTTCAGTGATGATTCTGATGCAAGTCAAGTTTCGGAACTACTACCCTGAGGCACACAGTCTTAGAAGCACATCATGTATTAAAAAACAAAACAAAATAAAGAATAAGCTTTAGTGAATGGATTGGGGATGATTGTGGACCACGCAGGAGGAAGAGGGAAGATAAAGTCCACATAGGTTCCAAGGAAATCAAAGTATGATTAAAAGTAAAATTATGGTTTCAAACACTAGGATCCATAACATTTCCTGGGAGCTTGTTTAAAATACAAATTCTTTGCCACATTTCCACCAATGCCAAATCTGTAGATGTGGTCTGGAGTCAGGAAGCTGATTTTTTGAATCAGTGCCCTGGCTGATTCTGATGCAAGCAGCCCAGGCTAACACAACATTAAAAATGCCCTGATCTACGCACCTTCCTGGTTTTCAGCCTGTCAAGGGGAGAATGCATCTGTATACAGAGTATAATTCCACAAAGAAGGTTTCGTCCTCATCTGGGTTAATTTTATACTGCATTCGAGGAATGCCATGCAATCCACTAAAATATTGCCGACATATAGACTATCATTATGACATGACCATGAAAACAGTGTTCTATTAGATTTCGTGTTTATATTCTGATACTCTTGTGAATTTTTAAACTAAGTTCCCAGTGGGTAAATTCATATTCTTAGATAAGAACTTAAAGAGAACTTCGAAGCGTATGTATGTCTAAGTGAAAATGGTAACTGTTATCCTTCAACTTCTGCATTCCAGTGAGTTCTTTGGTAGGTTAAAGGTTGTTTAGAAAACTTGACCCATCGAATCAGACTTACCACTGAAAAATCAAAGAGCAGGCCCTCCAAGTGACCATGAAGGTGGCCCTGCCATTGCTGAGACACCAATTAATTCACTTCTAGAATAGTTTGCTGTCTTTCTGAACTGGAGGTGGAAAGGATTGGAGGGGGTTAATACAAACTATAAGAAAATAGATGAAATGGGATTTTTCCTCAGGGATTTTATAATCTAAGTGAGCTAAGAGTCACATGTGAAACAATTGTGAATAATTTACAATAGTCAGTATAATTAAGTACTAAAATAGAAGTTACTACTAAATTGCTTGGAACCGAGACCACATCACATACAGAGTCCACAATGCAAGAAAGATGACTAAAAGCTGGGTCATTCGGGAAAACTTCCTGAAGAAGGTGGGGCTGCAGATGCCATCTGTTCTAGTTAGCTACTGAATGCATTCCTAGCACTTAAATGTAAAATTCAAATAATTCAACTGTCTTGCATCTGTGAATGAGTTCCTAACGTTCCCGATCCTGGACAACAAGAATTTTTCTTATGTTGTTTACCTCATCTATCAACATAGACATTTTTGATATTATCAATGTTTGAAATACTGAGTCACTTGCTTTTTATTGGTGACCAGAAATCCCTGGCTGACTAACTCCTGCATCTTTGCTCCTTATCTTTGGGCTCACCTTCCATCTCAAGATACTTTGCTGTCCATTCTGTTTCTTAAATGTTGCAGCCCTTAACCAGGCTCCCATCTTTCAGGGTTAAATAATATAAGAAATATAAACGATTTAGCACGTTCCTGTCAAATATTAAGTAATGAGAACGCCTGCTATCCTTACCTCTTTCTGTAAAGGCAGTACACAATACACATGTCAATCCCAGCAGACGTCAATGGCCAGTGGTGGCTGGGCGCATGGAGCTGAGTGAACAACAGGAGAGAAGGAGAAATTCGTCCAGTGCCACTTTCCAGGGCCTTGACATATGTCATCTCATTCAGCGCTCAATACAACTTCTGGAGCTTGGAAAACCAAGAGGTTTTATAGAGGAGAAAGCGAAAGCCAGAAAGAGAAAATCAAGGTTTAGAGATATGAAGCAACTAGCCGAGGTCACATAGGTTCTCAGTGCTCCCTGACGAATCCATCCACTTGCTGGTGCCTCAAAATGCCTGGTGACAACCCAAGGACGAGCTTCCGTGATTGCAGCACGTTTGATAGAAACAGTTTTACTGGATAATGACAACGGTCCCAAAGGAGAGGAACGACAGAGTCTCGTTTACTTTTCATCCCCATTTTACAGATGACATCCCATTTACTGGGAAAATGAAGACTTAAGATGTGAAGCAAGTTCTTCAGTGTGCCAAGGTCAATGTTTTTTTTCCACTAGAGTGCATTGCTGCCAATTTGGTTGGGATTGAAAGTTACTCAAAGGAACTTGTTAACAAAAGAGAATGATTCCATCTACTGAGCTGTTAGAAATTTTATCACTGGAGATTTGTCCTTTTGGGTCAATTTTTAAGAGTGCTCTCATCTAATTCGCATGTTCCTGAAAGATATCTGCACTATTGTTCATCACAATTTAATTTAAAATAGCAAATATATTGCTGCATAACAAATAACCCCAAACAGAGTATCTCAAAACTATCATGCCTTGAGGCTGGTCCAGTGGCCTAGTTGTTAAGTTCATGCTTGCTGCTTCAGTGGCCTAGAGTTCGGATCTCAGCAAGCCATAGTGTGGCAGCAACCCACATACAAAATAGAGGAAGATTGGCACAAATGTTAGCTCAGCAATGATCTTCCTCGAGCCAAAAGGGGAAGGTTGGTGCAGATGTTAGCTCAGGGCCAATCTTCCTCACCAAAAAAAGAAAGAAAGAAAAAAACACACTGTAATGACTTATTTAGTCAAGATTCTTCTCTGTGAGTGGGACTTAACTGGGCAGTTCTCCTGTTGGTCTCTCCTGGAGTTATTCACGTGGCTATTATCTGACAATGCAGTTAGCGCTGTATGATCCAAGATAGTCCCATTCACACGTCTGGCTGGTTGCTAAGGCCGTGGGCACTCTGGTTCCTATCCAAATGGTGTCTCCATCAGGATAGGACAGATTTACACATGGTGGCAGCATGATTCCAAGAGGACAAGCCCAAGTGCACAAGTGCTTACCCAATCTTAGTTTGCATTGTATTTGCTGATGTCTCCTTGACCAAAGCAATTTGTGGTAGGCAGAAAAATGGCCCCCAAAGATGTCTACATCTTAGCTCCCAAAACCTGTGAAGATCCTACCTTACATGGGAAAAGGGACTTTACAGATGTGATTAAAATAAGGATCTTGGAAGGGTGAAACAATCCTGGGTGATCTGGGTGGTTCTAATATAGTCACAGGGCGCTTAGCAGAGGGAGGCAGGGAGGGTCAGCATCAGAGGAGACAAGACGATCAAAGCAGAGATTGTCGGGGTACAGCCGTCAACCAAGGGGTGCAAGTGGCCTCCAGAAGCTGGGAAATGCAGCAAGGGGATTCTGTCCTAGCACCTCCAGAAGGAACACACTGCTGCGGAATTTTGGTTTTAGCCCCGGAAGATGGACGTCTGCCCTTGAGAACTGTGAAATAATATATTTGGTTCTCTGATGCCACTACGTTTGTGATAATCTATTACAGCAGCAAGAGGAAAATAACGCACAAGTCGAATGTCCAAGCCCAGAATTAGTGCTGGAGGGGACATCCAGGAGGTGTGATTCCCTGAAGCTCACTAATGTCACAATCTGCCACAGGGATGATCTCAGTGTGTAGGACTAGAGGATCCTTTCAGTGGGTTATGAGATTTCACTATAACGAAATACTATGCATTTAAAAAATTATCTTGTAATAATAATTATAATAATATTAGAAGAATGACATCATATATTGTTCAACAATTGTTTTTGCTCCCTCAGCAAAAAAAAAAAAAAAGAATCTACTATAAAAATCTGTCAGATACAGGGGTTGGTCAGGTGGCGAAGCAGTTAAGTTCGTGTGCTCTGGTTCAGTGGCCCTGGGTTTGCAGGTTCAGATCCAGGGCACGGACTCACACACTGCCTGTCAAACCATGCTATGGCAGGCATCCCACACATAAAGTAGAGGAAGATGGGCACCGATGTTAGCTCAGGGCTAATCTTCCTTTTTGTTGTTTTTTGGTGTTTTTTGAGGAAGATTAGCCCTGAACTAACTGCTGCCAATCCTCCTCTTTTTGCTGAGGAAGACTGGCCCTGAGCTAACATCCGTGCCCATCTTCCTCTACTTTATATGTGGGACGCCTACCACAGCATGGCTTGCCAAGCAGGGCCATGTCCGCACTCGGGATCCAAACCGGTGAACCCCGGGCCACCGAGAAGTGGAATGTGCGCATTTAACCACTGTGCCACTAGGCCGGCCCCAGGGCTAATCTTCTTCTTCAAAAAAAACCCCAAAAACCTGTCAGAGCCACTCACTTTTAAAAAATTTAAAAAACCAAGTTACAATATATCAGGTACATTATAAACCCAGATTTTTAGAGGGAAACCTAAATTAAACATCTTGTTTCCAGACGATAGGTATATAGATAGACAGGTAGATATCAGTAAATGATCTGCTCTTGTGTGTGTATAACCTTCAAATAAGGAATAGAAGCTACACCACAAAGTGGAAATTGTAGTTTGTGGATGACTTTTTGGTCTTATTCTTTTCCACATACTTTGAAATATTCCACAATTATCAGGAATTATATTTTGCCAAAAAGCAACATCATAAATTCGTTGAAATGTAATGTAAGTGTTTTTGAAGAAGACAAAAACTAACATGTCTTGGGGGAGCCTTAGTGCTGGGGTGTACTATTTGTATTTGCAAGCATAAAGGGTAAAAAAGGAACCGCGCCCTGGAAGAAGACACAATCTGTCTGCCCTTGAGGATGATCCAGTGTCCTCCAGGAAGCAGAGTGTGCAGTCACCAGACAATTAAGGAAACAACCCTGCAGCAACATCTGAAGGCAATTGACCAGGTACCCAGAGTGACGACTCAGAGAGGGGAAGGGGCCACTACGAAAGCCCGGGACTAGCCTGGGGCTTTGAGCTGAAGTTTACGTTAAGTGAGCACGTACTTGCTGGTGGGAGCAGCTTGCAGAGAAAGGCAGAACTAGCAGAGGAAACACTCCTGAGAGAGACAGAAGCAAGCTCAGAATGTTGGGTGAGCACATATTTACCTGGATAAAACAAGACACAGTTTGTGTATCACAGCAGGTGATAACTTCGGGTGCAACTTTTGAGATGAGCAAGAAATGAAAAGAGCTTTGAAAGTAAGCTGAAAATTTCAGATTGAAATTTAAAAATGTTATATCTTGTTTGTGGTTTTCCTTTATTTTCCTTTGTCTTAACCATCTTGAAAGCAGAGGTGGTTAGCACCACACTGTTGGATTTTTTTTTTAATCGTTTCTTTGGAAATAGATTTCATTTTTTTAATTTTAATGGTTCCAGATCTTCTACTAATGAGATGCAACTCTGATCAGGGCTCAACACAGCCATGCTATATGCAATTTTGGGGTCCTGCTAATATTAAAAAGCTATCTGCTTATAATCAATCAAATTTGATCTGTCAGAAAACAAAAAGAAATATATTTTAGGTCTTCTTCACTCATTGCCCAAAAAATAACATTATTATATTGCTTATCTGCCTACTCTCAGTTTTGTTTTTTTTTTTACAAAGCTTACTTGTGCAGTGAAGACATGCAAATAACCAAACCAACTTCCCCCTCCTGTCTGATAACGGGAGAACAATAGGTAAACCTCAAACGCTGGTGCAAAAGTTAAGAATGCACTGAACTCGGAGCTCCACAGGGGAGGAGGAGAAGCACATCCAGGAATTTCCCATTTGTAAACCAGAGCTTTGAATCTAAGACACTTGGAATTTAAGGTAAAAAAAAAAAGAACGTGACATTATTCCCTCCGAAAGTGTTAAATCGCCCACCAAGAAGGCCCGATACTGTTAGGGAGGAAACAAAAGGGGCATCTGCTCTGGTTCATCAGACAGACCACCTACAACACTTACTTTAAACCTCCCAGCATCTGACATGCCCAACTTTTTCTGTTTCAAAGGAAACATTACTAGGTTCAACAGCCGCAGATGGAGCTCTGACAATTGCGATGCTCCTGCTGTCACTGCGGTAGTCAGGGCCATCAATCAGGGGTGTTTAGTACTGCCGTGGCCTGAAATCAAGGGAACCTAGAGACTCTGTGAGTAGTGCCAGAAGCAGCAGGTCCTTACACTTGTCCTCAGTACCTACAACAAGTGGCAGTGGAAAAAGAACTAGGGAAATCTTCATCTCATCTCTATCCTTGAAAAACAGGAGACAGCCTTAGCGCACCCTAATGTGATTGACAGAGATGTAGAAATAAGCGCTTCAGTATTAGTTATTTCCAGAAGACAGGCTAAAGCATGACTACTCACGCCAGGGTCCTCAGAGGCCTGGGTGGTGGGCATCCCCCGGAGTTTGTTAGATGCGCAGAATCCTAGGTCTTGAGCCAGGTGTATTTGGGGAGAATCTGTGTTTTGACACCATCCACAGGTGATTCTTCTGCACGTTACATTTTGCCAAGCACTGGTCTAAAGAGCATAAAAGAGCTAACATTCTGCGGACTAGTTAATAATAACAAAGTGAAAAAGAAGGCAAACCCGGAAAGTTAACATTACAGCTTTCATCCTGACATGTTACACTGTCTGATGCTGACAATTTAAAAACTAAATAGATACCCAATTTTTATTCTATATTTTTGCACGTTGGACTTTTTGATCAGCTCAGTTAAAGCAAAGGTGGCTCCCCTGAAAAGCACGTACAGTGAGAAAGGAGTGTGGGTGGGGACTCCATCACGAGTGTTTCCCACTCTTCAGGGTCTGCATTCCTGCCAGGGGAACTGGAAAGGGAGCTATTACCCATAAAGAGATAGTTGTGCCGGGGCTGTTAGCCTCACACCTCCACCTCTGTTCCCTCAGAATACATTTTCCAGCTGCTGTTCTCTTTTAACCGTAATTTAGCTATTGTACTTAAGCTTGATCATTATGCTGGAAGGAGATTTATTGTTATAACTTATATTTGAGTTTTTGAGCAAGGTCTGTGGTAGCAGTTTGAATCTTTTAGAAACCAGAGGGAGGCCCCATTTCTGAATAGAGACAACACAAGCAAACAAAGGGTCTTTTGAGAATATTCAGAGGAAACTGGAGCTAACGCTCAGCATCTTAGACTTTGACAGGCATTCAAAACTCCGAATTATGTTAACCCTACAAACACTGATTTCCACAGCACTGTAGCTCTTGTTTCTCCAGCCAGTTCAATCTTGCAGGAGGGTTGACAGTCACTCTGGTGCCTCCACACCATCTTCTTCAGCTGTTCTGGGGTACAAAAATAGGGCCACGACTCCAAGGAGACTTGGTTAAGCCTGGGAGCTGCGGCATGGGCAGCCTAACCCTTACATTACTGCTGTCCAGCGTGGCTCGTCAGCGGCACGTTTATAATGATGCATCTCTCCAGATGTGCGCTTTAAAAATACACACAGGAAAACCACATCTTCCATTGTCCTCTTTTAGCTTTCACTCAAAGGAAGGTGGTATTTTCAAATCATTTCAACGAAAAGCATCCATTTCAAGGCCAGATAAAATATCTTCCTTTAAGTTTTAGAATGTTCCATCTTATCTTACAGCCTGCTGCCATGTCATCCTCTGACTTTGTGCAGGGCCACAAGCGATTTTAGAGACTTTGTAAGAGGGTTCTTTGAGTCTTTATACTAAGTTGTTTAAGGGCCTTGCCAAGATAACTACTCTGTCAGGGATTTCTCATTGACACATGGAGTGACATGTTGGTAAAGTCAGCAGGGGACATTCAGTTACTGAGCTCTTAGGGGAAAGACAATTCAAAGGGCCCAATATTTTGCATGTAGATATATTGCTATTCATATCCATGCTAGAGGAGAGACTACCTGCACAGATTTTATATGTAGGTGCTTGAAAAAAGTATCTAGTCCTCCAGCTCTAATCGTATATAGCTCTGAACCAGGGTTTCACCAGAGAGAGGACTTCATAATTTTCACAAATCAAGAGGACAGGGTCCCATCAGAGATGAATCCCAAAGCCTCGTTGTCTTAAAGGCATTATAAGAGTGTAGATATCCTTGATATGTCTTCACTAGCTGCTAATTATAAGCAATTTGAGTTATGAAAACATTTTTAGACCAAATGTGAGAATGAGATAAAACACTTTGAATACATACATAAATATAATACCTTTTTTAGGTAAGTCAAAAGAAACGCATAAAAAGAAATTTAAAATTACCCATAATTCCAAATCCAAGAGCTAAACGCTGTTGACACTCAAGTACATTTCTTTCGAGTCTTAAAAATCTTATGTGCATATTTGCACATTATGATTACACAGAAATACCATTTCCAAAAAAGTTATCTTTAAGTTAAACTCACATCAGAGTGATAGTGAAGTACTGAGTCTAAACAAACCAATGCATTTCTGTCAAACTCTAAGTCACACTTTCAGAATTGTCTTTTTCTTTCTTCAGTGGGTAGCCCTCAGTGAGAGCTGGTGTGAAGAAACTGTTGTCAGACGCTCATCTGCTTTGGCTGTAAAGGCCTGAGTACTGTTAGCCTGCACAGATTGGGCTCGTGTCACTTGCCTCAGCATAATTGTTAATAGCGCTCCTGTCTCATGCTCAAAGGTGTTCAGTGGAGACAATAAATTTTATGGTCACCGTACATAAAAGGCAGTTGCTTTTAATGCATCCATACACTTTGCCTGGGAAATTAACTGTTCACCTGGGTATTGAATTTGCTTATCCGGGAAAAAATATTTTTGTCTTCCACAAGATTTTGTTGGTGGTCCCTTGGCCAGATTGTCACTTATAATTGCCTCTCCCTAGAGCAAAAGACCCATTTAGTCAACTTTACTCTTTTCAGTTGCTGGTGGTGGGAATGGGGGATGGGGGAAAACTCACCCTTACTTAATCCAGGACAGCCTTTTTGAGGACATGTGGGTGGGTGGGATGAATAATGTTAGAGTGTATACACTGAGAAATGGATGGATTGGATTCCTTGCACTAGAGAGGTCATTGTTCAATGCTGCTGAGTGGGTTCAGTCTATCAGCTCGTGTCTTACTTCTGTCTCCACTTTAAATTTTTTATGGATCAACCCAAGGGTAGTGAACCAGAAAATCCTAAGGTTATTGTGTTGTTGTTACGAATTCCCCTTCCAGGAGTTTGAAACTCAGGTGCAAAAAGTTGTTCTAACTCGAAATGACTTGAAAACTGAGTTAAGAGGTTCAAACTTTGGGGCAAATATTTTCTTAGAGACAATACTTTCTGAGAAATATTTCTAAGGTTAATAGCTAGGATAGGAAGATGACGGAAAGCTGGTGACTTTTGGATCTTTTAGGCTGTAATAATACGGAATTTGGAAAGAAGTAAGGGAGAAGCGCTACCCTCTCGCACTCGTCTTCGCCGGCATTGTCTAAGGAAAGTCTGCACCGGCCTTAATTTGATTCACAAATTGATTTTTATAAATATCTTGTTATTTCTGTCTTCCACAACTGTCTTCCTCGTCTGGAAGGAAAGAGTCACGAAAGCAGATGGCTTTCCTAAATGACTCTCTGTGGTGATACCAGTGTGTACAAAGCTGCCCTGCACACCTTTGCACACTTGCTGAGCGCTCACACCAGCCCTAGCTGAGCCTCTTTAGGAAAACTGTACTTAACGTTAGTCTCCATTGTCTGATATTAATTGCCTGAACCTCATCAATTTATGCCCATTCTTTCACTCTGTTTCTTTGGATCTCAAATATTGAATTAATCAAAATCAGTGGTTAATGACATCCTATCACACCATAATTCTGAGGGCATGCATAGCCCTCTTCCACTTATGTATTTATTTTTATTCATTTATTCATTTAATAACATATCAAAGTCCTGTGAACCACTACCTGATCAAAATCCTTGAATGTTCCTGTTAATTTATGTGCTCTTCCCATCCCATCATACAGTCTGAATAATATATTTCTTACATTTATTGCCTCTGGGTACTAACCTACCTGTTCCTTCTGGGATTTACTTTTTCACTCAATGTGACTGTCATGGGCTGAATGTATTCTCCCCAAATTTGTATTTTGAAGCCCCAACCCCCAATGTGATGGTATTAGGAGGTGGGTCTTTGGGAGGTGATTTAGTTTAGATGAGGTCATGAGAGTGGAGCACTCACAGTGAGATCATTGCCTTTAAAGAGTAGAAAGAGACACCAGAACTGCTTCTCTCTGGGAACTTGCACGGAGGAAAGCCCATGTGAGCACATCCCAAGAAGAGAGCTGTCTGCAAGCCAGGAAGACAGGTCTCACCAAGAATTGAATTGGCTGGCACCTTGACCTTGGACCTCCCAGCCTTCAGAGCTGTGAGAAATACACGTCTGTTGTCTCAGCCATCCAGTCTATGGTGTTTTGTCGTAGCAGCTGGAGCTGAGGAAGACAGTGACTTTATGAAGATTAATCAATGTTGCTGTATGAACCATCACTCTTTCATTTTCAACGCTCTATAATATGCCATTGGGTGTATGTATCTTGATTAATTTATTATTTTTCTGTGAATAGGTATTTGGGTGACTTACAGTTTTTGGTAATTAAGAAGAAGACTTCTGTGAGCACTCATAATATGACTTGTGATGGACACATTCTTGGGTGCACTCTCAGACATGGGATTGCTGGCTCATAGGGTATGCAGATGTTCAGTTTCACAAAATAATGCCAGAATGGTTTCCATTCAGTTGTAGAATTTACACTCCCACTAGTGCTGCGTAAAAACTCCCATTGATCCACACCTTTTCCAACATTTGGTACTGTCAGACTTCATAATCTTCATAAACTAAAGAGGTGTTTAAGAGGGCATTTCTTTTATCCTGATTTGCCTTTCTTTAATTAGTGACTTTGAGCATCTTTTCATGCTTGCTCCCCATAAATGCTTCCTCTTCTGTGAAATGGCTATTCCTGTGTTTTGATTAATATTCTCTTGTGTGTTTTTTTTTCTTATTCCTCTGAAAAGGTGTTTTTGTGGTTATTTTCTGCACATTCTTGATGCTAATTCCTTGTCACTTTTAGGTGTTCTAAAAGTTTCCCCCGAATTGGTAGCTTATCTTTTGCCTTACTTAAGATGTTTTTTGATAAACAGATTTTTAAAATTTTTTTAATATAATCAGATATCTAATTTTTTTTTGTTATGTTTGGCACTTTTTGTGTCATGTTTAAAAACTATTTCCCTACCCTGAGGTAAGAAAGCTGCTCATTTATATTTTATTCTAAAAATTTTAAAGTTTTGCTTCTGACATTTAAGTTCTTAATCCATCTGGAGTTGATTTCTGTGTATGCTAAGAAGTAGGAAATCCATTTTCATTTTTTTCCATATGAATAACCAATTTTTCCTGAACTATTTTTTCCCTTTATCAATTTCGTAGTAGGGTCACAAAAAAAGTCAAGAAAAATTCCCAAAAGTTTCTTCTCCTTAATGATAAAAACATAATAAGTAAAAATTATTTTTAATCAGCATATATGAGATACTATGACAGGAAATTTATAGCAACAAACTCATTGATTAGATATGATATTTATTGCCATTTTATAGAGAAGTCGAATAAGGCTAAGACGCTTTAAATAGATGTTGTAAATACAATAAAGAGATGTTAAATGTTCCCCAAGCTCCTGCAGTTCATTAGGGGTAGAGGACGGATTCGAGCACAGGCCTAACAGTCCACGCCATCCCGACTTTAATAGGGAGGGGATTAAGTGGGGCCAGCTGTTCTCTTGCTCTTTGTTCAACATGAAAAGTGAAAAAGAAGGACTGGCCTCCTAGTAAACGGGGAGGTTGGTATTGCCCCCGGTGAAACGACTTTTCCCTCTTTTTCACAAGGGTCATACACTGACATTAGCAATTTCCCTTGCTGCCACCACAGTACTGTGTAACTTGTTCACTGGAAACTTCCCTTTTACTTGGAGCAAGAAGGGAGTATTCAAATTGGGAGACCCAGGCTCTGGACAGAGGTTGTGAAGCACAGCCAGAATGGGGGCTGCCCGCTCTGCTCTCAAGCAGCTTTGCATGGTCATAAAGCTGCAGTCATCAGCATTTGTGCAAATAAGCTATTCCCTCCTCATTTGCTGCAGGTCACAATAATCTGCTCCTAAATATGCTCTGTGGCATGTAAGTGATTTTAAAGGAGGGCGTAACTTCTATTTTAAGAAATTGTTTTAAATTTTTTGTAACATTAGATAAGACACTGAAGATCAGGGAGCATGAGAAAACACTTACTTAGAACGAATTTGCTCGACGTTAGAATCCCCGCCCTTCTGCTTACATGCTGCCTGACTTTGGATCCGTAATCTAAATGAGGGGTCGCCACAATTCTTCTGTAAAGGGCTTACTAGTAACAATTTAGGCTTTGCTGACCAGGCAGTTTCTGCAGAACTGCTCAACTCTGCTGTCGTAGGGTGAAAGTAGCCACAGGAAGATACATAAACAAATGAGTGTGCTATGTGCCAAAATAGAGACACTGAAATTTGAATCTTTCTTTAATGTGTCATGAAATATTATTGTCTTGTTGATTTTTTTTTATTCATTTCAAAATGTAAATTTTTAGCTCTTGGGTCATAAAAAAAGACAGTGGGTCAGATTTGGCCCCAGGACAGTAGTTTGCTGAGCCCTGATCTAAATGCTCTTTGGTTGATGCATCTGTAAAATTCTGATCATGAGAACTGTCTTTGGGTATTAACCTGTGAATGGTGAGAAATTAGTGAGCTGCTTCACCCAGAGCCAGCCACAGAGGAAGAACTCAATAATTGTTTTAAATTTAAAAATTAAAAATTACTATTGTAATTATTAACTTATTTGATAAATATTTATGGTGTCTTTCCATGTCAGCTATTGCTCTCCGTGCTGGGGGATGCAGCGGTGAATCAGAAAGAGTTCCGGCCCTTCCAGGCTTTCTTTCTAGTGGAAGGAGAAAGAGGTAAAATTTATAGCATGTCAGATAGTGATAAATATTGGGGAAAAAAAGAGGATAAGAGGAAGAGCTAGGCTGTGGTTTTAAAATTTTGAGTCATCAGCACGTAGAGGGAATTTCAAGCTATGAGATTTATGAAATCATCAAGAGTGTAAGTATAGATCATAAAAGTTTAAGCCCTCAGCTACTCTATTATTTAACAGTCAGGGAGATGAAGAAATACTCCAGGAGACTGAGAAGTACAAGGGACAGCAGGAGAGTGTGCTGTTCTGAGAGCTGGATATTAAAAAGGGGAGGGGCAAAGTGGAGGGAGAGATCACCACACCAAACTCCTGTTTGGTCCAGCGAGATGAAGCCGGAGCCGTGGCTAGCGGACTCAGTAACGCGGAAGTCATTGGTGGCCTTGACAAGAACAACTGTGGTAGAATGGTTGGGGACGGGGGAAGCCTGGTTGGTTCAAGAGAAAATGGGAAGGAACAAGCAGTTGGAAGGGAGTAGAGACGTCACTTTCAAGAAGTTTTCCTGTTAAGCAAAGAAAGAAATGCAGCAATAGCTGGGGATGGGGGGCTGGGGTTGAGAGCTTTATTTGCTCATTTTTAATTAAGTGGGAGAAATAACAACTTGTTAAAATGCTGATGGGAAAGATCCAATCAAGTGGGAAAAATAGGTAACACAGTGGAGAAGTCAGCAAATCTCCAGAGCTATGTCGTTGGAGTAAGTAAAAACCATCGTATAGATTGAGAGGTTCACCTTAGCAGGGAGCCTAGAGAATTCACCCATAGGAACAATGGACAGGCCAGAGCAAACAGACGTAGATACTTTAGGTGGGCATACGTAGTGGTGGGAGCTTGTGGAAGATCTCTTCTGGTTATTTCTATTTTCTCAGTGAAATAGGGCTTCAGCTGAGAGTAATAATGGACATCTGAAGTTGGAGAAGAGAAGATGTGAGTAATCATATACGATTATTGTATATGATTGTCGCCTAGTTTCTTGGGTGAGGCACATGGATTTAACAGTTTTGGGATGGCCTTTAGAATATCCATGGATCCCCTAAAACCATAGGGATGATTTTCTCCAAATATGCGTTTTTTTCTGGAAAGGAGTTGCCAGGTCTCTTTAGATTGTCTGATGGGTTCACGACCCAAACAAGATTAAAAATCAAAACAAGCTGCAATAACGCTACTGACTAAAGGTTGAAGCCAGGACATAAAGTTAGGACTTCTGCTCCCTGCCTGGCTCTGACAGGAAGGCCGGTGCTCCTCTTGCTTGAGATGGTAGTTTCCTTACTTGGAGCAAGAAAATGAATGATGGCTGAGGCCCAAACGCTGGGGTCCAGGTATAGAATCATATTCAAAGTGAGTCGTCAGAGAGAGACAGGCCCTGGGTGAGTATCAAGAGAAGTCAACTGGAACAGGAGCCCTGGGAGTCGAGGTCCAGTTGAAGAGCGGGAGGGTGAGCCGCTGTCACAAGCAGGGCTCTGGGATCCGGGTCCGCCTCCCTCCCCGCTCCATCCCTGACCCTCAGAAGGCAGCTTGCCTTGGAGGATCTGACGCAACGGTGAAATCGTAGTCAAACAAAAAACATTCGAAACAGTTCTGTTTCCTCAAAGTTAAAAGATTAATTTCTTTCAAATATGCAAATGTGGAAGAGGAAAAAGTGACTTTCAAGGTTCAAAACGGAAACAAATGATCTATTTTGTAAAGATAACGTAGTTGTGAGTGATCTCATTGGAGTACTCAAATTAAGGAATTTTTTGACATTTGAGGCCTTCTTTTATATCTTTTAATTTACTTGATTTTGCGTTCCAAAAAGATATGGTACCAATAGGCAAGATATTTTATGTAGAATAATTATCATATAGATCAGAATAAAAATCCAAATTATGATGAAGAAAAATTATGTCGAATATAAACTAATCGTTTGGGGAACTTAATTTTCAATTTTCCCTGAAATTCAAAAAAAATTAATTGTTCGATTAGTAGTTTTTTTTAATTAAAAACTTAGAAAAATAGCTTGAGCTGATTTTTATTTGACACTGATATATATGCTCCTAACTTTTACTTCAAAGCTGAGGTGGAAAACAAAGCAGCTGTCTTGCCTGACTTTTGCCTTTGGTACTATTGAAAGGAGGAGAAAAATCCTGCCCCAGGCTGAGTTGTTATTTACCCACTTAAAGGCTAAAGCCAATTGTCATGTCCAAGTTATAAAGCTCTTATAAAAACAGCAACTTCTGAAGGAAATTTCGACCCACCTAAGCTCTGGTGAGGCAACAGGCTTCAATAATAATAATAATAATAATAAATCTGGTTTTTCTATATTCAAACTCATACCACGTTCTTGCTGTGAGGAAAATCAATTTATATTTCCAGGGAGGAATTCCAAAGCAGACTTGGGTATTTATCATGACTGGGCTGAACTGACAGCCTCTTCTCATTCTATCTTGCAGATTTTCTATGTGTTTGCATTTGTTATTTTTAAAGTTAATGTCTTAATGAAAAATACTTCATGTTAAAATTGACCTCTCCTCTGATTCCTAAAGAAAGTGACCACCATTCCAGTTAAATTAAGGTATGTCTGCAATTCATTTTATTAAATATTCCTTTAGAAAAACACTTCCCTTCATAGCAAAGTATGCACTTGCTTTAGTCTTGGCATTTTCCTCCTTAGCTGCCGTCATTCGATTGAAGCATTTGCTTTGAAATGCCTGCCAAGTATTTTTGCCCAATACCACAATAACAACGCCGCAATGCATGAGTGATCTATCCTACCAAGTTTACAACTGCTGAGCCCGCGTGGAACACTCTCTGGAGTTCAAACAGAAGGCTTGCATTTCTCTCCTAAATTGCAAGTAGACTGTCCAACAGCGTGTTGGGTGCCGTCTGACAATCCCTATGCAGGTGTAAACTCCACCAGGTAATTAATTGGTTGCTTTTACTGAAAAAAGGAAAAGAGACTAAAGCACAGATATCTATGCCCGTGTCCGTCCATGGATCATAGATAGGTACAAACACATACATGCATGTATATTAATCACTTCTTTCCCTCATTCCTATTAGGAATGGACACATTTTTATTATTAAGTAAATGAAAGCATCATTTCTTTGCTTAACCGTTTAAAAAAACCATTTTTATTGCTACCATTAACCAATGTAAGCATGTCTTATTTGGGTTGCCTAACTCATAGACTTCACTTGAAGTGACCAAAATGAATGCATTTTCAAATTTGTCTCTACTTTTACCTCTGTGTGTGGCTTTTCAAAAAGACCCACGACAAAGGGAAAAATGCTTGCGTGCTGTGGTTCCAAAGGCTGAATGCTCATTTAGAAAGATCTCTGTATCCAAAGGACAGATTGCCAGTTCTTTTGAATTTTCCTTACTTGCCCCTTCTATGGAAACAGAAAGAAACACGAATCATCGTCTGGGAGGCAATAGGTAGGGACCACCCAGGGCAGCGCTCATTTAACGTCAAGTGACCTTCTGTTACACACGCAGCAGAGCGGTGAGGAAAAAATCCAGACAATCCCCACGGAGTCCCAAAGTATTTTCTACTTCATCTTGCTCTTTAAAGGCTTAGAAGATGCATAAGCGGCTGATTATTTTAAAAACAAAGCAAGACCAAAACGGGGCTGACCCTCCAGAGGGCTTCAGCCAGTGTTCTCTGACCTGCTTCCTCCCACTTCACTTACCCCATTTCTGGAGAACGATGATCTGTTTTCTTTTCTGAAAGAGCTGTCAAGAATGTGGTCTCCATGAAATATTCAATCACAAATGGCGGACTCCTGAGAAATAACGTCGCGTGTGCACACTTGCAGCCTCTGCACTCAAGTGCGGGAGTGGTGAGGCAGAGTCCTCTGCTCTGCTCACAGACATTTGTATGGCAGAGCTGTGGGATAATGAGTGGACCTCAGCAAAGATACCTCTTCTATTAAATTTAGACCCACCAGGACAATGGGCACAGGGCCTGAAACTGCAAGGGCAGGATAAGTTTAGTGAAGAGCTTTCATGGTGACATTAACTGCCCTAAGGTAATTGGGTGATTTCAAACACGTTTCGCATTTTCCAGACTGTTTTGTAGGGATTTTTAAAAATTTAATTTTGCTTGTATGTGTGTGTGTTTGTGCTCGTGGCAGTGGTTGATTTGGATCTTTCTTCATTTGCTACGTAGCTTAATCAGGGTCCTCCTTGTAAAGGACTGATTTAGGGTCAGTGAAGAACGCAATTAGTGACAGATATGGGATGGGGACGGGGGCACGATGGTGGCGAGTGGAGAGACAAAAGGACAAAAGTGAAGTGATTGGTGGGATGTGGTGATGGCACACCTACATGAGCGAGTTCAAGGTGGACAGTCAGTCACCGGGTCCACAATAGTTGCTGAGGACTGAGTCAGCCAGATACCAAACTAAATGCTGGGAATTCAACAGATAAAGAAGGTAGAGCTCCTGTCTTCAGGGGGCGAGCACCTGATGGAGAAGACAGGCCTACAGATCAGCGGATTGCTCTCTTTAACTCAGTTATAGAACAGACACCAGTTATTACCAGGCCTGGAAAATAGTAGAGAATCAAGAAATGTTTGTTGACTAGAGGAATGAATTGTCTCATATAGTGGGGTCTTTAGTAGGTAACTAAAAAATGTAAGTTCCCTAAAGAGTTCAATATTTATTTTGCAATATTTTTTCATATATGTGTTTCAAAAATGTTTTGTTACCTTTGTCTCCCATAAGTTAGTAAGTAAGTTAGTAACAGAGGCCAGGCACTATGTTTAATATTTCTTGTCTGGAGCTTGATATGGAGAATGAGTTCTGAGGAATGAGGGTTACAACTTAGGAGAAAGGAAATTTCTTTTCAATTTTATGGTGTGCCTTTAAAAGTCATAAATCGTTTACAAATATGACTATTTTAATATTAAAATAACTTAACATTAAAATGCTTAATGATTCATACACTGTTGTCTTAAGGCCTTTGATTTTAGAAATCAGGCTGAACTAAAGTGTACTAACTGCATATATAGTCAACTCAGCCTCTGGGCGATTTCTCATCTTTAATTCAGTGTCAAAATAGTTTATGAATCCAAACATATACCTCCAAACTTAAACAAGACGTGTTATCTTTATAGTCTCTTCAAACTCGCAAGACTTCACCACGCACACTCAGGGTATACGTCCAGTGTGAGACATGTTGCCCTTGACTTGCGACATTATTTATTCTTGTAGAGTGATGCTGATTTTAAGGCTGCGTCAGCCATTCCTATCTGCTCGCAGATCCACCCCCAAATCTTTCTTTGTTCTGCTCTGTATTCAGGGGTCTTAACTATGCAAAACATTTCTCTCTGCTCCATTCTCAACCAGTGTCCACCTGGTTTGTGAAATGGAAGGCACTAGTGTAAAATTGAAGGTGGGAAGAATGGCGAGTCCAAGGGATTGGCCCCTTGTTTCTGTTCCGTCCTTGGCCAGCAGTGGTGTGTCTCCTCTGTAGTCCCTCCTGCTGTTGGGAGGCCCTGGTTCCTGGGCTCTAGTAACCATGCCTCCTCCTGTTCTTCCTGTCCTCGGAGTAGTGGTGGCACCCTAGCACCCCTGTTGTTCTTTTGGCTCTCCCAATAGCTTTATAGCTACTTCCCCACGTTAAACTCCCTCTGTTGAAATGCTAGCCATGCGCTCACTTTTCCTGACTGGACACTGACCAATACTAAGACTTTGTTCAGAAAAACCTTGTTGCTGCTTGAAACCATTTACTCTGGTATCTGGCAAAATTGGCAAAGATTTTATTCCGCTATTACTCCATTCCATAAGAGTACTTTTGAAACTTTATTGATAAACATACTCTCTCTCACTTTCTCCTTAAAACAGTAATGAAACAAGAACCAGTTTGATAAATATTTATATTACTCTACTTGAGCTGCCTTAACAAAATGCCATAGACTGGGTGACTTAAACAACGCAAAGCAATTTTCTCATAGTTCTGGAGACTGGAAGTCCAAGATCAAGGTGCCAACTAGGTTGGTGTCTGGTAAGGATTTTCCTTTGGGTTGTAGATGGGCATCTTCTCGCTGTGTGTTCACATGCCCTTTCCTGGGTGCATTCACACAGAAAGGGAAGACAAGCTCTCTGATGTCTCTTCCTTATAAAGATGCTAATCCTTTTGATCAGGGCTCCACCCTTATGACCTTATTTAATATAACTACTTCCTTACTCCAAATATAGCCACAATGGGGGTTACCGCTTCAACATGTGGACTTTGTGGGAATTTGTGCATTCAGTCCATAACAGCAGAAAGGCTATTTATCCAGAGAGGTTATTCTTTTTACCTGAAAAAAAAGTAAAAAGCAAAATCTCTGCAGTTTTTTGGATGCATTTGGCAAAAAAGTAAATGTAGCCTTTTAGGGTAGCAGTTTCCTACTCCGGTATGTGTTGTGATTAGTAATATATAACTTATGATGCACAAAAAATTATAAATAATCTGTTCATTTTTAAATAAGAGATTCAACATTAATAAATTAGAGAAAAATAATCAGTAAGAACAATAGAGAATTTGAAGAGAAGCCTACAGTCATGCATTGCTTAATGACGGGGATACGTTCTGAGAAATGCATTGTTAGGCAGTTTCACTGTTGTGCGAACATCACAGAGTGTACATACACAAACCTAGGTGGTACAGCCTACTGCACACCTAGGCTCCACGGTATAACCTATTGCTCCTAGGCTGCACATCTGTACAGCATGTTCCTGTACTGAATACTGTAGGCAACTGTACCACAATGGTAAGTATTTCCTATCTAAACATAGAAAAGGTACAGTAAAAACACAGAATAAAATGTAAAAAATGGTGCACCTGAATGGACCTTGCAGGACTGGAAGTTGCTCTGGATGAGTCAGTGAGGGGTGATTGAAAGTGAAGGCTAGGACACTGCTGTACACGACTGTAGATTCTATAAACACTGTACACTTAGGCCACACTAAATTTATAAAAAGATATTTTTCTTTTTTCAGTAATAAATTAACTTTAGCTTACCATACATTTTTCACTCTATAAACTTTTTAATTTTTTCACTGTTTTATAATAACACTTAGCTTAGAACACAAATACATTGTACAGCTGTACAAAAATATTTTGTTTCTTTATATCCTTATTCCAGAAGATTTTTCCTATTTTAAAAAATTTTCATTTTTTTCAACTTTTTAAAAGTTTTTGGTAAGAACTGACATAAGCACACCCATTAGTGTAGACCTACACAGGGTCAGGATCATCACTATCAGTGTCTTCCACCTCCACATCTTGTCCCACTGGAAGGTCTTCAGGGGCACTACCACACATGGAGCTGTCAACTCCCATGATAACAATGCCTTCTTCTGGAACACCTCCTGAAGGATTTTCCTGAAGTTCTTCTTAAGAAGATGTCACTTTTTTCAGAAATATGTCCGTGGTGGTTTGCTTTGTTCGTTTCTTTTTTTCTTCATAGGTTTGCTTGTAAGCAGATAATGTACCATGAACATTCCTCTCTATTAATGAAAACTTTTCAGTGTTTGGGTCTGTGTTTTTAAATTTTTTAAGGAGTTTGTTGAAATCTGCAAAAGCTTTCTGCTAAACCCTTCACTGTGAACTTTTGGGGGAGTTTTTCTTCTTTTTCTTCTCTTGTGGTTTGCTTTTCTCTTGCCTCTTCTTCAGCTACGCATTCCTGTTCCAGTTCCAACAGCTCCTCATTAGTCAATTCTTTAGCAGCCACCTTTAGGAGCTCCTCAATGTCATCCTCATCCACACCGAGGTCAGAGTTGTTAGTCGTCTCAACCACAGCCTTATTGATTTCTGCAACCTCCTCATTCTTGGCAAATTCTTTGAAGTCAAAGACAAACCCTTGAGTGTCTTTTTCCAGATGCCATTAATACACTCCTTGGTGACATCACCCCAAGCCCAAGCAAGGTTTTCAATGCAGTCATAGACATTGTATTTCTTCCAGAATTGCATCGGTCTCTTTCTCAGTTGCAGCAATAGCTTGGGTAAAGGTCTTCCTCAGCTAGCAGACTTTAAAAGCTGCTATAACATTTTAATCCATTTCTTGGATCAAAGAGGTGGTGTTTGGAGGGAGAAACACTGCTTTGATATTGGAATTAAAATAATCAATAAAAGAAGGATGTTCAGGAGCTTTGTCAAATATAAACAAAATCTTGAAAGGTATGTTATTCTCCAAACCGTACTTCTCCATTTCTCTGACATAGCAATTTAGAAGAGCATCTTGGAAGAAGAGTTGGGTCATCAAGGACTTCTTATTGCTCCTGTGGTACATTGGCAGTGTGTGCTCATTGAAGGCCGTGGGGTTGTCACTGTACCAGATCATAAAAATTTGTAGCCTGCACCACTGACCCCAAGAAAGACTGTTATTCTGTCCTTAAAAGACCTTGGAATCTGGCATTGAGTTGACCTTCTTATGGATGAATGTCCTTTCATGCAGCTGTTTCCAGAAGAGGGAGGGTTCATCCATACTGAATATTTGCTCTGGCAAGTAATTTTACCCCACATTCAGCTTATCTAGACTTTCCAAAAATTCATTAGCTGCCTTCACATCAGCACTTGCAGATTCATAATTCACTTTCACATTATGTAATAAATAATGATTCTTGAATTGTTTAAACCACCCAGAGCTAGCAGTAAACTCACCATCGTAGTTAGGTTCAGCCTTTTCTTTCAACATCATAAGCAAATTTTTTGCTTTGGCTGTGATCATCATGGTGCTGAGAGGGATACTCTTCTGGTCTCATCTTCAATCCAGGTCATTAGAAGCTTCTCCCTGTCTAATACAGGCCATTCCTGAATTTTTGATAGTCTCATTGCCTTCAGTGAAGCAAATCCTTCAACAGCTCCCTCACTTTGTTCTTGTTCTTCAAGATCATAGCCATGGTGGAATGGGACACGCCTGACTGGTGAGCAATAACCTCCATTGATTTTTCATCTTCATAGTCCTTAATCATTTCTAATTTTGTTTCCAGGTCAGTCACTTGATGTGGCCCCTTACTGGCAAAATTAGCAATGGATTTTGTACCCTTAGGGGGCACAAGAACAAAACAACATGAGACTAAATCAAGCACAAGAGAAAATGAAGCAATCAAGAGATGCAATAAAGACGAGATGTATAAGGCTGCTGACAGCATAGCATGACATACTGTTTTACAGTGAACTTTTTTTATAAGTAGAAAGAATACACTCTAAAATAACGATAAAATTATAGTATAGTAAATAAATCAAACAGTAACATAGTCATTTATTATCATTATCAAGTATTATGTCCTGTACATAATTGTATGTGTTACACTTTTGTACAATTGGCAGCATAGTAGATTTGTTTACACCAGGATCACCACACATATGTGAGTAATGCATTATGCTATGATGTTATGATAACTACAGCATCACCAGGAGATAAGAATTTTTCAGCTCCATTATAATCTTATGGGACCACCATTGTATACACTGTCTGTTGTTGACCAGAATGTCATTATGTGGTACATGACTATATGCCAAATTGATCTTATTGTTATTTACAGAACATTATGTCCAATAACTGCAAAACACATTCTTTTCAGGTACCAAAGAAGTATTCACCAGGATCAGACATATGCAAGGATATAATAAGATTTCAACAACTTTCAAAAGATTGAAAGCTTACAAAGTATAATCTCTTACTACAATGAGGATTAAATAAGAAGTCCTTAAATAAGAAGAATAGATGTAAGATATCTGCAAATGCTCTAAATACTTGGAAATTAAAGAATACACTTCTAAGTAACTCATTGTTGAAAAGAGAGAGCATAGAGAAACCTCAAAAGATTCCAAACTGATTGATAATGAAAACATAATATATCATAATTGATGGGATGTAGCTAAAGCAATCCTTATAGGGAAATTGGTAGCTTTAAGTGCCTCCCTTAGAAAAAATAAAACATTTTAAAATCAATTAAATCCCAAGTTTTAGCTCAAGAAGTTAAAGAAGAGTAAAATAGACATAAATACAGAGAAAGGAAAGAAATAGAAATTAGAGTAGAAATCAAGGAGATAAAAAGACAAAGAAAATTAACAAATCCAAAGTTGATCTTGGTAAAGATCAATAAAATAGATACATCCCTAACAAGGCTAATTAAGATGAGGGAAAAAAAGAGAGAAAGTGCACAGCTTCTAGGTACAAGAAAGAAAGTGAGGATTCTGGAAACATTGAAAGCATAAAAATGGAATAGTATAAGCAACTTTATGTCAATAAATTTAGTAACTTGTGCAAAAAGACTAATTCCTTGAAAGACAAACTTATCAAAACTGACACAAAAAGAAATAGAAGATCTCGATAGCCCTCTGTCTATTAAAGAAGCTGAATGAATACTCCAAAATTTCCCACAAAGAAAACCTCATATTCACATGATTTCACTGGTGAAATAAAAAAAAATTAAGGAAGAAATAGTACTAATCTTGCACAAATTCATGCCAATTCATTACGTTGATACTAAGACAAGATTAGGCATTTAAAAAAATTGAAGACAAGCACAATTTTCCTTATGCTCACAGACACAAAATTCCTCAAACAGAATCTTAGTAAGTCTTACCCAGGATTATTGAAAAAACGATACCACATCTAGATCAAGCAGAGTTATTCTAGAAATACAAAGTTAGTTCAACAATGACTATCAATCATATGATCAAACCAATAAATGCAGAAAAAGCATTGACAAACTTCAACACCCATTCATGATAAAAATTCTCAGCAAACTAGGAATTATAGGAAATATTCCAAAAGTGATAGAGGGCATCCATGAAAAACCTTCCACAAACATCATACATAATATTAAAAGATAATTTTTTTGCCCTTTAAGTTCAGGAGAAAAGCCAATGTTTTTCTGTCAACCTTCACCAATGCAATAAAACAAGAAAAATAAATGAGAAGAATAAAGAATAGTAAAGAAGAAAAGCTATCCTATTTTCAGAAGACTTAATTTCTAAATCAAAAGTCCTATGAAATCTATAAAAGTACTATCACAATTAATAAGTGGATTAGGCATGGTTATAGGAAACACGATAAATAACAAAAGTCTGTTGAATTTATATATACCAGCAACAAAAATTTGACAAATATGTTTTTTAAAATTCTATGCTTTTCTTTTTTTGGGGTGAGGGAGATTGTTGCTGAGCTAAGATCTGAGCCCATCATCCTCTATTTTGTATGTGGGAAGCTGCCACAGCATTTGTGTAGGTCCAAACCCACAAACCCCGGGCCACCTAAGTGGAGCGCACAAGCTTAACACTATGCCACCAGGCTGGCCCTTAAAATGCTATTCTTAATAGCTTCCAAAAGCATTAATTAATTCATAATAAATTTAACTAGACATACACAAAACCTTGATAGAGAAAATTACAAAATACCATTGAGATAAAGAAGATGTAAATAAATAGAGAGATATAACATGTTCATGATTTGAAATACTCAAGATTGTTAAGACAGCAATTTGCCCCAATTTGGTCTATAGATTTAATATTATTCAAATTAAAATTCTCGCAGCTTCTTTGACTCACTGATGATAAAATTTATATAAAATGCCAAAGACATAAAATAGCTAAAATTATTTTGCAAAATGAGAACTATGTTGTAGAATCTACACTACCTGATTTGAAAATTTGATGTAAAACTTAAAAAATCAAGACTTTGTTTTGATTTCTATGACTATAGTAACCACTAGTCCCATGTGGCTATTGAGCACTTGCAATGTAATTAGTCCAAGCTGAGATGTTCTGTGCCAGTTGGTGTAAACACACATCAGATTATGAAGGTATGAAAAAGGAATGTAAAGTATCTCATTGACAATTTTATGTTGATTGCATGATGAGATGATAATAGTTTGAATATATTAGGCTAAATAAAACATTTTATTAAAATTAATTTCTTTTTACTTTTTAACGAGGCTACTAGAAAATCCAAAATTGTGTATGTGACTAACATTTTTGCTTCGTATTACAGTTCCATTGGAGAGTGGTGGAATAGAGTCAAAACTATGATCATTTTCAAAAAGTCGCCAGTGTAATCCTACTGGGAAAGGATAGAATTTTCAGCAAATGGTGCTGAGCAACTGGATATCTGTGGTTCAAAAAAAAAAGACTCTTGACCTCAACTTCACACCATATTCAATTTTAATTCAAAGTGAGTGATAGAGCTACAATTTACACTTAAGTCTATAAATGCTTTTAGGGGAAAAAAACACATTTTGGAAAATCTCTCCCACCTTTGTGTAGTAAAAACCATACAAAAAGCACAAATGGCAAAAGAAAAAATGCTAAATTAAACTTCATTAAAATTAAAACCTTCTGTTCTTCAAAAGATGCTATCAAGAAGAGGAAAAAGGTAAGCTACAGACTGGATGAAAATATTATCAGTGCATATATTTGACAAAGGACTTGTATTCAGCATATATAAAGAACTCCTAACGTCAATAATAAAAAGAGAAACAGTCAAATAAAAATGGGAAAAAAGACTTGAACAGACCCTCACAAAAAAAAATATATGAATGACCAGTAAGCATTTAAGAAAGATTTTCAACATTACCAGTCCTCAGGGGAGAGTAAATTAAACCACAATGAGATGAACACCCTCTAGAACAGCGGATATTAAAGTAATTGATAATACCACATATTGTGAGGGTATGGGGCTTCTGGAATGCTCTTACATTGAGGTGACAAGTAAAATAAAACAGTACAACCACTTTGTAAACTAGTTTGGTGATTTCTTATAACTGCAAAGTAGTTCCCAGAGAGAATTGAGCATAAATGTTTATAGTAGTTTCATTCATAATAGGCTGAAAAGGATATCAACGTTCATTAAAAGGTGAATGGACAGGTATTAATTTATCCAGCTCTATTCATAGAGGAATACTATTCAGCACAAGACAGTCATATGCTACTGCTATGTGTAGCACTGTGGCCGGATCTCAAGGACATCATGCTGAGCAAAAGAGCTAGTCCTTATTTGGGCTGAGCTTATTAAAATACATGACAGAAAGATTCCTTTTTCTTCATCCTCAACAAGTCAGATGTCCTGATACTTTTTCTTCCACAAGCACAGACCCCTTTACAAAAATAATACCTTCCTTTAGGGAAATATTTGCACATTTAAAATAATTCAGTAGCATGTTTTAGTTTCTTTGGGTGTTTGATCCTTTACTGGTTTGTTTGGTTTTATTTTCTTGGTTTCTGATCTGAGACCATCTGCCATGTGCTTTGGTTTACCCAGTTGGACCTATGCATACAGAGAAAAGCAAGAGGCATGAGAAACAATTTGCCTTGTGCTTGAGGTGTGCTTTACTTTAAAAAGCAAAATCAGAGAGGACAAACTCGAAACTCCACCCTGTAGAGACAGTTAATGGCAAGAACTGGGAGGCGGCAGGAGCTTGCAGGGCACCCGGTTCTAACTCTCTCTGATGAGCTTGTTTGAGGCATGTGTCCAGGGCAAAGACACTAACTTGGTGCCCCGCATTTTATCTTGTGAGTCTGTGCTATGAAACATGTCAAAACTTTGTAGACCTTTCTCCAGGTCTGTTTCTTTCTATCATCTCCTTGACAGCTGCATATTCGCTCTGCCCAGTTCTTAGAACAATTTCTTTACTAGCATCCAGCTCTAATTCTCCACTTGGCTCTGGCGTTCTTGCATCGTTGCTTTCTTTTTCACCCATAAAACCCTCTTTAAATTTGGCTTTCCTTGACTTTGATGTTGGTGGGAAGAGATGGAAGACTTGAGAAGAGAGACATTTTACTAGCAAATGTTCACTTATAGCAACCACAGGCACATTTGGAAAAGTCTGGAGGGATTTGGGATTTATGTGAGAATACACGCATCTCTACCCTGCACAGAGGGCGATATGATTGGTCTTCTTTGTCTTCACTTTAAATGCCTAGCATCTCTCTTGGGCAGGTAGCAGAAACATTCCTTGGCCCCAAATTATAATTTTGAATATAATATTAGTAATCTGTCAACGAGTGGTGGCCAGTGCAGTTGCTAACTTGAGCTTGACACGGATCAGCATTGACAGGGAGGAATCTTCTCATAGTAATTCACGCATGAGCAGTCCTGCAATTTTATAACTCTTGCATTTGACCAGGTATGATGCTATGCCCTGGACACATTCCCACTCATTGAACACTATGGGGCGGGTACCACCATCATCCCCATTTATGAGGAATGAGGGATGGAGAGGTAAAGTAAGTTGACTAAGTTTGCATGGCCAGTAACTGTTGAAGCAGGGAATTTGACCCAGCTCCAGCACTGGGTTTTGTGACAACTATACTGTACAACCTTGCATCCAAGGCAGGTAAGCTTCATATCAACTTTTTAACTGTCAATTGAAAAAACACAATAAGTCATTATTTTAAGTTGCAAAGTTAAAGCAGCTGCAGCCATCTACGACAAAACTCAGTCACAAGTGGACAGAGTTCTAAAGAGCTGACACATTTCACACAAAGCATATATGCGTTAAGTGAGATCGTTCATAAAAAGCACTTAGAATAGCATGGTGTATGGTAAGTACCTGATAAATATGACCTAAAATTAATGTTAATTAGAGGGAAAACAAATCAAAACTGGTCATAGAATTGTTTCCTAGGATAGTGGGAGTGGGGTGAGGAAATTGACTTACCTGATCATAGATGAGCAGACAGTTCAGACATCAATTCCGGAGGGCACGGTGGTTTCAGGTTTAAATCTAGAATTGGTCAATATCAGATTATAGAATAAGGAGGTCACACAATAACAGCAGGGTGATCTTTTCTGGTGCCTGAGATTGTGAGATACAAAATGTGGAAGCATATTTCATGCCCTGTTTTCAGCCCTGTAGCCTACAGAAGCAGAGATAGTCTGCTGCAAGAGAGAGACAAGAACGAAGCCGATGTGGAGAGAGAAAACCAGACAGGACAACAAATCTTAATTATGTTGAAACCCAGGGTCCAGCTCATCTCCGAGACTTGGTGGCCTTGTTGTCCTTCTGTTCTTTGGATACCCAGCTTCTTTTCAATGTACAAGAGTCATTCTCTGAGCACCCAAAGCAATTTTAAAATTTGCTTATCTCACTTTATATTTCCTCATAAAATTTATCTATCTCTTCTTGATATTATACTATATATCTTTTTGTTTATTTTCTGAATCCCCCTCATAAACATTTAGAGACTTGATCCACTGCTCTATCCCCTGAAACTAGCACAGTGCCAGGCACATAGTCAGTGTCTGTTGAATAAGTCAGTGTATGAATGGAAAAATTTCCCTCATGTTTAAGTTAATTTTAGCTGAATTTTTGTTTCTTGCAAATCAAAGTTGCAGCTGACCTGCAAGAATATCAGTTTGGCTGAAATGCCTAGACAGCAAAGAGTACCTAGGCCAGGATTGTGAATAAGAGAGAACAGAGGAGGGAGAGAATGTGCTAGAATGAAGAGCTACACAAATACTGCTGTTTGACCAAGATGCACCAGGTCCTAAATCTGCCCAGCACCATCCTCTGACAGCACCTGAACCGAGTAGTGATTTCCATTCCAATGTGGCATCCAGAAACAAAACATGCTTCTAAATGCAGTGAATGTGTTGGTTTGTCTATTTAAGTAGTGAATGGAATGTGTTTGTGGGGGAGAAGAGCCATGGCAATGCTATTCATGCACATCCTGCCTCTATGGAAAATGGTCTTGAAATAAGGGCATGCCATCAGTGAATTCTGATTCTCCAATCTGGAACAGAGAGAGAAACATAGCTATGTTATTGACTATTTGTTGTTAGTGCCCTCCAGTCGACTCCAACTCCTAGCGACCCGGTGTACAGCACCGCGGAGCCCTGCCCGATCTTTCTATGCCATCCTCTCATCTTCCCACACTCTATCAGACAATGCTCCATTGCTGTTCATGGAGTTTTCATGGCCAATTTTTTTGGAAGTTGGTGGCCAGGTCCTTCTTCCTAGGCTGTCTAGTCTGGAAGCTCCACTGAAACCTGTTCACCATGGGTGACCCTGCTGGTATTTGAAATATCGGTGCATAGATTTCAGCATCATGGCAACACGCAGCCACCACAGTACGACAACCGACAGGCAGGTGGTGTGGTCCCCTGACCAGGAAACAAACCAGAGCCACTGCCGTAAGAACGCTGGCTCTTAACCACTAGATCACCAAAGCTGGCATTATTGACTATACTATCTAACTAAATACTAATGAGTATTTAATGCTCATCAATGCTAATGTGTTAACCCTGAGTAACTGAGAAAAAATGAAATCGTGTTCAGCACCCTCTGCTTAATTAGTCAGACAAGTACATAATATATTAGAATCTTTTTTTAGCCAAACTGGAAAAAAGTTTATAAAAGAGTTCACCAATTCAGAGACTGTTGGTGTCCTCCAATATGTTTCTATTCTTCTGTAATAGAACCTCCAACTGTTAGCTGACAATGTGGCCATCCGCCAAGAAAGACTAGGTTACCTTCCACCCTTGTAGTTACGTGTGGCCATGTTACTGGGTTCTGGGCAATAACGTGTAAATATGAATGGTAACTTCTGGAAGGTTTTCTTAAGGGAGAAAGATATCATGTCCTTTATTCCCTCCTTCTCATTCCCACTCACTGGAATGAGGACATAATGGCTGAAACTCTGGTAGCCATCTTGGGCCACAAAGTGATCTTGAGAGTGAAAACCCAGGAAGCCAAGGTCCCTGACACTTTGAATCCACAATAACATCTCTGAACTGTCTTCTAGAATTATACACGTAAAGGAAACAAACTCATAATTTATTTAAACAACTGTTCAGTTTTCTTTCATTTGTGACCAAACCAAGGAGGGTAATTTATTCCCTAATAATGGCAAATAAATGAGTTATTGACATAATGGCTATATTTATATGATCACCAAGATACATTTTAACAATAAATCAAGTTATACAAATAGGTCTAAGCAGTAGTAGTTATATGACTAAGTCATATTATCCCTCTCAATTATCTCACCAAGTCCTTCATACAAAATGATAGACCAGGGAAATGTTCTAAACCAAAAATGGTCTTGTCCTGGCTTCGGGACTAGCTTGTTATCTTCCTTCTATGAAAGAAGACTCCTGACAGTTGCCTGAATCTCACCTGCCTGAAAACCTGTGCTTGTCAGGATCTTTTGAAAGGCAGACACTTGTGATGCTGAAATTGAAGGGATTATTTTAATACGGACTAAGATGCTCAAAACTCAACAATGGCGGAATCCCACTGACAGGTGTGGAGGGATGAACTTCTAGTGGGGCTGGACCACCTGTGTTTCCGAAGCTTGCAACCCAGCATTTCAGACACTCATCTGGAAAACGTGGGTGAAGGACATACAGACTCATATTTAAATAATACCTAGTTAACCCATCCAGCACTGCTTAGGGCAATTATTAGCCCCTGTTGGCTAAGCAAATTCTTGTTGCTAATAACCTAACATGCAGCTTTCCACAAGAGAGGCTGCTGGGGTAATGTATGCATTCATGTACACTATTCAGAGTGGATTGGGACCCCTTCAGTGAAACCAATGTTTATTCTCTCTCTCTCTTAAAATGTACGGTGTGTTTATCTTATTAGATTTTACATGGGTTTATCATTTATCATTGTACCTCAGTAACCAAGAATAGTTTCAGGAAGACCACTGCCTTTCTCTTTGAGGTGTCTCTAGGATTTAAAATAGAAAATTTTAAATAAAATCATTACAAACATAACCACGAAGTTTGGTGAGTTTCAGTTTAGCAGATATCTGCTAATACATAAGTACACATTTAATTTATATAGATTAACTTTATCTTCTCATGGCATAAGATAAAAACCATAGTATGTAAAAGCATGTTAACTAAGTTCAAAGCTTAGATTTGCCACATTTTCTGGCTATGATACATTACAGTAATTACTAAACCTAGTTGAAACATAATTTTGTTTCCTACAAATTAAATAATAGCTAATATTTACTGAGTATTTACTATGTACCAGACAACGTTCTAAGCTCCTTAAATTTTTTAAATCATTTAATCCTTTAAAAAAAACCTTATGAAGTAGAGTCTATTATTATCTCCAATACACAAAAGAGGGATTAAGACACAGAGACTTGAAGTAGTTCACCCAGGATCTAAGTACCAGAGGCAGGATTTGAACTCCATCAGGCTAACTCCAGACTCCATACCGTTTACTACACTACTTCTTGAAAACACATAGTGATCCAATCTTTAAGAATTGCTGTGGTGGTTGGGACCAATGTATGTAAAGTCTCTTGAACACAATAGGTATCAAATATAGTAGTTTTATTCAATACTATAATAATATACTATTAACCATTATTATTGTGTTATTACCTAGCATAAAATATTAAATTCACAAAGAAAGAGACATAACCTGCTGGAAGATTATGTAATACCCTCATATGATGCAATTTCCTCAAAAAAGTTTGATATGCCCGTTCCACCTTCAGAGGGTCTTCTACGTATGTAAAAGAGACTAGGCCAATGGGAAGAGCTCCAAATATGCCATCCCTACCTTCACAGCCTCCACATTCCCTTCCAAAAAGCATTATCATATCAGAGTTCATGAGTTTTAGGCTAAGTCCTAGAAGTGAAGAGCAGATGCCAGAATGTAGAGTGATAATGGGAAAATGTAACACAGAAAAAAGGCAAACAAGTAGATAGACTATTGTTCACACAGACAGCCGGGAAGTTTGAGTTGGAGGGGGATGTAATCATCAGAACAGAAATACAATTTAAAATGTGTGAAAGAAATTAGGAATTGTCCTGAAAGATATATTCTTAGCTTCTGAACAAGAAGACAGAATCCAAGACAAGGCAAGCCCCACAATGTGCCTAATGATGAATTCCAAGTTCTTTCAGATCTCTGCCACGTTAATGATGAATAAAGAATGTCAATAACCAAGATAAGCAAGAAAGCATGCAATAGCCTCAATAGAACATAAGTCTGGCTTCTAATTAAAGGCAAATTAAACAATAGAAAAGAATTTCCACTTGCTGAGTAAGATGGAGTAGATAACAGGCAGCTCAACTCTCCTATTATAGTGACCAGGAAAAAATGGATGAATTATATTTTTAAAGAAGTCATAGATGACCTAAGTTTTAGAGAGAGAAATGTCATTCCAAAGTGAGGTGACAATTACTAATCATTTTTTTCCCTGGGGACAATTGTGGTTCTGGACACAGGCTGATGATCGGAGTTGGTAAAGGAAGATGGATTCTACTGGTGAAAAGAAACAGATCATTTGACGGCCACATGGATTGAGTGAAGGTTTGGAAGCCAAAAGAGTTCCCAAATGCATGTCCTATTTTCCCCCCATGCTATTTGCTGAGCGCTGAGGTCAGACAAGATTCTGGGGAGAGCTGATTGGAAATGCAGGGTAAGATCTCCCACAGTCTCACGTTTCTTTGGGGAGAGTGATCCACTCCGGTACAGAGCCTATAATAAACAGATGTGAGATCACCCCACAAATTATTTGCAGGGATTTTCAGCTGTTTATTTTGTAAGGCTAAAGTATTAAACTCAAATATCCATAGGGCAGGACCAAATCTTCTCGAGTATTTAAAGGATGAGGAAAGAAAGATGTGAGAGTCTTTCAATGGAAAGTCTGAGAGGACGACGCCTGATCAACAAGGACGAAAACGAGGTAGAGGAGTCTAAATAGAACTGCAACCAGCCCCAACCCAGCTCAATTTCTGAAGGAACTGAGGTAACCATCTTCTTAACAGGTAATTACCTGCTTAACAGAGGAAAGGGCATACCCATTTAGGAGGAGAATAGCATTATTTTTAAGCTTTTCAGTGACTTTATACAATGTCAATTATACAATAAAATGCATGCGATATGCGAAGATGCAGAAAAATGAGGCCAAGAATCAAGATAAAGAACATAAAATAGAAACAGAACCACAAATGAATCAGATGTTGAAATTAGGAGACAAAGACTATAAACTAACTCTTATACACTAAAGAAATCACCGACTTCTCAGAAGAAACTGTGGAAGTCGGAAAACAACGGACAGACATCGTTTTAAGTGCTGAAAGAAAAAACAAAAGTTTCCAACTTAGAATCACATCAAACACAAATACCCTTTAAGAATAAAGAAAGAATAATGATGATACAACAAATACAAAATCTGAAAGAATTTATAGCCAACAGTCATGATGCTAAGAAAAATACTAAAGGAAATTCTTGAGGTTGAAAAAAAATGATGCCAGATGGAAATATGGAAGTGTTAGAAAGAAAAAAGAAGTGTACCAGGAAGAGTAAATATAGGGGTGACTATGAAAACAAATTATTGCTTAAAGCAACAATAATAAAAATATCTTGAAGGGTTCATATCATATGTAGAAATAAAAATGTATGCCAGCAATAAAATAAAAGACTGGAGGGATGTAGCTGGAAGTAAACTGTTGGAAGATTCTTGACTTGTTCAGGAGGTTGTAAACATTTTCATTTATCATAGACTATAAAATGCAAAGGTACATATTCTAAAAATATATGTATATCAATTGTTTGCTGAAGATATAAAACAACTGGAACTTTCATACATTGCTTTGGGAAAAAGTTGATATTTAAAAAAAATGGTCACTTTTAGAACTGGCAGTGTCACTAAAGCTAAACGTCCATTTCTTTTATGATCCAGGAGTTCAGCTTCTAAGTTCATATCCAAGAGGAATGAGTACATAAGTCCACCAAAAAACATGTGCAAGACCTTTCATAGCAGCTTTATCTCTGGTAGCTTTGTTCCTAATAGTCAAAAGGTGAAATAACTTAAATGTCCTTCAACATGAGAAGGGATGAATAAACATTACATTCATATCATAGAATACCATGCAGCAACAAAAACAGCAGACATTTTAAATAACACAATAACATGGGTGGATTAAAAAAATAAAGATGATTGAAAGACTCCAGATACAAAACTATACATACTGTATGATTCCATGTAACAAAGTTCAAGTACAGGCAGGATAAGTAGATGGTTTAGAGGTGAACCTGAGTAACCTCTGGAAAGGGTTACCAGTGGGGAGAATTATGGAACCTACTGGAATACCAGAAATGTTCTATATTTCCATCTGGGTGGTGGTTACACTTGGATAAGTAAAAAGTCCTCAAGTCGTACACTTTAGTGCATTTTCATGTATGTACATTACACTGTAATATTTATTTTGAAAGAGAAAAAGTACGTTCAAAGCATGTGGAATCTCACGTAAGTAGTTGTCACCAGTCTCTAGCTAGGCCGTGTAACTCTACATTTAAGAGAGCAGAAAGGAAAGCAGCAGCTGATGTTTGCCCAGAGAGAGTGGGATAAGAATCGTAATTTAAGGACAAAGAAAGTAGGTGACATCACCTTCTGAGATAGGGATTCCTTGAACTATATATGTTTAGACAAAAATTAGAATTCTTTTCATGGTCTCGTAAAAAATGGCATAGCAATTTGTATGCAAGGGCAAGTTTGATTTAATTCTTGTGTGACTCTAAGGAAGCACTGTGCTATCTTGTAAAAATCAGATCGTTTCACACACATTGCAGGACTAGTGTAGGTTCAAAATGTGTGGACAAAAAAGCATTATATAAACCCTGGACCCCTAATAAAAAGTGGGAATTATTATTAATTAATCAAAACTGAAGTTGAAATTCATCATAAGTGGAAAAAGCAAAGTTTAAAATAAAGGAAATGGTTGAGAGAGCAAAGCAGCTTTGACAATTCTATGACTTGAGATTTTCTATTTACGTTTTAATTACAAGTACCATCCCACTTGAAGCTCTTATGGTTATTGTAGAGCTCTTTGCACGTCAGAGAAACAGCTATGTTTTGGGTTAGGTGACAGCCCTGTATGTGCTGTACTGTGTTATATTATGCTCTGGCACAGGCATTAAGAAGAGGTTGATTATGTTCGATTCATATTAAAAAAAGAAGAAACAATCTTATTTATATTGGAAGAAACATGGGAACATTTAGCAAATAAGATTTTTACTCTTTTTGTCTTTTAGTTTTGTTTTTCCAGTTTTATTGAGATATAACTGACATGATATTTTGTAAGTATAATGTGTACAATGTGTTGATTTGAAACAAGTATGTAATGTAAAATGGTTACCACCACTGCATTAGCTAACAGTTCCATTTTGTCACATAATTACCATTTCTTTTTTATGGTAAGAACAGTTAAGATTGACTCTCCTTAGCAACTTTCAAGTATATAATACAGTATTAGTAACATAATCGCCATGCTATACACTAGATTCCTCAGAAATTATTTTTCTTATAACTGAAAGGGTTTTTTGTTTTTGTTTTTTGCTTTTTGGGTTTTTTTTTTTTGCTGGGGAAGTTTCTCCTTGAGCTAATATCTGTTGCCAATCTTTCTCTTTTTTTGAGTTGAGAAAGATTAGCCCTGAGCTAACATCTGTGTCAATCTTCCTCTATTTTATATGTGGGTTGCTGCCACAGCATGGCTGATAAGCAGTGTAGGTCCATGGCTGAAATCCGAACCCAGGCCACCAAAGCAGAGCACACTGAACTCAACCACTATGCCATGGGGCCAGTCCTTTAGCTGGATGCTTTCACTCTCTGACCAACATTTCTCCATTTCCCCCAAATCCCCCACTCAGCCCTTGGCAACCAGCATTCTAGTCTCTGTTTCTATGAGTTTGGCTTTTCTAGTTTCTACATATAATAAATATCATACAGTGTTTTTCTATCTCTGTCTGACATTTCCTTTAGCTTAAAGCACATAAGATCCATCTATACTGTCACAAACAACAGGATTTCCTTTTCTCTCATGGCTGAAAAGAATTCCATTGTGTGTGTGTATATATATATATCACATTTTCTTCATCCTTTCATCCACTGATGGACACTTAGTTTGTTGCCATATCTGGGCTATTGTGAAGAATGCTGCAGAGAATGTGAGTGCATATATCTCCTCAATATCCTATTTTCCTTTCCTTTCTATGTACACTCAGAAGTGGAATTGCTGGATCATATGTTAGTTCTATTTTTAATTTTTTGAGGAAGCTGCATACTATTTTCCATAGTGGTTGCATCAATTCACATTCCCAACAGTGCACTAGGGTTCCTTATTCTCCACACCCTCACCAAGACTTGTTATTTCTTGTCTTTTTAGTAATAGCCATTCTAACAGGTGTAAGGTATATTTTGTTGTGGTTTTGATTTTCATTTCCCTGATGACTAATGCTGTTGAGCATATTTTCGTGTAGCTGTTGGCCATCTGTACATCTTCTTTGGAAGAAACTCTATTCAGTTCCTCTGCCCATTTTTTAAAGAGATCGTTCAGTTCTTTTGCTTTTGAGTTGCATGAGTTCTTGATATATTTTGGATATTAGCCCCATAATTGGATGTATGATTTACAATATTTTCTCTCATTCCATAGTTTGTCTTTTCATTTTCTTGATGGTTTCTTTTTGCTTTGCAGACACTTTTTAGTTTGATGTAGTCCCACTTGCTTATTTTTGCTTTTGTTGCCTTGCTTTTGGTGTCAAATTCAAAGAATCATTGCCAAGACCAATGTGAAGGTGCTTACATCTTATATTTTCTTCCAGGAGTTTTGTGGTTTCAGGCATTACATTCAAGTCTTTAATCCATTTTGAGTTGATTCTTGTGTAAGACAGGTCCAGTTTCATTGTTTGTCTTGTGGCTGTCCAGTTTTCCCTACATCGTTTATTGAAGAGACTATTGTTTTCCCATGTGTATTCTTGGCTCCATTGTCATAAATTGATGGACCATATATGTGTGGGTTTATTTCTGGGCTCTCTATTGTGTTCCGTTGATCTATGTGTCTGTTTTTATGCCAGTACCATATGGTTTTGATTACTATAGTTCTGTAACATAGTTTGAAATCAGAAAGCACGATGCTCCTAGCTTTGTTCTTCTTTCTCAAGATTTCTTTGGCTGTTCAGGGTCTTTTTGTGATTCTGTACAAATTTTAGGATTGTTTATTCTATTTCTGTGAAAAATGCCATTTGGAATTTTAATAGGGATTTCACTGATTCCGTAGATTGCTTTGGGTAGTATGGATATTTTAACAATGTTAATTCTTCCAATCCATGGACATGGGACATCTTTCCATTTATTTGTGTATTCGTTGATTGCTTTCATCAGTGTTTTATAGTTTCAGTGTACAGATCTTTCACCTCCTTGATTACATTTATTCCTAAGTATTATATACTTTTTTGACACTACTGTAAGTGGGATTATTTTCCTAATTTCTCTTTCTGATATTTCATTGTTAGTGTGGAGAAATGCAACCAATTTTTGTACATTGATTTTGTATCTTGCATGTACTGAATTTATTTGTTAATTCTAACAGATTTTTGGTCAAGTCTTTAGCATTCTTTCTTTATAATAGCATGTCATTTACAAAGAAAGGCAATTTTACTTCTTTTTTTCTGATTTAGATGCCTTATTTTTCTTTCTTCATTGTTCTGTCTAGGAGTTCTTTTCTTCTACTAAATTTGGCTTTAATTTGTTCTTCTTTTTCTAGTTCCCTGAGATGTAAAACTGAGATTTTTATTTACAATCCTTCTTTTTTCTTAATGTAGGTATGTATTACTATGATCTTCCTTCTCAGAACTGCTTTTACTGCATCCCATAATTTTTGGTATGTTGTGTTTCCATTGTCCATTGTCTCAAGATACCTTTTTCTCTTTTGAGATTTTCTTTGACCCATTACTTATGCAGAGCATGCTAATATTCATGTATTTGTGAATTTTCCAGTTTTTTTCTTGTAATTGATTTCTAGTTTCGTGCCATTATTGTCAGAAAAGATTCTTGATATGTTTTCAATCTTCTTAAATTTACTAAGACTTGTTTTGTAGCACAACATCCAATCTATCCTGGAGAACGCTCCATGTGCACTTGAGAAGAATCTGCATTCTGTGGCAGTTGGATAGAATGTTCTGTAAATGTCTGTTAAACGTCTGTTAGACCATCTGGTCTAACGTGTAATTTAATTCCAATGTTTCATTTTTATTTTCTGTCTGTATGGTCTATCCACTGTTGATAGCTGGGTATTGAAGTCCGCTAAAACTGTTGTACTGGTGTGTATTTCTCCCTTCAGATCTACTAACATTTGCTTTATATATTTAGGCGCTCCTATGTTGGGTACATAAGTATTTATAAATGTTATATCCTCTTGATGAATTCATTTCTATATTATTGTAGAATGAGTATCTTTGTCTCTTGTTACCGTCTTTGGCTTAAAGTCTATTTTGTCTGGTAAATGTATAGCTACCCTAGCTTTCTTTTGGTTTCTATTTGCATGGAATATCTTTGTTCATCCCTTCATTTCCAGTCTATCTGTGTCCTTAAAGCTTTTGCTTGCCTGGAAAGCTCTACATCCCTCCTTAATTATGAAGGACAACTTTGTCAGCTAGAGTAGTCATGTTTGGCAGATGTTTTCTTTCAATACTGAATATATCATACCATTCCCTTCTCGCCTGCAAAGTTTATGCTGAAAATTTTGCTGATAGTTTTATGGGGGTTCCTTTGTATATAACAAATTGTTTTTCTCCTGCTCCTTTTAAGATTCTCTCCTCATCTTTAACTTCTGACAATTTAATTATAATCTGTCTCATTATGGGTCTCTTTGAATTCAGATTATTTGGTATCTCTTTTGCTTCCTGGATCTGGATGTCTGTTTGTTTTCCAGGTTAGGGAAGTTTTCAGCCATTATTTCTTGGAATAAACTTTATGCCCATTTCCCTCTCTCTTCTCCTGCTAGGGCCCCTATAATGTGAATGTCAGTCTGCTTAGTGATGACCTATAAGTCCTTTAAGCTATCTTCATTCTTTTTCAGCCTTTTTTCTTTTTGCTTCTCTGATTAGATGAATTCCACTGCCAGGCCTTCGAATTGATCCTCTCTTCTGCTTGATCTAGCCTGTTGTTGAACCCCTCTGTTGAATTTTTCAGTTCTGTGATTTCTATTTGGTACATTTATATATCTTCTATCTGTTTGTTGAAATTCTGACTCTTCAGGCATTGCTCCCTTGACCTCAGTGAGCACCTTTATAACTGTTATTTTGCACGCTTTACTGGGTAAGTCACTTATCTAAATTTCATTATGATCTGTTTCTGCAGTTTTAGCTTGTTCTCTTTTTTTGGTACATATTCACTTTTTTCTTCATTTTCGCTTGTTCTCTGTGTTGGTTTCTTCACATTATATAAAACAGCCACTTCTCCTGGTCTTGACAGAGTGATCTCTTGTAGGAGATGGACCTCATCAATGAGCCCAGCCCATGCCCCTGGTCGTCTCTCAAACATTTGTGATCGTCCAAGCTGCCTTCTTTGTCCTTAGTGGCCCCCACTATTTGAGGATGTGCCAAGATCCATCAGTGTCCTAGAGGGGAGGATCACTGTCAGCACCTATATGAGGATAGTCGGAAGCTGGACCCTCATGTGGCAGCTGGGAAAGTGTGTAGTTAGAGTTCTTATTGGGAAGAACTAGGAGGTGGGCATTTTTGCCTGTTCCCACTGTGCTGGGCCTGAGTGTATAGTCTGAGCCTAAGAACTACTTTGTTTGCTACAGTCGGGTGGGGCTTCTAAATAGAAGCCCTTTTGCCTGTTAGAACCAGGTGATCAAGGGACCTGTCCTCAGGCAGCAGCTCCAAAAGCTGGGTACCAGACATGGGTACAGGCTCCTTCCAGGGAGATGCTGATGACTTGGAGTGAGCTAGAAGAAGAGGTCAGGGAAAGAATCTGCTGGCTTCCTAGTCTTTAGGGAGGATTGCAGTCAGCAACTAAATGCTTGTTAAATTAGAAGCCTGAACCTCAGACAGCAACTTTTAAAGTATGCAAATAGACCCAATTCAGGAAAAGACTGGAAGATGGGCATTTTTTGTCTGCTCCCCTACACTGAACCTTGGGGGATATCTGAGTTGAGGGCATGTGCACTGTGAAGCATTGCTTCTTTGTTTGCTACAGTCTTGGGGGTCTTGTGCACACAAGTCCTGTTGACTTTCAGAGTTAGGTTTCTTTGGTGGGGGGACTGTCTCTCAGGTGGGAGTTTTAAAACTGGTTCACTAGATGTGGGGTCCAAGCCCTTTGCTCCTCAAAGAAAAGCTGGGAGTTGGGAGTACCCTCCTGAGTGTGTGGACTGTGCTGGGAGTGGGGTTTATGGCAAGAGTCTGTCTCATCCTTCCCCACTGGTTTCAATGTGGATATTTTATAATTTCCGTGATGTGTAGAAGCCATTTAACTGGTTTCTGGATTTCTTTCAGAGGGAATTATTCCATGTGTAGCTGTATATTCCTTGTCTCCCTGGGAGCACCTGAGTTCAGGGGCCTGCTTTGTCACCCTCTTTGCAGCCATACTGATTATTTTATTTTACTTTATTTTATTTCATTTTATTGAGGGCAAAATAGCTTATAACATTGTGAAATTTCATTTATACGTTATTATTTGTCAGTCACCATTTAAATGTGAACCTTCACCCCTTGTGCCTACACCCAATCCACTTCCCCTCTGGTACCACTGATATGTTCTCTTTGTCCCTATGTTAGTTTATCTTCTACGTATGAGTGAAATCATACAGTGTTTGTCTTTCTCAGTCTGGCTTATCTTGCTTAACATAACACCTTCAAGGTCAATCCATGTTGTTGAGAATGGGACACCTTTGTCTTTTTTATGGCTGAGTAGTATTCCATTGTATATATATACCACATCTTTTTTATCCAATCATTAGTCACTGGGCACATGGGTTGCTTTCATGTCTTGGCTATTGTGAATAATGCTTCAGTGAACATAGGGGTGCATATATCTCTTTGAATTGTTAATTTCAACTTCTTTGGATAAATCCCCAGTAGTGGGATAGCTGGGTCATATGGTATTTCTATTTTTAATTTTTTGAGAAATCTCCATACTGTTTTCCATAGTGGCTGCACAAGATTTCATTCCCACCAGCAGTGTATGAGGGTTCCCTTTTCTCCACATCCTCTCCAACATTTGTTATTTCTTCTATGGGTGATTATAGCCATCCATCGTATATTCTTAGCTCCTTTGTCAATCAGCTGTGCATACATCTGTGGTTTTATTTCTGGGCTTTCTGTTCCATTGATCTGTGTGTCTGTTTTCGCACCATTATCATGTTGTTTTGATTACTATAGCTTTGTATTATATTTGAAGTCAGGGATTGTGGTGACTCCAGCTTTGTTCTTTTTTTCTCAGGATTGTTTTAGCTATTGGAGTCTTCTGTTTTTTTGTTTTTTTTTTTAAAGATTTAATTTTTTTCCTTTTTCCTCCCCAAAGCCCCCCGGTACATAGTTGTATATTCTTCGCTGTAGGTCCTTCTAGTTGTGGCATGTGGGACGCTGCCTCAGCGTGGTTTGATGAGCAGTGCCATGTCCACACCCAGGATTCGAACCAACGAAACACTGGGCCGCCTGCAGCGGAGCGCATGAACTTAACCACTCGGCCACGGGGCCAGCCCCTGGAGTCTTCTGTTTTTACATATGACTTTTAGGATTCTTTGTTCTATTTCCATGAAAAATTTCATTGGGATTCTGATTGGGATTGCATTGAATCTGTAGATTGCTTTAGGTAGTATAGACATTTTAACTATATTTATTCTTACAATCTATGTGCATGGAATATCTTTCCATTTCTTTATGTTCTTAATGATTTCTTTCAACAATGTCTTATAGTTTTCATTGTATAGGTCTTTCACCTCCTTGGTTAAATTTATTCCTAGATACTTTTATTCTTTTTGTTGTGATTGCAAATGGGATTGTATTCTTGACTTCTCTGTCTGTTAGTTTGTTATTAGAGTATAGAAATGCACCTGATTTTTGTAAGTTGATTTTGTACCCTGCACCTTTGCTGTAGTTGCTGATTATTTCTAATAGTTTTCCAATGATTTCTTTAGGGTTTTCTATATACAAAATCATGCCATCTGCAAACAACTAGAGTTTCATTTCTTCACTGCCTATTTTTTTTCCTTTTATTTTTTTCTTGTCTAATTGCTCTGGCCAATACCTCCAGTAAAATGTTGAGTAAGAGTGGTGAGAGTGGGCACCCTTGTCTTGTTCCTATTCTCAGAGGCATGGCTTTTAGGTTTTCCCCATTGGGTAGGAGGTTGGCTGTGGATTTGTCATATATGGGTTTTATTACGTTGAGGTACTTTCCTTCTATATCCATTTTATTGAGAATTTTTATCATAAATGGATGTTGGATCTTGTCAAATGCTTTCTCTGTGTCTCTTGAGATGATCGTGTGGTTTTTATTCCTCATTTTCTTAATGTGGGGCATCACATTGATTGATTTGTCAATGTTGAACCATCCCTTCCTCCCTGGTATAAATTGTACTTGATCATAATGTATGATCTTTTTAATGTATTGCTGTATTCAGTTTGCCAATATTTTGTTGAGAATTTTTGCATCTATGTTCATCAGTGATATTGGCCTATAATTTTCTTTTTTTGTGTTATCCTTGTCTCGCTTTGAGATCAGGGTAATGTTGACCTCATAAAATGTGTTAGAAAGCATTCTGTCTTCTTCAAATTTTTGGAAGAGTTTGAGAAGGATAGGTATTAAGTCTTCTTTGAATGTTTGGTAGAGTTCCCCAGAGAGGCCTTCTGGTACTGGACTTTTATTTTCGGGGAGGTTTTTAATTACTCTTTCATGCTCTTTACTTGTGATTGGACTATTCAGATTCTCTATTTCTTCTTGATTCAGTTTTGGGAGGTTGTATGAGTCTAAGAATTTATGCATTTCTTCTAGATTGTCCAATTTATTGGCATATAGTTTTTAATAGTATTCTCTTATACTCCTTTGTATTTCTGTGATATCTGTAGTAATTTCTCCTCTTTCATTTCTAATTTTATTTATTTGAACCTTCTCTCCTTTTTTCTTAGTGAGTCTGGCTAAGGATTTGTTACTTTTGTTTATCTTCTCAAGGAACCAGCTATTTGTTTCATTGATCCTTTCTACTGTTTTTTGTTTCTTTGTGTCAATTGCATTTATTTCTGCTCTAACTTTTATTATTTCCCTCCTCCTGCTGACTTTGGGCTTTACTTGTTCTTCTTTTTCTAATTCTGTTAAGTATAGTTTAAGATTGCTTATTTGAGATTTTCCTTGTTTCTTAAGGTGGGCTTGTATTGCTATGAATTTCCTTCTTAGGACCACTTTTGCACATTAGTTGGTATAGTGTATTTTCATTTTCATTTGTCTCTAGATATTTTTTTATTTCTCCTTGAATTTCTTCAATGATCCATTGCTGTTCAGTAGTTTCCAGTTTAGTCTCCACATATTTGTCACTTTCCCAGGTTTTTTCTTGTAGTTCATTTCTAGTTTCATAGCATTATGGTTGGAAAAGATTCTTGATATGATTTCAATCTTCTTAAATTTATAGAGGCTTGCCTTGTTTCCCAACATATGTTCTATCCTTGAGAATGTTTAATATGCACTTGAGAAGAAACTGTATTCTGGTGTTTTTGGATGGAGTGTTCTATATATATCTATTAAGTCCATCTGGTCTAGTTTTCCCCTTAAATTCACTATTTCCTTGTTGACATTCTGTGTGGATGATCTATCCATTGATGTAAGTGAGGTGTTAAGGTTCCCTACTATTATTGTGATGTTGTCAACATCTCCTTTTAGGTTTGTTAATAGTTGCTATATGTGCTTTTGTGCTCCTGTCTTGGGTGCACATATATTTGTAAGCATTATGTATTCTTCATGGAGTGTCCCTTTTATCATTATATACTGCCCCTCTTCGTCTCTCATCATGTGTTTTTTCTTTTTCCTTTTTTTAGGAAGATTAGCCCTGAGCTAACATCTGCCACCAATCCTCCTCTTTTTGCTGAGGGAGATTGGCCCTGAGCTAACATCCGTGCTCATTTTCCCCTATTTTATATGTGGGAGGCCTGCCACAGCATGACTTGATAAATGGTGTGTACATCCTCACTGGGGATCCAAATCAGCAAAACCCGGGCCACCAAAGAAGAATGTGCGAACTTAACCGCTGCACCACCAGAATGGCCCTCTCATTACCTATTTTATCTCAAAGTGCACTTTGTCTGATATAAGGATGGCAACACCTGCTTTCTTTTGTTTGCCATTACCTTGGAGTACCATCTTCCATCACTTCACTCTGAGCCTGTATTGGTCTTCACAGCTGAGATGTGTTTCCTGGAGGCAGCATATTGTTGGGTCTTGTTTTTTAATCCATCTCACTATCTGTGTCTTTTGAAGGGAGAATTCAATCTATTTACATTTAGAGTGATTACTGATATATGAGGGCTCAATGCTGCCATCTTATCACTCATTTTCTAGTTCTTCTGCATTTCCCTTGTTTCTCATCCTGCGTATTTCAGACTACCAATTCAGGTTGGTAGTTCTCTATGATGGTTTTTCTCAGTTTTCTATTTATTTATCGTTTGAGTCCTTGTTCTGATTATTTGTTTAGTGGTTAATGTGAGGTTTGTATAAAAAAATCTCATAGAGGAGATAATCCACTTTCTGACAACCTCTTATTTCCTTAGAGTAAGCCAATTCCATTCCTTTCCTCTTCTCCTTCTAACTTATTATTGTCACAACTTATTCTACCTTGTGTTGTGATTTGTGGTAAAATGACTAGATTATATTTATTCTTGACGTTTTCCTTCAATTGTCTTTAATGATATAATTGTTTGCTAACCTGTTCTGATGGAGAGTTGCAATTTTCTGATTTTTTCAACCTACTTAGCTCCTTGCTCAAGGCTTTGTAACCATTTTCTTTTTTTCCTTCAGGTGTAAGGGCCTTCTTGAGTATTTCTTGCAGGGATTGTCTTGTGGCGATGAATTCCTTTAGCTTTTGTTTATCTAGGAAAGTTTTTATTTCTCCATAATATCTGAAGGTGCTTTCGCTGGATAGTTTATTCTTGGCTGAAAGTTTTTGTCTTTCAGAATTTTGAATATATCCTTCCACTCTTCTTAGCCTGTAAAGTTTCTGCTGAGAAGTCCACTGAAAGCCTGATAGGGGTTCCTTTCGTAAGTTATTTTCTTATGCTTTGCTGCCTTAATATTTCTTCTTTGTCATTGCCTTTGCCACCTTTACTAATATATGCCTTGGAGAAGGTCTTTTTACATTGATATAATTAAATATTTTATTGGCTTCTTTCACTTATATTTCCAGCTCCTTCCCCAGGTTTGGGAAGTTCTCAGTTATTATTTCTCTGAACAATCTTTCTGCTCCTTTCTGCCTCACTTCTCCCTCTTGAATCCCTATAATCTTTATGTTGCATTTCTTAATTGAATTGGACATTTCTTGGAGAATTTCTTCATTTCCTTTTAGTCTTAGTTCTCTCTCCTCCTCCATCTGAAGCATTTCTGTATTTCTGTCCTCCGGACTGCTAATTCTCTTCTCCACAATATCAGCCCTGTTATTCAGGGACTTCAGATTTTTCTTATCTCATCCATTGTGCTTTGCATCTTCAACATTTCTGATTGCTTTTTCTTTATAGTTTCAATCTCTTTTGTGAACAATTCCCTCTGTTCATTAATTTTGTTCCGGATTTCATTGAACTGTCTGTCTGTATTTTCTTGTAACTTGTTGAGCTTTTTTATGATAGCTATTTTGAATTCTCTCTCATTTAGATTGTAAATTTTTGAGGCTTCGTAACTGATTTCTGCATGCTCGTCATTCTCTTTCTGGTTTGAAGTATTAATATATTCTTTCACATCGTTTGATGCCATAGATTTGTGCCTTTGTATAACAATAGTATGTCATCACACCTTCCACCTTCCGCCACTGTGTGGGGATCATGAGTTGTGTCTTTTGAGCTCATCAAGATCCATGCTCACTTGCTCACAGCTACTGCTTTTCTATCGTGTGCATGGGTGCTCTTGCTGAACAGCTGAGCTGGAGAACTGGGTGGGAGGAGGGGCGCTTTCTTTCACCTGCATGATCCCAGGGGCATTCTCACTCTGCCCTTGCTATCTGCTCTCCTGGGGTGATGGCTTGATGGAGACACCCCTGCAATTGCTTAGCCACCTCTGTGTGGGGCTTTCCCACAGGCTGTGAGGGAACTTGGAGAGTGAAGTTGTTCCCACGATAGCCCCCTCTCCACCCTCTCCTCTCAGAGCCATGTGCCACTCCACATCCTGGGTCGCTGCCATTGGGGGAGGGAGAGGAGACCCCCTTAACTTCTTCCACTTCCTTCTAGGGTCCAGCACTTCCACCTTCAGATGTATGGCTATGTGGGTCTTTCAGACATCTTTTATGTTGTGTGAATGTCCTCTGTTGGCATATGAATGTCCTTTGTGTTGTGTCTCAGAGGGGACAGTCTAAGAGAAGAGCTCAGTCTGCCATGATGTTGATGTTATCATCTCCCACACTGATTCTTACCAGTTTTATAACTCACTCCTAAGTTTGCTTAAAATAAAAAATTAAGAAATTTTAAAATGCTTCGTAATGAATGCAATTTTGCCTCATTCTATATATAAGCAAAGTTTCCATATAGATATAAATTATTTATTTTTTATTAACATCATTCATGAAAATAAATTTTGATATTTAAAATCTCTCACTGAAATCAACTATTAGACTATACTGAGAGGAAATGAAATATTACCTAATTTCAATTAATTAAAATTTAAATTGTATTATGCCACTATAGTTAACATTCTAGCAATGATTGAGAGAAAAATGTGTTTGCAAAAAAATTAAGACTCAGTTAATTTGGCCATGATAATGCTCTTTATCAAGGCTTCTCAACCTCAGTACTGTTGACATTTTGAACTTGGTAACTCTCTGTCCTAAGGTCATCCAGTGCATTATGATGTATTTAGCATCTCTGACCACTGCTCACAAGATGTCAATATCATCCATCCTCCCATAGTCATGACAATTAAAAATCTCCCCAGACATGACCAAGTCACTTTTAGTTGAGAACCGCTGTTCTGCATTAACATCTTGGGTACCAAAGACAAATAAAGTTATTTTATGAGTGGAACTTTTTAATATTACCAGTCAAATATTCTAAAAGACCATTAAATTAGAAAACCCTGAACTTACAAAACAAATACATTCACATAAGATTCTTATGTTTTAAAACATATTCACCAGCTTCTCTAATTTATTTCAAATGATTAAAGATCAGTGTACTGTGGAGTCACTCCCTTGGCCGTGACATAGTATCTGGTCCTGAACCAATTCTGCCTCTATAACTGTTTAACTATTAAACAGGACAAAATAGAGAAACAGTTGTTTTAAGACTTTGGACAACAGGCAGCACAGAGCAACGATCCCTGAAAAACAGAGTTAAAGGAGGTAAATCTAAGATCACTCCAAGATTCCAAGGCAAGGAGTATAACTCAAGCAGAACACAATGGTCTTGCTGAGCTAAGGGGACACAGATTATGGTTCAGGGAGCCTGAGGCAGCTTTTGTATGTCAGGCAAGGTATTGGAGGGGAGGCAGCAACAGAGAATATACTCTAGAAATCTGAATAATAGTTTTTGGAGTGTTTAAGCACTTAGCTTCATCTGCTTATGGAAGGACTCCATGAGTCCAAGCAAAGAACAAATATTAGGGAACCATAAAATGAGAAACCATGGGAGCTTACACAGGGATGAGAGTGTTCTGGTTCTGAATTAACATGTTGGAAGGAACTCATTGAATATGTGATGAGTTCAATAAAAATCAGGGGATGCAACACCATAGGAGAATTGTAACATGATTCCTAAGTAGAAGCTACTTAGGCCTTACAAAACATTTATAAAAAACAAAAACAAAGAGCAAGAGGACCAAATTGATCCACAAGTAAATTAACAACAAAATCCGGAAATTCAACATTGTAGGTGAGACTTTGCAGAATAAGAAAAAAAAATTACTACGAAGATAGAGTAATAAAAATTATCCAAACTGAAGAACAGAAAGAAAAGAAGCTTAAAAAAACAACAGTGACTCAGTGACCTGTGGGAGAATATCAATCAGTCAAACATATGTGTAATAGGGGTCCAAAAAGAAGAGGCTAACCAAAAATAGTTGAAGAAATAAGGATTGGGCATACTATAAAGTGGATAAAAATATAATCTTACAGAGCCAAGAAGTTCAATAAATGCTCAGCAGGATAAATATAAAAAAGTCATACCAAGACATCATAGCAAATATAGTGAAAACTACTAATAAAGGAAAAATCATAAAAGCAACCTATTTCATACAAAAAAAACCCCATTTCATATAGGGAAACAAAGAATGACTGTTGACATCATGAGAAACCATGTGATGCAGAAGAATTGAACAACATCTTTAATTTGAAGATAAAAATAAGAAAAGAACTGTCAACCAGTAAATTTAAACATAATAAAATTGTTGAAAAACAAAAAGATTTTCAGATAAACAAAATCTGAGTGAATTTGGCACCAGCAGATCTACACCATAAGAGATGTTTAAAGAATTTCGTCAGGCTTAGGGAAAATGATTCCAATTAGACCTCAAATTTATGCAAGGGAATGAAGAGAACGAGAAATGGTACATGTATGAGAAAATATGCAAGACTTTTGTTTTTCTTCTTTTTTAATCTATTTAAAAGATACCCAACTATTTAAAGGAGAAATAACAGTGCTCTCTGTGATTAGTATTATTTGTGGCAGTAACGTATACGGCATCAATAATGCAAAGGACAGGCTCCGCTTCCAGATTTTCCGATTCAGTAGATATGGGGTGGGGATTGAGAATTCATATTTTTAACAAGTTCTTAGGTGATTCTAATGCTGCTTGCCAGGGACCAGTCTTTGAAAACCACTGAATTATAGCTTCAATTCTATCCCAATACAAATCTCAGCAAGCTTTTCAAAAAAAGAATTTGACAAACTAATAGTAAAGAGTTTATGAAAATTGAAAAAATGTAGGCTAGCCAAAATAATCTTGAAAACAAAGAAAAGTGGAAGACATAAACTACCTGATTTCAAGATGTGTTATATCTCTATAATAATCATGACATATCATGTCATTGTTATGAAATGACATAATATTTGTGTAAAGATAAGCATGTAGGAACAGAAAGTATAGTCCAGGTGCTTATGGGGTCAATTCTTTGTTGACTTTGTCAACTTGATTCAATAGGGAAAAGGACAGACTTTTCAACAAATGTTGCTAAAACAAGTGGATATCCACATAGGGGAAAAAAGAACGAAAACCTTAATCCTAAAATCACACCATAAATTAAAATGAGCTAGAAAAGATCACAGGCATGAACATAAAAAATGAAAGTACAAAAATCTAGACAACAACAACATAGGAGAAAATAGGAATGATTTTGGAATAGGCAAAAATTTCTTAGAGAGAGCACAAAAAGAGCAAACCATAAAAAAATGTATAGAATAGATTTCATCAAAATTAAAAACTTTTTTTCCTTTTCTTCATCTAAGAAAATGAAAAGCCAATGTCAGGGAGAAAATAATCTCAATTCAAATATTTGACAAAGAACTTTTATGTAGAATAAATAAATAACACATCAATAAGACGGCAAAAAAGCTTGCACAGAACCTTCTGGAAAAAGTCAGGCAAATGGCTAATGTATGTCAGAAAAAAAAATGCTGAAAGTTATTTATCACAGGGAATTGCAAATTAAAATCGTAGCAATATATCACTATTTCTCAAGTAGAATAGTTAAAATTTAAAAGACTAGCAATACCAAATTTAAGTTTCGATGAAGATGTGGACAGCTAGAGCTCTCCTCACCTACTACTGGTGGGGATGTAAATATTACAATGATTTTGAATTCCTTTTTGGAATTTCTATAAAAGTTAGATGTACACTTACCACATGACATCAATTTCATACTCAGGAGTTTATCCAAGAGAAATGTTAACATACATACACAAAAAGACATCTATATGAATGTTCATAAGGGCCCTATGAATAATAGCCCCAAAGTGGAAACAAGGCAATTGGAAACAAGTCAAATGTCCATCAGCTGGAGAATAAACAAGTTGTGTCATATTTACACAATGGAATATTACTCAGCAATAAAAAGGAATAAAATACTGATACACTCAACATCATGATGTCAAAAACATGGTGAGCAAACAAGTCCAAAAGGAAAAGAGTGTTACCTATCTTATATGATTCCATTTATAGAAAACTCTAGGAAAAACATTTCATTCATAGTGGTGGAAGGTAGATTAGTCATTGTCCGAGGCCAGGGATGGGGGAGAAATTGACTGCTGGAGATTTGCAGAATCTTTGGACAGGATGGAAATGTTCTGCTTCTTGAGTGGGGTGGTAGTTACATGTGTATAAACATTTGTCAAAAGTGACTAAATCGGGGGCTGGCCCCGTGGCCGAGTGGTTAAGTTCGCGTGCTCCGCTGCAGGCAACCCAGTGTTTCGTTGGTTCGAATCCTGGGCGCGGACATGGCACTGCTCATCAAACCACGCTGAGGCAGTGTCCCACATGCCACAACTAGAAGGACCCACAACAAAGAATATACAACTATGTACTGGGGGGCTTTGGGGAGAAAAAGGAAAAGATAAAATCTTTAATAAAACAAAAACAAAAAAAACCTGACTAAATTGTATGTTTAAAGTGGTTGTATCATATTGTAGGTAAGTTTGACCTATATATAAGTGATTTTAAAAGACAACGCACAAAGGAATGTTCAGGAGCACCACTATTATGTAAGCTGTAAATACTATAACATTCTTTTTTGGACAAATTTTATCTTACTTAAAGTTTTTTAGATGATTAATTTTAATACTACCTCATGAGGAATCCGTTTAATTTTTAATGACATATATTTTTATCTTTATAGTCCACAATATAAATTCTTAGCTATGGATTTTTGAGAAAATATGTTCTAGTTTCCAATTTATACATGAAAAAATATGTATATTGTGTAAAATTACACAGAATTCAAGTTTCTTACATGCGTAAGTATATTAATATTATGTCTTATTATGTGAGTATAAATTTTACCCAACTCATATTTTGATATATTTGAACTCCAGCAAGTCATCCAATAACAATGGCTTCCTATGACAAAATTTTTATTATTTTTCCTAATCTCTGCAGCAAGAATGCAATTATCATCAATAATTATAATCCAGAGACAAAAAAATAACCTCTGAAGAAGGATCAAATTGTTCTTTGTCACTATGATGCTCTTGGGTTTAATTTTTGCCTTGGTTAAATGAAAATGGTTGATGGATTTTAATTCATTTTAGCCCTTTAATTCTACAGTAAATAATTAATCTTTTATGATGAAATGTCGCCATGTTTAATAATTCTGTCATTGTCTTTCTTTGTAGCTCTGATTCTTAAGACCTTTTGATCCTTAGATTAGGTTTTAGCAAACTTCCTTTCGACGTGCAGACAGACGTCTTTCATCAGATGTGGGACTGACTAGGATTAGTGATCTCAGAAACAGGGACGTCTGGCCTCTGTTCTCTGCAGGGACCCTTTCCACGTGGATTGTAAGAATGTAACATGAAAGACAGTAAATTCTTCCATTTGTAATTTCTTTAAAACTAAAGAGAACAGGGAAAATGGAGGTGGAAAGCAGAACTGTGAAAGCACTTTTGGGACCTGAAATGTAAAACCAAACTCCTGAATTTGGAAGGAAATGGAAATATTGAGTGAAGCGTGAAAAGAGAGAGATAGGGAGGCTTTCCTGAGAAATAATATCTTTCATGAAGAAATCACTGGCTTGCTTTCTTTAATGGGGCTTTTTGCAGCTTATATAATTCTACAATTCTTCAGAATAAAATTGGAAAGAGTACTTTTAAAGCCAAGTAAGTTCTACGGGTTTTCCATGAATTCCCAAGACAGAAGGATGTGGGCTCCCTTTGCAGTCTAATTATTCCTTTAAGTCATTAGTAATTTAATATTGTGAATGGAGTAGAATGTGTCACAGCTCTTATCTTTGGAGAAATGCCTATATTTTATACTACTTTGGGGAGGAAAAAGGAAGTCATTTTTAAGCTTCCAATATCTTGATGTTAGCTAGTCTCCCCAAATATTAACATCATGACCATTTAGGCAGCATAGTATCAGTGTGCGTGCACAATATGCACACAAACACACACATATAATATCTGGCTCAACAGAAGAGCATGTGTAGTGTAGACAGGAACTCAACAATTAAAGCCAGTGGGGCCTCTGCGATCATGGCACTTTTGGGTTTCACGGGCAACTCAAGCTACGACAAAGATCACGGTGGTGAGCAATCAGACTCTGAGAGGATGCTGGTTCTTCCTTGCGCTGAATTGCTACAGATGAGGCTGGTAATAAGGTATCTTGGGCCGGTCTCAAAATAGGCATTTTCAACAAAGCTATACATAGGTCTCAAGAAAGACCTTCATCAGGACAAACTCTTCCCAGAATTTAGACTAAATCAATACAGTGGCAGGAGCCTCGACAGCGTGTGACGGGGAGAGGACGGAGGGCTTTCTATGGTGAACAAAGGAAACGTATCAGGAGTGACAGGGTAAATCAACCTGCAAACCTGGCCCTCTCTTTCCTGCACCATCACTTTGTGGCTCTCTATTCGCTCATTGCCTTCAGCAGACAATTTTTTTAAATTCTCTTAAACATGTTTTGTCTTCCAGTTAAAACTCCATTTGTCTCCTCTCCTTTATAGAAAAATAAATAAATAACGCATACATAACATAAATATAAAGAAAGGATTTTTTTAAAATACTGAAACCAAGCTCACTGTCTCTAGGTTTTTTTCACTTTTCATTTCTTATCTCCCATTTTCTATCCTTTATTTGCTAAGCAATATAAATTTTGTTTTAAACAGTTTCAAAGCTAAATATTTATTCTACAAAACTTTACAGATTATAGTGTTTGTATAAAACTCCAACTATTGAGAGAAATCAAGTCCAGCCCATGCAAAGCTACTGCACAAATGAGCTGAGGTGCATGCGGTTTTGCATCCTGTACCACTATGGGTGTCGGTCGTACGAAAGGCGGCCAATTCTAAGGATAAACTTCAAAGCCATAAAAAATTAGATCTTGTTTGTATCCTGATTCAAACAAACCCACTTTAAAATCATTCTTGCATATAGAGTCCATATTTTGTTATAATGGTATGGTAACTACGTTAAACTTTTTTTTTTTTTAAAGATTGACATCTGAGCTAACATCTCTTGCCCATCTTTTTGTTTTTCCTTCCTCTTCTCCCCAAAGCCTCCCAGTACCTAGTTGTATATTCTAGCTGTATGTCTTTCTGGTTGTGCTATGTGGGACGCCACCTCGGCATGGCCTGATGAGCAGTGCCATGTCCACGCCCAGGATTTGAACCAGTGAAACCCTGGGCCACTGAAGTGAAACTCATGAACTCAACCATTCGGCCCAGGGGCTGGCCCCATAAACAAAATTTAAATATCCTTATCAAGACATATATGAGTAAATAAAATGATGCTTTATAATACTTTGGAGAAAAATGTTTAGGGACAGAGACGAAATAAGATTAGAAAAATATTGGCTGTTGATGAATCTTGGTAATGGACACGTGAGAATTCACTATACTAAGCTACTTTGTTGTATGTTTGAAAATTTCCATAAGAAAAACCAAAACAAGAATAATGCAAGAAAAAATTATGTACTAGTTAATTTTTTCTCTATATATTCAATATAAATAAAATTTCAGATATGCAGTTAATTATGAATAGCTGAATTTCTACCCAGCAGTCAACAGTTAGTCCTAAAAGGAACAAAAATGCCTATTTATACAAGGAATTTCTGTTGGCCATACATTATCCAATATGATATATATACACTAAAAGTAGAGGCTGGGAAAACTAAATGCCTAATATGATGTACTGTTTCTTAAAGTGAGTGTTGGCATTTGATTTAGTTACAAAAGAATTTTAACATATCAAGTAAAATATATTTTAGGTGAAATTTGAATTACACATAGCATAACATTTTATATATGTATGTTTGTGGTACTACAATCAGGTCTACGAATTTTTTCAAAGTACTATATATAAGGTAGAACTCTCAATAGCAACTACATAATGCTTATTATTTTTCAAAAGACACCAGAAGACTATTCATTAAACCTCTCTAAGACTAAATTGTATCTTAGACAGTCATAAATATGCTGTTTATTGATGCAGTAATAAAGCAAACCAAGTTTACCACTAGATTCTCTTATGAGACTTATGTAAATTAGGTAAGATCTGTATGTTCTCAGAAAAAAAGTGGGGGAATCACTTAAATTCCCAGTGCAAACCATATCTGTGAATTTAGTTTCTGAGATATGCATATCAAATTATTTTTCACTCAAAGTATTAATATTAAAAGATAAGGCTTGTTTTAGATTTACAATTTCTTTTCTTCTGAGGCATTTGTACCTTTTTGGAGAGGAGGGCAATGTTCAACACAAATATAACACAAGCTACAAATATAGGCTTTAATTTTCAAGTATCCACATTAACAAGGAAGAAGAAACAGGTGAAATCAATTTTAATAATATACTTTATTTAATTCAGTATATCCAAACTATAATTTCAGCATCAAATCAATATAAAAAGATTTTAATGGGATGATTTACTTTTTGTTTTTTACATTGAGTTTTTGAAATCTAGTGCATATTTTATACTTACAGAACATCTCAATCCGAATGGTAAATTGTCATTGGAAGTACTTATCTGTGTTTAGAGTTTATTAAATTTGTAGTTTAAAAAATAGATTCCTATACTCAAGTTGTTCTAAATTAGAGTTTCCAATAAGTTAATAGAGTATCAGTTTTTCAACTGAAATGAAAACTAATGAGAATTAATAAGTCAAGACTACAGTTCCTCAGCCTCACTAGCCACAATTCCAGATTCAGGAGCCACCTGTAACTAGTAGCTACCACATCAGACTGCTCCGGTCCACGGTCTTTCAACCCAGGTAGTTGAGGTCATGAAAGTGAAGACTGAGTAACATCCATTTATATTGTATATTTTAAAAGGAAAGAATTGATGAAAATAAAAAGCATTTCAGACTTTCCTCCATCCCAGAAAACAGTAAGACACAATTTAATTATTTTCACTTTTATAGCATCAGGTACAGATAAAAATAAAAGCTTCAAATTCTGTGTAGTACTCACCATTATACTTTCAAAAAATTTTACTATCGTTTTGAGTGTAAAATATTTTCTTTTGAATAAACAAACTTTGTAGTTATTTCTTTTAAACATGCAAAAATGTGCTAATAATAAATAGCTTGGATCTTTCCAGTTTTATTTCCAAGCTCTGAACTATGGGCTGGTTTCAGGCTATAAAAACTGACGTAGGGCCACTTTGAGCCACAGGTGTTCTGCTGAATACAATTCCAGTGACACTTAGGCACACACGTTGCCAATGGAAACTCATTAGTTTTCCTCTGCAAGCTTTATAACACAAAGTCTCTTCTTTGTGCTGAACCCAAGGTTATTTTTTAACATTCGTCATATCTTTTCATTCACTTTTTCTGATTACAACTTCAGGCAGCTTCACACTTGGGCTTTGGATACTTGAGATCCTACTGAATTACAGGACATAGGTTCTTTAACCTGGGTAATTTATTCCACTGTGATTAGAAAACTTGAGCACTATACGGCACACGGAACACGCCCTGCACTGATCTAAGGATGTTACTTGATCTGGTCTGTTTTATCCTCCCAGCACCCCTTGAAGTGTGTGTTACTATCTTCCTCACTTTACAGATGTGGGAACCACGGCACCGAGAGGCTGCATCACCCAACGTCACACAGCAGGAAGTGCTGATGCTGGGATTTGAATCCAGGAGTCTGCTCTCAAAGTTCCTGCTCATCCACTACTCTCTGTTGCCTCGCTCGCTGTGAAAGTCTCTGGCCCCGCCTCTGGACAGTCATGTCCCGAACTTAGCATGTTTCTCTGGAATAACATTTCATTTGAAGTTGCTGGTCCTCTTATTCCAAGAAACATAAGCAGAGCGGATCCGCATGGACCCTGTCTTAGGACAGTATAGGTTAAGCTATAAGATTCCTCTTAGCCCAGATGACATCACAGAGACAATACAATTGCCACAAGGCCCAGGGCTAGGCCATCAGCCACCAGGGCAGCACACCTCTGTAATCAGGGAAGCACACAGCAGAGCTCAGGGTGCTTTGAACTTCTTTCATTAACTCTGGATTTAGGAGTTCCACTGCAATATGAAGATATAGGTGAAACCCTCCTGCCTCCCGACCACAATGTCCCTGTGTCTGTAAGTATCTTGAATTTGACTCGCACTGAAAGCTCCTCTCACCCAATGGCTTTTTCTGTTACCACTAAACCTCTGTTTGTTCTTTTTATAACAAATTTCTATTTTGATTACTTTTTAGAAATTAGCTGTTAACTCATATATAGATGGAAGTGTACCTCTTCCACCATTATTTTTTAATCCTATGCTAAAGATTCATATTTTTCTTACTTGAGAGAGAGACATGGTGATGAGCTTTGTCCTTAAATTATGAATAGCAGTAAATAATTTACCTTTTTATATTTTTATTTATTTGTTTCTTACTTGTGATTCTGCCAATCACTAATGGTTGGGTAAATATCTTTAAACACCTACTGCTGAGAGATCTAGATTGTTTTTTAGACAGGTCTTATTCTCCCATCCATTTTTAATGTGCTTTTCTTTTATTTTTTAACATTAAATTTCTTAAAAATATCAACATAAGTCAATATTTCAAAAAATGCTATCCAGGTTAAGTGGCATTTTTACTGCCATAGTTTTGTCCGTGAGCCAAATAATCTGTTTTCTTTGTTTTTCCTTTTGCCTATCATCTCTTCTACGTGGTTGAGCTCCACACACGTGGTAGTGAATGGCGATGTGGGTGTGTGACCGGTGTAACTGAGGGCTGGAAAGGCCTGGGGGAGAAGTGGAGGAGAAGGGAAGGCTGCCTCTCCGTGTTACAGCTGGCACTCTGTGTGGGTCTATGCTTCCTTGAACCGACTCCGATTACGGCTTCATATCCACCCACCATCCTCTGAAACTACAGAAGGCCCCCAAGATCTTCCTATGGCAAATCCAATAACCAAAATGAATCCCCCTTACTTATCTTCTCGGCAATGTTTGACCAAGCTGATCACACTTTCCTTTAAAAACGTGATGTCTCAGTTTATAGGACACCATTCTGTTGGGTTTTCCTTACTTTCCCGGTGACCCCTGGAGGGTTTCATTCTGAGACTTCTTCTCTTGGGTTCTAGGCAGCTACCATTTTGCTGTGTACAACCATGCACTGCAAAAACGACATTTTGATCAACATTGGACAGCATAAATGATGGTGATCCCATGAGATTAGCACCATACAGCCTACATGTGTGATAGGTTACACCGCCTAGGTTTGTGTAAGTACACTCTATGATGTTCACACAATGACGAAATCACCTAACAATGCATTTCTTAGAACATATCCCTATCGTTAAGTGGCACATGACTATACTCACGTGACCTCTTCTTTATGTGCGTATATGAGAGAGAGAGCAAGTTCTCCAGTGTCTCTCACTATAAGGTCAGTAATCCCATCATGAAGGCCCCACCCTCATGACCTCATCTAAACTTGATTGCTTCCCAAAGGGCCCCATCTCCAAATGTCATCACATTGGGGATTAGATATTTAACATAAATTTTGGTCAAATATTCAGTCCATAATAATAATATGTAACAAATCTCATCACCACCACTGATTTTCGCTACCTCCTTTGCAACACCCTAGATCAGACACCATTATCTGTGTTTTGAATGCAGTGGCATCACAGTTGGATTCTCATACTTCCCTCTTGCTACTCTACCAACTACTTTCCACAAACTGTCAGAGAAATCTTTTAAATTCATTGTACATTTTAATAGGCAGTTCTGGTACAGGATAGCCTCCAGAATATTTGGTTTTGTCAACAGCCATGGCTTTTCCTTCATCATGAGTTCTACAAATTAGCGACTCTGAGAGTTTACAGGCACAAGAGTGTTTGCTATTCAGAGGTGCAACAAGGCCTTCTTTGAACTATTCTTAAAAATCTGAGTCATTCCACTTCAGCTCTTTGGGAGGTGCTTAAGCTGTGTAATAGAACATTGATCCTCTCTGCCGAAAAAAACCAACAGATGACATTGTTGGTCATGTCTTACCACAAAGCAGCCTCTGTAAACCTGCAGCTTAGTAAAGGTAGTGGGAAATTTAAATTTTAAAAAAGACAAGTAATAAGATCTACAAAACGAGAAATATCTCAGTATAAAAATCACAAAATATGATCAAGATCTGCACACTTGAAAACTGAAACACCAGTGAAAGAATTCACAGAATATATAAAGGTAGAAACATACCATGTTCAGCTAGCAGTCATTCCTTAACTACCCATAACAACCACAGACCTAGGCAACCCCTATTTACTTTCTATCTTTCTGGATTTGCCTATCCTGGACATTGCATATAAATGGACTCATGCAACGTGTGATCTTTTGTAATTGGCTTCTTTCTTTCAGCATAATGTTTTCAAAGTTCATCCATGTCATTGCATGTGTCAATACTTCATTCCTCTTTATTGCCAAACAATACTCCATTGTATCAGTATACTGCGTTTATTTATCCATTCATCATCAATGGACTTTTTCTTTTTTTTTACTTTTTGGCTATTAGAAATACTGCTATAAACATCCATGTATGTGTTTTTGTGTGGACATATTTTCTTAGGTTTTCATTTCCCTTGGGACATATATTTTCAATTCTACTTAGGAGTAGAATTGCTGGGCCATATGATACTCTACGGTTAACATGTTATGGAATTGCCACTGTTTTCCGTAGCAGCTACACCATTCTTCATCCCCATCAGTGATGTTTGAGGGTTCTAATTTCTCCATATCTTATTTACAGCCTGGATAGTGAGCATGGAGAAGTATCTCATGGTGTTTTGGATCTGTATTTCCCTAATGACTAATGATGTTAGCCTCTTTTCATGTGCTGATTGCCTATTTGCATATCTTCTGTGGAGAAATATCTATTCATGTCTTTTGCTCATTTTTTAATTGGTTCACTTTTTGTTGACCCATAAGAGTTCTTTATATATTCTAGATATGTCTCATCATATACGATTTGCAAATTTATTTTTCATTCTATGTGTTTTCAATATCTTGATGGTGTTTTTTGAAGCACAGACGTTTTTAGTTTTTATGAAATCTAATTTATCTATTTTTTTCTTTTGGCATTTGTGTTTCTGGTGTTATATCAAAGAAAACTTTGCCTGATCCAAGGTCACAAAGATTTATTCTATATTTTCTTGTAGGAGTTTCACAGTTTTAGCTTTTACATTTAGGTCCCTGACACGTTTCCAGTTAAGTTTTGTATATATTGTGAAGTAGGGGTCCAACTTCATTCTTTTGCATTTGAATATCCAGTTTTCCCAGGACCATTTTTCAGAAAGACTCTTCTTCCCCCATTGAATTGTCTTGGAATCATTGTCAAAATTCAACTAAACATAAATTTGAGGGTTTATTTGCTGCTTCTTAATTCTGTTCCTGATCCATATTTCTGGCCTTATTCCAGTAAAAAAAAAAAAATGTCTTGATTACAGTTGTTTTGTAATAAAGTTTTGAAATTAGGAAGTGAGAAGCCTCCATCTTTGCTCTTCTTTTTCAGTGTTTTGTTTTGTTTTTTTTTTTTTGGCTGTTCTGGGCTCCTTCCTCTTGCATAGTATATCTAGGTTCAGCTTTTGAGATTCTGCAAAAATGCCAGCTGGTATTTTGGTAGGAATTGCATTGAATTCATAGATCAATTTGGGGAGTATGCCATCTCAACAATATTAAGTCTTCTGATCCATGAACATGGGATATCTTTATTTATTTATGTTTCCAACAATATTTTGTAGTTTTCAGGGTATAAATTTTTCACTTCTTTGATACATTTATTTCTAAGTATTTTATTCCTTTTGATGTTATTGTAAATGGAATTGTATTCTTAATTTAATTTTCAGATTGTTCTTTGTTAGTTTAGAGAAAAACAATTGATTCTTGTATTTTGATCTTGTACCTGGCAACATTGCTAACTTGTTTATTAATTCTATGGTTTTTGATGATCTTTTGAGGTTGTCATCTGTGAGGAGAGATAGTTTTACATCTTTCTTTCCAATCAAGATATCTTTTATTTTACTTGTTGCCCAATTTCCCTGGCTGAAACCTCCAGCGCAAGTTTGAAAAGAAGTGGAGAGAACAGATATCATTGTCTTGTTTCTTATCTTAGGGGGAATGCATTGTTTTTCACCAATAAGTATCATGTTGGCTGTCAGTTTTTTATAGATGCCCTTTATCAGGTTCAGTTTATTTCTGTTCCCACTTTGTTGAACACTTTTATCATGAAAGAGGTTTGGAGTTGTTAAATGCTTTTTTTGGTGTCTATTGAGATAATTCTGTTTTTGTCATTATTCTATTAGTAGGATAGGTTACATTAATTTATTTTTAGATGTTAAACCCATCTTGCATTCATGGGATTAATGCCACTTCATCAGGGTGTATAATACTTTTCATATGTTGATAGATTCCATTTGCTTTTATTTTGTTGAGAACTTTTTGCATCTGTGTTAAAAAGAGATATTTGTCTGTAGTTTTCTTTTTTGTGATATCTTTTTCTGATTTAGACATTAAGGTGATAGAGGCCTCATAGAATGAGTTAGGAAGTGCTCCTGCTCTACTTTTTGGTAGTGTTTGTGAAGAATTGTTATTAATTCTTCTTTAAATGTTTAGTAGAATTTACCAGTGAAACGATTTAATATTGGGCTTTTCTTTATGGAAAGTCTTTTGACTACTAATTCAATCTTTTTACTTATACTTGTTTAGTTGTTATACTTTACTTGTTATTCAGAATTTCTATTTCTTCCTGAATCAGTCTTTATAATATGTTTCTTTTTTTTTTCTTTGAGGAAGATTATCCCTGAGCTAACTGCTGCCAATCCTCCTCTTTTTGCTGAGGAAGACTGGCCCTGTGCTAACATCAGTGCCCATCTTCTCTACTTTACATGTGAGACGCCTACCACAGCATGGTTTAAGAAGTGGTGCATAGGTCTGCACCCGGGATCCTAACCAGCAAACCCCGGGCCACTGAAGTGGAATGTGCAAACTTAACTGCTGCTCCAGTGAGCTGGCCCCTATAATGTGTTTCTTATAGGGATCTGTCAATTTCATCTAATTTATCTAATTTGTTGCTCTACAATTGTTCATTCATAGTATTCTTTATAATCTTTTTTGTTTCTGCAAGGTCTGTATTGACATCTCCTATTTTATTCTTGATTTCAGTAGTTTGAATCTTCTCCTTTTTCTCTTGGTCATTATAGCTAAATGATTATCAGTTGTTTTCTTTCCTGGTGAGGAAGATTGGACCTGAGCTAACAACTGTGCCAATCTTTCTCTGTTTTGTATGTGGGACTCTATCACAGCATGGCTTAATGTGTGGTGTGTAGGCCTGCACCTGGGATCCGAACCCATGGACCCTGGGCCGCCAAAGTGGAGCATGGGAACTCAGTCACTATGCCACTAGGGTGGCCCCCAAGGCTTATCAATTTTGTGAGTGTTTTTGGAAAATCCAACTTCTGACTTTATGGATTTTATCTACTAATTTTCTATTCTCTGTTTCACTTATTTCTGATCTAAATCTTATTATTTCCTTCTTTCTGCTTATTTAGTGTTTATTTTACTCTTTTGCTAGTGCCTTATGGTTGAAATTTAGGTTATTGATTTGAGATCTTTGTATGTACACGTGTATACATATAGGCATTTACAGCTATAAATTTCCTTTGATGCTCTGCTTTAGCTGCATCCAATAATGTTTGGTATGTTGTGTCTTTATTTTAACTTATCTCAAAGTATTTTCCAACTTCCCTTATGATTTCTTCTTTGATACATTCATTATTTAGGAGCATGCTGTTTAATTCCCATGTATTTGTGAATTTCCCAAATTCCTTTCTGTTATAAATTTCTAATTTTATTCTATTGTGGTCACGAACATACCTTGTATGATTTCAATCCTTTTAAGCTTGTTTTATGACCTAGTAGTTTATCCTGAAAAATTTTCCATGTGCACTTGAGAACAGTGGGTATTGTGCTGTTGTTGGCGAAGTGTTCCATAGATGTCTGTTAGGTTTAGTCCATGCACAGTGTTGTGCAAGTCTTCCATTTTCTTGTTTATATTCTGCCTGATTTTTCTATACATTATTCAAGTCTCCAACTATGATGTCACATTATCAAGGTCTACCTTCCATTTACTCTGTTTTCCTTCAGATATTTTGAGGATCTGGCAGTAGATACGTTTAAGATTATAATTTTTATCTTTTCCTTATAAATTAAAGGTTTGGTCATTATAAAATGTACCTTTTTACCTCTAAGAGCATTTTCATTTTAAATATATTTTGTCCACTATTGGTAGAATCGTTTCAGCTTTCATATGATTGCTGTTAGAATAATATATCTCTTCTATTCATTTTCAATCTATTTGTATCTTTGAATCCAAAATGTGTCTCCTGTAGACAGCATATAGTTGGATGTTACCTTTTGTATCCAGTTTGACGATCTTTGCTTTTCAATTCATTTACATTTTAATATGATTATTGATATCATTGGATTTACTTCTGACATTTTTCTTTTTGTCTATTATATGTGTCATGTCTTTTCTCTTCCTTTGTTTCTCCTTTTCTGCTTCTTTTTACATTAATCGATTTTTTTTTTTTTGGAGGAAGATTAACCCTGAGCTAACATTCACTGCCATCCTTCTCTTTTTGCTGAGGAAGACTGGCCCTGAGCTAACATCCATGCCCATCCTCCTCTCCTTTACATGTGGGATGCCTACCACTGCACGGCTTGCCAAGCAGTGCCACGTGCACATCCAGGATCTGAACAGGCAAACCCTGGGCCACCAAAGCGGAATGTGTGCACTTAACCACTGTGCCACCAGGCCAGACCCTAATGGATAATTTTTAGTGTAACATATTAATTCCTTTCATGATTTTTCAATATACTTTTTGAGTTATTTTATGAATTGTTGTTCTATGGTTTATAATATTCCTCCTAATTAATTAAAATTAACTTCATATCTATACTAATTTATTTTCAGTGAGATATAGAAACACTACTCCTATGTACTTCTATTTCTTCTTTCTCATTTTCGTGCTATCATTTACATACAACATCTGTACATGTTGAAAGCCCAAATATACATTGGTACAATTATCAATTTGCATAATTTTATTCTTTTTAGAGAAGGAAAGCAAGTATATATTTATAGAGTTTGTTATATTAACCTTCTTCTCTACCATTGTTGGTTCTTTTTATTTGTCCCTGTGGTTTTGAGATGCCACTTTGTGTCATTGCCTCACTCTAAGGCAGCTTTGCCCCTGATCATCTGTTTTGTCCTGTTATTGTCAAAGACATTACTTATCTGTATTTTTGAGGGCCAAGTAGATAGATATTACTTTGCATAATCGCTTTTAAAATAAGTTAACATAAGAAAGAAGAAGAAATACTCAATTATACTGTCTTTCATAACTACATTAATAATTACCATCAGTAGGGCTCTTTGTTTTTCACGTAGATATAAATTATCCTATTGGGTCACTTGCCTTCAGACTAAAGAGCCTCCTTAAGTATTTCTTGTAAGGTCATGTACTTCCAATGCATTCTTTCAGTTTTTGTTTATCTGGAAAGAATACTACCAGGTTGTCAAGTACCACTGAGGGTAGGCATAGATTAACCCCAGATACACTGAGGTTACCATAGGAAACATAATCATTCAAGCTGAGTAACCCTCACATGCCAAAGGCAGGAAAACACCGAGAAGCAAGATAGAAAAAGCAGAGAGGGGCAGGTAAATCACAAACCAAAACTTAGGAAATGACAGACTTTGGATAAACCAAAACTTGAGAAATGATAAGTTTTGGATGAACAACAAAATGCCCATGTACATGCAGTACGTGTGTGTTGATGGCGGTGGATGGCAGTGGGAAGGGGTGTTCCTTGAGGTAGTTTATGTCCAGTGGGATACACCTGGAAGAATCAGTGGATTGTGGACTGGCAGACAGTATTTGTGAAGGTGAGCTGGCATCCTGACAGCTACCATAACTGGAACAACAGGATCAACAATATGATGTCACTATTAAGTCACTTGAGATCATTTTTTTCTGGTCAATAAGAGAGATTACTTTTCTGTTATTTGTTGTTTTATCTGAAAGAAAATAAGGTGTTTGAACTTGATCATCTAGATGCTAGCGGGTCTGTAAACACATGAGGTATTCATTATGAGGTATTCATTGGGCTTCTTGTCTTCAGCTGCCAGGGATTTTTATGAGTATCTAAGTGATCTTCTAAGTCAATAAATTTAACCCATCAGACGTGTATGTTGGAGGGTAGGGAGGGAAAGGGGCATGAGAGAGAGTGGTCATAGACAGCTCCAAAGTTTCTGACATAACCAATTGGGTGGATGAATATGACATTTATTGGAATTGGAACACTAAGAGGACAGGGAAAATCATATTGGGAAAAGAAAGTTCCGTACAGAAGCCACTCAGACTGTTTTGAGAATTTAATGAGATAATCCACACAAGCAGACCTAATAAAATGTAATGCACAATACAAATATTGATGACCACAATGATGATGATTACTACCTAACAGTCATGGATTCCAATTGTACAAATATTTCGGCACCACTCCTATTACCTTCAACTGTGTATTAAACACTATCAAAATGTTTCTAGCTTTCTAGCCTGTGTTTTGGCCCTAAATATAAATGTTAATGTTAATTCTCTTATACTCCCTGGCATCTCAATCTTCAGCTCTTTCTAATTTCACTGGGATAAACATAGCCAAGTATTTTCTTCCAAAATACATCCGCAGTACATCCAAGGGTTTTTCTACAGACAGATTCCCAGAACACCAAGCAAAAACCAAAAGATGTAGTATAAACAAAAGCAACTCTATTTACAAAAATTCAATTTAAGACCGAACAGAGGAAGAATGAGTCAACACCACTCACCATCAACAGATGTTGTTAGAGATCATTGTGGTTGTTTTTAAATCTCTGGTAGTTGTTTTTTTTTTTAAACATAGTGTACGTAAGATTCACCTGGTGGGCTTACTGAAATGGAGTCCTAGGACCACAAAGAATCCAATTCAATGACTGGAATAAGTCAGGAAATTGCATTTTTAACAAAATCATAAAATAACAATAAGGAGGTTTTGTCCGTGGATTGTACTGAGAGAACCTGTCTACCATTTTGGTCATTAACATTGGGCATGTTTGTTGTCTCTCTGCTTACTTTTGAAGATTATAACTGTTAGTAAGATTAAGTACATGTTATACCTAATGCCACAGCTGTGTGAGGAAACCCTCCTTCTCCCTGAATATTTGTGGACTGCAGACTGTTCTTGCTGTTATTGCTTCAACTGAACATTCTGGAGTTGTCTTGATGCTAGTACAGCTGCTTTACATAGAAAATAACTGAGGGATGTTTCTAATTAGATAAATCTGATGAGAAGTTATTTTGAAAACATTTCAGAAGCTGTTTACCAGGGGAGATGTAAAGATTTAACTTTTGACTTTATGGGTTATTTTCAAACTAGTGGGTATCAGAGCCAAGTATTACATAATTGTTTAAGACTTCCTGCTGTGTCATTCAGCTGTGTCCTCCTTGTAGAAGGCTTTTATGGGGAAAAAGAAAATGTTGTCACAACTTCAATTTCCCCTTCTCTTACGTCTTATTGGTGGAGAGATATAAAGGTTATAGGTATCAGAGAGATACAAAATTGGGATTGTGTGAGAAGGAACATATTAGTTTTGGGAGATTGCAAACCTTAGATATGTCCTAACAGAACTTGTTTCTGAGCTGTCATTTGGGAACCCTCCAACCCAGCAGAAATGAAAATAGATACAACCTTTGAAAAATTGAAAGTAATAAAAAAAACTATCAATTTATGTGATCAAATGAAATTTACAAATAGTATTTCATAATTTAACTTAGTTAAATAGAAGAGCTTCTAAATTATATTAATTAGGCTAGATTAATTTTTTCTCCTACTTTGTTTCTTGGTTTCTCAGATATCTACAATTGTACGTCAGTAGTCATTTCCAAGGCTGGTGTAATTATTTAGATAAAAGATTATTATAGGAACATGGTGACATGCTCTTGGATAGGTAGGTAGATGATAGAGATAAATCTATAAATTTATGGATGTATGTAGTTATATATGCATACATGTAGGCAAATATATATAAATGACAGATATATGATAATATGTACAAGAATCATATATATTTTAGATAGTTCTATAACCTGGACAAATAAATAAAATGAAAATAACTATTCTGTTAGGTCATAGAGAGTATATCTAAAGCACTTAGTTTCTAGAAATGTAGTTGTTGCTCTTTAACGGTAGCCATTTTTATTAAAGTCATAAGAAACAAATGAAGAATAATCTTCTGCATTTGCTAAAAATAGAATATACTCTTCACAGCTTTGGTAGTATCTGAACTAGAGAAGCATGAAACATTATAATATGTGTATTATAGATAACCTTAAAGTAAAAATAGCAACAACTTCACTGTTTTCCTGATGTTTTCCTTTGACATATGATTTGGTGCTTGTTGATATTAACCACTTCTTGAGAATTGATTTGGGCCACATCTTTCTTGGGGCCATGGTGCACAGCTAATCAAAGTAGAGTTCTGGGGGAAAACACTCATGGCTTGACTCTTAGCAATATCATGCTCACCATCTTTTCCTCACTGGAAAATGTAGCAATTCCTAGAGCTTTGAGGGAGCACTTGCAATCATTTTAAGAATACTGAAAGTAGCTAATAACTCATTTTTCTAACACCTTTTTGAGGTATAATTGACAAATAAAATTTAAAATAGTTAAAGCATGCAACATGATGTTGTGATATATGTATACATTGTATTTACAAACATATCCATTTCTTGAGAAAGGTTTTTAAGCTCTAAGTCCCTGTCTTGTTTATTATTATTTTTTTAGTATCCTGGTACAGAGTGGATATTCAATAAGTTATTGATGAACGAATTAAATTCCATAATTATTAGACTATTTTGATTGCCCTTCTCTACCAAAATATTTCTATGTTTACCATTCATCTTATCCTTTGAATGCTTCTACTATTATTCCAAGTGCTTGGAATATATCAATTAAAAAAACAGGCACAGATTCTAGTCCTGCTCGAGTTAACTTTCTAGCCAGGGACAGGATAGGGTTTAGATGAAAAGAAAAACAATAAACACGATGAACAGCAAATTTTATGTTATGCTAGAAAGTGATAATATTATGGAGAAAAAGAAGAAAGTGGAGTTAGGTGAGGGGAGTAAAAAGTAGCAGGCTAGGGAGGGGTGAGGAAGATCATATTTTAGTAAAGTGATTAACATAGGTTTATTTGAGTAGATGACATTTAAGCAAAGACTTGAAGGAGATGGAAAAATTAGCCATGAAACTATGTGGAGGAAGGGCACTCAAGGAAGAAGAATCAGCCCACACCGAGACTCTAAAGTGGAAGGGTCCCAGAGTTTCAGAAACAATCAGGAGGCCAGTGTGACTGAAGCAGGGTGGGACAGGGAAGACTAGGACTCTGGGGGTGTCCAGTAGGATATTGTAGACTTACTTTTTTTCTCAAATCCTCCAGAACTCTACATTTTTAGCTATCACTCTGGCTGCTCTGTTGAAAAGAGATTGTAGAGGGCAAGGGTACAAGCTAGGGGAAAAGCCATGAGGCTAATGCCGCATTCCAGATGAGATATGATGGGAACTCATGTCCAGGGGAGTAGCAGTGGGACTGGAAGGAGGTGGTCAGCATCCTTACCTTTGGCTGTGAAGTAGTAGATTTTATCAGAATAGCTATCCCGCCTGGAATACTATAAAAAGCTGATAAAATTTCAAACAACAACAACAACAACCTTCTGAAGGCATACAATGTGTGTGGCCAAGATGCTTAGAGAAGGGAAATGGCATTGAGGTGAGTCTTACATCACTCGCTACTTCCCTTATAGAGGTATTTGCCAATTTCTAAGGGCATGAGTCTGAGAAGATAAAATGAAAAATGTGGCAGAGATCTACAGCAATGTCACTGCTACAGAGAGACAAATGGTGAAATTTAGAGGTACCAAGGCAGCCTGGATTTGAGAACAAAAGCTTGTAGGAAAGGTAATTATAGAAAGCTGAGCCTATATTTCCTATGCAGGCATTTGTTGCTTCTTAAGCTGGTTGGGGGTGAGTGAAGATAGTGGGAGGTGAGAGATCAAGAGGTCAAGCAAAACTAGAGTGACAATCCTAGATAAATTGAAGCATGTAATTAAGCATTAGGCTGGAAATACAAACATTGAAGTTCAGGACAAGACAAAGAGGAGGGGCCATGCCAACACTATGAGCTTTCAGATAAGATCCCCAAGGTGCTATTTTCTAGGAGAAAGCAGAAATTAGAAGTAGGTTATCCTTCACTAAGACAGAAACCCAGTTTGAAACATTTTCATCCTGAATGGAAAGTTGATTTGTCCCAATTCTATCTTCCAGATAAAAGTAAATAACCCCTAGATAAAGGTGCTATCTTTCACATCTCTATAATATTTGCACACAATATCCTCCATTCATGGTTATCCTTGATAATTTATTGTCAAGCTCTTAGGAGATAGGATCAGGTGACCAAAAGCCAGGATAAAAAATACAAACTAGCAGCAGCTCCACAGGTGATGAAGAATCATCAGATACTATGTTCAAATAAGTGAACGACGAGATGGCAGTTTTTATCAGATAATGTGAATCTATTAAACAGAATCAAATGGAAATTATAAAGCTATAAAATAACTGAAATCAGCAACTAAACACTTTCAACAGCAGGTCGGACACAAGAGACCGGGTTAGTGAGCTGGAGAATAGATCTGTAGAAAATACCTTTTTGAACTGCAGAAAGAAACTTTTAAAAATGAAGAAAAACAGTATGGAAAATAGAGAGAAGACATTGTGAAAGATCTAAAATGTATATAATTGTAATTTTAGATAGGGGAGCCAGGTCATGGAATGGAAGTAGTATTTGAGGACATAATAGCTGAGAATTTTCAAAACTGACAAAAGATAGAAGTGAAAGATTAAAGAATAACTATGCACCATAAAAAATTAAATTAAAAAGAAAAAGACATTATATATATATATATGTGCAGCGCAGTAAAACTGCTAAAAGACAAAAAGGAAAATTTTCAAAGCATCTGGGTGAAAATAGACGCATTACTTTAAAAGGAGCAACAGTACTGAGCTGAATTCTCAACAGAAATTATCTGAGCGTGAAGACAATAGAATGACAACTTCAATACGCTGAACGAAAATAATTGCCAATCCAGAATCCTTTATTTAGCAAAAATAATCCTTTGAGAATAAAGACCTTTAGATACACAGAAGCTGGGAGGATTTATTGGCAGCAAACCTGCAATGAAAGAAATAATCAGAAAGTTCTTCAAGCAATAGGAAAATGATGGAAACATGGAAATATGGAAAGGAATGAAGAACAATGAAAGAAAGTGAATATATAGCTAAATCTAAACAAATATTTCTCTATATAACAATAATAGTAATGGCATATGCTTTAAAATATATGTAGAATTAGAGTACATGATATTGATAATATTAAAAGTGAGAGGGGGTTAGTGGAATTCAACCTTGTATTGATGAAGTGACAAAAATACTTACTATTTAGAGTAGCCCTAATCAGTCCAGGATTTAGGTTGAAACTATAGAATAATACTAATAAGCTTATAAAAAGGAAAAATAAAATTAGAAAAAACAGAATCATAAATACTTCATTAACTTAAATAATTCAATAAAGAGACAAAATGAATCAGAGAGGACAAATAGAAAAGAGTTAATAAATATAATGTCAAATACATCAGTAAATGCTTCAATTAAAAAGCAAAGATTCAGGATTTTTAAAAATCCCAAATATATGCTGTTTAGAAGAGATATGCTTTAATATAAGGACAAAGCACAGTTAAAAGTAAAAGAATGTTGGTGACGTAACTTGTAAAGTCTAACCGAAACAAGCTGTTATAATCGTAATGATATCAGACAAAGCAGATTTGAGGCAGGAAGAATTACTAGAAACAGAGATATTTTGTGATAATAAAATGGCCACTCTACTAGATAGATATAATTTTGAATTTGTTTGCAGCTATTAGAATAAACTGAAAATATATAAAGCAAAAACTGAAAGGGGATCCAGATGGGGGAGTAGGAAGATCCCAGGCTTGGCCCCTCCCACAGACACAACAACACTACAACTACGTACAGAGCAACTATCTCTGAGAATGGTCTGAAGACTAGCAGAAGATTCTCTACCACTAAAGATATAAATAAAGAGCCACACTGAGGTAGGTAGGAGGGGAGGAGATGTGGTCTGGGTCTGGACCCACACCCCAGGCACAGCAACTCAGAGGCAGGAGGAATGTCACAGCCTTGGGGGTCCTCCCTTAGCAGTGAGGGGCCCAAACCCCACATCAGGCTCCCTAGACCAGGGGACTTGCATGGTAAAGACAAGCCCCCATAACATCTGGCTTTGAAAACCAGCAGAACTTATGTCTGGCAGAGCCAGAGGGCTGTAGGAAACCATGACTCCACTTTCAAAGAACATGCACGAAAACTCACTCACTCCAAGTCCTGGCACAGAGGCAACAGTTTCAAAAGCACCTGGGTCATACTTGGAGGAGATTCATTAACTAATTTTAGGGCATGTGCCAGAGGAGAAGGGATCTGTTGGAACTTTCTCTGGGGATGGAGGTGCTACCAGAAGCCATTTTTTTCTCACTTTCTACCTAGCTGGCCCAGCACTGGCAGGCATCATTTCTGACTCTCCCTATCTACCTTACTAAAAAGAATTGCCCTATCCAAGTGTTCCTTTGTGGACTTGCCCCAGTCAGAGCTCCTCCAAAGCAGCCCCTCACCCTTTTGCACCTGGCAGGCGACCCTAGTTGGCACCAGAGCCCCTCCAAAGCAGCCACCGACCTGGCCACACCTAGTTGGCAGCCCCAGCAAGGACCAGAGACCCTCAAGACCACTCCCCCCAACTCCATTACACCTAGTGGGCAACTTTATCAAGGACTAGCATCCCCTTGAAGTGTCTCCTGCCCCTGAGGCTGACCCACATGGCAGGGAACTCACAACAGTCACAGCCTGGCCTCAGAGCCAGTTGCACCAGTGACCACTCCTTCACACCAGTGTACCCACAGCGATAGCAACCCAGACACAACAGGAGGGTGCACTCAGCCCACACAGGGTGTATCCCTGGAGGACCTGACTCTTGGCAACCAGAGGGAACCACTCTACTGGGCCCCACAGGATATCTACTACATAAGGCCACTCTTTCAAGACTGGGAGATGTAGTGGATCTACCTAATACATAAAAACAAACACAAAGAGCTAGACAAAATGAGGAGACAAGAAATATCTTCCAAATGAAGTAAAAAGACAACACTTCAGAAAAAGAACTAAATGAAATGGACTTAAGAAATCTACCAGATAAAGAGTTCAAAGTAATGGTTATAAAGATGCTCACTGAACTAGGGAGAAGAATGGAGAACCACAGTGAGAACTTCAACAAAGAGATGGAAAATATAAAAAAGAACCAATCAGAGATTAAAAATACAATAAATGAAGTGAAAAAATACACTAGAGGAAATCAACAGCAGATTAGATGATGCAGAATAACAGATCAACAATCTGGAAGACAGGATAGTGGAAATCATCCAATCAGGTTAGCAGAAAGAAAAAAGAATTAAAAAAATGAGGATAGTTTAAGGGACCTCTGGGACAACGTCAAGCATACTAACATTTGCATTATAGGGATCCTAGAATGACAAGAGAGAAAGAAAGGGACAGAAAACCTATTTGAAGAAATAATGGCTAAAAACTTCCATGACCTGGTGAAGGAAACTGACACCTGACTTCAGGAAGCACAGGGAGTCCCAAACAAAATGAACCCAAAGAGACCCACACTAAGGCACATTATAATTAAAATGTCAACAGTGAATGATAAAGAGATGATTTTAAAAGCAGCAAGAGAAAAACAACTAGTTACATACAAGGAAGCTCCCACAGGGCTTTCAATTGACTTTTCAGCAGAAACTTTTCAAGCCAGGAGTGGCATGCCATATTAAATGGCTGAAAGGAAAAAACCTATAACCAAGAATACTCTAACCAGCAAGGTTACCACTCAGAATTGAAACAGAGATGAGTCTCCCAGACAAGTGAAAGTTAAAAGAGTTCATCACCACTAAACCAACCTTACAAGAAATGTCAAAGAGGCTTTTTTAAATGCAACATAAAAGGTCATAACTAGAAATATGAAAAGTGTGAAAGAAAAAAATCTCACTGGTAAAGGCAAAGATATAGTAAAGGCAGTGGATCAACCACCTATATGGCTAGTATGAAGCTTAAAAGACAAAAGTAGGAAAATCATCTATATCTACAATAAGTGTTAAGGGATACACAAAATTAAAAGATGGAAAATGTGATGTAAAAACATAAAATGTGGGCAGGGTAAAAAGGCAATGCTTTTAGAATGTGCTCAAACTTAGGCAATCATCAACTTGCAACAGACTACTCTATACATAGTTTGTTACGTAAGAACCTTATGGCAACCACAAACCAAAAACCAATAACAGATACACAAAAAATAAGGATAAAGGAATACAAACACAATACTAAAGAAAGTCATCAAATCACAAGGGAAGAAAGAAAAAGAAGAAAGAATCAGAGAAGAATTACAAAAACAGCCAGAAAACAGTTTAACTAAATGAAAACAAGTACATACCTATCAATAATTACTTTAAGTCTAAAGAACTAAATGCTCTAATCAAAAGACATAGGATGGCTCAGTATTCAGTGGAACAGAATAGAGATCCCAGAAACAAACCCACATTTTTGTGCTCAATTAATCTACAACAGAGGAGCCAAGAATGTACAATGGGGAAAAGATATTTTTTTTAATAAACAGTGTTGGGAAAACTGGACAGGTGTATGCAAAAGAATAAAACTGGATCACTTTCTTACATCATATACAAAAATTAACTCAAAATGAATTACGGACTTGCACATAAGACCTGAAACTATAAAACTTCTAAAAGAAAACATAGATATTAATTTCTGACCTTGGTCTTATCAATATTTTTTTGGATCTGTCTCCTGAGGTAAAGGCAACAAAAGCAAAAATACATAAATGAGACTACATCAAAATGAAAAGCTTTTACACAGCAAAGGAAACCATTAACAAAAACAAAAAGTCAACCTACTGAATGGGAGAAGATATTTGCAAATAATATATCCAATAGGGGTTAATATCCAAAATATATAAAGAACTCATACAACTCAATATTGAAAAAAAGAAACAATCTGATTAAAAAATGGGCAGAAAACCTGAATAGATATTTCTCCAAAGAAGACACACAAAAGGTCAACAGACACATGAAAAGTTGTTCAACATTACTAATCATCAGGGAAATGCAAATTAAAACCACCATGAGATATCACTTCACATCTATCAGAATGGCTATCATCAAAAAGACAACAAATAACAAGTGCAGATACAGAGGGGCCCATGGCTCTGGGTTTGAGCCAGAAGATATCTTGTGCCTGAGGAGGCCATGCCCCAGATTGTCATACACTAGACCATGGGGCCTGAGTATGCTGAACTCACGTTGAGAAAAAAGACACACAGGTTTTCAGTTTTCTTGTGTTTTGAAATCAGCTTGGCCATAAAAACAAACTTGAGGTGAGACCAAGAGGTTGCAGCAACATTCCCATGGCAAGGGACCCCACCAGGGATGGGATTACAGAGCTGAGCCATGTGGTGGTGGAGGGGAGAGGTAGTGGGCAAGGATGTGGAGAAGAAGAAACCCTCATGGACTGCTCTTGGGAAAGTAAATTGGTGCAGCCACTATGGAAAACAGTATAGAGGTTCCTCAAAAAATTAAAAATAAAACTACCATATAATCCAGCAATTTCATTCCTGGGTATTTTCCCAAGGAAAACAAAAACACTAATTCAAAAAGATACATGCACCCCTATATTCATTGCAGCACTGTTTATAACAGCCAAGACATGGAAGCAACCTAGGTGCCCATTGATAGACGAATGGACGAAGAAGATGTGTGTGTATATACAATGGGCTACTACTCAGCTATAAAAAAGACAAAATCTTGCCATTTGTGATAACATGGATAGACTTCGACGGTTTTATGCTAAGTAAAATAAGTCAGACAGAGAAAGACAAATATTGTGTGATTTCACGTATATGTGGAATTTAAAAAAAACAAATGAGCAAACAAAACAAAACAGAAACAAACTCACAGATACAGAGAACAAACTGGTGGTTGTCAGAAGGGAGAAGGGTGGGAGGTCAGGCAAAATAGGCAAAGGTGATTAAGAGATAAATAAATAGGTCATGGGGAGGTAATGTGCAGCATAGGAAATATAGTCAATAATATTATAATAACTTTGTATGGTGACAGATAGTTACTAGACTTATTGTGGTGATCATTTCATAATGTATATAATGTCAAATCACTATGTTGTACACCTGAAACTAACATAATAATGTATGTAAACTATACTTTGAAAAGTAAAAAGTAAAGTAAGAACTGAAAGGAGAAATAGGAAAGTTTTCAATCATAGTGAGAGTCTTTAACATCCCACTCTTAATTGCTGACAGAGCAGACAAAAAAAATCATCCACAGAATATTTAAATAGCATGCCTAACAAATTTGATCCAGTTGATATATGTGGAACACTGCACTCACCTTTTCAAGTGAACGTGGTATATTTACTGAAATTGACCATTTTCTGGGCCATAAGGCGAGTTTCACCAAATTTTAAACCACTGAAATAAAATAGAGTGTATCTCTGCTACAGTGGAATTAAACTATATAGAAATAACAGACAAAAAGTTTTAGAAAAATTCTAAATGAAATATAAACAAATATAATCCAATGGTATATAAAAATGTTAATACATCATGAAAAAGTTGAACAATTTTAAAAAAGATAAAAAAATAATTTCAGAAATGAAGACAGAAGTGGAAGTAGCACAAAGAGCAGTATCTGTCTAGTAGGCTTGACCTTTTCTCATTCCTCTTGTTCTTGCCAAACATTGTGTGCACAGTAAATATAGAAAAATATCCTTTTGTACTTCCTGCAAGGGAAGGGGAAAAGGAAGCATTTTGAAATATGCCAGAGCATTTGTTCTTCTTAACGTCTGCCCTCAGGAGAACTAGTTATGCAGAGCCTAATCTGATTTTTTATCAGAGCCTAAATGACCTGGGGAAGGAAAACACTCAATTTCAGCCCCCTGTAGACTTACACATGAGGGATGGAAATATCGCACTGCAGCCTCTTCTAGCCCTCCTGTCCCACACGAGGGCCAGGGGACTGAGGAGTCCTGGTGAAGTCACATTCTAGGGACGCAGGCTCCCCAAACACTGAGGCTTAATCGTAAGACTGCAGAATGCTTCTCTTTCCTGCTCACCTCACCACCACATCACTAAAGGCCTGTTTACTGCAGTTGCTTTCACTCACTACATTATGTCCAACTTTCAACAAAAAATTGGTGATGTACTAAAAGCCAAATATACAATTTGAAGAGACTGAACAAGCATCAGAACCAGAGCCAGGTATGGCAGAAATTTTACAAACTCTGATTGATATGCTAAGGGCCTTAATGGAAAAAGTAGGCAACGTGCAAAAGACAGATGAATAATGTAAGCAGAGAGATGGAAAAGTCTAAGAAAAACTTTAAAAAATAGAGATCAAAAACACTGTAACAGAAAGTAAGATTGTTTTTGATGAGATCTTTATTAGACTGGACACAGCTGAGGAAAAAATCTCTGAGTTTGAGGCTATGACAATACAGACTTCCAAAACTGAAAAGCAAAGAGAAAAAAAAGACTGAAACTAAAACCCCAGAATACCAAAGTACAGTGGGATAACTACAAAAAGTGTTGAGCATATGCATATTTCATTTGAACATTAATGACAGTACCAATGAGAATACCAGAAAGAGAAGAGAGAAAAATCAGAAGCAGTATTTAAAGCAATAACGACTGAGAATTTTCTCAATTAATATCAGACACCAAAGCACAGATCCAGCAAGCTCAGAGAACACCAAGCAGGATAAATGCCAAAAACTTATACTAGGCATATCCTACTCAAATTTCAGAAAATCAAGCATAGAGAAAAAGTCTTGACAGAAGTCAGAGGAAAAACACATCTTACCTTAGAAGAGTAAGGATGAGAATCACATATCACTTCTCCTCAGAAACATTGCAAGGAATAAAAGAGTGGAGTGAAATATTTGAAGTGTTGAAAGGAAAACACCACCAACCTAGAATTCTATATCCTGAAAAATTATCCTTCAAAAGTGAAGGAGAAACAAAGATTTTCTCAGACAAACCAACCATGAAAGAATTTGTTACCAGTAGATCAGACTTGCAAGACATGTTGTGAGAATGTCTTCAGAGAAAAGGGAAATGATATAGGCCAGGAGCTCAGATCTGCATAAAGAAAAGAAGAGAGTTGGAGACTCAATAAATGAAGGTGAAATAAAAACTTTTACTTATCTTATTCTTAAGTGATCTAATAGATGACAGTTGTTCAAAATAATAATAGCAAAAGTGTATTCAATTGTTTATGCCTATATATATATGTTTATTTATGCTTATGTATAAGTGAAATGGCATCAATGATACAAGAGATGGGAGGCAGGAATTAGGAATATTTTGTTATTATAAGGTATTTGTACTACCTATCAAGTGATATAGTGTTATATGAGAGTGGAATTAGATTAGTTGTAAATATATATTGCAAACTCCAGGGCAATGACTAAAAAAAGAATTATAATTGATATGCTAAGAGAGGAAAGAAAAATGGAATCATATAATAAAATGCTCAATTAAAACCATAAATGGCAGAAAAAGAGGTGAAGATAAAAATAGAAACAAACAAGTGTAATGAGCAGAAAATAACAAATATGATAGAAATTAATCCAACTATGTCAGTAATCACTTTAGATGTCGATAGTCTAAATATGCCAGTTAAAAAATAGATTGTCAGAGTAAATCAAAAAACAAGACCTAATCCTATGTTGTCTACAAGAAACAGACTTTAAATATAAAGACACACATAGACTAAAGTAAACTGTAATATATACCATGCTTTCACTAATTAAAGAAAAGCTGGAATAGCTATATTAATTTCACACAGAGCAGGCTTCAGAGCAAGGAAAATTATAAGGGATAAAGAGAGACATTACGTAATGACAAAAGGGTCAATGCTCTAAGAACACATAACAATCCTTAATGTGTATGCACCTAACAACAAGGCATCAAAATATGCGAGGCAAAAATTGATAGAATTGCAAGCCTAAATAGATGAAACCACTATTAGAGCTAGAGACTTCAAGACCCATTTAGAAGAAATGGACAGATCCAGCAGGCAGAAAATCACTAAGAATACAGCTGAACTCAACAGCACCATCAATCAACTGGATATAATTGACATCTACAGATGACTTCATCCGAAAATAGAGAATACTCATTTTTCTCAAGCTTCCATGGAACATCAACCAAGATATATCACATTCTGGGCCATAAAACACACATTAACAAATTTCAAAGGGTAGAAATCATACAACCTCTGCTCACAGTACAATGGAATTAAACTAGAAATAATTAACAGGAAGGTAGCTGGAAAATACCCAAACACTCAGATGTTAAACTACATTCTTCTAAATAACATATTAGTCAAAGAAGAAATCTCAAACAAAATTTAAAAACATAAACTTTAAAAACATAACTTTTAATAAAAGTTAAAATTAAGGAAATAGCAAAAGAAATTAAATATTTATTTCAAAACATCTGAATTAAACGAAAGTAAAAGCATAACATCAAAATTTTTGAGATGCAGTGAAAGCATTGCCTAGAGGTAAATCAATAGAATTGAATGCATATATTGTAAAGGAAGGAAGATATAAAATCAATAATCTAAGTTTCCAACTTAGAAAACTAGAAAAAGACGTGCAAATTAAGTTCAAGGAAACAAATAGTTAAAATAGCCAAATTAACATAACAAATAAACAAGATTAGAGCAGAAATCAATGAAACTGAAAACAGGAAATCATTAAACAATCAACAAAACCAAAAGCTGATTCTTTGAAAAATCAATAAAATCAATAAATCTTTAGCAAGGCTAAGAAAAAAAGAAGAGAAATTACTAATATGAGAAATGAAATAGGGAACATCACCTCAGATCCCATGGACATTAAAAGGATAACACAAAGATATTATGAGGGGCCGGCCCAGTGGCGCATCAGTTAAGTTTGCACATGCTGCTTCTCGGTGGCCAGGGGTTGGCCGGTTCGGATCCCGGGCGCGGACATGGCACCGTTTGGCACGCCATGCTGTGGTAGGCGTCCCACATATAAAGTAGAGGAAGATGGGCACGATGTTAGCTCAGGGCCAGGCTTCCTCAGAAAAAAGAGGAGGACTGGCAGTAGTTAGCTCAGGGCTAATCTTCCTCAAAAAAAAAAAAAAGATATTATGAGCAAATCTATGCTCACTATTTGACAATCTGGATGAAATAAACCAATTCTTTGAAAGACACGTCTTCTAAAACTCACACAAGACGGGACTATCTGTACCTGCCTATATCCATTAAAAAAATTGAATCAGTAATTAACCTTTCAAAACAGAAAGCACCAGGCCCAGGCAGGGTCACTGTGAATTCTGCCAAACATTGAAGAAAGAAATTATATCAGTTCTTCATAATCTCTTCCAGAAGCTAGAAGCAGAAGAAAACGTCTTCATTCTATAAAGCCAGCATTACATTAATGCTAAAACCAGACAAACAGATTACAAGAAAGAAAAATACAGATTAATATCTCTCATAAAAATTGATGCAAAAATGCTCAAAAAATTAATAAATCAAATCCAATCATATTTAAAAACAATTATACAACCTAGTGGGAGTTATGCTGGGTTTGCAAGGCTGGTTTATCATTCAAGAATGAGTTAATGTAGCTTATCAAATCAACAGGGTGAAGAAAAAACATCACATCGTCTTATTGATAGATGCAGAAAAAGTTTTTGACAAAATTGAACACCCATTCATGATTAAAAACTCTCAGCAAGCCAGAAATAGAGAACTTCCTCAAGTGGATAAAGAACATGTATATAAAACTGTAGCTAACATCATGCTTAGGAACAAAGCAAAGATGTTCTCTTTCCACTATTTTTCAGCATCGTAGTGGAAGTCCTAGTTAATGTAATAAGGCAAGAAAATAAAATAAAAGATAGATGGATTGGGAAGGAAAAAATAAAACTTTGTTGGCAGAAGACATGATTGTCTATGTAGAAAATCTCAGAGAATTGACGAAAACTCCTGGAACAAATAAGCAATTATAGGAAGACTGCATAATACGAGGTTAATATACAAAAGCTAATCCCTTTCCTATATATCAGCAATGAACAAGTGGAATTTGAAATTAAAAGCACATTACTGGAGTAGCATCTGCCAGATGGCAGAGGGAGAGATCCCAGTCTCTGTCTCCCAACAAAGAACAGCATGTAGACAACTATCCTTGAATAAAAATAGCTCTGGGAATGCGCAGGAGTCCACTTAGGAAACCTCAGCTGGGGCTGGCTGGTGGCATAGTGGTTAAGTTCACCCACTCCACATTAGGGGCCCAGGGTTTGCAGCCCTGGATCCTGGGTGCGGACCTAACACCGCTCCGGGCAAGCCATGCTGTGGCAGCATCCAACATAAAATAGAGGAAGATTGACACAGATCTTAGCTCAGGGCCAATCTTCCTCACACATACACACACACACACAAAGAAACCTCAGCAACACAGTGAATCAAAAAACTGAGAATAACCATACAAAAAGGGTGGGAGAAACGGTTTCATTTTCATTTACCTGCATCATCCCATTCCCCAGGCCAGCACTGCTGGGCACCAAAGGGAACACCCTGGCTCCAGAGAGTTCCCTTCACTGGGAAAAGGATGAGAAACCAGCTTTCCCAGACTTTTGGGGCACTACATGAAGGATTGTTTTGGTTGTACCTCACCCAGAGACGCATAGGCAAGACACCTGGAGATGGCTAAGAATAAGGAAGGGCAGACACTACCAGTATCAGCCATACAGTGGGATTGACCACAATTCCCAGTGGTCTGCTCTGCATAGGACCCCAGCCACTCTTCACTGCTGAGGACATCAACAGTTCTTCGGATGCTGTGGACTCCTTGCAGCTTTCATCACCGAGGAACCCATCATGGACTCCAGTGGACTGTTCCACAGAGGACCCCAGCAGCTTCACCACTGAGGAACCAACAGCCAGCACAGTAGCTGTGGACCTGCTACAGGGTTCACTGCTGGCGGACCCATAGGCTTTTGCATCCACAGACTCTAGCTGTCTGAGTCTCTCTTCACCTCACCACAGAAGCACCAGGCTCCAGGATTAGCGTGGCTACCACCACCCTCATGCTGCCAGCTCAGTCCCCAGAAACTGCTCAACCACACACAGTTGACCTTACCACTGTGCATGTGCCTATGACTAGCCTCTGTGGCTACATGAGCACACACCAACAGCCCACACTCCTGCAGCCACTCGTACACATGCCCATGACTAGACCCTGCAGTGCAAGTACACACTGCCAGCTATGGTCTCAGCAGCTGCACATGTGCCCACAGTTGGCCCTGGCCCCTGATACTTGCCCCAGCCCTCACCACTGCCTGGGTGCCTGCAGCCAGCCTCTGTCATCACACAGGCACTTGCAGCTGACCCCCTCAGTTAAGTGCATGCACACCACCAGCTCTGGGCACCACTGCTACCTTACCCAGTCCCTCACACTAGACTGGAGGCGCTGCTGAGGCCCCAGTAACCCTTGTAGCCACTGAGGGTCCTCTCTAGCTCTTACCACCAAGGACCATGCAATTGTCAATGTCATGGATCCCAGCTACCTGAGCCAAGGAGACTCTGACCTCTAGCCCCACAGCTTCAACATGTCCCTGTACTTGGTGCCTTGTGCCTCTAGACCCAGTGTGCCCCAACCTGTGTGAGAAGATATTTCCTTATTGAAGTCAAGCCCTAAAGTATAGAAGAGGTGACTGCTTCTTCAAATGCACAGATGCCTATGCAAGGCTACAGGGATCATGAAAAATCAGGAAACATGATATCACCAAAGGAATACAATAAACTTCGAGTAACTCACCCTAAAGAAATGGAGATCCATTCTTTGTTAGACATGAAATGTCTAACAAAGAATTAAAAATAACTGTTCTGAAGAAGCTCAGCAAACTGCAAGAGAACACAAACAATTTAATAAAATCAAGAAAACAGTACAAGAACAAAATAAGTTCAGTGAAGTGACAGGAAATACAAAAAAGAACTAAACAGAAATTTTGGAGCTGAAGAATACAAGTGAACTAAAAAATGAAAGAGAGAGCTTCAACAGCAGACTCAATCAAGCAGAAAAAAAGAGTCACCAAACTCAAAGAGGTAGTTTGAAGCTCTCTGTTTAGAGGAAGAAAAAGAAAAAAGAATGAAAAAGAGTGAAGAAATCCTATGGGACTTAATGGAAACCATCAAAAGAAAGCATATTCACATTATGGGTGCCCCAGAAGAAAAAGAGAGAGAGAATGAGACAGAGCTTATTTTAACAAATAATGGCTGAAAAATCCCCAAATATGGGAAAAGATGTGGACATCCAAGATCATGAAATTCAAAGATCCCCAATCAGAGTCAACTCAAAGAAGACTTAACCAAGACATATTATAATACAACTGACAAAAATCAAAGGCAAAGAGAATATCTTGAAATTAGCAAAATAAAAGAAGCTTGTCACACAGGAGGGAATGCCCATAAGGCTATAAGCAGATTTCTCAGCAGAACTTTACAGGCCCAGAAAGGGTGGGATGATATGTTCAAAGTGCTGAAAGAAAAAAGTCTGGTAACCAAGAATGCTTTACCCTGTAAAGACATCCTTCAGCACTGAAGGACACATAAAGACATTCCTAGACAAATAAAAGCTGAAAGAGTTGATCACCACTACCATTGCCTTAGAAGAAACGCTAAAGGGAATTCTTCAAGCTGGAAAGAAAGGATGCCAACTAGTAAAATGAAGTTATATGACAGTATAAAACTCACTGGTAAAGGCAAATACAGTCAAATTCAGAATACTCTAATATTGTCATGGTGGTCTGTAAATCACTAATAACTCTAGTACAATGATTAAAAGACAAAATAATTAAAAAGAATAATAGGTACAATAATTTTTTAATGGATACACAATATAAAAATATGTAAATTTTGACATCAAAAACATAAGGGAGGGGATAAAAGTGTTGAGCTTTTATATGCAAACGAAGTTATCACCTTAAAATAGACCATTATAAGATTGTTTTATGTAAGCCTTATATTCACTGAAAACTATAAAACATTTGTGAAAGAAATCAAAGAGTACACACATGAATGGAATAATATCTCTTGTTCGTGGATGGGAAAAATTAGTATTGTTAAAAGTCCATTCTACACAAAGTGATATACTGATTCAATGCAATCCCTATCAAAATTCCAATGGAACTTTTCACAGAAATAGGTAAAAGTATTCTGAATTTGTATGGAAATACAAAAGAGCCCAAATAGCTAAAGCAATCTTAAGTAAAAAGAACAAAGCTGGAGGCATCACACTTCCTGGTTTCAAACTATATACCAAGCTATTGTAAGCAAAACAGTATGGTACTAGCATAAAAACAGACATATAGACCAATGGAACAAAACAAGAGCCCAGAAATAAACTGATGCATATACAGTCAACGGATTTTTTAAAATGGCACCAAGAATATACAATTGGGAAAGGATAGTCTCTTCAATAAATGATGCTGGGAATACTGGACATCTACATACCAAATAGTGAAATTGAACTCTTATCTCATACCATTTACAAAAATCAGCTCAAAAATAGATTAAAGACTTGAATTTAAGAACTGAAATCGTAAAACTCCTAGAAGAAAACATAGGAGGGAAACCTTCTCAACGTGGATCTTGGGAATATTTTTTTGGATTTGACGCCAAAATCACAAGCAATTAAAGCAAAAATAAATAAGGAGGAGTGTATAAAACTGAAAATAATTCTGCAAAACGAAGGAAACAATCAACAAAATGAAAGGCAACCTATGCAAAAGGACGAAATATTTGCAAAGCATTTATCTGATAACAAGTTAATATCCAAAATACATAAAGAAATCATAGAACTCAAAGCAAAAAAACAAAAGAAAAAACAAACCCAAATAACCCAATGGAAAAATAGACAAAGGACCCGAGTAGACATTTTCAAACAAAGACATACAAATAGTCAATAGGTATGTGAAAAGATGCTCCACATCACTAGTCATCAGGGAAATGCAAATCAAAACCACAGTGAGATATAACCACACACCTGTTAGGACGGCTATTATCAAAAAGTCAAAAGATAAGTGTTGGTGAGGATGTGGAGAAAAGGAAACCCTTGTGCACATTCATTGGTGGATAAATAGATAAAGACAATGTGGTGTAAATATACAATGGAATGTTATTCAGCTATGAGAAAGAGGGAAATCCCACCATTTGCAACAACATGGATGGACTTTGAAGGCATTGCACTAAGTGAAATTATTCAGACAGAGAAAGATGTATACTGTCTGTTCCCACTTATATGTGGAATGTAAGAAGACCAAACTTCTGAAATTGAGGAAAGATTGATAGTGGCCAGAGATAAGGGGTGGTGGGTGAGAGAAACAGGAGAAGGTGGCCAAAAGTTACAAACTTGCACTTACAAGATAAAAAGTCCTGGGGATGTAATGTACAGCATGATGACTGTAGTTAACAATAGTCTTGTATATTTGAAAGTTACTGAAAGAGTAGATCTTAGAAGTTCTCATCACAAGAAAAAAAATTGTAACTGTGTGAAGTGATAGATGCTAACTAAGCTTACTGCAGTAATATTTGCAATATATACATATATCAAATCATTAAACTAATACAATGTTCTATATCAACTATATCTGTCTGAAAAAAATATTGGAGAAGAATTTTTTGAAAGATTATTCATTGCATCATTGTTGATAAAAGCAAAATATTGGAACTCACTTGCAAGTATACCAAGAAGATTCTGGTTAAATAAACTAGAGTAAACAAAGAGAAATCTCTTGACTATTACATAGAAGGATCTTCAAAAGCATTGAGTTAAAAAAATAAGGTGCGGAACAGTACATAAGGTATGCCACCATCTGTGTAAAACAAGAAGGGTGGAGGACAATAAAAGAAAATGTAAGCATGCTTCTTCCATTTGTGTAAAAATTTCAGGAAGGACTAGGGTTGTCAAATAAGATACAGAATGCTTAATTAAATTTGAACATGAGAGAAACAATTACTATTTTTTTAGTATAAGTATATCCCATGCAATATTTGGAACATACTTATACTAAAAAAGTGTTTCTTATCTGAAATTTAAACTTCATTAGGAGTCCTGTGTCTTTATTTGCTAAATCTGGCAATGCTAGCAAGCATACACAAGCAGCTTCCCCTCCAGCTGCGGGGCGGGGAGTCTGGAGCACTGGTGGGCAGACACAAGACCAGGGCCAGGGGAAGACTTTTTCCTTTACACATTTTCTACTTTTTGATTTTTTTAACCATGTAACTCCATTGCCTATTAAAATAATATAAATAAAAACAAAAAGAAATAGCTAAAGCTAAATATTCATATAACTGAACTCATGTGCCATTAAATGAGATTTCTCTTTTATATTTTGTTTATCGTGAAACTGGGCCCCATCTATCGCCTGATGATTTGAAGATATAAATGTCTAAAATTCAGTGAAAGTTTAAAAATTTTGTGATTTTTATATTTTCAAATATCGTAACTCTCCCTAGGCTTCTTGTTGCCCCCATTTCTGCAGAGGAAAAAAAAAAATCAAACTTCTGAGGTTTGGGATAGAGGATAAAAGTGTCATAAAGTATTATTCTTGAGAAGGCAAGCTCAGCCAGGTTTTTGAAATCTTCCCAGCCTTTTGACAGCTTCTCAGATAACTCAAATGGCCAGTCAGACATGTTGCTGTAGCAAGCACCAGGTGGGGAACAAATCAAAGGACGAGTGTGACATGGGACTTAGTGTGGCAGGCTGCGTATCAACACCTGGTGCACTTACACACATGCACACACACAGAGATACATATGCAGATAAACCAACGTATAAAAGTAATTCAAGATGTTCTCAATGCTTAGAAACTTGGGTTCTTATTCTAATACAGTAAACATAACATCATAACTCAAGTGATAGGGAAGAGGAAAAAAAAAGTAATTCTGACTAGCTTTAGTCTCTGTTATCTTTAAATAATATGAAATTAACACAATGAGTGAACTTTTTGACATGAATATCTTTATTGTGTTCCTTACTTTATAATTCATTTTCTTTTCTTTTTTATATGGATGGGAGGTATGACAAAATTACAATCCGAGTCTCCTTTACTGGTAAAAATATAGCTTTAATATCTATTTTTTTCTCTTAAGCAGGTTTTATTTTTTTAATATAAGTAAATGACTTGTTTTACGGGTTCAACTAATATGAATCAGAGGAGATATTTTAAGCCAAAAATTTCTGAAGATATCATTGCTTGGCAAAATTGTAGGGCAGCCAAGCTAGGGCTTTTTATTGTTTGCATTTTGAAAGCAGAGTTTATAAAAATGTCATAGCCATAGTCCTAATCAGCTGAGAGATTCCCACCCTCCAGCCTCATGCCAGCTGGCTCATGTATCCTCAGACTTTTTTGGCAAATGGTCAAATACAACACACATTTTAAGCAGCTGGATTAATCTAACAGCTCTTACTAGAACCCTTTCATCTGTTATACAGAGATAGAAGGCTGCTATTTAATTACAATCTAATTGGAAAACACTACACATTTATTCGTAATCAATCGGATTATGGCACAAAAACATAACTTTGAAATTCCAAATGAAAGATGTCATTAAAATCAAAAGCTCATAAATTTACAGTTGCTTTCAATATACGTTTTTCTTTTTAATTTTTGTTTTAATTTCATTTGAAAAAACAGGAAAAGGACAACAGCTACCTTTCTGTGTTGCTTGTTTTTTAAAATAAAAGTCAAAAGAATAACACAATACAGAATAGAAATTTCTATAAATAAGGAATTCTTAGCTTAGCATGCAGGTCTTTTTTTTCTTTCTTCTGTCTGAGATTATAATCAAAACAGTATTGGTCTTTCTTAAAATTTCACCGTCTCCATCATGATGATATTTGCAATGTTTTAAATGAAAACCACATGTTCTTCCCTAACCTATTTAACAGTGGTAGCCAGATGTTTGAACAAATTATGAAGGACAGCTCTACCAGCTTATCCTAACAGTCAAGCATAATGTTGACCGCTTACCAGTTCTCGCAATCTGTTCTTGCCTCAGATAGCAGAAAGAAAAAGGAAAGTCTACCTTTAGTAACATATATGACTGGGAATCATTATTTTGATCAAGGTTAAAAAAATGATAAACTTTCTGAGAAGTAAACAGAAATACCTTTAAAAAATATTTATAGAGTTTAGATGAATTATAAAAGTATTATCTTCGTTGCAATTCGACTAGATTCAGGGTGAAACAATAGTTTTATTATCAACTACAGCCATGTTTTCTCAATGGGTATTCTTTTGTTTCTGCAAGTTTAATAATGGATTCCTTGGTGTTGAAGGCCTTTGCTGTCAAAGCCATGCAAACCAGATAAACCCAATTAGATGCCATCCCTTGAAGCGAATGTCTAAGGTAACTACGTCAACTTGTGATGTCTGCACTATCATTCTTTTCTACAAGAAAGGGCTGAGTTTACTTGCAATTGTAACTAATTTTAATGAATTACTTAGAACTATTACTGCTCGGGGAAAATGCACATATTTAAGGTATATTCTTAAGGTAAACAAAGAAAAAAATACATGTGCTTACATACAGCTCTGGACAAGTAAGTTACATCTCCATCAATTACTAAAAAAAATAACACATCACTGCAACCTTGGTTATAAATCATATGATTGCATAGATTTTTTTTAACATTTCAAAATCAATTCCTATAACTACTTTAGCAGGATCATCTAAATCCTGCAAAAACTCATCTAAGCACATGCAAAAAGCAAGGATTTGACAAATTTCATCATAGATTTATGATTTATGAAAAAAAGTCTCACCAACTCAGAATAAAGATCTGTCTCACCCTGATAAATGGCATGTACAGAAAAGCTAGAACTAAATTATATTCAGTGGTCAAACATCGAACACTCCCTCCATAATCTATGGAATAATTCAAGGGTGTGCTCTTTCATCACTGCAACTAGCATTTTATTAGTGGTCTTATTCAGTGTAATGAGGCAAGAAAGAGAAACAAAGGCATATAGAAGGAAAAGGAAGAAGTAACATTGTGTTTATTTGTAGAAACCATGACGATATACGTAGAACATCTTAAGGAATGTACAAAGAAACTACTGGAACTAAATAAGTGGATTTAGCAAGAGGAAGTAGGAGGGTACGAGGGAAGTATCTAAAATCAATTGTACATCAATATACAAATAGCATTAAAAATAAAATATGAATATCGTTAAAATAGTAATAAAATTATGAACTGTTTACGGATGAATTTAACAAAATATGCGTGAGCCCTGTCATTGAAAACCACAAAATATTGCTCAAAGAAAATGAAGTAACTAATGATATACAACCCAACATGGGTGAACTTTAAAAGCATAGGCTAAGTGAAAGAAGACAGACACAAGTAACTACACACTATGTGAATTCATTTATAGAAATTTGCTATGAAAACTCTCTAAATTGACATAGAACACGTTGTTAGTTTCCCAAGGCAGGGTTGGATGTGACTAGCTGCAAACAGGTGTGAAGGAACTTTTAGGATGATGGAGTTTTCTATATATCGAGCGTGGTGGTACTTCCATGGGTATGTACACCTGTCAATCTCATACACCTGAAATGGAATCAGGACCAGAAAAAAAAAGAGACAAAAATTGTCGTCCTTTGTTGATTTAGAGTGTGCAAGTAGACAAATGAAAAAATATTGGCTCCAATAAGATAGCTCGCAATAATATGTTAGAAATTCCACTTTCAACAAAAAAATCCTCCCACTGAGAAAAAGGACAAACACTCAAAGTCCGATATCAGAGGGAGACGGGGGATTTCGTGGGTAAGCCTGACATGCGGTGCCATGTTTTCCCTTGAAGCATTTGCAAACTCTCTAGTTTTATGGTCAGAGAGACTAAGAACCTGAGAAGAAAGTAGATGCTAAAAGCAAGAAGAGCTGAGAAGATATTTCGGCAGCTGTGTGGGGCAGGAGAGAACAAAAAGGCAGTTCAGGCCTATCCAGAGAAGAGAAGGACAGAGAAAGAACCTGATGGTCTGAGTCACTCATCTCTTTTTATTAATTCTTACGATTCGTCAATTTTTAAGCAGTGCAGGATAAGAGGAAGAAAAACCAAATAGAAAGTGATTGATAACGGACACATAGGTAAAACAGACTTCCATTAATGGCAGGATAGTGAAGTGGTCATGCAGATAATAATTGACTTCATATATATGTGTGTGTGTGTTTAATAATTGATTATATATATGTGTATATAAATGTCAATTATTTAAAGGAACTGAAAAGCTCCCACAAGCAGTCGGAAATGGAGAGAGCTTATTTTCAGAAACCGCAACTGGAAGTGGAAAGAATTGTGCATTGGTAGCCTTCTTGTCTGAGGATGCTCTGCAAGCTCCACAGTGACTGAGAAAAGAAATAACAGTGAAGAATGAGAGTCTCCCCTGGCCAAGGTGTGAGAGTTCAGAGGACTCTGAACAAGCTGGACATTTAATAGAGGAAATTCTAAAGGCAAGAGAGCTGCAGAAGGAGTAGGACCCAAAATCTGTGTATAAAGTCTGCCTGAATTCCTAACCGTCAAAAAGTCAATGATGCACAGGGAAATATCAGAAGGCCCAGTGGAAAAGCAGACGGATACCACAGAGGAATCTACTCTTGAAAGACAGAGCTTCATCAGGTAATAAGTGTGAGTTTGTTGCTTTTTATTTTTTTTCTCTTTTAGTCATTTATTTGTTTTGTTTTGTTCTTTATTTTTTTAATTGAGGTAACAGTTTTAAAACTTATATGGATTTCAGGTGTACATCATCATATTTCAATTTCTGTGTAGATTACATCACGTTCACCACCCAAAGGCTAATTACCATCCATCACCACACACATCTGCCTAATCACCCCTTTCGCCCTCTGGTAACCACCAACCCAATCTCTGTCTCTATGTGATTGTTTGTTGTAGCTTTTATCTTCTACTTATGAGTGAGATCACACAATATTTCACTTTCTCCCTGTGACTTACTTCACTTAGCATAATACCCTCAAGGTCCAACCATGTTGTTGCAAATGGGAAGATTTCATCTTTTTTTATGGCTGATTAGTGTTCCATTGTATATATATGCCACGCCTTCTTTATCCATTCGTCCCTTGATGGGCACCTAGCTTGTTTCCAAGTCTTAGCTACTGTGAATAATGCTGCAATGAACATAGGGGTACATACAACTTTACTCATTTGGGTTTTCGTGTTCTTTGGATAAATACCCAGTGGTGGAATAGCTGGATCATATTGTAGTTCTATTCTTAATTTTCTGAGGAATCTCCATACTGTTTTCCATAGTGGCTGTGCCAGTTTGTACTCCCACCAGCAGCGTATGAGAGTTCCCTTTTCTCCACATCCTCTCCAACGCTTGTTATTTCTCATCTTGTTAATTTTAGCCGTTCTGTTGGGCATGATGTGACATCTCATTATAATTTTGATTTGTATTTCCCTCATAATGAGTGACATTGAACATATTTTCATATGCCTGTTGGACATCTGTATATCATTTTTGGAAAAATGTCTGTTCAGATCTTTTGCCCATTTTTTAATTGGGTTGTTTTTTTGTTGTTGTTGACATGTATGTGTTCTTTATATATTTTGAATATTAACCCCTCATCAGATATATGGTTTGCAAACATCGTCTCCCAATTGTTAGGTTGTCTTTTCATTTTGCTGATGGTTTTTCAGTTGTGCAGAAGGTTTTTTAGTTTTATGTAGTCCCATTTGTTTATTTTTTCTTTGTTTCCCTTGGCTGGTCAGACATAGTACTTGAAAATATGCTGCTAAGACCGATCTGGAAGAGTGTACTGCCTGTATTTTCTTCTAGAAGTTTCATGGTTTCAGGTCTTACATTCTAGTCTTTTTTTTTTTTTTTTTGAGGAAGATTAGCCCTGAGGTAACATCTGCCACCAATCCTCCTCTTTTTGCTGAGGAAGACAGGCCCTGAGCTAACATCCATGCCCATCATCATCTACTTTTTATGTGGCACGCCTGCCACTGCATAGCTTGACAAGCAGTGTGTAGGTTTCGCACCCAGTATCTGAACTGGCCAACCCTGGGGCTGCTGAAGTGGAACAGGCGAACTTAACTGCTGCGCCACTGGGCTGGCCCCAACAGCCTGGTCTTTAATCCATTTTGAGTCATTTTTTTGTGTATGGTGTAAGATAATGGTCTACTTTCATTCTTTTGCATGTGGCTATCCAGTTTTCCCAACACCATTTGTTGAAGAGACTTTCCTGTCTCTATTGTATGTTCTTGGCTCCCTTGTCAAAAATTAGCTTCCCATAGATGTGTGACTTTATTTCTGGGTTCTCGATTCTGTTCCACTGATCTGTGTGTCTGTTTTTGTGCCAGTACCATGCTGTTTTGATTACTGTAGCTTTGTAGTATATTTTGAAGTCAGGGAGTGTGATACCTCCAGCTTTGTTCTTTTCTCTCAGGATTCCTTTGGCAGGGTCTTTTGCTGTTCCATATGAGTTTTAGGAACTCTGCTCTATTTCTGTGAAAAATGTCATTGCAATTTTGATAGGGATTGCATTGAATCTGTAGATTGCTTTAGGAAGAATGAACATTTTAAGTATGTTAATTCTTCCAATCCAAGAGCACAGACTATCTTTCCATTGCTTTGTGTCTTCTTCCATTTCTATCAACAATGTTTTATAGTTTTCAGTGTACAGGTCGTTCACCTCTTTGGTTAAATTTACTTGTTTTGTTGCAATTGTGATTGTAATTGTTAATTTCTCTTTCTGCTACTTCATTGTTAGTGTATAGCAACACAACTGATTTTTTTATGTTGATTTTGTATCCTGCAACTTTGCTATATCCATTTATTATTTCTAAAAGTTTTTTGGTGGATTCTTTAGGGTGTTCTGTATATAAAATCACGTCATCTGCAGATAGTGATAGTTTCACTTCTTCCTTTCCAATTTGGATTCCTTTTGTTTCTTTTTCTTGCCTGATTGCTCTGGCTAGGACCATTTAACATAATACTATGTTAAACAAGTGGCAAAAGTGGGCATCCTTGTCTGGTTCCTGTTTTTAGAGGGATAGATTTCAGTCTTTCTCCATTGAGTATGATAGTAGCTGCAGGTTTGTCATATGTGGCCTTTATTATGTTGAGGTACTTTCCTTCTATACCCATTTGTTCAGAGTTTTTATCATAAATGGATGTTGTATTTTATCAAATGCTTTCTCTGCATCTATGGAGATGATCATGTGGTTTTTATTCTTCATTTTGCTAATGTGGTGCATCATGTTGACTGATTTGTGGATGTTGAAGCATCCTTGCATCCTTGGAATAAATCCCGCTTCATCATAATGTATGATCTTTTTAATGTACTGTTGCATTTGATTTGCTGGTATTTTATTGAGGATTTTTGCATTGATGTTCATCAGTGATATTGGCCTGTAATTTTCTTTTTTTGTGTTGTCCTTGTCCAGTTTTGGTATCAGGGTCATGTTGGCATTGTAGAATGAGTTAGGAAGCTTCCCCTCTTCTTCAATTTTGGAAGAGTTTAAGAAGGATAGATATTAAGTCTTCTTTGAATATTTGGTATAATTCACCATGGAAGCCATTGGATCCTGGACTTTTTATTTTTTGGGAGGTTTTCAATTACTGTTTTGATCTCCTTACTGGTGTTTAGTCTGTTCATATTCTCTATTTCTTAATTCTCCTTTGGAAGGTTGTATGATTCTAAGGATTTATCCATTTCTTCTAGATTATCCAATTTGTTGGCATATAGCTTTTCATACTAGTCTCTTATAATCTTTTGTATTTCTGAGGTGTCCATTGTAATTTCTTTTCTTTCATTTTTGATTTTATTTGAGCTTTCTCTCTTTTTTTCATGGTGATTCTAGTTAAAGGTTTGTCAATTTTCCTTATCTTTTAAGAATCAGCTCTTTATTTCATTGATTTTTTTCCTATTTTTTTTTTAGTCCCTATTTGATTTATTCCTGCTCTGATTTTTTATTATTTCCTTCCTTCTACTGATTTTGGGCTTCTTTTGCTCTTATTTTCCTAGTTTCTTTAGGTGCACTGTTAGATTATTTATTTGAAGTTTGCTGCTTTTTAGCTAAGTACATTCCAGTACTGGAGACAGCCCAGATAGCAGACATTTGAAGCTTTACAAGCTTGATATGTCAAAGGACAGAGCATATGGCTGAAAGACAGCTGGAAATTAGCAAGGAAACCATAGAGAGGGTAAACTCCCAAATATGAGTATAATTTTTACCCAAATCCACTACTGACCATGAAATTAGCACAGGCTTAAGGAAGACCCCCCCAGAAGATTGAGCTATAAAAATCAACAGTTGAGAGCCATATAAATAGATCCAAGATATCAACAGTTGCACACTAGGAGTAGAGAGAGGGAGATAAAGTTTGAAATTTGAGTCCAGACCTTTTATAACTTTAAAATGATCATCAGAACACAACAGAATACAGAGTAGCTACAATGTGTTGTCTGTAACGTCCAGTTTTCAACCCAAAATTATAAGATATGCAAAACAAAACCAAACAGAAAACCAGATGTGTTACCTATACTTAGAGAAAAAAGGCAGTCAATAGAGACTGTCTCCAAGTGGGCCTAGATGGGAAATTCAAAGCAGCTATCATACGTATGGTTTCAAAAATTTAAAGAGAAATACAAAGGGAATATATATTATAAGTGATAACAGTCTCCACAGAGAGGTAAAATTTTTTTAAAAAATTCTAGAGCAGAAAAATAACTGAAAATATTAATTCACTAGATGAGATTAATGGCAGATTGGGGTAGCAAAAGAGAGACTTAGTATTCCTGAAGATAGAAATTGCCCAATATGAAGAATTGTTCTAAAAACAGACATATGAACAGAGCCTCAGAGACTATTAATATTAACTAAATGAAATATGCTAAATAGGGTTTTAGAAGAAGAGGAGAAAGAAACAGAGGTGGAAAAAATATTTGAATAATGGCAAAGAACTTTAGAATAATTATAAATAAAAAAGTGCCATGCACCCCAATGATAATATAAACAAAAAAAGTCACTTCAAGGATCTTCATAGTCAAACCGCTGAAAGCCAAAACATAATGACAAAGTCTTGAAAAGAGCTAGAAAAAAATGACATATTGCATACAGGGGAATAATTATTGACTTCCTAACAGTAACTATAGAAGCCAGAAGACATTAAAATAACATAATTGAAGTATTAAAAGGAAAAAAAACACCACTCAACCTAGAATTGTATATCCAATGAGATGTTTCATGAATGAAGTTCTACTAAAAATACCGTCAGATAAACCAAGAGCTAAGAGATTCTTACCAGCAGATCTGTACTGTAAGAAATGGTAACGGATGTTGGAATGTTTAAACAATGTATTCAATATATGCCATCCTACTTAGTCACTATGTATGATTATGTATCATATATGAGTAGGATTCATCTGTCAAATGCAAGATTAATTTAATATTGAAAATGTACCCATGTAATTTTCTGTATTAGTAGACTAAAAGAGAAAAATGTATTATCATCTCAATAGACACAAAAATTTCATTTGAAAAATTCAACATCCATTCATGATTTGAATTCTCAAAGATCTGGGAATACAAAAAATTTCCTCAACCTGTTAAAGGTTCCTTCTGGAAAATTAAAGCTGACACACTTAGTGACAAATTACTTAAAAGGTCCCCCTGAAATCAGAAACAAACACAAGCACGTGTACTCTTACCACCTCTATTTAACATTGACCAGACAATCTTACCAATGCCATCCGTAAGTAAAAAAAGACTTTCAGAATAGAAAATATGAAATAAAATTCTCTTTAATCACAGATTTCAAAACTCTTTATGTAAAAATCTTGAGGAACCTACAAAGAAGTCACTAGAAATACTAAATGATTTTAGCAAGGGCACAGGATACAAGATCATAATTAATTGTACTTTTATATAACAGCACAAAGCTTTCAGGAAAAAAGAGAAAATATAATTTGCAATAGTATCTAAAACATGAAATATTTAGTAATAAATTTAGCAAAATATATTGAAACATACACATTGAAGAGTTCAAACTATTGCTGAAGAAAATTGAAGAATAACAAATTAAATGAATAGATATACCATGTTCTTTAGATTGGAAAATTCAAAATTATTGAGTCAATTCTTCTCAAACTAATCTATAAATTTAGTGCTTTCTCAATCAAATTTCCTGCAGCTTTTTTTGTAGAAAATAAAAAGCTGATCATGAAATTTATATAAACATACAAAGAAACTAGGAAATTCAGAGCAATGTATAAAAAAGAACTTGGAAAATTTACGTAGAGCATCTGACTTCAAGACTTCAATAAATATAAATACTGGTGTATAGACAATGGTGTAATACCATAGTGGTATTGCTTTAAGGGTAATCATATAGATAAACAGAACAGAATAGAGTCGTACAATAACCATATATAAATTTTATAAATACATACACCCGCACACACATATTATTAACAGCTGCTTTATTCATAATAATCAAAGTCCAAATGTCCATCAACATGTGAATGGACAAACAAAATGTTGTATAATAAAACATTATGCTGGGTGAAAGATTCCAGACACAAAAGGTTAATACTGTATGAACCATTTAGAGGAAATTCTAGAAAATGTAAACTAATGTAATCTACAGTGAGAGAAAGCCAAATCAGTGGATGCCTGAGGGTTGGAGGTGGATGAAAGGGTTAGCTGCAAGAGATGACAAAGAATTTTGTGAAGGGATGGATATGTTCTATATCTTCTTTTGGTGGTAGTTTTACTGGTGTATACATCCAACAAATCTTATCTAATTACATGCCTTAAATGGCCACAGTATATATATAATAAATTATTCCTCAGTTAATTTGAAAAACAAAATGAGATAGAGCTATTAACAAGCTGGGGAGTTAACAATTGGAGTTCATAACCCTAGAAAGTGAAATAACCTTGAAAAAGATCCATAATTTCAACTGGGAACCCAAATGACTACATCCTGGAAGCAAGAGTAAACCAGAAATATACCACATCTTCAAAAGCTGACAACCCGCCTGGAATCAGCTCGATCTCTAATTGAATTAAGGTGATTTGCCAGCCAAAAACTACCTAAAATCACCCTTGGGGAATAATATCATCTTGAGCCTTTGAGAGTTTTCATACGCAGTGGCCAATATTCAAGCAAAAATTATTAGCTATAATGAGACAGGGCCAAAAGCAAAAAAATAATATCTATAGCAAAGAGACCAACAATTGATAATGGAGTTTATAAACATGAACTTTAAAACACATATGATGAGTATATTCTGGAATATAAATCACTATATGGAGAATTTTACCAGAGAACAAGATTCTGTATTTTTTATAAATGTAAATTCTGCATATAAAATATAAATAGAATAACTGGAATTTACCATTGTATTGATGAGTTTGATAACAGATTAGATTTAGCTCAAGAGAGGATAGCATTCTGCATATTATGGAAGAAAGAGTACTTGCATTTCAGGGCAGAGATGAAGAAAATAGAGAAAAGATCAAATAAGATGGGGCATGTGGAAAAGCCTAAAATATGGAGCTCCATAAATAAGACAAGAGAGAACTGGGCAGAAACAATATTTGAAAAAGTAAGTTAAGTATGTTCCGAAACTGATGAAAGACATCTCACGCGGTGGACAGACTACTAAAATGACCTCTGCCTCCCTGATAAACCTGCCAGTATAATCCCCTCCTTGAGTGTGGGGTGACTCTTGAATATGATGGAATATCACACCCAGGAAAGACACAATCACTAGAGCGTTTTTAAAATCTCCATCCTTCCTACTGTTGGCCTCACTTTTCAGTTTATAAATTAAAAATCACCTATTTCCATTATGACAAATTATGTTACTTAGAACTATAGTTTGCAAATGAATACAGAAAATAAAGAGACTAATAGAAATGTTAGAGGAGCTCAGAGTGGAGAAGGGAATGAAAAAATCTTGACTGCTCCAGAGAGAAGTTCTTTGTTGACTGTCAGGAAAAGGGGCTGTAAGATTATAGGGATTAGGGCGAAGGGAGGAGTCATTTACTGTATTTAGCAAAGAGCCATGTCTCTGAAGTAAGTCTATGCAGTGGAAGATAGGTAAGAAATACCTACCACCTGCCCGCTTTCTTCAGCTGTTACGCCTCACTGCCTCATGACGGCTTTAGTGGGGGATAATTTTACTTTGGTCTAATAAATTCCTGATGACTCTGCTTGTGTCCATTGTTTTAGCAACTCCTCCTCCCTCCCCATCCCGCACGCCCGAGGATTTTTATTAAGATGAAGAACTAGGACAAATCAAGCACTGATATTTAGTAATGATTTTCATATGAAAGGATACAATTATCACTTGGATAAGTTTACGGTAGGTAGTCACACCTCGGCTTTTGATTCTAACTTTTCAATCTAACACACAAATGAGGGAAAAGCAGTAAAAATGAAATATAAGTGAAAAAATGAGTTTGGTACTATTCAAAAGTAGGATAATAAGCATTATTAGAGTTGAGATTTGACATGTTTTGCTGACCGAAGAGAAGGCATTGAGTCACTGCTGGGGAGTTTTAACACGTGTCTTTTTCGTTTGAACAACTTTTAAGTTTCTGATAATAGTGATCATACTACAGTCTACTATTTTTATCAAACCGAATTTAAAAATAAATAAGCATGCTCAGGAACTTTAGAAGCAGAAACTAAACACACACAAAAAGTTATTTTATTTACAAGTGATTATTACCTTTTCACTGAAATATTTCTTTGGAGCTTGCACTTGATTTTTAAATCAGTTTTAGTAAAGTATAATTTACATAAAATAAAACTCTACAATTCTAAGAATACGTTTTCATAAGTTTTGACATATATATATATATATATACAGTCTGCTAACCACCACCACATTCAGGATATAGAACATTTCCATCATTCCAGAATGTTCCCTGGTTCCTCTTTGCAGGCAATCCCCTGCCCCATTCCTTGTCTCTGTCAACCACTGGTCATTTTCCGAAATGATAGTTTTGCCTTTTCTAGAACTTGATGTAAAGGGAATAGTACAGTATATGTCTTCATGTCTTCTTTCACTACCATAATGTTCTTGAGATTCATTCACGTTGTTGAAGGAACGTTCATTGCTTATTAATGTTGGGTAGCATTCCATTGTGTGGATATACCACAATTTATCTACTTACTAGTTGACGGACATTTGGGTTATTTCTGGGTTTTTGGAAACTATATATGAAGTTGCTGTGGTGATTCTAGGACAAGACTATATAGAGATACATTTTCTTTAATCTTATATAAAAGATCTTGTGGAATTGTGGGATCATCTGGTCAATGAATATTTACCTATATACGAATAAGAAACAGCAGTACCACAAACAACGTAGGAGTGCCAGCTACTGGAGAGCCTCCTGAACAACACTTGAGATTGTCAGTCTTGCAGATTTTAGCCATTTTAGTGGGTATATATCCCATTACAGTACTGATTTGCATTTTCTTAACGACTGATGATATTGTTGAGCGTATTTTCATGTGTTTATTTTCCATCTGAATCTTTTCTTTGGTGAAGTGTGTATTCAAATTCCAAATTTTAATAATGTATTGCTAGCATAAGCAAATATCATTCGTGTTTGTTTATTGACTATGCTAAACTTGTTCTAGAAACATTTTTATAGATTTGTTAGGACTTTCCATATAGATGACTATGATATTTGCAAATAAAGACAGTTTTACTTATTCCTTTCTAATAACATGTATGCATTTTAAATTCATTTTCTTATATTATTTCACTAACTAGGACTTCGTTTCAAAGTAAAGTGGTGAATCTGAATGACCTTGCCTTGTTCCTGACTTTGGAGGGAAATATTCTGTCTTTCACCATTAAATATGATGTTAGCTGCAAGCTTTTCATGATCCTCTTTATCAGGTGAAAGATCCTAGTTTGCTTATGATAATGGATATGTGTTGATTTTTTCATATATTTTTCTACATTTATGGATATGATTATATGCTTTTTTAAAAGTGCTTGGTCTGTTAATATGTTAATTCATTATATAAATTATTTTGATAGAATTTTTAATTTTAAGACAACCTTTCATTCTTGGGATGAATGCCCCTTGGTCATGCTGTATTCTCGTTTAATCATTGCCAGATTTGATTGGCTATAGTTTTGCTAAGGATATATGAAGAATATTGATTTGTACGTTCTTTACTTACTACGACTTTGTCAAGTTTTGGCATCAGGATAATGCTGCTTCATAAAATGAGTTGTGGTGTATTCCTTCCATTTCATTTTTCTGGAAAATGTTTTTGTAAAATTGTTATAATTTCTTCCTTAAATATGTGGTAGAATTGCTTATGAATCCATCAGGGTCTAGAGTTTTCTTTGTGGGATATTTTAAACAATGCATTCAAATCATCTAATAGATAAAGACATATTCACATTCTCTCTCATTTATTCAGTGAGCTTTGGTGTTGGGCATCTTTCAAAAACTTGTTTAATTAAGTTATTGTGTTTGTTGGTTTGAAGTTGTTCATAACACTCCCGTATTATCCTTTCAGTATCTGTGGGATCTGATGCCCTTCTTTCATTCTTGATATTTGTACTTTTTTATTCTCTCATTTTTTTCTTGATAGGTCTGACTATATTACTATTAATTATTTTTAACAATTTTAAAGAATCAGATTTACTGTCATTGATTTTCTTTATTGATTTTTAGTTTCCAGGGTTTTTTAAAAAAATTTCTTCCATTTTTATTATTTACTTTTTTCTCACAATTGTAAGCTTAATTTAACTTCTTTTTCTAGTTTCTTGAGGTAGAATCTAAGATAACTTGAGACTTTTTATCTGTTATAATATAGTCATTTAATAATGTAATTTTCCCCCAAAGCAGTACGTTAGTCTTATTACACATATTTGGGTATGTTCTGTTTTCATTATAACTTAGCTAAAATATTTTCTAAATTCATTTGTGATTTCCTTTTGACTCAGGGTTTGTTTAGAAGTGTGTTGTTTAATTTCTGAATATTTGATAATTTTCCAGATTTTTTGTTGTTTATTTCTAATTTAACTCTCTTGTGATATGATAATGTACTTTGTATGATTTAAATCCTCTTATATATGTTGAAACTGATTTTATGACCCAGAATATAGTCTATTTGGTGAATATTCCCTGTGTACTTAAAGAGAGATTGTGTTTTGTCATTGCTGGGTAAAGAATTCTATAAATATCGATTAGTTCAAGTTGATTGATGGTGTTATTTGTGTCTTCTATATCCTTATTGATTTTCCGTATAATTGTTTTAAGATTAGGACAAAAGTGTATTAAAATAGCTAAATATAATTCTGGATTTATCTCCCTTTTGAGTCTATTAGTTTTGCTTTGTGTGTTTTGAAACAGTGTTATTTAATCCATATGTATTTAGGACTGTTATGCCCTGTTGATGAATTGACATTCTTGTCATTAAGAAACATCTATCTTTATCAATTGGAACACATCTGATCCTAAAATCTACTTTTTCTCATATAAATATAGCTACCTCAGCTTTCGTTTGGTTAGTGTCTGCACAGTATACCTTTTTCCAACTCTTTTTTTTTTTTTTTTTTTTTGCTGTGAGGAAGATTGGCCCTGAGCTAATATCTTTACCAATGTTCCCCTTTTTGTTTACTGAGCTAACATCTGTGCCAATCTTCCTCTATTTTGTATGTAGGATGCTGCCACAGCATGGCTTGATGAGCAGTATGTAGATCCATGCCCAGGATTTGACCTGGAGAACCCCAGGACTCCAAAGTGGAGTGTATGAACCTAGCCACTATGACACTGGGCTGGCCCCCCAACTCTGACTTTTAACCTCTCTGTATCTTTGTATTTTAATGGTTCCTTTAAATAGTACATAGTGATTCTGGCTATTTTTATTCAGTATGATAACTCTACTTTTTATTTGATGTGGTTAAACCCTTTACATTGAAAGGAATCATCAATTTGGTTGTGTTAAATCTACAGGGTGTTATTGTTCTCTTTATCCCAATTTCTTTTAGGTTGAATATTTTTTAAATGACTTTAATTTGTCTCTACTAATAGCATACAAGTTATCTCTTTTTGTTTTATTTTGTAGTGGTTGTTCTTGGGTTTACAGCGTATCTTTCAACTTATCACTTTCTACCTTCAAATATTATATGGCGTAGGAACACTTCAGTGGTATTTTTTTTATTTCTATGTTCTCTTGTCTTTTGAAATATTTTTGGTCTACATTTTGCTTCTACATATGCTATCAATCACACAATATATTGTTCCTATATTTGCTTTAGCCATAAATTATCCTTTAAATGAATTTTTAAAGTATGGTAAATATATTTCATATTTACAGTTACAATTTTGAATTTTTTCAATATTAATTCCTCGTATTTGTTTTGCCCCTGCCTCCATTCTTCTGGGGCTCCAATTATACGTACCATAGGTTGCTTGATATTGTTCCATGGGTCACAGACCCTATTATTCTTCATTACTCTTCAGTCATTATTCCCTTTGTGCTTAATACTATAGTGTTCCTATTTCTGTATTGTCAAGGTCACTAATATTACTTACAGTAAAATTAATTTAATACAGTAGTATTCAAACTTCCGATAATACCAACAAGAATATTTTTTATTTTTAATATTTTGTATGATATATCATTTTATGTCGATTTTTATATCTTCTGTTTCTCTTGCCATCATGCTCTTGATTTCCTCCACTCGTGTCGCCTCCATCTCAATCTCCCAAACTCAGAGACTCAGAGCATAGTCAAAAAGCTGTTTTAATATTCTTTCCGCTAGCTTCCCTTCTTAGTCATCTCTGGGCATATTGCTAATGATTACATTTTCTCCTGGTTATCAGTCACATTTTCCTGCTTTTTTTGCATGCTTGGTAGTTTTCAATTGGAAGGTAGACATTTTAAATGTTATGTTGTTGCCTGCTGGATTTTGTTGTATTCCTTTAAATAGTGTTGGATTTTTTTTTCTGGCATATAATTATGTTACTTGAAAACAGGTAGTGTCTTTTAAGACTTGCTTTTAAGCTTCTTTAGGTCAGGACTAGAGAAACCTTTAATCTACAACTAATTTAGTTACACTGCTAAAGCATGTCTACTCATAGTCCTGCATATTACAACGCCTTACCACTCCAGCAGAAACCTAAACTACTCCTAATTTTGTGTGAACACTGGGAGTTTTCTACCTTCTCTTTTCTAGTCGTTCTTTCTCTGACTTTGGGACATTTCCTCTCATGCGTGCACAGATCAATACTCAGCCCAAGCCTCAACGTTACCCCTGTGCAGCTCCCTCTGCACAGCTCCTCCTTTATGGTGTCCTGCCCTGCAAATCACAGCTGGCCTGCCTGAGTCCCCATTTCAGTCCCCTGACTCAGAGAGAATGGCAGGCTTCGTGTGGGTTCTCCTTCCACTTGGGCAGTCTTGAAACTACCTCCAGGCATTCAACTAATGCAATCATGGGTTTTCCTTGTCTGTTTTTCTTTTTATATAATTGTATCTTGTTTAAGTTGTGATTTTTTGGGAGGAGGATGTGGAGTTGCTAAATCCAAGTTCTCTTACTTCATGTTTACCAGAACTTACTTGATTTATTTTTAAAGTAATAAAACTATAATTCTAAAACCACAAAAATTCTGTAATTTGGCCTCTTTAATAATTCAAAACAATCTCTAATCCAATAAATTCATAAATTTTTATCTGTGTTTTTGAAAAGTAACATGATACTTTTTGATAATGATAATAGCACCCCCCCAAAAGCATTAATTATATTGGTTTGGCACCATTTTCATTTGGAACCAAGAAATTACATTAAAGTTAAAATTATGCATTATTAATTTCCAATATATGTACTTTTACACTGTCTGTGCATTGCACATATAATTGTAATAGAGAGCTATCATTACAAACCAAAAACCCAGGGAAGTAAGGATGGAAGGGAAAGCGACATTAGAAAAGCTAATAGTGTCAGCAAGTCACAGAATCGTATAAGATGGAGTATAGACCATGCGCTTTATGATCAAAGTAGTTTTCCACATTCTGTATGTTTTCATTTGTAATTTGGAGGTGACCAGGCCACCCTCTAGTCGGATAAAGAAGTGTGTCAATTATCCAAATTGCAGAGGAAAGCAGCAAAACATTCTGCAGTGTTTCTCTCCCTCATCTTCCTTTGTTTAAGAGATTATACTCAAATTTGAGAGACTAATATAACTTAGACTTTAAAAATTTATTTTCAAAAGGTCTTAATATTTTATTTTCATATAATCTTCATGAAGTAGATAGGATAGGAACTCATAGCCCTATTTTACAAATATTGATACCAAGGTTTGAATATAGCTTCACCTACTTGGTCAGCTATATTAATAACTCAGTAATGTGATTAGAACTCACACGTCTGGAGTTAGGAGGAATGTTCATTTTGTAATGGAAACAATGGTACAAGTTTCTACAAGAAATGGCTACTGAAACCGCTCCTAGATTTTTAATGACGATCATGTTGCAGAATGTCCATGTTTCCAATTTGGTGACTTGACACTGGTGACTAAGATCATTGCAGAGAAGTAAAACATCTTCTTAATTTATTATATGAGTTTTAAATTTCAAAATAACACATCAAATAACATAGAAATATTCCCTGAAGATAAAATTGCCAAGAATTTCTGGAAAGAAAGTTCCCTTTGTATGAAAAGCTCCATCATCTTAATTGTATCATTTTCCAGTAAGTGCTAGAAGACTTCCGACTTTGGAGGTCTCAGGGAATTTCTAACTGCCTCATTGGTTTTGTGGTGTGAATTTATTTAGAGGCTCCATTAACTTTATTTTGCTAAGAAACCCTTTGGCCCCATTTACTCATTGTGGATTTTTTTGTCTTAGTGGCAAAGATGGGATGTGAAAGCCAACCCAGTAACCTAACTTCCAATTTTATCTCATCATCTAAAACGTATTTTTACACCTATTACCTAAAGGAGAAATTAGAGGGAATGGTAGTGTGGTTTAGTGGTTAGAGACTTGGCCTGAAAATTAAAGAAATTGTACTCCCACTCCTTGAGCTGACTCTATGTCATTGGTTAATCCTTTAATTCCTATAAATGTAGAGTTTTCAAAAGGAAAATCAACACTTCGCCAGAGATGATGAGGCTAGTATTTTCCAGAATAGAACCACTATGTAATTGTCTTGGATGACTGTAATTTATTTTGAGGTTTTACAATCAGTGGTAGATTTCGAGGTCAGCTATTAAGAGATCATGCCCTGGAGTGAGCAAAAGGCACATTCTCGAGTTGGCCTGGGTGTGATACTGCATGACAGTGAAGGTGCAGTGGACTTGGCAGGACTTGCTTGATTTTAGAAAACAACCTAAGTACTAAAGAAGGTTGAAAGTATCAGCTTTATTTTACTTTTGGCAAAATCTATAACACTGTCCATGTAGTAGCATATTATTGTAGCTGCTGTTCAAGCCAAAACTACTACAGAGTTTCAAGAGAAAAGGCAGAATAATATATATTTCCAGCCCTGCCCGCTACATACCCGCAAATCACAGAAAAGAAATGAAAGAAACAAAAATGAAGGTAATTCATCCCCACTAAAATTAAGATAAAAGAGCCAAGATAATACTTCAAATCCAGAAAATATTGTTTATAGTACAATTTGAACCAAGCTGATGGAGAACATTAGGAACCTTTAAATAACACAGTAAGTAAGTGTAAAAATTTTTGACAGATTTTACTTGTATTCTCTAAAGAAGTTTTAGATTACCCAATTTTCACTCCTGGAAATTAAAGAAAACATCAACTCCCTGGCATAGAATATAAGACAACAGAATGACATAAATGAGAAATGGTATATCCGAAGACAAAATTTCAGGGAAAAGATTAAAATTTCAAAACATATGACGGAAGGAGCAGAATTGACCCTGGAGAAAGTAAAATTAATAACAAGATATGAAGCAATCAGAGTAAACAAAGTCTTACAACTCAAGAATAAATAGAACAAAAACCCCAATTTAAAAACGTGCAAAGGATTTGAATAGAAATTTCTTCAAAGAAGATACAAAAATGGCCGTAAGCACATAAAAAGGTGCTCAACATCATTAGTCACCAAAACCACAGTAAGACACCACTTCACACCCACTCAGAAGACTAAAATAACAAAGGCAGGCAACGGCTGATGAGTTTGTGGAAAAGTTGGAAGCCTCACACATAGCTTGTTGGGATGTAAAATGATGCCGTCACTTTCTGGCAGTTTAATCATGGAGTTACTCTATAACCCAGCAATCCACTTCTCGATATGTATCCAAGACAGAGGAAAACCTGGGTCCACACAAAACTCTTACACAAATGTTCATAGCAACATTATTCACAATAGCTAAAAGATGGAAACAATCCAAATGTCTATCAACAGATGAGTGGATAAACAAAGTGTGGCATATGCATACAATGGGATACTGTTCAGCCTTAAAAAGGAAGGAAATTCTGACACGTGCTGTAACATGGATGAACCTTGATGACATTATGCTAAGTAAAATAAGCCCGACACAAAAGGACAAATATTGTATGATCCAAATAAAGTCACATTCTGAGGTTCAGGGTGCGTATCAGTTTTTAAGGGACACTACTTAAAACGCAGTTATTTTTGTGCTAAGCAATATTCTAAGAATATTTACATATAGTATATCATTTGTTCCTCATAATAATGTTATGACGTCAGTACTGTGAAAATCCAATCTTTTAAATAAGGAGACTGAGACATGAAAAGTACACATAGCCAAGTGATTGAGTCGATATTTGACCAAAGCCCGTGGTCACATTTAAAGGTTCTGACAACGCACAACACCCTGTTGCACTGGTTTGGTTTGTCATATTTTTGCATCTTTACTCTCTTTTGCCTACTTCAAGAATTTTTCTAATTTTCTACTTATTAATTTCTTTGCAAATTTTTGGTAATCAATTCTCATTGTGTATTACTTCTAATGGCAAATAATAGTAGTTTGAATGTCCAACAATTTGGGTTAGTAATAAAAAATGTCCAAGAAAAGGATCTATATTTTTTTAATTATTTTTGTATTTCAAAGACAATATGTGTTCATTTCTCCAAAATGGATAAATAAAAATTAACAATGCAAAACCAAAAACATATTCTCTACCTCACTCACCCTCTGATAATCATTATTAAGACCTTGGGACACAACTTCCCATTCTATATATGATTTCCTGTAATATGGGATCATGTTTTACATACTTTTTAATAAATGCTTAGTTGGAATTGGAGATTTCGTTCACTTTTTCATTTGATCATGCATTCCATAAATGTTTCTGGGACACCTACAGTGTGTTGGGGGTTGTGCTGGGTATTGAGATACACTGGTGAGCAATAACTGAGAAGTCCCTGTCCCTATACAACGTACAGTCTGATGGGAGATACAGAGTTTCATAAAATAATTACACATGTAAAGGAAAAAGAGCTAAAATGGGAAAACATAGGCAAACAGTGAGGGGAAAATGTTCCACATAGAGGATGCATTATGGGCCAAGGCTCTCAGGTGCTGTGAGTGCTCAGTGGAGGCCAGGATGTCGACGATCAGCTAGTGAGAGGGTGGAGGAGGGGTGCAGTTTGGATATGTGACTGCAGAGTCAGGCAGGGGACAAATCACGCAGTATCTCATAGGCAATTGTAAATATTTTGGATTTCATTCTAAGTCCAGTTGGAATCTATTCAAGGGCTCTGAGCAGGGCTGAGACTTCACCCGTTTCTCCAACTGTGGTTTCATTGCTAGAAATTTAGATGCTCCAAGTAACAACCTATTTTTGTGTGTTTCAGTTGTTCTAATAAATGTCATATTGTTAAAACTTTGTTTGCTGCTACGATCCTCGATCGCTGAATGATTATTTGTCCCAATACTTCCACATTTATGACATTTAGATATTTTCCACTAATTCACTGTTGCTGGACAATTGTTTTGCTCTAACATTTGTTTTATGAACCTACAAAATAAGACACTATATTTGAAAAATTTTCATGATATTAAAAGTAAGAATAAGTTGTTTAGAGAAATGAATAAAAATGCATCATCTCATGAGCAGTTATTTGTGCCTCATGTCTCAAGTAATTGTTATAAGCATAATGGTTATGAGAAAACTCCATGATGTACCAGGTCAACAAGAATTAAAACCTAACAACTGACAGTGCTTCTTTTTGGGCAAATGACTATTTAAAAATATTCTTGTTGGGGCTGGCCCCGTGGCGTAGCGGTTAAGTTCAGTGTACTCCACTTCGGCAGCCCGGGTTTGTAGGTGTGGATCCTGGGCGTGGATCTATACCACTCATCAGCCATGCTGAGGTGGTGACCTACATACAAAATAGAGGAATACTGACACAGATGTTAGCTCAGGGCAAATCTTCTTTACCAAAAAAAAAAATCTTCCTGTTAATCAGTTTGCTTTCACAAATTGTTTCCTAGTCATTTGTCAATCAAATCAGTTGGATGGTCAGTTGGAATAATTGTTCATCCTGCCTCTGAACTGTTCCTCATTGGGAACTCATCAGCTCCTGAGAGAGTCAGCCCATCCCTCTTCAGTTCTTCAGATGTGGATATTCCTGGTGGCTTATGCTGAGTTTGTCTGCTTCTGGAACTGATCATAAGAAGAAGGGGATGATGCAGAAGGAGAGGAAGCAGCTGCAGCTGACTGTCTGTGGGAACTTCCCAACTACATGACAACAGGGAGTCTGTCTGGGTTTCTTCTGAATGAAACTACCAGTCGTATGAAACATTGTTTGGTACATCTGGGACTACAAACTCTAAAAAGTAACATTTGACTCACCCTACTATAAAGAAACATAGCTACTTGATGATTTCATGACTTTTATCACTCCACTGGTAATTCTGAATCCCAAATTTAGCCTAGAGTTTCAAATCTTTCTTTTCCCAAACACTTTTTACTAGTATATTGAGGATAAGTACATTTGGTTTTCTTTGGCCCTTGATTCCAGCACAGGTGGTGAGAAGAATAAATTAACCTAGGAATAGACAAAAATAGAATGCTGATGAGAAAGCAGAGAAAGAGAACCAGGAAGTCTGGACAGGGCTGCCATTTAATCGGAGTAATCAGACAAGCCCTCACTCAGAAAGTCACATGTGAATCAAGAAGTGAAGAAAGAGCGTTGTAGACAGGGGAAAAAACAAATGTGGAAGCCTTGAGGTAGTTGCTTGTTTGATATGTTGGAGAAAGAGCAAAGGCCAGCCTGATTGAAACAAGCAAGCAAGGAAGAGAATAAGAGGAAGTGAGGTCACAGAGGGAAGAGCTGGGGGATGGGAGAGGAAGGAGTTCTCTGTGTGGTAAGAGAATGCAGCGGGGAAAGGAGAGGAAATAAATATAGAAAGTTGGGTAAGTAAGAGCCCTGTGAGATTGATAAGGATATCTTGAAAGTTTAGAGAATGAAGGGAAATAGATTTTGTTATTATGAGGGTGGTGGAGGTAGCAGGGTTATTACACAGTTAGGCCAGCGTTTTAGAAAGAAAGGCCAAACTTCCTTTTCAAGATTGTTGATTAGGCATGTGCTACAGCCTTCTTCTCTTGCTGCAGATCTCTAGAAAACACAGAAAATAATTTTAAAATTTGCAATCCTACTGTAACGCAAAAGGGAAACTAGAGGCTATGAGGAATCTCTGTATATCATAAAATAAATAGAATCAGTCTGAAAAATGAAATGACAGCTGAAACTGTGCATGAGACAGTTGCAGAAGAACCAAGTGTTGCAGCAAGAACAAGACTACTCCTCACTCAGAAGAGAGACATGCCAGAAGTAGAAGCGGATCCAGCAGCAATTTACAGAGGGCTTCCTAGAAGTACGGCATCACAAGTAGAGAGCTCACACTACACAGCATCCCGCCTCACAGCTTCCGCGAGGCTGCAGTGACAGAGGTCTGCCTTTACCTGGGATTCAGTGGGTCAGAAAGATACACGGCAGTGCCCCAGATGACTGATTACAGCTGGGAGGAGCTTGGAGGACACATACAGAAGACTAGCCAATGAAGTCCTTTGCTGAATGGCTCATCAAGAACTTCCACCTCTCTTCCGGAAAAAAAGGCTGAATATGAGCCACAGCACACACTCTGCCTTCCTCGCCAGCAGGCTGTGATAAACAGATACAGCAGGTAAATGAAACAGTGCATCTCAACTTCAAAACTCACCATGAAAATGAGACAATGATAACAAAATGAAGAACTTACACCCGAAGAAACAGAATTTACAGAGTAGTAAAAGAGGGCTTTAAAATAATTTATTTCTAAAAGCCAGAGAATGATATCAGTAAAAATGTATCAAAGGAAAATGGACATTAAGGAAAAGAGATTTAGTAAACTAAAGAACTGAATGGGAGAATCTTTCTAATGTTTCAAAAATGGATAAAGAGAAATATAAAAGAGAAATATAGAATAAACCCAGGCTTCCCAACATCTAATTAAAATCAGTGTCAGTAGGAGAGAATGCTAAGAATAAATATTTAAAGAAGCAATAGAATGTTTGTAATAAAGGAAGAGAATTTTCAAACTGAAAAGGCCAATTAAGTGCTGGGATGGATTTATAAAGCAAACAAACCAACCTTTCGCACAAACACAGGAAATCAGTGGTAAATGGAAGCTTTAAAATATCCTAGAGGGAAGGAATAGACTACTTATAAAGCAAGAAGAAACAGGTAGACATTAAACTTCTTGGCAACAGTAGGTACTAGAAGACAATGGGGTAATATCTCCACATTCTGAGGGAAAATAGCCTGAACATAGAATTTTAAACTATGACAGTCAGCCAAGCCCTACTTAAAGAGTGAGAGTAAAATGATAATTTTATACATGAATAGAACAAAAATTCGATCAACTATCGACCTTTTCTTAAGTATGTACTAGGGGATGTACTTCAAAAAGAAGAAAATAAGTCCTTGAGGAAGAGGCCTACAAAACATAGAGATGAGAAAATAAAGACTTATTATTAAGCCAAAATATATTAGAAATATATGTATCTGTCAGGATTTAAATCTGCAAATATTATAATATATACATTTTATATCCATATATTTAAACATATTTTTATTGGAATGAAACTGACAAGACATAAAATTAATCATTTTAATGTGAACAACTGAGTGGCATTTAGACTTCATCTCATAACTTTTGGTATGCTGTGTTTTCATTTTCATTTCTTCTAAGTATTTTCTAATTTCCCTTGTGATTCCTTTTTTAACCCATTGGTTGTTTAATACTATGTTGTTTAACATCCAAATATTTTTATATTTTGCCCAGGTTTGTTGAGAGTTGTTCAGTTAACCTTCCAACGTTTGTGAGGAACACCTGATGCTTTCCCACCCTGAGTGAGTTCTGGTAGCCCCCAGACAGGTTAGATAGATAAACACAATTACTTGTGAGTAAGATCTGCTGTGCTCCCTCAGGAGCCAGGTGTCAGGGTCCCACACGGGGAACAGGGCCTGCCATCCTCCAGACTGCTGGGAGCCAGGACGGAGTGGGCTAAAGGCAACTGAAACATCAAAAATATTTCCTATTATTTTCTAGTTGCCTTTTCTTTGATTCAGGGTTAACCTGAGTGCTGTAAACCTTTGACTGTTTTCCAGAGTTCTGACAAAGTTGATTCTGTTTCTGAGTGACTTTTCAGTGTTTCTATGGAGGTACAGGCACTTAGAGCTGCTTATTGGGCCATTTTCACTGCAGATGCTCTGCTACACCCAGATTGTTTTATGTTGTGGGGAAATGGTACATTTTACTGTGATAAGTTATCACAATTGGCTCAAGAAAATGCAGAAAACTGGAATGAAACAATAAACAAAGAAGAGATTGACATAGTCAAGATCTGACCGACGGAGAGGAACAAGGCTCTGAAGGTTTACAATAGATTTCTATGAAACTTCCAAGAAATGAATAATCCTGAACACAAAATAAATATTTAGTCCTTTCATGTGATTGCTGTTTGCTAAAGTCTTTAAAGAATTATAAAACGTGACCAAGAAAGTTTATCATGAATGTAAGGATGGCTCAATATTAGATATTCTATCAACGCTATTGTCTACATTGATAGAGCAAATGAAAAAAACTGAGTCATTCACATAGATGCCTAAAGGAAAGTTGATAAGATTCGAAACCCAATTTCTGTTTCAAAACTTAGCTAATTTTTATGTTTCATTCCAAAACAAACAGAAATTTTTGCTCAGTATATTACAAAAACATGAAAAAATACATATTTGACCTGGAAGAAATAAAGTATAACATCCGGATGCCAGAAATAAAGAAGAAACTGGTAGCCCAAGAACAAGCAAACAAACTAAAGATTCAGTGGTCCCAAAGAATGCTTTAAACCTGGATATAAACCCTGTATCTGTGCTGTATAATTGGAACTTTTTCTTGAGGAATTTCCAGTGTAAAGGAAAAGAAAGACATGCAACTATTAGTGATACAAGTCATTAGCCTATAAACTAGAGATAACTACATTTGCAAGCTGTAATGGTAAATTCCTGGCTCTCTGAGGGCAGGTGATGTACTTTGTAGTAGCTCAGTATAAAGCAATCAACGGGGAACAGGAGCAAGCTGAAGAGGGTGGCCCATATAAAATATTTAAAGTAAAAATTTAAAAAGTAAACACTGCTGGCAAAGCAAACAAAGAAACAAATCAGTGTGATCTGTGGTTGAATAAATCCCAGGCTGGCTTTGGCTTCTAAAGGGCCTATTTGCAATAGTATAGGGGAACTCCCGTCGTTTCTTGGTGATTTTTCACTGTCAGTTTTACCAAACATTTTTACCCACAGCCAGATGAGGACTCCTTCCACTCTGCTTCATGTCAGCAAGCTGCTCATGTCAATCATCTAGTTAAAATAAGTGTTCTCAGAGTTCCCTCACAAATATAGATTCCTAGGCAAGCCTTATTGCAACAGAATGTAAAGAATATCCATCTCGCCTGTTTGAAACATTGTTTGAACCCTTCAGTACACTTTTTAATATGTACCCTGATTTCCTGAACATCACAAGTGTGTTTTAAAAAATTAATATTTATTTAATACCTATGTATCCCCTGGTCTGTGCTAGAGGGGGGATAAAATGGCAAAAGGGAGCTGAGAAGACACTCATTGACCATTGTAATCAGAATTGACAGTAAGAATTATAAAGGCAAGTAGTAGAGTTCATTAAAACAGAATAAGAGCAAGAATGTGGGCCGTGAGTGTGCAGGAGGTCAGAGACTGCTTTAGATAAGCGTGGTCAGGAGAGGCCCTGTGGAGACAAAAAGCCCAAGAGCAAGACTGGTTTTGCTTGCTTTCACTTTCGGTCAATATGGCATTTTAGAGTTTAAATCCACTTGAATGAAAATGTAATGTTGTTATTAAATATCCCTAATTATAATTTGTAAACTAAATACAATTCCGCGTATAATTCTAATGATGCTTTTGAACAAGATTATTAAAAATAGACATTCTAGAATTGCTAATAATTTTCTCACAAAAGTCTACCAGAAGAAGCAGGCTCTACCCAACATTATAATGCATTATAAAACAACAGTATTAGAGCAGTGGGATATTGATAGAAATAAATCAATGGAGCAGTAATTCATAAAAGCTATCCAAATTGTTGGAAGGTTATGTAAATTTAAAAGTTGTAAATGATCATCTCTGTGTGCTGTAATCATAGTGGTTTCCCACCTTTTTCTCTTTTGCTGATTCGTAATTTATAGACGGAATCAAGGGGCTTCCTTGAATATGGCTTTCAGTTGGGTTTGGCCGACGAGAAGCACCCCCAGGAGATCAACGGCAGGAGGAGCACAGTGAGTTTGGCTTATTTATACCCAACTTCCTTCCTGTCATGTTGCTGGGGCCTGATTACGTGCCTCTGCTGAAAGGTGCGGTCCTATCAGGTGGCACTCTTTCCAGCTACTCCTTGTCCTGCTGGTGTCACCCTCTTCCCCTCCTCTTCAGGTTCTGCTAAGGGATCTACTATTGCTAGTCTCGGGTCCTGCACTATTCTTTGTTTCCCTTTGACCTGCCCATGCCTTTGTAAATGGTGCCTTTATTAAACTTCCTTCAACTGTCTCATGTGGTTGTGCCATTTTTGTCTTATCAGGGTTCTAACTAAGACAGTAGTTTTTAGCAGATCGGGCCTCAAGAAAGGAACCTTCAAAATGGGATTCCGGGATTGAGTTTCTCACATGTTCGAGGAGCTCAGGAAAAACCCCAATCCTGGGCAGGTGGGGTAAGACCTTGCTAATTCATGGCACGTGTCGGCATTGATTATTCATGAGACACACTGCTGTGGAAAGAAGTGCTATTAGAAATCAAGACATTAGGAGCTGTGACAATGAGTTGTTCTGGCAATAATGGTAATTATGATAGCAGGGCGAAGGCCTGAGTCTATTGACTGTAGAGCTTGTACTGAGGGAAGAAGATACATTGAATATCTTGCCTTACTAGCTTGATTCTCGGTGGGCTGGGTTGTAGGAGTAGGAACCAGGCTCTATGATACCTTTGAAGGACTCCCTCACGGTGGATTGCAGGACTGCAGAGCCGTGTTGCTCAGTCCCAGCAGGTTTCTTCTGTGAAGGTCTGGGACATGGTAGTGCGAGAGAGGCATCCTGAGATAGCAGAGGAAGAACTTTGGGCAGATACAAATAAGCTGAGAACGTTGAAACCACTGATCCTTGAAATCCCCTTGCTGGTTAAGGCAATCCCCCCACCTGATCTGAGGGAAGAAGGTTCTCCCAAACAGCCTTAAGTAACTGCTTCAGGGACAATTGCCTCACAAGGAATGCTGCTTGTCCTCAGGATTCGTTCCCACAATTCCTCTTTGACTGCAGTTTCATAAAGAGACACATTCCTGAAGAACCCAGGCCTAGCAGGTGTGAAGCCTGGTCTTGGGAATAACTGTAGGACTTTCCAAATTGTACCTGTGGGCATCTGAAGAGCAAATATGGGAATAGAATCCTAGGTGTTAGACCAAGGTAAGTTTTTATCTGGCTAAATTTATTGATGTAAATAGACTCACCTAGGATTTGAGATTTAATGTGTTGATTCAAGTGCTTAGGAGTGGCTGAGTTGGCTCATGGTTGCCTTGACTCAGTGGTGGCTTATGATCAATAAGGTGCAATGCCAGAACTTCCCTGGCATACTGTAGAGGAAGATGTCTGAAGGCTCAGGAAGTGAAGAGTGTTGGATTGGATGAACTACATGCATACCTTTCAATTCCCCCTATCAGACAGTTTTAAAAGGCCTGGAGACCATTCCTTTCTCCTCATCACTAAGAAATGTATTAGGAAGAGGGGCATTGAGATCCTAGAAAAGCTCTGTGATGGCACCTCTCCAGGATGGAGATGATGGTGGAGGATGAAACCAGGCTCACATCTTGGGCTCTGTGGGAATAATGAATCCCGGAGTAGGAGAGCTCAGAGAGGAGGTGGTACAATTACCACAATTACCCACAAGGGCCAGGGGTGGAGTCATATCAGACATTTTGACATGCAGGGGTCTGTAGTGATAAAACAGATGGGCAATCTACCAAGTTGTTGCTTAATACATACATTTTTGAGATGTGATGGGCAGAATCATAACTTGCTGTGCTGTGGAAGACGTTCACATCATCCTACCCAGGCCTCAGGGAGCTCAGTTTAAACAGAGCACCTCAAATGAGTTGGAAGCCAAGCCCCTTAAAAGAAGGGCCCTCCGGCAGAGGCACAAGTATATACCCTGAATCCTCCTGGCCTTTTTCCTAGAGGGACCTGCAGTCATTTGCCAGAGGGCACTGGGGAAAGGAATACCTGGTCTTTCTGTGCATTATTAGAATGGAATTTAAAGGGACAAAAACTCCTGGAGACCCACAAAGCAACTGTGGCTCACCTGTCAGAGTGGCTGTGAGCCACAGCCTGACTCCACTTCTTGACATAAGATACTCTGAGAGGCCCTCGACTGCCTTGATGTTCCATTGAACATCACAGTGGCCATTTCCTTGGTGATATTACACTCACTGGACATAGGTGCAGAAATTTCCTCAAAGACGACTTGGGCCTTTGTGCAGACTGTTCTCTCCCCGATGCTCGTCTCTCAGATATCCCTGTGGCAAACTCCTCACCTCCATTAAGTCTTTCCCAAATGTTTCTTTTTCAAAGAGATCTCCCCTGATTGCCCTATTTAAAATCCTACTTAATGTTAGATATATTTCAAAAATTCATTTAGCGAGCATGCATTTAAGTAGGGGCTCTTGTGGGGGTGGGAGACAAAGAGAAATAACATTAAAATGAAAAAAAAGAGTGACTTTGTGTGGACTGATGAACACAGTACACTATAAATTGTGGAATATCGTTTATCTAATTCTTTGTATCTAAAATTCAAAAAAGAAAATATTTAAAGAGAACATCTTGCATTATGTTGTATGATTGTGTGTAGTCTATTTTCTTTATGGATACGTGTGTGTATAATAGAGGTATGAAAACGTGCCTGTGATCTTTAAGAATATCGATGTCTTTGGGAAAGATTAGAGCAGAAAGAAATGAGAGGTGGAGCTTTAGGCACATTTACCACAAACATAGGAAAAATCTTAGTATCTGTTCAGTCTTTATGGTGACTACATAGATGCCTCATATGGTTTTCTATGTCTAAGTTTCACTATCTAGTTTTTTTTTTTTTTTTTTAATGTGGCAGAGAGGAATGGTAGATGAGAAGGGAGAGATAAGCAAGGAGCAGCTCATGGATGGCTCTGCACTCCCTTCTAGAAGGTTTAGACTTTGTCCTATGGGAAAAGGCAACTGAAACGTTCTCAAAGCAAGTGAGCTGACAGTCAAATTTTCTTTTTATAGGAATCTCTCTAGCTATCATATAAAGGATACATTTTAAAAAGAAAAGAATGGAAGCCGGGGCCCAGTGCAAGGCAGCAAAGAAGAATGAGTGAAGGAGTGCCCGGAATGGACAGAAGTAGTAGGAATGGATAGAAAGAGTAAATCAAAATAAGGACTCTCACTTTTTGGTTGTGTGACTTACCGTGGCGTAACTCAGCATAGGAAATAGAATTGGAATGATGACATCCAATTCTGCATCCAGCCTAAATCCTTTGTCTAGCACAACATGGATTCATTTTGCTGAATGAGGTGCCAGTCATCACAGACCAACATGTGCTACAGTGTGATAGTGAGAGTCCAAGAAATACTGCTCTGCACTCTACCTGAGAGAGATACAGCACTCCTTATTTGCAAAGTCTGGAGGGAGAACTGCTTTCTGTGATTCATTTTAATTGCTACCTAAAGTCTATAAAATTTAATGGTTGCCATTTTTCCCTCAAAGTGGTGGTAACGAATGCATTACATGTTCTTAAGACTGTATAAATTGAACTTCTATAAAAACAAATCAATAATTACTTACACACGTTGCTGTTTTTTAGATCAACCACCATCATTAATAGGGCTTTACTTATAAAATCTTATAAAGTATAGATTAAAAGTATAGCAAAAGTATAATCATTTAGAAATACAAAACAAGCATCCTAATGCATAAAGAAAAAATAAAATAAAAGTAGCATACTTGTAGTTTAAAAAAATAGTTTTGGTAAAATTAAGTAAATAACTGTCAAGGAAAATATCTGATCCTTACCATAACAATCAATCAAATGGAAGAGTCAGACAAATTTACCAAAGTGAGCCATGAAGCTACTGGTTTTCATAATACATTAAAAATTTTAATTTCATCTTTCTCAGTTTTTACCCATATAGTTCACAAAAATAGAAAATTTAATACATAAAAAGTATGTATGCAAGTGTTTGGTTTACAATCCATGCATCTATAAGGCCAAAGATGTCAGTACAGTTAAATTAACCCATGGGGCGCAGAGGTTAAACACAAGCCCGGGGAAGCGACAGAGACCAATCGAACCCCTTGCAGCTGATTTTATTCTGCTAGTGAAAATCCAATGCTCGCGGCTAACAAGCTCTCGGGGAACCTGTTTCTGTACTTTCTCTAGTTGCACTGAGAATCAGTATTTCATCATGCTTTTAAAAACATGTATGCACATCTTTGAAATACTAATTCCTATGATTCATAATGACCTTGAGTAGAAGGAAAGGGAAAAATCGCATTTTTTAAAATGGTCTTTTTTTTCTGAGGCTGTCGAGGCACGATTTGTATTTTCAGCATCTGGTAACAGATTAGAGACTCCCTGGATCTTAAGGAATTGACTAATCTTTACTTGTATTGAAGACTAAAGACAGATTGCAAATAATGGATATCCACAGGGTCCTCTGAGCATCTGCTACAGCGCGCCTCCCACGCGAGCCACTGCTCGGTAAGGACGTTATGGCCCTTCCGCAGTGTCAATGTGATTCTTGGAGATGGTTGCCTCTTCTCTGTGTTCACCTAACCGGCAGCATGTGGCTGGGATTTGAAGGCGCACAGCGGATTCCCTGAGCCTGCCGTTTCCTCCAGGGCCATCTCAGGGCCACCAGCCCAGGAAGAGATGGCATAGAAGCCGGAGTGTAGGAGGAGCGGCCAAGTGGGCAAAACGAGCGCAGCACAGCCTGAGACAAGGCCGTCGCCATGCCGGGGCAGAGCCCGGGACCTGGCACCAGTCCTCGGGGCCTATGCTTACCCTTCTCCCATCTGGGCTAGCAAAGGAACACCCGGGCGCTCTTCTTTTCCTGTTGAGCTGTGTGCTCTAAAATCTGCTCTCCTCCCAGGCTGTGCCGCACGGACTAGCCCACTGAAACGTGCCAACCACTTACTATGTTGTCATCTCCTGAATGTGCACAACTTGAACTTTGCACACGGGATTTAAGATGCTAGCTCTAGACAAGAGCCGCCCTGTGCTCATCACACCCCGTCGGCTGATGACTGTGGCTTGACAGAAAAGCTGTTCAGTAGTTGTCACTCTTCCCTGCCAGAAGCCGGTCTGTGCCACCTCCTGCCCTACATTGACCGTGTCGAGCTGGCTTTCTAACTGCACCGTCAGTAACTCCAGTTACCCCGACCAGCAGTCTCGATTGGAGAGTGGCCAAACTGAGATTCTCAGGGAAGAGGCCAAGGTGGGTTATCTGACTGCCTCCCTCTGTTATTCTGGGTCTATTTGCATAGCAATATGTTTTTCCCAAACATCAAACTGTCTTCATTTTCAGGGGAACAAAACAAAAAAAGCAAAACAACACAAAACTTTAAAAATATCTGAAAGCCCAACTGAGCATGAAATTGATGTCAGGAAAGACATCAAAATTTGTAATACGTATTGCAAATGATCCAGAATTGACATGTAGATTACGCTAAAAATATCAGTTTTCATTGTGAGTCAACGTCATTCTGTTTAAGACTTCACTGAAGCGATCCTTAACCAGAAAACCTGCACTTTGAGCTTGCTTGCAGTCTGCACCGCAGGACTGCAAGCAGTGAAGGTTTCCTGATGTCCCGGTGCTCTGCACTTGGGCTTCAGAGCAGGAAAGTGTATGCTCTGCACTCCTGCAGGAAGCAGGGGATCTGCAGGAAGAGGAGTTGAAAGCCAATTACCTGGCAGCAGACTGGCACAATCTGTTCAAAGGACTTGTCCTCCGGCGCGGGGTCAGCATGAGAGAGAAGGACCTGGTAACAGATCTTTCCTCCAGCCTCAGAGTTTCTCAGAGAAGCTAAGTGATTCATGCCAGGTCTTTTGGCCAGAAGGAAAGCAGAGGGCTGCATCCTACAATTTTTACTCTCAATGCAGATTTCTCATGTCCCAGATATTGAGGATTTCCATTTTTATAAAGTAGCATGCCTGGGGGAAGTTCGCAATCAGCCATCTCCCTCTTTGCCCTCTCTTTGGTGTAATATATTAGACAAGTAATTACTATATTCACCAGAGTCAAAGGAAGAAAGAAGGGCAAGAGAAACATAGACAAATAAGACCTAGGTTATCAAGAAAATAAGAGCCGAGGTAGGTAGCAATGCAGATAGATTTCTTTTTGGAAATCCAAGTAACATTTTAAAAGAGGGCATACATGATTCTCGGTGTAGTTTTACTTTGTTATTTTGGCTAAAAAACTCAAAAAATATTTTAAAAGTATGACTGTAGGAAAGATAACAGGGATATATTGGGCAATCACAAAACCTTCCAGCCCTGATGCCTTAGGTGTTTCTGAAATGATACTGAGACAGGCTTTTATCTGCCAGTGCCTCCTGCAGAAATGAAGCCTGTAGATGTTTCTCTCGGCAAAAGAGAGCTGGTGTGCAATTTTGCAACAAATACCCAATAACTTTTATGCACTTTTATTTACGTATAGTAGGGCGAATAGAAGATAAAGATGCGATGACTCGAAGACTGGTTTGAATAGACCCCTTTCATGGAATATGATCTGTACTTAGTGTATGCAAAATGTATTATAATGGTGTAAATGAGGAATAGCAGATATTGAGATGGCTAATAGCTACCACATCTGGATTGCACTATTATCCTCCATAGTAATAATGAATATATTTACAAGTTTGAGAGTCTACTATATACCAGGCATAACCCACTCAACAATTATCTAAGTTTAAAAGAAAATCAGAGATCCTGACTTGATGTAAATATTTTATTGTGTGAGAAACAAACTCTTCATGAACAGGGAAGACATCAAGCCCAGAATGTTATGATGCTCAGAGTCCCGCTGTTACAGGATGGCTTATACAGGGAACATGAGGACGTTGTTTAACCCTGCAAAGACTGGTTGGGATTTCCAGACGATGGGATTGTTCAAAAGTGATTGTCTTAAGTCACTTTAGGAAGATGACTTAAGTTCCATTTATGATTATCAGAGGCATTTACAAGAAATCATCTGTTTTGCTTCCGTTTCTGAAATAAGCTAGCTTAGGTTTCTCTTACGTGGCTTAACTGGTCTTGTCTGTTTGGAGGATTTGCAAGCTTGGTCTCTAATTTATTTTATTTTAACAAGTACGATAGATAAGATTCCCATTTTCTAGATGAGCAACTTGAAGCTTTATGTTCATTTAACCTAAACAAGCCCACCTGAAAAGAAGTCAAAGATATACTGTTGAATCAAAAAAAAGTTTTTGCAAAAAAGTGGGTGTAGTATGGTCTTGTTTAATAAAATAGATGGTATTTTAGGGCATATACTAAAAATGAATTTGGGGGCTGGCCCCATGCCTAGTGGTTAAGTTCAGCACGCTCTGCTTTGGCGGCCAGGGTTTGGATCCCGGACACAGACCTACACCACTCCTTGGTGGTCATGCTGTGGCTGTACCCCACACACAAAGTACAGGAAGATTGGCACAGATGTTAGCTTAGTGACAATTGTCCTCAGCAAAAAAAAAAAAAAAAGTGAATTTGGTGGGTTTTTTGTTGACTAGATAGTAAGATGGTGGAGGAAGAGACTCTTTTTAGCTTTTGAATTATATTTATCTTCTCGTTTATTTGTTATGACATTATCAGAAATAAAGGTAGATTAAAAATCAAGATATACCAAGCCTAAGAGACAATGTGTCACCAAGAGATTATTATCATAAATGATGGACAGAAGTTGAATAAGAGAGGTAGATGCCCACTGAATGTTGGAGGAAAATTAGACTTTTTCCACCTCTGAAGTCAAATCAAATAGCAGGATAGGCAAACGCTTCTGTACTTTCCCTTGTTGTTGTTGATGTTCTGTTTTGTTTTTCAAACTTTTATCAAACTTCTGCCTTGAGTCTCTTATAGTTTTGGAATGAAAAGAATTGGACCTTTTGTTACCTAAGTGAAACTGTTAGGCTTTAGTCTGGGGAACTTCAGCTCTTGAGGAGTGGCTAGTCCAGTCAGGTCACGTGTGGATACGAAGACCAACACATCTGCACATCTCTCAGCCACAGGCTTTAGTTTTGAAGGCCATGATCTTTCTGAGGTTTGTCCAGGATGCCAGCTTTGATCGGAGGATTGAATTAGTCATGATTACTTTCAGAGTGACAGAACTGCTCTTCAGCACACGGAGTTTGGACAGTAAACAGTCTCCCATTTGCCCCCTTGATATTTTGTGAGATTGTCACTGGCCTAAGTATATTCCACGTTACCAGAGCAAAGGGCGGAAAGAGATGAGATGTTTACAAGGATTCCAAAATTTGGGTTGGAAATTCTTAGTGAAAATGCCTTTGAAGATAACAGGAGATAGAAGCCAAAATTCCTGACAACTCAGAGTCAAAATCCTTTGAGAGATACCTTTGAAAGTTTGGATGACCACAGCCAGGACCACAGGCCCGGGCAGAGAATTCAAAGCTGTCTAAAGAGCAAATTGAAACCTTCTAAGAGAAAGAATTCCCCTTTCCTTGATCTCTTTACATTCATTTCAGATCCTTGGACTTTTGCTAATGTACTTTGGTTTTAATTCATCAATACATAGATCCAGCCAGCCAACAAGTTTAAAAAAAATAAGAGAAACTTTCTATGAAGCATCGAGAAGAGAGCACTCCCAACGTCGATGAATTCAAACTCTGTATCTCCCAAGTAAAAGACTGAGTGTGGAAATTTAAACTAATGATGTCTCGTGCCAAACTTGTCCACATGTGCACTCAATGTAAGATGCATTCACTGAGGGAAGAGTGTTCTCTCTCCACTGGATTAAAGACGGCATGGAGCAACCGGTAGATGGATGTTTGCTTTTGGTCCAGAGCGGACTGGGTGAACCCCTGTCTCTGACACTCACGTTCTAACAGTGAAATCAGGGGAGTAGACTGGATCAGCAATAGATAAACTTTTTTGTTTTCAGTTAGAGAAACCCCTTGTAGAAGAAAATTGTGCTTTCTAGAATACACAAATAAATGGGATGCACTTGTTCAAGCGTTTTTCTCTGAAGCAGCCTGTGAGGGCTTGGAGGGAAAGCATGATGAAAACATCTGAGTTCTCCCAGGGCTCAGAACACGTGCTCCTCAGGCCACCGCCTTTCACTCAAACATGGTTCACACTTAAACTAATTCTCTAGAGTTTTTCTCACTAACACCTGAAAAAAATTTCCTCTTTCATAGTTTGCTTTACGTATTACAGTGTTTTTTGTCAGCATTCTATCTGTTATTTTTCCAACTTGATTTGAGTACCTAGAAGAATGCCTGAAGACATTAATTCTAGTAAATAATACATAAGGAAAAAACATATGGTTTGTGAATTTTGCTTTTAGACATGAGAGAAATAAAGTCATATATTTCAATAAATCATCTGGACAGCAACTCTTCATTCTAAACCCCAACTGAATAGTGGAACCGATTGCTGGTAAGAAGCTTAGCAGCTCATGGTGCCAACCAGTTCACTGTCATAACTGGCAGAAATTCAAGCAGTTTGACACTTATAAGAAGATCTCATATTTATTTGACACTTTAAAGACTATAATTCAAGGTTTCACATTTCTTTCATTTGCTAGAGCAGATAATATAATACCCATTTTATAGATTTTAAAAAAAGGAACAAAAGATTAATTGATTTGTCTGCATTCTTTCACTAATTTTATGAATGGTACTCAAGATGAAAATTGTAATTCTTTTGAAAATAGAGTTTTGTTGTGCTTTTCTCTAGACCAGTGTTTTTCTAAATAATTTGACTGGGACCTATAATAAAAAGTACATTTTATACGTGACCCAAAAAAGATACAGTCATGCATGGGGGATGTGTTCTGAGAAATGCATTGTTAGGTGATTTCATCATTGTGTGAACATCATAGAGTGACTTACACAAACCTAGATGGTACAGCCTATTAGACACGCAGGCTACATGGTCCCAACCTTATTGGACCACCATCATATATGCAGTCTGTCCTTGGCCAAAATGTCATTATGTGGCACATGACTTGGTACACATCCACTGAAATGCTGTTATGAGGCACATATGTGGGTATACAACCACCAAAACTAGAAAAAAATGTTTCATGAAACGTATTTTAGACTTTCTTTATTCTTTCTGTCTCTTTCTCTTTCTTCTTTTGTTGCTGTTCTAGTCACTTAGCCTACTATTTTTTCCTTTAAACCAAAATGCTAGGGAACCAACCCTCCAATGGGTCAAGATATGCAGAGTGAAAAAACACTGCATTTAGGTCCTCACGTGCCTTTGTTTTGTTTTGTTTTGTTTTTTGAGGAAGATTAGCCCTGAGCTAATATCTGTGCCCATCCTCTTCTACTTAATATGTGGGATGCCTGCAACAGCGTGGCTTGCCAAGCAGTGCATAGGTCCACACCCAGGATCTGAACTGGCGAACTCCAGGCCGCCTAAGCAGAACGTGAGGACTCAACCGATGCGCCACCGAGCTGGCCCTCACCTGCCTTTTTTTCCTTGTAATTTTTCCTATTATGAAGCTTTAGAAAAATAAAGAAATAAGGATGACATTGTCAGTATAAGTTTTCCAGTACATTTTTTCAGGGAAGATCTATCCTTTTTCTAACTACCAATTCTTACAACTATTTTGGACTGAAGTCCCACCCCTTCCTTACCCCCACATCTTTACTTTTTAAAACAATGGTGATATTATCTCAACAATTATTTTTGTTTGTAACATCTTTACTTGGAAATAGTTAAACAGTTGTCAATTTTATATAAGCCCTCTAAATTTTATTTAGTGTTGTTGTTAAAAGTTTTAATTGGTGTTGAAATGTTTATGTCTATTGACACTTTCAGGTACTTGAAATCACGATGTCTGAGAGCAACTAAAAATGACCGTATTATCCCCCTGCTGCTAGCTGTGGGCCTTTGACTCTTCGTGCAGAAATATATTTCTAACAAGCTGACTTTGCCAAAAGAAGACAGCTGTTCTTTCAACAAGAAACAATTGTCTTACAGTTTAGAAAAGCAAACTTTCTTGAGAAATGTTCAGTATGATGAGGCTTACATTGAGCAGTATTTTTCTTTTTTTTGAGGGAAGGGTCAGAGATCTCTTTTTAAATCTGCTGAAAGCTATAAATCTGTGCTGTCCAAAAAAGGGAGATGCTAGCCACATGCGGCTACTGAGCATTTGAAATATGGTTAGTGTGACTAAGGAATTAAATTTTAAATTTTATTGCAATTAATTTAAACTTAAAATTAATACTTAACTAGTTACTGGAAAAAATTTAAGTATATTTGGAACAACTTAAGTATGTGAATCTATTTTTTATAAAATCAACTTATAAGTCAAGTATTTCCAATGAAGATATAGGATTTGAATTGAGATATGCTCTAAGTGTAGGATACACCCAAGGTTTCAAAAAACTAAAACAAAAAAGGAATGTAAAAGCTATGATTAATTATATTTTATGTTGATTTCATGTTGAAATAATATTTTTGATATATTGAGTTAAATAAGGTATACAATCAAGATAAATGTCATTTTTTAGAAACTTTTTTAATGTGGCTACAAGCAGGCTTAAAATTACTTATGTGGCTCACATGATACGTCTACTGGACAGCACTTCTCTAGACCCATGTGCATTCCCCGGGATGCGCACAGGCCCGAACACCAAAATAACATATGCAAATTCAGGATTAATAGACTCTTTGAAGCCAGATTACAAGCTCCTACCCAGTCATCTCGAGTAAAGCTCGTGTCTCACTCCTCTCTCCATTTTGCCGACGTGGAAATCAGAGCTCGGGGAAGTTGGCAGCTAGCCGGCGCCAAAGCAGGAGTAAACTCAGGTCAGATTGCCTTCAGTAATTTTCTCTTAATTAGCACCCACTGTCAATTTTTCAATGAGAAATATAAATACATTTCAGGCTCAATAAAGCTTAAAGATGTGAGGACTTTGAAAACAATTATTCTTCTATGGAATATACCATTACAAAGGCCACAATTAGTAAATTTATAATATATAGAAGTGAGTTGAGAACACACGTTATTTACCAAAGGATATCATGTTTCCTATCTATAATCTTTAATTTATTCTATATGTAAAAATACTAGTACTAATAGCTATCACATAATTGGCACTGATTGTACGTTAGAAGTTTTCCCTAATGCTTTAAATATATTATCTCACTTAATCCTCAAGACAATTAATGACTCAGTCTTAATTTCATCTAGTCACCCAGTAATAACCTCACAGGGCATTCAGGAGTTTACAAACAAGGCATAAGGTGAAGATCCCCGGGCCTTCAGGAGCATGTCCAGGTCAGGGCACTGAGGAGGCAGAGTCGCACTTTACCTGGGTCAGCCCAACGCCCAGGCTGGCGCCCGCAGCGTTGCCTAAACTCACGGATTTACGTTTTATTTCTATGCCCAAGTCATTCCTCCAGTCTGAAAACCAGCAGGAAAAGGGGATGTGGGAAAGATGTTTTTTAATTCATCATATGTGACAGAAAGCTTACGTAGAAGACACAAGCGAACTTAGTCAAAAGAAATTGGCATGTCTACTGTGGAGAAAAAATGGGCCAGTCGTAACCATTTCAGAACATGTATCTATTTAATGAAGTTGTGTTATAATTTTAAGAAGGTAAAGGAAAATGATTATTTTGTTCATTTCTGAAGTCTTGTCTACATGACAGAAAAGAATTGTCCAATGAGAGCAACGTAAGTTAAAGACATACTGAAGAAGATGGCATGTTGGAGGAAAAAACAAAATAATTTTTAAAAAGGTAATAGCAAGATTTTAAAAAAATCAAAATATCAAATATATGACCCGGTTAGTTACTAAGCATATCAGATTGTCACTTTCCTCTTCCGTGTAACGGTCACGTAATATATCAGTCCCAATGCCTAATCTACTCAGTGTTGCTTTTAACTGCAACTGTGGTCACAGCACCCTGCCCACCTGCATGTGCCTAGTGGGGAGGATGTAGCCCAATCGGACATAGATGGTTAACTATGCATTCTACCTAACTCCACCCAGAATTTTGTTTTGAGAGTACAGTGAAGATTTGCCAATCGGAAAAGAGATAGGAAGCTAGAGCAGAAGTACAGAGGGGATTGACTGTGAGAGTTGCAGAGATGGCTGGTGTTGAGAGTGGCTTTTGTTCTGGCAGATATGTAGTTCAACTGATAATCCAAATCTCCAAACGGAGCCATATCTAGTGGCCCCTGTAAACAGATTTCCAGGTAGGAAACCTAGCTTTCTACTCATCGGCTGTGTGACCTTGAACAAGTTACCTAAACTCTCTAGGCTTTGGTCTTCTAGCCTGTGAGTGGGACTAATAAAGAGGAAGTGCCATTGAGCTGAGACCTGAGAACGGGGTTGGGGGGTAACCAGACAGATGGGCAGTGGTGATAGAGATGGTCCAGGGAGAGGGGACAGCAGATATGAAGCCATGAGATGGACAGGAGTGGGGAGCGTGCGAGGCACTGAGAGGCCAGTGTGGCTGGACACAGGATGTGGTGGAGAAATCACACTGCTGAGGCTGGAGAAGTAGGCAAAGCCAGACCACGTGTGGGCTGTCATAGGAATATAATCCCAAACCCAAGAGGGAGCTGGGAAATACACTTCTGGGTTAAGATCCCTTGGCTTTCATCAGAGTAATGCAGACTAGTTTCAAGGCCTTTAAGCTCACCCTCTATTTATTTTATAGATTGCTGCGACATTACTCTTCCTAAAGTAATGGTCTGATTAAACATTTCTCTGCTTAGTACTGCCTACAGAATGCAATCCACATGCCTTAGGCAGACATTCAAGGCCTAGTCAACTCCACCTGACATCTCCAGGTTGATTTCTCAGTAGCGTATGTCAACCTCACCGCATCCTGGCACTCACTATTGTGCAGGCATGCCCCGTGCTTTCACGCCTCTGTGTCTTGTCTTATACTGTTTCATCCACTTGGAATGCCTGTCCTTCTATGTCTGTATACCCTAAATGTTGCTTTTTAATGTCCTATGCCACTTCTAACAGACACTTCTCAGACCCTAAAGAAGGCAATATTTGTGTCATTTTATGATTTCGTAGAACATTTTGCCTGTACTTCTCTTATAATGCTTATCACATTCTTGCTTGGACTAACACTTTCAAATTATAAGCAGTAACCCATTAGTAACTCATATAAATTCAATATAATGGATCATTAAAAAATGTATAATGGAATAAAATGCAATAAATTTAAAATACCTAAGCACATTTTATGTAATAATTTGTGTATTATTTTATGAAACTACAGTATTTTGTACAGTGTACCATGTCAAAAAAAATTTAAGAAACACTGTTAATTAGAATGTATGTTTCTTGAGGACATGGGCTGTATCCTAGTCATCCATTTCTACAGAGTATTTAACACAGTGCCAATACTGAAAGATATTTGTTGAATACATGCACGATAGTTTTCTGCGTTCATATTACATCCTTGATTAGACTGTGAATAAGTCTAAATATACCAATAGTCACAAAAAATGTGAATATGAATGTGTATTTAAAAAATACAAATAAATGATTAACAAATAGCTCTATGCATTTCTCAAAAGTATTCAATATCATTGAGTACTTGCTGTGCTAGACATTATTCTAACTTCATTTTCAAATTAAATGTTATCTAATTGGTTCTCCAATTAAATATCTACATAATTCTGATCATTCCCACTTTGCAAATGAAGAAACTGTCTTTGACAAATAGGTTGGTGTCCCCAAGAAATATCTAGACTCTCATCTTGATCTTTTCTGGCAGCTATAACAGAATACCACAGACTGGGTAGCTTACAAACAACAGAAAGGTATTTCTTATGGTTCTGGAGGCTGGGAAGCCCTAGATCAAAGGCCTATAGATTCCATGTCTGTTGGACAGGCCGGCTTCCTGGCTCATAGATAGTGTCTTCTCACTGTGTCCTCACATGGAGGAGCGAGGGAGCTCTTAGGGATCTCTTCTATAGGGACACTAATTCCATTCATGAGGGCTTCACCTTAATGACCTAATCACTCCCAAAGGCTTCACCTCTGAACATCATCACAATGGAGATTAGGTTTCAACATACGAATTTTGGGGCACAAGTGTTCCGTCTATAGCAACTCTAGAGCAGAGATTGGTATCCAGGAAGTTTGTAGGGCAAGACCCTGTGGGCAGGGAAAAAAAAAGCCATACCTACAATATGTGTTGATTTTGAGCCAGGTGAATCACTGCTCCCATGATGGTGGAAGGTATTCAACATAACCAAATTGCCACAGGTGGCTGGTGAGTTTCCTTAAAGGATGGTGCCATATCGAGTGCTCAGATTTTGTTCATGTTGCTGGCAGTTTGGAATTTGGTAGGAACAATGGGAACCCATTCTGTTGGTTCCATGCGTGGTCTCCATTTCTGAAACCATGGCTAATTAGCTCATGAGCTCATTGTGCTGGCACTGGAGTGGCCAATGGCAGAGGCTAACTAACGAGAGCTTGCTGAGTCGTTTTCCCTGCTTTATTGTTTAGTGCTTCTTCCATGGTGGGTGTCACTAGTTGGTGCTCACGTGATACAAAGATCTTTACATTTCTATCCTGCTCCCATAGGTCTATACACACGCTGCTTCTCCAGAACACCTTATCTTCTAGTTTCTAGGCCTCTGGCCAAAAAGCCAAGACACTGAGCATTTGCCATGGGTTCATGTACATTCTTACCTCAGGTCATTTCTCTTTCCACACAAAGCAGATGACCAGATGTAGCATCCAAAGCTTTGCCCATTTGAGGACTTCCGCTGAGCCCTGTCTTTTAGCTTCCACCTATATATTGAGTTAACTCATTCATGAATAAAGCTTGATCCCTCTTTTGTCAAGCTTGTCATAAGGGACCCTCCCTGTAGCCACAGGTGTTAGCTGAGAGAGAGACACTAGTGAAGCAGTATTGGATACGTGGGGGACTGGGTGAGCTGCTCATGCAGGTTACTTGTTCTCCCTGGCCTTGCTTGTATACAGTCTTGCATGTACTACACCATCTCATAGTAGATTGCTGTTGGGCCTCATGACCCAGCTCATTCTGCACCTCACTGACTGCATGCTCAGCTTGCTGTTTTAACGTAAGATGCTCCATTTCCACAAGCCCAGTAGCACACCAGGCACTGTTTTTCAAGTGATATTTAACTCTCTGCATTATTTGTCATAGTCTTACTCCAAAATCCCAAGGATCTACTTTGCAAATCTTCTATTTCTTGCTGTGACCTTCACAAGACATCTTTTCCTACCACAGAGACCTGTAATACGTAGAGTTTGCTGCTGCATATGGCCTAAGCAGTGGGGCTTATTAAGAAAAACTGTTCTCTCATTAAAAATCAAACAAACACCTACTGCCCCATCTGGGATTGAGTAAGACCTATTGCAGCCAGGACTTACTGCAGAGCTCTTTATTCTTCTAGGCCCCACTCAAAAATGGCAGCCTTTCATTACTCTCATTATATGTGTTGGAACAGTGTTCCCACTATACCTGGGCAATGCGACTACTAAGTACTGGAATCAGGATTTGAACTCTGCCAGTCTGGCTCGAGAGACCACACTTCTAACTATTGTACTCACTGCCTCTATAGGATAAAGAACTAAAAAATCATTACTTACAAAATATAGGAGTTAAAAAAAATGAAATGCAGATACAGCATTCTTAATATTAGGTGAAGTAAAATTTAAGGCAGAGAGTATTAAAATGGACATAGAGGGATTAATCATATTGTTAACATGAAAAATACACCAAGATATAACAGACATGAGTCTTTACACGCTAAACAACATAGCGTAAAAAGCAAACGGGGAGACTTCCGTTTTCTAGCCCGGCATGTAAGGTGCATGGAAGTTTCCACTTCATCTAACAACAAGTAAAAAGCTGAACAAAATGAAAGATCAACAGCTCTTTTCAGATTTGTAGGAGAAATGAGGTGACAGTGCAAACTACCCTATGTTGTCCCCAAAGTTGGAGAGACAGACAGACAAAATACAGTGAATTACAACTTACTGGAGCAAAAATCTCCAAGCAGAAATGGCCATGGGAACCAGTACAAGATAGGAAAACCTGAACTGTAGGACAAACTGCTGGAGGCTCACTGTGGTCAAATCTGTGAGTTAGAAACTCCTGGCGTCAGGGTGTGGGAGTGTGTGTGAGTCATACCTTTGGGAACTCTACTAGATTTTAAAGTGAAGATCAGAGAAAAATCCCCTCTTGATTCAGCAGGGGTAGGGGTATTTCATTCTGAAATACGCCAAAGGATTCTGTTCTTCATCAAGAAGCCTGCCCTCAAAGGAAATTATTTAACCAGAGCTTAACTGACCTGAGGGAAGCGAAGTACTCAACTCCAGCTTCCTCTGGCCATCCTGTGGCACCTGAGAAGAACTTGTGAAATTCACAGCCAACAGGCGCAAGATCACTAAGAGGTTTAGACCTAATCATTGGACTATCGAATGCTTCCCCTCCCCCTACACTTTACCACCATATTACTAAAGGCTTATGTATTGGAGTTTCTTTCACCCAGGGAGTGGAGGAACCTCATCTCTGGCTTTCACCAAAAAATTACAAGGCATAGTAAAAGGCAAAGTAAGAAGAGACAGAGTAGGCATCAAAACAAGTCTCAGTTATGGCATGAATGCTGGAATAATCAGAACATGAATTTAAAACCACTGTGATCAAAAAGGGCTTTAACAGAAAAGGTAGACAACATGCAAGAATATATACATGAAGAGATGTTTCCTGTTCGTGAATAAGATTCAATATTGTCAAGATGTCAGTTCTTCCCTACTTGATCTACATATGCAACACAATCTGAATCAAAATCTCATTGTTATTTTGTGTATATTGGCAGACTGATACTAAAGTTTGTATGGAGAGGTCAAAGACATAGAATAGCCGACCGATATTGAATGAGAAGGACAAAGTCAGAGGACTGACGCTACCAGACTTCGAGATTTAGTATAACTACAGAATACAAGGAAGTGTGGTATTGGCAAAAGAAGAGACAAATTGATCAATGGAGCAGAATAGAGAACCCAGAAATAGATCCACATAAATGTAGTCAATTAATCTTTAACAAAGGATCACAGGAAATACAATGGAGCAAAGATAGCCTTTTCAACAAATGGTGCTGAAACAACTGGACATGCACGTGGAAAATTTTTTAAAAAATGAATCCAATCACAGACCTCACACCTTTTGCAAAAATTAACTCAAAATCAATCATAGATCTAAATGTTAAATGCATAACTATAAACCTCCCAGAGGATAACATACGAAAAAATCTAGGTGACCTCAGGTCTGGTGATGACTTTTTACGTCCAACACCAAACACATGATCCATGAAAGAAATGATTGGTAAGCTAGACTTCATTAAAATCAAAAACTTCTGCTCTGAAAAAGACACTATCAAGGGAATGTGAAGACAAGCCGCAGATTGGGAGAAAATATTTACAAAAGACATGTGATAAAGAACTGTTATCAAAAATATTCAAAGAACTCTTAAAGCTCAACAATAAGAAAATGAACAACCAAATATAAAAATGAGCCAAAGACCATAACAGGCACCTCGCCAAAGAAGAGATGCAGACAACAAATAAGCATATGCAAAGACGACATTACATATTTTAGGTAATTGCAAATTAAAACAACAAGGAGTTACCACTACACACCTCTTAGAATGGTCAAAATCCAAAACACTGGCAACACCAAATGCTAACTAACATGGCTGGGGAGCAACAGGAACTCTCATTCATTGCTGATGAGAATGCTAAATCATATAGCCACTTTGGAAGACAGTTTGGCACTTGTATTGTAAAACTAAAGATACTTTTAACATAAGATCCAGCAATCGTGCTCGTTGGTGTTTAGCTAATTGTGTTGAAAACATGTCCATGCAAAAACCTGCACCTATATGTTTATAGCGGCTTTATTATTAATTGGCAAACCTTGAAAGACATCAAGATGTCTTTCAGTAGGTGAATGGATAAATATACTGTGGTATATCCAGACAATGGAATATTATCCTGCACTGAAAACAAAGGAGCTATCGAGCCACAAAAAGACATGGAGGAAGCTTGAATGCATATTACTAAGTGAAGGAAGCCAATCTGAAAAGACTACATAGTGTATGATTCCAACTATATAACATTTTGCAAAAGGCAAAACTATGGACACAGTAAAAAGACCAGTCATTGCCAGTGGTTGGGGGGAGGGAGAGATGAATTGGAGCACAGAGGAATTTCAGGGCAGTGAAACTGTTCTGAATGATGCCATAATTCTGGATACATGTCATTATACATTTTCAAAACTCTTAGAATGCACAACAGCAAGAGTAAACTCTAATGATAACCATGGGCTTTGGGTGATGATATGTCCATGCAGGTTCATTGTAACAAATGTTATTCTGGTGTTGGATGTTCACAGTGGGGCAGGCTGTGCATATGGGGGAGCCAAGGGTATATGGGAAATCTCTGTACTTTCTACCGTTTTGCTGTGAAGCTAAAGCTGCTCTAAAAAATGAAGTCTATTTATAAGGAGAAAAAAAATAAATGGGATGTAAATGACAGAAAAAATTAACAATGTCATATTTGTAATAGGAAACTTTAATATGTCATCCTCAGATGAAGCATACACAATAGTTGTGATTAATAATAAAATTTACCAGCTTTATATAACATATATATATATATTATCATGAATGTTGTGACTCTTGTACCTTGCATACTAATAATATGCATTCTTTCCAATTACACAGAGAGCATGAACAAAGAAAAACAAAACACAACAAAAGACACTTTATATATTAAAGGACAAGGCAATCTCAATATATCCTCAAAAACAACAACAATACACCTCAAGATCAGTGACTATAACTCCATAAATTTCAAAATTAACAGAAAGAGATAGACCCAAAACATCTGATATTTTTTGGGAAAGAAGATTTAATAGTAATTGATTTGGTAAGGAAATTTAAAAAAAATTAAAGTTACAAACAATGCACATAGACATGCATGATCATAAGACTATTTAATATCAAAACCTATGAGATACAAGCAAAGTGGATCACATGGTCTGAAAAATTTATTAAAACAATCTTTTAAAGAAAAAGTTGAAAAGGAATGAAACATGTTTCAGCCAAAGAAACCTGAAAAACTGCAATATATCCAAAAAAGTAGAAGGATGTTATTAATAAAACGTGAAAAGGAGAAGGCAGTAAAAATGATATTTTTAAAAATGGGTTATTTGATGGCTTTGAAGATCTCAGAATTTAAAACTTTAAATGACAAAAGACACCATAGACAAAACTGAAAAACACAAAATGGTTTGTGAAAAGAAATTTGCAACATAAAAAGAAAAAAAAGTACATTCTTACACACATTATATATATAATGTCCATAACTCAAGAAGGAAAAATCAAACAACCGAATAAAAAGTGGGACAGTCTGTGAATACAGTTGGCAATAAAGAAATACAAATATTTGGTAAGCATTTTAAAAAGATGCATTACCTCACTAATAATCAGGCTAATTTAAAATCAAATTAATAATGCCATATTTATTTACTCAACAAATTACTAAATTCATGTTTAATATTGTCAAATAATGGGGAGGATGAATAGAAGCTAGTATGCCAATACACTGTTTGGGAGGATGTAATTTGATAAAATTATTTCTGCCTCTTATTTGGCAAGTAGGTATTAAAATTTTTGAAAAGCATGTCATCTGAACAAATAATTCCCTTTCTTTTTTTCTATCCTAGAAAATCACATATCTATTTATTTCAGTTTTGTTTATAGTGGACAAAAATAGAAAATCTATATGTACATAGAGGAATGGGTAATTAAATTATTATATTGGAAATAATATGTAATAGAAAAGAATGTTAGGTCTTTATATATTGGCATGAAAAAAGTCTCAATCTTATATGCATAGAAAAATTTGCATAGAAAAATGATCTTATACACAATATGATATTCTCATAAAGATATATAAGAAGCTTATATGGAACTATAGCATGGTGAAAGATATGAGCAAAGTGATGTAGTCAGGTAGTAATGGTCACCACTGAAAGAACTGGGTGGATGGTGATGAAGAGAGAGTGTATTTTATGCGTAAGATCTGAATTTTTTTACATTGAATATCTTCCCATGACTTTATAATATACTTAAAAATGTAATAAAATTCAAAATGAGGACAAATGAAAAAGAAATAAGTTAAAATTTTAGTTTGTTTATAATAAAAACTAAAATTTGGCTGTTTTTATACATTAAAGATTTTTCTAAGTGTTTTTTCAGATATTGACTTTTTTTTGTTTTTTTCAAGATTTTATTTTTTCCTTTTTCTTCCCAAACCACCATGGTACATAGTTGTATATTCTTCGTTGTGGGTCCTTCTAGTTGTGGCACGTGGGATGCTGCCTCAGCGTGGCTTGACGAGCAGTACCATGTCCGCGCCCAGGATTCAAACTGACGAAACACTGGGCTGCCTGCAGCGGAGCGTGCGAACTTAACCACTCGGCCACGGGGCTGGCCCCAATATTAACTATTTTAACAATCCTCATAACAATTCTGTGGATCAAGTATTGTTTTTATCCCCATTTTATAGATTAAGAAAGTGAGGCACAGGGACCAAATGAGATAGCAATTTATGCTTTAACACATTTAAGAGGAAAAGAAGTTTAAAAATTGACACTTATGAAGACATATTTATTCAGGATCATCCTTAAGAGATTTCCATAAACATTGTAGGAAAATATGTAGTCCAAATGGAAAATTCTAAAATAGTTTCTGACCTGATGATGTAATAAAACTAACAAAACTTGGCCTGGCTCTGGTGATAAAGGAAAGAATCTTGGGTAGCATCTGCCATAAAATGCTGTGTCTCCATCTCATTATGTATTGTGTCTTTGTATTTAGCTTGTTTGGAACAAATCAAGAAGCTTTATGATTATTCTCACTCAACATAAATTGCAGTATTCTCTGAAATTGCCTCCATCTGCCAAATTAGGGAATAAACTTACCCCAAAAAATGTGGTAATGAATGTGTAATAAATTTAATTACACCACAGAGGATTTTTCTAGTGTTCTGTAAGGAGTGTCCACCCTGACTCTAAGGCTTAAGCCCAATTGACACACAAACACATCACATGCCCAGGACGACTAGAAACAAGAGCAGGGCATGCACCCCAATGCCACAGGCAACTGTTGTAAACCCTCTCTGCTCCTGCTTTTGCTTTGTATTTCTTTCCATTGTCTCTGGGCTACTCACCACTCATTTCCCTTCGATTAAGTCCCACTCCCAGATCTGGCTCGTCAGGGTCCACTCTTAGTAAACCTCCAAGATGGACTCCGTCTCCTCCACTCCACTCCTTTCACTACCTCTCCAGTGTCTCTTGAGGGGCATCTGTGTGATGCAGATTCTATGAAATATTGGTGAAGTAGAAAAGTACATAGATATTTTATAAATTTTCTCTCTGGTCCAGTCTTATCAACAGCAGCTGTTTAGCAACTAGCCACCCACAGAAGTTACGATTGTCTGCACTCTACCTTAGCTTCCATGCTAAGCAACGTGTAATGACATTCTACTGTATGCAAGGCACACTCTTGGTGTGCACTAGGAATACACAAATGTTTTGAAAAGACCCTTTCTATATTTGTTGAATGAACAAATGGACAAATATTTGTTAAAACATGTACAAAACCACTATTACACAAGGCATGGACAGTTAAGTGGATGAATAAAGCAAAGTATAGTCTTCTTAGAAACTGCAAAATATTCTAATTTGGTTTACTATATTTTTCATAATGACATATTACTCTATAATTAGACTTTATTACACATGGTTTCTCAGAATTTTATATATTTGTAGGGCAGTAATAAACAAGAAAATAATTGAGCAAGGACAAATAAGACTGCAGGAGATTTTTTCCTTGGAATGTACATTTACACCATTTTTCTTTCCAAACCGCATTGTGCATTTGATTCTTTTAAAAGTGTGTGAAGGAACCAAAATGACAGGTTAGTCTGGATATGATATTGCTCTTGGAGCGATTTACGTGATTTTTTCAAACTCTTTGATCTTAAATCAAGTTCACCAGCCATAAATCCTAGAACAAAACTAACAGAGCAAGAAAGATTTCATGGTTGGAATATACACTGATGCTTTACAATGTTCTAAAACGTTTTTTCTGTTAAAAAACTTTCTTAAAGACAAAAATAAAAACACAACTATTGTTAGCGATTTGTACCAATATATTATTAATATATTTGAAAACTAAATTCAGAGAAAATAATGAAGTAAACTAAAATGATTAACTATCAAGCTAACATTTAACATTTTGATCTCAGTTGTTGAAAGACAAAATACGTTTTCAAAGTAGGGCTGGCTACAGATGGAATTGTGATGGGGGAAAATTTTGGTTTTGATGTTACAATTTTCCCGTTCTGACAGGTAGTTTCTTTACCCCTTGTTCTTTCCGTCTTTTGGTCGGTCAGTACCACTCCCTCTATGAAACACTTATCTATGGAAAGAGACTCATTTATTTCATTATTTCAGTTAACAGAGATTTCAGTTAAGTATTATGCTAGGCATTGGGCGGAATGCAAATCTGAGCAAGGCATCACCTCTGTCCTGATAGAACCTCCAGTGACACCCAGAAAAAAAGCTTTGTCCAGCTGGAACATGACAAATGGAATATAAGCAGCGCAAATTTGGTGTTATCAAAAGGGTTGTTTGTGGACAGAATAATTGAGAGGGCGTGGGAGCCAAAGTATACTTTTGAGGGACCTCAAAGAAGAATCAATTATACTTTGATTAGCAAATACACCAGAAATGAATGAATAAATGTGTTCTCAATGTAGACACTCCATATTAAGCATTATTATTGCAAGTGGAAAGAATAACGGGGTGAAGCAACAGATTTCTATACAGAGTTTTAGGAACATAAAACTGAACCTAGGAAATTCGGACACAAATGGAGAAACACTGGAGTATTTGAGAAAAGGTTTCAGATTCATGGGACGTAGAGTCTGTTTTAGGGACCCAGCAAAGGTTTAATAAGAAAAAATTAGCACTATGAACATTATGTTTTTGGAAGATTAATCTCATAACCCAGCCAAATGGATTAAAGGAAGAGAACGTTTTTGAAAGAGAAGCCATTTAGAAGGCTATTGAGACAGCCTGTGCAGAAGATGGAAGAAGTGTGACCAGAGCAGATGTGGTGATGCCAAGTCAAGACATCTGTGGAAGAGAATCAGAAAGAAAACGTGACCGGATCTAGCACTGCTAAAGTCCTTTTCCAATTGCTGCCTAATAACAGCCCCTTCATATCTCTGTTACCGGTCATCCTCCTCATCACATGTAATTGTGTTTATCAGTGGTCTCTAACATTTTCAGCAATGGTCTACCAAGTCTATACACATTTTCTTGTTTCTCTCTCTCTCCTCCTAACTGAGCATCATTGTAATCAGATTTGATTCTTACCATCCCATCTACGTCTCCAGGTCTTTACCTAATCTGCCCATCTCCCTGCCTTCTTCTCTCCGCTAAGACCTGCAGATACAGCTCCTCAGATAAGCACCCCCCTTTCCATTCAATAGTACTCTTCTTGCCATTCCCCTATATGCTTGCAATTGTATTTGCCGGCAGTTATTGGTGCTGACTGTAGATTTATCTTTTTTCCCTATCCTATTAGTTTGAAAGTTTTATGAGAATAGGGCAATGTTTAGTAAATAATGTATGAAGGGAGCTACTATGTGCATATCTGCTATGTGGGACAAATGCATCTTTAAATAATAAGTGGGAAATTATAATGGTAAGAGATCAGAGTATAGAACATCATCATATTTTACAAGCCTTTTAATCTGAGAAATATTATTATGTTTGTCAGCTCAGTCAGTGCTGCGCTTTGTTGAATAATATAGTCCTAAAAATTTGTCTCAAACCAGATGTGACAAAGTTTGAACTATACACTTGAAAGTTAAAAAAGGGGTTCTATTCCCAGAGAACTAAAATATATTGCAAAAATCCCAACTTGAGCATCTTACCTTTTGGATATGATATTCAATGACAGATTTGTGGATTTTCTTGTATAGACTTTATTTCATTCCTTCCATTGTACACAGAGCCACTGCGTTAATTCCAATAAACATCCAACTATGAGTGAATTTTTTTCCTTTTGGCACCTTAAAGATATCTATATTTGCCTCAATTACATTACTGAGGCAATCTGTGTTTCCCACTAGCATTGGCCCTCTTAAATGTTCTGCTCTACGTATTTTTGTATATAATGATATTAACGAAAAATGCAATAAAATTTTTGATTAGTTGAGCAATTTCAATTTGGTATACAAATATGATAATTGTGCTTGAACCGAGCTATGGGCTGTTAGACAGCAGCATCAAGTTGTTTTCGGGGGATAGGCTTCAAAATCTTTCATAATTCTAATTTCGTATAAGGAAAGTCCTTTAAGAATATCATAAGTTCAATATAATCACAAAAGTTCAAGTTGTTACAAATTGAATAAAGAAAAAATAAGCCTTCTTACTCAAAAAAAACATGGCCCACATTGTCTTGGAAAAATATGTAATCTGTGAATCAAAGAACAATAGGGCTGCGAGGGATTTGAGCAATTATCTTACACAAAAGCCTATTTTGAGAATGAAGAAACTGAGGCCCAGAGAGGTAGAGAGATTGGCACAAAATAATGCACTTTATAAGGCACATAATGGATATATGTTGAAGTAAAAAGGAAGAAAAGAATGTTCTCTACTTCCTTCTACTCACCAACACTGCACTTTAAACCATCTAAAGTTGACTTTTAAAATTGTGATAAAATACGCATAACATAAAATTTGTCATCTTACCTATTTGTTTCTAAATTTGATTTTAAGCACCCGTTTTCTGGATCTCTGCCACAGTACAGAAGACACTGAGCTTTGAAATGGGCACCATTTCTTACTACGTGGACTACCACTAGAGGGGGCTCAATAAGTATTTTGCCAGATAAGTAAAAAAGTACACTGGTTTTTGGGTGATGGGAAGGAAAGGAAGAATCTGGAAAACAACTCTGAATTGCGATTTCAAATTCTGTCTAAAATTAACTCTTACCACAACAAATGTGACCTGACTTTTGAGTAAGACTAACTCTATGAACTTAGGACATGTGTGTCCTATTGGTCAATCTCAGGACCTGAAGTTTACCCTTCTCTCTATTGATTTAAGGGGGTTAAGAACAGCGACAACCATCATTTCCCCAACTCCTACATTCACGACTGAACAAATAATGTTCAGTTCTTGTTCACTATCCTTCACAAACAGCTCTAAATGGTGGACTGCAAATCATCTTGTCTTTTGAGAAACTGAAACATCACATTTCCTTTAATCACTTACATCGCTCTGCCCACAGTCCAAATGTGTGTTTAAGAGTTTAAAAAGCATTAATTTTTTCAAATGTACTAAATGTATTATTTGTAGGTTGCTATAAATTGCAGAATCGTTTTTTTCTGAAGCCCTTTAACTAATTTGCCAATTTCTTTCCCCGTTCGTTTGTGGCTTCCGATCATTGGAGAGTGTCATTAGACATACAGCATCCTTCAAGTACGCAAGGCATGTCCTCCTATGTCATTTAAGTTTTACCGTGACTAGCCGTTCACAAGTTGAATAGTTTTAGTTGGGACTATTTTTAAAATGATAAGTGCCTGTGTTTACTAAAATGTGAGATAATCTTCGTTTTCCTTCTTCAAATAAAGCTCCAAGATAAAGTAATTTTTTGTTGTTGTTCTCAGTATCTTCCATCTCAGAAAAATGACATTCAGAAGAAGTTGGCTTAATGATGTCAAGTAAAGTACAAACTTTTGAAACTCATTTTGAAAGCTTAATTTACAGCTATGTAAAGACGAACGCCAGGTTTGAACTCTGATGCAGCTCAAGGATACACAACTTGCAGGTTGGGGCCATTATAGTTTAGTTTTCCCTATTTATCTGCGATTTGTCAAGAGCTGCTTAAATGCCTCTAAATTTCAGCTACATCCTGTGCTTTCGGTGCATAGAAATACGGATATCATTAAAAAATCAATCTGTTTGGGAAGAGGAGATATATACTGACGATCCAAAGAACTTGCAATTTACATTTTTATTAAATATGTTAAGTGCTTTGCAGCCGCTATATTCCATTGGACTGAACTGCATTTCAGAGCCATCTCACTTCTTCTTTTAAAATCAAACATTTTTATAAATACTTGACATTTCTAATTAACTTCCGAATTTTTCCACTTTCATTTTGCAGAGAAGGGTTGCATAGTCCTCTTGTTTATTCTACTCGGCCAAATTCAATAAGGTATTGATGTTCTTTTTTCTCTTTTTTCTTCTCTCCATTTTTCTTTTCATTTTCTAAACTCCTATTTAGATATTTATTTCTTACAAAGACTGCCTTCCGCTGTTTTTAAATATACCTTACTCTTCCAATAGTTGTAGATCTAGAGAAAAATGGAGAAAATAGTACACAGTTTCCACACATCCTGCACCATTTCCCCTATTATTGTCTCACATTAATGTGACACATCTGTTACAATTAAGGAGCCAATATTTACATATTGTAATTAAATAAAGTCCATAACTTATTCATATTTCCTTAGTTTTACCTTACTATCTTTTTCTGTTCCAGGATCTCCTTCGGGAAACCACATTATGTTTAGTGTTGTCTCTTTAGGCTCCTCCAGGCCATGAATAGTGACTTTCTTGCAAAAGTGTACAGTATAGAAAGGAGAACAAAGAGTAACTTTCCAGGGAAGAAAGCCGGCAAACACTACCTCAGCCAAGGTGACCAAGGTCAGCATCGCCAGTGTCGAGTCATGTGGATACGATGTGATAGAGCTAAGCCGCGTGTAAACACATATTTACAAACATTTCTATAGGTAAGCGCAAGCGCTTCCTGATGCCTCCAACTCATCCGTAACCACATGGATCACTGACTATCTGTAATTCCCACTCCAGCAGTGAGAAGTCTGGCTTTCATCATCCTCCAACTATTTACTCAATCATCCAGTTCCAGTACGGATGTACAGCAGCATCAGAATTACTTTGTAGCACTGAATAATATTGCATTATGTGGATGCACTACAGATTATTTATTCATCCACTGTCGAAGGCCCCTTGGCTGCTTCCAATTTTTGACAATTAAGTGTCTTAGCAGTGTCTTTAACAGATCAGGAGACTTTAATTTTAATATATGTTGACTTATATTTTCCTGTCCCAATCATACCTTTGATGTTGTACCTAAAAAGTCATCACCACATCCAAGGTCTCCTACGTTTTCTTCTAGAAGTTTTATCATTTTGAAATGTACATTCAGGTCTATGATCCATTTTTAGTCAAATTTTGTGAAGGTTTTAAGTTCTATGTCTAGATTCATTTTTTATATGAATATTCAATTGTCCTAGTACCATTTGTTAAAAAGACTATCCTTTCTCTATCGAATTACTTTGCTCCTTGGTCAAGGATCAGTTGACTATATTTATGTGTTTCTTTCTGCCCTCTCTATTCTGTTACATGGATCTATTTATCTGTTTTTTCACCGACACTATATTGTCTTGCTTACCATAATTTTACAGGAATATTTGAAGTTGATGGTGCCAGTCATCCAACTTTGTCCTTCCTCAGTATTGTGTGGGATATTCTGGGAATTTTGCCTTTTTCATAAGCTTTAGATTCAGTTTGTCGACGTCTACAAAGTAACTTGCTAGTACTTTCATTAGGATTATGCTGAATCTATAGATCAAGACATCTTAATAATATTTAGTCTTCATATCTGTGAACATGGATATCTCCATTTATTTAGATCTTTGATTTCTTTCATCAGAATTTTGTAGCTTTCCTCATATAGATCTTGTGCATATTTTGTTAGATTTATATCTAAGTTTTTTTTTTTTTTTTGAGGAAGATTAGCTCTGAGTTAACTACTGCCAATCCTCTTCTTTTTGTTGAGGAAGACTGGCCCTGAGGTAACATCCATGCCCATCTTCCTCTACTTTATACATGGGACGCCTACCACAGTATGGCTTTTGCCAAGCAGTGCCATGTCTGCACCCGGGGTCAGAACCAGCAAACCCCCGGCCGCTGAGAGGCAGAACGTGCACAGTTAACTGCTGCGCCACCATGCCGGCCCCTATATCTAAGTATTTTTAGGGGGAGTGCTAATATAAATGGTGTTGTTTTTAATTTCAAGTTCCAATTGTTTGGTGTTGGTGTATATGAAAACAATTTATCTTTGTATATCAATCTCATATCCTGCAAATTTGCCATAATTGCCTGTTAGTTCCACAAGGATTTTTTATCAGTTCTTTGGGATTTTCTACATTGAGCTTCTACAATACAGCTTTCTGCTCTAACTTTTATTATTTCTTTTATGAACTTGCTCTAGGTATAAATTATTCTTCTTTAAGCTTAGATTATGGATTTTAGCTTTCTTCTTTTCTAATATTTGTATTTAATGCTATAAATTTTCCTTTCAGCACTGTTCTCATTGCACTGCACATAATTTGATAAGTTGTATTTTAAATTTCGTTGAGTTCAAATTTTTAAAAAATTTCTCTTGAGACTTATTTTACCCATGTGTTATTTGGAAATGTGTTGTTTAATATCCACATATTTTTGGATTTTCCAATTATCTTTCTGCTACTGATTTCTAATTTAATTCCAGCATGGCCAGAGAACATACTTTGAACGATTTCTATTCTTTTAAATTAGTTAAGGTGTGTTTATGGCCTAGAATGGAGTCTATCTTGCTGCATGTTCCATGTGAGCTTGAAAAGAATGTTTGCTGTGCTGTTGTTGGGTGGAGAATTCTATAAATGTCAATTAGATCAAGAAGATTATAGTGCCATTCAGGTCAACTGTATCCTTGCTGATTTTCTGCCTGCTTGATATATCAATTAATGAAAGAAGAACGCTGTATTCTCCAACTATGAGGGTGGATTTGTCTATTTTTCTTTGCAACTCTGTCAGATTTTGCCTCATGAATTTTGATTCTCTCTGGTTAGATACATCCACATTAAGGAGTGTGTCTTCTTGGAGAATTGACCTTTTTATCAATATGCAATGTTTCTCTTTTTCCTTGATAATTTTCCTTGTTCTGAAGTCTGCTTTGTCTGAAATTAATATGGCTGTGCCAACTTTCTTTCTTTTACTGTTAGAATGCTACATAATTCTCCACCTCTTCACTTTTCACCTGTGTCTTTTATATTTAAAAAAGAGTTCTCGTAAACAACATAATGATAAGGTCTTTTTCAAAAATCCATTCTAACATCCTGTTTTTAATTAGTGTATTAAGACCATGCACATTTAAACTGGTTATTGACATAGTTGGATTCACGTCCGCCACGTTTGTAGCTGTTTTCTATTCATTGCTCTTCTTTCTCTCCTATTTTCTTTCTTCTCTGATTTTAATTTAGCACTTTATAGGATTCTATTTTCTCTTATTAGATGTCAGTTATATGTCTTTCCAAAAAAATGTATGGGTTTCCATAAAGTTTGCAATATAGTCTTATAGCTAATCTAATTTTATTTTCAACTAACCCTGTACCACTTTATGGGTACTGCAATGCCTTATAGCAGAATATCCCCACGTTCTCGCTCCCATCACTTACAAACTTGCTGTCATCATTTCCACTTTACCATGTGCTATAATCACACCATCTCTTGTTTCTATTATTACTTTGAGCCAACATTTATCTATTAGATCAACTAAGAATAAAATAAATAAAAGGTTTTACTTTACCTTCATTCCTTCTCCAACGCTTTTTTTTTTAAAAAAAAAAAAAACGTAGATCCAGTTTTGACCTATAACATTTCCTTTTTCTCTGAAGAACATCTTTTAACATTTCTTGCAGGGCAGATCTGCTGGTGATGAATTCTCTCAGTTTTAGTTTGAGAAAATCTTTACTTTTCCTTCATTTTTGAAGATTAATTTCTCTGGATATAGATTTCGAGGTGGGGGGTCTTTTCCTTTGAAGACTAAATATTTCATTCCATCTTTTTCTTGTTTGCATGGTTTCTGATGAGAAGCATGCTACAGTACTTATCTTTTTCCTCTCTATATAATGTTTTTTCCTCTCCCTTCTTTTGAGATTTTCTCTTTGTCTTTTGTTTTCTGCAGTTTGAATATGATCTGCCTAAGCGTAGAATTTTTGGCATTTATCTTACTTGATGTCTCTGAGTTTCCTGGATATATTCTTTGGTATCTGTCATTAATTTTGGAAAGTCGTCAGCCATTATTACTTAAAATATTTCTTCTGCTCCTTTCTTTCTTCTCCTTTAGTATTCTAATTACGTGTATGTCGCAGCTTTTGAAAATACCCCACTGTTGTTGAATATTGTGTTCTACGTTTTCATTCCCTTTTCTACTGTATTTCAGTTTGAGGAGTTGATAATGGCGTGGCTTCAAGCTCACTCATCTTGCCTCAGCCAAGGATAGCCTGTCGATGAGCCCATCAAAGACATTCTTCACTTCTGCTACAGCGTTTTTGATTTTTAGCATTTTCTTTTGATTCTTTCTTAGAGTTTCCATATCTCTGCTGATATTACCTATCTATTCTTGCATGTTGTCCACTTTTTCATTAGAGACATTAGCATATTAATTAGTTGTTTTAAAATCCTGGTGTAAAAAGTCCAAAATCTCTTCCACTCATGAGCCTGGTTCTGGTGCTTGCTTTGTCTCTGCAGACTGTGTCTTGTGCCTGTGATCATGCCTTGTAATCTTTTGTTGAAAGCTGTTGATGGTGCAATGAGTAGAAGAAACTGAGGTAAATAGGCCTTTGGTGGGAGACTTTACATTCATCTGGGTAGGGCTTAGGCTGTGATTGTAGTTTGCTGTAGCTGTAGGGATCAGAGGCGAACATTCTCTCTGGTGTTCAGGGTTTTGTCTCCCCTATTGTCTTTGGGTTTTTCTAGAGACTCCTTCTTAAACAGAGTCTGAGCTTTGTAGCTCTTTTGAAATTGTTGTACACTCTTGTTATTGAGGAGCCCTGTTAACATGGAGGTAAAGAGTGGGGGAGGGAACTGTTCTATGATTTTACAATTAAATTTCAGTCTTTTTGTGTCTCTCAGATGTGATTTCACAATATTTCTTACCTTTTTCTCTCTCCTCCTTAGGTGAGACAGGAAGCTTAGAGCTGACTGGAGTTGGGTAATTACCCTTCTGCCTGTGTGAGACAAGGCTCTGGGGAACACTTTCTCACTGGAGAGTGAGCTCTTATTGTAAGGAAAACACTGAGCATCTTTCAAAATAGTGTTCTCTTCTTCATGCCAAAGACACAAGGTGATTTTTCTTGGCTTCTACCGTGAGAACCTGCTGGGGTTCCTTCAGTTAAAGTCCGTGAAGGTATGGAGGCCTCACTAAGACTACAACCCCCAGGAGTTCCTCAGTTTCAGCCTAGTCCAAACAGCGTCCAGCACTTCATCACATTGCCATTTAAGTGTGCTTACTAGTTTATGCCTGCAGTGGCTTCTGCTCTTGGTAAGCTAATCTTGGCTGTGTTTTCCTGAATTTCCCTGTATCTTTAGGTTTTGGGCTGATGCCAGCCCTGCAACCTCAATGGTCTGATGGGCTCAAGAAAAGCCTTTGATTTTCAGTTTGTTCAGCTTTTCTCTTGTTGTGAGGATGAGAGTGATGATTTCCAAGGTCTTTACATGTTGGAGCTGAACCTGGAAGTCCTCTGCTTTTTTTTTAAATTGTATTGTTCATAAACACTGACACTGTGATTAACATCTGGTTACTAGATTAAAACTTTGTGGCTAGGAAAATATTTTTTAAAGTCCAAGGCTGAGAGATCAATCCATAAAACTTTGCACACATGAACAAGTGTTCCATGGATAAAGATCCCTTTAGAGATTGGGAGGGAGTCATAAATCCTATCTCTCACAGATAACTTTACTATTCAGCAGATGAATACACAGCTACAAAGAAAATATATCATTCAAACAAACCATTCCCCAATGAATTAACTGAGATGTCACTGTAGTTTCTTATAAAGACATTTATGTTTTGAGGAACAGAAATTGGACAAGTAAAGCATTTACCTGGAGCTCAAATTTTAAGAGGAATCAAAAAGCTGACTAATTGAGATAAATGATATTTTAATAAAATATTTTTAATATAAATTAATGGAAAAAATTCACAATGAACAAAATATAAAAATGTATTTAAGTAAAGACAGAAACAGTGTAAAACAGAGTCATACTGGAGCCTAAGATAAAAGGGAAAATCTTGATTGCTGACTTTTTTGGTTTGTCAATTTTGTGCTCTAAGCAAGTGTCTCACCCTTGTCTCAGGCCTGGTAGGGAATATTCAGTCATGAGACACTGGGAAAATACATTTAAATGTGTGCATTAGAGATGGGAAAATTGAGGCATGCCAGGGACAGTCAGCTTCCTCCATACATAGTTTAATATGACTTATCATTTGAAATGCCGTATTGTTGATTTTTTTTAAATAAAAAGCTGTTATTCCACTTATTAGGTCTTTGTGGTTTGAAAATAACATTGATTTGATGTTAAATGTTTACCTATTTGTCTCTGTCTACACACATACACAGTCACATACACACATACAAACATCATAATAGCAATCAGAGATTGAAAAGCAGACGTCTCCATCTAAAGGAGTTTCCTTTGGCTGACTTCGCCCTGAGGTTCTGGTTGACCCGTGATGTTGAACTCTCCTGGTCGCTCAGGACCTCTCCACACCTACTCTCAGGTTGTTCCTAACCTCGAAATATCTGCTAATTTTTTAATCTCAAACACTGGCCATTTCTTTGACTACTCCCTCTCTTCATAACTAAAAAGACTTGATAATTTGTGTTCAAATATAGTTTTCTTTATACAAAGAAAACCATATTTTAAGTATCTTCCTCCTTTTATCTTGATAGTGTATACATAGGGTAAAATGATTCAAATATATATTAAATTAAATAGTATATAAAATATATAACATAATATAAAAATATATGTATAATATTTGTTGTACCAGAGAGTATTTATATTACTACTGAAATTTTTCTGTTTTTCTTTTGATCCCATTGTAGATGATGAAATACACTTGAACATCAGGGTTGTTATTTAATGGGTAGTGGCAGTAAGAATTGAACAGCTGTTCTCCTGTAGAGCTAGTTGGTGGGCCACAAGCACACTGAGCACATCTGACTGAATCCTGACCTCAGCAAACAGCCTCGTGCAGCACAGGTGTTGAGAAATCAGACAGCTACAAAGAACAGTCTGTTCTAAGTGTGCCCAAATGATAATCAGGACAATGGGACTTCATATTTTCAGAACTTTAATCTCCATAAAATTTTCAACAGCAATAAAGGGAAGGGGTCATAATTATCCGGATTTTATAGGTAGATAGAATACATACAGTACTTCTAAACTCACACATTCAGTCAGAGACAGTATAATCACCTTAAAAATAATAGGAATTTAAATTATGGTTTTCAAATCAGATGGCTAAGCTTGCATCTGAAACCAGAAGAATGCAGGCTGCTTTCAGTAATCAAACCTATTGATTTCACTGTGCACATCAAACTTTCTTTTGCCTCTTTCTATCATGTTTTATTAGTGTCCTGTAAACAGTATGCTGGTTTTCTACTTTGAAGAAATGTTTATCTCGGGTCTTATTTTGCCATTATGAAAAACAATGAAAAAGGACATTAGTCCTACACATGTCATGTTATTTAGACACGTGAACCACAGAACATGTAAAGGAAAATCAATCTTCACCATGTATAAAGGCAGGAAACAAAGACATTAATTTTAAATCTTAAATTCTGCCTTTGTTTATTTGTTTTAGTCAACAGTCTTTGTTAAGCACGCTACTTTCAGGACTTTCTCGCAAACTCCAAAAGTGACCTAAAGAGAAAGTGTGGGAGGCTAGGAGAGAAGGGAAAGGAGGTAGGGCACGAGGCCTAAAAGAAAATGAATAAACGCAAGAAGGAATCAAGTCCAGAGTAGAGAGGGGCTTTTTCACTTCATAAATTACCATCTTGATGTACATTCAATACTAGCAAATTCAATACACAAGTAATGCAAAGAATTTTCGTGGGTGGAATAGGCTGAAAGAAGAGATCCAGCAACAGTGTCAGTAGCTCTGGATGGTTTGATAATGGTCCCAGGTTTCAAGCAGATACTTAAATACATTCTTCACATAACTTAGAGTACCCGGCGTTACATCTCACAGAAATGGTATACTCATTGTGCTGTTTTTATTTCTAAGTGGAATCTTGAAAGATTTCTCTAAGTAAAATGTTGGCAAAGAAACAACCCCATCACTAAATGTCCCTGTCATTTTGTCTTTTATGTGATTGGTTGCAGATGTTGCTTTGAAAACATACTTCAGAGTCTTTGTCACTCCACCTACCATCAGTTCACACTCAGCCACCAATTGGGAGAAATATTGAGCATTCCACTTCACTATTGTGATCGAGCTTTTAAACTTACATTTTCTTACCTCCAACTTACTGCTGCTTATGTTGTAAAAGAAATTTCCAAGCAATTTTATATTATAAAATAATAGTGAGTATCTTACATAAATTTATTAAATATGAGATTAATACATTTTTATAGAAAAATAAGAACTATCAAATATAGACAAATCTGAGACAAAGTTTAATTCTAAATAAATCATGTCTTTAACAGAAATAAAAGAGGAAGTTTGTAACAACTGGATCTTTTCTTAAGTGAAGGAAGACATAAGACTAATTTTTAAAAACATTAATAGTTGATATCCTAAAAAGTTGGTTTTAAGGCTGGTGTATAACTTATGTCACATACTTTGCAGCATAGCAGTTTGAAATTCTTTATAAGGTATGACAAACAAACGAGAGTTTTATTTTTGTTGTTACTGTTGTATAATGAAAAGTTGTACAAGCAGGGAGTGTAATCATAATGTACTATACTGCTTAACTGTAAGGAATATTTGCATAGTCTTATTAACATACACTTTGATTACTGATTTACCAAGAAGGGATATATAAGTACATTAGGAGAATGGGAGAGGGTAGTTTATGTGAGTTTATAGGTAGAGAGGATTGTACAAAATAGATTAATTCTCAACCTCAACATAAGGAAAGTAAAAAATATCGTCTCAAATATAAAAATCAAAAAATAGCTCTCCAAGCATTTTATTTGAGAATGTGGTGGTAAATTACATTAGAAACAGCTGAAAAATATGAATGAGTGAACAAAATTGGGAGGATGGGCAGAGGACCATCATTTTTCTTGGATAATTGTGTTTTTAATTTTCACTCTAATAGTGCCATTTGAATATATGTGCATTACTACTTTGATAAAATTAAACACTTAGAGGTTTTTTTTAAGAAATTAAGTCCTATTAATTTTTTCTTTTTGGTGTGGAGGGATAGACTACAGCAATATTTCTCTTTAGTTAATGTAGAAAAATGGAAATGTTAATTAGCCAAAACTATTTCTTGCCAAAATATTAAAACTATTGAGAACAATCAAAATTAAACTGAAACTCTGCTTCCCCAATAAATAAAATTGTCTTCATATTCCTGTTCAAACTTGTAAAGGGCTTTAGCATATTGAAAGCGTTGAGTCACACTATCTTGGTTTGAATCCTGGTTATACCTCTTATTATGTGATTTTGAACAAGTTCATTAACCTATTTGTGAACCCATACATCACTACATTATTTAAAGATTAAGTAAGATAATAAACGTAAAACACTTATCCTGGTGCAAAGCACAAACTCAGGTTCAACAAATGTTGGTTTTTCTCTTCATGGTTGAAATCACAGCATGAGTATATTTTTGCATCTCTCCACCTAAACTCCATTCATAAGCCATCACATCTGTCCTGCGTTCCACCACCTCCCAGCTGTTCTTTAGAAATGCCTTCAGTGGAACCCTGGGAAACTGCTGGTGAGAGTGCAAACTGGTGCAGCCACTATGGAAAGCAGTATGGAGTTTCCTCAGAAAATTAGGAATAGAACTACCATATGATCCAGCTGTCCCACTGCTGGGTATTTATCCAAAGAACTTGAAAACACAAATGCATAAAGATACATGTACCCCTATGTTCATTGAAGCATTATTCACAATAGCCAAGACTTGGAAGCAACCCAGGTGCCCATCAAGGGACGAATGGATAAAGAAGATGTGGTATTTATACACGATGGACTACTACTCAGCCATAAGAAATGATGAAATCCGGCCATTTGTGACAATATGGATGGAGCTTGAGGGTACTATGCTGAGTGAAATTAGTCAGAGGGAGAAAGTCAAATACCATATGATCTCACTCATAAGTAGAAGATAAAAACAACAAACAAACACATAGTAACGGAGATTGGACTGGTGGTTACCATAGGGGAAGGGGGGAGGGAGGAAGGCAAAAGGGGTGATTAGGCTCACATGTGAGGTGATGGACTATAATTAGTTTTTGGGTGGTGAACATGATGTAATCTACACAGAATTCGAAACATATTACGATGTGCATCTGAAAGCTATATAATGTTACAATCCAATGTTTCTGCAATAAAATAAATAAAATGTAACAAAAATAAGAAGTGCCTTCACTAATTGCCCTATGTAAATTGGATTGTCTCTTTTCCATTTTGATTCTGTATAGTATCTACTTATTTCCTTAACAGCACTTACTCAAGCACAAAATAAATATTTCTGTGTGTAATTATTTGTTCAGTATCTATTTGTGCCTGATAATAGACTTTAAACTCTTTGGCACAGGGACTATTTCTATCGTGATCGTTTTATGTCCTTAGTTCTGAACACAGTGTTTGACACATAATAGGTGTTCATGATACAATTGGTTCAAAGAGTATTTGAATAATAATTATGATGGCTGCATGATTTTCCATTAGGTTACTGAGCTATTTCTTCCTTAAATTTATCTCTTACTGTTGGAATGCTTCCAATTTTCTGCTACTTCCAGTTGTTCATAGTGCTATAATAAATTCTTTAGAAATAGGGATGTTTTGTGATTTGGATTCTATATGTTTAATAAACACATCCAAAATGTGATTATTTTGGTCTAAATTCTCAGACCACATTTTATACTATTTTATCCCTATAATCATGTACTCAGATGGACAGTCATTAGATGTTTGAGTGTATAAGTGAACAATGAATGAATGAATGAACCAAGACCGTCAATCAGGCAGTTAGATTTCCTGAAGTTCAATTTTACTTTACGTTGTTGTTTTTCTTAATCTATCTTCCTAGTGAGCAAATATTTTGCATGATTGATGCCTCATTTTTTGAGAAGGAAATAGTACAGAATGGAGTACTCTTGTGGTTTTGCTTTTGTTTTTACATATTGATAATTCTTTCTAAATGCCCACATACCTTCTTCTTAAACGTGATTTGATACCTTCTTACTGAAAGCTGACTTACTAGAAATATTTCAAAAATTTTCTTTTGTGAGTCATGTTTCTAGAGAAGCCTTCCTTGGTGATCTAAGCCTGATTTAGGAGCCCCTCCTAAGCATCCTCACTGCCATCATTACCGCTCTCATCATCATATAAAATGCTGAGTGCTTATGTGCACGGCATTATGGTAAACACTTCACAGGTACTATCTTGTTTAATCATGCAAAAGCAAACAAACATCTAATCATCTCCTTATTACAAAAACCAAACCCCTAAACTTGGTGCATAAGGCCAAGCAATTATTTGGCTTTGACTCACTTTCAGTTTTATTTTATCCAGTAAATAATGTTATTCTCCTTTTAACAGATGTGGAAACTGAGCCTCAGAACATAGAAATAATTAGGTCAAACTCACAAGTACAGAGTGATGGGTCTTTTTGTCTCCAAAACCTACATCCTGACAGAACACTGCGCAGCCTCCACTCTGCTTCTGTTGGGAGATGTACCATTTTGTACATTTCCGCCCCTCAGCTGCGAGCTCTGTGAAGTCACATGCCACAGCTTATTCACCGTTGAGTATTTAGCACCTATCAGAGGGAGCAGCAGATAAAAGTCATTTAATGATACTAAATGAGTAAAATTTATTTCCACTGACCATTTTGAATGTGTTCAACCTAAGGTCTTATAAAAAACTTTTGTCTAAATTAAATTCTATTTTCGTATTTCCTCCTTTCATTCCTATTTTGCAGAAATCATTTAACTAACTTGAGTACATTTTGTATTCTGTTCTTATTTTAATTTCCTAGTCTGAATTCTATCTATGCCTCCTAGGTTCCATTTGAAATATCAGAGAAAGAAGTTCCAGACACTCAGATCCAGGTTTTTTTCCCCCTTACTTCTCTGTCAATTCATCCTTTTTCATGCCATGATGGATATGCCAGCTCCTGCTAAATCTAAACAGTTGAGTATTAGCCATCTGAAGACATAAGGAATGTAAGAGAATTGGGAAACATTTGCATTGTAGTTTCTAGTGCTCTGGATCTAAAAGGAAAAACGCTTTATTTACATTTTTATTACTGCGACACAAATGTCTACTAGAGTCACCCTAACCCCTAAGATTTAGCTAAAATTGGCTCAAACCCCCATCTCATTATTCCCATGTTCTCCCCAGATTTCTGTGAATTCCTGGTGCATAAGGTCCCCTAGTTTTTGGCTCACATTTCTATTATTGCTGACATAAAGTAAACTTCACTGGAGATTTGGGTAAAAAGAAGTAAGGGACACTGCCATAATGTTAGACAAATAATTTAAATTTGAATGATAGTTGTTCCGGTATTGGGTCTCTTGCCCACTTCTCACCAACACAAGCTGCAGGCTCCCATCTTGAAGGTCAACCACTCTTCTCTCATCCCTTCCCTCTCTCCTCTTTCTAGGCTCATTCACACAACCCGTTAGACCACCCCTCCCCTAATTATTGTCCTTGGGGTCTTGACATCTCACTCTCTTCCCCTGTCACACTAGGGCTAGGACTCATCAAATTATTTTCTAAACCAAAGGAGGTTCTTCTATCATTTCAGCTACTCAAATACTCTTTTATTTCCCCGGCAACACTGGCCAGCCTCCAGCCCCAGTCAAGTCTCAAGTGCATGTGGCCACCTCTTTCTTTGCAAGGACAGGTCTGCAGAACTCTGCTCTGCACAGAGGTGAGAACATACACAAGTTTTACGTTAGGCAAACCATAGATATTAATTAAGATTCCCTCCAAACCCACCTGAATTACCAAAGTTCTTTCCTTTCCATTTCGGTGGAAGCGTAGAAATGGAGTATTAGATTTTAGTACTGGATTAAAAACTTGTATTCTTTAATCATTGCTTTTTTACAGAACTGTGCATCTAGATGTGGTTATCAATAAGCTTTGATATAGAGGTGATCATATATTTATATTGTATTTATATACATAAATCTATATATTTATATAGACAATATAAATGAATTACTGTATTATATTATTATATATGTGATATATAAGCAATATATAAATATTACATCATCATCTATGAAATCTAGTTGATAACAGCATACGTAAAATGCAATGTACATAAAACTATGTATATTTTAAGGCTTATGTACACATGTACACACATATATTAAATTATGTGTGTTAAACTTTATATAAATATATGCACAAATACGTGTACACAATGTATATCTGCATGGCTCTATCACATAGTAAGATATATATGTAATCTATCTCTTATTTCCAGTTTGCCTTTCCTGTAAGGCACATTAAAGGCGGGAACTTCCCCTTGCCTATTCATGCATGCGGTCATTCATGAGTCAGTAAATGCTGTCATGAAACAGAGATGCGAGCGTGCAACAACTACGCAATAACTATCAGGCGCCTAACATTGTTCTTTTTGGCTGCTGGTTTCAAAATCATGTAAGGAAAGGATGGAAAGTTCGGGAGTTTATCAAAATTGTATCTTTAACTCAGAAATGAAACTTGGATGTGAGCTTATTATTCACATAGAACCCCTGTTATTGGCTTGTCACCTTGTAGAAAGCTGCCTTTCCTTCCCTGAGAAGCGATAAAGCAGACTTGTCCTCTAATGTCATTTCAGTGTCCCTTTTCTCAGAAATTGCTTATAAGCAAGCGTACATGTTTTCAGGGTGATTCTTCACTGTAGGAGATTATGTACTAAAAGAACCTAGCATTATAATTTTTCCATTTTTCATCCTTTTGAAAGCTTTAATGTTATTGCTGTAAATGTGATTGTACAAAGCTATAAATTCCTCACTTAATCCATTTTAAGTCCCTCTGACATGTGACCAAGAGTTGGAAATATATAAATGTTAACTTTTATGCTTTTTTCCGTGTTACCATAGCCTGTTATTCTATTATAAACTGTCCTCGGTTACCCAATCAAAGGAAAATGGGGAAGAAAAGCTTATTGTAGTCCAAGGAGCATTCCTTTCTGCATGAATTTACCAACTTTAATAAGATGTAGGCTGACTGACAAAACTTGGAGTTTTCAAAAACGGTGGGGCAGAGTAGGAAAAGAGCACGCGTCACCTCCCCCTGCTTTGCTTTTCCCTAACTCCAGTGTAAAAATATCTGATTTACAATTTGCGTTTGGGTGCACTCTGTCACCAAATATATTTCTCTTGTGACTCAAGTATATTTCCTTCTGATTGTTTTATAATTTCAAATTAGAACTCTGTTTTCATGGTTTTTTATCCCAGATGAAGACAGGGCATGCTTTGGTCAAAAGTGCCCCTTTTTCCATAAAACAGAGGATGGACACATATTGGTGTCAACAGAACTATTTTACTCCAACTGCCTTTCACTGCAGTTAAATAGCAAATTGATAACAGAAGTTTCTGATATTTGGTTTTTGTTCTTGGAAGATGGGAGGAGTCAGGTTGTACAGCTTGAAAGACTTCTAGACAATTCCAGCTCCTTCTTGTACTAGTGTAAGATCTGGAGCAACTAGTTGCTTTTATTCTTAACCAGATTTCTTGTCAGCAAAATGCCAATAATCACACTTACTACAGGGGTTTCTGATGATGTTTCGATGCTTAAAAGAAATAAGGTCTTTATGTCACATCACAAATGAAGGACTATCAATCATTGGTTCATAGTATCATCAAGTAATATAATATCTTTGGTTTCCAGACCAAGTTTGAGTCATTATTTTCATATCTTTCAGGACTCATTGAAGAAGTGATTGATTCCAGGATGCAGGCAAAGAAAATGCAAGATGAACCTGGAGCTTCTTGTGGTGCCAGAAAGTGAGAAAGTGCTTAAGAGAAGATAGGGCCATGTTAAAAGGGCACAGAAGCCAACCTGAACGAGCTCCCAAGGGCCAAAGCTGGGATAATTTGAGCAACAAAATAGAGTACTAGATTATAGCCACAGAATGAAATAAATATTCCTACAAACTGATGTAAATAAATTAATAAATTAAAGAGAAGAAGGGATATTTCTTCATTAAGGAATTCCAATTGATGAACATAGAAGCAATGTAGAAAGTACAAAATCAACATTAGAATACCATGGCAATAATTGTTGTAGGCAAGATTCACCAAAGGATATGAGTGAAAACTTGAGAAACAGAACAGTTGCATAGTCTCAAAGGGTCTCTCCCAAGATATTCATTAATTACAAAGAGAAAATAGTATCTTTATAATGGAAAAAGCCACAGACATCATCTTAACTAAGTAATCATGGTTAATATCCTTGGTAATTAAATATCTGGGCATCACATACCTGTGACACGTTGCACTGAGAAATGTCCATCCCTTCTGTGATCTTCTTAAAAAATGCATAACTTTAATGTAATAATGAAAAAATATAGAAAAAACAAAAACTGGAAGACATTCTATAAAGTAACTGATCAGTACTCCTTGGATGCCAAGGTCCTGAAGATTGAGGAAACAAAGGATACTGACAGCTAAATTCAGTGTGAGTGCCTGTATTGGACCCTGGAACACAAATATGGACTTCAGTGGAAAAAGACCAACGTAAATTTCTCAGTTTTGATAATTGCACTATGATGATGAGATATTAACATTATGGTAGACTGGGTAAAGGGTATATGAAACTTTTCTGTATGTCTAAATTTATTTTAAAACAAAAAGTTAAAAATACCCGTTAGGACCAAGTTATCATTTTCTTTGGGAATATGTCTAGCAATATCAATTAAAGTGGCTTATTTCTAATTATATTACCTATAGTTCTGCAAAATTTTGAGGCAAATTCTCTGAATCTATCTCTGAGCACATGCCTTTTTCAAAACTAAATACTGTGGCTTTTCATCAACAGTATTTTTATTTTTTATTTATTTATTTTTTTACTTTGGTGGCTTGAACTCAGGGTCACAGAATGCTTTGGAGAGAAGCAAACCTACAAGAAACCACGAACTAGAATCTGAACTTGGAGATGACTTCCAGGAATAGTCTGCACACCTGTGTGAAAGGCTATCGAGAGAGTAAAGAGGTTCAGGATGCAATGAACCACCAGGCTTTATTTATCTTTCTATTCTTCAGACTCTCAGCTCAGGCTCTTTAATCTGTTTAAGGAATGAAAAAGCACTCGATTTCCTTTCAGAATAGGCATTGTGTAAGAAGCATGGCAGATCAGAGCAAATGTCAGAGTCCAGAGGTGAAGACAATTCTTGTAACTATCAGAAATGTAATGGAACTGTCAACAGAACATGAAATAAGTTATGCGCATTGATAAATGACAGGGCCACTTATCGCAAAATGGTACAAATATCACATATTTTTTAATCAAAATTAAACACAGCATTTTTTATTTAGACGATTCCACTATCGTCTCCCAATAGTCACGGAAATTCTGGATTTCAATACTATGAAAACTTTTAAGGAAGAAACTTTGAGACTGCGAGGTACATCAAAAACCGTTCGTTTATGGTTCATTGTAATGTAATTAAAATAGCCATGTTTCTAAATGATCCTCTTTTTGCTTCTTATTATGTAAAAATGCATAGGATTTCCAGTAAAAGTCAAGAAGGCCTGTAAATGGTTATTGAAGTGATCATTTCAAGGTTAATCATATTTACTATTGCTGCTCATGGCCACAGGTCTCTCATTCTGACCTCTCAGGAGCGGCGTTATTTAACCTGAGAGGCTTTGATCACACCTGGTATATAACTCCATTTTCCGTTGCAGACTCACAGCCACAGGAAAATTAATGCTGAGATCGGTGATTTCCATGGGATCTCTTATACAGGAATTTAAGATTTTTTATTTTTTCATTACTTTTAAATAATGAAACTTAAGACCAAAATAATATTTTTTTATAAAATGTGAATAGTTCGACTATCTAGGAAATTATAACTAAATGTCACTTCAGTCTTGAGTTTCTGAATGATGAAAGGAATCGCCCAGGGGAGGCTCCACTCACCCACCCCGCCCCCCAAGCACGGAGAGACACTTCTGATGGTTTCTCTCTCATCACTTCCAATTTCATGTGTTCTTTCTTAAGCTTAAAAGCATGATCCTTAATCTTTTTGGATCATAAACCCCTCTCAGAATATGATGAAATTTACTGATTGTGAGGGGGGAACATGTCCAAACACAGACCACACCCAATTTTGCTTACTATTTCAGGCGGTTCCTAGATCTCGTGAAGTCTTCCCATAACCTTTGGTTTAACATCTTCTGACAAAGCATATTTTACTCCTACAATTACTGCATATTAGGCACAGTTCTGGCCTAGACATATTTGTTGGAAATACCGGTGGCATCGCTTTCAGTATCACAGCAAACACGCGGCCACGCAGTATGACGACAGACAGATGGTGGTGTGATTCCCTGACGGAAACAGGAACACAAGCCGGGGTGGCGAGAGCGCTGGATCTTAACCACTAGACCACCAGGGCTGGCTGTCCAGACAAATAGGAGCAGAAAAATTAGTCAGTACTGCGACCCTGTCTCTCAATGAAATCACGGTATAGTTGAGGAGAGTGAGTACACATTCATTTATAAAAACAAGAATTCTCTTTTCTTCAGTATTTTCCTCCTGCTTAGCATATGTTATTTCATTTAATTCTCACAATGATTCTACGCATAACTGGCTACATAGTTTTCAGGTAGATACAAAATGAAAACGTGGGACACCTTGTTTAAAAAAGCCAGAAAATAGAGCCTATAATGGTACTAAAATATAAAGCTCTTTACTTTCCTCCACCATCTCTCAACCATTCCTGGTGTTGTTTTTGTTTGCTATTTAATGTTGCACCCCATTGGCACAGGGATAATCAATGACCAAGTGCAGATCCTACAGGTGCCTGGGTTGCGGTCCCTTTGCATGAAGAAGGCCCATGCCTGCGGGTTCCCCTCCTGCTCCCTGTCAGACCCCGACGACGCTGTGCTCTAGCTGGAAGCCAAAAGCCTGAGCCTCCCATGAGCCTATAGTCCCAACCAAGGGGGATGAGCAGACCCTAAGACTATTGCAACTTCCCTGCCAGTGTATGCCTGGTACCTGGGTCACCTCCACTGAGCCACCTGTCGGATGAGCAGTAGCACTGACAGCCAGCCAGGGCTGGGGATAGCTGCAGCAGTGGTCCCTGGATGGGGCAGGGATTGAGAGGCCAGGTGTGCCCTGGGGCAACTGTGGTGGGGTAGCTGGCAGCTGAAAACCTGTCCTGGGGGGATGGAGTGAGCAGTAGTGGGGAGACTGTGTGAGCTGACGTTCTAAGTCCCTCCATCCCATGTGCCATTGTCCCATTGGACTTCACTTAAGAAACACAGATTCAAAGATAAAATTATTAAAATTTCAAAAGATTAGAGATAAAGAGGATCAGGGAGTTTGAGTAACTGTCCAAGGTACACGGAGCTAATGGTTGTGGAGCTGGGATTGAAACCTATGTCTGCTGGATCCAAAGCCAGCTCTTAAATACGAAGGCACGCAATGGGATGGTAATGACAGATATAAACGGCAAGGGACACATTCTAATACACTAACAGACAACTGTTCGTATACCCACGAGTGAACAGTTTTAGCTCATGTGAGGATCTTGTTAGGGACAAGTCATAGCAAGGGCCTGAAGGAAATAAAGATGGAGGGGAAAGGCATCCTTAGGTAACTGTGTTTGGGGTTCTTAAGAAGAAGGGGCAGGGATTGCGCAAGGGCCGGTGGAATGTCTGGCACCTCAGGGACCTGCACCAGACAAAGTGGGCAACGGGCAGGAGACAGTGGACAGGTGTCTATAGGGCCTTCGGATGCATGGGTGAGAAAAACAAGGAGAGAACCTGAGATCTGGTGGAAGAGGCCACAGGAAGTTCTTGGAGAATCACGAGCCAAGAGATTTCCCAGGAATCCAAGTAAACCATGGCCCAAGGACCTGGATCCAGATCTTGTGACAGGCAGGGGAACATGCTTGAAGATTAGCCATGAAGCAAAGAAAAGAGTGTCAGGAGCAGGTGCAGGAGACACTACAGTGAGAGAAACACCAAGTCTGGGTAATAGATTGTATTTGGAATCAAAGAAAAGAATAAGTCAAATTCAGGGGATGATAGATAGGCTATTGGGAGGATGTTAATGATATTCCTTTTCAAACACAAAAATCATCAAGCCCACTGAATTGATTCATTCATATTTGACTTCTGCACTAAATCTATGGACACTGACCTGACCTAAGCACTTTTGGTCCTTGCAAGTTTTATCCTGATTTCTCCGTATTGCTAAATAAATCAGACTATTTTCTACAGCAGTACTCCCAGTTCTCCAACCAGGACTCCCTTAGAGATAATAAGTGAGGAAGAGAGTGGAAATGCAGACTTGGATACATTATATGAAACTTGCCGCAAGACTTCCACTGACCTCCAGACACAGGAGGACATCCTTTCTTCTTGCTGGGTTACACAGTTTTGTTATTTTTGTAAGGGACAAATGCATCAGGCTATTACTGGCACCACAACTAAGCCGTCAGACAGACTGTAGACACACAGCCTCTGTCTCTACCCCATGCCCATCCATCTGAGCATGGTGAGAAGGTCTCGAATGGAATATGAAAGAGCCTAACTGTGGCTGAACCCAGCATCTCTTTTTGCATATAATTTATTTTATGGTTCACTTTTTTCAGTCAACTTTTTACATTTTCTGGATGCATAATGTATCTGACAAAGCTTTCTGGATTACTGATAGTCAGTTCAAAGCGTTCAACCTTGCCAAGTCAAATTTACCCACTTCGATGATTCCACCAAAGTCAGCTCATTCTCAAGAAAGTCACGTCTACGCTCAGAAGACTAGTTGACTTTAAGGTAGAACTCTGCCTTCTACAAAGCATGCTAAATGCCTTCTGCCCTGGCACAATGCCTTTCTTCACAATTTATCTGGCACGCTCTGACCCTCTGCCCCTCATATGAATGAGAAACATGATTTTAATGCTCACAGCCAGGTCTCCACATGTAAGGCTTGGAGCTGAAAACGTTAACCTCCAATACCTCTCATAAGATAGACCAATGTAGGCACCGCTCTTTTTAAAGTTTAACTTATCACACACGTGCACAGATACAAATACAGATAGTATAGCTGAGGAAAACATATATGTTGATTTTAAAGTCTTTTTATGCAGATTTCAGAAGATGAAATAGAGTTTAATATTAGTGCATTAGTTTGCTAGGGCTGCCATAGCAAAGTACCACAGACCGGGTAGTTTACCCAACAGAAATTAATTTTTTCATAGTTCTGGAGGATAGAAGGCCAGCATCAAGGTGTTGGCAGGATTTGTTTCCTGTATCCTTGGCTTGTAGATAGCCGTCTTCTCTCTATGTCTTCACATTGTCTCCCCTCTGTATGTGTCTGTGTTATAATTTCCTCTCCTTCTAAGGATATCAGTCATATTGGATTAGGGCCCACTCTAATGACCTCATTTAACCTTATTTATCTTTAAAGGCATTCTCACCAAATATAGTGAGGTACAGGGGCTAGGACTCCAACATATGCATTTGAGGGGAGAAACACTTCAGCCCATAATACTTGGTAACTGTACTTTGGGAGACACAACTCTAGACGTAAGTTTAGGAGTCGTCTCAGAGTACCATGTGTGCAGTTCAATAGTGAGCTCCAAAAACATGATTGGTTCAACTTTGCATATTCTCACTCTGGAGAAAAGACTTTTGTTTATTTTTGTTTTCCAGCCCTCAATTAAATCTTAATTTAATACCTATTATGTAAAAAATGTTGTTAACCATGCTATGAATAGAAAAGGATTCAAAGATGACTGACATGGCCCCATTTTCAACACAATTTCAGATCTTAATTGATAATTAATAACATTAAATGATTGGTATATGATAAATGCCAAAATGTAAACTAGCCCTTAAAACAGACTAGAATTTAGTAGATTTTCACTAAATATTTTGAGTAAATATTATATGCGTAAAGAGGGTAAAAATGAAGCTGACATTATGATCCAGAAAATTTCTTTGTGACGTTTTCCCAGTGACAACTGAGGTGTTAGGACAAAGGATGGGACCGCACATTAAGTGAATCTAAAGTAAAACGTTAAAGTCAGCAGCTCTAGATCACTTGTGAATAACCATTCTAGTTTCTTACCTTGGGAAAATTTTTGAGAATATCTTGTGAAAATCAGTTATGGGGAATTGATATGGAAGCTAAGAGGCAAAGAGTTATAAGATTGTATCACATTTAAAACAATGTCACATGCAGTTTAACTACACGTTAATTCCTTGTTAGATTAAGAAATTTAACTTGGTCACAGTTTCCAGATTTTTTTCTTCTTAAGACAAGAATTCCAAACTTTAATCGTATGTCTTTTTTAAAAATTTTCTCTTTGGAAGACAATCTGAGTCAAAACAACAATGCATTCCTTTTTTTCCCTTCCAATGTTATGAAAAATACTTCTCCTAGATGGATAGCCAACATATCACGCTTTAATCCTGCTGAACCTTTATTTGCGCCAAGTTAGAGACCTTTAAACATAGTTGTTAACAGTGGCTCAGGCGGGCTGACTTTGAACTGCTGTCACACACCCACTGCTGCAATTTCTGCAAACTTGAAGCTAACACTTAGGCGCGCACAGTGTTGTTGAGATCGTTGGTGTTAGTAATAAAGAAGTCATAAATAATTCCCGTGTGAAGCTCTCTCGTTTTCATCGGTCTTTTGGACTTAATGCAAAGGCATTTGAGAAGTGAGTCCTATTGCTGTCTGTGAAACAATGCAAGGCTGCGGTAGGTCTATTTGAGACAAGATTTTACAGCCATGTCATAAAACATATCTGAGTAAAAACACATGGTTTCTTGATCATTAAGATTTTTCCAGTCAAATGGGCCAAACTTCACAATACAACAGAATTTAGTTTTTGCTTTGATACCTGTAATGAGTGACCAAGTAATCTTAGAGGGCCATGAATTTGAACAAAAGATTAACCATTTCCTAAAATCTCCTGCATGTTCACTGAAGCCTACGAATAAACCTCTTTTCCCGGTTTAGCCCGAAATAAAGCATGCCTAGCATATGGGCTCACATCCATCCCATTCGCCCCCAGCAGCTTCCACCTATTGCCGTCAGTGCAGATTTCCTACCCCAACCACCTCTTGATGATGGCGAAAATATTTTCTCCAAAAAGATAATGATAACTACCTTAAAAAGAAATCAAACAGAGGAGTAAATCAAAGAAACCTCAGGTCAGGAAAACATTAACCAAAATTATTTCCTGAAATTCCTTATTTTAAGTCATTATAGGGAACACTTTTTTCTTAGGACACTGAAAAGAATCTGGCAATATGGAACACACACCTGCGCTTCAGACTTCAGGTTAATGGCCTGAGTTCAATTTGGTTAAAGAGAACACAGTGCGCCTAGCAATGATTCACCCCTCTCTAGACTGATATTCTTACCGATCTATTTTTAAAAACAGCCACTGCAAGCAATAGGCCAAGATGAACCGTGTCATTGTTCTCCTCAGCGCACTGAATGGGTGAAGTAGCTGGGCGTCACCCTCTTCTCACGACGCAGCTGTCCCCCTGCCCGAGGTGACAGCACGCCACAGCACAGGAAGGCTCGTCCGTGGAACTTTTCTCTGATGGGGCATCGTAGCACCCCGCACACCCCCGCCCATGTTCCAGCTTTGGCTGTGTAGTTTCAGACCCAGGGAAGCACTGGGAATAAACCAAAGGATGGAGTCATTCGGTCAGTCCCTCACACTAAATGTTTTTATGCTCCTTGGCTTTTTTCAGGTTCTTAAGTTACATTCCTCCCAGTGTGCTGCTCCGGCCGTGGGTGGCCCGGGTCAGTCACCAGCAGCTCCAGCTCTCCTCCACACACACGCTGGCCTCTGACGAAGAGCTGCTCTCCGCTGGGGCTGAGGTGGGTGGAGGGCTCCCCCGGTCACCAGGAACAAACAGGAGAGCTTGTTACTTCAGAGTGTTAAACACCTCCTCAAACCCGAGCTCAGCGACTGTAGCACACTCACGTTTCACCTGAGAGACCAGCCAACATAGTGGGATAACACTGCACCCACATACACAGCGAAGAAGAAGAATTAGCCAGTCACTCCTTAACGTTTTATGCAAATAGGCTGCTTGAGGAAGGAACACATTATGCCCTTACTACTGATCAGTAAGTAGAGCCGATTTTGGATTCCAGCAGACTATTTTAAATTTTGCATATCTATGTGAACAAAATTTATATCCAGGGTGAACAAATAAATCATTAATTCCCAAATAGCATTTAGCTTTTGTGATTGAAATATTAATAGGTAATAATATGTATTGACCTAATATTATCTATCAGACATTGTTCTACGTGCTTACTTAATCCACAGAACAGCCCCATGAGATAGAAGGGGATATTGAGGCACAGGGAAATTATGCGACTAGTCCAAGGCCTCACGGCACATAAGTAGCTGACCTTGGATTTGACCAGAAGTCTGATTCCACAACCCAAACTGGGATGACACATATATACCCACATATCATACCCATCGCCGAGTGTTAGAAAATACTAACTGCTCAAAACATGTTTGCTACTAGGAACACTACTAAAATTGCAGGAAAAGGAATTATTGCTGCTACATTCAAACAACTAATTGTTTTGGTCACTGCATATGTGAAGAAACAGAATATTCAACCTGTCTCAATTAGATAAATAAATGTTGGACATTTTCTGACGTAAGCATCTTACCCTCCCAAATTTATTAGCTTCCTAATTTTGATATTGCTGTTCTAAAATTTTGAACCTCTAGGCCAATAAAAGATTCAAATATTTTAAGTTACGAGAATTTGCAGGGAAAAAAACCAAGTGAATTATTGTAAAGCTAGTTGGGCAATAAGCTATTCTTATCAGTAGATATACTCAGATTTTTTCATCTCTTTAAACCAAATTTGGCCATGGAAGTTGATCAATATTAGTATCAATATTAAACTTTTATTGATGATACATGAATCAAAGAAATCTAAATCACTAAACGACATCTTTGATCATCAGAGAAGTATTTTCTATGCAGCAGAAAGAGAGTCGAAAACATCTGCTAGACACAAAGATATTGCTTATTGCAAAAATCACAAGCTTTGGGCCTGACAGAGCTGGATTTGGATTTCTCATTATAGGTGTACCCCTGGGAAGGTTTATTCAACCTCCTTAAGTTTCCATTTTCTCATCTTTGAAAGGGTGACTGCGTGGGTTATATGAGATAATGCATTTAAAGCACCGAGCAGTGTCTGGCATATAGTGAACACCCAGTGAGTAGCAGTTTTAAATGGTGCTTAGGCGCTTGGGGGTAAAGAAACTTTCCATGAGCAAAAAACCAGCAATGATGTGCCTTTCCAGGCTACGTTTGCGGCCTTTGTTTAGTCAGGAGCATAACTTCTCAATTGTTTTTCATTCTGTTATGGGCAGAGGCCACTGTGTGAGAAGGGTGTGAATGCTGAGCAGGTACTGGCATGCCCTTAAGGAGGGCAAGTGAAGGATGGTGTGGAAGAGGCAACCTGGGCAGCCCGGCCGCGTGGTGCTGCAGAGCAGAGGGGGAGGTGCAGTACAGTGGCTGCCTCTGCATCAGAGTGTGGGGGCTGTGTCCAACCTCAGGCGTCACACTGTGCCTCGCCCCTCTTCTCCCTCTACCACAAGGTGCACACACACAGAGTTTTGTGTGTAGGCATTCTCAGAAGAATCCTGGAATACACTAAATCAAAGGTAGGAAGAGAGAACAGGGATTGATTCATCAGTGCATCTTAGCGCATCTCATCACCGTCTTCCTACACCACATTCGGGACAGTCAGCTCTGGATTAAGGCTGAGAACGAGGGGATGGAATGGAGAAGAGATGAACATAGCCTTTGGTGGTTAAAAATAGATATATGACAGAAAACAGAGCAATTTCTGAAGAGGATGCACGAGGAGGCAAAGTCATGGAGGAGCCCTCTGTAGACCAAGTCCCTCCACTTGGGCTCCTCCTCCTTAGGTTCCCACCAGGAAACATATATCCTACATCCCATCCACGCAAGGAACTTCCCTAGCAATGAGTAACTACCTCTTAAATTTTTAATAGTTTTACTTTTAGTTCTTCAGATAATCTAACAGATATTTATTGTGTTCCCTATGGCAAAGGAAAACAAAGATTTTGCTGGAAATACGAAGATGGCTGAAGCGTTGGCCTGATAATCTAGGAGCTGGCAGTCCAATCTGGGAGTCAGAGTCAAATACAGAAATAGAGCACAGTGGAAAGAGGCGGAGAGTGTTATGGAAACAGAGAGGAGCTTCCAAAGCCAGACCAGGGGTGGTCAGGGGACAGCCTGAGAGAGGAGACCCTCTGCTGTGCTTTACATAAAGGAAGATTTTCGGAAGGGGGGGGTGCCACAAGTTAGAGCGTTCTCTTTCTCTCTCTCTTTTTTGTTCCTTTAGTGTGGAGGTATTACAACATGCCTGATGGACTTACCAGAAGGAAGGGAAGTACAAAGACAAACACAGAGAAGGAGAGAGTAATTTGCAACACAGCTTGTCCAAAGTGACACATGGCCATGCGCTTCACAGATGCAGAAATCCCAAATCGGGTAGTGACCACAGGGCACTGCCCACAGTAAACAGAGTCTAAAAAGAATTTCAAACACTCTCTGTGCACCATTCCTTTGCCCAATTAAAAGTGGCATTTATTTGACAGATGCCACGTTCTAACTACCAGATGCTGTGTGCCCTCGTGGTGGTGGCTGAGTAAGCGAAGGGCTCCCAGTCTTTCTGTTCCCTCTGGCATTTGAGCCATGGAACACTTCAGCATGCAGGCAACACATGAGGCCCTGAAAGGAAATTCACTTTTAAACCCCAAACCAAAGCTGTGAGTTTTTTCTGTTTCTCTTATTAGTCTAGTTTATTTATTTATTTGTTTGTTTCTTTGTTTAGTGAGGAAAATTAGCCCTGAGCTAAAATTTGTGCCAATCTTCCCCGACTTTGTATGTGCGATGCCTCCACAGCGATGAGCGCAGTAGGTCCACACCTGGGATCCGAACCCCAGGCTGCCGAAGCAGAGAGCCCCCAGCTTCAACCACTCAGCCACGGAGCCAGCCCCTAGTCTAGTTTAATACATTAAACTATCTAGAACCAGAGCCCACTTTTATTTTTCTAACAGTTTTAACCGCTGTGTATTCTAATACAGGCCCAGGGATAATATTACACCTTGGGGGTACAGATGTGTGACAAGGGGAAGGTTGCTGTACGCCAGTCCGACATTGTCAATGATCTTCTTTTTGTCTCCCCCAAACCATGAAACCCTTCCCAGACCTTTAACTATATGTGTGTGTGTGTGTGTGTGTGTACATATATACACATATATGTATAATCATAACACTTCAGATATTTATGTTATATCTAAACATAATAAAGTCAATATTATTTAGAGACACTCTTTCATTAGTGCCTCAACCATATTGCTCTAAAGTTTCTTAGCAAAGAGGACTAATGAATTTTACAAATTGGGAAATTAAGCCTTAGACTCTATGTTACCTGACCCACTCTAAAGTAGATGTGGGGATAGAATTAATGATTTCTTACTCTGAATTTCATCCGCTTGTCCCTCTGTGCTCTGACGAATTATAAAAAGCAAAGGAAAGAGACTATCCTCACTGATATATAGGTGTATTTTCTAATTCCTCTTGAATCCTAGGCAAAGCTGGTTCTGTTCAACATCCCCTCACAATAGTGATCGCCTAGATTAAGAGTAAACCCTTTCGAAGACACCACGCTATTTCCATAGAGAAATCCATCTTGTGATGTGTGACATTTTTGTTTCCATTACAAAAACTACAGCTCGTGGCTATTAAAATGGCTGATGAGACGGTTTAATAGTGTTGTGTGAATTCCTGATAATGGTGCCATCAATCTTAGCGTTACTCAGACTTGAGCAGTCTCTAGCAGGTCAGCTGCTGTGTCGAGAGTGGGTTGATTTAATTATATTTTAGCCATCCCTGATTAGATGGGAGGCAGTGCAATAACGGATGTCACCCAAGGTGACCCTCCACCATAAATAAACGCTCGCTCCCCTGTCATGTGGCTCCTGGGCTCTCCATCAGCTCCCTGGGTCTCCCTTCATTACAGCAGGGATAACCCTGTTGCGGGTGTGGAATATCCTTGGTGAGCTGCCACACGTGAGGAGACAGAGCTGGGCAAAGGACGCATAGGCTGGTCAGGGGGCCCTACAGAGGGAAAGTATTTGTACCCTCCGTTCTCTTTCAGGCCTTGCAAGCTTTCACCAATTTTTCAGTCAACCTGAATCTGTTCTGGAATTCAAGAAACTTAATAATAATGCCATGTAAAGGAATTATTACAGATGTCTACATGATCCCTTCTAAATAATCCTTTACATTTTTGAAAAATACCTTCCTTTGAAGAAGAGATGCCCATAAGGGCCTATTGGCTCCTACTGACCTACATATTTTTGATTTCCTAATACTTCAACCTCCCTTTTGGCAATCCACCAGGAATTTTTGGTAGGAAAGTTTTGAGTTAGATACTTTCATACAATAAATTTTATCTGACAACTCAGGCACTCACTTTTATTACCATGTCTCATTTTCCCAGGCACATACACTTCACAGACTCAGCGGGCCACCCTGCCCCGTCCCGGGCAGTACACGTGCTCTTTGTAAACCATTCTTTTAAAGAATTACAATGAGGCTGTGTTTCTAGTTATATTTCATATAGCAATTTTTTTTCACTAAATGCCTACAAATTTATATCGAGACAAATGTCACTAGTAAGAAGGTTCATAAAACCAACTTTACACTATTCACATTTTATCAGTAATTTTAACTATTTTTATAAAACATATCTAATCATTTTTCTTCTTTTAATGTAAACAGAGTTGCTGAGGAAGAGGAGAACCCAGGGTATTCTGCAATTAAAAGATTGGCCCCTGTTATGTGTTTTCAGTATGAAAAGCTTTTCTGTCTTATCCTCAATGCAGAGAATAAGGCTGTGAGCACCTTCTTTATCCCAGTGGAGGACACCACTCACACTGCTGGCACTGCTTTCACTCTGCCGTACTTAAAGAGAGATGGAAAATTTATACTGTCTGATGTCAGACAATCAGGGATGTGCCTTATAGAGTGTCAAGTTAAACAGCAAAGTTAACATCGTTGACTGCCCTTCTTAAACTGAAGCTGAACACTCTTCTCAGAAATTCCCTTGGGTACTGGGCATCTCCCCAGGCCCCAGTTATCTCTCTTTCTCTGCACTCTTTTTGTTCCACAGTGACTATGGAGAGGAGTTAGCATCTGTCCACCAACTTTCTTATGTTCATTCATTCATTCACTCATTCATGTAATAAGTCAAAACTTAGGGACTTTTTGATCTGACCCAGGAATGATTCAAATGCCACAGGGAACAGAGTCACATGTGTGGAAATCCTGGCCCAACCGCTCATAAATTATGAGACAAATTATGAGAGTTAAGCTTTCTGTGCTTCATTCTCCCTGTCTGTCTAACAGAGAACTGAACAGTGCTTACCTCATGTGGTTATAGATACAGAATGGGGAAAGCGGTTCTACCTTCTGGAAAAGCAGAAATGCAACACCATTACCTTCATATATTCCTGTCTGATACTCTGAGCTTTTCCTATGAGTTTTCACATATACAATCTCACTCTATCCTCATGCTAGCTTTGCAAAGTAGTATTTATTGTCTCTATTCTATTCAAGTATGAGGATATTGAAGACAGGGGAGTGTCTCCGGTTACCCAAATGTCCCCACCACCCAGTGTCCCCCGTACATGGTAGAGCTCCTGGACGACACTCAGCATCGTGAAGGCCCTCTTGCAGAGGATCACGTAATGACAAAAATATGTTAAAATTAGCGACCATCAGTTTATAGCCTTGGGGTCATAATTTTGTCCTTAGCAGACAACTATCTATGGGTCCCCTGAATTGTCTGGCAAAACACTTTGATACAAACCCACTGGTGCCAGAAATTCCAATATTAGTAACCCATTACTTGAACGTAAAATTGACCTTTTCCTATAATACTTGTCAAAAATGTACATGGACCTAAAATTAGGAGCATATTTAGTCAATAACACTTCAAAGTGCATGATTTCCTCAGTTCCATCCTTGAAAGAAAACAAGAAACTGGCAGGAAAGGGAAATCTGGAGTCTGAGGAAGAGAGAGGTCCAGTGAAGAGAGAAAGAGCAGCCCGCGGGGGTGGCGTCCCCGCAGCTGCCTCGGCCGCCGCTGCTCAGTCTCAGGAAGCCCGAGGAGCCCCTGATAGCCAGGGTGTGGGGCCCCGAGCCTGCGCAGAGGGCAGAAAACGCTCGGTTCATCTCTCCAGACAGAGTGCTCAGCGCTTATCATCTGGCCCAACTGGCTCTGTTGAATCTAATTTACACTTTTATTAATAAAAGCAAAGTTTCTGCCCCTTCTGGCTGTGGTGATAAACCTACTTGTGCCTCTTGACTGAGGCTCATGTTTTCAGGATAGCACCAAAGGAGGCATGAATCTCCTATTTTTCTATTTTAATGAGGTGCTAAAAATGCAGTTTAATTATAAGCACTTAAATTCCAGTGATGTCAATGGCTTCGCTGCTGAGGGACACCCGAGACGCCACCACAGGACCTGGGGTGATGATCATTCCGTAGGAACGTGTGGACTCAGCACACAGGCATGTGAAAGTGGCAGGGGGAGCCTTTTAGGTAATGTCTAGGAATAGCTGGCTTCAATTCGAGATTTTGTGGAAAGAGCAAAGTGGGGGATAGAAATTTCTGGAAAGGTGAGGAATCGTAGTTTAGTAGACACAACATAGGATATGGCTGCGTGTATGAATTCTCTTCTGCTATTTTAAACTAGATTCATGGAAAAGTCCAACTGACAGACCAGTTATTAACAGATTTAGTACGTTCCAAACTACATATGGAAAATTTTTCTATAAGAAATATACATAGTAGGTATTATTGTATTTTTCTTTTACGTAAAGAGAGACGTTTTAAAAAAAATGTTTTCCATATTCTAAAACTGAATATGTTTGCAGCAGAAAAAAAGTCAACTGAAAAAACAAGCATTGATAAATGATTAGATTATAGACATTTATAATTTATATCTATATTATACATTTTAATTGAAAAAATATAGACAATTTTCATTTTATAATAATCTCCTTTACCATTTTCATTGGTTTTAATATGCCTATTTATGAGTATACGATGATTTATCTTTTAAATTCCTAATATGGGACCTTGTTGTTTATGTAGATTAAACAAAGCTGTTAATAGTATATTTAAGTGGTAATGATATTTAAACAAAAATTCCTAGGGAAAAAATAGCTGCATGCAGAAGTGTGCAAGTTTCTGATGTTCTGAAAGAACCCTCTCACACTGTGAAGTGGGCTTCCACAAAGCTTGTGGTGATTAGGAATTAAAGAGAAATGTTACACGTGCCCATTTCCTTTGTGCCTTGCCAACTCTTTAAATTACTACATTTGGATTGCAAATTAGACAGGAAAACTGATAGTTTTAAAAATTTTGAAACAATTCAGTCTTATTCTCCAAATTAATTATTCATTTTCTTTGCTCAGTTTTCTCCTGGCTAAGCAACACTCTTCAATTTGTTGATAAGAGCTCTTTATATACTAAGCAATTAACCCCTAGTCATGCATATTTTTTTCATTATTTGATTTCAAATTTTGTTATGAAAAAACTTAGACGTACAGAAGTTTAGAATATACATGAAATAACATATGTAAATATTTTCCTGGGAGTTTTACCTTTGAAAATATGCTTACAAAGATCTTCCCAAGTCCAAGGGTGTAGAAATAATTTCTTGTGTTTATTCCTCATATAAAATCTATATGGAATTTTATTTAGTAAGAGACAGAAGCCCCCACTTTTAAAAGTTTTGAATAGTTAATCCATTACTTCAATATAATTTATTAAATATTATATATTTTCCCCACTGATTTTCTAATGTTTGTAATATATTAAATCCCTATATACAGTTTTTTAGAACATTTATTCTTCCAGATGAACTTTGAAATCAGCCAGTAATTCTAAATCACTAAGGAATTTTGTTAAGTGTATAGATTATTTGGGGGAGGATTTACATCTTTCTGTATTCAGGTTTTCTGTCTTTTAGTGTGTATTTTAAGATGGCATGCACTTTTTTAACCTAGCCATAAACTTTTTGTTAAGTGTATTGCTCATTGCCACAGCAAACTTGATCTGGTCCACATAGTTTATAGCTATTTATGGCTAATAAAGTTATTGTATATTATACTACTTAGCTTGTAACCTAGACCATTGTGATATTTTTTTTTGTTTTAATTGATTGTAATTGCTTTTTCAGTCCAAATAGATAATTCCATCCTCTAAAAATAATTACCAATTTGCCCCAACCTTTTCTTTTTAGTTTTATTAGCTAGTAAGGAATCCTTTTTAAATTCCAAACTCCAATGTCTCACCATTTAACATAAATTTGACATTTTAGGTATTCTTTATCAGATTAAGCAGGTATATCCTCCTCTTCCTTGCTTATTAAGTATTTAATCAGATTATACACTCCATTTTATAGTGTCCTTAGGGATTTTGGTACATTCTAAAACCTTGACTATAATGTCTATCCTCGACTTTAATCCTTTAGAAATACTATCCTCCAAGTTTTCTCAGGGCATACAAGTACTTCGAAACAGGCTATTTCCCAGTTTTCCTCAACATTGCACCATGTGCTTAATTTCAGGGCAACGGGATGTGAGCAGAAGTGAGGTAAGCAACATTTGGCTTACTTCCTGAAAGATAATTTCCTTCTACAGACTTTCTTCGTTCTCCAGTGTAGAGATACAGCAACAGCTGGCATAGCTGGAACCTTGGAGCAACAGACGGCAGCTCGTCGCTGAGTTCAGCAGTGTCCACTTGCCTGACTGAAAGCCTGGATTATCTCAGGAATCAGAGCCATTTGCCAGGTGAGGCCATGGTCCTCCTCTACACTGCTGTAGAAAGGATGCACAATGCATATTTTCTGACTTAAATATATACTTCTATTTATGTATAATTTATGTGTATATAAATATATTTGTTATATATACATATATAAGTGATTGTATTTTAGTGTCTCTTACAGCAGCTTAGTCTATATCTTAACTAATACATCAGTTAACATAGTCACAAATTTTCATCTCTTTTGATCTGGAATGCTAATAATTATAAAGGGGAGGGACACTGAGGCTGGTATAATAATCCTTTAATATGATGCTAACTTTGGTATAATACTATTTAACTTAGAGTGTTTATGTGCCCTTCTATTAATGACTGGTCAGTATTTGAGAGCAGCAGAATGGCATAAGAACAGGGACTTTCAAGCTAGACTTTCTGGGTGTTAATCCTTTCGGTTTCCTAATGGCTCCAAACCTGAAGATATTTACTATCTCTGTGTTTCAGTTACTTCATCTGTGAAATTGGGAAAGTCAGTGAATGCATCCCAATTGCTGATGAAAGAATGAAGTAAATAAATATGAGTGGAGTTCTTCAGACAGTACCTGGCACAAAGTAAATGTTCAGTCAGTCCTATTATTAGCGTGAATGTGTGCTTTTTGGTTGTTGTCATCAGGTTTTAGCATCTGGTTTATCCCACTTACTTTATTGAATTAATTTTAATTTTTATTTCTTTTCCATTTCTCTTTGTTGTGGAAGAATCTAACTAGCATAGTCATCCTCTGTTTTTTGAAGGTTTTTTACTTTTGAACCCTTTTAACTAATTCTAAGGAAGTTGTTTTATCAAGGATGTTTGCCTCTTTTCTGTAAATTATTTTACCTTTTTCCACTGATCTTATTCTAGGATTGGCTCTGCCTAGAAATTATCTCCTCTAAATCTTCACCATACGGCTGAGGTTTCTTGAAAGTCCTAGCACGTACCTAAAACAAAAGTTTGAAAGTCCCCAGATGGTTTGCTACAGAGGTCTCTCTAAGTCCAAGAAATTACTCTCCGTCACATTAGAGTGGAACCATGACAACAGTTCACATTAATTCTTGAAATTAATCCATCCAAGCCTCATGCCCTTTCCTTCACCAAGGGCACATTCAGTGCGATTACCACAGGACAGTACCAGCTGGATGAGGTGGGGAAGCAGAGACCGTAGCACTGCTGTAGCTTCAGGCCCTGTGCTCTCCTGCAGGTTCCCATCACCCTCTTCAAAGCTGGTGGAAATGTCTGCGTGTTATAGACATTATGTGAAACACAGTTCGCTGAGACAAGTGACCATACTGTCAAGAAAACAACATCAAAATGATCAGCATACGTGAAAAACCAACTACGGCTGCTATTGAGGGTTGAATTCTTCCCTCAAAAGACATTAAGTCATAGCCCTCAATAGCTGTAAATGTGAAATTATTTGGAAATAATGTCGTTGTAGATGTAATCAAATTAAGATGAGGCTATATTGGATAAGGATGGGCCCAAATCCAATGGCTGGTGTCTTTATAAGAGAAAGGAAAGGGAGATTTGTACAGCAAGACCCAGAAACACAGAGGAAAGAAGGCCATGTGAAGACAGAGGCAGAGACCAGAATGATGCGGCTACAAGTTAAGGAATACCAAGGATGGCTGGTAGCCACAAGAAGCTAGAAGAGTCAAGGAAGGATTCTTCCCCACAACCTTCAGAAAGAAGGTCCTGCTTCAGAGAATGGCCTGCTGACCCCTTTATTTCAGAATTCTGGCCTCGAGAAGCGTGAGAGAATACATTTCCGTTGTTTTAATCACTCAGTTTGTGGTAATTTCTTATGGCAGCCCTAGGCAGCACAAGGATACAGATGCCAAGAGAAAACTAAAGACTTTTAGCCTCTTTTTTTCGAATCTGTATGCCTTTTCTTTTTCTCTTTTTCTTTTTTTATTGTACTGAGTCTGAATTTGATTTTGATTTTGGGAAAAGGTCTTTAATCATTCTCCATTAAGGGTGATATTAAACTTTGACTTTAGGAAACTGCAAAAGAAAAAAAAAATTAGGCCTAAAGCATGTAGAAGAAAGTAATTAATAAAAATAAGAGTGGAAATAGAAAATATACAAACAAGGCCAGCATCAGGCTCTTTCAAAAATTTATAGAAGTAATAAAACGAATGAGATTGATCCATGAAAAAAAAAAAAGAAAGCAGAAATTAACAATATTAGATACTTCAAGTGTTAAAAGGATATTAAGGTAATATTAGGAAAAACTTTATGCCGATAAATTTGAATATATAGATGCAATGGAAAAATTAATTTTAAAAAACTTATCATGGCCGAGTGGTTAAGTTCGCGCGCTCCGCTGCCGGCGGCCCAGTGTTTCGTTGGTTCGAATCCTGGGCGCAGACACGGCACTGCTCATCAGACCACGCTGAGGCAGCGTCCCACATGCCACAACTAGAAGGACCCACAACGAAGAATATACAACTACGTACCGGAGGGCTTTGGAGAAAAAAAGGAAAAAAATAAAATCTTTAAAAAAAAATCAACTAGCATAAAGAGAGATGAAATATCTACATAGTTCTTTATCTGTTAAACATATTGACTAAGAAATAAAAAATCTTTCCACAAAAAATGGTTTCAGAGCCAAATAACTGTGACTTCTATAAGGCACTTGAGAAAAAAGTAGCATCAATCTTACAAAAATTTACAGAAAATTGTTATAGGAAAATTCTTCAACTGGTTTTATGAAGCAAGTGTAACTATGATACCAAAATGTGAAAGAGAAATTACTAGGAGAGAAAATATAAACAAACATCTCCCATTTACATAGAACCAAAAACTAATAAAACAGTTCACAAAAGATAATACATTATTAACAATAGAATTGATTCCAAGTATACAAATTGGTTCAATATTTCAAAATTGATCATTATAATTCATTTCACTAACAAGATGAAGTAAAAATAAAAAGTCTATCTCATCTGGTGCAGAAAAACCTATTAATAAAATTCAACACACAAACATGATTTTTAAAAAAAATCAGCAAATTAGAACACAATGAAATTTCCTCAGTGTAATATAGGGCATGTACAAAAAACTAAAGTTAACATTTCATAAAGTGCATCATTTTGTGCTTTAGCCTTGTGGTCGGGACTAGAATGTTTGTGCTCACTGCTTCTATTCAACGTTACATCGGAAGGCCCAGTCAGTGCAAAAAGGCATGAAGCAAGAAAGCATCCAGATTAGAAAGAAAGAAGTAAAACTCTGCGTCTTTAAAGATGATATGATTGTGTACAAGGAAAAACCTCATGAAAAATACAAAATAAAGGAAACAACAAAGTGCTAAAACCAATAAGTGAATTTAGCAAGGCCACAGGACTAAAGGGTCAATATACAAACATGGAATACATTTCCACATAACAATAAAGAAAAACATGAATGTAAAATTTTAAAAGAAAATGTTTAAAAAGCATTAAAAATAGCAAAACCTAACATGTAGAAATGAATCTCACAAAAGAGGCAAAAGAAGACACACAGATGCCCAGTAAACAGGTGTAAAAGTACTCAACATTTTTAGTCTTCCAGGGAAATAAAAATTAAAGGCACAAGGATGCCACTCTACAGAAGAAACGAGTGCGCACTGGGCCTCGATACATCACTTCTGATGCCTCCGTGAGAGGCTGAGGACAGACGAGGTTGCTTCCAGAGGGCCTAAGGCTGGAGCCCGCCCTGCGCCAAAGTAAACAAATATCTGGCAGAGAATACTGGTTCCTATGCCTGTGGGTAGCAGAATATTTACACAGAAATGTGTTCCAACCTTTGTTTCCACCTCCTTCAAAGTGTTTGTTTCAGCTTTCATGAGGAAAGGTTTCCAAAATAAAAATGAGAGTTGCCTGCTTTCCCACAAAGGCTTTAGCTCTCATTCTAGCTTACTGCCCTAAGTGCCCTTAAAGCTTCATGGTAAGAACAGCAGGAAAAGGGAAGGAAGAAACCAGCCGTAGAATTAAGTGTATTTTGGGAAATTTGGGTCTTGTGTAGCTGTGTGCTGCTAGAGGTTTTGCAGTGGAGGTGGTCAGTCAGGGGAGGGGTGCGGGTGGGCGCTCTGTGGTAATGCCAGCAAGACTAGGAAAACTTAAAAATCAAGATGTGCTGATCGCTCTCCCTCATGAGCATCCTCTGGATTTTTAGAAATACGCCTTTTAATCATCTCTTTCATTAAAAATAAAAGATTACGATGGGGCTGGCCCCGTGGCCGAGTGGTTAAGTTCGCGCGCTCCGCTGCAGGCGGCCCAGTGTTTCGTTAGTTCGAATCCTGGGTGCGGAGATGGCACTGCTCGTCAGACCACGCTGAGGCAGCGTCCCACATGCCACAACTAGAAGAACCCACAACGAAGAATACACAACTATGTACCGGGTGGCTTTGGGGAGAAAAAGGAAAAAATAAAATCTTAAAAAAAAAATAAAATAAAATAAAAAAATGAAAGATTACGAATGCATCAAGAAAATAGGATGGCTTTATTCTAAGTTACATTGTATGACAAAAACTGCCGGCATTCTGAGGCTGTTTAACTGGTTTCCATTGGACGAGCTCCACTGAATTACTGAAGTCTGACTTCCTCGTTTCTAGAAGCACTTTCCATGTCAATCTTTCAAAAACTGGTTATTGCGGGGGTTTCTTTTAACGTGAGAAGCAAATTACTAAATCATATTTATATGTATGAGGTCATCTTATTCCTACCTGAGGGTGCTGGAAAACAGATAGAAATATTGGTCTATAGAGAGCGGTATGCGTTTTTGGTTTGCTTTTATCATGTGCACTCAAAGAAGTCAGCAGACAGGCCACTGATTTCCAGCATTGGTTCTAACTATCAGTAGAAGTAGCCAAACAGTGAGCGTATTTTTATTGGAAGGTTAGTTTAGCAAATTGAGAAATATTTCTAATAGAAAAGTATCATAAAATTGCCATAGTCATTATGTTGCAAATTCAGCTAATTTATTGTCTAAGGACACGGCCCAGATTTCTCCCCTATTCACAGAAATTCCCTGGAAATTTATATTTGTGTGTTTGTGGGGACTATGAGTTTATAATCTTGCTATTATTTCACAGAAATGAGCATGAAGTCTTTGAGGTTTTCAGGGCGGGTTAATAATATTCACACTGAAGTTTACAAGAAGGTTCCTGAAAACTTCCAGAACTTATTACAGAACTTTTGAGGTGATACACTTGATTCATTCATTAATTCATTTAAATGTTAGATGACCTCAGTTTCTTTTCAAGGCCAGAGCAATGCTAGTTTTCCATGTTTTTGACACGTCAAGAGAGGAAATAAAACAAAACTCTGATTTGTGATTTACCTCCAGTGAATTGTTTGGTTGAAAGAATTTGTAGAAACCATATTATGGAAGACTGTGTGGAGATTGACAGAGAAGGGGGAAAGAATATAAAATATATGGAGCTTTCTCTACCTGCCTGGGTCTCAGGGACTTGGAGTGGAAAGAAATCAACAGATGGCTGTCCCTGAGAAGGCCCTCTTGTTTCACGTTTTCTTGAGTGGGGATAACTTGCCCTGCCTCATGGAGGTAAGGGAGGTCTGAAACGGGTCTCTTGTCTCCAAAAGCAGTTTAGTACAATTTATTTTGTTATGGCCTAACACTAACCCTATTCTCCCCTTTAAATAAAGAAATACTCTAGGTTATAACATAAGTGAAACTTGGCTCACAAGCCTTTTCCTGAGTTGAGTTTGAATGCAGGAAAAGAGGTAGATGGTATTTGAATGTAGAATTGTTATTTTCAGGGACAATGGCCGGGTTATCTCAGAATCCCATAATTGCCTTCTCTCCGGCCTTTAGGTTTCTTTTCTTTCTCTTTCTCTCTTTCTCTCTTCCTCTCTTCCTCCCTTCCTCCCTTCCTCCCTTCCTCTCTTCCTTTTTTTTCTTCCTTTCTTTCTTTCTCTTTCTTTCTTTCTCTTTCTAGCTTTCTTTCTTTCTTTCTTTCTTTTCCTTTCTCTCTCTCTCTGTCTTTCTCTCGCCTCTCTCTTTCTTTCTTCTTTCAATTAATCTTTCAGAGAGACTTCAAGTTCATAATTTTCCTCCTAGAAACTCCTACTCTAAGAGGGAATAAGCCTTTCAATCAACACTTTTATATAAAAGTCAGTGTGGCTTCCAAGGCAAGGATTTCATTACATAGAGCTTTGCTGACAGATTCACCAGTTTTTCTCTTGAAAGAGTAGCAAGACTGATTTTCTCTCATTCTGATTCAATAGAAATAATACAATATGATTCACTTCTCTCTTCGTCCTATAGCATTCCTCCTAAGACCTGACCCTCAGTGCATCCTAACAGGAAATGAGACCACTGCTGGTCTTTAACTGGTCACCTTCTCACTTAGCCTCACCCTCAGCAGCCTTTGGCGGAGACAGAACAGATCAACTCAGGACTATCTATGACCTTCTTTTCCAGAGCTTCTGTTCCCAAACCCTTGTAATGGTAGAAAATCAGGTCCAATTGTTCTTGTTTATCGCAATGAGCCTACCCCATTTGAAAAGAAAAATAAGAATTAGTATATTTTTATGAATTAATTTTGCAGGAGAAAGATTAGATATTTAAACTATTATCACTCTCAAATCTTTCAGGTAAAAATTTTACCCCCCAAAAAGGAGCAATCTCATCAAGTGGCAATTTTATATTTTTAATAAAATTTTTTGGAAGGTTAAAATGTAATACAGAATTATAAAATCTTGAAGAAATATGTCTATGCATTGGGAATTCACTGGACATACCAACATATGCTTTGTATTTCACGAAATAGATATTGTTAGGCTTTCGATATCTTGGGCTGCCAAAACTACAAATGTTTCCTTAGAGACCTTTTAAAAGCAGAAATCTAATTTTACAAAAATGCAATGAAAATCAAAATGGCAATTTTAAAGTTCCAGATGTTAGAGTCATTAAACCAAATAATATAAGAGTGTCAACAACATTGTTTATCTTTCCTCTTTCAGAAAACTTCATCATTGGAGTGACTTGTGTTACATAGTATAGTCAACACACAGGTTTAAAGAGTTATTTATCCCATTAATTTACAATTTTATACTCATAGCAAAAAAAATGCTACAGATTATCATATACAATCAAGAAAATTAATCTATTTTGATTCTTGCAGGTTTAATAATAAAATCATATATACAAATATAAAAAAATTTCAAAATTAAATTACATTATTATTTTTATTTCTCCAATGTGTGGCATATAAGTTCTCTCTCTCTTTCTCTCTCTCTCTCTATATGTACACATGTATATATATGTATGTATGTATTTTGGTCAGATGAACAAATGAAAACATGAATGGCCCCTCTACTCCCACCTCGGCACTTCAGAATGAGAATGCAGCTATTTGACCTCAGACCTGACTCTCTCCTGGGATCACTGGGTGTCAGTTGGACAGCATATCAATAGATCATATGGGAAAGCAGGAAAACTTGAAAATATTTACCCCCGTTCAAAATATTTACCATTACCCATTGCTCAATCTCTCCTTTCCACCCCATCTACATACTCAGGGTAGAATATCCAGTGCTTTCATGGTACTAATGAGCAGGAGTTCTCACCAAATGCTGCCTATCATGGGAAAGAGAAAAAAATACAGCGGGCTCTATTCTGCCTGATCTCATGTCTCTAGAATGCCTTAGACCCAGACTTCTCTACCAGAATACTAGCGAAGACCTCCAGTTATGTGGATTCAGCCTTCTTGCCTACCTCATTCCCCATGACATAGTTTCTCAGTCTGGAGCTGGTGCCGTGCCATGTTGTCTGCATGATACATTCCCCAGTAAAATCAGAAAATTTCTCGATTTAGCACTGTTATTCTAAAATATGACGTTATGCTATGAAGCCAAAACTAATTACAATGTAGTCAGACTAGATGAGGTAAGAAATGCAATGGATGATTTTCCCAATCTAAATCTTTATTGTGCCGTAACTACAGAGAATAAGCAAGACTGATATGTCTAAGATGTCACTGACAGTGGCAGCAAGAATACCACATTGATTCTGATTTTTCTGCTCCATATCTATGTCTTTCAAAAAACAAGTATTTGTCATTTGATTTTTCTCAGATCTGCCTTTTTCTGAGTACCTAATATGCCAGAGAACCAACATAAAAGTTGCCTCTTGTGACTATAAATATGGTTATGCATTTACTGAGAGTTTGCCTGAAAGGTGTAGAAATTGCACCAAGGCAAGATTGATTCAAGCCAAAGCATTCCTTGAGATAGCGTAGGGGAAGTTCTAGATCTGCTTTCTTCCCCCAGAAGCAGTGTCTCAACAGAGAAACTTCAAGAATCTTTGTTAGAATAATCATTCCATCATCTCTGACCTTTCACCTTTATCGTCTTTTGGATTCTCAATACACTTTAGCCAATTTTCTGAACTAATTGTCTGACTTCTTTCATCCCTCACCTTAGCAGTGGTTCAGAAGTAATCGAGGAAAAATGTGGATTCTGTCTAGACCAGTAGGAATCAGCAGAAAGAAAAGAAAGTAAGAAACAAACCCCCCCCCCCCAAGGGCATCTCTCCTTCCAGAAGGGTGCTTAAGGTTTTCCGTGGCCTCTATATGTCTGTCTCCTGTTCCAGTTGCTCCTGTCTCACAGAGACCCAGAAGCCCTAGCCCACCAAGATCTCAGGATCCTGTCCTTATCTTCTCAGATAGAAATTTCAAAAGGAACTTCCTTCCTGAAGAAGCTACTTGAGGAAGAGAAGGAGTTTTCTCTCAGCCTCTAGTCAAAACTTGTAGGAACACACCAATAGTTAACAAGCTGGCTTTATCAGCAGTTTCTGTGAGGGAGAATGTACACCATGGAGAGATTTTAGAAAGGAATTCTTAGCAGATCTGGATCTGAGTTAGATGATTTTGAGGAGAGTTTAAGGGAGCAGGTCTTTGCTTTAGGCGGGATATTTTCAGGAAGTAGAAGTAACGATGATGGGACATCTTAAATCTTGTCTAGAAGGAGGGACATCTAGACTGAGGTTGAAGCTGCAATTGTGAAAGCAGCAGCAGGCACAGCTATTGGCTAGGATAGAGAGACGTTTGATCATTTTTGTGGCTTGGACAACGTGTCTGTCTGTCTTCAGATACGATTAGAGTTGTCTTGTTTTTGTCTTGATCCATCATCATATAATGGCCTTGTCTGATGTTGAAATGGCTATTGTGTTCAACAGGAGAACACCAAGGCCTCGTTCTGTGTGCCAGGCCAGTTTATAGCAACCCAAGGACTAGCTAACAGTAGCAGGCCAGCTCCTGGACATCAGGGGCTGCTTTTCTCTGCCTCAGTCTCCTGATTTGGCCAAAGGCAGGCAACATAGGCCACAGGACACTGCTCCAGCTCTTCATATCTTCACCATGGCTGATATTTTACTCTTCAGGGGATATAATCTATAGTTGGACTGGCTTTAATCTATCCTATTCCAGAAGATTTGTTGGATCCTTTGATGTGACAAGAACTGCCCAGCAATATTTAAGATTCTTTGCAGGCCACATCAGCCAACTGAAACACAGGCAATTATCAGAAAGAAAAAAATTATTCATCCTCAAAAGGAGCCTTGAAACCAGGAGCTTACATTAGAAAACCCAGACAATGAATCCAGTTGGGTCTTTTTTTAGAGAGCCAGGTGACTTTTTTCTTAGCTTAGTCATGGGCTTACTTATCTTGCAGGATGTAAGTGCAGCAAAACATGTTTGCTATAGCATGCATATCCCCATGGCTAATTAAGGGGAAATCAAAGACTATGATTATCTGTAACAATGCTGGCTAATGATTGGTTTTTTAGGTTTTTCTTAACATCAAAGACAAGTTTGGGACTAACTTTCCAGTTGCAGTATTCCTAAAATGAGAATTTCGGTTGACATGATATGCACGAAGAGTTATCTCCGTGGTCCCTTCCGGGAGTTTTATAGATAAACTGTGTGCACCTCATTTTGGAGGTTTTGGGGTCATTTTTTCCGTAGAAACATGATCAACTGAAGTGGAGATAACTTTAAATATTTGCAAATCTCTAACAAATATCCTGAACATACAGGATAAGTGTGTGTGACAGGCAGGTGTAAATTTGCGGTCTATATAGGAAAGAATGATCTGACGGTGTGCAGACTGTGTTGGGAAGATAAGGATCATTTTTCTCAACAGGAAGAGGCAGACGTTGTGTACCTTTACGAGGACAAATTTTTTCAGTCAATTTAAAATGGACTTAAAGTGTCTCTGAAGAGACCAAATTAACCATTATGGTCAGGGTAGCTCCAATATTAGTGTTTGGGGGATTGGGTAAGTCTTGTTGATAGGGTTGTAATGACCTCAGTGGAAACATTTTGGTAACGTGAGGTTAAAGTTCACTTTTTAGAAGACTGAAGGTTGGTATTAATAATGTAAGGGAAACTTAAGAACTAAAAGGGCCATGTAAAAAGGAGTCTATTCTCTAAAGTGTTTGAAAGAGAAGCTACCAGGTGGGGGGTGCCAGGACCAGCAGTTATTCAGAGCAGTACCTATGGTTTGGAAAAATATTCAGGAGAGTTTTGTGTTTCCTTAAGTGGGAAAAGGAGCCCATAAGGGATAAAGATAATAGGATAAGATAAGGAAGATCATATTAGTGCTCTGAAGGTAGCAAACTGTAATCATAGATGAGATTAGTAGCAGAGCGAAGGGACAGAAAAGTGTGTGGATGAATCAGAAATTATCTTGTCCCATTATCTTGGGTGGAAAGTGTCTGCTTCTGTAGTCAGTGGCTTCTGAAGGATTTCAAAGAATCCTTAATTTAGGGTCTTTCAAAGGATTGCATGTCTCGTAGTAAAGGGAAGCGCTGTATGTCATTCAAGTGAACCCAAGCATTGAACCTTAAGTTTGACTTACTTGTCAGTTCTTCACAGCGCTTCTTCCACTCAAGCTCACTGGCAGCTTTCTCTGACTCTTTCAAAGACTTGCCAAAATTGTCCATCAGCGGGTGGGCTCTGCACTAGAAACATCATCAGCAATTTTTCTTACCACTAGCTTGCCAGTGTCGGGCCAATTGATCTCTGCTCCTGTGGCTAATATTGTGAAATATCTTTGCTCAATTCTATTTTGTTATAGCTGTCTTCTCAGGCAGTCTTAAAGCACTTCAAGGTTTTGCATTTGCTATTCGTTTTATAGGAGTTCTTGGGGAGGTCAGGACATCTCTTGGTTTCTAAACTATGTTGAAATAATTGACACACCTAAAATCATATACTTGCCATCAATATAAAGATATATATTTTATCTTTTGTAAAGGCAATTAACCATCTGAATTGATTTAATTTCTGTGGGAAGTTTTTATTTTAAGAGTAAATTTAAGTCTGTGATTGCGTATCTTGTTTGGGAATTTTTGGTTTTACTTTTTATATATGATTCTTTAACAAACAATCCAATCACAGCTATCCGAGAGAGTCTCTAGGCGGTCTGCACAGAGTATGTATAGTTTCCAAGTAAAAATATACATTTTATTTCATGTAAAGGAAGGGAAGTGGACGTGTGAAGGAGAAAGCAACGATATTTTATAGGAGGTCTACAAAGTAGTGAGCACTTTTTGTTTTTGTCAATAAAAAATTTGTGTAAGAATCCTACTTCAGTCGTTATATGTACTCGGTGACTTAATTCTCACCTGTATGTGCTTGTGTTTAACTACAGGATTTAAGAAAAGGATGAGACTCTGGAAGGATTTAAGGGATTTCCTGGCATATACAGTAAAGAAAGATAGACCTGGGATGACCAGGCTGGAATTTTAAGACTATATAGAATGGTTAGATTGCCATCTTAAAAGCAAAGGCACAGAAGTTAACATAGAGAGGAAGAAATAGAACTGGTTTTATTATCATATTAATAAATACCATGGGTATGAGTTTATATCAGAGCTGTAAGATATCTAAATGTGACAACTAATCTTCTCTAGTTTGCTTCTTTTTTATTTTGTTTTAAAACATCTTGGTGGATTTACTATCTTTCCTAAGTACAGCACTTGAATATATCTTAGGAGACCTGTAGACTCGCTTCTCTGAATGACAGGAAGATAGAGCAAAGCTGTGGATCTTCGGAAGAGGGAAGCCTTCGTCAGAAGTTGTGGGAGTGGGCACATTTGTGGAATCCTAGAGGAAAGCAAGGGTTTCTTTGAAGAGTTGCTGTGCTTACCTTGTTTCCCACTACTCCTCTAGAGTTCGTTGCCAATTTTCCCAAAACCATACATTCCCAATTTTCAGATAAGAGATATAAGCACCATTGGTTTAGGCTTTTGTGAGAGCCTGAAATTTTTTATAGCATCTCCATGGAAAAATGATTTGGAGTTCCAAATGTCTGGCTTTACAGCTTTTGGAAATGAACCCCAGGAACTTCTTGCCTTCTTCAGCTTAGCTTGGCAGGCTGAGCAACGTGGCTCTTTTGTTTATCTAGTGGCAAGGAGGAAGCAGCCACCAATGTCAACTAACTTCCAGCGTCGGAGAATATTCAGTCTTAGTTACAGTTAGCTTGTGACTTCTGGAGCTGATATTTTGTTACAGAAGAAAGATGATCATTTGTGTTTGTTATAGATCTATGAGTTGTAGAGTGCTCAGGAACTCTATTTCTCAGAGTAGTGTTTAAAATGCTGCATTTCAAAAGTTGACAAGAAACATTCAATTTTTCCCTGCCTGTTTTTAAGACATCATTCTGTGTTGTTATTTATGGCGTCACTTGTCATACTGGCACCTGCGATAGATAAGATCATTAAAAACTTTTTTTCAAATTTTTATTTATCAGAGCCATGGAAATTATATTCCTATTAGCTTTAGTTGGAAAAGTTGGAAAACATTGTTGTAACTCATTCCAGGTAATATCTTTCTTTTTGTGTGGCTGTTACTCAGACCTATCTAAAGAAACAGTTGATTGTGAATTATTTCAAAATAAAAATAGTCTCTTTAAAATTTGAAACGCATTATTATGCACCTGAGGTGCTGACAGAGAAGTCCATGCCAAGCATTTGATCCATGAATACCCATTTTCCAAGTCCTCCAGATCCTTAGATCTGTACCTCTCCCATTTTGGCTGCGGCCAATTTTCAAATAAGGAATCGGGAAACAGTTTAGTGATCATAAATCACACTGATGGCTGGGAAATAAAAAGGGTTCCTTTGCTTCTTCAGATGTGGTTCCACACATTTTTATACATCTTTAAGCTAACTCAGAAATCCAGATGCAAAATTCTGGTGCTTACATATATCATGTCTGTTTGTGACATTCCATGGAAGAATATAAGACTCTGAAGACCTGATTGGGCTGCAGTCTGGCATAAGAAAGTGCAGGTCAACACTGTAGAAGACAATGGACAAGTGTGTGCTGAAAAGGGAATGTGGTTTCCACTACTGCGTATACGCCTCACTAAAGAATGAACTCAGCCAAAAGGGAGCATTCGCTGCACTTGATCATATTAGGGAAATATTGTGACACTCATTACTGGATAGACTCAGTAATAGTTTCACTTTTACTTTAAAAAATTCCGACTTTTCTGATTGGACTATTGACTATTTTCTCCTTACTTGTACTTGTCTTTATTCTCCCCACGTTTTTTAAATAATAAAAATGTATTACTTTTCTAACCTTACAAATATATTTAAAAATCCTGTTTAGAGATACTGTTTAGGTCTTCCTGCCTTCTCTGGCTGTTCTGCTCATGGTGACATCTCTTTTTTGGACTCTCCTCTAGCACGTTTGTTCTGGTGGCATGTACTCCTCACCTGACATTCATACGTTAATTATCCTCTTCAGTATCAGTCATTTTTCTTCCCAGTGAGATTGCAGGAGGCTTGAATGTCAGGATAATTTATGTAAGGCTTGGTGCTTCTTACAGTAGTAATACAAAATCTTCCCACGGCCCTTTTTCTCCTCTTTCTCAAGGAGGTAAAAAATGTAGCAAATTAAGCCATAGAGCTCTAACGCACAGTATAATGAATATGGACAATAATATTGTACTATAACGAGGTAATGTGATAAAAATTGCTTCAAGGGCAAGCATATTACAATATACAAATGTATCAAAGTAACACACTGTACATCTTATATTTACAAAATGTAACCTGTCAAATTTATCAAGTAAAAAAAAAATGTACCAAATGTCAGTTCCAAATCTCAAATGCTTGAACTCTGGCTAAGAATATTTTCATCAGGTATCTTTGCGTTCCCACTACCCACTCTGATCACTGTCATGCGTCCAGTGAGCATCTTTCTGTTTTGTAGAACAATGACTCTGGTCATTACCTCCAAACTCCGCATCCCTGTCCCCAACCCAACTTCAGTCTGGAGACAAAGACAGAACTTGTTTTAACTACATGTTGGATGATGATAGAAAGTAGTTACTTTAACAGCTGAAAAGTCTTAGTTTCTTTGGGTCTTATCTCCAATTTATTAAGCATTTTTTTAAATTTACATTTGTTTTGTAGTTACTTATGCACCTTTGGTTATTATTTTCTTATCATTACTTATAATTTGCTATTCAGCTTTTTAATAACAAAAATAGTTATTAATAGTTTTGTTTTTTAAAAAACAAATAGATCATGTATCCTGAGTTTTCTCAATCTTGGCTAATGAGAGGATATATACCCAGCTTCACGTCTCATCTGTCAGGAAATCAGATTGCCTCTATTTTTCAAATACATCCAGAATCTCACCATTTGTCACCCGCTCCACTGCACTGTCATTTCTCTCCTGCATGCGTTCAGGGGCCTCCTCACTAGACCTCCCTGCTCTTCCTGATTCTATCTGTTACCCCCTTCATTTTACGCTCAACACAGTAGCTAACATGATCCTTTTAAACCACAAACCCTGAGCGGCATTCTTGCCATTCCATTCAATGGATTCCAGGATGAAATCCAGAGTCCTTGCAATGACCTCCCAGGCCCTACATAACATGGCTGCTCCTCCTCGTACCTTCCGCTCTCACCTCATCTCATTCTGCTTACTCATTGCCTGCTCCCCTCCAGCTACATTGGCCTCCTTGCTCTTCTTAGAACATTCCCCCAGGCCTGCCCTGTCGCAGGCCCGACTTAAGGTCTTTGCATTGACTGTTCCCTCTGTCAGGAACAATCTTGCCTCTAATGCCCGGATGACTGAGTCGCTTACTTCATTTAAATCTGCTGAAGTGTCACCTTTTCAGCGTGCCTACCCTCTTTACCTTATTTAAAATTTCAACCCCAACTTACCTTAAGGCCCCCCTCCTTATCCTGAACTGTTGTTTTCTTTTCTACAACATATCACCATTTAATATATCATATTTTGCATACTTATTATGTTCATTATTAATTGTGTGGCTTCCAATATTAAATGTAGTCCCCAGGAGGGCTTGGTCACTTTTCTGTTTATACACAGATGTATCTCACACACATAGAACAGCAACAGGCATATGGGAAAAGTGAAATATTATTTTTTAAGATTGAATGAACTCCAATAAAATCTCAATGCCACTTAAACACCTCTTATGTCACATGTGGACCTCGTGCTTCCTTCTCAGCTTGCCCAATCTTAAATCTGCATTTGTCTATCCTGCCCCAAACCTTAGGCTATCTGTGGTGCAGAGATACTGGCTCCAGCATCAGCATCTCTAACATATATTTGGTAAATGTCTTATTAGATATAAAATTATGTTCTAGGCATTAGGCTTCAAATGGCATAAGACAAATTTCTTGACTACCACAGCTTTATAATCTAAGTGGAAAGATCTTGGGGAGAGTGGAGAAGAATACAAGTTGGCGGGCAAAAGACAAAATCTCCTTCTGAGTCTAAAACACACATCACAGCACCACCATCCTGATTACCACTACCGCCATTATAATCAACACCACCACCACCACCATTGTAATCAGCACCACCACCACCTCCACCATTATAATCAACACCACCACCACCACCATTATAATCACTCCCACTACCATGACCACCACCACCACCAAATACATATGTGCACACTCATTCCAACACTCAATTTCTTTTTTTATTATTTTTTTATTGCAGTAACATTGGATTATAACATTATATAACTTTCAGGTGTACATCATAATATATTTCAAATTCTGTATAGATTACATCATGTTCACCACCCAAAGACTAATTACAATCCATCACTACACACATGTGCCTAGTCAACCCTTTCACCCTCCCCCCTCCCCCTTCCCCACTGGTAAGCATCAATCCAGTCTCTGTCTCCATGTGATTGTTTGCTGCGGTTTTTATCTTCTACTTATGAGTGAGATCATATGGTATTTGACTTTCTCCCTCTGACTCATTTCACTTAGCATAATACCCTCAAGGTCCGTCTGTGTTGTCACAAATGGCCGGATTTCAGCATTTCTTATGGCTGAGTAGTATTCCATTGTGTAAATATACTGCATCTTCTTTATCCATTCATTTCTTGATGGGCACCAAGGTTGCTTCTAAGTCTTGGCTATTGTGAATATGCTGTGATGAACATAGGGATGCATGTATCTTTAGGCATTCATGTTTTCAAGTTCTTTGGATAAATACCCAGCAGTGGAATAACTGGATCATATGGTAGATCTATTCTTAATTTTCTGAGGAAACTCTATACTGCTTTCCATAGTGGCTGCACCAGTTTGCACTCCCACCAGCAGTGTACAAGGGTTCCCTTCTCTCAACATCCTTCCAACGCTTGTTGTTTCCTATCTTCTTAATTATAGCCATTCTGACTAAAGTGAGATGATATCTCATTGTAGTTTTGATTTGCATTTCCCTGATTTAACTAATGATGTTGAACATCTTTTCATGTGCCTGTTGGCCATCTGTATATTTTCTTTGGAGAAATCTCTGATCAGATCTTGTGCCCATTTTCTAATTGGGTTATTGGTTTTTTTGTTGTTGAGACATATGAGTTCTTTGTATACTTTGGATATTAACCCCTTATCTGATATATGGTTTGCAAATATCTTCTCCGAGTTGTTAGGCTGACTTTTAGTTTTGTTGATGATTTCCTTTGCTGTCCAGAAGCTTTTTAGTTTGATGTGGTGCCATTTGTTTATTTTTTCTATTGTTTCCCTTGCCTGGTCAGACATAGTATTTTAAAAAATGCTGCTAACACTGATGTCAAAGAGGGTACTTCCTGTGTTTTCTTCCAGATGTTTCATGGTCTCGGGTCTTACATTAAAGTCTTTAATCCATTTTGAGTTGATTTTTATGCATGGTGTAAGATAATGGTCTACTTTCATTCTTTTGCATGTGGCTGTCCAGTTTCCCCAACACCATTTATTGAAGAGACTCTCCTTTCTCCATTGCATGCTCTTGGCTCCCTTGTTGAAAATTAGCTGTCCATAGATGTGTGGGGTTTTTTCTGAGCTCTCAATTCTGTTCCATTGATCTGTGTGTCTGTTTTTGTCCAGTACCATGATGTTTTGGTTACTATAGCTTTGTAGTATATTTTGAATTCAGGGAGTGTGAGGCCTCCACCTTTGTTCTTTTTCCTGGATTCCTTTGGCTGTTCAGGGTCTTTTGTTGTTCCATATAAATTTTAGGATTCTTTTTTCTATTTCTGTGAAAAATGTTGTTGGAACTTTGGCAGGGATTGCATTGACTCTATAGATTGCTTCAGGAAGTATGGACATTTTAATTATCTTAATTCTTCCCATCCAAGAGTACGAAATGTCTTTCCGTTTCTTTCAACAGAAATGTCTGCTTCAATTTCTTTCAACAATGTCTTATAGCTTTCAGTGTACATATCTTTCACCTCTTTGGTTAAGTTTACTCCTAGGTAGTTTACTCTTTTTGTTAAACTTGTAAATGGGATTGCATTCTTGTGTTGTTCTTTTTTTTAAAGATTGGCACCTGAGTTAACAACTGTTGCCAATCTTTTTTTTTTTTTTTTTCTGCTTTATCTCCCCAAGCACCCGCCCTCCCCGGACATAGTTGTATATCTTAGTTGCAGGTCCTTCCAGTTGTGAGATGTGGGATGCTGCCTCAACATGGCCTGACGAGCGGTGCCATGTCCGCACCCAGGATCCGAACCCTGGTCAGCCGCAGCGGAGCACGCGAACTTAACCACCCAGCCACGGAGCCAGCCCCCGGGATTGCATTCTTAATTTCTCATCCTGCTACTTCATTGTTAGGGTATAGAAATGCAACTGATTTTAGCATGTTTATTTTGTATCCTGAAACTTGACTGCATTCTTTTATTATTTCTAAAAAATTTTAGTGGATTCTTTAGGGTTTTCAGTATATAAAATCATGTCATCTGCAAATAGTGACAGTTTCACTTCTTTTCCAATGTGGATCCATTTTATTTCTTTTTCTTGCCTGATTGCTCTGGCTAGGACTTCCAATATTATATTAAATAAGAGTGGTGAAAGTGGGCATCCTTGTCTGGTTCCTGTTCTTAGAGGGATAGCTTTCAGTTTTTCTCCATTGAGAATGATATTAGCTGTGAGTTTCTCATATATGGCCTTTATTATGTTGGGGCATTTTCCTATGCCCATTTTATTTAGAGTTTTCATCATAAATGGATGCTGTGTCTTGTCAAATGCTTTCTCTGCATCTATTGAGATGATCATGTGATATTTTGCTTCATTTTGTTAATGTGGTGTATCACGTTGATAGATTTGTGGCTATTGATCCATCCTTGCATCCCTGTAATGAAACGCATTTGATCATGAGGTATGATCTTTTTAATGTATTGTTGCATTTGATTTGCTAGTATTTTGTTGAAGATTTTTGCAGCAATGTTCATCAGTGCTATTGGCCTGTAATTTTCTTTTTTTGTGTTGTCCTTGTCTGGTTTTGGTATCAGGATAATTTTGGCTCCATAGAATGAGTTAGGAAGCCTCCTCCTCTTCAATTTTTGGAAGAGTTTGAGAAGGATAAGTATGAAGTCTTCTTTGAACATTTGGTAGAATTCACCAGGGAAATTGTCTGGTCCTGGACTTTCATTTTTTGAGAAGTTTTGGATTACTGTTTCAATCTCTTTACTAGTGATTGGTCTATTCAAATTCTTTACTTCTTGATTCAGTTTTGGAAGGTTGTATGATTCTAAGAATTTATCCATTTCTTCTAGATTTAGCCAATTTTTTGGCATATAGCCTCTCATAGTATCCTCTTATAATCTTTTGTATTTCTGAGGTGTCCATTGTAATTTCTCCTCTTTCATTTCTTATTTTATTTATTTGAAGCTTCTCTCTTTTTTCTTGGTGCAGCTAGCTAAAGGTTTGTCAATTTTGTTTATCTCTTCAAAGAAGCAGCTCTTGGTTTCGTTAATTTTTTCTTTTTTTTTTAGTCTCTATTTTATTTATTTCTTCTAAGATTTTTATTATTTCCTTCCTTCTGCTGATTTTGGGGCTTGTTTGTTCTTCTTTTTCCAGTTCATTTAGGTACACTGGTAGATTGTTTATTTGGGATTTTTCTTATTTGTTGAGGTAGACCTGAATTGCTATAAACTTCCCTCTTAGAACCACTTTTGCTGTATCCCATAGATTTTGGCAGGTTATATTTTCATTTTCATTTGTCTCTAGGTATTTTTTGATTTCTCCTTTGATTTAATCATTGACCCAATGATTGTTCTGTAGCATTTTGTTTAGTCTCCACATTTTTGTGGCTTTTCTAATTTTTTCTCTGTTATTGGTTTCTAGTTTCATACATTTCTAGTCAGAAAAGATGCTTGATATTATTTCAATCTTCTTAAATTTATCGAGACTTGTTTTGTGGCCTAATATGTGATCAGTCCTGGAGAATGTTCCATGTGCATTTGAAAAGAATATGTATTCTGCAGTTTTTGGATGAACTATTCTATATATCTACTGAGTCCATCTGGTCTAATGTGTCATTTAAAGCTGATATTTCCTTATTGGTCTTCTGTTTGAATGATCTATCCATTGGTGTAAGTGGAGTATTAAAGTCCACTACTATTACTGTGTTATTATTTCTCCATTAATGTCTGTCAATAATTGCTTTATATATTTAGGTGCTCCTATGTTGGGTACATAGATATTTACAAGTGTTATATCCTCTTGTTGGATTGTTCCCTTTATCATTGTATTGTGCCCTTCTTTGTCTCTTGTGGCAGTTTTTGTTTAAAGTCTATTTTGTCTGATATAAGTATTACTACCCCAGCTTTCTTTTCTTTGCTATTTGCGTGGAGTATCTTTTTCCATCCTTTCACTTTCAGCTTCTGAGTGTCTTTAGGTCTGAAGTGTATCCCTTGTATGCAGCATATACATGGGTCTTGTTTTTTTTATCCCATCAGCCACCCTATGCCTTTTGATTGGAGCATTTAGTCCATTGACATTTAAGGAGCTATTGATAAATATATATTTATTGCCATTTTATTACTTTTTTTCTGGGTGTTTTAGTAGTTCTTTTCTGTTCCTTTCTTCTTCTGTTGCTCTCTTCTCTTGTGGTTTGATGGCTTTCTTTAGTAATATGTTTGATTTCTTTCCTCTTACTTCTTTGTTTATTTAGTATAGGTTTCCAGTTTGTGATTACTATCAGGTTCCTGTATAATATTCTACATATATATAGGTTTCCAGTTTGTGATTACTATCAGGTTCCTGTATAATATTCTACATATATAGCAATCTATATTGAGTTGATAGTTTCTTTAGCTTGACCGCTTTCTAAAAGCTCTCCTCTTTTACTACCCTCCTCCCACATTTTATGTTTTTGAAATCATACCTAATCTCTTATTTTGTGTGTGTCTATCCATTTACTTTCTTATCATTGAAGTAGGTAATTTTAGTACTTTTGTCTTTTAACCTTCATATTCTCTTCATGGGTGGTTGATCTGCTACCTTTACTGTATTTTTGCCTTTACCAGTGATTTTATTACCTGGCTGTTGTTGTTTTTTTTTTGATAATTGTCTTATCCTCACTTGTGGCCTTCTGTTTTTCACTTAAATAAGTTCCTTCTGCATTTCTTGTATAACTGGTTTCTTGGTGACAAACTCTGTTAATTTTTGCTTGTCTGGGAAGCTCTTTATCTCTCCTTCCATGATAAATGATATCCTTGCTGGATAGAGTATTCTTGGCTGTAGGCATTTTTCCTTTTAGCACTTTAAACAAGTCTTGCCATTCTGTTCTAGCCTGTAGAGTTTCAGCTAAGAAGTCTGCTGATAGGCTTATGGGTTTTCCTTTGTATGTCACTTGTTGCCTTTCTCTTGTCGCTTTTAGGATTCTCTCTTTATCTTTAATTTTGGACATTTTAATTGTAATGTGTTTTGGTGTGAGGCCTCTTTGGGTTTATCTTGTTATGTGCCCTCTGTGCTTCCTGTACGTGGATGTCTGTTTCCTTCCTTAGCTTAGGAAAGTTTTCAGCTATTGTCTTCAAATAGATTCTCTGTCCCTTTGTCTCTCTCTTCTCCTTCTGGGACACCTATAATATGAACATTAGTGTGCTTGATATTGTCCCAGAGTTCCCTTAGACTGTTCTCATTCTTTTTAATTCTTTTTTCTTTTATCTGTTCAGCTTCGGTGATTTTCTCTAGTCTTTCTTCCAGCTCACTGATCTGTTCTTCTGTATCATCTACTTTGCTATTGAGTCTCTCTAGTGAATTTTTCATTTCCAGTATTGTATTCTTCATTTCTGATTTCTTCTTCTTATATTTTCCAATTCTTTGTTGATGTTCTCACTGTGTTCATCCAGTCTTCTCCCAATATCAGTGAGCATCCTTATGAGTTTTTGTTTGAACTCTCTGTCATGTAGATTGCTTATTTCTGTTTCATTTAGTTCTTTTTCTGGGGTTTTGTCCTGTTCCCTTGCTTGGAACGTATTCCTTTGCCTCCTCATTATGCCTCTTTCTCTGCTTATATCTATGTATTACGTGAGTCAGTTATGTCTCCTGATCTTGGAGAAGTGGCCTTATGTAAGAGATGCCTTTTGAGGCCTGGCAGTGTTCTTCCCTACATCTTCAGACTAAATGTTCAAGGAGTGACCCCTGTGTGGGCTACATGTGTTCTGCTCTGTGGAAGGGTTGTTCTTGCTGCAGGTAAACAGGGAATCTAGGCTTTCCCCCCAAGGTGGCTGTTTGTAAGTTGCGTTTGGGGAACCCCAGTACTATTGGCTACAAGGTCTAATAGCACAGTACTGTTGGAGTTTTCCTGTTAATTGAGTATTCACCAAGTGTAGTTGGTTGCTAAGCTCATTGGCTTACAGTTGCTGTAGGCCTTAGGCCTGTAAGACTGTTTTCAGCTCTCTCAGGATTGTAGCTGAGTGGGGGCTGGCCTTAGGCATGGGAGCATCCAATTGTCTGAGGCTTTGGAAGGTGGGCCTGATCCTCTTTGTGGCTGTTTGTGAAGCACAGGTCTTCTGCCACTGATAAGCCCCACCCCCCACAGGTCCACTCACACTGTCAACAGAGTCCTGGCCCATGACACTTCCTGACCCCCTGGAGTATACGTAATCACCCCACTGCAGAGGCCCCCACCTCTCCACCAATGCCCCCTACAGTTCACCTGGTCCTCAGACAGCCCCGGTTCACAGAAGGACACACTCCCCTGCCTATAGAAGATCAAGGCACCCAGTCTATACAGGCCAACAAGTAGCCTGAGGGCTTGCTGTTGGGTGTGGCTAGTTCCTAGGGTAGCCTCCTGCGCTGGCTGAACTGGCTTAAGTCTGCACTCTAGTGGGTATGGCAGACCCCTGTACTAACAGGCCAGGGGAAGAACTTCAGTGGTGTCTGTCAGTGTCCGTGTCAGTACACTTGTACTAGGTCACAACAGTGGCCACCACCAATGTCTCAGTCCCCAGAGAGGTCTCACTTCTCACCAAGATGCACCCAGAGCCTACCAGGTGAGTCTCTTTTCACCGAAGGACTGTGCAACTTTCTTTCTGGTGATTGTAGGTTGCTCTCTGAGATGAGGGGATTTGTGTATGGGCCCTTTAAGATCCATGTTTTTTCAGCTTTTGTCCCATAGCTTTTCTGGGGGTATTCCCTGTTGTAGTTAATAACCAGTGAAGCCAGATAGTAGGACACTCATCTTAGTTGTGCTGAGTCTGAAGGATGCTTATAGCAGTAATGAGCCCCTGTTCAGGTCCCCACTCTCCCAGGGAGGGCTGTGTACCTCTGGGTGGCTCCTGCCCAGCCAGCTGTGAAGCTCCTCTACTCACAAAGTTAGCTTTTTTTCTCTCTCCAGAAGGAATTTCCGCCACTTCTGCCTCAATCAGGACTGTCCCTTGTTGTGGGGGTTCTTTTTATCCAGTTTTCAGTTCTCTCTCTGGGGTAGTTTTTCCAAGAATAGTTGTAACCTGGTTGTGTTCATGGAAGGAGGTGAGTTTAGAGTCCACCTATGCCACCATCTTGACAAGATCTCTACAACACTCAATTTCTGAGAAGGAAAGAATTAAAACTGCCAGCATGTGGCAAAATAGGAAATGTTAATCCATGACTTCGTTAACTTACATGCATCAATTCAAAGTTATGTTACACTAGGTCAATGTAGACATTTCAAATATTTCATTAAGACAATTATTAAAAAGCTACTGACAAGCAATAGCTTGTATTGAGACCTCCCACTGGAGTCAGATTGTGCCTTTCAGAATGCCTTTGGTTGAAATGTTACCAGAGGGCATGGAGAAGAGAAGATACAATATGGCCTGTGACAACAAACCACTGTAGTGGCTATTAAATAAATTTATTTTTAAGAATACAAATATTGGATATGTGCCATAGTGGTTCACAGGAAGGAATAAACTCTAAAATATAAAATAGAGCTAATAAAGGTTCATAAAAACTTAAAGTAGGTTTTGAAGAAAGAATTGAATTTAAATGAGCTGAGACGAGAGAGTATTGCGGCACAAATATATTTTTCAAAACCAGCTGGGCCCTAATATTTGTGGAGTTTAAGGTAAGAGTTTAAATGGAGGCCCATATGCTAGGTGCCTACATATCTAAAATTTATAAATCAGGCTTAAAAACTATCTAAGAACATATTATCTCTCTTTCTACTCTGATAAATAGCTTTATAACAATAAGTTGAAAGGCTGAGTTTAAATTCAGGATTATAAGACCACTCAAAAGTCTGAGATAGAATGTAACAGCAGCTATCAGCCTTTTCTAGCCTCCTCTTGCATTGCTCCACCCTTCAAAGCATCTCATACGTGGACCTTTGGACACCTAGCCTAAACATCTAAGCTCAGTCCACATTCCACCCCAATAAAGTCCATCTTTTTGGTCATCTCTCAGACCTAAAGGTTTAAATACTAGTTGCACACTCTGCCCTTGAGGGAATGGATGTAAGGAGATGCCACACAGGTGCTGGAAACTCTGAGATCTCACCTAAGCTTGGAGTATGTAGGCTCCAGTGGACATGTCTGTTGGTCCTGTGGCCTCCCGAACCTGTGGGAAGGTGTGGGGCCAGAGAAAGGCCAAAGCAGGGAGCTCTAAAAAACTCAGGGCCCAGGGAAAGTGCCTCTTGCCTAGGTCTAAGGGTAGTATTAGGGTAAAAAAAAATATGATCCAGTGATATGCTGTCTACAAAAGACTCACTTTAGAAATAAGGACACACATGGACTGGATGTAAAGGGATGGTGAAAGGTATTCTATGTATATAGTTACCAAAAGAGAGAAGGAGTGGCTATACTTATATCAAACAAAACATACTTTAAGTCAAAAACTGTTCCTAGAGACAAAGAAAGTATATGTAACGATAAAAGTGTCATTCAACAAGAAGATATAATAATTATAAATATATATTCACCCAACATCAGACCATCTAAATGTATCAAGCAAATATTGACATATCTGAAGGGATAAATTGATGACACAGTAATAGTAGAAGACTTTGATACCCCACTTTCAATAATGGATAGAGCATGCAGGCCTAAGATCAACAAGAGAACAGCTGACTTGAACACCACTATAAACCAAATCGACCTAACAAACATATACAGCATTCTACCCAGCAGCAGCAGAATACACATTCTTCTCAAGTGCATAAAGAATATTCTCTAGGATAGATCCTGTGTTAGGTCACAAAACAAGTCTTAACAAATCTAAGAAGACTGAAGTCATACCAAGAATCTTCTCAAACCACAGTGGAATGAAACTAAAAATGAATAACAGAAAGAAAACAGGAAAATTCACAAACACATGAAAACTAAACACACTCTTGAACAACAATTGGATAAAAGAAAAACAAATCAAAAGAGAATTTTGAAAAATACTTTGAGACAACCCAAAATGAAAATACAATTTACCAAAACTTATGGGATGCAGCAAAAGCAGTGCTATGAATGTGGTTTATAGCATTAAATTTTGACATCAAAAAAGAAGAAAGATCTCACTCAAACAAGCTAACTTTATAACTCGAAAAACTAGAAGAAGAAGAAAAAAATTAATCCCAAAGTTAACAGAAGGAAGGAAATAATAAATATTAGAGCAGAAATAAAGAAATAGAGAATAGAAAAAATCAACAAAACTACAGTTGTTTTTTTCAAAAAGATAAACAAAACTCACAAACCCTTAGCTAGACAAACTAAGAAAAAAAGAGAGAGCACACAAATAAAATCAGAAAAGAAAAGGCAGACACTATAACAGATGACACAGAAATAAAAAGAATCACAAAGGACTGTAATGAATAAACTAGAAGAAATGGGTAAATTTCTAGAAACATACAAACTACCAAGACTGAATCAAGAAGCTGAACAGACTAATAACAAACAGGGAGATTGAATCAGTCATCAAAAACCTTCCAACAAAAAAAAAAACACAGGACCAGATGGCTTCACAGCTGGAGTCCCCCAAACATCAAGTAAGAATTGTCACCAACCTTTCTTAAACTCTTCCAAAAGGTAGAAGAGGGAACACCTCCATAATCATTTTATAAGACCAGCATCACCCTGATTCCAAAGACAAACAAAAACACACAGGAAAAGAAAACTATTGGCCAATATCCCTAATGAACATAGGCGCAAAAACCCTTGAGAAAGTACTAGTAAACCAAATTCAACAGCACATTAAAATGATCATACACTCTAACCAAATGGAATTTATCCCTGGGATGCAAGGATGGTTTAACATCTGCAAATCAATCAATGTGATACGCCACGTTAAGAGAATGAAAGACAAAAACCACATGATCAGAAAACTATTTGCAGAAAATTATTTGCAGAAAAATTATTTGACAAAATTCAACATCATTTCATGAAAAAAAGTCTCAGCAAAATGGGAACTTACCACAACACAATAAAGGCCACCTACGAAAAACCCACAGCTAATATCATAATCAATAGGAAAAAAACTGAAAGCTTTCCCTCTAAGATCCACACCAAGGCATTTGTGTCCACTTGTGTCATTGGTTTTTATCATAGTGCTGGAAGGCCTAACTGGAGCAATCAGGCAAAAAAAAAAAGAAGAAAAGACATAAAAGCCATCCAAATCAGAAAGGAAGAGGTAAAATTATCTCTGTCAAAGCTGACAGCATCACGCTCCCTGATTTCAAACTGTATTACGAAGCTACAGTAATCAAAATAGAAAAACAGACATATAGACCAAAGGAACAGAATAGAGATGCCAGAAATAAGTCCATGGATTTAAGGTCAACTGATCTTTGACAGGGAGTCAAGAGTACGTAAGGGGGAAAGTACAGTCTCTTCAATAAATAGTGCTGCAAATACTGGATATCCACATGCAAAATAATGAAATTGGACCCACATCTCACATCATACACAAAAGTCAGTTCAAAATGGATTAAAGACTTAAACAAAAGACCTGAAACTGTAAAACTCTTAGAAGAAAACACAGGAAAAAAACCTTCTTGACATTGGTGTTGCAATAATCTTTTGGATAAGTCATCAAAAGCATACAGAACAAAAGCAAAAATAGACAAGTGGAATTATATCAAACTAAAAAGCTTCTGCATAGCAAAGGAAACAATTAACAAAATGAAAGACAACCTATGGAATAGGAAAAAATTTGTAAACCATATATCTGATAAGGGATTACTATCCAAAAAATATAAGGATCTTTTACAACTCAATACTAAAAATACAAAAAGCCCAACTTAAAAATGGGCAAAGGATAAAAATGGATACTTCTTGAACAAAAATTCAAATAGCCAACCGATATATGATAAGGTGCTCATTATCTCTAATCATCAGGGAAATGCAAATCTAAAACACAATGAGATATCACCTCACACCTGTTAGAATGGCTGTTATAGAAAATAAAATAGAAAACAAGTGTTGGAGAGGATTTGGAGAAAAAGGAAATGTACACTGTTGGCTAGAATGTAAATTGGTGCAGCCACTATGGAAAACAGTATGGAGATTCCTAAAAAATTAAAAATAGAACTACCATGTGATCCAGCAATCCTGCTTCTGGGTATACATCCAAAGGAATTGAAATCAGAGTTGTGAAGAGATATGCATTCTGATGCTTATTGCAGCAATATTCACAATAGCCAAGATATGGAAACTACCCAAAGGTCCCTGCGTGGATGAATGGATATATGAAATGTGATATATATTTTTTCTTCTCCTGTGAAGCAGAATTATGTATTTATATACATTTACACATACATATATACATATGTGTCTGTATATAATAGAATATTATTATAATATAATAATGGAATATTATTACATATATGATGGAATATTATTCAGCCTCATAAAAGAAGGAAATCCTGCCATTTGAGACAACATGGATAGAACTAAGCAAAAAAAGAAAGACACAGAAAGACGAATACTGCATACTCTCACTTATCTGAAGAATCTAAAAAAAGTCAAACTCATAACGCAGAGAGTAGAATAGTGGTTGCCGGGGCTCTCGGGGAAGGGGGAAAGGAGGTGATGTCGGTTAAAGGGTACAAAATTTCAGTTATACAAGATGAATAAATTCTGAGGAGCTAATGTAAAAAGAAGAAAAGGAAATTAACAGGCAAGCCACATACGAGGAAAAATATTAAAAACATTAAAAATTCTTATTTTTAATAGGAGATTTGTGTCCAGTACATATTTAAAAACCTGTGCAAATCAATTCTACTACTACTACGAATGATAATAACACATTCAATTTAAAAATGGGCGAAAGGCTTGTCAGATACTTCACAAAAAAGACAAAGCAATTCACAGTTGGCAAGCGCTATTAGTCATCTAGGAAATGCACATCAAAGCCGCAGGGATTTACTATTTCACAACCACCAGAATAGCTAGATTTTAAAAGACTTACAGTACCAAATGTTGAGCTTAATGTGGACTAACCAAAACTCTGGTACTTGGTTGATGGCTGTGTAAAAGGTAAAACCACTTTAGAAAACTCTTTGATCACTTCCTATGAAGTCAAATGCATACCTACCCTATGACCTAAAAATTCTACTGCTTATTTGCCATGAGAAATAAATGCAAAAGTTCACCAAAAAGACATAGATGATACTGTTTGTAGTAGCTTTATTCATGTCAGCTAAAATAGCCCCAAATTTCAGCAACAGAGTGAGTAATCAAATTATGATATTTTTTCAACTACTTTTTTTTACTTATTTTAAATGTATTTTATTTTTAGAATAAGTTTAGATTTACATAAAAATTCATGACAGTAAAGGGGATTCTCATAGACAGAACAGCCAGTTTCCCCTATTAACATCTTACATTGGTATGGAACATTTGTTACAATTAAGGAACCAATATAGTATTATATTAAAGAAAAACTTAATGGTTTATTGAGATCTAACATCCTTTTTCTCTTCAGGATCCCACACAGGACACTACACTGCATTCAGTCTCCAGCTCCTTGGGTTCCTCTTGGTTGTGACAATTTTTCGGTCTTTTCTTGTTTTTCATGACCTTGAGAGTTTTAAGGTCAGATATTTTCTAGGATGTCCCTCTATTGGAACCCACCTGATGTTTTTCTCGTGATGAGACTGGAGTTATAGGTTTTGGGGAGGAAGATTACATAGGTAAAGTTCTGTCTCCTCCCACCATGTCAACATACATGCTGCCAACGTGATTTGCTCCTGTTGATATTAACCTGGATCACCTGGCAGAGGTGGTGCTTGTCAGATTTCTCTGCTGCAAAGTTGCTCTTTTATTCCCAGTTTCCAGACTTTACTCTTCAGAAGGAAGTCACCATACACAGCCTACACTTAAACAGTGAAGAGTTATGCTTCCCTGCCTTGAGGACGAGGTAAATTCTGGTATTTTTATATAATGGAATATTCAGCAATAAAGAGGGGAAAAAACACTATGGATAAAAGGAACAGCATGGTTGAATTTCAAAAACTTTATGATGCATGAAAGAAGTTAGCCATGAAAGTGTATATACTGCAGGGTTCATTTACATGAAATTCAAGAATAGATAAAAATAATCTACAGTGATTGAAATTAGATCAATGAGTGCCTCCAGGGAGGGAGATTGACCAAAAGGGGCATTGGGCAATTTTCTAAGGTGACGAAATGTCCTGTCCTGATTGGGATGCATTCATTTGTGAAAATTCAGTTAACTCTAAACTTAAGGTCTTGATTTCACTTATGTAAACCATATTTAAAGTGAAATATTATGGTTAAAAAGAGACTTTTGCATTTATTGTCAAAAAAGTCATTAATGATTCTGGTGAAAGCAGTTTCAGTACAACTCTTGATGCAGAAGGTTTCTTGGATCATAAATTTCCTTAAATGACTGCAGCAATAGCATGGAGTGAGTGAAAGAGCATTACTTATTAAAGACGACGACTAATCAAACTTGAAAAATTAGAAGAGGATGACAGAGAACCAAAGATCTTCCAGGATCAAAAATCAAACTGCATAAACACAGAAAGAGTGCTGATCTCCTAAAGGAACTAGAGTTTACTGAGCATCCAGCCCCTCGGCAATCCATCTAGGGGGAAACACACAAGGAGATGACGATGCTCTTGCACTCGGCTTACCTCCCGACCCCAGTCTAGCCGTTCTAGCAGGTCTTACATCTTTCCATAGTGACCTCTGGAGGTTTGCTAAGCCCTTGAAGGACTGTAGTAAGAAATGATCCCTGAAGTTTTATGGCTTTTCAAGGACACACACAGGTACTATGGAACTATAATTTTAAAAACATGTAAAAGGACATATATTGCAATGTATAAAAATAATATATTGTATGACATATAAGATTCAGCACAATTCTCACGTGATTGTCTGGTGAGTCATTGGCTGCATTACGTTTTGTCTTGTGTTATTTGAGAAAACCTCTAGAAATTAATAAGAGAACAAGGAAGATCATTAGAAGGGTGGGAGGAAAAAAACTTCTCTGAGAATAAATTAGGAAAATTATCCAGCATGCTGAAGTGAGAAAAATCATAAAAGCTGCTTTCTTGGAACACAAAAAGAAAATCTATTCTGCATAAGAAATCAGAGCTCTCAGAAAAACTATTTAACCTCTCATGGAACTCTGGGTAGAAACTATAACTTAAAGAAGACACAGAAAGCACTGACCATAAAAAAAAAGAAAAACAAAATAGGGTCTTTGCTTTGTATATTTGTCCTTGGATGGGAGAGGGAATCAAGATTCTTCCACAAATGTTTTTCCAGGATATTTATATGAAATCTAGAACTATAAAAAACAGCTCAGAACTGGGAGTTTCCGGCTCAGATGCTTTCAAACCTGTGTCAAATAAAAGTCACTTGGTGGAACTAAGTATTTCATTATGAAAGTGAGAGCCAGCCTATGAAAGTCTAAATTAAATGGAAAGGATTGCTAGGATAGACATGCAGACAATCACATATTCCAGTGAAAAACAAAGAGAATATGGCTTTTAATTATATCAAATTTCAATCCTCCTTCCAGTACATGTTTTGGGGTTTTTTTTGACAATCACCCATTCTACAAACATTTGTTGAGGGCAGATATTGTTCTGGGCACTTAGTTTTCAGAGATGAACAAATAAAATTCCTGCTGTCAAATAACTCATTGTTTGAATTTTTCTCAATTGTTTTGTTTTGTCTTGTTTTTTGGAATAGTATTGTTTCAAGACTGAGACATGGATAAGATCTCCCCTTAGAATTCCTTCTAATCACATAATTTTATTAAACATCTTGTTGCCAACTCAAAGATCAGCCTCACTAACTCATCTACATTGGTAAGAGCTTAAATAAATATATAGTTATTGTGGGGCTTTAAGAAAGGATATTAGATTACATACCAAGAGAGCTAAAGCCAACATAAAGGAACATTTATGTCTCTGTTTCCCATGGCATGGGATTGTGATCCCAAAGAACTCTTGAGCTGAAGCTATTTATTTAAGCATTTCTCCAACATCACAATATTGACTGGTTATTGCATTCTATGTACCTGTGATTCCTACACTATACAATGCATAAATATTTAAAGTTGTTTCAGGATAAACCTGATATATTTAGATAACTGAACAGTTAGACAATTGACGGTTAGTTCTCTCTAGATCTGATAGAGATGGAGATAGGGATAGAGATAGAGATAGAGGTCTCCAACCAAGAAAAGATAGTGGAGCCTCATTAGTCCATGAAATCAGGAAATGAATTTTGTTGCAGAAAAATATATTGATTTTAACTATGAATACCAGTTCTAATGTGTGAAGTAGGAGTTCTAAATGGAGAATGAGGATATTGCTGAATCAAATATTTCATGAGACTCGAGGATTGAATTGTGCCTTGATTCCTTCTGAATCTGTCCTTATTTTAGCTAAAACTGTTTTGCCTTGAGTGGAACTGAGCTGGGGAAGCTTAACGCGTTTTCTGGCACCATAACTTGGGATTCATTGAAATTCTTCACTTTGTTTTCTTAAATTATTTCCAAAAATAACTTCAGAAGCCATTAGATAAAATCAATAAGAATATTCAACAAAGAAATAACTGCCATCGTTTAACGCCCAAATTCTTAGCCCCAGGGAGGGAGGGACTTTTACACACACACACACACACACACACACACACACCGAAAATGCTTCCGTGATTGGTCATTGCTATCAAATAACAGCAAACAGCTGCATTAGTAAAGTAACAACTGGACTGCAATTGTAACCTTAGCTCTCCTTTTGATACCCGGGGGGGGAGGAACTTTCCTCTACCAATGATACGAAAATGTGAGCAGCACCGCGGTTAGTAAACCAGTGAAGCAGCCAAATCGAATAAACGCTTATTACCTTATCTTTTCACAGTCTCTTCCCGCTGCCTCTTTTGGTCACATATAGTTTTCTCAAGGTCACATTGCCTATCTTCCCTGGGCAAGTGACCTCTCACAGTAGGCACTCATATTTGTTTAAGAAAATACATAAGGGATCTTTTAAAATGCTCATTATTAAAATGTTTAGGAAGCTTCACAATTTTAAACTTAAAATTAAGGCAGTTACGGAGAAGCTGCTATTGGATGAACTACACAAGGTGACTTTTTCCCGAACCGTATTTATATTGTGGACTTGCTTTGCTGAGTTCAGGTGCTGGAAGGATGGTTTCAGAGCTACGCACGTGTCTCCTCCCCCACTGCCTCAGCTGCGGTTCTCTGGCTATACTTCAGCCAGCTTTACAGGCTCCTTTTATCTCACAGTACTAGAAAACACAGCCCCTATCCCAGGGGCTTGAACAAAATTTCCAGTGAGCATTCTGACTGGCCAGTCCTGCGTAACCCATCGGTCCCTGGACTGAACAAGATTGCTCGGGAATGGGCAGAAAAAAGTTCACTAACGTTGCTCTCCGCCTCCGTTGTATTACCTAAGATTCTCTCAGTTGCGAGTGACAGAAAACTATCTTAAAGGAATTTAAGTGAATAAGAGAATTGATTAAATAATAGACCTAAGGAAATATTGAGCATTTAAGAGCAACTTAATTCTCTGTTACGGTCAACAGGCCTTTCCCTTGTAGTGGGAAGCATGGAAAGACAGAGATGCCCAGTCCTACAGCCTCGCCTAGGGATAACCACTAGGCCAGCTTCTACCACCACCCACTATTCTATAAATGGAAATCATATAGGATGTACTCTTTTGTGCCCATCTTCTTTCAGTTACTGTTATGCTTTTGGGATCCACCATGCTATTGCTGTTAGTTGTAATCTATTTGTTAACTTCATCATATAGCATTCCATTGTATGAATACAACGATATTCATTTTTCAATTCCACTGTTGATGAAAATTGGGGATCATTTCCCATTTAGGGCAAAGAACACTTTTACTTTACAAACTGCTCTCTATTGTGTGAGTATATGTGTGTGTGTGTGTGAGTGTGCACACACAGGTAAATAGTCCATGGATATGTCCCTAGGAGTAGAATCTAGGTCATAGAGTAGGTGATGGTTTAGGTTTAGTGTACATTGCCAACCAGCGTTCTACAGTGGTTATATCGATTTACATTCTTACCAACAGTGAATGAGGACTTCAGTCCCTCCACTTCCTTGCCCACTTTTTGGTATTTCTAGGTTTTGTTTTGTTTGTTCTTTAGTTCTGGTAGGTATACAGTGTTATCTCATTGCAGATTGATTTGCATTAGGCTAGTGATTAATGAAGAGATCATCTTTTTATGTGTTTACTGACTGATAGAATTTCCTTTTTTGCTAAATGTCTGCTAAATTTCTTGGTCCTCACATTACTGATTCTGATTGTCTTCTGTTTTCTTTTTGATCTTTAGGAGTTAGTTATATATTCTGGATAAAGGCTTTTATTCTATTATAAATATTGCTAAATCTCATGCTGCGTGACTTGCAATTTTATTCAATTAATTGTCTTTTGATGATTTTTATTTTGACATTTACTTTGACACTTTTATTCTGATAAAACTGAATTTATCGATTTTTTCATTATGCTTGTACTTTTATCTTCTGTTTAAGAAGTTTTTGCTTACTCAATGGTTACAAAAAATATTTTCCTATGTTATTGTCTCAAAATTTTATTGTTTTACTTTCCTTGTGTGGATTTATAATCTCCCTAGAATTAACTTTTCTATATGGTGTGTGTCTGGTGTACTGATTTTATATACATTATATAGGGGAGAAGAATAATTTTTTCTCTAGAGATAGTCAGTCCACCTAATTACATTTATTAAAACTACCATTCTTCCCCTAATGCATAGTATATCATGAATCAACTCACCTTGTGTATATGGGTCTATATCTGAACCATATATTATTCTATTAGCCTAATATCAGTTCCTGCATCAATACCACACTATCTTAACTGGTTCACAGTAAGTCTTTGTATTTGGTAGTATAAGTCTTAAAATTTTGTATTTCTTCTTCAGGATTTATCTTGGCTCTCTGGGGGCCTTCTGCAATACTCTGTAAACATTGGAAAGCTCTTGTTATTTTCCACAAAAGAAATAAGAAAAATTCTGCTAGGATTTAGATTCAGATCCTGCTGCATCTCTAGATAAATTTTAGCAATAATTGATATCTTTACAATGTTGAAACTCTTAATCCATGAACATGGCATAACACTACACCTATTAAATTAAACTCCATAAATTAAATTTCTTTTTTAAATTTATTCCTAGGAATTTGATTTTATCCTATTATGAATTATACTTTAAAAATTTCATTTCTACTTGTTTTCTACTGGTATAGAAAAATGTAACTCATTTTTATATTGACCTTGTATAAAGAGACCTTACTAAATTTAATTATTAATTCTAATAGATTGTAGGTCATTTTGAATTTTCTATCAACACAATTTTAACGACAGATTAAAACTATTTGACAGATACAAGATTATTGAGAAATTCTACTTCTTCCGGATCCGTTCTGCATTACAAAAATTGCAATGTGTCTTGCTGTGTCACCTGCATTTATTAATATTATTTAGCTATACTAGTTTTTTTAAAATAATGTTTGTTATGTTTTTGTCCATTCTCTTATTTTCCTTTGTCATTATACATAGGATGTGTTACCCTTAAATTTAAGGATTTAAGGCTATGTAAACAGTATATAATTGTTTTTCTCTATCCAGAAGGAGAATCATTTTTTAATTGGAGAATTTAGGCCATTTACGCTTTCTGAAATATTTGGATTTATAGCTCACATTTTACTATTTGATTCAGATATTCCATATTTGTTCTCTGTTTTTATTCTTGTTTCTTATTTTGTTTTGGATTAATTGATTATTTTTAAATTGTTCAAATTTTTCCCAATATTGACACTTTTTTTTACTATATTTTAGTGATTACCACGGAGGTTAAAACATGTTTTCTAAATTTATTATAGACAAATGCAATCAATTATTTTATCAACTAATGTATATTTACTTATAATTTATCTTATTATAACAAATAATGCATATTAGCGATAATATACTAATGTATATTAGTTATTTTGCTTCCCATACAACTCTTTATCCCTCAGAACTTTTTTTTACTACATTTAGCTTCTTCTCACTTTTGCTGTTAGTATCATCACGCATTTTAGTTTTTTATATATGTTTTTAAAACATCACACTAGATGATATTTTAACTGTTTTATAGAGAATATGTGTTTATATGTTCTCACATGTTTACGTATTTTGTTACTCTTCATTCCTTTTTGCATTTTTTCATGTTTCCATCTACAGGAACTTTCTACCTTTGTGAATGACTCCCATTTAAGTTTCATTTAAAGCAGCTCTAAATGAGAGGAATTATTTTGATTTTTGTTCACCACATCCCATATATTTTTTGCTTTTTTTCTATTGTCCACTCATCTTTTAGTCTCAAAATGTTCTGCTGGCTTATTTTTCAGTTCACCAATTCTCTCTTATGCTATACCGTAGCTGCTGGTAAGCCCATCTTTTACTTCTTACCTTCAATTTTTACATTTTTCAGTCCTAGGATTTTCATTATCATTTCATGAATTCTACATCATGTTATCTACATTCTTGAACACGTTAATCTTGGTTGTTTAAAATCTGTTTATCATGCTTTCATTAACTAGGTTACTTTTTAGTCTAATAGGATTTTCTACTTTTTTCTGCTTGGTTCTGCTTTTCTGGTGTGATTGTTAATTTTCTGGTGTGATTGTTAATTAGATACTACATATAGAGGATTGTTATCCTTCTCCAGAAAGGTTACAATATACCCTCTGGTGGTGAGATCCAGTCAAGGCAAATTATCTTAATCTAATTTAAGACTAAAATGACTGTGAGCTGGGTTGGAATGTACTGAAACATCCATTTCCATAGTTCTCACTCATTCCTAGGACGTTGCCTTTCAGTGGGCTCACTCGAAAGCCTGGGGTATCTAACAGAACCCTGTCTCCTTCGTAGCGCTTGAATATCATGTTTTGTCTCCAACATTTCCAGAAGACTCCATTATGTTTTTCAGTGGCTTTCTGCTGAGCTTCTTATCTTAAGAATTCAGCAAATGCTTCTAGGGAAAAAACATAAAATATAATACATCTCTATATCTCTCTTTTAACCAGGAATTCAGCTTCTCGCATTCCAGTTGTTTTGAAGTCCGAATTCCAGTTTCCTTGTCTCCAGTGCTGTGAAATTGCCAAATGCTCTGCTGGTTTCTATGCCTGTTAGCAGCATTTCCCTGCCTACAGCTTTGGCCTCTCACCTTGTGGACAAACTGAAAAATTCCCAGAGAAGAGTGGCTCTTAGAGTGGCCTTATGTATCTCTGAGGTTTCCTTCTCTCCAGAACCTTGATTCTTCAATTTCTGGTTGTTTTGGCAGCTTCCCAGTGTATTCAAATGGCTTACTCCAATTTCTCTATTTGTTCTCAAGCTGGCTTATTGGTCTGCTGCAAGCTACTATGTAATAAGTGGAAGCGGAAGTGTCAAAGCATATTTGAAAAATAAAAATGGTGTGTACTTCTTGCGTCTATTACTGCCATTAATAGATTGTTGTTATTTTTAATTCCAGAGAACTGAAGCTTATACACCATTTCATTAGACAAGAGAACGTGGCAGTTGACTAATCTCTAAAGCATTCTAGAGTGCTGGTTAAAGTGTAAACCAGAAGCAGAAAGCCCTCACCTTTTACCAATGCCCTAATATTTGAAGTTAGACATTAACCATTAGTAGGGCACGTGGTACATCTCAAATGCAGTAGCTTCCTGTGATTACCTCGTTACCGGTCACCAGAACTGCTAGGAAGACGAAGGAAGTTCAGCTGGTTTGTTTGTTCATTTGTTTTTTCATTTGGTAAATACTGGACCATCTATGAAGTCAGATATGTAATCCTGGCACATCCCAAATACATTTTATGCCATTTTTATCAATATGAAATATATGACTTTCAATTAGAATATGCTATTCTCATACTCCTCCTCAATTTAATTTATCCATATTTAAAACTTTATATCTTTTTACAGACATATGGGAGAAACTTTTTGCCCTTTCTTCATGTGCCAAAAGATTTTGGGGTATAAAAATAGTTCTATTCCATTAGTGATTAACAGATAAAATATATAAAAGGGAAAATATTTTCTATGTTCTATTTTACCTAATGTTGTTCATACAATACTAAATACTTTTCATGGCTACAACTGGTTTTATCATTTTAAGAATTTACATAAATATCAGTGAGTGAGTTCAGGTGCTTGAAATTCTAATATGAGGCAACTATGTGATATGGCTGGCTTAGTAAAACGTGGTTTTGGTATGAATTGATAGAAATAAAATGCTGGACCAGAGAAGTGCTGATCCTGCTTTATTGTGTTGTGGTCAGGACTCACCTTGATTTTAGTGTTCTGTTTAAACATCGTACATTAAGGGAAACATCAACTACACAGCATCATTAGGACAGTGAAAGACTCTTAAACCATGTTTGCGTGGAATAGTTCATAGGACTTAAAAGAAGACAGGACTTGTCAAAAGACAGGTTTTCTAATATTTGGAAATCTCAAACATGGAAGCTTAAGAGCCATTCTTGGTCATCATGAATTACAGAGGCTTAGTGGGTCAAAGAGTGCGCAGGCTTGATTTGCGATCTATATGAGAAAGAACTTTTTTATAATGGAGTCATATCACCATGGATAAATTAATACAGGAAGTAAAAATACATAAAACATTAAAGATGTCCGATGATTTCTTGGGTATGGTATCAAGGGGATAAACACATCCTACGGGGAACAATCTAGAAGATTTCTAAGATTTCTTCCAACTCTAAAACTCTAAGATGCAGCACTGTCGTATAAAGTCAGATCTCTGCTTTCCTTTCTCATTTAATAATTTAAAATTTATTTGTATCAAACATCAAAAATTAATTTCTCTATCTTTTGTAATTTGGAGGAAGGATTGAAAATTTGAAAAGGAATAAACTCTGTGTAAAATTTTATCATGTTATAGTATTTAGCTTAACTTTTTCTGCTTTATGGTTATTTCTATAATTAGCGATAGTGAAGGAAGTAGAATCCATGGTTAAAGCTCCTAAATCAAGCCAGGTTTTCTGCCACCTTATAACAAGGGTAGCCTATCCTCCTGTTTCCTTCATGTTTCCCTTCTGGGACCTCAGCAGCAGCATGCTTAACATTCATGTTTCTACCAGCCTCTCTTCATGACAATCTATGCATTACCTAAAACGTTAGAAGCTTTTGGTCCTGTGCTCCTCACATCTCTCTGAGTCCTCACCAGAAGTGCTTTTAATGTCCATGTTTCTACCAATCTCTTCAAGGCAGTCTAGGTTTTTTTCCATCATGCACCTCGGAACTTTCAGCCTCTACCCGTTACACAATCCCAAAACCACCTCCACATGTTTAGGTGTCTGTTAGAGCAGCACCCCACTTCCTGGGACCAAAACCTATACTAGTTTCTTGGGGCCGCTAGAAGTAAGTACCACAAACTGGGTGGCTTAGAGCAAGAAAAACATATTCTCTCCTAATTCTGGAGGCCAGAAGACTGAAATCAGGGTGACGGTCGGGTCATCTTCCCTCTGGAGGCCCAAGGACAGAATCTGGTCCATGTTCTTGGGTTGCAAATGCATCTGTTCCATGACGTTCTTTGTCATGTAGCTGCCTCATTCCAGTTTCCCCTCCATTGCCACATGGCCTTCTTCCCTGTGTGTCTTTGTCTCTGTGGCTGTCTCTTCCATAAGGACATCCATCACTGAATTTAGGGCCAACCTAATCCAGTATGACCTCATCTTAACTTAAGTAGTTATATCTGCAAAGATTCCATTTCTAAATAAGGTCACATTCTGAGGCTCCTGGTAAACCTGAATTTGGGGAGCAAACTACTCAAGCCACTACAGAGGTTCTGTTTTCTTTAAGGGGTGTAGTGTGTCTGATCATTTTTGCAGTTCTAGAAGTTAACAGTGTCTGTCACTTAGAATGAATGAATGAATAAGTCAATGTCCTCGGTCACTAACTTTGTCAAAAGGGGCCAGTTTAAGTCTCAAAGTTTCGATGAATATATTAAATAATGCCCATTTCATTTGAGGACAATTTAAGATTCAGACTTGATTTTCAAGCCACCTGTTTAGCCACATAAGTGTTTCCCATTACACCAGGGTCTCCTTTTAATCTCACTTCTTTGTCTCCAAATAAGCTTGCTTGAGGACACGCGCCATTCCATCCACTGAGATGAAAGTTTGCCATTTATGGTTGAACCGATACTATTCCAGCAGGATTTTCATTACATCCTTTATTCTAGTTCCTCTCGCAGGAGAGGGTTCTACTAGAAAAGCAGCATTTATATATATTCGGAATTAGCTGTGTGACCTTGGCAAGTCACTTAACCTTTCTGTGCCTCTGTGTCTTTATTTGTAAAATAGGGTTCATAGTGGTACCTACCTCAGAGGAATGTTATGAGCATTAAATTGGTTATTATTTTACTATTTATAAAGTGCTTAAAACTGTGTTTGGTACAGAGTAAATGCTGTATATGTGTTTTCTAAATAGTAATGTCGATTAACAAAAGTCAGCGAAGTTTCTCTGTAAGTGAATTATTAAGCAGCTAAGTGCCCAAAAGGTGCTGGGTGTTTCTCATAATTTTCTTAGAGACACAGCAACTTGGAACCGGTTTCATCAAGGTAGTTACTAAATTCAGCAACATGAAGGAAAATTTTCTGAGAAGCATTTTCCTGGCTAAGCTTAAAGGTCTGCGTCTCAAACACTTCTGTTTTGGAGATACGACATTTTATAGCATGAATGGAAAAAACTGTCTGGAAGCTGTAGTGTTTTTTCTTTTTTACATAACACCCACTATTTGTACCATACAACTTATAGTTTATAGAATGTTTGTTTTAAATAGTCGGTAAGGTTGCAAAAAGCCTGCCCGATGTACACAGTGATCTGGGGATCACATAATTTGAGAGGCTGAAGGTCTGTTGATGTCCTTTTCTTGGCCCATGCGCTGCAACCTCACTTGAAGGGCTGTCAAAGTTGGCAAGGCTTAAATGTCATTTTTTAAATAACCAAGGATATAAAGTCAGGCTGAGGTTGTGTGTGTGCGTGTGTGTGTGTGCATGTGTGTGTGTGTTGAAGATGAAAGAGTTTGGCAAATATCATTATTTTATTGAATATGAAAATTAACACAGGCTTCACTTAAAATAAGTCTCTTTCTTCACATTCCTATGAGACTGTTTCAATCCAGTTCAATCAAGGTGACGCTAATGAGCTGAGAATCTGCCAGGTAAGAATGACATTGATGTCAGGAACATTCTTTGGGTTTTAGCCCTGCCTCCCCTATATCCATCCCCACCCTCACTTTCTGTCCTTTGCTAGAACCTGAAATCTGCTGTTATCCTCTTGGGAGGTCTGTTTACGTTGAACGCACATCTGGCTTAATTAGGTTGACGGCTGCTACAGGTACTGTTGGACAAGGTCCAGGCGCCAAGTGCGTTACCATTCACTTAACAGTTTAACCTTTCATAATCTTCATCTTCAGATTGCCAGTGAACTTGAGAGATGTGCTTTTATTATTTGTTAATACATGTTCATTTTCTACCTTGCTACCAAAATCGTAATCAACAGAGACCACACTAAAAGGCAAAGGGCAGTTCCCTAATGCCAGTTGGTGAACTGTGAAGACTAGGCTTCCAAAACCTATGAAAACTAGGCTGAAAAGCATAATCATGAGTGGTCCAGGGTGGCTGGAGAAAAGGCTGAGAAAACAATCCCACTTACAAGGCTTATGGCTTGAGTTTGCTTATATAAAATCTTTAGGCAGTAAAAAGTGATTATAGTTATTGCTGCTTCAGCCACAGCCAACAAAGAAGGTGGTCTTCAGATTCCCCACATGCACTCATGTTTTTCATCTACATTGTTGTTCTTCTAGCAATCGAATGACCAAAAGCTTTGCGCATCCATATGGGACGAATCAGTTTGTCGCAAAGCCATGCATTCTGTGCTTTAAACCACCAGCATGGAATGCCTTTGCAGTTATTTCAATTAATTTGTGCATAGTTTTTTTCCACTCCATGTAGTGCTCCATGTAGGAAAGCATCGAGAATAGCAACTGCCTTTAGTTGCCTCAACCGGAGCCTGAGCCCAGATTAATAAAAGCGAAGTCAGTTCCAAAAGGCCCTTCCAAGGAAAGCTGGTTAGCTTTTCCCGACCATAGTCTTTCGGAGCAGCAAAGGGTTTTATTTAACAAATTGCTGTTTGCCTTCCTGGAGGTTCAACTAAGAGAATATTTGGTTCTCTGTGGGGTTTGGTTTTCCCACAAGCAACACATTTGTGAGGCCAGGGGACAAAGGGAATCTTTCTATACAGAAGGTCATTCAGTTTGCCGGGAACACGGTCTTCCTTCGATTGTTATTTTCAATTGCTATAGTTAAATTGTTTTTTTTCTCTTTCAGAATTCATCGCTAATTTGATTGGTCCCTGGACATTTCATAATACACTAAATTTATTACACCACAATGCCTCTGAGAATTTCATGTTGAAATGTGTTTTGTCTTATGAAATAAGCCCAAAGTGCGTTCTTCACATGCAAATTTCTGTTAACATTGCTTCATTAGATTTTAAATGCCTCGTTTTACTTAGGGCACATTTTGTGAAACTGATGATATTTATAATTTATAGCATGTAACATTCAAATGCAATCTCAAGTGTAGATTACTGGTATCTAGCAAAACATAAGAATTAGTGAAAGAAAATAAGTCTGTCTGAAAAGAATGATGCCCAAGTGAAACAGAGAAGCTGTGGTCAGCTCCGCCCCAAAACACAGCCTTTTGACCCACCAGTGCTCAGTGACAGAAGGCACTAACTCATCTTTTACTCGGAAGGGCGTGCAAGCCTCTTCTTCCGCAGCTCTTCCTACACAGGAGGAAAGAGTCTTCCCATGCCGTTAGGACCTTGGCATCAGCTACTTTCTCTGCCTCGGCAGCAATAACCAGCACCAGCCCCCTGCTCCTCCCACCCTGACTTCCCAGTCAGAAGGGAACACCTTGAGGTGTAGGAAGGCTGAGGCTGCTCTTCCTCAAAGCAGTTCAAGTCGCAAGGTCTCTGTAGGCCTAGCACTGGGGCGTCTTAGGAAATAGATGGCACGTGATCAATAGGAGTGGATGTTGTGTATTAAGAGGAGGCGGAGGCTCAGAAGGAAGCTCTCCGGAGCGTCTCCATGTCTTTGACAGCACTTCAGTGGTTAGGGTGGCTGCCCTATGTCAGGCCAGAATTGGTGCCGGAACAGATTTTTCTTTTAGGAATGCACAGGACACCCTCAAGGGCACTAGGGACTCAGCTGTCTCCCTCTATGCTCTAAAGTGCCTGGGGAGAACGGTTTGGGGCCATCATTCAGCAGTCATTTACTGGAAGCCCTACGGGAGTTCCACAGCTTTCAGTGACTCCCAGGTAGCCGTCTCCTCACTCCACACCCTGCACGCCTGAGTGACCTGCTTGGCCTCCCAAAGCTAGCTTCACTCAGGGAGCAAAGAGCTAGGACTTCTAGGATGCCAATAAAACCCCAAAGACAAGATATTCAGGTGGTTCATTTGGGAGCATAGCCTACATAAATAATCATATTTCTTAGAGATGCTTATCCACAATTTTTTAAAAATAGCTTTTTTTACAAAAGTATGTTACAGACCACTATAATATTGCTTACAATGTGTTGGTAGATGTAAGACAATAAAGTAGCAAAATTGGAAAAAGTTTTATCGCATCTTTTTTGCTGCCCCACCAACCGATTAAACAATGGGAGTATTTAAAACATTATATTTAAAAAGTATATTGAGGGGCTGGCCCCGTGGCCAAGTGGTTAAGTTCGCACGCTCCGCTGCAGGCGGCCCAGTGTTTCGTTGGTTCGAATCCTGGGCGCGGACATGGCACTGCTCATCAGACCACGCTGAGGCAGCGTCCCACATGCCACAACTAGAAGGACCCACAACGAAGAATATACAACTATGTACGGGGGGCTTTGGGGAGAAAAAGGAAAAAAATAAAATCTTTAAAAAAAAAAATGTATATTGAGAATTAGCTATCATGGATGCTTTGTTCCATTTCCTGAAACAAACAGAAAGTGAAATATGTAGTTGAGCAAGCAAAAATCAATTTGTGTTTCTTCAGAAATTGATCAAATTTCAATTTGATGACTAAATCTGTGCTTCTTCAGCAAACACTATCAGAATAAGTGACTTCTTTTTTTTTTTACTTTTTCAAATCTGTGTACAAGTCAGGTCAAATGTCTGTTTTAGTTTCTATAAATGTTAATAACCCTACAATAGGCTGTTATGATCTACTTGGACACCATGCCCTGAATGAGTCACAGGCCATGCACCGTGCTTTTCGATCTGCTGTAAATCACTCAGCACAGCGCTGGTTTGTTTATAGTAAACTGTTTTGACAAATGTAGCTCTGCCTTCTCCCTCTGTATTAATTAAAACATGTGACGAAGGATAACACCTTCCCCAGGACAACAAAACTTTTTGTTCCCCTGAGCCTCCAAGTCTACTTAGGCTCTCTTTGTAGGTGCTTCTTCCTCGCTGATTAAATGAGAGAAGTTGAGACGATTTTGTGCATTCTAATCAGTGAACTGGGAGGAGGACGTCGCCTGCCAGCTGGCCAGCGGCCTCCCATGCTCCCCTGGTCACTCCGATCTGGCTGTGCAGGCAGACGGGAGCCCCTCTGACCTGGGTGGGCTGTCCCAGCTTTCCTCCCATCTCCTAAAGCCAGTCGGGCTGAAGTTAAGAGCCACATTGTCAGTTTTCAGATATTCATGTTTTTTTTAAAGGCTTTGACCGTCAGATCTAACAGGTAAGGACAAAGCATGCAATTTAGTCTGAAAAATACAGCAAAAAAATTTGGCTTTTTGAGTTATTTTAGACCAAACATCCAGCTATTTGGAAATATCTGGTTTTGACCGAATTTTTACTCTTATCCAGATGTTTGGCACTTTGTAGGCATGGATCAAGTGCCCGTATTAGTATATAAAGTGTCATATTCCTGTAGATTTGGGCAAACTAAAAGAGATTGGCTTCTCTCTTAGCACAATCAAAACAAATTTTCACACCTCGCTTACAACCTCACATCCCGAAAGAGAGGGGGATGTCGATGACACAGCTGCTTTCATCCATGTGCTAGTTCTTCGCACTACCAGCTGACACAAGCACAGTAGCTAAGCTTTCGGGCCATGGGGAGGCTTGCAGGGCTTCTCAGAACGCTGCTCGGTCCGGCTCAGGCAGAGCTGCCCCACTGGCCGCCACCTCTGCTGCCAACACCACACCGAGGCCTGCTCCCCAGGGAGCACCACCCGCCAATGTGTGGAGGGTGCAGTGGAATCGTGACGCTCCCAGGTTTCCCGCTTCAGGGCTGAAGGTGTTGGAGGCTAAAGCTTGGGCAGACTGGCAACATGTAGGGTGGAGAGCAGCCTGCCCGCCTCCCAGGGCTGCAGGTGCCCAGGTGAGGGAAGGACACCCGGGATGGAAGCTCCCATGCAGAGTAGCTAACACGCTAGGCAGCCATCCTGAACACTGTAGCACAGTCTGTTTCGGACCCTAAAAATAAACTGGTTGCAAGACTAAAGAACAGCATTTGATTGCATTCTTTTTGTTTGTGTTTTGCAGAAGTTTATGGACATGGAAACTCTGAGAACACCTGCTGCAGGTCCAGGCCAGTAGGCGCTTTAGGAAACTCCTCAGTGAGGCGGCCAGGATCACGGTGTGGAAGACGACAAAGGGTAGAAGAGAAGTTATTGACAGATATTCACAGAGATAGCAGGATATTTTGCAAACAAAGAAAATTTTCTGGAGTCAGTAGTTTATGCCAAATCTCTTCCTAAGCGTGCCTGAGTGGGTGTTGCAACTGACTCCCGAAGGAAACAGAGAAGCTAAAGGCCTCTTCCATGAGGTCATAATAGTGGAGGTGAATGTGGGCAAGCCAGATGGAGTTTCAGTGTTCTAATGTGTATGAAATAAACACTGAGTTTCCAAGTGTTTGATACTATATTCTTATTAAAACTTAAATCAATATTATTACTGTTATTGTTTTTTAAGGTCATGAGTTTGTACAGCTTTCAGTTTGTGCTTCATGGTACACGGTGGCATAATAGAAAGAGCTCTGAGTAGAGGTTTAAATTCCTAGATTTTATTATAAAGATCATATCCACATTTACCAGTGAAGCGATTTTGGGAAAATCCCTTAATCTTCCTGAGTCATTCTTTAGGTTTTCTGAAGTCAGGTTACAATAACAGCCACAATTAAGAGTTTCTAGCAGGGGCACACGAGAACATAGATACTTGGGTTTTGTAACTCTCAAGTGTGGAATGTGAGCCATAAAGATGGGCACTCCTGCCCTATAGACTATGGCAAAGCATTGAGAATTTAAGTGAATGTGTGGCAAAGCCTTTGGAAGGTTTTGTGCAGGAAGGTGATATAACTTTGATTTGCATCTTAAAATGTCTTTCAGGTTGGCATGTAGACAGTTGAATCTAAGGGGTCAAGATGAAAGAGATAGGCAGTGTGAATTAGGGTCATTCTGATGGTGAGATGGAGGTACTGATGGGCATGGCAAAAAGTAGCCCATTTAAGACATGAGGAGACAAAAACTCAAGTGTGTTTTCTAGGTTTTAGGGCCTGAGCAGCAGTGTAAATGGTGTGAACTTGAGAATACAGAGGAACAAGTTTGAGAGTAAACTACAAACAAACAAAAGCCAAGAGTCAGTTTGGCACACGCTCAATTTAAGTTACCTGCAGACACTTGGAAGAGGATGTGAGCAAGTGAAAATCTGAGTCTACATACAAAGGGTGACAGCAGGGCTGAGACATGAGTTCAGCACATCAATATAATTTCAAATGATAGCTCTTGGAGACCACTCAAGCTTAGGTTGTAAGGCTAGATAGAAAAGGAAAGGTGGCCAAAGAATGGATGCTAGGGTCCTTCAACATTTTGGGGCCAGGAAGAAGAGCAAGAAGCAGCACAGGGACTGAGTCAGACGTGACCTCTGAGCAGTCTTCCTTACTCCATCATTCCCCAGCTGAGTTAGGTTGTTACTCCGTGGAAGGCTGTGCTTGTCTATCACAGCAATTATCAAATAGTAACTCTTTTACACTAGATGGTATATTCCGTAAAGGCAGGGATTGTGTCTTGCTCATTGCTTACATCCTGAGATTGACCCAGGCAATTGGCAGACTTTGAAACCAATATTATTGAATGAAGAAATCTTAGACCTGACAAGCTGCATGGATATTTCATAAGTAACTTGTGTCAGCAGCAGCTTCAATTCCATAATAGGTAGGATTTGAGTAAATGCTATTCTATCAATAATACATGGCCCTTGGTGTATCTGGGATGTGACATTTTGTCCAAAAAGTTATGAAAAATGTATGGCACAGGAATAAAAATTTTTCTCTCTCTCTCGTTCTCTCTTTCTCCTCCTTACTTTTAGTTTTAGAGAGCTGTGGCTGAAAAGAAATCTTCTAAGATGAAGACTACAAATTCCAAAATTTCACGTTTTAGGTCATTTTTCTTTATTTTTAAAAACATCACTGTAGCCCCATTTCCACTCCCCCACTCCTAGCCTTATTTGTAACCGACTGCACTACCAGCACTGCCGTATGCAAGTGTTCATGTCAAAGATGATAGACACATGTGCATGCTCATACATATTCATCATCTGCCCCTTGTACCATTCTGGTGATTTATCCCTTGCATTTTGCATCTCCTAATTGGATTTATAAGTTATGTGGTAATTCATTTTATGTGTCAATTTCCTGCTTTTCATTTTGCAAATTCAATGCTGCATATCCAATTCTATTAATTTGGCACCTGGACCTGAGAGATTTACTATGTGGTATTACATCTTCAGTCAAATCAAAAAAAGTATCAGACCCGTAGCTCTTTCCAAGGCCAAAATTTTGCTGTTGTTCTTGTTTTGTATTAAGCTTAGTCATGTCCTTTAATCATATGCCTTAGTTTTCTTGATCAGTTCAATGGGGATAATACCTGTAGTCTTTCCTTCTCATAAAGATCTTATGTGTTTCTAAAGTAAAAGTAATTTTCTTTGACATCTATGGTTAAAGATATTATTTTCCTGATAAATCACAGGGTTTACCTGAGTGACAAGGAGGACCTGTTCATCTATAGGCCTTTGCAACAAAGGCCTGCCTAAGAGTTTCAGCAGTGGTCAACCAAGCCTTGTTGATGGTATCTACGTTGTAGATGAAATCTATGGGAACAGTTACTTCTGTAAAATTTGAGGAGGATTAGTTGCCTGTGAATTAGAATAACATCTGCAGTTATACCAGAGAGGATAAAAGGGTGATCAATCCTTATCCTTCAGGATGTAAGCTGAGTAACAGCTGGGTTTGAGAAGAAAAGTTCTACCCCTGGGGTCAAATTTCATCAATGATCAGGCACAAGATGAGTAGTGGACCATTGCTGAAACTCCCAGCCCAGACCTTTGTTACAAACAATGACTATAGATGAGAAGGTTCTTCTTGTCACTCTGGCAAACTCTGTGATTTATAAAGAAATTTTCAGGACTGGCAATCCAGGAACCCATTTAAGCTTTAAGTACCCATGAGAGAAGTATGCCACCAATTCAAATGTAAACCAGGCCAATGGATGCTAGGGACATGCCCCAGAGTAACCTCTCCCAGGGTGATGGATATGTCTGAAGTTCAATTAGGGCAAGACTTTATCCCTGCTACCAGGTTTTAAAAACAGTTGGACATTTTTGAACATAGTAACTCTCTTCCTCCTTTATATTCACTTCATTTCCACTTTTAAATCGGTAATGGGAAAGAATCATTTTTGATAACTTAAGCTCTCATCCTAAGAAAGTTCGAAGTAGGTGTTGAGTAAATGTTGTAAGAAGGAAACCTGAACCAAAAGTTGGTGTAACAAGTTCAGTCCCAGACAGATGAGGAAAGTTAGCACACCAGAAATAAACACAGCTGGGTGCAAATCAACAGAGAGTGTGGATGGAAATTTCACTGTGGGTATCACTGGGAACAGGAGTAACAGGAGTAACAGGAGTAAAACAAGCAGATGGTAATATTGGAGGGAAAAGAGGAAACACAAAAAGAGGAGCTTTTGACTGTTTTTCACAGGATAAAATAAATTTTGAATTGTTTCTACTTAGCAAGTTAAACGTGAAGAATCATGATAAAAATAAATAACTCACTCATGAAAAGGATTATATAAAGGCGTAAAAGAACTTTAGGGTTAAAAATGGTGTTCAGGCAATTCTAGAAAGTAAGTGCATATGTACTTACCTAAATCAAACTATTGTGGCCTAAAATTAGTGGCAAAACTGGACATATCAAACTCTTAGATTTGAGGAGATATAAAAGTCTATAGACATAGTTAGTCTAAACAGATCCAGTAAATCAGAAACAAAATGCAAAATTGAAAAGTATGATTTCTCAAAACATATTACTTAAGAGTTTTTTCCAGCAATTATACTAACATTAAGGTTATTTATGAACATCTCATGTTCAATCATTAGAAATGTTATTGATAATTGAAAATATGTGTTATCTAAATTGGCACCTACTGCAAAAGCACTCAAATGGGCTTTTGTCGACATACGACATTTCAGCAGTGCGCACTGTGCGTGCCCCATGCTCTGGGCAGAATGCTGAGTGCAGAGGACCCAAAGACGAACAGCACACGGGCCTGCCCTCAAGTGGTTTGGGCTAGTCAGCTGTTAAATTACTCTGTTCACATAAATATCTTCAGATTTACGCCAAGACACATATTTCACATGAGAATCTATAAATGCTTCCATTTCAAATGCTAAGCAATCCCATCCATTTGTCCTTAAACATCATTTCCTCTGAGACCGCCCTCCCCAATCTTCTAAATCCAGTTAATCTCATTCTATCGGTTTTTACGGAAGTTCTTCCCTCTGCTTCCCAGCAACATACTCAGTGCACTCTATCAGTTTTGCTTCCTGTGTGCCCGCTACTGTCACGTTCATTACCGCCTCCCAAAGTCCAAATAAGTGCCTTGTGAATGAGTGTTTGCGTGACTGCAGGACTGAATAAAGAAATGAAGTGATGAATAAACTGGACTGTCCCAGGACAATAATGAGATCTGGACAAAATCAGTCAGCCTATTTCCCTGTGCCGTATTTATTTTTTTATTTTCCTAGAAATTAAACACTGCTAATTTGGATGAAAAATTCATTTTTAATTGGAAGAACGTGTTAAAATGTCTCAGCTTCTCTCTATTGCACTTTACTGGGTAATCAGAGGTCATTAATTCTTCAGATTAATTAATTCTTGTGCTCTCTTTTAAGAAAACGAAATGTACAGCTTTAATGATAAAAACTACTATTTTAAAAATTGTTTACACCTGATATAATTAGACAGGTAAATATGATCTAAGCTCAATGCATATATTTTAAACGCGTAACAGTGCCACCACAACTCCTGATAAAAGATAACTTCGTTCTGGTATATATGAACAAGTTTATACATCTTGAATACTTCTTGCAGGTTTTATTATGAAAATATTTTCTATCTTGAACAACGGATTAGCTGTCAGAAATCTGATCTGTTCAGCAACAGAAAGAATCTTGATTTTCTGATGGAGGTAGATTTTCTGCCCAAGATTAGTCATAACTTGTTCTTATAAAAACACGCAAGAAAAGGATAAGACGCATTCTTCCATAATATTTCAGGGAAGCAAGGTCAGAATTTAAAGATTAATTACCTCATTGTTTTACTAATATACCATAATTAACTGAGCTTCTCAGTTTGAATTACTAATTGGGGGATTCTGCTCACAGGTTTGAGCTGCTTTTCCTCTCAAGAATGTTCACTTTTAAACCTGTTCTTGGACACTGTCTCATTAAATTACCACTTCATTCAGTACAGCTGCTACTTCATAATCTCTCTCCTCATAAAAATCTCGATCAGCAGAGGCATTTTCTCTGTTTTATAATTACTGACTCCTACAAGGAAGACCAAAGGGCTGACAAGAGCACAACTCCAAGACTGCCTATACTCGGAAACAATGAGGTACATTCAAGAAAGTGTAGACATACATAGGATTCATCGAGTGGGTTGTATTTCAGAAATAGAAAACCCTTGCAACACCGATTATAGTTTTTTTCTTAAAGCTAACTATAATAAAAAACTGTTTTGAATTCTCTGAAATTCACTTTAAAGGCATCCATTCTTCTGGTTTTGTATCTTAGTTAACCTTACATTAAACTGGGTGGCTTTATCTTTAGTTTTGGGGGTTATTTTTTAAAAAGTCATTCTACTTTCAAATAAGAGAGAGCTCTGATGAAAAATAAAAATAAAATCTTCTCTTCGCTCAAACAATTTAACAATTTAACAATGAGTCATTGGTCCATGACACTAAAATGTATTTATCTATTAGCAATCAACACAAGAATTAAAGCAGAATATTAAGCTGAGCAGCAGGATCTTTGTTAGAAAATCAGGGAAAGTGCTTTAGAGATCCATTTATGAAGGCTCTGCACTGGTAAATAGGGAAATATGAAGGTGACTGTCATTCTGGAGGAACAAATGGCCATATTCCCCCTCAGGGGATTTTGGAGCTGTGTTAAATTTTAAGTCTTTGTTTTAGAGAGCCATGCTGTTTTCCATAAAGCTGCCAAATATTTCCTCACTTTAAAGAATAATCAAGAAGATACGAGAAATAATGGAAGCTAGACAAAGGACAATACTGTTCTTAACTGCATGCGTATGAAAGCCCAGGTCTCAAAGGATCAAGAAAACTCAGGCATCTCGCTTCATAATTAGATGGTAACAAACACAAGCTACAACGTGTGGTTCTCCATTGCACACCAGGGGACAGGGAGATGGACACCAAACGAAAAGTGCCTCTTGTGGAAATAGTGGCCCCTCAGTGCTTTACTGAGTTCTCTTGGGCCTGGTTAGCTTCTGCGTTTCCTAGAAATGCTGAGGTTCTCAAGGCAGAACAAAGATAGGTTTTTTGTGTTCCTTCAACTCTTAACATCTGTACAAATTTAGCAGTATGCCCCTCATGCTGGTGGTCTTTCTACCTTTCTAGATTTTTCCTCCAAAACAGTTTCTCTGCAGCCATCCCAGGTTATAAAATTTATGATAGATTATGTATAAGTAAAGGAGACCCTTCTGCCCTATTTTCTGAGGTGGTTCCCACCACACTTTCAGCTCTGAGAAGACTTTCATGTCTCTGAGAAATTCAGAATCTAAAATAAGAGCCTTAAAACAACAGCAACAAGAAGAACAAAATAAAATGCCTTGCTTTGACCCAGGAAATGGAAAGCATCCTCTACTCCTTCAAATTCAGAATCAGTCTCATGAAAGAATCTAACTCATTTCTGTCAAAAAGTTCTCAGCTGTCTCCTAATGGCATGGGTTAACTTGTGGTCTCTGGTTTTTAGATCAGTTCATGATGCAGATTTTTTTGGTCTATAGAAGGCACTATATGTAATGAGTACAAGGTCTGGAACATAAACACCCTTATGGAAAGAAATCTACCTTTTTTTAAATAATAGAACTTAATTTCTATCTCCAGGCATGCCCCAATTGCACCTGGTGGCAGGAAGTTCCTTTATTCACTTCCGGGTAGCTCCCTCGCCTGAGGGCCACCTTAAGCCAGAGTACCCGTGCCATGCATTGGTGGTCACAGATGGCGAGCCTCATTCCTGGCTGTCCGGTTGTGTTAGTCTCCGCAGAGCTGGCTGGTCCCCACCAGCAAACTCAATCAGATCCTCGCTGCCCACCTTCTTGCCAGGTCCCTTCAACTTGTTGGCTCTCTTTCTCAGGCTCTTCTCACTCCATTCTCGGGTAGGAGGCACAGAAGCATGGAGGAGCTTTACAGACCCTCTGCAGCTTTAGGGAACTCTCTAGGGTGGCCTTGGGCTCTGGCTCCTCCCACCATCACAGACCGTGGTTGTTTCTGGGTGCTCCAGTGCCAGGACGCAGGGCCCTGCTGTGGTGTTTCATTTCACAAGCTTCACTCAGCAAGTCAAACCCGCACCTTCTGCATCTTCAGATTTTCTGGAAACTAGGAGATTTTGTCTATGCCAAGCCACCAGTAAGCTGTAAAACAGCATTCACCTTATCAGTTTTCAGAAATACATCAACAGCTGATGGATACTAGATATGGGGTTTCCTAATAATTCTAAGACAAAAATTGACCTCTTTGGGGCAAACTCATTTATAATCAAATTGCTCCAGTATCTGACTATTCTATAAGCCTTATGTTCCGTCTTTTAAGGCTTAGTCTTTTTTTTAATCTAAACTTTTTATTTTGAGATAAATGTAGATTCACATGCAGTTGTAAGAGATCCCAGGTACCTTTTACCCAGTTTCCTCCGATGGTAACATCTAGCAAGACTATAGCACAATATCAGAACCAGGATATTGGCATTGATGCAATCCAGGGACAGAACATTTCCTGCACCACCAGGAGCCCTTCCTTTCATCCCTCCCACCCCCACCCCCTCCTTAACCACTGGCAACCACTGATATGTTTTACTTCTCTATAACTTTGTCATTTCAAGAATGTTATATAAATGGAATCGTGTAGGTTATATATTATATGTATAATATATAGCATATTAAAAGTCACATATTGCATATATATATATAATGTGTACGATATCTAGGTAGTATAATATGGAATATATAATATATATGCCATATATGTATATATATGTATGTAATATGTAACCTTTTGTGATTGGATTTTTTTCCCTTAGCATATTTCTCTAGAGATTCAGCCAGATGGTTGCATATATTAATGATTTCTTTCTTTTTAACGCTAAGTAATATTCCAGGGTGTGGATGCACCAGTTTCTTTAAGCATTCACCCATTGAAGGACATCTGGGTTGTTTCCAGGTTTGGGCTATTATGAATAAAACTGCTATAAATATTCGTGTATATGATTTGATGTAAACGTAAGTCTTCATTGCTCTGGGATAAATGCCCAGGAGAGCAAATGCTGGTTCATATGGTAGTTACATGCTTAGCTTTTAAGAAACTGCCCCACTGTTTTCCAGAGTGACTTTACCATTTTACACCCCACCAGCCATGTCTGAGTGACCCAGTTTCTCTGCATCCTCATTAGCATTTGGTGATGTCACTATTTTATTTTAGCCGTACTAACAGGTATGTAGAGACATCTCCTTATGACTTTAGTTTGCATTTCCTTAAAGGCTAACGATGTCGAACATGTCTTCATGTTTTTATTTGCCATTTGTAAATCCTTTTCAATGAAATGTCTGTTCATGTCCTTTAACTATTTTGTAACTGGATTGTTTGTGTTTATACTACTAAGTTTTGAAATTTCTTTATATATTGGACGCTAGTCATTTGTCAAATATTTAGTTTGCAAACTTTTTGTCCCAATGTATGGCTTATCTTTTTGCTCTCTTAATAAGTGTTTTGCAAAGCAAAACTTTTTAGTTTTGATGAAATCCAATTTATCAATTTTTATTTTTATGGATAGTGCTTTTCACGTCAAGTCTAGAACTCCACGCCTAGCTGTAGGTCCCAAGATGTTCTCCTGGGTTTTTTTTCTGAAACTTTTAAATAGAATGATCCATTTAGAGTTAATTTGTGTATCAAGTGTGAAGTTTAAGTCACAATTCACATTTTCGCCTATGGATGTCCAATTGCTCCAGCACCATTTGATGAAAAGTTTGTTCTTTGCCTCCATTGAATCATTTTTGCACCTTTATAAAAAAATCAGTTGGGCATATGTGTGTAGGTCTATTTCTGAGTTCTCTATTCTGTCCCATTAATCTATGTGTCTAACTTCTGCCAGTACCGCAGTCTTGATTATTGTAGCTGTAAAAGTCATGAAACCAAGTGAACTGATTTTTTCCACTATATTTTTATTTTTCAAAATTGACCCAGCTCTTGTAAGTCCTTTGCCTTTCCACTATACACCTATTTGAATGGCTAAAATAAAAAATAGCGACATCACCAAATGCTGATGAGGATGCAGAGAAATGGCTCACTCAGACATTGTTGGTGGGAAGGTAAAATGGTACAGTCACTCTGGAAAATAGCTTGGGAGTTTCTTATAAACTAAGCATGTAACTACCCTACTAAAATTCCAGAGAGGTATTGTGTAGAATAATATCAAGCCCATTGTGGATATCAAATACTCATTTAAAAAAATAATATTTATCTTGGCTTATCTCAAGAGCAGGCATTATTGATGTTCCTGAGGATACTTTATGTCTTGGTTTTGGATTAAGCTGGACTATCAGAGAAGCTGGGATCATCCCTTGTGTTATTCTTCAAATATATTGAATATATTGTCCCAGTACTGATGAGGACATTGTTTCCTTTGTCAATGTTCTGCTTGTGATAAACGCCGCTACCCTATGGATCTCTCCATGGAGGCTCCGGGTTCTGTCACTCTGTGCTCCCTGCAGGGTGAGAAGGCATTTGTATTTGTTTCCAAGCTTTCACTCCTCCACTCTCTTGTGCAAATGTTTCTCCTTGGATGCTTATCATACATATCAGCATCTCACCTTGTTTCTGTGATTGGCCAATTTCCCAGTTATTTCCTTCATTCATTCAAGATGTGAAGACCTGGTTCAAGATCTTTTGCTCCACCCAAGACTTTCATGAGTCCCTTGAGCATCTTGGCTTTGCATCCACTATAGTCGTCAAAGTTACAGCTGCAACCGGGATCTGACCAACACATTCTCCTTTCCCTCCAACTGTCTCTCACTTACTCCCTTTGTACCTTCACAGCAATTCTTTGACTGTGTGAAACCCTCCCACCTCTTTAAAGGCCCTGTATGCCTCTGCCTATATATGCCTATGTGTTTCCTACTATATTCACCTCTTTCCCTGTTTATTTCAAATTTCAAGTTGTATTACTTCAACCATACTTGTGACAAAATCTCAAATCTTTTCCCCATTGTCCATCCTTTTCTCTTCCACATGATAAATCCTTATTTGGGATCAGTTCACTTGTACATCTCTGCATGCATTTGCTACTGGCATACTCCTGGAGAAAAATCACACAAACATGCAGGAAGACATCACTACAGATCCATGGTCCCTTGTCTCCACTGGACCCTCCATTCTGTTTGGAATTTGTAGTCATCATTTTCTCCCATCCTCCAAAGGGGTATTTCATGCCTTCCCAGGCCTCTTACCATCCCACTTCCCCACGGATGACGTCATCTCTTCATAGACAAATCTTTAGATGAAAACCCTGCCAACTTTTTGCTGCCAAATAGCAAACGGATCTGGCCCATACCTTCTTCCTTCACTCCTTTTTATGTGGAAGAGATGAAGTTTCTCTTTCAAAGTACAACTCTTCTTCCTTGTTCTGCATCAGACCCCTTCCGCCTCTTTCAGGAGTATCATTCCATTAATTTTTTTCCTCCAACTCTCCTGCATTTTTACCTTTCTCTCTTTACTCACCATATCCCATGCATATGTAAGCATGTTTTATGTCTCTGTCATCTTAAAAAAAAAAAAAAACCCTTCTTTGACCCAACATTCCCCTCTACCATTGTTCTATCTCTGTCCTTTTCTTCACAGCCAAACTAATTTAAATGGTTGCCATCGTTACTCTCTCCATATTCTCACCTCGTATTCACTCCTCAATCCAATGCAATTTTGCTTCTGTTTCCAGTACTTCACCGATACAATCTTTCTTCAAAGTTATTCCATACTTTTCCTGCTTATCTAATAGAAACATTTCATTTGTTGTATGAGTTGGTCCTCTCTGTGGATTGTTGACCAGTCTTTCTTCATAGAAACATTCCCTTTTCTTGGCTTCCATGGTACCATGCTCTCCTGGTTTTCTTCCTCTCACGGTGGTGCTTATTACTTGTCACTCCTCTGCCAATCCCTGAAATGTTGGTGTTCCTCAAGGTTTCCATCTTAGGCTCTCTGTTCTTCTTCTTCTATTGCAGGGAAATATTAGCACCACAACTCACCCACTTTGCAAGCTACAAGCCACGTACTATCATAATGTCTTCTGTCTCCTGCACCCAGGGCTGGCTTCAAGAGCAAACGGAGCAAATGGCTTCCCTTTGCAGTCACACAGGGCCACTTGCTTGGTCCTCAGGTCCTCAGGCTCGGTTTCTTGCTTGGCCATCACCATTTTGAAATTATCCATTTTTGGACAAGGGGTGTCACATTTTCCTTTTGCACTAAACCCTGCAAATAATGTAGCCAGACTTACCTACACATTAAACATTTAAAGTCTTGTTGATTCCACCTGCTAAATGTCTCTTGAATCACTCCCTTCTACTAGAGTCACTGCCCTCTGATTGGCTATCTTCATTCCTTACCGATAAGGTTGCAACAGTATTTTACCTGAACCCTGTTTCTAATCTCACTCCTGTCCAATTTAATTCTAAGGAATAAAATAGGAGCAGGAAAATTTGAAGCTACATGTGAGGTTACTATGTAAAAGGCAAACCATGGGATTTCTTTTAACAGGAATTTCAGCTAGGCCAGACTTTGGCTATGAGCTTTCTTACAGCCAATGCAAAATAAGTAACTCTATTTCATAGTTTTTGACTATTATATAGTATCACATCATATAAACACACTAAAATGTATTCTTTTAACGATGGACACCTAGATGTCTCCAATATTTGGATAATTTCCAATTATCCAATATTTGTAGATAATGTTATAATAAGCATCTTAATATATGACTCCCTGCATACTACAAACATGGTTTCTTCAAGCAAAATTGCTGAGTAAAGAGTTTTAACAGTTTCAACTCTACTATTGACTGAAATTGCTTTCACAGTGGTAGGAGCAGTTTACATTCCCACGAGCAGTGTATGAGAAATACTGTGGCTCATTCTTTGCCAAACTTCGTATTGTTAGGACCAACCTGATGGATACTCATGGTGTACCATTTTGTTTCATTTTACATTTCTCTGATTACTCGAGAGGATGGCTAGCTTTCATATATTTATTAGAATGTTAGATTTACTCCTCTTATAACTACTTTTTCTAATATTTTTCTACTTACAGATTCATAGGAGTGCTGTATATTCCAGATACTAATACTTTTTCAATTATATATGGCACTTGTCTTTGCACTCTGTTATGGTGTCTTCGGTTGGACACAATTTTAAAAACTTATTCTTGGGGCTGGCCCCGTGGCCGAGTGGTTAAGTCTGTGCGCTCCGCTGCCGGCGGCCCAGTGTTTCGTTGGTTCGAATTCTGGGCACGGACATGGCACTGCTCATCAAACCACGCTGAGGCAGCGTCCCAGATGCTACAACTAGAAGGACCCACAACGAAGAATATACAACTATGTACTGGGGGGCTTTGGGGAGAAAAAGGAAAAAATAAAATCTTAAAAAAAAAACCTTATTCTTGCAAAATTTAATAATCTTTTTCATCCTGGTGTTTCCTTTTTATATCATGTTAACACAGGAAAATAAATAGATAATGAAAAAAATAATCTTTTCTAATCCATGGTCATAGAGATATCCTTCTACATTATCATCTAAATGTTTAAAGACTTGCTTTTCATGTTTGAACTTTAATCATATGGAGTTAATTTTTATAAGGTTGTAATATAAGGATCTTATTTATTGAACAGTCCATTATTTCCCCACTGGTTAAAAATACCACCACTAGTATCATATATCATGCTCACCTGTTTACAGGTTCTGATCCTATCTTTATCAAATGTCTATTCCTAGAAAATGCCTCTCTAATTACTCTCTATGTATTTAGCTTTGTAGAAATGATTTTGTAAAGGTGACTCCCTTCTCCTCCTCCTCTTCTTTCTTCTCTTTATTTTCTCTTCTTCCTCCTCTTTGTCTTATTGACAACTATCTTGGATATTCCTTATTTTTCCATATGAACTAAGGCTCAGTGGTCAAGTTTCATTTACAAATGCCCTTTAGTAAACTAATTAGAATTTTATTGAATCTGTAGATTAATCTGAGTACAATTGACATCTTTAAAATATTTACTCTTCCCATTTAGCAAAATGATATCTTTATTCTGGGTTTCTATGTCCAATAATTTTTTCTAGTTTTTTCTACAGAGGTCTTGAACAACTTTTCTTAAATGTATTCCCAAATACTACATAGTTTTTGTTGATAATGTGAATTACATCTGTTATTCTACTATATTATTTTTGCTGTTGTTATAAAAACTCCCTACTATTTTCAAATACCAAGTATTTTGCATCTTCCTTTCCAAGTCAAATATTTTAGTTTGGGGTAAAACCTCTAGTGCAATATAGGCATAGCTCATTTTATCGTGGTTTGGTTTTGTACTTTGCAGATATTACGTATTTTACAAATTGAAGGTTTGTGTCAACCCTGCATCAAGCAAGTCTATCAGCATCATTTTTCTAATACTATTTGCTCACTTTGTGTCTCTGTGTCACAATTTGGTAATTCTTACAATATTTCAAACATTTTCGTTATTATTCATTATGACGATCTGTGATCAGTGATCTTTGATGTTATTGTAATCATTTTGAGGTGCCAGGAACCATGCCCATATAAGATGGTGAACTTAGCAGATAAATCTTGTATGTGTTCTGAGTGCTCCACTGACCGGCTGTTTCCCCATCTTTCTCCCTCTCCTTGGGCCTCATCATTCCCTGAGAAGCAACAATATTGAAATTAGACCAATCAATAACAATGGCCTCTAGATGTTCAAGTGAAAGGAAGAGTCACACATCTCTCACTTTAAATCAAAAGCTAGAAATGATTCAGCTTAGTGAAGATGGCGTGTCAAAAACCGAGATACACTGAAAGGTAGGCTTCTTGCACGAAACGGGCAGCCAAGTCATGAATGCAAAGGAAGAGTGCTTGAAGGAAATTAAAGGTGCTACTCCAGTGAACACATGAATGATAAGAAAGTGAAACAGCCTTATTGCTGACATGGAGAAGGTTTTCGTGGTCTGGATAGAAGATCAAACCAGCCACAACATTCCCTTCAGCCAAAGCCTATCCAGAGCAAGGCCCTAACTCTCTTCTATTCTGTGAAGGCTGAGAGAGGTGAGGAAGCTGCAGAAGAAAAGTTTGAAGCTAGCAAAGGTTGGTTCGTGAGGTTTAAGAAGCCATTTTTCTAACATAAAAGTACAAGGTGAAGCAGCAGGTGCTGATGTAGAAGCTGCGGTAAGTTATCCAGAAGCTCTAGCTAAGATCATTAATGAAGGGGGTTACACGAAACAACAGACTTTCAGTGTAGATGAAGCAGCCTTACATTGGGAGAAGATGCCATCTAGGACTTTCATACCTGGCGAGAAGTCAATGCCCTGCTTCAAGTCTTCAAAGGACAGGCTGACTCTCTTGTTAAGGGCTAATGCAGCCGATGACTTTAAGTTGAAGCCAATGCTCATTTACCATTCCAAAAATCCCAGAGCCCTTAAGAATTATGCTAAATCTACTCTGCCTGTGCTCTATAAATGGAACAACAAAGCCTGGGTGGCAGCACATCTGTTTACAAGATGGTTTACTGAATATTTTAAACCCACTGTTGAGACCTACTGCTCAGAAAAAAGGATTCTTTCAAAGTATTACTGCTTCTTGACACCTGGTCAATCAGGAGCTCTGATGGAGATGTACAAGAGATCAGTGTTGTTTCATGCTGCTAACACAGCATCCATTCTGCAGCCCATGGATCAAGAAGTAATTTCGACTTTCAAGTCTTATTATTTAAGAAATATGTTTCGTAATGCTATAGCTGCCATAGATGGTGATTCCTCTTATGGATCTGGGCAAAGTAAATTGAAAACCTTCTGGAAAGAATTCACCATTCAAGATGTCATTAAGAACATTCATGATTCACAGGAAGAGGCCAAAATATCAACATTACCAGGATTTTGGAAGAAGCTGATTCCAATCCTCATGGATGACTTTGGGAGGTGCAAGACGTCAGTGGAGGCTGTAACTACGGATGTGGTAGAAATAGCAAGAGACCCAGAATTAGCAGTGGACCCTGAAGATGTGACTGAATTAATGCACTCTCATGATAAAACTTCCACTGAAGAGGAGCTGCTTGTTAAGGATGAGCAAAGAAAGGGGTTTCTTGAGGCAGAATCTGCTCCTGGTGAAGATGCTGTGAAGATTGTTGAAATGACAACAAGGGATTTACATATTACATAACTTAGTTACATAATTCCATAAACTCAGTTGATAAAGCAGCAGCAGGGATTGAGAGGATTGACTCCAATTTTACAGAAGTTCTACTGTGGGTAAAATGCTATCAAACAGTGTCGCATGCTACAGAAAACTCATTCATGAAGGGAGGAGTCAATTGATGTGGCAACTTCATTGTTGTCGTATTTTTAAAAATTGCCACAGCCACCCCAGTCTTCAGCAGACACCATCCTGATCAGTCAGCAGCCATCAACATCAAGGCAGGATCCTCCCCCAGGAAAAAGATCATGACTCACTGAAAGGTCAGATGATAGTTAGCATTTTTTAGCAATAAAGTATTTTTAGTTAAGGTATGTACATTGTTCAGATATAATGCTATCACACACTCAACAGACTACAGTATAGTAAACATGACTTTTATATGCAGTGGGAAACCCAAAAATTCATGTGACTCACCTTATTGCAGTATTTACTTTCTCGTAGTAGTCTGGAACTGAACTCACAATATCTCCGAGGTATGCTTGTATTAAATAATAGAGATGATCTCTAGCTTGAATAAGAGTGCATCTAAAATTTTACCACGAAAGAGCTTTTAATACATTTTTGTTTAAATTTTTTAAAAACCCTCCTGTTTAGTTTGCTAAGAATTATTGTCATGAATGTGCACTAAATTTTTTACTTCTTTTTATGCATTTATTGTGCTGAACATGTTGTTTCTTTCATTTACTGTATTAACATGAGTGATTGCAATGATAAATTATCTGTCATACCAGTACTGCATTCCTGTGTAATTTCTACTTGTTCATGCTGTGTTTTCTTTAAAAACTGCTATGTTCACTATTCTTTCTTTTTTTAGTGAGATTTTTGAAAATATGTTCATGAGTAAAATTTCTCTATATTTTTAATGTATTTTCTTTGTCTAAATTTATGACTAAGGTTACATTTACTTCATAAAGTAAGTTGCATAATTTTATTTTGCTATGCTCTCTGAACAGTTTACCTGAATTGTTGGTCATCTATAAAACTGTCTAGTCTTGTTGTCATTTGAAGACGGGATCAGGAGAAAGTAGAATACAAATTTATTTCTTCTAAAAGTTATTGGCTTAAGTGTAAAAAAACATTCTTGGGACAATTTTGGTAAGGTGTATTTTTCTAGATAATAGTCTAGTTCATCTATGCTTTCAAATTTTTGATACCATGTTGTGTATAGCATTTTCCTGTTTTCAAATATCTCTGTTCTTTACAATTCTTACTGTTGGTTATTTGTTCATTTCCTTACTGATCCTGAATTTCTCCTGCTCCTTCTGTTCAGATTAAGATTTATTTTTAACCCTCTCAGAGAAAAGCTGAAGCATATGTATTAACTATATATTTTTTCTGGCAAAGTAAGACAGTATTCAGCACCTCTAACTTCTGCCTAAACTACGAGGACCTGAGTACATTTAACTCCTCTCCTCTGCTTATTTCTTCTTCTTATTATATGCAGCTTTAGTGTTCTATGATCAATAATTAATTAAATTGGTGAGATCTTTTTAAACATTTTTCTCCATTCACTATTGTCTCTGGCATTGCACACACATTCAGTTCTTTTTGTCTGTGTTTGTTTACTTCTTGCTGAAGTTTACGTTTCATAATACTTTTAGTCAGCCTGTGTGGTTTGTAAAGGCTTGCATGTCTTTACGTATCTTGATTCTGTGCTCCTTGTTGATTGACAATATAGCTGGGTACAGAATTGAAGTTGACATTTTTGTTGCTCAGTAATTTGAAAGCTATTACTCCACTGCCCTCTGGCCTACATTGTTGATATTGAGAAGTCGATTAGAAAAATTGTCATTCTTGTATAGGTAATTAATTTCACTCGTCATTAGTTTAACTTTTTTCCTCTCTTAATAGGTGTGGATTTTTTAAAAAGTCTTGCACGGAACTTAGAGTGGACAAATAATCTAACAACTCCATACCTTTCTTTATCCTAAAAAACTCTCAGCTCTTAGCCACTGTCTCTATCAATACCGCTTTTGTTCCATTTCCTCTGTTCTTAACTAGAATTTGATCTTTCCCAGAGTTTTACAATGTCTCTTCCACTTTACTGAATTGCTCTTTCATATTTTCAAAAAACTTCCCCTGTCTTTTTGGGACGCATTCTGAGTAAATGCCATAGTACCATCTTTCAGTTCTCTGACTCTCTTTGGAGTTAGAATGTTTTGGAAGTTGGATTTGTAGGCAGATCTTGTCTGGGAGGATCTTCATCTTTCTCTCTCTCCCTCTCTCTCTCTCTGTCTCTCTCTGTGTCTCTCTCTCTCTCTCTCACACACACACACACACACACACACACACACATTCTTCACTTACCTTTCTAGGAATTGCAGTTGTGTACATCTTCCCAGAAGCCCCAGCCTGAGTCCGATCTTGTGAAGGTTCCAAGCTCCTACTCTGAAGCAGTATTGGGAATATAACCACTCCTGTCACTGCAGCATCAGCCATCTTGCTTCACGTCCTGGAAAAGTGGCTTAGGCAGTGTTTTCGTGCCTTCCTAGACACAGAGGTATAGTATAAATCATGCTAGCCTAAGTCATAGTTGCAGCCAGCATAACCTAAGCTAAATTAGGGTGCCTTAATCAGCCACTCTTTTATTCATTCATTTAACCAAAGTGACACACAGCTGTTTAGGGGCATATTGTTCCAGAAGAATCTTTCAACCCTTGGCCATGCAACACTTGCCACCATATTTCTCCTGGCCCTTTACCAAGAACCTCAGCATGACTCCTTTTTTTTCAAGGAAGTCACATTTTACTATGAGAGAAAGACAATAATTAGACAACTTTGGAAACACAAATGTGGAAATGCAATGTTAGAGTTCTATTGGAGACTAGACATCAAACCCAATCTGGGGGTAAGTTTGAGGAGTGCTTAACGGGATGGCTCAAAATATTAATAACTCAATATTGAAATGTCTTTTCTTACATTCTTTATTGAAGTTGGTTATTCTTTCAACAAGTCCCTCAAGAACGGAGAGCACGGAATGATTTCCCACTTCCCCAAATCAGTCAGTCAACAAGATCTGACGTTATCCCCTTTAAATTTTTAGAATCTTGCTTCTTCATATCCCATCTAACAACCTTGCTCTGATCCTCGTTATCTTTACTATTACGACTGTCCCCTCACTATTCATCCTGATTTAATATTTATGTGAGAATTCAATCCCATTTTTTAACACTGTTAAAGCTCACTCTTACTCCCATTATAATGAGTTCACCTTTTTCAGTAAAGATATCATGATATAACACTTCGTATGGGCCAGGCACTTTCTATGTCTTTTAAAATATTTGCTCACTTAATTATCACAATAACCCTGTGAGGTAGATGCTGTTACAGTGCTTATTTTACAGCTGAGCAAACTAAAGCACAGAACAGTTAATTAGTCTTTCAAAGGTCACGCAGCACATAAGTGGCGCTCTCGTTCTGGAGACTGTGCTTCTAACTGCTACATTTAACCACAATATCTGTCTCATCCAACCTTTGCCTCCTAGGGATACAGCAAACCAAAATTTTGCAAATTTCTAAGTCTTTAAAGTCTTATCGGAACATAACCTAGCTTATTCATCTGCATGTTGTCCATGCCTGCTTTCAAGCTGCTATGGCCGAACTGAGTAGTTTTGACAGAGACCTTATGGCCCTTCAAGCTAAAATATTTACTATTCTGGCCATTTACAGAAAAAAGTTGCCAAAAGCTGCTACAGAGTTATAGCTATGCCTCCTAAAAGCAATCTCCTTAAGTGAGCATGTTTTCCAGCATTTGAAGCTGTGTTTGCACAGGCTTGTGTATGTTTCTTTGTGAAACTCATGTAAAGAGAGGCACAAAACACTTTTGCACTTAGCTTCAATCTGATTTCACAGAATCCTGGACATGGAATGTCAGAATTAAAAGGCACCTTGGAGATGGCCTGCATTCTGTGAATAGGGCTCCCAAGAACCAAGAGGGAGAATGTACCTAAGTCAGTAGAAGAGCCAAGACTAGCCTTTTGACTCTTTTTAAACTTTGCTCAGTAGAAGGAGTGTAAAGAATTGTAGAATAGATCTAAAACTGACATTGAATACATTATTTTGCCATTAAATAAAATATTCACTCAAAGGATTAAGCACAGGCCTGGAAATAGCCGGTTTTCACATGAGCCTGTGAATAAACTCCCGCTCAGAATCACCATGCTGTGCATTTCACTTAAAGAGCAAACCGCTGGGGCAGCTTTGCCTTGCCTGCAGCCTGCTTGGGGCATGTATGTTGAAAAGATTACAAGGCAATGAGATCTTACCTACAAATCATCGGGGCTAGCTTACAACTTCATTGAACTGCCCCAGGGTACTATCAAATTTTTACCTCAGGTAAGTTTTTCAATGACATGACAATGGTTTCAAAAGGCTTAAGTGAAAGAAATATCCACCTTTTTCCCTTCTCAATTTTTAATAGGAGATATTAAATTAGATGAATGCAAAAACGCATCGACCATGAAATACACATTTAGGCTCATGCAGATTATTTGAAGTGACACAAAAAAATGTTCATGTGGGAGCATGAATTACCAGTACAAAACTACAATTGCCCCTTCCGTTAGCAGAGCGTGGGTCTACGCTTCTCACTGTGTGGGCTGCATGAAAAAAACCATCCTGGAACCCATTGGACAAGGAATCACACTCAAAATTATTTTCAATCAACTTCCCAGAGACACTTTGTCATATTTCATTTTGAATTCTTATGTCCCTTCAGGGCCAAGTTCACTACCAAGATATTGTCACCCTACATTTCTATAGCTAAAATTCAATTTTGGTATCATATCATGTTTTATATTGATTACATTAATTCTTTGTCTTCTTAGATTTATTTGTAGGTCATTATAATGTCTGTCTTATCATCTTAGTTCTTACTTTTGACCAAAATGCCTCATCCCAGATATGTTAATTCTTTTGTTCAGCAAGTATCCATTGAAGTTTCATCTAATGGTTCAATGCATCAAGCTCCCTCAAATATCTATAATGAGCAAAAATATATAAGACTTTAGTAAAAGATTGTGTTAACTTTGTTATCTCATTTAAAAGCTAAGAGAGAATGACGTACACATACACAGTGAACTTACGGTAACATAAAAAGAAAGTTGTGGTTTGCATTTTCTGCTATATCACATACAAATCTGCAGACTCCAAGAGGAGATGTCGTAGCGGCAAATACAAATGGCAGTCCCCAGTGGCATTTTCTTTTCCTTCATATACACAGTAGGCAGGTGTCATGATTAAACTTGACAGCTTGACTTTGGAACTCTAAAGGGAAAGCCAAAGGACAAGGAGTCAGTGAAGTGGAAAGGAGGGTTGGAGCTGAGGGACGGCCAGGGTCCGTGTGGGAGAACTTGGGCTGGTGCCAGGAATAACTGTCAGACCCTGGGCCCGAGTCAATCTGGCCATGATCTCTCTCCCGCATCTGGACTCCTATGGATTGAAAGGGAGACGAAAATGAGTGTGCCCACTACTATGTTGATATCTGAGGAGTTTCTCTGCATTTTTGTTTTCATGATAATGATCAGCATTATCTAGAGTGCAACTTCTGGGACGTGAGATTTATAATGAGGAGAGACTGAAATTCAGAAGCTACGTGCCACGTTGTCATTTGGCTCTTATTTGACATGGATATAGTTCCTGATAGAATACAGAGACAGCAGAAAAAAAAATTCATCCAGAATACTTAGGGCCTGATATTTTCTGAATTTAAAACATTTCCAGAGTTGGAATACATGAAGCCTCAAAGCTTACAAAAATTCAAACAAAATTACCTGGTAAGGCATGGTAGAAACCATGTAACTTAAACCTCAAAGAAATAAACAAATTTTTTTTTTAAAGATTGGCACCTGAGCTAACAAGTGTTGCCAATCTTCTTCTTTTGTTTTTGCTTTTTCTTCCCAAATCCCCCCGGGACATAGCTGTATATTTTAGTTGTGGGTCCTTCTAGTTGTGGCATGTGGGATGCCACCTCAACATGGCCTGATGAAAGGTGCCATGTCCGCACCCAGGATCCGAAGCGGCAAAGCCCCGGGCCGCAGAAGCAGAGCTTGCGAACTTAACCACTCGGCCATGGGGCCAGCCCCAGAAATAAGCAATTTTTAATTGTATTATTAGAAGAACTTTTACTCAATATAAATATCTCATAAAATCATGTATATATATTAACTATGTCATCTTCAATCATTTGAAAACATATGAGTTTATCTAATAGAAGAAAATAAAAATGTCAGATTTTATATACAATAAATATATTTTAGTTGCCAATTATTGTGCTGGAAATCAGAATTTACAATGGACTCTAATTTCTGTAAAACAATCATGAAATACTTTCTAAAATAGGCATTTATTTGTTCACAGTAAATACTTTTCAATATACAGGTGGGCTTTGGCAAAATCATATCATCAGCACTGGAATCTGCAGAAACCAAAGGAAGAGAAAAAAGAGGTCTTTGGAAAAGATTCATCCATGGCATCGGTTTCCTATGCTATGGCTTTCTCTTCCTAACTTCTATTTTTACCTGTACATGTGGAGAATCATCTTGATGGCAAATATCTATATTTCATGAAGTTGATTAGATGTTTTTAACATGGAGTAATTTTTGACACATTCATTATTACCTTCACAATGCTGAATGTTACATACAGAGTCATTACCCAATCATTTATAGCCTCGCCGTTCACAGCACTGCCACTCATGAATTCATCATTATACCATAAAAGCATCCCAACCATAACAGCATCACCTGCTAACACAGCAACTCCAACCAAGACAGCATCATCAACCAACACACAATCACCAACCAACACAGCATCACCAGCCATCACATCATTGCTCTACGACCAGAACGTTATCACACCATCAGAATATAACCACACTGTCAGAAATTGTTTTTTAATCAATTCAGTGATAATATCTTAAGAAGAGAGTATAAAAATAAATATTTGTGGAACAATTATGCATGTTTCCTGGGAGTTTAGACTGCTCTGAGAGGTTGTAACACAGAAATTATGGTACTTTAGATTCAGTTAGTACTTTAACAAGAATTAACAGGCATGAAATATATAAGAGGGGAATAGCAAGAAAGGATGCCAGATAATTAGAACATATCACTGAAAGAAGGAAACAGACTCTCAGGGAAGCTGGAATTGCACAACAATAAATTTTGCCGATTTCTTGCTTTTATCTGGCTGGGCACCCTAACATGCCTCTCATTATAGTCCAGACATCTTGCTTCTAAGTCCAGCCTCAAAGACCACTTGTTTGCATATGTTTTATGAGTGGCCTCGTGAGTGTACATCATACCACAGGTCAAAGTGAGTCTCCTTCTCTTAATTACTTTAGTACCTGCTAAGGTTTTTCCCCAGGTCTGATCCAGTTGTTGAAACCTAACAGACCCAAAGACCGTTTGTTGGTGACATTCCAAGCGCTCTGGCACGGAATCACATAGGAAATTCTAAGCCCCCATCTAGACATTACAAGACTAGTTTTCGGATCAAACAGATGAATTTTTCAGAATCTAGTCATTTTAAATATTGTTCTGCCTCAGAAATCAGTCCATCATTTATGGACTATATTTGTCATCAGGAAGCTGAATAAGAAATCAACTAATCTATGGTTAAGGCTATGATACTGATTTCTGTCTCTAATAAACGTGTACTTACAAACACTAAGAAATTATCATCAACCGAAGAATACCTTTGAAATGTATATAAAATGCTAGAAAAAATAAAAAAATAACTAACCTTACTCTTATATTGTTTTCTTTGAAAGGTTGATTTCATTAGAAAAAATACTAGATTTCCATGAAGAAACAGTTCTTCTGGAATTGGATTTTGTATGAACTGGAATGTTTCAGCAAATAGGAGGTGAAAAGTTTGAGAAAAATACCATCAGCTTTGCTCCCTGAGTTTCTTCCGTTGACTGGTGCAAACATTTTCCCATGCCCTTCTGTTTTATCATCTGATGTAACAGATAAACCTAGAGCCTACGTGTAAACATGCCTCCAAAGATACTGAATTAATTCTCTTTCCTGGGCTGAACTTGAGTTGTTTAGTGGCCCTAGATCTGTGCACAGCCTGAGTTGTGTCCTGATCTCTAATAGTAGGCTCTGTTGCCAGTTCTCAAATCAGCCAGTGTTGAAAATGCCCATTGAGAACACAATTGCTACATCGTATGTTCTCCCCTGTCCACACTACTTCAGTTTTAACATTACTAGTTACTGTAAGCCTTCTAATTGTCTGTACATACATGGCTCCCTCCTAGAATGTGTCACCCCAAGGCGGAAACTGAGTATCTCCTCGCTACATCCCCAGTGCCAAATGCAGTAAACCACACATAGTTAATGTTTGTTCAATAGTCACTGGCTCACTGCATGGATGAACAGATACACAGAAGGGCCTGTACCCATTTTCCCATTAGATGTATTCACTCATCTTAAAACTTCCATGACAACCCGGAGTTGCTGTCCCACGTTGGGAATACCAAACCCCTAAAAGCCATGATTCTGTGTGGCTTAAAGACAAGGTGATGTCGAGAATAAATTTCCCTAGAGTGAAATTAAGGAACTGTACAAATGTTTTTTACATTACTATAATTGTTTGTGCAGTGTTGCTTATAAATCTGAACTATCTGCAGAAAAGGAATCTAACTCAGTAAATAGCCATATTGACTTGGCATTGTCTTAAGATTAAAAGCAAAATTATAAATAAAAATAAGAAGCTGTTTGGGGCTGGCCCCGTGGCCGAGTGGTTGAGTTCGCGTGCTCCGCTGCAGGCAGCCCAGTGTTTCATTGGTTCGAGTCCTGGGCACGGACATGGCACTGCTCTTTGAACCACGCTGAGGTAGCATCCCACGTGCCACAGCTGGAAGGACCCACAATGAAGAATATACAACTATGTACCAGGGGGCTTTGGGGAGAAAAAGGAAAAAAAAGAAAAATCTTTAAAAAAAAATGAAGAAGCTGTTCGATCTTTAGTACTTAATTGTACTTCTTTATTAGAAAATTACACGTCCTGAATATTTGACATGCCAATACTTTTTTTAACTGAAAAATAAGGTTTATATATGAAGGTATTTATTCAAACAACTAAAATGTTACAAATGAATGACATATGTGTAAACAGAAACAAAATAAAACAAACCTCTTAACCAGGGCCATTTTCCTAACAGCTCCAGCTAGAGATGGTAGCACTGCATTGCTTGGGAATGACCACGCATCTACTAAGTAAAAGGAACACTCATAGTTTAGATGGCTTAGATTGCTTTGGGCACTTAAATCAATGCACTTAGGGTGATACATGCTCTTGGTACATTGTTTATCTAATATCTAAAACTTCTCTGTTTAAGTAGAAATGGTTATAAACTGTTCCTTTTTGTCTTGTAAGACAGAAAAATGACGTGTGAGATCTGCCTTGAAAATAGTCAATGTGTAAGTGATAAACACTCTTATCTTCATCACTGTAATGGAGAGTCAAATTGGCTTGGGGGTGCAAGGTGATATTCTCTTTGATATTGGAAATAATTCATCAAGTGTACTGTTAAATTTATAATCATTTCCTGTTTTTAAATTTTTTTCCTAAACGGTGTCAGCTAATCTATCCAATTGATTTGATAATGAGAAGTGAATTAATTACTTCTTCCCATCTTAGGCCCCATTCAACTCTACTTCTGCAAACAAAACTACCTAAATGCATGCTAGTTAATGAAAACACAAAGGAAAAGCTAAGACTAAGCATTTAAGAATGCATTCTCAAACCTGAGAAACTGTCACAATCTAGAGGAGCCTAAAGGATATGATGACTAAAAGTAATATGGAATCCTGGATGGGATCCTGGTACAGAACATTTGGTAAAAACTTAGGAAATCTGAATAAACTATGGACTTTAGTCAATAACAATGCATCAACATTGGTTCATTAACTGTGACAAATGGACCATGTAATGAAAGACGTTAATAAACAAGGAAAAATGAGTATGGGGTAGGTGGGAACTCTGCACAACCTTGACAACTTTTCTGTGAAACAAAATCTATTCAAAAATAAAAATTATTGGGACCAGCCCAGTGGCGCAGTGGTAAAGTTCACACGTTCCGCTTCTCAGCGGCCCGGGGTTCACCAATTCAGATCCCGGGTGCGGACACGGCACTGCTTGGCAAGCCATGCTGTGGTAGGCGTCCCACATATAAAGCAGAGGAAGATGGGCATGGATGTTAGCTCAGGGCCATTCTTCCTCAGTGAATAGAGTAGGATTGGCAGTAGTTAGCTCAGAGCTAATCTTCCTCAAAAAAAAAAAATTATTAAAAAAATACTTTCTATTACTGACTGAATTTGACCCAGATGAAATATTCTTAGGATGTTATGTTACAGTCAAAATTAGTCTAAAGATTTTTATGCAATCTCATCAATTAAGAGAGAGAGATGAACTTGTGACAAGATATCTCCTACCTTGGATTTTATAAAATAGTGTATTTTTCTATGTTTATTTTCACGTGATTAACAAAGCATCTAGGTAAAAATGAATTGACAAAAGTCACCAAAATTGTAAAAAATACTACAAGCTGCTAAACATAAAATAATTGGTAATCAAATTTAGGAATTATACAAAATAGTCTCTTCCAGGGGGTCAATGTGCTGTGGAAATAGCTAATTTTTAATAATATTCCATTGTATTCAATGGGAGGAAATCACCGTATTAAAGCTAGGGGGGAAGTCCATGGCAGTGAAAAGTATATAGCTTAACAAGGTCATAAATGGGCCAGAAACTGCTTCTTAGGGCACAATGTCAAACAATTGCAGGAATCAAAGATGACAGGAGCATTTGAGTGTTTTATCAGATGATTCTGCAAAATGATTCATTTCCAAAATCTTTCTCTCACTTGCTAATAAATACCTACAATAGCGATGGACGATGAAGAAAACAGAATGTATGTACATACATGTATGGAATTTTTACCATTTCCCTCTCACAGAATCCATAGAAGTCAGGGGTCTGCATTTTTCTTTTATTTCAGAAATATGCTTTCTATATAATCTAGTGGAATTATGTGTGCTTGCACGTGTGTGTGTATGTGTATAAAAGCACTTCACAAGTAATGCAGACTCATCAGATACACTGAGAAAGTCATCAACCAAATGGATAAATCAGAGACCATCAGTGTTTCTGCCCTCCCCCTGCAGAGCTGGGTTCTCATTTATGGGTTGTTTGGATTTCTTGTACCCTGCAGTAGGACGCAGAATTGTATTAAACCTTCCTTGTGCTTAGATTTGTGAAAATTAGCTCAGAAGATTTCTAGAGGACGCAAAATTTTTATTTCCTTCAATACGTTAAGACATATTACTAGTTTTGAAGTGGATCTGTTTCTTTTGCGATAAATCTGTAATAACAATAGGTTCTTGTCAGCATTCTCCAGTGTGGCTAGCTCCTTGGAAAGGTTTACAACAAACAGGGGTCTGTGGAAAGGGTTACTTTTAAAAGTCCAGCCGGGATAAATGTGAGCTTCGCAACACCGACTCCACCTGAAGGCCTGTTTCTAAACAGAGAGAGAATCTTGCGACCAATTTCACCACACAGTGGGATTCGCAGAGCACAGACTAGTCAGAATGTTTGGGGGAAAGTGCATAAAGGTGAAATTTTCCCTGTTGGGCCTATTTGCAGAATGGAAAGAACTCAACATTCTGAACTTGCTCCCACAGTTTAGAGGGCAGTTGTGCACATGAAAGGGATGTGAGTTGTCTGTAAAACTCCTGCAGCGGAACGTGGGTCCAAGACACTGGCGCTTCCAAACAGGCGGAAACGCAGTTCCAGCAGGAAAATGAAGTCCCTTCGGGAGAGAGTGCCCTTTTTTGCACCCTCAAATTTTTAAAAGAAGTTTTCTTATGATTTTTCTTCGTCTTAATGTATTTGTGGTCAATTATGGCACCCCACATCTATTTACAGCACTTGCACGTCAGTCTGAAGCCCAGCAAAGGGTCTGTTTCTGAAGCGGTGAGTCTGCCTTCAGACGCTGGGTTACGTGTGTCGAATCCACGCCAATTGGTGACACAAAGTGCTCTTGGAAAGGCCAAAATGTTAAAAGATTATTGGAAAGCACACATCTGGTTTTTCAAAGAAAAGGGAGAAAGAAACAGAACATTTCCATGCCCAGCAGAGACCGAGTCCAGCAGAAAGTACTTCATTTCAATAAAACTCCTCAGGCTAGACTGAAACCTGAGTTGGGTTTATTCGCTGGCGATACCCGTAATCGCCATGCTCTGGGAGGATTACTAGGTTACTTGCCACCCTCCTTTTACATTGTGCAGATCTTAAATGGCTCTTTGGGCAAATAAAGCGCAGTTTACTTCACCATAAAGGGAGAAGAGGCGTCCAGCTTTGCGCTCTCGTTCATGCCCTGCCCGCCGCTTCCCCGCCGTGCTTTCTTCGGGGCCTGTATCTTTAAGCCATAATGGGACAGAACGAATGAACTGAACCCCCTGAGGCCATGGAGCTCATGCTTACACTCGTAATGATTTTAAAATGTGTGGCTGCATCTTGAGAAAGAACAGACCTTGACATAATATCCGTTATCAAACGCCGGTAATTGACACAGAGACAGGCTGCGCTTTACACTGGGTTATAATGAATCTGCTCCAGCGACCTCAAAGCCTGCACTTCTGAACAAGCCACGACTCAAGTCTTGATGCTTTGTCAACTACTTCAGGAGAAATGAATTACGAATGAGGTACTAATGACGTATTTCATCACCTGTTTACCTTCAGTGATCAGTTGCCCTCCTTTAATTTACCAGAAACACATTCTTTTGGAGCTACTGTCAGTTGGAATGGCCTCTTGTTTGAAGTGGTTATAAAGTAACACATACCTGAGGAAACTTGGCTGTTTGGACAGGCTTCTGGTTCTGTTACTACAGTTCTACAGAAGGAGAGAGAGAAAAAAAATCAGGGATTTCTAAGCAGAGAGGAGAGAAAATGCTCATGATTTCTTCCTTTAGTACGTTTTACTTCTCAAATAAGGACCACCAATAAAGTTAACCCATCAGAGATAAGTTCTCATAATTTAGAATCACTGCTGATGCAAAAATACCCTATCACATGTGACGTGATTCATTTCAGAATCATCCCAAAACAGGTGGGAGGACCCCAGGGGCATCGTCATCTAGAGGAAAGATCAGAAGGCCCGGGTTCAGACTCCAACTCTGTGTGACTTCGCTCATCACCATCCTACTTCATTTTTAATTTTCTTATCTGTAAAATGGGGAAGCAAATATCTCGCCCATTGGATTGTTGTGCAAATTGTAAGACAACTTAGAAAATGGCCTTGTAGTGTCTGGTACAGTAAGCAGTCATACATGTCGTTTTCTTTTCTCTTCCATTTTAACAGCTATTTACACTCAATCCAATTTATTTCAAATCAACAGATATTCATGCTGCAGGAAATAGGAAAACATCATTAAATAACTATGATAACCAAATAGCTACAATGTAAGGTAGAATAAAACAAGCAATTTAAGGACTTTATTTCCTGCTTATTTAATCTTTGGATTTGTTTTCTTTACCATTCTTCACTAACATATAAAAATATTACATTAAATCCCATAAAATCTAGTTTGATACATCCTAGTTTCTAATCCTAAAGTAATTTACCCTTGACAAAATTGCAGTGGCTTACAATTACCTACCACGCAGAGTCTGAACTCTACCCGGTTAGCGAAGCTGTGTGCATTTACTAACGATATGTGTAGACGCTAAAGTTACATAAGACAGAAACTCAACTCAAACCAGCTTAAACCAAGTAGGGAATATTTTGGCTCCCTTAACTAAGAAGGAGCAAATCTGCCTTGGGCAAGGTGGGATTCAGGAATGTGAAGAATTTCCTCAGGAACTTTCTCTTCTCTATCTCTAGGCTCTGTTTTCCATTTTCTTGGCTTCCTTTTCAGGTAGGTCTTCTCCACAGGGTGGCAAAGTTGCCCATTAGCAGATCGAGGCTTATAATATCCTTTACAACTAGCAAATCTAGTGAGAAAAAAATCATGTTTTTCAAGGAAATTCTAGCCAAAACCTTAGGAAGGTTGTGCATGGTCCAGTTGGATGATGGCTCATCCTTGAACCAATCACTGTGGCCATACTGATAGAAGGCTCTGATAGCCAAGCTAAGATTATAGGGCCACTCCTATAGCTAAAAGACAAAGAGATAAAACACAGCAAACACAGAAAATGGAGTTTTTATCAAAAAGATGAGTTCGGTTATAAGGAAAATAATGGAAGAGAAAAACAAGGGTATCATCATGCTCCTCCTCCTGTCAACTCTAGTCAAGGCCATAAACTGACCTGGCCTGTGCTTAAATTCTTCCTGGGATCCAGCATCTCAGGGATAGGGCACAAGGGTCTGTGGCTACCTTCATTCAGGACACCATACCCTGCCTCCCTGATGCTTTCCCGTAACTTTCATGTTTACGATCTGCCCTCATCACCTTCCAACATTCTAAATTTTTATGCTTCTTTTACACTGTCGATCTTGCACCTCTCTGATGGATGACTTGTTTGAACTCTTAAACTGATTCCTGAACATGGCTACCTTATTAGGCTACTTGATCCTGTCACCCTGTCACCTCAATTTGTTCTATCAGGCCTAATTTCTAAGGAACCCACATACACCTCCCCAAAACTGCTCTGCATCTTATTTCTTACTGCTGTCCAGTGTCCAGAGACAAATATGTCCAAAGGCAAACAGACTATCCTCTAAAATAGTACTGTTTTTTGGCTTTATTTTGAGTTCATTTTTTATCACTTTCGATACATAGTCTAAACTAATATGCTCTTCTTTTATAATTGTGTATAATAACTTCTTGCTCCATTAATTTATTCATGTTTTTCTAAAAAACCCCTCTATTTCCTGACTGTTAGACTTTTATGTTACTTAAAGTGTGACAGAACCGTGGTAAAATGGAAAATGGTATGGATTTAGATTTAGAAGACCTGGGTTCAAGGATGAACTCCAACATGTCTAATAAGATGATTCTTGAAAATCACTTCTCCTTAGAATACCAAAATGTCAGTTCAATAGGCTACAATCCTCGGAGGGTTGTTGTGAGAGTCAGATAAGATGCTGCATGTCTGCCAATTGCAAATATTTTTCAATTGTATGTTTCAATTTTACATACCATTTATTATTTATGTCACACGCTTTACTTTCATGATGGTTTGGTTTTGTTTCTTCAAACAAATTAGACATATTTGAGAGAAAAGACCATAATTTATGTACTATATATGCCTAGAATAGCTTTAGGAACAGAGCAGATGCTCAATTAGTATTTATTTTATGCTTGGCTCTGAAATATAATTTAAGGAGAAATATTTGGTGGTTTTAAATTTGAATGTCAATCTTATCATCAGTATAATCTAACTCAAAAGTCAAATCTTATCATTTAGGAAAAATGGAATAGATGAATAGAATTCCATCTACATAGAGCAGGCCAAAGAGGGCTGTTAATTCATTTTCTTTCGAAGAAGACGGAGAAGGAAAAGCAATTGTATAAAAATAAGTACCTGGTAGGTCATTATAAAGCTGGGAATACCTTATGGACCTGTAATTCATTTTAGATTCAATGAATAGACTATATTCACCCAAGCTTCTCTCCTTCTACTGTGTGAAGCAGAGTGAGAAGAGAGCAACAGACAGACTCAAGGCAGACACAGGAACCAGATTTAGAAACATTATCCTCATGAGTGAGAGTCTTCTTCCATTGTTCCTAAACTTAAACTGCTTTCCCATCTTGTTTTCCATGGGACATGCCAGCATCCTCGTAATACATTCTGTTTACTTAAGACGATCTGAGTTGGATAAAAATAAGCCCTGATTAATAGTTTAATAATGCCATCTCCAATATCTGAAACTAACGGAAACCCCATCATTATTCACTTCAAGAAGGAAAACAAAATATTAGGTTCATGAGAAAATAGGATGAAATGGTGAGATTTTATTTTTGTGTGGGCACTTACCAGAAGAGAGAATAGATATTTCTACACACTAGGAAACTAATTCTTTACTAATAAATCGTAGTGATTGAGTCCAGATTCCCAAATTCAACTCTGAACTATCAGATTTGAACCAAATCTCAGCACTGTGACATAACTGTGTCACCACTCACAAATCGCACAACCTCTCTGTGCCTCTTTTTCCTCTTGGCAAAATGCAATAATAGAATCTATTGCATATAGTTGTTGTGAGGATTAAATGCTGAAATGTACCAAACATACTTAGAATAGTGCCTGGCATGTAGTAATATTTAATAGCTATACTTGTTTTTATTAGTGGTAGAGATTTTTGCAGAGTAGAAATTAGCAATCTGCTCTTGAAAACAGAATCCCTTAGAATTTCTGAGTAGTTACAGTCTATTCGAGCTGCTTCTATATCAGTGCATGTCAGCCTGAACATTCTTTCTTTTGGCAAGAGCCTTGGCAATGCACCTTGCAACCCTGGCATGCTGTGCAACGTGAAATTGAAGCCATTTCATCAATAGCATCCAGTTTTGTCATTGCTGTCTATTGTCCTATGTCTTTCATATCCTTAGCCCTGTAAAATGACCATTGACATTCCAATCTAAGGTGCTACATCTTCAACAATCACCAAGAAAATCAAAATATTATTTGCTAAACTTGACTTACTATAAGATAAATGTGGACTGATAATAATAAATAAACATGAGGAAGATTTTTATATGTTAGATAAATATATATTAAGAATATTTTTATGAAAGCAAAATAAAACAAAACAAAGTAAAATAAAACTATCCTATTTATTCATTCATGACCTCAAGTGTCAGTTAATGAAAGGCTTCATCCTGTAAACAGTCCAACTACTGACCAAGTGTTTACTTATCAATCCATCTTCATAGCCATTCAATTAAATCTATTTATCATTTCCTGTGATTACTTGGTCCCCATAAATTATATCCAATTCCATCTTTAAAGCATTACCCATTGTGTGTACAAGTTAGTCCCAAATTATTGTTACCCAGATGTGGACTATCTCCACTGCTTATCAAGCCTAATCAGAGTGTGAGGAGGACAATCTGGGTTTGCCAGTTCAGATCCCGGGCACAGACCTAGGCACCAGTTATCAAGCCATGCTGTGGCAGGCGTCCCACATATTAAGTAGAGGAAGATGGGCACAGATGTTAGCTCAGGGCCAGTCTTCCTCAGCAAAAAGAGGAGAATTGTCAGTAGATGTTAGCTCAGGGCTATTCTTCCTCAAAAGTAATTTTAAAAATATAGCATACCAATAACAGATTTTAGATTTATTTTGTAAAATATTTGTTCCTTTTAAAAGTAAACAGCGCAATCTTCTAAAAATAATTCTCTGGATCAAACGGCCTGTAGCTCCCTTTCTAGTTGCTTATGCTTCCGGCTTACAGAGCCCTCATTCTGATCATCATGTTCAATTTGCCTTAGACTCAACAGGGAAAGACTTCTTGAAGAAATAAGGACAGGCTGTGGTCTGAAAATGAAATGGTATATTTTAACTTAGTTTTTTTTTTTTAATATACTCATTTTTGTCTTGCTTTAACATAGTGACCTTCTAATATATTTTTCCCAAAGTTATATAAGGTATAAATATTAATTTGATGGGCAATTGTCTACATATATCTTCTGTGTACATATGTGGGGCTGTCAATTGACAAAGAGAGAAAGTATTTTTTCTCTTTTGTAAACCTGTGTCCAATATTCTACACTGTGGTACAGAATTACATTCCTAAGCCTTCCCAAAGTCATTAAAACCCATTATCTGCTAATAGAGAAAATGATTTTCATTTATTTGTAGTTACTATATAACTCTAGCTAACTCAGTGGGATCTGGGTCCAGCACTGAGTATCAATTTCTATCCTGTTAGCTCCAGTGTGCATTCTCTGGAAGGCGATGGAAATTAAACAACTGTACTAAACAGAATTGCATGCTGGTTCACAGTCATCATTGGGAAGAAGTTAAATGAGATGGAAAGAGTGAATTTTTCTTTTTAATTGACCGTTTCCTGCAATTCATCTCTTCAGTCTTTTGTAAAGAAATCTAGCCTCAACACCAAGCTTGTGCCTGACCAAATCCACTCTCTCAATACATCAGCGATATGTTCCCCGCTAACCATTTCCATGAGATGTATTAAATTATTAACTTTTCTACAGAATAAGGAAAACTATGAAAACAAATGTTATAATTCATTATGTTGAGAAATAGTTTAACATGAATTATACTTTAAACTCATGGATGAAGCTTGTTCTTGATGACTTTCTTTCAACACAACAACGCTTACCCCATTCTTAAACAATTTTAGCACCTAAAAGTACACCAGACATGCCTTTCACATCTTTACCAGGTCATTAGTTCATCCCTAAAAGTCTATAGAAAAATTAATTCTAAAAGGAATGGATTTAAAGTTATGAGATGTGAATTCTGCCAATTTTACCTCTGTGTCCTAAAAAATTAATTTCTTTGTGTTTCAGATTTCTTATCCCCACCCCTGCCCCTTCTAAATAAGATTAGACTAGATGCATGATTGACAACTTTTCAGCACCTACAATTCTTTACATTATCTTTTCTTTCACTATAATAATTATATTTTAAAGTATGTTTTTGTGCTTAAAGTTTTGTAGTTATTAATAATACATATCTGCCTTTTTACTAATCAATAATAGATATATATATAGCTATCTAACTAACTAATTAGGATTTCCTATGAGGATGAAATAATCGTTATCACTATCCTTAATTGATATAATGTTAGTCAAAAGCAAAGAGTCTTGATATTTTTAGTCTGCACCACATTAGCACTATAGAGCTTAGAAAACTTCTTCCAAGTTTGTGCTGAGAACTATTTCACCAGATGATCTCTAAGATTCTTTCTAACTCAAATGTTCAATCACTCACAACCAACTGATAAAGCATCATCATGTCTTCAAAGCATAATCCTGCCGTGTCGATGTTAGAAAGGAAATGTACTTAAGCTATGCTATCAGTTGCAACAAGGATCACCTACAGATTCTCGAGTAGTTTTTCCTCTCTGTGGGTTCCCTGAAGTACTTATTGTTCTACTGGATTTCAAAAGGAGGAGGCTGCAACCCATAGTGAAAGAGAATATGCAGTTCTACTGGGCACAGCCTTGTCAAGCATCAGTCGTATCTATGGCCCACTATCATTAACGTACCGAGTTGTATGCCAGGCAGCGTCTGTCCTCTTACAAACCATTTGGGCAAAAAGGATATATCCACATTTAAAAAAATCTAATAATGCAGGGAAACAAATTGTGAAGGCCAATTAAGCCAAACAGCAATTGCTATCGGTAAGAAGAGTCAGAGCTTGTGAGAGCTTGAGCGATCAGGGAACTCATTATGAACAAGGCAGAATCAAGCTACCAGGAAGGATTGTTAGAATTTTCACAACTCAGTTAGCCTGAGAGGAGGAGCTGGCCCATCCCCACCGGTATCTGCTTTTACACGGCAGAAGTGAAGCCTAATGTGAGGGATGGAAAGCATGTTTTCTCGATTGAACCAGCATATTCGGGAGGACTTAGAAAGTGACAGCCTTTGTAACTCAAATTATATGCAAAAGTCATTAAACAGAGCAAAATGTTTGCAGATTGTTATTTTGAAAACAGATGATTCTTCCCCTTTGCGTTTATTAGGAGGGTAGCAGAAAGAAGGGCTTGATAAGCGCAGAAAGAAAAGAGTTTGTGAGTCCGACGATTTTTATCACAGAGACCAGCAGTAGGCTGTTTCCTGAGAGTGGTCTAGAAGCATGGAAGGAAATTTATATGAAAGTACTGGTGTATTTCCCAGATGTTTCCCATGTCTAGACAGCCAGTGAATAGAGATGAATATCTCTAGTCTTACTTCATGTACCAAAAATCTCCTTTTAAAATGTCTGCCTGGACGTCCCGAGCGGGTGTGCCCTAGGAGAGATATTCAAAGTGTGACTCAAACAATAGGAAGCTAAAATGAATTAATCTGTTTTTTTGTGTGTTTTGTTTTTATAAGAACAGCTGATAGTTCCCTTGGTATCAAGACTTCTCAAAAAGGAAAAGAAATAAGAAAAAGAAAAGCAAAATAGTTGATCTGGTTCTGTTGCCTGAGCAGAATACCTAGTGTCAGCCGCTGGGTTTAAAATTCAACTTTGTCGGAATTTTCCTGTGGCATTGGGACATTCCCATTTCCCAGGTCTCATTTGTAATTGACTTGAATCCAGGGTGGGAAGAGACTTCAAGAATTCAGCTGGTCCAGTCTTCCACTGCAGCAGCTGTGATAGAGCCCATTGCTTTTCAGTGAGCGAATAACCCCCTCCTAAAGCCGACAACCGCTCTGTAGCTATTTTGAAAAAAAAAAAGCATTGTACAACCTGGTCAGAGAAGGAACGTGTAAGCACAGAGTCACACCCCCGTGTTCACCAGTGGAGAATCAGTGCCACCTATTCAGACTGGGATGGGACGTCCACGGTCATTTATGAATGCAACACTTTGACCTATGTTAGCTAAAAAAAATTTTAAAGGAAAAGTTCTTTCTGAGGAAGGACAGGGTTGAATTAGTTTATGGGACAGTTAAGCCTGAGGAAAGGACAGTGTCCCTCTTGCAGCCCTGTCGACGACCTAGCAAAGAATTCGGGTTCCTCTTGCATTTGGATTTTCATTCAGGGACTTTAACAAGCTACTTTCTCATGGGTTCTGCTCGGGGAGGTTTCACACATCCAACGATATGTGCTCAGAGGTGTTCACATCTTGAAAACATTTCCTTCATATAGAGAGCCTACCATTCTGTGCTTTAAAATACCCACATTTACCGTAGGCATGCTAATTAACTTGAGTGCCTTACAAAATGGCTTTCTAGTGTCTAAGATGCTAAATGGAGCATGACTTCAAGTTTCAAACTTAACCAAAACTCAGATAAATGTGGGTAAAGTGAGCATTAAGTTAAAACCAATCAATGGTTTCCCAGTTATGTAGTGTGTGCTGCATTTAAATTTTTTTTTAATTTGGTGTTTTCATAGAAGTGGTCAACATGAACAAATAGACACAAAGAAAAAATATCGACATAGTAATTCTAACCTTAAAAATATTGCCTAATAAGATTGTAGCATTATGCGAATTTATAGATGGTAGAATAGGGCATTTACTCTCCAAGTTCCCTTTCTAATCTAAGGGTCCATGGATCTGTACCCTCCGGACAGAGCAGCACTTCTCAACCTCAGTGCCATGAATATTTGGCAGATAACTTTTTGTTTAGCAACATCTCAGGCATTTACCTGCTACATACCAGTTACACCGACAGCAACCTCTCTCAGGGGAGACAATCAAAAATGTCTCCAGTTGTTGCCAAATGTTCCCTGAAGGGCAAAATCACCTACTGGTCGAGAAACACTGGACTAGAGAAAGAATGATTTTCTATTTTTTATTTTTTGAGGAAGATTATTGCTGAGCTAACATCTGTGTCAATCTTCCTCTATTTTGTATGTGGGATGCTGCCACAGCATGGCTTGATGAGTGGTGTGAAGGTCCCTGCCCAGGATCTGAACCTGCAAACCCCAGGCCGCCGAAGTGGAGCACAGAACTTAATCACTACGCCACTGGGCTGGCCCCTAATGTATTTTGTTGTTGTTGTGAGGAAGATTGGCCCTGAGCTAACACCTGTTACCAATGTTTTTCTTTTTACTTGAGGAAGACTGTTGCTGAGCTAACGTCTGTGCCAATCTTCCTCTACTTTATATGGGATGTTGCCATAGCATGGCTTGATGAGTAGTGCTAGGTCCACACCTGGGATGTGAACCTGCGAACCCCAAGCCACTGAAGCGGAGGGCGCACCATGCCACTGCACTGGCCTCCTAATGTATTGTTTAAATGATAACTTTTACCCCCTCTGCACTCCCCCTTGTCAGTTATAAATTCTGTAAAGATCGTAAGAGTGTCACCCCAATTGGGGACCAAAACGTACCGGGCTTAGATGATATCTAATAAAACTTTAATAGAATTAAGTTTTTTAATAGAATTAAGTAAATAATTCTTTTTCATTTATTCATTTACATTCTGAATATTTAATAATATTGTAATGCTTCCTAAAGTTTCTTTGATATTTGCTGTTTTTATTAACTTTTTTATACATGATTCTTTAAAGAACAAAAACCATATAAATCTTTCAGGTTTTACCAGTCATGTTCTGACTCACTCTTAGGTTTTCACTTTGAAAGATTAATTTAGAGCCTATGAATTATATTTTGTTTTATGAAAAAGTATATATGCATTTCTTTAGCTATTTTAAGATAGATAATTAAGTTGTCAAATTTACTTGTCAGTCATTACCTCCATGTCCAGCAAAACAATTTAAAATCACCAAGAAATAATGGGGTAATAATTTGCTGTTTGTTCAGTGGGGCCAGCCACCATCCTTTGTAACAATCTTCTAACACGGCAACATTGACCATCATCTAAAACCCTGGAATAGAGCTGGTGCTGCACTTTGGCAATTAATGAGAAGGTCTGTGTGTGGTCAGGACCGCCATTACTCTTATTGTTGAAATTAATGCTGACTTGAGTCATCAGCATGGACTTCAAGTAGGGATTTTAAACCATTTTGCTTCCCACTGTTTATACAAAAAGAGAGAAGAGCTGTAGAGCTGACTGTTCGTGGTACCTGAGGCTTGCTGGAATCCTGAACATCGCCGTCCACCTCCCACTGAACTCCAGCCTCACCATCTCAAGAGGCAGCTCTTCAGGGTTCAGACTACTGACTCGCGCATCCCTCCTGCCATTTCTTAACCAAAAATCTCCCCCCAGATACTTCATATCATAGGACTATTTAAAAAAATACAGGTGAACACAGGGAAGCTCCTGGTTATAACTGCTGAGACTACACATAAACATATGGCCGTATTCCCAAATTAATCCTCAGTAATTATATGGCTCCATTTTCTGATTATACGATATTAAGAAATTCTTAAATACAAAAGTAATATAAAAATACAACCACAGGCCTTTTTCTTAATTCCTATAATGTTAAAATTTTAGGACAGCACAGAAGAAAATGTATATAAAACTAAAGTAGTAACAGCATTCTAGAAATTCTTTAAACAATGGAATAAGTAAAAATGTACTGTTATGTGCAAATATTGTACCCCAGCCTGTGGCTAGTAGGCCCTCAGTAATTGTTGAATGGCAAATTTATGAGGTTGTTGTTGTTGATTGTTTCTTTTCCAAAACGGCAGGCATTTTCCTGGTTCTGTCATGGTCACTCCAAGACTTCTTTTTGCCTTTGCCAAGAGAATTCCCCTGACTTCTGTTCTGATTTAGATCCTGTTTTCTTGAACCTGTGACTTTCTCTAGGATTACTTTTCAGTTTAGGGGAAGACATTTTCCAGAGTTCCCTGAGAAATGGTTCTTGGCAGGTCAATTTTTTGAGAACTTGCATGTCTGAAAATGTCTTTATTATACTCATTCTTGATTTATGGTTGGCTAGGTACAAAATCTAAATTCCCTCAGCATTTTTAAGGTTTTGTTCCATTGTCCTCTAGCTCGCCGCACTGCTGTTGAGAAATCCAATGCCGTTCTGGGAGTTCATTCTTTTTATGCGATCTGTGCTTTACCTGTGGAAACGTTTAGACTTTTCAGACTTTCTAACTATTAGCTCATTCCTAAAAGTGCCTCTACTTTTTACTAATCATTAGGCATATGCAAACTAACGAAAAACTTCTGATTTTTATTTGTAAAATGTATAATACAATGAAAATTGCATTTAAATAGCACATCGTGAAATTTTATGCCATGATAAGATTGTCTTTTTTTTTAGTTGAATAAAAGTATTACCAGAATTTGTGACCCTATCTCCTTCAACTAAAGGAATTTTAGTGAGCTGCTAATCCCAAAACTCACAGTCTTCTCTTCGTTCTTGTCCCCTTGGACCTTTCCTTAGCTTTAGATTCAGCACTCCAGCAGTCTCCGAATTTTCTCCTTGGTGTTCCCATAGTATCCTACCTTTCCCCTTCTGCTAGTTTTTCTTGACCTTCTCTTCTTGTCTCTGGTTCCTAGATGTGGATATGCCATTGCATTCTTTGCTGGATGCTCTCCTGCATTTTGTGATATTCACGTTGTAAGAAGCCTCAATTAATTTTAGGATATTAAATGTCACCATTGTGATTATTACTTTCAAAATATCTCTTTGGTCATAATCTATTTTATATGTAGCCCCGTATTTCCACCAACATCTTCCTCAGTGTAGAATACGGAAGAGAAAGCTGAACTGAAATCTTAGAGTAGGTGTTGGCAAAGATTTTCATAAAGGGCCAGAGAGTAAATTTTTATGGGTTTTTGCAGGATACATGATCTCTGTCGTAAATACTTGGTTCTTCTATTGTAGTGTGCATGCGGTCATAGACAATACCTAAATAGACAAGGGTGGCTGTGTTCCAATAAAACTTTATTTACAAAACAGTCAGCGAACCTTATCTCACCTGTGAGCTGAAGTTTGCCAACACCTGGTCTAGAGATTTGAACTGTGTCTTGAATTTTGCGCTCAGTAGATCTTTGACCTTAAGAGAATCATTTAATGTCTTTGAGCCTCAGTATCATACAACCACTGCATTAGAAATTGTTCCTTTTGACTAGAATTCTCTTCCTCTTGTCTGTTACTTTATGAGCCTACTGAATTCCTATTCATTTTCTAGACCCAGCTTAAATGTCACCTCTTCACTGAAGCCTTCCTTCATTCATGCATACAAGATGATGTGTTAAGTACCATGTACTTGATCCCTATCCCTAGTCAGGATTAGCTACTCCTTCTTTGAATCCCACATAGGATGCTTTTATGAGTCAATTAAAACACTCCTAATGTTGTATTACAATTATGTTTTACATGTCTCTCTCCATCCTTTGACTTTCAGCTTCCCCTTTGAAGCCCCAGTGTCTACTGAAGTTCCTGCTCTGTAACTTACCCTCAATAGTTTCTCGTTAAACGTTTGTGCAATGTAATGGCCTACACATTTCTCAAGTTGTCTTTCAGCTAAAATATATAACTATGCATGTTTTCAACCAAACTCATCCTCTTTCTTCCAAAATCTGTTTCTCCTCTTGTTAATGACCTCCTCAGTCTTAGTTACCCAGAGCTCAAAATTAAATCTATCTGCATTGTGGTTAACAGAATAAAATTTGAGTTAGACAGATGTGAATTCGAAGCCCCGCTCTGCCACTTTCTCAGTGTAGGATCTTGGGTACCTCGTTAATCTCTTTGGGCCTCAGTGTCCTCATTGGTAAGAGTAGGCTTAAACAAAGGTTATTGTGGGCTCTTGATAAATCTCGTCTTGGACACATAGCTGACACTCTGCAGAGCTTTCATGTCATTCCTTATTGCACACAATCTAACGTTCCTTTAGCATGATCCTTAACAAAGATTTTAGTAAAACTCATTTTCCTTTTAACTTTTAATGGTTTATGATTAAGCTACCTGATGACCTGTGTCCTAACACCTAGCATGCCTAGAACGTTCCCTGAGAGCTGATTCCTTTTGGAGACATATAGTCTCTATTTAATACTCAAATAATATATGTTACATTAAATTTTATGGCCTAGAATTAGTTTATAATTGTGATGATATTTAATTGGATGTGACTCTTCTTGGAAACCATATATTCTATCTACAGAAGGAAAATATTTTTGTTCATATTTTTAGATGTGTTGGGAAAAACCTCAATATGCTCTGGCCTTCTGTATCCTAAAGGAATTAAACATTTTGTGTAGCCTTGGATTTCAGTAACTCAGTGAATTATATTATTTGATTAAACATTTTTTAAAATGGAAGGATTTTTTTCTTTCCATTTGTAGTCAGAAGTATACAGATAGCTGTTAATTTAGTACTGTGCTCTCTCAATCCTCTGGGATAACAGGAATCCCCATTCATACTTTAAACTTTGTTCCTAAAATTTATTTGGGTCCTAAATATGTACTTTCCTGTGACAGCTCTTCAATTCTGTTCTGGAATAATATTTTCATTTTCAGTGTTATTTAACTTCTTATAAACTTTTGTTATTTTAAAAAACAGATTATAAACTCTATGTATGATTATAAACTCTATGTATGGGATTATTTTATTAATGTTTATATTCTCACACAACCTGGTATAGTTGTGCCCAGTAGATACACATTTTGTTCTGTTCTTATAATTGTATCAATGTAATATAAATTATAATTAACAAACAAGTTTACATGAGCCCTGTTCCATAGACTAACTGAACACATGTTTCTTGATTTCAAATTATAAACATGCTCGTTTTAGAGTAATAGCGACTCTTTTCTTTGAAAAAACATCAGTGAATGAAACATACATATAATTAATCTTTTCTGAGTATCTAAACCCTAACTATGTATAGTCACCTAAATTAAATATTATATTATGCCTTCAAACTTCATGCTTCCCTCATAAATATCTGTATAGTAATTGAGGTTGCAATAGGAATACCATACTCCACAACTCACCTTCTTTAAAAAATATTATCTCTGATTGAAAAGTCATTATGGCTATTGTTTACTTTTGCAACTTTTTCAGAACTAAACTGCCAAGACTGCGTATAAGAATTTTAAATAGAAATACAAAGGAAAATAGTTAGTTTCACAGAAAAATTTTTCAGTCTTAACATGGTAATAAATGTGGTAAAAAATAAAATCTTAAACATAGCAACCACAAAACAGTGAAAACTATATGAATCAACCTTTGTCCACCAGCTCCACCATATGGCATTGTGAGAACTTACAGCCTATGCTCAAGGGGAAAAGAATGACCAGATACTTAAAATACTTATTCATGGTGAATTGACTGTCTCATGGCAAAAAAGCAATAATAATAATTTAAAATGAAAAGAAACACAATTTTTTTATGAATAATAAGTATGCATCCCCTGTATCTTGTTCTAAGTTTAAAAGGTTGTAAGAATATAGTATGATCTTCCGCTGGGAAACAGATATTAATTAAAGTAACTAACTTTGAGTTTTAAACCCAAACTTTTGCAGAATGCTTTGCAATATTATTTTATAGTTTACAATGTTGGATTAGAGTTCATGATTTGTTTATTTTATCCAGTATCTATTTTATACAATAGTTTTGTATCTGCATGCAAACCACATCATTTCAAAAATATGGGGAGATATAAAAACATATGATCATCCTTTATAAATCTAAGAAGGCTTTAAAAATTAAAGAAATTATTTTTTCAATTTAACTTTCTCATCTTCTTCCATATTTTGGTCTGTTTCCTTAAGTTGGAGAATACAAATAGAATTTTAAAAAATAAATTCCACCAAGCTATTGTTGTGAGTAGCAGAATCCACAGCTAACCATCTTAGCAAAAGAAGGCGGCGAGGACTTGGGAGGCATTTAGAGTGTTATACACAAAAGGGAGGAGTTGATAACACAGGTAGGAAGAGAGGTGGGGGTTGGGCGCTCTAGGGCACCCAGTTTCGTGTTGCAACTCAGACCTGAGTTCTGGTGTCTTCTGGGTCTCTGAGGTCTAATGGGTAAAAACTGCAGTTGGACCTGCTTAACTCAGGTGCCTGCCCCTGAGCTAGTCAACTGCACCCAGGGAAAAGTTAGAATCACGTCTGCTCATAGACACCCAAGAAAACAATTACTGGGCAGCTACTAACTTTCTACAACACCCAGGTGGTGTAGATATAGACCAAAGGAAAAAAAAAAAAGAGTCTAAAAGGTAGTGGAACTATTTAAAGTAGGATATCACTCTCAATCCCACATTATCCAGAATAATTACTACAATCAGCCAAATATAAATTGTGTTGTTAACTAGATAACTGAACAATTTCTAAGCAATAGATTTAGGTCGAAAATTGTAGATTTTAGACTGCAAATTGTGCATGGTGGGAGAATTACAAACTTCTCTTTATGTGAATTTGGTCTTCTTTCTTTGGGTAGATCATAGAGTGGCCAGCTAAATGAAAAAGAGGGGTGGCTCATAAAGCGTTTGGTCACATCCAATTAAGTGTTAAAGGAGGTTATAAGATCTATGACAACACTCCGGACTGAAAGAATTTTTCACAGCTGCACCCTTGAGAGATATTACCTGTTGCATCAGTAAGTTGATAGGTGACAGTGGCTCACTATGACCATGACACTTAAAGTAGCATCTGCAGGCAGGGACAAATCCATTTCTGTGGGAAGTGATGAATCTTAAGGATGTACAGCTAATACATTAGCATGTGTGCACTTCTTAAATATCTTTTAGATCCTGAGGGAAGTTTCTCAATAACAAAATAATTCCACCTGTCTTTTTTTGAGTACTTATTCCACGTGAGTCTCACATCTTCTTTACATGCACTAATGTATTTTAGTTTAGTTTTACAACATCCCTGTGAGGTAAGAATTATTATTGTCTTCTGATACATTGGGAAACCAAGAAATGGAGGAATTTAGTAACCTACCCAAGATCACACATCTAGTAATGATTGAAATCCAGTCAACCTAGCTTTAGTACCCACCCAAGGATAAATTTCACTACAAAAGCCTACTTCAGGTTTATGCTGAGAGATAAATTATGCTTTCCTCAAACTTACTAAAACATGCAGATAGTGTATAGATTCAATTGCAATATAATTCAAATTGAAGGAGCAGATTCTAAATACCTACCTCGTGCCTTGTTCTGTGTCGAGCTCTGGATGGTCCTCACGCTCAGGAATCTCCTAACCAGCCAACAGCATGAGCTACAGGATGCAACGCAAAGAATTGCACAGAAACAGTTTTTAATGATCGTTTGCGCCGTCCATTTGATAATAACAGCAATCTTACATTGAGCACTTACTAAAAATCAGTTGGTTTTCCTACATAATCTTCTTTAATCTTCCCAACAATAGTGTCAGACTGGTGTTATCATTCCCCCTTTCCAGGTGAAGAAAGTGGGATTGCAAGAAGTTAATTAACAAGTCTCAGGTCCCAAATTAAGGTCCCGGCGAAGCTGGCTTTCAAATCCTTTTTTTTTTTTTTTTTGGTTTTGTTTTATTTTGTTTCAATTTTGAGGCTTATACTTTTTCCATTACAACAAATGACATCCCTAGAAAATTAACTTACTTCTGTTTCTTTAATCTCATCTCCCCAGATATACAGTGAGCTGTAGCTTACTTCCATACTCCGGTGAAATGCATCATCACCGGGACGGCTGTCATCAGTGGGTATTGCAGGCACCGCGGCTGACTCGTCTAGAATATACCTGGGCGGACGCCCTCTACCGCACTCAAATGGCAACAAACAGGTGTTACTTGCACTGCAAACGAGTGCCTATCCTGTTGAAGGTTTTTGTAAGCAGTCAATGATAATCTCTGCAGAATTACATAACCATTTCTTCTGACTTCTCCATCAGAAATGTCTCTCTGTTATTCTACACCACCAAATGACAAACAAGGATAGTATTCCCAGAATTCACTTTGGTTGTAAATAGCATAATCAGCAGCTCATTGAATCAGTTGAGAACTCTGTGTGAGTGTGTAAGAGTGTGTGTGTGTGTGTATGGCATATCATAGGTTTACTATCCTTCCAGTGTTCTTTTCAGAAATCTTTGAAAAGAGTTCTGGATACTCCTGGCCAAGGCTTTAGTCTGTCTGTCTTGAACCAAGGTAACTGTTGACTCACACACAAGCTTGCAGGAGGTCCAGGCTCTTAATTACCATTCATTATACACTTTCAGTATCTTTCCTTCTGCCTGAATTAACTCAGCAATTTCCAGACGTTACTACTTTCATACAATTTTTCATTTTCTCTGATGTCATCATTTTATCACCAACTTTTTGATCTTTATAATTCATCTAAGTTTTATACTTTGAGAAGCATTTCATTATAGAAACGCATTTTTTTCCAGTTAAAGTTTACCTCTTGTTTTACCTCATATTTTTATTTCAACAAAGTATTTGATTTCTTTTTGTAACATATTAAAACATCAGTCCTTGAAACTACTTTGAAAATGTCTGCTCTCCCCCATCCTAAATTGTATATTCTAGAAATGTGAACACTGTGCTGGTTTTTCTTCCTCTTTTTGGAGAGTAATAAATATCTCATAGCAGAAGATGCTGTAGAGATATCAAAGAGATGTCATTAAGTACTCTTCCCAGACAGTAACACTGACTCTTGTCCAGAAAGATTTATTTTAAACTAGTTTTGAAATCATCTCACAATAGAAATATGCATTCCCTTCAAGGGACTCCAACCTGTCATAAAAATGTTCAACTCCATGATTCTTCAGGCAGGTTTCCTCAAACCACCACTGTCTTCATTCCACTAGGGGCGTTATCTTATCTGAGAATGACACTTAAAATGTGTTGAGATGGTCTTTCTTAAACAAACTTTGTTGGTTAATACGTAATACATTATGGTATTCAGGCATTAGCTCACCATTTCCCCTAGGAAGTGTTTTGAAGTATTTGCCCTGATATGTTAAGTAGCATTGTGTTTCTGTTTAAGGAGGATTCTAGTATCCTTCCTTGTGAGTCCTATGGATAATGGGTGGCTAATATTCTCAGACAAGGTGTTCCCTCAGAGCGACATACAAGTATTAAGAACAGAGAACTATGAAAAATATGCCTATGTATGTGTACATACACACGCAAGAGGAATAGCAAAAGAAGAACAGATGAGAATAAAACTTATTAAAAGCTATAGACTTCAAATAGGAGACTATAGTAATATACTAAATATTGTAGGTACCATAAAAAGAATGTGCTGGAAATTTTTACCCCCCACATTTGTAAATAATTGTTACAATGTTATTTAAGGAAAACTTTTGTTGAGTTGCAGAAATTGGATTGTACTGTATTTCAAATTTTAATATTTAATTGCTAAAATGTTTGACCTTTAGAAGTAATCTGTAGCAAAGGGAATCAGTGCCTTTTTCATGAAAATAATACAATTTTGAGCAGAATTCACCTACGCCTGTAGAGATATAGATGTGGATCTAAGTTCTATATACTCTTTTATTTTAATTATTTGTTGGTCGTGCTCTGTGCCTTTCACACACAACCCACGTGTGGCCCCTCCCCAGGCTTCAGGCAGCGTTACTGCTGCTGCTGCTGGCTCCTTTCATAGGCTCTCAGGACAAAGACTATAGCAGAGGCTCGTGAAGGTGTTTTTTCCAAGAACTGACTTAGGCAAAAAATTCAGGGAACAAATAACCACCCACCAGATTTATTTTACTATCCTACTTTCAAATAAACACACATATTTCTTAGAACTTCAGCACACTGCCTACATCACAATTCACATGTATTCAGTCAAAATTGACCAAATGTTTGTTAGTCTGCCATGAAAGGTTTCCTTCAAACTCTTCTGAATTCTCCAACTTGGCCTAGCCAAAGCCAGGCTAGCACACACTGCAAAGTAGCTGATGTCTGCAGCATCTTTTTATCTGTCTCCCCACTTCCTCATCCCTCCCCAAACCCCACTGTTTAAAATCAAACATACTTTCCATTTCATTCAGTTGTATTTCCTTAGCAGGCACATTGATACTCACTCTTGACCCATAAAAACTGCCCCTTCAACACACCTACTCTGTTTAATCCACCAAGGCCTTATGAAGTGATTCAAAATAATCAGATAAGCTATTTCATAACCAGGAATCAACAGTCGGTAATGCTTGAACATATTGTCTTCCTAAAATCATGTAGATTTATTTTCCTCTCTACTTTATTTTCTTCTTCTGCCTGCAGTGTCACAGTGAAACCAAATCTACACTCTAGATGAAGTCTGGTTTTCACATTTTGTGAATTTCAGCAAAGCTAAATATATATACTCATCCTCCCCTAATTTTTATGAAGTGGAATTAATGTGGAAAAAAATTGGAATTAATAAAAATGATTAAAGAATTAAAACCAACATATTACTATCCAGAGATAATGATGATTAAATTTTGGAATAATAATTCCATGCTTTCCTCTCTATATTTATTCATATCCACATAAGCGCATAGACCCCTTGATGTTCTTTTTGTTAACTATGAAATTAGTAATTCTTACAACTAATGAAATGGATAATTATGCATAACAAAATAAGTGCAGACAAAATGAAATAAAACTATATTCGATAATATACCAATTATCTATACATTGATTATAAATTTATAAATGCCTATATATTTCTGTTGTATGTATAAATATGTATTATATATACAATGCACACAAATTTTATGAGTTCTTTGTGTATTACATCATGAGCATTTTCATCAAATAGTTAGAGAAAACATTGTTAATAGTTGCATAATATCTTTTGGGTATACTATGAATTTTTTGTCCATTTCTTTGAAAACACTTGTATGCTTCCAAATGGTTGTAATATTATATTGCCTTTTTTGTACTTGCATCTAGACCAGATCTCTAATTATGACCTTGGATTCTGAGATATGGAATTGTTGGGCTTAAAATTTAAAACATTTAATTCCTTTTGGAACATTGCCATTGTGTTTTTAGAAAGCTTTTATTGAATTATCAACCACAGTAACTCCATAACTTCCTGATCATAAATTATTCTTATTTTATTTCTTATTTTATAAGTAATAATTCATACATGTAATTTGCATTATTTTTATTACAAATCTATTGCACATTTTAATTGATTTGCTGTTTGTATGAAATTTGTTACTTGAACTTCATTGATTTCTATTAGTGCTTTAATTTAGGTTTTTGTGGTTTATTTACAAAAGCTTATTATATAACATTATATACAGTAATTAATACTTTATCTGGCACTTATACAGCAAATTGTTTTCTTAGCTCTAATAATTTTAACCTTTTGACTTTAGCGTGTTAAATATAATACTAATATTTTTCTCTGGGACTTCAATTCTTTTCAATATATTGATAAATCTAGTGTTTTACTTTAACTGATGTTTTGGTAGATGACGTGAGACAGGAACAAAAATTGAGTTGCTCCAAGTAATTAGATGCTCTTCCCAATACCATTGGCCAACGTATCCACTCCCCTTTGGTTTGGCATGTTTTCCTCATGACACGCATGCACACACCACACGCACACGCAGAGAGAGAGGGAGAGACACCTGCTTCTCTTCTTCCATCTGTTGAAGCAGCAACAGAGCCACAAAGTTTACATTTAATTATCATTTCATATCTGATATGGCTGAACTACTCACATTCTTATTCTTTCTTTTCTTTTTGAAGAAGATTAGCCCTGAGCTAACATCTGCCACCGATCCTCCTCTTTTTGCTCAGGAAGACTGGCTCTGAGCTAACATTTGTGCCCATCTTCTTCCACTTTATATGTGGGATGCCCACCACAGCATGGCTTGATAAGTGGTGAGTAGGTCCGCACCCGGAATCTGAACCAGCGAACCCCGGGCCAGCGAAGCAGAATGCGCAAACTGAACCACTGCACCACTGGGCCTGCCCCCACATTCTTATTCTTTATTCCCCCCATGCATTCTAATTTTTTCTACAATGATGTTTCATAACTTTTCTTAAACCCTCACCCTCGGCATCCTCACAAAACTTATTTCTTTTATCTTATGGCTAATAATTGTATTAAGACTTTTTAAGTTAATTTGGGGAAGAATTAACATCTACAACCTAAGTCGTTTACTCATTCAGGATCATGGCATATTCCTCTGTTGCTTAAAATTCACTTTTAAGTCTTAGTAGGTTTTATAGATTTCTTCATGTATGTTTAAAACAATTCTCTTTAAAGAGATTTAATAGATTTTATTTACTTTACTGTTTGTTTAGTTTTCAATTTGCTGTCATAATCTCCTCCCATCTCTATACCGTCAAGTTTATTATAGATAATGTATAAAAATATTTTGAGTTGTGTGCTAGCATTCATTCACTTTATTGGCTACTCATATTTAATTTTAAGTACTTATCCAGTTGATTTTCTTGCATCTGTTAAGCATACAATTACACAATTTCAAGGAGTGGCACTGTTGTCTACTTTGCAATAGTACTATCCCCTTTTTCTATCTCTCGTCTTGTTTATTGCATTGATCAAAATGTCCAGAACAATGTTGATTAGTTGTGTGTAAGTTCGTAATTATATAGATTGATAGAAATCTATTTACATCTCATTGTTATGTTTGCTTTGCTATTTTTTGAGATAGACAATGTTGAAACAGTTTCCTCTTTTTTTTTTTGTTTTTTTTTTGGTATGTATTTATTCTGAAATCAATAATAGGCATGTATGCTATCCTGCATTTTTATGGTATAACCTATTTGGTCACAGTGAATAATCTTAATTTATGAATATATTTAACTTGATATTTTATTTAGTTTTTTCTTTTTAGGGGAAGATTCACACTTACCTAAAAACCGCTGGCAATCATCCTCTTTTTTCTTTTCTTCCTCCCCACCCCCAAAGCCCACCACGTGGTTGTGTATGGTTGTAAGTTCTTCTGGTTCTTCTACGCGTGCTGCTGCCACAGCATGGCGACTGACAGATGAATGGTGTAGGGCTGTGTCCGGGAACCAAACCCAGGCTGCCAAAATGGAGCACGTAGAACTGTAATCACTATACCATTAGGGCTGGCTCTATTTAGGTTATTTTAAATTTCTTATGGAGAGGCATTACAGTAGTGTGGTTTAAACCTGCAGCTTTGTACTTGAAACATGTACATTCCAGTCCTGCAACTTTATTTGCTATGTGACCATGAGGCAAGCTATTTAAACCATACGACCCTTAGTCTCTTCAACTGCAAAATGAGAAAATATTATCTACTTAATTGGATTTCTTCAATCACTTTCTGATGAACCGTGAAGTGAATTTATTGTCAGTGACTAAAACATTTTACTGCTTTAAATAAGATTTGGTGAAGAGAAAAGTGGGATTTATCCATTCCTTTAAAAAAAGTGTTCTTGTGAATTTTTTTCTTTCTGTTAGTATATACTTATAAATAATTTAGATAATTTTATTTGATTTCTTGAATTTTTAAAGTTAACCGTTCTCTAGAATAAATTACACAGCTTGTGATGATCTGCCCCTTAACATTTGGGGAAAGTATTTGTAGATCCTGACCCCTGAAAGTTCAGTAGAGGCGAATCTTTGAAAACTTTCTTGAGTTTTTCATTCATTAAAAAAAATGGCCATTTCGACAAAATCTTCCCTTTTTATCATATGATAACATATGTAGGGGCCATCCTATGGCCAAGTGGTTAAAGTTCTGTGCACTCCACATTAGCAGCCCAGATTCACAGGTTTGCGGGCTCAGATCCTGGGTGTGGATCTACTCCACTCACAAGCCATGCTGTGGAGGCATACCATATACAAAATAGAGGAAGCTTGGCACAGATTTAGCTCAGGGCTAATCTTCCTCAAGTGAAAAAAAAAAAAAAGAATATGTATATTATGTATATTTATATAAAATTAGTTTTGTCTGAGGAATTATCTCTAATTGTCATTGAACTCATGTTGGTTCTAGCAGCTTGCCTACTTTATTTTAGGAGTTCTTTCTTTATAAAAAGGAAAGCATTCTTTCATTCACCAACATATTTTATTATGATTATCTCTCTTCTAACTTACTTATTTCTCATTCTTGTATTTATTACCATCTTGCTTCTGATTTTGTCTTATTTTAATTTTTTATCTGACTTCTGAGTAAATGTTCAAGTCATACATTTTTTTTCTTTGTATTTAAAGTGAGACATTTCATAGTATCAGTTTTTCTGAGCATGGCTTTTCTAACTTCCATACCTTGTTATCAGTAGCCATTTTTATTATTTTTAATAGTCTGCAATTTTATTTTTTATTTTCTTTTTTTGTCCAAACAGATGTTTAAGCATTGTGTGTTTTGAATTTTCAAGTAGTCCAGTATACATTTTTCTTATTTATTTTTATGAATTTTTTTATGAAAAGTGGTCAGGAAATGTTTGTTATAGGTTTATTTTCAGTTTTTGTTTTCTAACGTGATTGGTATTTATTAATATTTTAATATCTCTTGAAATGAGTGTATATTTCTTATTAGAATACAAAGTTTAATAATTTACACCATATTTAACAGCACAATTTACAGCATATCAGTTGTATTATTCAAATCTTTTTTTCTATATGACCTATTTAAGACCACATAGAAATCAATATTTCTTTTGAATTTTCTGTATTTCTGTTTTTATTGATTTTTCCAGCTTTATTGAGATATAGTTGACATATAACATTGTGTAAGTTTATGATGTATAACATGTTGATTTAATACATTTACATATTGCAAAACAATTACCACCAAAGCATTGGCTAACACTTCCATCCCATCACATAATTGACATATCTTTTTTTGTGAGGAAAATATTCAACAGCTACTCTCTTAAAAACATTCAAGTATATAATATAGTAATATTAGCTATAATCACCAGGCTATATATTAGATTCCCAGAACTTATCTATTTTGTAATTAGTGGTACCCTTTGACAAAAGTAAAAACATCTCCCCATTTCTCCCAGCCCCTATCCATTGGGTCTCTGTTTCTATGAGCTAGCCTTTTTCAGATTCCACATAGAAGTGAGATCATATAATATTTGTCATTCTCTGATTTATTTCACTTAGCATAATGCCCTCAAGTTTCATCCAAGTTGTCACAAACAGCAAGATTTACTTTCTTTCTCATGGCTGACTAACATTCCATTCTATATAATATCCATTATATATATATATATATATATATCTCCAATAAAGATGATGAGATATATATACATAATCTTCTTTATCCATTTGTCCATTGAGGAACACTTAGGTTGTTTCCATATCTCGGCTACTGCAAACAGTGCTGTAGTGAACATATGAACATGGGAATGCAGATATCTCTTCCAGATCTTGTTTTTATTTCGTTTGAATATATACCCAGATATGGGATCACTGGATCATATGGTAGTTCTATTTTTTATTTTTTGAAGAATATCCATACTGTTTTCTGTAGCACCTATACCAATTTACCTTCCCACCAAAAGTACGCAAGGGTTTCCTTTTGTCCACGTGCTCAGCAACACTTGTTATCACTTGACTTTTTGATGATTGTCATTCCAAGAGGTGTGAAGTGACTTATTGTTTTTCTGTGTTTTTCATTTATGTTTTACTGATGATTAGGGATATAAAGCACCTTTTTATGTACCTGTTATCTATTTGTATGTGTTCCTTCGAAAACTATCTCCTCAATTCCTCTGCCCATTGTTTAATCAGGTTATTTATTTTTTGCTATTGAGTTGTACGAGTCCTTTATATATCTTGGATATTAACCCCTTACCAGATACACAATATGAAAATATTTGCTGTCATTCTATAGATTGCCTTTTCATTTTATTCATTGTTTCTTTTGCTGTGCAAAAGGTTTTTAGTTTGATGTAGTATTATGTGTTAATTTTTTATTTAGTTTCTTGAGTTTTTGATGTCATATCCAGAAAATCACTGCCAAGATCAAGATAAAGGAGCTTTTTCCCTATGTTTTCTTCTAGGAGTTTTACAGTTTCAGTTCTTATGTTTAAGTCTGTAGTCCATTTCGAGTTTGTTAGTGTGAGTTGTGAAAGATAAGGGTCCAATCTCATTCTTCTACATGTGGTTATCCAGTTTTCTCAACAAGATTAATTGAAAAGACTATCTTTGCTCCATTTTGACTCCATTGTCTAATATTAGTTGACTGTATTTGCAGGAGTTTAAGCCAAAAATGATAACAAGAGACAAAAATGGTCATTATATAATGATAAGGGGTCAATTCATCAAGAAGATATAATAATTCATAAATATATATGCTCTCAACATTGGAGGACCTAAATATATTAAGCAAGTAACTAACAAATCTGAAGGGAGAAACAGAAAATAATACAATAATAGTAGAGGAATTCAATACCCCAATTTCAACAAGCAATCAATCATCCGAAGAGAAAATCAACAAGGAACTGTTGGACTTGAGCCCTACTTCAGGCTAAAGGGAACTAATAGACATTTTCAGAGCATTCTGTCCAAGAGCAGTGGACTACACATTCTCTTCAAGCACACATGGAATATTCTCCAGGATAGACCACATGATAGGCCACAAAACAAGTCTTAACAAGTTAAAGAAGATTGAAATCATACCAACTATCTTTTCCGGTGGCAACTGTATGAATCATAAATAAGTAGCAGGAAGAAAGCTGGAAAATTCACAGATATGTAGAGATTAAGCAACATGCTCCTGAATAACCAGTGGATCAAAGAGGAAGTCAAAAAGTATCTTAAAACAAATGAAAACAGAAGCATAACATATCAAAATCTCTGGGATGCAGCAAAAGCAGTTCTAAGAGGAAAGTTTATAGTGATAAACACCTTCATTAAGAAACAAGAAAGATCTCAAATAAACAACCTAAATTTACACCTCAAGAAACTAGAAACAGAAGAACAAATGAAGCCCAAAGTTATGAGAAAGAATAAAATAATAAAGATCAGAGCAGATATAAGTGAAATAAAGCTCATAAAAACAATAGAAAAGATCAATGAGACTAAGAGCTGATTTTTTTAAGGATAAGAAAATTGATAAACCTTCAGCTAGACTAATTCAGAAAGATAAAAAGGACTAAATAAATAAAATCAGATATGAAAGAGGAGACATTAAAACTGATACCGCAGAAATTCAAAGGATCATGAGAGAATACTATGAACAATTATAAGTCAACAAACTGGATAACCTAGAAGAAATGAATAAATTCCTGGAAACATAAAACCTACCAAGCATGAATCATGAAGAAACAGAAAATCTGAACAGACCAATAATGAGTAAGAAGATTAAATCAGTAATCAAAAACCTCCCAATCAATTACAGGACCAGATGGTTTCACTGGTGAATTTTACCAAACATTAAAGAAGAATTAGTGTCAATCTAAATACTGAAGAGGAGGGAACACATTTTACAAGGCCACCACTACCCTAATACCAAAGCCAGATAAGGACACTACAAGAAAATTGAAAACAAATATTCCTGAAGAATACAAATGCAATAATACTCATCAAAATATTAGCAAATGGAATTCAACAGCACATTAAAAGGATCATACCCCATGATCAACTGGGATTTATCCCTGGGATGCAAGCAGGATGCAACATATGCAAATTAATCAATGTGATATACCACATTAATAAAACAAAATAAAAATCATAAAATTATCTCGATAGAAGCAGAAAAAGCATTTGATACAAACATCATTTTGTTATTAAAGAAAATACCTCAACAAATTGGGTAAAGAAAAAATGTATCTCGACACAACAAAGGCCAAGTAAAAGAAAGCCACAGCCAACATCATACTCAATGGAGAAAGGTTTTCAATGCTTTCAGCACTTCCTCTAAGATCAGTGTGCCCAATCTCACCACTCCTATTCAAGGTAGCACTGGAAATTCTAGCCAGAGCAATCAGGTAAGATAAAGAAATAAAAAGCATCCAAATTTGAGAGGAAGAAGTAAAATTGTCATTTTTTGTAGACAATATGATCCTGTAGATAGAAAATCCTAAATGCTCCATTAAAAAACTGCTAAAACTTGTCAACAAATTCAGCAAAGTTGCAGGATACAAAATCAACATTCAGAAAACAGTTGCATTTCTATACTCTAAAAAACAAGCATCTGAGAAAGAAATAAAGAAAACTATCCCATTCACAAAAGCTTGAAAAAGAATAAAATACTTAGGGATATATTTAACTAAGGAGGTGAAAGATCAATACACTGAAAACTACAAGACTTTGATGAAAGAAATTTAAAATGACACAAACAGATGGAAAGATATCTAGTGTTCATGGATTGCAAGAAATAACTTTGTTCAAATTTCTGTATTACCCAAAGCCATCTATAGAATCAATTTCTATCAAACTTCCAAAGGCATTTTTCACTAAATAGAAGAGTCAATCCTGAAATTTGTATGGAGGCCCAAAGACCCCAAAAAACCAAAGCAATTCTGAGAAAGAAGAAAAGCGCTGGAAGCATCAGCTTACTGATTTCAAACTACACTACAAAGCTATAGCAATCAAAACAGTGCTTTTATTGATTTTATTCATTTATTTATAATTAGTTGGTTTTATATTTTGGCTTGAAACTTCTAGCACATTTTAATTTCGAGATACTTCTATTCAACATAAAATGATCCTCATTTTGCCGCTTACTGAATGGTTTGAATTATTAAATCTATTTTTTAATATCCATTTTTTGTCTGTTCTAATTTTATACTATATAAAATACCATATGAAATGTCTTTTGACTTTCATTTTAACATTGATTTTAATGATATCCATCTGGTTTTTAATTTTGTTTTTAAAAATGCATTTAAAATAAATTTTCTCCATTTATGAAATTCAAAATGAAAATCTGCCTTAATTCCCTCCACGCAAGACAAGAAATGTGACACACTTTAATTTTTATCTTCCTTTTTAAATTCATAATCTTAATACACAAAAACTGTTATTTTTATATTCAGGTTATCTTTCCTGAATTACCCCTTTTATACATATGTACATATACATGTATATACATGTTAACATATATATAATCTCTGTCAAGAATAATTAAGAAATTTGTATTCTTTTTTCCATATATATTTACTTCCTTTTGCTTTTATCCATAGGTATCTTACCATTTGACTTTACAAGGTAAAGTTCTTAATTGTAACTACATAATGAAATGTAAGCACAAAAAATACTTTAATACAGTGTAATTAAAAAATTCAGTCACTGTTCAAATTTCAAATTGTCTCATAAATGCCATAGTTATGAAATTTATAAGAGTTTATTGGTTGGAATATGGTTGAATAAGGATATAAATGTGGATTTTTCTATTTTGGTATTGGAATATTGAAAGATCTTTTTCGATTTAAACTCCAACATGGCTAAATAAAGTGTAAATTTTGAGACGGTTTGAAAATGACAAATAATTTACTTTAAAATTGCACTTAGTAATTTTAGATATTTTGTGATATTTCAAATTAAATAAAGAAAAGAAAAAATCATTCCAGCTGCCTAGATCAAAACCGAAGTTCGGACTTTGGTTTTTTAGTTGAATTCTTTTTTTCCCTCCACACTCCATGAGTCTAGTGGTCTAGTCTAAAGGTCCTTTTATTTTTTTTTCTTTTTACCTTTTGACCCCCTTCACCCAACCCATTACTCCTACCCGCAACTCGCCACCTCTGGCACCCACCAATCTGTTTTCTTTAGCTGTTAGCTTGATTCTTTTTTAATTCCACATATGAGAGGTCATATGATATTTGTCTTTCTCTGTCTGATTTATCTGACTTAGCATAATGCCCTCGAGTTTCATCCAAGCTGTCACAAATGGCAAGTTTTCACTTTTTTTATGGCTGAATAACATTCCATTGTATGTGTATACATGAATTTCTTTTTTTATTGAATAAATTTAATGTGTAACATTATGTAAGTTTAAGCCATACAGAGTGTTGCTTTGATGCATTTATATAATGATTGCCAATGTAGCAATATTTATGACATTACATAATTACGATAGAATATTATTGTCTGTATCCATTATACTGTGCCTTATTTATTTACTATGTATTACAAGTTTGTACCCTTAAAAGTCATCACTCTTATAACCCCACCCTGCATCTCCTGGTAACCACCATTTTACTCTGTTATTTACAGGTTTAACTCTTTTAGATTCCGCATATCAGTGACTTCATACAGTACTTGTCTTTCTACGTCTGACTTATCTCTCTTTGTGTAATGTGCTCTAGGCCCACCCATGTTGTCACAAATAGGAGAATATTTTCCTTTCTCATGGCTGAGTAATATTCCATTATGTCTACATATCACATCTTTTTTATCCATTCATATTTTGACAGGCAGTTGTATTGTTTCCATATTTTGGTTGTTATAAATAATGCTGTGGTAAACCTGAGAGTGCCCTCATCTTGTTGTAATCCTGTTTTCATTTCTTTTGGGTATATACCCCAAAGTGAAATTACTGTATTGTATAATAGATCTGTTTTTTTCTGAGGAACCTCCATATTTTTTCCATAGTAATTGGACCAATTTATATTCCTACCAACAATGTATAAGAGTTCCCTTTTCACCACATCCTCACCAGCACCTGTTGTCTCTTGTCTTCTTGATGATAGCCATTCTGACAGGCGTAAGGTGACATCTCCTTGTGGTTTTGATTTGCATTTCCCTGATGATAAGTGATGTTGAGCATCTTTTCATGTGTCTTTTGGCCATTACTTTTATTTATTTTTTTTTTAAAGATTGGCACCTGAGCTAACAACTGTTGTCAATCTTTTTTTCTTTTTCTTTTTTTGCTTTTTCTCCCCAAATCCCCCCAGTACATAGTTGTATATTCTAGTTGTGGGTCCCTCTAGTTGTAGCATGTGGGATGCCACCTCAGCATGGCTTCACGAGTGGTGCCATGTCCACACCCAGGATCTAAATCAGTGAAACCCTAGGCCGCTGAAGCGAAGAGCATGAACTTAACCACTTGACCATGGGGCCAGCCCCTGTTGGCCATTTCTATATCATTTTTACAGAAATGTCTACTTTGTTCTTCTCATTTTTTAATCAAATTGGGTTTTTTTGTTATTAACTGAGTTTTTTATATATTTTGGACAGTAGCCCTTTCTTTGATAGATGATTTGCAAAAATTTTCTCCCATTCTTTAGGTTGTCTTTTCATTTTGTTGTTTCTTTTGCTGTGCAGAAGCTTTTGAATTTGATGTCTCCCTTTTGTTGATTTTCTTTTCTTTTGCTGTCTGTGCTTTTGGCAACGTGCCCCAAAAGTTATAACTAAGACTAATATTAATGAGCTTCTTCCCTATGTTTTCTTTTAGGAGTTTTATAGTATCAGGCCTTATGTTTAAGTCTTTGATCCATTTTGAGTTAATTTTTTTGAGTGGTCTGAGATAGGGGTCCAATTTAATTGTTCTGCATGTGTTTCTCCAGGTTACCAGCCCCATTTCTTGAAGAGATTATCCTTTCCCCATCGGATATTCTTGACTCCCTTGTAAAATATGAGTTGACCACATATGCCAGGGTTTAATACTGAGCTCTCTATTCTGTTCCATTGGTCGATGTGTCTATTTTTATGCCAGTAGCACACTACTTACATTACTATGGCTTTATAGTATAGTTTGAAATCTAAAAACATGATACCTTCAGCTTTGATCTTTATTCTCCGGATTGCTTTGGCTATTCGGGGTCTTTTGTGGTTCCACAAATTTTAGAATTGTTTCTTCTATTTCTGTGAAAAGTGCCTTTGGTATTTTGAGAGAGATTGCGTTGATTCTGTAGATGGCTTTGGATAGTATGGCCATTTTAACAACATTAATTCTTCCAATCGTAAACACGAGATGTCTTTCCATTTGTTTGTGTCTTCAATTTCTTTCAGAAAAGTTTTGTAGTTGTCATTGTCTAGATCTTTCACTTCCTTGGTTAAATTTAATCCTAAGTGTTTTATTGTTTTTGATGCATTTGTGAATGAAATTGTTTTATTTCTTTTTCAGATGCTTCATCATTAGTGTAAAGGAATACAACTGATTTCTGTATATTGAGTTTGTATCCTGCCACTTTACTAAAATTATTGATTAATTCCAACAGCTTTCGACTGATTCTTTGGGATTTTCTATATATATATAGGATCATATTATCGGCAAATAATGACAGTTTTACTTCTTCTTTTCCAATTTGTATGCCTTTTATTTCTTTATTTTGCCTAATTGCTCTAGCTAAGACTTCCAGTACTGTATTGAATAGGAGTGGTGACAGTGGGCATCCATGCCTTGTTCCTGATCTTAGGGGAAATGCTTTCAATATTTTTCTATTCACTGTAATGTTAGATATGGGTTTGTTATATATGGCCTTCATTATGTTGAGGTATGCTTCTTCTATCCCCCAGTTTAAGTTTTTATTATGAAAAGGTGTTATGTTTTGGTGTGGTTTTTCTGCATCTATTGAGATGATCATGTGATTTTTATCTTTCATTTCATTAATTGATGTATTACATTTATTGATTTGTGCATGTTGAAAAATCCTTGCATCCTAGGGATAAATCCCACTCAATCATGGTATTTAATCCTTTTAATGTGTTTCTGAATTCAATTTGCTAATATTTTGTTGAGAATTTTTGCATCTATATGCATCAGAAGTACTGATCTATAGTTTTCTTTTCATGTAGTATCTTTGTCTGGTTTGGTATCAAAGTAATGCTGACCTCATAGAATGAGTTTGAAAGTGTCCCCTCCTCCTCCATATTTTGGAAGAGTTTGAGGAGGATTGGTGTTAATTCTTCTTTAGATGTATGGTTGAATTCTCCAGGAAAGCTGTTTAGTCCTGGAGTTTTCTGTGTTGGGAGTTTTTGGATTACTGATTCAATCTCTTTACTCATTATTGATCTATTCAAATTTTCTATTTCTTCCTGATTCAGCCTTGGTAAGTTTTGTGTTTCTAGAAATGTATCCATTTCTTCTAAGTAATATAATTTTTTGGCATATAATTATTCATCATAGTCTTATAATTCTATGTATTTTTACAGTATCAGTTGTAATGTGTCTTCTTTCATTTGTAATTTTATTTATTTGCGTCTTCTCTCTTTTTTTCTTAGTCTAGTTAAAGGTTTGCCATTTTTTTATCTTTTCAAAGAACCAGCTCTTAGTTTTGTTGATTCTTTCTATTGTTTTTCTGATCTTTATTTCATTTATTTCTGATCCTCTCTGACCCTTATTATTTCCTTTCTTGTGCTAATTTTGGCTTTAATTTTTTCTTCTTTTTCTAGTTCCTTGAGGTGTGAAGTTAGGTTTTTTATTTGAAATCTTTTAAATTTTTTAATACTGCTATAAATTTTTCATTGCTATAAGCTTTCTTCTCAGAACCTCTTTTGCTGCATCACACAATATTTGATATATTTTCATTTTCATGTGTTTCAAGATAAATTTTTATTTCTCTTTTGATTATTTCTTTGACCCAACCATTGTTTAGAAGTGTGTTTGGTTTCCACACGTTTGTGGATCTTCTCACTTTCCTCTTGTAGCTGATTTCTATTTTTATGCTATTGTGGTCGGAGGAGATAGTTGGTATGATTTCAGTCTTCTTAAATTTGCTAAGATTTGTTTTGTGGTCTATCATATGATCTATCCTGGAGAATATTCCACGTGCATTTGAGAAGAATGTGTATTCTGCTGCTGTTGGGTGAAATGCTCTGTATGTCTATTAAGTCCGTTTGTTCTAAACTGTGGTTCAATTCCAACATTTCCTTGTTGATTTTCTGTCTGGAGGATCTATCCATTTCAGATAGTGGAGTATTGAAGTCCCCTAAAATTATTGTATTGTTTATTTCTCCCTTAAGATCTGTTATTAACTGCTTAATAAATTTCAGTGCTCAGAGTTGGGAGTGTATATTTTACAATTGTTACAGCTTCTTGATATATTGACCCCTTTATCATCATATAATGACCTTCTTTGTCTCTTTTCATCCTTTTTGGCTTGAAGTCTGTTTTGTCTGGTTTGGGTATAGCTATGCCTGCCTCTTTTTTTTTCACCCCATTTGCTTGGAGTATCATCTTCCATCCTTTCACTTTCAGCCTATGTGTGTCTTTAGAGCTGAAATGAGTCTCCTGTAGGCAGCAAGTCGTTAGGTCTTGGGTTTTTTTATCCATCTAATCACTCTGTGACTTTTGATTGGTGAGTTCAATCAATTTACATTTAGGGTGATTATTGATATGTAGGGATCTGTCGGGTTTTTTTGATTTCTGATTCTTTTGTCTTTCCATTGTTCCTTTTTTCTCCTGTTTCTGTTTACCTTTGTAAGTTGGTGGTTTTCCATGATGATTTGCTCAGTCTCTCCATTGTTTGTTTCATGTCTCTGCTCTAGATATTTGCTTCATGGTTACCATGAGTTTACTTAAAACGTCTCATAGATAAAAGTTATTTTTCTATTGATAGTACTTTATCTTCATTTACTTATAAAAGTTCCATCCTTTTTCTCTTCTCCCTTTAAATTTTCAATGTCATGAATAATCTCTTTTTATTTGTAATTTTGTTACCAAGTTGTAGTAGCTATAGTTATTTCTAATGTTCTTTTCCTTTAACCTTTACACTATAGTTAAGAGTTTAATATACTATTCTAATAAAGAGTTACAGTATTCTAATTCTGACTGATTATTTATTACCTCAATCAGAGTTTTGTGTAGTTTTGTCTTTTTGTTTCAATTTGAAGAGTTCCTTTCAACACTTCTTATAAAGCGGATCGAGTGATACTGAACTCCGTCATCTGGGAAAGGCTTTATTTCTCCTTCATATCTGAAGAATAACTTTGCCAGATAGAATATTCTTGGCTGGAAGTTTTTATCTTTCTATATTTTCATTATGTCATTCCACTCTCTCCTGGCCTATAGGATTTCCGCTGAGAAATCTGCCTAATAGCCTAGTGGGGTACCTCTGTAGGTTACTGTCTTTTTTTCCCGTGGCTACCTTTAAAATTTTTTCTTTGTTGTTGACTTTTGAAAGTTTTAATATCAAGTGTCTTGGAGAAGGTCTTTTTCCATTGAGATAATAAGGTATTCTATTAGCTTCATGTTCTTCTATGTCCAGCTACTTCCCCAGGTTTGGGGAGCTCTCAGCTATTATTTCTTTAAATACACTCTCTGCTCCCTTGTCCCTCTCTTCTCCTTCTAGGATACCCATTATTCTTATATTGGCTTTTCTAATTAGTTCTCATAGGGTTTCTTCACTTTTTTAAAATCTTAATTCTCTCATCTTCCACCCTAATCATTTCTATGTTTCTCTGCTCAAGCTCACTAATTCTCTCTTCTGTATGATCTGCTCTATTTCCAATGCATTCTAATGTGTTCTTCATCTCATTTATTGAGTTTTTCAGCTGGAGAATTTCTGTTTGATTCTTTTTTAGAATTTCAATCTCTTTGGTAGAGTACTTCTGTTCATTAATTTTATTCCTGAGATCATTGTATTGCCTTTCTGAGTTTTCCAGCAGCTCACTGAATTTCTTCATAACAGCTATTTTAAAGTTTTATCAATTAGATTGCAGTATTCCATGTCTTTGTGTTTGGTTGCTGGAAAATTGTCATTTTATTTTGTGATACCGTGTTACCATGATTTTACATGGTATTTGATGAGAAGTGCCTCTGTTGCAGCATTTGAAGTAGCAAATACCTTTCTTATTTAGGCAAGGCTTTGTATACTTTGATTCTTACAGTTCAATAGGGTGGTACTGAGGAGGCTTCCTTTTGTTTTCCAGAAGGTGACATCACAGCACAAGTTTTTGGTTTCTCTTATCTGACTTGCCACTAAATTGGGAGCATGTGCATTAAAAAAACAAACAAATGAAAAAAAAAAAAAGCAATGGATGACAGCAGAGCAGGGAGAGGTGTGTGCATAGCATTTGGGACTTTGGTTGTGCCCATGGCTTGGTAGGAGGATCCTCAAGTTGGGGATTCCCAGAGGTCCATGGGTGATCCTCTTGCCTCCCAAAGCAGACAGCAGGAGACAGTTCTCTTTGTCTGCCTGATTCCCTTTCCTTGCCTTCATCCAAGTCACTGCGCTCTCTATTCAGAGAGAGCAACTGGTCTGTCCATCTACAGCATGCGTGGCCAGGTAGACCCCCAATCACCATCTTCATCCTCCACCTCCTCTGCCAGAAAAGTTGAGGTGGCTCACTGCCAGATCCGGTGCCACCTTCTCTGCCATTACTGCCTCTGCCAAGGCTAGCTCCGTCACCACTTCCCTCACTTCACCGCCTCATCCATGGTCCAATCCACCCACTTTTGGGTGCAAAGATGGGTGGATCTCTCAGGTGTCCTGGTATGCTGTGCAGAGTAGCTTTTTCTTTATGGTTATGGACATCCAATTAGCTGTAAGTCAAAGACAATAGAAAAAAGAAACTACTCACAATGCCATGATGTTGACATCACTCCTTCCTACAATATCTTTATTCATTTATTCAGGATGGACACTTAGGTTGTTTCCATATCTTGGCTATTGTAACTATAGTGCTGCAAAGAACATGGGGTTGCATGCATCTTTTCTAGTCAGTGTTTTTGTTTTCTATGGATAAATACCCGAAGTGGAATTTCTGGGTTATATGGTAATTCTAATTTTAATTTTTTGAGGAACCTCCATACTGCTTTCCACAGCGGCTGCACCAAGTTACATTTCCACCAATAGTGCACAAGGGGTAGGTATTCTCCATATCTTCACCATCACTTGTTTTCTTGTCTTTTGATAATAAGCATTCTGACATGTGTGAGATGATATCTCCTTTTGGTTTTGATTTGCATTTCCCTGATGCTTAATGATGTGCATCTTTTCATGCACCTATTGGCCATCTGTGTGTCTTTTGGGGGAAATTGTCTATTCAGATCGTCTGTCCATTTTGTAATTGGATTGTCTGGGTTTTTTTGCTATTGAGTTGTATGAATTGTTTATATATTTTGGATATTAACCTCGTGTCAGATGTATGACTTGCAGATATCTTCTCCCATTCAGTAGGTTGCCTTTTTGTTTTGTTGATGGTTTCCTTTGCTGTGTAAAAGCTGTTTAGCTTAATGTTATCCCGTTTGTTTATCTTTGCTTTTGTTGTTTTCTTTCTCAAGGTTGCTTTGGCTATTTGGGGTCTTTTATGGTTGCAAGTAAATTTTAGGATTCTTTCTTCTTTTTCTATGAAAAATGTGATTGATATTTTGACGGAGATTGCACTGAATTTGTAGATTGCTTTGGGTAGTATGGACATTTTAACAATATTAATTCTTCCAATCCATGAGCACAGTATATCTTTCCATTTTTTTGTGTAGTCTTCAATTTCTTTCATCAATATGTTATGGTTTTCAGAGTGCGGATCTTTCTTTCCTGGTTAAATTTATTCCTAGGCATTTTATTCTATTTGATGCAATTGTAATTTGGATTGTTTTCTTAATTTCCCTTTCTTAGAGCTTGTTATTAGTATATAGGAATGCAACAAACTTCTGTGTATTAATTTTGTATCCTGCAACTCTATTGAATTCATTCATTAGTTCTAATAACTTTTTGATGGAGTCTTTAAGATTTCGTTTATATAGTATCATGTCATCTGCAAATAGTGATGGTTTTACTTCTTTATTTCCAATTTGGATGCCTTTTATTTCTTTTTCTTGCCTAATGGCTATAGCTAGGACTTCCAATACTATGTTGACTAAAAATGGCAAGAATGGGCATCCCTGTCTTGTTCCTGATCTGAGAAGAGTAGCTTTCAGTTTTTCACACTTGAGTATGATGCTAGCTGTGGGTTTGTCATATATGACCTTTATTACTTTGAGGTACATTCCTTAGAGGATTTTTAGGGCAGTGAAAGTACTCTGTGCAATAGTGTATACATATCATTACATGTTTGTCCAAACCCAGAGAATGTACAATGCCAAGAGCGATCCCTAATGTAAACTGTGGACTCTGAGTAACAAAAATGTGTCAATGTAGGTTCATCAGTTGTAACAAATGTGCCACTCTGGTGGGGGATATTGACAGATGGGGAAGCTGTGCCTGTGTGGAGGCTGAGGTTACGTGGGAAATCTCTGTACCTTCCACTTAATTTTGCTCTGAACCTAAAACTGCACTAAAGATATAATCAATTTTAAAACAAAATGAAACAAACAAAAAAAGCAAACCTGTTTGTACCAGACACCTCCTCCAGAAAGCCTCAGGAATAGAGGCATCAGGAATCTTTCAAGGTGGAGAAGAAGGGTGGACCCAAAAGTGGGAGAAGGGGCACAGTGTATGTGAGAAGCAATATGCCCACATGTCCTCTACCAGGGGGAGCCAGTGACCTCCTCTTCACTGGCAGCAGGAGCCAAAGTTTCCTCTTCATCGAAGTTGAGTCAGAATCCTGCAGATGTGGCAAACGAGCACATTGAAAGGCAGGCACCAGGCAAGGGGCTGGGAACAGTGGGGTAAGGGACAGCCTAGATACTGACTGATCCAACCAGCTTTCCTTCGGCTTCTTTCCTTTGATTGGTTCTCTCACTGTGAGTAATGATACTTATAGCATCAGTATAGGATGTGTTAAAAGAGAGAGGAGCCAAGGGAATGTCCAGGACAACGAGGAAGGAAGGTCTAGGATGCATTCTGCACCACAAGCCGAGAGAGGAGCCAGGGGAGTTCAAACAGGAGGACACAGGTTCCAGGAGTGCTATGGATCTCCAAAACCGGGATGTGAACTACTGATTACCTGATGCTTAAACTAAATTGACAGGAATGTTATAGTCCCATATAGTGGGAAAACTTATTTATGTATACCTAGAAAGACAATGAAATTTTTAAGAAAGCATTATTCATTAGAAGAAAACAAAAATATAGTGACATATATTCAAATATACGATGTCTCCCGTGAACAGAACTTACCTAATCATAAATGTAAACACTAAATATCAATTTAGTCAAAATTGTCATGAATTAAATAAGGAGATTGGAGATAGAAGTGTGTATGTGTATTTGTACGTAAATGTGTACATGTATTACTTGTGTGTTTGGGGTGGAAGCTAGTAGGGTGAAAAGTATAGGGGAACTTAAAATCCAGAAATGAGTAATTAAGAAATAGTAACTTAAGCTTATTATTTAAAACATGAAAATAAGGCAGCTACAAAGCTGGAAGCGACTGCACCTGAAGAGTGGGACTGGGGCACAAGGATGGCTGGGGCCAGCGCTGCTCCTTCAGTTTGCTTTCTATACCTACAGGTACTACTTCAATAAACAAAACTTTAGAAACAATTAAATTCAATAGAAAAAAAATGAATTAACACTGCATCAAAATGAGACTTTGACACCTGCATTTGACTTAGCCTGTAGTCATGTTATGATGTCTTCTATAAGGACCAGAATAACACTTCTCTCAAGTTTGTATCTGTGGAGTCTGTCACACTGCCTAACATCAAGAAGGAATCCAGTAAATGCTTTGAATTGAATACGTGAATCTAATTAATATGAAATGAACTTTCTTTTTACAAAAAGTAAAAGGGTGTGAATTACAGAACACTAAAGTTATGGCAAAAATAGTGTGAATGGGTATACTGGCAAGAGTTCATTTTGAAGCCAGATCTTGTTTGAAATCTATCTTTCTACTTACTATCTGTGTGATGTTGTAGAAGATTCCGAAACTTCTAACATTTTAATTCCTCCTACTTAAATGGTGATTGTAACAGGTCACTCATAGGGTTGTAGTTAAGATTAATAGAAATTACACATATCACAGTTCCTATATAGTATACTTTTAGTAAATGTCAGTTTTCCTTTTTCAAAAACTTTGATAAATGGTATAATGGCTTCAATGAAAAAAATATGCATGGGCTTATATATCTTGATGAACTAATTTATGGAAAGGAACTAGAGAATAAACTGAGTGATGTAACATAGCAAATGTGCTGCAAAGTCAAGGCTAAAACTGTAAAGGGAATATGTACTTATCCACAGAAACAGACACACAAGTACTTCCACTAATTCTGCAAAAACTCTGGTTCTAAATTCAACAGAATCTCGGACTTTACCTGGAGAGGTTAATACCAGGACAATCTTTCTATGCCTTTACCAAAGCCAGAACGTCTCTCAGATTTCTTTGGACTGTCAAAATCAGCCTCATCAAAAAGAGAAATAAAGAAGAAACAAAAGAACCAGAATTGGAACTCAGATTCTTTTAAAACCAAGATTTGTTCTACCAAAGTTGAGTTTCCCTGCCTCACAAGTCTAACTGTACGCATTGCACCCCCAAGTTGGCCCCTCCAGTCTCAGAGCTATTTCGGGATTCAAAGAGAGTCCTATGCATGAAGGAAACTCATAGTCCCATTGGAACAAAAAAAAGTTAACATTCCTTAAAGATGTCTCCTATCATTTACAACTCAAGTGTTGATTACAAAGAGAAACAATTTCCCATTCAAGACTGCTTAAATCCGGTTTAGTTTAATGTATTCATCTAATCTAGGTTAACTCTCCAAAGGTCTTCAGCATAGCATGCTGGCATCCCCTCCACCAACCCCCACCTCCGAACTCTGAAAGGAACGTATATGATACTGGACAATACACAATGGAGCGAGTGGGGAGACAGAAACAAATGGCTGTTGTGATGGGAGAGTCGAGAGATTCTTGATCCAGGCTAAAGGTCTAGGAAAAAGGCAGCCAACAGTAGATGTTAACAAGAGAGCATTGTCTCCTCAGAAAACTGTACTTTGTTTATGAGGGGAAAAAATCAAAAGCATTGTAGAAATTGCTCTAAGTTCCCATAACACAAATGTTATAAAACCAAGAATAGCTGAATGAAATGGCAGTTGATACAGCAGACAAGTCTAGATTGATGAAGTCTAGTTATGGTCAACAGTTAATTAAATTCAACACACAGTTTTTGTCATCCTTGTGCTTTGACTTTCTGACATTTACATTCCTCACACTCTTTTTAGGGAGTTTCTACTTGGCTGGAATCTCTGAATAATAATAATCTTCCCTTTAGCTGAAAGCAGCAGTGAAGTGGGGCAGTCTGATCATTTGTAGTTAAGACAGTAAAGGAAAGCATCAGAAAGACCTCTTGCTTTTCCAGTGTGCTTGTAATTAGCATTTTTCCTAATCAGTTACTAGCTGTGGTTCGTCACTAGAGCAGTGGGTATCTTCATACTCATGAGGGTGGGGAAGGGGCTTGAGGAGGAATGGGGTGGGCGAAGCATGTGAGAAGGGGAGCTGGGAAGAGGCAGCACTTTCGTGTTGCATTCTTGACCCATATAAATTTCCTTTTTCAGACTGAATGAGGACACATAACTACCTCTTCTAAAAGTTGAACAAAAGAGCATCTGTTCTATTCTTAAGGTGAGAAAATCTTTGTATAGGACTAAATATAGGAACACATGCAGCAGTATGATCATCTATATTTATTCTTGTCCAAATTAAAAGAAAAGGACCCTTGATAAGTCAATGAGAATATTTTCTATATATGACCTTCGTATGCCTAAAAATAGTTTCACTATCGTATACACAATTCATTTCTTCCTTGAAGTAGGGACAAGAATAATTCAATATTTTTCCACTCTACACCGTAACGAATTTGGATATAATATGAACCAAAAGAGTCTCCAAAATAAAAGTAAATCTCTGGGACATGCAAAGAAAATGTTTTCACCAGCTCTATAATTTTAAATGCTATATCCCAAAGAAGTTGTGATTTGATTTCAGAATTTAATGATGTGGCAGTAGTTTCTTGCAGTTAGCTGAAAATAAATTTTAAACTGATTGAGGTTGATCTCCTGGACATAAAAATTGCCATCCCCACCCTGGATGGTTGTGGGAGGAGAATTTGCCAGAATTCCCACCAGAGGGGTAGGGCTCAAGCCTCCAGCAGCCCCCACATGCTCTTGTCCGTGAACGTCCCATGAGTGGGTGCAGGAACTGCCATATGGCAAAACCACAGCCACTTAAAAGCTCTCTCCCCTTCCCACGAACACAAAACAAAGCAAATAAACAAAACTGACCACCTTGAAGCTTTTCCAATCATTTCATTTGTGAATTTACATGTTTTCAAGGTCATGTTATTTCATATTATTCCCCCAAGGTTAGTACTTCTCATTCATTCAACAAGTACTTATTGAATCCTACTATAGTGAAGTACACTTCTAGGTGACAGGGAGGCTGCGGTGAACAAAAAACATACAAAATCCCTGTCTGCGGAAGCTTCTAGTGGAGGGAGAGGTAGACGATATCAAATGGACAAACACATATTAAAATTGTAGGTGGATGCAAATGAAAAAATGTAGAGTAATGGGGAGAGTGTGTGGTGGGAGAAGTGGATATTTTATATGGGATGTCAAAGAGCTCTCGCAGAAAAGATGACATTGAGTGAGGGTCTGAAGGAAGCGAGGGCAGGAACCACATGGCTGTCTGGAGGAAGAACTTTCCTTGGCTGTGCAAAGCCCTGAGGTGAGGCAGGTGAGCAGGAACACAGTGAGGACGTGAGTGGGAGAGCAGACAGGGTGACTAGAGAAGGAGCCAGCCCCAGAACACAAAGGGCCTCAACTCCTATTCTGAGGGAGATGACGTGTCATTGAAGGGTTTTAAGCAGAGGAATGGCATAATCTCCACTTTAATAGGATCACTCTGGCAGTTAGGGGATCTTTGCATGCATCCAGGTAAGAGCTGGGACCACTGTGGAAGTTGCAGAGGAGAGGAGAACTGGTCAGAATATTTTTGCTGGTTTTGAAGGAAGAACCTAAGGAATTTGCTGGTGGGTTAGAGAGGGGTACGAGAGGAAGCGGCATCTAGGAAAAGTTGTGAAATGAGCAGCTAGAGGTCACAGTTGGCACTTACAGGAATAGAAAAGATTGTGAGAAAACAGGTGGACGCCTCTTAGATAAGCAGAAGAGCTGTCCTGTGGAGAAAGCAGTTAGTTGCACACAAGTATGGAGCTCAAGGGAGAGGTCGGAGCTGAAAGAATACATTTGGGAATCACTAGCTTACAGGAAAGACTAGCGGCCATAAGACAAAATGAAATCACCTGGGGAGTAATGTAGACCAAGAAGAGAAGTTGAAGGCTTGAGCCCTAGGATGTGCTGTGGTTCTGGTGTTGGGAGATGCCGAGGAGCTAGCAAAGAAGCCTGAGAGAGGCACCAGAGGTGGAAGACGCAAGAGAGAAGGATGTCCCAGGAGACAGCTGGACACAGCGCTGAAAGGAAGAGCAGGGAATTATCTTTACCAAATGCTATTGACAGAGTAAAATGTACAGTAAAATAAAGACTGAGAATTGACCATTGGATTGAGTAATATCCGCCACTAAATTAAATTAAAGGTCTATGAACATTTCTATTCCCTGCATATGTGAAAAAGGAAAAACTGTAATTTGTCATGAGGAAAAACAGTAAAAAGAACTTCTGAGTGTAGCTGAACCAGTGCCACAATGCAGCCTCCTGCTGGACTCCAGTGTATAGGTGGCAATGAAATGTCACTTCTATGGGCCACTCTCACGTGTCAGAAGTGACATTAGCACCTTGAAATGATAATTTTCTTTGCTGTGAAGATACAGTTTGCTGGCACTATACCAAGGCCATTAGCTTTTTTCCCATGAGCCTCTCAGCAGCATTCAAACAGGAAAGGTGTCCATCGAAAAAGGTTGCTTCATTACCTCCATTATCAATCAAAACACTCCCTGAGACACGAGCTCCAGAAAAACAACTTCAGTGTGCTGTCATCCCCAAGAAGGAAAATAATAGAGAGTATGAATTTGTATAAAGCACACCAATTCAACCAAATAAACAAACAGAACAAACACAGACATAGCAGAGTTGACGCATATTAAATTCTTGAAAATTCTATAATTAATTTTTACATTTTGACTACATTAAATGTGTGTTCAAACCCGTGACATAAAACATAGAAGAAAAAGGCAGGAAAGCAAGCCGTGACACAGCTGCTGTGTTAGTCCTGGTTTTGTGCAGTAGCTTTTTAATTCCATGGCTTCGGGTTCTGTGTTATAACAGTCACCGATAGAGAGTTTCCCCACCTCAGGGAAAACTGTAAAGAATGAGATTTAAAACACGCACAAATTCACTGAAATTGCTTTGTGTACAGAAACTACATTGTGGAGTTTTACTTTAATCCAAAAGAAGTTCTGGCAGGGGTTTTCTGCTGAGTCTGTTGAACTGAAAAGCAGTTCTAAGTCAGCATGGTTTGGCTACTGTCTTCTGCACAATGTCACTTTATATTCTACCCATGCGCATAACCAATAAAACAAGTACAGTGTAGCAGATAGAAATTCATCTTTCCCTGAAGCCTTTAATCAGGATCGACAGTTGTGTGAGCTCAGCTTTGGCAGAACTTGAAGCAAGTGTGGAATTCTCTTCTTGTGCTCTCTTACCTGGGGGTCAGGGGTTCTAATTTGGCTCCAACCTGAATAATCTGTTCTCCAAAGTTTTAATGAAGGTACCCCATACCAAATATCTGACCATAACTTTTCCTGTTTCCTTCAATTTAAACAAACAATAGACGGTTGGAAAGAGAATGACTACAACTAATTTAATGCTCTTTTAATGTCAGGCATACTTAACACAGGAACCGAAATGATGGAGGGGAAACATCTTCAGAAGAATTTCTTCAGGAAAAGGAATGTGCTCACGGGCCTTTTTGCTTGTGTTAAAATCAACATGCTTCTCTGCCTCTCAGTTGTCTTTTTCTTGAGCTCAACCACTTGAGCTACTGAGTCAGAATAAAGTCTAAGGGACTCAAACCCCTCCTTAAGAAGCCAAACCAAAGATGATGAGCACTTATTCTCGCACCATGTTACAGGAAGGCCTGGAAAGCTTATGTGAGTTCTTTATAGGAATCTCTTATACTGAGCGTGGATGCAGATATTCCTGTTTAGATTTAACTGAAATTAAAACCTAAAATGACTGAAAGCCATCTAGTCTATTTTTTCTTCCCACTTTAAGAATTATGGCTTTAAGTAAAGCAATAAGAGCTTAATTTAGACTAGATATCTCAGGATCTCTAGCCTGGTGTTTGCATGTGTGTGCGTGTGTGTGTATAAATATGCTCATAATTGGAATGGAAAGAGGAGAGTTAGGGTACCTTTTATTTCACTTTAAACCAATAAAGCCCTAGTAAAGGGTCCCCAGTAACTTTATATTGAGAAAAGATTCTCCACTTCTCAGGGTAGGATAACTGGGAGCTTCAAAAATATGAATTCCTTTGTTGAACAAATCCATGCACGTAGGCCACATGTATATTTTAGGATATTTGCTGCACAGCTAAAGGTCACAATTATTTTCCAGAAATTGCATCATGTCAATGATAGCTATAGACTCTGTGGCACATAACTCCAATCTCTGCCTCGGCTTTCACATGGTCTTCTCCCTGTGCATCTCAGTGTCTTCCTATAGGGAACTTGTCATGGAATTTAAAGCCCACTTGGATAATCCAGGATGATCTCACCTTGAGATCATTAATTATATCTGCAAAGACTCTTTTTCCAAATAAGGTCATTATCACACGTTCTGAGTGTTAAGACTTGGACATACCTGTTTGGAGACCACCATTTAACCTGCTACAGATAGATAGGATTTGACAGATGGAGAGATAGCCAAGGCCATTTAGCACAGCTGCAAATTGACTTATAGCAGTATTCTAAAGTGCAAAGAAATTGTGACTTTTTCATTTTCTCTAACTACTCTCAACTTTTTCATGAGTCCCTACAAGTGCCAGTGGAGGCAGAAGGAGACGTAAACACAGGAATTCATATTGCTGAACGTGAATTCGACTCTAGGAAGTGGAGAAGAATCAAGGAGAAGGGCATCTTAAATCTTTGTCATCCCTCCAACCATCTTCTCCTCCTCACAGTGACAGAGGAAGGAATAAATCTTCCAATTCCCTTTTATTCTGGAAGGAATTTTCTCTCTGTCATATCCTCCTTTTCACAAGGTGATATCTACCCTAATCTAAGAATAAAATACTTGGGAGTAAATTTAACAAAAGTGAAAAATTGTACACTGAAACTTATAAAATATTGTTGAAATAAAATTAAATAAGATACAAATAAATGAAGTATTCATGGATTAGAACATGTAATATTATTAAAATGGAAATATTCCCCCAAATTTATCTACTAATTCAACACATTTCTTTCAAAATTCCTCATATCTTTTTTTTTGGCAAATTTTGACAAGCTGTTACTAAAATTCATGTGGAAATGCTACAAAACCAGAATAGCCAAAACAATCTTAAAGAAGAAGAAAAATGTTGGAGGATATACTATTCCTGATTCTAAAACTTGCTATAAAATTACAGTATTCAAGACAGTGTGCTACTGGCATAATGACAGACACATAGTGCCCAAGAATATAATTCAAAATCCAGCAATTATCCCATTTATGATTAATTGATTTTCAACAGGATGCCAAGGTAATTAAATGGAGAAAGATTAGTCTTTTCAGTGAATGCTACTGGGACAAATGGATCTCTACATGCATAATAATGAAGTTGGACCTTTTCTTCAGAACATCCATAAGAATTAACTCAAAAGGGATCATAGACTCAAACGAAGAAGCTCAACTACAAAACTCTTAGAAGAAAACATAAGAAATCTTTGTGATCTTGGATTAGGAAATGGTTTCATGGTTACAATAGCACAAGCCCATGTAACAAAAGAGAAAATAGGTAAATTTTACTTTATCAAAATTAAAAATATTCCTTTGCTTGAAAAACTTTGTGTGTAAAGGATGACCCACAGAATGGGAGAAAATATTTGTAAATCGCATATCTGAAAAGGGACTTGTATCCAGAATATATAAAGAACTGCTACAACTTATTAATAAAAAGATAAATAATCCATTTTTTAAAATAAGGAAAGGTAGAAGTAAAAATGTCTTTGTTCACCGATGATATGATTGTCTATGTCTATGTAGAAAATCGTAAGTAACCAACCAAGAAAACCTCCTGGAAGTAAGAAGTGGTTATAGCAAGGTAGCAGAATACAAGGTTGATATACAAAAGTCAATTGCTTTCGTATATACCAGCGATGAACAAGTGGAATCTGAAATTAAAAACAAAATACTGTGTACATTAGTACCAAAAATTTAAATACTTTAGTATCAATCTAAAAAATATGTGCAAGATCAACATAACAAAAACTACAAAACTCTAATGAAGGAAATCAAAGAGCTAAGTCAATGAAGAGATATTTTATGTTCATGGATAAGAAAACAATATTTTTAAAATATCAGTTCTTACCAACTTGACTTATAGATTCAACGCCATCACCATCAAAATCATAGCAAGTTATTTTTTGGATATTGACAAATTGATTTTAAAGTTTATGTGGACAGGCCAAAGACTGAAAATATCCAACACAGCAATGAAGGAGAAGAACAAAGTCAAAGAATTGACTGACTTTAAGGCTTACTGTAAAGCTACAGTAATCAAGACAGTATGGTATTGGCAAAAGAGTAGACAAATAGGTCAATGGAACAGAGAGCCCAGAAACAGACCCACATTAATATAATCAACTAATCAAAGGCAACTCAGTGGAGAAAGGATAATCTTTTCAACAAATGGTGCTGGAACAACCAGACCAAAAAAATGAAGCTAGACACAAACTTTACACCTTTCACAAAAAAATTAACTCAAAATGGATCATAGACCTAAATGTAAAATGCAAAATTATAAAACTCCTAGAAGATAACATAAGAGAGAATCTGGGTGACCTTAAGTTAGGTGATGATTTTTTAGTTCCAACACCAAAAGCACAATCCATGACAGAAAAAATTGGACTTCAATCGAATTAAAAACTTATTCTCTGCTAAAAACACTTAAATGGATGAAAGACAAGCCACAGATTCTAGAAGGCTTTTGCAAAACACATATCAGATATAGGACTGGCATCCAAAATATACAAAGAACTCCTAAAATTCAACAATAAGAAAACAAACAGCCAAGTTTTAAACAATGGGCAGAAAATCTTAACAGATACATCATCAAAGATGATATACAGATGGCAAATAAGCATACAAAAATATGCTCAACACCATACAGCCTTAGGAAATTGTAAATTAAAACAACAGTGTTATACTACTACTCACCTATTAGAATGACTAAAATTCAAAACACTGACAACACCAAATGCTTGGGAGGATGTGGAGCAATAGGCACTCTCATTCATCACTAATGGGAATACAAGATACTACAGACATTTTGGAAGATAGCTTAGCAGTTTTTCACAATGCTAAGCATACTGCTACTGTACAACCCAGCAGTTATACCCCTTGGTATTAGACCAAATGAGTTGAAAATGTATGCCCACAAGAAAAAAACCCCAGAATTTTTATGGCAGTTTTACTCATAATTGTGAAAACTTGGAAGCAACCAAGATGTACTTTAATAGGTGAATAGATAAACTGTAGCACATCCACACGGTGAAATATTATTCAATGATTAAAAGAAAGGCGCTAACAAGCCATGGAAAGACATGGAGAGCTATTAAATTCTTGTTGTTCAGTGGGAAAAAAAAACACTCTGGGAAGGCTACCTATGTACCATATATATGTATAACTATATGACATTCTAGAAAAAGCAAGACTGTGGAGATCATAAAAAGATCGCTGGCTGCCAGGGATTCAAAGAGAGATAGGGAGGGGGCACAGGGGATTTTTAGGGTCATGGAACTTTCTGTATGTTACCGTAAGGGTGGATGCATGTCATTATACGCTTGTAAAAACATAAAATGTACAACACATATCTTGAACACTAGTGTAAGCTGTGGACTTTAGTTAGTAATAATGTATCAATATTAGCTCATCAATTGTATCAAACATACCACACTAATGCAAAATGTTGTTTATTGGAGAAACTGTGTGTGAGGTGAGAAAAAGGAGTATATGAAAACACTTTGTAGTTCTGACTCAGTTTTTCTGTAAATTTAAAATTTCTCTAAAAAATAAAGTCCACTTTTTTTAGAAAGGGCAAAAAGATAAATAGACATTTCTCAGAGGAAGATAAACAATAAGCAATAAGCAAATGTAAAGATGCTCAACATCATTAGACATTAGGAAAATGTAGATGGAAATTACAATAAGATACTGCTCCACAGCAGTAGGATGATTAGGAGTAAGGCAGATAACTGCAAGCAATAGTGAGATGTGGAGAAATGGGAACCCTCATATCTTGCCAGTAGGAATATAAGATGACATATCCATTTTGGAAGATAGTTTGATAATTCTTCAAAATGATAAGCATGGAAAACAGTTTGGTAGCTCTTCAAAATGATCAACATAGAATTAGCATATGACCCAGCAATTCCTAGGTATATACCCAAATGAAAACATAAATCCACACAAAAACTTGTATATGAATATTCATAGCTGTATTATTCATAACAGTCAAAAAGTGGAAATAACTCAAATTTCCACGAATGGATAGACAAAACACGATATATTCATACCATGCACTATTATTCAGTAATTAAAAAGGAGAGTAGTATTAATACATTACAACATGGATAAACTTTGAAAACATTATGCTAAAAGAAAGAAGCCAGACACACAAGACCACATAGTGTATGATTCCATTTATTTGAAATGTTTAGAATAGGCAAATCCATAGGATCAGTAAATAAGTGATTGCCTAGGGCTGGATGTGGAGTTAGAAGGAGAGTAACTGCTAATGGGTACAAGAGTGCAGAGTTTCTAAGATATTCTAAACTTAGACTATGATGATAGTTGCACCACTCTGTGAATATACTAAAACCCATTGAATTATATATTTTTAAAAAATTTGTTTGCATTTATACAGTGCATTATATATTAGACTTTTCACTCTTATACATGTTTTCCCACTTGAGCCTCCCAATAAAGTCTGGTATTAATTATCTGATTTTTTACAGACAAAGACATAGTTATGCTGGTTAGTGACAAAGCTGGAGAGCAAGCACTCCGTCCTCATCCATGCTCTCCCTCCCTCCTCTTGCTGTCTCTCCACAGAACAAGAGCAGATTGTGGCACACGAAGCTTCTAGAGAGTTAGTCCAATTTGTTCAATTACTTTATTTACAGTTCCTTGCACGTACCATGTGACTGTTCAGTCAGGTTGAAATTAATTTTAATCTGGTATGTGCAAAATGGCACTTACTGGACTTGGAGGGGACATGTTGAAGACTTTATTTACTTTTATTTGCAAGTACTAAGAAGCTATTCATGTAGGTGAGTGATTTCAATCCTTCAAGAAATCCTGGGGAACCTCTGATGCACCTTCCAAAAGTGTTGGAAATATTGCCCTCTCTAAAGGCATCATTTTCATTTTCATTCCAGTGTCTTGACTAAGTGCAGGGATTTGCCAGGGAGATCTTGGTTGCAATGATAACTCATTACCAGCTCAACAATCTTAGGTATTAATTAGTCTCTAAAGTTCATTTTTCTTGTGAGTAAAATGTGAATGATAAAAGTGCTTCCTTGTTAGGTTATTGTGAACATTACATGAGATAGAACATGCAAAAGATTATCAGAGCACAGTGCCTTCCACGTATGATCTCATTAATAAAGTTCAGTCCTACTGTTATTACAAAAGAAAAGAAAAAGAAAGACAACCTGTAAGCTGTGAGTAGGGTGAGTGAGTTAAAGCTGGAGAGAAGGGGTGCGGGACCTCCAATTAGGAGGCCACTGCAGTTTAAGACAGAGGGAGCGAGTACCGGAGGCAGAAACAGAAAGTAGGGAACAGATAAGGGAAATATTTTGAAGGTCCGTCACAGGCTCGATACCATTTTAGAGAGTTGGACAAGGGAAAAGAAGTCAAAGTTGACCCCAAGATTTTTGGAACAGAATAAGCAAGACATTCATTCTGCCGTTAAATAGAAACTAAACTCAGTAAGATTTTCTTAGATTGAATTTAGTTGAATGAGAATGGAAAACTGAAATAAACTTGAGAAGAATCTATAACCAAGTGCTCTTCCCTTCAAAATAGAGATAGATTCAATGACTATTTGTTGCATGAATGAATAAACCCACTGTCATCACTAACACCCCTTGCCTCTTGTTAGCTCCTTTGCAGATTTTTTTTTCCCGTACTCCTACATGCAGACTTAGTCCAAAAGAATCTGAAAAAGGAGATTTCTTTAAAACAAAGCATATAACTCCTTTAAACCTGGATGAGTGAGAAAGTCAGGCAATTTGTGTTTTCTGATACTTTTAGAAAATTTGAATATGGACTGGATATGAGATGACAAAGGAATTATTGCTAAGTTTTTAATGTAAGAAAATACCTATAATTTTTGGTGGTGCATGCTAACATTATATTTGCTTTTTGAAATAATTCAGCAAAAGAGACCGAGAGAAAGAGAAAAGAAAATATGAACAAAATCATGTTAATTGTTGAATCTGAGTGATAGGATTATATTAGCCCTTTCTTTACTTTTCTTTATTTTTTATTATAAAAAGAAAAGAAGTGACAAGTATAAAGACCAAAAATTAAGATACTTTGGTGAGTGGAACAGAAAAGCTGAAAAACCTTGAGACTGCTGACTTCCAGAAAACTTGCTACATATTGCAGTAAATCAGAAACAAATGTACTCCACTTTGAGGTTATTTTAAATCTAAACAAATAAATAAACTCAAGGAAATTTAGGCTTGGTAAACTAGAACTCCAAAACATTCTTCCTCTTAGCTTTTCTGAATACAGAATATTAGAATAAAGTAAAATTTAAACATAAATTAGGAGATGTTATTCCGTGAAAGGAGTACTGACTAAATAATCTGTTTGCCCCGAGCTACTTTAATCCTACCATTCCGTGAGTATAAAAATCACCTAATTTATTTGAATGTTCTGAAATACTTGTTGTATTGCAAATCATAAAACCAGATGAGGAATAAGACGAAACCACACTGACATGACCCTAAATACTTGAGATTTTTTAGTAAGGTGGGGAACAAAGGATTTATTTCTCTAACTAAAGAATGATTAGATTAATTTCGCCCCTGTTTTCCCATTAGCAGTTCTGTATCTTTCTCCATCCTCTCTCACTTCTTACTCAACCATTTGAGCTTCTCTATCACTAAACCCATAATGTATTCTTGCCCAGGCTTCAAAGCGATATTCACATTCATAGATGAAAGGCTTCTGCACTGTCCAAGCTGGGACTGCCACAGCAACCTGCAATGATGACATGAGCCCATGATAAATATCCTGACACAAAAAAGCTATTTTTAAGAGGAGGCCACCACACCATAAGAAACCTTTGTTGCTCTATCTGTGAGCTAAAGGATCCGCCCTCCCATTGAAAGGCCCCTGAGTCGACAGACTGACTACTCCAAGTTGCTGACACCACAGGACAGAACAAAGACTCTGCCCAAGCCTCCATCTCCTTTGCGCAGTGCAGGCCAAGTTCAGCTCAGCCATCTATCAAGGCGCTGGAATGCGCGGCAAGTAAATACCGCATTCTGCCAAGGGAAAGGAAAAGCTGGGTCAGTGACTCTTCACAGGACGAAGGAAATTCTTTCACATCAAAAAGGCACCAGCAGCCTTCATTCAGGTCTGCACTGTATAATGGGTAGATTTTCAGCAAGTGCTCAAAAGACAAATGATGCTTTTATCTTGCATTCTCCCCCCTTGCAATAAGAGTTTATGTTAAAGCCACTTAACTGCCTGGAGTGCAGCCTGGCGGATTACCTGTTTGTATGAATCAAGTACATTACCTGATCACGTGACTGAGGGACCTGGGGGAGCAGGAGATTTCTGTAAAATTGCTTTTGCTTTGAAGGGATCTTCAGCAATTTCTGAAGCTTCACAAAGACGTCTACACATTCTGGCCCCCATAATGAGAAAGGATTAAAAGTGAACAATCTATCAAGTTGAGAAGTTTGGCTTGTATTTCTAGTTATTTTATTAGTTTAGCCTTATTAAGTTGCAAGCTTTAAAATCAGCCGCTTGTTATTGCAAAAAGTTGTGAAGTGAATAAAATGCATGTCTCTGAGATAGCCCTCACAAGCTTTGGAGCTAAACATCCCACGGAATTTTAAGATAAGGCTTCATCAGGTAAAGTGAAACAATCCTCTTTTGAAGTAGAACTGAAAGGCCCTGAAAGTCGTGTCTTGAAGACCAGCATTTTGAGGACAGGAATCTTAAATGTTAACAAAGTTGAACTAAAATACCTAAAATGATTAATTGATCAAACTAGCATGAGGTTCAAGCTTTTTTGTCCCTAAAAGACATTTTGATTCCAAGCGGGAATTTTTTTCCCCATGCCACCCTAAGTGAACTATTCGGTTCATTTTCAGTGGTTTGCTTTCTTTGTGTTTGTAATCTCAGTCTCAACTGAGGGCAGATGGTGGCACGTGGTGAAAATGGCAAGATAATAGAGAATTTAATTTCCAATCTCAGTTCACTACCCAATACATCCTACACTTTGTTATTAGAGTTCTCTAATGTCAAAAGTTGATAGTGAATACCTTTAGTGCCTATCACACAGCGTTTTGTTTTGTTTTGTTTTGTTTTTTGCAGGACCAAATAAGATAAATGCCTCTGAAACTGGCTTGGAGAAGAAATCTGACATATGATGATGAACTCATCCTTGGGTTAATTTTAGAGTGTATCTTACTGATCTGGAATGAAAATTTAATCTGCAATTTTGTTCTCCATTCTATTTCCAATTTTCATCTCTATAGTAGACAAAGAAATCACTGGACTATTGACTGCATAATAGAAGAGAAAAGTGGATTCTTCAGGAATTTCTGCCCTGGATATCACTTGTTTGATAGGTAAGCTCTCGATTTTGAGGAATTTCTAAAAAAGCCTGTATTTGGCCAAGATAGTAGGCATTTAAATAATTTAAGTTTAAAATTCAGTTCTCAATTTCAAATTGACAAAGACTGATGGATTACTATTCTTGCAAAATAACTTGATTTTTTTAGAGCTTGATAACTGCTCTAATTTAAGAAAACTGGATATTTCTAAACGTACTTTTTTAAAAGGCAAATTATTAGATATTTATTCATATTACAAAATTCTTACTGACTTTAGCAAAGTACCACAACTTTGGTCATCCAAAGTATAGTGGTTTTTTAACGGCTTTATTAGATATAATTGCACATCCCATAAAGTTCAATCATTTAAATGCACAATTTAATGAGGTTTAGTATATTTAAAAAGTTGTGCAACCATCACCATAATCTAATCTTAGAACATTTTCATCATTTCTAAAAAGAATTTTGTACCCATTAACATGCACTCTCCATTCTCTCTGACCCCTGCCCTATGCAACAATTAATCTACTTTCTGTCTCTAGAGATTTGCCTATTCTGGACATTTCATATAAATGAGTTCATCCAATATGTGGGGTTTTTGACTGGCTTCTTTCACTGAGCATAGTGTCTTTGAGTGGCATTCATGTTGCAGCATCTATCAGTACTTCATTTCTTTTCAATACCAAATAATATTCCATTGTATGGATGTACCATATTTATTTATTCATTCGTCAGTTGATGGAAATTTTAGTCATTAGAGCAAGGCAAATCAAAACCACAACGCGATAACGCGTCATATCCACTAGGTGGCTATATTAAAAAGTCAGACAAGAGCAAGGTTTGGGAAGGTGTGGAAAAATTGGAACCCCTGCTTTGCTGGTAGGAATGTAAAATTGTGCAGCCACTTTGTAAAACAGTTTGACAGCTCCTCAAAGTGTTAACCATTGAGCTACCATATGACCCCCGATTCCACTCCTAGGTAGATACTCAAGAGAAACAAAAATCTATGTGCATGAATGTTTATAGTAACGTTATGCATCATAGCCAAAATTTATTTTACCCACTATTTTCACAAACATATGTCACATATAAAAGTTGATGTGTTTAAATTCTGTATAACTTATCAAGCATCTCATGACAGAATATGTTTATAGGAAATTTTGGAAGGGGATACTGATGACATTCCATGGTGTAGATTGTCAGTCTCCTGAGGAGCAGATGAATTTTTCTCTTGTCTGTTTTGTGTGGACTTTAGATATCATTTAGGAAACATTAAAGTAGAATGTCTAGCAAGCTCCTGAGAAAGCACCCATCAGCCATTATTAAGTACAATGACTTTATTAAAGATGAACAATAGAAAAGAGCAATTGTTATTATTACTTTGCTGATAGAGTACTTTGTGCATCGTATATTAACTATAATCAAAATCCTCATCTTCAGAACATTCACCTCTTACTATCAGTGCCCTAGCAGGTCACCAGGTCAACAAGCTTCAAAGACATCTAAGTCATCTAAAAAGTATTTCATCTCTTTGCTTGTTTTCACTTAGTTTCTCTCAGGTGTGACTCTCTCTTCCATATGTGTGTTACCTGAGCCAGGTTACATGCTTTTTAAAGATTGTCATTTTAATGCCTCTACTCTCTTCTTATTTCTATCTTAGGGTCAGTATGCTTTAGGCTCAGGAAGAAAAAAGAGGATTAATTGTATATAGATATAAACAGGCCTATTTTTCTGGGGTGATTGGAGAAATAAGCACACTAAAGAGGCTGTAAGAGAATAGATTTATTAGTCCTTTTCATCTAAAGTTTGTCATTCCTCTCAGCTCAGTCAATTCCCACTGCTTTTCATTTTTAGTCAAGTACATTTTTTTTACAAGACTATCTATCTTAGGGACTTGGGATACAAAACTTAATGAGCATCCCCAATTGGCAAGATTACATACAACTTTAGAATGTGTCATTCACTCCTTCTTTGAATCCTAGGTATGCCTAGACTAGTGCTGGCTACATAGCAGGGTCTCAATAAATGTCTGAAAAATTAATGACCTATAAAAGTGAAGAGAAGAGCTAAAGCTGGAGATGGACAAATTCTTCAAGTCTTCAGATTAAAATAAGAGAGTAAAATGATTGGATTTGAGTTTCAGAAAGATTTCTCTGGTCTCAGTGTTGAGGACAGATTGGAGAAGGACAAAGATAAGACCGGAAGGAGGGAGTCTATCCACATAGAGAAAATGAACTAAACATAAGAATTAAAACAAAGAGGTAGTGTGTAAGAAAGGTGAAGGAGAGTGAAGCCGTGAAGCTGAATGACTCACTGGATGTAGAAAGTGAGGATAAGGGAAGCAAGAAAGGACCCGTCAGGTGACAGGATCAGATCATGGCCCATGGAGGCACCTTTCACCCAGCACAGAAACTTGCATCATGCGTCGCTTAACCACGGGGCTACATTCTGAGGAATGCATCCTGAGGCAATTTCATCGTCGTGCGAACACCATAGAGTGGATATACACAAACCAACATGGTATGGCCTACTACACACCTAGGATAGATGGTACAGCCCATTGCTCCTGGACTACAAATCTGTACAGTATGTTACTGTGCTGAATACTGTAGGCAATTGTAACACGATGATAAGTATTTGTGTGTCTAAACATAGAAAAGTACAGTAAAAACATGGTATAAAAGATAAAGATGCTACCCCTGTATAGGGCACCTACCACGAATGGAGCTTGCAGGACTAGAAGCTTCTCTGGGTGAGTCAGTGAGTGAGTGGAGAGTGAATGTGAGGTCCTAGAACATTACTGTTCCCTACTGTAAACTCTATAAACACTGTACACTTGAATTTATAAAAAGGTGTTTTCCTTTCTCAATAATAAATTAACCTGAGCTTACTCTTTTTTCTTTATACACTTTTTAATTTTTTAAAAATTTTGATTCTTTGCAATAACCCTTAGCCTAAAACACAAATACATTGTACAACTGTACAAAAATATTATCTTTCTTTATATCCTTAAATATAAGCTTTTTTCTATTAAAAAAATTTTTTTTTTACTCTTTAAACATTTTTACTAAAAACTAAGACACAAACATATACATTGGCTTAGGCCTACGTGGGGTCGGGATCATGAAAATCACTGTCTTCCTCCTCCACCTCTTGTCTCACTGGAGGGTCTACAGGGACAATAACACGCATGGAGCTGTTATCTCCTACAATAACAATGCCTTCTTCTGGAAGGCTTCTTGAAGGACCTGCCTGAGGCTCTTCTCTAGGAGGTGTCACTCTTTTGAGATATATGTCCATAGTGGTTTACTTGGTTTGTTCTTTTTTCATCATAAATTTGCTTCTAAGCAGATAATGTACCATAAACAATTCCCTCTATTAATGAAAACCTTTTGGTGTTGGGGTCCAGGTTTTCAAACATTTTAAGGAGTTTGTTGAGATCTGCAAAAGGTTCCCTCTAAACACTTCACTGCGAATTTTCTTGGGGGTTCTTCTTCTTTTTCTTCTCCTGCAGTTTCCTTTTCCCTTGCCTCTTCTTCAGCTATGCCTTCCTGTTCCAGTTCCAACAACTCCTCATTAGTCAATTCCTCAGGACCCACCTCTAGGAGCTCCTCAGCGTCATCCTCATCCACACCCAGGTTCAAATTGTTTGCCATCTCAACCACAGCCTTGTTGATTTGTGCAACCTCCTCACCCTTGGCAAATCCTTTGAAGTCATGGATGAACCCCTTGATTGTGTTCTTCCAGATGCCATTCATACACTCCTTGGTCACATCACCCCAAGCCCAAGCAAGGTTCTTGATGCAGTCATAGATGTTGTAATCCTTCCAGAAATGCATCAGTGTCTTCCTCAGTTGCAACAATAGGCTGGGCAAAGGTCCTCCTCAGGCAGTAGGCATTAAAAGTTGCTTTAACTCGTTGATCCATTGGTTGGATCAAAGAGGGGGTATTGTGAGGAAGAGATGCCACTTTGAGATAAAGATCACCAATAAAAGGAGGTGGTCTGGCAGCATTATCAACAATAAGCAAAATTTTAAAAGGTATGTTAATCTCCAACAGTACTTCTCCATTTCCCTGGCATGGCAATTCAGGAGGGCACCTTGGAAGAGGAGCTGGGTCGTCCATGACTTCTTATGGTTCCTGTACTACACTGGCAGTGTGTGCCTATTGATATGCTTGAAGGCCCTGGGGTTGTCACTGTGCCAGATCACAAAAGGTTGTAATTTGTAGCCTGCAACATTGCACCAGTTGAGACTGTTATCCTATCCTTAAGAGCCTTAAAACCTGGCATTGACTTGGCCTCCTTATGGATGAAAGTCCTTTCAGGCATCTGTTTCCAAAATAGGGAGGGTTCATCCATATTGAATACTTGCTCTGTCAAGTAATTTTCCTCCGCATTTAGCTTATCTAGAGTTTCCAAAAATTCTTCAGCTGCTTTCACATCAGCACTCGCAGACTCATCACTCACTTTCACTTTATATAATGAATTGTTTAAACCACTCAAAACCAGCGGTAAATTCAACACCACAGTCAGGTCTAGCCTTTTCTTTCAACATTGCAAACTTTTTGCTTTGGCCATGATCATCACGGTGCTGAGAGGGATACGCTTCTGTGTCTGGTCTTTAGCCCAGGTCATTAGAAGTTTCTCCACGTCTGATACAGGCTCTTCTAGAATTTTTGTTAGTTTCATTGCCTTCAATGGAGTAGGTCTTTTATTAGCTTCCATCACTTTGTTCTTGGTCTTCAAGATCATAGTTATGGAGGAACGAGACATGCCTCTCTGGTGAGCAGTAACCATCACTAATTTTCTGCCTTCATAGTCCTTAATAACTTTTAATTTCATTTCCACATCAATCACTTGATGTGGCCTCTTACTGGCAACGTTAGCAGTGAATTTTGTACCCTTAGGGCCCAGGATGAATAAAACAACCTGAGATTAAATCAAGCACAAGAGAAAATGATGCAATCAAGAGATGCGATAAACACAAGACGTATGAGGCTGCTGCCAGCATAACATGGTGTACTGTTTCATAGCAAATGTTCTTTTTAATAGATAGAAAAAGTACACTAAAACAACAATAAAAAGTATAGTGTAGTAAATACATAAACCAGTAACATAGTTCTTTATTATCATTATCAAGTATTATGTTCTGTGCATAATTGTACATGTTATACTTTTATACGACTGGCAGCGGAGGTCTGTTTACACCACCCTTGCCACAAACACGTGAGTAATGTACTGTGCTCCTATGTTATAAGGGACACGATGACACTAGGCAATAGGAATTTTTTAGCTTCGTTATATCTTAAGGGTCCACCCGTTGTATATGCCGTGCATCACTGATGTTATGCGATGCATGATGGTCCCGGGACTGGGGTTGAAGAAGTTCATTTGGTGTTCATGGAGGTCTCTGTGCCTGGATGATACCCGGTGATATGCCATTAAAGAGGTCTGGACTTCAAGAGAGGGATATAGCCTAGCCACATAGATTAAGGAATTATCAACATAGAGATAACAGTTTAAGCCTTGGAAGTGGATGAGCTTTCCAGGAAAAGAGCATAGGATGAGAAAAAGATTAAAATTAGAGCCCTAGGAAACAACAAAATGTAAGATATAAACAAAGTCCTTTACCATAACTAGAAGGACTGGGTTACTCAGAAAATCTATCATTAATAGTAAAGATTCAACCACCCTGTTATAAATTGAAATTACGTTCCCCCAAAATGCCTATGTTGAAATCCTAACCCGAGTCCTTTAGCATATGACCTCATTTGCCAGTAGGATCATTTGATATAATCAGTTAAGATGAGGTCTTACTGTTTTAAGACCTGTAATCCTATATGACTGTGTCCTTATAAAAAGAATGCCATGTGAGGAAACAGATGCACACACAGGGAGGCGGCCATGTGGCGATTGGAGTTATGCTGCCACGAGCTGAGGAACTACCAGAAGCTGGGAGGAAGGCCCGGAACGGATCCTTCCCCAGCACCTTTAGAGGAAGCCTGGCCCTCCTGACATCTTGATCTCAACCTCCTGGCCTCCCGAACTGTGAGACAATACATTTCTGTTTTTAAAGACACTCAGTTTGTGATACTTTGTTACAGCAGCCTCAGCAAACTAAGATCACACCACTCCCACACAAAGTAAGTGAAGTTTCCCTTTGTTACGTTGTAACCTTAGTAGCAAACCCTCGCTGACTCCTGGGTTCTTCTGTGGTCTTTGCTCCCTGCTTCTCAGAGGTTCCTGGATGGATAGACCATCCCTGTACTCCTCTCCCATCACCCAGAGCCCTGAAAATCTAGTTACCCCGGCATACCTCAACCACTTCAGAGAGCCTAGTCTTTCCCCCTGCTTGAAACAAGCCAGGAAATAGTGTTGTACCTCAATTTCCTCATCTTAAAATAAGGTGGTTAGATTCAAAGATCATTTCCAGCTTCAAGTTTCTAAAAGCAACCGGATTGAAAATAATTTGCAGAAAGCTGAGAATAAGAGTGCCAATCCCCTCCCTCCCTCCCTCCATCTTCCATCTCTTCTCACTCACTAAACAGCCTGAGCCTTTATCTGAGCAAAGGTGGAAACCCTACTTGGGACATTAACAGATAAATCTTCACAATCTGTTGTCATATTTTTAAGCCTTTCTTATAGGCCTCTTAAATATGAAAGTCTCATAACTCAAATACATGCTACATTAACATTAATTTTTCCCTTTGTCCTAAAACTGTCACCTTAAAGCTTCAAACTTCACTATGATTTGATGTTAAACTTAATGACTTATAAAATCACATTTACAAGAACACTTTAAATCATTCTCAGGGGCTGGCCCGGTGGTGCAGTGGTTAAGTGGGCATGTTCCGCTTCAGCGGCCCAGGGTTCGCTGGCCCAGGGTTCGCTGGTTTGGATCCCGGGTGTGGACATGGCACCACCGCTTGGCAAGCCATGCTGTGGTACATTCCCACATATAAAGTAGAGGAAGATGGGCACGGATGTTAGCTCAGTGCCAATCTTCCTCAGCAAAAAGAGGAGGATTGGCAGCAGATGTTACCTCAGGCCTAATCTTCCTCAAAAAAAAAAAAAAAAAAGAAATTAAATCATTCTCAGACTTCACCCCTGTAGATTGTAGTCAAAAGTTGTTTTGTTAATTTTACCACCCACAAAGGCTATCTGATTTTTACTTCACCTTCTAATCCTCTTTCTCTGTCGTCAAGATTAGATTATTCATCATTTGCTTTGTATTTTCTCCTTCCCTAATAATATTACTCTAACTTATAGTTCAAATTCAATTTCTTTCGTAAAACCAAACAACCACTTAACCAAACAAAGGGCACTCCTTAAGCCATTCTGACTTCAGAATCTGCAGCTCACCCTGCTAAGTCAATAGCTCTGCTCCAGACCAATGGTGTTATCAGCCTGTCTTAAATACCGTTATCTAAATGTTATTGAAACTTTGTCACACGCCAACTTGAGACAAAATGCTGTGCATAGTTTTGAGATAAGACAGTGATCACAAAGTTGGCCCATGAAATATATCTGGAAGTAACATTTCTCAACTTTTTTCTTTTTAGTTTTCTTTATTATGATTATGATAACTGTGAGGATGCAAGTCATAAAAATGGTAATGTCATTCCATGAAGTCAAACTATATTGTTATTTCAGAAATTAGTAATTAGTAATTGAAGAGGAAAAAAAGGTATGTTTTTTCCAGTTTTACCTTTGGTAAGAATTTTACGTATCTTATTTTAAACCAAAATAAATAAAATCTTTGTTTTCTTCATTCACCAAGCACAATGCAGTTTCTTAAAGGAAATAAAATATTGTTAATTGTTTATCCAAAAGCCCAGTTTATAGTGTAGAACCTTGTTTTTAACTAAGCATTTCTATATATCTAAGTACGTATTTTCCAGGAGTTTCACAGTTCATAGGAAGTGGACCTTTAATAAATGGTTGGCAAATAGCCTCATATTGAATGGGATGTGATTCTTAAAGTATATGGCAATGGTCTATTCTTCCAGATAGAGAGGTGCCAGGTACATTAATTGAGAGCCCTTTATCAGTGGGAATGTAATGAGACATTCATCTCAAAACAGGTCTCTGTAGATCAAAGGGACTATGTCATATCCCAAAGCTAGTAAGTGTCAGAGCATCTATATCCAAGGACCATCTTACCCAAGTTAACCCCATCATCCTGTTTCTACCGATGAGAAAGAAGCTTTTAGCAAGCCACGTATATTAATGCAAAGAGCAACTTCTTTTCCAAATAATTTGAATTCTAATTTAGTAGATTACAGATTAATAAGTTTTTGCTTTCCTATTTCTGAGATTCTGCCTTATTGCAGGCTGGATTTCTCTCCAATCTGAATTCCAGGGAGATCCATTTTGAGAAAAACTCTGTCTCTGTCTCTCTTTCACACACACACATTATTACCCATGTTTAGGGAACTGCAGAATTTTTGTTGACTTCCATATAAATCAAAGGGACATAATGCATACTTTTTTTTTCTGACTGCTGTCATGATAGGTATATTAGTGGATTTATGGTGCCATCATGTGGTAAGATATGGATGTTCATTTTATTTTTTACATTATTTTTAACTTATGAAATATTCCAAATGTATTAAAAAGCACAGAAATAATACGAGTACTCATGTACTCAATACTTTACTATATTTACTTCAGATTCTTCTCTTAATTAAAACAATAATCTTTACAGATGCAGCCAGGTCAAACCTTCCTCTCCCCTATTTCTCCCTTCTCACAGGTAATTAATTTGGTTCCTTATTTAAATATTTATATATATTTATATATTTATAATGATAATAAACTATTATTTTGTAATTTTAACTATATACATGCACACACACATAGATATCTCAAAAATATATTCTCTTGCAATTTGGTTTTTTCACTTAATGTTAAGGCTTTCTAAATCTTGTTTTTGCTGGTTTGTGGTTGTCATAGGTTTTAGGCCTTACTATGTTGGCTAATACTTCAAACATGATATTGAATAGATGTGGTGATAGCAAACAACTTTCTGTAGTGTTCTTGATACTGAAGGATTATTTCTACTATTTCACCCTTATGTATAATATTTGCTGTAGGTTTTGGTAGATAGCATATAGCAGGTTAAGAAAATTCAATTCTTCTACACGTTGCTAAGACTTTTAGCTTGAATAATACAATTTTAAAAACACTGTTTCCATGTCTATTGAAACAGAGTCTAATGTGTTTCCTTTATGAATTTTTATGCACTTGAACTAAAGGGATATTTTATAACATTCAGTCCAAAAGAATGTTTAAGACATGACTTCCTACTTACTCAGAAAATAAATAGATTTCTTGCTCCATGCACTTGCTAGGCTCAACTTATAATCTGAGATACACTTTGTACTGGCCATGAAATGAGCCAGTTTCACTATGCCTGGCACAATTGAGCAAATTTGAATATGTGGGTTTCTGTTGACTTAATTCTTTATTTCTTATATTTATGAAGGAAATCTCCTTGAGGTGATTCTCTTAGCTAGTCAGTTAATATGGAAAAGAGATTCATACCCAATTAATAAATTCCTTCAATTTTCAAGTTGATTTTTTTGTAATTCCATGCTTTTATGGGCAAGTGACTTGGTTACTTCATATCCCCATATAGTGTAGTGCCAGCCACATAGTAGTGGCTCTACAAATATTTGTAGGAAGAATAAGAGAGCAGCCCCAGGAAAAATATTACTTTTATTATTATTTCTGAAACCAACATACCCTTTAAATTTAATTTTACCTCTTTTTAAACTTAACAATATAGCTCATAATATGGGGGCATAAATTAAACAGTGATACACAGAGTTATTATTGCCAGAGAGAAGTTTAACATACAGAAAGTGCAATCAGGTTTCAATATGAGAAATCTAGATTTTTGTTTGGATGTCAAAAGAAACAGACTCTTTAAATACTTAAAGAAATAAAACCTGGAATTGAGATTCTGAGAAGGAAAAAGATGCTACTAAAATACTAACCAGTGAAATGTTATAAAGGAACAAATACAACTTCTGGAGGTAAAAAAAAAAAAAAAAAAAAAATACACCACTGAAGTTAAAAACTCAACACACAGCATATATTTTAAGCAGACACTGTTGAAGAGAGAAATAATGAATGGAAAGACATGTAGGAAGAAATAACCAGAATGCACGACATAGAAGTAAAGAGATGAAAACTATGAAAAGGAGTTATAACACATGAAGTGCAAAACAAGAAAATCTGACACAAATTTTACAGGACCTCTAATAGGAAAGAACTCAAAAATAAATGTATGGTAATATTTTAAGAAACAATGACTAAAAATTATCCAGACTAGATGAAATAAATAAACCCTCTGCTTCAAAAATAAATTTCAAACTAAAGAAATATTTTTACATCCCCATTTTTAGAAAAATTTTAGCAGAACTATAAAACTCTCCCCCCCAAAAAATTAAATTCCAAATTATGTATAAAAGAATGACAAAGAAGCCAGAAAATATCATAATAATATTTTCCAAGTGCTGAAAGAACCTGCTGTAATTCCAGAGATTTCCATTCAGTTAAACTATCATTGAATAACAAGAGTAATAAAGAACCTTAAAACAAGATCTTAAAGAATTTCCACAAATACATAATCACTAAGTGAACTTCTGAAGGATGTACTCCAGGAAGAAGGAATTCACACCCAGAAATAAATATCTTAATTTCAAAATTGAAAGTAAACAAAGATTCTGACGAACATAAAAATAAGTCTAAACACACAACTTTTTCATCAACAGAAAAGAATGCTTAATAAGAGATGATCCAAACGTAAGTGCAATGAACACAAGACCTGATTTTGAGATGGGGAGATCATCCTTTTGGCAATGTAATCACAAGCGTGCTTATAAGATGGTGCAGGAGGGTCAGTGTGAGAAAAGAACTGAAGGACCAGTGGCTATAGAAACAGAAGTCAGAGTGTGCAGGGCTATGAGCCAAGGAATGCTGCCAGCCTGGAAAAGCTGGAAAAGGCAAGGAACAGATTTTCCTCTAGAGCCCACTGAAGAAAGACAGTCCTGCCAACACCTTCGTTTTACCCAGTAAAATCCATTAGGACTTCTGACCTTCAAAACTGTAAGATAATAAATTTATGTTGTTTTAAACCACTGAGTTTGTGAGAATTTGTTACAGCAGCAATAGGAAACTAATGCAGAGAGTAATAGATTCAAACCAGTAGTAAAAAGATAGAGATAATTAAAATTAATTTTTGCATTGATAGAAGATAGAAGATAAGCTGTACCTTTGCAAAAGTTAGGAAAGGATGAACAGCAAGAAAGCAGAGATTAGGGGCACAGAAATAAACATACGCAAAAATTCCCAACCTCATTAGTAATCAGACAAATTGAATTAAAATGGCCATGGATTAAACAGTAATATTATCAAGTGTTGGCAAGGAAGTGGAGCAGCTGGAACTCTGTTGCACATTTGGTTAGAGTACAAATTAGGAAATTCTTTCGAGTATACTTTGGCAACAGCTGACGACATAAGGTGCATACACCCTACAAGGCAGCCTTTGTGTTCCCTGGGAAAGTCTTATGATAGAAAAGACAAATTCTTGACGTATAAGATAACACTGTTTCTACTAGAACTGTAAGAACCTAACGTATTCCTACACTATAAGGTCATCTCTTATTAGTCTTTACTATAAAGTCAGAATAAACTTTTAATAATGTAAATCATGTCACTCCACTACACAAATCAACTGGAGGAATGCCAGTTTATTTGGGGTGTAGAGAATAAGGGGAGGTGTGAAGTAAAACTGGATAAGTAAGCAACGACAGCAGTCCTTCAGGGGCTGACAACCAAGCTGGGTATAACATCTAAGAATGAGATGTTAAAGAATCGTGAATGGGGCTAAAGATAAGTTTGGTGAAAGTGATGAACTGAGAAACTGAAATAGGAAAGATAGCATTTAATTGGCATACTTGAGTTAAAGATATGAGAGACGGAGGGGCCAGCCCCATGGCGTAGTGGTTAAGTTTGCGCACTCTGCCTTTGTGGCCTTGGGTTCAGCTTTTTGGATCCTGGGTGTGGACCTAGGCACCACTTATCAAGCTGTGCTGTGTCAGCCATCCCACATATAACACAGAGGAAGGTAAGCACGGACGTTAGCTCAGGGCCAATCTTCCTCAAAAAAATGAAAATAAAAAAAGATACAAGAGATGGAGCCATTCCAAGTAAAGGCAAAACACTGAGGATGGCCACGTGATTAGGTTGCTCAGATGAACAGGTGTAAGGGTTACAGGATTTATTGAGTCAGGGACTGCGGGTGCACTATGGATGAAGTCGGTACTACCCAGGATCATCGCAGTACGTGGAGAGTAGAACTATGACTCAGGCTCCCCGGATTTTGATCTGTGACGTCAACATCACCTCTTGTCTCTCTCCATAAAAATCTACCATCACTGAGGGAGAAGTCTGCTGTGGTCTCTGCTGGATGGCCGAAAGGAGCCTTCGTAAACCGTCCCTGCATTCCTCTCCAGTTACAAGAGACAAAGTGGTGTGCCTTTGGTCTTTTGGGTGGGATATTAAGCGAAAGATGAGATGTCTGGAAACTGCTCCCTACTGGACCAGTTATGGAATTACTCGTGGGGATACTTTTTAATGGCAGCTTCACTTGCAAGGGTGCCTTTGGTTGCTAAATGTGTGAGTAAAGTTGAGTCCAAATGTTTGTGAGTTGTCTACAAAGGACAACCATCTGGAATAGTGTTAGTGACTACTCTTCTCCAGGCACATTGTCTCATCTATTCAGCATTAGTCTATTGAGTCCATGACTAGCATAAAATTTTCTTCTAGGAGTTATGGGAGCTCACCAAAACAGACAGATAGAGATGATAGACGACAGACAGATTAGAGAGATAGAGAGATAAATACATAGACAGATAAATATAGAATGAGACAGAGACAGATGGATGTCCATCTTTGAGCAGTTCATAACATAGCTGGAAAAACAATGCTTAAAAAGGTCATCTAACACAGCAGCAGCTTCAGATGATTTCTGTGTCAGGGGTCTGCCTCTAACGGCAGAGTGTTTGCCATTTATCTTAAATAACACATGGATTATATGTATGTATCTATATAATATTACATTTTATAAGGAGGGTAGAGTGGTGGTTAAAGTTGCAAGCTCTTGAGCCAGACTTCTTGGGTTCAAAACCACCATTTACAATCTAGGTATGTTCGAGGAAGTTATTTATTCTCTCTATGCCTCAATTCCATGAAGATTATAATGAAGATTACAATATCTAACTCAAAAGATTCTTTCAAGGATTAAATAGTTAATAGGAACATGCTCTTGGCATAAGTAACACAATGAGTACATTGCTTGGCACACAAGTGCTCAATAAGTACTAGCCATTAGCACAAGCTAAAGCCCCAGGGTGATAGCAATCCCAGAACAGCTTCATTTTTCCCAGATGAGAACACTGGGATCCATGCTGCTAGTGAGCCGCGGAGCTAGGATGTGAAGCCAAGTCCTAACCAAGAAGGAAGGTGAGAGTGTCTCTTCACACTTCACCAGCAGGCGATGCTGTTTCATATGACATTGCAGCCCTTTTTGCAGATTCTTATGAAATATTGTATTTTGTTGGATCTAAGATACCATAGGTTGTAAGAGACACATTTTATGTTCCATTAAGAAAAAAACCCAAAAAACAAAAACGTGCAGCCAAATAAACTAGTATGACTTCGATTGTAAGATGCATCCTAATTTCTGGATGTTAGAATCTGGGAAAAAAAATGGGATTTAGAATTTTAACTGTAAATTCATATAATTAACTCAAAGGAAAGCACTTGCGATCTTGCAAACCCACGGGGTCATGGCCATAAGGAGGTGACCAGATGGTCCTTCATCAATTCACTCAGCACAAATGGAACACCCACTATGCCCCAGGCACTGTTCTAAGAGCAGAACACGTCCAGGTAGAAAAGATCTCTACTTGCGTGGAACTCATCTTTTATTGGAGGAAACACAGAATAACAACTAAAAAACAGAATTTTGGGCAAGTGCTATGAAGAAAACAAAGCAGTGATTGATACAGCGTGATTGAGGCAGGAGGAGGGGGAGGACAATATTTTATAGAATGATCAGAAAATGCTTCTCTGAAGTTGTGGTTTGAAGTCTGAATGATGAAAGGAGTCAGGCAGGAGAAAGTCGAGGAGAAAAATAGTCAAGGGCACAAGCTGCAGGTGGAACGAGATTGGTGTCTTCAAAGAATTGAAGGAAAGGGAGTAACTCTAGAATATAGAGCACAAGAGGAAAGTTCTAAAAGATGTGATCTTGCAAGTAGGGAGGGGCCATGGTGAGGTAGGGACCTTAGTTTTCTCTTGCTCCCTCCATGTCCAAACTCAGCAACCACATCCACAGACCCACCACCAACCTTCATTTCCTGCCGTCGGCCGAATCTGTGGAGACCACCTGCACTGCCTCCTCTCTGCACTTTTAGGGTGAACTGTGCCAAACTGACAGCGAAGCAGGTCACTGAGGAAAAGAAATTCCCTTTGGGTAGATGAGTTAGAAAATGCCATGAGGGTCATATACCAGGACTCAGCTCGGTGAACAGAGCATGATCGGATCGCAAGCCCTGTTCAGGCTCTCTGTGGGCCTAAACTGTGTGTTTGTGCCAGCTGTGATCCTGCAAATAAGAATAGGGGAGACGGGGAGAGGAAGAAGGGAAATCTTTTATTTAGTAACCAAACTGTCTGCTGAAGTGAGGCTATTTTAAGGCAATTTTGTTTTATAAAAGTTAAAAAGCCAATAAAGTTATGGGAATACAATCCAGGCACTTCCTGGCACCTAGACATTTTACATTTTCAGAAGAAATTAGAGTTACAGTTAATCTGAAAACATCCCCACCCTGACACAGCGAGTCCGAGTACCAGATCAATGGAGTGGCTCAATGTTCCTCTCCAACACCTTGCGTTCCTGTGCCTGTGGGTCTCTACAGGGTCTGCAGGTCTCCAGATGGCATGTTTTTAAGGTCTTTCTTGTTGTCATGATGTTGTGACATTCTGTAGGCATTTAACAGGCAGAGAACAGGGAGGCTAGGCCATTGCCATACATGGACAGGCCTACAAAATAAATAGTTGTCCTGAGTTCCAGATGAATCTTAGAAGTCCCGTAAGACATCCCTGTAGCTGAAAATCTGTTTATGTTTATCTGAGTTTACATATTCCCTTTATATTACACGTAAACACAAAGTATTTTTGCATGGTTTCCATTAAGATACACTAAATTTTCCGAAAACTAACAACCAAGCAAATTGAGGGAAAAACTGACTTTTTAAATCAATTTTAGCAAGGTTTGTTCCCAACAGCATGGTATTTGAGATACTGATAGAACCCAACCAGAATGCAGTACCTGGCTGCACTAGCTTCGCATTCATAGATCTATTTCTTATGTCACCTGAGAACTTATATTGCAATACATTTTTTAAATGAAAAAGTTACTTTCCTTTACTTACTGCGTATTTCGCTCTTGGAATTTAGTTGACTTTACTTTTTGCCAGCAGGTACAGGATATTACCACCAGAGAGCACCACAGTGCTTTCTTCATCTTTATCCATACTGCTTTTATTGATCCCTAATTTTAGGGGTGATGCGACATAATAGCAACCACAATTTGAGCTGATTTTGGAAAATTCTTTTGCTCAATTTTGTATCTTTGTGTATTAAAAGTATCCAAAGGCATTTCAATTTTGTTTTTTAAAATGCGATAAAAAATATTTTAAATACGTTTTTAAACAACATGAGTTTTAAAATTAAAAATGAGTTTAAAACTTGCTTAAAATTGATCCTGTCTCATTCAATGTTAATTATGTTTTCCCTGTTAAGTGTGTTCATATGCCAGCTGTTTCCTGATTTTCACGTGATATTTGTGGTAATGATCTCTAAGTCGTCTTAGTGTGAATATACACATTTGTTCTACTTATGAATCTTGAGAATTGCTGATGTGTCTTTGAACACCATTCTAGAATTATACCATTTCTTTATTGAATAAACATTGATGCTTATCCTTCCCCTTTTCATCGTCTGCAAACTCACTAGATAATATCTAAAGCCACTTTCAGCTCTAATGTTTTATGACTTTATACCAATATATTTAGAATGTACTAGGCAGAGAATATTGCTTCAGTAATGCAAACCATGGGCAATGTCTGCTGTGAGTCAAATTCTGCCGTATAACTATGTGCTCTTTCGTAATCCTGATGGTGTTTGTAGAATAAAGTATGTGTGGTTGGATTCCCATAAAGAGGAACTTCCTTTTCCTTGGTTAGGTTCAGACACCGACATTTGGGAATGTTGCAGTTTGGGCCTCTTGGGAGACGACTTCAATTGTCTTTGGTGGGCGCACCTGGCATTCAGGAACTCACAGGATGTCGCATTGATCACACAGATATAAGCAAGTCCTCATTCTGATCATGAGCCGATGCCTAGATGAGACCTGCTTGTGAGAGCTCAAAAAACTAATCAAAAAACTCTAAGAGTTGGGGTCCAGGAAACTTCTGTCATGAGATGCCCCTTTCAGAACATAAAACCAAGGCTTGTGGATGAGGGGACAGTGGGATGAAATATGCTAGAGTCAATAACGCCATTGTTTAATACATGTTCGTATTCAAATTTCTGCTAACACAGTATTGTGCCTCTATGATCAAACTTCACGTTTGACCAAGAATAGTATTACCAGTGTGCTTATCAAGCTTATTCAGAGGCCATTGCAATAACATTTCACTATATCCAAAAGAAAAACACAGCCTCATATTGTGAATATAAGGCATACCTGAAGATACAGTCGTACCCCCCTTATCTGTGGGGGATACATTCCAAGAACCCCAGTGTATATTTGAAACCACAGATAGTACTGAACCCTAGATATACTATGTTTTTTCCTAAACATACACACATACCTATGATAAAGTTGAATTTATAAATTAGGCACAGTAAGAGATTAACAACAATAACTTCTCTTTGGCATATCCAAATTGCCAGCATCACTACTCTTGTGCTTTGGAGTCATTGTTAAGTAAAATAAGGGTTACCTGAACACAAGCACTGCAACACCGTTACAGTCCATCTGATAAACAAGACGGCTATTAAGTGACTAACAGGCAGGTAGCGTGCACAGCGTGAATATGCTGGACAGAGGGATGATTCACGTCTTAGGCTGGAGTGGACAATGCAAGATTTCATCACACTACTCAGAGTGGTGCACAATTTAAAACTTACGAATTGTTTATTTCTGGAATTTTCCATTTAATATTTTCAGACCAAGGTAGACCATGGGTAACTGAAACCATGGAAAGCGAAACTGTGGATAAGGGGGGACTGCTGTATACAAAATAATCCATCGCTAGTTTTGAAAATTATGACTTGAAATAAAAGTGCTTTGACAATATCCATTATTACACGCCCTCTACAGCAGGCTCTGAAAAGATAACCCGAATAATTTATCGGTTATTTTTCCTCATAGAAATTTCTTTAAAAATTCAAAACTTTTCATTATTTGGGGTTTGATTTTGGTGGGAGAGGCAAAACCGTAAATGGGCACAAGAAAATATAGACATTTTATGTGACAGAATTGCAAATGGTTTAATTTAAAATAAAAGAAGACAGTATAACAGTGAGCTGGCCGCCTATCACTATAGGCCTAAGTGATAGGTCTACGATTCTCAGTTGCGTGGGGTATTTATGCTTTAGAAAGCTTTAATTTGGGTTAAACTGTGGGCATATTATTAACATATATAAGCCTCGGTTTCTTACTGGGTTCTGGTGGTGATTAAACGCAAAAGGGAGAAGTCAGCTCTCTCGTGGTACATCCTCACAGCCAGTTTTTCAGAAAACTACTCCAGATAGCTATGAGTGGGTTTTCTATGGAACAAAAAGAGTCTGTGACAAATAAGTTTGGAAAAGCCTGTATAACAAATCTCCTTCCTAGAGATTCACAATGAATGGTATTATTTAAGGATTCTGAGAAATTCCGGAGTAAAATGACCTGCTAGAGCTTTTTATAAAATCTAAAACCTATATAACCACACCTCTGAGTGTATTAAAAAACAGGCATTCCACAGAGCACAGCTGGGAAGTGCTGCTCTCTAAACAAGAGTATGATGGAAGGACAATCACTCCGACACGTCCAATAAGCATTTTGCTGGGGTTGTCCCAATAACAATGGATTACTACTCAAGGTTACCTGAGTCATAAATAAATCTCAGTTGCATTTGTGTAATCTTATATTGAACTCACACTTAAAAATTTTGTGCAATAATACATTATAGTTTGTCTTTCCTAAAGTAAAGAGGAAGTCCTAAAGATTTTAAAGAACTTCTCAACTGGAAGTTAGAAGAAATTAAAAGCAAGGTCTGGAAATTTTACATTAAAAAAAAAAAAAAGACAGCTATGAAATGGAAGTCCAGATTTTCCACTTACCAGCTAAGTGATCTTGGATAAATTATTTCAATTCTCTGGCTTGTATGAATATTAAATTTTGTGATGCACATAAAGGCTAAAGCTCTGTGGGAGATATTGAATAAAGATTTTTTCCTTTTCATCCCTCATGAGCACGCTTTTAAATCCTGTACTTCTGTACATCCCTGTGTTCTAGTGATTCTAAACTAGACTAAGAATTCAAGCTTCTATTCTCTAAAGTCATTTACATTCATGCATTGAGTTCTATGGTGAACACTTGGTGTTACTGACTGCCCAACATCCTTTCCTCTCCTTTTCTAAAAGTATTATTATTTATTATTCAGGTATTAACCTTTCCACAATATGGCCTATGCATCTTCAGGGAAATTTACCCCACCCTAAGCTCAGGGGTAGGCCATAGGGATTGATTTAGGGAAAATATAATGACTCAAATGAGATCAATGAGACTCAGGAATATGCTACTCTACGCCATTCCTACGAAGTGATCATAAGAGCTGCTCTCCTGTGCTGGATCTTCTGTTTGCCCCATTACAACCACTTTCAACCCTGATACACTCTCCTTTATGCCGGGAAAAGCTGTCTTCTATGGATGGTCTCACATAGACTCCATGGCTCTCTCATTTATGCTTGGTGTTGGCCAATGGGAGATACTAAGAATAGACTGTAGAGCAAGAGAAAATCAAAGGATAGAGTATTTGTTGGCCCTGTCCCAGCCTACTGCTTGATAACGACCATCTTTCATCTTTCTCTCCCCTCCATTGTCTCTGAGCACGCTATTGTGTATCCTAAACAGCTTTTCTTCTTTTTAGCCTCAGGAATTTTCAGAGTTAATAGGAGAAGAATTGGCATGGCAGATTCAAAATTTCCTTTGTATTCTGGGATGAAAGAAAAGTCTGAGAACCCTCTCCTATTAATAATTTTGATTTCATCACATGAATAAATGAATAAGAAGGTAATAATAGAGATAAATAAACACGTAAATAAATAAGAACATAAGAATGGAGAATTACAGGTGCCATGATTGTGTTCTATTCCAGTTGTTGTGGAAGGACACACACAGACAAGTTGTGACAGTTTTACCCATATAGTAACAGAGACGACAAGGAAATAAGTTTCATAAAGGAGATTACAATTAAGCCGAATTTTTAGAGATATACAAATATTTTCAATGAAGGCAAAGAGGAAAAGGAAATTAGAGGCAAATAGTAGTTCAACAGCAAAATAAAAACTGCAGATCTCAAAAAGACAGATGTGCTTGAGAAACTTTCAGTAGCTCATCAGGATTGAAATACTGAGTCTAAGGCATCAGCAACATGACAAGAGATGAGTCTAGAGACAGACAAGGGCTTGCACAGGATGGGCCTTTACTGCCACACAAGGAAATTGGGTTTTATTCTTTTGTCAAAGGGTATCTGTTTATGGATTTTAAGCGAGTGAACAATATGACCAATGTGGTACTTTGGAAAGAGCCCTCTGGCAATATCATGATACAGAGAATGAATCAATAGAGGCAAGTGCAGTGTTAGAAGCACCAAGATGTAGAAACCACTGTAATCATCTGGGTGAGAGAGTCTAAACTAGGATTCTGGCAATGGGATGGAGGACTCAGTTTGTAAACAAGAAAACTGTAAGGGAATAAAATTTCTTAAACAATTATTTCTAATCAGAATAGATGAGAGTGAGAAAAAAGGAATGGTGAATCCCAACCATATTTCTAACCTTGGCGTATAGAAGATGTCTTAATCTGCTTGTGCTGCCATAACAAACACCACCGACTGGGTGGCTTAAACGTTAGAGATTTGTTTCCTCACAGTTCTGGAGGCTGGAAGTCCAAGATCAAGGTGCCAGCAGGGTTGGTGTCTGATAAGACCTCTCCCCTTGGGTTGTGGGCAGCTGCCTTCTCCCCGTGCGCTCACGTGACTTCTTTGCATAAGCATGAGGGAGCAGAGGAGGAGAGGGAGCGAGCTCTCTAGTGTCTCTTCTAAGAACACTAATGCTATCAGATTTGGGCACCACCCTTATGACCTCTTTTAACTTTAATTACCTCCCTGTGGCCCCTATTTCTGAATACAGTCACACTGGGGATTGGGGCTTCAACATATTTGGGGCACAATTCAGTCCATCGTGGAGGAATGTCCTAGAGATAGAGAAGCTTCATTATTTCATTATACTTTTGTATAGCAACACGAGTGCATTACCCACCCTTTCAGGATTGCTACTCTCTAACAGGCAGTCATAGAAGACTTGAGTTTTTAAGGCCTCTATGTTTCTGGTTTTTATAGAATCCTTTTCTGAAACCACACTGGCACCTGACCAGAAAAGAAGTCTCTTGGAAATAACGCTCTATGTTCAAGGCACTGTAGGAGAGGAAGACGTTTCCTCTACCCTCTCTGGGTTCTTCTGGCCGGAGAACGAATTAAAAAACTCATGAGACAGAATATCAGGAGAAAATTAAACAAAGCTTTATAACATGTATACATGGGACAGCCTCAGGCAAGCTGAGCAACTCGCCAAAATGGCTGAAACCACCACCTTAAAAATCATCTTCAGCTAAAGACAAAGGAGGATGTTGGGGGTCGGGGGAGTCAGTTACAGGAGGTTACAAGACAAGCATGATAAACAGGAATAAGATTATTATGCAGATTTAAGTCCTTGCATTCTGTATTGATAGGAGTTTCTAGAGATAAGGTCATCCCCTTTCTTCCTGGTACAGAGAGGGAGACAACTTTACGGATGGAGATTTCCCTTACAAATGTAAATGTTTCTTAACAAAGGGTAAGCAAGTTCCACTCCTCAGAGCCTCCTTCCCTGTCCCAGTCTATTAAAATAACCAGCCCCAAATAATCCTCATGCCAAAGAGACATATCTTGGGGTGGCCAATGCCAGTCCCCCACATAATGATGTGATCAGCTCATACATTTCCAGAGCCTGAGACAGTCATACTCACAAAATATTTTCCAACCAAATCACTACTTTTAATGCCCATTAAAGTCTGAGAAGAAGACAAATAACATCATTTGAACTTTTCTAGTGATTAGCACTTTGGTGAGTCAGCCTCTAAGGGAAAGCTGGTGATCTCAGATCATCTTAGTTATGGTTATTCTTTGAGTATCTGATGTGTAGAGAATCTCATCTCTACAGGATAATACAGGGCAGGCTCAGCAAAACCAGTAAATGGACTTCTGGTGCTATTCAAATACTATGTCAAAAAAGTAGATGATTGATGGAAAAAGAGAGATGACTAGGTAGCCTGAGACAATCAATACTGCAGAAGACATTAAACCAGATACTGAGGCTATAAAGACAACCAAAACATATACACCCCCTGAAGAAGACCCATTCATTGATTCAATAAACATTTACTGAGCATTTATTTATGGCCAAGTACTGGATGTAAGAAAATGAATAAGTAGAAATGATACCTATCATTATGGATCTTATACTATATGAGATAATGAGAATTAACAAATGATTACAAAAAATTCTAAGATCCTACTTTGATAAGTGCTATCAATGAAAACTGCACCCAAATAATGATTCTGACACTGATTTCAAGTACTTGTAATACACAACTATTTAATTAATGTTCTCTAAAGCAAGCTAATCCTCTGTATAGCCAGAACTGAAGCAACCTGGGGATTCATAAGATACTCACACGCTTGGACAACAGCTATCAATGAGTATGAAATGTCATTAGAGTCAGCCACAGAAAGACAGGGTTGGTTTTTATTTTGGATTCCACACCTTTGCACCTTTACTAATATTCGTATAATGCATGCCAACACATTACAATACACCTTCTGCTGGGAACCTGAGTGTGAATTCAAAGCTGCACACAGTCAAAGGACTTAAAGATCCACACGTGAACTGTATAACCCCGATGGTTCTGTAGCTACAAAATATACTTTCTTCACTTTGGTTTGGTCGTTTCATTAGAATCCCCCACCCTTCTTCAACCTGTCACTGTAAGTGACTTAGAAATTTCTTTGCATCTTTCAAAACATGTCTCTAGCAATATACATACATGAATTCATAGTGTTATCATTGAGAGTTTACAATTAAGACATATTTTCAAGTAGGGAATTTTTTACCTTATTTGTATTACTGTAAGATTCAAATTTTCCTGTTTGATCAAGCTACAAATTCTTAATCTCACTAACACAAAAGTCTCAAACGTTCTTTCATCATTTTATGAACTGAATAAACATAAAGTGAATGGAAGAGGTCATGGTTTATTGTCTTTGTTTCCTGGTGGCACCTGGCTCCTTAGCAGTGGTTCATTCCATTTGGGGCTTGTTGAACCCTATGTGCTGGATATAAAACTGCAGCAAGAAACAGCAAGGCTTAACGAAAAAACTAACACTGATTTAGAACCAATTACAGAGCAGAAAATATTAGATATTTTAAAATACAAGTTCTCTTTTAATGGTCACCACATTCCAGAAAATCTTGTACTATTGTTCTCATTTTGCCAAAGAGAACTTGGTCTTAGAGAGATTAAGAAACTATCTCAAGACCTAACAGCTTGTAAGGGACAGCTGATTTCTCTGATGCTAATGCCAATGCTTTTTCCACTTCAGTACCTGGCACTATATCGACTGGGTTGCAAACCCTCTGGCTGTTCAAATGCCTTAATGACCGTCCCCCCTCTACTCACCTCAAGAATTATTTTCCTCATTTGTGAAAGGAGGGTTTGAACCAGATGATGCCTAAGGCGCATTCAGTTATTGAATTAACTAATTACAGATTGCCTATCAGTATATATACACATACACACATATATACATACACACACATATATAAGATGAACAAGGTATTATACATATATAAACAATTATATATTGTCTATATGAGATAACTAAGATATTTATAATATATGTGTATATGCATACATGCATATAAAATATATCTTGTCTGAAATATTATTACTAAAGTTAACCAAGATTGTTAATGAGCAGTTGTACTACATTAACATACAGAAGTAAAAATGTCCTTTTCATAGAGACTCAACATCAGAACATTCTGCCCGATCTCTCCCTGCCCCAAATCTCCAGACTCTGCCGGATTCTGAGTATGAAACGTGATTAGAGTCAGCCGCAGAAAGACAGGTTTGGTTTTTGTTTTGGTTTCCACACCTTTGCACCTTTGCTAGTGTTATAGCTGAGGAGTAATGGAGCCATAACTCAGGGCTCCCACCTCAACAAGAGCCCATTTGTCATGAAATAAACTTCAGGTTAGATTCCATTAAGCGCATCAAGACTAGGGTTTCCTTGGTGGACACCACATAATTCCTCCATGTGACATATTCAAGGACAGAGCATTGGAATGACATTTCCACAATGCAATCTGCTCAGAGGTCAGGATAGATATATTGCCCCTCACGTGTGGCAGCTCAATAACTCACAGTTCGGAGACAGAACTCTCAGGCTGAAGCTGAGCACGTTTGGATTTAGGCACATTTTTCATGTTTCCCTGTCAATAAATTCTAGGTGATATAAAAGTGACTGTACTAAGGTTGAGAATTCTGGTAAATTTTACTAGGGGAAATCTACTGTAACATCCTTTTCTAGTTTATTGTTTATGTAAAATCAACCAATAAGGACAACATCCTGAGAGAGACAAAGAAATCGGCTTTAATAAACCAGGGATACCCCTGCCCAAATTAGGCAGCTGAGACGTGGCAGCAAGGACTGGAAGAACAGTCGAAGACTTCCTGGAACCTCTCTCTATCAGGAAGTCTAAGTAGTAAACTCTAACTCCGAAGTAGGGAAAAAATTCAAGTCCAGAATCTACATAGATATTGAACCAGAGCTGAAGTAAAATGCAAAGGTGATTATAAGTCAGCACATTCTAAGACAATTTTCACCAAGTCCTGGAATGTCAGTGGCTTATTTTACTGCTGTTGGCTTCTTGGAGCGTGAGTGGGTTGTCCTGGGTTAATAACGGATCAGGGCAGTGAGCCTGTTACAGAGTTTGATCCAAACTCGTGGCTTAATCTGATGCTCCTTCCATTGTGCTGTATATCCCCTATCTCCTTAAGCCATCTCCGGGAGCACAATTTTGTGGCCATTTGCCAGCAAGAATTTCTCTTATCCAGCTCAGGGGACAGTGTGAACCTATCCCAGGCCCTTAAATCAGCATATTTCATTGCTTATCTTAATAAAAAGTTCAGCATAAATGTTTTGAGTTTAATCTGCAAACTGTTATCTAGAGAAAAGTAAAGTTCTAAGGCATATGTCTCCCTAGTCTGTTAAGTTTCAAAAATAGACTTACTTTAAATTGTGCTCTGGAACCCAGCTTTGGGAGTGTCACTCATGCCCTAGACTGGCAAAAATGTGGCCCTATTTCATGCCCACGGCAAATACCATTAATCAATTAATGGTCTTTCATCTGCAGCCTAAAGGAAGCCTCACAGTCCTCTCAGGACAGCGTTCCAGGCTGTTCCAACAACACTGTAGTGCTGGCACATGACATGTGAAATGACACGTTTGCCATTTCAGCTCTGGGCCTGTAATTTCTTTATCAAGGCATATTGCAGACTTTAACAAATTCAACTCAACAAAAATTTATGAAATAAATATGTTTTAAGCATCATAGTTGCAATAAAGAACAAGATATAGTCTCTATTCTTTCAAATTTTGCGGCGTAAGAAGAGAAAACACAAATGTGATTCCTATGGCCCAACCTGGTCTATACTGCCTCTGTCCATGGCTTAACTTGGTCTATACTGGGTCTTTTACCTGTGGCCCATACCTTGACTCAGTGATTCCTTTCCTTGTATTCCACATGCGACTTTGAGAAACTTATTCAACCTCTCTGTAACTCAATTTACTCATCTGTAAAATCGGGATACTAATAATAACTATAAGTATTAGTTTTCTATTGTTGTTGTAAGAAATTACTACAAAACTTAGTTGCTTAAAATAACACAAATTTGTCTTACAGGTTTTTGGGTTGGAAGTCCAACACAGGTCTCCCCGGGGTAACATCAGGGTTGTGTTCCTTCCTGGAGGTTCTGGGGAAGAATCTCTTTCCACGCCTTTCCTAGGTTCTAGAAGCTGTCCACATTCCTCAGTTCACGGGCTCCTTCCTCCACTTTCAAAGCTAGCAATGGCAGGTCAAATCCTTCTCACATCACGTCACTCTGACACTGACTCTTCAGCCTCCCTCTTACACTGTTAAGGACCCTTGTGACGACATTGGGTCCACCTAGATGATCCAGGATATGTTTCCTATTTTAAGGTCAACTGATTAGCAACCTTAATTTCATCTGCAACTTTAATTCTCTGTTTGCCACATATGTCAACATATTCACACACAGGTTCCAGGGACTAGAACGTGGACATCTTTGGAGCGGGCTGGGATGGAGTACCTTTTTCTGCCCACCACAAATGCTGAGCACGGTGGATAGAGGTGAGGGATATATGATGCTGGCATGCCAACGAGCAGTGCTTTATTAAACCAGCTATCTCAGTGGGCAGGACCCAATTACTCTCCACTTTACAAGAGAAAGTCATCTTGATTTATCCCTGACTCCAATCTAAAGGACAGTGTGAAATATTAGTGCAGCTGTTAAGGAAGTAAATGACTCTAATGAGTGGGTAATAAATCTTTTTTGCAGAATATTTAAAATTCTTTACTTCCACTAAATTTGGGAAAGGATGTATGGAGTTTTTAACTCATAAGTTATTGCAAGAATTTTTGCTGATAGATCACGATGTAATTTTTGGCATACAATTAAGAAGGAGTTCAAAGAATTGAGTAATATTGCTGTAACAAAAATCACTTTACTCCCGTATATTCAGGAAAGGTTGTTTATTTTAAAAAATGAAAAATAAGTATGGAATAGATGCTGAACTCTAATTCTAGCAATAATTAATATTTATTTTTGGTATAAGAACAAATTGCCAAAAGTTCCATCCAGCTCCAGAAGACGTTTCCTTTCTTTTTTTTTCTCTTAGCAACTTTCAAATATGCAGTACAGTAGCCCCGTTGTCTGCGGGGAATATGTTCCAAGACCCCCAGTGGGTGCCTGAAACCATGGATAGTACCCAACCCTATATATACAATGGTTTTTCCTCTATTAAGCTCTAATCACGCACTGTGGCTGTAACTTCTGCATTTTGAGATGGGACAGCAGAACTAGCATGAATTTCTTCTCCCCTCTCCACAACTTCACCAATAGAAGATTTATACTGACCATAGATCTTAGCAAGCTCAGTATGCAATTTTTTTTCTTTCTCATTAAGTCGAGAACTTTCACTGTTTCACTTAAAGGAAACCCTTTATGGCTTCTCTTTGGTATATCTGAATTGCCAGCATCACTACTCTTGTGCTTTGGGAACTTTATTAAATAAAATAAAGGTTACCTGAATACAAGCACTGCAATACCATGACAGTAGATCTAATAACTGAGATGGTTACTAAGTGACTAACAGGCAGGTAGTGTATACAGTGTGGATCCGCTGGCCAAAGGGATGACTCACATCCCAGGCAGGATGGAGCAGACAGCACAAGATTTAATCATGCTACTCAGAACAGTGTGCAATTTAAAACTAAAAAATTGTTTATTTCCGGAATCTTCCATTTAATATTTTTGGACTGTGGTTGACCGTGGGTAACTGAAGCCACGAAAACTGAAACCTCAGATAATTTATATATAGATAGATAGATATAATATTTTCTGTTTCCATTAATCCATCAATGCATATTTAGGTTATTGCCATAATTTTGATATTGTAAATAATGCTGCAATGAATGTGGGGATAGAGATACCATCTTGAGTTAGCGTTTTTATTTTCTTCATATAAATACCCAGACATGGCATTGTTGGATCATCTGCTAGTTCTTTTTTAAATTTTTTGAGCAACCTCCAAACTGCTTTCGATAGAAGCTATATCAGTTCACATCACCACCAACCGTGCACGATGGATCCCTTTCCTTCACATCCTTGTCAACACTTGTTATTTCTTATCTTTTTGGTAAGAGCCATTCTGACAGATGCGAAGTGGTATCTCATTGTGATTTTGATTTCATTTCCCTGATGATTAGAGATGTTGAACATTTTTCATGTACTGTTGGCCATCTGTATGTCTTCTTTGGAGAAATGTCTATTCAGATCCTGTGCCCATTTTTTAATTGGTTTGCTTGGGTTTTTTGCTATTGAGTTGTAGGAATTCTTTATATATTTCGGATATTAGCCCCTTATGATATACACAATTTTCAAATATTTTCCCCCATTCAGTAGGTTGTCTTTTTGTTTTCTTGATGGCTTTCTTTCCTATGCAGAAGTTTTTTAGTTTGATGTAGTCCTACTTGTTTATTTTTACTTTTGTTGCCTTTGCTCTTGGTGCCAGGTTTAAAAAATTGTCTCCAGGACCGAAGTAAAGTAGCTCACTGCCCTTGTTTTCTTCTAGGAGTTTTACAGTTTCAGATCTTACTTTCAAGTCTTTAATCCATTTTGCGTTAATTTTTGTATATGATGTAAGATAGTGATCTCATTTCATTCTTTTGCATGTGGCTGTCCAACAATTTATAGAGGAGGCTGTCCTTTCCTCATTGTATATTCTTGTCTCCTGTGTAAAAAATAATTGACCACATATCCATGGGTTTATTTCTGGGCTCTCTATTCTGTTCCATTGATTTCTGTGCCTTTTTTTTATACCAATACCATACTGTTTTGATTTCTATAGATTTCTAATATAGTTTGAAATCAGGAGCATGAGTCCTCCAGTTTTGTTCTTCGTTCTCAGGATTGCTTTGGCTATTTGGGGTCTTTTGTGGTTTCCTACATATTTTAGGATCATTTGCTCTATTTCTGTGAAAAATGCCTTTGGAATTTTGATAGGGATTGTATTGATTCTAGAGGTTGCTTTGAGTAGTATGGACATTGTAACAATATTAATTCTTCCAATCCATGACCATGGAGTAACTTTGCATTTATTTGTGTATTCTTCAATTCCTTTCATTAGAGTCTTGTAGTTTTCATTGTACAAATCTTTCACCTCCTTGCTTAAAGTTATTCATAGGTATTTTATTCTTTTTGATGCAATTGTTAATGGCATTGCTTTGTTACTCTTTCTTTCTCGTAGTTTGTTATTATTGTATAGAAGTGCAACAGATTTTTGTATATTGATTACATATCCTGCAACTTTACTGAATTTATTACTTCTAACAGTTTTTTGGTGGAGTCTTTAGGCTTTCTATATATAATATCATATCATCTGCAAATAGTGACTGTTTTCCTTCTTCTTTTCTGATTTGAGTGCCTTTTGTTTCTTTTTCTTGCCTAGTTGCTCTGGCTACATCCTCTAATACAATATTGAATAAAAGTGGTGAGGGTGGGCATTCTTGTCTTATTGTTAATCTGAGAGGAAAAGCTTTCAAGTTTTCACCATTGAACATGATGTTAGCTGTGGGTGTGTCATTTATGACCTCTCTCATTTTGAGGTACCTTCCTTCTGTACCCACTTTGTTGACTTTTTATGATAAAGGGATGCTGAATTTTGTGAAATGCTTTTTCTGAATCTATTGAAATGATCATATGATTTTTATTTTTCATTTTGTTAATGTGGTGTATCACAATGATCAATTTGTGGATGTTGAACCATCCTTTCATCCAAGGAATAAATCCTTCTCCATAATGGTGTATGATTATTTAAATATATTGTTGAATTCAGCTTGATAATATTTTGTTGAGGATTTTTTGTGTCTATGTTCCTCAAGAATATTGACCTGTAATTTTCTTTTCTTGTAGTATTCTTGTCTGGTATTGATATGAGGGTAATGCTGGCCTCGTAAAATGAATTTGGAAGTGTTCCCTCCTCTTCTATTTTTTGAAGAGTTTGAGAAGGATTGATATTCGTTTTTCTTCAAATGTTTCATAGAATTCACCAGTAGAATCATCTTGCCCTGGACTTTTGTTTGTTAGGAGGACTAATTCAATTTCTTTACTAATAATCTATGTTCAGATTTTCTATTTCTTCATGATTCAGACTTGGTAGGTTGTAAGCATCTAGGAATACCCCACACCACCCTCAGTTTCCTTCATATCACTCTATTTTCCTCATAGATTTTTATCACCTCTTTACTTGTCCATTTGTTTTCTTATCTATTATCCACAAAGAGTAAGCTCTATTAGGGATGGAGTTAGGTCATTTTTGTTGAACTCTATATTTCCAGAATGTAGCAGTGATGACATAGGAAATATGTGTTCAATTAATGAATAATGTAAAGAATATACACTGAGACTTCTGCTTCCAGTAATAAGGAACTAAATGGCACAGTGCTTGCACTCTTACTTAAAACCATAAAAGTGGCCAAAATATATAAGGTATCATTTTTCCTAGCTTAACCAGCAAACAGCATATGGATGTAATCCTAGAGAAAAGAATAACACATCAGGTAAGCTCCAACATCACTCCATTGTCACCCCAACTTTCTACCTGTAGGCATTTTCTTGCTGCTGTGTAAGAAGTAGAACCAAGCACAGAAGTATTCTTGCTGAGCTAATGAGACATAGATCAGATTTCTAGCCTCCAGAAGCAATTGGAGTTTTCCAGAATAGATATCAAAGAAGACAAAACTGTACAGAAAGGAGGAGGGCCTGTATCTGCATGGGCATACATCACAAGTCCTTATCTGAAGTGCAGGCTACAAATGCACAAAGTCAGATTCCATGAGGCCTAGAAATGGCATGCCAGAGAGAGGAGAGTTACAGGATAATACAGGAGCTGTACAATGCCAAGATAACGTGGAGTTTCAGCTCAAACAGAGTAAATAGATCTCACTGATGATCACCAGCATTCAGCTGAGATTCCAGAAAGACCATACTTTATAAGTAATGACCACATTTCAGACCAAAAAGCATGCCATAGGACTAAATTTAAAACTGAAATAGACTAACCCTAACAAAAAATAAAATCAAACAGGGCAATATCCAAAGTATTCCCCAATACCTTACCTCCTGCCAGATAGAAAACAACTATTTTAGGAAAATGACATAATCTAGACTCTCTATAGAATATAGTCCACAATGTCCAATATAAAATGAAAAGTAGTGAGATATGCAAAGAAAGAGGAAAATATGATCCAAAATCAAAGAAAATACTCAATAGAAATTGACTTTGAGATGATCCAAGATGTTGTAATTAATGGACAAGAACTTCAAAGCAGTTATTATATGTATTATAAATACATTTAAGGATATAAAGAAAACAAATGAGCAGATAGGCAATGTGAGTAGCAAAATGAAAGCATAAAAATACCAAGCAATAATATCTGGCAAATATGTGGGTGAAATAAAAACATTCTCAAAATAAGTACAAGAGAATTTGTTGCCAGCAATTCTGACTTACAAAAACTGCTAAATTCTTTAGGTAGAAGAAAAATAACATCACATGGAAACTCAGATCTACAGGATGAAGGAAGAAGACAGGAGATGATAAATTTATAGATAAAAATAAAAGATTACAGGGGCTAGCCCGGTGGTGCAGCAGTTAAATTCACATGTTTTGCTTTGGCTCCCTAGGGTTTGCCAGTTCAGATCCCGCATGTGGACCTACACACCACTTATCAAGCCATGCTGTGGCAGATGTCCCACATATAAAGTAAGGAAGATGAACACAGATGTTAGCTCAGGGCCAATCTTCCTCAAAAACAAAAAAAAGAATTACATTTGGTTTTTCATTAATTTCTTGAAGAGACGTATAAGTGTGTAAAGTAAAAATAACATTCCATTGTGTTTAAATATAAGTAAATTTAAACTATACTGTTACAGAATTCTTACAGCTTCCATAATGTAACATAAAATTAAATCAAAGTAGATATTATTAAATAAAGATTATATGTTGTATTCTCTAGGGATATCATTAAGATAATCTTGCAAAGAGCTTTTGCAAAAAAACAAGAAAGGTATTCTAAAAACATTGAACAAATTTTTAATTATCTTAGAAGAAGAAAGAAAGATCAGAAGAACACAAAAACTGCTGGGGAATCTAGAAAACAAGTAGTATATTGGTAGACCAAAATTTATCACTATCAATAATTACAATAAATGTAAATAGTTGAGCTAAAAGACAATGATTTAAAGAAAGAGTAAAAAAATCCAATTATGTAATGCCTATAAAAGAAGAATATTAAAAATAAATACACATTTGACAAAATCCAACACCCACTCATGATAAAAATTCTCAGTAAACTAGCAATAGAAAGGAATTTCTTAAACTGGATAAAGAATATCTACAAAAAACCTACAGCTAAAATCATAGTTAATGATGAGAACCTCAAATCTTTCTCACTAGGATCAAGGCAAAGATGTCCCCTCTCACCACCCCTTTCAACACCTTACTGAAAGTCCTAGCTAATTTTATAAGACAGGAAAAGTAAATAAAAGATATACATATTGGAAAGAAAGATCTAAAACTGTCTTTGTTCACAGATGACATGATTATCTATGTAGAAAATCCAAGATAATTGACAAAAAAACTTCTGGACTAACAAACAATTATAGCAAGTGTGAGGACCTGGAATTGGCCACCCCAAGATATGTCTCTTTGGCATCAGGATTATTTGAGGCTGACTGCTTTTGATAAACTGGGACAGGGAAGGAGGCTCTGAGGAATAGAACTTGCCCTTTGTTAGGACATATTTACGTTTGTAAGGTAAATCTCTGTCTGTAAAGGTGCCTCCCTCTCTGTACCAGGAAGAAGAAAGGCGATGACCTTCTCTCTAGAAACTCTTAATCAATACCAAAGGCAAGGACTTAAATCTGCATTTTACTGTGCTTCTCTGGTAACCTCCTGTAACTGACTTCCCTCCCCCTCCCAACTTTGGCATTTCTCTAAGGATTAAGCATCTTTCCTTAGGCTAGGAACTGATTGCTGTGCTCACCTGTGACCGTCCAGCTCCAGACGATAGACTTGACTCCTGCTACACCCACCGAGAGAGCAGACCATTACCTGCTGTGTCCATCAAGCAATGTGCTGACAGGGCAATCTTGTGACTATTGTGGGAGGGACTTTTCAATCACATGTGAAACACCCTGTTTGGGGGTATATAACCACTATGTGCACCCCACTTCTTCGGTGCCCTTTCTTCCTTCGGGAAGAAAGGCCCTGGGTCATGGTTCCTCATAAAGCTTTGTTTAATTTTCTCTTGCTATTCTGTCTCATGTGAATTTAATTCGTTCTCCGGCCAGACGAACCCACATTTGGGAAGAGGAAATGTCTTCCTCCCCTACACAAGGTTACAGCATACAAGGTCAATATAGAAAAGTCAACTGCTTTCCCATATACCAGCAAAGAACAAGTGCAATTTGAAATTAATAACACAATATCATTTACATTAGCATCCCTTAAAAAATGAAATACTTAGGTATAAATCTAACAAAATATGATCAAGAAGAAAACTACAAAATTTGATTTCTGATGATGGAAATCAAAGAACTAAACAAATGGAGAGTTATTCCATAGTCATGGGTAGGAAGATTCAGTATTGGCCAGATGTAAGTCCCTCAAAATTAGGTCTATAGATTCAATACAATCTCAATAAAAATCCCAACATGTTATTTTGTGGATATTGACAAACTTTTCTAAAGTTTACCTGGAAAGGCAAAAGACCCAGAATATCCAACACAATATTGAAGGAGAAGAACAACAAAGTCAAAGAACTGACACCACCCACCATCAAAACTTATTATAAAGCTACAATAATCAAAATAGTGTGCTGAAAGAACAGATAAATAGATGAGTGGAACAGAATAGAGAGCCCAGAAATAGACTTACACAAAATAGTCAACTTATCTTTAACAAAGGATCAAAGGCAATTCAGTGGAGAAAAGATAGTGTTTTAAACAAATGATGCTGTAAAAATGACATCCAAATTCCAAAAAGACTAAATCTAGAGACAGATATGCCTCTCACAAAAATTAATTAAAAATGGATCACAGACCTAAATGTAAAACACAAAACTGTAAAATTCTTAGAAAATAACATAGGAGAAAACCTAGATAACTTTAGGTTTGATGATCATTTTTTAGATACAATGCCAAGGGCACAATCCATGAAACAAATAATTGATAAGCTGGATTTTATTAAAATTAAAAATGTTTGATCTGTGAAAGACATGATCAAGACAATGAGAAGACAATCCACAGACTGAGAGAAAATTTTGCGAAAAATGTATCTGATAAAATATAATCCAGCAATACAAAAAAGTATGATTAGATGAGCTTATCCAAGATATGTAAGCTTAATATTTTAACATCAATCAGTATGATTTACCATATTAATAAAAATTTTAAAATGGACATATTAAAAAAGTGAGGGGAGAGTTTGGAAGATGTTGGCATAGGAGGATTCTGAACTCACCTCTTCCCATGGACACAAGGAAACTACAACTACGTGTGGAACAATTTCCTCTGAGAGAGATCTGGAAGCTGGATAAAAAGACCCTCCACAACAAGGGACAACACAGACTGGATGGAAGAGAGAGAGATACAGCCCTGCTGAAGAAAAAGCCTCACCCCAGCTGCAGCGCTTCATGGACGGGTGTGCTCTCAAAGGCATGGAGCTTTTCCAGGAGGAATGGGGGCTTTGAGTCCACATTAGGCACCTCAGCTCTTAGACCAGTACAAGAGAAATGAGATCCCATAATATCTAGCTTTGAAAACCAATGGAGAATGCACCAGGAAAACTATAGAACTTTGGGGAAAGTAAAACTTGCTCTTAAAGGGCCCATGAACAGACTCACTTGACCCAGACAACAGCACAAAAACACCACATAAATAATGGCTTAGTCCATTGGTAAAAAAGACTCTCTTACTAAGCTTGGAATGCATCCTGGAGAGGCAGGAGATGGCTGGGCCCACACTCCCAGGGCGTCTGCCCTGCCCACTAGAGCACTCGAGGAAATGGAGCACATCGAGGCAGCAGGCAGCCTGCACCAAGAATCAACACCACCCACCAGTAAACCCAGTGTGGCCCTGTGGACCCATGATGACTTTGTGGGCTCAAGGCAGACTTGCACTACTGGCTATCACAAATAGCTCCAGAGAAGATCTACCACTTTCCAACACCTGATACAATTGTGCACTTTCACACCTGTGGCCTGTCCCAACCGTCAGCTGGTTCTTGCCAGAGGCCTGCCCCACCCAAAAGCTAGCTGACAACAGCCATACCTGCTATGCAGCAAGCCTCATCTGAAGCCTGCCACACCCTCACAACCACCAAAAAGAAACACCTAAGCACCACAGGGAATCACACATTGAGGCCTGCAGCATTTGTGTGCCCCAGGGCCTAGCAGTGAGCCACACCAGGGACCTGGCTAGCTTACCAGCAAAACTGTAGTATTTGTGTGCTACCAAAATCACAGAAAGCCATGCTGGGGGCTTGCCTCACCCAACAAAGTGCCCATAGCAGCTACTCACAGCCAACCCTACAATAAGCCAGCCCAAGGGCCAGCCTACCCTATACATGCTCTCACAGCAATAGCAACACTGCCACAACAGAAGGGCACATGTAGCCCACACAGAGGACACCCCTGGAGCATTTGGCATAGGTGATGAAAGGGAGCAAGCTGCTGGGTCCTATAAGGTATCTCTTACATAAGGCTGCATTTCCAAGTTTGGGAGACACAGCCAATCTATCTATTACATAGAAATAAACACAGAGAAGTAGGCAAAATGAGAAGGCAAAGGGATGTGTTCCAAATAAGGGAACAGGGCAAATCCTCAGAAAAAGAATTAAATAAAACAGAGATAAACAATCTACTGGATAAAGAGTACAAACTAATAGTCATAAGAATGCTCACTGATCTTAGAAGAAGAATAGATGTACAGAGTGAAAACTTCAACAAAGAATTAGAAAATATAAAAGAGAACCAATCAGAATTGAAGGATAGAATAAGGGAAATAAAAAATTCACTGGAAGGAATCAACAGAGGAGTAGATGACACAGAACGGATCAGCGAGCTGGACAAAAGAGTAGAGGAAATCACCCAAGCTGAACAGATAAAAGAAAAAAGAATTAAAAAGAATAATGACAGGCAAATGGACCTCTGGGACAATATCAAGCATGCTGACATCTGCTGTTATAGGTGTCCTAGGTGAAGAGTTGGGCAAATAGGCAGAGAACTTATTTGACGAAATAATAGCTGAACACTTCCCTAACTTAGGGAAGGAAACAGACATCCAGGTAAAGGAAACACAGTGAGCACCAAACAAGATGAACCCAGAAAGGCCTACACCAAGACTTTATAATTAATGTCAAGAATTAAGATAAAGAGAGAATCCTAAAATATACAAGGGAAAAGCAACAAGTTACATACAAAGGAAACCCATAAGGCTATCAACTGACTTCTCAGCAGAGACCTTACAGACTAGAAGGGAGTAGTACAATATGTTCAAAGTGCTGAAATAAAAAACCTACAGCCAAGAATACTCTACCCAGCAAGGTTATCATTCAGAATGGAAGGAGAGAAAATGAGTTTTCCAAACAAGCAAAAACTAAACGAGTTCATCACAACTAAACTAGCCTTACAATAAATGTTAAAGGGACTTATTTAAGTGAAAATATATGGTCACAAATAGGAATAAGAAAATGATCAAAGAAAAAATATCACTGGTAAAGGTAAATACACAGGAAAAGTAGTGAATCAACCACCTGTAAAGCTAATATGAAGGTCAAAAGACAAAGGTACTAAAATCACCTATATCTACGAGAAGAGGTTAAGGGATATCCACACACGCACAAAAAACAGGTAAAATGTGATATTGAAAACATAAAATGTGGTGAAGGAGAGTAAAAGTGTAGGGCTTTTATTAAGAAGTCAAACTTAAGAGACCATCAACTTAATATGGATTACTATTTACATAGGATATTATGTATGAACCTCATGGTAACCAAAAACCTATATAAATACACACAAAAAAATAAAGAGAATGGAACCCAAACATGACAGTAAAGATAGCCATCAAATCACAAGGAATAGAGCAAGAGAAGAAGAAAGAAACAAAGAACAACACAAACATCAAGAAAAAAAGTAACAAAATGTCTTAAGTACATACTTAGCCAATAGTTACTTTAAATGTAAATGGACTAAATACTCCTAACAAAAGACAAAGAGTGGAGTCAGCCCTGATGGCCTAGTGGTTAAAGTTTGGCACATTCTGCTTTGGTGGCCCAGGTTCAGTTCCCAGGCACGGAACCACACCACTCGTCTGTCAGTAGCCATGCTGTGGTGGCTGCTTACATAGAAGAACTAGAAGGACCTACAACTAGAAGATATAACTACGTACTGGGGCTTTTGGGAGGAAATGAATAAGAGGAAGATTGGCAACAATGTTAGCTCAGGGTGAATGGATTAAAAAACAAGACCCACATATATGCTGCATACAAGAGACACACTTCAGACCCAAGGACACTCACAAACTGAAAGTAAAGGGATGGAAAATGATATCCCATCCAAATGCAAATGAGAAGAAAACTGGAGTAGCAGTACTTATACTAGAAAAAATTAGACTTTAAAACAAAAACTGCAACAAGAGACAAAGAAAGGCATTACATAATGATAAAGGGAACAACCCAACAAGAGGACATAACAATTGTAAATATCTATGTGCCCAACATAGGAGCACCTAAATGCATAAAGCAAACATTAGCAGACATAAAAGGAGAAATAGATAGTAACACAATAATAGTAGGAGACTTTAACATTCCACTTAGACCAATGGATAGATCATCCAAACATAAGATCAGTAAGGAAATATGGCCTTAAATGGCACATTAGATCAGATGCACTTTAGTAGATATGTATAGAACATTCCATTGCAAAACTGTAGAATATACGTTCTTTTCAAATTTACATGGGACATTCTCCAGGATAGTTTATATATTTGGCCACAAAATAAGTCTCAATAAATTTAAGATTGAAATAATAACAACTATCTTTTCTGACCACAGCAGTATGAAACTAGAAATCAACTACAAGAATAAAACTGGAAAAGCCAAAAATATGTAGAAATAAAACAAAATGCTACTGAGCACCTATTGGATCAATGAAGAAATCAAAGGAGAAACAAAAAAATACTTGAAGACAAATGAAAATGAAAATATGTCATACCAAAATTTATGGGATACAGAAAAAGAGATCCTAAGAGAAAATTTTATAGTAATACAGGCCTTCCTCAAGTAACAGGAAAAATCTCAAATAAACAATCTAACAATACATCTAAAGGAACCAGAAAAAAGAAGAACAAATGAAGTCCAAAATCAGTAGAATGAAGTAAATAATAAAATCAGAGCAGAAATAAATGAAAAGAGATTTAAAAAACAATAGATAAGATCAATGACTAAGAGCTGGTTCTTGAAAAAGATAAACAAAATTGACAAACACGTATTTGGGCTCACCAAGAAAAATGAGAGAAGGTGCAAATAAATAAAATCAAAACAAAAAAGGAGAGAGAACGCAGATACTAAATAAATAGAAAGGATCATACAAGAAAACTACAAAAAGCTACACACCAAAAAATTGGATAATCTAGAAGAAATGAATAAATTCTTAGAATCATACAACCTTCCAAAACTAAATCAAGAAGTAAAAGAGAATCTGAATAGACTGATCGCTAGTAAGGAGATCAAAACAGTCATTAAAAATCTCCCAAAAAACTAAGTCCAGGACCAGAAGGCTTCCCAAATGATTTCTACCCACCATTCAAAGAAGACTTAATAAGTATCCTTCTCAAACTCTTTCAAAAAATTGAAGAGGAAGGGAAGCTTCCTAACTCATTTTATGAGGCCAATATTACCCTGATATCAGAATCAGACAAGGGAAACAGAAAAAAAAGAAAATTACATGCCAATATCACTGATGAACATCGATGCAAAAATCCTCAACAAAATACTAGCAAATCGAGTACAATAATACATTAAAAAGATCATACACCACAATCAAATGAAATTTATGCCAGGGATGCCAGGATGATTCAGCATCCACAAATCAATCACTGTGATACACCACATTAACAAAATGAAGGATAAAAACCACATGATCTTCTCAATAGATGCAGAGAAAGCATTTGATGAGGTACAGCATCCACTTATGCGAAAAACTGAATTAGACGGGTATAGAAGGAAAGTATCTCAACATAATAAAGGCCATGTATGACAAATCCTCAGCTAGCATCACACTCAATTGTGAAAAACTGAAAGCTATCTCTCTAAGAACAGGAACAAAATAAGGACTCCTACTTTCACCACTTCTATTTAGCATAGTATTGGAAATCTTGGCCAGAACAATCAGGCAAGAAAAAGAAATAAAAGGGATCCAAATTGGAAAGGAAGAAGTATAACTGTCACTATTTGCAGATGACGTGATTTTATATAGAGAAAACCCTAAAGAATCAATCAAAAAATTATTAGAAATAATAAATGAATACAGCAAAGTTGCAGAGCATAAAATCAACATACGAAAATCAGCTTTGTTTCTATACACTAATAACAAAACAGAAGAAAAAGAAATTAAGAGTACAATCACAACATAAAGAATAAAATACCTAGGAATAAATTCAAACAAAATAGTGAAAGACCTGTACACTGAAAACTATAGAACATTATTGAAAGAAATTGAAGAAGACACACATAAATGAAAAGATAATCCATGTTCATGGTTTGGAAGAATCAACATAGTTAAAATAGCCATTCTTCCTAAAGCAATCAACAGATTCGAAGCAGTCCCTATCAAAGTCCAAATGACGTTTTTCATGGAAATAGAACTAAGAATCCTAAAATTTATATGGAACAACAAAAGATAGTGAATAGCCAAAGCAATCCTGAGAAAAAAGAACAAAGCTGGAGGCACCACACTCCTTGATTTTAAAATATACTTCAAAGCTATAGTAATTAAACAGCATGGTACTCGCACAAAAACAGAAACACTGATAAGTGGAACAGAATCAAGAGCTCGAAAATAAACTCACACGTCTATGAGAACAGCTAAGTTTTGACAAGGAGCCAGGTACATACAATGGAGAAAAGAAAGTCTCTTCAACAAACAGTGTGGGGAAAACTGGAGAGGGATGAGTGAAAAAATAAAAGTACACCATTATCTTACATCATACACAAAAATTAACTCTAAATGGATTAAAGACTTGATGGAAGACCTGAAACCATAAAACTTCTAGAGGAAAACAGAGACAGTACACTCTTCAATATCAGCCTTAGCAGTATCATTCTGAATGTCATGTCTCCTCAGGCAAGGGAGCCAAAAGCAAAAATATGACATGTTAAGACAACATGGATGGACTTTGAGGGTGCTATGCTAAGCAAAATAAGCCAGACAGAGAAAGTCAAATACCATATGATTTCACTCAAAAGTGGAAGATAAAAATGACAACAGACAAACACAAAGATACAGAGATTAGATTGGTGTTTACCAGAGGGCAAGGGTGGAGGAAGGAGAGTGAAAGAGTAATAGGGCACATGAATATGGTGATGGATGGTAATTAGTCTTTGGGTAGTAGTCTACACAAAAGTCAAAACATAATGTACATATGAAATTTAAAACAAATAAAAATTAAATAAATGTAAACAAAAGAAAAAATAAATGGGGCTACATCAAACTAAAAAGCTTCTGCACAGTGAAGGAAACTGTCAACAAAATGAAAAGAGAACTTCACAACTGGGAGAAGATAGCTGTAAATCATATATCCAATAAGGGATTAATATCCAAAATATATAAAGAATTCTATACAACTCAAAAATTAAAAAACAAACAACCCAACTAGAAAATGGGCAGGGAATCTGAACAGATATTTTCAAAGGAGATATACAGATGGCCAACAGGCACATGAAAAGATGTTCAACATCAATAATTATTAGGGAAATGTTAATCAAAACTACAATGAGATATCACCTCACACTCATCAGAATGGCTATTATTAAAAAGAGAAGAAATAACAAGTGTTGGAGAGGATGTGGAGAAAAAGCAACCTTTGTACAATGCTGGGGAGAATGTAAACTGGTATAGCCACTGTGGAAAAGTATGAATATACCTCAAAAAATTAATAATAGAACTACAATATGATCCAGTTATACCTCTGGGTATTTATCTAAAGAACACAAAAACACTAACTTGAAAACGTATATGCACCCCTATGTTCATTGTAGCATTATTCACAATAGCCAAGACTTGGAAACAACCTAAGTACCCATCAGTAGATGAATGAATAAAGAAAATGTGGTATATGTATACAATGGAATACTACTCAGCCATAAAATGATGATATCATGCCATTTACAACAACACGGATGGACCTTAAGGGCATTATGCTAAGTGAAATAAGTCAGATGAAAAAGATTTCATTCATATGTGGAAGATAAGATAAAACAACAACAACAAAAACAAAACACATAGATACAGAGATTAGATTGGTGTTTACCAGACAGAAAGAGGGAAGAGGGAAAGTGAAAAAGGTAAAAGGGCACATGTTTATGGTGATGGATGGCAATTAGGCAGTGGGTGGTGATCATGACGTAGTCTTCAGAGAAATCAAAATGTAATATTGTACACCTGAAATTTATATAACATTATAAACCATTGTTACCACAATAAAAAAATAAAAAGTCATGTGATCATTTCAACAGATGTAGAAAAATTAGTTGACAAAATTCAATATTCTTTAATTATACAAACTCTCCAGTAAACTAAGAGTAGAATGATTGTTTTTTAATCTGATAAAGCACATCTAAGAAAAAGCCACAGCTAATATTGTACTAAATGGTGAAATATTGAATGTTTTCCTCCTAACTCTGAGAACAAGGCAAGAATATCTGTTCTTACCATCTCTATTCAACATTGTACAGTAGGTCCTAGCCAGTACATAAGGCAAGAAAGAGAAATGACAGAAATAATGTTGGAAAAGTAAGAAGTAAAACTGCCTATATTCACAGAAAATATGATTGTTTCCTCGGTAGAAAATACTAAGGAATCTATTAAAAACTATTTGAACTAATTAAGTGAATTTAGCATACAAAGTCAATGTACAACATATCTGATGCAGGGTTGGTGAGCCAAGGAGTCGAAAGAAAGATTTCTTGGACTCTCAAGGTCTGGCAATAGTGCTCTTTTATTTACAGAATAGTGTGGAATAGCATGGGGACAGGACCCATGGGCAGGCAGAGCTGCTGCGTGGGGACAGGACCCACAGGCAGGAGGAGCTGCTGCAAACATGGGTTGAGGGTAGGGCTAAATTTAACGCATACATATGGGAGTTATCTCTTTACAAGACAAAGGAAAGAATATGTAAAAAAAAGTTGTTAAAATAGTATGAGTGCAGGTGGGGTCTGGTTATTGGGTGGTCCTATAACTTTTAGATAAGAATCAAACCAAATTAAGTAAATGGCAGAAGCCACCACCTTAAATATTATCTTCAGCTAAAGACAAAGGAGGATGTTGGTGGTGGGGGGAGTCAGCTACATGAGGTTACCAGACAAGCACAATAAACAAGACTTGAGTCCTTGCTGTCTCCATTAAGAGTTTCTAGAGATAAGGTCATCCCCCCTTCCTCCTGGAGCAGAGAGGGAGACACCGCCCACAGATGGAGATTTCCTTCACAAATGCAAATGCCTCTGATCAAAGGGCAAGCAGATTCTACTCCTCAGAGCCTCCTTCTCATCTGCAGGTTTTAACAGTAACCAGCCTAATATAATCCTCATCAATATCAACTGAATTTCAAGAATTAGCAGCAAAAATTAGAAAATGAAATAAAAATTTAGTTCTTTTGTGATATTAAAAATGAAAGTTATTACAAGTAAATTTAACAAAGATAATGAAGACCTCTATGCTAAAAACTGCAAAGCATTGTCACAACAAAAACTAAAAAGAGCTAAGTAAATGAAGTGATGTATTATATTCATGGACTGGAAGACTCAAAATTATTGGAATGTTAGTTATCTCCTAATTAACCTACATATTCAACATAATTCCAATCAGAATCCCTGCAGGCTTTCTTTAGAGTTTGACAAGATAATTTTAAAATTTATACGGAAATGCAAATAATTCAGAATAGCCAAAACAATCTTGACATAGAAGAACAAAGGACTTACATTACCTGATTTCAAGACCTACCATAAAGCTGTTCTAGTCAGTTTCACATTGACATAAGGATCAACATGTAGTTCAATGGTGCAGAATACATAGTGCAGAAATACATTCACATTTATGAGGTCGACCAATTTTCAACAAAGACACTAAAGAAATTCAATGAGAAAATGAAAACCTTTTTAACAAATAGTGTTGGAATAAAATACATATCCACAAGGGAAAAATAAAATAAAATTCAACCTTCACTTTACAGTGTATACAAAAATTAACTTGAGATGAGTCATGGATCCAAACATAAAAGCTAAAACTATAGCATCTCAGAAAAAAGGGTGGGGGGGGATTTTCTTTGTGGTTGGATATTTCTTGGACACAACCCAGAAATCAATAACAATAGAGAAATGAGTGGTAAATTGGAGTATATTAAACTTTAAAACTTCTGATAGTCAAAAGACACTTCTAAGAAAATGAATAGGCAAATCACAGAGAAAATATGTGCAAAACATATACCTTACAAAAGACTTTTATCCCAAATATAAAAAAGACACCTACAGCTCAAGGAAAAGAAGATAAGCAGTGCAATTTAAAAATTAGCAAGAGACTTGATAAACACTTCAAAACAGAAGCTGAAAATAGCTGAATAGCATATGAAATACAAATAGCTGAAAAGCATATGAAAAGATATTCAACATTATTAGTCATCAGGGAAATGCAAATAAAATCACAAAATACTATGAGACCACCAGAATGGGGAAAATTGAGAAGACAACACCAAATGTTGAGGAACAATAATCTTACACACTGCAAACAGAAATCTCATACATTGCTAGTTAATATATTGCTGGTTATATAAAAATAGTGTAACCACTTTGAAAACATCAGTGGCAGGTTTTTATAAAATCAACTTATGTCTACCCTCTGACCCAGTAACTCTATTCCTAAATATTTAGCAAAGAAGTATGTTCATAAAACTTGTAGAAGAATATCCTTAGAAGCACCAAACAACTGAGATATCCATTAAAAGGAGAGTGTATAAACAATTTGTTGTATATTTCTATACAACAAATCAGACAGGGGAATCAGACTCAGGAATAAAAAGGAACAAACCTACTGCTTCCTGCAAAAATATGCATGAAAGAAGCCACACACAAACGTAAGATTCTATTTATGTGAAGTTCTAGAACAAGAAAAACTAACTTACAGTGGGAAAAAAAGATAAAAATGGTTACCATTTGGGGGAAGGAATTAACTGGGGGGAGGTATGAGAACACTTTCTGGGATGATAGAAATTTCTATATCTTGGTTAAGACAGAAACGTTGGTTACACTGGTATATGCACTTGTCAAAATTTTGAACTGCACACTTAAGATCTATGCATTTTACTGTATGTAAATTTTACTTCAACATAGAAGAACTATAAACGACATTGACGTCTATATAGAAAACCTACTTTTTGGTATGAGTTAGTAATTCTGAAACTTTTTTCTCTGTATTTCTATGCTACAGTAAACGAGCATGCACATTGAGGAAAATGTGAGTCAAATCTTTCACTGTTGGAAAAGTAGTTACAAATATGAAAGAAGGGAAAGACAAAAGATGTACCTGTGGTGTTGCTTTGGAATTGGAAGTACAGTCATGAACTCATGGTTTATCATAGATAGATGAAAGATAGACGGAGACAGAGAGAATAAGAGAGATAAACACTGATGTATTTCTCAGCTTTGCCTGTAAAGAAGGACCAGAAGAAATGGCTCACCAAAAGCAATGAGCGCAGCTTGTGCCAGTGTCTTTGTTGACAGTTAACATGTCCACGAGTAGGAACCAGCAGGCCTTGGAGAAGAGACTGATATCAAGGCTGGGACTGCAAATGTACAAAATAAGTTTGAAAGATCTTGTGTTAAAAAGTAACAAAGTGATCAAAATACGATGGAAACTTATCAACGGGATGCAGGAGCCAACCTGAAGGGCTCGTACTAGTCAAATGTAGGAGAACTGGAGCGTCAAAATAAATAATAATTCTAAAACTTTTAGAATAAAATGAGAATTTGTTAGTCCATACTGTTACAAATAAATAAATAGAAGAGAAAGAAAGTCTTCCTTAAAATAGAATGCCAACAAATAAACATAGAAGTAATGATGGAGTTAGAAAAATCATAAATGGACACTAAATGTAGTGGACAAAAGTTTGACACGGACAAGGACCTTTATACGGTCTCAGAGTATCTCCCCATAAATCACATCTTAATTAAAAAGGAAAAACAGTAACTTTACAGTGTAGATACCTGACAGACAATACCTTAACCAAGTGATCGAAGTTAACATCAGCCACATTGGTACAAACTGACATTACATGTTTCTTGATGTGATGTGCTGAGAAGAACATAGCATCATCTCTATGGCATTCTTACCGAAAGAACCAAAAAAGACTTGCAATGTTCAAAAAAGTAAAGGTCGAAAAAGAAAAAACCTTGGCTGAGGAACTATCCCAGTTAAAGTAAACTGAAATGATATCTCAATGCAACGCCTAACCCTGGGCGGGATCTTCGACCAGGAATAAAATAGCTATAAAGGACATTGGACAACTGATGAAATTTGAACAAGGACTGTCAATTGAATGTCCTGATTTTTATCATTATAATTCATTTATGTAAGCGTATGTCCTTGCTCTTAGGAAATATACTCTAAAGAATTTCATGATTAAAGGGGCACAATATCTTCCACTTACTCTAAAATGGTTCAGGAAAAGTAAATGTTGATCTCTATAATGTATTATCTTCCTATATATGATATCTATCTCAATGGAGAGAATGATAAATAGGTCATCATATACTATTCTTGAAATTTTCCATGTTCGAAATTGCAGAAATAAAAAGTTGCAAAGAAGAATGCAAAGAATTGACAGATCAAAAAAGAGAAAATGCATCAAAAATTATATCTTCCCTATTTTGACAATTTCTCAAATGTGATAGCTGAGGAAGTTGTGAATTACTCAAAGTGACAGTGATATTAGTTGGAGGGTACTGGTTAGAGAGAGCAGGAAACAAAGTTTACTCTCAACAATTGATTTCTAGGAGAAAGTTTTTAAAATTCTGATGTAGAAGAGGTGGCTAAATGTGAAAGATCAAAGACTTCTCATTTAAAACTATCAAGCAACCTATTGTGCAAAACTTTCTGCATAGGAAAATGGATTTTAAATGTCCTACCATTTTATGTTTTCATAAAGAGCACTCTGGCCCGTAGCACTGCTGTATGGCTGCTAGAGATGTGAAAGACTTTACTTCTTACCGCATTTGATAAAATGACTGGAAATAGTAATTTGAAAAAAATTTGTCATTTTGTTTCAATTTTTCAATCTGAGAAAACCCTTTATTTTCACCCCATGGCTATAAATGTCTTTGCAGTCTTGCGAGAAAATGAGCCAAGAATTCACACCAACACAGTTAGAATGCAGCCTTTTGACTTACATATTTTCCCCTATTATATGAAATTCCTGTCATAAGTCGTTTACTTGAATACTGCCCTGAGTGATAGGATGCCCTTGGCAACCTAAAGACTGTGAGATAATAGGCCATAAAACACCGAATCTGGGAAGGACAGTGTTGGGTAAACACTGCTGCTCTGAGTTCATGCCTTGGGGCTGAGCCAAATGTGGAGAAAAGTCAGTCTACAGCTCAATGCATACTGGCTATATCCAACAAGATGGGAAAAAACTGCTCCACAGCCATCACAGTAGCAGCAAGCACAATGTAAGTGAAGATACATTCTAGTTTTTTAAACTTGTAAGACATGCATCAGGAAAAGGGAAACAATGGAGAAATAACTTCTCGTGAGCATTATGGCATAGACATCTCACTTATTTCTCATAACAATCCAGGGAAATACAAATTATAAGACTCCCTCTTCCTTTATTAATGTGGCAATAGATTTAATGAGATTAAGTATATCCCTGAAGCTTCACAGCTTTTGTGGGTTGGATTTGGGATTCAAAACTAGATGCTGTTCCAGACCAAAGCCCCATGCCACATTGCTTGCTTCAAGAGACACAGTGATGTTTTTAACTCTTCCTTGGGAAAAAGTGTTAAAAAAGAAAATTTGTTGATACAGCTTTCCTGCTTTTTTTCCTCGACTTTGTCAACCTGCCATTATTCTGAGTTAGGGTGGATGGACAAAGTTACTTCTTATAGAATGAGAGGAATTCAGCCAGCAGTGAGGGTAGCCAAGGTCCCCAAGGTGCTACCTTGGCCTTAAGCACAAGGCCGAATGTCATACTCTGTGGATATTCTAGCCTGAGTTGTTTCTAGTTGGAATGTCCTGGCCTAAACCGGTAGGAATAGAATGACGTGTAATTTTTCAGCTTTACAAGCACTTCTCTGATTGAAAACATAGAATGTTTGGGATTGGGCAGTCAAGATGAGGGACAGGGAAGTATTCACCAAGACCTAGAAATAAAGAAAATGAAGCTGTTTTATGAGAGTTAAACTAGTAAAATCTGCACAGAGCGGATGAGAAAAGCCATTTTAAGAGTGAATTAACACAGCTATAGTAAGGCTAGCTACCATTTGTTATCCACCCACTATGTATTGGCCACTCAACTGGACATTTTACACATTATCTTACCTCATCCACTCTTCATAACAATCTTATGAGATAAAGTTTTTAATTAAATTTCACAAAGTGAAAGGAAATTAAGAAAAAATTAATCAGCCTTGTCAAACCCCAGCTGAGAGTCAAACCTAGGTTACCCAACACCAAACTCTTTGCTTTTACCTCTAGGCTGCATTGGCTGTAAATGTGTTACCAAACCATTGGGGAGACCTTCAAATGCTGAATAGAGGGACAGTCCCAGCATGTTACTGTGATGGCTACAGTGGAAATCAATCTTTCACTATTTTACCATAAAGGAAAATTATATGACTAGAAAGAGGATTATCACTCTGTAGCATAGAAAAGACAAATGAAAAGTGAGAAATTGGCAGTGTTTACTCAGAACTGTTCAAAAAGATATACATTGACCCAAGGAGATGCACAATTTCCAGCATATGAAGAGGTGTCCTTTATTATAGAAAAAGAATCACTCATTTTGTGTCACCATGGTCTGGCAAAATAGCTCTCCTATCAATTGATACTTTTTCCCTTCTAATTTTATAATCATCAAGCAATATTCTGAATTACCAAGAAATATTCCAGATGTATGTCATTATATTTATGCAAGCAAATTATGTAATTAGAAATAGTGCGACTTAAAGAAAGTAGAATTCAAATTTATGTGCAAATGTTGAAATATGTTAAATCATACAAAAACGTAATTCTTAAAGAAAAAAGGAACACTTTAAGCCACACTTATACCGTTACTGCAGACGGAACCACCTTAGACAGAAGCAGAAATGCTTCCTGTTCCTTGTCAATGTTATCAACTCCATGATGTTTACATGCATCAAAACTTTCTGAGAGTGATTAAGGGACAATGGTGTTTTTATTTTAACATTCGCTACAAATGAAATTTAAAATAATTTTATATACTGTAATAATATCGTTTATATACTATAATAATATCATTTATATACTATAATAATATCTTTCAAGTGTTCCTAAGTGGTGATGCCACTATCTCACCACTAAGTGGTGAGAGTGGAAAAACAGTCCCCCAAATCGTGAGTTCATAGTTAGATAAAAGAATAAAAACGATGAAATATTTGTCAGTTAATATTACAAATAATACTCTAAACATAAAAAAGCAGCATTAAAGAACAGTATCTTCATATTGGCAAAAATCACTATGTATCAGGCAAGATAATGAAAAAATACTGTAATGTGGCTGCAGAATTAACACCATAGCAATGTGCCCTACGCTTTATTGTCAGTAGATTTTTAAGCTCTGAAAAAGCATCATACCCACCTTACATTTATTTCTGTGAGAATCACTCTTGAATTATTCGAGTTTTGAATTGTTCAAGGTCTTCAGGAGCAATTCCTTTTATAAAAATGGGATCATTATATTTTGATGCAGATAGATGAAATTCATTCCAGTCATAAGGAAAAATAACGTCCTTTAGAAATGTATGTATTTGTGCCTAATTTATGCACCTCCTCGTGCTGTCTCATCAATACTTGGAAGATGCATAAGTAAATGATGTTCAGAAATGCCAGTTTGGAGGACTCTTAGAGGAAAGTCACCTGAATTGCTGCATGCCACACTTTCCCTTTGAGATGGTAGGCTATGCCCGAACAATCCAGTGATATCCCCTTGACAGCAAAGATAAACAAAATTCTCTATTTTAAATTTCTTACCAGCCATTAAGACTATTAGATCACAAGGAAAATTTTTTAAAAATATATTATGCGTACAAACCAAAGGAGACAAGCTAAAGTCAACTATTTTTCTGCAATAAAGTATTCTCTTCTATGGTAAGTTTATTGTTTCAATGTACATTCCTAGAGTCTTTTCCCACTTTCTATGCTTTACTTTCTGTCTAATTTAGATTTCTAGTCACTAGGAAGGAGAGGCTTCTATCAACGTGAGAGTGGTACTTACAGCCCTTCAGCAAATTGTGGTCACTTACTATAAAACACCAGGATCATTCACAGAAAATTTTCCCATTCTCTCCTGGTGATTTAGTTCCTACTTTTACCTACATGTAACACCAGTTAATTTAATTTCCAAAATAAGAGTTGTATTGCCTTCATTTACAAATTGATTATTGTAAAGGGCATATTTACAAAGCCCCAGGCTAGAAATACTGGTTCAGCTTTGAGTCAACTTTATTACTGGACTTCCTCCAACCTTGCACCTAAGTTTCTATGACTAGACCACCTCCTTGCTTGTTCGTTGCAATAAATAAATCTGTCTTTATCCTGCCCTTCCAACATGATAGAGCGAATTTTGACACAAAATGGAAGTATTAGTTTTCTCTTGCTGTGTAACAAATTACCACAAGCATAGCAGCTTGAAACAACACAGATTCATTGTCTAACAATTTCCAGGGTTCAGGAGTCTGGGTACTGGTTAGCTGGATACTCTGCTGAGGATGTCACCAGACTAAAATCAAAGAGGTGGCTGGGGCTGTGATCTCTTTTGAAGCAATTTACTTGTTTCAGTATGATTTAGGTCACTGTCTTCTTGCTAGCTGTTGACTGACAAACTCTCAGACGTCCTAGTGGCCACCCTCAGGTCCTTGCTGCAGCCACTCACAGTGTGGCAGCTTATTTCTTCAAGGAAAGCAGGAGAGTGCTTGCTGCCGCATCTTGTCTCTTTTATGAATTCACCTGATTAGATGAGGCTGGGAAAGGATAATCTTCCTTTTATTTGACTTATTAACTTGAAGCCAACCTATTGAAACCCTTAACTGCATCTGCAAAATCCATTTGTCCGTAATAATATAATCTTCGGAGTGATAGATGCATGAGAGTGAATATAAGATATTCACTAGCCCCACCTCTTCTCAAAGGGAGGGGGTTCTCCAGGGTGTGTACACCTGGGGACAGGAATATCAGGGACCACCTTAGAATTCTGCATACTGCATAAGGGAAATAACACCAGATTCATTTGGTTGGGGTGAGTGTCTAAGATGTTGAATATATGGTACCTGAAATAGTGTTGGAGCATAGTTGATTCTCTGCAAATTCTAATTATTATTCCTATATCATCTGGGCCTCTGTCATATTTCCTTGTTTTGTACTCCTCAAGACTTAAAGAACCAGAGTAAGGTCTTCTAAAATATTAGAGTGCTACACCAATATCAGAGTTCCCTTATTTGTTACCAGAATTCCCTGTTATAAAGACACTTCCAACACATCCCCTCTCCCACTCATGAGAACCCATGTTTGAGAATTTCTGTTATAGACTCATTCATGTTGTCAAGGTATTCTTCACAGTTCCAATGGAATTCTGTCCCTTAGAAAGTTCATTTTTCCTTCCAGTAGCCTGGAAATAGAAGAAGAGCTAGGACTGCTTTCCCACTTGAGAGATGTCCCAGCCACCTCTATTCCTGTGGTTTTTCTTTGCATCAAAATTTAGCATATTTTAGAGTGCCATCATGAAAGATAATGAAGTTGGGAGCTCTAAGTATCAATCACTTTACAAAAACAGCAATTCAGCTGGAAAGAACTAGCAGAATCAACTATTTCACAACTCTGGAATGTAGGTGAACATTTGCAGCATCCAAGCGAGTGCTTGATGAAGAAAAAGATGGATAAATTTTGTCCTTTTGCCTAGAAGCTACCATACAACATCCCCTAGGCCTACATCAGGCAGCTAAGGGGATGGCATCCCATGTTCCTGTTGTGATTTGCAGGTGCCAGGATGGGCAATAAGGACTTTGTCCTCCAAAATTGAGGGTCCTGTGTGTTGCTCTGTCTGGTGATTCCTTGAAGGACTAGCGTGGAGTTTGGCTATTATTTCAACACCATTGGGCTGACTTAGTATTCCTGGCCCCTGTTGAATGAGTTCAAAAAGACATAAGACATTTTCTCTTTTCTTTTCTCATTGGATTCAAGTACTTTAGGAAATCTCTGTCAAGTCACTAGCTGATCATGGAGAAAATGAAAGAAGAACTATAATGACACCACATGACAATGAATATTATCTTTGCAAAAATCGTTTTAAAAGTCACTAAGTAAACCGAAGACAGAACCCTCAACAAGTAACAAAAGGAATCTCTGGGGAGAGAGTCTGATATTCAAAGTTAACACATTATAATATACAAAATGTCTAGTTTTCAACCAAACATTTACAAGCATACGAAGAAACAGAAAAGTACAATCCAAACAAAGGAAAAAAAAAAGAAATTGACAGAAACTGGTCTTGAGGATGCACAGACCTTGGGATAATTAGAAAAAGATTTTAAATGAACTGTCTTAAATATGCTCAAATAGATGAAGGAAACAATGAAAAGGAACTTAAAAAATAGGAAAACAATGTATAAACAAGTAAGGAATATCAACAAAGAAATAGAAAGTATATATATTATATATATACTATATATATATAGAACATCTCTCTCTATCACTCTCTCTCTCTCTCTATATATATATATTGAAGTATATATATAAAAGAAATCCTGAAGCTTTTCAAGTATAATAGCTTAATTAAAAAATTTACAGGTAGGGTTTGATGGTAGATTTGAGCAGGTAGAAGAAGGAATCAGTGAATTCAAAGATAGGGCAATTATCCATTCTGAAAAGCAGAACTAACAAAAGAAAATGAACAGAGCCTAAGGGACATATGAAACACCATGAAGCATAGTAACATATGCATTATGGGAGTCCAAGAAGAGAAAGAGAAAGGGGCAGACAAAAATATTTGACAAAGTAATGGCTGAAATTTCCAAAATTTGGTGAATCTAAAAATCCAAGAAGCTCAATGAACTCTAAGCAGGACTAATTCAAAGAGATCTACATTGAGACACATCATATTCAAACTGTCACCAGCCAAAGACAAGGAGAGAATCTTGAAAGCAGCAAGAGAGAAGCAACTTGTTGCACACAAGGGATTCTCAATAAGATTAACAGCTGATTTTTCACCAGAAATCATAGAGACAAGAAGGCAGTAAGAAGATACATTTAAAGCACTGAAACAAAGAAAAACTTCCCTAAAAATTCTATACCTGGTGAAATTATTTTCATTAACTACTTTAAATGTAAATAGGCTACACTCACCAACGAAAAAATGGATATTGGCAGATCGGACTAAAAAAAACCTATCTAACTATATGTTGTCTACAAAAGACTCGCTTTTGAACCAAACACACAAATAGGTTAAAAGTGGAAGGATAGAAACAGATATTCCGTACAAAAGGCAATCATATCATAAAGAAGCTATAAAATTAAAAACATATATACACCAAACAAGAGAGTTCCAAAATATATGAAGTAAACACTACAGAATTGAAGGGAAAAATAAACAGTTTACAATAGTTGAAAGCTTCAATACCCACTTTCAATAATAAATAGAACATCTAGACAGAAGATCAATAAGGAAATAGAGAACTTGAACACTATAAACCAATTGACTAACAGATGTATATAGAACACTCCACTCAAGGACAGAAGAACACACATTCTACTCAAGAGCACATGGAAAATTCTCCTTCAAGAGAGACCACGTGTTAGACCATTAGACGAATCTCAATAAACTTTAAAGTATTAAAAATTTAAAATGTCAAAGATAAAAAGTATCTTCTGTTACTACATGGAATGAAGCTAAAAATCAGGAACAGAAGAAAAGCCACAAAACTTGCAAATACGTGGAAATTAAACAACACACTCTTACACAACTAATGGGTTAATCAAAGGGAAACTAGAAAATACTTAAAGGTGAATGAAAATAAAAATGCAACATAACAGAACTTATAAGATGCAGTGAAACCAGTGCTCAGAGGGAAGTTTATAGCTGTAAAGCCTACTTTAAAAAAGAAAGTCTCATATCAACAACCTAAATTTACACTTTCAGGAACTATAAAAAGAAGCTCAAGCTAAACCCGTAGCTAGCAGAAGGAAGGAAATAAAGATTAGAGATACAGAAAAAAGAAAAAATTATAGTGAATATACGAAAGACAAAGTTTATTGGGTTTTTTTTGGTGAGGAAGATTGGCCCTGACCTAACATCTGTTGCCAATCTTCCTGTTTTTGCTTGAGGAAGATTGTCCCTGAGTTAACACCTATGCCAATCGTCCTCTACTTTGTATATGAGACACCACTCCTGCATGGCTTGATGAGCAGTGTCTAGGTCTGCACCCGGGATCCAAACCCACGAACCATAGGTTGCCAAAGTAGAGCGTGTGAACTTCACCCATTATGCCACTGGGCTGGACCCAAAAAAGTTGATTCTTTGAAAGATCAACAAAACTGACAAAACTTAAGCTAAACTGACTAAGGGAGAGAAAAGAGAAGACACAAATAATTAAAATCAGAAATGAATCATATGGTAGATTTTCTGAGGATACTCTATACTGCTTTCCATAATGGCTGCACCAGTTTTCACTCCCACCAGCAGTGTATGAGGGTTCCCTTCTCTCCACATCCTCTCCAAAACTTGCTGTTTCCTGTCTTGTTAATTATAGCCATTCTGACCAGAGTGAGGTGATACCTCACTATAGTTTTGATTTGCATTTCCCTGATAGCTAATGATGTTGAGCATCTTTTCATATGCCTGTTGGCCATCCGTATACTATCCCACTTCTGGGTATTTATCCATGGAACTTGAAAACACAAAGGCATAAAGATACTTGCACCCCTATGTTCATTGCAGCATTATACACAATAGCCAAGATTTGGAAGCAACCTAGCTGTCCGTTAAGGGACAAATGGATAAAGAAGATGTGGTATTTTTATACATGATGGACTACTACTCAACCATAAGAAATGATGAAATCTGGCCATTTGTGACAACATGGATGGACCTTGAGGGTATTTTGCTGAGTAAAATAAATCAGAGGGAGAAAGTCAAATACCATATGATGTCACTCATAAGTAGAAGATAAAAACAACAACAAACAAACACATAGCATTGGAGATTGGATTGGTGGTTACCATAGGTGGAGGGGGAGGGCAAAAGGGGTGATTAGGCTCACATGTGAGGGGATGAACTATAATTAGTTTTCAGGTGGTGAACGTGATGTAATGTACATAGAATTCAAAATATATTATGATATACATACAAAAAATAAATAAATGAAATCAACATGGGAGAGACTAAAAAGAAAAAAATAGATATTGGAAGGTGCCTTGGTGTAAGATTTTGGATATAAAATTCATACGGACAATAGATAAAGTCAAAAGTTTTCCAGATGATGTACAACTTCTCTTTCAGAAATAAAATTATATTCCCTAAAAATAAATCAGAAGTGAATATGATGACATTATCAAACATTTAAAGAATTAACACCAATCCAAATCAAACACTTCCAAAAAATAGAAGAGGCCAGCATTGCTGTAAAAATAAGGTCAGACAAAAATACCACAAGAACAGAAAACTACAGAGCAATATCTTTGATGAATAGTGATGCAAAGATCCTCAAAAAAGGTGCTAGCAAACTAAATTCAGCAGTTTATTGAAAGGATTATGCACATGATGGAGTGAGATTTATTCAAGGCATGAAAGGATGATTCAACATAAGAAAATCAATCAATATATTATATTACATTAATAAAACAAAGGGAAAAAACACATGATGATTCAATTGATGCCAAAAAGTCATTTGACAAAATTCAACACATTTATGTGATAAAAACATTCAGCAAACTAGAAAAAGAAGGGAAATTCTTAACAGGATAAAGAGCATTTATGGAAAATCCAGAACTAACTATTTCACTCAATGATGAGAAACTGAAAGCTTATCTCCTAATATCAAGAACAAGACACAATGCTCACTTTTCACCACTGCAATTCAACATTTGCACTGGAAGTCCAAGCCAAAGTAATTAGACAAAATCATTAAAAATTTTGTTAAAGGCATCCAAGTTGGAAAAGAAGAATTAAAATATCTTTATTTGCAGATGACAGGATTCTATCTACAGACTATCCCCACAGTAACCACAAAAAAATCTACTAGGCATAATAAATACATTCAGCAAAGTTGCATTGTACAAGATCAACACTCAAAAATCAGTTATGTTTCTATACAAAAGCAATGAACAATATGAAAAGGAGATTAAGAAAACAGTTTCATGACAGAGTGACATCAGCATCATGGCAGAGTGAGATTCCCCAGTAATCTCTCCCCTCCAAGACACAATGAAAAGGACAGTCATATTCCAAGAGAGGACTTCCAAACACAACACGCAAAAAATGGAGAGACCAATACAGGCATCTGATGGGCAGCAGAGACCCTGGAGCCCCTCTTGGAGGAGGTGGAATTGGGTAAGAGAAAACTTTGCTCCCTCACCTAAAGACTGTAATCTGGGACCACGGGAGACCTCCAAGAGGGAAGGAATGGGGTAGGGGACATTCGTTTGGAGGAACATAAAGGATCCCTGGTGGGACTTTACAGTGTAGAGGCAAGCCCTCTACAGGGGCAAAAGCTTTCATGGGGGATGACCTTATCAAGCCAGAAACCCAAGAGAGCAGATAGTGAGAGCAGAGCAAGAAAACCCCAAGAGTATGCAGGAGAAGTCACCCCTCCCCCACCCACCCAGCCCTGGCTCCAGCACCTGAGATCTCAGCTGAAGCCAGAGGGCTCAGTATACACAACTCTTGACCACCATCCAGTGAAGATAGGTGGTAACTGTGACCAAATAAAACCAGGAAATGAAAAAACAAAGCCACCCCCTCTAGCAATATCAAACATTATATTAGATCTCCAGACGAGAGAGAAAATGACAAGTACCCAGAAATCAGAACTGAGGATGCAGAAATATGTAATATAAATGACAAAGAATTCAAAATAGCTATCATCAAAAAACTCAACATTTAAAAGAGAATGTAAAAAACAATTCAACAACTTCAGGACCTACTTCACAAAAGAGATTGAAACTATAAAGAAGAACAATCAGAAACATTAGAGATGAAAGACACAACGGAAGGAATAAAACAAAATATATATTTTCCCTGAACGCTCAAGAAGACATCATAGAGGAGTGTATTAGCATAATCGAAGGTAGACATGTTCAAATGCTCCAGATAGAGGAGGAGAGAGAACTAAGACTAAAAAGAAATGAAGAAAGTCTCTGAGAAATATTCAACTCAATTAGGAAAGGCAACATAAGAATGATAGGTATGCCAGAAGAAGAAAAGAAGGAGAATGGGGCAGAAAGCTTGTTCAAAGAAATAATAGCAGAGAACTTCCCAAACCTAGAGGAGATGGAAATCCTTGTGGAAGAAGCTATCAGATCTCTTAAATATGTCAATGTAAAAAGACCTACTGCAAGGCATACAGTAGTGGAACTGGCAAACATGAACGACAAAGAAAGAATACTAAGGGCAGCAAGCAGAAGAAAATAACCTAGAAAGGAACCTGTATCAGGCTTTCAGCAGATTTTCTGCAGAAACCTTACAGGCTAGGAGAGACTGGAATGACATACTCAAATCTTTGAAGGACAAAAATTTTCAGCCAAGAATACTCTTTTCAGCAAAAATATCCCTCAGATATGATGGAGAAATAAAAACTTTCCCAGAAAAACATAAGCTAAGGGAGTTCATAGGCACAAGATCCTCCCCCCCCCCCGCAAGAAATCCTCAAGACCACCTTCATACCTGAAAATAAAAAGGGAGAAAGGGGTTACAAAGCACAGAGTAAGGAGATAAATAGGTAGACAGAATCAGAGCAGGATAGCAAATACTCAAGTACAGCATTAAAGACAAAGGGAATGAAAACACCAAAAATAAAGATAATCTCATCATTCTAGCCACAAATTTATAACACAGGTTGGAATAATATGTGAGAAAAACGACTTAGGAGGAGAAGAGGAAAGAGACTGAGTCAGTTTAGTCTAAGGAAATAAGAAGCCCTCAGATAAAGGACTATCTTATCCAAGAGATTTTGAATATAAACCTCATGGTAACCACTAAACAAAAATCAGAACAGAGGCACAATAATAAATAAGGAGAAAACAAAGAAACACAAAATAAAAAACTACATCCCTCAACTGGTAGAACAAAATACACAGGACGAGAAACAGAGGAAATGCAGGAGAACCAGAAAATGAGTGATAAAATGGCAGCATTAAGCCTTCATATATTGATAATCACCCTAAACGTAAATGGATTGAATTCTCCAAGAAAAAGACACAGAGTGGTGAGATGGATTAAAGAACAAGACCCAGTGATGTGCTGCCTCCAGGAAACACATTTCAGCTCTGAAGACAAACACAGGCTCAGAGTAAAGGGATGGAAGATGATACTCCAAGCTAACGGCAAACAAAAGAAAGTAGGTGTTGCCATATTTATATCAAACAAAGTAGACTTCAAGATAAGACAGGTAAAGAGAGACAAAGAGGGGCAGTATATAGTGATGAAAGGGAGATTCCATCAAGAAGAAATAACACTTGTAAATATCTATGCACCCAATAGAGGAACACCAAAGTACATAAAGCAACTATTAAGAAACCTAAAAGGAGAAATTAATAATAACACAATAATAGTAGGGGACTTCAACACTCCACTCACATCAATGGATAGATCATCCAGACAGAAAATCAATAAGGAAACAGTGGAATTAAATGAAAATTAAGACCAGATGGACTTAATAGACATATAGAAGACTCCATCCAAAAATAGCAGAATACTCATTCTTCTCAAGTGTGCATAGAACATTCTCAAGGATAGACCATATATTTGGAAACAAGGCAAGCCTCAAGAAATTTAAGATTGAAATAATAGCAAGCATTTTTTCTGGTCACAATGCCATAAACTAGAAATTAATTACAAGGAAAAAGCTGAGAAAGGGACAAAGATGTGGAAACTGACCAACACCCTATTGAACAAGTAATGGATCATTGAAGAAATTAAAGGAGAAATCAAAAAATACCTGGAGACAAATGAAAATGAAAACATACCATACCAACTTACATGGCATGCAGCAAAAGCCGTATTAAGAGGGAAATTCATCACAATACAGGATCACCTTAACAAACAAGAAAAATCCCAAATAAGCAATCTCAAACTACACCTTACTGAATTAGAACAAGAAGAACAAACAAAGCCCAAAGTCAACAGAAGGAGAGAAATAATAAAAATCTGAGCAGAAATAAATGCAGTTGAAACAAAAAAGGCACTAGAAAGGATCATTGAAACAAAGAGCTGGTTCTTTGAGAAGATAAATAAAATTGACAAACCCCTGGCCAGAATTACAAAGAAAATAAGAGAGAAAGCTCAGATAAATAGAATGAGAAATGAAAGAGGAGAAATAACAATGGATATCACAGAAATACAATGGATTATAAGAAAATACTACAAAATGATATATGCCAACAAAATGAACAATCTAGAGGAAATGGATAAATTCTTAGACTCTTACACCCTCCCAAAGCTGAATCAAGAATAAACATAGAATCTGAGTAGACCAGTCATAAGGAAAGACATTGAAACAGTAATAAAAAACATCCCAAAGAATAAAACCCCGAGGACCAGATGGCTTTCCTGGGGAATTTTACCAAACTTTCAGAGAGGATTTAATACTTATCCTTCTCAAGCTATTCTAAAACACTAGGGAAGATGGAACACTTCCTAACACATTCTACAAGGCCAACATCACTCTGATACCAAGGCCTGACAAGGACAACACAAAAAAGAGAAAACTACAGGCCAAATAGCTGATGAACGTAGACGTAAAATACTCAATGAAATATTGGCGACCCGAATACAGCAATACATCAAAAAGATCATACTTCATGATCAAGTGGGATTTATACCAGGGACACAGGGATGGTTCAACATCCGCAAATCAATCAATGTGACACACCACATTAACAAAATGAGGAATAAAACACACATGGTCATCTCAATAGACACAGAAAAAGCATTTGACAAGATCCAACAGACATTTATGATAAAAACTCTTAACAAAATGGGGATAGAAGGAAATTACCTCAACATAATAAAGGCCATATATGACAAACCCACAGCCAGCATCATACTCAATGGGGAAATACTGAACGCCATCCCTCTGAGAACAGGAACAAGACAAGGATGCCCACTATCACCACTCTTATTCAACATAGTATTGGAGGTTTTGGCCAGAGAAAGTAGGCGAGAGAGGAATAAAAGGAATCCAAATAGGGAGTGAAGAAGTGAAATTCTCACTGTTTGCAGATGGTATGATCTTATATAAAGAAAATCCATAGAATCCATAAGAAAAATATTAGAAATAACTAACTTCTACAGTAAAGTGGTGGGGGGCAAAATCAACTTACAAAAATCAGTTGCATTTCTGTACTCTAATAGTGAACTTTCAGAAAGAGAACTCAAGAACACAATTCCATTTACAATCACAACAAAAAGAATAAAGTACCTAGGAATACACTTAACTAAAGAGGTGAACGACTTATACAATGAAAACCATAAGACATTATTGAAAGAAATAGATAATGACATAAAGAGATGGGAAGAGATCTATGCACATGGATTGGAAGAATAAACACAGTTAAAATGTCCATACTATCCAAAGCAATCTGCAAATTCAATGCAATCCCTATCAGAATCCCAATGATATTCTTCATGGAAATAGAACAACGAATCCTAAAATTCATATGGGGCAACCAAAGACCCCAAATTGCTGATGCAATCCTGAGAAAACAACAAAGCTGGAGACATCACAATCCTTGGCTTCAAAATGTACTACAAAGCCATAGTGATCAAATCAGCATGATACTGGAACAAAATCAGACACACAGATCAATGGAATAGAAGTGAAAGCCCAGAAAAACCCTGACATATACAGAAAGCTAATCTTCAACAAAGGTGCAAAGAACATACATGGAGAAAAGATAGTCTCTTCAATACATGGTGTTGGGAAAACTGGACAGCCACATGCAAAAGAATGAAAGTAGACCATTACCTCATGCCATACACAAAAATAAACTCAAAATGGATCAAAGACTTGAAGATAAGTCCTGAAACGATAAAACTCTTGGAAGATAATACAGGTAGTACACTCTTTGACATCGAACTTAAAAGGATCTTTTCAAATACCATGTCTTCTCAGACAAGAGAAACAAAAGAAAGAATAAACAAGTGGGAATTCATCAGACTAAACAGCTTCTGCAAAGCAAAAGAAACTAGGATCAAAACAAAAAGACAATCCACCAACTGGGAGAAAATATTTGCAAATCATACATCTGATAAGGGGTTAATCTCCATAATATATAAAGAAATCACACAACCGAACAGTAGAAAAACAAACAGCCAGGTCAAAAAATGGGCAGGGGCCGGTTCGGTGGTGCAGTGGTTAAGTTCGCATATTCTGCTTCTCAGCAGCCCGGGGTTCACTGGTTCAGATCCCGGGTCCGGACATGGCACCACTTGGCAAAAGCCATGCTGTGGTAGGCATCCCATGTATAAAGTAGAGGAAGATGGGCACGGATGTTAGCTCAGGACCAGTCTTCCTCAGCAAAAAGAGGAGGATTGGCAGTAGTTAGCTCAGGGCTAATCATCCTCAAAAAAAATTAAAAAAGGTCAGAGGATATGAACAGACATTTTTCAAAGAAGATATACAGATGGCCAATAAACACATGAAAAGATGTTCAACATCACTAATCGTCAGGGAAATACAAATGAAAACTATGCTAAGATACCACCTTACACCTGTTAAGATGGCTATAATCACTAAGACTAAAAATAACAAATATTGGAGAAGGTGTGGAGAAAAGGGAACCCTCACCTACTGGTGGTGGGAAAGTAAACTGATGCAGCCACTATGGAAAACAGTATGGAGATTCCTTAAAAATCTAAAAAGAGAACTACCATGTGACCCAGCTATCCTATTACTGGGTATCTACCCAAACAACTTGAAATCAACAGTCCAAAGTAACATATGCATCTCTATGTTCATCGCAGCACTATTCACAATAGCCAAGACATGGAAACAATCCAAGCACCCAATGACTGATGATTTGATAAAGAAGATGTGGTATATATACACAATGGAATACTACTCAGCCAGACAGAAAGACAAAATCATCCCATTTGCAACAACATGGAAAGACCTGGAGGGAATTATGCTAAGTGAAATAAGCCAGACTAAGAAAGACAAACACCATATGATTTCACTCACATGTGGAATATAAACAAACCCATGGTCAAAGAAAACAGTTCAGTGGTTACTAGGGAAAGGGGGATGGGGGGTGGGCACAGGGGGTGAAGGGGAGTAATTACATGGTGATAGACAAGAAATAATGTACAACTAAAATTGCACAGTGATGTAAACTATTATGAAGAAAAAACATAAGAATAAATAAAAGAAACAATAAAAAACATAAAATTTTACTTACAATGCATCTGAAAGAATAAAATACCTAAGAACGAATTTAACCAAGAAGGTGAAAGCCTTATACACTGAGAACTACAAAACATTGCTGAAAAAAATTAAAGACCTAATAAATAGAAAGACATCCCATGTTCATTGGTCTGAAGACTTAATATTGTTGAGATATCAGTACTCTCCCAAGAAATCTACAGTTTCAATGCAATCCCTATAAAAATTTTGATGGTCTTCTTTGTGGAAATAGAAAAATGAATCTTCAAATTCATGTAGAAATGCAAGGGGCCCTGAATAACCAAAATGATATTGAAAAAGAAAAGTAGAATTAGAGAATTCACACTTCCCAATTTCAAAATGTCTACAAATCTACAATAATCAAGACAGTGTGGTGCTAGTATAAAGACAAACAGTTAGACCAATGAAATAGAATTCTGTGTCCAGAAATAAACCCAAATGTTTATGTTCAATTTGTTGTTAGCAAGAGTGCCAAGTCCTTCATTGGAGGAAAAGTAGTCTCCTCAAGAAGTGGTGCTGGGACAATTGTATATAAACACGCAAAAGAGTGAAATTGGACCCCTACTAACTCCCTACATGAAACTTACTCAAAACAGACCAATGATCTAAGTAAAGGAGCTAAAAGCGTAACATTATTTGATGGAAACATGGGGGTAAATCTTCAAGACCTGGGACTTGGCAATGGGTTCTAAGATTTGTCACAAGCCCAAACAATAAAAATAAATAAATAGATAAATGTAACTTTATCAAAATTAACAACTTTTGTGCACTAAGGACATTCTCAAGAAAGTGAAAAGATAACCTACAAAGAAAATTTTTGCAGATCATATATCTGATAAAGGTTGAGTATTCAGAATATATAAAGAACTCTTAAAACTCAACAACAAAAAGACAACCTAAATTGAAAATGGGCACAGGACTTTATCAGGGATTTCTCCAATGCTATACAAATGGCCAACAGACACAAGAAATGAGGTTCTACATTATTGTTTATTAAAGAAATGCAAATCAAAACCATAAAGGAATACTACTTCATATCCACTATGATGGCTATAATGATAATTTTTTTTTATTTTTAAAGATTGGCACCTGGGCTAACAACTGTTGCCAATCTTTTTTTTTTTTCTTTCTGCTTTATCTCCCCAAACCTCCCCGGTACATAGTTGTATATCTTAGTTGCAGGTCCTTCTAGTTGTGGGATGTGGGACGCCACCTCAACATGGCCTGATGAGCGGTGCCATGTCTGCGCCCAGGATCCGAACTCTGGGCTGCCGCAGCGGAGCGCGTAAACTTAACCACTCGGCCATGGAGCCAGCCCCTAATGATAATTTTTTAAAATGGAAAATAACTAGCGTTCCACAGGATGTGGAGAAATAAGAACTCTCATCCATTGCCTTTGGAAATGTAAAATGGCGCAGGGCTGTGGGAAACAATTGGGCAGTTCCTCAAAACGTTGAAAGTAAAATTACATTATAACCCAGCAATTTAACTCCTAGGTATATATCTAAAAGAATTGAAAACAAGTATCAAACAAACACTTGGACATGAATATTCACAGCGTTACTATTTACAATAGCCAAAAGGTAGAAAAACAACAATGCCCATCAACAGATGAATGGATAAACAAATTGTGATTATACGTACAATTGAAGATCATTCATTCGTGAAAAAGAATGAAGTACTGATACATGGTACAACTTTGATGAACCTTAAACCATTATGCTGAGTGAAAGATACCAGACACAGAAGGTCAGAGATTGTATAATCCTCTTCATATGGTATATCCAGAACAGGCAAATTCTAGAGACTGAAAGTAGATTAGCCATTGGTTGCCAGGAATTGGAGAAGGGGAGAATGGAGAATGATTACTTAGTGGGGACGGGCTGTTCTTCTGGGGTGATGAAACAATTTGGTAACTAGAGAGAGGTAGTGATTGCACAACACTGTGAATGCACCAAGTGCCCCTGAATTATACACTTTAAAATGATTAATTTTGTTATGTGAATTTCACCTTGATAAAAACAAAATTCACATATTTTGTGCTCTACATGTCTTTATTAGCTCAGTAAACATAATATAATTATTAACAGCTTTGGCTCTGGAATCAACCAGACCCATGTCCAAATGCTGTGTGCTTTTGAGAAGATTACTTAACCTCTCTGATCCTCATGTTCTTAATTTATTAAAATAATATTGATATCTACTCCTAAGGCTATCTTAAGGGTTAAAAGAGATAATGTGGATAAAGAGATGAGCACATAACTTGATACGTAGTAAGCATTTAATAAATGTCTGCCTTCCTATTACCTATTTCTCTTGTGAGGCCACAAGGATAAAAGGAGATTAGACTTTGGTTTATTGGTAGAAGTCTTGTGCAGGCAATCTAGCTCTGCTCTAGATATTAGGACAAAGGTCCTCCCACTACTGCATTTGCTTCTTTTTGCTGACTGTTCTTCTTTGATCAATGTCTTCTCACCATAAGAATAGTAAAACACAAAGAGACAAGATTCCATTTGGCACTAAAGGAAAATGAGCAAAGGTGTCATTCTACCTACTTTGGTTCTCTAGCTTTAGCAGAGTAGATTGTCCGTGTGGTTAAGAGTTGAACATCATTTCATGTTCTCCCTGACTTGGTCTCTTTCTCTTTCTCTCTCTCTCTCTAAGGTTGTATGCCGCAGACAAAAGATAGAATTTAGAGACTCTTTATATTGTAAATATGGACTTCCCTGTATTAATTATTCATAGGTTCCCTACATTTTTGAGAGACCTGATTTAGTTTTGCCAAATAAATGTTGTTCATAAAATATACTTGGAAACATTGTGAAGATATAAAAAAATTGTGTTCAGGGCCCAGCCCCATGGCCAAGTGGTAAAGGTTCCCCGGACTCTGCTTTGGTGGCCTGGGTTCACAGATTCAGATCCCGGGTGCAGACCTCCTCCACTCACCAGCCATGCTGTGGAGGCGTCCCACATGCAAGATGGAGGAAGATTGGTGTAGATGTTAGCTCACTGCTTGTCTTCCTCAAGCAAAAAGAAATTGTGTTCAGTGTCATGACTTTCTTGAAACTCTCTCACCTATGAAGCTCTTGAACCCTCTATCTAGTTCTCAGAGACTTAGATTTCTTCCATTTTATGATTTTGGCATTCCAACATGTATGGTTTGTAAGGTTTCCAAGGTAGAGGAAGGAGGAGTTGGCAGAGTCACACCAGTTCTTAACTGAGTCAGGCTGGAAGAGAGATTCATCACTTCTCTTTAAGCCCATGGCCAGGATAACTGTGCGAGCCTAACAGAATAGCAAGGGAACCTGGGAAGGAAGTGTGGAGGAGCACATGGAATATTTGGCAAGCACCAGCTTTGCCAGACCCCTTCTGCTCGCCTGACAAAATCAGGATGAAAGCTGAATGTGGCTGGATTGCCTAGTGGATGTGATAGCTGAGTAACGTCGTAGCTGTGTAATCCCATTCCACGTGCATGGAGTGAAGCAGGCTCATGAGGCTCGTACTGGTACCAGCAATCTGGGCCAGCACAGAGGCTGCATTTGACGTCCCTTCCAAAGATGGAAAAGTTTGGATCAAAATCAACGATAAATGAAAAAGAGGAGAGAATAGCTGAAGGCAAAGGAATGAATATATCCATACTGCCAAAGGGAAAATTTAGCATTATATTAGTGCCTTGAAAGTTGCTCAGAGAAAGAGAATAATATTCCTGTCAGACTAAGTTCCAGATGCTTGGACAAGTGAAGCGATATGTTTGCCAAAGCTCCCTCTACTTCTGGAACCTTACAGATTTGCAAAGCAGTCAGCAAACTTGCGTGGCATCTCTCCATGACTACACTGGTCCTGTGGTATAATGAATAATAGGAACAATTGCTCATGACTAAGTGGAACTCTCTTAATACACCTAGATCTTTTGGTTCCTGTTTTACAGGATATATCTATTATAAGGGCCTTCAAGTGGGAAGGAATCTCAGAGTTTTTCCCTTTTGAGCATTCATGATATATAGCACAGTATAAAATATCAGGCTGACTGATGGCTGCGTCATTATTAATATTTATGACCAAATGCTTAGGCAGGTTTCTAAATATAATGGGAAAAAACCATGGCTGCCTGCCTGCCTATCATGTCATAGTGTAATGTGTAAAGAGATTACAATGCTTGTTTCGTGTCTGGAAAGCTATTATACCAGATTAAAGGAAACAATGGTTTCAGATGCTGGTAAAGTATTAGCCTCATTTCGTGGGCTCACATCCCTGCTGGAGGTGACCCTAATATGTGATAAGGGATGCTATGGGAAGCCTGGTGGAACACTCAAACTAAATTACATTTAGGAGTAACTACTGCACATTTGACCTTAGTATAGAAGGCTTAACATATTGGGGTACAAAATATGTATCTTTAGTATTCTCTGGCAATTAACACTCAATGGCAACAGCATATGCATGATTTAAACAAATCTTGATCTTAATTGAGTAGACAGTTGGTTATTTCTTCAGCAAAAATGGATTTATTTTGGATCAGCAAAGAACTACAATTCAGGGTCTGCAATGCTGGCGATCCATGTGTGAGTCCACCTGCAGCAAAGGGAAGAGAAACTCTTTATGGACGGGAAGAGGAAGTTGGGAGGGCTACTGTGAACAAAGAGTTCATTGGAGAAACAGAGATCAGTGTGCAGCGGCTTTTTATTAGCTGAGTTGTGACAGTCTTTCATTGACTCAGTTCCTAGCCAGTCAAGAAAAGGAATCTTTTTCTTCCTGTTGGGCTCTGCTATCAACATAGGGCATGAGAGCTCCCCCTTTTGGCCTCCTGAACTCCATTTTAATGAGGTTTCTGTTTATTAATTTCCCTACAACCCTGATCAAATAAGACAAAAAAGAGCTCTTTGCAAAAGAGATGTGGGTCTACGTATACTAAGATGTTTGCTTTTACTGTAAAATAACATTCAAAAGAAAAAGATCTGTTACTTAAAATAGACAAATTGGAAGAAATTCTCTTGAAAGAGCAAGGGAAAGCATAGGAACCTGTTTGGAAAGGAAATTAGGCTCTAGTAAATTGGGAGCTACAAACCCAATATATCAAGTTAGAACATGATAGAACCCAACAATGCAAAAACACACACATCCTAACCCAACAAGGTCTTTTAATAACATTACTTGAAATGGAGGCCAAAGCAATCATCAGGCAATAACCTTCCATTTTGGCTGTGGAAGTTCAAATAATACACCATGGTCTCCTGAACTTATAGAAATTTTCTTGGGGCAAGTAGAACTTATGCCAAAGACCCCCTAAATGTTCTTACCTCAAGAACAAACAAAGATATGACATATTGTATAGGGACAATAATAAATAACATCTGAATACTTCTGTGGGATAAGATGGGCTTTGTTACATAACACCAGAGGGGAACCTACAGCTCTGCAAACATGCTGACTGAGTCAAGATGATTGACTTTGTTTCCAGTTAGACTGGAACCCAGAAATAATAGAATTGTTGACACCAGTAATAATCCCAGTTCATAATAATATCGGGTAGGTAGGTAAAGTCGAATTCTACTAGCAAGAACTTAAGAATGCTAATTCTCACACAATTATATTCTAAAAAAACTACATAAAACAGTGTAATATTGGTAAAATTGTATTCCTTCCTCCTACTGGAGTAGTAAAGTAGTTGCACTTCCTCTTTGGAAATTCAAGGTACATCTCTTTCTGCTGGGGTCAGTAAGTGATGCTTCTTCCTGTTTGGGTCAATAACTGATGTCTTCCTGTTGGGGTTTGTAACTGACATCTTCCTGTTTGGGATAATGGATGACAAGTGGTAGAACATGAGGGCTGCCTCTACAGGCCTTCCCAACTCCAATTTTAGTTGAGGTTTCCTTTATTAATTTTAACTGTATATAAGTATATATATAAAATAATAAATATATATAAATAAATACATATATAATAAATATATATACATTTAATAGATTTTTTATAGCTAGTACTCAAATCATCTTTTAAAAAGTAATCATTTTTCCCTTATTTATGTCTATGTTAAATAATAGTTATCCCTGTCTTTAAAATACTTTTTTACTGTTTTATATTTTAGGATATTATTAAGTTTAAAATTGAGATGGTCTTTATCATGTTATAATGCACCTTCTAGATCTACTGGGTTTTTTCTTAAAATTTGTTAAGAATGTGTGATAAGCTCACTTTAAGGACTTCTGCAGCTATTTACCTGGTGATACAATATTTCTTATTTGCCAATTGATGTAAGATACAGGCGGTTCTCACTCCGCACAGTAGCATAGGATTGTAAAAATGACACATGCGGAAACTGTGCAAACTGATCTTAATAACCAGTGGGGGAAATTATGATTGTTGCATGACCTTGAAAAATTTTGTCAGTGTGTTTTGAAATCTCTTATTGTCAGTGACTAATATACATCAGTAATGAAGTGGAAAAAGAAGTAAAACTAATAGCTATTTAGTACAGTGTAAATTAAAAATTAGAAACATTGAGAATTCAAGTGTTTCATTGCTTTGTGAAAATGTATGAAAAGGGGTTCGAATAGCCCTTGACTTGCACTCCTCATCATATAACTTAGGATACGGGGTGTGCATCTTCTCCAAGCCTCGGCTAACTGTCATACTCCTTTCTACACTTGGATCAGCTTCCCACACCTGGGCCTTCAGACTTTTACGACATGAAATATCCCTAAGAGTTCTTTAGTGCCAAGTTTTTTTGCCAGTGTCACTTCCTCTGGGACATCTTCATCCTTTTCTTCACATCCCCTTTCCTTATTTACGTTGATAAATTTGCCTTCACTAAGCCCCTCTGGCCAGGTAACTAGGGTTAGCATCAGCATCTCCAATGTCAGCTATTTCTTCTGTAACTCCATTTATTTTTTATTTGAATTTCTCTTCTAGCGTTACCAATTTCAATTTCTTTGTTGTTCTTTCTCTTTATTGCATGATTCCCTTTTTCCATTAGCCCATTAAGTTATTCTTACATTCTTAGGATAGACCCTTTTGACTACTGCAAATTATTTTCTCACCGTTATTAAAATTCCACATTTATCTTTGTAAGTAACATAATGCATTAATTTTTTTTCAGTTACTAGGGTTTTTTTCTTACTTTCATGTGACATTCACATTAGTTAGGTAACTTCATTAGACTGAACTGGGTAGTTTCATAATTTCTGTGTTCCTGAAAAGATTATATATCTGGGAAGTTATTTTTTCCTTAAGTATCTTAAGATGATTCGTACGACTCTTTTTACCAAAAAATGTTGGATTCCCTGGCTTCATTTTATTGCTGTCGTTAATATTATTACTCCTGATTTCTTTTAGTCAATATATGCTTGATCACTTTTAATTAATGTATTCTGCACTATTACACTTTATGTTTGTTGTAAAAAGCATATACCTGAATTCCGTATGTATGCGTGCATTTGTCTATTTTAATGTGCATTTTAATCCTAAGTCTTTTCATGATAGCTCTCTTTCAATGTGATCTTCCTTCTGTCATTTTCTTTTATGGTTCGTTCTAGTCAATTTTATTTTCTGTCCAGACTACGTTGTCTGCTATTATTTTTTTCAATGATGTGGATGATAGATAACCTCATATAAATCTAATAATGGCTACTAATCATTTACAAAGACACTTGTAAACTGTTTTCCTTTAAGTGTGTGAGTTTAACTTTTTTCGTCATTCATTCTGGTATTAGAAGCTGACAAAGCATTAAATAAAATTTGAACAAATATGTAAGGACAAATAATCTCAAAATACAGGAGCTGTATCTGGTAGTCATATAAAAAAAGCTGTCAGATTTAGATAAGACCATATAATTCTTTTCCACCTGAATGCTTTCTGCAGTTAGCTTTCTCATTTTCCTGTCTTTCTAAAAGAAAGAAGAAAGGAAAGCAACAATAGCCATAGATCACAAAGAAGCATGATCTTTTTAAAGACAGACTCCCTGCAAAACAGGAAAAACCATCTGCATAGGCTGTCTTTGCAGGTACTCATCCTCATGGAGACGTTTTTATACTTAGAAGTACTCCTTCCTATCGTTAGATTCCAATTTACTACAAGGAAATCCTGCCAGGATCTATTGTTTTTCTTTCTTTCTTCTTTTCTTTTCTTTCCTTTTTTCTTTTTGTGGTATAGAATAGTAGAGCTAGAAGGTTTCTCAGAGAACATCCGGTTTTACCTATTAGAAAGGTTATGTGACTTGTCACGATCACTGACATGACATTCAATTATACAAGCGGCATCAGAGCGTTTGAGTGCAGGTCTCCTGCATTTCAGTCCGATGCCCTTCCCACCACAACTCCTTAGCCTCCTTGTTTTTCATGTTTTGTTTTGCGTGTTTCCTTCCCAGAATAAATAACACAGAATTTGCCACTTAATTGTCTGGAACTCCTTGACACAATTTCAATGATCTAAATTACTTCATTTCATAGATTGTGAAACTAAACCAAACACGTGTGTGCACACACACACACCGATGTCCCCAAGTCAGAGAATTGATGAGTGCTATACTGGAGAAGCCCTGAGAGTATTTCTCATTCTGATCGCTCAGTCCATAGGGTGATAATCATCAGTACACATCAATAAAACCAATGTAACTGAGGAGGGCAAGAAGTACCTTGGAATCTAAAAGTATGAATTTAAGGATAGAAAAGATATCATTTTCTCTATTACTAGTAAGGTTCAGATATTTTTTACGAAATGTGCGAGGCTTATTCATAGGACTCCTTTAGAAAATCTTTCAGGCTGACATTGTTTTATGTAAAACATCAGTGATATATAATCATATAAAGCACAAAAGGAAAGAAACCAATGTCCTATCTATGGTTTCATTGATCTCACTTTACTTCTGCCCTTTACCATTCTAATCGATAATTTGCTCAGATGGACATGCTCATCAACAAGGCAGTTTCTGTAGTTTGAATTATGACCCACTGATGTAAAAATGCCCAAGATACAGTGTAAGTAAAAGTGGATAGCGAACATATAATGGAGATTCTAAAGCAAGTGCTATGAAGTGTGTGAAAAGTTCTCTGTGCCATTCTTTGACTTTTTTTTTAATTCTGCAGAGCTTCTAAGTTAACAAGTCATGATTATGAAATGCCTTAATCGGAACGCTGTTGACTTTTGTCTGATGTGACTGAGCTTTGATTCTTGTTGTAATTAAGCTCTAGATGAAGAATACGTACCAGCTCAAACCTTATTTCCCAAATGTGAAGGCTGACACATTGTTTTGTTCTTTGAGATGTCAGTTAAAGTTGGTTAAAAGAAAAAAATCTGAAATTTAGATCATTCCTATATAGCAGCCAGGAAGGTCTTTATTACAGAAAATCTGCATACGCAGCAAGGATGTTCCCTTCTCACTGACACGAAGGCAGTGGAGCGGCTATAATCCATACTGATGAAACACAGATGGCCTCTGCAGAGCCCCATTCTTCTCTCTCCCTGAGTGCTGCAATTAATCAGCGATGCTCTCCTGCCGCCTTCTTCCAGAAAGATCATCCACTCAAGTGCTCTTGTACCCTATCATTGACACATCTTCAGAGTGCTGATGTGACATCTTGGGCGAGCACACTCATGATAGGGGAGAATTCCAACAGGACTATGCAGTGGCTGACTCTCATACTAAAACTTTGTGTTTTGAGTTACATTTATTTTAATTTTGAAAATAAAAATATGCACTTGTTCTAAAAAATTTAAGAAATACAGAATAGTATTGTGGCATAAAATTATTTACTCTGAATCCCATCGGTGAAAAGTGAGTACTGTTAATTTTTTACCTATTTCCTTTCATCCCCTTTTTGTCCATGTAAGTGGTGGATATTAAAAAAAAAACTTAGTATTCTCCCTTTTTGCTGAATTCATGAATAATTTACCATATTCTTATGAATCTTGCTAAAACATCATATTTAATTGCTAGTAATGTTCCATTATGTTGATCTAAATGTATTTAGCCAATCCCTAGTGGGTCTTTTTCATTTTAAACCTCTAACTTTGTGTGTAAATATATCTCTTCATTTATGATTAAGTTCTTAGAATAGATTCCTGGAATGAGAATTAATGAGTCAAATGATTAAATATTCTTAAAACTATTACCAAAAATAATGTAAGGGCCTGCATTTCACTAAATCCTTACCAGCAATAGCTAATTTGATAAGTCAAATTTGTTTCATATTTCATTCAATATGAAGGGATGAATTTTTCATATTTGTCATCCACTTATATTCCTTTTCTTCTGAATATCCTTTGTATTAATATTTTCATATTTATTTATGCTACTATATTATACATTACATGACTTATGACATGCAATATATTATATGTTATATGTATTATATATAAAAAAGCTTGCCATTTTAAACTTAGCAAGAACTTCTTTATCTAAACAAATAATAAGTATTGGTCTACCCATGTGCATATTTTTTTATATAAAAACTTTACAATATTTCTTAAGACCAGAAGGTCTTCAATTAGAATATTACAAGAGACTTTTACTCTACAAGTGCTGCACATTCATAAAGTTATCCATAATTCAAAGTTTAAAAACTTCTGAAACTAAAATATATCCTCAAGAATTTTACAGAATTATTTGGAAGCAAAACCTGATATGAAATTATATGCTCATAAAATCTGAGGGGTAGGGATTCCCAATGAGAAATATAAAAGTAGGATATTCAGCAAAAAAAATTTTCCGTCTAATCAAAGCTCATCAATTCTACTGTATTATGAGTGTATATGTGTGTTTGTATGTCGTGTGTGTTTTGTGTGCATGTGCCCTGTTAATTATAATGCCAAAATACATCTCAACTCAACTCAACTCTGTATTGTTTACTTCCTGGGTCTTCTTTTCCCCTTCTTCTATTTTCTTTAAAAATAGTCTTCACATACCCCACTTAGTGAAAATAATCATATATTTTGATATATTTTGCATCACATATTTAAACTCTCTGCAGGTACATTGGTGCATTTGATTAAAAGAAAAACAATGTTTCCATGAAATTTTTTTAAAAAAGAACTTACGTTCTCAAGCATTCTGGATAAGGGGTTGTGGAACTTAATATCAATTATAAAAGAAACCTGTTTCATAGACTCAGAACTAAGAGATAATCATCTTCTGGCATGAATCCAAACTAAATGATCATTTAGTTGTATTTGTAAATGATTGTAGCAGAATGCCATTACATTCATGATAAAAAAAAATACATTTCATTCTGCGAAGCACTATTTGCAGAATCATAACATGATTAAAGATAGAGAATATGGTGAAATTGGAAAGTAAGTCAGATTGATTTCTTTGATCACATACTCCTCACAGATGAAATTGGCCTCAATCCCTGATATCAGTATTCTGAGCAAAATGTCAATTCTGGTATAAATCTGAGAAAAGAGACTCAATACAAGTTAAAGAATTTTATGTGACCTTTGCCTTGATAGTAAGTATTCTCCTTTTTACATTCTAAATTAGTATGTTTCTGACAGTGTTTACAGATTTTGAGTAGCCAGACCTCATAAAACTACCTGCATTGCTACTTCAACTTTGTGCTTCCCATTGAGTACAACTGACCAAAGTAAGGCTCTCCTTCTCCATTCCCTAGAGAATGCTGTATTCCAAACTTCGATGCAATTGTTAAAAAAGCTTCGCCTGAAGAAAGGTCTAAACTGGTTTGAATTTGTTAAACTGTGTTTGAAAAATGAATCTAGTTAGCTGAAAAAATTGGATGAAATAATTGCATACTTAAATTACAGGACTCCTACTTGAGAGCTCGTGTATAGATGCCCAAGGTGACAGCAACGCCAACAGTATGAGGTTTGCAATGGATGAGGAAGTATAGAATTTCAACCAGTAAGAATAAAATTCTTATTCCGTTTCCATTCCTCCACTTTAGATCATAATAATTCATATCATTATAGTGAGTTATACAGACTTTCAAATTAGTTCTTTTTTATATTTGTATTTTAAAAAATATTTTGAGTTAGACTACTGCTATTCCCTTTTCTTCACTCTTCTGCTGCATTAAAATCATGCTTCCACTGTGCTTGCACTCTTTGATAAGTCTCAAAGTTATTCAACAGGGTACCAAAAAACATAAAATATTGTCACCTCAAAGATTTTACTACCCTAGACACATATACACCAATGGTTTCCCTCCAGACTCCCAATTCATACAAATAAAACTTCACGCTTTATTTTCCTCATCAGACTCCAAATAGTCAGAGCATATTCTCTTCCAATCTGGAAAAGATAAATATTGATTGTAAGTGGTCACAGATTGCTAGTCAGTCTGTGAGTTCATTCCATGGTTAACATCTAAAGTACGTTTATAGTACTAGTCTCCATTCCATTTTACATTAAAAACAAAGTTGTTTTCAACATATACCTGCCGTTCAAAATTTCCAATTAGAAGACCATTGGGATATTTACACAGTACAACACAGTTGGGCATTCACTCTTCTTCTTTGGCAAAAGCAAAAATGGAAGTCTTTCACAATGACTTCTGAGCAAGAATCTGGTGCTACCATGCATTTGATACTAGTAGCTCAATATGTTCATGTAAATTTCACTGAAGTATATCATGCGCACTTAACTGTGTATAAATCATAATTATACAACTCCATGAATTTTAAAGAAAAACATACCAGAAAAAGTACATTACCAACACCTTAGAATTCTGTCTTGTGCTTGCACCTAGTCATAATCCATAACCCCCTTTCTAAAAGTAATCAATTTTTATTACTTCTATTGCCATAGAGTTTCTTTTGCTTGTTTAGGAACACTCAGACAAACAGAATTAGACATTGTGTTCTCTTTCTGTGTCTGGCCTCTTTTCATCCACATTATATTTGTGAGATTTATTCATATGCTGTAGGTAGCAATAGTTCATTTATTTTTATGTTATATAGTATTTTGTCCTGTGAATATACCATAGTTTTTATTATCTGTTTTACTCTTGGTAAACATTTTGTCTGTCTCTAGTTTTTGTTATTTTGATTGTTATGAACGTTTTTATACACATATTTTGTTGCATATATATATATATATATATATATATATATATATATATATATATATATATGGGTTTCTGTTGCAGCGTCATGGGGTAAGCATATATTCACTTTTACTAGATACAGTAAAATTGTTATCCAGAGCCATTCTTTATCAATATTTTTTCTTCCTTGCAGTGTGAATGAGAATTACAGAATTTTATGTCCTTACTCATATGTGGAGGTTTCTTCTTTTTCTTTTTTTAAACTGAGGTAACATTGGTTTATAACATTATGTAAATTTCAGGCATACATCATTATATTTCAGTTTCTGTATAGATTATATCATGTTCACCACCCAAAGACTAGTTACAATCCATCACCATACCCATGTGCCCAGTCACCCCTTTTACCCTCCTCCCTCCTACTTCCCCTCTGGTACTCACCAATCTAATCTCTGTATCTATGTGTTTGTTTTCTGTTGTACATTTTATCATCTATTTATGAGTGAGATCATAAGGTATTTGACTTTCTCCCTCTGACTTATTTTTCTTAGCATAATACATTCAAGGTCCATGCCTGCTATTGCAAATAGCTAGATTTCATCTTTTTTATGGCGAAGTAGTATTCCATTGTGTATATATACCACATCTTCTTTATCCATTCGTCCCTTGATGGGCAATTAGATTGTTTCCAAATCTTGGCTATTGTGAATAATGCTGCAATGAACATAACCGTACAAATATCTTTACACATTCGTGTTTTCATATTCTTTAAATACATACCCAGCAGTGGAATAGCTGGATTGTATGATAGTTCTATTCTTAATTTTTTGAGGAATCTTCAAACTGTTTTCCCTAGTGGCTGCACCAGTTTGCATTCCCACCAGCAGCGTATGAGAGCTCCCTTTTCTTCACATCCTCTCCAACACTTGTCATTTCTTGTCTTGTTAATTAGAGCCATTCTGGTGGGTGTGAAGTTTTATCTCATTGTAGTTTTATTTTGCATTTCCCTAATAATTAGTGATGTTGAACATTTTTTCACGTGCCTGTTGGCCATCTGTGTATCTTCTTTGGAAACCTGTCTGTTCACATCCTCTGCCCATTTTTTTATCGGATTGTTGGGTTTTTGTTCTTGAGTTGTGTGAGTTCTTTACTGGAGATTAACCCCTTGTCAGATATATGATTTGCAATTATTTTCTCCCAGTTGATGGGTTGTCTTTTCATTTTGTTCACGATTTCCCTTGCCTTTCAGAAGCTCTTTAGTCTGATGAAGTACTATTTGTTGATTTTTTCTTTTGTCTCCTTTGCCTGAGTAGACCTGGTATTTGAAAAGATCCTTCTAAGATTGATGTCAAAGAGAGTACTGCCTATATTTTCTTCTAGGAGTTTCATGGTTTCACATCTTACCTTCAAGTCTTTAACTCCTTCTGAGTTAATTTTTGTGTATGACGAAAGATAATGGTCTAGTTTCATTCTTTTACATGTGACTGTCCAGTTTTCCCAAGACCATTTATTGAAGATACTTTCTTTTCTCCATTGTGTGTTCTTAGCTCCTTTGTTGAAGATTAGCTGTCCTTAGAAGTGTGGTTTTATTTCTGGGCTTTCAATTCTGTTCCATTGATCTGTGTGTCTGTTTTTGTACCAGTACCATGCTGTTCTGGTTACTATAGCTTTGTAGTATATTTTGAAGTCAGGGATTATGATGCTCCCAGCTTTGTTCTTTTTTCTAAGGATTGCTTTAGCTATTAGGGGTCTTTTGTTGCCCCATATGAATTTTAGGATTCTTTGTTCTACTTCCATGAGGAATGTCATTGGGATTCTGATTGGGATTGAATGGAATTTTTAGATTGCTTTAGATAGTATGCACATTTTAACTATATTTATTCCTCCAATCCATGTGCATGGAATATTTCCATTTCTTTCTGTCATCAGCGATTTCTTTCAATAATGTTTTACAGTTTTCATTGCACAGGTCTTTCACCTCCTTCATTAAATGTATTCCTAGCTATTTTATTGTTTTTGTTGTGATTGTAAATGGGATTGTATTCATGAGTTTTCTTTCTATAAGTCTGTTATTAGAGTACAGAAAAGGGACTGATTTTTGTAAGTTGATTTTGTAGCCTACAACTTTGCTGTAATTGTTGATTATTTCTAATAGATTTCTGATGGATTCTTTAGGGTTTTCTATATATAAAATCATGTTGTCTGCAAACAACCAGAGTTTCACTTCTTCCTTGCTAATTTGGATACTTCTATTTCTTTTTCTTTCCTAATTGCTCTAGCCAAAATCTCTAGTACTGTGTTGAATAAGAGTGGTGAGAGTGGGCATCCTTGTCTGGTTCCTGTTCTTAGAGGCATAGCTTTCAGTTTTTCCCCACTGAGTATGATATTAGTTGTGAGTTTGTCATATATGGCCTTTATGATGTTGAGATATTTTCCTTCTATACCCATTTTAGTCAGTGTTTTTATTATAAAGGGCCATTTATTATAAATAGCCATTCTAACAGGTGTAAGGTGATATCTCGCAGAAGTTTGAATTTGCATTTCCCTCATGATTAGTGATGATGAACATCTTTTCATGTGCCCATTGGCCATCTGTATATCTTCTTTGGAAAAATGTTACTGTATCTTGTATCTATTGTTGCTTGTATCTTGTATCTAAATGGATGCTGTATCTTGTCAAATGCTTTTTCGGCATCTATTGAGATGATTGTGTGGTGTTTTCATTGTGTTAATGTGGTGTATCATGCTGATTGATTTGTGGATGTTGGACCATCCCTGCATTCCTGGTATAAATCCCATTTGGTCATCGTGTATGACCCTGTTAATGTATTGGTCTATTCTGTTTGCCAATATTTTGTGAGGATTTTTGCATCTATGTTCATCAGCAATGCTGGTCTGTAATTTTTCTTCTTTGTGTTGTCTTTGTCTGGCATTGAGATCAGGGTGATGTTGGCCTCATAAAATACGTTAGGAAGAGTCCCATTTTCTTCCATTTTTGGGAATAGTTTGAGAAGGATAGGTATTAAATCTTCTTTGAATATTTGGTAGAATTCTCCAGAGAAGTCATCTGGTCCTGGACTTTCATTTTTGGGGAGATTTTTGATTACTGTTTCAATCTCTTTACTTGTGATTAATTTATTCAGATTCTCTATTCCTTCTTCATTTAGTTTTGGGAGGTTGTATGAGTCTAAGAATTTATCCATTTCTTCTAGGTTTTCCAATTTCTTGGCATACAGTTTTTCATAGAATTCTCTTACAGTCCTTTGTATTTTTGGTATCGTTGTAATTTCTCCTCTTTCATTTCTAATTTTATTTATTTGAGCCTTTCCTCTTTTTTTCTTAGTGAATCTAAGAGTTCATCAATTTTGTTTATCTTCTCAAAGAAGCAGATCTTAGTTTCATTGACCATTTATACTGTTTTTAGTTTTAATTTCATTTATTCATGCTCTAATTTTTATTATTTCCCTCCTTCTACTACTTTCGGCTTTGTTTGTTCTTCTTTTTCTAGTTCTGGTAGGTCTACTTTAAGATTGCTTATTTGAGATTTTTCTTATTTGTTAAAGTGGGCCTATATTGCCATGAATTTCCTTCTTAGGACTGGGCTTTTGCTGCATCCCATATGAGTTGGCATGGTGTATTTTCATTTTCTTTTGTCTCTGGATATTTTTTGATTTCTCCTTTAATTTCTTCAATGATCCATTGGTTGTTCAGTAGAATCTTGTTTAGTCTCCACATATTTGTCACTTTCCCAGCTTTTTTCTTGTAGTCGATTTCTAGTTTCATAGTGTTATGGTCAGAAAAGATGCTTGATATGATTTCAATCTTCTTACATCTACTGAGGCTTGTCTTGTTTCCTAACAAATAGTCTACCTTTTAGAATCTTCCATGTTCACTTCAGAAGAATGTGTATTCTTCTGTCTTTGGATGGAGTGTTCTATATATATCTATTAAGTCCATCTTGTCTAGTTTTTCATTTAGTTCCACTATTTCCTTGTTGACTTTCTGTCTGGATGATCTATCCATTGAGGTAAGAGGGGTGTTAAGGTCCCCTACGCTTATTGTGTTGCTGTTACTATCTCCTTTTAGGTCTGTTAATAGTTGCTTTATGTACTTTGGTGCTCCTGTGTTAAGTGCATTTATATTTATAAATGTTATGCCCTCTTGGTGGTTCTTTTTACCATTACATATGACCGCTCTTTGTCTCTCATTGCCTTTTTTATCTCAAAGTCTACTTTGTCTGATATAAGTACGGCAACACCTGCTTTCTTTTGTTTGCCATTAGCTTGGAGTATCATTTTCCATCCCTTCACTCTAAGCCTGTATTTGTCTTTAGAGCCAAGATGTGTTTCCTGGAGGCAGCATATTATTGCATCTTGTTTTTTAATCCATCTCGCCACTCTGTGTCTTTTGATTGGAGAATTAAGTCCATTCACATCTAGAGTGATTATTGATATATGAGGGCTTCATGCTGCCATTTTATCACTTGTTTTCTGGTTGTTCTGAGTTTCCTTATTTCTTGCTCCATGTATTTTGGACTGCCAATTCAGTTTGGTGTCTGTCTATGATGGTTTTCTCAGTTTTCTTTTTATTTATTTGTGTCTCATGATTATTTGTTCAGTGGTTACTGTGAGGTTTGTATAGAAGTTCTCATAGACGAGATAGTCCATTTTCTGATAGCCTCTTATTAGCTTAGTCAAACTAGGTTCTATCCCTTCCCTCTTCCACAGCTAAGTTATTGTTGTCACAACTTATTCCATTTTGTGTTGTGAGTCTGGGGTTAAAATGGAGTGATTATATCTATTCTTGATGTTTTCCTTCCCTTTATCTTTAATATTATAATTAAATATTTGCTAACCTGTTCTGACAGAGAGTTGCAGTTTTCTGATTCTGTCTGTCTGTTTATCTCCTTGCTCAAGGCTTTGTAAATACTTTTTTTTCAGGTCTGAGGGCCTTCTTGATCATTTCTTGCAGGGGAAGTCTTGTGGCAATGAACTCCCTCAGCTTTTGTTTATCTGAGAAAGTATTTATTTCTCTATCATATTTGAAGGATAGTTTTGCTGGATAGAGTATTGTTGGCTGAAGGTTTTTGTCTTTCAGAATTTTGAATATATGATTCCACTCTCTCCTAGCTTGTAAGGTTTATGCTGAGAAATCTGCTGAAAGCTTGATGGGGTTCCTTTGTAGGTTATTTTCTTCTGCCTTGCTGCCCTTAATATTTTTTCTTTGTCATTGACTTTTGCAAGTTTTACTAATATATGCCTTGGAGAAGGACTGTTTAAATTGATGTAATTAGGAGTTCTATTAGCTTGTTTTAGTTGTAATTTCAGCTCCTTCTACGGGTTTGGGAAGTTCTCAGCTATAATTTCTTTGAACAAGCTCTCTTCTCCTTTCTGTTTCACGTCTCCCCCGGAATACCTGTAATCCTTATGTTGCATTTCCTAATTGACTCAGATATTGTTCAGAAAATTTCTTCATTTCTTTTTGGTTTAATTCTCTCTCCTCTTCCATCTGAAGCATCTCTATATTTCTATCCTCTAAACTAATAATTCTGTCCTCCATGATATCAGCTCTGTTACTTAAGGACTCCATATTTTTTTTTATCTCATTGGTTGTGTTTTTCATCTCCAACATTTGTGATTGCTTTTTCTTTATAGTTTCAATCAATTTTGTGAAGAATTCCCTCTATTCATTAATTTTACTCTGAATTTCATTGAACTCTCTCTCTGAATTTTCTTGTAACTCATTGGGTTTTTTTATGATAACTATTTTGAATTCTTTGTCATTTAGATTGTAAATTTCCACGCCTTCATGATTGATTCCTGGGTGTTTGTCTTTTTCCTTCTGGTCTAGAGTATTGATATACCTCTTGATACTATTTGATAGGGTGGATTTGTGCTTTCATGTAGTGATAGTATCTGGTTGTAGATTCCACCTGCGGACACTGGGAGGCTGGGCAAGAGGTGTATATTCTGAGTGCACCATCAGTTGCACTGTCTGAGCCTGGGCCACTCCTTGGGACCACACCAGCACTGCAGGCTCTCCCACCTAATGGGAGAGTGACCACATGGGGCTCAGGGCTGCCTACACCTGCTCCCACAGTCCCACCAAGGCATGCTCCCACTTTCAGGGAAACAGCTGTACTATGGGCATTCTCAGCAGCCAGGAAGTTGTTTTCCCAGGCACATAGATCCACTGCCATCACTTCCGAGGTCACACAGGCCAGTGTGATTGGTGGGAGGGGACTCCTCACTGGGTCACAGCCTCAGTCACTCCCTGGAGGCTGGAGCAGCACTGTGGGCTCTCCCAACAGCTGGGAAAGCAATCACTTGGGGGCTCAGGGCTGCTGCCACCAGCTCTCAGAGTCCCATCAAGATGTTCTCCCCCCGTTCAGTAACACAGTGGTACTATGGGCATTTGTGGCAGCTGAGAACTCATTCTCCTGGGAGCACAGATCTGCTGCCACCTCCTCCTAGGTCACACCAGCCATTGCGTTTGGTGGGCAGAGCCTCCTCATCAGGTCTGAGCCTGGGCCACTCCCTGGGACCATGCAGCACTGTGTGCTTTCCCACCAGATGGGAAAGTGATCACTTGGGTGCTCAGGGCTGTCAACACCTATTCCCTCAGTTGCACCGAGGTGGATCCCACCCTCAGGGCCACAGCAGTGCTATGGGTGCTCCAGCCAGGAGAGCAGTTGCACATGTGCACAGGGGCCAGAGAGTGCTCACCTATCTCCACAACATCCCCGAGGGTAGCCCATCAACCATCAGATGTATAGCTGCACAGGCATCTCAGGCATCCTGTTGTGCTGTGTGGGTATCCTACATTGATCAATGAATATCCATTTGGTTGTAGTTTGAAGCAGGAGAGAAAAGGGGAACAGCTCGTTCCACAATGCTGCTGACATCACTCCTTGAGTTTGTTTTTTGGTTGTGGAGATGTATGAGTTCTTCTCATATTTTGGATCTTAACCCCGTATCAGGTATATGATTTGCAAATATATCCTCACAATTTTTAAGATGTCTTTTTGTTTTGTTGATGGTTTCCCTTGCTGTGCAGAAGCTTTTTATTTTGATATAATCCCATTTGTTAATTTTTCTATTGTTTCCTTTGCCTGGTGAGGCTTGGTGTTTGAAAATAAGCTGCTAAGACCAGTGTTGAAGAGTATACTGCCAGTCTTTTCTTCCAGAAGTATCATGGTTTCAGGTCTTACATTCAAGTCTTTAATCCTTTTTGAGTTAATTTTTGTGAATGGTGTAAGATAATGGTCTACTTTCATTCTTTTGTGTGTGACCATACAGGTTCCCCAATACCATTTATTGAAGAGACTTTCCTTTCTCCGTTGTATGTTCTTGGCTCCCTTGTCAAAGACTAGCTGTCCATACATGTATGGGTTTATTTATGGGCTCTTGATTCTGTTCCATCAATCTGTGTGTCTGTTTTTCTGCCACTACCATGCTGTTTTGATTACTATAGCTTTGTAGTATATTTTGAAATCAGAGAGTGTGAGGCCACCAGCTTTGTTCCTTTTTCTCAGGATTCCTCTGGCCATTTGAAGTCTTTTGTTGCTCCATACAAATTTTAGGATTCTTTGTTCTATTTTTATGAAAAATGTCATTGGAACTTTGATAGGGATTGTATTGAATCTGTAGATTGCTTTACAATGTATGGACATCTTAACTATCATAATTGTTCCAATCCAAGAGCGCAGAATATGTTTCTATTTCATTGTGTCTTCTTCAATTTCTTTCAACAATGTTTTATAGTTTTCAGTATACAGGTCTTTCAGCTCTTTGGTTAAATTTATTTCTAGGTATTGTATTCATTTTGTTGCTATTATAAATGTGATTATATTCTTAATTTCTCTTTATGCTAGTTCACCATGAGTGTATAGAAATACAATTGATTTGGGGCTGGCCCAGTGGTGCAGTGGTTAAGTTTGCATGTTCCACTTTGGTGGCCCGGGGTTTGCCGGTTTGGATCCTGTGGGAGGATATGGCACCGCTTGGCAAGCCATGCTGTGGCAGCCATCCCACATATAAAAAGTAGAGGAAGATGGGAACAGATGTTAGCTCAGGGACAGTCTTCCTCAGCAAAAAGAGGAGGATTGGCAACAGATGTTAGCTCAGGGCTAATCTTCTTCTTCAAGAAAGAATTATAGCTGATTTTTGCATATTGACTTTGTATCCTGCAACTCCGCTGTATTCATTTATTATTTCTAATGGTTTTTTGATGGATTCTTTAGCATTTTCTATATATAAAAATATGCCATCTGCAAATTGTGACAGTTTCACTTCTTCTTTTCTAATTTGAATCGCCTTTATTTCTTTTTCTTGCCTGATTGCTCTTGCTAGGACTGCCAATACTATGTTAAATAAGAGTGGTGGAAGTGAGCATTCTTGTCTGGTTCCTCTTGTTAGAAGGATAGCTTTCAGTTTTTCTCCATTGAGATTAATATTAGCTATAGGTTTGTCATATGTGGCCTTTATTATGTTGAGCTATTTTCCTTTTCTACCCATTTTATTCAGTATTTTTATCAAAAATGGATGCTGTATCTTGTCAAATGCTTTCTCTGAATCTATTGAGATGATTGTGTGGTTTTTCTTTATTTTGCTAGTGTGGTGTATCATGGTAATTGATTTGTGGATGTTGGACCATCCCTGCATCCCTGGAATAAATCCCACTTAATTGTGGCATACGATCTTTTTAATGCATTATTGTAGTCAATTTACTAGTATTGTGTTGATGATTTTTGCATCAATGTTCATCAGTGATATTAGCCTGTAGTTTTCGGGTTTTTTCCTTGTCCTTCTCTGGTTTTGGTATCTAGGTAATGTTGGCCTTGTAGAATGAATTGGAAGCTTCCCCTCCTCTTCAATTTTTTGGAAGAGTTGGAGAAGGATAGGTGTTAAGTCTGCTTTGAATGTTTGCTAGAATTCACCAGAGAAGCTATGTGGTCCTGGGCTTTGGTTTTGGGGGAGGTCTCTGATTGCTTTTTCAATCTCCTTACTTGTGATTGGTCTCTTCAAATTCTCTATAGCTTTTTGAATCGGTTTCGGGAGGTTGTATGACTCTAAGAATTTTATCCGTTTCTTCTAGATTATCCAATTTGTTGGGGTATAGCTTTTTGTAGTATTCTCTTGTAATAATTTGTATTTCTCAGGTGTCCATTGTAATATCCCCTCTTTCATTTCTGATTTTATTTATTTGATCCTTCTCTCTTTTTTTCTTCTTGAGTCTGGCTAAAGGTTCATTAATTTTGTTTATCCTTTCAAAGAAACAGCTCTTAGGCTCATTGACTTTTTCTACTTTTTTTTTTTAGTCTTTGTTTCATTTATTTCTGCTCTAATTTTTCTTATTTCCTTCCTTCTACTCATTTTGGGTTTTGTTTGTTCTTCTGTCCCTATTTCCTTTAGGTGCACTGTTGGATTGTTTATTTCAGATTTTTCTTGTTTGTTGAGGTGGGCCTGTATTGCTATAAACTTCCCTCTTAGAGCTACTTTTGCTGTATCCCATAAATTTTGGCAAGTTGTATTTGCATTTTTATTTGCCTCCAGGTAATTTTTAAATTTCTCCTTTGATTTCTTCATTGATTGAATCATTGTTCAGTAGTATTTTGTTTAATCTCCACATTTTTCTGGCTTTTCCAATTTTATTACTGTAGTTGATTTCTATTTTCATACCAATGTGGTCAGAAAAGATGCTTGGTATTATTTCAGTCTTCTTAAATTTATTTAGACTTGTTTTATGGCCTAATATGTGACCTATCCTGGAGAATGTTGTATATGCATTCAAAACGGAATGTGCATTCTACAGTTTTTGGATGGAATGTTCTGTGTATATCTACTAAGTCCATCTGGTCTGATGTGTCATTTAAGGCCAATGTTTCCTTATTGATCTTCTGTTTGAATGATCTATCCATTGATGTAAGTAGAATGTTAAAGTCTCCTACTATTATTGTGTTACTGTCTATTTTTCCTCTTATGTCTGTCAATAATTGCTTCATATATTTAAGTGCTCCTATGTTGGGTGCATAAATGTTTACAATTTTTCTGCTCTCTTGGTAGATTTGTTCCTTTTGTCATTATCTAGTTCCCATCTTTGTCTCTTGTTATAGTTTTTGTTTTAAAGCCTATTTTGTCTATATAAGTATTGCTACCCCAGCTTTGTTTTCATTGCCATTTGCATGGAATATCTTTTTCCATCCCTTCACCCTCAGTTTGTGAGTGTTTTTAGGTCTTAAGTGTGTCTCTTGTATGCAGCATATATATGGGTGTCAGTTTTTTATCCAATCTGCCACCCTATGTCTTTTATTCTTTTTAAAGTTTGGCACCTGAGCTAACAGCTGTTGACAATCTTCTTTCTTTCTTCATTCCTTTCTTCCTTCCCTCCCTCCCTCCCTTTCTCCCTCCCTCCCTCCTTCCTCTCCTTCCTTCCTTCCTTTTCTTTCTTTCTTTCTTTTTCTTTCTTTCTTTCTTTCTTTCTTTCTTCCTTTCTTTTCTTTCTTTCTTTCTTTCTTCTCCCCAAATCCCCCCAATACATAGCTGTATATTCTAGTTGTGAGTGTCTCTGGTTGTGCTACATGGGACACCATGTCACGTCTTTTGATTGGAGCATTTAGTCCACTGACACTTAAAGTAGCTATTGAGGACCTGACCCCATGGCTGAGTGGTTAAATTTCCACACCCTTTGCTTCAGTGGCCTGGGTTCACAGGTTTGGATCCCAGGTGTGGATCTACTTCACTCATCAGCCATGCTGTGGAGGTGAATCACATACAAAAAAAAAGGAGGAGGATTGGCAGCATATATTAACTGAGGGCAAATCTTCCTCAGCAAAAAATAAAATAAAGTAGTTAATGATAAGTATGTACTTATTGCCATTTTGTTACTTTTTTCTGGGTGTTTTAATGGTTATTCTCCATTCCTTTCTTCTTCTCTTGCTATCTTCCCTTGTGATTCGATGGCTTTCTTTAGTATTATGTCTGTGTTCCTTTCTCTTAATTTTTTGAGTATTTATTATAGGTTTCTGGTTTGTGATTGCCATGACGTTCATATATTGTAACCTATGTAAATGACAACCTATATTAAGTTGATGGTCTCTTAAGTTTGACCTCTCGTTAAAAGCTCTTCCTTTTACTCCTCTGCTCTAACATTTTATATTTTTGATATCATATTTAACTTCTTCCTTGTGTGTGTATATCTGTTACCCTCTTATCATGAAAATAGATAATTTTAGCAATTTTGTCTTTTTTTTTTTTTTTAGCAAGATTAGCCCTGAGAGAACATCTGCTGCCAATCCTCCTCTTTTTGATGAGGAAGACTGGTCCTGAGCTAACATCCATGCCCATCTTCCTATACTTTATATCTGGGATTCCTACCACAGCATGGATTACCCAGTGATGCCATGTCTGCACCCTGGATCTGAACCAGCGAAACTCAGGCCACTGAAGCAGAATGTGCGCACTTAACTGCTGCACCACTGGTCTGGCCCCAATAATTTTGTCTTTTGACTTTCATATTAACTTCATGGGTGGTTGATCTGCTACCGTCACTGTGTATTTGCCTTTACCAGTGATTTTTGGCTTTTTTTTTTTTTTTTTTGGCATAGATTATCTGCCCCTTTGTCTCTCTCTTCCCTTTCTGGGACACCCATAATATGAGTGTTAGTGCATGAGATGTTGCCTCAGAGATCCCTTAGGCTGTCCTCATTCTTTTTAATTTGTTTTTTCTTTTTTCTGTTCAGCTTGGTTGATTTTCTCTACTCTTCCATCCAGTTCTCTGATCCTTTCTTCTGTGTCATCTACTCTGTTATTGAGTCCCTCTAGTGAATTTTTCATTTCCATTATCATATTCTTCAATTCTGATTGGTTCTTTTTTATATTTTCTAACTTTTGTTGAAGTTCTCACTGTATTCATCCATTGTTCTCCCAAGATCAGTGAGCATCCTTATGACTATTAGTTTTTACTCTTTATCAGACAGATTGTTTATCTCTGTTTCATTTAGTTATTTTTTCTGAGGATTAGTCCTGTCCCCTTACTTCAGGAATAAATTCCTCTGTCTCTTCATTTTGCCTCTTCCTCTGTGCTTATATCCATGTATTAGGTAGATCAGCTATGTCTCCTAATCTTGGAGAGGTGGCCTTATGTAAGAGATGCCTTATGAGGCCCAGCACTGTACTTCCCTCTTTTCACCAGTTTCAAATGTTCCAGGAGTGTCCCCTGTGTGGGCAACATGTTTTCCTTCTGTTGTGCAGGGTTACTGTTGCTGCAGGTGCTCAGGTTGGCAAGGCTGTCCCCCTGACCAACCAGTTGTAATTCTCTGCTGTGTGCAGCTTCTACAGTCCCTTCAGCCACTTTATCAGGCTGGAGGAGCCCCAACACGGTTGGCTCCAAGGTCTATTATCACATTCCAGCCATAATTTTTCTTTTAAGTGCGTAGGTTCCCAGCACAGCTGGTTGTGAGGATCAGAGGCTTACAATTGCTTTAGGCTTCTGGGCTGCAAGACTGTTGTTGGCTCTCTCAGTAGCACAGCTGAATGGGGCCAGCACCAGGCATGGCAGCACACAATTGTTTCAGGTGTTGGAAGGTTGGACTGATCCCTTATGTGGCTTTTTGAGAAGCACAGGTCTGCTGCAACTGACAAGCCCCACCTCCTACAGGCCCACACACCCCGTCTATGTGGGCCCACCCCTCACACATGCCCCAGTTACTGAATCAGACCCACTCACCCTGCTGCAGAGGCCTCTCACACCCTGCCAACACAGGCCTGCCCCTCACACACACCCTGCCCCACAGAGGCAGACTCACTTGCCCCAATTCAGAGGTCCCACACACCCTGTCTATGTGGGCCCACTAGTTACAGAGGACTTGCTGTTGAGTGAGACCAGTCCCTAGGGTGGGCTGCCATGCCCCGGTTGAGCTGGATTACATCAGTGCTCCAGTGAGTGTGGCAGACCCCTGTACTAACAGGCCAGGGAAGAACTCCAATAGCATCTGCCAGATCTGTCAGCACACCTGTTCTAGGTCACAATAATGGCTGCTGCCAATGCGGCAGTCCCTGGGGAGGTGATCTCAGTGGCCTCCTGCCTCACTGAGATGTGCCTAGAGCCTTTCAAGTGAGTCTTTTTTCACCAAAAGACTATGCACCTCTCCTTCTGGTGATTTTAAGTTGCTTTCCCAAAAGGGTGAATTTGTGTGTGGGCCCTTTAAGAGCAGGCTTTTCTTTTGCTTATGTTAGATAGCTTTTCTGGGAGCATTCCCTATTGTATTTAATAGCAATCAAACCCAGATATTCTGACACTTGTCTCTGTTGTACTGGGTTCAAAAGCTGTTTATTATGGCAAAACTCTCCATCTCAGATCCACTTCTCCTCCAGGGAAAGCTTCATGCCTCAAGGTTGCTCCCAGCTGTGAAGCATCCCAGCTAGAATGTGGCTTTTTCCTGGCCAGAAAGGTATTTCTGCCTCTTTCACCTCAGTCAGCACTGTCCCTTGTTGTGGGAGTTCTTTTTATCCAGTTTCTAGTTCTCTCTCAGGGGTAAGTTTTTCTAGGTTAGTTCTAGGAAGTAAGTTCAGAGTCCCCCTGTGCTGTCATCTTCCCAGCACTCTCCTCTTCTTTTTTATTTCACCTATAATAGGGGCTGTAGAGTTGTATTAAACTGTTACACTTATTATCCCCAATGAAGCATGTCTCCTGGTCGTCATGCCATGTGTATTCCCTCCCACACTGATGCAGGTCTCGGCCACGTGACTAGACTTGGCCAGAAGGTTCTTAACAAGAGTGATGTAAAAGAAGCCTTTACAAGTACTTATAAACACTTGGAACACTTGACCTTGGAACGCTCTATTTTGGAAATCAGTTTCTATGCTGAGAGGAGCCCAGTAAGTCATCCATGTGGATGGCCCATGTGGAGGAGAACCAAGGCCTCCAGTCCCAGCCTCAACTGAGCCCCCAGCCAGCTGCATGCAGCAATTGCTTGCAACATGAGTGAGGCCATTTTTGAAATTCCAGCTGTTCTAGCAACTCAACCAACAACACATGAAACAGAAGAAGCATGACCCAAATCAAGTCACAGAATTGTGAATAATAAATTTTTGTTGTATTAAGCTATTAACTTTGGGATGACTTGTCACCAAGTAATAAATACCTTAAACAAAAATTTATATCTAACTGGTTTTAATCTTAATATAGCTGATGATTAAAATGTTGATCATCTTGTTTATGTTTTTGGCCACGCTCCAGTCACTAATGTTGTGCAGAAAGCCACTCCATGTGTCATAAAGCAACAACCAGTTCCTTGTAGCACCAAATTCGTGGATCAAGAGACCAGACAGGTCACAGCCATGAGAGATTGTTTCCGCTACCCAGTGTCTGAGGCTAATTTGGGAAGACACAAACGGCTGAAGCTAGACTCATAAGAAGACTACTTCCTCCCATATCTGGCTGCTAGGCCGAGGATTAGTCCAAGTTTGCATTCAGCTGGCACTTGATAGGAGCACCCATACTTGGGCTTTCCGTGTGGTTTGGGCCCATAGCAGGGCCATTGGATTTTAAGATGGAGCATGCCAAGAGAGACTATCTCACCAATCCGGTGAAAGCTGTATGGCCTTTTATAACCTGGTCTCAGCAGTCATATAGCACCATTTCACCATACTCCATGGGTCAAAATGTTCATAATCATGGTGATATTTAAGAGAAGGACCATAGAGCTTACCTCTTGATGGAAAAAGTGCCAATGAATTGGAGAACACGTTTTAGAACACTCATACGCCATAAGGATATCCTCTTAAGTATACTGCTTGTTTAATATTTAGGATAAAAAATTTTGTTTCACTTAGGCTATTTTTCTTGTTAACATGTGAAATCATATACATATATATATATATATATAAATAAAACATGCACTTGTATGTAATATCTTCTCTCCATTTTGTAGGATTTGTTTCCATTCACTTAATAGTGTATTTTGATAAACAAAAATTCATTATTTTAATATAATCCAATCTGTCATTAGTCTTTTTTATGTCTGATTTAAGAAATATGGCTTAATCCAAACTCAAAAATTTATTCTTGTATGTTACCTTTAGAGGATTTATTTCTCTACCTTTCACACCTAGGTCTCCATTGGAATTTATTTTTGTATATGCATTAGGAAAATGACAAGACTTTTTGTTCCTATATGGCTCTTCAATTGATCCAGCATCATTTATTGAAAAGGCAGAAGCATCTTTGTCCAAATTTGAGTAACTGTATATGTCTAGATCTCTTTCCAGACATTCTATTATGCTCCATTAGTCTATCTTTCCTATCTTTACCCTAACATGACCACGTCTTCATCACCATAGCTTTGTAACTTTATAGTGAATTTTGATATCTTGTACTATAACTCTTACAACTTTGATTTTGTATTGTTTTTTCCCAAGATTGCCTTCACTGTCCTTGGCGTTTTGCATTTCTATTTAGATTTTAAAATCAGCTTGTCGACTTACAAACATCCACAACCTGCTGAGATTTTCACTGGGATTGCAGAGAATCTGTTCAAAAATTGGGGAAAGCTTGCATCTTAAAAATAATGTCTTTCATTCTATGAATATGGTATATATCTCCACTTATTACTTTTCTTAATTTCTCTCAATAACATTTTTATAGCTTTCAGTGTAGAAGTCTTGTACATCTTTATGAAATTTATTCTGCACTATTTGATATTTTGTTATTATTGTGAATAATATTCTAAAGTCTAATATTTTTATAAATTTGATTTCTATCTTATTTGATTGCTGGTATATAGGTACACATTGATATTTGTATTTTATCCAGCAAACTTGTTAAATATAATTATTATTTCATAACTTCTCTGTAAATTTGGATCCTCTACATGGCCAATCATTTCTGTAAATAATGAATTTATTTCTTCTTTTCCAGCCTATTTAGGAATCTGCTTTAATTTTTTATATCTTTTCTTGCCTATTTCACTGACAAGATATAATGTTAAACATAAGTGGTTACAGCAAGTATCTTGGTATAATTCCTCATCTCAGGAGAAAGCTTTCATCCTTTCACCATTCAGTATGATACTTGCAATGTTTTTAAGTGACACTTTTTTATATTAAATAAATATTCTTTTCCTGGTTTGCTACAAGTTTTCATCATAGGTGTATTCACTTAAATTGTACCTTAAATGTTACTTTAATTGTTGACTTAAAATGTAAAACCAACCTTACATTCCTAATATAAATCTAATTTGGCATTTGTATATTATTCTTTTCAACATAGATGGATTTTTTGGGGGGCTACTATTTTGCCTAAGGTGTTGGCTTCTATGAACATAAATGAGTATACTACGAAGGACTTTTTTTCTTAAAATGTCTTTGATTTTTATAAAAATTTCTATAAAATGAGTTGCCAAGCATTTCTTTTTTTCTATTTTCTGGAAAAATTTTTGTCAGATTGGTGTTATCACATCCTTATATTTGTGAAGGAATTCATTGGGGAAGCTTGGAGTTTCTTTTTGGAAGGTTTTTGAAATTATAGATTTACTTTCCTTCAAAGAAATATTCAGGTTTTACACTTCTTATGTCAGTGATGATAAGGTTTGTTCTTCAAAAAGTTTATCCATTTCACCTAAATTTTTACTGGTAAATATTTCTCAAGATTTTCTTATTTTGATATTGGCAGGGTCTGTCGTGCCATCCCCTTTTATAACCTAGATTTGAAGTTACATTAATAAATTTTTACTTTTCTTTCTCTTTTTCTTTTTGAGGAAGATCCACTGTGAGCTAATATCTGTTGCCAATCTTCCTCTTTTTTGGCTTGAGAAAGATTTGCCCTGAGTTAACATCTGGGCCAGTCTTCCTCTATTTTGTATGTGAGCCACTGCCACAGCATGGCCACTGACAAGTGGTGTAGGTCTGTGCCCAGGAACCAAGCCCGGGCAGTCAAAGTGGAGCACACTGAACTTTACCACTAGGCCATGGGGCTGGCCCCAAGATTTTTATTTCAATCATCATCACATCTTTATTATCAATAATGTTCTTGCCTTAAAATCTACTCAGTCTTTTATTAGTATCGTTCCACCAGATTTTTTTTGACTAGCATTTGTTGTATATCTCTTTCTATTCTTTTACTCCACATGTCTGTGCACTTATATTTAAGTTGTCCTATTAAACATTGAGTAGTCTTTTAAAATAAAATGTGCTGGTTTTTGTCCTTCAATTAGAAAATTAATCCTTTTAGCATTAATGTAAGAGTGGAAATATGTGGGTTTAAATACACCACCTTACTAATTGTCTTTTATTTCATTCTATCTTTTCTGGTTTTTTCTCTCTTTTCTTGCTTTGTTTTAGATTAATGAAGAGTTTTTTTTAATAAATCCATTATTATTTGTTTGCTCTGTAGTTATAATTTTTTATACGATTATTTTATTTGTTACCGTCAAGTTGACAATATGCTTCCTACATATAATTTACTCTCTGTTTATCCTCACTGGCATTTGTATCATTTCCTGAATCTGTAGCTTGCTATCATTTCTCAATTTGGGAAATTCTCAGCCATTATCTCTTCAATTATTTCTTCTGGCCTATTATTTCTCTCTCTTCTTCTTTAAGAACTCCAATTGCATGTATGTCAGGCCATTTCAATGAGTTCCAAATACCTCTAATTCTTTTTCTGTATTTTCCCTCCTCTTTTCTTTCCATGTGTAACACATGTTGTTAATGCAATATCTTTATTCCTCAAAACGTTTAGTGTGTTCTTGTTGACATTCAACTGCCATTATCAGAAAGTTTGTTCATAAAAAGTTATTCCTGGAACTCTAAGAAACCACATTGTCATATACATTGAAGTCCAATCCCTACTGACAACATCCTTCAATCCGTGACTCTTGGGAGTTGATATATAAATATCCCAGACCTTGTCCCCAAGGCAGATTGATTCTAAACCAAGCATTTTATATCACTTCTGAGTGGTATTAATCTCCTTCTGTCTACTATTCTAACCAATTTATTGGTAAATCCATCATGGGCTGCCTCCTCTTCCTTACATCCCACATCAGCCAGTGGTGAGTAGAGTAGTAATAATTTCTAGCACACTATAGTATCACAATGACCAAGATTTTCCCCCATGGTAAATCGGAATGGGATAGAGATGGAAAGTGTGAGCCTAACATTTGCGAGATATGGTAATTATAAAGATGTAGAGTGGGTTGGTTGTTGTTAAGTGCCTTCAATGCACTTAATGAAGAAAATTACAGGTTTGAATTAGCTTACCACCAAATCAGGGACCAGTGTGAAGGTCAAAAGGCCTTTAGGCAATTTTTGAAAGACCTTTATTTCATTCAGTTGGTGGGCAAATCTTCTTTAAAATCGTATCAATATTCTAACTGTGAGAGTAACAGAATTATAGGGAAGGCTTAATTTACATCCTTGGCAAGTTTCTTCTGCTAATATCAGGGAAGAGATAAAGAAGGACTGGGACCTTGACACTTGGATGAGGAGATCCAGTGGATGAACCTGAGAAACTTAAAGGCTCCTATTACACAAACTGTGGGTTTCATATGTGGCCAACTCCTTCATGCAAGAAGACAGTAGTCTCCCCTTGCCCTGAAACTCTGTAGAATCCTCACATCAGGTAAATACCTTGTAAGACAATTCTTGTCTTCTTTAAGGTCTTATGCATCTCTCCTCATGATTCTGTTCTAATAACTGAGGTCAAATTTCAGCATGATCTGCTTTGATTGGGCAAGTCTTGACCTGGCTTCACAACTAAAGGGATTATTCACCAAAAAAGCTGGAGGAGATGGCTAACATGCACCTACAAATAAAAGAAAAATTAGTCAAGAAGTAAAAATAGAAAGAGGAAGTTTATTACTTTTTATTTACATATTGTTAAGAAGAGTTCCCAGATTGAGGTACACTCCACCCAAATTAAAACTGAGCTCCACAGAAACAAAGGTAAAGAAAGAATCATGAGTAGATAGTTTCCCTTCTTCACTGGAAAGAATCATACTCAAAGGAAAGAAAACATTCTAAAAGAAATGAAAAAGAAATTCATCTGAAGCATTTGGCGTAACCAGTGCCTAGAACAGGATCTGGCAAGTAGTAAATGTTCAATTAATATTTGATGAGTGAGTATCAGTTATTTGGGTTCTAGGAGGAATTTGTTTTACTCAAAGTGTCTTTATGTTAGAGATTCTAAGTAACTAACAATGATAACTTTGAAGAAGTTTTATGTTGAAATGTAGACATATTTTACATTTGGCTGCACCTGATATGAGCCTCTGTGAAAGTCATGGGCATTACCATAAACTATGACTATAGAGAAGAAACTTCGATGCAAGACAAAATTGGAGTAGTCTGAGTGTGCAGTTTATTAGTTCAGTACAAGTTTAGTTCCAACTTTGCAATGACCTTAAGTAATAAGAAATACTGCCCAAAAAGAATTATCAGAAAGTAGTCTCATTTGCTTAAGAAAGTTCTAGACATCACAACTTCTTGTATAATTACAACATATCTTAAAAGACTTCGGAATTTTAATTATCTAAAGGTTACATACAAAAACTGAGTTAGGATAAGCATTTTTATAACATACTATTGTTTTAATTTCCAGGAAGAGAGAGGAAACAAAAAACTAATTAAAATAATGAAGATGTAAGGGATTATCATCTCTATAGTATCTTCAAAAACAAAATAAAACAAACAAGATGAAAAACAAAACAATGCAAAAATAATTAGATCCTTGCTAGACTCTTTCAGGTTCATCGACTTCCAGTGAAAAATAATACTGAGGACTGACTAATTAAACCAGTGCTTTCACTGTAGGTAATGCTGACCATCTGAAAAGGCAGGAGAAAAATAAATTATATACTGGTCAGGGATAACAGGGCCTGTAAAACACTAGGAAGCAGGTAGGGAGGGAATTAAATGGCAGAAACGTACTCTTTCAGAAACTATTTGATTGTGTTTTACCACCATGAAAGCTTTCATATTCTTCAAGTATCACTAAGAAATCCTCAAATTGTCCATTTATATAGATATATATACATACACATGAATATAGATGTATAACTAATGATCCAGTAAAGAAAATATCTTTATTATGGGACACTGTGTAAACTGGTGGCTTTTGCAGAATAGGCTCCTCATCAATAATGGTCAAATCTTGTTACACTTCACTCCGTGTCTGTGCATTCAAAGCTCAAATCTCTCACCAACATACAGAATGAATTTTGGAGAAATGGACCAAAGGATATTTGCTATATTTATATGTACATGTAGTTCATTTTCTAAGACTATAATAAAAATGACATCAGCACAGACTACTGAATAAAATATTTCGAACTTCAGACTCTATTTTGCAGGACTGCATCAACACTTGGCATTACACCACTGAGGTCTTGCAAATCTCTCACATGTTGAGAATTATACCGTGTCACCTGCCTGTGGATGATGTCGAATGGGACTGCAGCAAGGAGCTTAGGCATCGGAATATTTTAATTAAATTAACATTGCTAAAATAAGTCAAATATCATTTTGATTCCTACTGCAACAATTATAACGCTATGGCTACTGAGAAGTAAGCTCTGTGCTAGGTGATTTATATGCTTATCTCATTCAAACCTCGCAGCAACCCTTCAAAATAAATGTTATCAATTTAAAACGTTGTTTACAAACGAAGACGCTGAGTAAAGAGAGGCTAAGTAATTTGCAGAGATCACATAGGTAGAGATGGTTAGCATCAAAATTCAGACCCAGATCTATCTAACTCTACTATGTACTCTTGTAAAAAACATTAATTAATGTGTCAGAAATAAGTAACGTATGTCATTTTTGGTCAATTAAAAAGTGAATATATAATAACAGATTACCTGAGAATATATGAAGTAGTTAGAAAATAAATTTGTAGGATGTGTTTTAGCATAAAGAATGAGGAAATAAATATGTACAAAACACATTACATAAATTCCATTATGCTGGCAGAAATGACTGCTTATCTGGGGGAAAAAACATATACTGAATATCATATTCAAAATTAGATTCTAAATGATTTTAAGTTTAAAATACAAAAAAGTAACAAAAGGTATAGAAATACCAAGAAGGTGTTTTCAAAACTAAAAAGTTAAGAATAACATTTTAAAATAATGGAACAGAGCATGCTATAGCAAAATCTAATCAATTTTAATTAATTCATTTAACAATATGAATTGAGTGCTTACCACACACTAGGCACTATCCTAGAGACTGAAATACAGCATAAACAAAACAGATCATAATATCTGTCTATGGAATTTATATTCACCTGGGGAAAACACCAATGATAAACAAAACAACTAAGACAAATATTCAATGGTGATTAGTGCTAAAGAGAACAAAAAACAAGAAAATGGAACAGAGCACACTGGAACAGGATGTAATAAATTTAATTTAGGCGGACTGGAAAAGCAACCTTGCAATGGGGCATTTTTCCCCCAATAACTTCTTTTATTAAATCTTCATAACATTGTCTGGCATTCTTAGGTGTTAATATGTGAGATATCTTATTGGATCCATAAAGCCAAATAAAACAGTTTCAGCTCTTTTCACCGAATTTTACAAGTAATTTAAAAACTTGAATCCAATCCCTAATACACAAAAATATTCTAATTGCTTCCTTACATCAAGATACACAACATTAAAAGAACTATCCCAAAGATGGAGAGTTAAAGTATAACAAATGATTACTGATAACGAATGCTTTGTTTTATTACTTATTTAATGTTTGCTTTAATGATTTTGAATATTAAAATGTTACACATATAGTTGATGTTCAATTTATATTTCACCTTAGTCTCATTGCTTTCCTTCTCTATATCACATTCCTTAATGGGTACTATGTATCATTCTCCTACAATGTATTCATTCTTATACAATGCTTATATGGGTGTATACCCACAAATAATGTATGTAGTATATCCTCCTGAATGTTTAAACTCACATGATTGATGACACAGCCTATGCAATAGTTTGCAGCTTGCTTTTTGTGTTAGAAAATATTTTTTCTCAGCTTTATTGAGGTATAATTGACAAATAAAATTATACTAATTTAAAGTGAACTTTATATTTATATACATGGTGAAATGATTCCCATGCTCAAGTTAATTAACAATCCATCACCTCATATAGTTATCTTTATTTATTTAATTATTTATTTTGTGAAGAATGCTTAAGATCTACTCTATCAGCAAACTTCAAGTATACAATATCACTAACTACAGTCACCACGTTATGCATTAGATCCTCAGAACTTATTCATCTTATGATTGAAAGCTTGTACACTTTGATCAACTTTTCCCCATTTCCCCACTCCCCAGTCCCTGGCTACCACCTTTCTATTCTCTATTTCTGTGAGTTCCACTTTTTTTAGATTCCACATATAAGTGACAATAGGCAAGATATGAAAACAGCCTAAATGTCTGTTAACAGACGAATGCCTAAAGAAAATGTGGTGTATATATATGCAATGGAATATTAGTCAGCCATAAAAATGTAAATCTTGCCATTTGTGGCAGCATGGATGAACCTGGAGGGCATTATGCTAAGTGAAACAAGCCAGATAAAGAAAGGCAAATAGTGCAAGGGGACATTTAAACAATGACCTACAAGAGATGAAGGAGTGTGCCACCTATATTCCCGGAGAAAGAGCATTCCAAGCAGAGAAAACTGCAAATAGAGTTGCCTTGAAGCAGGAGCATGAATAACAAAATGGAGTCCAGTGCGGCTGAAGCAGAATTAGCAAGGCTGGGCTTGCGGGGGACGATACATATACATCTCTCTCAATATTTTCATGACAACATAGTATTCCATGTATACATATGCTTCTTAATAATTAAAGTTCTAAGTTCCTTCTGAAAAACAACTTTCAACAGAATTGGAGGCTTGAGGGTTGACTACGTGTTTCAAAACAGTCTCAAAAAGCTAAGTACAAAAACAAAACTTTTACCATCTTGGTGTTACATCCTGACAGAACTGAGATACAAGCTACGCATGTTCGACCATGGGCAGTAGTCCTGAACTGGTGAAGATCATTGATAACTTTGAATGCCCGAGGGGGAAAGATTTGTTTTGTCTCAGATTACTATCTCCTAAGAGCTAACCCCAGCTTCCGTAAAGTCTAGGTCTCTAACTGAGAGAAAAATCAAAGTAAAGTTCAGTAGGAAAGCCCAACAGCAAGGTCTCTCAATTCTCTAACCTAATAGCATGGTTTAACCCAGAGAGAAGTGAATTATTGTCTTTTCTTCCATGCTTTTGCTTCAAATACACCCTTACACCCCCACACATATATACATACGCATACACATGAGTGCACATATATACACAAGCAAACATGCACACAAATGTGCATGCATGCACATGCACACACACAGGTACTTTTTAACTCAGCAACTATTGACATAGCAGGAAAGCAGAGCAGTCCTGATAGGAACAACCATAGCCAGGAGAAGTGGTCATACTGCAGTGATGGGTGGTTCCAAAGTGAGTGCAGGGATGGTCTTGGATGGCGGAAGGAAAGACAAGAATGCTGGAGTGTAGCCAGAAGTGAGACCGTTCTCGGGGGGCATAGGGAGGCCTTTCTGGGGAATGTGCACGTGAGACAGATATGCTGGGTGTCAGGGTCCTTCTCAGGTCCTCATGTCCCTGACTATTGATATTGGTGAAAGATGTCATGGGATGGCCAGGAATATAAGTAGGTGGATCCTCAGTATAATATAGTGGAGCATGAATATAGAAGGATGACCAGCAGAAGGCCACCTACCCTGGACATTGTGATGTGACACTATGTCAGAGGCATAGACAGGAGCATGGGATAAACTCCACTGATCATTCAGAGGAGAAAAAACAAATCCATGATTCAGGCCAGTTAATCATTCACTAACTAAGTGAAGCTAATTTGCAAGGCCCCCTCCACACCTCCATGGCTATGAGCAATTCAGCAAGGGTTGTAATTGCTAAGAAGTAAGTGATCTCTTACAGAAGCATCGTGTCCAGGTTAACCGAAGGGGCCTGTCTGGGAAATGTCCTCCACAGGATGCCCTTTACCACAAAGGCCTCCTTGTTCTAGGACAGAGGAGAGAAGATTAGGGTCCCTACTCCAGGCCTTTCCCTGGCTTCAGAAAAATGGGCTTCAGAGTGAATAAAAGAATGAGACAAGGAGAGCAAGAAAAAAAAATTCAGGATAGCCTTTTCACAAGCAAAGACAGCCAAATCTGAGAGAACTCATGGTTTTGTTGCCTGTCCTTTCCATAGGCTTCCACTGGACCTCAGGCTGGGGGTCCCCAGGTACATGGTCTATGATCAGAGTTATTCCTAAGCCCATTACTCTTCAAAACAGAGACAGGAAAACATCTGCACCATTATTTGACAGGAAAATGATAACAGTTGAGGTACTTTATGAATTTCATGAATTTATTCTCAGTATAATTATAAATCCTTTAAATATATCTGTTTATGTTCTCTCAAAACCAATCAACCTCATTTAGAAATATTTTTCTTCACAAACATTTCTGTTATCTTTTGAAAATCTCTTTTAAACTTAGTTGTCTGAGAAGCTTCTCTTAGCCCTCTAAGAGAGCTAAGACACTGTTTCGGGAATCAATACCATCTCTCCTTTGTTGATGCCCATAATGCCAGGAGTCAATCCTACATGTGTAGAATAGATCTGTTATAGCCCTCTAAGTTACAGCGTTTTTCCCAACACAACACATGCAACTTCTCACTCAGTTTTAGTCTGCTCAGATGAATTTCAGTCAAAATCTGATGTTCCATACTTCTAGGGCCATGCCCTTATAATGCTTGGAAATTTTGTAGTAGCTGAAATAGAAAAGAGCATCTCAGCAAAAGAGACTTAGAGATTTTATTGGCTATATTAAATTTGGAATGTCAAGAGAGGAAATGTTCAGATTCAAATATGACACAAAGAGGTAAACTTTGTTTAAAGGAAATAGAGGGTCTCAGTGTGGTAGCTTCTCTCCCTGTGCCAGTACTGTATCCAGTGTTGTGATACGCCACATGAGGAAGGAGACCAGAGGACAAATTCTGACACTATACTGCCCAGGGACCCAGGCCATCCTTTAGAGTCAAAGATTTTCCACCCTACCATCACAAACTGCATCACTGCTTTGAAGGTCCAAGCTTTCATAAATTCTACACATTACAGGAAAATCAAAACAATAGAGTTATTCCAGATTCTCTGGAATAAAGCATAAAAACTACAAAAGAAAATCTCATGCACATCTCTTCCCAGTTAGAGCTGATGACAGCTTTTCTACTGTATCAGCTGTCTGTTGCCACAACAATGCTGCATTCCAAACAGCTACTGCCGCTCCATGTTCTCATGGCAGTCATGGAGATGCGAGAGAGGAAGTGTGAATGTGCAAGGGCTTTCTAAAGCCCCTGATTTGTCAGATCTGTTATCATCCCTTTAGCAAAGGCAGTCATGTGGCCAAGCCCAGAATGAGAGTTGGAGGTGCTACAAAGTCACACAGCCAAGGGTGTGGAGACAAGAAGGAGTGAAGGATCTGAGTGCTTAATTTTCTATTGTATTTCAGTTCTTGAATATTCATTTGATTATTTTTTATAGATTCAATCTTCTGATGGTGTTTTCCATCTTGGCATCTATCTCTCTGAACATGATCATTACTGTTATTTTAGACTCTGCATGCTCTAACTCCAGTGTGTGGATCAACTCTGCCTTCATTTCTATTACCTGTGTTTTTCTCTTGGTCTTGAATCTTAGAATGCCGGGTAGTTCTTTGTTTAATGCCTGACATTATGTATGGAGAAATATCAATCTGTTAGATAGCATTATCTTCTAGAATTTTTTGAGCACCTGGCAAGCAGTTATGTAAACGGAGGTTCATCTGTACATAATCAGGCTTGGAGCAGTTTGAGGCTGAGTTTCAGTCTTTCTAAGCCCTGGCATGATTCTTGTTTCTCTTCCAGGGCGCTGTCCTCCTGGGAGCATCACTGAATGTCAGGGGTGATGACCAGGGCCCTTTGAGCTTCAGAACCTGAATTTGGATCTTTATCTTTCTGAAACTTGTGAAGCTGCTAACAGTTCTACTCATATTCTCTGTCTCACAACAGTTTTTTATTTTTTTCTCAGCTTCTCTACCTATAATTCTGCTCTGCTTATTAGTTAGCAAATGCCACGAGAGAAAAAAGAACCTCACTTCTCTGTGCTTCCTTTCTTTCTGGGAAGGCCTCTCGTACGCTGGCACTGAACTTCAACATCGATCATCCCATTCCCATAAGAAGCTACAAGCTCAAGTCACCTTCCCAACCTCCTACCAACTGCTTCCTGCTCAGGTTTTCCGTCTCTCTGGTCATGCCGAAACGGAACTGGCAACTACCGTGAAAAAGCCATCTAGAATGCCCAGCTCACCTCAGTTGAGTTTCCCTTCCCTCTGGAATCTTGGATTCTCTAGTCCTGGCTGTCTTGGATAGCTCTCCAACGCCCTCAGTCTCTTCTTCTTTAATCCTGATAACCACTAATCTATCTCTATAATTTTGTCGCTTCAAGAATCTTATGTAAATGGGCTCATACAGTATGTGATCTTTTGGCTTTTTTACTTAGCACAATTCCCTTGAGATCTATCCAAATTGTTATGTGTATCATTGTTCACTCCTTTTAATTGCCGAGTGTGTTCCATGATATGAATGTGCCACAGTTTGTTTGACTATTCATCTATTGAAGGACATTTTGCCTGTTTCCGATACTTGGCTATTACAAATACAGCTGCTATGAGCACATGTGTACAGCTTTACGTGTGGACATGTTTTCATTTTTCTGGGATGAATAACCAAAAGTGCAATTGTTGGATTGTATGACAAGCACATATTTAATTTTATAAGAAACTGCTAAACTATCTTCCAGAGTAGCTGTGCCATTTTAAATTTCACCAACAATATATGAGTAACTCAGTTTTTCTAAATTCTCACCACTATTTGGTATTGTCATGACTTTTTATTTAACCACTCTGGTAAAGGTGTGGTGATATCACATTGTGGTTTTCTTTACATTTCCCTAAGACAGAGATGTTGACTATCTTTTCAAGTGCTTATTTGTCATCTACGTACTTCTTCAGTGAAACATCTGCTCATGTCTTTTGCCCATTTTCAAATTAGATTGGGTTGCTACTGTTTAGTTTGAAACATCTTCATATGTTCTAAATGTTAGTTTTTTTCCAGATACGTGAATTGAAAATATTTTATCACAATCCTGTAGCTTGTCTTTTCATCTTCTTAATAGGATCTTTGCAGAACGAAAGTTTTTAATTTGATGATTACACAGGATTTTCACTCCTAGGTAATTCCACAACAAGCTATATATCTAAGAGAATTTTTTCACCTGATTGCTAGGTGGAATGGGCAAAAATGTTCATAGCAGCACTGTTCATAATAGCAGATATCTGGAAATAATACAAGTGCCCAGTGCCACAACCGCAAATAAATAAGTGCTGGAATTTTCTCAGAAAGAGATATTTAAAAGCAGTCAAAATAAATGAACAACCATGTTGTTGAATCATAGAAATACAATGTTAGATGGAAAAGAGCAAGAGATTCCATAGTACATTATATGCTTTTTGTAAAGTTAAAAACAACTTAAATATGAAATGATATTTTGGGGAGAAAATAGAAGCAGCAAAACTACATAAAAATACGGGAATAATTGTCATAGGAATCAAGATGAGGGTTGTTTTTGATGTTAGGAAGAGACAGTTTTAGATTGTAGGGGGGACTACAAGGTTAGATGTAGATTACTATCAAGTCAAAGCTTTGGGCACTAGATGTATTGATATAGCTTACCTTAAAAAGTAATCAGTCCATGCAGACAAAGAAGCAGTTCTTAAAGAGCACAAACACTAAAGCATTCGCTGTGGCTCTCCCCCCAGGGCTCAGTGAAAGGGGAGCAGACAAAAATGCCCATCTCCCATTCTTTCCCTGAAAGGGGTATGACTGCATATTTTATAAGCTGCTGCCTGAGGGGGTCAGCTTATAATTTAGCATGCATCTAGAGGCTAGCTACTATCCTTCCGAGAGAGAGAGGAAGACAGTGGGCATGTCTCCTGCCTTGTCCCTAAGACTTGCTCCTACAATAACACCAAATAGCCAGAATTTCCCTGGGAGGAGTTTGTGCACACATCTGGCACCCTAGCTTGCAAGGCTGCTGCCTGAGGGATAGGCTCCCAAATCACCTAGCTCTGATGCCCAAAAGAGATTTTAAGCTGAAGACTGTAACAAGAGACAAAGAAGGTCATTATATAATGATAAAAGGGTCAATTCATCAAGAGGATATAATATTTGTAAATATTCATGAACCCAACATAGGAGTACCCAAATACATAAAGTAAAGACTAACAGATCTGAAAGGAAGAAAGAGACGGTAATACAATAATAGTTGGGGACTTCAATACCCCACTCTCAGCAATGGATAGATCATCTGGACAGAAAATCAACAGGGAAACATTGGGTTTGAATCATACTTTAGAGCAAATGGACCTAACAGACATCTACAGAGCATTCCATCCAAAGCAGCAGAATACACATTCTTCTCAAGCTCACATGGAACATTCCCCAGGATAGACCATATGTTAGGACACAAAACAAGTCTTAATAAATTTAAGAAGATAGAAATCATATCAAACATCCTTTCTGACCACAATGCTATAAAACTAGAAATCAATTATAAGAAAAAAACAGAAAAATTCACAAATACGTGGAAATTAAACAACATCCTCCTGAACAATGATGAGTCAAAGAAGAAATCAAAAGAGAGATCAAAAAATATCTTAAAGCAACTCAAAGTGGAACACAACATACCAAACACAGCAAAAGCAGTTCTAAGAAGGAAGTTTTTAGCAATAAATACCTACAAAAGAAAAAAGAAATATCTTAAATAAACAACCTAGCTTTACACCTCAAGAAAAAAGAAAAAGAAAAAAGTAAGCCCAAAGTCCATAGAAGGAAAGCAATAATGAAGATCAGAGAAAAAATAAATGAAATTGAGACCAAAAAGACAATAGAAAAGATCAATGAAACTGAGAGGTGGTCTTTCAAAAAGATAAACAAAATTGACAAACCTTTAGCTAGACTTACCAAGATAAAAAGAGAAGGGACTCAAATTAACAAATTATAATTGAAAAAGAAGACATTACAACTGATACCACAGAAATATAAAGAATCATTAGCAAATAGAATAATCAATTATATGCCAACAAATTGGCCAACCTTGAATAAATAAATTCCTAGCAACATACAACATGTCAAAACTGAATCATGAAAAAATATCCTTTCATGATAAAAACTTTCAGCAAAGCATGGATAAAAGGAACATATCTCAACATAATAAAGGCCATATATGACAAGCCCACAGATAACATCACACTCAATGGTTAAAAATTGAAAGCTTTTCTTCTAAGATCAGGAACAAGAAAAAGATGCCCACTCTGACCACTTTTATTTAATATAGTATTGGAAGTCATAGCCAGAGCAGTTAAACAAGAAAAAGAAATAAAAGAAATCCAATTTGGAAAGGAAAAAGTAAAATTGTCTCTGTTTCCAGAAGATAAGCTAATATATGTAGATAACTCGAAAGACTCCAAGAAAAATCTGTTAGAACTAATACATGATTCAGTAAAGTTGTAGGATACAAAATCAGTGTACAAAAATAATTTGTGTTTCTATAAACCAACAAGAAACTGCAGAAAGAAGTTAAGAAAAAAATTCCATTTACGATTGCATCAAAAAGAATGAAATGAGCTAGGAATAAATTTAACCAAGGAGTTGAAAGATCTGTACCTAGACAATTATGAACATGGATGAAAGAAATTGAAGAAGACACAAATAAATGGAAAGATACACCATACTCACGGATTGGAAGAATTAATATTCTTAAAATGTCCATACTACCCAAAGCTACCCACAGATTGAATGCAATCCCTATCAAAATTCAATGGCATTTTTCACATATACCAAATAGAAAAAGCAGCCCTAAAAATTGTATGGAACCACCAAAAAGACTGAATAGTGAAAGTAATCTTGAATTAGAAGAACTGAGTGGGAGACATGCTACTCCCTGATTTCAAACTGTACTATACAAAGCTGTAGTAGTCAAAACAGTATGGTATTTGCATAGCAACAGACACATAGTTCAAAGAAACAGAATAGAAAGCTCAGAAATAAACCCATACATATATGGTTAATTAACTTATGACAAAGGAGCTAAGAGTATACAATGGGGAAAGGATAGTCTCTTCAAAAATGGTGCTGGGAAAAATGGATAGAAATATGCAAAAGCATGAAATTGGACCCCTACTTTACACCATACACAAATATCAACTCAAAATAGAGTAACGATTGAATGTAAAACTAAAACTGTTAAAACTCCTAGAAGGAAACATAGGAGATAAGCTCCTTGACCTTGGTCTTGGCAATGATTTTTTGGCACCAAAAGCAAAGGCAACAAAATAACATATAAGTGGGACTACACTGAAGTAAAAAGCTTCTGTGCAGCAAAGGAAACCTTCAACAAAATAAAAAAGGCAACCTATGGAGTGAGAGAAAATATTTGTAAACCATATATCTGGTAAGCAGCTAATATCCTAAATCTACAAGGAACTTATAGAACTCACAAGCAAAAAACTCACTAATCTGATTTAAAAATGGGCAAAGGACCTGAAGAGGCATTTTTCCAAAGACGACATACAGATGGCCAACAAACACATGAAAAGATGCTCAACATCACTAATCATCAGGTAAATACGCATCAAAGCTACAATGAGATATCATCTCACATCTGTTAGGATGGCTATTATCAAGAAGATAAGACAACAGATGCTGGCAAGGATGTGGAGAAAATGGAACACTTGTACTCTGTTGATGGGAATGTAAATCGGTACAGCCACTATGGAAAATAGTGTCGAGCTTCCTCAAGAAATTAAAAGTAGAACTACCATATGACCCAGCACATGGGATATCCAAAGGAAACAAATCATTATCTTGAATATGTGTCTGCACTCCCATGTTCACTGCAGCATTATTCACAAGAGCCAAGATGTGCAAACAACCTCTGTGTCCATCAATGGATGAATGGATAAAGAAAATGCAGTGTGTGTGTGTGTATACATATATGTATCACACATAAAGAAAATTTGGTATACATATAATATTATTCAGCCTTAAAAAAGAACAAAATTCTGCCATTTGCAACAACATGGATGGACCCAGAAGGCATTATGCTAAGTGAAATAAGCCAGACAGAGAAAGACAAATACTCCATGGTATATGGAATCTTACCCCCCAAAAAAGGTAAAATTCCAGAATCAGAGAACAGAAAATTGATTGCTGGGGGCTGAGAGGAGGGGGAGATAAGGAGAGGCTGGAGAGGGTACAAGTTTTCCGATATAAGATGAATAAGCTCTGCGGATCTAATGTATAACATGGTGACTACATTGTGAAATAACACTGTACTGTATTATTGAAATATGCCAACAGAGTAGAACTTATATATTCTCACCAAAAAAAAAAAAAACAGGTAAATATATGTAGTGATGGATTTGTTAACTAACTTGCTGAGGGATATCTTTCCACAATGTATACATGTATCAAATCATCATATCATACACTTTAAATATTTTACAATTTTATTTGTCAATTATGTGTCAACTTTTAAAAATTGCAAATAAAGCTGCCTAGTTCAAAATAAAAATAATCAGCCCATAAAACAAACAAATAATTGAGTAAACCTACATAATCAGTTGAATGTGTCATGAACATGAGACCCATTCAAAACTTTAAAACAAGAAGAAATGGAAGATATAATTTGTTCTCACTTTTACATACCATTAGTTTATTAAGAATTATGTAGTCAGCGGGATGGATGGATGGATGGATGGATGGAAGGAAGGAAAGAAGAAAAGATGGTACTGTGTTGGTCACTATTTGTTGCTAGCGTGAGAGAAGAATCTAGAGGACCAAGCCCACACTTTGAGTTTGGTAAAGCAAAAAGAGAGCCTTAATGTCACTGAGCTGCTTGATTTAAAAAATCTTGGAACTATACTATCTTTATATTTCTCGTTATGTACATTTTCTTTCTGTTTAAACTAGTAGATTTGGGGTTTTCTGTTAATTATAATACAGATAGGTGATAGACAGACAGATAGATGCAGACAGATTATTTTCAATGACAGGTTAAAGAATATTTATTTATCGGGCCTACCAGGTGGTGCAGCAGTTAAGTTTGTACGTTCCGCTTTGGAGGCCCGGGGTTCAGCGGTTCAGATCCCTGCTGCAGACATGGCACCGCTCATCAGCCATGCTGTGGCAGGTGTCCCACATATAAAGTAGAGGAAGATGGGCATGGATGCTAGCTCAGGGCCAGTCTTCCTCAGCAAAAAGAGGAGGATTGGCAGCAGATGTTAGCTCAGGGCTAATCTTCCTCAAAAAAAAAAAAGAATACTTATTTCATGTAGCAACATTATAGGTGATTATTGTTTTCTTATTTAAATGTTCTGTAATTACCAATTTTTCTATATAAATATAATATCTGCAATATATTTGAGATTAATGATATAGGATTTTTAAGATTGACACAATATTGCACCTAGAGTAGACTTTAAATTCTTGTGTTGACTGTCAAAGCTCCACAAGTTCGAGGCCCTCCAACCTCATCTCGCACTGTCTCCTACTCATTTCTACTTCTAATCACTGCCCATTGTGCTGTTCTAGAAAATATCAGGTGCTCCTGTCTTAGATCATTTGTGCTTGGTGTTTCTTTGGACTAGAATGTTCTTTTCTCTGCTTGATGCAAGGCTATTTTGTTCTCACCATTGAGTTCTCCATTCAGTGTCACCTCCTCTGAGAGACACCCTGGCCCTTCTAAAATAACACTTCTGTCTCTATTTCTTCAATTCATTTTATTTCTCTATAGTATGTGTCACAAACAAATGGTCTTGGTTATATATTTGTATGTTTGTTGTCTTCTCTGTTTACAATATAAATTCATGAGGGCAGATACTTTCAATATTTTTTCAGCATTCTATTCCCAGTACATAGAATAGTGTATAGAAAATAGCGTATGTCCAGCAAATTTCAGCTAACTGCCTAAATGAATGTGTTATGAGACTATCTTGTTTGGAAATCCAGAATCGCCTCCATACTCTAACAAAATCATGCACTTCATAGGACAAAATATGTTGAGTAGATCTATGATCTAATTCAACATAAATATTTGTTCTTATACATTTTATGTTACTATATATTTAAATTGAGTGCTTTGATATTAGAGATAGCCTTGAGTATTATAAAGCCAGAGTTAGAAATTACTGATTAAAGATTAACCTTTGACATGAATGAACCCTAGTTTTAGAAAGAGAAAATTCTTAATTTGCAAAGTTGTAAAAAGTGTTCATTACTGGAACATTGTTTTTCAGTTTAACACTTCCTTCTATTCTACACATTCTTGACTGATAAAATGTTTGAAATAAAAGAATGTAACCTGAGTGAAGTGAACTTCTATTTTACTGAAAATTAATGATTCAATGTAGTACAATTCCTCATGCTACCCGTAGCATGAGCAACTTAATATTATTTAGTCTGCTTCAGTGTATGATGATACTAATAATATTATTTTCAAATTTCGCTATATATCTGTAGGGTTATATTTATTGTACTTTTTTATGGGTCTTTTAATCTTATTTTCTATTTAGAAACATTTCTATTTAGAAACACTCATTTCTTACCATATTCTCTAATAATTATCAAAGGTAGATATGTCCTGTTTCATCCTCAACTAAATAAATTAAAGGAACAACAAGAGATGAATGATGGAAAAGTTCAGTTGACATAACAAATCAATGGGGTGATTTAAAATTTACAGACAGAGACAGGGACACAGAGAGAGAGAGAGAAATAGAGATACATAGAGAGAGACAGATGGAAGAAAGACAGAGAGAAGGAGGGAGAGGAAAGGAGAAGGAAACAGAGAGAGAGAAAGAAAGAAACAGAGAAAAGGAGAGAGAGAGAGAGAGAAAAATAGACAGAGAGACAACAGGGGCCAAGGAGAGACAGAGAGGGAGGAAAAGAAAGGGAAAGAGACAGAGGGAGAGAAACAATGAGAGAAATAGGGGGAGGGAGAAATAGGTTGAGCACCTTTTTGTAATCTAATGTCAGAAGTGACATCCTGTCCTTTTTGCTGAAATCTATTTGTCACATCACTAGGTCTAGGCCACACTGAAGGGGAGGAAATTACAAAAGGGTATGAATACCAGGAGGCAATGATCACTGGGGCCTGTTTAGAGACTGCCCACTACAAGTTGTGTGACCTTATCACCACTGAAACTTTCAGCCTATGGCAACTCCAAAAGGAAGCACCCAGGGAAATACCCTAACCTTACTCTATCCCATCCATTTTCATGGACCAAACAAATCAAATCCAGACGGCATAGAGCATGGTGTAGATGGAGTGAGGAGGGGATCTGGAGGGACAGATGAAAGACATCAAGAGCAATTTGCATCTTGATGACACAAATCCCCCGAAAAAAAGAAAAAATTTAAGAGAAGAATTGCATGGAAAACACGAAGATATCATGAATCTATTCATATAAATCATCTGCCAATATTCTTAACAATACATTTCTCATAATCAGAATTTGGCAAAATGAACATTTCAAGAGAAAAATGGGCCAAGACATGAACAAATGATTCACAAATATAAATGATTGACAGTCATAGGAAAATATACTCAACCTTACTAATTCAAATTAAAAAAAATAATTTGACATTATTTTCACCTTTCAGACTGGCAAAGTTTAAAATTACTTCCACACCATAATTTTTTAAGAGTATAGAAAGCCTTCATAAAATGATAGTGGAATTTTGAGTTGACTAATTTTTTTAGAAAATCATTTGACAGTATATGTTATATTAATAATCAAAAATGCAAATACCCAATGTCTTAGGATACCCATTGATTGACCCAGAAATTTAACTTGTAGAAATTTATCTTAGGAAAATAAAGGGATATGTATGCAAGGCTAAGTCTACATGAATATTCATAGAATCCTTATTTATAATTTCATGTCCATCAAAAGGGAATATTAGTATCAAAATATTATGCAGTCATTAAATATTATTATTCCGATATATATTTATTGACATGGACAAATGACTACATATAGTCCTAGTAAATAGCACATTATTACATACAAAAATTACAACAAAGCATTATGAGCTTATGCACAATTTTCTTATTCATATTTACGTTTCCTATATTCTAAAGATATGCATACTATAATACAAATAAAAATCAATTCAGTTAAGAAAAAAGAAAAGGTTAAACGTGTTTTTTAAAAAAAAAATAGTTGAATTAAAGAAACCAGGAGTGACGTCAGCTTCATGGCAGAGGGAGCTCTTCCCTTGGACTTTCCTCCTCTAAGATGCAAACAAAAGGACATTCATAAACCAATGGAGGACATACACACATCACAAAATACATCTGGGAGACCCACAGAGCCATACGCTTGAAGGTAGTGGTGGGGCTGGATCCTCCAGTGGAAGTAGAAACTGATCCACAGGAGCTCCATGGAGAGAGATGGGACACAGCAGTGGGAAGTGTGCAGGTGAGAAGGGCACCCATCTCTGCCTGGTAATCCAGCCCCAGAATCATTTGGAGCAGTGTGTTGAATGTGGTAGTGGTGATGGGGAAAGTGCACAGGTGAGGGAAGTGCCCCATCCCTGACAGCACTCCAGCCCCAGGATCACACAGAGGATGACCCAGAGAGCTTGGCAGCTGTGGCAGGGAAAATGCACAGCCCCAGAGCCATTCACAGCATGGTGTGAATGTGGCAGCTGCAGAAGGGAAAGTGCACAGGTAAGAGAGGTGTCCTGGCCCTGCCTGGTACTCCAGCCCCAGAACACTCCAGAGCATGGTGTGGAGAGCTTGGCAGTGGAGTCAGGGAAAGGGAAAGCACACAGTCCTGTAATCGCCTAGAACTCCATACAAGTCAGGGCTCGGGGAGGCACTGGGGAAGGAGAGTACCCCTCCCTCTGACTGGTGCTCCAGATCTGCCATTAATCAGTTGCTCAGAGAAAAAAGCAATCAGTGGCTGAAGCTGGGGAGCCCCTGCTTGTGCTGAGCCAGAATACAGAGCACCTGATCCCCATCCTGTGGCAGTATGTGGCAGCTGCGACCAGATAAGAGCACCATGAGGAAGCAAAATCTACTCCATCAGGCAGTATGAATAGGTATATTCAAGGTCCAGACCAGAAGGAAAGTGACAAGTACCCAGTAAACAACCCTGAAGGAACAGAAATCCATAACCTAAACAACAAAGAATTAAAACAGATATCATAAAAAAAACTCAATGAGTTAGAAGAAAACACAGAAAGGCAAATAAATTCAGGAGCTCCTTCACAAAGGAGATTGGAACCATAAAGAAGAGCCAATCAGAATTGTTGGAGACGAAAACAACAAAGAATGAAATAAAGAAAAATCTGGATTCCCTAAAAAACAGAGCTGACAATATGGGAGAGAGAATCAGCCAGTTAGAGGATAGTACTATAGAAATGCTTCAGAGGGAGGAGAAGAGAGAACTAAGTCTCAGAAGAAATGAAGAGCTCTCAGAGAAATATCTGACTCAATCAGAAAATGCAACATAAGGATTACAGGTATTCCAGAGGTGAAAAAAAGGAGAATGGAGCAGAAAGCTTGTTCAAAGAAATAATAGCTGAGAACTTCCCAAACCTAGGGAGGGAGCTGGAAATCCATGTGAAAGAGGCCTCCAGATCTCCTAACCTTGTCAATGTAAAAAGACCCACTCCAAGGCAGATGATAGTGAAGATGGCAAAAGTCAGGGACAAAGAAAATATACCAAGGGTAGCAAGGCAGAGGAAAATAACTTACAAAGGAACCCCTATCAGGCTTTTAGCAGATTTCTCAGCAGAAAACTTACAGGCTAGGAGAGAGGGGAATGATGTATTCAAAATCCTGAAAGACAAAAACTTTCAGCCAAGAATACTCTATGCAGCAAAAATTTCCTTCAGATATGATGGAGAGATAAAAACTTTCCCAGATAAACAAAAGCTAATGGTGTTCATTGCCACAAGACCCCCCCCCCAAGAAATTCTCAAGAAGGCCCTCATACCTCAAAAAAAAAATAGGAAAGGGGCTAAAAATCCCTAAACAAAGAGATGGATAGGGAGGCAATAATCAGAAAACAGCAGCTCTCTGTCAGATCGGGTTAGTAAACAATTAATTTTAACATCAAGGATAAAGAAAAGGAAAACTCCAGGAGGAAGATCCAAGATGGCGCTGTGAGTAGTCCTCTTTGTCTCTCCCCCTTCGAGTCTACAATTATTTGGACACTTATCGCTTGACAAAGGATATCCAGACAGCATCTCAGGACGTCTGAGATACCCACGTGACTAAACATCAGAAGGCAGACGGACTTTCCTCCAGGAGGATGTGGAAATTGGTGAAAACTCTCCGACCCCGACCGAGCAGCCTAGTACCCGCAAGCGGCTTTCTTCCAACGGACGCCCCCAGAGGATCTACACACATCTAGGGCAGGAGCGAGCACACAACAGAGGAGCGACGGTGGAAACAGGTGACCAGAACCCTACCTAAACCCCCTGCAATTACTCCTAAACGCAGAGGGAAACTTTGGAGTTGCACACCTGAGCCCGTGGGGAGAGTCTCTCCCCGCCATTGGCGGGGAGACCCCTCCTGGTGTTCACGGTGCCCAGAGGGTCCCAGAGAGAGTCACTGAGGGTACGGAGGTCTCCCAGCTGCCGTTGCCCGCCCTGTGGGAGTAGGGATTGCCGGAGATCTCGGAGAGGACCGGGGCTGGGGGAAGTTTCAAAGGCCAGCTCTGCGACCCAGAGGGGAAGCCTTGGAGTTCCGCCCAGGCAGCAGACAAAACTCTCTGTCTGCCATTAGCAGAGGGGCCACGCCCAGCATTCACGGTTCCGGGAGAGGCCCAGAGAGAATCCCAGAGGGCGGGGCGACCCCCAGCTGCCATTGCCCGCCCTGTGGGAGTAGGGATTGCCAGAGATCTCGGAGAGGACTGGGGCTGGGGTGAGTTCCAGAGTCCCAGCTGTAGCCTAGGGGAAAACCCTACAGGCTCACAGCAGCCTTAGGGAAAGCCTCTGCACAGCACCAGTAGAAGGCACCCAGCCGCCAGCCACAAGGCTGGAAGACCCCAGGGCAAAAGCAGCATAGCTAGGTGAACTAACCACAGACTGTAGAAGATGCCAATAGCTCTCCTGCAACCCATAGAGGACAAGTGAGATTTGGTGGGTGCCGACAGCAACGGAGTGACAAATATAAGTGATCCCACCCCTGGCTGCTGGAAAAGCCCATAACACCGTTACAGACCCTAAGGAGAGAGCACATCTAGGTGGGCTGCAACAGTAGGCACCAGCAGCCTGAAGCCCCCCTGTGACGGCCCCCACAGCAGAGGAGGGAATCCAAAGGGCCACTGTGGCTACGAGGAGGGGCCCAGGCCCAGTTAGCAACTGCGGACAGGGGTCCTGGTTGGTGCAGTATAAACAGCTGCTCCCCCACCGCAGCAGCTGAAACAAGTGAAAGGAGCAACTAAACTCTATCTCCATGCGGAGGCACAAATCAACAACATCAAGCAATATGAAAAAATACATTAAATCTCCAGCACAGAAAGAAAGTAACAAATACACAGAAAACAATCCCAAAGAAAATGAGATATATAACCTAAATGATGATGACTTCAAAACAGCCATCATTAAAATTCTCAATGAGTTAAGAGAGAATTCTGACCAACAACGAGTTCAGGAGCTATGTCACAAAAGAGTTTGATACGATAAAGAAGAACCAAACAGAAATATTGGAAATGAAGAACACAATAGAGGAGATTAAGAAAAATCTAGATGCTCTGAACAGTAGGGCCAATAATATGGAGGAAAGAATTAGCAATTTGGAAGATGGAAATATAGAATTGCTGCAGGCAGAGGAGGAGAGAGAAGTAAGACTAAAAAGAAATGAAGAAACTCTCCGAGAATTATCAGACACAATTAGGAGATGCAACGTAAGGATTATAGGTATACCAGAGGGAGAAGAGAAGGAGAAAGGGGCAGAAAGCCTATTCAAAGAAATAATGGCTGAGAACTTCCCAAATCTGGTGAGAGAGATGGATCTTCAGGTGACAGAAGCCAATAGATCTTCAAACTTTATCAATCCAAGAAGACCAACTCCACAGCATATGGTAGTGAAGCTAGCAAAAGTCAACGACAAGGAGAAAATAGTAAGGACAGCCAGGCAAAAGAAACTAACCTACAAAGGAACCCCCATCAGGCTATCAGCAGATTTCTCAGCAGAAACTTTACAGGCTCGAAGAGAGTGGAATGATATATTCAAAAATCTGAAGGACAAAAATCTACAGCCGAGAATTCTCTACCCAGCGAAAATATCCTTCAAATACGATGGAGAAATAAAAACTTTCCCAGATAAACAAAAATTAAGGGAGTTCATTGCCACAAAACCTCCTCTTCAGGAAATCCTCAGGAAAACCCTCATTCCTGAAAAATCCAAAAAAGGAAAGGGGCTACAAAACCAAGAGCAGAGGAGATAAGTAGAAGGACAACAACAGAGAGTAGCAGCTCTACATCAGAACAGATTAAACCATGGGACGAGAAACAAAGGAAACTGAAGAAAACCGGAAAACAAGACACAAAATGGTAGTGGTAGGCCCCCACATCTCAATAATCACTCTAAATGTAAATGGATTGAACTCCCCAATCAAAAGACACAGAGTGGCAGGATGGATCAAAGAACAAGATCCAACAATATGCTGCCTCCAGGAAACACACCTCAGCCCCAAAGACAAACACAGACTCAGAGTGAAGGGATGGAGAACAATACTCCAAGCTAATAATGAACAAAAGAAAGCAGGTGTCGCTATACTAATATCAGACAAGGTAGATTTCAAAGCAAAACAGATAAAGAAAGATAAAGAGGGACAGTATATAATGATAAAAGGGACTCTCCACCAAGAAGACATAACACTTATAAATATATACGCACCCAACACAGGAGCACCAAAATTTGTAAAGCAACTCTTAATAGAACTAAAAGAAGACATCAACAACAATACAATAATAGTAGGGGACCTCAACACACCATTAACACCAATGGACAGAACATCCAGACAGAAAATCAACAAGGAAATAATAGAATTAAATGAAAAATTAGACCAGATGGACTTAATAGATATATATAGAACACTTCATCCAAAAACAGCAGGTTACACATTCTTCTCAAGTGCACATGGAACATTCTCAAGGATTGACCATATTTTGGGAACCAAAGCAAACATCAATAAATACAAGAGAGTTGAAATAATATCAAGCATCTTTTCTGATCACAATGCTATTAAACTAGAAATCAACTACAAGAAAAAAGCAGAGAAAGGTGCAAAAATGTGGAGACTAAACAACATGCTTCTCAACAAACAATGGATCATTGAAGAAATTAAAGAAGAAATCAAATTTTATCTGGAGACTAATGAAAATGAGAACACGACATACCAAACCATTTGGGATGCAGCAAAAGCAGTCCTAAGAGGGAAATTCATCACAATACAGGCTCACCTCACTAAACAAGAAAAAGCTCACATAAGCAACCTCAAACGACACCTAACAGAACTAGAAAAAGAAGAACAAACAAAGCCCAAAGTCAGTAGAAGGAGGGAAATAATAAAAATAAGAGCAGAAATAAACGATATTGAAACAAAAAAGACAGTAGAAAGGATCAATGAAACAAAGAGTTGGTTCTTCGAAAGAATTAACAAAATTGACAAACCCCTAGCCAGACTCACCAAGAAAAGAAGAGAGAAATCGCAAATTAATAAAATTAGGAATGAGAGAGGAGAAATCACAACAGATACCAATGAAATACAAGAGATCATAAGAGAATACTATGAAAAACTATATGCCAACAAATTGAACAACCTGGAAGAAATGGACAAATTCCTAGACTCCTACAATCTCCCCAAACTGAATCAGGAAGAAATGGAGAATCTGAATAGGCCAATCACAAGTAAGGAAATAGAAACGGTAATCAAAAACGTCCCCAAAAATAAGAGTCCAGGACCAGACGGCTTCTCTGGAGAATTCTACCAAACATTCAAAGAAGACTTAATACCTATTCTCCTCAAACTGTTCCAGAAAATTGAGAAAGATGGAGAACTCCCTAACACATTCTATGAAGCCAACATCACTCTGATCCCGAAACCTGACAAGGACAACACAAAGAAGGAGAACTACAGGCTGATATCACTGATGAACATAGATGCAAAAATCCTCAACAAAATTTTGGCAAACCAAATACAGCAATACATCAAAAAGATTATACACCATGATCAAGTGGGATTTATACCAGGGACACAGGGATGGTTCAACATCCACAAGTCAATCAACGTGATACACTACATCAACAAAATGAAAAACAAAAACCACATGATCATCTCAATAGATGCAGAGAAAGCATTTGACAAGATCCAACACCCATTTATGATAAAAACTCTCAGTAAAATGGGTATAGAAGGAAAGTACCTCAACATAATAAAGGCCATATATGACAGACCCACAGCCAACATCATACTCAATGGACAAAAACTGAAAGCCATCCCTCTGAGGACAGGAACAAGACAAGGGTGCCCACTTTCACCACTCCTATTCAACATAGTACTGGAGGTGCTGGCCAGAGCAATTCGGCAGGAAAAAGAAATAAAAGGAATCCAAATAGGTAACGAAGAAGTAAAACTCTCGTTGTTTGCAGATGACATGATCTTATATATAGAAAACCCCAAAGAATCCACAGAAAAACTATTAGAAATAATCAACAACTACAGCAAAGTAGCAGGGTATAAAATTAACGTGCATAAATCAGTAGCATTTCTATACACTAACAATGAACTAACAGAAAAAGAACTCAATCCCATTCACAATCGCAACAAAAAGAATAAAATACCTTGGGATAAACTTAACCAAGGAAGTGAAGGATCTATACAATGAAAACTACAAGACTTTCTTGAAAGAAATTGACGATGACATAAAGAGATGGAAAGACATTCCTTGCACATGGATTGGAAGAATAAACATAGTTAAAATGTCCATACTACCTAAAGCAATATACAGATTCAATGCTATCCCAATCAGAATCCCAAGAACATTCTTCACAGAAATTGAACAAACAATCCTAAAATTCATATGGGGCAACAAAAGACCGCGAATTGCTAAAGCAATCCTGAGCAAGAAAAACAAAGCCGGCAGAATCACAATCCCCAATTTCAAAACATACTACAAAGCTACAGTGATCAAAACAGCATGGTACTGGTACAAAAACATGTCCACAGATCAATGGAACAGAATTGAAAGCCCAGAGATAAAACCACACATCTATGGACAGCTAATCTTCGACAAAGGAGCAGAGGACCTACAATGGAGAAAAGAAAGTCTCTTCAACAAATGGTGCTGGGAAAACTGGACAGCTACATGCAAAAGATTGAAAATTGACCATTCTTTTTCACCACACACCAAAATAAACTCAAAATGGATCAAAGACCTAAAGATTAGGCCTGAGACAATAAGTCTTTTGGAAGAGAATATAGGCAGTACACTCTTTGACATCAGTTTCAAAAGAATCTTTTTGGACACTGTAACTCCTCAGTTGAGGGAAACAATAGAAAGAATAAACAAATGGGACTTCATCAGACTAAAGAGCTTCTTCAAGGCAAGGGAAAACAGGATTGAAACAAAAAAACAGCTCACTAATTGGGAAAAAATATTTACAAGCCACTTATCCGACAAAGGGTTAATCTCCATAATATACAAAGAACTCACACTGCTTAACAACAAAAAAACAAACAACCCGATCAAAAAATGGGCAGAGGACATGAACAGACATTTCTCAAAAGAAGATATGAATATGGCCAATAGACACATGAAAAGATGTTCATCATCGCTAATCATCAGGGAAATGCAAATCAAAACTACACTAAGATATCATCTTACACCCGTTAGATTGGCAAAAACATCCAAAACCAAGAGTGACAAATGTTGGAGAGGTTGTGGAGAAAAAGGAACCCTCATACACTGCTGGTGGGAATGCAAACTGATACAGCCACTATGGAAAACAGTATGGAGATTTCTCAAAAAGTTAAAAATAGAAATACCCTATGACCCAGCCATCCCATTACTGGGTATCTATCCTAAGAACCTGATATCAGAAATCTCAAGAGTCCGTTGCACCCCTATGTTCATCGCAGCATTATTTACAACAGCCAAGACGTGGAACCAGCCTACATGCCCAGAAACTGATGATTGGATAAAGAAGATGTGGTATATATACACAATGGAATACTACTCAGCCATAAAAAAAGACAAAATCGGCCCATTCACAACAACATGGATGGACCTCGAGGGTATTATGTTAAGCGAAATAAGCCAGTCAGAGAAAGACGAACTCTATATGACTCCACTCATAGGTGGAAATTAGCATATTGATAAGGAGATCTGATCGGTGGTTACCAGGGAAAAGGGGGGGTGGGGGGAGGGCACAGAGGGGGAAGTGGTGTACCCACAACATGACTAACAAAAATGTACAACTGAAATCTCACAAGGTTGTAATCTATCATAACATTAATAAAAAAAAAAAAAAGAAAAGGAAAACTCCAAAATAAAAATGATCTCATCATTTTAACCACAAACACACAAAACAAAATGGAAAAAGATAGGACAAAAATAACTTAGAAGGGGAAGAGGTAAGAGATGGAATCAGTATAGTCTAAGTAAATAAGAGGCTATTAGGAAATGGACTATCTCAACTACGAGATTTCTTATACAAACCTAAGGGTAACCACTAAACAAATAACTAGGACAGAGACATTTATGATAAATAAGCAGAAAAAGAAAACCAGCAGAGAAACTACCTAATCAAATTGGTAGTCTGAAATACACGGAACGAGAAACAAAGGAAATGCAGAAGAACCGGGAAACATGTGATAAGATGGCAGAATTAAGCCCTCATATATCAATAATCACTCTAAAGGTAAATGGCTTGAATTCTCCCATCAAAAGACAGAGTGGCAGGATGGATTAAAGAACAGGATATAACAATATGCTGCCTCCAGGAAACACATCTCAGCTCTACAGACAAACATAGGCTCAGAGTGAAAGGGTAGAAGACAATACTTCAAGCTAATGGCAAACAAAAGAAAGCAGGTGTTGCCATACTTATATCAGACAAAGTAGACTTCAAGATAATACTGTTAAAGAGAGAGAAAGAGGGTCAGTATATAATGATAAAAGGAATTCTCCACCAAGAAGACATAACACTTATAAACATGTATGCACCCAACACAGGAGCACCAAAGTACGTAAAACAACTATTAACAAACCTAAAAGGAGATATCAATGACAACACAGTAATAGTAAGGGGCCTCAACACCCCGACTTACATCAATGGATAGATCATCCAGACAAAAAGTCAACAAGGAGATAGTGGACTTAAAGGAAAAACTAGACCAGATGGACTTAATAGATATATAGAGAGCACTCCATCCAAAAACGCAATTAGAAAAAGAACAAACAAAGCCCAAACTTAGCAGAAGGAGGGAAATAATAAAAATTAGAGCAGAAATAAATGACATTGAAACAAAAAAAAGAGTGTAAAAAGGATCAATGAAACAAGGAGCTGGTTCTTTGAGAGGATAAACAAAATTGACAAACCCTTAGCCAGACTCACTAAGAAAAAAAGAGAGAAGGCTAAAATAAATAAAATTAGACATGAATGAGGATAAATTATAACAGATACCACAGAAATACAAAAGATTATAAAAGAATATCATGAAAAACTATATGCCAACAAACTGGACAGTCTAGAAGAAATAGATAAATTCTTAGACTCTTACAACCTCTCAAAACTGAATGAAAAAGAAATAGAGAATCTAAGCAGACCAATCAGAAGTAAAGAGATTGAAACAGTAATCAATAACCTCCCCCAAAATAAAAGTTCAGGACCAGATGGCTTCTCAGGAGAATTCTAACAAACATTCAAAGACAATTTATTACCTATTCTTCTCAAACTATTCCAAAATATTGAGGAGGACGGAAATATTCCTAACACATTCTACGAGGCCGACATCACCCTGATCCCAAAACCAGACAAGGACAACACAAAGAAGGAAAATTACCGGCCAATATTGCTGATGCACATAGATGAAAAAATCCTCAACAAAATATTGGCAAACTGAATATAGCAATACATTAAAATGATCATACACCATGATCAAGTAGGATTCATACCAAGGACACAGGGATGGCTCAACATCTGCAAATCACTCAATGTGATACACCATATTAACAAAAGGAGGAACAAAAACCACATGATCATCTCCACAGATGCAGAGAAAGCATTTGACAAGATCCAACATCCGTTCATGTAAAAACTCTCAATAAAATGGGTATAGAAGGAATATACCTCAACATAATAAAGGCCATATATGACAAACCCACTGCCAACATGATATGCAATGGAGAAAAACTGAAAGCCATCCTGCTAAGAATAGGAACAGACAAGGGTACCCATTCTTACTACTCTTATTCCACATAGTACTAGAGGTTTTGGCCAGAGCACTTAGACAGGAAAAGGAAATAAAAGGAATCCAAATAGGCACTGAAGAAGAGAAACTCTCGCTCTTTTCACACAACTTGATTTTACATATAGAAATTCCTAAAGAATCTGTTGGAAAACTATTAGAAATAATCAACAACTACAGCAAAGTTGCAGGATACAAGGCTGATGTAAAAAATCAGTGGTATTTCTATACTCTAATAACAAACTAACAGAAGAAGAACTCAAGAATACAGCCCCATTTACAATCACAACAAAAAGAATAAAATATCTAGAGATAAATTTAACCAAGGAAGTGAAGACCTATACAAAGAGAGCTATATGACATTACTGAAAGAAATCAATACTGACACAAAAATATTACATGTACATAGATTGGAAGAATAAACATAGTTAAAATGGTCATACTACCTAAAGCAATCTACAGACTCAATACAGTCCCAATCAGAATCCCAATGACATTCTTCACAGAAATAGAAGAATCTTAAAATTCATGCAGGGCAACAAAAGACCCTGAATAGCCAAAGCAATCCTGAGGAACAAGAGCAAAGCTGGTGGCATCACAATCCCTGACTTCAAAATGTATTACAAAGCTACAGTAATCAAAACAGGATGGTAGTGGTACAAAAACAGGCACACAGATCAATGGAACAGAATTGAAAGCCCAGAAATAAAACCACACATATACAGACAACTAATCTTCATCAAAGGAGCCAAGAACATACAATGGAGAAAGGAAAGCCTCTTCAATAAATGGTGCTCGGAAAACTGGACAGCCACATGCAAAAGAATGAAAGTAGATCATTATTTTTCTCCATACACAAAAATAGACTCAAAATGGATCAAAGACTTGCAGGTAAGATCTGAAACTATAAAACATCAGGAATAAAACATAGGCATTACACTCTTTGATATCAGCCTTAAAAGAATCTTCACAAATACGATGTCCACTCAGATAAGGGAGACAAAAGCAAAAATAAACACGTGAGACTTCATCAGACTAAAGAGCTTCTGGAAGGCAAAGGAAACCAAGATCAAAATGAAAAAACAACCCACCAACGGGAGAAAATAGTTGCAAATCATGTATCTGATAAGAGGTTAATCTCTATAATATATAAAGAGCTCACACAACTGAACTACAAAATTAAACAACCCAATCAAAAAGCGGGCAGAGGACATCAACAGACATTTTTCCAAAGAAGATACACAGATGACCAACAGGTACATGAAAAGAAACTCAACATCACTAATCATCAGAGAGAATGCAAGTCAAAAATGCACTTAGACATCATCTTATGCCCATTACAATGGCTATAATCACCAAGACAAAAAATAACGAATGTTGGAGAGGTTGTGGAGAAAAGAGAACCCTCATCCACTGCTGGTGGGAACACAAACGGGTGCAGCCACTTTGGAAAACAGAATGGAGATTTCTCAAAAAATTAAAAATAGAATTACCATATGACCCAGCTATCACACTATGGGGTATTTATCCAAAGAACATGAAATCAACAATTCTAAGAGACTTATGCACCCCTGTGTTCATTGCAGCATTATTCACAATAGCCAAGATGTGGAAGGAACCCAAGTGCCCAATGACTGATGATTGGATAAAGAAGATGTGGTATATATGTGCAATGGAATACTACTCAGCCGTAAAAAAAGATATAATCATCTCATTGCCACCACATAGATGGACCTTGAGGGCATCAGGTTAACCGAAATAAGCTAGACAGAGAAAGACAAACACTGTATTATTTCACTCATATGTGGAAAACTAACTTTCAGACAAAAGAACAATTTAATGGTTACCAGGGGGAAGTTGGGGGGGAGGGTGGGCACAAGAGTTGCAGGGGCGCATTTATATGGTGTTTGACAAATATTAACGTACACCTGAAATTTCACAATGTTATAAACTATTTAGACCACAATAAAAAAATTTTAAAAAAAGAAATCACTTCTACCAATCTACCTACCATCAAATTATAGATTGACACATTTTGGCTTTGCTTAGGTTTCTTTTAGTTATTTTCCTTTTCAACCACTCATTTGGCAATATGTAACTGTAGTTCTCTATGTGTCTATGAAAGTCTATCTAACTTACTTAGCATAAATGTGTGCCTGGACAGTGCGCGCCTGTCTAGCTAATTATTTCTCTTACTTTAAGGACCAGCTCAGAAATCATAACATCCTCTGAAAATACTTCCAGGTTTAGAAATTCCTGTCATGCAATCAGTCTTCCAAATCCACGGGTTCCACATCTGTGGATTCAACCACCGTGGCCAAGAATGGCTGTGTCTGCACTAAACAGGTACAGACTTGTTCTCTTGTCATTTTTCCCTAAACAATGAAGTGTAACAACTATTTACATGGCATTTACATTGTACTAGGTATTAAAAGTAATCTGGAGGGGCTGGCCCCGTGGCCGAGTGGTTAAGTTCGTGCGCTCCGCTGCAGGCGGCCCAGTGTTTCGTCGGTTCGAATCCTGGGCGCGGACATGGCACTGCTCGTCAGACCACGCTGAGGCAGCATCCCACATGCCACAACTAGAGGAACCCACAACGAAGAATACACAACTATGTACCGGGGGGCTTTGGGGAGAAAAAGGAAAAAATAAAATCTTTAAAAAAAAAAAGTAATCTGGAGATGATTTAAAGTATACATGAGGATTGTGTAGGTTATATGCAAATACTATGCCATTTTATCTAAGGGACTTGAGCATGTGTGGATTTTTGTACCAGGGGTCCTGGAACCAACCCCCCATGGACACTGAGAGGTGATTATATTTGCTTGACTTACACTCTGTTGTCTCCTTTCCCCACATGAACCACACTGTACTGTATTCCACTTTGTGTGTGTGTGTGTGTGAGGAAAATTGGACCTGGGCTAACATCCGTTGCCAATCTTGCTCTTTTTGCTTAAGGAAGATTGTCACTGAGCTAACATCTGTGCCAATCTTCCTCTACTTTATATGGGATGCCACCACAGCATGGCTTGACAAGTGGTGCTAGGTCCACGCCTGGAGTCTGAACCTGTGGACCCTGGGCTGCAGAAGCAAAGCACCAGAACTGAACCACTACACCACCAGCCTGCTCCCTGCATTCCACTTTTTATACGACTATTTCTTCTAATGAAGTGTCAGCTCCTCAAGGGAGTGACTGATCTTAAACCATCTTCATGATCCCAGCACACAGCTTCAGGCCTGGCTTATAGAAGATGCTCAAAAACCATCCACGAGGGATCGAGGTGATCGAGGGATGAATGGAGCAAGATCAGAAGGGAGAAAGGAATCTCAAACTCATTTTCTATGCTCTGATTCTTTATCTATCAAATTAAGGTTAAAACTATGAAAAACATGAGGCACACAATCTCTTACACATCAACAGGCTACATTTTATAACGAATTCTGAACTTTCAGAAAGAATTTATTTCACTTTTTAAAGCTTGTCTCTAATTAATAAGCCCTGGGACTGATAGGGTACATCTGAGAAGCAGCAGCAAACTGCAATAAGACAATTGTCCCCTAGCAAGCATTAATTTCAGAAACCACAGGCCTTTCTATGCTTCTATTAAAATAAATACTACTATCCAGTCTTTTTCTACTGGTTTTCAAAGTCAAATCCATTTAAACTTCAGCAAGAAAAACAGATTCTCTCACGCACACAAAATACATTTGATATCTATTTTTTTTTCAATTTGGCAAATGTAATTTAGATTACCTTTTTAAGGTAGACCTTAGATCTAGAGTCATAATTACCTAGAAAAATCTAGATAATACCCCCACTTTCCCTGATATGGTGACTGTTTGGCAATTGTCACCTCAATCTCATATTTTTTAAGATTGGTTTTATTTCCTGAAAAATTGCCCGTAGTCCCTGGGACAAAGGAGAATGCATCCCCCCAAAGAAATAAATGGTCTCTGGGGTGTAATAATTTACTGTTCTTTTCAAATCCTTATATTTAATATATCAATTTTTCTTTTTTAGTCTAAGCTTTTAGTTAGACCAGATGTGACATGTTACACATAAACCACTTGGAAATTTAAATATTATTACTTATTATTTATAATTAAAAATTTTATATTTTAATATTATATAGTATATATTATAGGTCATATGTCATATATTATATGTTAACATTAAAATTATATATTAAATATACATTATTCATTAGATGTATATTTTTTCATTTGTTAGATTTAGATTTAATATTTTTTAAATCTTAATAACAGCTTATTATTAGATTTTTAGACATTTGCAATACAAATAAACATACTCAAATTGTGTAGGTAGATTCTCTCACAATCCATAACGTTAACGTTCACTGATAAACCACTGTTACTGGCTGTCATCAAACCACTGTCATTTTTCCTAGGATTCAGAAAAAATAAGAAATCTATACCTGGGGGAGAAGTCTATATCCTCCTATACCACTGACCAGATTTAATCTTTAAGATCTATTCTGACGGGGAAAATATAAAACTTACTGCTCAAGGAACTAGAAATTGCTGGAAATAAAAATTTTTAAAGAATTAGTACTTAATTATTTTTAATTTTGGGGAGTTGAAAGTGAAGATATATAAGAGAGAGAATTTGTTGGTGAAAATTTAGCTCTAGGAAAAGCTCTGGCAGCTTCAGTAAATTTGTATTATGACAGAAGGCTTAGCTCCCTTAGATACTGCTATGAAATGAACACTTGATATCTTGAATCCATAACCCTCAATGTGATGATATTTTGAGGCAGGGCCTTTGGGAGGCAATTAGGTTTAGAGGAGGTCAGAGGGTAGAGCGACCTTCTGAGAAAAGAGAGAGACTGAAACTGGTGAACACTTAGCCACTGCTTATTAGGTAGCTAGTAACTAAAGGTTTTTTGGCATTTAAGTGTAGCTTTTAGTTGCTACCTGTGCTGCTTAGGCAATGCATTATCCAAGTCCCACTAGACTCCTATAGCCTCCGTGGCACCTTGGTCACCAAGGTAACAGATTCTTGAGTTGTTTCTCGGGAAATAAGAATCGATCCCTATCCAGTTCGTGTTGATCGAGACCACCAACTCATCAACTGGGCCTGTGCAGATGGCTGATAGGTCACCTCTTGACATCAGGGAGCCAAAAACTCCACCCGCGGACCATGCCAAGGCCACTATTTTGTGAACATGCATCCTACGAAGAGGCATGAAGCTTCACTACTATTACACAGATCATCAATTACTTCACTCCTCCTTGCCTCCAATCATCTATTCTCTCACTTCACACCACCTTGCCCCTCTCCCCCAAAAATATTTCAGGGAGGCAGATTTGAGATTTGTTCTCCCATCTCCTCACTTGGCTGACTTGTGAATAATCCCTTTCTCTGCTGCAACCTCATTGTCTCCGTGATTGGCTCTTCCTGTAACAAGCAAAACAAATCTGGTTTGCTAACAAGACCAGAGCCCTCTCTCCACCATGTGAGAACACAGCAAGAAGGTGGACATCCGCAAACCAGGAAGAGGATTCTCACCAGATACCAAATCTGCCAGCACCTTGATCTTGGACTGCCCAGCCTCCAGAACTACGAGAAATAAACATTTCTTGTTTAAGCCACCCAGTCTACAGTATTTGGTTATAGGAGCCTAAACTGACTAAGATAGATATCTTGAAATTAGCCATCACTTCCTGAGAAATATTGGTCTACTCCTTAACTTGATTTTAGTTTTCCCTAATTTGGTATTTCATAACTACAATTTGCTTTTCTAAAATTTTTCTGAATCTGTTGCCCCTTTACCCTTACTTGAACTCTCTTCAAACCACTCATTTTCTGTTCTAAAGTTTTCTTTTTTTGTATTTCTTTTTTTTTTTTTTGAGGAAGATTAGCCCTGAGCTAACATCTACCACTAATCTTCCTCTTTTTGCTGACGAAGACTGACCTTGAGCTAACACCCATGCCCACATTCCTCTATTTTATACATGGTACACCTGCCACAACATGCATTGACAAGATGTGTGTAGGTCGGCACCCAGCATCCCAACTGGCAAACCCTGGGCCACCAAACGTGTGAACTTAACTGCTGCACCACTGACAGCCCTAAGTTTTCTTTTTGACATCATTTATTTGCTTCTTTCTTTCTCTCTTTCCCTTTTCCTTCCATGCTTTTCCTTTATCTTATTCATCTGATTCTCTTTCCCTGGCAACTTTCCTTGGTTCTCTTCATTTCAAGTAGACATTCTCAATGGACGTAGGAGAGGCATTTTAAATCTCCAAATGGATGTAAACTAGTATTTTTATCATAAAAGGTTGCAGGTAGTACATGTGTTTAAATAAAATTGAGGAAGACTAATGGAGACTTTGTGGACGACGTCTGCTGCTTCTAGTATTTTCTCTGGAGGAGCTCCAGCTCTGATACTATAAGACTCCACACTGTGTGCTAAGAGCTGCCTAACTTGGGCACATGTATATCTTCGTGTTTCTATTAAAATAAAATGGAAATTGCAGAAAATCAAGAGATGGAGTCTGAAAAAAAGTTTTCTCATGTTTTAATTGTTTATCAAATGCAAAACAAGCAATACTCTAATGTTATATATGAAATTTTCAGCCCTCTGCCTGAAAAGGGGCACCTAGTCACCTGAATACTCCTCTTCCCAGAGCTTGTTCTCAGCATCTGGGGATAAATGACAAAAAAGGGATGGCTCTGTCCTTGTAGGGGAGGTTCCTCAGGTTCCACCAGCCTACTGTTATGGAAATTGAGATGGGGGAGTTCCCACCCATTTAATTGTATTTCCTGAGGCAGAAATTGTGAGTATATGGTAAAATTTCATTATATTCTCTGCCCAAGATAAAATCCAATTATGGTGAAATCCCTTCAAAGTTTCCTTTTGCTTCATTTAGGATACAAAGAGACAAGTTTCTCTATAATCTATATATAGAGGCAAACACATTTAAATAAGAAAAAAAGAGGAACTCAAGTAGGATATTTGCATTTGTTAATCATTCTCCTGGGCAGATGTTCAATCTTTCTAACTTGAAAAGGGCTTATCAACTTTGATTAACCTTATTGTGATTAGTGGTCATAATCCACTTGAATCCCCAGCCCAATGGTAAAATCTCATCAAAGTTTCCTTTTGCTTCATTTAGGACACAAAGATACAAGTTTCTCTATAGCCTATTTATAGGGGCATACACTTTTTAAAAAGTAAAAAAAGGGAATATATTGCTCTAAGAAGGAAAAATTATGACCATGTAGTGTCAGGTGTATCTCAGGTATCATTTGGGAACTCTTTTTAAGGACCCATAACAACACAATGACTCTTTCCTCACTGTTCAGTTAGAGGAAAGATATTAAGAATATGTTAGATTCCCCAAGTCAACTTTTTAAAAGGAATATACTAAACTTTCTATCATATTTGTCCAACTGTCTTATCTAAGCCATGTGTTTCTTACAACTTCTGATCATTTTCCTCTTCATTAACTCTTCAAAAAACAATGTGCATTATGGGAAATAAAAAATTTCTGTTGAGAAATTTGCTGTAGAAAAAGTTTCAAAACTTATGGGGGCTGTCCTCATGGCCTAGTGGTTAAGTTTGGCAAGCTCCATTTTGGTGGCCCAGCTTTGGTTCCCAGGAGTGGACCTACACCACTCATCAGTAGCCATGTTGTGGTGGCAACACACATACAAAATAGAGGAAGATTGGCAACAGATGTTAGCTCAGGGCAAATCTTCCTCAAACAAAAAGAAGAAAATTGGTGACAGATGTTAGCTCAGGCCAAATCCTCCTCAGCAAAAAGAAAAAAAAAATTGTGACTAAAACATGGGTCCATCCATATATGTTTACTATCAGAAAAACATTGTTCATTTCAAAATAAATTCCCAATCCCTGATTCTTGAAATTCTACAAATAGTAATACATACTTCCTTCAAATTTTTTTACAAGTAAACATTTCTTTACTTCTGGGAATCCCAAAGAATGTTTACCATTGTGAATGTGTCAATGTGTTTTCTTTTATGATAAGAAGGAGCAAGGGAATATAGATGCCCTAGGGGTCAAACAAGACAATACAAGGGACAAATACCACAAATAAAGGGCAAGAGAGTTAATATTAAAAATTAATTTTGCCAAGACAACAAATTTGACTTTATTTGCCATAGCTGTTGAAAAATATTACAACTATACATGTTATTTCCATCCTCCGTCATCATGGTAAAAAGTGAAAAGAGTAAAAACTAACTGGTCAAAAACATTAGCAATATTTCATTTAGGCAAACCACCTATTTAGCAAGATTCATTCAATCCAAAATGATTTCAGTTGATCCCAGATACTATAGAAACAATTATGACTTGAAGATTGCTTATTTTTTGTAAAATTTTACATAAAATTAAGATTATATTTTAAGTGAAAATGTTCCTATATTTCTATTACATTGTAAGATAATATTAAAGCTACATGTAAAATTACTGCTATGCTGAGTCTATCTTTTTCTGCTCTTTTCAGATGTTGACTGTTGACTCCCCAGAAGACCACCAGAGTAACTTGTCAATTAAGCAATACTTATTTTATTAAACCCACATCAATAAGAAACAAAAAGCCTTGACAGAAGACACAATAGAGTCTCAGAAGGGGAAGCTCAGGGAAGGATATTTTTAGGATTTTGGATCTCGTGAGGTCTTTTTAAGGAAAATATCAAGGCAAATACCTGATTAATGTCGGGAAAATGTTGTATTTAATAGTTTAAATTGGTGAACACAGGGAAGCAGATGCCTTGAAACAAGGCTTTGTAAGTTAACTATTGCATGATAAGTGAGATTTTGTCCAGGTAAGTAATCGGTTATGCTGTTAGGAGAGATATTTGACCATCGGTAGCTTCCAAATAGATACCATCTGTTCTATAGCTCTTTGTCAAGCTCTTTTTCTGAGAAAGTTTGGTTACTAAAGGCATCTCCTATTCCTGAGAGTTTTTTCAGTGGAGACAAGAAACTTCCTTGCTAGATGTGACATGATAGAAAGTTTCAAACTTTTGGTTCTCTGCTCTGTGACAGTCTTTACCACTCAAAATATTTTGTAGCGGTTGGGTCCAATTTGCCCTTGAAATCATTTGTTTCATTGTGAGGGCACTAAAATAAACTAAGTAGAATCCAAAGTACACTGTGTACAAATCCAACAGCCAATTGCTTTTCCAAAACAAAAGCAAATCATAGATAAGTATTGGAACCATTTCAAGGAGTCACCGAGTGCAAAAACAATAATAAAAATAGAGACTTTATAGGTAATAAGTGTTTGTTAACAATCTAGAAACTTGAAACAGCAGAGGGAAACAATACATTATTAAATAACCAATGGAAAAAGGAAGAAATCACAAGAAAAATTAGGAAATACATTGAGATGATTTAAAATCAAGGCACAGCATACCAAAAGGTATGGCATGCAATGAAATTGAATACAATACTTTTAACAAAATAAGTTCAAAACACATACTCTGAAAATTAAAAGATATTAAAGAATGAAATAAATGAAAAGAGATCCATATTCATAAATTAGAAGGTTTACTATTGCTAACATGGTAATACTCTCCGAATTGATCTATGTATCAATGAAATCACTATCAAAAACCCAGCTGGCTGATTTGCAATTGACAAGCTGATCCTAAATAGAAATCGAAATGGAAGGAACACTGACTAGCCAAAATAGTCTTGAAAAAGAAAAGAGTTGGAGGACTCATACTTACTGATTTCAAAATTTACAGCAAAGCTGCCATCAAGTCTGATACTGGCATAGGACAGACATCTAGACAATGGAAACGATTAAGATTCCACACATTAACCTTCACATTAACAGTCAACTGATTTTTTGACAATGATAGCAAGACAGTTCAATGAGAAAAGAATATTCTTTTCAACAAATGGTGGTGGAACAACTAGGTATCCATACCTACATACAAAAGAAGAGAGTTCAACTTCTTCCTAGTACCATACACAAATTTTAAATAAAAAAGGACCATAGACCTAAATATAATATCTAAAACTATAAAATCCTTAGAAGAAATATGGGATTAAATCTTTGTGAACTTTGGTTAGATGTGCTTAGGTATAACACCAAAAGTACAGGTGAGAAAAGAAAACATAAATTTGTCAAAATTAAAAGCTTTCGTGCTTCAAAAGATACCATGAAGAAAATGAAAAAGACCCACAGAGTGGGAAAAAATTATGCGCATATCTGCTAAGGGACATTTATCTGGAATATAAAAAGAACACACAACTCAACAATAAAAAAACCAAATAGCTCAATTAAAAAATGGACCAATGATCTAAACAGATACCCCTTCAAAGAAGATACACAAATGGCCAATAAGTTCAAGAAACGATGCTCAATATTACTAGCCTTCAGGAAAATTCAGATCAAACTCACAATGACATACCACTTCAAACCTACAATACACATGTAGTTTTTACTGCGGCCCTACCAGTAGGTTTGTAGTTGGGCAACGTCATTTCACAGTAGATCTCTCCCTGTTAAGCTGGCAGGAGAAGGAAAAAAGGTCTCTCTGCCAAATGTCTAAAGCTAGTGGCTGTTGACTGTAACATGAAGGGTAGATGAAGGTTATTAAAAGTACTCCCTTGAATTGTTCATTGATGCCAAGACACATAGCTTGTGTAATAGTGGCAGGGTTTAAGGTTGACTTTGTAGCAACATAGTAATCCTTTAATATTTAGAGAAATTTTCCTTTTGAGATTAAGAATAAAATGGTATATTGTGTATTTTATTGCTTTTTTTCTCTAACATTTTATTACAAAAAATTTCAAACATACAAAAAAATGGAAAAGTTTGTCTCTTGTTTTTTGGGGGGGTTTCTTTTGAATTTTTATTTTTTATTTTATTTATTTATTTATTTGTATTGAGGTAACATTGGTTTATAAGATTATATAAGTTTCAGGTGTATATCATTATATTTCAATTTCTGTGTAGACTATATCATGTTTGCCATCCAAGGACTAATTACCATCGATCACCATACACATGTGCCTAATCACCCCTTTCATCCTCCTGCCCCTCTCCTTTTTCTGGTAACCACCAAACTAATCTCTGTATCTATGTGTTTGTTTGTTGTTGTTGTTGTTTTTGTCTTCTACTTATGAGTAAAATCATTTAGTACTTATCTTGCTTCATCTGACTTATTTGGAGTAGCATAATACTCTCAAGGACCATCCATGTTGTTGCAAATGGCATGATTTCATCTTTTTTTTATAGCTGAATAGTATTCCTTTGTGTACATATACCACATGTTCTTTACCCATTCATCCATTGATGGCACTTGGATTGTTTCCTAGTCTTGGCTACCATGAATAATTCTGCAATGAACATAGAGTGCATACATCTTTATGCATTCCTGTTTTCATATTCTTTAGATAAACACCCAGATGTGGAAGAGCTGGATTATATGGTAGTTCTATTCTTAATTTTTTGAGGACTTTTCATACTGTTTTCCATGATGGTTGCACCAGTTTACATTCCCACCAGCAGTGTATGAGAACTTCTTTTTCTCCACATCCTCTCCAACACTTGTTATTTCTTGTCTTGTTAATTAAAGCCATTCTGATGGGCATGAGGTGATATCTCATTGTACTTTTGATTTGCATTTCCCTAATAATTAGTGATGTTGAACGTCTTTTCATGCGCTTGTTTGGCATCTGTATATCATCTTTGGAAAAATGTCTGTCCAGATCTTTTGCCCATTTTTTAATTGGGTTATTTGCTTCTTTTTGCTGAGATGCTTGAGTTATTTATATACTTTGGATATTAACTCCTTATCAGATATACGATTTGCAAATATCTTCTCCCAATTGCTAAGTTGTATTTTCGTTTTGTCAATGGTTTCCTGTGCTGTGCAGAAGGTTTTTAGTTTGATGTCTCATTTGTTTGTTCTTTCTTTTGTTTCCTTTGCCTGGTGAGACATGGTATTTGAAAAGACGCTGCTAAGACCAAAGTCGAAGAGTGTACTGCCTATGTTTCTTCTAGAAGTTTTATGGTTTCAGATCTTACATTCAGGTCTAATCCATTTTGAGTTGATTTTTCTGTATGGTGTAAGATAAAGGTCTACTTTCATTCTTTTGTGTGTGGCTGTACAGTTTTCCAAACACCATTTATTGAACAGAATTTCCTTTCTCTATTGTATGTTCTTGGCTCCCTTGTTGAAAATTAGCTGTCCATAGGTGAGTAGATTTATTTCTGGGCACTTGTCTTTGTTCCATTGAGCTGTGTGTCTGTTTTTGTGCCAGTACCATGCTGTTTTGATTACTATAGCTTTGTAGTATATTTTGAAATCAGGGAGTATGATGCCTCCAGCTTTGTTCTTTTTTCTCAGGATTCATCTGGCTATTTGGGGTCCTTTGTTGTTCCATATACATTTTGGCATTCTTTGTTCTATTTCTGTGAAAAATATCATTGGGACTTTGATAGGGATTGCATTGAATCTGTAGATTGCTTAGGAAGTATGGACATTTTATCTATGTTAATTCTTACAATACATGAGGAAGGAATATCTTCCCATTTCTTTGTGTCTTCAATTTCTTTCAACAATGTTTTATAGTTTTCAGTGTACAGGTCTTTCAGCTCTTTGGTTAAATTTATTCCTAGGTATTTTATTCATTTTGTTGCTAGTGTAAATGGGATTATATTCATAATTTCTCTTTCTTCTATTTCATTGTTAGTGTTTAGAAAAGCAACTGATTTTTATATGTTATCCTGCAACTTTACTGTATTCATATATTATTTCTAATAGTTGCTTGGTGGACTCTTTAGGGTTTTCTATAATACATAAAATCATGTCACCTACAAATAGTGACAGTTTTACTTCTTCCTTTCCAATTTAGATCCCTGTTATTGCTTTTCTTGACTGATTGCTCTGGTTAGGACTTCCAATACTATGTTAAATAAGAGTTGTAAAAGTGGGCATCCTTGTCTGGTTCCTGTTCTTAAAGGAATAGCTTTCCATTTTTCACCATTGAGTATGATATTAACTGTGGGTTTGTCATATATGGCCTTCATTATATTAAGATACTTTCCTTCTATTCCCATTTTACTTAGAGTTTTTATCATAAATGCATGCTGGATATTTTCAAATGCTTTCTCTGCATCTATTGAGATGATTATGTGATTTTTATTCATTTTGTTAATATGGTGTATCACATTAATTGATTTGCAGATGTTGAATGATTCCTGCATCCCTGGAATAAATCCCACTTGATCATGGTGTATGATCTTTTTAATGTATTGTTGTATTCAATTTACTACTATTTTGTTGAGGATTTTTGTATCTATTTTCATTAATAATATTGGCCTGTAATTTTCTTTATTTGTGTTGTCTTTGACTGGGTTTGGTATCAGGGTAATGTTGGCCTCGTAGAATGAGTTACGAAGCTTCCCCTTTCCTCTTCAGTTTTTTGGAAGAGTTTGAGAAAGACAGGTATTAAGTCTTTGAAGAGTTGGTAGAATTCACCAGGGAAGCTGTCTGGTGATGGATTTTTACTTTTTGGGTGGTTTTAGATTACTGTTTCGAACTCCTTACTGGTGATTGGTCTACTCAAATTCTCTACTTCTTCTTGATTCAGTGTTGGAAGTTTGTATGATTCTAAAAATTTATCCATTTCTTCTAGATTACCCAATTTGTTGGCATATTGTTTTTCGTAGTATTCTTTTATAATCTTTTGTGTTTCTGAGGTGTCCTTTGTAATCCCTCCTCTTTTGTTTCTGATTTTATTTATTTGAGGCTTCTCTCTTTTTATCTCAGTGAGTCTAGCTAAAGGTTTGTCAATTTTGTTATCTTTTCAAAGAACCAGCTCTTCGTTTCACTGATTTTTTTATTGCATTTAGTCTCCATTTTATTTATTTCTACTCTGATTTTTATTATTTCCTTCCTTCTACTGATGTTGGGTTTTGTTTATTCTTCTTTTTCCAGTTCCTTTAGATGTGCAGATTATTTATTTGAGATTTTTCTTGTTGTTGAGATAAACCTGTATTGCTATAAACTTCCCTCTTAGTACCACTTTTGCTGTATCCCATAAATTTTGGCATGTTGCATTTTCATTTTCATTTGTCTCTAGGTATTTTTTTATTTCTTCTTTGATTTCTTCATTGGCCAATAGTTGTTCAGTAGCGTTTTGTTTAATCTCCACATATTTATGACTTTTCCAGTTTTCTTCCTGTAGTGAATTTCTAGTTTCATACTGTTGTGGTCAGAAAAGATGATTGGTATTATTTCAATCTTCTTAAATTTATTGAGACTTGTTTTGTGGTCTAATAAGTGATCCATCCTGGATAATATTGCATGTGCACTTGAAAAAATGTGCATTCTGTGCTTTGGGATGGAATGTTCTGCATATATCTACTAAGTCCATCTGATCTAATGTGTCATTAAAGGTCAATGTTTCCTTATTGATCTTCTGTTTGGATATCTATCCACTGATGTAAGTAGAGTGTTAAAGGCACCTACTATCATTGTGTTACTGTCTATTTCTCCTTTTATGTCCATTAATAATTGCCATGAATAATTATGTCCATTAATAATATTTAGGTGCTCGTATGTTGGATGCATAGATATTTACAATAGTTATGTCCTCTTGTTGGACTGTTCCCTTTCTCATTATGTAGTGCCCTTCTTTGTCTCTTGTTATGGTTTTTTGTTTTAAAGTCTATTTTGTCTGATGTAAGGATTGCTACCCCAGCTTTCTTTTCATTGCCATTTGCATGGAGTTTCTTTTGCCATCCCTTCACTTTCAGTTTGTGAGCGTCTTTAAGTCTGAACTCTGCCTCTTGTATGCAGCATTTATGGGCCTTGTTTTTTTATGCATTCAGTCACCCTATGTCATTTGATTGCAGCGTTTAGTACATTGACATTTAAAGTAACTGTTGATAAGTGTGTACTTATTGCCATTTTGTTACTTTTCTTCGGGGCGTTTTAGTAGTTCTTCTCTATTCCTCTCTTCTCTTAGTCACTTTCCTTGTGACTTGATGGCTTTCTTTAGTATTATGTTTGGGTTCCTTTATCTTTTTTTTTTTTTAAAGATTGGCACCTGAGCTAACATCTGTTGCCAAAGTTCTTTTCTTCTTCTTCTTCTTCTCCCCAAAGTCCCCTAGTAGATAGTTGTATATTCTAGTTGTAGGTCCTTCTGGCTCTGCTATGTGGGATGCCAACTCAGCAGAACTTGATGAGCTATGCTAGGTCTGCACCCAGGATCCAAACTGGCGAAATCCTGAGCCACCAAAGCAGAATGTGTTAACTTAACCACTGGACAATGGGACTAGCCTCTCTTAATTTTTTGTATCTTTATTACAGGTTTTTGATTTGTGGTTACCGTGAGGTTCATATATAATATCTTCCGTAAATAGCAATCTGTATTAAGTTGATGATCTCTAAAATTTGACCTCTTACTAAAAGCTCTACTGTTTCACTCCCTTCCCCACATATTTTATGTTTTTGATATAATATTTAACGTCTTTTTTGTGTGTATGTATCCCTTAATGTCTTATCATGGAAGTAGATAATTTTAGTACTTTTGTCTTTGACCTTCATATTAGCTTCATAGGTGGTTGATCTACTGCCTTTACTATATATTTGCCTTTACCAGTGATTTTTTTTTCTTTGATAATTTTCTATTCTTATTGTGGTCATTTCTTTTCCACTTAAATCCCTTTAATATTTCTTGCAAAGCTGGTTTATTGGTGATAAATTCCTTTGGTTTTCCATGTCTGGAAAATTCTTTATCTCTCCTTCCATTCTGAATGATTAATTTGTTGTGTACAGTATTCTTGGCTTTAGTTTTTTCCTTTCAGCACTTTGACTATATCAAGCCACTCCCTTCTGGCCTGTAAGGTTTCTGCTGAAAAGTTAGCCTTATGGAATTTCCTTTGTATATAACTTATTGCCTTTCTCTGGCAGCTTCAGGGATTCAGTCTTTAATTCGTGACTTTTTAATTATAATGTGTCTTGGTGTGGGCCTCTTTGGGTTCCTCTTGTTTGGTGCTCTCTGTGCTTCCTGTACCTGGATGTCTACTTCCTTCCTTTTGTTAGGAAAGTTTTCAGTTATTATTTCTTCAAATAGGTTCTCTGCCCTTTTGTCTCTCTCTTCTCCTTCTGGACACCTATAATATGGATGTTAGTAAGCTTGATGTTGTCTCAGACTTCCCTTAGTCTGTCCTCACTTATTGTAAATGTTGTTTTTCTGTTCAGCTTGGGTGATTTCCTCTAGTCTTTCATCCAGCTCCTTGATCCATTCTTCTGTGTCAAATACTCTGCTGTTGATTCCGTCTAGTGAATTTTTCAATTCCATTATTGTATTCTGCAATTCTGATTGGTTCTTTTTTATATTTTCTAGTTCTTTGTTGAAGTTCTTATGGTGTTCATCTATTCTTTGTCCATGATCAGTGAAGACGACTTATGACTATTAGTTTGTACTCTTTATCTGGTAGATTGTTTATCTCTGTTTTGTTTAGTTCTTTTTCTGAGTATTTGTCCTGTTCCCTTATTTGCAACACAGTCCTCATTTTGCCTACTTCTCTGTACTTATATCTATGAATTAGGTAGATCAGCTATGTCTCCTGATTTTGGAGATGTGGCTTTATGTAAGAGATGCCTTATGAGGCCCAGCACTGTGCTTCCCTCTTTTCACAAGTTGGAAATGTTCCAGGAGTGTCCCCTGTGTGGGCTATGTGTGCTCTTCTGTTGTGGCAGGGTTGCTCTTGCTGTGGGTACATGGGTAGGCTAGACTGGCCACCAGCCAGCTCATTGTAAGGCTCAGCTGCATGTGACAGCTACAGTTACTTTAGTCACTTTATTGGGTGGTGAAAGCCCCAGCACAGCTGGTCTCAAGGTTTAATAGCACACACTTGCTACTGTTTTGCTGTTAACTAAATCAGGCCCCCAGTGTGCTAGGTTCAGAAGCTCATATTTGCCATAGGCCTGCAGCCTGTGAAGCTGTTGTCAGCTCTCTCAGGAGTGCAGTTGGTTGGGGCTGGCTCCAGGAATGGCAGGACACAATCATTTCAGGTGTTGAAAGATGAGGCAGATCCTATGTCTGTTTGAGGAAGACTGTGGCTCAAGTCTGACATGGCTGAGAAGCCCCATGGCCCATGGGCCCACACCCCCACCAATGCAGTCCTGCCCTGTGCACACACCCCACCCCCCCAACCAAGGCAGAGACGCACTTGCCCTGCTGCAGAAGTTGCACATTCTATTTCTAACCAGATTATTGTCTCTTGGCTCCCCAAAAGACCACTAACATAATCTATTGATCAGACAATGCTAAATTTATTAAACTTACTGTAATAGGAACAATAATAGTTTCTTTAAAAAGGGGTAAGAGGTCAGAAAAAAGTTTATAAAGTCTTGGCAAGAGGATTCAAGTAGACTAAGTTAGATATTCGAAAGTTAGTACCTTAATCTCCTTGGGCCTCTATAACAAATTACCATAGACTTGGTGGCTTAACCAACAAACTGTTATTTCTCATAATTCTGGAGCCTAGAAGTTCCAGATGAATGTGCCAGCATGTCCAGTTCTGGTGAGAGCCATCTTTCCAGCTGCAGACTGCTGACTTCTCATTGTGCCCTCACATGGCACAGAGAGAGAGAGGAAATAAGCTCTCTCATGACTCTTAAAAGGGCACTAATTCCATCATGAGGCCTCCACCCTCCTGATCTAATTACCTCCCCAAAGCCCCGCTCCTAATATCATCTCATTGGGGGTTAGGCTTTCAACATCTGAATTTGGGGAGTTACAGACACACAGTCCATACAGTGGAGAAATAATTAAAATTGGGCAAAATTTGTGACGGAATAGTTCATTCTTGGTAGTTACAGCAAGGGATTACGTTGAGTCTTGATAACGGAACAGTAGCTTGATAAGCAAGCCCTCTGCAGGAGAGCAAATTTGTGCTGATAGGAAAACTATTTGCTGAGATGAACAAACTGTTTATTCAGGTAAATTGGTTTTTAGGAATTTCTTGATGCAAATAGTAAAGTTATATGTTGATTTAAAATCTTATCTCATTTGGTGAGAATTTTTTGAAACAAAGAATTGTGTCAATCTTGATAGTTAATATACATGGACTCAAGTGTTGACAGTTCTCATTCACAATCTTTTTTCTCTATTTAATAATTACATGAAGGTTGAAATAACAAGCAGTATTAGAAACTGATTACAATATTTAAACATTACATTCTGCTGACAGTGAAGGAAGCATTAATATCTGGCGTGTGACCTCCACAAGTAAAAATTCACTAAACAATGCCTTAAATTTAATATATTTCAATGATTTCTCTGAGGCTTAACCACCATGATCTATTTATATTTATGTATAACTAGTTTCAAAACCATTTATAAACTCCTTATATAATTTATGATCCTGATTTGGCATCTGATGTTTTATGTTTTTATTATAATTAATTATAAGTAAACAATATGCTTTGATCAGAAAGTTGTACGGATTTTCTGAGTTAGTTTAATACTCAAAGATACAAATACAACTAGTATGCGAAACACTTTCATTTTTAAATGCATACATGGTTAGGCATAAGTGTAAAGTCGAAAGTATTTATGGTTAAGTACAAGAAACTAATCAAAAAATGTTGTATAAATAGAACTTAATTCTTATGAATTCTATCCACTCCTTAGAGCCTATTTTAAATGCTACTCAGGACTGTAGAATGCCCAAGACGCAATTAATACCTCCGTCCTTCACGAAACAGCTTCTTCCCTTCACATCATGCGGCCTCACGCTTACCTCAGTTTCTTCTTAACATTGACTTCTTCTCAGTCTCCTTTTCTGGCTCCATATCCTTTAAAATATCTCAAGTATAGATTGGAGTATATTCTAGGGATTTTTATACACAATGCTTCCCTTTTAGAGATGGATTTACTTTACATGGGAGCTTTTTCTAAGACAGCAACAGAGACCCTATCAATGTGTCGACATGGTTTAATGATTTTTGTAAAATTTGAAAAAATAAGATATTTTAACCATTTCCAGGTAATCCTTGTCTCTTTCCACTATGGATTCTTCCATAATTCCCCTTCTATCAAATGTTACTGGAGTAGCTAACCACATTTTGGGGCCCCTGCTAAGGAGAAGCAGGTTGAAAGAGTAAATTATATTAGTTTGATTTCAAATGTCAAATTTATGTTTTGTTGACAGTGGTGGAGGGACTAAAATCCAATTAAGGGAAAGTTGAGTTGGGAAAATACCACTTACCTGCAACTTGGACACACTGTGGACTATTTCAATAATAAACTTAGATGAAGGACACCTCTCCTGTCATATTTAAATTTATTTATTAAAGGAGTAATAAAAATTCACAGACTATGAAACAAAAGCAATAAAGATAGTCAACGAAATCAATAGAGCTTATTCTGACTTCAAGAAATGAACTGACAAGAAATTTTTCATATCATATTAAAGGCAGGAATTCATTTAGAGCAAAAATAAATTTCAAGTTGAAGTAAAGAGTTGGCTTTTGTTTAATAATCTAATTAATGAAAAGTAGTGAATCACATGAACACAAAATACTGCCAATGACAAAGAAAACATGAAACATGCAATATACTGCTTACAGTAAGTGCGTCTACAGTAGGGAGATGTCAAATCACGGAGTATTTAAAAATTGGTCACTGCACAAGTGGATGCGTTAGTGAATGTTGGTCTAAAGATCTCAAGATTCGTGTTCCACACACAGCAGTAACTCTGGCCTGCTGGTGACTTTGGCCAAATTATTGTCTGTTCCCATTTATAATGCTGAAATATGAACAAAATGGATCCCTGGGATATGTAATTAATGGAAAATAGGTAAAGTATTTTGCACACCTTAAAAATGATTGAATTTGATATAGGGCAGGAATTTGATCATTACTGACAGAATTGGTTATATCTGTTTATGGATATATTCTAGAAAATAGGTCAGCAAACTTTTTCTGTAGACTATAAGACAGCAAGCATTTTAGGCTTTATGAGTTATATGGTCATTGTAATATGAAGGAAGCCATAGACAATATGCAAATAAACAAACTTGGTCCTGTTTCAATAAAGCTTTACTTTTGGACACTGAAATTTGAATATCATACAATTTTTATGTGTCGTAAAATATTCTTCTTTTTATTTTTTGGTCATTTAAACATGTGAAAACTATTCTTAGTTTGTGAGCCATTCAAAACCAGGCAACAGGGGCCAGCCCCATGGCATAGTGGTTACAGTTAGCATGCTCTGCTTCAGCACTCTACGTTTGTGGGTTCAGAACCCAGGCACAGACCCACACTACTCACCAGCCATGCTGTGGTGGCTTCCCACATACAAAACAGAGGAAGATTGGCATGTATGTTAGCTCAGGGCTAATCCTCCCTAAGCGGAAAAAAAAAAAAAAAGCAAAACAGGCAACAAATTTGACCTATAAGCCACGGTTTGCCAACACCTTTTCTAGGACAATATAACCACTAAATAAATAAATTCATATTGGGAGAAAATCACTGCAAATGAAAACTTGAAATGCTCTGATACCTTATAGTTCATATATACAAAACACCTGGGGAGATTTTTCCGCATTTGAAAATAATCCTGAAAACTACAAATAAAAACTGATGATGATGGGATTAAAGAGTATATAGCAAAAATATGATTGGAAATATTATAGCAGTATATCAAGTGGTTAACTAATGAAAACAGTGTTTTTCTGGTTTTTATGATGTTGTGGTCTTTTATTCAACACTTAAAAATTATAATTACTGTGGATTCTAAATAATTTCTAAACAAATATTCATTCGAATAATCTAAATTTATCCTAAATATTCATACTAATATTTAAATTTTATTTGTAATTATATATTCTCTTCTTAAGAAAGCCCCCAGGGGCTGGCCTGGTGGCATATTGGTTAAGTTCATGTGCTCCACTTCATTGGCCCAGGGTTCACAGGTTCAGATCATGCATGTGGACCTACACACCATTCATCAAGCCATGTTGTGGCAGTGTCCCACACACAAAATAGAAGAAGATTGTCACAGATGTTAGTTCAGGGCCAATCTTCCTCACTAAAAAAAAAAAAATCCCCCATATGTATAAAAGGTTTAGAAATCACGAAACCTATATCTGCCCCTCTTTAGTCGGTGATTTCATCCAAGCATGTAGCTATAAAAACATGCATCTTTTGATGTCTCCAACATTTGTATTTCTAGCCCTGACAATGCTCTAAACTTCAGATATGTATATTTCATAGTATTTGTGACTATTTCGGGAGGATTAGAGCAGATTGGTGGAGGATCATCTATGGAATTAATATTTTATGCTAGGTAAAGTAAGCTAGGAATACTAGGTACGCCAGGTAAAGGGAAAATAGAGGGGGTAGAAATATGTCTAGATCAAAGAAAGGGTATCTGCACTAATAAGTGAACTAGTGATAGGAGAAAGCAAAAAAAGCTGCAGAGAACCGGTTCCATTGCAAGATGGTGACATTGGAAGATCCTGAACTTACCTCCTCCCATGGACACATCAAATTTACAGCTACATATGGAAAAATTTTCTCTGAAAAAATCCTAAAAAATAGCTAAATGATGACTACACATCAACCAAACAAGGAAAAAAACATATCCAAGTGGGTAGGAGAGGCTTGGACACAATCTCACCACAAACTCCACCCCCCAACATGGCCACCCACAGTCAGAAGCAATTAGGCAAGAAAAAGAAATAAAATTTATCCAAACAGAAAGGAAGAAGTAAAACTCTCACTATTTGCAGATGGCATGATGTTATATAGAGAAAACCCTAAGGACTTCACCAAAAAACCATTAGAATTAATAAACAAATTGAGTGAAGTGGCAGAATAAAAAATCAATATACAAAAATATGCTGCATTTCTGAACAATGATAACAAAGTATCAGAAAGAGAAATTAAGGAAAAAATGCCATTTACAATTGTATCAAAAAGAATAAAATACCTAGGAATAAATTTAAACAAGGAGATAAAAGACCTGTACACAGGAAACTATAAGACACTAATGAAAGAAGTTAAAGAAGACACAGTGAATGGAAAGATACCCCCTGTTCATGCATTGGAAGAATGAATATTGTTAAAATGCCCATACTACTCAAAGTAACCTACAGATTCAATGAAATCTCTCCCAAAATTCCAATGGCAATTTTCACAGAAATATAACAAACAATCCTAAAATTTTATGGAACCACAAAAGACAGTGAACAGTCAAAGCTATCTTGAGAAAGAAGAACAAAGCTGGAAGCATCACACTCCCTGAATTTAAACTATATTACAAAGCTATAGTAATCAAACAGTGTGGTATTGGCATAAAAACAGATACACAGATTAATGGGACAGAATAGAGAGCTCAGAAATAAATCCATGCATATATGGTCAATTAATTGATTACAAAGGAACCAAGAATATACAGTGGGGAAAGAATAGTCTCTTCAATAAATAGTGCCAGGAAAACTGGACAGCCACATGTAAAAGAATGAAACACGACGATTGTCTTAACTATACACAAAAACTAACTGAAAATAGATTAAAGCCTTGAACATAAAACCTGAAGCCATAAAACCCCTAGAACAAAACATAGGCGGTAAGCTCCTTGACATTGGTCTTGACAATGACACCAAAAGCAAAGGCAACAAAAGCAAACACAAACAAGTAGGACTACATCAAACAAAAAAGCTTCTGCACATCAAAGGAACTCATCATCAAAATGAAAAAGCAACCTTCTGAATGGGAGAAAATATTTCTAAATCGTATATTTGATAAGGGGTTAATATGTAAAACATATAAAGAACTCAAACAAGGCAACAGTAAAAAAATCAATCGTATTAAAAAATGGGCAGAAAATTCTAATAGCTATTTTTCCAAAACGATATACAGAGGCCAACAGGTGCTTGAAAAGTTGCTCAACATTACTAATCATCAGGGAAATGCAAATGAAACCACAATGAGATATCACCTTACACGTGTTAGAATGGCTGTTATAAAAAGACAAGAAATAACAAGTGTTTTTGAGGATGTAGAAAAAAGGAACTCTTGTACTCTGTTGGTGGGAGTGTAAGTTGGTGCAGCCACTATGAAAACAGCATGGAGGGTCCTCAAAAAATTAAAAATAGAACTGCCATATGATCCAGCAATTCCATTTCTGGGTATTTATCCAGAGAAAGTAAAAACACTAATTCAAAAAGATCTATGCACTCCCATGGTCATTGCAGCATTGTTTACAATAGCTAAGATATGGACACCAAAGTTTCCATTGATGGATGGATGGATAAAGAAGTCATGGTATATATCTACAGGGGAATACTATTCAGCCATAAATAAAGAATGAAATCTTGCTATTTGTGACAACATGGATGATCCGTGAGGGCATTATGTTAAGTGAAATAAGTCTGACAGAGAAAGACAAATGCTGTATGTTCTGATTTATATTTGGAGGTTAAAAAACAAAACAAAACCGAAAACTAAGGTCATAGATACAGAGAACAGATTGGTGGATGCCAGAGGCAGGTGGAGGTGGGGAGTTTTGAACAAAGGGAGTCAAAAGGTGCATATTCCAGTTATAAAATAAGTAAATCATGGGGGTTTAACATACAGCAGGGTGGCTATAGCTAATGACACTATATTGCATATTTGAAAGTGGTTAAGAGAGTAAATCTTAAAAATTCTCATCATAAGAAACAGAATTTTGTTATAGTGATGAATATTAACTCCTTATTGTAGTGATCATCTTGTAATATATACAAATAGTGAATCATATGCTTTACACCTGAAACTAATACAATGTTATATGCCAATTATACCTCAAAAAAAAGGAATAGCTGCAGGGGACATTGCCTACAAAATAATAAGAGAGCTAGGGTAGTGGAATAAATTGCCAAATTTTGTGCAAAATCAACATGATCTCATTAATATCTATGACCAGACTCTTGAATTCCTTCCTGAATCAAATGGAAAGTTACAGCTGCATGTCACGGGTATGGGCTATTTGGTCTTGAGGGGTCTAGGAGACAAGGGGACTGGATGCTCTTGCTCAGATTAATTGTGTAAGAAGGTATTTGAATCTAGATCTGCGATAAGACCTTTCAGTGGAAAATGAGTTTGACAACCCTGTCTTCTAGAAGTCCCTTGAGCCCTGGGAAGACTGCCTCTGGATGTCATCATTCATTCTGGGAGAGTATTAACTATCACAGAATATTTGGGATCCCAGCCACATTCCTGATTTGCAGAACTCTATGGGACAATCTTAAATCTGGCTCAATATTGTGATTTATTAAAAAACTAAGGTTTCTGATGGATTCCAGAATTCTATGAAGTAAGTTAAACTGGAGAGAGACAAGAGGGCACATACTTGAGTGACTAAGTCCAGCAGAATGGGTCTGATGAGACAGCAGGGCCCAGACCTTAACAGGAACAGAAGATCTGGGTATCAATTAAGGCTACACTTGACCATTTTCATTTCCAGAACTCCCCCCTCTGTTTGTTTACCTCTTGGAATGCTTGAGTATTCTGAAAAGCAGAAGGTGATGGTTAAACTGAAGGACTGTGTCACTGGGGTATCCAAAACTCTGCTCTGAGAAGCCCTGCATTAGTTTGCTAGGACTGCTATAATAAAATACCACCGATTGGGTAACAGAACAGAAACCTATTTTTTTCCCCAACTGTGGAATTTATAAGTCTAAGATCAAGGTGTTGGCAAGTTTAGTCTCTTTTCTTATTTTTTTTTAAAGATTGGCACCTGAGCTAACATCTCTTGCCAATCTTTCTTTCTTTCTTTCTTTCTTTCTTCTTCTTCTCCCCAGTACATAGTTGTATATTTCAGTTGTGGGTCCTTCTAGTTATGGCATGTGGGATGCCGCCTCAGCATGGCCAGATGAGCGATGTCATGTCCACACCGAGGATCCAAACCAGAGAAACCCTGGGCCGCTGAAGCAGAGCGTGTGAATTTAACCACTCGGCCACAGGCCAGCCCCAGGTTTAGTTTCCTTTGAGGCATCTCTCCTTGTCTTGCAGATGGCCGCCTTCCGCCTCCTCCACGTGTTCTTACATAGCTGTCCTTTTGTACGTATCGTCTATGTCCAAATCTCTTCTTTTTATAAGTACGTCAGTCCTATTGGATTACGACCCACACTAACACCAACATTTTAACTTAATTACCTCTTTAAGGGACCTAGCTCCAAACACAGTCACATTCTCAGGTACTAGGGATTTAGGCTTCAACACATGAATTTAGAGAGGACACAATTCAGCCCATAACAAGTCCTTCTAAGAGAGCAGGCTGTGAGAACCAGATGAAGGTCTCTTGCTGGTTGGAGCAGAAGAGGAGCAGCAGAAGCCAGTGATGGCACAGAAGTGTGCAGAACATGGGCAGTGACCCACGGACAGTTGGAGATAAGGCGTTCGTGGAAAACAAGCACACACTGACCTCATAGGCAACAGACGGAGAGTGGCTGATGGGGCTGAAGGAAGACAAAAGCTGCAGACATTGTGCACCAGGATTGAGACACTCAGGAGCAGCTCTGGCCACATGGGAGAGACTACTTCCCACCTTCCTGGAGGGAATAATAGAGTAAGAATGCTGGAAGAGACAGGGCTTCCAGGCAGTCAAGCAAGCATGATGCTCATGCACTGAGATTTAGGTTATGGCTGTTGCTGCAACACATTCGTATTCAAGGGTAGGTAGGGCTGGGGAATTCCTGAGTTCCCTACACTTTGCACATGCTTACTCTGGAGAGAGGGGCTTCCCCGTTACTGCCCTCATGATGCTGGCAGCACACACCCCCATGTCAGTAAATAAACTAAGGTTCTGCAAGTCAGAATGTTTTCCTTTTTATTTGTTTTCTAATAAGTTCCTGTAGAAATTGTGACACAAGGTGGATAACTATAAATAAAGTTCTCATGCCAGAATTACAAAAATTAGTCAAAATACTTTATATTCATGGCCCATATATAACTTGAACAGGAAGCCTGCTCCTAGCTGGGTCTCTTCCAGAATAGTGAATTACCATCACATAAAAAAATCACTTTAACTTCCAAAATGATCAGTTTCCTTGGGGTTATAGTGCATTTTTAAAGGACTAGATTATATACTTACATGATAGATTTTAATAAACTTCAGTAATTGAAAACTATGCCTTTTGTTTTTTGGATTTTTTTGGTGAGCAAGATTGGCCCTGAGTTAACATCTGTGCCAATCTTCCTCTTTTTTTATGTGGGATGCCACCACAGCGTGGCTTGATGAGCGGTGCTAGGTCGGTGCCTGGGATCCAAACCTACCAACCTTGGGCCACCGAAGCAGAGTACATGAACTTAACCACTACACCACTGAGCTGGCCCCTATGTTTCTTTTTTTTTTTAATTGGCATATCAACCTGAAATACATAGGTGTATTTTCGACTTTGTGTAGACCTTGTTTGGCATCCCCAGCATGTGTTGATGTCAGTCATGTCAACTTAACACTGAATCAAACATTATTCCTTATTCCCTGGTGAACCTACTTTCCTCTGCACCAAGATCTCTTGGAGAGTCAGAATAACGTGATAATTAAGGACAGTGGCTCTGACTCACAATTCCTGGGTTTGAATCCTGTTACTCCCTGGATGCCTTGCTTAACCTCCTAGCATTTCTGTGAAGATTAGCCTAGATAATACTGTAAACTGCCGAATATATAACAAGCACTCAAAACATTTAGTTGCTAATATAATGAAGAAGAAGGAAGAAGAACCAGGATGAGAAAGTCACTCCTTAATGAAGACTCTTCATGCAGTTTCTATAGTCAGAGGCTGAAGGAGGCAGGAAGCCAGGATGCTGATTCTCAGGCACAGTTCTTGGTCTTTGCCCACGGGCATGTGCAACTTCAGAGGGTATGAGCTATTTGGCACTTACAGATGATTATGGTTCTCCTTTCCACTTTACCTTCAGGCCACCAAGCAAGGGTCCAAATGCCCTCCAGGACAGTCTAGCCATGGAACCTATAATTCCTGGTAGATGGTATTCTCGCACTGTCTATAACATCACATGTTTTATGCACTACATTTCAATTCATTTCTTTGTACAATGTTTGGGGTGAGGAATAAGGTTACGAATAGCCCAAAAATATGCAGATGGATTTAAATATGCCTGATCAGTCTCCGAATTTCTTAAACAATGACCCATAGTCCATATTCAATCAGGACATGGACTTAGAGCTGTTTCAGCAAATGGCAGTCCTTAGGCTAACTTCTTTCCCACTCTCTAACCCAGGCATACCTGAGTTCTGGTGCTCACTGTGACAGAGGGTGTGCTTTTTCACATATCATGGCCTCCATTTCTCGTCTGTGAAATAATAGGTTGTTCATAAGATTCCCTCAAGCTCCAAAACCTTATGATTTAATGGGACACATTGGTGAGGCTGATGGCTCAAGTTGTTAAGAGTTCATGACAGTAAAACAGATACGAGGTAAACAGCTCCCACAGAACTTGAAGCTGCCTCAGGCAGACTCATTAGCTATGTAATCCAAGGAGAGAACCAGACACCATGACAAAATATATTCTATATTACTTTACGTTTGTTACCTATATAGATAGACGTGTCTGCATGGAATGTGTCTGTAACCTAATTTTTAGGAGCATTATAAAAATATGTAACTAAAGTGATATTCAACATTGTTTATGATATAGTTCTTACGGAAAAAGATGTTTTCGGCTGCCATATGTGTTCAAAGATAACATTACTCATTGCTGATGCTTCTGTAAAACAACTAAAATGAAACCCAAGGACAGTCACTACTCCTTTTATGTGCCCCTGAGCATTTGCAAAATCAGTAATGACAAGACGCACCAGGAGCAATCAGTTACTGAAGCAGAAAAGAACTTAATTAGCACCATACTACTTTTTCAAAACCTCTGAAAAAAGGATGCTCTTATATGGTCTCTCCTGCGTTACAAATCATGTTTTGTTTTTTTTAAATTAAAGCATCATTTAAAGAAAAAAGTGCACACGCATTATTTTACTACCAAGGGCAAATCTTGAAGACGTCGCCAGTGCTGCGGAGTGGTGGTGTTAATGAGCGCTTCCAGCAGACAGCTGAGGGCAGAGCGCCCAGCAGGCATCGTTGTCTAGCAGGAAATACCACCCTCACTCCCACTGGGAAAATGACTGAATGAGCAGGAACAGAGTCATGCTCTCTTAACGCTACCCCATGCAAGTCTGTCATCTCTTTCTGCATTCTTTCCACTACCTGTGAGGCCCAGGTTGCCTCTTTGAAAATTCCTTCCCTCGCATTTATTTCTAATAAAGATATCCTCCAAGCTTTATCAAACTAAGTGGTCAAGTATAAATGTGGGTACATCCAGCCCAGATATTTTCTGGAATACAAGCATATGACTGATTATTCAAACACCAACAATTCTGTACAGCATTATTCAGTTTTTGTATCATTTTGCTTCTTTGCTGATATGATTTATTAAATATTGCACAAGACCAGATGTACCACCAAATAAAATCCATTTCAACTGATAGAAGAAAACACTGATTTATAAAATAGGTAGTTTAGGAAGTTAATCACCTTTAAATAAATCTTTTTGGGGGGCCAAATCAGTGGCACAGCCATTAAGTTCGCACGGTCTGCTTCGGTGGCCTGGGGTTCGGCAGTTCGGATCCTGGGTGAGGACCTACACACGGCTAATCAAGCCAAGCTGTGGCAGGCGTCCCACATATAAAGTAGAGGAAGATGGGTGTGGATGGACCAGTCTTCCTCAGCAAAGAAGAGGACACAGCGTGGTGCCCTGAGGAGCCTGTAGAGCTTGGTGTGCATGCACCAGAATTAAAATCTCACCCTATCACTTACCAGCCTGTCGACTCAGTTTAAGTGAGTTGACTTTTCTTAAGTTCCTTCTAAATAAAATGCAGATGAGAATTAAATGAAATGACCAAGCCCTTAACGAATGCTACTTTCTTCCCTCTATGTCATCCTATCACTTTCTTCTTTTTTTTCCTTGCCCTTGCTCTGCTGGACCTCTCTCCACGCATTCAAAAAAGTTAGCACAATGATCTCTTAAGTTCTGCTGCTTTAGTGCAATCCGTAATGCTTTGGGAAATTTGCCATTTAAATTTCTAAAAGGCATGGTATCCCTTTACATAGGAATGACAATTCCCAACTGCCTTCAGCAATTGAATATCCCTGTTAAAAACGACCGGGCATTCAATGCTTGTGAATTGAATGTGCGGTTATTTCTTACATAAAAGAAAAACCAGTTAAAACAATAAACCATTGATTTCTAAAATGCAATCCCCCTTGTCATATTTATGTGTTTTGGAAATGTCACAAGAAAAATATAGCCAGAAATTAGCGCAAAATCTCAGTCACTTGGGCTATGCCACATTTGGGCTAATCATCTTAAGGGCAAACTTGAGAGTGCATTTATTCAAAAACATTCTCCTCTTTCTCTCTCAAATACACAATATGTCAAGTGCTGGGTCTGAGTAGATAGGTAGGTTCTTCATATAAATCTTTAAAGCTCGCCAAATGTGGACCATTGATACTCACAATCTCACAGACCACTCGGGGCAGATCCATAAGTATTTAACTAAAATGCATGTGCTATGTGCTCGGCAGAAGTATGCAACTGGAATGCTGTGAGGGCATCTAGCCCAGAATGGGGCAGAGTGTGGTCAGGGAAGGCTTCCTTAAGGAGATGACGTGTATATTGACTCTTAAAGAACAAGTAAGAGTAAGACAAGGAAAGAAGCTGGGTAAAGACCTTACAGATAGAGAAAGCAATGTGTGAAGCAAAATAATCAAAGACTAAGTTTTGAGACTAAGCCTGGGCATTGTACGCCAAACTAAGCCATGTGGAATTTATCTTCAAGACAGTGAGGGGATTAAGAGATGGAATAGTGCTAACAGCAGAAAAGGGAAGACAGATTCTGGTGTATTCGTACATGTGGGAATGAGTATGTTAGTTGGGTTTTTTTTTCAGGATTTTTTTGTCGTGGTGAAAAACAACATTAAATTTACCCTCTTAACCATTTTTAAATATATAGTTAAGTAGAGTGAAGTATAATCACATTGTGGTGCAACAGATCTCTAGAACTTTTCCATTTGCAAAACTGAATCTCTATGCCTATTAAACATTACTTCCCTTTCCGCTAGTCCTTGGCAACCACCTTTCTACTTCAGGTTTCAATGATTTTAACTCCTTTAGATACTGTATTATCATACAGTATTTGTCCTTTTGTGACTGGCTTCTTTCACCAAGCACAATGTCCTCCTCGTCCATCCTTGCTGTTATGACTTTGTTAAATTAACACTTGTTAGGTGGAGCACGGAGTCCTGGATGGTGAGCCACAGTTCAACAGCAGAACATAAGAGAAATTAAAGAGAGAGGTTTATTACTTACAGGTCCTGAAGGATGTACACAGCATGTCTCGAGGGGCTGCACAAGGAGATCAAGAGAGGGTGCAGACACAGAGAGAGGCAGGACGTGGGGCACCTGCCTTTATTAGGGTCTGTGGGTGGAGTGCTTTGGAGTTCCTGAGCTACAGCCAGATCAGTCAAGTTAAAGGAAAAGAGTAGGTTTTGGAATGCCACATGAGGGGCGTATCTAAGGAGTGCACAAGGCACATGGTGCTAGGAGGCCTGGGGGACTGTTTACCACGAGGGCTGTTGGGAAGTCTTCTCAGGAACTTACATTCATTTGTGACTCTGTGGGCTGCTGTCTAGGGCAGGTGCTTGCATGGGGGCTAGTGTCAGTTTCAGGTCCCTGAGGGCCACTTGGCCAAACAAAATGGATGCTGAGGCAGCAACACCATGGAGTAGCTTAGCTAAACTCTCGACACACATGGTAGCATATGACAGGAATTCCTTCATTTTTGAGGCTAATATTCCATTGTATGCATATACCACATTTTCTTTATCCATTCACCCAACTGTTTTTGGTTTTGTATCCTGCAACTTTGCGGGAATCCGTTATTAGTTTCAACAGTTTTTTTGTGGAATCTTTAGGGTTTTCTACATGTAAGATCATGTGATCTGCATACAGAGTAATTTAACTTCTTTTCCAATTTGGATCTCTTTTATTTATTTTTTTCTTGTCTAATTGCTCTGGCTAGGACTTCTAGTACTATGTTTATAGAAGTAACAAGAGTAGGCATCCTCATATTTCTGCTTTTAGAGGAAAACTTTATTCCTTCACCATTGAGTACATTAGCTATGGGCTTTTCATATAGACTTTATGATGTTTAAGTAGTTTCCTTTTATTCCTAGTTTGTTGAGTGTTTTATCACGAAATGGTGTTGAATTTTATCAAATGTCTTTTCTGCATCAATTGAGATGATCATGTAGTTTTTTCCCTTCATTCTTTTAATGTGGTGTATCACACTGATTGATTATTTATTTATTTATTTATTTTTGTGAGGAAGATTAACCGTGAGCTAACATCTGCTGCCAATTCTCCTCTTTTTGCTGAGGAAGACTGGCCCTGAGCTAACATCTGTGCCCATCTTCCTCTGTTTTATATGTGGGACATCTGCCACAGCATGGCTTGATAAGTGGTGCATAGGTCCACACCCGGAATCCAAACCTGCGAACCCCAGGCCACCAAAGTGGAGTGTGTGAACTTACCCACTATGCCACTGGGCCAGCCCCTGATTGAGTTTTATATATTGAATCATCTCTGCATTCCCAGAATAAATCTTACTTGATCAAGCTGCGTACTCCTTTTATGTGCTATTGAATTCTGTTTGCTAGTCTTTTGTTAAGGGTTTTTACAGCAATATTCATCAGAATTATTGGTTCGTTTGGTTTTTCTTGTAGTATCTTCACCTGGTTTTAGTATCAGGGTAATGTTGGCCTCACAAAATGACTCTGAGAGTGTCCTATCCAATCAGAAGACTTTGAGGAAGATTTGTGTTATTTCTTCTTTAAATGTTTGGTAGAATTCACCTGTGAAGCCATCTGGTGCTGGAAATTTCTTTGTTGGGAGATGTTTGACTACTGATTCAATCTCTTTAATAGTTATATGGCTCTTCAGATTTTTTATTTCTTCATGATTCGGTCTTGGTGGGTTGTGTGTTTCCAGGAATTTATCCATTTCTTTTACTTTATCCAGTTTGTTAGTGTACAATTGTTCATAGTATTGTCTTATAATACTTTTTATTTGTATGGCATTAGTCTTAGTGTCCTCTCTTTCATGTCTAAATTTAGTTATATGAGTCTTCCCTCTTTTTTTCTTAGTTGGTCTAGTGAAAGGTTTATCAATTTTGTTGATATTTTTTAAAAACCAACTCTTGGGGTCGGACCATGGCTGAGTGGTTAAAGTTCCTAAACTCTTTAGGTTCAGAACCTAAAGAGTGCAGGGGTGGTCATACTTATTTCAGGCAAAATAGACCTTAAGACAAAACTGCCACAAGAGGCAAAGAATGACATCATATAGTGATAAAAGATCAATTCACCAGGAATATATAGCAATCATAATATGCACTTAACATTAGAGCTCCCAAATATATGAAGCAAACATTGACAGACTACTGGGAGAAATAGACAACAAGACAATAATAGTAGGACTCTTCAATAACATCCTTTAAAAAAAAAAACAACAAGAGTTGGGGTTTTTTTTAAAGATTGGCACCTGAGCTAAAATATGTTGCCAATATTCTTTTTTTCCCCCTCTTTTTCTTCTCCCCAAAGCCCCTCCAGTACTTAGCTGTATGTTCCAGTTGTAGGTCCTTCTGTCTGTGCTATGTGGGACACCGCCACAGCATGGCTTGATGAATGGTGTTAGGTCTGCACCCAAGATCCAAAGTGGCGAAACCCTGGGCTGCTGAAGTGCTTTTCCCTTGCTGAAGCTGCTTTTCCCTTGCTGCTTTTCAGATTCCCTCTTGTGCCTTTTGACAGCTCGATTATGTGTTTCAGTGTAGATTTCTTTGGATTATCCTAATTGGAGTATGTTAAGCTTCTTGAATTTGTTTGTTCATTTGTCTCCTCAGGTTTGAGAAGTTTTGGGCCATTATTTCTTCTAACAGTTTCTCTTACCCTTTCTCTCTGTCTTCTCTTTCTGGGACTGCTATAACATATATGTTGCTCTGCTTGATGGTATTCCATAAGTCCCTTAGGCTCTCTTCACTTTTCTTTATTCTTTATTCTTTTTTCTTCTCTGACTCAATAAACTCAAATGTCCAGTCTTAAGTTTACTGATTTTTTCTTCTGCTTGGTCGAGTCTACTGTTGAACCCTTTTAGTGAGTTTTTCAATTCAGTTGTATTCTTCAATTCCAGAATTTCTATTTGGTTCTTTTTTTATAGTTTTTACCTCATTTTGATATTCTCATTTTGTTTATGCATCATTTTCTTGATTTTGTTTTGTTGTCTATCTGTGCTCTCTTTTAGTTCTTTGAACATCATTGTGATGGTTATTCTGAATTCTTTGTCTGGTAATTCATACATTTCCATTTCTTTAAGGTTGGTTTCTGGAGATTTAATTTGTTCCTTTGATTGGCTATGTTTTCCTCTCTCTTTGTATGCCTTGTTTTCTTATGTTGGGACTTGAGCATTTGAAAAACACAGCTACCTCTCCCAGTCTTTATGGTTTGTCTTTGTACAGGGAGAAGATTCATCAGTCACTGCAGCTAGAGATAATGGAGACCTCTCAATCCTTTCCTGAGGATGTGTCTTCTCTGGACTGTGTGTGCATGATTTTTTAATTGAACAGGATTGTCTGGTTCTAGTCAGCAGCTCTCCCAGTGTCTGTCTGCAGTACTGCACTGCTAGGCCAAGCTGTGGCGAGCTCCTTTGTTCTCATCAGCCCTATAACTGATGCCTGTTCATGTCAATGTTTAGATACAGGCAAAGCAGAAACTTGTCCCTTGGGTAGTCCTTCAAAAAGTGAGAGTGTTTGACATAGCTTCTACTCTCCTTTTCCCTTCCCAGGGAGAAGCTGGAAATTGGGCGTTTTCTCTTGATTTCACCATGGTATGCTGGGAGTAGGGGCTGCAGTGAGTAAATGCCACAAATTTTTCCATGTACCCAGACCTCTGGTCAGCATAATATGTGCATTTTATCTTTCAATCCATACTTTTTGCTCATATTCTGCCCATGAGCAAAAAGATCTCAGTGCAGGTCAGGCTAATTCCAGAGACAGGGTTCTTAACTTTTCATCAGGGTTCTTAACTTTTCATCTCTAATTGTGATGTGAATATCTTTGTTCCTTCAGGCATTCATGTAACAGCAAGGTACATGTTTTAATTTGAGGGAAAGATTATGAACTCCCCCAAAGTCACATTAGGGCTCCCCAAAGGCTAGTGTAGAAGTCACAGTTTTCATGTGGTGTTAGGGCGTGATTAAGCACAGGGCCTATTTGAGCCCCTTCCCCCTGTCCCACCACAAGCTGCCAGGCTTTACCACCAGTGACTACTGCTGCCACCTAGAGCCCACTTGTCCCAGCATCAGTCTTCTAAGAAGTTCATCTTTCTCTCCATTGCCATTTCCCCATCTTTATCCACTTCCTGTGGTGATATTTATGACCAAAAAAAAAGTGCCCCTGTCAAACACATCTTTATAATTTCACCCATAGGATTGGATGATTTCATACCTACAGCAAAATTCAGTAGCTTCAAACAAGATTCTCTAAGTCAGAAGGGATATATTGTACAATAAACTGCCTTTATTAAAATGTCTCTGATAAAAAATAAATCAAAAAACTGCTCAAAAAATGGAGAGATAGGGGCTGGCCCCATGGCCAAGTGGTTAAGTTCATGTGCTCTGTTTCAGTGGTCTAGGGTTCCCCAGTCAGATCCTGTGTGCAGACCTAAGCACTGCTCATCAAGCCATGCTGTGGTGGCATCCCACAGGAAGAGCTAGAGTGACTTACAACTAGGATATATGCAACTATGTACTGGGGCTTTGAGGAGAAAAAACATGACGATTGGCAACAGATGTTAACTCAGGGCTAATCTTCCTCACCAAAAATTCATTTAAAAAATTGGGGAGACATTCCATGTTTATGGATAGGAAGACTTAGTAGTGTCAAGGTGTCATCCTCCCAATTTTATCTTTAGATTCAATGCAATCCCAGCCAGAATCCCAGAAAGTTATTTTATGCGTTTCAACAAACTGATTCTAATGTTTATATGGAGAGACAAAAGACTCAGAATAGTCAACACAATATTGAAGGAGAAGAACAAAGTTCGAAGACTGACATTACTCAACTTCAAGACTTACTTTAAAGCCACAGTAATCAATAGTGTGGTACTGATGAAAGAACAGACAGATTGATCAATGAAATAGAATAGAAAGCCCAGAAATAGACCCTGCCATATATAATGAACTGATCTTTGACAAAGAAGTAAAGGCAATATAACAGACCAAAGTTAACCTTTTCAACAAACAGTATTGAGACAACTGGACATCAACATGCAAAAATAATTGTTCTAGACGCAGATCTTACACTCACAAAAATTAACTCACAGTGGATTATAGACCTAAATGTAAAACACAAAACTATAAAACTCCCAGAAGATAACATAAGAGAAAACCTAGATGACTTTGGGTATAGCAATGACTTTTTAGATACAACACTAAAGGTACAACCTATAAAAGAAATAATTGATAAGCTGGACTTCACTAAAATTAAAACTTCTGCTCTGTGAAATACAATGTCAAGAGAATGAGAAACAAGCCATAGACTTGGAGAAAATAATTCCAAAAGACACATCTGATAAAGGACTGCTATCCAAAATATACAAAGAAATCTTAAAACTCAACAATAAGAAAACAACCCAATTAAAAAATAAGCCAAAGGGGCCAGCCTGGTGATGTAGTGGTTAAGTTCACGTGTTCTGCTTTTGCTGACTGGGGTCCATGTGTTTGGATTCCAGGTGCAGACTTACACATCACTTATCAAGCCATGTGGGCAGCATCCCACATACAGCATGGAGGAAGTTTGGCATAGATGTTAGCTCAGCAACGATCTTCCTCCAGCAAAAGGAGGAAGACTGGCAATAGATGTGAGCTCAGGAACAATCTTTCTCACCAAAAAAAAAAAAAAAAGTCAAAGACCTTTATAGATACCGCACTGAAGAAGATATACAGATAGCAAATAAGCATATGAAAAGATGCTGCACATCATATGTCATCAGGAAGATGCAAATTAAAACAACGAGATACCACTACATGCCTATTAGACAGGGTAAAATTCAGAACACTGACAACACCAAATGCTTGGGAGGATGTGGAGCAACAGGAACTCTCATATACTGATCATGGGAGTGCAAAATGGTATAGCCACTTTGGAAGATAGTTTGGCAGTTTCTTGAAAAACTAAACAAAATCTTATCATGTGATCCAGAAATCACACTCCTTGGTATTTACCCCAAGGAGTTGAAAGCTTATGTCCACACAAAAATATGCACATGAATGTTTATAGCGGCTTTATTTATGCTTGTCAAAACTTGGACGCAACCAAGGTGTGCTTCAGTTGGTGAATAGATAAATAAACTGGCACATTCAGACAATGGAATATTATCCAGCACTAAAAGGAAATGAGCTATCAAGCCATGAAAGACTTAGAAGAATCAGAAATGCATATTACTAAATGACAGAAGCCAATGTGAAAAATGCTGAATACTGTACAAATCCAAATAGATGACATTCTGGAAGAGACACAACTGTAGAGACAGTAAAAAAACCAGTGGTTGCCAGGGGTTGGAAAGGAAGGAGGACTGAAAAGATGAAACATGGTAGATTTTTATTTCTTTGGACAAGATCTCTTCTCCTTTCTCCCCTCTTCTCCCTCTTGAATACCTATAAATCTTATGTTACATTTCCTAATTGAGTCGGATATTTCTTGAAGAATTTCCTCTTTTTTTTAATCTCAGTTATCTCTCCTCTACCTGAAGCATTTCTGTATTTCTATCCTCAAAATCACTAATTCTGTCCTCCATAACATCAGCTCTATTATTTAAGGATTCTAGATTATTTTTTATCTCATTAATTGTGTTCTTCATCCCCAGAATTTCTGGGGTCTTTCTGGGGTGAGGAAAATTGTTCCCTAGATAATATCTGCTGCCAATCTTCCTATTTTTGCTTAAGGAAGATTGTCCCTGAGCTAACATCTGTGCAAATCTTCTTCTACTTTGTATGTGGGACTCCACCACAGCATGGCCTGATGAGCGACGTGTAGGTCTGCACCTGGGATCTGACCTGTGAATCCCGGGCTGCCAAAGCAGAGCATGCAAACCTAACCACTATACCACCAGGCCAGGCCCTGTTTCGTTTTTTTGAGTTTCAATCTATTTGGTGAAGCATTCCTTCTGCTCATTAATTTTATTCTTAAGCCCATTGAACTGTCTTTCTGAGTTTTCTTGTAACTCCTTGAGTTTTTTTTTGACAATTATTTTGAATTCTCTGTCATTTAGATTGGAAATGTCTGTGACTTCAGGATTGGTTTCTGGAGACTTGTCATTTTCCTTCTGCTCTTGAGTGTTATTACTGTAGTTTTTTATGGTGTTTGATGAACTGATCCTTTGCTGGACATTTGTAGTAGTATCACTTCGCAGATTCCACCTGCCACCTCTAGGGGCAGGTAGAGCTGTGTTTTCTGAACCCACCCTGTCTGCTGGAAGTTGTGCTGGTAAGGCTCATCTGCATTTGCCTGCTGGCTGCAGCTGCTTGTTGGGTCATACTCATATGTGCAGATGCTCTAGTATGGGACCCCTGCCTTGGCAGGGGCTGGCCAAGCTGGTGTGCTAGGCAGGAAGGGAGGGGTGCTTTCTTTTGCATCCAGGCCAGCTCTGCACTCACAGGCAGTTCTCCTGAGCTGTTGCGCTTGGTGTGGGTTCCTTTGTGGGGGCTGAACTGTGCCACTTGGTGGAGAGCATTCCCATGAGCAGGACCACTGCAGTATGGTGTGTGCTCCTACAGCTGGGTTGCAGCTCTGAAAGCAAAACTGTTCACATGCAGGCCTGGTTGCCCCCGCCTCCTCTTACAGTCATGCATCGGCTGCTGTGTGAGGACCTGCAACCTAGATCACTGCTGCCAGGAGGAGGAGGGATCTGCTCACCTCTTTCCACTGCTTCCCAGGGATTCAGTACCCCTACCTTCAGATGTATGGCTGTGTGGATCTCGCAGATGTCCTATTGTTCTTTGTAGGGAATCCTCTGTTGGTTAATGAACGTCCATTTAATTGTAACTTAGAGGAGAGAGACTAAAAGAACAACTCACTCTGCCATGATGCTCAAGTCACTCCACAGTGGATTTTTAGGACAGTGAGAAAACCCTGTATGATACTATGATGATGGATGCATGTCATTATACATTTGTCCAAACCCATAGAAACTATAACACCAAGAGTGAACTCTAATGTAAACTATGGACTTTTGGTGATTATAATGTGTCAGTACAGGTTCTTCAAATGTAACAAATTTAACAACTCTTTTGGAGGATGTTGATAGTTGGAGAAGTGTGCATATGTGGGAGCAGAGATCATATAGGAAATCTCTGTACATTCCTCTAATTTTGCTGTGAATCTATAACTTATCTTTAATAAAGTCTTTCAAAAATTCACGTGTTACCATATTGATGATTATATTTGAGTTTTCAATGCATTTCAACAAATGTATATTAAGTGATCTCTTATGCACCATCATTGTAATGAAATTCCTCACATGTATGGTAAATGGATTTTTCAATGACTTTTCCCTCACCGAAAGTAAATAAAGAACATAAAATAAGGGATAGAACAAAAGAATAACAAGTTGAGTGTTGGGGGCCTCTGGAATATTAGCTAAGAACTGAGAGATTCCTTAAATCCTTAGCTTTCCAGGGTATGGATGCTCTCTATGGATGTGTATTTTCTGCTTTTTCTTTTTCAACTTTCAGGCCACCAATCAGGCATTTACCAAAGTCAAGACTGATTCTGAAGGCAACTCGTATATAACTTTCCTAAAGTAGTAAAATAAATTGCATGTCAGGGATCAAAATGAGATTATATTACTCTCCGAGTCACTGTTTAGAGTAATAAATGCACAAACACCCTGACCAAGGGCTGCTCCCTGACTCTCTGGGGCAGCAGCCTATTCAAACCTTTCAGGCATCTTTTATGACCCACTCCAAAAGGCAGGAGGAAAGAAATTTCTTCTTCTAAGACAGCTTCAAGTTTTTCTTCTCTTTCTCTTTCTTCTCTTTCTTGTTCACATTTTGTGCACTGGGCAGACAGTTTAAGCATACAACTAAACTTTACTGCAAGTGAAATTCAGAAATATATTGGGGCCAGCCCAGTGGCGCAGTGGTTAAGTTCACATGTTCCGCTTTGGTGGCCCAAGGTTCACCAGTTTGGATCCTGGGTGCAGACATGGCACTGCTTGTCAAGCCATGCTGTGGTAGGCATCCCACATATAAAGTAGAGGAAGATGGGCATGGATATTGACTCAGGGCCAGTCTTCCTCAGCAAAAAAAAAAAAGAGAGAGAGAAGGATTGGCAGTAGATGTTAGCTCAGGGCTAATCTTCATCAAAAAAAAAAAAGAAAGAAATATAAATCACATAAACTGAAGAAAAGTACAAGAATAGCCTCATTGGTTACTTTGACTCAAATCTGAAGGAAAAAGGCAATAACATTTACTAAATAGATCTTTCATAGATGGTATCATGTATTATTTCCAGACCTGTATGCTTATAAGGTAGATATTACATTTTCCACTGATCTAGTGAGGAAAATAATATCTAAAGATGTTACCACTTTTTACTCAAAGTCACACAATTAGGCATTCACCTTTGAACACAGAGCTTTGTGACTGGAAAGCCAACACTTTCTCCACAGGGATAGAAGTATCATTGAGCTGGTCTGATGTGCTCCCAGTTATGACTCTTCTCCAAGCATTCAGGTCTCCCTTGCAGACTCCAATTGCTTTAGTTGGAAATTTGTCTTACTAATTCATTCTTAATTTCTACCCAAACCATTTGACTTAGCCTACTTTTCACAAAAGGAGGTATCCACTCTATGCTTGATTTCTTATTGAAACTGCTGTCCTGGTAACCATCTGTCTCATCAGCACCCAATCACCCACCCACCTTCGGGGCCCTTTCTAGAGGTTTGTTTCTCATTCGATCAGTTCTCTTTTATGTTTGCCCCAGGGATCTTCTTACACTCTGCCTGCCTACCTTCCCACCAGCTGCTCTGATTGGTATTAGCTTCTCCTGGCTTCCTTCTTTCTAACTTTAAAGCCCTCTCAGTCTCCTTTCTGGACAACTAGCCTGCAGGCACCATCAGCCTGCTAGGCAAGCAGGTGCTTCCCTGGAGCACTAGCAGAATTCTGGCCCTGTCTCAGGAAATCACTATATATACAGGCAAACGTATTTATTACGTTAAATGTAAATAAGTATTTAACATACAAATATATGTATATAATTTGTTAAATACAATGTATATGTATTTGTTAAATATAGTATATATAGTAAATGCATATATATGTATGTATATGTATATACATCTATACATCTATCTGTCTTATCTATCTATGTCAGCAATTACTACGCAGTGCAGAAAATGTGCAGTGTTTTCCCAAGCAGATTTTTAAGATGCTCCAACTATAAATATCCATCTTGTTATTTCAAAATTCTATCTTCAGTTCAGAGCTGTTTCTCAACCCACAACCACTTTGGGGAGCAGGGGCATTATTGTCACAGGGATACGCTTTCTTTTTCGCAGGAGACATTCTAAGTATTCTGCATTTGAAGTCCGTGCTCCTGGCATGGAAAAGAAGCATCTTGGATTGAAAATAATTTGATCCACAGGCTACACAGAAATAGTGACCCTGATTATCAGACTCTATTCATAACATTAACAGTGTTCATTTACTTCCTGAAATACTTCTATTTGAGCAGTACTACAAAAGACGCGACCTCATGAACTTCCCTACTTCCCTTGAGGTACAACGGACAAGGGAAGATGAGAAAAAGAGGCACATTTTTTCTACAGGCACTGAGTGGCCTGTGAACAGAGGTAAAGCCATCTAGACCTGCTCCAAATCTCTTCCTGAGAGCTCCCTGTTTGGACTTTCTAACCACCAAATTACTAGGTGCCTATATCCATGGACTTGTCAGTTGGAGAACTCAAGACCAGATGCCTCTGCTACCCGATTCTCCCATTTCTAGAAAGGATTGTTTCTCTGGTTAAATGGCACCTGGCCTGACTCACCCCCTGCATGTTCTTTGTAGCTGACAGGTCAAAACATAAAGCCATGGATTCAGGTAACCAGATTTCTCTTTTTCACTGTGACACATTAATCTTCATCTGAAATCTTGACCATGGGCTCAAGTTCAGGAAAAACAAAAACTGGCTAGAAGGAATGAGTGTATCTAGTTTGCGAAAAGAAGCATATCAAGAGATGTGCCAGGGGAAGAAAATCAAGAGTGAGAAGCTGCTTAAATGTCAAAAAATATTGGAATCTCTGTAAACACAGATAGTCCCTGGCATGGCACAGTCTCCCATACTCCTTAGTTCTCATCTTTGCTTCTAAGTCCATCTCTATAACAACTCTTAGTTTACCATTGCCACTATCCAACAGTATTTACCATCAGTAGCCTGGACCAATGTGATCATCTCCTTTATGGCCCTCAATCTCCCAGTCCAGACCCATCTACTCCTCTTAACCTCAAAATCGTATAGAATTAACCACACAAATGTTAATTTCTGATGATGACACTCACTTGGTCAAACAATAACAAGGTTCTTTTCTACCTGAAAAATACATCACAGAACAAACTAATCAACTTTAACTTACCTTCCAAAGCCTTCTACAGCCTGGCTGAAACCCAACTGTAATGTACGTACCATCTTCTTGAACTTTTTTCCCACTGGACCATTTGGTCATGATCCTTGAACACTTTCCTGAATACAGTCCTTAGAGCACACTGGTTTCATTTTCCAGCCTGGAGTATTTTTCTCTAACTTCTCTTACAATCCAGAGATAAGATTCTACCTATCACTCAAAATCAGCCCAAATGCTGCCCCAATCCCATTAGCTTGCCAACAGAGTGACTTTGGGGAAATTCTGTGACTTCTTTGAGCTTGCATTTCATCACCTATCAAATGAATATAGTGATGCTGATAAGACAATGTTCCAGTGAGGAGAAATCAGACATCGTATATTTAGTGTTGAGTACAGTGCCTTGCACATATTAGGTGATAAATAAATTTTTAACTCACCCTTTCCATGAATCCCTTAATTCCTTCTGGTCAGAAAAAGTCCATGCTTTTTTCTACACTCAGATTATTAATCAATACAAAAACACTGATCTCATTTGTCTTTATTTCAGTTGTTTGTCAAACTTCTCGAACTTCCTCACTTGAAAACAAGTTCCTTGAAGGCGGGGATTCTGTCACTTTTGTCATCTGTGTCCTCCCCAGTTCTTGGTAAACAACAGGCAGTCAAAGAGGATGAACCTCTCTGCTGAGGGGGTGGGTGGAATCCAGTTGTCATCTCTTTAATATCGTGCATTCTACAGTATGCTTCTTCCTACCTTCCCAAGAGATCTGAGAGTAGCCTGACCCTCACCTGCCCGTGTACAGCACCTTTGTAGGCTTTGTACAGTACTTGTCCTCAGTCCCTTCCTAGGACAGTAAGAAGCTTGTCTCTGGCAGATTACAGGTTTTTCATCTGAAAGGAACTGGAACAAATTGTTCTTTACATCTATAGAAGCACCTGTGGACGCACTGGTCAGGTGTTGTCAAGCACCCCAGTCTCTGTACGGTCATGTGTGAAGACAGAGACCCCTGAGAAGGCATAATTCACAGGTAAGAAATCTTGGCAGTGTTGGCTGTGGTACAGGAAGCTCAGCCTGCACAGGCTCCTGTGTGTCAGCTGGGGAGAAGAACACGCTGCTGAGCGGCAGAAAGAAAGTCTCAGATTGAATAAGGGACAGTAATAGGTTGTGGATTAAAAGTAGGCACAAAATCACCAAGTCCAATTTGACTTCTGCGCAATTCCCTCTACACAGACCTTCATGTTGCGAACTATTAGCTAATACATCCCCCAATTTAGGATGTGTCAGTTAAGCCAACTTCCCTAGTAGAAAAGAAACCATGCAAAGCCCTGGAGGAGAAAACAAATAAACTTCCCTAGTAGAAAAGAAACCATGCAAAGCCCTGGAGGAGAAAACAAATAAACAAAAACCCCACGCTTCTCATATTATCATGCTACTAAATTGATGTACCCTATATTTTAATTTTAAAAAATAAATACTTAAAATTGGGGCTGGCCCCGTGGCCGAGTGGTTAAGTTCGTGCACTCCGCTGCAGGCGGCCCAGTGTTTCGTTGGTTCGAATCCTGGGCGCGGACATGGCACTGCTCGTCATACCACGCTGAGACAGCGTCCCACATGCCACAACTAGAAGGACCCACAACGAAGAATATACAACCATGTACGGGGGGGCTTTGGGGAGAAAAAGGAAATAAAATAAAATCTTTAAAAAAAAATAAAAAAATAAATACTTAAAATTGAGTTTTAGAAAGCCCTTAGCTGTCATGTGCTCTGAGAGGGTTTCCAGACCTCTTGAACACCATAGTTATTTTAATCCATTAGTCTAATAGCTAGGAATTAAGAGGCAGAAACAGGGAAATTATTAACCATCAGATATGAACATCTGTTCATCTCCAGGTATGTAAGTAGCAAACATTTCATAGGCAAATTTGCAGCTCTTCACACACAGAAAAAAAAAAAGTGGGCTCCCATACAACAAGCTAAAGAGACATTCACCTGGTTCTACTTTTCTAGTAGATAATCTTTGCTGAAATTTATATATATTAACAGTGGCAAATTCTCATGCCTACATTTATGTTCTATGGAAAGGTCACAGTTAACTGCAGTTATTGCAATGGATTCAGAGGAGACCTAGTGGGGAGTGTCTGTGGAGGTGTTGCATAAAGATAATGAAAAATTTTAAAACAGAATACACTTTGATAAACAGTCTTGCACGTTCCTAAATATAATTTTTATAAAGCAGGCAAAAAGAAAATTGCCAGATACATGTTATCACTCTCGGAAAAATACTGCTGGTGAAAGAGAACCGACAACATTCAGTCTGTAAAAAGGAAAATATCAAACGTTGCCCCACACATGAAAGAAAACCCTACATAAATGAATGAATTCTAATCCAAAAAAATGGATTTTAGACAGAACTGCTATTCATGTGTAATGTTTGAGAAAATTTCTGGGAGTCAAATTATGCTAATTGTTAATTATTAATCATTAATCAAAGAAAATAATTATTTCCTAGGGATACATTTCTGAGCTGCGGATACAACATCTTTCAGTGTGATCTTGTGTAAGATATTTCCCCTCTAAGTTCAATTTACTCAAATGTGAAGAGAGGTTAAGGAGACTATCTACTCTTCCCTGCTGGGAAGGAGGAATGAGGAAAACACAGGAAGCTCTTGACAAAGGCCATGGCTTATGGCAAACGATCATTAATCCTACCTGTTGTTTCAAGTCAACATCTGGACAGCATTTCCTCTGAGGCGCGTGTGAGCCAGCTATTTTCCATTTCTAGTAAGGATAGCACCTTGACAAATGCATTAACAACAAAGAAGGAAGGATTTAACCCTTGCTAATCAACACCTTGTCAAATTCTTATCACAATTTTGCATATTTCAAAACATGCTGACTAATTTAAATGTAAATTTGCATGTACTTAGTCCAACAAAACCTAGGGTGGACAAATAAATAGGATAATTCAGAGGAATATTGACCTATTATTAATTACTGATGTTTCTGAAAAGATCAACTACTTTGAGTGGATGAGGAGCTAGCTAAAACACTCATTCAAGGAGCATACATACATTCACACTGTTAAATACATATCGTTAAAAAAAAAATTCAACTGAATAAATTTGAAGATCTAATTGGCTCTATTCAATGATTCATGAATTGGGCAGCATCCCAGCCAGCAAGTTGAAAGAAATTCTTCCAAGCTATAAAAAAGGAAAGATTTTTAAAGGTGGAAAGGGGGTAGGAAAAAGAAAATTATTAGCAAAGAATGCTTTGTTTCAGGCAAGGTCACCCTCATAAGGGGAATAGATGGGGTCTATGGGGTGGATCATCTCTCTAGTGCTGAGCAGGTAATTCCATGTTGGGTGGTTAACGCTTACATCCTTGGAAGCTGTAACTGCAAGTAGGTTAAGTATTAAATCTTGGTTTGGCACTGTGGGCTTAGTGCAAGCATCTCCATTTTGGATCAGTTGTCTATTTTATTTGACAGTGTTTCCCTTTTGATCAGATTCTCAGCCTGAGAGATGCTATCAAAATTTAAGGCATTAGCAACATTCCCAGCTACCACTCTGGAGTTCTCAGAGTTTCTGTTGATCCTTTGTGTAGTATTCACAGGTCGTGATGCTTTTTGCTTAATCTCTACGATATTCACAGGTCACAGCTTCCGGCTCCCAATTTTTAAGTTGGTCATTCTCTTTGTTCCTTTTCTGATGTTCGAGTCTTAGGGAGATCATTTGCTTGGTGGTTAGTTGCTGTGAACACGTATTTAAAGCTTTTGAGAGAATACAACCACTATCAACAGAATAATTCTCAATATCTGAAGTGCACTTTGAAGTCATGCTTCCCAAGAACAAATCAAAGTCAAATAAGTCAAAGAAAGACCCCGCTGAAGGAATCGCCTTTTTAAGCCAAGGGGATTGCTCAATGATCTTATGTAACTGAGTTTCAACTTCCCCAGAAGAGTTAATCCAGGTGCAGCAGGTGGTGTTGGCCACAGCACAGACACCACTTTGCTCAGCTAAAAGATCATTAGAACCATCCTACTATCAAGAACAACTTTGGCCAGAGACTCTAAGGATTTTTGTTAGGTAGCTATTGCTTAACTGCAGGCTCCCCAATACTTTCAAGAGTTAAGGAGAGATTCCTGATCTTAGTTTCATTTATATTTATTCCTAACCAAGGAAAGGAGGCCCCACCAAAAGAAGTGAATCCTAAATCATGAATGCCTCCTGGTAATTTCTTTCTAACTCAGCGATGTCAATTCAGGGGAGTTGACCAATGAGATGTCTCAGTTAAGCAACCTAAGAGGTATTGCCTAGTTATGTGCCAGCCATGTAGGCAATTATAGGCTCAGGGAGAATGATAACCACCATGACAAAGAAAAATCCTGTCAGGGCACAAACTACTTCACTAAGGTGGCACTGTTAACAGGAAGACAGGAGTGTTTGATGATAAATCTATCAACGAGAAAGGCAAAGTTTACTTCCCTTAGCAGTGGCCTGGGAGACACAGATGATGGTGTCATCTTTCCAGGCCAATGCCAGTGTAAAGGAAAGAAAGGGAAGAAAAAAAGGATTTCATGTCCAGTAAAAGCATGAAGTCTTGATCCAGCATCTTTTGAGGAAGCAGTCTAACTCAATTTGTCAATTTGATGTGAAGGTCTCCAGCATCGCAGAGGACAAGAAGTCAGATGGAGCCTTCTTCAGCAGTAAGGTGTACATCCAAGGTTCAAATCTCTGAAGTTTGGCTGTTGCCTGGCTATTAAGGAGGACTTGGGATTGTCTTTTCCAAGAAGATTTGAAGGTAGTCTTTGCTCTTAATGATTTCAAATCAAATCAGATGGGTGGGAGAAAATTGGAAATGCGAGTTTGAAGAATCATAGGCAGATATTTGAGGAGACTAGAATAATTCAGGATCCAGTCCAGTTTACAGGTATGTAACAAAAAACTCAAAGACAATTAACAGGACTAGAATGTAATATCTACAAAGGTGCAAACATAATTTTTCTCTCTACATTATCCCCATTTTTCCCCAAGGGTAATCACAGTAAAACCAATTTGTTTGCAATAGTCTTGACCTAATTATTTATAAAAGTGAATCAAGAACAGTGACTGACCACGTAAGTTCTTTTTAAGACCGCTTTGCTGGAATGCTTTTTAAGGAATCTCAGATTGAACTCTTAAAAACCTCTCAAGGCCAGGAATTCAAGCCACAGTTTAAGTAGTTTCTTAAAGCTGTCTTGTCACATCTGCGTCTATGTATATCTTTCTCAAATATAATATCCCAGTCAAAGCTTTAGTAATACAGCCAATATTTTTCATTTCATCCTGTTATAAGAAGAATAGATTCTTAGTCAACTCATGCAAATAATTATATTGGCATGAAAATAAGAATATTCACTAAGAGTTTCTGAATTCTAGAGGGATCACGCAGGGAGAAAAAGATAAATGTTTCATCTTTGTTCACAAATGTGTACCTTACAAAGTTACTGTAAGTTATAGATAGTTTAAGAGAAAAAGTTTCCTTAAATCTGGAAAAGCAAAGCATTAGAGAACCAGCAATATTTCAAACAAGTCATAAGAGTTATAATCATCATCTCAGTTTATTTAGTCCCGTGTTGTTAATTCTTGTTCTGCTTGCATCCAGTTTTTCTACCGTTTCCACAAATTCTTACCCAGTTCAGTTTTATGATCTTAAAGTTATCAGAAAACTGCACTTGTCAAATTTCTTTCCATGAATTCTCCTTGAAGATGAAGCACTTTTGCAGGAATGCTTTTGTAAAAGCATCAGAGTAAAACAATCACTATCTGTAAACGACAAAAGACTTTAAAAATGGCTTGTTATTAAAGATCTGATGAGGATTTATTATAATGGAATTGATAAGGAAATTTGGTTATAACAGACAACATTTTAGGATAATAACTGGAATTATGACTGACAGCATTATACCAGCGCATATCAGATTCCCAGGAATTCATAGTATTTATCGAACACATAACATATACTTATAATACACCATGAAGAAGCCTTAGTATTACTTCTATTTGACAATGCTTCCCATGTAATTTACACAAACTGATTAGTTTAACATCTCCCTTTTTATAAAGAGAGAGGTAACAAATCTTTTGAGATGTCTGAGATGTTCCAAAAATGTTCTGGAAAATACCAAATTTAGTTTGAGGTCAAAAATACTTCAGTTAGGATCTTATTTGGGGAGAGTTTGTCAAAAATACCAAAATGGTTTTAAAACACTTGGTCAAATAGGATCGTAGTTCACTGTGAAACAACGCTTAGTTATCTATTTAACCATAGTGACAATTAAAGCTTTCACAGGCAAACATAAAAGGTTACACAGTTCTGAGCAAAACTTAGCCTTTCTAATATCAAGAGTACTAGGTTTAAGTAATCAAGGACCTGATGAAGAAAACATGGAACATAGTGATTATTTTGACAAGACACAATCTAGGCAGATTACTTAAAAGGTAAAGAAAACCCTTTCATAATCTCTTATTATCAAAAGTAGACCAATAGTCCAAGGAAGGTTTGTTTTTTTAACAGAGAAAAAATAATTTCTAATTTTGCACCAACTTACTTTTGATATTAAAACTCATTTGCTTAATTAAATTCATTCCAGTCTTAGCCAGTCCTGACCACACATAAAATTCCTTTTTCTTATTATTTGTTTTTTTTTTTTGAGGAAGATTAGCTCTGAGCTAACTGCTGCCAATCCTCCTCTTTTTGCTGAGGAAGGCTGGCCCCGAGCTAACATCCATGCCCATCTTCCTCTACTTTATACGTGGGACACCTACGACAGCATGGCTTGCCAAGCAGTGCCATGTCTGCAACCAAGGTCTGAACCAGTGAACCCTGGGCTGCCGAAGTGGAATGTCCGCACTTAACAGCTTATTATTTCTAGTAGTTTTAATTACATATATTAGAATTTTTTAACCCCTAGAAACCTTTAATTTGTAGTGAAAACTAACAAGTAAGTAATTATGATCTGTCTCTTACATTAGCATTCTGTGGATTGACAGATATACTTTTTATAATTTCTAAAAACATGCTTTCTCGTGTTTCAGTATTTTATCTTATTTGGAAATGCTCTGGATATTCAATGAATTTAACAACTTATTATTTACCTTAACTCAGCAAAACTGTAAGGTTTCAGGTTACCAAAAAGATTTAGGGAAACTAAAAGGTTTACCTAACAACTTTTTATCCTACTTGTATCTATTTGATTTACTTGTTCTTAATAATTATGTTTAATTTACCTGCAAAAATTTCATTGGACAAAGTCAGCCATGATCTCAAGCTAATTTTTCTTGCTGACAAATTTTTTAAGAGATAACATGAATTCATTTGACTAACAAACCCAGGTGGAATAGGAGTTGCATGTCTGCATTATATTCAATGTTGATAACACTAAAGACATATCTATTTTAATTAAATCAACAAACCTAAATTAGCTTTAATACCAAATATTTTCCCAGATGACATGAACCTGGAAAGCATTTGGGCCAGCTGTCATTATACTTCTGAGAATTTTTATAGATACTAATTTATATAAATGCTTCTTTGTTTAAGCCAATTAAATAGAGTTATTTTACAAATTAGCCTTAACAATACCATACAGTGGTAGAAAATGCCACACATCTACAACATAGATATATAGACACAGAGAAACATACAGACAAATGCAAACAGAGACATATAGTTTCATTTTAAAATTTTAGCCGGAGATGGGTACAATAATGTAAAATTCACTAGTTATAGAAGAATAGTTGGAATAAGTTAAGTTTATCTGCTCAGATGGCCAAAGCTTTTTCTACTAATGTTTGTGGAGAAGACACATGACTTTCTTATTCACCTAAATTTCAAATGACCTTTCCCTCTGAGTACATTTAGCTTAGTAGAGGAGGCCTAAAAGAATTCCTATTAGGTTCTGAATATCAGCTTTTAATTTGGTCGAATTTTTTATCACAAAGTTATTAGATTCTTTTAAATATCTTGTCAGGTTTCAGTCAGGACAAGCGGTGAAGATATTCCTGGCAATATTGAACAACCTCTTGGACTTAAGAGGTGTCTCCAAAGAGGGTGCAAAAAAATCTTTTATTTTGCTCTCTCTAGCGGGTGCTGCAGACAGAGATCTGGGACAGTGGACTCTGGCAAGAACTTTTACCCTTAGCTGGCTTCCGCCAGTTTTCCCACGATCCCATCCACAGGCTCTGAGTGAGGTTTAAAGTAGAGGGTATAGCTCCAATATTTGCCAGAATTTGGAAAAGCTTTTAAATCAATTTTAATTTCAGTTTTCTTTAGCTGTTTAAGGGAATAACGCAACAGTTTATCAGGAAATCCCTCAGCGTCCTGTCAACGCTGGGAAGAGCCCATGGGGGGCCTCCTTTGAGGGTAGATATGGGGGTGTCTGTAAAGCAACTAACCTGGTGGACCTTTATTTACAGTCGCGTAAAGACGACTCAGAGCATTAGCAGAAAAAGTACTCAAGTAAAGGAGGCTAGAGGGGGCCAGAAGAAGTTGCATAAGTCATATAGTTTTTTTTTTAGGTACCTCTTATATCTCTTTTTTATTATCCTTTTGTGCCGAATCTTTCAATGAAGCTATTTTGGAATCTTGAAGCCTTTTGAAGGCTTTTGCTTGCCAATTAAATGGGTATTCGATTCTTCTGTTTGATTGGGGAGCCCTTGCTTTCAAGTGCATTTCTTAAATGATGTTACTTAATTGGAATCTTCCTCATAATGGCCATTATAGTTCCCCTGAGGGCTGGCAGCGGTTTGGTAGGAGCCTAGCCACCAGTGGAGTTCAACCCACATTTCTGTCCAGCCATGTCTAGCCACATATTGGGTACACTTCACATTTCTGTCCAGCCGTATTTTGCAGCTCCCAACATGAATGTTACCAAGCCAAGCTCTCAGGACACAAAACAAGCTTAGTAATATTTTGCCATTTATTTAGCTGTAGATATTTACAGCTTCCAGTACCATAGTTCTTAGATATATGTGCCGGAAGGTGGCACAATTAACTCTTCAGTTTCTAAGAATCCTATTTCTTTTAGCTATGCCTTTGGTTCTCTTGGAGTCAAACTAATATCTAAAAGGGACATGTCGCTGGTTTGGGGACTGTGCAGTGTTTTGAAGTGTACCTTGTTGCATGGAAATTTTCCTGAGGTTGGCGGATGACCTAGCATCAATCTAACCCATTCCGTGACCAACTTATCCTAACATGAGTCTTTCAGAGTTAGGTGATGAGTGCTTTAACAGGCTTTAAATGCTTGACCCATCCCACCAATTTTTGCTGCTGCATTTTTTTCCTTTGGCTTCTGAGATTTCCATTAACAGTCAGCCTTTATCTACACAAAACAAGACAAATGAGCATGTGTACCATAACACACCAGCAGTAACCAGTTAGTGCAGCCTGGCCAAGAAAAGGCCTTGTGTGAACCACCAACAATTTCCAACATGGAACTGAGGATTGGGGAAAGGATTGAAGCAGCAAACCAAAGATTCCAAACAAAGGGCAATTGCAGTTGCCCCCACTAGTTACCAACATGGAATCTGGGGACAAAACCAAGGACTGGGGATTCCCAACAAAATGGGGAATTGTGATCTGAACTACCAGCAGCCTCCAATTGTGGAACCAGTGATTCCAGACAAATGGGGAACAGCCTGGAAAATCAATTAGATCAGGAGCTTGATGCAAAGAGAGTGGAGGTCAGAACTTAGGGGAACTTACCCATGGCCTCAGAAAGGACAAGAAAGACAGTGAGCTCAGAGGGTTCATGGGGTACCATGCCTGTGCTTCTTGTTGTCCCTGAAGCTGAAGGAAATCTCCTTCAGTCTCACCACTGCCACCAAAACTACTAAAAAATAAAACTCAACTGAGTAAATTTGAAGATCTAATTGGCTTTATTCAATGATTCATGAATCAGACAGTATCCCGTTGAGCAGTAGAAAGGAGCTCTGCTGAGCAGTAGAAAAGGAAAGGTTTTTTAAGACAGAAAGGGAGTGGAAAAAGGAAATTATTATCAAAGAAAGCATTGTTCCAGGTAAGGTCATCCTCCTAAGGGGACTGGAAGGGGTCTCTGGGGCAGGTTATCGTACTAGCGCTGACCAAATAATTTCGTGTTGACTCGTTAAAGGTTAGTTCCTGGGAAACTGAAACTGCAATTAGGTTAAGTATTAAATCTTGGTTTGGTGACATGAGCTTAGCAGAAGTGACTCCTTTTTGGGCCTGTTGTCTCTTTTTTGAACAATACGTATACACACACACACACACACACATACACTCACACAAACAAGACAAAACACCAGAAACAGGATTTTTTTTCCCTTAGGTATTTATAAGGACACTCTTCATAGAGAAGCAATTCCAGATTGCAATTTATCTCAGAACTATGAAAGTACAGATACTCAGGGTTTGCTCTGCTTTGTATCTCTTTTTGCTTAAGGCATTCATGAATTTTGTTGAGCCGCAAAAGCAATTTTTTCCCATTGTTAGAAGCCAGGATGAAAAGGCTATGACCCAAGACCTCTTAATTATTAGAAGGGATGAAATGGCCTCACTTAGGTTATAACAAAAATACAGTCCAGGCTTTATGCTCTAAACAAAATATTAGCTTTAGAGTCGGAAGAACTGGATTTGAATGCCGCCTGCTGTGGTCCATGCTAGAGCACACCACTTAGATAGAATAAGGGCTCAACTAAGATGCTATCCAAGCCACTGGCTTCCAGCAGGTTCACTAGTTCCTGTGATAACAGACCATGCACCATGCTCTCACTAGATCTCCAAGTACCCAGGAATTTTGGATCCCAACTTTAAGAATTGTTGGCTTTACCCTCTCTGACTATAGAAAAGTACTAGGATCAAATTAGAAACTTTGTGAAAACAGCCAAAGAAATGAAACTACCCACTAGAGATGACCAGAACAGAGAAGCCCTGCCACTTCCTGGGAGGAGCAGATTCCAGGCAGGATCAGTGCAGAGCACGTTTGTGGCATTTGCAGTTAAGAGAGTGAGGGAGCAAAGCAAGTGGGAAGGGAGAAAAAGGAGATTTAGGGGCAAATTCCAGGAGTCTAGAGAAACCAATACAGTGGAATGAGAAAGGTAATCAATCCTGTTTAACGGGTGGAAATTAATGTTCATGAGAGAGTAGTATACATCCCAGGGTTATAAATATTTAAGGAAAATTAATAAAAGCTCTTGGTCACTCTCATTTCCTCCACCTCCTCGGTCCCTTTGACACCTAACTTTCCAGAGCCCTTCCTGAAGGCTGTCCCCACACCCACAGACTGGAACTTGGACTCATCTTAGTAGTCACCCTCCAGGAAAAAATCTTAGACACTTTTTGACAAAGATTTAATATATTATTTTTAAAAGACCTATTCTTTCTCCAGCACCGCAGATATGAAGGAATCATTTAACTCCTTTTTTCAAAGATGTGATTGATGTGGTAAACATTAGGGGGAGTTGTAATGATGGGCTCAAATCTGGGCTTTAGGTTCGGCACTCAAATGACAGCAGTTGAGAACCAAATTAGGCTTGCTCTATTACAGGTTTGAGCAAAGATATAAAAATATCTTATAAATGCTTTCATTCCCATTTATCTCTTTAAAATTCTAAAAAACAGATTTAATGAGACAATGTACACTTTCAAAAAGCCATTTATATGTATTGTTATAGTAAACAATGTAATCACATTATATCCATTAGAGTTTTGAAGCAATGATGAATTTACACATTTAAAGCGATTTGAAACAATAGAGTGGAATATCACATTTTGTTTACATTGTAATGCATCTCTTTGATGTGTAGATGCTGTAGATGGAATGGGGATGTTCGTTTTGAGAATAATTTTGGACTTGTTTTTCCTTAAATGGAAATTCCAGTTTTTCATCTCTTATGCATTTCTTTCGTATCAGGTTAGTTCTCACTCACATCAATCACAAATCTAGATTATTGCAATCCTTCCCCAGTTGGCTTCCAGGAAAGCCACAGACCCACCTGTCCTGCACATTGCTAGCTAGAGGATGTCACTATTGTTCATATATTTGCTGCCCGGAGGGATCCAGAGCACACCCTGTGGCAAAGGATTATTTTGAGCTGAAGAGATTTGAGAATCAACAGATCCAGAAGAGTCTTTTGTTTTTTTCTGAACCCTCCTTACGTGCCTAAAAGCAGAGTCTCCCTAAAGAACACAAGTGTCATAAATCCCCTCCCTGGAAGTTCCCCAAGCAGGGAAGCTTGACTCCTAAGAAATAAGAAATCACCTAAACAGACGTGGTCACAAAACTCTCCTATCTTCCATCCATTCTCCCAAAGGCCCATTTATTTTTTCTAAAAGTCATTTGCATTCCCATAAGTGTCATTTTTCCCTTTCTCCTTCCCCCCTTCTCATGGTCTATAAGCCCCAAATACTAACTGCCTCTTAGAACTACAGTTTCTATGTTCTCCTGCATTTATGGGAATAAACTTTGTCTTTTCTCTTACTAATCTGCCTTTTTTCAGTTTAATTTGCAGGTCCCCAAATTCTGAACCTAAAAAGGTAGAAGAAATGTTTTTCCTCCGTGACACAGCCAAGAACTGACACTAGCTCCACACAGACTCTGATTATCGCATCAATTTCTACATGACATTAAAGACTGTCCATCACCTCAACTTGCCCTACTCATCAACCAATTTGCCATTTCTTCCCAAGATAGACACTCTGATTTAATAGAGCTACTCAGATCCTTGTCTCTCAACATATATCTGGTTAATTCCAGTCTCTAAATATTTGTTAATGCTGTTTGTTCTACATAGTTTACATTTTTCCTTTTCTATTCATCCATTACAACTGGGTGGGGATAAGGTAGCTTGGTAGTTGGGGAAAAGCACTGAGCTGTAAATCTGAGCTCTCATTTCAGCACCCCGTAACTCAATATCTGCTTTATCTCGGATGCCTTTGTGGCCTTGCCTGATAGTTATTTTGGGAGTCAGAGGTTAAGTGCCACCTAACTCACATGTGATCTACCAATTATTTCACATGTGCTAGCTCCATCTTCCTATGTAGATTGAGTAATACTAAGGATAGTAATATTAAGCTTTTATGAGTCCATCACAGCACATAGCATGAGGTTGAACAAAGGCTGGATGCTTATTAAATACTTGTTGGTTGATTTTAATAAACAAGCAGAAGAAGCTACATGACCAGGCCCAGAGATATACATTTTCCAACCGCTGACCAGCAATAACTTGCTTGACTATCATTTTTCTTTGGGAGAATTATGGCTGTTTAATTTTTTAAACCACAATCTCTAAAAGAATGCATTATATTTTTTCTTCTATTTGTATTTTTTTAATTGTAAGTTCTATAAGTATGATCCAAGTCCTTTTAACACATGTCCTAATTCTCTTTTTCCTTTTCATGGCAAGTCTTGCTCTAGAGAAGATGTACCTCCAAACAGGCTACCATCTGTAGCTATTCATGGACTTACTGCAAACTCAGTGTGCAGATTTGGCCTTCAAAGGCATTATGTTCCTTTGGAAATCATTAGTTTTTATCGATCAACTCTGATGTAACTGCTTCTAGAATGAAATATAGTAGATAATTTAAATGCAATATGTTTAAACAGGACATAGTGCTCCTCTCCAAATAAAGATTACATAGTAACAGCATGGGCAATAAATTATAATTACTAACTAAAGCTTTAAAGTCAGCTGTACTTTGGAAAACAAATGAGGATTTTAATTGTTTAAGACTGGCAGAATAAACTTTAATTTTTAAAATGTCTCAATAAGATTTAAATCTGAAAAATCAATTATGCAGTTTATTTTAAAACAAGAAAATAATAAATAAGCAGATGGTAATTCCAGACTTACTCCAAGAAATGCATTGAACTAAATTTGTGAGGCACTTAGGTAATTGCTCTGAATTTCTAGAATGTAACAGATGTTTTTCATTACATTTTTTTTTTATCATTAACAAACAGGACGCTGGAACCATTGTACCCTTCCTATTTTCTATCCTTAGTTTTTCTCTTTTTTGAGAAGAGTCTTGAATTTACTGCTTTCTGTGTACAAATAACCAAAATTTTTTTTAAAAAAAGTCATGAGAAGAAATGACTTAAGCTAATGGAGGTACAAAGGATTTTTAAATTCTACTCAATACTTAGTCTCTAAACTGGTTGTAGGACTAGAAAGAAGGACAATTCTTCACAAGACATATTGGAAAGCGTGCTTGAAATTTTTTATGCCATGGAGACTGACTAAGCATTGCTTTCACTGAGGGTATTGTTGCCAAGGGGTTCCCAAGCTGGAAGCAATGCTGTGATGTTATGATTCATGCACCTCACCTTATAGCAGAGAAATGAGGCCAAGAGGAGTTGCAAGCTACCGTATCACTGTGCAGTTCTGGGTAACAGGGCTGGGATTAACATCCAGTTTGCTGGTCCCGGGAGCGCTAGCCCCTGTCCCTCCCTGTGTGGTTACATGGAGAGGTGTTTCTGTTAAGTTATCCTATAGAACACTTTGTAGAAATGCTGAATTGGCCACAAAAATAGCTCATTTTAATTTCTGCACTGCTTGTAGATGGGCATGAAAAAATAAACAGAAAGAAAAAACCTAGAAAGCTAGAACCAGAAGAATATTTTTAATACAATTTCATTTTGAATAGGTAGTACATTTACATGATTCAAAAAATCAAAACAATATAAATACATATAGATTGACATCTCAGTATTTTCTTTTATAGTTTGGAGATTTTAAATCATAGTTACGGAGACCTTCCCATTCTAAGGTATAAATAATTCACTCATGTTTTCCTCTGGTAGTTTTTTTTTTTTTTTTCCGGAAGATTAGCCCTGAGTTAACTGCTGCCAATCCTCCTCTTTTTGCTGAGGAAGACTGGCCCTGAGCTAACATCTGTGCCCATCTTCCTCTACTTTATATGTGGGATGCCTACCACAGCATGGCTTGCCAAGTGGTGCCATGTCCGCACCTGGGATCTGAACCGGTGAACCCCGGGCCGTTGAAGTGTAATGTGAGCACTTAACCACTGCGCCACCGGGCTGGCCCCTCTGGTAGTTTTATAATTTCATATTTGACACATCTGACATGAGATGCCCCTGTCACTATATTCTAAATCCTTGTATGTCAAGGTTCTGTTTCTGGTCTTTCTCTTGAGTTCCAATGACCTGTTTATTCACCCATATGCCAATACCATTCTGTTTAATCTTTGAGGCTTTGAATATGTGTTGCTGTTTGGTAAAGATGGTCCTTCCCAACTGCTCTCCATTTTCCAATTTTCCTTCCTTCTTTATTTTTCCTTAGAACCTGAAAATTAGATTGTCTAGTTCCAAACCAAAAAAATATATTTTTATTGAGATGTTAAATGTATACACATTTCTAGAGAACTGACCTTCCAGATTTGGAGCGCTCCTACAAGGACATGATATGTATTTCCATTCGTCCAAGTCTGTTTAGGGTCCACATAAAAAGTTTTCAAGTTTATATTTTAGTTATTGCACATTTCTTGTTCATCTGTTCTGTTTAAAATGGAGTTTTCTCTTTAGTTATATCTTCTAGTCAGCGGTTATCTGTGTGTTTGGAGGCTATGGATTTCTGTAATGTATTTACAGCTACCTTAACTGCTACTCAGCTTCTTGTTCATAATAGTTTCTTAGTTGATTGATTTGGAATTTAGACAATCATTTGATCTACAAATACAGATAGTTTTACCTCTTCCGTTCCAATTGTTATAGCTCCATACTTCTGTACTTCTAATTTTATTGACGAACACCACCAATCTAATGTTAAATAGTAGTAATGAAAGTTGTATTCTTGTCTTGTTCTTAAAAGGTTTTTTCCTTTTAAGGAAGATGTTGATTTGGTGGCTTAAAGATTGTGTTAAAAGAAATATACATCAATTCATAATTTTTTTAAAATAGTGAATAAACTTTAGAAATACTTTTGGTATCTATGGAGCTTGTCATATGAGTTTTTCTCCTTGGAATTCTTCAGATTCTTTAATTATGTTAACAGATTTCCTAACAATATATACTTGTAGTAATCCTGGAATAAAACCTACTTGGTTATAAAAATTTACTGTGTAATGAGATTCTGTTTGGTTTTTTTAAGCGCTTTTGCAATGATTTTCTTAAATAAAATTTATATGCAATTTTCCTTACTGTACAATCTTTATTAGATTTGGTATCTATGTTATGCTCACTTCTTTAAAAAATTAGTTTTCCTTTTGTAAAGTTCTAGAACAGTTTTAAATAGCATTGGATCATCTGTCTTTCAAAGTTTTTGGAAAATTCTCTTGTGAAAACTTCTTAGCCTTTGTCCCTCAAAAAACTCAGCTTTTTTGATTTATTTATTTATTATTCATTTTTACTCTATTATCATTAATTCATTTTATTTTCCAATGATTCTTTTTTTCTGCCTTTATTTACTTCATTGTACTTTTAATAACACATTTAGTCAGGTGCTTAATTTATTTATTTTCTTGTACTTTCTTAAACTTACTTGAGTGCCAAAGACTATGAATTTTCTTGGAGGATCACTTTCCTGTTTCCCATAGATTTGGTTATATGGTGTTTTCATCATTGTCATTTTCTGGAAGTTCATCGCTTACTTTGTATTTTCCATTTGACCCAAGCATAATTTACTAGAATAATTTCAAATTTTAGATGAAAGAACAATTTTGTTTTGAATTTCGTAATTGTAGTCTAATTTTATTATATTGACATAAAAATGCTGTTTATATTAATTCCACTTTTAGAATACATTAAGATATTTTTGTGTCCTAAGTTCAATTTTTATGAATATTATATATACTTGAAATGACTTTTCTTATCAATTACTATGGTAGAGAGTAAAATAGATCTAACTTAAAATCTACTTCCCTGATTATTTTATTTATATCTTCTATATCATGACTTTTTGTAGGTACTTGATCTATCTTGGATTAAGAGGAGTAAGAGAGTTTATAATGTTTTTGAAATCCTATCATTACTGCTAGATAAAATTCATAACTGTTATTTGATACTTTGATATTCAAAACTGTCACGTCTTCATTATATGAATTATTCTTTTTAGCATAATACTTCTTTGCTTTGATTAACGCTTTTTATTTTACTTATTATAAAATTACAATGTATGCTTTCCTTTCCTTTGCATTTTCCTGGTGGTCTGCTCCAGTGGCTGTGGAAGAGAGCTGGCAAGGGACTGTGAACTCTCCTCAAGTGTTCTAGATTGACATTCCAGCCCACCCTGGACTCTAATAACTTGGGAGCATTTCAGCTGCTTTCTTCTTAACCCTCTTGGATGGCACCACCTCTTCCTCCAAGCCCCACCAGAGCCCACCTGGTTCATGGCCGGGCTCCCCAAAAGGGGAGGAGTTGGCTCACTCTGGAGTTCAGATCACTTGGTTACCTGGTGGCCTCAAGACCTCAACACTCTGATGGGCTCAAAAGAAGAGAAGAAAAAGCTATAATTTTGTGGTTCACCTAGTGTTGTTCATTATTAATGTGGAAGCCATATTCTTACTCGCTTTCTATATCAAAAGCCTAAGAGCTACTTTAACCATGGATATTTTTTCTATTTTTTTAAAAATATATGGTGTCTTTATAGTTTCTATTCTTTATCCTTTATTCTTTTCCTAGTCTTTCTCAGCCTCACTCTTCAAACAAATGCAATGTCAGAAATGAGGCATTCTCAAAGTTTGTCTTGAAAAGTCATAAGAGGAGTCAAACAACCTGCCATAACTTTCAGTCCTGGTACAGAACTTTGTTCTTGTGCCCTCAAGTCACTCCGACTCCTAGCAGCCCTGTGGACAGCAGAGCAGGACCATGCCTCATCTTTTTGCTCCATCCTCTCACCTTCCAGGACTATATCAGACAATGTTCTGCTGTTACTCATAGGGTTTTCATGGCCAACTTTTTTGGAAGTGGGTGGCCAGGTTCTCCTTCCCAGTCTGTCTTAGTCTGGAAGCTCCGCTGAAACCTGTCCAAATGGGTGACCCTGCTAGTATTTGAAATACCGATGGCGTAACTTTCAGCATCACAGCAACACACAGCTGCCACAGTATGACAGATAGGTAGTGTGGTTCCTTGACAGGGAAACCAATCTGGACCATTGCAATGAGAGCACCGGATCTTAACCACTGGACTACCAGGGCTGACTTTGTATAGAACTACTTGGTAGCAAATAGATGTAATAATAGAAACTTTCAGACAAAATTACACAAATAGAGTGGATAATGACACTGTATCTTAAAGTCTGAACTTAGAGTAATTTCAGATAAAGACGCCATTTTCTGCACTTTCCCTAAAAGCATCTATACACGAAGATACATGAAGAGGTATCAGTTTGAATAGAATGCTGAAGAGAATTAGAACATGACAAAAATATAAGCAAGGTGACTAAAATATATCAATGAATTCTTAATGGATGTCTTTAAAGCACAGAGAGACACTCACACATACCAAAAATCAAATCTGTCATTATTTTGATGTACAGTATATAATTAATATTTATATGAATTATCTACATTAACAAGATTTGGACATGGATAATTTCTTTATATTGGAGAAAAAGACTTCCAGTGTGTTCACATTGTATGCAAACATAAATTCTGCATAACTGAGGTCTGATATATAAAAACAATCTTATTCTATGCATAAATTTTGAGAAAGTAAAAATCTAAGGTTTTTTCTCTCCGTTTTTTTTTTTCTTTTTTGAGGAAGACTGGCCCTGAGCTAACATCCATGCCCATCTTCCTCTACTTTATATATGCAACACCTGCCACAGCATGGCTTGTCAAGCGGTGCCTAGGTCCACACCTGGGATCTGAACCGGCGAACCCCAGCCTGCTGAAGCAGAACATGTGAATTTAACCACTGTGGCTGGCCTCCAGATATTATATTTCTTTTTGAGTTAATTTTGGTAGTTTCTGAGTGTCTAGGAATTTTTGCATTTCATCTAGGTTATCTAATCTGTTGGCATGCAATTGATCATAGTATTCCTTTATAGTCCTGAATAATTCCGATTCCTGACTTTAGCCATTTTTCTCTTTTCTCTTTCCTGGTAAATCTACCCCACAGTTTGTCAATTGTTTTCTCTTTTCAGAGAAGCGACTTTTGTTTTCATTGATTTTCTCTATTGTTTTTCTATCATCTGTTTTTCATATTTCCACTCTAATCTTTATTTTTTCTTCCGCTTGCTCTGAGTATAGTTTGCCCTTAACTAGAAGATTGGGTTGCAATTTAAGATCATTCCTCTTCCTTAATACACATGTTTACAGCTATAAACTTCCCTTGAAGCACTGCTTGCTGCACCCCATTGGTTTTGTTGTGTTTTCAGTGTCATTTATCCCAAAGTATTTTCTACATTTCCTGGTAATTTCTTAATTGCTCACTGGTTATTTAGAAGTAGTTGCTTAATTTCCACATATTTGTGAATTTCCCAAATTTCCTTTCATTGCTGATTTCTAATTTCATTCCATTGTGGACAGAGAACAAACTTTGTAAAATTTCTCTCCTTTAAATGTACTAAGACTTTTTTAAAAATGACTAACATAGAATTTGTTGTACAGAATGTTTCGTGCATAGTTGAGAAGCATATGTATCTGCTATTGTCAGCTGAGGTGCTCTAGAGATAATCTGTTAGGTCTAACTGCTTTAAAGTATTTTCAAGTCTTCTATTTTCTTGTTGATCTTCTGCCTAGTTGTTCCATCCATTATTTAAAGTAGAACATTGAAGTGTCCAACTGTTATTGTTGCATTTTCCATTTCTCTCTACAATTCTGTCAGTTTTTCTTAATGTATTTTTGAGGTATGTTTTGGGGTATTTGCATGTTAATAATTTTTATTAATGTATTCCTAATGGGCTTTCCTTGATATTATTATAAAATGTCTTTCATTGCCTCTAGGAATAATTTTTGTCTGGAAACCTATCTTGTCTCTTAGTCCAGTCACTCTAGCTCTTTTGTGGTTATTGGTTGCATGATATATCTTTCCATCCTTTTACTTTCAATTTGTGTTTTTGAATCTAAAATGTGTCTCTTGTACATAGCATATAGTTTGATCATAATTTTTATTCATTGTGTCAATCTCTGCCTTTAGATTAGAATGTAATTCATTTTACATTTAATGTTACCTATAAGGTAAGATTTGCATGTGCCAAACACAATTTTCCTCCAATATTGGTTCATTCTCTCCCTTCTGCTTTGAGTATTATCATCATGATAGAAAAGACATTATAAGTGTAATAACACAGTTTCATAATTACTGATTTGTTCAGTTGTCTTTTAAATCAGGTAGCAGAAGAAAAATGTTACAAATAAACTACATCTATATTTCCTTATATATTTACTGTATAATTGCCTGTAATGGTGCTTTTTATTATTTCACGTGGATTCAAGTCACTTTCTAGTGACCTTTAATCACAGTCTGAACTCTAGTATTTCCCATAGGGCAAGTCTCCCAGCAACAACTTCTCTAAGTTCTTGTTTTTCTAGAATGTCTTGATTTCTCCATTTTTGGAAGACTTCTCGCTTGATATCAAATTCTTTGTCAAATGTCTTTTTCTTTCTGACTTTGAATATATCATCTCACTAACTTCTGGTGTTGATGGGTGAGGATGAGAAGTCAGATGTTACTCTTATTGAGGATCCCTTTTAAGACAAGTCACCTTTCTCTAGCTGCATTCAAAATTATCTGTTTTTGGCTTTTGACAGTTTGAGTATGATGTATTTAGTTGTGGATTTCTTTGCGTTTATACTATTTATCATTGTTGGGCATCTTGGTCATGCTGACTAATGTCATTATGCAAATTTGGAAAAATTTTAGTAATTATTTCTTCAAATATTCTTTCTTCCTCCCTCTCATCTCACTCTCTTCTCTAACTTCCATTGTGTATATTTCAGTACACTTGATGGTGTCTCACAGGTCTCTGAGAGTCTGCTCATTTTTTTGCATTCTTTTGTCTTTATGTTCTTAGACTGGATAATCTCAATTGACTGAGCATCAAGTTCATGGATTGTTTCTTCTGTCAGTTCAAATCTGATGTTGACACTCTTTGGTGAATTTTTATTTCAGTTATAGTACTTTCCAACTGCAAAATTTCTATTTTCTTTTTTCTTAATAGTGTCTATCTTTTTATTGATATTATTTTTTAGCCATCATTTTAATATTTTCTTTTAGTTCTTTAGACATGGTTTGGGTTATGTTTGAACATATTTATAGCTGATTTAAAGTCTTTTTCTAAGAAGTCAAACTACAGAGACCATCAACTCAATATAGATCTATATACGCAGATTATTATAGATGAACCTTATGGTAATCACAAACCAGAAACCTAAGACAAATACACAAATAATTAAGAGAGAGGAATCCAGACATAATGCTGAAGGAAGCCGTCAAACCACAATAGAAGAGAGCAAGAGAAGAAGAAAGGAACAGAGAAGAACTAATAAAATGCCCAGAAAAAAGTAACAAAATGGAAATAAGTACAAATTTATCAATAGCTACATTAAATATCAATGGACTAAATACTCCAATCAAAAGGCATAGGGTGATCAATTGGATAAAAAAAAAAAAAACAAGACCCATATATATGCTGCACACAAGAGACACAATTCAAACCTAAAGACACTCACAAACTGAAAGTGAAGGGATGGAAAAAGATACTCCATGAAAATGGCAAAGAAAAGAAAGCTAGGGTAGCAACACTTATATCAGACAACATAGACTTTAAAACAAAAACTGTACTAAGAGACAAAGAAGGGCACTACAATAATGATAAAGAGAACAATCCAACAAGACAGTACAACACATGTGAATATCTAAGCATCCAACATAGAAGGACCTAAATATATAAAGTAATTATTAACAGACATAAAAGGAGAAACAAACAGTAACACAATAATAGTAGGGGACTTTAACACTCCACATACATCCATGGATAGATCATCCAAACGGAAGATCAATAAGGAAAGTTTGACCTTAAACAATATATTAGACCATATGGAATTAGTAGATATATATAAAACATTCCATCCAAAAACTTCAGAATACACATTCTTTTCAGATGCACATGGAATGTCCTCCGGGATAGATCACATATTAGGCCACAAAACAAGACTCAATAAATTTAAGAAGATTGAAATAATACTAAGCATCTTTTCTGTCCACAACAGTATGAAACTAGAAATCAACCACAAGAAGAAAACTGGAAAAGCCGCAAATATGTGGAGATTAAACAAAATGCTACTGAACAACAATTGGGTCAACAAAGAAATCAAAAAATACCTGGAGAAAAATGAGAATGAAAATACGACATGCTAAAATCTATGGGATACAGCAAAAGCAAGTCTAAGAGGGAAGGTTATAGCAATTCAGGTCTCCTTCAACAAACAAGAAAAATCCCAAATAATCTAACAGTGCACCTAAAGGAACTGGAAAAAGAAGAACAAACAAAGGCCAAAATCAGTAGAAGGAAATAATAAAGATCAGAGCAGAAATAAATGAAATACAGACAAACAAAACACAGAAAAAATCAGAGAAATGAAGAGCTGGTTCTTTGAAAAGATAAATAAAATTGACAAATATCTAGATAGACTCACCAAGAAGAAAAGAGAGAAGGTTCAAATAAATAAAATCAGAAACAAAAGAGGAGAGATTACAACAGACACCTCAGAAATACAAAAGATTATACCAGAATACTACAAAAAGCTATAGGCTAACAAACTGGATAATCTAGAAGGAAATGGATAAATTCTTAGAATAACACAATCTTCCAAAACTGAATCAAGAAGAAATTTAGAATTTGAATAGGCCAATCACCAGTAAGGAAATCGAAACAGTAATCAAAAACCTCCCCAAAAATAAAAGTCCAGGACCAGATGGCTTCCCTGGTGAATTCCACCAAACATTCAAAGAAGACTTAATACCTATCCTTCTCAAACTCTTCTAAATAGTTGAAGAGGAAGGGAAGCTTCCTAACTCATTCTACGAAGCCAACATTACCCTGATACCAAAACTAGACAAGGACATCATAAAAAAAAGAAAATTACAGACAAATATCACTGACGAACATTGATGCAAAACTCCTCAACAAAATACTAGCAAAGCGAATACAACAATACATTAGTGCAGTTCTCGTCAAGATGGCGCTGTGAGCAGACGTTGAACTCAGCTCCTCCCACGAACACAACAAGGTTACAACAATTTTGGGAAGAATCACCCTGGATTGAAAACTGAAAACTGGATAAAAAGAACCCCCACGACAAGGGACAGTCCTGACGAAAGCAGAAGAGGCAGTAACTCCAGCCAGAGAGGAAAAAAGCCACCTTTGGGAGCAGCAGGAGCTTCTCAGCTGGCCAGGCGGGAGCGAACCTAAGGTACAAGCCCTCCCTGGAGGAGTGAGGTCCAGAGGGGGGGCAATACTGCTATAACCATCCTTTGGACTCAGCCCAAATGAGAGGAGGGTCTTACTGTCTGGCTTTGCTGGCTATTAACTGCAGCGAGGACACCCCAGAAAAGCTATTGGCCGAAAGCCGAAAAGATCCGGGTCTTAAAGGGCCCACGCACAAACTCACTCACTGCAGCAACCTAAAATCACCAGAGAGAAGGCTGACTGTCCTTTGGTGAAACAAGACTCACCTGGTGGGCTCTGGGGGCATCTTGGTGAGAGGAGGATCCTCTCTGGAGACTGAGACATTGGTAGGGGCCGTTGTTCTGAGCTGGTCCACGCGTGCTGGTACGGACACCGGTGGGGGCCATTGAAGTGCATCCCTTGGGCTGTTAGCCCAGGGGTCTGCCACATCTGCTAGAGCACAGATTTAATCCAGTTCAGCCAGGGCAGGCAACCCGCCCTAGGGACTGGCCCCACCTAACAGCAAGCCCTCAGGCTACTTTTCAGACCTCATTGACTGAGTGCCTTGATCCTCTACAGGCAGGCAAGGGTGTCTGCTTCTGTGGGGCAGGGCTTGTGTGAGGACCAGGTGAACTATGTGGGGCATTGGGGCAGAGGTGGGGGCCTCTGCAGTGTGGCAGTGTGGTATGCTCCAGGGGGTTGAGAAGTGTGCACAGACCAGGACTATGTTGACAGTGTATGTGGTCCAGAGGTGGGTGACGCTTATCAGCGGCAGAAGACTTGTGCTTCACAAATAGCCATAAAAAGGATCAGCCCCACCTTCCAAAGCCTGAAACAACTGAGTGCCTCCATGCCAAGAGCTAGCCCCACTCAGCTGCACTCCTAAGAGAACTGACACCAGCCTTGTTGGCCTCAGGCCTATCACAACTGTACGCCGCCCCTGAGCCTAGCAACCAGCTACACTGGGTACCAACCCAATTAAGAGGACACTTGCAATAAGAGTGTGCTAATAGACTTTGTAGCCAACAGTGCTGAGGCCCCTCCAAACCGGATTTACAAACAGCTGGCCAGGGAAGAAAGATCAGACTCCCTGGGGACCTGCAGTGGGAGCAACCCTGCCACAGCAGAAGAACACAAGTAGCCCACAAAGGGGTCACTCCTGGTTCTTACGGTCTGGTGACGAGAGGGTAGCACACTGCTGGGCCTCATAAGGCATCTCATACATAAGGTCACTTCTCCAAGATTGGAGACATAGCTGACTCACCTAGTACAAAGAAAATAACACAGAGAAAGAGGCATAATGAGGAGGCAAAGGAATACTTTCCAAGCAAGGGAACACTACAAAACAGCAGAAAAAGAACTAAGTGAAACAGAAACTAGTGACCTCCTTGACAAAGAATTCAAACATCCTTTCTCTCTTGGAATCCTACTCTCAAACCTATGTGGGAAAGAGCAATCTGGATAAGAACAAACATTTCTTTTCAAAATTAATTTTGTTCCTTGATAGTGAAGTATCAGTGGAATTGTTACTAATACACTGATAATTTGATGTTCAGTTAGGAGAAATCCCTGATCCCTGACAGTGGGATGGGGGTTTGTGTGTGTGTGTGTGTGTGTGTGTGTGTGCGCGTGCATGTGTGTGTGTGTGTGTGTGTGTGTAATATTTAACATTGTGTATGGTACTTTTCTCTACAGCATATATCATATCACATTACATACCTACTTTATATAATGATAAATGTAGTAACAAATAATTGCGTATGTCTGTTTACTGTACCTTGTAGATTATAATCTTTGTGAAGACAAAAAATGTGCCTCTAATTTTTTTATTGTGATAAAATATACGTAACATAAAATTTACCACTTTAATTTATGATTTTTAAGTAAACAATTCAGTGGCATTAAGTATATTCACAATGTTGTGCAGCCATCACCACTATCCATTTCAACAACTTTTCCTTCTTCCCAAAGAGAAACTCCACACCCATTAAAAAATAATCTTTAATTTATCCCTTACTCCAGCCTCTGGTAATCCCTATTCCACCTTTGGTTATATGAATAATGCTGCTATGAACATTGGGGTGCTTGTATCTGTTCAAGTTCCTACTTCCAGTCCTTTTGGATAAGATATGGAATGGATAAGACGTAAGAATGGAATTTGTGGATCATATGGTAATTCTATGTTTAAGTTTTTGAGGAGGCGCAAACTGTTTTCCACAGTGATTATACCACTTTACATTCCCAATAGCAATGCACACAGGTTCCAATTTCTCTATATCCTCTCCAACTCTTCTCATTTTCCCTTTTTTGTTTAATAATAGCAATCCTAATGGATGTGAAGTGGTATCTCTTTGTGATTTTGATTTGAGATCCCTAATTATTAGTAATACTGAGAACTTTTTCTTGTGCTTAATGGACATTTCTATATCTTATTTGAATAAATGTCTGTTAGGTTCTTTGGCCATTTTTAATTGGGTTATTTTTGTTGTTGAGTTGTAGGAGTTCTGTACATATTCTGGATATTAATCCCTTATTAGATATATGGTTTGCAAATATTTTCTCCCATTCTTTGGTTGCTTTTTCATTCTTTTGATAATGTCCTTTGATTCATAACAGTTTTTTATTTTGATGAAGTCAAATTTACCTGTTTTCTTAACTTGTACTTTTGTTGTCATATGCAAGTAATCATTGCCAAATCCGATGCCACGAAGATTTTCTCCAATATGTTCTTCTAAGAATTTTATACTTTTGGTTCTTACATTTATGTCTTTAATCCATTTTAAGTTAATTTTTGTATATGGTGTAAGGTAAGGGTCCAACTACATTCTTTTGCATGCGGATATTCAGTTTTCTCAATACTGTTCATTCAAAAGATTATCCTTTGCTTATTGAATGGCCTTGCACCCTTACTGAAAACCAGTTGACCATATAAGGGTGGGTTTGTTTCTGGACTTTCCATTCTATGCCGGTGATCTGTCTATCTGCTCTCGTGACAGTATCGTAGTTTTGATTACTATGGTTGTATAGTAAGCTTTAAATCAGAAAGTGTGAGCCCTCCAACTTTGTTCTTTTCAAGATTGTTTTGGCTATTCTGGGTCCCTTGAGATTCCATACGAATCTTATGATGGGTTTTTCTATTTCTGTAAAAAAAATCATTGAGATTTTGCTAGAGATTACCTTTAATCTGTATTACTAAGCCTTCCAACTGATGAACACATGATGTGTTTCCATTATTGATGTCTTTTCAAATTTCATTCAGGAATCTTTGGTTGTTTTCAGTGTACAAGTCTTTTGCCTCTTTGGTTAAATCTATTCCTAAGCATTTTATTCTTTTGGATGCTACTGCAAATAGAATTGTTTCCTTAAATTCTTTTTCAGATTGTTCATTGTTAGTGTTTAGAAATGCAACTGATTTGTGTGTATTGATTTTGTAGCCTCTAATTTAATCGTTATCTTCCAAGGGCATAGAAAATAAGCAGGTAATGTCTATCTACTAAATAAAATCATGAAGAACATAGAACATTTTCTTAATTATTTAAAATAATTTATAGGGATCAGTCTGAGCAGATGCTAAAATATATTACTATATAGTACTATTACGATCAATTAATATTTTTAATACATATAAGAATAATCAAATACTACACTTTAAAGAGATTTTCCAGCTTGTTACTAATGGTGTACAGGAATACTATTGAATTTTACTTAACCATCTTGCATATCTTTAGTAAAATTGTTTTAGCTTGTTTTATTTGATATTCTACATATACAATCAATGCATATGAAAATTATGAAATTTATCTTATTTTCTAATGTTTATTCCTTTCTATCATTTTTGCATCTTATTACATTAGCAACACTGTGAAAGCATGTAAAATGATAATGATAAAAGTGACAATGTTATTTTGCTTTGATTTTGAAAACATGTCTCTGGATAATGTTGGCTTTCGGAAACCTACTTAGGAATTAGTAGATGTCAAGGTTTTGCTACAGAAAACAGAGGTGGTATTTTGTTCTTCCATCAGGAGATAGTATCTTTTGGTGACTTGTTTTGTGATACCGGCAGATAATGATCAGTGCAGGGTTTTACAGCAAATAGTACTGAGACACAGCCTTGACTCCATAAAAATTTGAGAAGATGTATATTTAAGTCATTTCATAAGCAAAGGAAAAATCAAAGTAATAATAAAGAAAATTTGAAGTACATGACAGAAAAAGGTATTTTTTCTATTTGAAGGATGCTTACAAAATTGTTAAGAAAAGATAAAGGGTCTCATAGAAATATGAGCAAAGAACATCCAATGAGCCACAAAATTAAAAAACAAAAAGTGAATTAATACATGAATGATGTTCATTATCACCAGGAATCAAAATAATTAAATTAAAAGCACAAAGCAATACATTTTTTCACATACCAAATTGCCAAGGATATTTCCAGCCTATCCCCTGTTGATAGAGTACATACAGATACACCTTTTTTGGTAGGCTCTTTAACTATATGTAGCAAAACTCTTTTTAATTGTTATATCTTTTGACCTCTATTTTTCATTTTAAGAATTCTTCCTAGAATTAAAATTCAGAGATACCAAAAAGAGAAAAATACATTAAAGAAAATTCATACCAGCTTTATCAAAATGTGAAATATTTATTTTTATTAAAATATGAAAACATTATAAACAGAGGTCAAAGCATAGGTGAGAGTATAGACGGAACCAAGGGCATGGTGCATTCTTCAGAGTGTTCTTCAAGTGGCAGATTTTAAGCTTTGCACTGCTCATTGAGAATTTGGAGTCTTTGCTAGTCTATGATCTGTAATGACCAAGCCCTCTGGTTAACAAAGAGGGTACTAAGCAGTAATGAGTGTGTTTTGTAGAATTTAAGGGCAATTGGGCAATTTTGTAATCTTGTCACAGCTCACCTTTTCTCCCCTCCCTAAGGAAAATGGCTCCTGAGCAACCAATGCCTTTCAGAATGTTGTCTCTTACAGTTTTGTTTCCGGTTAGAAATGTTCAAGTGTATTTCCTTTTCATCACTGTATTGAAGGATGTTTTAACAGCCTCTCAAGATTTACAAAGGGCACAATGCCATTTGTTAAGGCCAAAGTAAAAATAGTTTTCATTAATTTTAGACTGATAAAAAAATACTGTAATTCTTGTTTATAGGTATTCAGTACACCAGTACACAGTGTGCCCCATATGTAATCAACTGGGGAATATTTCAAATATAGAAATTATGTGACGGTCACAGATGCTTTGATTCTGAAGGTTTCATTTATCTTATTGTCCTTGTAGGAGTGCAGAAATAGAAGTACTGTAAATAGCAGTGATTTCCATGAATTTATTTGACATCATAGAAGTCATAAAAATGTAACCTTTGATTGGCCCGAGGTATCACCATTCACTGTTCATTAATAAAGAAAGATCTAGGTTACAATGAATAACCTTTTCAGTGTCAACGTTGGGAAGAGAAAGTAGTGGAAAGCATTACACTGTCATCTATAATTTTGTAATTCAGGATATTTCAAACAGAAAAACTACCCTATCAAAGTAAAATAGTTAAAATGGATAGCTTTCTTTTTTCTTTTTTTTGAGGATGATTAACCCTGAGTTAACATCTGCCTCCAGTCCTCCTCTTTTTGGCTGAGGAAGACTGGCCCTGAGCTAACATCTGTGCCCATCTTCCTCTACTTTATATGTGGGATGCCTACCACAGCATGGCGTGTCACGCGGTGCCATGTCCACACCCAGGATCTGGGCTGCAAACTCCGGGCCAACGAAGCAGAGCCTGCGAACTTAACTGCTACGCCACCAGGCAGCCCCCTGGAAAGCTTTCTATATCCATATGTAAAGCATTTAGAACAGAAGCTGGCACATGGTAACCATTTGCCATCCAGAGAACAAATCTATTTGTGTATGCTACATCAACTCACATTTCCGGTTTTCCATCTTTCTGCAGGACCAAGGTGAGATTTTGACTAAGTCACCAGATATGCTAATTATGTCACAGAAATAACTGCCTAAAAGTCCTGTATAGGGATCTATTGATGTTTACATCCTGTAATATTCCAAGTATTACTTAGGTAATTTTGGCAAAAAAAATAAAAATAAAAGAATAATGCCAATTTTCCAATATACTTAATATAAATGGCTTTATATATTATTTTTGTAAAAATTCAATGAATTATTTTAGTAATGTAGTTATTAGAAGTCATCCTATCCCAAGATTTGTGAAGACTGAGGAAAAATAAGCAGGAACACCCTCAGAGTGAGCCTTTTGGTCAAGAATGAATTCTTTGAACCCCAGATTGTAGTTGACTCTAGGTCAGAGTGATAAGTGGGCAATAAGATTTCCCTCTTGAGCATCAAGTCAACCTGCACATCTTCTCTCCTTAATCTTGATCCAGGCTTCTCTGTCCTGTGTTCCACATGTCCAGGTAATTTTGGTGGAAATGTGGGTTGACCGCCAACATAACGATCAACATATTGAAAGCTGAGATTTGTCAACTGAATAAGAAGTTTCTTACGTAATACCAAATGTGCCACAATTCTACCAATATTTTAAAAATAATTACATATCTCTATGAAAAGCAAGTTATTTAATAGAATTTATTAATTCTATTAAATTATTAATTTCAAAATAATTTAAACTATGAACAAATACAAAGAAATCAAATACTAAGATAAAATATTACTTTCCACTAATTTTCAAGTGTTTTCAACACTTGCTGAATTTCATGTTAGTTCTTTTTCTCTAGCATGAGGAGAAAAACATTTACTGCAATACTTTACTGAGTCAAAATCTTTCTGAAAAGTATTCATTACTCTGGTTTAATTCTTCAGAACATGTTAGTGTTTAAAGTTCTTACAGGTAGCACGGACACACTAACTGAAAAATAGTGAAAGGTCATATTTGAGCCCCTATCCCCTGCAATCTTCTTACAAAGGTGGGGAAAAAAGAGACAGGAAATAACATGTATTAACTAGCTTCTATATTGTAGACGCTTTCTTAGATACTTGACAAGTGAAAGAGGTTTATTGAGTGCACTAGATTCGATGAAGTACAAACTAGGAATCGCTTTACTGTTGTTTTCCCATCCTGCATTCTAACCTGCTGTGTTAGCTCTCTCTCCCTCTCATCTCTTTTGGATAGATCCCATCACTTTTCAGTAGCCTGACATCTACTAGAACAATGTCATTTTCAGAAATTTCAATAGTTCAGTTCAGTCTAAAACTTGACCCAAACCTCATACCAAATTCAAAAATCTCCCCTCAGCCCTGCTCAGGGGCCAACAGTGGTTGAAGACAGACACCTGTCTTGTCACTTTACTTAGCCGTCTCTCCCTCTCTTGTCTGTCTTCTGACTCTTTCAGAGTCAGGGCAGAGAAAATGTGGATCAGAAAAAGACAAGCACGGGGAGGATAAAGACCTTACCCCTTAGCTGGTGTTCCTCGTGGTCCAGACTCAGCTGACAGCTGCTGGCCACGTGTCCTCTGTGGCAACTGTTCATGCGCTGACTCTCCAGGAGCACATCTGCGGGCTCTGTGGAGCCTCTGTGGGCAGAGATCTCTGTGTTGTGCCATTTTCTGACACAGGTAGTGCAGTCTCTGGCTGGTGTCTTGCAACCAACCCACAGAACCTCTCACTCTTCAATCAGGCAGCCCTAATGGATAGGGTTCTTGTAAGATGCCTTGCTCTTGCTTGCCTTCTAATCTACGGCATTTAATTGACCATAGAAAATACAGGTATCCTTGCTTTGCAAAACAGAAGAAGTACATCCGGTCTAGCTGCTGACTCCTTTTTCTTGCCCTGCACTTCTGGGCTGCTCCAACCAGAGCACAGACTTCAGCATTCCCCACATGGAAAGCAGCATATGAGAATCTATATTTATCTATGCTCCCAAACTCTGGGGACAAACGGCAAGTCCTCACAAGAATTCTTTTGCTTTGCTCTACACAAAGGCTGTGTTCAAATGGACCTACAGCTTAGCAAGCATGTGTTGCATATGTTATCTGCTTTCAAGAACTGTCAGTTTCTGGAAGGGTTGTCTCAGAGCCCTCTCTCTTGGCTTATGGGGAGGGGGCAGCCATTCTTTTCATCTAAAGGGAAGAGAGGAGAAAATCCTTGAAATCCTCTACAAATTCTCTACTCCTGCAAATTCCCCTAAGCATTGTCTTTACAATTTCAAATCTTCTCCTTTAGAGGCTGTAGGCACTTTATGGTTGCTGGATCTTTTGTGTTGCATTTTAGGAATTCCTGCTTGGGTATGTCTAGTACACTTAACGGCCATTTATTCAGACAACCAGAAAGTCCCACTTAATATTCTATTACCTATTCAATATCTCATTTATCCCTGACAACAATCTTATAACATCTTTGTTACTATTTTCATGTTATAGAGGAGGACGCCAATAGCTTTTGAATGTAATTTCTCTGGGGTCACACAGTTAGTAAATGTGCCCGGTATTTGGGACTTAGATCATCTCACTAAGCACCCCATCATGTACTCCCTACAGCAGTGGTTCTAGAATGTCAGTGTACATCAGAATAACCCGAAAGGTATCTTAAAATGCAGATTGCTGGGCCTCTCAATGGATGTGAGCAAGGACCCAGAGATTTGTTTCCTATCAGGTTCTCAACAGGATGTTGGCCTGAGGATCACACTTTGTAACACTCTGTTGCATCATTAATAGAAAGGTGAAAAAAAATTACATAAGACTCTTCCTCAGCCGCAAAGCTGTTCTTCTGTACTTCGTCTCTCTTTCAACACCTTTTTTTTTGGAAATTAACATAAAATTTATTGCCTTGATAGCCTTTCTAAATTCTTCATTTTTTTTATGTTTGTCTCCATTATAGATTGATAAACTGCTTTTTTTTAAGCATCCAAGTTTCTTTCTTTATCTCCCAGGAAAAACTTGAAAACAGAAAAATAAACATTTCTACAAACAGATAGGCAGTGGCTTTACTTTGCTCCTATTGGTCATTCACACCTTGGTGAGTATTGGTTTCATGACCTTGTTTGTATCAAGTTTGAACACACCAAGACACTAAAGATGGAAAAAATAGAATTTCATCAAGATGTGAGAGAAAGTGGGGAATCCAGCTAATAGGATTGGGGCACCTCTCAAATATTTTTAGAGTCTTACCAACTGTCTCCATGGCCGGAGTTCTTTTTCACAAAAGTGAGAGATAGGAGAGTATCGACCATGTTTCCAATGTTACAGTGAAGATCTCGATTTTATCATCCATAGTGACGATGAGTAAGTATTAGATTCTAGGATATAGGATAAATCTCTAAACTCACTATCGTTTTTATTTTTCATTTTGCTATTAGATTGCTACAACATCAAATTACATTTGATTCCTTTTCTTCTCTTGGAAGGAAAGAAACAAAGACTAGTTAGCATATCGGAAAAAGTTCAAAACGACGAGTGAACATTTATGTGTTATCTTTTAACTAAGGAAAAAGAAAATTGCACCACATTTCACGGTATTCTTTTCAAATGGCAAATGTGGCATAATACACTTGGCTAATTATATATGATTTATGACCATCCCCAATTAAACCACAAGGAGGAAGTTTGTTTGGGAAGATAATATTCAGTTTTGTAACAATTGGCAGGTATCTCATAAGGCTGCTTTTTACCGCAAAAGCCATAATTACATTGTTTAGAAACGAGAGTGTGAGGGAGCTGATGACAAAAAACGACTAAAGTGAAATATTTTAGAAACTTAGTAATTTACAGACCCTGTTAGGTGCAATCAGAAGTGCAGCCAAGGTGGTGAAGCTGTGCATAAACCTCTAAAGACAAACACATAAAGACGAGAGATGAGACTTCCAAATGCCTTAGATAATGACTCATCTTTGCGATGCTGCTCACTGGGGCAACGTTGGCATCTCTGGGCTTCTCTTTTTTCCTGGGTAGCAAATCAAGTTTCCCTTATCTAGTTGGCATTAATTGGCTGGAAATAGCTTTGTATATGCTTTTTGGCTTTATATTTTCTTCATGAAGTAAACACTTTCATTTTAGGACATACATCCATTTCTATTTACAATTTTCCAGAGAAATCTCCACTTTGGAGAGAGTTCGGGTTGCGTAACTTCATCACCATGGCCTCCATACCCCACACTTTATTTCTCTCAGGTACGTGAGAGGCATATTGTGTTTCTCACTCAGTCTCACATCTTGTGCTCCCTTGTGTTACAAATACAAATTCTCTCTGTGCTCAGAGTGCTTGCTCAACATATTATGAAACTGGCATCTTATCCATCGCTGAACATAAGTTTCATCTGTTAGCACTTCCCGCAGGATAAAATCAGAGGTACGATTGCAGTGTGGTGTAAACTACTGAGTAAGAGCAAAAAGAGAAAAGTCATCACTTACTGGGAGAAAAAGAAACTATGTTGTATCTGAGTAAAAATATGAGAAACTCTTTATCACATTCCCACATTTTAATCATTAAATTCCCCCCAAAATAAATTTGAATTGTTTTTATCCTTTTCACTGTCTTCCAAAATCTTAATTTCCAGGAAAGAACAAAACTTTGACTGAAAAACGGTAACACTAAATATTTAGAAATGCAGCAAAATTCTTGGAGTAAAAAATAAAAGCTTTTTAAAATTTACACTGGTAGAATAAATATTAGTAAACACATTTTAGTAGACCTAAGAGTTCTTAGATTTTCAAGAGATTTCAATAAATCAGCTTGGAAAATTATTTTGTATATCGGATAATTTGAGCCTGGAGGAGTTATGACTTTCACAGAAAAAAGAAGTAGAGGGAAAAGTAAAACACAAAATTTCACCCCCCTAGGAATATTTCTTCTGCACAGAAAGACCTTCACCATAAGTTTTTTGTATGTTGTTTAATTACTTTTTTCAGAAAAACTTCTACAAAGGCCTTGATTCAGACATATGCCTAGCTTCAGGATTCTCTTTTTATCCTCCTGTAGGTTAATTTTTTCTACCTGCTTGATAAGATTTCTTCCTTCCTCCTTGTTAATTGTAATCCTCATAATTGTTTACAGTAACAAGAAATTGTCACATTACAGCTTGTTTTATTTGGCCATTTCTTATACTCTTAAAAGTCATCTGGTCCAACCACCCAGTTTTTCCATCTTTTTCTTTTCTTTTTTTTTTTAAAGGTATGCTTTTTGGTGAGGAAGATTGGCCCTGAGCTAACATCTATTGCCAATCCTCCTCTTTTTTTCCTCCCCAGAGCCCCAAGCCCCAGTACATAGCTTACATCCTAGTTGTAAGTCCTTCCACTTCTCCTATGTGGGATCTGTCACAGCATGGCTTGATGAGCTGTGTGTAGGTCTGCGCCCAGGATCCGAACCAGAGAACCCTGGGCCACTGAAGCAGAACATGTGAACTTAACCCCTACATCACTGGGTCAGCCCCTCGTTTTTCCATTTTTTAACCAATATATACTGAGCACCCTCAATTTGTTCCAGGGATACCAACCTGCCTATCTGCCTAACATCGCTCTCTACAATCCCTTCTACGCATTCTTTATCATGGAGTATTTAGGATCTGGTTAGTAAGTAATAAGCCCATGTTTGGAGATTACAGGGATATAGAAGATGAGTCTTCACCTGTCTAGAAAGATGTAAGACACAGAGGACCATACAACGTGTTAACCAAAGACTTGAATGAATATACAACAGACACTTTATACATTCTTTCAGATACTATAAATCTGGAAAGATGAGGAAGACAGTAGGTGATGGAATATGATGAGGAAATTTCTTTGTAAGTTAGAAAAATCAATCAAATTTAAAGAGATGGAGTTTAGGAGAAATAAATGCATGCATCTGTTTTCAAGGAAGTACTGCATGAATATAGGATGGTAAGACCATGAAATTAGAAGTGGCAGTAGTGTTGGCTGGCAAACATAGCAATGGCCTTCAGGAATTGTCATAGGAATAATTGACACGGTGTCATCAAATAGGCAAGTGAGTACTAAGCCAATCCGGGCTACAGTAGGAAGAGGAAGGAAAGGTGTCAGCCACTACAAGGAACCTGACAAATTTTGTTCACAAATACATGTGGCATACCCTCTGAAGAAACACGGAAACACTTGAATAAAGGAAATTTTCAGTCACTTGGATGCTTTAATGGCAAATGGAGAAAGAACATAACATAGAAGGCAAAAATCTGAGGATGTTTATCCAGAGATGAGAAGATATGAAATAGAGGAAGAGTTGCTATGTGGAAAATTCATAAGACTTCATTCAAAATCGCACTTCTTTAGCCACAGAATCTGGAGGGATGAATCCCTGTAGGATGATAAATAACTGCTGACTTCAGCGGGCAATTTGCAAGCCTTAACTTATCTTCCTATTTTGCCTCACTAAAGAAGTAGAGATATTGTTCTAATTTACTTTGAGCAAATGAGGTAATTGAAGCTTAGGGAGTTGAAGAACATGCCCAAGGTCAATAGCTCCCAGATGATGGAGCTGTCATTCTAACAGAGCTGACCATAAACCCTGTATGCTTAACTCCTACAATTACAATGCAATGAACATTGAATATAACGAACGAATATGTATAGTGACTGTGGACGAGTTATGGAACACAGATCAGTAATCAGGGAATAGAAGACATACACATCAACCCAGACAGAAGTTGGTAAACTTGTAATATATGCGTAAGCACAGACACACACACACACACATACACGTTTTGTTGTTGATAGTGGTGTTATACAAATGTAACCACACACTAGACATTTTTCTGTAATGTGTTTATTTTTTACCCTTGTATCAAAGTCCTTTCAAAGTCAGCTCATATAAATCACATCATTCTTTTGATCTCTGTATGATTTTTCAGTGTTTCTTCTATTAATGAAACTTTGTCATCCCTGAATAATTGCTCAATATGCATTTAATTAATTTCCAGTTGATTTTACAAAACATCTGTATTGTATATCTTTTCAATCCTGCAATTATTTCCATAGGATAAATTCTTACAAAAGGTATTCCTGAAGTATTGCACATTCAAAATGTCAGTGGATAATGACTGTCAAAATTCTCTTTACCCAGAGGTGGATATAAGTACCCACTGTCACATACTCTTGCCAATCATATTTTTTTTTCCAATATCCTATTCACAGGATAATATTTACCTTTAATTTACGTTTTTTTCCTAGTGTAGTTAAGCACATTCCATCTGTGAATTACATTTACATGTTCTTTATTCTCATTTTTCTCTATGGGTTATTTGGTTCATAATGTTTATTTATAGGGCCTTCTTTATAATTTATGTAACCTTGTGTTATGTGTATTGCAAATATTTTTTCAATCTGTCTTTCATCTTTTTAACATTAAGCATCTTTTGCTCATCAGAAAAACTTACATTAGCTCATTGTTATTTTTCCTAATTTTTTTATGTTGGTTTAAAACCATTCCCAAAAAAGCTTGTTATCCCAAGATTATACAAAATATTTTCCTATACTTTATTTTTTAATGTTATTTAGTTAGTTCTTTAATCTATTTGAAATGTATTCTTGTTTAAAGTGAGAAGTAGAGATATATTTTATTATCTTCCAAATGGATAGTCGGCAGTCCCAACATGTGTTATTGAAAAATTTTCATGGTCTTGGGTCAGAGTTCCCAGAAGTAGATCCTGAGATAAGGGTTCTTATGCAAATAATTTATATTAATAAAGTACTCCTAGAGGAAACTTTCTAGTAGGGAATTGTGGAATCAGGAAAAGAAAGGAGAAGAAGCCAAGCAAGATGAAGTTCTAGCCTCCGCCCGTTCCCATGGAAATCCTCAGAGAATTAATTGCACTGTGGAGTTGCCCCTTCTGGAGGCAAGGGAGCTGGGCTGTTATCATCATATGCCTGTCAGTCATTATTAAGCTACTTGGAAGAGAAATGACCTGGCATGCACTTCTGGCTCTTGGTCCATCAGATGAAGCAGCTCCAATAACCTAAAGGTAACCATCTAAAGGAGTTTGTAGGTGCAAACTGTTAGGAGTGAAGCACACAGAGACTGGAGAAGTACACAGAATCTGTAGAAGGAATCTGGGTGGAACACTGAGATACTGACAGTGTCTGCTGCGGTCTACTCCTTTCACTGCTCAGACCCATTTGTTTCTTACAATAAGTATATGTTATCATGCCACAGCTTCTCCAAGATTCTGATTGTTAACAATTACTTGGAAAAAAGCTTACAGCAGGATATCCAGTGAGACAACCTAAAACTCATGCTTTAAGTTGGTCCCAAGGTCATAATTATTGATATTCTGGCTCTCCTTTACTACCCATTTAGATTCCACATACTCTTATCTAATCACTTCTCCTGGCCCAGATGTCTTGACTGGTGGGTGATGCAGGCTTTCGTCCATAAGGAATTTGAGTCCCTGTTACCATGCACTTATAAGACTGTGGTTGATGTAATTACCCATTCACAGTTAAAATTGGACACGAGAACACCAAGAGACATTCCAATGGATCACGAGTGATCTACTCAAGAAGTGATTCTTCTTTACTTGTATTATATAGCTGTGACTATACTTCATCTTGATGACAAAAGTCAATTACCCCTATTAGTACAGTAAGTCCATTCTTTGTTTGCTTGCCCAATGCTATGAGGAGGCAAAGATGAGCTGGTGATAGGTAGCTTTAAGTTTAGTTTAACCCTGTCTGTGTTCTTTGATGGAGGTATCTTACTTGTGGGAACCATGATCTCTAGAACCGCAAAGCCTAGAGTTGTAAGGAAGAAAGCACAAATACTCCAAAAGGGTCAATGAGAGTGAAAAGTTAACAGTCCTTCTCACTTCTAGTCCTTGATTTTTGGGCCCATGTATTCTGCCTGCTGATGACACAGAATAATGGAAGCTATTTTAAGTTACATAACATACTGAAAGGATAGCATCCCAGCTCTACAGAGGCTCTTCTCCAAGCAGTCACCTATCTGCATCTTGAAAGATCCTTTCTTAGCCTCTGTCAGACTGGCAGCTTCTGGATGGTGAATAGTGGGAGAACCATGGGATTTAATGGTTATATGCTCAGTGCCACACCTCCTGCACATTGAGTGGGTCCTTTGGTCCTAAGCAGTATTACGAGGGGTCTTATGTCTATAAATCAGACTCTCTTTGAACACTTGGGTAGCAGTATTGTCAAAAGTACTGTCGGATTGGAAGGGAAGGCACAGTCACATTTAGAATATGTATTAGTCCTGACCAGCATGAATCACTTTTCTTTCCGGAGCAGAAGGTTCTATTAAAGTAAAATTTCCACTAACTGGCTGGTTGATCTCTGCAAGACATGATACCATATTGAGACTCAGCTTTATTCTCTTTTTCTGACACATGACCATCATACTCACTGTTTTATGAGTTTGACATTTGTTCTTTTAGATTCCATATATAGGTGATACCATACAGCATTTGTCTTTCTCTGTCTTATTTCAATTAACATTATGCCCCCACCCAGGGATCATCCATGTTGTCACAAATGGCAAGATTTCCTTCTTTTTTAAGGCTGAATAATATTCCATTGTGTATGTGTGTGTGTGTGTGTGTATTTTTTTTTATCTTTGATTCATCTGTCAACAGACGCTTAGATTGTTTTCATACCTTGGCTATTATAAATAATGCTACAATGAACATAGGAGTATAGTCATGCATCACTTAATGATGTTCTAAGAAATGTGTCATTAGGCCATTTTGTGATTGTGCAAACATCATAGAGTGCACTTACACAAACCTAGATGGTATAGCCTACTACCTACTTAGGTTACATGGTACCAATCTTATGGGACCACTGTCATACATAGGGTCCATTGTTGTTATGTATGACTGCATAGATATCTCTTTGAGATATTGATTTCATTTCCTTTGGATATATAACCAGAATTAGGTAGTTCTATTTTTTTTTTCTGATTGCATTTTTTTATTTTTAATTTCCTGAACCACTCATACTTTTTTCCATAGTGGCTGTACCAGTTTCATTAACACCAACAGTGTACAAGAGTTTCCTTTTCTCCACATCCTTGTGAGCATTTTTTATCTCCTGTCTTTTTGATAATAGAGATTCTAACAAGTGTTAGGTGATATCGTGATTTTGATTTGCATTTTCCTGATGATTAGTGATGTTGAGAACCTTTTCATGTGTCTTTGGGCCATTTGTATGCCTTCTTTGGAAAAATGTCCATTCAGATCTATGCCAAATTTTTAATTGGGTTCTTTGGTTTTTTCACCATTGAGTTGTAGGAGTACATTGTATATTTTGGATATTAACCCTTTATTGAATATATGCTTTGCAACTATTTTCTCCCATTTAGTAGGTTTCATTTTCATTTGTTGATGCTTTCTGCTGCTGTGCAGAAGCTTTTTAGTTTGATGTAGACCCATTAGTTTATTTTTCCTTTTTTACCCTTGCTTTTGTGTCAAATCCAAAAATCACTGCCAAGAGCAATGTCAAGGTCTGTATTTCCTGTTTTCTTCTAGGAGTTTTACAGTCAGGCCTTACATTCACATCTTTAATCTATTTTGAATTAATTTTTGTGTATGGTGTAAGATAGGGGTCCAGTTTCATTCTTTTACACATGGATATCAAGTTTTTCCAATAAGATTTATTGAAGAAACTATCCTTTCCCCGCCTTGACTCCTTTGCCAAAAATTCACTGGCCATATATGTATGAGTTTATTTCCTGGCTGTCTGTTCTGTTCCATTGATCTCTGTGTCTATTTTTATGCCAATACCATACTGTTTTGTTTTGGTTGGTTGGTTTTTTTTGAGGAAGATTATCCCTGAGCTAACATCTGCTGCCAATCCCCCTCTTTTTGCTGAGGAAGCTAACATCCATGCCCATCTTCCTCTATTTTATATGTGGTATGCCTGCCACAGCATAGCTTGATAAGCACTGCATAGGTCACACCCAGGATCTGAAACGGTGAACCCTGGGCCACCGAAGTGGAACGTGCAAACTTAACTGCTGCACCAGTGGGCTGGCCCCAGTACCATGCTGTTTTGACTACTATAGCTTTGTAGTTCAGTTTGAAATCAGGAAGCGTGATGCCTCTAGCTTTCTTCTTCTTTGTTAAGATTGCTTTGGCTATTAATGGTCTTTTTGTGGTCCCATACAAATTTTAGGGTTGTTTTTTCCATTTCTGTGAAAAATATTCATATATTGATGGGAATTGAACTGAATCTGTAAACTATTTTGGGTAGTATGGATATTTTAACAATAATAATTCTTCGAATCCATTAACATGGAATATCTTTCCATTTATTTGTGTCTTCTTCAGTTTCATTCATCAATGATTTATAGTGTACAGTGTACAGATCTTTTACCTTGTTGATTAAATTTATTCCTAAGTATTTCATTCTTTTGATACTATTGTAAATGAAACTGTTTCCTTAATTTCTCTTTCTGATAGTTCATTGTAAGTGTATAAAAATGCAACTGAATTTTGTGTGTTGATTTTTTTATTTTGCAACTTTATTGAATTTTTTACTGATTCTAATAGTTTATTGGTGGAGTGTTTAGGGTTTTCTATATGTAATATGTCATCTGCAAACAGAGACCATTTTACTTTTTCCTTTCTAATTTGGGTGAATTTTATTTCTTTTTCCTTCCTGATTGTTCTGGCTAATATTTCTAGTACTATATTGAATGACAGTGACAAGAATGTGCATCCTTCTCTTGTTACTATCTTAGAGAAAAAGCTTTTAGTTTTTCCCTGTTGAATATTCTGTTATCTGTAAGCTTGTCATATATGGCCTTTAAAATATTGTGGCATGTTCCCACTGTACCCACTGTGTTGAGAGTTTTTATCATGAAAGAATGTTGGATTTTTTCAAATGCTTTTTCTGCATTTATTGAGATAATTATATGATTTTTATCCTTCATTTTGTGAGTGTGGTGTATCACATTTATTGATTTCAATGTGTTGAACCATCCTTACACCCCAGGAATAAATCCAACTTGATCATTGTGTATGATCCTCTAATATAGTAATGAATTTTTTTTTTGCTAATATTATGTTAAGTATATTTGCACATGTCTGTGTTCAGCATGGGTACTAGCTTGTAATTTTTTTTCTTGTAGTGTCCTTGTCTGGCTTTGGTATCAGAGTAATGATGGCACTGTAAAATGAGTTTGGAACTGTTCCCTCCTATTCCTTTTTTTGGAAGAGTTTCAGAAGGGTGGTATTAATTCTTCTTTAAACATTTAGTAGACTTCACCAGTGAAGCCATCTGGCCCTGGACTTTCGTTTGTTGGGAGATCTTTGATTACTGATTCAATCTCCTTACTAGTAATTGGTCTGTTCACATTTTCTGTTTCTTCCTCATTCAGTCTTGATAGGTTTTGTTTCTAGGAATTTATCCATTTCTTCCAAGTTGTCCAATTTCTTGGTGTATAATTGCTTATAGTACTTTCTTATGATGCTTATTGTATCTGTGGTATAAGTTGTAATATCTCCTCTTTCAATTCTGATTTTGTTTGAGTCTTTTCTTTTTTTATCTCAGTTTGCTAAAGGGTTGTTAATTTTGTTTATCTTTTCCAAAAACTAGTTCTTAGTTTCATTGATTTTTCTATTTACTTTTTAGTCTCTATTTCATTTACTTCTACTCTAATCTTTATTATTCCCTTCCTTTTACCAACTTTGGGCTTAACTGTGTTACTCTTTTTCTAATTCCTTGAAGTATAAAGATAAATCGTTTGAGATTTTTCTTTTTTCCTAATGCGGCATTTATCGCTATAAACCTCCCTCTTGAACTGCTTTTGACGCATCCCATATGATTTGTTATGTTGTGTTTTCATTTTTAATTGTTTCAAGGTATTTTTCATTTCCCTTTGGTTTCTTTCTTGACCCATTTGTTGTTAAGGAGTATGTTGCTTAATTTCCACATATTTGTGAATTTTCCAGTCTTCTTCTTGTAATAAATTTCTAGTCTCACACCATGGTGGTAGGAAAAGACGCTTGATATGATTTCAATCTTCTTAAATTTATTAAGACTTGTTCTGTGGCCTAGTATATTATCTATCCTGGAGAATGTTTGCTTGTGCACTTGAAAAGAATGAGCTTTCTGCTGCTGTTGGATGGAATACTCTGTTAATATTTAATAAGTCCATCTGATCTAACATATATTTTATGTTCCAGTGTTTCTGTATTGATTCTCCGTCTGGATGATCAATCCATTGTTGAAAGTCGGGTATTGAAGTCCCGTACTATTATTGTATTAGTGTGTATTTCTCTCTCCACATATGTTAATGTTTACCTTATATATTCGGGTCCTCTGATGCTGAGTGCATAAATATTTACAAATGTTATATCCTCTTCACGAGATCACCCCTTTATCGTCATATAATGACCTCCTTTGTCTCTTGTTACAGTCTTTAGCTTCAAGTCTATTTTGTCTGATAAATGTATAGCTACTGCTGGTTTCTTTTGTTTTCCATTTGTGTGAAATGTTAACTTCCATCGCTTTGCTTTTATTCTGTGTGTGGCCTTAAAGTTAAAGTGAGTCTCTTGTGGATAGCATATCGTTGGGTCTTGTTTTTATCCATTAGCCACCCTATGGTTTTTGACTGGAGAGGTTAGTCCATTTATATCTAAAGTAATTATTAACAGGTGTAGATGAACTGTTGCCATTATGTTGATTGTTTTCTGGCTGCTTTGTAGTTTCTTTGTTTCTTTCTTCCTCTCTCATTCTCTTCTTTGTGATTTAATAATTTTCTGTAGTGGTATGCTTTGATTCCTTTTTCTTTATCTTTTGTGTATCTACTATATGTTTGCTTTGTGATTACTATAAGGCTTACATAAAATATGTTACAGCTATTACAGTCTGCTTTAAGCTAAATACAATTTAATGTTGAATGCATACAAAAACTACATTTTTACATTCCCCCTACGTTTTATGATTTCTATGTCATAATTTAGATATTTTTATATTTTGTATCTATTAACAAGCATTATAGCTGTAGTTTTATTTAATATTTTTGTCTTTTAACTTTTATACTAGAGTTATTAGTGATGTACCCACCATCACTACAATATTAGAGCAATCTGAAGTTAACCATATATTTACATTTACCAGTGTTTTTATGTTTAGAATGGGTTTCTTGTAGGCAACAGATAGTTGGGTCTTTCTTTTTTTCTCTACTCTGTAAGTCTTTATTTTTTAATTGGAGTGATTATTGATATAGTTGGGTTGACATCTACCATATTGTTAACTATTTTTTTATTCACTACACTTGTTTTTTTTTCTCCCTTCTTTTTCTGGTATTATTTGAGCATTTTATACTATTCCATTTTCTCACTTCACTTAGGATCTTGATTATACTTCTTTTTATGATTTATTTAGAGTTTGCAACATACATTTACAAGGACTCTAAGTCCTCTTTCATGTAACACTCTACCACTTCAGGGGTAGTGCGGTAAACTTATAACCACATATTCTTAAATCCTCCCTCTTGTTTCTTATAACATTACTGTTCTTCATTTTGCTTATTCATAGGCTATAAGTACCCAATAAATTGTGATATTACTTTGAAAAAAATAGCTATCTAGTCAATCAAGAGCAAGAAAAATAAAGGATTTTATTTTACTTTCATTTATTCCCTGTTCAACATTCTTTCTTTCTTTCTTTATGTAGATCCAAGTTTCCGTGTCCTTTATAATCTATATCATTTTCTGTCTGAAGAATGTTTCTTAACATTTCTCACAGGGCAGATCTACTGTTCACAAATTTCCTCAATTTTTGTTTGTCTGAGAGTGTCTGTATTTTTCCTTCACTTTTGAAGAATAATTTCACTGGGTATGGACTTTAAGGTTGGTGTTCTACTTTCAACACCTTAAGGTTTCAGTCCACTTCCTGCTTGCATGGTTTTTAATGAGAAGGTCAATGTAACTCTTACGCTTGTTGCTTTATAGGTAAGGCATTATTTTTCTCTGGCTTCTTTCAAGATTTTCTCTGTCTCTGGTTTTCTGCAGTTTGAATGTGATATGTCTAGGTATACACTTTTCGGTATTTATCTTACTTGGTGTTCTCTAAGCCTTCTGGGTCTGTGGTTTGGTGTCAGCCATTAATTTTGGAAATTCTCAGCTATTACTACTTCAAACGTTTCTTGTATTTCTTTCCCTCTTTCTTTTCTTTCTGATATTTCAATAATGCATATGTTACCCTTTTTGTAATTGTGATAGTTCTTGAATATTCCACTTTTTTTTCTGTTTGCATTTCAGTTTGATAATTTTTTACTGAAATGCCAGCAAGCTCACTGATTCTTTCCTTGGCTGTATTCATTCACTGTTTCGGTATTTATGATTTCTAGTATTTTCTTGTGATTCTTTTTAATAGTTTTTGTCTCTCTGCTTACATTGCGCATCTGTTCTTGTGTGTTGTCCACTTTTTCCATTATAGTCATTAGCATATTAATCATAGTTTACTTAAATTCTCTATCTGATAATCCCCAAAACTGTGTCATGCCTGAGTCTGGTTCTGATGCCTGCTCTGTCTTTTCAGACAGACTTTTCTGTGTTTCTTGTCTTGTTGCTTTTTGTTATTGTTTTTGTGCTTTAGCATAACTTGTAACTTTCTGTTAAAAGACAGATATAATGTATTAGGTGATAGGAAATGAGGTAAACAGGGCATTAGTGTGAGATTTGAAGTTTATGTATCTGGCCAGGAGCTGGGCTGTGTTTAATGTTTGCTGTAGCTGCAGGTGTGAGGGGCTTCAGTTTCCTCCAGTGTTCTTGTTGTTTTCTCCCTTGGTGTCTTCGGGTTTTTCTAAGAACTCCTATTTAAGTAGAGTTGGTGTCTTGCAGCTCTTTAACTTGTAATCTACTGTAATATATTGGAGCTCTGTTAATCCAGTGGCAAGATGTAGGGGAAATGAAGCATTTTATATCTTTTAATTAAATCTCAGTCTTTTAGTGGCCCTGAGTCCCCAGGCTGTGATCTTCAGAAGTGTTTCTCAGCTTTTTAGGTGAAACAATCAGGCTAGAGGGGGCTGGTGTTGGCTAATCACCCTTCCACCTGGTCAATAGGGTCTGCTCAAGTTTTTCGTCTCGGAGAGGAAGCCTTTGTCACGGAGAAGGCTTTGGGTCTATTTCGGTACACGTACTTTTCCCTCTCACCCTGCCAGAAACAAGAGGCAATTTTTCTTCCATCTTCTCTGTGAGAATATGGTGGAGTTCCTGCAAGAAAAAACCCTTGAATATATAGGGCACCCATAAGCCTGGGCCCCAGGAGTTGCTCATTCTCAAGCTTTGAATCTAAGGAAAACCACACAATAGAATCATAATCATTCAGCAAACTATTTTTGTTTTTGCTGCTGTAGTTTTAAGGCACTGTGGAAACCCTAACAGGTATCACAATTGATACCTATTTCAAGTCTTCTAATTGGAGATGAAAGATTTTTACAGCAACTACAATATTTATGTTTTCAAGTGTCATTCTCAGCTTGAACTTTGAGTTAATTTTCTGGGTATGATGAGCAATACACGGTAAATATATATTTTTCTAATCCACTTTTTAAATTAATTTATGCCATTGCCCTCTCCTTTGGGAAGATTTACATTGGAAAAACAGGTGAATTATCACCCACTTAATCCACATAATTAATGGGAAATAGCTGCTTGCAGATACTGGAAATATTAAGATGAGGAACTCCTTACATGGGTTGTTCATCCCACCCCACCTGCCGCACCTGTGTATGACAGCTCATCTACGGCAGGACTCCGCAGGACGAATCTGCCCTGACTGTGCATTCTTCTAGTGAGATAGAGGATGAAGCAGGGAGCTTGGTCTCTTGAAAATGCCTGTCTGCACTTAAGGACATTTTCAACATCTGTTTTAAAGAAATGTTGCAACCTTGCCATGTGCCCGTTGGAGGTTTGGAGTCAAACAAATTTAGTTTTGAGATGACTCCACTTTTTGCCTGATTGGCTTTTTAACTTTTGGGTTAGTTTCCCTGAATGTCTATTTCCTCATCTATGAAATGGAGACACAGGCCTATCTCATTGCCTAGTGTATGATTAGGGTTCAGTAAAGGCTACTAAATTACTGATGGGAAATGCGTTTCTAATTTCAGTGCTGTCATGACAACAGCATCATATTAAATAAAAAGGACAAAGGCTATATGTGACTGTAGAGCTCTGTAAATGCCAAAGACCAGAGTAAATGTGTAATCCATGGTCATTATCACTATCGTCCAGTGGCAAAGTGACAAAGCACTGTGTGCATCTATCAACCCTACTTACATTATTCCCATAGCCTGTAGGAAAACATTCAGAAACTTCCACTACAGAGCATAAGTTGTTAGTTTATTTCAGGGTTTTCTCTCTAAAGCAAGGTGAGCCTGCAGAAAAGCTTATTTTATCTTTTCTCAGCTTTGTATTAAATATAGTGGAATCACAAAGCTTCACACATAAAAAAAGATCACTATTTATATGTGAAGTGACAAAAATATTTCCAGTGTAGAAACTGCAATGGTAAACTCACAATGTAGAATAAAGTTTAAGGTTGTGACAGCCCGAAAAAGAAAACAGAAAGTTTTATATAAAGACATATAAAATATTCATAAGATAGAAACTGCTGGAGGTCTTCCAAGAAATATCTTTTAAAAGGTCTGGCAGAAGAAAGAAAAGATTTCCAGAGGTTGTTTCCTATGAAAAATGTTGATTAAAACCATCAAATTCTTGTACAAGAGAGGCTGATGCAGCTGAGGAGAAAGGCATTAAAAACATAAACGCCACCACCAGGTCCCTAAATGGGCTAAAGACAAAGAATGGTGAGGCCAAGTGTCTGATGAAGATTTGGGGGAAAAAAGGAAAAGAGACGATGATACCTTGGGAATCAAGACTACATGGATCAGCAGAAATGCTGTAGCCTCAAGGGCATGAGAGCCTTGCAAAGTCCTGGATGCTTCCCCTTGTCATCCTCTTCCACAATTGCAAGGCCATCTTTAATTTCTGACTCCCTCCTGGACTGTCAGTGGCAGGATGGCAAGGGCCAGGGCTATCTTGTTGAGTGCTGTTTCCCCACTTCCATAATTGTGCCAGGGAAATAAAACACATTATGGAAAAAGTGGGAGAAAGTGAAGGAAAATGGATTTTAAAAATTAAGTAATTGTGTTTATAAGAAACTAAAACAAAATGTTAGTGGATATTTTTGTTTTGGTGATAAGGAACTTCAAATTTCAGTAATATCATCTACTGTTATAATGAAAATCAAGTGAGTTAATCAATGATAAGCTGCTTAACAAAGGTAAAAATCACTATCCATATGTGAGATGTAATTGTCACAGCAAGCTGAGGTTCTTGCTGTGCTCAGTTTCATCTCCTGAGTAATTTCACGAGAGGAAATCCTCTCTTCTCTCTATCTAGAAGATGCACAGACTGCTTCAGAGCCAAATAGTGCCAGGCCTCTTTCCTGTGAAATAGCATGAGAAATAAACCATTTCTGACTGTATACTGGCTATGAAAATTATATCAGAGTTTTCTATTTATCCAAAGAAAGAAAGAAATTGTCTTTAAGAGCTAAACCTTCACATTTTTAGTGGCATATCCGTAAAATACTCTTTTTACTAGGCCCAAATTTCGTTCTTTATTAACCTGGAAATAATAGCAGTCTTATAGCAACTTTTCTCATATTTACTAATTTAGTAACTCTCTGAACATAATATTTTCTTAAACATACTATGTTTTACCTAAACAAAAGTACTTTTTTTCTTCTGTTGTTTTTCCCTATTCTTTTTTTTAATCTTCCATTAAGGGCTACTAGTTGAAATATTTTTTTAAAAATTTTACTTTCATCCTAGTGTTACCCAAACCCATATCTCTCAGGGTCTAAAATAATGCTTTTCTTTAGTTAAATTGTCACAGTGAGAATTTTATCAGCATAGAATAGTAGCATTTCCTATGTTTAATATAACAAGTTTTGGTGGTGTTTTCTTGAATGCTAGTCAACATTGTCTCTAAACCTCAAAAACTAGCTAATAAATAAAAATTAGTTGTCTTCACCTTGGAAATTTTACATGAATCAGTGAAAAACATGTGTTCTTGATGTATTCACAGATCCTGAAATACTTTGGTACTGGAACATCTATAGATAATCGGCATGGTGTTACATTTTGATTACGCAAAATGACACACAGAGGAATTTGTTCGGAGGTTAGAAATAGAAAAGTCACCTAACCCTCCCCCAGGGCTCTGTTGGCAGTGTCTCGTCTCAGTAAGCACAATGAATTGGATGACTGTGGCCTATTTTCAGGTTGCAGCATTCTGGCCCAGAGTCACACAAGCTGTTCTGCTCCGAGTCACACGCAACGATCAGCAACAGCCATTTGGGGCTTCCATTGAACATCTGCTGCAAACGGAGAGAGGTGTAATCACAATGCAGCATCCCATTTCTTTCCTCCCTACCTACTCAGAACCATTTTTAATAGTTTTTCTGTCATGTGAATGGTTTAAGTAAAGTAAATTATGCAAAGAAATGTGGATTGTGAAACAGTTCTTTTATGCTCAACCTGTTGTTTTAGGTGTTACTAAAAATTAAAAATTGATAGCAATAATTATCCAATAACTGACCCAAGCTCCAATGCCTTCATTCTATCCCATCCATGTCCTCCTTTCCTCTCTTTTCTCATTATCTCATTACTCTTTTAGAGACTTTATTTTCCTACCTATAAAAGTCACCGCCTACATTATTACATTTCCCTATATCCTCTAAAACATGACATCTTATTTTTGCATTCTTAGCACATCTACACTGGGCTTCCTTTATATAGATCATACGGGGCTACTGATTGGTTTTCTCTTCCATCTCCATTCTTTTTTTAATTGTATGGACGGACTCTAAGCTTCTCCCCATGGACAGTCTGTGCAGGAGATGCTTATACTCACTTACCTCTGCTTCTACAGCCTCCAGTCTTCTTCTTCGATCCTCCCCCTCTTCACGTGCATGTATGTGTGCACACACGCACACACGCACACACGCACACACAGCAGTCTGTCATTGGTCCTCACCGATCATCTGAAATTATTTTCTAAGATGGCACTCACCTGTCTTGTACATAGTGTTCTTATTTTTCAGTCTTGAGTCCTTTGTGAAATGCTCTCTTTCCTCAGCTTCTGCAACACCTTCTCTTAAACTTTCTCTTAGTCGTTCTGGACACCCTTTCTCTCTCACCTTTGCAACTTCCACTTTCCTCTGTCCATCCATTAACTGTTGGTTTTCCTCAAGACTTCTTCTTTCTCTCTGCGCAGTTTAAATTCAACCAGGGGTGAACTTGAGAATTACGAACGCCACATCTCACCACAGTCCAACTGAATCAGAACACAAAAGGGACGTGTCCTTGACATGCACTTTTAAAGAAAGCTACCCATGTGATTCTGAATGTGCCCTTGACTATAGAGACCCTTCTGGGCAGAGTTCCCTTGGGAAAGTTCATCCATTCCCGAGGCTGTCACTATAAATGCGCTCAAGAGCCACAAACCTATATCTGTAGCCTCAACCTCTTCCCCTGAGCTCCAAACCCGTACACTTACCTCATCATATTTACTTGGTTTTTCCATCAGTACCTCAAAATTCACATCAATTTTCAAAACTAAATTAATTATCTTCCCTCCAAACTATTCTTCTCTTATGTTCTCTATCTTCCTGACTTGTATCTTCCTTTATTTGTCTCCTTTTCTCCTTTTTCTTCCTTATCCTTCACATCCAAACAACCCCTAAGTCCTGCCAACCCTACATGTCTCAACTCTGTCCAGTTTCCCCACTTCCTAACAGTGGCCATCTCACTTCTCATCTGGTGACAACCCCTCCTCCCATGACCTAATGAGTCTCCCTGTGTCCTCTCTTCCTCCCTGGCAGTCCACAACGCATTCAACACATTCACAGTTGTCTTTCAAAATAACCCACCATTATTGGACTGCTAAAATCCCAACATCTGAATATAACTGTCACTCCAATACGCCTGAAACAAAGCTGAATGCGTTACTTGCAAAACAAGGGAAAACAGTGCTTGAAGAATGGATTTCCCTTGAAGAAGAGTTTTCCTGTTATATTAGGTATTAGGGAAACAGAGTCTAGGGATCAGCTGACTTCCAGCCTGGAATTTAGAAACTTGTGCCTGTCTTGAGTCTTCATCTGAGAACATTTTCCTTCTGCCTGAAGAGCATGTTTTAGCATCTCTCCTAGTACAGATGCATCAATAATCATTGCTATCAGTTTTTAATTTTTTGTTCATTTCAAGTTAATTTTGAAGTAAATTTTCACTAAGCGTAGAATTCTAGATTGGCAGTTATTTTTTAAAATCTATCATTCCATTGACTTCTGATTTGCATTAATTATGATAAGATGACAGCATTTCACAACCCACTTCACATCCGTTAGGACAGCTATAAAGAACAAAATAAAACATAAAACAATAACAATTTTGGCCACCTGCGGAGAAATCAGAAGCTTCCTGCACTGTTGGTGGGAAGGGAAAGTGGTGCAGCTGCTTTGCAAAACAGTCCAGCACTTCTTCAAAAAGTTAAACATACAGTGACCACTGATGCAGAAATTCCACTCCTGGGTGTCTACCCAAGATAAGCATATGTGCACCCAAAAGTTTGTAAACAATTTCATATTCAAATTTGCAATTTCATTGCAGCATTATTCACAATAGCCAAAACACGGCAACTACCAAAATGTCCATCAACTGATGAATGGATAAACAAAATGTGGTATACACGTATGACGGAATATCATTGGGCCATCAAAAGAAATGAAGTACTGATACATGCTACAAGATGGATGAGCCTTGGAAACATTTTCCTAAGTGAAAGAAGCCCGTCCCAGAAGACCACATGCTATACGATTCCATTGATATGAAATTTCCAGAACAGGAAACTATGGAAAAAGAAAGAAGATTAGAGGTTGCCTAGGGCTGGAGGGGAGCAGATTTGGGAGTGATAGCTAAAGGATATGGAATTTATTTTTGAAATGATGAAAATGTTCAAAAATTGTGCTGATGGTTGCACAACCCTGTGAATATATTTTTTAAAGCATTAAATTTTACTCTTTAAATGGTAAATTATATGGTATGTGAATATATTTCAATAAAGTTGTTACCAAAAAAATCAAGTGCATGTCTAACATCTTCTTACATTGAAATGTATATTTTCTTGATTTTAACATTTTCTTTTTGACTTTGTTTTTCTGGAGCTTTATTATCATGTGCCAACATGTGATTCACTTTGTATTTATCATACTTATTGTTTGTGGACCTTTTTCAATCCATGATTGGTTGTCTTTCTCCAGTATTATAAAATTTTTAGCCATAATAACTTCAAATATTGCTTCTGTCCAATTCTCTTTCACTCCTTTTTGGGCACATTTTGGACTTCCTCACTGTATTCCAGATATCATTTATTCTGTGTCTTTAGTATTCCTTTATCCATCTATCTGTCCTTCTCATCTATCTAAACAGCTCTTAGTTGTAGACTGAGTTCTTAATTTCAGTTATCTTATTTTTCAAATTTAGAAATTGAAATGGGATTCCACTTTTTAGAGTTTACAGTTCGCTGACATTCTCAATCTTATGTTTTATGTCTTTGAATGTAATAAGCACAATTACAGTGAAGTTAGTACTTGATAATTCTAAAACTTGAAACTTTATGGCCCATTTTCCTTTATCTGTTATTTGGGCTACTTTACTCCTGTTGCTCTTATTTGTAAGGTGCAACTCTCAGCATCTTAAGTCAAAAGCCCAGAGGTTTCCCCAGGGTCCCTCATCATCATCTTGGTGAACTCTGCCTTCTAATTTCAGCCTCCCACTCCAGCTTTGAGAGTTGTCTAAAGCACTACCAGCCTTTCATCTGTACACTTCCGTAACTGGAAACCAGCAAACAACCCCAGAGAAACAAGGATCTCTTTTCTGAATTTCTGTCTTCTCTCAAAGTTTGGCAGGTAATTTTTCAATATATTTTTAGCTCTCTTGTGTCTTCAAGCAGATTTTGTCCCCAACTTTTCTACTTTTCTGGGTAGGTTGAGAGATTCTGCATTTTATAAGCATACTTCTGCTTATTGAAGGCAGAATTCCCTTCCCACATTACTTCTGCTAAAGGGCAAGTGGTGCGCAAACCTCTAAACAAATCTTTGATATCTTTGGGAATTTCTTTAGTGTAGTTCTGTTACTATTGTAGAATTTTCTCCTTCTTTCTAGTGCCTAACTAATTGAATGATAAAAGGCAAATTTCTTTCCAAGTAATTTGAAAGAGTCTAAGCATATTTTTAGCTAGAATTAGTAAATGAAAGTACATTCCCCATTGTAACGTGCAACCAGTGTCCTTCCTGTGGCCATCCACTCTTAGTCTATCATTTTTTGTATTTAGTCTGGGTCATAATTCTTTTAAGAGATTAGAAAAGTATGAATTTATGCTCCCAATGCTATTGAAAATCTGTATCCTTTGCCTGGTTTCATAGGTGTTTCTATGGAAAAAGTGAATCCATCAGAACTACTAAGCTAAAAGTACAATCTAAAAATCTAGTCTTCGTTAATTAGAAATTTGTTCTTCACTCTAGCAAAACTTGATGTAGAATAGCCATATTCATTGTAACAATTAGAATACATAATTGGACACTCTCGTCAGCTAAAAACACACTCTCTGTTATTATGCAAATATGTCACATCTTCTGTCATTTAATGATTAAATACAAGTATCTGTGATTATCTAAACTGTTTCAATCCAAACTCAGTAATTTAATAGATTTGGATAATGGGAGATACATATGTGCTAACCAATCTAGTTATTGTTTTTTTATTCTCAGTCATCCTGCATGTAGCAAATACCAGGTATTATAATAGCAGTTCAATGAATGCTTGCTGAATGAATAAGAGAATAGTTAAATTATTTAATTAAATAACAATCAATCAAATCAATCTATTTAAAGCATTTTCTGACTGTTAGTTCCTTTTCAGAAGTTAATTCAAACTAGGGCATTTAATTACCACTTATACAAACAGATATGAGGCATAGACAAAAGGAAATACAGAGAGATATTTCAGTATTTTTGGAAATTCTAGTAACACATTATGGGAGAACTTATCTCATTTTAAGATCAAAAATGGCACTCTAATGGAAATAATGCTGTAGACCTCAATGAAATTGAATAAACTACAATACTCATTAATTTTTGTTAGGTTTTCTGGTATAAGGCAAAACAGTGCAATGCTACATCCAAATATTAAATACTGGACAGTAAAATAGACATTGATAAGTATCCATGAACTCTATAATTATAAAACTACAAAATCTTCCATTCAGATAGTAGATATTATAAATTAACCAAAACAGTTAACTTAAACTCAATTACTTCCTAGATTTTTTCTTACAAAATATTCTATTATGTAAATATATTACTTTTGACCAAAAATTCAGTGTGGATGGGACTAAATGCATGAGGAATTATATTCAAAATACAAATTCCAGGATAATTAAAACAGCAAAGAATCATTTGTTTTTAATTTATTATCCTCTTGGGGATAATTGATCTATTTTAAGAATAGAGTTTTTAACATAGCTAGGGGAAAATGAAGTGAGACAGGTGCTAGAATATGTGTTCAGGAAAAGATTTCTGTTGCAGCCATATTAACTGTAGGACTATATTCAATTAAATTTTATTTCCTTTCAGTCAGATAATTTGCATCAAATCCTGTCATTTAGAGATTACCTGTGTTGACCAAATATACCTTGTCTATGCACTGACCCTTTCCCATGGGCTTCCTCCTCACCCTCAACTTGTACAAAGACCTAACATTAGGCTCAAATTTGAGGAGATACTGAATCTCATTTGCTGCTAAGGAAAACTCAGTAGAAATAAGAGATTAGTGAGAAGCCACAGAGAAGTCAGAGTTTGGAAACCAGATTAAGTGAAACCCAGAAGAACATCTCAGTCAAAATATGAGCAAAGAGGATACAATATTCAACCAAATTCAACCAGGTGCCAGCACTGGCCTTTCATCCCCACCCAGTCAACTGTACCAAAGTTGCAGCCTTGGAATGACTTACAGGCACTGAGCTGCTTCTTGCAGAGATGGACTTCTAGTCCCCATGGACAAATCAAGAGTGGGTCAGTGCTGAAAGGAAAAATCCAAGTAAATAAGGCGAAGACAGTTATTCTACAAGATGTCAAGACACATAACCTATGGTGAAGACCAGAAAAGATGTCTCACTGGAAAAAGATACTTGCAAAACACAAAATCAATACATTTAGATTATACAGAATACATATATTTTGTTAACCTCATACAAATGAGGGCAAGAAAAAGATAGACAACCCAATAATATACATATTTTCAAAGGATACAAATTGGCAATCCACAGAACATGCAAACTAAATTGTCAATAAATAGACGAAAAAATGTTCAACCCTTGTTATAATCAAAGACAAAAGAGATACTATTTCATAATCATCTGATTGATAAAACAAGGTTGGTTGTACTAACTGTTGACAACAATATGTGGAAACGGGAATTGTCATATAATTTTAGTGGGAGTATAAATTTGCATATCTAGTTTGGAAACCAACTTAGTAATATCCGCAAAGTTAAAGATGTGAATATCCAATAACTCAACAATTACAGGTCTTGAAACAACCACACTTATTCAAATGGAGAAAGTATTAGGATGTTCACTACAGAACTAGCTGTAAGAGCAGGAAGAAAAGGAACGATCTAATTGTCCCTCAGTAGGGAAGTGGATAAGGCAGTGACGTATTCGTACCGGGGAAACCAGTGAAGCTGTCGAAGTGAAAGGTCCAGATTAACTTGCAATTAAAAAAAAAAAGTTGAGGGGCCGGCCCCGCGGCATAGTGGTTAAGTCCAGTGGCTCCACTTCGGAGGCCCACATTTGTGGGTTCAGATCCTGGGTGCAGACCTACCTCACCTGTCAAGCCCCATGCTGTGGCAGTGACCCACACACAAAATAGAGGAAGCTGGCACAGAAGGGACAATCTTCTTCAAGCAAAAGAAAAGAGGAAGATTGGCAACAGATGTTAGCTCAGAGTGAACCTTCCTCACCAAAAAAAAGAAAGTTGAAAAAAGTATACATATCAGACTATTCACATACATCTAAAAGAAATTTCTGTTCTAAAAGTATATACATAGACTACATAAATTTTATATACATTGCAGTCTATGTTAATGTCACCACTGGAGTCCTATGACCTGGTGGCCTGCATAACAAGCATCCCCTTCAGTTATATTTGTTACTAAGAAACGTAAAGAAAATTCCTGATGGGCATGTGGTGTTAAACTGCATATGTAAATCTTTATTTTCTTAAATTGAAACAAAAGAATTAAAACCTGTGTAGACAAATGTTAAAAGGTAAACCAGATATGTCAACATATCTGTTTGTTACATAGTGTTACATAGTGTTTGATATATAATGTTGTTTTCCTTTGAAATGCTATATTACCACAGATTACAAATTTAAAATTTTTAGTAAGAAAGAAAAATTACTACAGAATATTAATTCTTCAATAAAAGTATATGAGGCAAAAGAGTTAACAATGGTCCAAATAATTAAAAGAGGCATTTCGTATAAGGATCTCTTAACAGCGAGATTTCAAAAACAGTCATTATTTACACAGGGCAAATGTTTCATTATTTGAGTTCTCAAAGATTATGGCTATCTACTAATTTATTTATCATTTATTTATCATTTTAATAGAGAATATTCTAAATTTTAATGGGAAAAGTAGTATTTATTAAGTTCCTAGCATGTGCCATGCATGATTTCATATTGGCTATCATGTTTAATTTTCATAACACTTCTGTGGGTTACATCTTGCCTACCTTCAATTTACAGATAAAGAAAGTACTTACACCTACCTTTGTTCATGTACAAGGAGAGGATTTGAATCCAGGTCTCTCGGAATCCAAAGTTCCTGTACTTTCCACAGCAAACTAGTTCCCCACACTATGACATAGATGGAACACAATAGAATAAGGAATTAGATAAGGGTAGCAGGTAAAATAGTGTCTCTCCAAAATATATGCCCACTCAGAACATCAGAATGTGGCCTAATTTGGAAATAGTATCTTTGTAGATAGAATTAGTTAAGGTGAAGTTTTACTGAATTAAATTGAATCTTAAATCCCATGCCTGGTGGGTGTCCTTTTAAGAAGAGGAGAAGACGCAAAGGCGCAAACACACAGAAGAATGCCGAGTGAAGATGGGGGCAGAGATTAGAATGATGCAGCTACAAGCCAAGGAATGTAAGGATTGCCAGGAGCCAGCAGAAGCCGGGGAGAGGCAAGGAGGGACCATTCCCCAGAGCCCTCAGAGGGAGCAGAGGCCTGCCAACACCTTGGCTAGCCTCCAGAGCTGGGAGAGAATAAATTCCTGTTGTTTAAGCCCTTTAGTTTGTGGTACTTCATTATAGCAGCCCGAAGAAATTGATGCAGGAGTAAATCTAAGACACCAAATATATTAAAGCCATATTTAATTTTCGTAACACTTCTTTCTGAGAGTTACAGCTGGCTTTCATTCAATTTAGAGATGAAGAACATAGCTAACTACCTTTGTTCATGTACAAGGAGAGGATTTGAATCCGGGTCTCTAGGAATCCAAAGTACCTGCACTTTCTACTATAAAATAATTCCTCATGTTATCACATAGGTGGAAACACAATAGAATTAGATAAGCACAATAAAGAATTAGATAAGCAACTTAAGACAGTCATCCTAATGGGTAATAATTATGACGGTGGTTAGCGAAATTTATAAAAGAAATGTTTTACTTAAGCAGTTTAGATCTATGCTCTATAACAATTACTTTTACAAAACCTAGGTGACAAAAATTCAATAATTTCATATTTACTGCCACCACTGTAAAACAGAATCAACCTCAGGCAATTAAATTTTTGGCATGTAATATAAATAATATTCTCTTTGTAACATGCTTCTATTTTATTTGCGGAAAATGCTGTGGATCATTAAAAATAGAATGAATGTTTGCTTTCAGAAACATACAGGTTACAACTTAGCCCTTGGGAAACAGCTTGCTTTCCTTTAAAACATAGGCAGCTGCTGTTTTAGGTCTTTGTTCAGATTTCAAAATTGGCTTTTCATTGTGCAGAACCACCTATTTTCTGATTTTCTGTCATCTTTTAGCAAGAGCCATAGTTCATTATGAATTCAGGAAGGTTTAAGTGTCTGTTACCCATTTAGACTGAACTGGCACTAATTGGTCAACAGTCCTTTACAATAATGAGTAGAAACTAGCATTACTCTCCTAGGGAATTATACAAATGACTATCATTGACTGTAAAAATCCATTACAAGTGTGATCTGATTGTAGTACTTTTCACTGATGATGTCTCAGTGGCACTTAATTTAAGGGCAGAGAAAAGCCAAGCATTGCCTGTTACTAAAGAACCCAGGGTTGGCATCAAAAAGTAGGCACAATAGCATATCTGGTAGGTACTTTGGAGTCAGCCATACCTGGTACAAATACTGGTACTTTCCCTTACAAGCTGTAAGACCTAGGGGGCAACATCCTCTCTAAGCCTCAGTTTCCCCATGTGTGTAACTGGGTTAATAGAGGTACCTATCAATGACTTATCAACAGCAGGGAAGCAGGGTTAGTCAGCCCCAGCAGGGAGGGGTATTATATTTTTAGCACTGACGTTGTTTAGAAGTGCTGATGTATATGATAATAAAAAGTGGAATGACTTTTGTCATTGTTTTCAAAATCTCTATGGCCATGCGTCCACCTCCTTTACTGCCCCCACCACTCAACCCTAGGCCCCCACCACTCAACTCTCCTTTACTGCCCCCACCACTCAACTAGTACTCACTTCAAAATGAGTAGTCCTGATGACATTTTCTTGGTGTCCCTGTCAGTGGTACAGGTAGAATTAAGAACATTTTATTCAAGATTCCAGGGTTCCTGGGAAAGGGAAGACTAGACAGGCAGTATTGTTTTCCATCGAGCAGGTAACGGGATGAAGCTCCCAGGGTCTGCACGTGGCCATGAGCGTCATGAGCGGGGAGCACTGACTTTGGAAGTCAGTGGAGCAAGTGGGGTACAGTCAGTAAACTGGTGAAAGGCTGTTCTTGTGACAAGCCATAGCACCTGCAAATCTTGATTAAATGCTCCACAAAATGTCCGGCTCCTGTGGAATTTTTTCATAGAAGTCAATATGGGGATGTAATCTTGTGGGTAGGTGGAGAAACAGCAGGACCAACACGGCAAGCAAGGAGAAAGGGTAGAGAACAAAGGAACCATGAGGAACTGAAGGTAGAAAATTGGTTTAAATATTGCAAATATCAAGATAATTTCTGATAAAGAAGATCATATAATATAAAAAGCAATAATTTAGCAATAGTGCAGACTTAAAATCTAGGTGATAGCAGCAAATATAAAATGGAGGAGGAGAAGAATGGATGCTGTCCTGTTAATTTCATTTTTTTCCATGGGGAATTGCAAGCCTGATAGTGACGGTCTATGTATGTACACAGATAGTAGACATAGATGGTTATAGAGATGGAGACACATGTGTGTGCATATATCTGAAAATTGCAAAGAAACTGCTACAGTAAAAACCAGAATGGTTAATTTTCAAATCAGTGGGGGAAAGAAATGAGAAAGGAAATGTATTATATGAATAAATAGAAGGAAGCATGTAAAACAACATGAAAGAAGATTAACTATAAACATTCAGTCATGACTCTCAAGTAATTTGTAAAACAAGAGACAATTTGCGAATCGTGTTCCTGAGGGGAAAAACAGATAAGCTATGTCTACCACTCTATTCCTAGCTTGCGGAACAGAGGGTGGCATAGACGGGTGCCCAGTGATTCCTAAATTGGATACAAAGAAAAAACCAAACCCCAATGACATTCCATAGCATTTTTTTATTGCATGCATTTCAAGATCTGACTTACTGGTATTTTGTGATGTGTAAGGGATATATTGAGAGCTAAGCTCGGCGTGGAATTTTCCTTCCTTGTAGGATTATTTTCAACTTTTGGTATCAAAGCAGCCACATAAAAGGATATTGGAAAGAGTTGCTGCCTTTCCTATTCTCTGGAAAAGTTTGCATAAGAAAGAAATTATTTGTTCCTTGAAATTTTAGTAGATTTCTCCAATAAAACAATGGGGCTTTGTGTTATCTGTGAGGGTATATTAAGTAATTACTCCATTTATTTAATGGTTACAGGTCTTTCTATGAAGGTTTTCTACTGATTTTTAAATCAATGTTTTAGTGACAATTTTCTAGGAAATTTGCCTATTTCATCTAACTTAAATATATTAGCCATTAGCTTACTCCTAGTAGTCTCTTACAGTTTTAATCTCTGCTACATCCATAATTATTCTCCTTTTTCATTTTCAATAACATTTATTTGTTGTTGATAACAACAGAGGTTTATTCTCTCACAGTCCTGGAAGCTGGCAGCCCGAGATGGAGGGGCCAGCATGGTCAGGCTCGCACGAAGGCCCTCTTCCAGGCTGCAGATGGACAACTTCTTGCATCTTCACATGGCAGAAAGAGGGTGCGAGAGTTCTCTGGGGTCCCTTTGTAAGGGCATTAATCCTGTTGATGAGGGCTCTACCCTCATGATCCAACTACCTCCTAAACGCTCCACCTCCTGATACATCACATTCCGAAATAGGATTTCAACATATGAATACTGGGGAGACACAAATATTCAGTCCATTACATCTAGAAGTTAAGCTTTAACATATATCCTTCTAGATATTTTTCTATAGATATATATGTGTATAAATAGTATATGCATTTATAAATGTACATAAAAATTTTACACCTGCTTTTTTCAATTGACAATCTCCACCTTTCCAGGTTTATGTTCATGATTTTCTGGTTCAAAACCAGCAACTAACCCAGGATCATCCATGGGATGTGGTTACGTACCTTAGAAGAGAGAGAGAATAAAGAAAATAGTGTAATAAATCCTAATATATCCATTACTCCACTTCGGAAAAGTATATTTGAAGATTTTTAAAATATGTAACTAGGGTAAGATGAAAAACAAATCACAAAACAATATTTGAGTTCCCAAACTTAAGAGATTTTTTTTTGAAGAAAAGTTTTCTAAATTAAGAAAAGTGCATAGAAGGTTAGAATCCATTGTGAGTTGAATAAAGCTCCCTCATTATCGAATCACGTCCTGGAGCAGGACCGCAGGGGTGATTGGTTCTATCAGCTCCTGTTATTGACCTCAGTTTGTTTATCATTTCCCTAGAAATCTCCTACCAGGGGCCAGCCCAGTGGTGCAGCGGTTAAGTGTGCGCATTCCACTTTGGCAGCCCAGGGTTCACCAGTTCGGACCCCAGGTGCGGACATGGCACCACATGGCAAGCCATGCTGTGGTAGGCGTCACACGTATAAAGTAGAGGAAGATGGGCACGGATGTTAGCTCAGGGCCAGTCTTCCTCAGCAAAAAGAGGAGGATTGGCAGCAGTTAGCTCAGCGCTAATCTTCCTCAAAGAAAAAAAGAAATCTCCCACCAGCCCAAAGTATATTATCCAATGTCACTTCAAGCTCATATTCTTATACAACACATTGCACTTGAGACAAAACAGTGCTAGTCTTTATATACTCCTGTATACTTGGAGGTTACAAAAAATTTTACTATTCAGAATTTTTAATTTACTTTTTAAGGTTTTAGGAGGCCATAAACTCTGTTTCTACATTACTGAGATGTGCCAGGGCACTGGTCCCCAAAGTCCTTTTTTGGGAGGTCAGAAGTAAACAGAATCTTAAGAGGAATGAAATAGGGGGAAAATCCTCTTCTTAACAAAATTCCTTTCAGGAAAAACCACTTAACTAGCTCAAGAAAACTGTATCTTTAATCTACCTCTGAATCCCAGCACTGTCCTTTCCAGCTTATGCCCATCACTCTCTGATTCCATCTCATCTGCTCTTCCCCTTTTTTGAAACACTACCAACCAACACTTTCTCAGGAGTCCTCAACAGCAGGTGTCAAGTTTCTCCTGGTCCTCTTTCCTCCTCCTTGCTTTCCTGAAACCTGCTCTTAGAGAGACCAGAAAACTCCACTTTTTCCTTCACTCAGCTTGAATCTGGAACTAATAGGCAAGACCGGCAAACTCGTATTCTTTCATTGATAAATTCAACTAACTACTTCATTGGCTTCCTCCAGGCATTTCTCTGAGAGCAATTCAAGAAATTTTTAATAAACGGAGAACTAGAACCTGCCCATTGATTGGAAGTCTCAAGTTTGTTCAAAGGACAACCCTCCTCCAATCGATCCTTACGTTCAGTGCATGTGTATCAGAATCCCAGCAAGTTCTTTGTAGAAATTGACAAGATAGGCCTAAAATTTATACGGCAATGAAGAAGACCAAGAATATTCAAAAGACTTTAAAAAAAACAACAATATTAGAGGACTTATGCTACCTGATTTCCAAACTCACTATAGAACTATGATAATCAAGAGAGTGTAGAATTTGTGTGAGGATAAACTTGTACATTAAATGAAGAAAGAGCAGCCAGTCCATAAACAGCCCCTCACAACGCAGGCAAAAGCGGAACAAAGACAATCTGATGACATGATTTGATTCCATAGAACCAGCCGTGCTCGAGGTCACTCCTGGACTTCCCAGTTGTGTGAGCCAATTAATTCCTTTTTGTACTTAAACTAGTTCAGTCCTAGGTTCTGTCACTAGCCAACAAAAGAGACAAATGTTCCTGGACAGTCAAAAGACTCTACACATGACACTAAACCTAGATTATTTTCTAGACCTCACTCCTGACAGATTCACTCTGCTTTGTTCCTTGCTGTCTGTGTCTTTCACAGACATGCTGGTCCGTCACCTGGACTTTTCTTTCCTGTAGCGTCTCTCCCATATAAATGCTACCACTTTTTTGACATCCATATGAAATGCCATCTGCATCATGGAATCTTTAATGATTTCTCTAATTGGATGTTATTGTTCACTCTCTTTTAATTTTGTGCGTGCTGTGAAGGAACTGTGGAAACTAGAAATAAAATTTAGCGAAGTTTCCCATCTTCCTTCTCAAAATGATGTTTTGAAAGAAAAAAGGCATTGAAATTTCCTTCTAAGTTGTCCACTCCTGTTCGTTAGTGTAATAAAGGAGATGAAGACTCTCAGTAGAAGAAAATGATGGAGCTAGGATTCAAACTCTCTCATAACTGACTTTGAATCACCTATTTTCCATGACACTTTATCTTCTCTTGAAGAATTATTTTACGTTTTTTTCCTTACTCTTTCTTCTAGAGGGCAATTATTTAACTCCACAGGTTTTGACCTCCCTGCCAGCTCTACGAAGCATCCTTCTTTCAGTGCTAAGATGCAGCAGCAAGAAATAGCAGGTTGCACCCTAAGGACTTTTGGGACAGGAAATCACTTTTAATAATACCACGCATCAGTCTAGCTCAATCTCAGCTATCACTCACAGACATTTGGGTGACTGACAGAGGATACCTTAATTTTTCATTCCTGCATCAGCCTTCCCCCACAAGTTTTTTCATTCTGATGCACTCATCCTAAAGTTCTAGAGATAGATTTCCCACAGGGCACCTTCCCACAGGTAGGAAGGTGACTACTCTGAAGTTAATGACATTGCTGTTGAACCCATCATTCTGTCAGGAAAGACTCCATTAAGGCAGTTGACAATCATCACAGCAGATTTAGATATTCCTTTGGCAAAGCCTCTATTGATCTTGATCTGGGGCATGAGTGTGTGTGAGCCTGCGGTGGTAAGTTTAAGTAAATTTATTCCCCTCTAGATTCAGTTCCACCAAATGAAATACAACCCAGATCTACTAGTTACTATCAGAATTCTATGCTAAATAAGAAGCATGGAATGAGAATAAAGGATGAAGGGAGAAATTACAAGTGGAGAGGACTTAAAGGGAGAAGCAGCTCATGGTCTCTGGGCTTACTAATGTATTTAGTTTTTCTCAAAACCCACATATCCTATTGGGAGCTGTAATTGGGAGCCTGTAAAATATAACTCAGGAGAGCCTGCTTATCAGCAACTGAAAAGTTGACAAGATGCCTTATGTTTTCTCCCTGCATTCAACAGGGCACTAAAACCCATGAGTCAGATAAACGTTTTGTGTTCACATTCACTCAAACCTGCTATGAGATGATGTTGTAGAAGGAAGGAGAGCATGAGCACAGAGACACTGAGCACCCAAACAGGAAGGAAGGGGGAAACGGGAAGAGGGCTCAGAGACAGGCTTGCTCTCCTTGGTTAGTTAGCCAAGGAGCAGGCATGCCAGGACCTGACCGTTCCTCTCCCCTAAACTCTTCCTCAGCTGCTGCTCCCTCCCTCCTCTGCACTTGCTCTTCCTCTCATTGTGCACATTAGTTTCTTATTTGAATGCATGACATTTGACAACACTTGGCTATTGTCATTGAGCATGTATATAAGAAAGAATATATGTATAGCACCAGGCCACTAAGAATGTTTTTATTGAAAAAGAAGAGAAGCAAGTGGGAAAGAATCGAACCATAGGGTTTATTTTTGCCCCTGCAAACTACCAAGCCCACACAGTTCCAAGGATAGGAGGTTAAATGATTGTTTAAGCATTTGGTGTCCTGCTTGTGGTTTTCACCATGGCAGTGGGCACATTCCTCTGGAGATGTGTCCCAGTAATAAGAAAACTTAGTTCTGTACTCAAAAAGTTGACAGACACGCTAATATCATTGATTTAAAATTATCACTTCATCGTGACATATATTTTTATCTTTCCTCATTCTATTATTCTTACAGTTTTCTGTGATTACAGTTAATATAATGACAATTCACTCTCTACTATCCTAAGAGTTCAGTAATCTCATAAAACCTAAAAGGAATATTTTAGACAGTTCTGGGTTGTTGATCAACGGATTCTTGGTCTGCACATGAGACGTATGCATAATTCAAAACGATTCAAATCTGGGGCTCCTCTCATCTGATAGGGCCCCTTGCATAAGGGAACTTCAATTTTTACATCAATAAAACTATTTTAAGTTCACGCCATCAACATGGGTTTCAGTTTCTTTTTTTCTGTCTATTTGTTTATTTATTTATTTAAATTTTTTTGTAAACTGGTCTTCCCCTGAATGGATCTATTTTTAAAGCCTTGCTTTGCAAGATTGCATAACTTATTGTCCTGTCATTATGATATACTCACTTCATCTGTTAACATTATTAAAAAACTCAGGGCTACCTTATAGTTCTTTTTGTAATTAGCAGGGACATCCAAGATATTTCATTTCCTAGGTAATGAAGATCAATTCTATATAATTAGCTCTCCTCTTTAAGACATTTGGCCCATTTCATTATTTTGGGACATAGGATTGAAATCTCTTTCTGTTTGGTTACTTTTGTGTGGCTAATAATGTTGTTAACTTTTGAGCTTTTTTTCAATCTCATTATAGATATGATCACTAGTACTGTTTTGAGTATATTTTCTAGAATTATTTATGTTACTCCAGGTGGTGGGGCAATACATATAGCCTGATGGTCAGCAAAGGTGTTGTTGCTGACATTGGCCATTTTTGGAGACTGTGATGAAAACATCTTTTAAGGTCATGAGTTCAAATTGAGTGTTCCAATATAACACATTATGCTCCTGTACACTATTTTTTCTCATAAATAAGGATGAAGTTCCATTGACAACAAAGACTTTCTAAGGCATTGTTATAAACAGTACAGGTTAACTTCAGATTTTTTCTTAATAATGTTAAGAATATTTTGGAAAGGATCTAAAATAAATAAGGGATATTTTAAAGTTGAAATTTTACCTAAAATTACACAAAGTATATGATATATTACAGAGAATATTCCATTAGATGACATAAAATGGGATGGAAACACACCAAATACAGTAATTACCAACATGACTAATTTCTCTCATTGAAGCATAGTGTCTCAGATTAGATTTTTGAAAAACCTAATATTCACAATCTTAAAATATAGAGAAATTTGAAAATTCCCTCAGAGGAAGCATGATTTAAATATTCACTACTAAATAATATGTTCATATCAGACTTGCTTTAACACAATGATGTTTTCTTATTGAGAAAATAGTAGGTGTTCAATACATGTTGGCTGACTGACACACTGAATGAATAAATGAATGAATGAATGAATGAATGAGTGAAGTGCACTATAAACTTTTTTAAACTTTAATAATATATTTTACCTAATATATTCAAACTGCTATTATTTCCTAATGTCAGTTGGTACTCATGAAAAACTTTTCTAAACTCTATAAAGTGAAAAATGCTTTGGGGGATTGAATATTCTTTCTCTTAGTATCCATTTTTATTGGTCCAACTGTGGCATATCAGGTTTCTATAAAGCAAGTAATATCAGAAGGAAAGTTAAAAGCAATTAATGCTTTAGTCAAACTCCGATTGAGATTTACACAAATTTTACAGATGAATTAATTTGTCTTAAATGACTCACTCATCTAGTGCCACAAGTACTCAGTTATTTTTGGTGTTATAAACACAGCCAACAGTAGAAGATTCAGAAGCACAGAATTCACCCTTAGCAGCTGGTGATGAGAAAAAAGTATAGTGACATCTACTGAATAAAGAAAAACTATTTTTAGAGGATTCCATTATTATAGAAGGAAGCACTATAGGATGACAGACAATTCTACAGAAACCTACATGATGCTTTTCTAGCACATTCAGTGTTTTAGTCAGCTCAGGCTATCATAACAAAACACCACAGACTTAGTGGCTTGTAAACAACAGAAGTTTATTTCTCACAGTTCTAGACACTGGAGGTCCCAAATCAGGGTGCCAGCATGGTCAGACTCTGAGAGTCCTCCTCCAGGTTGCAGACAGCTCACTTCTCCTTATTTCTTCATCTGACAGAAAAACGTAGTCCCTTTTACCAGAACACTAACCTCATTCACGAGGGCTCCACCCTCACGACCTAATACCTTCCCAACGGCCCACCTCCTAATACCGTCACATTGGGGGTTAGCATTTCAATGTATGCATTGTAGGGGGGACACCAAGATCAGTCGAAAACATTCTGAGATGGTGGAGGGAGCTCAAATTGTTTTGTAAGTGTTCATAAAAATCTGTAGAAGTAACCGATGACATCAGCAGTGAACAAGGTGACAACTGTGAAGCCATGGAACTTTCATTTCTGCTGAGGTCAATGCCACTTCACACTCTGGCAGTGGTCACCTAGAAACAATTTTAAAAGCTAATATATATATATATATATATATAATAAAATATGTGTATATATAGTATATATCATATATAATTACATCATCATATTATATATTACGTAATATTATAATATATATTGGGCACTTACTTCATGCCAGGCGCTCTATTCGAGTTTGCAAACATGCCCTCGCTTAATCCTCACCAGACCCCTATGAGCTGTACTCTGTGATCACTGTAAGACGAAGCTGAAATACTAGGAAGTTGGGTGGCATCGAGCCGACACAGCCAAAGGCAGAGCTAGAACCTGGATCAGTCTGGCAGTCACCAAAGTGTATGGCTTTAACTACTCTCCTAGCGTGTAACAAAACTCCATTACTTCCTCATAAATTATATGCATTCACTTACTCGAATTCCACTATTTTACCTCAAAAAAGCAAATGTATTACATCAAGATAGTTTTTCTATTTCAAATAATTTGTTCATAGTATTAACTAAAGAAAATCATTTTACAAGAAATCCTCTATCAATTCTAACAACTTTTCATATCATCCCAGAACAGGTGGTGACACTTTCAGAGAACCTGTTTTCATTCAAGCCAAACATGAGCCTTAGTTCTGGTCAGAATCCAAACTGATGACACTTCAATCTAGAAACATCTATTCCAATTGCTAGTTAAGTTATTAATAGTGATACACGAATTAAAGTGAAATGGATAAAAAATACAAACTGTAACATAATTGTAGTAGGCTATTAAATTTATTTCTTATTTAATTGAAAAGAATGTGATAAATTCCCCCAATCAAAAGAGTAGTGAACTATAATTCAAGTTTATTTCTTGTCAAATTATCTTTATGTTTAATTTATTTCAAATTTCTTTATTTTATACACTTGCTAGTCCTGCATTATGAATATGTCTAAAACCTAGCAGCATGTTTTAACCCTTTTAAACTCATCTATGACTTAATCTTCTACTTTCCCTAAATCAAAAGCAAATTGCTTTTATTTCTTGACTTGTAGATGTTGAGAAGTTGTCACTTGCTTGAGGGTAGATGTCTACTTACAAATATCATTTAGTGACCCTACAATAAATTATCATGATTAATAGTAATTTTCAATTGAATATAAATAAAATTATTGTTTAAAGTGACAAAACTTCCTCAAAAACAGAGGAAGTTATTTGGGAGGAGCTATCTTATTGTATCTTATTGAGATGTTTTCACCAAATTTAAATTTTTAGAAGAAAAATTAAAATTGTGGAAGAATTTCTTTAAAAAATTTAGGACTAAAGATTACTTTTGAATAATCAAATCAATATACAAAGTCTGCATTTTTTGCTTTTTCTCATTATTGAGTTCAAATAATGATGAAATTGGTGAAATTTCATTGGTGAAATTGAATTTGGTGAATTCAAATTTCTGGAGCGTCCTATGTCAGATTTTAGATATATTTTTTTGAAAAAACTGTCATGAACTCAGCATATAATTCAGGTAAAAAAAATTTAGTTGATTTTATGTTGAGTGTTTCAGTTCTCTTGCTGAATTGACCTAATATACACTGTTTTTAAAGGAATAGCTTATATAGGCAGTCAGATTCAATGCTTTCAACCTCATATAATGTTAGCCATTTAAATTTTAAAAAACGTTTTTTCAAGGAGAATAAATATAACATGCTTGATATAAATCAAGGGAAATAAAACATTTTTTCCAGTACTATTGGGTATCTACTGGAAGATACAATAATAAGAATTGTAGTTGTAATTTTAAAACTATATTTATTATTAGAAAAGTCACTCTGTTTTTATAAAATAATTTTTTCAGCTTACAAAAGTAATTCATATTACTCTCAGGTAATTTGAAAGATATAAAATATAAAGACATTTATGTTTTATATAAAACATACAATATGGAAACGATGTTCAATATCGTTAGCCGTTAAGAAAATGAAAATTAAATCCACAATGGGGTGTCACTATACACATATCAGAACAGCTAAAATAACAAGTAGGAGCACCAATGTTGGCAAGAATAAAAAGAAAGCAGATCACTCGTACATTGCTGGAAGGGCTGTGAAATGGTGCAGCCCCTTTGTTTATAGCAGCTTTAATCATAACCACCAAAAACTGGACACAAGCCAAATGTTCACCACCCAGTCATGGGAAAACATATTGTGATACAGTCATACAGTAGAATACTACTTAGCAACAAAAAATTTTCAATACTGATACATGCAACAAGATGGATAAATCTCAAATATGTTTTTGCTAAATGAAAAGAGGGGGACTAATGTATCATTCCAGTTATGTGACATCCTTTCAAAGAAAAAAAGCTGTATACTTAAAAGGAGTCCATAAAGGAAAAGAGAGAAAGAACAGTGAAGAAAGAATATTTGAAGGACTCATGGATGAAAACTTCCCAAATTTGATTTAAAAAAATGTTAATCTGCACAGCCAAGAAGCTAAATAGACTAGAAGTAAGATAAATACAGTGTTCCACACCTAGACACATCGTAGTCAAACTATCAAAAGCCAAATAGAAGCAGATAATCTTAAAAGTAGCAAGAGTCACAGACAAGTCAATAAGATTAACAAACTGGCTTCTGAAAACACTTGGAGGTCAGAAGGCAGTGGGATGACATACTCAAAGTTCTGAAAGAAAAAAGACTGCTGAGGAAGAATTGCATAGCCTGAAAAACTATCCTTCACAAATTAAGGAGAAATTAAGACACTCTGAGATAAAATCTGAGAGAAGCTGTTGCTAGCAAGCCTACCTTGTAAGGGATACTAAAGAGAGTCTTTTAGCCTGAAATGAAAGGATACCAGACAGTAACTCAAATCCACATGACGAAATAAGAGCACTGGCAAAGGTAACTAACTAGGTAAATACGAAAGACAGTATCAGTGTATATTTATGTGTAATTTTTTTCTCCAACCTTTTTTAAAAGATAACTGCAATAATTATAAATTTTTGTTGATGGAAACACAGTATATAAAGATGTAATTTGTAGGAAACTAACAGCACAAAGGAGGAGAAAGGAGATGGAGCTATATAGGAGCAAAGTTTTTGAATATTAGTATAATTAAGTTGATGATAATACAAACTACATTATTATAAAATTAAGATGTTAGTTATAATGCCCAAGGCTACCTGTAAGAAAACAACTAAAAAAATAGTAAAAGAAACAATAATGGAATTAAATTGGTACACTAGAAAATATATATTTAACACAAAAGATGCCAGTAATGGAGAAATTAGAGGAATAAAAATGATTTGAGGCAAACATAAACCTGACCTTATCAGTAATTACATTAAATGTAAACATTTTAAACAATCCAATTAAAAGGCAGAGCTTGGCTGAATGAATTTTAAACAAACATGATGCAACTGTATGCTGTCTACAAGAAGCATACTTTAGACTCAAAGACACAACTGGTTGAAAACGAAAAGATGGAAAAAGATACATCACACAATAGTAAATAAAAGGGAGCTGAAGTGGCAATATTAACATCCGAAAAAAACAGAATTCAAGACAAAAATTGTTGCTATATAGAAAAAGGACATTTATAATGACAAAAGTGTCAATCCGTCAGGAATATAAAACATTTATATACAGATATGCACCTAAAAACAGAGCCCCAAAATACATGAAGCAAAAACTGACAGATGGAAGAGCGAAATGGACAATTCAGCAATAGTAATTGGAGACTTCAATACTGCACTTGGAATAATGACTAGAACAACCAAACAGAAGATCAAATAAGAAACACAAGACTTAACAACACTATAAATCAAGTAGTTCTAACATAGAACGTCCCAACAACAGCAGAATACAGAACACACATTCTTCTCAAGTGCACATGGAACATTCTCCAGGATACACTATATATTAGGCCATAAAACAAGCCTCAATACATTTAAAGGGATTGAAATTATGGAAATGAACCACAATCGTATGATTCCATTCGTACAAAATGTCCAGAATAGGCAAATACATAGACACAGAAAGTAAATTAATGATGTCCAGCAGCTAGAAGCAGAAGGGAATGGTGAAACAGGATTTCTTTGGAGAGTACTAAAAATATCTGCATTAGATAGTGGTTATGATTGTACAAATTTGTGAATATACTAAAACCACTAAGACCAGGTTGGCCATCAGCTGAACACCAGCAAGTGACCACAACTGACCCAATGTAGAGGAAAATAATCACCTAACTAAACCTTCTCTGGATTTGGCTCTCAAAGTCATTAGATGTAATAATATGATTAATGTTTTTATACATTAAATTTTGGGGTCATTTTTTATACAGTAGTAAATTCTGGAACAGAATGAGGTACCTAGAAGGGGAGTGCTGCCCGAAAACACCAAAACTATATGGTAATATTCTGGGGTAGGTGCTAAACAGAAGCCAAAGGATCTTAAGGGGGTTATGGACGAGAATTTGAAAAGGGAAGAGTTATGGAAAGCTTTAAAGAAAAAGGGACCCAATTTATGTACTGGTAGAACATAAGCATCCTCCACAAATCTTTAGAATATGCTTCATATATCAATTTAGCTATTCAAGATGGCTTCTAAGAATCTTAAAATTATTGTCCCACAGCAATATCACATGTAGCCCAAAGTGGATAAGGGCTCCTCTCATAGAGAAATTTGGTGATGTTTTGTCTTATGGAGTGTTTTACACTACTGATACACAAGAAGTCCTCAAAGTTTTTAAAAGAATTTTATCATTATAAAATACAGAGACAGTACAAACTATTTACAATATCCAAAAGGTGGAAACATCCCAAATGTCCGTGAATGTATAAATGGATAAACAAATTGTGGTATATACATACTCAGGAATATTATTTGGCCAGAAGAAGGAATGAAGTACTGATATACGCCACATTGTGGATGAATCTCAAAACATTATGCTAAGTGAAAGAAGAAAGACACTAAAAGTAACATATTGTATTAAATCCTATATCAAAAAATATCCAGGGGGCCAGCCCCATGGAGTAGTGGTTAAGTTTGGCGCACTCCACTTTGGCAGCCCCAATTTGTGGGTTCAGATCCTGGGCACAGACCTACATCACTAGTCAGCCATGCTGTGGCAGCAACCCACATATAAAGTAGAGGAAGATGGGCCCAGATGTTAGCTCAGGGCTAATCTTCCTCAAGCAAAAAAAAAGAGGAAGATTGGCAACAGATGTTGGCTCAAGGCTAATCTTCATCAGAAAAAAAAAAAAATCCAGAATAGATAAATCCACAGAGACACAAAGCAGATTGGTGGAGGTTCTGGTTCAAGATGGAAACATAGGAAGAGGCTGAACTCACCTTGTCTCAAGACACACCAAGTCTACAGCTACATATGGAATAATTTTCTCTGAAAAAAATCTAAAGGCTAGCTGAGCAATGACTACACATCAGTCAACAAGAAGAAAACCACATCAAACCAAGTAGGAGAGGCTGGGACACAATCTTGCCATAAATCCCAGCCCTGACATGGAAAACCACAATGAAGAGGGAACTCAAGCCTGGAGCTTCTCCCTGAGGAGGAAAAGGCTTGAGCCCCACGTTGGGCAACCCAACTTTTAAGACCCTCACTGGAGAGACAAACCCCCAAAACATCTACTTTTGAAAAACTATGGGGCTTGCATCCATGAGACCCACAGGACTATAGCAATCTGAGAAATGGCTCTTAAAGGGCCCACGTGCTTAGACTCACCTGTCCCAGAGCCCAGCTCAGGGGTAGCTGATTGTACCCAAACTTTAAGTGAAAGAGGCACATTTGAGTATATTAAAGCATTGGCTTCAGGGGCAGGCATCTAATTTAATACACACCTCTAAGAGCCTGCTGGAATACTCTTTGGGGTCAGAGATTGGTGGCCACCATATGCACACTCTCCTTCTGCCCTTCTTTAGCCAATGGCTGCCAGCACTTTCCAATGGGCACCCCTGTGCTTTGCTACAGTCAGCAGACCATCTTTGCACTCTCCCTCTAGAGCTCAGAATACCAGTATCTCCTGGAAGGGAGCTTTTACATGCTTCTGCTGCCCTGATTTTTGTTGCTGCTGCCAAGGTGAAGCCCCTTCAGTGCCTGGCTCTAAAGCCCAGGGGAGCTTGAGTTGCTGCATCCCATGACTGTAACAATCAGAGACAGTTTTGGCAGGCTACCACTCCCAGTGCATTGCACAGAAAGCAAACTGAAACACACCTCCAGTCGTTCTATGACAGAGGCCTATTTTCTTGTCCAGGAGCTTTGGCCTGAGAGGGAGGCTTCTGAATTGACACATGTCTGGTGGCCTAAGGAAGTGCTTTCAGAGAACATAGGCCAGTGGATGCAAGTTTTGTGTGTTCCCTCTTCCTCACTCCTGCTCACTGGTATCTCCCAAAGAGGAGTTCATACCCTCTCTGGCACCCTGGTTTTTGTGACTGTCACCAGGGGACCCTTCTACATGGTCTGGCTCTACTGGCTAGTGGGACTTAGGCTCACAGTTTCCACAGGACTGTAACCAATGGGAAAAGATTTCATACACAGCTGCCACATCCAGGGCACTGCAAGAGGCAACAGACGCAGGAGCTCAGTCTCTCTGTGAAAGAGGTGTATTAGCTATTCGCCATAGATACAGGCTGAGGGGGAGGCTTGGAATTAATCACACATCTAAAGGCTGACTAATCCCTTCCACAGACATTAGAAGGCAGTCTTCCTGTGCTGTGCTGCAGAGCACCAGTACCTCATGGAAGGGAGCTCTTAGACGTACCTGGTGCTCTTGTTTTTACGTCTGGTGCCCTGGTTTTTGTGGCTGCTGCCCAGGGGACACTCCTTAATTTCCTGGCTCCAGTGGCCAGGGAGGCTTGTGTTCCTGTGTCCCACAAGACTATAACAACTGGAGAAGTAGTTCTTTCAGGCTATCACCGAAGGGCATTGCACAGACAACAGACTGAAGTGCATGCCCAGCCTTTCTGTGAAAAAGGCCTATTTGCTTATCCTGGAGCATCAGCCTGAGGGTCAGGCTTCAGGTTTGGCACACACGTAGGGGCCTACAGAGTTTTTCTCAGGGAGCATAGGCTGGTGGATGCCATCTGTGTGTTCTCCCTCTGCCTTGCTACAGCTCACTGGTATCTCCCAGAAAAGAGTTTACATACTTGTCTGGACACCTGATTTTGGCAACTGCTGCCCAGAGGACACCTCCAGATTGCCTGGCTCTTGTGACCAGCAGGGCTTACGCTGGTAGTCCCACTGGACTGTATATATTTGCATACTTTAAAAGCTGCTGCCTGGGATCTGGCTTCCAATCAGCCTGAATGTAGGTGCTAACTGAGATCCTCCCCTTTGAGACACTGATGGGTTTGGACACACCCTCAACTACTGGGAGCTGTTAAAAATATAATAGGCTGCTTGGACAATCAGAAAGGTTTGAGAGACAACCAAGAGCTTGGGCAGGGTTGAATGACAAGGTTCATCTCCTACACAAGGTCAGCCCTTCAAGACTGGGGGAGGTGATTGTTTCTTCTAATGCATAGAAAACAACACAGAGAGTCAAGCAAAATGAAGCAATAAAGGAATATGTTCCAAACAGAACAACAAGATGAAAACTCAGGAAAAATGAAATGAAGATAAGTAATTTACCTGAAAAAGAGTTCAAAGTAATGGCTATAAAGACGGTCACTGAACTCAAGAGAAGAATGGATGATCTCAGTGGTAACTTCAACAAAGAGACAGAAAATATACAAAATTACCAAATAGAAGTCACAGAGCTAAAGAATACAATAACAGAGGCCAGCCCCAATGGCCTAGTGGTTAAAGTTCAGTGCGCTCTGCTTTGGCAGCCCAAGTTCAATTCCCAGGCACAGAACTATATCGCTTGTCTGTTGGTGGCCATGCTGTGGTGGTGGCTCACATAAAAGCAGAAAAAGTGGAAGATTGGCAACAGATGTTAGCTCATGGCAAATGTTCCTCAGGAAAAAAAAGAATAAAATAACTGAACTGAAAAATACACTAGAGGGTTTCAACAGAAGCTAGATGAAGCAGAAGAAAAGATTCATGAACTCGAGGAGAAGGCAGTGAAACTCACCCAATCAGAGCAGGAAAAAAAGAATTTAAAAAAGTGAATATAGCTTAGGGGACTTATGGGACAACATCAAGTGGACTAACATTCACTTTACAGGGGTCCCAGGAGAAGGAGAGAGAGAAAGGGACAGAAAAATTATTTGAAGAAATAATGGCTGAAAATTTCCCTAACTTGGTCAAGGAAACAGACATCCAGATCCACATGGCTCAGAGAGTTCCAAATAAGATGAACCCAAAGAGACCCACACAGAGACACACTGTAATTACAATGTCAAAAGTTAAAGACAAGGAGAGAATTTTAAAAGCAGCAAGAGAGAAACAAATTGTTATATACAAAGGAATGCCCATAAGGTTATCAACAGATTCTTCAGTAGAACCTTTGCAGGCCAGAAGGGAGTGGCAAGATATATTCAAAGTGTTGAAAGAAAAAGTTTCCAACCAAGAGTACCCTAACTGGCAAAGTTATCATTCAGAATTGGAGGAGAGAAAAAGAGTTTTCCAGACAAGCAAAAGCTAAAGGAGTTCATCACCACTAAACTGGCCTTACAAGAAAGGTTATAGAGACTTTTTTAAGCTGAAAAGAAAGGGCACTAATTTGTAACAGAAAATATATGAAAGAATAAATCTGATATATAGTAAATAAATAGAAAAGGTAATGGATTAATCACTTATAAAAATAATATGAAAGCTAAAAGGCAAAAGGAGTAAAAATAACTATAACTAAAATAATTAGTTAAGGGATACACAAGATAAAAAGAGGTAAAATGTGACATCAAAAACATAAAAAGTGGGCAGAGAGTAAAACTGTAAAGTTAGAGTGTGATCAAACTTAAGTTGTTTGTTATCAACTTAAAATAGACTGTTACAGATATAAATTGTTATAAGTAAGCCTCATGGTAACCACAAAGCAAAATCCTATAATAGTTATGCAAAAGAGAAAGAGAAAGGAATCTAAGCACATCACCAATGAAAGTCATCAGACCAAAAAGGAAGAGAGTAAGAGAAGAAGAAAAGAGTAGAGAGGAACCAGAAAACAATTAACAAAATGGCAATAAGTACATACCTATTAATAATTACCTCAAATGTAAATGGGATAAATTCTTCAAGCAAAAGACAGAATGGCTGAATGGCTAAAAAAAGTAAGATCCATCTATATGCTGCCTACAGGAGACTCTCTTCAGATGTAAGGGGACACATAGATGAAAATGAAAGGATAGAAAAAGTTATTCCGTGAAAATGGAAACCAAAAGAAAGCTAGGGTAGCTATACTTATATCGTACAAAATAGACTTTCAAATAAAGACTGTAATAAAAGACAAGGACATTACATAATGATAAAGGAGTCAAACCAACAAGAGAATATAACATTTGTAGACATTTATGCACCCAACATAGGAACACCTAAATATATAAAGCAAATATTCACAGACTTAAAGGGAGAAATATACAACAATACAATAATGGTAGGAGACTTTATTACCCAACTTACATCAAAGGATAGATCCTCTAGGCAGAAAATCCATAAGGAAACATTTGCCTTAAATGACACATTAGACAAGATGGACTTAAGAGATATAGATACACAACATTCCATTCAAAAGCAAAAGAATACATTCTTCTCAAGTGCACATGGAACATTTTCCAAAATAGATCCTATGTTAGGCCACAAATCAAGTCTTAGTAAATTTAAGAGGACTGATATCATATCAAGCATCTTTTCCAACCACAATAGTAGGAAACTAGAAATCAATTATAAGAAGAAATCTGGAAAATTCACAAATTGGTGAAGACTAAACAACACGATACTAAACAATGAATAGACCAAAGAAGAAATCAAAGGAAAAATCAAAAACTACTTTGAGATAAACAAAATGGACACACAACATGCTGAAATTTGTGGGATGCAGAAAAGCAATTCCAAGAGGAAAGTTCACAGCAATAAATGCCTACCTCAAGAAACAAGACAAAGCAGATTGGTAGTTGCTGTGGGGCTGAGGGGAGGATAGAGTAGGGAGTAACTGATTAATGGGTATGGAGTATTATTTTGAAGTAATGAAAATGTTTTAGAACTGGATAGAGGTGGTGGTTGCAAAACATCATGAATGTACTAAACGTCACTGCATTGTTTACTTTAAAATGGCTAATTTTATCCTATGTGAATTTCACCTCTATTTTCAAGAAAAAAAAGAGTACAAAAAGAAAAGAGACTTAGAGCATTAAACTCCTAGGCAAGGAAATAAGCTGATGCAAGCACCCAGTAGCAAATATGTGCTATTCTTATGTGAAGAAAAGGATGGCTCAGAAGGTAGAACCAATAGCCCCAAGGGTGGAGCCAAAAGTGATGGAGACTCATTCCCAGGAAGCAGGACTGGACTCTATTAAAGAAACATGCAACGTGTGTCCAGTTGGATTTCAGTGTTTTATGGACCAGCGACTGCTATATACATGTTGTTCTCCCACTTATTTTAAGGATGTGTCTGTTGTGGTTATAACATCTCTGTCTCACTCTTATGTGTTGGGTGTGTGTGGTGGAGGCAGGGGATGGATAACATCTCTAATCCATGACTCTTCAGATCAAATGGTACTGTGCCTGATGAGCCACACCCTAGAAGGATCCACACCCAAGAAGCTTCATCCGAAACTGGACCTAGTTTAAATGACAAGATCCTGGACTTCAAGCTAATCCAGGAATAGGATAAAAATTTGAGGACCTTTGGAGGAAGTGAATTTATTTTGCATGTGAAAATGTCACGAATTATTGGGGCCTGCAAGGCAGATGATCCCTCAGTGACTCATGACTTCCAAAATCCGTGCACCACATGGTTCCCTCCCACAGTGAATTAGAGTTGGCCCTCCAATTCCAATATGGAATATGGTAGAAGTGACATTGTATTACATCCAAGCCTGGTTGATAAAAAGTCTTCCAGCTTCTGCCTTGGCCTACTGGAACAGTCACGCTTGAGTCCTGAGCCACTGTGTAACAAGTCTAATTATCCTGTTGGAGAGGCTACAGGGAGAGGCCCTAAAACTACATAAGATAGAGAGGAAAAGGGTTCAATAAAACCTAGCCTTCCAAACCCCCCACAGCACCAGGCATACGAATCAGCCCATCTGGAACTCTCTGGCCAAATTTCCAGCTGAACATCACTGAGTGAGCCAGCCATGTGGAGCAGAGGTATTGTCCAGTCAACCCTGACCAAATTTGTGATCCACAAAATCATAAGACATACTAATGTGGGGTTTTTTTTAAGCCAATGAATTTGGGGGAAGTTTTTTATGCAATAATAAATAACTGGAGCTGAGTTTGTTACTGGGGAGTAGAATACTGCCATTACAAAACCTGAAACACATGGCATTGGTCTGGGGACTAGGCAGCAGGAAGAAGTCTAAAGGGCCTAGAGAATACTGGTTGAAGGGCTCCAAGGGAGCTGTTATTGGAAGCTGGTGGAATAGGGATTTGAGTACATAGTACGTACTGGAAGCATGATTTGCAAAATGATCACCTTCAGCAATGTGGAAAAAGAAAAGGGTAGCAAATGAGCCCACAGGTCTGGGCCTCAAAAATACCATTGCAGTCAATTAAATATAAAAGTAAGACAAAATGTGGACAAGTACTGGGAAGCGGAGGAATTTCCCACAAAATATAGACACAGAAATTAGCCTATCTGTTAACCCCCTCTCCCTCCTTATATCCACTGGTGCAGCCATAAAAACTAGGTAGATAAATTTTCTCTAACAAGCCCAGGACAACGCTGAGATTTGAGAATCAGTGACTGGAGCCACAGGGAGCAAAAACTAAGAATTACGATAGGAGAACCTGGCTGTGTCACATGTTTCCAAGCTTCACATTGCAGCATCATTTTATTTTTTTAAACAGTATTAAAAAAAGAAACAGTATTTGTCTTTCTCTGGCTTATTTCATTAGCACAATACCCTCAAGGTCCATCCATGTTGATGCAAATCGCAAGATTTCATCTTTTTTGAGGCTGAGCAGTATCCCGTTGTGTATGTATACCACAATCTGTTTATCCATTTATCTGTCAATGGCACTTAGGTTGTTTCCGAGTCTTGGCTATTCTGAGTAATGCTGCAATGGATGTAGGGGTACATATATATTTTCGAATTAGTGTTTTTGTGGTTTTTGGATAAATACTCAAAAGTGGAATAAATGGATCATATGGAAGTTCTATTCTTAATTTTTTGAAGAATGTCCTTAGTGTTTTCCGTCTTGGTTGCACCAGTTTACGTTCCCATCGACAGTGTACAAGGGTTCTCTATTCTTCACATCTCCTCCAACCCTTGTTATTTCTTGTCTTTTTAATAATAGGCATTCTTATGGGCATGAGGTGGTATCTCATTGTGATTTTGATTTGGATTTCTCTAATGATTAGTGATGTTGAACATCTTTTCATGTGCCTGTTGGCCATCTGTATATCTTCTTGGGAAAAATGTCTGTTCACATACTCTGCCCATTTTTTAATTGTGTTTTTTGTTATTGTTGTTGAGTTGTATGAGTTCTTCATATATTTTGGATACTAATTCCTTTTCAGATATATGATTTGCAAATATCTTCTCCCAATTGTTAGGCTATGTTTTCATCTTCTTGACAGTTTCCTTTGCTGTGCAAAACTTTTTAGTTTGATGTAGTATCACTTATCTATTTATTTTTGTTTCTGTTGCCTGAAGAGACATATTCCAAAAGATACTGCTAAGACCAAGGTCAAAGAGCACATTGCCTATGTTTTCATCTAGAAATGTTATGGTTTGAAGTCTTACCTTCGAGTCTTTAATCCATTGTGAGTTAATTTTTGTGTATGGTAAGACAGTGGTCTACCTTCATTCTTTTGCATGTGGCTGTCCAGCTTTCCCAACACTATTTATTGAAGAGACTTTTCTTTCTCCATTGTATGTTCCTGGCCCCTCTATCAAAAAGCAGTTGTCCATAAATGTGTGGGTTTATTTCTATGCTCTCAGTTCTGTTCCATTGATCTGTGTGTCTGCTGTTTCTGCCAGTACCACACTGTTTTGATTACTATAGGTTTGTAGTATATTTTAGAATCAAGGAGTTTGATGCCTCCAGCTTTGTTCTTTTTCTCAGAATTGCTTTGGCTATATGGGGCCTTTTCTTGTTCCATATAAATTTTAGGATTCTTTGTTCTATTTTTGTGAAGTATGTCATTGGGATTCTCATTGGGATTGCATTGAATTTGTAGATCACTTTAGATAATAGGAACATTTTAACTATGTTAACTCTTCTAATCCATGAGTACAGAGTTTCAGTTCATTTCTTTGTGTCTTCTTCAATTTCTTTCAACAATGTCTTGTAGTTTCAATGTACAGATCTTTCATCTCTTTCGTTAAGTTTATTCCTAGATATTTTATTCTTTTTGTTATGATTGTAAATGGGAAAGTATTCCTGATCTTTTTTTCTGCTAGTCCATTGTTATTATATAAAAATGCAACTGAATTTTCTATGTTGATTTTGTACCCTGCAACTTTACTGTAGTCATTTATTATTTTTAATAGTTTTGTGATGGATTCCTTAGGGTTTTCTTTATATAAAATCATGTCATCCACAAATAGTGACAGTTTTATTTCTTCCTTTTCAATCCAGAGACTTTTAGTTTCTTTTTCTTGCCTAATTGCTCTGGCTAGGACTTCCAATACTATGTTGAATAAGAGTGGCAAGAGTGGGCATCTTTGTCTGGCTCCTTAAGGGGATAGCTTCAGTTTTTCACCATTGAGTATAATGTTAGCTGTGGGTTTGTGAAATATGGCCTTTACTATGTTAAGGTATTTTCCTTCTATATCCATTTTATTGAGAGTTTTTATCATTTTATTGAGAGCTTTTATCATAAATGGATGCTGAATCCTGTCAAATGCTTTTTCTGCATCTATTGAGATGATCAGGTGATTTTTATTCTTCAGTTTGTTAATGTGGTGTATAACATTTATTGATTTGTGGTTGTTGAACCATCCTTACATCTCTGGAATAAGTCCCACTTAATCATGTTGTATGATCCTTTTAATGTATTGCTGTATTCAGTTTGCTAATATTTTTTGAGGATTTTTGCCTCTATGCTCTTCAGTGATATTCGCCTCTAATTTTCTTTTTTGTGTTGTCGTTATCTGGTTTTGGTATCATGGTAATGTGGCTTTGTAAAATGAGTTAGAAAGCACCTCTTCCTCTTAAATTTTTTAGAAGAGTTTGAGAAGGATAGGTGTTAGATCTTCTTTGAATATTTAGCAGAATTCATCAGAGAATCTTTCTGGTCCTGAACTTTTGGTTTTTGGGAAGTTTTTATTACTGTTTCAATCTCCTTGCAAGTGACCAGTCTATTCAGAATTTCTATTTCTTCTTGATTTAATTTTGGAAAGCTGTATGGTTCTAGGAATTTATCCATTTCTTGTATCTTATCCAGTTTGTTGGCATATAGCTTTCCATATTATTCTAATTCTTTGTATTTCTGTGGTATCTGTTGTAATTTCTCCTCTTTCACTTCTTATTTTATTTATTTGAGACTTCTCTCTCTTTTTCTTAATGAGTCTAGCCAAAGGTCTGTCAATTTTGTTTATCTTTCCAAAGAACCAGCTCTTAGTTTCATTGATCTTTTCTATTGTCTTTTTTAGTCTCTATTTCATTTATTTCCACTCTGATTTTTATTTTTTCCTTCCTTATAGTGATTTTAGGCTTCATCTGTTCTTTTTTTTTTAGTTCCTTTAGGTATAATGGTAGATTGTTTATTTGAAATCTTTCTTATTTCCTGAGGTAGGCCTGTACTACTATAAACTTTTCTCTTAGTATCACTTTTGGTGCATCCCATGGAATTTTGTATGTTGTTTTTCTATTTTCATTTGTCTCCAAGTATTTTTTTTATTTCTCCTTTTATTTAATTCCTTCCCCAAGTTTAGGAAGTTCTCAGCTATTATTTCTTTAAATAAGCTCTCTGTTCTCTTCTCTCTTCTCCTTCTAGCATCCCCATTACCCTTTAGTTGCCCTATCTAATGAAGACAGATAATTCTTGTAGAATCTCTAATTTTTTTGTCTTAGTTCTCTCTCCTCTTCTACTTTCATCATTTCTAGTTCTCTATCTTCAAGCTCACTAATTCTCTCATCCATATAATCTACTCTGTGCTTTCTAATGCATTCTTCATCTCATTTATTGAGTTCTTCAGCTCCAGAATTTCTGTTTTGTTCTTTCTTAGAGTTTCAATATCTTTGGTAAAGTATTCCTTCCCCTCATCGATTTTATTCCTGAGCTTCTTGAACTGCCTTTCTGAGTTTTCTTGTAGCTCATTGAGTTTTTTCATGACAGCTATTTTGCATTCTTTATCAGTTAGATCTCAATTTTCCATGACTTTATGTTTGGTTTCTGGAGAATTGTTTTCTTTTTTAGTGTCATGGTACCACGGCTTTTTGTGGTGCTTGCTGAGTTATTCCTCTACTGGTACATTTGTTGTAGCAAACCTGTTTTTTATTTAGGTATAGTTTTGTTTTGGTTCAAAGGTTTCTCTGCTTAGAGATTAGAAGACTATTTTTTTTGTTTTTAGGTGGTGCTATAGTGCTAGTTTTTCGTTTCTTTTACTTGAGCTACCTCTGGCTATTTTGGGGGATATGCACATTCCACCCTTCATCATCTTTATTTGGAGTGTCACCAGTACTCTTGTCACCACTGCCCGAACTTCTGGGAGATAACTATAGTGGCTGGGGGTTGCTGGTATCACTGTAGTGTCTGACTTTGCAATCAGGGCACAGGAATGGCTGATGGCTCAGCTAGTCCCAGGATCACCTGGGTTGGAAGCTCAGCCACAGTGTTGGGGGCGGTGGGGGGGGGGGGAGAGTGGAGAGTAAGCTTGGTACACAGGGCATCATCTCAGCTGCTGCCTGTTACCTTGTGGTCACAGGTGTTGCTGTGGTTGGGATGTCAGAGTTCTGTATGCATCTCTGCTGCTGCTACTGGGCTCCAAGCCAAGGCCAGTGGGCCCAGGATCACAAGGCTCTGCCTCCACTTCTGCTCCACTTCCCATGGCTGCAGGCACTGATGTGGCTGGCTGGCTGGAGTTGCACATGCATGTCTGCTGCTGCCAACTGAGTTGTTTGGGACTAGAGGTGGCTGGTTCAGCTGCCACAGCTGAAATCCAGATCCTGGCCTCTGCCTCTGCTCTTCTCCCATTTAGCCTCCACTATGTGCTCCAGTTCACCCACCTTTGTATGTACCAAGGATCTTACCAGCATCCTGGTGTGTTGTGCTTTGCAGCCTTAGTTACATTATGGATATTTTATTCACTGTAGATTGAAGGTGAGAGACAAAATGATCCTCTCATGATGCCATGATGATGATGTCATAAAAATTTGTCTTGGCGTGGATCTATTTATGTTTTCCTATTTGGAGTTTTTTGAGTTTCTTGTATTTGTACTTCTATTTGTTACCTCAGATCTGGGAAGCTTTTTGACCATTATTTCTTCAAATAAGCTCTCTGCCCCTTTCTTTCTCTTCTGTCCTTCTGGGATTTCCATAACACATATAGATCTGTTTAATGTTGTCCCATAAGTTGCCTAGGCAACTTTTCTTTTTTTCTTTTTGCTCCTCTGACTCAATAATTTCAAATTACTTGAATTAAGTGTGTTGATTCTTTTTTTTGGCTTGATCAAGTCTATTGTTGAACTCCTCTAGTGAATTTCCCAATTAAGTTATTGTATTTTTCAACTTCAGAATTTCTGTGTGGTTTCTTTTTAATAGTTTCTCTTTGTTGATGTTATCACTTTTGTTCATGCATTGTTTCCTTGATTTTGTTTAGTTGTTTATTTGTGTTCTCTTTTAGATCATTAAGCATATTAAGATAGCTTGTTTTAAATTGTTTGTCATGTACCCTAGTGGACTGCATTTCTTTAGACTCTGTATCTGGAGATTGATTTTATTCCTTTGAATGGGCCATGTTTCCTTGTTGCTTTGTATGCTTTATGATCTTTTGTTGAGTTTGGGCATTTGAAATAACAGTCACCTCCTCCAGTTTTTATAGTCTAGCTTCATGCAGGGAAAAATCTTCAATAATTGGCCTAGTGTAGAGGCTCTGTATCCTCCCAACCTTCTAGGGATGCATCTTCCCTCAGCCTATGCATGTACTTTTATTCCCATTCCCAGTAAACATGGGTGATTTCAACATCTTAATTTTCTTAAGAGTCTCATCCCTGCTTCTCAATATCTTTAAGTTTCTATGGTATTCCTATGCTTTTAATCTCTTGCACCATGCCTGCAGGATTGCAGACCCCTTGTAGCTTTGACCCACCACACATCTGCCACTGCTTTCAGCAGCCTTCTACTTGATATTCAAACTATAGCACTGTTCCTATCAGTGCTACAAGACAGGCAAGACAGAAACTAGTCCCTCTGACATCCCTCAGACAAGCCAGAGCATTGCAAACAAGTTCCAGTCTTTCTATTCTACTCCAAGGGAGGAGCAAGGAGTTGGGCAGCTTCCTCCTGATCACACCATACTGTGCCATGTGGGGAAGGGCAACAGTGAGCAAAATGTTATGAAGTTGCCTATCATTTTGGGTACAGTTTTTTCTCAAATGCATTTGCTTGGTTTCTGTAGCTTCTTACCTGGTTTCTGGAGTTCTCACAAAGCTATTTTGGTCTGTATATCATTGTTAATTAGGTGTCTCCATGAGATAACAGGGGCCTGGGGCTTGCTAGTCCAACATCTTGCTCTTCAAATTACATTTAAAGAAGATTAAGAGTGTGCAGTATTTCAAGATACCCTTTAAAATATCTCACACAAAATGAGACATTGTGAAAGGGAATTATCTTTAAATTAGCTCATTGGCAGAAACGACATTCACCTAGAACTACCTTACAATAAAATACAAGGAAGCAAATATATGAACATACAGAAGCTTTAATCAAAGAGAGTACATTGTAGAAGTAAAAATAATCCACTTACATTGAGCAATGGTGGCTTCAACTGAACAGATGCAGTCTGACTTCCTGTCTGCAAAATTTTACCTATCAATTGTATTATAAAATGACCCTCCTTTCTTCCCATACTGTTTTCATCCTTTTCTTAGAAAAGTCAAATCTTCATCTAGTTTTGAGAGAAGCTAATATTCATAGATTACGTGACAATACCTGTATATAGAAAATATGAGTGTAACTCAAATATTAAATATAAGGTGTAGTCTTTCAAATGAACAGTCTAAGTCTAGACTGTGAAATTAGAGACTTAACCAGCAAGAATATAGACTTACATATGAAAAGAAATGAAATTTCTTTTCTCTAGATATATTTCCAATAGCAATTCATACAGCAGGTAAAATATTTATATATTTATTGAGTAAATACTTATCAAATATTTATGTATTTTTCCCATAAATATTATTTTACATGTTTTCCAGTATTTTAATTATACTTTTACATCTCTTCTCTCATTTTGTTTTTACCTTAGCCCTATGAATAGCCTAGGATATTTATTATTGCTATCATTTTGCCCAAGAAAATATTTACATATACATTAAATAAGTAATATTCAACCATTAAAGCATTCATAAATTCATCCAAATATATTTAATCTACTATACATTATCAGTCTATTATTATTATAGTGAGCACTGAGAATACAAAATTATATGGGACACAATCTTATTTATAGCACATTCATGCTAGGGTTCAAATTTATTTGGTACATTTAATCCTTACACTCACCCACATATTCAACACTAATTAACTCTAATATTGGGTCTCTATGATATGTTTACATAGCCTGGTACTGTACTAGGCATGCAGAAATCTGTGGTAATGAGATAGGCATTGACTCTGCCAGAAATGAACTTTCAGAATAATGAAGAACACAATTGGTAAACAAGCCTAATAGTTGTGATATATATTACATTATTACATATTAATATATTATTACATATTACATGTTGAAAGGTGAATAATATATATTTTATATAATATATATATAATATATAACAAAAGGGGAGTACAAATGTTATGTGAACCTTTAAAAACAAGTCTATATTTTTAAAAGGCACCAAGAGTAAATAACGTTTTAGCTGAGACTGATCAGATGAATAGAGTTAGCCAAGAGAAGAGTAAAAAGGGTTGCAGGGTGGTGAGTATTCTAGGAAGAGGGAAGAAAGAGTGAAGTAACTAAAAAATTCAACGTGGGCAAAAAGATAGGATGAGGAGAGCAGGGCCTTCAGATGAGGCTGAAGAGGAAGGAGCGGCAGTTCAGTGGAAGGGCTTGGGAAGCATATTGAGAAATGTGGATTTCAAGGGAAATAGGGAGCATTTGAACAGTAACAGTGAAATAATAAAATCATGTTTTCATTTCTGTAAGGTCACTTTGATGAATGGGAAAGAGTGTCAAGAATCAGTGCTTAAGCATGAGTAATTTTAGAATAAGGTGACTTTAGGTTTACTTAATTATGATTTTTACCAAGCTTTTTGACCTCTTTAATTTCCAGTTTTCTCATCTGGAAACCATAGATAGCTTCCAATAGTTCTTATCTTATAAGGCATTTCTGAGGTTACATGAATTAATAAGTGCAAAGAACTTACTACCCAAGAACATGGCAATAAGAAGTGAGCACTCAGTGTCATCTCTCATCGTCAACACTATTATTATTATTTGCAAATTATTGGGCATCAAAAAAAATGTTATTATATCCTGAATCCCTAAAACCTCTAAAGCGGTCACAGGTTACCTTAGAAATCTATCCATATGAGTTCTCACAAATCATTTAATTAGTTCTGAACTTTTTGGACAAATCTAACACATTGATTTTTAAAAATATATTTTACCATGAAAAAAATACAGCCTTTGTCTGAACTCACAAACTTTGATTGTTAGTGACTAAATTAATGGTGCTTTAAAAACTTGGGGCTGTCCCATGGCCAAGTGGTTAAAGTTTCATGCACTCTGCTTCAGCAGCCCGAGTTTGCAGGTTCAGATCCTGGGCATGGACCTCCTCCACTTGTCAGCCGTGCTGTGGTGGTGACCCACATACGAAGTGGATGAAAATTAGCACACAAGTTATCTCAAGGCGAATCTTCTTCAAGCAAAAGAAGAGGAAGATTTGCGATGGATGTTAGCTCAGGGTGAATCTTCCTCACCAAAAACAAATAAACAAATAAATTAAAAACTATGTGTAAACAGTCTTGGTCTACTTACAGAGTTCTGTGTGAAAACTGAGCAGGGAGAAGTCATCACTAACCCTTGAGTCACACTACACTAAACAAAAGTGCCCAACTCTCCTAAACTCATATCTTATTAAGACACATTACATTAGACAAAACTATGAATCTAGACAACTTCAAGTGTTTTTAAGAGAAGTCTCAATTTTGATATTCAGATGGAATAATAGTAACACTTTTGTTTGTTTTTCACTGAATTGATTTTCAACAATATAACTTATGCTCAAAAGTTATTGCGATGCTTATATTTTGATAGTTTTCTTTTTTTATTCTAACAGAATCTTCTTGATCTCTAATAGCTATGTTAAATTAAAAGGTTAAATATTAATATGAATACATTTATAAATGAATAAATTATAGATAATTTACAAATAGACTCAAATAACATATTAGTCTGTTTTTCTCAGAGCCAAAAAAAAAAATACAGATTTATTAGTTTATACAAGCCATCATGGAGCCTTCTTCCTCCCCTCACCCATGTCATTTCTAATAGTGCTATTAGACCTTAAACACATAAAAGGAATAATTTAAACTTTTAATCAATATAGCGACCTTTCCAAAAAGCATAATGCTTAATATGTCGAGTTTCTTTTAGACTGAAACATTCTGTAGAAGTTTCAATCTTTGCTATAACTAGATATGACTGGAGGATTTTTCTTAATGATACATAGATAACGTAATAGTATCAGGTCATTACATTCACACAAACACAAAAACGAATGCCTTCTTTCACTATGTCTAACTGGTAGAATGATGCTCTTAGCATTCAGGAGAGCCCTTTTAAGATATACAAATGTACCAACATTAACTAAATCCTTAGTTCCAATTCTCATTTAAGAAATGTGGTTTTGGGGCCAGCCCGGTGATGTGGTGGTTGGGTTTGTGCACTCTGCTTCAGCAGCCCAGAGTTCTGGGTTCAGATCCTGGGCATGGACCTACACACTGCTCATCAGCCATGTTGTGGCGGCACCCCACATACAAAATAGAGGAAGACTGGTACAGATGCTAGCTCAGGGCCAATCTTCCTCACCAAAAAAAAAAAAAAAGAAAAAGAAATGTAGTTTTAATATTTATTTAGTTATATGAATAATTAGTTAACTGATTCATTGGTATAGAAATTGCAACTTGCCTAGATTAAAAGAGATGTGTAGAGTTTTAGGAATAAAATGGAGCCTGTTGACTTAAAGTGGAGATGATAAGGTGATTTTTCTGATTCTCTTGTCAAACTTATCATCTCTGTGTGCAGTGTCACTAAAGGCTTGAGTAATTTGTGCTAATTTTGTTAAAGGCCTTGAGTGTTGCTTATAAAACATATTGTAACTTCACTATCATCCATATACCAGACATCAGAGTTCAACCCAACCCCTGGCATGGATGCCCAGTTGTTTCAAAAAGGAAGGTCACATTTACTCAAAACGATACATTTTAGCTTTGATTTTAATGTCAGATGTGATTAACACAATTAATCTTGATTTTTTCCTTGTTAGTAGAGTCTCTGCACCCCACACCATCTCTTCATGTTAGAAATAAAGTAACAACGGCCCTACTTCTTCTGAATAAATATGCGGCAAAAACAAGATATTAACGGCTTCAACTAGGCATCAATCTTTCACAGCATCCTAGCTGACTCACAGTAACTTGTCCCAGAAGAGGACTTTAATAATTTTTCCTGGAGACAGTGACTTATCTGAACACTTGGACAGAAACGGTGGCAATTCCAAACCCTGTGACAGGGTAAAAAGGGACCCAGGGTGGACAGATGATCTGACTAGCTCCAGCAAAACTAACAGGCTGCAGTCCCTGTAATTACACCTGCAGTGGAGACAACTGTAAAGATTTTCATACATATTTTCAAGTGCTGGTGAATCTCATCGTCCTCTTATATAAAGCGGTTCAGTACTCAGGAAAGAGCAGGCGCTGGGCCCTACATCAGTGAGGTCATTTCTCAGCTTTAACTGTCAGATTCTTGCTTGAGCTGGCAGCAGGGCACTAGAGCTGCAAACCAGGCTTTGTCAGAAGAGGAGTTTTTAAATTATTTTACTATATAGTGAAGCCACGCCTAGAGCAATCAGGTCAGAGAATGTTTTCAAATATATAAGGAACATACTTCTTTCTCCTATGAGGTCTAACCCATGAACTTGCTGCCCAAGGGTAAGTAAAAGATAGCATCTGGGGAGGGAGAGACTCAGAGAGATTGTGGGGAGGCGCAGGGAAAGCAACTGAGATGGAGGAGGTCATCGCCACCACGCTCGATATGCAGCTCTGCGCTTAGAAGGAAACAATAAGAAAAGCATGAAAAATCAGAGTTACTGGCCTGTTTCCTTTGACAAACTGAGTGGAGGAGCTAAGGGCCCTTAGAAGAAGCCCTGCACACACCCACTTCCAACGTGACATGGAGCGACAGCTCACAGGGAGCAGCTAGGGCACAGATCAGCAACAATGCTGAGTGCTCCTCATCCCCAGGGCCTGTGTGCCACATTCAGGGGACTCAGAATTCTGCAGCAACTGCATGGAAGAGATGTTGTTAAAATTTCAGGGTTACCATCAGAGGCACAGGTTCAGAGGAAAGAAGTCAATTTTCGATTCAGCTTACAGAACAAACCCCAACTATATGCTGCACACAAGAGAGGACCTAAAACAAAGTGATCCCAAAATGTTAAAAATAGGTGGAAAAGGTATGCCTGGCACATAGAAACAGTAAGAAAATAGAAGTAGCAACCCAGATATCACACAAAGTAGAATTCAAGCCAGAAGCACTAAATGTGATGAAGAAAGGTGCATTTTAACGCTAAATGCCGTAATTCACAATGGTGATATGACTCAGAAATATTCATACATCAAATAACACAGCAATCACCTTAGGATGCAAAAGTACAGAGATCCACAGAGACATCAAAACATAACACTCCAACAATAGGAGACATTCAGACACCACTCTCCACAGATAGGTCAAACAACGAAACAATGTAAGGATATACAACACTGCAACAACTTAACCACTAAGGAGACCTTCTGGATATATGCTGAACTTTGAGAGAAGGTAACATACTCGTGGAACATTCACAAAAATTGATCACAGGTTACAAGGAAAACATCAATAAAAGTTGCATAATGTAGAAACAGTATAAGAAACAGTTCTCATCACAATGCGGTAAATTTATATAGTATTAATAAGACCTAAAATCAAAAAGGTCCTTTATGTTGGAGATTAAAAACTGACTAAATAACTCTTGGGCAACAGGGCAAATACAAACTGAAATAACAAAATTTCTCTAAAAAATAATCATAATATCACATTGCATATCAGAATCTATTGGATACATCTAAAGCAATGATCAGGAGAAAATTCATAGCACTAAAAACTTATCAGTAAAAATAAAAGAATAAAGGGGTCGGCTGGTGGAGTAATGGTTAAGTTGGCATGCTCTGCTTCAGTGGCCCAGGGTTCACAGGTTCAATCACACATGTGGACCTAGCACCACTCATCAAGGCATGCTGTGGTGGCATCCCACATAAAATAGAGGACGATTGGCAGAGATGTGAGCTCAGCGACAATCTTCATCAAGCAAAAAGAGGAAGCTTGCAGCAGATGTTAGCTCAGGGCCAATCTTCCTCACAAAAAATAAAACAACAAAAATAAGTTAAATGCTCATTTCAAAAAACAGAAAAACAAAACTAACAAAATAATCCTAGAAAAAAAACAAAAAAGGAAATCATAAAAATAAATGAATAAATTAATGAGGTGGAATATATAAAAATAAACGACTTAATAAATTAAATTCCCAGTTTGGGGAAGAAAACTAACAAGAATAGATAAAACATTTGCTAAATTGATCACAAAAAAAGGGGAAAAGCACAAATATACAAAATGAAAAATGACAGGGAAATACCATTAAATAGAAGAAATTTTAAAAACCATGGAAGCAACATTTGGCAGACCTCTATATAAATAAAATTGAGAATTTAGATGAAATGGATCATTTCCTCAGAGAATGAAGATTACCAAATTTAACCCCACTATAAATAGAAAGTTTAAACTGAGCGATCGCCGTAGAAGAAACATAGAAAGTGATTGTGAGTCTATCCCACAGTGAAGCCCCAGGCCCAGAGAGCTCACAGGGACGTTCTACCCAATCCTCAAAGACCAAATAGTGTTAGAGATTATTCCAGAGCACTGAAAATGAAGAAAATTCTCCTAAAAATTTTTATGAAATAAGCGTAATATTAATACCTAAACCTGAAAAAGAGAATACACAAAACTACAGAGTAATAAATTTATGGAAAACAACAACATAAATAAGAAAAATTAAGAAAACAATACACCATAACCAAGTGGGAATTACAGAAATGCAAGATTGGTTCAACATTAGGAAAACTGTTAATATCATACGCCATATTAGGACATCTAACAAAAAAATACGGTTATCTTCATTCACGTTGAGAAAGCCTTGACAAAATGCAACACACGTTCTTGATAAAAACACTCATGAAAATAGGAATTAACGGATAGTTTCTTAACGCGAAAAAAAATATGCATACCTTAGTCTCCAAAGCAGATCTTACTTAATGGAGAAACATCAGAGGCCTTCGCACTAAGGTCAGACACAAGGCGCGGGTGCTGGGTGGTGCCTCGCGTGTGAAGGGCGAGGTGGGCAGCTGCCCCAGTCCGGGTCTGCTCTTCCGTGGAGCCCAGCCATGGCCCTGTGACCAGGCCTCCACCTCGGCTCCTGGTCAGCACGCAATGTCTTTGCCTTGGACAATGTTCCCATTAACCCTGTGGTACTACGTCACCTCGCCCTCACTGTGGTGACCCCCTGCCTTCCTCCTCACCAAGAGGTCGGCAGCTTCAGGCTCTCTCAGCTGTCCGGAGGGTACTTGGCGGGGTGGGGGCGGGGGGGGAGGGAAACGCCGCCTCCGGTTCATCTGTCTTTTTTTACCCACCATCTGGCACCATATTGGACCAGCACTGTGGAGTGCCAGGAATGTCTCCATTCCTGGAGACAACTTTGCTAGGGGACTAGCATTTTCCAGGGACAATGCCCCAGTCAGCAATAAGCGGGTTTGCCCCAAAATGTCCCAATCAAACCCCTCTTTGTAGTCCTGCCATCTCTCTATTATCCCTCACCCCAAGGATTTTGACCCTGAGGAGGGATCCAGGGACAAAAGTAGTTTTTCCCCTTTCTTACTCTCTTCTCTGGATTCTTTCCCCAGAAGTCGAAGAGCTTTTTACTCCTCTGCCTGGCACACAGAAGCTTTGCTGTGTCTGCCTCCTCTGCGTCCTTCCCACGTTCTTGATGCGGTCAGCTCCTCCCTGAAGAGAGGCCTCGTCACCTAGACTTCGCAGCAAAAGGGCTGTGGGAGGGAAGGGTTGGAGGGGGAACTGGATTATCAAAATAAAAAACACTACAGGAATTGCTTAAGAAACGTTATCTCCATTTCACCAAGGGACAGTCTCAGCTTCAAACTGTGACATAAGATGGAGGATCTAAGGTCTGGAAAAGACTGAGAGAGACATAAAAGAGAGGGTTATGCTTTCTCAGACTGGAGAAGCATGCAGATTCCCTAAAAGTAAAGGCCAGGTATAAAAAAACAGGCATAGCCGTTGATCTTTGACTAGAGTGACTACATTCCGTGCATGGAAAGGTCATGGGAGAGGCAGTTTCACGAAACAGAGTATTACTGGTAGAGCTGTGTAGGGTCATAGGCTACGTACCCTATAACAACCATGTGTCCTTCTGGTCCCCTTCTGGGCAGGACGCAAACCCTCTGGGATTTGTAATATCCGGGGCCTGGCCAACCTGGATCTTAACTTGTCTCACTCAGAGAACATCACATCTTGAAGGAACACAGAGCTCTTCCACAGATGAGCTGCTGTTCCCGAGAATGCTGGTCGTACCAAGGACAGCCCCTCTTGGCAAGCATGTGGTCTTTGTCCCCCTGCCTATATAAGCAACCCGTACAGTAGCAGGTGCACAACCCCATCCAGCTGGCTGCCACTGGACACTCCCTGAAAGTAAATCCCAAGAAATTCTTATGTCTTGTACACCATCTTTGGGTATTTTTTGGATCTCTCTGCAGCCTATCCCGCATTGATTGTGCAACTGATCTTGCAGCCAGACAAACTGCCAAAAGAAAAGCCCACTGACACAACTGTGGGTATTATGGTTACAGCACAGAATGTACACATTGTAAAGGTATTATTAATTTTACATAAATTAATATAAGTAGAAATTTAGGACAAAGATTAGTAGGAGGATATATAAAATGAATGTTACCTTTCTGGGATGGAGTTAATAAATACAGTAAAATGGAAACATAATTAAAAAGTAATAATTCTAACCATTAATTTTCTCAGGGCTTTTTCTTATTTGTAAAGAGATCTTATAGGAATTAATATTCCCTAATGCAAATGAAAATTTATTTAAAGCTCAACATATCTCATATTTTCACTTTGGTTTCCTGTCCTTTGAATAAAAATGAACTTAAGGCTTTCTAAAGTTAAAAGAGCTATATGTTATTCTTGTAAATGACTTCTCCGTTTATCATGTGTATGAATATATGCAGAGGGAAGGATTGAACATATTCCCAAAAATGCTAATGATGGCTATTTTGGGTAGAATTTACAGGATTCTTAAAAATTACACTGTATTCTTTAATGCTTTATAATAAGCAAGTATAATTTTTGACAAAACTAAAAGAGTACATTGTATCAAGTGAAATTTTTAAAACTAGTAATAATAGTGGTTACAATTAAAATACAATTTAATTGGACATCATCAAAATTAAAACTTTTATTTTACAAAAAATTCTGTGAAGAGGATAAGAAAACACGTTAAAACACTGGTAGAAAAAATATTTACAAACCATACACCTGATAAAACTTTTATGTAAATTTTAAAATATATAAAGTATTCTCAAAACTCAACAGTAAAAAAATCCAGTTAGAAAATTAGCAAAAAAAATAAACAGACCTTTCACAGGAAAGATGGCAAATGAGTATACGAAGAGGTGTTCAACATCATTAGCCATAAGGGAAATGTGAAAACCGAAATAAGGTATCATACACATCTATCAGAGTGGTTAAAATAAAAAATAGTGATAACATCAAATGCTGCTGAGGATGCAGAGAAACTGGATCACTCATCTGTTGCTGGTGAGAATCTAAAACGGTACAGCCACCCCAGAAGACAGTTTGATAATTTCTTATAAAACTAAACTATCATAAGAGCCAACAATTATACTCTGGGCATTTATGACAGCTAAATGAAGACTTACGTTCACACAAAAACCTATACATGAGCAGCTTTATTTGTAATAGCTAAAACTGGAAATCACCCAGATGTCCTTGAATAAATGGTTAAATGACCCATATACATCCACGCCATGGAATATTGCTCAGCAATAAAAATGAATGAGCTGTTGATATGCACAACAACTTGCATGGATCTCAAGGAATTATGCTGAGTGAAGAAAGCCAGTCTCCAAAAGTTACACGTTGCGTGGTTCCATTTATATAACGTTCTTAAAATACCAAATTATAGAAATGGAGGACAGATTAGTGGTTGCCAAGGGTTAGGAAGGAAGCTAGGAGAGGTGGGTCTGGCTATGAGGGGATAGCACAGGGAGCCTTGCGATGACCGAATCATTCTTTATCTTGATTGTGGAGGTGATTATATGAATCCACGTGTGGGATAAGATTGTACAGAATTGTACACACATGCAAATAAGTGCATTTAAAAGTAGTAAAATCTGAATAAGCTCTGTGGGTTGTACCAATGTCAACTTCCTCCTTTTGATATTGTGCTGTAGTGACGCGAGATGTCACCATTGAGGAAACCGGGTGAAGGGTGCACCAGACATCCCTGTACTTTTTTTTTTGGCAACTACCTGTGAATCTGTAATTCTTTCAAAATCAAGTCTTTAAAAATAAACACAAATAATCAAGTGAAGCAGTATATTTTGAATATATAAAGGGTACAATAGATGATGAAGTTAAAATAGTCGTAATGATTTGCTCAGCAAATAGAATCATTTCAAATTTATGTAAAGCAAGACTTGTTATAAACACCAGGAAAAACTCATAAAGCCACAATCACTAAGGAAGATTTGAACAGGTCTATTAGATAATGAAAACTCATGCATAAAAAACTTAAGTCAGAATTCAAGGTTTTTACATCATGTAATTAATAAGCTTGATTTAATAGATGAGCATTTTCCAAAGTGGTGTTTTTGAGAATATTGTTATGAGAAATGTAAATAGTTTCATGGTCAAGTAAGTGTGAAAATTCCATATACTCTGTATTCCTCTTGTAGTTTCAGAATGCACTGCTTAAAGTTGTTTAACCAGCATCTTCTATAGAGATGTATATATGTCTAACCTCAAACTAACCTAAGGGTTACCAAAGGATTCTCTTTTCATGCGGGACTTCTAAAACCATTTCTTTAATATGAAACTCCAGAAGTTTGTCAGAATTGGAAGTATTACCAACAAGTTTAAAATGAATTTCAGAAGGGAGGAAAGGAGGACAGAAATACAAATACCAAAAGAAGGATAAGATAGAAGAATGAATGAAGAATGGATGAAGAGAAGGAAGAAAGAAAAGGAAGGAAGGGACGAAGGCAAGAGGAAGGGGTGAGCAGTTTTTCTGCCACATTGCTCTTCATCATTAGCTAGCAGGCCCGTTTATTTTGTCATAACATGAAGTTCAAGGAAGGACATGCTGAGTAGCTGTTCACCTTAATTGATAGATGCATTTATATACTTATCTAACATTTGGAGAGAAAAACATTGTTAATATTTTATGCAACAACCCTATGCAAATATTCTAAAATATTCCACTGATAATTTTGCTAATCAACTCATTTTGAATGTTGCCAATCTCCATAAGAAGTGAAATGATAGAAAAAAAAATTATGCTTTGTTTTAAAAATTATAGAGGCCAGCCCTGTGGCTGAGTGCTTAAGTTCACACGCTCCGCTTTGGCGGCCTGGGGTTTCACTGGTTCGGATCCTGGGTGCGGACATGGCACCGCTCATCAGGCCATCTTGAAGTGGCGTCCCACATGCCACAACTAGAAGGACCCACAACTAAAAAAAATATACAACTACATACTGGGGGGATTTTGGAAGAAAAAGCAGGAAGAAAAAAGAAGATTGGCAACAGTTGTTAGCTCAGGTGCCAATCTTTAAAAAAAATTATAAAGGCAGTTTGAATAATTCAAAAGGCTCACATTATTTTTCTAAAAAAATAATAATTCATCACATATACAGCTCTATAAGAGACACCAATTGCTTCAAGTATAGAGTAAGTAAAAAATACTGAAATGGACATCAAAATGTTATTCCTGATGATAATTATTGTGATACCTCTAAAATGTATCAGGCAGGGAAGGCCTGGAACAAGCCACAACCTCCCCATTAAAGTTCAGTGTCATACAACGATATCCAATCAGCGACATTTAAGACCACAGAAGAATTATTTTGAGATCTTCTGCTGTGTTTGAAAGCACAAGGTTAAGAGGTTTTGGTTCATATCCCAACTCATCATAAATTCATCGTCCAACCTTGAGCAAGTCACTTAACCTATGCAAACAATTCATCTGCCATGGTCTTGTTGTAAAGAATAAATGTGAATACCCTTTGAAAACTATACAAGTCCTCAGCATTGTGCTGAGGCCAACATCTATCATCTATCAGGAACAGCACAGGAGAACAAAGATACACACCTCCGTATCAGCAGTGTAGGGTGTGCATTGTGGTGCTTCTTTCTGCCCTGGGGCCAAACCCAGCTACACTCATATCCTGTGATATCCTCTTTTCCACCAGTGCTGAGAACTGTAAAAAGAATGGTTAAATGATTTATTGGACGCTACTAACAAACAGATAATTACAGTAAGTAGACTATAGATAATAAAAATATTGCCTATAATTCTTTCACTTTTTTGACAAACACATGTTGATCACTAATCTTTTTAACTTTGGTACTAGTTTCAGGGAAACAATTCACATCCTGGAAGGAGAGCCTAATACATTAATAAGCACAGTGACAGATGATAAATAAATTACAATTGGCAAATCTTTAAGAAAAAAATACAAAATACTTGTCTTGAAGAAGCTACAAAAGGTAAAAGTAGCCAACATATAAATAATAATTAAGAAATTAGGAAAGTTGATACTTTTTTAACTGTAAATTTTTATGTTATAACTCTTACCTTTTGAAAATTAGAAAATTAAAAATCAAAAATGCCCTGTCAGCTTTCTCAGACATTGTGTATAACACTTAAAGTCTGCTCTCATTTGATAGTCTAGCTAAACAAAAAAACTCAGCTTCATTATTCTTATGTTTTGCCAGATTCTCTTTGAAGTCTATTTTTTGAAACAGAACTCATATTCACTGTGTGCTAACATTTTTCCTATTGCTCAGTTTCAACCTTCTCTCATTCCGCGTAGTCTAGAGTTGGGCTAAGCTACTCCACGGTGTTGCTGCCTCGGCACCCATTTTGTTTGGCTAAGCGGCCTGTAGGGACATTAGACTGACACCAGCCCCTCATGCAAGCACCTGCCCTAGCCAGCAGCCTGCAGAGTCACGGGTAAATGTAAATTCCTGATGTGACTTCCCAACAGCCCTGTGATCAACAGTCTCCCTACGTCCCAACGCTCTCCCCTTGTGCGCCCCTTAGGAAAGACCTCTGCGGAGCTTACCCAAAACCCCATTGTTTTGGTTTAAAGTGACAAGCCAGGCATAGCCTGGGAACCCCAGGTCCTGCCTCTCTATCTCTCTCTCCCTCTGCACCCTGCCTTGACCACCCCGTGCGGCCTTTCAAGGTGTGCCAAGTGCTTCCTCCAGGACCTGTGAGTAATACACTTCTCCCCTTCGATTTCTTTTGTGGTTGTTGTTGAACCTTCTCTCACCATTCACTCTCACTATCGGGCGTGCTGTGTTCCACTCAACAAGTGTTAATTTGACAAACTCGTAACATCTGTCATGACTGATTAAAACACTTTGAAAAAGTCAATTTTGAACATTAATTACAGAATTTTTATAGAATATGCACAAGAAAAATAATTTGTTTTACACTATTTTTAGAAAAAAATGATTTGACTAGATTGCGTTTTTGTATATATGGTCTGTTCCCTTGAATCATCGAATTATTACTCAGAGAAAAAAATCTGTTCCTGGCCATCCTCTCAAAGACAGTCTGAGACATCTGCTGCTTCCCCTTCACTCTTCTTACCATCTCTGTGGAGTTCTGCCCACTTGCCTTTAGCTCCAGAATCCTGGAGAGGTTTCATGGCCTGAATAACTGGGTTCTTTACATTTTTTCCAAAACTTGCTAAGCATGACAGAATTCCATGCCTTCTCAAGGCATCCAATCTACTGATCATAAGAAAGAAACCCGAAGTAGAGCATAAATTCTGCATTTAACTTACCCGTGATGATTCCAGCTCCTCCATTTACCAGATTGACGACGCTAGGAAAGCTGTTCTCTGATCCTGCCTCCTCAGGGGGAAATGGAGTCAACGACACCACCTAATTCTCAAAATTGTTGCAGTATTATTAACTCCATTGAGTTAATAAGAATATCCTTATTCCCTAATTAATAATTAATTAATCGATACCTTTAATTAAGTGCATTGAAAGCCCTTACAGTCCCTGGTAAGTTCTCATCAAACGTGAGACAGAGCTGGCAGGACAAAGTTGGCAGCATTATTTCAGGACTTCAGACCAACCTCTCCTTTATTAGCTCACCTATTTGGTTCCAGTTTTCTTTACAGATTACTAACACATTAGAAAATGCAGACTTTGTGTCAAAATATCATTTCATAGACATTTAAAATAGTAGCAAAATCTCAAGTTTATAAGCGTAGAAGACAAAATTATAGAATTTTAAAACCAGAAGTCAGACCACTTTTATTATCTTCCCACAAGTCTATGCTGATTCTAAGCTTTAATTCAGCTCAATTAAACATTTATTAAGGACCCACCACGTGGTGACCCTACATCAATCCAGGAATAACATTGTGAACACTCAGCTTCTACAATGGAATTGCAAACTGAGGGGTAAATGTGGTTTTGGAACCCCTGATTTCGTCACAAAAGTCCTGGCCTATAAAGACAGTGAAATAGCAGACTTGTATTTGAGCTAAATGCAAATACAATTTTTTACATGCTTTACTGTGCAGAGCAATATGAATATGAGAAGAGGACATTCTGCAGACACCAAATTAAAATCTGTCTTCTTCTCCAAGCCTTGGTCTCACCTGATACACACGTGCAGTCTTAGCTTTTTCCCACCAACCAACCCATAATAGTTATTTTGCGCTGTGCATGCAGCCTGAAGAGTGCAGGCTTTGTTGCATCCTTCTCTCAGGTCTGTGTTTCAAGCCGGTAGCTCTTGCTTGTCCATGGATGACCAAGCACGTGGCTCTCTGCAGTGTGTCCATATGGAGTGTGGTTAGGGGCACACAGCTGCCAGCCTGCCCTGCCATGGCTGCAAGCTCTAACATTCCCCAGCGGTACCCAGCGCCATTTACCAATGTCCCTGCTCCTTCCTGACATGTGTATGGCTATGTACTCAAGTATGCATGACGATAGCAAATGTAGCAATAGCTGCCGAGATAAAGCAAATACTTTTATTTATACATTTAGCAAGTTATGTCCTTCATTCACTAGCCCTTAGCATACAGCAGTGAAAAACTAGACATGCATTTTTTATCATGGAGCTTATGTTCTAGCAGTGAGTAAATAAAGAAATATTTAATATGTCAGGTTGTGTCACAGAGTATGAGGTAATCAACATGGAGAAAGAGACATGGGGAGGTTGTATTTGGATAAGATTATCAAGGAAGGTGGCATTCCAGCAGCGGCTTGGATGAGGTGAGAGAGCAGACCACATGGATATCAGGCAGGAGGAGTGTGGGCCAGGTGGAGGCAGACCAAGTGCAAATCTGGAGGCTGCAGTCTGGGTTGATTATGGAAAATCCGCAAGGCCAGCATGATCAGAGTAGGGTGTGTAAGGAACTGGTGGAAGATGAGGCCACGTCATGTTGGGCACTGTCGGCCAAGGTAAGGAATCTAATTTCACCTAGAGTGAGATAGGAAGTCCCTAGGAACAACATTTTGAGCAGAGAAGTGACATAATTGAACTTAACTTTTAAAAGAACCTTTCTGGCTGTAATGTGTAGATTATTAGGGGCCAAGAGTGTAAGCAAGGGTACCTGGCTCATTATATTTACTTCTCCCACAGCTTCTATGTTAGGTCTCTAGGAAAGCATTAGTCTATTTGCACATGCCTCACTCACCAAGTTTATTGAATGCCTGTGTGCCAGGCATCATGCTACACGCTGGGACCATACAGGTGACTCAGGCACAGTTCCTGCTATCTATGGACTCACGGTTTAATGGAAGACACTGATACAAAAAACCATAACACACAGAGTAAGGCTGCTCTAATAGAGCTTGTCCCAAATATTATTAGAGGAATAATCATTTCTATGATTATTTCTTCTGTTCCTTACTACTCCTTCGAGGTAAACAAGAAAGAAACTCGGCCTGTGCACCATGATCTGTCAACATGCAACAGAAAGGAAGAGAAGATCCCAGCAAGTCCCCAGGTGCACATGGGACGCAGCCCTGCAGACCTTACCTGAAGAGATCTGTCCATATCTGAAAATTAATACCTAGTAAAGGTGTGATGAAAAAAATACAGAGACACAAACGAAAGAAAATGAAATGCTGAAGCCCTTGAGGTAGGACGGATCTATGCCCCTGCTTTCCTGCAGGAGCCAGAGAAAGGTTTTAGAAAATGATTTATGTTCTAAAAGATCCTGGAAGACCTCTATGAAATAAGAGCAAGCCCCACTGAAAATGCAAGGTGAGATGAACACACAACAGATAGGGTTTCTTAAATTATATCCCACCAGCTTGAAAATGCATCTTTGCAAGACTTCACTGATCTCAAGTCACTGTGGATCAATGAAGGACTCCACAGCAAATGAAGAGGACGAGGCACAGGTAAGGCGGAGTCCACGGGAGTGCTAACATGTTTGTTACAGGCAAATTTGAAAATAGAGAGATCTACAAAGACGTTACAGGTAGCTACTATAAAAATGAAAATTGGCTTGGAAAAATGTACATTTGACAAAATTGAATATAAGGTCAAAATATTGAGTGTGGTGAGGACAAACACTTTATATTGATAAAAAGTACACTTTATCAAGAAGTTGAAAATCTTAAGGCCTGAACAAAATAGCAATGAAACATATAAAGCAAATATTTTTTAAATACCAGGAAAAATTAGTAAAATCAGAATTTAGGAGGAAGGAAAAACACTCTCAGAAAATGGCAAGTCAAGCTGAAAAAATAATGATATAAAGAATTTGAATATCACAAATATCCAGCTTGATATAGCAGATATATATAGAATCGCGTACCAGACAAATTGAAAACACACATTACTTTCAAACACCATGGAACATTTGCAATAGTTAACCAGATGTTACGTTACAAAAAAATTCTTTAAAAAATCCCCAAAGCAGAAATTACACAGCCCAAGTTTTGATTACAATGTCACAAAACCAGACAGTAAACAACCAAAGACTAGCCCCAAAGAATCTTTCCACCCAGAAATGTTAAATCACTCTTCTAAATAACTCAAGATAAAGAAAAACTCAAAATTAAAATTAAAGACTATTCAGAAATGATTGAGGATAAAGTACCATATATCGAAACACAGAATTTGAACAAAGCATTAATCAAGGAGAACTTGACTGTGAAGGCATTTATTAGAAATTAAGAAAAACTGAAATAAATGAGCAAAGTCATCAATTCAATAGGATTGAAAAAGAGCAGCAGTCTAAACCTCAAACAAGGTGTGTTAGCCAGGGAGTAGGGGGGTAAGCTCTGGAGCCAGACTGCCTGGGATGAAATCCTGCCCCCACCACTCTCTATCTTGGTCCTTGATGGAGTCATTTGATCTCTGTGCTTCTCATAAGCTCATCAGCAAACCAGAGGCTCTCCTAGTTTTGTTAAAGGATTAAGTGAGATGGTACAGGCAAAATTCTTAAGAGAGTGCCTGACACGTGGTAAGTACCAAACAAATATAAGCTTATTTCAAGAGGAAGACAATAATGTAATTCAGTTAGTCAAGAACACATTTTCTAGTGGCAGAGGTGGAGCAAGAGCAGGTTCTATTTTCTGTGAAAAAGTGCTGTGTACTGCGATCTTAGATCCTACAAGTGTGCTAGGGTAGAGTGCACATTGCGGTCGGAGCCATGCGGATGGCTTCAGCAAGGAAGTCTAGAAAAAACTTAGGGAGAGATTCATGTTAATTATGTGCACTCCTCTAGGGAATAGGCAATGAACATACACCTTCCAGCTCATTTTATGCGAGCTCCATAACTTTGATTACAAAACTTGAACAGGACATTACGAGGGAAAAAAATTAGACATCTCTCATATAAAAACAGATGCAAAACTCTTTAAATATCTGCAAACCAAATTCAGTTATATATAAAAGGATAATATGAGAGACCAAGATGAACTTATTCTAGAAACGCAAAGTTGATTTACCATTGGGAAAAATAATAATAAACCAATGCAATTCACAAAGTTAAAGAGAATAAATTAGAATAAAATAAAGAAGGAAATTCATAGGATTATCCTAGTCTATGCAGAAAAACATTTGAAAAATTTCAATATCAAAATAGTTAAAAACTCCAGAAACTAGAAATAGAAGGAAGTTTCTTTAGTCAAAAAGAACATAACTATGAAAACATACACAAAGGTGAAATGTTGAACACTTCTATTTGAGATTGGAAAACAAACCGGGATGCCCACTGTCTCTCCTTCCATTCACTGCAGTATCTGCGATCATAGCCACGGCAGTAAAGCAGGGAAAAGGAATCAGGTACATTGATTAAAAATGCAGGAATATGATCTCCATTTTGTGTAGGTAATAAGATTATGTACATAAAAATCCAAAACAAGCTACAAATAATTATTAAATTAATATTTGAGTTTAGTAAAGTTTTTAAAAAAAAACTTTTAAAAATAATTTGAAATAAATCTAATGAAACATGCAAAATTTCCATGCAGAAAATTATAAAACATTGAAATAAATAAAAACTGTGTAAGAGAACAGAGGATATACTATGTTCATAGATTGGAAGAGGCAAGACTGTAAACATGTTAATTCTTCCCAAGTTGATTTATAGATTCAATGAACTATTATTCAAAATCCCAATAGGCTCCTTTGTGAAACTGGCAGTTGGCTCTAAAGTTTATACAGGAATGTAAAGGACCAAGAGTAGCCAAAAGAGAAGAACAAGGTGGAAGGACTTGCTCTAATGGATATCAAGGTTTATTATAATAGTTCAGTAATTAAGCAGTATGGTATTTGGTGCAGAGATAGGCAGACCAACAGGAGAGAATTGAGAGCCCTCAGATAAACCCACACACGTGGCCACATGATTTATGAGAAAGGGTGTACTGTAGAGCACTGTGTATGGTCTCCTTGATAAACGGGGCTGGGAAATTCTGTACGTGCATATTAGAAAACATAAAATTATCTCTAGTTCACACCTGATCATTAGATCTAACAGTGTAGAAGTGTTCATGACTTTATCAAAAGCAGTTTTTACAGAGTGATGGGGGCTAAAATCTGATTAGTGTAAATTCAAAAGAGAATGAGAGAAGAGGAAATTGTGATAGAAAATGCAGAAAACTCCTTCCAGGAGTTTTGTTGTAAATAAGAGTTAAAAAATTAGAGTGACAAAAGTGGGCTCCAGAGAGTTTTTGTTTCTTTAATGGAAGAGACAACAGCATATTCGTAAGCTGATGGAAATTATCCAAAAGAGAAAGAAAAATAGCTGTTAGGGAATGAGAGAAGTCAGGTAATAGTATTAGAGAGAGTGAATCAGGAGCTAAATTATAGGAGAATGTCCCATGAGTCAACAGATGACAGTAACAATGAGGATTAGTGTATGATGCAATCTGATAACATGAGATTCAAATCTGGATGTTTCAGTGAGAAATCTCATTTCCAGGCTCAATGATGCAAGAGCTACAGAAGGAAAAAAAGTCACCATTCACAGGGTGTCCTTATGGAAGAAGCGGCTTCTTGTTAGGGCAAAAGATAAAGGAAAGAGTTTGAAGAAGGGGTTGAGGAGATTAGGGACATTGCTGCTGCTGAAACATGAACTCCGGTGGGCAGAGGTGGAGGGTTTCAGGAACTGGGGAGGAGTGAGAGGGGGAAACAAAACATTACATGTGGAGAGGCAATGGGGCTAAGTATGGGAAATGAAGAGGGACCTGGGAATCCTGGAGTTTTTATGACAAGCAGGATAAGAGACAACAAAATTAGTCCTGGCAGATTCCAGGCAGATAATCCACCAATGGAGCAAACTGAAAGTTCTTTCTATTCACTGTACCCAGCTCAAAGTTCAGGATTTCTGCATGACAAACCGTCCTCTCCATCAACTATGAATGTGGCTCCTGGTTGTACAAGAAACTATGGGCCAAAAAGGTAAAACACCTGCCCAACCCAACACAGACATCCAGTACACAACAAAGGAGCAGGGCCATGGTAACTCCCAACTGGGGAGAGAGAAGAACAGGAAATACTCTGCAGCCACTGGTCCCTACGTTTATTACTAAATCCCACAGTCAGTACCTGGTATGCCTTGCAAGTTGTGGCACAATAATTTCACAGGCGCTTTACCTCAGTTAAACATGGGCTCCTATATTTCCAGCCTTCAATATCAGTTTCCTTACCAACTTTTGCCCAACCATTAAGACAATGCCACATAGTTCTGGTTCTGTTACAGCAGCACCCTGCTTCCAGGTACTCATTTCTATATATGTTCAATTAATACTAGCTGACCTAATAAACTCAAAAATCTCAAGAAGTTAAACCTATGAAAATTTTTTCTTGCTTAGGTGACAATCCCATGTTTTCCTGGTTGGAGTGCATTCCAAGAAAATTCATAGATACTGATTCCTTTCATGGAGTAGCTCTCCCATCTTTAAAATGAGAGTTCATGAGTTCATGCTTAGAGTTATCTCCATTTTGCTTAGCAAGAGAAGACAGGGAGAAGAAGGAGCAAATATGGGAGTTTCTATGGATCAGGCCTGGAATTGATGTATATCACTTGTGTTTATAATCCACTGATAGAACTCTGTCTATGGCCACACCACACTGCAAGACGCTACAAAATGTAGTCTGTTTTCTATAAGGAGAAGAGGAGAAGGGTTTCCTCATTAACTAATAGTTTCTGTCACACTAACATGTATGTTTTTGAAAAATAAGAACTATAAGTGGGACTTGTCCTTTCACCTACAGATATTAAAACAGTGAAGCTTGAGTGAATAGATATACCTAGAGATAGGGTGATCATCTAACATTGTTCAAACTGGGATACTTTTGACAGTGAAAAAGTTTCTAAAAATAATTCAAATTATGTAATTTTTGAAATATTCACATATTGACCAAAAAATTGAGTTGTTATATTGCTGACCATATAGAATAGTTCTATTTAAAAACTTTAAAAAATATTTTTAAATAATTTAAAATTATTTTAAATAATAAATTGCTTTCTGGAGTGGTCAGCATCATGGCAGAGTGAACTTGCACAGGATTCTCTCCCCTCCAACTACAACGAAATGGGACATTCGTATTCCAACAGAGGACATCCTAACACAACACAAAAAAGTTGGAGAGACCCACACAGCCATACGATGGAGGGTGAAGAGGCTGAAGCCCCCCTCAGAGGAGCTGGAACGTGGCAAGAGAAAACTTTTCTCCCTCCCCTAAAGACTGAGATCCATGACCACAGAAGGCCTCCAAGAGGGAAGGAATGGAGGAGGGGATGTTCATTTGCAGGAAAATCAAGGACCCCCAAGGGCGCATGCAGCCTAGAGGGGAAGACTTCTAGTGGGGTGAGACCTTACACAGGGGGTGGCCTCATCAAGCCAACACCCCAGGAGACAAGATAGCGAGGGCAGAGCAAGAAAGCCCTGAGAGCAGGCAGGAGAAAACAACCCACTGCACTGCCTGGGATCTTGGCTGAAGGCAGAGGGCTCAGAATACGTGGCTCTTGACCCCCACCCAGTGGCAATAGGTGGTAACTGCAAGCAAATAATATCAGGATGCATAAGAACACAGCCACCAGCTCTAGCAATATAAAACATTATATCAAATCTCCAGACCAGAGAGAAAATGCCAAGCACTCAGAATTCAGTACTGAGGAAACAGAAATATGTAATCTAAATGACAAAGAATTCAAAATAGCTATCATCAAAAAACTCAAGGAGGTAAAAGAGAATGCAGAGAAACAATTCAATGAGTTCAGGAGCTACTTTACGAAAGAGATAGAAACTATAAAGAAGAATCAATCAGAAATATCAGAGATGAAAGACACAATGGAAGAAATAAGATATGGATTCCCTGAATGCTTGGGTGGACATCATAGAGGAGCATACCAGCATAATCAAGGATAGACATGTTGAAATGCTCCAGACAGAGGAGGAGAGAGAACTAAGACTAAAAAGAAATGACAAAAGTCTCAAAGAAATATCCAACTCAATGAGGAACTACAACATAAGAATTATAGGTATCCAAGAAGGTGAAGAGAAGGAGAATGGAGCAGAAAGTGTGTTTAAAGAAACAATAGCAGAGAACTTCCCAAACCCAGGGAAAGAGATGGCAATCCATGTGGAAGAGGCTTCCAGATCTCCTAGATTTGTCAGTGTAAAAGACCTACTGCAAGGCATGTAGTAGTAAAACTGGCAAAAATGAATGACAAAGCAAGAATACTAAGGGCAGCAGGCAGAAGAAAATAACCTACAAAGGAGCACCTATCAGGCTTTCAGCAGATTTCTCTGCAGAAACCTTACCAGCTAGGAGAGAATGGAATGACATATTCAAATCTTTGAAAGACAAAAATGTTAACCAAGAGTACTCTATCCAGCAATGATATCCAGATAGGATGGAGAAATAAAAACTTTCCCAAACAAACAAAAGCTAAGGGAATTCACAGCCATGAGACCCCCCCCCCCACTACAAGAAATCCTGAAGAAGGTCTTCATACGCGAAAAAAAAAAAAGGGGGTCACAAAGCACGGAGTAAGGAGATAAAGAGGTGGACAGAATCAGAATAGGAGAGCAAATACTCAAGTATAGCATTAAAGATAAACAAAAGGAAAACACCAAAAACAAAGATAACCTTGTCACTTTAACCAGAAATTCACAACACAAGATGGAATAAGATATGAGAAAAACAACTTAGGAGGGGAGGAGGAAAGGGACTGAATCAGTTTAGACTAAGGAAACAAGAGGCCATAAGAAAATGGACTGTCTTATACACAAGATTCTGAATACAAACCTCACAGTAACCACCAAAGAAGAAAGCAGAACAGAGACAAAAAGAATAAATAAGGAGAAAACAAAGAAATGCGTCATAAAAAAACTACATAATTCAATGGGTAAACCAAAATACACAGGACAAGAAACAAAGGAAATGCAGGAGAACCAGGAAACAAGTGATAAAATGACAGCATTAAGCCCTCACATGTTGATAATCACCCTAAATGTAAATGGATTGAATTCTCCAACAAAAAGACACGAAGTGGCGAGATGGGGGATTAAAGAACAAGACTCAACAATATGCTGCCTCCAGGAAACACATCTCAGCCGCAACAACAAACCCAGGCTCAGAGTGAAGGGATGGAAGATGACACTCCAAGCTAATGGCAAACAAAAGGAAGCAAGTGTCACAATATTTATATCAGAAAAAGCAGAGTTCAAGATAAGGCAGGCAAAGAGAGACAAAGAGGGGCAGTATATATTGATCAAAGGGACACTCCATCAAGAAGAAATAATGTTTATAAACATCTATGCACCCAACACAGGAGCACCAAAGTTCATAAAGCAAGTATTAACAAACCTAAAATAAGATATTAATAATAACACAATAATAGTAGGGGACTTCAACATTCCACTCACATCAATGGATAGATCATCCAGACAGAAAATCAACAAGAAACCAGTGGAATTAAATGAAAATCTAAACCAGCTGGACTTAATAGACATATGTAGAACACTTCATCCAAACACAGTGGAATACACATTCTTCTCAAGTGTGCATACAACATTCTCAAGGATTGACCATATGCAGAGAAACAAGGCAAGCCTCAATAAATTTTAAAAAATTGAAATAATAACAATCATTATTTCTGATCACAATGCTATAAAGCTAGAAATTAATTACAAGAAAAAAACTGAGAAAGGGACAAAGATGTGGAGACTAAACAACATGCTATTGAACAACTAATGGATCATTGAAGAAATTAAAAGAGAATCAAAAAATATCTGGAGACAAATGAAAATGATAACATACCATACCAACTCACATGAGATGCAGCAAAAGCTGTATGAAGAGGGAAATTCATCGCAATACAAGCACACCTTAACAAATGAGAAAAATCCCAAATAAGCAATCTCAAATTACGCTTAACTGAATTAGAAAAAGAAGAACAAACAAAGTCTAAAGTCAGCATAAGGAAAGAAATAGTAAAAATCAGAGCAGAAATAAATGCTATTGAAACAAAAAAGGCAGTAGAAAGGATCAATGAAACAAAGGGCTGGTTCTTTGAGAAGATAAATAAAATTGACAAACTCCTAGCCAGACTTACAAAGAAAAAAAGAGAGAAAGCTCAGATAAACAAAATTAGTAATGAAAGAGAAGAAATAACAATGGACACCACAGAAATACAAGGGATTATGAGAGAATACTATGAAAAGCTGTATGCCAACAAAATAGATAATCTAGAGGAAATGGATAAATTCTTGGACTCCTACAATCTCCCAAAGCTCACTCAAGAAGAAACAGACAATTTGAATAGACCAATCACAAGGAAAGAGGTCGAAACAGTAATCAAAAGCATCCCAAAAAATAAAAGCCCAGGACCAGATGGCTTTCCTGGGGAATTCTACCAAACTTTCAGCAAGGATTTAATACCTATCCTTTTCAAGCTATTCCAACAAATTAGGGAGGATGGAACACTTCCTAACACATTCTACGAGGCCAACATCACGCTGACACCAAAGCCTGACAAGGACAGCACGAAAAAAGGAAAACCACAGGCCAATATTGCTGATGAACATAGATGCAGAAATCCTCAACAAAACTTTGGCAACCTGAATTCAGCAATACATCAAAAAAATCATACATCATGATCAAGTGGGATTTACACCAGGCACACAGGGATGGTTCAATATCCACAAATAAATCAATATGATACATCACATCAACACACTGAGGAATAAAAACCACATGATCATCTCAATAGATGCAGAGAAAGCATTTGATAAGAACTCTTAACAAAATGAGGATAGAAGGAAATTACCTCAGCATAATAAAGGCCATATATGACAAACCCACAGCCAACATCATACTCAATGGGCAAAAATTGAGCACCATTCCCCTAAGAACAGCAACAAGACAAGGATGCCCACTCTCACCACTCTTATTCAACATAGTACTGGAGGTTTTGGCCAGAGCAATTAGGCAAGAGAAAGGAATAAAAGGAATCCAAATAGGGTGTGAAGAAGTGAAACTCTTGCTGTTTGCAGATGACATGGTCTTATATATAGAAAACCCTAAAGACTCCATCAGAAAACTATTAGAAATAATTAACAACTACTGTAAAGTTGCAGGGTACAAAATCAACTTACAAAAATCAGTTGCTTTTCTACACTCTGATAACAAACTTACAGAAAGAGAAATCAAGAATACAATTCCATTTACAATCACAGCTAAAAGAATAAAGTATCTAAGAATAAATTTAACCAAAGAGGTGAAGGACTTATACAATGAAAACTATAAGACATTACTGAAAGAAATTGATAAAGACATAAAGAGATGGAAAAAGATTCCATGCACATGGATTGGAAGAATAAACATGGTTAAAATGTCCATACTATCCAAAGCAATCTACAAATTCAATGCAATACCAATCAGAATCTCAATGACATTCTTCATGGAAATAGAACAAAGAATCCTAAAATTCATTTGGGGCAACCAAAGACCCCTAATTGCTAAGGCAATCCTGAGAAAAAAGAACAAAGCTAGAGGCATCACACTCCCTGACTTCAAAATGTACTACAAAGCCATAGTGATCAAAACGGCATGGTACTGGTACAAAAACAGGCACACAGATCAATGGAGCAGAACTGAAAGCCCAGAAATAAAACCACACATCTACAAACAGCTAATCTTCAAGAACGGTACCAAGAACATACAATGGAGAAAAGCCAGTCTCTTCAATAAATAGTGTTGGGAAAACTGGACAGCCACATACAAAAGAATGAAAGTAGACCATTACCTCATGTCATACACAAAAATAAACTCAAAATGGATCAAAGACTTGAAGATAAGTCCTGAAACAATAAAACTCTTGGAAGATAATATAGGTAGTACACTCTTTGACATCGAACTTAAAAGGATCTTTTCAAATACCATGTCTTCTCAGACAAGAGAAACAAAAGAAAGAATAAACAAGTGGGAATTCATCAGACTAAACAGCTTCTGCAAGGCAAAAGAAACTAGGATCAAAAGAAAAAGACAATCCACCAACTGGGAGAAAACATTTGCAAATCATACATCTGATAAGGGGTTAATCTCCATAATATATAAAGAAATCACACAACCGAACAATAAAAAAACGAACAGCCTGGTCAAAAAATGGGCAGGGGCCGGTTCGGTGGTACAGTGGTTAAGTTCGCACATACTGCTTCTCATCAGCCCGGGGTTCACTGGTTCATATCCCAGGTGTGGACATGGCACCACTTGGCAAAAGCCATGCTGTGGTAGGCATCCCATGTATAAAGTAGAGGAAGATGGGCACGGATGTTAGCTCAGGACCAGTCTTCCTCAGCAAAAAGAGGAGGATTGGCAGTAGTTAGCTCAGGGCTAATCATCCTCAAAAAAAAAAAAAAGGTCAGAGGATATGAACAGACATTTTTCCAAAGAAGATATACAGATGGCAAATAATCACATGAAAAAATGTTCAATATCACTAATCATCAGGAAAATGCAAATCAAAACTACACTAAAATACCACCTTACACTTGTTAAAATGGCCATAATCACTAAGACTAAAAATAACAAATGTTGGAGAGGGTGTGGAGAGAAGGAAACCCTGACACTGCTGGCAGGAATGCAAACTGGTGCAGCCACTATGGAAAACAGTATGGAGATTCCTCAAAAAACTAAAAATAGACCTACCATAAGATCCAGCTATCCCACTACTGGGTATCTACACAAACAACTTGAAGTCAGCAATCTAAAGTAACATATGCACCGCATGTTCATTGCAGCACTATTCACAACAGCCAAGACATGGAAGCAACCCAAGTGCCCACTGACTGATGATTGGATAAAGAACATGTGGCATATATATACAGTGGAATACTACTCAGCCATACAAAAGACAAAATCATCCCATTTGCAATAACATAGAAGGACCTGGAGGGAATTATGCTAAGCGAAATATGCCAGTCTGAGAAAGACAAATACCAGATGAGTTCACTCATACGTGGAAGATAAATAAACACATGGACAAAGAAAACAGTTCAGTGGTTACCAGGGGAAGGGGGTGAGGGGTGGGCACAGCAGGTGAAGGGGAGCACTTATGTGGTGACAGTCAAGAAATAATGTACAACTCAAATGTCACACTGATGTAAACTCTTATGAAGTTAATTTTAAAAAATCAAAATAAATACATGAATTGCTTTCTAAAAATAAAACAAATTTCGTTCTAAAGAAAATGTTTTAAAAGCTTTTTTATATTGATTGTCTGAGCCTTTAAGAAATAACAGGCAGAAAATTCACTCTTGCTACATATTCACATACCTAAGTTCCTTAATGATATCACCATCTATTATAGTGTCACTAGTTTTCCTGAAACGTTTATTTTTCAATGTTATCTTATTTTTCAATATTTTCATAAAATTGTATGTACTCTTAACTAAAATTGCCTTTTTTGGCAAATACATTTAAAATTGTTGCCTCATCAACTGTCTCTTCTATGTAGGCCATAAAATAATTTAGAAAATAATGTCTGCAGGTACTGAGGTACCTGTTACAGCAAATTCTGCTAAATAGAGAACATGCTCCATTCTAGTTTTATATCAAAATATGTATTTCAGCTTATTTTTTATAGATACTGTCTGTTTTCATTCAGAATACCTGTTTCTAACAATTGCGTTTTATAAGACAAAATTCATGGAACATCACTACTTACGATTCTTTTGTTTCACAAATTAGATGCTGCCAAACCTCAATTTCATTCCATTCCAAGAAAAAATGCAATTTACTCAATCAGAACAAGCGTGCCAACAAAAGATTCTTCACTCAAGTACAAAAATTCTAAAATGCCACTCTACAACTTTAAAATTTTATCTTTTATAACGTTTGAAAGTTTTTCATTTAATTTATTCACTTTCTCCTCTTTTTAGGTATAAAATGCAATGTGTTCCTGTTGCAAGCTTTGTTTTTAATAATTACAGTTTGTTTAAACTTCCGAAGTATTTCACTGTTTTGGATAAATATTCTCATTTGATTTTGAGTAAAATGCAACTGACGTTTTGACATCATGCTTTCCCAGGTCGCTCTTCAGCTTGCCTGGACCAGGAACAGGCATGGCATCGGTGAATGGTACTCCCCTTCTCGCTCTGCCTATCCTTCCACTTGTGGTAGTGTGTGGAAAGCAGGGGTACTATCAGAATCAAGGAGATCACATTCCTGGAATGGAGTGATAATGGCCTAAAGTACTCAAGAGGAGACGTGGCTGGAAGATAGTTTGTTCTACGAGCGTACTCTAAAATCCCAAGTGGTAAATTTACATGACCAGAAAATGTATCATCGATGACCGTTTCCTCACACTCCGGGATAGATTTGCATTTGTGTACTGACGCACAGTGACCACCTCTGAGAGAGCCACTGGAGCCCAGTGTTCACGGCGGCAGGCAGCCCCGTGGATGGCGCAGCATCACGATGATGGTGTGACCAGCGCTACATAAATGGTATTAGGGACCTGTGGTATTTCTTCACCAAAAGCAGACTCCAGAAAGCTTGGAAGTGAAGTCTTCTTCGGCTGAGCCTTCAAATGAGATTGCAGTTCTGACTCACATCTTGATTTCAGCCTTGTGAAACCCTGAGCAGACGCCCGCCTACACTGTGCCCAGACTCCCGGCTCACAGAAACAGGGATCGTACATCTGCGTTGTTTCAAGTTGCTGCATTTGTGGTAATTTCTTATGCAGCAACAGAAAACTAGGAATTATCCCATACTGCTCTCTCTCCTTACCCCTATGGTCTTCATCTAGTATGAGTCAAAAATCTAACATTTCACCTTTTATTTATTAATCTAGTTCTCTCTCACGCTGTTTATTTCTTATCTTAGCCCACACCATCACCACCTCTCACCTGGATTGTAATAAAGTTATTCTAACTGATCTTACCACATATAGTCTTGTCTTTATAAATTCACTTCTACACTGAAGAAAGACTGACTTTAAAAAGCATGATTTAAAAAATCTAATCGTGTCATTCTTTGCTTAAAATCTTTCAATTTCTTCTCATCAAAGCTACTCTTTAATGAAAACTTATGTGCAAGGCACTATAATAAAACCTTTATGTATAGTGTTCTAATTAATCCTGACCATTCCAGGACTTAGGTACTATTATTATCTTAATTTTTAAACGGAAGGATCTGAGGCTTACAGAAATTAAGTAATTTCATCCAGAGTTACTCAGTAAGCCAAACCTGACGTCTTTCAGTTTCTTGAACATACAGACTTCGTCTCACTTGCCAGAATATTTGCTTTGCCCAGGAAACCCTCAGCCATCTGCTCCCACTCTCCCGTCTCTTTATCCTGTAAAACACATATTAAAGTTTCTTTCTCCAAAATGCCTTCGCTGACCTTCTGGAGCACGTTAGGTCTCCCTGCTGTGCACTCGTAATTTCCTTTCTAAACTCTCTCCGTGTAGCCATCTGATCAAGTCATCTCAAAGCCCCTGAAAGCTCTCAAAATGACTGTGATTTCCCCAAGTTTACAGCAATTTCTTATTATAAGAAGTTGGAAATAGATTGCTCTGTATTTTTTTAATTTCCATAAACTTTTTGATAATTCAGTGAAGCTTATAATTTTATTTATTCTTGTAGATGCTGTCGACATAATTGTGTTCTAAAAAAGTTCTGCATTCTGATGATATGGTTAAACATGTGGAAATACAAATAAAAGCATCTTTTGGGTATTCTGCTCAGAAAACGATAATAAACTGCCTGTCTGGCAACAACACATTACTTCCTCAAGCTGAAATGTAGTCTCATTTTTCCTGACCCAAATTGACTCAACTAACGTTCTCATAAGAAATTTAGACAGCCGACGACTGGCTGACGCTGCTCTACGGTATATAGGAAAAATTACAGGAAAACGGAAGAGAGTAAATCCTGAGAGTTCTCATCACAAGGAGAAAAGTTTTTTCCTTTTTTCTTTTCTTCTCTTTTCTCTTTATTGTATCTATATGAGAAGATGAATGTTAGCTGAACCTATTGTGGCTATCATTTCATAATACATGTAAATCAAACCACCATGCTGTGAGCATGTCAGTGATTTATGTCAATTATTTCTCAGTAAAGCTGAAAAAAGAAAAGAAGTTAGACAGCCAAAGCCCTTGCCTCAGCACTTGTGAACAGCTTTATTCCACTTTAGTAGATACGTTGTCTGTGGCAATTTCTGGAACCATTTTGGAACCATTCAATACACAACATGAAAAAGATTAAAAGTTATTATAGTTACTTTCAGAGTCATATTTAGACTAATGCATCTTCAGAAAGGGCAGCTCACACATCAAAAACAGTCAGAATAATCTGTTAACTTTTTCACAGAGAAAATTAATAAGGAGGAAAAGAAAGGATTACAGGCACAATCTTCATAAACATTGATATTTATCTGGCAAAAATACAGGTTAGGAGGAAGACAGAAGGACGTGAAGGGTGGGAAATTATAGACACAGTGCCGTGGTGTGCTTCCTTGGTGTGTACACACGCACTCATCTCTGCCAAACATCTATTTTAACAGCACAATCCCAGACAACTTTTTGATAGCATGCGATAGAATGGTTTAGCATTTACTTTGTATTAAAGCAGATGCAGAAAAAACAAACAAAAATATTAAATAGTTTATTTGACTGCACTTATTGAGGAAAAAAGCGAAGAAAATAGTCAATGTAGATGAAAACCACATAGCAACGCAATATAATGCTTAAAATCATGAGGCTCAAACCGCTATTGGGGTATGGAGTTTGTTTACGTACACTGAAACTGGCATTGATTAAGGATGTTTGGGTTGTAAATAAAAGCCCAGATTTAACTCATTTAACTAAGAAAGCTTTCATGGACACTAAGAATAGAAATGCGTGATAAAGAGCCCAATGGGCAGCGAGCGCCATCAGAACCGTGTTTGTGTCTCTTGTCTGCTTCCCCAGAATGTTGACTTCGTTCTTTTCTTACTTCAGAATGGTTTTCTACTCATAGTGAAAACACGAACTCTAATAACTCCAAAGTTTTATGTCTTATGACCCCAGTCACCTGATATTTCCCTCACTCTGGTCCCAGGCCTGAAAATTACCAGGAAATAGTCTCATTGATGCACTTTGGGTCAAGGGCCACATCTGGCTCCATCAATTGTGATTATGTAAAAAAATGAAAGCTCCTGTAAGAAAAAGATGGGTGGTGTGGGGGATGGTGGTATGTAAACCTGATTCTGGGCAGTTCAAATAATGGATATCTACTCTACTAAACATGTGAAAAGGTGTAACACAGTTTATGAAACAAATGGGAGAATTCCCTAACAATAAAATAACTTAAAAATAGAGAGAGTCAGCAAGATGGCAGAATAGGAGGTCCCCACCCTACTTTCCCCACAGAAACACTGATTTGACAATGACACGTGGACAAAAATTTTGGCATTTAGATAATCCCAAAATCCAGTTAAGAAGTTGCAGTGCCCTACGAGAGCACAAAGCTGAGAACTGCACTGAAATGGGTTAGAAGACCAATTTTACTTTACCCACTTCAGCTCCTCCCTGAAGCCAGCACAGCACAGCACTGGGAGAGAACAATCCTGCTTGCTACTTCTCCCTCAGGGAGCAAGAGAAGAGTAGGACATGCATGCATCCAATGATCTGGCTTCTCAGAAGGCTACCTGAGTGCCAAGCCTCTGTCTCTCCTCATTTGGAGCATTGATGGACCAGCATAGTTTGGATGCATAGGAGCCACTGAAAACAAAGAACAGGGAGTGGCTTGCTGTCGCTGGCACAGCTTGGCCTGAGTGGGAGAAGATGCTAACTCAAAGCTTTTCACTCAGAAGGCAGGAAGAGAAGTGGAACGTGTTCCAGCCTTTCTGATGGCTGCCTGAGGGACTGGTATCTGTCTTGCCTGTCTAGTGGCACTGATAGGAAGCCAGCATACTTTGGATGGCCTGGTGGCCTCTGAGAATGGGAGAGTTAGGCAATTACTGCTGTAGAACAAAATAACTTGCAATGTCACACATAGACACCAGATGGAGCAAGAGATTATAGGCTCTTGAAAAAGAAACTGGCCGTGCCTCTATAATTGAGAAATTGCATGCACAGGCCCAGAGAAGTCACGTCCTCCCCAAAAATGTTTGAGATGTCTCTAAAATCTCAAGTTGGGCTGTTTGGTCAGTGTCTTCCCTTGTATGAAGCCAATCCATAGGGACTGGGAGAGGTGGCTGGTTTTCCAAACGTTCAGATTCCAACACAACACAACACAACACAACACAAAGTTATGAGACACAGGAAGAAACAGGGAAACATGGTCCCAAAAAAGGGAAAAAGTAAAACTCCAGGAACTGATCCTAAAGAAACAGAGGTATATAAATTACCTAAAAAAGAACTCAAAATAATCATCGTAAAGATGCTCTATGAGCTCAAGAAAATGATGCATGAATAAAATGAGAATGTCAACAAAGAGAAAATATAAAAAAAGAACCAAACAGAAATTCCAAAGCTGAGGAATACAATAATATCCTTCAAAGAGAAGGAGAAACAAAGACTTTCCCAGATAAAAATAAAGTTGAGGGAATTCATTACAACAGACCTGCCTTACAAGAAATGCTAAAGAAAATCCTTCAGGTTGAAATGCAAGGATGCTAAACAGCAACACAAAAGCATAAACCTCACTGGCAAAGATAAATATATAGACAAATATGGAATCCTGGAATATGTGACAGTGGTGCATAAATCATTTTTAATTCTGGTGTAGAAGTTAAAAGATAAAAGTATAAAAAATAACTATAACTGTAAAAATATTCTAATGGATACGCAATACAACAAGATGTTGTGACATCAATAAAATAAAGTGGGGGGGAAGGAGAAGTAAAAGTGTAGAGTATTTGTATGTGATTGAAGCTAAGTTGTCAAGAGTTTAAAACAGATTGTTATAAGATGTTTCACATAAGCCCCATGGTGACTACAAAGAAAATATCTATAGGAGATGCCAAATAAATTTAAAAAGGAGTCAAAGCATGCCACTAAAAAAAATCAAGAATCACAAAGGAATACAGGAAGAGAGGAAAAGATGGACAAGAAAGCTATAAGACAGACACAAAACAATTAACAAAATGGTAATTGTAAGTCCTTCCCTATCAATAATTACTTTAAATGTAAATTGATTAAACTCCCAAATCAAAAGAGTAGCTCAATGGATATAAAAATAAGATCCCACTGTGAGCTGTCTACAAGAGACTCACTTTAGATTTAAGGACACAAACATGTTAAAAGTGAAAAGATAAAAGAAGATATTCCACGCAAATCAAGAGAAAACAGGGATGTCCATACTCATATCAGACAAAATAGAGTTTAAGTCATAAACTGTCACAAGAGACAAAGAAGGACAATATATAATGATAAAAGTGTCAATATACTAGGAAGATAAAACATTTAAAAATACACGTATCCAACATCAGAGGATACAAATACATAAAGCAGACTTTAACACATTGGAACGGTAAGAGAGACAGCAACACAATGATAGTAGGGAATTTTAATACCCCGCTTTCAATAATGGATAGAACGTCCAGAGAGAATACCAATAATGAAACAGAGGATGTAAACAACACTATAGACCAGATGGACCAAACAGACATACAGAGGACATTCCACACAACAACAACAAAATATACATTCTTCTCAAGAGTACATGGTACATTCTCCAATCTAGACCAAATGTTAGTACACAAATCAAGTCTAACAAATTTAAGAAGGCTGACATTGGGGGCACCCTGTGGCAGAGTGGTTGGGTTCGTGCACTCGGCTTCGGCGTCCCAGGGTTTCACCGGTTCGGATCCTGGGTGCGGATGTGGCACCGCTCACCATGTTGAGGCGGTGTCCCACATGCCACAACTGGAAGGACCCACAACTGAAAATACACAACTATGTACTGGGAGGCTTTGGGAAGAAAAAGGAAAAATAAAATCCTCAAAAAAAAAAAAAGAAGGTTGACATTACACCAAATACCTTTTCTGACCACAATGAAATGAAACTAGATGTTAATGGCTGAAAGAAAGCTGGAAAATTCACAAATACGTGGAAATTAAATAACACCCACTTGAATAACCAATGGGTCAAAGAATAAATTAAAAGAGAAATTAGAAAATATCTTGAGACATATAAAACAAAAACACAACACTAAATCTACGGGATTCAGCAAAAGCACTATTAACAAGCAAGTTAATAGTGATAAAGAATAGATGAAAAAAGAAGAAAGATCTCAAGTGGACAACCTAACTGTATACCTCAAGGAACTAAGGAGAAGAACAACCTATGGCCAAAGTTAGCAGAAAGAGGAAATAACTAAGGTCAGAGCAGAAATAAATGAAATAGAAAATAGAAAAAAATCAAAGACACTAAGAGTTGGCTTTCTGCAAAGATCAGTAAAGTGACAAACCTTTAGCTACATTAAATTAGAGAAAAAGAGAAGATTCTATTAAAATCAGAAATTAAAGAAGAGACATTACAACTGATGCCATAAAGATTATAACTTTAAACAATAATATGCTAACAAATTGGATAACTCAGAAGAAATTGACAAATTTCTAGAAAGTTACAACCTATCAAGACCAAATTATGAAGAACGGAAAATATAAACAGACCTATAACTAGTAAGGTGATTGAATCAATAATCAAAAATCTCTCAACAAAGAAAAGCCCAGGACCAGATGGCTTCACTGGTGAATTCTACCAAACATTTGAGGAAGAATTAACACCAATCCTTGTCAAAGTCTTCCAAAAAATTGAAGAAGAAGGAACATTTCCAAAGTCATTTAATGAGGCCAGCATTACCCTGATTCCAAAGATAGAAAAAGTCACTACAAGAAAGAACACTATAGACAAATATTCCTGATGAATATAGATGCAAAAATTCTCAACAAAATATTAAATCAAATTCAAGAGCACGTTAAAAGAATCATACACCATGACCAAGAGGGAACTATATCTAGGATGCAAGGATGCTTCAACATAAAAAATCAATCAATGTGATACACCGCATTAACAGAACAAAGGACAAAAATCTCATAATCATCTCAGTAGATGCAGAAAAGGTATTTGACAAAAATAAATACCCTTTCCTGATAAAAAATACTCAACAAACTAGGAATAGAAGGAAATTGCCTTTACATAATAAAGGCTATATATGACAAGCCCACAGCTAACATCATACTCAATAGTGAAAAACTGAAAGCTTTTCTCCTAACATCAGGAACAAGACAAGGATGCCAACTCTCTCCACTTTTATTCAACATAGTACTGGAAGTCCTAGCCAGAGCAATTAGGCAAGAAAAAGAAATAAAAGGAATTCAAACTGGAAAAGAAAAAGTAAAATAATCTCTGTTTGCAGATGACATGATCTTATATGTAGAAAACTCTAAAGACTCCAGCAAACAACTGTTAGAACTAATAAAGGAATTCAGTATAGTTTCAGGATACAAAATCAACATGCAGAAATCAATTGCAATACTATACACTAACAACAAATAATCTGACAAGGAAACTAAGAAAGCAGTCCCATTTCCAAGAGCATAAAGAAGAACAAAATACTTATGAATAAACTTACAAAGGAGGTGAATGACTTCTACACTGAAAACTACAAAACATTACTGAAAGAAATGAAAGATACAAATAAATGAAAGACATCCTGCGTTCATGGATTGAAATATTTTATATTGTTAAAATGTCCATACCACCTAAAGTGACCTACAGATTCAATGCATTCCCTATCAAAATCACTATAGAATTTTTTCTAGAAAAATAGAAAAAACAATTCTACAATTCATATGAAACCGTAAGCCAATAGCCAAAATGATACTGAGAAAGAAGAACAAAGCTTGGTGCCTCATATTTCCTCTTTTCAAAATATATTACAACACTACAGTAATCAAAACTGTATGGTACTGGAGCCAGCCTGGTGGTGCAGCAGTTAAGTTTGTATGCTCTGCTTCTGTGGCCCAGGGTTCCCTGGTTCAGATCCCAGGTGCAGATCAATGCACTGCTTATCAAGCCATGCTGTGGCAGGTGTCCCCCACATAAAATAGAGGAAGAAGGGAACAGTTGTTAGCTCAGGGCCAAGCTTCCTCAGCAAAAAGAAGAGGATTGGCAGTAGATGCTAGCTCAGGGCTAATCTTCCTCAAAAAAAAAAAAAAAGCACTGTATGGTACTGGCATATAAATAGACATATAGATCAACGGAACAGAATAGAAAGCACAGAAATAACCCCATGCATACCTGGTTAAATGATCTTCCACAAGGGTGTCAAGACTACCCAACAGGGAAAGGAAGATTTTTTCAACACATGTTGTTGGGAAAACTGGATATCCACATGCAAAAGAATAAAATTGGATCCTTTTCTTACACTATATACAAAAATAAATTCAAAATTGATAATACACCTGAAAATATAAAACTCCTCAAAGGAAACATAGGAGAACATTGGTCTGCCCATGATTTCTTGTCGATGACACCAAAAGAACAGGCAACAAAAGTAAACATAGACAAGTGGGACTACATCAGACTAAAAAGCTTCTGCACAGCAAACAATCAGCAGAGTGAAAAGGCAACCTATGGAATGGGGGGAAATATTTGCAGACCATGTAATTGATAAGGGGTTGATCTAAAAAACATACTTTAAAGATTCCTACAATTCAACAACAACAAAAATAACTTCATTTTAAAATTGGTGAAGGAGTTGAATATACATTTGTTAAAATAAGACACACAGATGGCCAACAAGTATATGAAAAGATGCTCATCATCACTAATCATCAGGGACATGCAAATCAAAACCACAATAACTTGTCATCTCAAACCTTTTCAGACGGCTATTATCAAAAAGACAACAGATAAGTGTTGGCAAGGGTGTGGAGAAGTTGGAACCCTTATACACTGTTAGTAAGAATATAAAATGATGCAGCTATTGTAGAAAACAGTATGAAGTTTCCTCAAAAATTAAAACAGAACTACCATGTGGTCCAGCAATCGCACTTCCGGATATTCACTCAAGAGAACTGAAAGGAGGGTCTTGGAGAGAGATTGGCACTCTATTTTCATTTCAGCCTTATTCTCAATAGCCAAGAGGTGAAAACAACCTAAATGTCTACAGATGGATGACTGTATAAAGAAATGTGGTACATACATACAGGGAATATTACTCAGCCACAAAAAGTAAAGAAACTCTGTCATATGCTACAACATGAACGAACCTTGAGGGTATCATGCGAGTGAAATAAGCCATCACAAAAAGAGAACTACTGTGTGGTTCTGCTTATGTTTAGCATCTAAAGTTCAAACTCATAGAAACAGAGTAGAATGGCTGTTGCCAGCGGCTGGGAACAGGGGGAATAGGGAGCTGGTGTTCAGTGGATACAGAGTTTCAATCATGTAAAATGAAAAAGTTCTCGAGTTCTGCTGTACGACATTGGGCTTACGTTAACAATCCTATATTCCACACTTCAAAATTTAAGAGAGTAGACCTCATGTTGTGTTTCTTATCACAATTCAAAAACGTTAAAAGATCAGCTAAGCTTTACTACTAAAAAATAAAATAATTAAACAATGTACATCAAAGTGCCCTATCGACCCGCTGTGCTAGGAAAGCACAAACACAGGCACTACACTTCCTTGTATCTTCATATCTTAGTCTTCTACCTGTTACCAAGGGATTTTCCGTCTCGCTTAACAAATACAACAAACTCTATTAGAAGCTCAGGAAAGGTTTGACAAGCTAGGCTTTATAGATAAGGAAACTGAGGCTCAGATGAGTGACATAAATTTCCCAAGAACGTGCAGCCTGTTACCAGCGGGGCACAGAGTGTCCTTGATTCCAAGTCCTGAAAACTGTTGAACAAAGCACAACGCAGGGTGGATCTAGATCTGTAAAGAAATACGCTTCTAACAGCACTTTTGTTTTTCTAACCTACCGCATATTGATAATTCTTTACAACAATGAAAGTTAATACTAATTTCCCTCTTTGTTAGAGCAAGACAGTAGCTCCCCTCTCTTAGTCTAACCTGTGGTTTCTCAGAACAAATTCCTTTCCTTTCTCCATTACGTTGTGATACATTACTCTGGGCAGTCTTTGCATAAACACATCAAGAACCAATTTGGCTGATGTGGGAAATTGTTAGCTGATGGCAACAGAAACACCTGCTGCCGCCTCTCTAATAGACCCTAAATTAAGATTGGCAGAATCTTGCCTCAGGTGAAATCAGGCAGGAGAAATGTTCCAACTGAATCTAGTTGGGAAGAATGTCAGCTGGTAACAGGTGAAAATGGCACCTTACATCTGGAGGAGTTGGACATCTTAATGAAGTACCACAGGCAGTTCCGCAAATGTGATGTGACTGCATCACTGTGCCCCTTACAAATATGGTTGACATCGTACAGCTTCATGGGCCTGTGGTTAATGTAGTGAATAATGTAAGAATTGAAAGTGATTCCAGATTTAGAGTATTTAAAAATTCTCAAGCAAAATAAATCAGTACTTTGCAAAAAGCACATTTATTCTATTCTCATGATTTTAAAAATAATATCAAAATTGCCAATTTAATAAAGAAGATAACCAGATGGAAAGCTATTTCCCACCACCGTGAATTTCATTTCAAGAGGGTTAATACATCAGTATAACTCTTCAGTTTGTTGTGTTTATAGATGTGAATCTAGGAAACACAAAAATTATTTTTAAATTTATTAATCTAAATAACTGCCAGTGATTTGATATTTAGGGTGATTCTGAAAATATAAAGGAAACTCTCTGCGCAAGAACTGACTAAGGCATGATATCAGAGGGGTTTCCCCTCCCCCTCCTCCTTCTTTAAACTAACATATTGATGTGAATAACCTAAAATTCATGAAATATGACTTTAAAATTGCTTAAAAGGTCACAGTCCTAGAACATTTTCTGAAAAGGCATTTTGTACCTCAACATTCAGAAAGACAGCTGACAAGCAGCAAGACCACAGCAAGTGGCTCAGGTCACATAGAGAGGGAGAAGAATGTAAGCACATTACGAGAAATCCAAATTCAGATAAGAATGCAAAGTAAAAATATAAATTCAGGCCTCATCTTCTGCCCTTGGCAGAGCGGTTCCGCATAGCAATTTTACTTTTGCTTTCAGTGCATGCTATTAAATCCACATATAATGCCTAATGCTTCTAAAAGTGCAATGAAATCAAATTATCACCTTGCTAAATATTAGGAACAGTTAACCAAAACCTGTTATTCTAAGTTTTAAGAGGAAAATTTTCACTTTTGTTGGAGCTATATGGGAAAAATGGGAAAGTAATACTCAATTGTTTTACTCTCCTTCCTGAACAAACCACCGAAATGCACAAGAAGGAGTCAAAAATAGGGAAGAAGTCATCACACACTGGAAAATAGGGTATGATCATAACTCCACGGGGCAAGATCAGGGGCACACTTGCCAAATCTGGACACTTTGGATGAAGTGGAAAGGGGAAGCTTAGAGTCGACATCCGTTCCCTATACTCACGCACACAGAACAGTGGGGAGAAAGGAAAGTTCCAGAGTACTCTCAGGCAGAACTAACTGGACAGAGAAAAGAAAAAGGGAGATTTTTTTTCTTGTAACCATTTAGATTTTGGTTTTTGTTTTAACAAACTTTATGAGCTAGGATTTATATGCAGTAAGCTGACCCATCCCAAGTGACCAGCTGATGAGATACGACAAATGTGTGCATCTGTGTAACCACCACCACAGTCAAGACACAGAACGTTCCCGTCACCCCAACAAGCTCCTTCAGACAGATCTGCATTGGCCCCTCCACCTTCTCCTTGGCCTGAGGAACCACTGGTGGCTTTCTGTGACATGGATTCATTTTGCTTCTTAGAATCTCATACGAATGGAACAACGCATTATGGGCCCTATCGTGCGTGGCTTCCTTCACTCAGTTTCATGTTTTTGCCATTCCTCTACATTGTTGCATATATCACCCAGTTTGTCCCCGTTTATTGCTCAGTTGTATTTCTGTGTATAGATACACCACAGTTTCTTTATCCATTTACCATTTGATGTACATTTGGGGTTGTTTCCAGATTTTGACTATTATGAATAAAGTTTCTATGAATATTTATATACAAGCTTTTGTGTGTCATATATTTTTGTTTTTCTTTAGTAAATACCGCAGAGTGGAATTGCTGGGTCATGTGGTAAATGTATATTTAGTTTTATAAGAAACTCCCCACACATTTTCCACAGTGGTGATACCATTACACATTCCCCAGCAATGTATGTGTTCCAGTTATTCCACATCCGATTCAAAACTTATTACTGTCTGCATTTTAAACTTTACCCATTCTAGTAGATGTTTAGTAGCATTTCACACGTTTCACTGATGACTAGTGACACTGAGCATCTTTCATATGTCTTCTTCGTGTAACATCTGTTCATATCTTTTGTCAATTTTTAAATGAGCTTACTTGTCTTCTTATAACTGAGTTGTAAAACTACTTTTTATGTTCCGGATATAAGTGCTTTGTCAAATAATGCTTCCTATTGTTGCTGTAACAAATCACCACAAACCTAGAGGCAACACAAAGTTCTGGAAGTCAGAAGTCCGACTGAGTCTCAGGGGCTGAAATCCAGGTGGTGGCAGGGCTGTATCCCTTTATGGAGGCTCTCGAGGAGGATTTGTCTCCTTGTGTTTTCCACATTTTCCATCTTCTAGAAGCCACCTGCACTCCTTGGCCATGGCCCCTTCCTCCATCTTTGAAGCCAGAAGTGTAGCATCCTCAAATTTCTCTTCTGTTGTCACATCACCTGCCCTCATATAAGGACTCTAGTGATTGCATCAAACTCACTCAGATCACCTGAGATAATCTCCCCATGTCGATATCCTTAACCGAATCACATCTGCGAAGCTCTTTCTGCCATTTAAGGCAACATATTAACAGGTTACGTGGAAATCCTTGGGGGCCATTATTCAGCCTACCACAATATGTAGCAAATGTTTTCTCCCAGCCGATGGCTTCCCTTTTCATTTTCTTTTTGTGTGTGTGTGGTGAGGAAGGTTAGCTCTGAGCTAACATCTGTTGCCAATCTTCCTGTTGTTTTTTGCTTGAGGAAGATTCACCCTGGGCTAACATCTGTGCCAGTCTTCCTCTATTTTGAATGTGGGTTGCCACTTCAGCGTGGCTGACCAGTGGTGTAGGTCCGTGCCCAGGATCCAAACCCGCAAACCCAGGACACTGAAGCGGAGCGCACTGAATGTAACCACTATGCCACAGGACCGGCCCTCTCCCTGTTCATTTTCTTAATTGTACATTTATAAGAAGGAAAATTTTTAATTTTGATAAAGTCCAACTTGTTATTTTTCTTTTATGGTTTCTGCATTAAGATCATATTTTAAAATATTTGCCTCCAAATTTAAAACCGTAAATTTCCCTCTAAGTAAAGCTTTATGTGAATCACATGAATTAGAATTTATTGTTTTTCCAAATGTATTTTTTCGTTATCATTCATTCAAAATGTTTTCTCATTTCCCCTTTGATATCTTCTTTGATTATGGTTTATTTAGAATCGTGCTGTTTGATTTTCAAACATTTGGAAATTTTAGATATCCTTTATTTTTCTATTTCTAATATATTGCCATTGTGGTCAGAGAAAATACTCTATAATTTGAACGTTTTTTTAACTGTTGAGAATTGTTTTATAGTGCAGCATATGGTCTATGCATGTGCACTTGTAAAGAAGTATATGACGCTTCTCTTGAGTGGAACAATCCATACATGTCAATTTGATCAACCTGGTTGACAGCTTATTCAATTAATTTATTAATTATCTGTGTTCTTGTTTTATTAATTTCTGAGATGAAAATATTTCTCTCTTTAGTTATACATGTTTTTCTTCTTCAAGTATTTTTAATTTCTGTTATTAGGTATATACACATTTTAAATAGTTATATCTTCTTCTTGAATTGACCACTTTGTCTTTTTCAAATGTCCCTCTTCATGCCTGGCAAGATTGCTTGTTCTGAATCCTACTTTTTCTCATCTTAATGTAGACACTCGGCTTTCTTGTGACTTGTGTTTGCATGATAGTTCTTAATCAGTCTTCTTAGTTTTAACCTACTCATCTCTTTATACAAGCAGTTTTCCTGTAGACATCTTGCAGTATTTAAATCCATTACATATAATGGTATATACATAGTCAAGTTGGGTTTAAAGCTATCCTCTCATTTTTTGTTTTCTATGTGTCTTATCTTTTTGTTGTTGTTCTTTCTTTCCTGCCATCTTTTGGATTGAATATTTTTACAATTCCATTTGGTTTCTACTTTGACTTAGAATACCCTTGATTTTATTTTCATTGGTTACTGTAAGGATACAGCATGCCTTCCAACTTCTCACCATGTTTCACGGCATGGTGAATCACGCAGAGCCCATACAGCGGCACGCTCCCCACCCTGCCCTTGGTGCTTCTCTCGTCCCCTGCATTTCTATATATGGTATAGACTTTATGTATACTGTTATTTTTGCTTTAACAATCAACTATCTTCTAAAGACAATTTAATGAGACAGAAATATCTCTTACATTTATCCACATATTTATTCTTTCCAGTACTCTTCATTTCTTTGCTCACCCATGTGGTATTATTTTCTTTCAACCTGAAGAAACTCCTTTGACATTTCTTGCAGTGCCAGTCTGCTGACAACAATTCTCTCAGCTTTTGGTATATGAGGAGGTCTCTATGTTGCTTCATTTATGAATATTTTCACTGGGTATAAAATTTGAGTTTGATATTTTGTCTTTTAGCACTTTACAGATGTTTTATTATCTTCTGGCTAGCTAGCATCTCACAGGAAGTTTCTCATTATTCTTAGCTTTTCTCCTCTGCATGTAATGTGTCCTTTTTTCCCTCCAGGCTTGCAAAGATTTTTCTCTTTATTGCTGGTTTTCAGCAACATGATTATGCTACGTGACAATCTGATCTTCTTTCTATTTATACAGCCTGGTGCTTGCTAAGCTTCTTGGATCTGCAAGTTTATAGCATTTACCAAATTTGGAAAATATTTTGGCCATTATTTCCCAAAAGTTTTTCTGTCTTTCCTTTTTTTGGTCTCCAATGACACATATGTTAGATTGCTTTACGTTGTCCCACAGGTTTCTGAGGCTCTGCTCTTTGGTGGGTTTTCTTCTGTCTCTTTTCTTTGCCTCAGTTTGGAGAGTTTCCATTGCTCTGTCTTTAAGTTTATGAGCTTTTTTCTGTACTAACTTAATCTGGTGTTTACCCCATCCAGTTCAATTTTCATTTAAGTGATTGGTTTCTCAGCTCTGTAATTTCCATTTGAGTCTTTTTATATGTTTTATTCTCTTAGTGTTATGTTCATATTTTCTTCCAATCTCTGAGCAAGTTTTTAATAACTAATTTAAAGTCCTTATAGCTAATGTTATTATTTTATTTCTGACTTTGTATTATTGACTATTTCTCTCCTGTTTAGAGATCACATGTTCCTGTTCTCTCAATGTCTAACAATCTTTTTTGGAAGACAGATACTGTTATATTACTTATTGAAAGCTGGATTTTTAAAATTTTTTTACAGAATGTTGGACTTTATTTTGGCAAGCAATTATGCTACTCACACAGCAAGTGGATGCTTTAATGTTTGTCAAGACTTAAAGGCTGGTTTCCAGCAGCCGTCTAACACCTCCGCTAGGGCCCCAGGTGTTCACTCCCGCTTTTTAGAAGTTAAAGGTATCCCCACCCTGTGTGAACGCTGGGATTCTTCAGCTTACAGCTCCCCAGTCATTCTGGGAGTTCCACCCTACACACACATGGCTTAGCATTCAGTAACAGGACTCAGTAACGGAATACGTGGTTGCAGATAAAAGAATCCACTTTTGGTTTGGCCAGAAGAGAATTTATTAGTGGCTGTAAACGGCCTATGGAATTACTGGGAGGACAGAAAAAATAAACCCTAGGGTGGGCTTCCAGGAACAATTCCCCAAGATGCCCTCGGACTGCCCTCCCCATCGGAAGGGCCCTTGCTCAAGTCTGAGTTACTCCGTCTAAAACATGCATTTTCAATGGGGGCGATATCAGCTTCTAAGAGGCAGAAATTGGTTCTTCTGGTTCTGCAAAGCTCAAACCTGGCCACCAAATCTTCCCCCTTAGTATGTAATTTCTCTTGTTAATTTTCTTCATAGGAGGTGATTTTTAAAAATAAGTGTTGAGAAAACTGACAAAGCGGGTGCTCTGCGCGCCACGATGTTTCGTGTTCTTTCAAGGGGAGTCAGGCGCGGCCGCCAGGGGGCGCAGAGGAGCGGCGCGGGGAGCCGTGGCGGTCAGACTCGGATCCCGGAGAGACAGCCGCCAGGACCACCGGGGGCTACGCAGGGGGCAGCCAACCGAGCGGCGGGGAGCCGAGGGAGAGTGAGGACTCTGGACTAGCGCGTCTGTGGACGGTCAGGATGCAGCACACACACGGAAGGCGTGAGGAGATGCCACTAGCGCGTTTGCCTGTCACCAGGTCACAGTCAGGGGAGGCAAGCACGGGGGCTTGCGGCAGGGACCGGCCTTATCACACTGCTGCACCTGGCCGCCTGGGTGGGGTGCTCACGGCCTGATTCTGGGGATGTTGAGGCAGCAGGAAAATAAGAAGATTTAAACTTTACAATACATATGGGAAGACAGGTGCATCACATACACAGAGCAATCGTCGTCCCTCTGCATGGTCCGTGAGGAGCGCGAGTTCAGACAGGGCTCCGTACTCGTCCGTTAATTTATTCAGCAAACATTGATCGCACACCTCCTTGTTCAGGCAGGCGCTGTGCTAGGTGGTGAGAACGTAGTGGTCAACAAAACCAGACAAACATCCCTGCTCTTGTGGAGGAGAGAGACAAAAATAATCAGTGAAACGTCACAGGCTATGTGGTAACGATGCTACAGAGAAAACGAAGAAGCAGGAGAACGGGATCAAGAGCGCTGTGGGGTTTGGGGGTGCAATTTTAATTTGCACAGTCAGAGAAGGTTTCACTGAAAATACTTGAGCAGGGACATAGAGGAGATGAGGAAAAGTGCCCTGGGGAAAGCTAGCGGGGAGGAGTGTAGTTCTGATAGTTCATTAGGTAATTTGGGGATGACATACATGTAACAACATATTGATCTCAAAGAAAACTGATAATTCTGGAGAAACGTAAAGTTAAAATTCACAAGGAAGGGAAGGAAAGTTTCCCACCCAGCCCATGACGTGCAGGGCTGTGTCTCTCGTCTGAAAGTATTGGAGGGTAGCATCAAGCTAAGTAATGTCGGTTATTCTCTCCATCCTTTCAGTTCGGATTGTTCACCGAGTAGCCCTGCTGTCGATGAGAAATTGGCCCTTTTGAGCATCAGCCTGGCTCAGATGTTTCCGTGACTACCTGCAAGTGCCTGAGTCCCAGGGCAGGCGCCCGCTCCTGTCCAGTGTGCATCGATGCGGGTGTGGGATGGAAGTTGTTCTCTGATAGCAGGTTAGTTAACTCGTGAAACTGGGGATGGATTTGTGCGTGTCAGACCCCTGCAGAAACTCCTAATGGGCTGGACTGAGAAGAGGACTTTCCTTTATTTGTCAAAAGTTTTACACTTTCTGAACAATCAGATATGCTGCCTCTAGGAAATTTGAAAGAATATTTAGGAAACCCCAAATTAAGTAAAACAACACCCACAACAGCAGCCACCATGAAACAATATCTATCATCTATTGAGGACTTTTTTATGAGCCAAAGACTGTGCTAAATATTTCATCTACGTCAATCTAAGAGGTAGGGGTTATGATTGTCATCTCCATTTTACACATGGAGACACTGAGGTACAAAGAGGTGTATCTTGGTCAAGGTGTCATAGCCAGTAAAAGCCCAGCTGGGATTCAAGACCAGGCAGCCTGGGCTCAAAGGCCACACGCTTAGCAGGAGGCTACCACTGCCTCAGCACTTTGCAATTGCACATGTTGTATTCACAGTGGAAGAGACAAGGTAGATATTTGAGGACTTGGAGCCCATTTACAAAACATTCGTTAGCCAAATAAATTCAATTCAGTTTTCCCACTTACTGACTGCACAACACAGAGACACGCCAAATTAAGGAAGACCCTGTGCCTTTGTTCCTTATATTTTAGAAAACCTACAAAGAAATTGTTTCCCCTATTTCTTACCCCACTCTTTGAATCATTCCAAAAGCTGTTATGATAAACAAAGTTTATTTTTTTAAATACATTTGCGTTCTACATTTTCTCCCTATAACCTTGAAAGAACTTCCCAATAAGAGCTTGGTGAATGATTAGATAATCATAATATATATTGTTAAACACCAAAACTACTGGGAAAAAATTTTTATATGAACCCTTTAGGAAGAGAATTCTGAATTCTCAGAGAACACTCGATTACGCTGCTTCATGGGGGAAAATGATAGCCAGGAAAATAGACTGCATGAATCTTTGGAACTACAAATATGTTATTTTCATAGAAATCCATAACAGGTCAAACTGTGGATAAAAATGAATTTGTACAAAGAAAATTGTCTTCCACCTGGATGTGAGAAACATCTGTGCCCACTAAAGAAAGTGCCCGTTCAACTCAGGCAGGAACATAGAAAGGGCAGCGCACTTTTTAATGATCACTATTGAGTCATTCATTCATTTCTTCACAATTTGAAAATGAACACGATTACACTGGACTGGATAATGCTTCCATGGAAAGATACACCCTCATCTCCTTGGTCAAAAAGATAATCATAGAAGGTTATCAGTAATTCTGTGGGGTCAGCCTTTGCCCACACTTAATCTGCTCCTTCCAGGGTTATTAAGCCCCTCTACAAACAAGAGCTCTGCCAACAGGACCCTCCACGTCCTCTCCTGGGAACCAGCCCAGCCTTTTATTTGATGTCATTCACAGCCTCCCCTCCTTCTAGGGCAGTGAGTGAAGCGCACGCATGGTCCTTCTTGCTGCTCTAAGCAGCATAAGGACAGGCTTCACATCTCGTTTACCTTGTCGCCTCAGCGCCTGGAATGAAGCTAATATTCATCAAATGCTGACTTATGTCCAACTTCATGGTCTGAGGAACTGGATTCGCTAAGGCAAGCCTTTCAGAGAGATGCTCTGAGATCATGTAGCTCCCAGGAGTCAGTCTGTGATGGTGCTCTTTCATAACTTGCCATTGCTTTTTCTGACACACATGAGTAAGCAAATACTCAATTCTGCTCTTCAGCAAATCAAAGTAGAGACAAAGTAAAACTCTACCTAAGGAGACAGGGAAGATATTTACAGTCACATTTTATTACTCTCTCCCCTCTGACAGCCCCATGATTATTTTTACTTCTGGCCCCAGAAGGCCCATATCTTCCAGCGTTATTTTTTAAATCTTACCAACACTTTAATATCTATTAATTCTAGTCCCTCAGCCTTGATAAAGTCCATCTAGAAACTCCAGATGTCTCTGGAGTTCCCTCTAAAGCGCCATGCACTCTGCATGTGGGTTCTGGCCCTGTGAGTTTCCCCTCCCCCGTCAGGTAGCACACAAGCGGCGGCCCTTGGATCCCATCCGAAGCCGTCTGCAGCTGAGGAGAGAGTACTGGCCTTGCTTCAAAGTCCTGAGAAGTGGATCTTCATTGTCAGCGTCCCTGAAGGACCACAGACCCAGAGTGTAACAGTGCGACCGACAGCCGTGCCTGCTTTAAAACATTCCTCTACAGAAAAGCCCAGTGCACACACGGAGCAGCCACCTCTCACCCTCTCCGTCCAGGCAGCTTTCTCATCTTGTGGCTCGCTTCCTCCTCCTCAAGCAAATGTTCAGACACTGGTGTCCTTTCAAAGCCAGCTCCCAACACTCCCTGGGGATGCTGACTGCTCCCTTCGTTGTCTGCCTTTCCCGTTAGGGACAAATTTCCTGGAGATCTGGGGAATAATGTCCTCTTTCTCAGAACACTCTTCTGTGATATTGTTTAAAGCTTCCTCTGTTCAAGGCCTAACACCCTTCAAATAGTGTGAGAATCCTTGAAAAGCCAGGGCCACCTTTTTCTCTTTTTTTTTCATGTCAGCATTTAAACATAAAACCAAGTATAAGGGGATGAAAAGCCTTTATTTTTTTAATTTTATTATTCTTTCACACACAAAGTTGTATATCACAACATAGTACCACCTTTTATACTCAATTTTGGTCTGGACAATTCTGTGTTGTGGGAGATGTCCTGCACATTGTGAAATATTTAGCAGTGTCCCTGGCCTTTACCCGCTAGATACCAGTAGGACCCACCCCCCATGGTGGCAATCAAAAATGTCTCTGGTCATTACCAAATATCCCCTGGAGGGCGAAATCCCGCAGCTTCAGCATCACAGGTCCAGGCGCACAAGAATCTGTAATGTATCCATGCATTCCTTTATCAAAGGGCATCCCATTTTTTGCCACGACAATGCAATGCAGCAATAAATATATTTATATGTATTATTGATAAAATTCTTTTATCAAATATTTTTAAGTATACTTTTTGTCAAAACCTTGGACCTGCAAATTAAGGGCTCTAAATTGATAGAAAATATTCACCATATAAGCTACTTAGCAAAGCCAATCTTCCTTGTCAAACCAAATAGAATAATGAATCTTCCTTTAAAAAAAAACTCTTTTTACTTCAAGTAACTATGTTACTATGTATTTAAAGGAATATCTTAAGCTGAGAAAGCACAGAATGCCTGCTGTAAGAAGGATTACTAAAAACAGTCAAGAATAAAATTATTTTACTAAGATCGTATTAATTTTATTAAAATTATTCAATCTAATTAATCTACTATTTTATGTTATAAAATTAAATGGGATAAGTGAGCACCAATCACATGTCAAAGATCAATAAAGCCATAACACTAGAGGAAACCAATAGAGTAAACCAGCGGGACCTAGGACAGGCTTCGTGGGGCTCCGTCATTGCAAGCGCTGGAGGAGGATGAGTAGGTGCATCCTGGGACAAACGGGGAGACGGGGGCAGAGGGCCAGACGAGGTCCCGTCCTGTTCACTGAGGGAAAGTGTTCAAGAGCATCAGTACTCAGAATGCTACTCATAAGACAGTGGGAAAAATGAAAACTACATTGTTTTTTCTCTTTTCACTTTTCCTGTTAAATACTGAAAACAGTTAAAGCTATGCCTTCTCAGTAGAATCCTGTTTTAGCTACATCCCGTAAGTTTTTATATACCATATTCTCACTTAATCTTCTAAATTACAATGACTGTAGTTATTTCCTTTCTACCAAATGGTATTTTGGAGCGTGTTCTTTGAATTTTCAAGTGATTATAGTTTTGTTTGAACAGTCATCAGTGTGTACAAACGGGATTTGTAGAATTCTTTCAAGGTTTCCTGACTAACAGGTGAGTTTGACCTTCTTGTGGGGATGTGAGTTAGGTTGACTTTTCTTCCACACTGATCGCGTTAAGGGCTTTTCTTTATTTTCATATTTTTCTCATCATTTCAGTGGGAATCTGGAAATAATTACGTGTGTGCTCAGACCGTCACCTTGCTCAGAAGCCAGTCACAGACAACAGTTTAATTGCCTGATGTACAGGTCCCTTCCCCTCCAGTGTAAACCGCTATCTTATTTTGCTCTCTTTGCTCTCCCCAGTACAACCAGAGTTCTGTGACTATAGCAATGTCAGGGGCATTTGAAATTCCTTTTAAAGGAAAAGTGACTATCTGCTTAGAATTTAAGTTGAAAACCAACAGCAAACCTCTATTGTGTTGAGAGCCATGATTTTTTCTACATGATGTGGATTACAGCACCTCCAGCGACAAGAACTGAGGAGTGACTTGAGGAAGTGTCTGTGTAATTGCTTTACACTCAGAGTCACGCAGTCAATAATGACGCTGCCAGGGACCTGAGAGATCACTAGACCAGCCCTTGTTTTGTAGATGAGGAAAGTGTGTCATGCCTAAGACTTGTCACACTGTTGATTAGTGGAAAATTTACATTCATATTTACGTGAAGAGCAAGGCGTTACATAACAGAAAACTAAGGACACTGTAATTTATGGAAACATTTTTAAAAGGGCTACCCATAGCCTCAGGTCCTTTAGAAACTAAGTCGAATAAAAATGGCTTTTTGTCATCCTTTAAAAATAGCTATTAGTTTGCTATTCTAAATGTCAGCAGGTAAGTTACTCAACAGAGTAGAGTATGAAAAGCACCCAAAAGACATCAGAAGGCTTATACTTGAGTTTTTGAATTTCAAACTAATTGGAATTTCTTGGTCATGAAGACAAGTGATGTTTGTAAGGCATTTACTTATAATTTGAAGGCAGGTGTGTCCTGACTTGTGTCTATTAATATACTCTCCACATGAATAGTCCCCATCTACCGTGGCCCCACCCCTCTTTACTGTCATCTCTAGTCTCTCCTTCCCTCACCTACCTTCCAACAATTAGACAGGGGCTTCACTGTTAGGCTTAAAACCAGCCCAATAAAAACGCTAATATGAATACTGACGCTCTTTTCATCCTAATTTAATTCTGATTGTAACTCTAATGCTAATATTTGCTAAAGTTTACTGAGTGCTTTCTAGACACCAAGCTCTTTTTCAGATGCTTTACTGGATTATCTCTTTTAACACAAACAATAATCTATTAGAATTATCTCCATTTTACAGATTAGGAAACTGAGGCACAGAGAGTTAAATAACTTGGCCAAATGGCAGAAGTGGGCCATCTACCCAGGCCGTCTGGTTCCAGAGCCTGGAGTCTAGTTTTAACACTGCTCCACTGCCCCACGCAGTAGCTCCTTTGGCAATTCAGGTCACGTCCAGGTAAGAAGGGGAATTCTGAGAGCCTTCCTCAGCTCTAACTGGGTAGAGTCTGTGAAACCTGTCTTTCTTGTAAAAACTACAGGCTACTTGCCCAAACTTGACTGTGTAGTCGCAGTAGCCTGATGCCAGTCACACACATGACTTTTCATGAACAGAAGAGAGAAATGGGCTATATAAATCTTAACTTCCAGTTGTTCGTTTTTGCCCAGGAGAAAAGGATCCAGAAGGAAAAGCAGACCCTATTCAGATCACAAGCGATTACAAAGCTAGTGCTCATAACCCAGGGAGGAAGGACAGGAGGCTGCAAACCTACACGTGTTTTTTTCAGCTGGCTCTTTCTCAGAGGAAAACAATGGATCTAACCTGGAAAAACCTTCCCTTCGATCGCACATCCTTTTGTTCACTTTATGATGGTAATTTTGCGTGGTTATTATTCCCATTGGCATCAGATAAAGACTGGAAATGTCCATTGAATTTAACAACTAGGAGGTCATTAGTGGGGATAAATTTCAGTTAATTAGTGAGACTGAAGCAGGTATCAGTGGACTAAGGACTGAATGAGAAATGCAAAGAAAAGAACACTTTTTGACTCTCGTTTTGTAGGAAATGGAGGAAAATAGCTGAATGAGGAAATAGATTAGAGACAAAACAACAGATGCTTTACGACTCTTGAACACAATTGAATACTAAGGGGACAACGGCTCTAAAGAGGGAGAAGGCAAAATAATCAATGATGCTGGCTCTAAAGGAAGAAAAGGCACGTGGACAGGACCAGGAGAAGCCAGTTCTCTCACTGATGCTAAGGGGCAGGGCCCACACCCAGAGTGGGCCAAGGGGTGAAGTGGGTGAGAAGCTGAGGTCCTTTCCGCCCATAGCCTTTGTTCTCCTGTGACATCCACAGGGCTTGGGTAATAGTTACTGCTTTCAATGGAATTGATTGGTAGTTTGAACACTATTTTGAATTTCAAATGAGATATTCTGAAATAAATACTGGGGTAGGTAGAACAAAACTGATCAAGGCTCTGTCCAGTGCAGGGAAGGATAGAAAAGGCAGAAATGAGAAGACAGTAAAATGGCACCATTTAAGATCTTTAATAATTATATTTAATACTTTAAGAGAAACATAATTTTAAAATCTCAGTGTAAAATTACTAGGCAGCTTCACATTCTGCACATATATCTTATACAGCCCTGTCAGATTATTGGTCCCATCTATAAATTATTTTTGCCATCTTTTTACTTTGATAAACTTGGATGAAAGAAACATTCCTTCAATTCTTGCAGTCTGGTGATCTGCATTTAGAGTAATGCCACAGAAAACAGCATGTACAAATGTACAAAAAAAAAAAAAAAAGAAAAGAAAGAAAGAAATTGAAAAGCAGTTTTCCTTACAAGAGCAAACACAGAAGTGTATCAATATTTTTGAGATAGTTCATTGTGGTATTCAGAATTTTTGACATCTATTTGACAAATGAAAATAGCATTTTTAAATGGGTGAGTGTATCTTTTTTCAAACATCCAAAGCCTCTTAGTTTATTGGTGACGCGTGCACTGGTTCAGGCTGTAAGATAGTTTTCATTTTCTACTCTCACGCTAAGCCCGCATCCAAAGTTGGAACAGCCTCTTTGATGAGAATTTTTCCAAAAAGCTTATCCTTCAGGATCATCGAACAGAGAAATCTTAGTCATGCAGAGAAACCGGCCACAGCTCTGACATGTGCACTTCAAACTACGCGCAACGAAGCCCTTTTCAGTGAAAAGCAATATATAAATCTTTGCTTGACTTGAATGAAGTCTTGCCCATGACACACACTCTCATTTTGCTGAGTAATCTTCCAGATTATAATCAGTTTTCAGATATGCAGACTTGACAAAATCCAACCCACACTCACTGTAGCCTGAAATAGATGTAGACTTTTTTCCACCTCTAAATGAATGTTTTAACAAATAGTAAAGAAATGCTGTCTCTCTTCAGCTGTTTCTTTGGTGTGTTTGCATTTTTATTCACACACTATCCCAGGGTCCTTGAGATTGAAACACCCCAACAACTGCCAACTCCATCAATCCTAACACCAGCTGGGTTTGAACAGATCTGATTTCCCCCGAACCTTCCCATCTAGTCATTTCCCTCCACTGTAAACACTGATACTCAGGCCCCTTCCTCAGCCTTGGCCGGTATTGTGTTGTGAAATTACAGAGCTCCCTCCTCAATGATGGTAAAGATGAGGGTGTCTGTTCATAAGAGACAAATAATTACCAGCATTTAGTATATGATTTGTGCTAGGAACTGAGCTAAGTTTCTTACACAGATTAACAATCCTCACAGCAACCATTAGTAGTATCTCCATTTTACAGATGAGGAAACAGGCTCAGTGAAGGTACCTTCCCAAGAGACACTCGTGGGCAGCCCACGTCCCCTCCCATACCCGATGACCTCACTGAGAAAATGAGACCAACCAACCAGAAGACCCTTTCCTGCCCGACCCTTCATCTGTGCTCATATATTCTACCCCCTTCTGATAAAAAAGAAGTTTCTCTGATTCCACCGTATTAATCTCCTGACTTCGGTGATTGTTTCGTGGTTAGGTAGGACAATGTCCTTGTTTGTAGGAAATAGAATAGGTATTTGGGTGATGGCGCATCAGGTCTGCAACATAGTCTCAAATGGTTCAGGAGAAAAATTCTTTGTTCTATATTTGTTACTGTTCCATAAGTTTGCTTCAAAATAAATAAATTAAACTCATTTAAAAAAAAAAAACAATCTCTCCACTTAAGCACTGGATCCTATCCCCTCTCCCTTTCTCAAGAAATAGATGATACGTGAAGCAGTTAAATTCCCTCTCTCCTGCATCCTTTTTACTGCATCATTCCCATCATCATACAGACCTGTCCTCCTCCCTCCCTATTTGAAGAAAACTTTCTTGACCCCTCATTCCTCTCTAGCCATCATCCCATATTTCTGTTCTTTCCTATATTAAAGTCTCAAAAGAGTTGTCTATATTTAACGTCTCAATTTCGCCATCTTTCATTCACTCTTTAATCCACTCCAGTGTGGTTTTGGGCCTTGCCGCTCCTCAGCCCTGGTCATCAACGGTCTCCGTGGAGCCATCAGTGGATGTCTCCCTACCCATTCCACTTGGCCTCTGGATCTGCACCAGAAGTTAACCAACAGCAGGGTCACGGAGGAGCCTACGTCCCCAAGAAGGGCCTCCTGATCACGTCCAGTTGCTGTGAGCATAAAAATGAAATCTTTCCAGATGGAATACATTTTAAAACTCTGCCTAATCATGAATTCTCCATTTTTTTCTGCCTTTATAAAATCCTCAATCCAGAACCCACTATCCGAAGAACATATGCACTACAAGAGATTCTTGCTTTTAAGTCGGTTTCAAAGATAGTCAATATGTTGATACATCCAATCCGAAAATTATGATCATGTAAAATTCTGTCCATCCCCTCCCACTAAAGGCCTGGTGACAGAGGAGGGTATACATTTTGAAATGAAAACTCAGTTGGGACAAGAATTATACTTCCCACCAGGAGCTTTGAAACACCCTATTTTACCTACAGACTTAACTACTTATGCAACTTTCAACCTGAGTTGAACGATTTTATGTGGATTATGCAAATATTTTGCATCTTCAATTTCTTCTTGTAGCTAAATTTCATCCATTATAAAATTTGTGATATTTCAACATATATAATAAAGAGAACAAAATCAAGTTCAACTTGTAAATATTTTTACCAAAATGGTTTAGCAGGTGGAAAGTTGAAAGAATTGACCGATTAAAGATTTTTTAAACTACATAAGGTTCTGATGCAATCTCTATATGCTCAAACACTCTAAAATTTACCCAGTCCTCTCTGCCTGTAGCAGAGGAAGAAAGCTTGACAGGGGAAATGTTTGAGGATGCTGGAGAGGCTCCATGATGCAAAAGGCACTGTGTGGTTGGCAGGAAAAATAGGCAGATTGCAATGTGAGAGTTGTAATCCATTTGTGTTATTAATTAGCACTGTAAACTTGAGAAACTTCCTTAACCGTTCTGAGCCTCAGATTATGAAATGGAATACTTTAAGTATTAGAGGTAATGTTTATAAAGAGCCCATAATTAGAGATGCAACAAAGAGCAGTTCCTGTCAAGACATCTCTGTTAATGTTGGAACAATCATAGTAGTCTCTGGCCAAAAGAACTTTCCACTAAGGAACGTGGTTTTTTGAGGCTAAGCTATTCTCATGTTAGGTTACTAATTTTAGGGGAACAAGAGGTATTTCCTTGTTTGTCAAGGCCTCTGCCTTCTCTCCTCTCTACTCCCCAAGACAAGTGTTCTTTAAATCCAGATGTAGACGCGTGCAGTGAGTCACTAATTGCTCTCCCCTACTACATGATTTTTCTTTCACATACAAATGTGAGCAGAATAAGAAGTCTGTCTTCTAAACGACAGAGGGTAAACAAGGCGGGTCAGGGGTTGTCCACATCATGCTATATGCAAGTCGCCGGCAGGGTACCCCTGTCTAGAGCCACCGTATTCATTCTCACTCCATTGCCTCACCATAAAGTCTGAAATCCCACCTGCCATCCAGAAGGCACCGCTATGAGCTGAAATCCAAGTTCACTCAATCCCTTTACGCCATTTCATTTCTTCCTAGCGTCCATTACCACCTGAAATTATTGCATCGCTCGTCTAGTTGTCTATCTCCACCAACTAGCGTGTGGCTCCAGGAGAGCAGGGGCTTCACTGTCTCGTTCACCACGGTATTTCTAGAGGCTATTTCTACATACCTACCTGATGCAAGGTAGGTGTCATGCCATTTACGTATCAGCTTCATCATCTGCAGTGTGACACTTACAGACATCTCTCCCTTCATGGTGATGAGGAACCATGGCAAAGACAGAGACTGCCCTGCAGACTCTTGGGGTCACTGCTGATTCATGATGCACATGGGTACCGTGGGCATGGGGCGAGGTGATAGCTCAAGCCCAGCTTCCAAGATTAACACAGCTCAGGCCCTATTTGTGTAGAAATCTCCCTCACAATTCTCTCTCATTTTTCTCTATCACAGCACTATAGCAACCACATCCCAGGATAATCCTGGGGGAGAGGGGGTCGTTCTTTACTGGGAGAGAGGGAGAAATGGACTTCCCTCTTCCTCTTGGGGAGGGGTCTCCTCTCTTCACCTGGCGGGTTCTGGCTGCGTGGAGGTGTATGGGATCGGAAAGTCGGCTCTGAGAACCCCATATGGACCAGGGTGCTTTAGACACATGGGTGCAGCAATCCACAGACCCTGCACAGAAACCTGGAAAAGGGGGAGAATTCCACTCTCTCTCTTCCCTGATGGCTACCAATCTAAGCCGAGGCCGAGATATCAGGGCTCCAGCACACCTGCACGCTCAGGAGTTTAAGATGCTCTCAGACTCCCCCTGCCCAGCCCACCCCCCGCCCCCCCCCCCACACACACACGTATTTCCTAGAATCACCGGAGGCTGTTTCTTCCCTAGGAACTGAGTTCACACCAAAGCCATCTTCAGCCGCCCTGCACGGCTCCATGGTGGCTTCAGCTCCACCTGGGCTCAGCGGCCCTGCCCGGCACTGGCGCCTGCTGGGACTGCCAACCACCAGGGGTACGGGGCGTGTGGTCACCCCTGCGGCTGCAGACTGTCCCCCACAACACCACCTGTCTCCGGAGACCCTGGGGTTCTTTGCTAGAGGCCGCCTGAGCTCTGCCCAGCTCTGCAAACAGCAGACATACATGTGACTAAAAGATGTATGGTGGGACTGAAATAAGTCCATTTGTTGAGATTTATCCAAGGATTCTTTTTTTAATTTCCTAACTAAATGAAAACATTGTAATTGTTACAGAACAAGGCAGTTTTAGTTGATTGTGTGTACTTGTGAAGTTTCTGCACATAATTATGGTGGAGACATTTTAACCCTCTGGAAAGTCAGGTGGCCCGTCCCACTGAGTGTCCTTATAACAAGACAAAGATGGAAGGCACTGTGCCATCTGCCAGCGTGGGACCTCATCCTGCCCACCAGGCACCGCCAACACAGGAGAGGAGCGTTGCTTCCGCTCGCTGCTGTCCCCTGGAGGCAGGATTCTCCACCTCCCCTCCAGGGAGGCAAGGCCCCGCTACCTCGGGGCTGAAGCCATGGGATGGTCAGAGCCAACTGCAGGACCACGGCTACCCACCCTGTCCAGTTCCCACTCCCACATCCCAGAGCTGCACATCCTGCTCCCCGGAGCTGCAAAGTTCAGTGCCCCAGCTCCTCCCATTTTCTAAAAGACTTCACTGTCCCCTAAACCCAGACATGCATTTAGTCAGCCTCGGGACACGTCTGAGTAACCACCACTATTCTCAGACTTCATACCCCTTTCACCTATAACGTTGTACTGAGTGATGTTCACAAGCCCGGATCATTCGCCCATGGATTCTCCCCGTGAATGTCCTACAACCATATCCTTCCTGCCCACAAACAGGTTCACGGCAGGCAGCCCCACAAACACAATAACCTGTAGCAATGGGCATGGCTTCAATTCTTTCCCAGGGGGCCCCTCAGGGCTCCCACAGAGAGTCTTCTTTCAGAGAAGGCTGTGCCACCATTCTGGCAAAAACGCTCAGGAATTCTTGAACTCTAAGAGTGAGCCTTAAGAAGTTGTATTTCAATCTGGGAACCCCAGTAGGGAGTTTGGAGGAAATTTAGGCTGGAGCAGAGCATGCTGGAGCAGTTTTCTATACCACCGAAGAGCCAGCCTCCTGACACCTCTCATGTATTTGAGCATTCAGTCCTGAAAGGCTACCTTCTATCTCTAAACATCTCGATGGAAAATGATTTATAAGTTTCCGAACACTGAGGGAATAAAGGCTTTCGGGAAAAGGATTCTGAGATGTGTATGCTGCCACGGGATGGCAGAGTAAAGGGGAAGGAGGCAGAGGAGAGGCCACAGTAAGAAGGGTTTGGGAACAAAGACAGTAAATTGTACATATGACAAAAGCTGTGATGGGGTTAGACCAGAAGTGACATGGCCTTACCTTTTAAACAACCTCTGTAAATCAGAGATCAGATAAGGGCAATAATTACAACTTACTAATTATTGTGATTATATATTATATATTATTAAAATATTATCCTACTTGGAAAAGTAGCCTCAGCTATTTGTTGTACAGCTACCTTGAGCCAGCTTTCCCAAAGCTTCTCTGTGTTGAGCTGATCATACTTCATCTCTAGGATTAATTAGACACAAGCTCCAGGACTAAACCTGTGGTAAGAGCAAATTGACAAGCTAATAACCCATTTCCAGTGCACTTCCTTTTCATGCTAACGTTTCGATTGCACTGTTGAAAATGAGTGTGGCTATATGTCTACAAAGTAATCTCAAATAAGCAAATAAAAGCATACAGTGAATGCTGAAGAATCTATGAAATGAGATAGAGTCCTTCCTTCAACTTTATGTCTGAATCTGACCCTGCTGGAAACAGAAAGCACAACTGTCATACTGGGGCAAACTTTCAAGCAAAGATTGTTGCCTTCTTCTTGAATCTGTTCTAAACCTAGAAAGTATTCTCTGTCCTAAAGCACAAAGTTCAGGGATATAAGAACCATAATTAGTCATTTTTGTATCCTAGTGTCTGATACACAGTAGGTCTTCAACAAATGTTTTCAAATAAATAAAGGAATTGACTAGGTCGTTATTTTCAATTTGATAATTGAATAATCTATAGCTGAAAGTATTTTCACACGAGTCCAAGGATAAGTGCCTAATGTGTAAATGAAGCACAGGTGAGCTAAGGCATAACAGTCTTGGCTGGGGGAAATTTCTTTGGTTGGTTATTACTATATATACTGTATGTGTATATATATATATATATATATCTCAAAGAATAATTTGGTGAAACTTAGACTTATTTGGTAGTGGAGCAAAATATTTTGAGATGCCATTGAAAAGATATTTGTAAAAGAATCTATAATTATAAACTGATAGAATTGTATTAGAGAAATTATAGTACCTCACTTAACATGGTGTTTTGCGAATTAAATGATATAATCCATATAAAGCCTTAGAGTAGCAACTGAGACCTAGTAAGTGCGTTGTAGATGTTGCATGATGGTGATGGAGATAGCACTTTTAGCACTTAAGTTTGTAAAGTATTGAGAAATATCCATTTGAAATTGTAATTAATTAAAGAAACCAACACCACGCCAATTCTGTGTACAGTACTAGAGATTGAGAGATGTAATGTGTGTAATATGTAATGGTGAAAATTATAAATAATAAAAATGCAACTTGTGAGGGGCTGTAATGGAGGTGTGTTCAGAGCTCTATGGGGACACAGCCAGATGAGCAGCTAACTCTGTCTGGAAGAGCACAGCAGAGCAGCATAGGGAAATTACCCGGGAGCTGGGTCACAGAGGATTTCCACAGGGCAGCAGATGAATGGTTTGCCAAGCAGAGAACACAGATGCTCAGAAACCTGGAAGCAGGACACATGCAGTGGCCTCTCTAATTAGCGCATAGAAAATGTGGGGCAGGGGCTTAGGGAGGACTGGGAGGATGGGTGACTTCAGACTGAGAGCCTACGGGTTTAGAACTTTTCTTGTGGGCAATATAGAGCCACCAAAATTTTGAACTATATCGTAACCTAAAACAGAAGATATTTTAAAATAGCATTTTATCAAATACTTTTGAAACCTAATGCAAGCCGAGCCATTGAAAAAATATAGAATATTGTAGAATCTGCAATGTTCTGAAGATCGACTCTGGCCCTGCCTGTGTCACTCCCTGCGAGGCATTCGGAGAAGCTGCAATGTTATCAGTCGCACTCCAGTGAATTTAAAGAAGAACTTAATTTAGTATGAGGCATTAATTAAGGCATTGGAAGGAATCTGGCTCATTGTCCCTTACCAAGGTCATTAAACAATACTATTTTTGGATATGTTATATACAAAGCTAAGATTAATCCTGATTTTTTATATTTCAATGTTTCATCCCATAATTGCACATGCAGAGGCAAGAGAAAAATCGAACTAACTCCAAGGCAATTAAATAGAAATATGAACGATTCTCCTGATTTCTTTCTTTAAATACTCTGTGGAAACCATATTGACAAAGGTTGCAACGGTATTCACATATGAATCCTTCTCTTTAGAAATGAAAGTACCTATTAAAAATTTAAAGGTACTGACTACTATGAATATAAATGGAATTTCAAATACTGTGGGCTTCAAAATGTTTTTACCCTATGTGATAAGAGACGAAAGCCTCTAAGCCCAAAAGTCATGTTTCAAAGGCAAGCTCTTTATACTTTCTATATCCATTATTACATTTTATTCTGGGAGGAAGTCTCCTTGGAATAATACAACTGCATTTCCTACATTGGGTAAAGAGCTGTCTAGATATGGATAGAAAGTCGTTTCAATAGATCTTTAGTATTATAGATCTTCATGACAACTATTCTGAGTTTATTCCAGGTTCTATTACATTCAAATTCGGTGACTCAGGTGGTCAGAGCACTAAATATGTCTTCTCTTTTCCTCAAGAAGATTTGTACATGTTTTGATGGACCCTTAGTGTCATATTGAAAAATAAATTGTCTCTATTTTTCCTCTCCAATGTCAACAACTTTGGATGATCATATCCCTTCTGAAATTGCTGTTTTCTATCGTTGTTTTCAAGGTCCACTTACCTACCCAAATCTACTCACATTTTTATCCCTGGTATGGCAGTTTGGAAAAATGAAAAACATTACACGGCAAAATGAAGGCTGTCTTTAAAGAAAGATGGCAATTTTTATCTCCATTTAAAGGAAAGTTGTAGAGCTTTGAACCAGCTCGGAAGCCTAGAGAGGTGAAATAACTTATCCAAGGTTGTATAATTTGTAAATGGCAGGTCTGTCTGACTCCAGACTTCACCGTCTCTCCACTGACACCCCAGGGCGTCTGTTCGTATTAGTGTAAAGCTACGATGTTTCAACACGGGTTTCCTGAACACCTGGACTCAGGCATACAAGGAATTGAAATGCTGTGTTTTCCTGTTTATCCATTCAAAAAACCTTTTTCAAGCACCTGGTGCTGGACCTTATGTTTACAGCAATAAATTAAACGCTGTTCTTGGCCAGAGGTGTACTTAGTCTAATTAGGGAGAAAATCTCATAAATTAAAAAAAGGGGGTGGGGGGAGGGCAGCCTAGTGGTGTAGTCATTAAGTTCACAGGCTCACTATGGTGGCCTGGGGTTCACAGCTTCCAAACCCCTGGCGCAGACCCAGCTCTGCTCGTCAAGCCACGCTGCGGTGGCATCCCACACAAAAAACAGAGGAAGGTTGGTACAGATGTTAGCTCACGGTCAATCTTCCTCACAAAAAAATAATAAAGGGGAAAAAAGCACTGCTATATGTTAAGTGCTATTAAAAGAGAGTGGGGCAGACCAGAGAAGGAACTAAATCTGCTCCCACTGTAACAAGATGTGGTGGCGGCGGGAGGAAGGGGCCTGGTGACAAGACTGCCCCCAGGTTTGTGAAAGTGGGCAGGCAAAGAATGTTTCCACCACAATCAAATTTGGAATAAATTCCAAATTCCTTTTTTTTTTTTAACTTCAATCCTGGAGATAGCTCAGACCTCTGATTTTCGTCTGACTGCTCACATCCAATAAGCTACCTAGTCCTGACCCTATTCTTCAAGTCTTGCCCTCTTTTTCAATTCCCATTTTCACCATCCTATCCAAAGCCACCGCTACCCTCATAAAACGTCGCAAGGATGGAAATTACCTGGTCCCCTAGCCTGCAGTCTTAAACCCTCCAATCCATCCTACTTCTGGCTGCTGGAGTCCTTTTTGGAATACGTACTTGGCCACGTTATTCTCATTCTCAAAACTTTTTAATAGCTTCCTGTGATCAAAATAATTGGTTTTCAAGCCATGTTTGCAATTCCTCCCACTTTTTCAAGTAAAATCTTGGACCTAGAACCCCAATAACTAAAGCAGACTAAAATGTAATTTATTTGCATAAGAATTACTCCCAATGCTGTGGGCCTTAGGGATCTGGGAAGCATAGTTTAAAAACACTGAGAAGATCCCGAAGCTCTCCTTGGCACAGCATTGAGAAGCACCCTGGCTACCTGCTCTGACTCAGAACCCTGCTTCTCGCAGCTTTGCCAGGTGCCAGAAGCACAGGCATCACTTAGGAGCCGGTGAGAGAAGCTGAATCGCAGATCCGCCCCAGCCCTAAATGAGAAGCAGCATTTTAAAGATCCCCAGGTGATTTGTATGCACATTAAAGTTCGAGAAACACAGCCTGACAGGACTCTAGGCTTTTGCGGTTTTCACAATGATCCGTTACGTAATTTCCGCAGTCTGGCCTCTCATCCTCACAAAGGCGAGCATCGAACAGCAGCACGTTTGTCAGTCTGCTTCCTGCCTCTGGTTCTGCAGAAGTGCTGGACACCTCTTCGAACCACGTCGTGTGCCCTTCTCGCCGTTACTCCACCATCTGAGATTCCTTGCTAGACTACTTCCCACCCTCAGCCTCTGACAACCGGAAAACAGCCTACCCTTTAAAACACAGCCCTGGGCTCCCGCCTGGCTGCGGACTTCCCCGCCCCTCAAACCGACGCGATCCATCTTCCTGAGACCCCATAGCACTGAGTACCATTCTTCCACAATGAGTATTCCGTCTTCTTGTCGTTTAGATAAGTTGATTTTTGTTTTATAGCCCACCAGTCTGAAAGCTTTCAGGGATCACGGACTCCGGATTGCTTAACATATCGTGTACAACTGTCCACAAAATATTTCTGGAGTGGAATTGATTGTTGTTGGTAAGGGGAATGAATAAAGGGCAATGAGTTGAAGTCAAATTCTTGTTCTAATAGCTAACTCAGTAGCTAGTTGTAATTCTGGCTCTGCCGAAAACCAAGGTAACTTAGTCAAACCACTTAAGCTCTGCAATTCAAATTTCACTTCAGTTACATGAGGAGTCCTTTCCAACTCCAGGATTATTTTACGTGTGGGGGGCGGTGTGGCTGTGTGTGAAACACCTGCCAAGACTATAAATTTCAAGCTGTATTCATTGGAATTACAAAACTGAAATCTATTATACAAGTATGCTTCTTTAATTTCTGGCATTCTACAAGTATGCTACTTATACCAAAAAAAAGTGCAGAAAATAAAAATAAGGAAAATCGTGGGGCCACCCTGTGGCGGAGTGGTTAAGTTCGCAGGCTCAGCTTTGGCAGCCTGGGTTTCTGTGGCTGGGATCTTGGGCATGGACCTAGCATCGGTCATAAGGCCATGCTGAGACGGTGTCCCACATGCCACAACTAGAAGAACCCAACTGAAAAAATATATACAACTATGTGCTGGGGGTCTTTGGGGAGAAGAAGGGAAAATAAAAATAAATAAGGAAAATCACTTGCAAACAAAATTTTGTGGAGTTATATTTTACATGACATAAGTCATTTTTAAAGGAAGAAAATCTAATCACGAAATCAGGGTTTAAATTCGTTTATTTTATTTATTGTCTTAAAATGTCTTTTCAGAAAGGCTTATCAGGAGCTTATAATAAAAGCTTAAAATACCATAAAATGACACGAACTAAAGAAAAATGAGAGCAAGAATATGAAATGAAACAGAGAATGAGGCCCAAAGATGAGGTGAGATTTTATTAAGACAGCTGCCTTGGGTCTTTTCTAATGTGCAAGTAGACAATGGAGAGCCTGAAGTTATTCTGTGCAAAACTTTTAGCAGCCAACAGAGAAAACGAAACATTCCTTGCTAAATGATTCGTATCTAGCACATAGGATGAGCTGTGTCATTTGTGCAATTAAGATTTGATGAATATTGGAGACAGAGGTGGAAAACATTCTTCCAATAAGTATTTGAAAGGTTTCCATTTAGTGTGGTTTTTTTTTAATTTGAGCTTTATTGAGGTATAATTGACATACAAAATTATAAGATATTTAAAGTATGGATTGTAGTGATTTGATACACTTATACATAGTGAAAGGATTCCCCATCTGGTTAATTAACACATCCATCACCTTGCATATTTTTATATATATATACACATTTTTTTTGTTAGGTGAGAACTTTTGAGTTCCACTCTCATAGCAAATTTCAGTTATACAATACATTTACACAATACCATTTAGTGTTGACAGTTGAATAAAGACTCATATGTCTTAAGAGACAATGGAACTGGGGTTGACATGGCCACCTTTTGTGAAAGCCAAAGATTCTATTAAGACACAATAACCTGCCCTAAGATAAAGCCAATGTTTTATTAAGACAATTACTTTGCATCTTTTCCAAGGCACAGATAGACAATGGAAACCTCAAAGTTATTGTTCACTGCATGAGTCCGGTCATTTTAACCTTGAAAAATTTAAAGAGCTATAAGACAGACCACCACAGAGCGCAAAGGGAAAAGGAAATGTCTTAATACACATGGGGGTAAAAGGTTATTGTACCAGGATTTAACCTTAATAAATGATTTTTAACTTTTTCCAAAATGACATTGGTCATTTGGCTAGATGGAATACAGAATGGGAAATTTTAACGGAGATAATTTTAAAGGCATAGGAAAAAAGATGTTGCAAAAGTACATTAAATGGTTAACGGTGTAGGAATTATAACTGATATTAATTTTTCTTTATACTTTATTTTTCAAAAATTTTACAAGGCATGTGAATTAGTATTACAATAATAAATATAATATATATTAAATAATGATGAAAATACAAAGAAAAGACAAACTATCTCACTGCAAGACGAATGAAGACTACTTTCAAAAGAATTACCAGATGTATCCTTCTACAGTCAGCAGGGAGTCTGAATTTCTTGCCAAAATATTTTGGTCATTTTCAAGGAAAAGAATCACAAATTAATAAAGATAAATTGCCTAGAGATAGATTTTAATGAAAGTGAACATACAGCAGCAGCATATTTATGACCTTGAATTGGTGACCTGACAGAAGCACACCTGGGACTGGAGTACATATGTTTAAGCTATCTGAGCACATCTGGTCTTATCTTATTAAACAAAATTGCAAATCCAGGTAAAATTGGGGACCTCCTTATGTCCATGGGAATTGTGATAAAAAAAAAACTTTCCAAATAGCAAAATACACAAGGAGATACAGGAACACCTACAGAAAAACACATATTAATATTTAAGTTAAATTAGGTATGTGTTGGACCATGGATAAATCTGGAAATGGATGAGCACAATTAAAGACATACTTTGCTTCAGGAAAATGGCAAAAATTTTGAAATGAAAGAGAGAAAAATAAAGTTACATGTACATTGTAAAGAGCAGACATCTTTTAAATTACAGGTCGCACAGAATCATACCTTTATTCGTGCATGCATCTACGCATTAACCAAAAGTTTTCACACACTATCATGTGCCAGCGTCTGATGAGGTGCTGGTGATCCAGTGATGAATCTGATGATGGCAGAGCTTCCAGTCAAATGGGGGAGCAGACGTGTGCTATTCAGGGAAAGTGCCTTAATATTTCAGAGAAGCCCCCAAACAGACAGAGATCAGGCTGTGAGATTCATCTAATCTTAGACCTCATCTACAACTGAATTGCTAATAACCCATAATGTAGCCCCCATAAGTAAAATTAATCAATTATGAACTCCCCACTACACTAGCAATTAAGCAGAGGATTGTTGTTCAATTTAGGTTTATTAAGTGAGCTAGCTGACATTGAGTCCTCACCCTTCTCCATCCTGTTCATCACTGTGTCTGGCCCACGTTAGCACTCAATAAACAACCGTTGAATGAATAATAAACTTTTAGGTAAGAGATTGCTCACCTGAGGCCTTAATGTTACTTTTCACTGCCTTTCTTTAAGAGATTCACAACAAAATTTTCTTATGTCTGGGAAAACATGTGAAAAGAAACAAGGAAGCTTTTTAAGGATGTCTGAAATTTGCCTTGACAATGACCTTAAAATGTTAAGGCAGTTTGAGAACCATGAAAAATGTAATTAAATAATTTAAAGTATTGAAATGACAACTTTTGCAAACATCACAGGGAATGCTGACCCAGGTATCATGCTGCCAGACAGAGCAATATTTTGTTGCATCATTTCGAATCTCCATTTGATTTTCGGAATAGAACGGTACAGTAATTACCAGGAATGCTTTGTTGACATCTGTTCAAAAGAATTTTTTCCCCTCCCAAGTATGATTTTATTTCATAAAGGAACAACAAAAATAGTCCAGTAAAACACATCTCTAATATTAACGTGAAAATGATTTCTCTTTAAAAGATTTTTTTTTTAGTGCTGAAACAAATTATTCCTTAAAGCAAAGAATCATCTGTACAATTTATTTTAGAGATGTTTTTCTAACTCACATAGGCTAATTACCTAACCAGAGCTTTAATCATTTGTTAGCTCCATATTTTTAAGAATATAAAATAAAGTTAAGACATGATTACAGCTATCAGTAAATTCACAACCTAGCTAGATGAACACATCAAAAGAAACAATTAGTATATTTAAAGTGATGAAATAATTGGTGAAATATATAAGATGGCATATAACAACAAAATCACATGATGCAAAAAATTAATAAACAGCTCAGAGAATATACCTTCAATAAGGGCTAGAGGAATCCAAAATGATTTCATAGAGGGGTTGACCTGAGACAAGCTTGAAGAAGAGAAAATCTTTTGATTGGAAGCACAGAAATGGAAGAGCCTTCTAGCTGGGAGAATCTTAGAAGTCAATATAGTGTAGTGAATGGAAATTTCCTGCGAAACTATCTATTGCCCCTTCTAGCTCCATCCAGTAAATGTCAAAAGAGGTATTCTACACAAAACTGGAATTCTAGAGACACCAATATATAAATACATATCACAGGAATATATATGATACAATCAGGAGGATACATATTGTATAATATCAGATGGATATATATCATATCTGAAGGATATATATCATGGCATATATAGGTGTCATATGCCTGTATGTATCATATGTATGGTACACATGTATATGTATCATATCATATCATATCATATCAGAGGGACCTATATCTTATCTATGAACACAGATTGCTCTAAAACCTGAATTCCTGACACTCGAGGTTTGCTTTTCCCAAAAAAAGCCTCAAAGAAAATGGTGTGCAGCCTTCAGATCCATAGATTTCAATCCCAGCACCTAAAATTATCCCACAACCAGGCAATCCAGAAGCTCCAGGAGCAACTTCTCCCGTGATGGGTGATTTCTCTTCATGTTTGTTGGTTGTCATGAGACTCTTTAGATCTACCATCATCTCACCAGCCTTTAGCCTAACTTACACAATTCATGACCCCCTTATCCATGAGAAACCATGTTTACACGGTTCTAGGACATCACCCTGCATGCTGTCCTCATTTTCCTTCCAGTCCACTGATTACTCATTCTCACTACATTTTTCCTCTTCCCCCTCATTTCCCCAAACTCTAGATATTGGAGTGCCCAGAGATGAGTCTTCCAGACTCTTCTCTCCCTAACTACATTCCATCATTTATTTATCTTATCCAGTTTCATGGCTTAAACACTAACTTCTATCTTTATATCTCCACCTGGACCCCTTCCCCTCGAATCCTGAGTCATATATCCGCTTACTTGACGCTTCAGCTTTGATGTCTTAAAGGCAAGTCAAATTTAACATGCCCAAAACCAAACTCCTCATCATCCCCTCAAACTTGCTTTTCTAGCCATCTTCTCCAAATTAGTCCATAGTACATCATTTATCTTTTGTTTGGGGCAAAAATTTAAAGTTCTCTCAAACTCCACTCTTTTTCTCTTACCTCACATCCAACCCATCACCAAGCTGCATTGACTCCATGCAGTATGCCCTCCACTGCTGCTTCCTCCACATCAGAGAGCGCTCTTGCCCAAGCAACTGTCAGCTTCCACCTGAACTATTGCAACAAACTTCTGTCACATTGCCCCTATCATTGCAATCTGTTCAACGGGTGGCTTAAACAAGAGAAATTTATTTCTCACAGTTCTGGAGGCTGGAAGTCCAAGGTCAAGGTATCAGCAGGTTTGGTTTCTGCTGAGGCCTCTCTCCTTGGCTTGCAGGTGGCTCCCTTCTCTCTGTGTCCTCACATGCCTTTTCCTCTTTTCCTTGCACCTCTGGCGTCTCTCATGTGTTCTAATCTCTTCTTTTTACAAGGACACCAGTTAGATTAGATTAGGGACCCACCCTTTCGACCTCATTTAACTTTGTTACTTCTTTAAAGGCCAATCTCCAAATATAGTCACATTGGGAATTAGGTCTTCAATATATGAATTTTGGGGGAACACAGTTCCATCAACAATGATGTCATTCAGCATCTCACTCAGAGAACAAGACAACGTCTTTTCAGTGACCAGCAAAACAGCGCCTGATCTGGCCATCCTCATCTCCGCTCTCTCCCTAGCTACTGTGCTCAAGCCAGCTGACCTCTTGACTGTTCCTAGAACTAGCAGGCACACTCCTGTACTTGCCATTCTCTCTCCTCAGAAGAGTCTTTCCCTCACTCTCTCACATTCCTTAGGTCTTTACTAAAATGCCACTCCTCCGTGAGACCTGCCCACCTAATTTACAGTCTCAAACCTTGGCGCCCATCTGTACATCACAACCCCCTTCCCTGCTTCATTTTCCATCAAGGCATCTATCACCCTCTCTCCCAATATTGACAGGACATATATTTTACATATTTATGTGTTTATTGTCTGTCACTAAGCTAATGGTGTTTTATTCAATGCTGTTCTTTATCATCTTGAACAGGAACAAATATTCTCCTATCAAGGTGACAGAAATTCATGACAGCTTTCAAGGGTACACTGCTGATAGGAATTATTAACTATTTCTAGAACTTATTTGGTCTCAGCCAATAGATGACCTCCACCTTCCCCAGCTTACTAATAAACTTAGCTGGTTCCTGGACATCTTTCCGGCTGCTGACTTTGCACAGCTACTCCAAATCTATTATTATTTCTTGTTTCTTTGCTTGTAAACTTAGAAGATGCTGAAATCAGCACATACAAATTCATAAATTCATACCTTGGGGGCTTTTCTATGAAAGCCCATGGTTTACTGAGGTGTTAACATAAACAGTGTACTTCAAACAGTTAGAAATTTCAGATTAAGAAAGAGAACACTTACTGAGCACCTGCCATGCACCTGGCACTTTATATACAATTTCATTGGATCCTTACAACAAGCCGATATATGACTAGTGTCATTAGCATTAGGTCCATTGGTTTGATCGTCTCCTCCCACATATGAGCCTATATTATTTCTTTAATATAACCAAATCTATGATTTTTTTTCTTCTGAGTGCTCAAAGTTAATTTACAACTCTTAAGAATTTTGTGTAACAAGAAGTTTATCCTCTCAAGCAAGCTAGCATTCTCGTGCCTGGACACCCCTCTGTCTGTTCCCACACATGTACACTTGGGAACAACCCCAGTCTCGGAGCTTCGTATAAGCAGGAGCACAGGAAGGGGGCAGGCATGTGCCCTCATCCAGCGATCTCCGGAGCAGAGGTTTGCAAGTGGCGTTCCTCAGGACGATTCCTCAGAGGTCTTCAACAATTCTGCAAAGTGCAGCATAGTACGGTCATGAAGAATATGGATTCCTGAGTTTAGATCCCAGCTCTCCCGTTTACCATTGTGTGTCTCAGGAAAGAGACTTCACTTCTCTGCAAAATGGGAAGCATGTTGATGATAATGACGGTCCTCATAGAGGTGTTATGAGGATGAAAATGGAATAATACATGAAAACAACTTGGAATTGTGCTCACAACCTATAAGAGCATTCAATAAATGTAAGTCATTATTCTGCAACTTACTTTCCTCATTTGTACAAAAATGTCACAAATTTTTGTTTCTCTTGATGATAAGCATTTAGTTGGTTTCCAGTCTTTTACTTTAATAAACAATGCCAATCTAAACATTCTCATGCATGTTTCCACAGGCACACGTGAAAAGTAGTCCAGGGTGTGTACATAGAACAGGATTGCTGAGTTGGGAAAGTGTTGATCTTCAACTTGTCTAGATATTGCAAAACTGTTCTCAAACACGTCTGCACCAACTCTTATTGCCTCCAGCAGTGTATGATGCCCTCATCGTCGTTCGATAGTCAGGCTTGACAAATGTGCCTATCTGATGTGTATGAAATGACATCATCAGACACTCCATTTTCATTTCCCTGATTATTAGTGAGGTTGAATATCTTTTCATTTTACTGGTCTTTCAGATTTTCTTTTCTGCCAGTTGCTTATTCACGATCATTTCTGCTGCATTTTATTGGTGAAGGTCATTCATAAAACCAGCCGAGATATAAGTAGGGGGAAAATAGAGTCCATCTCTAAAGGGATAGAGCACCGTGCACACAGAGGGAAGGAAAGAGTTGATGGCAGCGATCGTCAAAGGCCATCTACCACAGTCTGTGCTGCCCATTTATCAGCTGAATTGTTTGCCTTTTTGTAATTGATTTAGTTAATTTTATAGGAATTATCTATATCTCCCAAATAATAAGTCTTTGTCATTTATGCACCATAAATATTACTTCCCAGTGCATAGCTGGTCTTTTCACACTTTACAGTGTCTTTTGACTCAGAAGTTTTCAATGTTAATGTAGTTAAATTTATTGCCATTGTCTTTTATGAACTGTGATTTTTGTGTCTCTTTTAAGAAAATCTTTGCTCTCACAAAGTAATATTCTGCTATGTTTTCCTTCAAATACCTTAAATTTTGGTATCTACATTTGGGTCATAAACCATTGGATATTTATTTTTAGGACATAATTTGAGGTAAGAATAGAAGCTATTTTAATATGTTTTGATGTAACAAGCCAATTATCTCAGCACAATTTGTTGAAGAGTCTGGATTTTTTCACTTATTTGCAATGTCTTCTGTCATAAAATAAGTTTCCTTGTACTTATGAGTCTCTTCATGGCCTCTCTAACTATAAAAAACACTATTTTAACAACTATGACTTTTGAATGTCTTAATATTTGGTTTGGTGGGCCTTTATTTTTTTCTTCTCCACCTTTTCTTGGCTGCTCATGGTTTTTGCTTTACCATTCAAACTGCAATCAGTTTGTCAAGTTCCACTTATTGGTATCTTGATTTTTAGTGTGTCAAATTTAAAAACTAAATTACATGTATGCAATACCAACAAAACTATCACCAGGCATTTTTCTTCCTTTTTTTTTGAAATTGAAAAGCTTATTATAAAATTAATATGAAACCATCTAATGTGTAGAAATCTAATACGTACATCCAAAGCAGTCTTTGAAAAGAGTTAAGTTGGAGGACTTACACTATTTTATTTCAAGACTTATTATAAAGCTGTAGTAAACGGGAGCAGATGATTCTGGCATAATGATTGACAAACAGATCAGCGGAAGAGAAAAGAGACCCCAGAAATAAACCCACATCCATACTGACCTTTGATTACCAACAGTCACCAAAACAATACAACAGAGCAAGGAAAATCCTTTCAACACGCAGTTCTGGGACAACTGAATGTCCATGTGGGGAAAATGAACCACGGTACCTACCTCAAACAACACGAACGTTCACCCAAAATGGATGATTGACTTCAATTTAAATGCTAAAACCACAAAGCTTCTGGAAGAAAACACAACAGGATATCTTCATGACCTAGGGACAGAGAAAGATGAAGTTTAGATGAAGTTTTAAAATAAGTAAAACTAATCTATAATAGAAAAACTCAGAACAGTGGTGTCTATGACGGGTAGGGCTATGAGGGAGCTTTCTCAGGTGGTGGTAATGTTCCATATCTGAACAGAGTTTTGAATCATCCAAATGCATGTACTTGTCAAAATTCATGGAATGGTATGATTAAGACCCAAATGCCTCCCACAACTTCAAAGCAATTGATGTACATAGAACATAATGTACTCCACTTTGCCTGGAAAAATCATCTTCCTGAGACAGGTGCTTCTCTTGCTGGGCACATTTCCTCTAACAGGAAATACAGACATGGGGATCTGTGTAATGCAACAAGGGGTCAACACAGGATGGGAGGAGCACAAGCTTTGAAATGAAACAAATCTGGACTCTGCCATATCCTAATTCTGTGACATACGGCGAGATCATTAATCTTTAAAATTAAGAACTTTTGCTCATCAATATTAACTATTAAGTGAGTGAAAAGGCAAAAAAAAAACAAAAACTGAGAAATTACTTGTGAAACTTATATCTATTCAAGGGAATCATATCCAGAATAGAGTATATACAGAATTCCTAAAAATGAATGAAAAACAGATACAACCTAATTTGTTCATAAGGAAAATCCTTAAACAGTCACTTCACATGAAATGGTTTTCAAAATATTTAGTCATTAAGTAAAAGCAAATTAAAACCAGAATGAGATGCGATTATATACACATCAGAGTGGCTAAATAAATAAATAACCAAAACTTAGTGCTAGTAAGGATATAGAATGATTTAGACAACTCAAACACTGTGGGTGAGGTTGTAAATTGGGAAAACCACTTCAGAAAACATGCACAAACCCTATGACCCAGCAAATCCACTTCTAGCTTGTATACCTAGCTGAAATGCATATGTATGTGTACCAAGAAACAGAAGAGTGTTCATAGCAGCATTATCCATAGTTATTTAAAAATTGAGACTATCTAAATGTCCATCAATACTAAAATGAATAAGTAAATTTTAGTGCATTCATAAAGTAGAATACTATACAGCAATGAAAAATTATAAACTATTGTTTCAGGCTAAAACATAGTAAATCTCACTACAGCAGTTCGGATTCAGAGAAGCAGAACCATGAGTGATAAATAATATGTATTACAGGGATTAGACCCTATGCATCTGTTGAAACTTGTAAAGCAATCTATCTAAGTCTGTTGTTTCTGCATCTCGTTCTGGGCCTCAAGTTAGCAGGGCTCACAGTCAGCAAGGGAATACATAAGATTGGGGGAGCATGAACACCCTGGAACCCAGCCCACAAGATACCCTGGAACCCAAGGCTTACCCTCACCAGAGCCTACATCTGCATCTATCCACCTGCAGGTCTCCAACGTGAATGTTGCAGGTGGCCTGCAGAAGAGCTGGTGCCACAGATCTGCACAGACACCTGGCCTGCTGGGAGCTGGGGGCTGATGTTTCCTACTAACATGGTGAGGCAGCAGATCCGTGACAGCGTGTGCGCTGCACCCGGGGCCAGCCGGCTCCGACCCTCCAAGCACAAACACGGCTGCGTCTGCACTTCTCCTCTCCACATCACACGCAGATTTCTCTTGCAGTCAGGCCTGAGCCATTCAGGGAAGAGAACTCTCGGAAATAGGAGTTAAGCTAAGTAGGCACGATACAAATCCACCACACACACAAGTATGGTAAGGAGAAAATATCATTTAGATAAAGTTCAAAAACGGAGTCAACTAAGCTAGAGTGAAAGAACTTAGAGTTACGGTTATCTTGGCAACACGATGACTGGGAAACAACGTGAGGGAGGGTTCTGTGGTGCTGGTCACAGCCTATTTCTTAATTTAAATAGTGGTCCCTGGGATGTGTAAACTTTGTAAAAGTCCATTGAGCCATATACTTGGAATCTGTGAACTTTTCTAAAGCTTTTCAATTAAAAAAAAATAACTTTAAAGAATTTAAATATTGAAATTAAAACTTTTAGTAATTCATGAAAACAAAACATCATAAAGTTATTTAAAACAATGCATAGCTGACACCTGCCTCTTTCATTTAGATAATCCAAAATGTGATTGTAATTACTACCGGACGCAAGTCAATCCAAATACTGACCATTGTCTGTTAGGATGTCTGACATGAACCAGATCAAAAGAAGAATTAGGAAGAGCGATTGAGAGTAGGTTTTGGTATTTAGAAATCCAAGAATACTAATATTTCAGTCTGTGGTGCTCAAAAGGTAACATTAAAATTATGGGCTTTTTCCATTACAACCAGAAATAAGTGGCAGACAAACTATATCTTTCTGCTACAGAATTCTTGTCGAAAAGAGCAGAGATTTCATCTATTTGAATACTAAATTGGCTTCCGTTTCCTATTAGAAAGGTTAAAAACCTTTGTCTCTAATATGTAAGTAGAGATATGATACAATCATCTTTACTTGAAGAGTATATTTTTTCTTTGAGCAATAAAGGCAGTATTTTTTCGATACAGTCAAGCGTTGCTTACCTGTGGGGCACGTCCTGAGATATGCGTCATTAGTTGATTTCGTCGTTGTGTGAACATCACAGAGTGTACTTCCACAAACCTAAATGGTATGGCCTACTACACACCTAGGCAATATGGTTTTACCTATTGCTCCTAGGCTACCAACCTGTACTGAATACTGTAGGCAATTGTAACACAATGGTAAGTGTTTATGTATCTAAACACAGAAAAGGCACAGTAAAAATACGGTATAAAACATTAATGTCTCTTGTATAGGAGTTTGTTGAGGTCTACAAAAGCTTCTGTTAAATCTTTCAGTATGAATTTTCTTTGGGGTTCTTTTTTTTTTCTTCTCCTCCTTTCTTTTCTTTCTCTTGCCTCTTCCTCAGCTACGCATTCTTGTTCCAGTTCCAACAACTCCTCATTAGTCAATTCCTCAGGAACCACCTCTAGGAGCTCTTCAATGTCATCCTCATCCACACTCAGGTTAAACTTTTTTGCCATCTCAACCATTGCCTTGTTGATTTTTGCAACCTCCTCAGCCTTGGCAAATCCTTTGAAGTCACAGACAAACCTCTTGAGGGTCTTCCTCCAGATGCCATTCATATTCTCCTTGGTGACATCATTCCAGGCCAAAGCAAGGTTCTTGATGGCATCATAGATGTTATAATTCTTCCCGAATTGTGCCAGTGTCTTCCTCAGTTGCGGTAATAACCTGGGAAAAGGTCTTCCCCAAGCAGTAGGTCTTAAGCACTGCTATAACCTCTCGATCCATTGGTTGGGTCAAAGAGGTGACGTTTGGAGGGAGAAACACTGCTTTGACATTGGGATGAAGAAATCTTGAAAGGTATGTTATTCTCCAAACTGTACTTCTCCATTTCCCTGATTTAGCAATTCAGGAGGGCATCTTGGAAGAGGAGCTAGGTCATCTATTATTTGTTTTTCTCCAGTAGCACACTGTCAGTATGTGCTAACTGATACACTTGAAGGCTATGGGGTTCCCATTGTGCCAGATCACAAAGGGTTTCAATTTGTAGCCTGCAACATTACCCCCAAGCAAGGCTGTCATCCTGTCCTTAAATGCCCTAAAACCTGGCATTGACTTGGCCTCCTTAGGTATGAAAGCCATTTCAGGCACCTGTTTCCAGGAACAGGAAGCTTTCATCCATATTGAACATTTTCTCTGACAAGTAATTTTCCTCCAAAATCAGCTTATCTAGAATTTCTAAAAATTCATCAGCTGCCTTCACATCAGCACTTGTAGACTCATCACTTGCTTTCACATTATGTAATGAATAATGATTCTGGAATTGTTTAAACCACCCAGAGCTAGCAGTAAATTCAACATCATAGTCAGGTCCAGCCTTTTCATTCCACATCGCAAACAAACTTTTTGCTTTGGCCGTGATCGTCATGGTGCTGAGAGGGATGCACTTCTCTGTCTGGTCTTCATTCCAGGTCATTAGAAGTTTCTCCATGTCTGATATGGGCCCTTCTCAAATTTTTATTAGTCTCATTGCCTTCAATGAAGCAGATCCTTTAACAGCTCCCATCACTTTGTTCTTGTTCTTCAAGACGGTAGCCATGGTGGAATGGGACACGTCTGACTGGCGAGCAGTAACCATCATTGATTCTCCACCTTCATAGTCGTTAGTCACTTTTAATTTCATTTCCAGGTCAATCATTTGATGCGGCCTCTTACTGGCAACATTAGCAGTGGATTTTGTACACTTAGGGGCCATTAAGAACAAAACAACATGAGATTAAATCAAATACAAGAGAAAATGATGCAATCAAGAGACAAGGTAAACATGAGATGTATGAGGCTGTTGCTGGCATATCATGGCATACTGCTTTACAGTAAACCTTTTTTTATAAGTAGAAAGAGTACAGTCTAAAATAATGATGAAAAGTGTAGTATAGTAAATATATAAACTGGTAACATAGTCATTTATTATCACTTTCAAGAATTATGTCCTGTACATAATTATATGTGCTATACTTTTATACAACTGGCAGCACAATACGTTTGTTTACCTGGCATCACTACATACACATTAATAATGCATTGTGCTACGATGTTACAATGGCTACGATGGCACTAGGTGATAGGAATTTTTCAACTCCATTATAGTCTTATGGGACCACCATTGTATATGCTTTCCATTGTTGACCAAAATGTCGTCATGCAGCACACAACTGTACATGCACAGATTTTAAGAATATTTTTGAGGAAGTTTAGTTTTTTATTTTATTTTATAAATTAAATAGTCAACGAGACATACTTTCATCCAAGGAAAATGCCATTCAAAATGTTTTTGTAGCAATTTTCCAAAGAAACCAGAAAAAACACCAGAATAGCTCAGATTTATGTTTATGTTTTACGAAAATTAAAATTTCTCTCTTACACAAATAAATAAAGGACAAATGTTACAAATCTCAAGGGGAAATAATCCACTATAATAGAATAGTTAGCATGTTGGGGCCCAGGGAAGGCCACCCCAAAATATCCCACAATGGCATACTGATGATTTTGAATTAAAGTTACTTGAGAAGCAAAAAAAGGCATTCTGACCCTTCTGTTTCTATTGCCCTGAAAGCAGGAAATGGATCTTCCCTGTGAAAGGTGCCCTCCCTGCCTCCTTATCCTCAGAGCCAGGAAATTCCAGGCAAAGAAGTTGCATGAACCGACCTTGCTAATTTACTGCCTCAGGCCTAAGCTCTGCTGAAATTCCTCACCGGCTATGTAGCCCAAACCTAAGTTTCTTTGTCCAGTCCATTACTCACAAATCTACTGATTCTTTGTGTAAAAGATCGGCTTTGTTCACCCTGCAAGCATCATGTTCCTGATTCTCCCGTGCACACATAACTAAATTGGGTTTTTCTCCTGTTATTCTGGTCTTGAGTCAATTTTATTTAGTGCAGCCATAAGAACACAAGGAAGGTAGAAGGGGGATTTTCCCTCCCCAGCAACATTTAAAACAACAACAGCAGTGTACCAACCCCAGACATGGAATAATAAAATAATCCAAAAGAGACTATCAATATCAAAAATATTAAAAATTATTAAGTAGATAAAAAGATAGAATATAAATCATAAAAGAGGAACAGAAAATCCTATTAAAAGAATAGAAAAAATTAAGACAAACTCAAATAGGCTTGATATAAAAATATTGTCACTCAAATGAAAAAGAACCTCAATGGACAGTTTAAATAGTAGAATAGAGAAAAAGAGAAAAGTTGTAAATTATGTGACAGGGCTAAGAAAATTATCTAGAATAGAGCAATCAATTCAAGAGAAGGAAAACAAAAGAAATTCATATCTATCAATCTAGAGCAATTCCAGAGGATGAAATAAAAAGAAAGGAGGAGTAAAAACTTTTTAAGATCATAATGAATGGCTGAGGTCTTTTCAGAATTGATTAAAGATGCCAATCATGAAAATTGATAAGTCCTAAGCAATAGAAATAAAACCTGAACCGTTAGTTGTAATATAGCAAAATGTACAACACTAAAGACAAAAAAAATTAAAAGGCAATAAGAGAAATAATGCCGGACATATAGATCAATAGAGCAGAATAGAGAGCCCAGAAATAAGTCCTCGTGCGTGTTGTCAAATGATCTTTGACAAGGATGCTGACAGAACAGAATGCAGAAAGCACAGCCTTTTGGGGCTCATGACATGGAAGCTTCATCACCTTGGATTTGGCGATGATTTCTTGGATGTGATAGCAATGACTCCCTCTAAGATGACGAGTTCATTGCTGCTAGTACCCCATCCTTAATTATTTTTGTTAAGGAGAAAGTTGTGGGGTTCAAGTTAGGTCTCAAAGTATCTATACACTTCCTTTAGCTTACTTACCAAGACCAAGCTCAGTAATGCCCAACTTTCATGGCCACATCCCTATGAACAGCACAAAGTTCTAAAGCACTATACACTCCAAACCTGACATATTCAATACCTAATCTATAATTGTCAATATGCTTCTTACTTTACTTTTTCTCAAATAAAATCCTAAGCATATTCCTTTTAAAACGCCTTAAGGAAATCTGACACCACCTCTCATTTCCTTATGCTCCAAAGCGAGCTGTTAAACTCAGCTTTAGGAAAATCCCTGTTAAACTCAGCTTTAGGAAAGTCCCGTGCAGAACGGCTTTCTCTTTGTTTTTCCTCCCTAGGCTGGTGCATTTTTTGCTATGTAGTAGGTACTATTTGACTATTTGTTTAATTGCATTTAATTGTGGATATAAGAGAAAGCTTAAATATTTATGAAAAACTTCTTTAAATCACTAAATTTGAAGCCAATGAAGTGAGAGGTAAAACTATAAAACATCTTTTTTATCTAAAACTTCTTAATTAGCGTGTTACAGATTATTCCAAAGCATTTTAAACGACTTTTTCAAAACCAACAAATAGCACAAGGGTAAAATTCTAAAATATAAATCAGGAATTTGAGCAAATCAAGATTATTTCATCACTAAAGTTAATGAACCTTTGAGACTGTAGCTTCAATATGAAATTATGATGTTATTCTTGAAATCTGTTCATGACTATTCACAGTGAAGAAATTTTAGGTTGACTGAATTTATATGTTGCATATTATAGAAAGTCACAGCTTGAAACGCCATAGTACCTTGTGACTTCTAATTCAAGTTAATTTATGTTATGAATTTATACATATGTAAACTTGTAATAGATATTTTTAACTACAAAGATTACAATAAAGAGAATAACAAGTATTTCTTTTCTGCCATGTTTAGTGCCAGTTTCTGGGTGACCACATTTAATAATGCTTTTATACATTCATAAAATATTTTGGGGCCTCTTATGTTTATTCCATTGTGCTCAGCCTTACGACTTCCTAAATTTCCAGCACAGTCCAGAGGCTCCAAAGACTTTAATACATCTTTTGAAAGTGATTATTAGAACACAATGGTATCTGAAAGAGAATCTGACACAGTGGATATAAAGTTATTTTATTCAAGGAAACTTTTTGAGAACCTTATAAAGGTTATAGACACTGTCCAAATAAATGCACATGTAACAAAATTTTGTTTATAATTTTAAGAATTTCAAAGAATATTGATGTGCTATTTTTAGAACCCAGGTTAAGAATCCTTAGAGTAATTTAATCCCCCTACTGGGAACCAAAGCCCAGAGAGGTGCAGGACTCAAGACTTGGCTGGCAGAGCTGGACCGAAACCCAAGCCTTTGCCGTCTGAGTTCAATACCTTTCTCCTGCACGGCACTCAAACTTGAAAGAGGCGGCTAGAAACAAAACACAGGATTACAATTCAAAGTTCTTATTAGAAATGGAATGAACTCTAAACAAGAAGAAATTGTAGCTACGATAACTATAGTGTAATATATTTAGCGGTAGAAAATAACCAAAACCAATTATCAAAAATAATAGCCCAAGCATGAGTGGCCAAAGTAAATCTTAAACTGAGCATGATCATCAACATACGGTGATTGCTGGAAGGGAGGAAGCCAGAGGGCAAATTAAGGGAGAAAAGAGAAGAGAAGGGAGGGGAGAAGAGAGGAGGAGGCAATAGATGAGAAGAGATCAGAGAAAAGAAGAGAACAGAACAGAACAGAACAGAAATGCATTTTCTAACACAGAAATAAATATTAGTCTAAAAAATCATACTTCTGCTAAGGTTAACACTGCTTAATTTATACAATTAAGTGAAAATGTGAAGACGGTATAAAAGTCTGCCATAAAGCAATTATAAAAGGAATAAATCTTAACTTTTTAAAAAATTCTCAGTAAGATGGATGATGCTGAGCTACAGGTGTTGTTCAGAGGAGCAGCTTTATGGGTTCGCAGAGGTGTTAGGGTAGAAGTTGTGTGCCCTCCCCTCTCGGAGCCTGGGAGCTGGCTGGAGCCAAGGTTTCAGAAGAAAGAAGAAGCCATTCTGCACCAGAGAGGGAGAGGTATTTGGAATTCCAAATAGAGGGAAATTTGGGAGACAGAAGGACAGAGATGGGAAAAAAAGGAAGAATGTGGTAGAAGGTCTATGCTTCTCATAGCTGTCTCTTCCTCAGAACCCCCAAATCTTGAGGTTGTTCTAAAACTGACAAATGCATCATGTGAATGGTGCTTTACGGAAAACACTGAATGGACTACATGTTTCCTTTAGGATAACGTGGGGACCAAAGTAAAGCCGTCAAATCTAAGAAAATCCTTTCGGACAATAGAACATATTTCCAAAGAAGATTATAGAATCTCCTCTGGAATTGTTAAGACTAAATTAGTCCAAGAGATTGAAATGATGTGGGTATAAAATTGATTGAAGTTATCAAAATCTGCTAAGTAACTTTTTTAGTACCTTGTAACTGTGGTTCTTATGATTCTGTAATTTGCTTTCTTCAATAGCCTTCATATTTGAAAATATTAGACACTATTAGAAACAGGAATTTCAGGTACTGAACTTCTATCTGTGAAATTCACTCATGCACATGGATTTCATTAAGTTCAGTGAAGCAAATAAAATCTGTTGTTACCAAAAGGACCTTCGACAGCTCATAATTACATAAAAATAAAGGCATCAGTTGAAGAGTGGAACAAAATTAAGATGTCAGCCTTGATGGATCTCACAGCTAAAATTTTCAAGAAGCACTTTAAAACTCAGTAACTTTTCCTTGTTTTGTGTGGTTATAGTAAAATGGTAGCAATCAATTTTGCAGCAACTTGACAGTAATTATTTCATTCTTAACACTTTATGAAAGTTAATTTTTAGAAATGATAGACTGAAATATATTATATTAAAATCTACTTAGTTAATTAAACCATGAAAGACTAAGATGGCAATTGCAATGGAAATTCAATTTAATTCAAAACCTGGACTAAATTAATAGATTTTGAGTAAGTGATTGGCTCTAACACTTATAAGTAAGGATTCAATATTAAAACTAAAAGTGCCATTATATAAAAGTTAAAAGTTCATCAGAAAAGTGGAAATTGGTATCTTCTAACTTTCCAAATGGGGCAATGAAGTTTGGGGTGGGAAAATGTGTGGAAAAAGAACCTGAACACTTGAAGTTTTTAATACAACAATTCAAGTCCCACCACCAAAGAATAATGCAGGAAAATAGAGGCAACGCTTGAGGTTGATTTAAACGATCACCTAACTTCAGACTCTGTTTGCTTACACCGAGCTCTGCTTATGAAACCAAAAGACCTTCAATTTTGAAACTAAAGTCCAAGTTGAGGATCAACAGTCCCTCCTTGGCCCCTCAGCCCTCACCATGCACGTTCCCCAGATCTGCTCTCCTTTCAGAATGCGCTCTTCCATTTGCCTGTGGCTAATTTTTGTTCGCCCCTGTCAATCAGCCATCAGGAGGACTGATTAGGAGGCAAATTAATTTCTAATCTATGAATAATTCTACCAAAACCCAGCACGTAGCCCTGTTGCATCCCACAGCTATATCTCAGAACGTCACAGACACTCGAAGAGCCTGCTCATGCTTGATCTTAATTGAAACCTATGGGGAAATAACCATCTGAAAAACAATTCAGGGAATGAAACTGGCTGAGGACAAATTTAAAAAATGACTCATTTCTCTATTTCTATTTTCACAAAATAATGTCCACTATCTATGAGATGATTCCAAGCAAGTAGATCCTTCAGATATAAGGTTTTATAAAGAACAATTAATTATATATTTTACTAACATTTCTATAAAGCTGGTCAGGCTTAGACTAGATTATCTGCATATAAATTGCAAATGCAAATATTTCTATTTAATCTTCAATGACATTATCACTATTATCTTCACTAGAAACCATTGATTAATGCTCTTTGTTGTTGTTGTTATGTCTCCTTTCATACTATATTTATTGAGTGGATAAGGATAAGTAGAAGGATACTTGAAGGATAAGTAGAATTTTCGCAGATCAAGGGGGTAGTGAAGGGCATTCTTGGCAGTTGTAATAATAAGATTCTTTTTGGTAAATATTAGTAGCCAACAACAGTTATGGCAGATGAGTTTTATAGGCTTCACTTAAAAGCTGATCTCAGAGAAGATCCAAGATGGCACCATGAGTAGTCCTCTTTGTCTCTCCCCCTTCGAGTCTACAATTATTTGGACACTCATCGCTTAACAAAGGATATCCAGATAGCATCTCAGGACGTCTGAGAGACCCACGCGACTATACATCGGAAGGCGGACGGACTTCCCTCCAGGAGGAGGTGGAGATAGGTGAAAACTCTCCGACCCCGAGCGAACAGCCTAGTACCTGCAAGCGGCTTTCTTCCAACGGACGCCCCCAGAAGATCAACACACACCTAGGGCAGGAGCGAGCACACACCAGAGGAGCGACGGTGGAAACAGGTGACCAGAAGCCTACCTAAACCCCCTGCAATTACTCCTAAATGCAGAGGGAAACTCTAGAGTTACACACTTGAGCCCGCGGGGAGAGTCTCGTCCCGCCATTGGCAGAGAGATCCCACCTGGTGTCCACAGCACCCGGAGGGTCCCAGAGAGAATCACAGAGGGTGTGGCGGCCCCCCGGCTGCCACTGCCTGCACGGCCGGGCAAGGGATTGCCAGAGATCTCAGAGAGGACTGGGGCTGGGTGAAGCTCCAGAGGCTGGCTCCGCGCCCCAGAGGGGAAGCTCCAGAGTTCCGCCCGGGCAGCAGACAAAACTCTCAGTCTGCCATTAGTGGAGGGGTCACGCCCAGCATCCACAACACTGGGAGGGTCCCGGAGAGGAGAATATCAGGCAGGGCAGCAGCTGACCAGCTACCACTGAAATCAGGATCTCTGGCTATCCCCCAGTCAGGGCAAAGGGCTCCCCGAGTTCCTGGGGAACAGGACTGGGGCTGGGTGGAGTTCCAGCGACCTGGCTCCGTAGCCTAGGGGGAAACCCTACAGGCTCACAGCAGCCTCAGCGAAAGCCTCTGCACAGCACTAGTAGAGAGCACCCATCCAGCAGCCACAAGGCTGGAAGACCCCGGAACAAAAGTAGCATAGCTAGGTGAGCTCAGCACAGACTGTAGAAGATGCCAATAGCTCTGCTGCGGCCCATAGTGGACAAGTGAGATTTTGTGGGTGCCGACAGTGATGGAGTGGCAAATATAAGTGATCCTACCCCTGGCCGCTGGAAAAGCCCATAACACTGTTGCAGACCCCAAGGAGGGAGCACGTCTAGGTGGGCTTCAACAGTAGGCACCAGCAGCCTGAAGCCCCCCCTGTGACGGCCCCCACGGCAGAAGAGGGAATCCAAAGGACCACTGTGACTACGAGGAGGGGCCCAGGCCCAATTAGCAACTGCGGATAGGGTTCCTGGTTGGTGCAGTATAAACAGCTGCTCCCCCACCACACCAGCAGAAACAAGTGGAAGGAGCAACTAATCTCTATCTCTATGTGGAGGCACAAATCTACAACATCAAGCAATATGAAAAAATACATTAAATCTCCAGAACAGAAGGAAAACAACAAATACACAAACAACAATCCCAAAGAAAATGAAATATATAACCTAAATGATGATGACTTCAAAACAGCCATCATTAAAATACTCAATGAGTTAAGAGAGAATTCAGATAGACAACTCAACGAGTTCAGGAGCTATGTCACAAAAGAGTTTGATACGATAAAGAAGAACCAAACAGAAATACTGGAAATGAAGAACACAATAGAGGAGATTAAGAAAAATCTAGATGCACTGAACAGTAGGGCCGATAATATGGAGGAAAGAATTAGCAATTTGGAAGATGGGAATATAGAAATGCTGCAGGCAGAGGAGGAGAGAGAAGTAAGACTAAAAAGAAATGAAGAAACTCTCCGAGAATTATCAGACACAATTAGGAGATGCAACATAAGGATTATAGGAATACCAGAGGGAGAAGAGAAGGAGAAAGGGGCAGAAAGCCTATTCAAAGAAATAATGGCTGAGAACTTCCCAAATCTGGTGAGAGAGATGGATCTTCAGGTGACAGAAGCCAATAGATCTCCAAACTTTATCAATGCAAGAAGACCAACTCCACGCCATATAGTAGTGAAGCTAGCAAAAGTCAACGACAAGGAGAAAATACTAAGGACAGCCAGGCAAAAGAAACTAACCCACAAAGGAACCCCCATCAGGCTGTCAGCAGATTTCTCAGCAGAAACTTCACAGGCTAGAAGAGAGTGGAATGATATATTCAAAAATCTGGAGGACAAAAACCTACAGCCGAGAATTCTCTACCCAGCAAAAATATCCTTCAAATACGATGGAGAAATAAAAACTTTCCCAGATAAACAAAAATTAAGGGAGTTCATTGCCACAAAACCTCCTCTTCAGGAAATCCTCAGGAAAACCCTCATTCCTGAAAAATAAAAAAAAGGAAAGGGGCTACAAAACCAAGAGCAGAGGAGATAAGTAGAAGGACAACAACAGAGAGTAGCAGCTCTACATCAGAACAGATTAAACCATGGGACGAGAAACAAAGGAAATTGAAGAAAACTGGAAAACAAGACATAAAATGGTAGTGGTAGGCCCCCACATCTCAATAATCACTCTAAATGTAAATGGATTGAACTCCCCAATCAAAAGACACAGAGTGGCAGGATGGATCAAAGAACAAGACCCAACAATATGCTGCCTTCAGGAAACACACCTCAGCCCCAAAGACAAACACAGACTCAGAGTGAAGGGATGGAGAACAATACTCCAAGCTAATAATGAACAAAAGAAAGCAGGTGTCATTATACTAATATCAGACAAGGTAGACTTCAAAGCAAAACAGATAAAGAAAGACAAAGAGGGACAATACATAATGATAAAAGGGACTCTCCACCAAGAAGACATAACACCTATAAATATATACGCACCCAACACTGGAGCACCAAAATTTGTAAAGCAACTCTTAGCAGAACTAAAAGAAGACATCAACAACAATACAATAATAGTAGGGGACCTCAACACACCATTAACACCAATGGACAGAACATCCAGACAGAAAATCAACAAGGAAATAATAGAATTAAATGAAAAATTAGACCAGATGGACTTAATAGATATATATAGAACACTTCATCCAAAAACAGCAGGTTACACATTCTTCTCAAGTGCACATGGAACATTCTCAAGGATTGACCATATTTTGGGAAACAAAGCAAACATCAATAAATACAAGAGAGTTGAAATAATATCAAGCATCTTTTCTGATCATAATGCTATGAAACTAGAAATCAACTACAAGAAAAAAAGCAGAGAAAGGTGCAAAAATGTGGAGAATAAACAACATGCTTCTGAACAAACAATGGATTATTGAAGAAATTAAAGAAGAAATCAAATATTATCTGGAGACAAATGAAAATGAGAACACGACATACCAAATCATTTGGGATGCAGCAAAAGCAGTCCTAAGAGGGAAATTCATCACAATACAGCCGCACCTCACTAAACAAGAAAAAGTTCACATAAGCAACCTCAAACGACACCTAACAGAACTAGAAAAAGAAGAACAAACAAAGCCCAGAGTCAGTAGAAGGAGGGAAATAATAAAAATAAGAGCAGAAATAAACGATATTGAAACAAAAAAGACAGTAGAAAGGATCAATGAAACAAAGAGTTGGTTCTTTGAAAAAATTAACAAAATCGACAAACCTTTAGCCAGACTCACCAAGAAAAGAAGAGAGAAATCTCAAATAAATAAAATTAGGAATGAGAGAGGAGAAATCACAACAGATACCAATGAAATACAAGGGATCATAAGAGAATACTATGAAAAACTATATGCCAACAAATTGAACAACCTGGAAGAAATGGACAAATTCCTAGACTCCTACAACCTCCCCAAACTGAATCAGGAAGAAATGGAGAATCTGAATAGGCCAATCACAAGTAAGGAAATAGAAACAGTAATCAAAAACCTCCCCAAAAATAAGAGTCCAGGACCAGAAGGCTTCTCTGGAGAATTCTACCAAACATTCAAAGAAGACTTAATACCTATTCTTCTCAAACTATTCCAGAAAATTGAGGAAGATGGAGTACTCCCTAACACATTCTATGAAGCCAACATCACTCTGATCCCCAAACCTGACAAGGACAACACAAGGAAGGAGAACTACAGGCCGATATCACTGATGAACATAGATGCAAACATCCTCAACAAAATTCTGGCAAACCAAATACAGCAATACATCAAAAAGATTATACACCATGATCAAGTGGGATTTATACCAGGGACACAGGGATGGTTCAACATCCACAAGTCAATCAACGTGATACACTACATCAACAAAATGAAAAACAAAAACCACATGATCATCTCAATAGATGCAGAGAAAGCATTCGACAAGATCCAACACCCATTTATGATAAAAACCCTCAATAAAATGGGTACAGAAGGAAAGTACCTCAACATAATAAAGGCCATATATGACAAACCCACAGCCAACATCATACTCAATGGACAAAAACTGAAAGCCATCCCTCTGAGGACAGGAACAAGACAAGGGTGCCCGCTTTCACCACTCCTATTCAACATAGTACTGGAGGTGTTGGCTGGAGCAATTTGGCAGGAAAAAGAAATAAAAGGAATCCAAATAGGTAACGAAGAAGTAAAACTCTCGCTGTTTGCAGACGACATGATCTTATATATAGAAAACCCCAAAGAATCCACAGAAAAACTATTAGAAATAATCACCAACTACAGCAAAGTAGCAGGGTATAAAATCAACATACATAAATCAGTAGCATTTGTATACACTAACAATGAACTAACAGAAAAAGAACTCAAGAACTCAGTCCCATTCACAATCGCAACGAAAAGAATAAAATACCTTGGGATAAACTTAACCAAGGAAGTGAAGGATCTATACAATGAAAACTACAAGACTTTCTTGAAAGAAATTGACGACGACATAAAGAGATGGAAAGACATTCCTTGCACATGGATTGGAAGAATAAACATAGTTAAAATGTCCATACTACCTAAAGCAATCTACAGATTCGATGCTATCCCAATCAGAATCCCAAGAACATTCTTCACAGAAATTGAACAAAGAATCCTAAAATTCATAAGGGGCAACAAAAGACCATGAATTGCTAAAGCAATCCTGAGCAAGAAAAACAAAGCCAGCGGAATCACAATCCCCGATTTCAAAACATACTACAAAGCTACAGTGATCAAAACAGCATGGTACTGGTACAAAAACAGGTCCACAGATCAATGGAACAGAATTGAAAGCCCAGAGATAAAACCACACATCTATGGACAGCTAATCTTTGACAAAGGAGCAGAGGGCCTACAAAATTCTGGAAAACCGAATACAGCATGGAGAAAATGGAGAAAAGAAAGTCTCTTCAACAAATGGTGCTGGGAAAACTGGACAGCCACATTCAAAAGATTGAAAATTGACCATTCTTTTTCACCACACACCAAAATAAACTCAAAATGGATCAAAGACCTAAACATTAGGCCTGAAACAATAAGTCTTCTGGAAGAGAATATAGGCAGTACACTCTTTGACATCAGTTTCAAAAGAATCTTTTCGGACACTATAACTCCTCAGTTGAGGGAAACAATAGAAAGAATAAATAAATTGGACTTCATCAGACTAAAGAGCTTCTTTAACGCAAGGGAAAACAGGATTGAAACAAAAAAACAGCTCACTAATTGGGAAATAATATTTACAAGCCACTTATCCGACAAAGGGTTAATCTCCATAATATACAAAGAACTCACACAGCTTAACAACAAAAAAACAAACAACCCGATCAAAAAATGGGCAGAGGACATGAACAGACATTTCTCAAAAGAAGATATAAATATGGCCAATAGACACATGAAAAGTTCATCATCGCTAATCATCAGGGAAATGCAAATCAAAACTACACTGAGATACCACCTTACACCCATTAGATTGGCAAAAACATCCAAAACCAAGAGCGACAAATGTTGGAGAGGTTGTGGAGAAAAAGGAACACTCATACACTGTTGGTGGGAATGCAAACTGGTACAGCCACCATGGAAAACAGTATGGAGATTTCTCAAAAAGTTAAAAATAGAAATACCCTATGCCCCAGCCATCCCATTACTGGGTATCTATCCTAAGAATCTGAAATCAGAAATCCCAAGAGTCCCTTGCACCCCTATGTTCATCGCAGCATTATTTACAATAGCCAAGACGTGGAACCAACCTACATGCCCAGAAACTGATGACTGGATAAAGAAGATATGGTATATATACACAATGGAATACTACTCAGCCATAAAAAAAGACAAAATTGGCCCATTCGCAGCAACGTGGATGGACCTTGAGGGTATTATGTTCAGCGAAATAAGCCAGTCAGAGAAAGATGAACTCTATATGACTCCACTCATAGGTGGAAGTTAACATATTGACAAGGAGATCTGATCGGCGGTTACCAGGGAAAAGGGGGGGTGGGGGGAGGGCACAAAGGGGGAAGTGGTGTACCCACAACATGACTAACAATAATGTACAACTGAAATCTCACAAGGTTGTAATCTATCATAACATTAATAAAAAAAATAAAAAATAAAAAATTGATTCACAGGATCAAAAAAAAAAAAAAAAGCTGATCTCAGATCAAAATCTGTCACACAAAGAGACATTCTTTACAAAATAGCCCTTTAGCCAGTGCTGTAAATTGCATGACATCCACAACATCTTTCAGAAAAGTTTCACTCAAAGTAAATATGACAATATTCTCATTGTGGACCTTTGTCAACCAGACTGTCACAGTCAGGCACCAAATATCTTCCAGCTCAGGGGCTGAACGTGGGGCCACTTTGAAATCCAATCCAAAGCTCCACTCCTAGGCTACTTGGCTCTCAACCGTTTTCTAGTGTATTCATGCAATCACGCAATTATCTGTAAAATGTTTCTAGCCGATTTATTTATCTTAAACACAATAAATTCCACCTATAAACATCATTTCTTAAAACTCATTTTTCTTATTAACACATCACAATTCTCCCTAACAGAAACCCATTTCTAACATTCATTATGCTAAATTACTGACTGAATAGAGAGTTGATGTACTTGTAGCTACTTCTTAAATGTGGTGTTTCAGGGGAAGAAGGAACACAGTGAAGGGGACAGGGGAGAAAAGCTAGACTTCTCTGACTATGTCTTCCTTTATATACGCAACATTGGAATCGTGAAATTACGCATTTCAGTACCCGTGCTGTTTGTAAAACTATTGGTTTTGGGATCCTGAAACTACTTTATCCAGTAAGAGCCAATAACAGAAATGCTTGCATAGTGTACCAAAAGACACGTACAAGATTATTCGTTTAGCCAAAAGTTGGAAGCAAGACCATCAACAATAAACAAATTGTGTTCTAACTAGCCAATGTAATACACAGCAACAAAAACAAACTATGGCTATGTGCAGCAATACAAACCAAGTTCATAAACAGTATCGTGCAAAGGAAGCCAGACACAAATCTATCTATGTGTCTACGTGTCTATTCATCTATCGATCACAGGTTGTCATTTATTTAAAGTTACAAAATAGGTAAACCTGGGATTTTTTTTTTTTCTTGTTAGAAATCAAGATAGTGGTTCCCACTGAGTGAGAAGAAGGGAGTCCCAACAGAGTGAGTACAAGTGGGCTTACTGGAGTGCTGCTGGCTTCTCTGCTTGTTGGTCTGAATGTTGGCTATGTGGACACTCACAGTGTGGTAACTCATCAGGGTTTTATATTTATGATTTGTGCTCTTTTCTGTATTTTATTTTATTTTATTTAAAATTCCCCTCAATTTCCAAATTTACTTCCCTGCAGGTTTTTCAATCAAAAGAAAAGCATTTTACAGCAAAATATTGCTATAAAGGAGAGGAAATAAATATATTTTGTCTATTTAGATGTACTCTACACTTTTAGATTGCTAATATCCATTAGTACTTAAAACATACTTTTACATTTTAGCTATTTTATCAAAATTCTTAAAATTAGCGGTTAAAAGTAGAAGGTAGACTCTAAGTAAACTTAACCTTGAATTTAAATATTTTTAGAAGGAAAAACTAGGAAAGAAGCCCTCCATGTTAGCTTATATTTTGCAATTCGTAAATGCTAATATGGCGCCTGGAGTGACATTGAATCCTGGTGTCCAGTGTAAAGAGGTAAGTGTAAATCATGAGTGAACTTCAAAATTCCAGAGAAACCACAGGAAAAGCTTTAATATTCATCACCTGCGCTTCCAGTTGAAACCCAGAAAGGCATAAAACGTGCTTTTAAGGAAATAGCTGAATTGATTTACATGTTGAAAATGTTCAAATTTGATTCAAAATTTTATTTGAAAGAGCTTCTTAGATTAAAAAAAATCCCAAATCACCTGAGAATTTAAGATAAAACCTGCAATATTATCAGTCCACAGTCTTATCAGATGCAGAGTGGAGAATTTTCTGAAGAAAATATTTCATCACCTAAGAAAGAATATATTATATAATCATTGCCCCATCTTCACAGCACAGTGTGTTAACGCTTCTTGTCTGGATGTCCACTTAGGTAATACGATCATTTAATTTAACAATTTATTAATGATAATAATGTGCAATCTTTCCTACAGATTAAAGCCAGTAGGGAACAGAAAAATTAAAAAGTTCAAAATAAAATAAGAAGAACGAGCTCTGGCTGAGTTTACTGACTGAAAAGTAATATGCCGGAGTCTGGTTTAGTTAGAGTATTTCACTCTGGGCTGGTAAGTTGTAGGCATATCTTGACATTTTATCATTTACTCCTTTGAAAATAAATGAATAAAATACGGAGAATCTTAAGAAAAAGCTTGGTGAAAGGGACTTCAAAGTTGTCGTTAAATGAAGCAAAGACATTGCTCAGAGACACTGAGGCAGGGTCTCCTTTTCTTCTTGGTGAAAATGTCTTTTTGACTTTACATTTGGTTCATGAAATAGGATAGCTCGATGTTCGTTAATATGCCATAAAAGGTAAACATCAAGTCGAGAGAGGCATTAGTTCTTCCTGAATAGTGTGGAAAAACCAGATTGCCAGGATCACGGTCCAGCTCAAAATGACGCCTCCACATTCCAGTTATACCCACGTTGCTCAGACGTCCAGGCTCCAGGCATCTGGGCTCCCACCCCCAGCCTAAATGCCCCATCTGGGACCCTGGGCAATGGAGGTCAAGAGAAAGCGTGCTGAGACATGCTGCATAGGCTGGAGTTCTGCGGCTGCTCCATTCTTAGGTTTCAGTATCATGAATCTTAAAGCACACATATGGATGTGTGTTTTCATGTCTCTGTTTTCCAAGAGCTCTATAACGAGATTAAATTATTTTTATGATTTAAAAATGTGCTAATACGTATTTTATATTAAAAAACGTTCTAAAAATGATAGAATCAAGATTACGTATATATCCAAATATATGCCCACATATGTAAAGATATATACGCATAGAGTTAGTTAGTTAGATAGGATGTTAAGATCTCTTCACCCGGGGCCAGCTCCATGGCCGAGTGGTTAAGTTCCTGTGCTCTGCTGCGGCGGCCCAGGGTTCGGATCCTGGGCGCGGACATGGCACCGCTCGTCAGGCCACATTGAGACGGCGTCCCACATCCCACAACTAGAAGGACATGCAACTAAGATATGCAACTGTATACAGGGGGGGTTGGGGGAGATAAAGCAGGAAGAAAAAAAAAAGGAAAGATTGGCAATAGTTGTTAGCCCAGGGTGCCAATCTTTAAAAAAATAAATAAGTAAATAAATAGTTTAAAATAAAGATCTCTTCACCAGAAAGGTAGAAATGCAGGCAACTTCTTCTAGATGAACAAATGGAATTTAGTACCTTAATTTTAATGCCATCTTTCATAAATCATTTTCACTTTTGTTTCAATTATTTATATGTATATAATTGCTTCACAAATCCACTCTTTCATAGTTATCTTCTTACATTATATTGCTGCTTTATAACATATCTGGTGAGTTTAATTGAATTTTATCAATGTTATGTTGTTTTTAAATACATAGTATAATTACTTATGCCTCAGTGTATAGATAGAATTCTGAAAGTTCAAATTGTCCCTCATACAATGATCTCATAATTAGGAAGTTGCTGATGAGTAATTTGACTTTCCAAAAGTACTAGAAATGGATCCCCTTTTTTAACATTCAGGAAAAAAATATTTAGCTGCATATTCTTCAAAGCTTTTGCACTCCTAAAGAGAGGTATATATACATATATATTTTTTGAGGAAGATTAGCCCTGAGCTAACTACTGCCAGTTCCCCTCTTTTTTTGCTGAGGAAGCCTGGCCCTGAGCTAACATCCGTGCCCATCTTCCTGTACTTTATATGTGGGATGCCTCCCACTGCATGGCGGGCCAAGTGGTGCCATGTCTGCACCGGGATCCGAACCGGCGAACCCGGGCTGCTGAGAAGTGGAATGTGCGAACTTAACCGCTGCGCCACTGGGCCAGCCCCGGTATATTTATTTTTTTTAATAAAACATATTATTCTATAAGACCACTCTCTATTTGTATTTTTTTAATCAATAATAATACATCATGGACACCTTTTCAAGTCAACATAACCTTGACTCATAATTTTGTGTGTGTGTGCGAGGAAGACTTGCCCCAAGCCAACAGCTGGTGCCAATCTTCTTCCTTTTCTTTTTCTTGAGGAAGACTAGTCCTGAGCCAACATCCATGCCAATCTTCCTCTACGTTGTACGGGGGATGCCTCCACAGCATGTCTGACAGTGGAGCAGGCCCGTGCCAGGATCTGAACCCATGAACCCAGGCCACCAAAACCTAGTGCACAGAACCTAAACCACTCAGCCACTGGGCTGGCCCCTTTAACTCATAATTTTAATGACTGACTGGTGCTCCACTGTACAACTATACAATAATTTATTTAACGAATGCTTTACTGATTGGAAATTTCAGTTGTTTACTAATTTTCACTACAATTAGCAAAACTATGACAACTCAAAGTTCATCTTTGCAACATTGTCTAAATATTAAGAAAAATTCCTAGTAGCAGAATCATTGTTCCAAAATGAGCATATATTTTTAACAGGGTTTTGATGGATAGGACTAATTTGTCTTCCAGAAATCTTGCGCCAATAAAAACTTTCATTAGCAATTTATGACACTGTCCTTTGTGCAAAACCCTTATAACAATGAATACTATTATTTTTTTAAAAATATTTGCCAATCTAAAGAATAGATAATATATCTTTTTATTAGCAATTCTTTAATCATTAAAATGGAGAATTTTCCTACATCCATTGGCCATTTATGCTTCTGTGTGTACATATTGCCTGTTCGTGTCCTTTACCATCATATTTATAGTTTGTAACTGCACATTTAATTTCCTTCATTAGCTTTATTCTTTAAAATCTGAAGTGCTTGGGACGTTGTTTCTCAGTGAGACTCCACTGGCACTCGGCAAAGGGCAAGTCTTCACTCAGAAGGATTATCCACATGCTACAAGATATTTACCACTCCTGGACTCTAAAACTAGCAGTGCTCCAGGCTTCCTGACAACTGAAGTGCCCCACTCGCCTCCAGATACCCCCCAAGAAGGCCAGAGTATTGCCCCTTTGGTGGAAAACTATTTAACTGGACACTTTTACTATCCTTTTACTTTTAATTTAATTTCTAGTTTTATTCCATTTTGATTGAGAATTGTAGATAAGATTCTTATCACTTTCTTTTAGCTGTTTTTAAAAATTCTACTTTGGGCAAATTATTATTTCACTTTATAGCCTGGTACATAAAATCCTTTTTTTTTTTTAATTATCCATAGTCATTGAACGCATGTGTATTTCCCGATGATGGGGCCTCACCCCTGTCAAATACATTCTTCAGATCCCCTAACATGATGCCAATGAACCAAGTGGCCTGAGTCCAACATCTCTCTGCATGTGGCTGACTCAGTTTCTGCCGGTGTGTGAGAGCTGTGATTAGTGGAACCTAGTCATATGAAGAACTCAGCTTCAGCAGAGTCTGGGAAATCTAGGTTTGGGTTTTCCTGCATCTCCATGAGAGAAGGGGATAGGAAAAACTCTGAGTCAGCAAATCCAGACTCCATCATATTACTATCGCACTTATTCTTTGTTTTTAATAAATTTTTGTTAAATTATATTTCTCTTACGTTTTTTTTACATTTTTAACAATTTCTCTTTGTTCCTTTTTTTTCCTTCATTTCCCTCCTCAAATGTCCAATCAATTATTCTAATCCTATTTTTGGCAATTTAGGATTTTGGAAGTTGTACAGCCAATTTTATTCTAATGACGTCATCACTATAAAAACACATTCCTCTGTCAACATAAAGAACAAAGCAGAGTCTGTATACTCTCCCATAAGAAACAGAACTTTTTTATTCCCTTTGCTACTCCTTCCCAATATCTAATATTTTCTGAAATATTCAGGAATATTTCTAGAGATTATGCATAGTGGTATAGTTTTATAGTCCTCACACATCTTAAAACATTTCTTTTGCTCTTCAGCATAAATTTTATGTTAGCAGGGGTCAATCGTACTAAATCATAAACCTGCAAATCTATTTATTATCCTCCAATATTTAGTCTTAACAAAGAAATTCTAAAGTGAAGCTGATTCTGTTTTCTCACTGACTGACCATTTATTTTTTTCTAGACGCTGTCAAGAATTTTTTTTTATTTCTAACATTAAGAAGTTTTAAATTATGATCTCTTTAATTCTGCTTTAAAAGTGGTAAAACTTTAAATATCCATATCTTCCTTCAGTTGAAAGAAGTTTTCTTATTTTTTCTACTGCTATATCTTTTCCTCTATCAGCTGTATTTTCTTTCTCTCTCTTAACTCCTATTATTTACTTATTGTATCTTCAGAATCTATCATCTAAGTAGTTTGTTCTTTCTCCCCTAATTACTACGCCTTTCTTTTCCTTTCATGTTATGAGAGGAATCATCCTCTTATTCAGTTTTACATGGATGTTTTTTCCTTTTGATTTAAGCACTGGCATAACCTGGACTCATCACGCACTCAAAGACATTAGGTCTCTCTCCTGGTCCATCAAAGCTTACTTCCACCAGACAGGCATCACTGAGACCTGCTGGCTCTCAAGTCAGCCCTTGTGCTAGATGACATAACAGGGATTTTAATTAACTGCTTCGTGGTATTAACAGAAAATAATTAAAGGACGAGAAAAAGAAAATAATTTTAAAAGTGAAAACAGGAAATAGAGAAAAAGTCTGGAATGAGATGAGATGAATAAATGGGGAAGAAAATGCACTGTGTGCAGAAGTAAAGGAAGAAAAGTTAATGGAAAGAAAAAGAAAGGGAAGAGAAATTGTGAAATGATACAAAACAGAAGAGTAGTAAAAGAAGAGAGAGGAAGTTAAAATAAAAAGGTCTTTCAATATTCAAAGGAGGAGGAGGAAAGAAGAGAATTGAGAAAGAATGGCATTGACATACAGTGTATCACTATAATAGTTTATTTAGTTAACAAATAGTTAATAATAATAATAAAGTAAATAAATAGTTAATTTAGAAATTAACTCTGCTAAAACAATTTTTTTTTTTAAAGATTGGCACCTGGGGCTAACACCTGTTGCCAATCTTCCTTTTTTTTTTTAAAGATTGGCACCTGGGCTAACAACTGTCGCCAATCTTTTTTTTTTTTCTGCTTTATTTCCCTAAATCCACCCTGTACACAGTTGTATATCCTAGTTGCAGGTCCTTCTAGTTGTGGGATGTGGGACGCCGCCTCAACGTGGCCTGACGAGCGGTGCCATGTCCACACCCAGGATCCAAACCCTGGGCCGCCGCAGCAGAGTGCGCGAATTTAACCACTCAGCCACGGAGCCAACCCCTAATTTTTAAATTATATTAAAAACTAATTAACTTAAGATTTAGTACAGTTTAATTGTGGTATAAGACCGTGACAATAATTTTAGACAGTCTAAATTAAGGTTATGAAATCTGAGAAATGCACAGGTGTTTCTCCTATAAAAAATCCAATGAAAATATTCAATGAATGAAGAATAAGAAACATAGAAAGCTAACAGAAACTGACTAAAAGTATATTATTCTATTGGATAAATAATTGTCTAGAAATAACATTTTTTCAAGTTGTAATTATTACGTTTAGACACTGAGGTACGCTTGACATACTGAAAGAGTAACACGCAAACGTCGTTAGGGGCATAAAGAGTCCATTCCGTCTCTGAATTGTCTGACAGCAGCTAGGACACTTACACACAGGAATAATCTGGGCAGTTAACTTTTATTATTACATAATCAGAATGATTTAAATAAAATGAAGGAAATAGAAGAAATCTATAGGAAGATAAGAGTGCATTTCAACGAAGCTTCAAAGTCTATTGCTCTATAACGAATCATTTAACAGACCATCTCTCATAGGCACTATGAGATTAGAATGAAAAAACAGATGTGAAAGCTTTGAAAATAAAAATGTTCTGTAAAACAAATATTACTATGGCTAAGAAATGAATTTCAAGGAGAAATTGGAAATGTTCATTACACAAAATAACTGAATTGAAGAAAAGAAGAAAGCAAGCGACCATGTGGTCATTGTACAGAAACACTGGTTATTAGTGACAGTCTACTGGAACTCAGAAATAACTCCCACCGCATTGCTCATTCATTCCATTAATGATAGTAAAAAGAAATATTTTGATATACCTCAAGTTTAGCTATAAAAATTGAGTGTGTGAAGATCATCTGGAATATCTACCATCTTCGACAGGTTCAGGAATATTTCTGAAGTATCCTTCTTAATATATTTGTTGCACCAAGAAAACATCACAGAAATAGTGTTTAGCTTCAAAGTGAGTTCTACTCCTGTGAATCGTGATATAGAACATGATTTACAGAATTACCAAGAAAACCATGCCGAATAGACACAGAGATGGCCATGAATCAATTAGGGAACCATATTTATGAGTCAGTACCAAGTGACCCATGACCTTAGGGAAGCATTCCCAACTTAAAAACCCAGAGTCCTAGCAAAAAAATGAAAGTGTATAGTTATTAGAAACATAACAGAAGTGTCATACTACATGAAATCAGCTAATTAAATCAGAAACCTTAAGTCTTTTCTTCATTATGTAAAAGCTGCTGATTTTTCACTAAAGAAAAAGGAACCCAAGAATATAATCTGGCACTATTAAATTTTACTAAATCTTAAATTAATCAATACCAGACGTGTGTTGTCATTTGCACTATTGTTCTGAACTATTTGCCCCCCTTCCTTTTAAACTCTAAGTAACTGAGAGGATTACACATGCCCACCTGTGGCCAAGTGACCTGCAGGGTCTCGTGAAGGACAAGCATTGGGCTTCAGGCTCTGTTGATACTAGGCTTGGGCAGGTGACTGCCTTTGGCATGTGAACATACTTGGGTTGACATGCGCCAGGTTGGAACAAAGCTTTGAGGTACACTGTATGTTTCCACTGGCTCTGATTTTTCTCTTAAGAATGGCTTGCCCCCCATAAGGGCTTCTCCCTTAACCTGGGTCCTGGAATGAGAAAACTTGCAGAGCAGCAGCAGCCAAACTGCAATGCTGACAGTAACAAGAGAGAAAAGTAAATCGTTTGGGAGTTATTGCCCCGCAAAAAACTTAACCATACTAGTCAAACCCACTGCCAGTATCTCCAGGTTCCACTGCACCGTAACCTACCACGTTTCCTAACCACCCCTAGGCCAAGGATACTGGAAGAAACAACATGAAAACTTGGAAGTTGACTCAAAAGTAACTCCAACTTCTGCTTTTGAGACTTTAAAGAATACACACAAATTTCAATCAGAAACATGAATTGTAAAGCCCAGATCCAAAAATAGACATCTCAAAGGCGTCCTGCCTACAACCTGGAACGAGACCATCCTCCCTCGCCATGCCCCAAGTATCGACAGCCATTGCTGGGACCCCCCTCGCGGGAGGCCTCGCCTGCGCCGCCCAGCGGTGTGCCAGCGGCAGGCACTGTGAGGCGGCTGGCCGTCTGTCCCGGCGTGCAGTGAACGACGTCAAGAACTTGCTTCTGAGTCTCCCGCAGCCTCTGATTCTCAGCGTTCCATAATATCCACAGGCCCCTGCAGCAACGGGGGCTGCTCCTCAACTTTGTGTCGCAGTCACCTCGGCCCTGAAACGGTTCTCCACGGCGTCCCTTTTGCATAGTTTCATCTCCTTTTACCTTGAGGAATTTTTTGACACTGTGTGAATAAATGAGGGGGGAAAAAAGGGAAAACATTAATTTTCCTAATAAAGTGAAACATTAAGTTAAAGGAATGTGCTTTATTTTGAAATTATTTTTAACATATTTGGATATTAAAACATCCTTTTCAATGAAATGTTAGAAATAGTAAGTAATAGAATAGAAATTGTTGTCTTCATGGCTCTTTTTGGCCAAAAAAAAAGATAGCCCCACATGTCATCCTATATTATTTAAATTGAAATTTTACTGTCAGAGAAATCCCAAACTTTGGCTGATACAAGCAGAACCCCACAGATACGTCTAATTATTTTTCTCACAAACTTGTTGGAGCATTTGCAAAGGACCCACTTCTCTACTAAGAGCACACAGTACGACACATGTTTTAAGTACTATGTTGTGTTAGTGTGAATGTGGCATTTAAATATTATAGTTGCATGTGAAAATGAAACAACTTTCCGACAAATAGCTGTTAGTTAGGACATTTAAAAGTGTCTTGCTTACTATTAACTTTTTGTTGGAGCAGTCAGTTAAAAGTAGCCCAGACTAGTAAGTATCCTTTGAAAAATTGAAAAGATGTTGGCATTACTAAAAAATAACTTACTAGATGCTAAGTATTATGCTCTATATCTTACGAACTTAATTCATTTATTTCTCACAACATTCCTATGACTTAAGTTCTAATTTTTACCCTCATATTATAGACTAGGAAATGGAAGCTAAGATTTTAAATAACTTAGGTCCTACAATGACCAAGCAGAAAGAAATCAGAGCCCATGATTTCTGGACACAGACAGACTCTTAACCTTACACGAGAGTGGCTTTGCATAATCAGAAGATTATTAATTTTCAGAATCACTGACTTTTAGAGCTACCATAATTTTAGGGGCAAGGAGTCCACACGGCCTACAGGTAAGAAACACAGGCACATTCAAACCTCTAGCCTTTCTTGTGACACACTCATTAATATAAAAAACCGAAAATTTAAAAAAACAGAAAAAGGTACTTTAAAACATCAATTTAAAAAAAATAAATCTTAGGGATTATTTTGTGCGATTTCAATCACTGATGAAAATCCTTGGGCCCATAGAGATAGCTCTCACCACAGAAAAGACTACTGGGCATAGACTAGAATGTGGATTAACCAGGACCCCAGTGCAAAGTTCAATGTTCTTTTATCATATCACGGTGTTCAGCTGAATTTTAAAGTCACAAATGATAGTTCTAACACACACATTGGGCCAATTTACACACAAACACCACCACAGGAAGAACATTTGGCTTACAGACTGCCTAATGGAATATAGCGCTCAGAATAGAAAAGGAACCAAGGACATCATCACAGAAGCAAATAGTCAGAAGGTGGACGGATTTCACAGAAGTGTCCTGAGACCTCGCCCTCATTTAGTTTTAATTACCGAAGAAAAAAGGCATAAGCAGAAATGACGGCTACTTGAACCTGTCTTTTTTCTGACTTCCATACGACATCACTGGAGTGTGAGGGAGGAAGAGTCAGGACTATTTTTACTTATATGCACTTTCTTTAACGGCTTTACTGAGATATAATTCACATACCATGCAAATTCACCCACATAAAGTATGTAATCAGGAGACTTTCAGTATATCCACAGGGGTGTGCATCATCACCACAATTTCAATAACATTTTTATCATCCTCCAAATGTCTACTGTGGACAATTCATGTAAATTGAATTGTACACTGCAATCTTTTGTCACTGGCTTCTTCCACTTAGCATGTTTTCAAGGTTCATCCATATTATAGCTTGTATCAATACTTCAGTTTGTTTATAGCTGAACAATATTCCATTGTATGGATATACAACATTTTATTTATCCATCCATCGGTTGAACATTTCAGTTGTTTCCAGATTTGGGCTATTGTGAACAATGTTATTACAAACACTCATGTACAAGTCTTTGTGTGACAATATGTTTTTATTTCTCTTGGGGTACTAAAAGAAGAATTGCCCCACATCCTTGACAACATTTGCTATTATTTGTCTATTTAATTAGAGCCGTTCTACATGGTGTGAAGTGGTATCTCATTGTAGTTTTGATTTGCATTTCCTTAGTGGCTAATAATGCTGAGCAACTTCTCATGTACTTATTGGCCATTTGCATATTTTCTTTGGAGAAATATCTATTCAGATCTTTTGTCTATTTTTGATTGGGTTGTCTTTTTATGACTGAGTTGTAAGAGTTCTTTATATTTTCTGAATACAAGTCCCTTATCAGATACATGATTTGCAAGTATTTTCTCCCATTCTGTATGTCGTCTTTTCACTTTCTTGATGATCTGGTTTGCAGCACAAATATTTTTAATTTTGGTGAAGCCAAATGTGTCTATTTTTTTCACTTGTTGATTGTGAATTGCCTAACCCAAGGTCACAAAGATTTACTCCCGCGTTTTCTTCCAAGAGTTTTACAGTTTTAGCTCTGAGGCCTATGATCCATTTTAAATTAACTTTGGGTATGGTGTAAAGAAGGGGTCCAACTTCATTCTTTTGTGCTTGTTTGTACATTTCATCTAAATTATCTAGTTTGTCAGCATACAGTTGTTCACAATATGATCCTTTCATAATCCTTTTATTTCTCTAAGGTTGGTAATGATGTTCCCTCTTTCACTCCTGATTTGAGGAATTTGAGTCTCCTCTCTTTTTTTTTCTTGGTCAGTTTAGCCTTTTTAGCTTTCCCTGATCTCCCTGTTAACTTCAGCCTCTGTTGTCACACTCAGTTCTTAGCCTCCACTACTTGCTAGCTGATTTCTCTATTACTTTTAACAACACCTGAGCGTAAACTATTCCACAGTGGAAGCCAATTACAGTCAGCACCTCTGAATGCATAGTCTTGGAGGCCCCTCTTTGAGGCTTCCCCCAACCCGAGGAGAGTCCTTCTCTGTCTTCTCTCTTTCTCTCTGTCAACGTTCTAGATGATCTATCATTTTAGCCTTTTGCTATCATGGAGCTACCAGGCTCTTCTTAATTGCTTATTACCAGGATCTCCATTGTTTTCGACAGTGCCCTTGGCATAAACTTCCCCACACTCTCTTCAAAGTGAAATCAGTCTCCTCGCAGAGCTAAGGAGCCCTCTATCTTTACAGCCTTCCTCTCCTCCTGGGCGGAGCCTCTGCCCCACTGCTCCAAAGCCGGAGGCAGGGACTGCAGCCTTCTCTCACAGCGACACCCCTGCTCCACGAGCAGGGCACTGACTTGGGACTGTAGCCCATAGCCTTCTCAGCCTTCCTTTCCCAACACGGAACCTCCAGGCTAATATTCTAGGTGCCACACCTGTGAAGGAGCATCCATCCTACTGTGGTGGGTGGGTAGATGGAAAGCCCCAGACCTCTCAGCCACACCTGCCTGGAACAAAGCTGGTGCACACAGCTTGGGGAAGTGGGGTTGAGAATTCTGGAGACCTCCCCACCTGGGGAGAAACCAATCTCCTAGACTGGGAACTGGAGGGAAGGGAGGCCGTCTCCTTGGCTGCATCTAAAGTGGAGTTTCCATCACACTGAGCTGCGGTGGCAGAGCAGTGAGTCATGGACCCAATGCCCAGATTCTTGCTGTTCTTACCAAGATTTATATTTTTAGGAATAAATGTTTCCATTTGCCATATGCCCTTAGGACAATTTCCAGAGACGTTAAATGATTATTTTTTTAAATACTTTTCACCACTTATGGTTGTTTCATTGGGAAGAGATTCTGCAGAGATCCTCATGTCACCATTCCAATACTTTTCCTATTTATACGTACATTTATCTTTCCTTTTTAAAATTCTGTTTTTCTGTTTTACAAGGTAAGTAATATATTAATTTCCTGCACATAATATACAACATATTCATAAATACATATGATTTATAAATGAATATACATGTACTGGGTTGCTCAAAATTGTTTTTACTGATAAGGTGCTCATTCAAACCACTTTGGGGATTTTTCGCCCTGTACACACTCCTGGTTTTTCCACATACCACCTGGGATATATTTAGCTTTTCTGTCAGGGGAACTGTGGCAAGTGCTCTGGATCCTAACTCCTCTCCTCCATGCGCAGCATGAAACTGTTGCCAACAGCTCTTTCTCTCCATGCCAGCAAAAGAAGGCCTGGCTCTGAGAGCTCGTTAATTCGGGCAATTAAAATACACTAATAACTTTTAAATTCTTTGACACAAATACATAAACTGCAACCTTTACTGGATGGTATACACATTTTTAGAGCAACAATTCACAATTCTTTTCATTATGCTGCCTGTGAAATATATAGAAAATTATCAATATATCCTTAATAATATATCTCAACCCACATCAATCTTATTTATCCCGGTAAGAGTAAGTTTTTTGAAAAAATGGCTGGCATTATCATCTATGAGGAAGAGACTAATGAAAAAATTCATTGGACTTTTCTGGGAAATTGACCTATTCCCTTTTAATTTCTACCCTTGAAAAAGTTTGCTTAAAAACATGTAATCTAAGAGTTTTAAACATTTCTGCCTTGCCATTATACACTTTCTTACATGAAAAACATTTTTAAATACCCCAGCATCTTAACGTTTCCATTTGGTCCCAAATATGGTAGCATATCTCCATTTAACAAATCATAAAATACACTAGTATGATCCTTTCAAGAACGTGTTTGATAATTTACTTCCTTAGCACATTCATCGACATCTTCAGATACGCATACCGTTCCCCAAGCACAACGCTGCTAAAACTAAGTCACTCTCCTGTGTGGACGTCAACAAGCAAATAAACGATTGAAATACACAAGCACTACCAGAACTATATCCCAGATAATCGCAGTTGAGCGAACCTCTCCAGGCCTTGAAAAAAAAACCATAGTAAGGCGACTTCTTAAAAGTAACGGGTCAGCACTCACTGTTTCCGAGCCCGACTCAAAGAACTAACGTGCAGCAATCTTTTTGTCACAAGTTTTTGCAAATCCCGAGGGGTGCCTCCTAGCGGCAAGACAAGGCCCTTACTTTGTAGGATGGCTAGGAAAACAGCGGCTTCTGCAGCCGGAGGGGTTCGCGCGAGACGGGCCGGTAAAAAGACTCCAGAGCCGCGCAAATGAACCCATTCCCCAGACACGGACGCCCTAAAACGCCCTGGAAGGAAGGCGCTCACTCCTCCGACTGTGAAGGACCGGGCCCAAAGTGGGAAGACAGTAACTCTTCCCCGGCGCTGCAAGCCCGAGCGGCGGCGGGCAGACGCAGGCGGACCGCAGGGAAGAGCGCGGCGCCCACGCTGGCGGCAGGAGCTGAGCCGGGTGGTGCGGCGCCTAGAAGCAACCCTGCCCAGCGGGGGGCGACCCCCTGTGCGACAGCGGGGGGAGAGCAGCGGGTGGGGCGCGGGAGGGGGCTTGGGGGCGCCGGGCTGCGCGGAAGGGCACGGGCCAGGGAGGCAAGGAGGGCATCGAGGAGGGGAGCGTGGAGAGGGGCGGGGGTGCTGGCGGGGCGCGCGGTGACGGCACGTGGAAGCAGGTGCGGAGTCGTGGAGGGCCGAGGGTAGTCGCAGGAGGGGCACATGGGGGCGTGGAAGGACCGCGGGCTCTGGAGGGACGCATGGTGTTGGGGCGTGGAGGGGACAGCGGATCCAGCCGGGCGCACGATGGGGCGGGCTCGGGTGCGCGTCCCACCGGCGGCGCTCCGGGCTCGGCGGGCGCGGGACGGGCCCGGGGACGGCGCAGTAGCCCGGGCGACTTCCACGGAGGTGTCTGCCCCCCGCCTCTCCTCGCAGCCGGGGCAGTGGCGCCAGGAGCCCGGGCGGGGATGTGGGCCTCCGTGGCTCGGGGGAGCTGCTCCCCCGCCCAGGAGCAGAGTTGTCGCTGCGGTCGCTGAGGAAGGAGGACGGAGCCAAGGCCCGCGCTGTCCCGGGAGGAGACAGTGGTCTCATCCCGTCTGGAATGAAGGGAAATGCAGTGGCTGTTTGCGCCCCCGGACTCCAAGAAGTACAGCAGGTAAAGAGATTGGCACGGTCCACCGCTTCGCTCTCAGTTCCCAAATTTCCGGGTGCTCTCTTCTCTTGCAGCCGCCTAAACTAACCCTCCGTTCTTAGACTGCCCTCTTCCCTCTCCAGCCTTTCCCCAAGACCCCCCACCACCGCGTGAAGTGTAGTTTAGACAGCTGGCATTTCTTTGCCCGAAAGACAGCTAACTGATCTGCACTCTGAAATGACTTAAATAACTCTATGTGTGTGTGTGTGTGGAGAGAGAGAGAGAGAATGAGAGTGAATTTTTCTGTAAATTGGCTGCCAAAAATATTGCCCTCGATTGCTCCGAGTCTGTCCCTGACGTTGAGAAAGTGGGTTGCCTGCGCGGAGTAAGAGCGAAGTTGCTAGGGCTGACTTGGGCATTTTCCAGGGGGAACAAGGATCCCTAAAATCACAGGTGGCTCACATCATCGCCAATGGGATTATAACTTGATGATTTTGCCCCATTAGACCCGCTACCCCCTTAAGTACCCATGGTTGTATTTACATACGTACTTGCTTGTTACCGCTTGGTTAAATCAGAGTTAGGAAGTTGATAATATGCACTGCTGGATAGCTGACGTCTATAAATATTGGTACAGTCACGTCCAGTTTATCTGTGGGACAACGACTGGTCCGGTGATGCTGAATGCTGTGCGGTGGGTTTCATGGTGATAGCGCTCTTTGGCTGTGCACGTCTGCCAGGACGCCTGGGATCTTCCTATTAATGCTGCTGAGTGTCCCTTAAAGGAAGTAAATCTGTAAAGCAATGGAATTGTGTTGATCTTTCTAAGAAGCAAGCTTTATTTTTATGTCTTCTTGTGCTTTTCTTCCTTCAATATGAGCAGGCTATAAAAACTCTGAAAAATAGATTTCACAATATTATTCAAAAATATATGTAAGCTGACCTCTTGGGTTTTGATGACAGAATATTTTACTAAAAGAGTCAGTGTATCTGGTATTAAAACTTCCTCTTGAGAAAATGTGCTGGCAAACACAGTGACTGACAGGGCGCAGTCCACTCCACATGTGTAAGAATGTTGTCCTGTAGGCTTCCACAGGTCAGGGACAGCCACGATTTCAGGTACTGCACTCTCCTTAAGGCCTCTGTTCTTTTCATGTTTAACGTTTGTCATTGCAGAATCAGACCTTAAACACATTATTTAGCGGATACTACACGTAAATCATTTATGCATAGAGTGCACTCACACTTGTGGGCTTGCTAGTGGAGGACGGTGTCCCTTATAACAATTATAGTCCTGGAGACATTTCTTTAATCACAGAAAAAACAGTGATGAATAATCCATTTCATCGGTGAAAATCGTTAGAACTACATAGCAGACCATAAAAGAAATAAGGAAACTTTCATATCTAACAACTAATTTGTTTGCTTTTTTAAACTCTTAGAAACCTCTCTCAGATAATGAGAATAATATTACCAATTCCATTTTTAAAGCAGCATTTTATTAATTGTAACGAGGTAAGATTTAAAATAGATTATATTGAAAAAATATATATACACAAGCTATTACATTTTAATCAGTATCATTTTGTTGTCTTGGGGGTGATTTTAAAAAATTTATCAGGCCCTCATTTAGATGTCTAGTACTTAAGACTGTGTCCTGCGAGACCTGCTGTTGTGCTGTGGGTGAAACAGGAAGTGGCCGTGGACCTGGTCACAGTTAAGCAAAAGAAGGTAAAGCTAATTTTATTTTTTTTCCTAGAACTGTATTGTTAGAAAATGATTTATGTGTACATGATAATCATAGTATAATAACCCAAACATTTAATTTTCTAAACACTTAGGTGATGGTGCTTTGTGATTTAAAAACATGCCCATTTCATTGTATCTAATTTGTGTGAAGTACACACCTGGTTGTGTGTCGTCAGTGCTACAGTGACAGCGTCATCGGTATGGATATCCCTTGTTTGATGTCTGTTTGCGTATAAATTTCTGAACATGACAGCTTCTATATTGGGAGACAAAATGAATACACATAACACCTTGTGATCTTAGCATACCATTTTGTTATATGCAAGGGAAATCTTTGTGCTGGCATAGGAGACAGCAGGAAAAGGAAGGAGATAGTACATTGATGCTTCCTAACTATTTTAAGGTCATGGACCCCTTTGAAAATCTGGTGACAGTAATAGATCTGCTGTCCAGAAAAATCCCCAGAAATGTATGGCTGATGTGGACTGGACTTCAAGAGTTAACTGCTCTGGGAGCCCCGTCTCGGACCCCTGGCAGAGGTCCCCTAAGTTAGATCCTCGGCATGTGGGTGGGCTTGGTTGCTGCACGTACAAACCCTTGGGTCACTCCTTTATGACAAAGTACAACTGCATTAATAATTATGTTAAGAACAAAAATATGAAAACTTAATTGGGGAAGTGACACGAACCAGGTATTAGTTTGTAAAAATGTGCTTCTGATATTTTGTCTAGTAGACTTTTAGTATTTGTTGCTGAACTCTTCTTTCAAAAAAAAATATAAGTGACCTGAATGAGAAAAGGAAAACTTAAAATATATGAAAACTTACTAAAATCACATTGCATTACCCGGTGAACTGTTCTCCGAGTGATTTCCTTGTCGTACGTGCACCTGACAGCTTGCTGCTTTACCTCCATCTCCTCGCACTTGCCTTGACTGGGCGCCTAACTTAAGCCAGGCACTTGGGGTATTTCATTTCATCCCATCTTCACAAGCACCCTGTGATTAGGGCCCCCTCTGAACTTAGAAGGAAACTGGGCCCAGAGAGGCTGTAATTTTCCAAGGGGGTTGCTCAGCAGAGCCAAGTAATAACATAGACCGGACACCAAACCACACTTCCCACCAGAGCACAGTGCCCACGAACACTTCCCTTGGTCAGCCCCTCATGTCATTCTTTTTGTGGGTGAAAAATAGCTCAAATGAAAGACCATCACATTTGAGGTTAAAATGAAGTGGTGTAGAATATTATTCAGCCATCAAAAATGAGGAAATCCTACCATTTGCAACAACATGGATGGACCTTGAAGGCATAACGCTAAGTGAAATAAGTCAGACAGAGAAAGACAGATACTATGATCTCACTTATATGTGGAATCTAAGAAACAAAACAAAACGAAACAAAAAAAACCCACCAAACTCATAGAAAAAGAGATCAAATTTATGTTACCAGAGGCGGAGGGGTTGGGGAGTCGGGACAGAGGGAATTAGAGGGAGGTGGCCAAAAAGTGCAAGTTTCCAGCTGTCAGATAAATAAGTACTAGGGAGGTAATAATGTACAACATGATGACTATAGCTAATGCTGCTGTATGATATATAGGAAATTTGTTATGACAGTAAAACCTCAGAGTGCTTATCTAAGGAGAACTTTTTTTATTATATCCATATGAGATGATGGATGTTAGCTAAACCTACTGAGGTAATCATTTCACAATATATGTCAATCAAAGCATCATGCTATATACCTTAAGCTTATACAGTGATGTATGTCGATTACTTCATAAAACTGGAACAAAATTAAATAGTATGAAGAATGAGCACCGTTAACCTTAGTGCCCTTAAAACCTCATGGAAGTTTTCTCTGGAAACTCTCTGGAAGCCTTCTGTGTCTTCCTCCTCTAATTAAATCTTTTTCTTTTACTTTTTAGTAAATTAGGTAAATAAAGGAGATTGGTAAAATAATATCTCATTAACACAGTATTCTATTAAAAAGTCTTTAGATGTGTTAAGCAAAGTGGGATGACGTTTTAGCCCGTTTGTGCATCCTCTTTTATGAAAAGTGGATCCTAAGCAGGTGACAATTCTGTCAACCTTCACATGTCATCAGATTTTACTACCTCATTTTTGCCTTTCTTCCTTTTTTTCTTTTCTTTCCAATTTCCAAACTTTGAGGTGTATATGAGCAAGGAACAGCATGCTTGACCCAACTGGAGTGGTAAAAGAAAGGTATTCCAGTTCCTTCATTTGGCCTACCTCAAGCCCTGGTAACTGTTCTACAGGGTGTGTTTCTTTAAAAAATAACGTATTCTGCTTAGGGCTGCCTGTGCCGCTTCCAGCTGAGAATCTTTCTACAAATCTAGAAAAACAGAAGCCACTCTGAATATTTGAATATTGCTTCTCTCTTGTTTGTCCCCCTTTCTTTCTCTACGTCTCACTAGATGTATGTTGGACTCCTTATTTCTTTCTTCCATTCATTCCTGGCTTGCCGATTCCCTTATTCCACCTCATGGTGGTTTATTTGCTCAGGTAGTTTGTAATTTTTCTGTGACCTCATCTATGCAGAGAGTTATTCTTAGACAGGAATCTGAAATGCACCCCGTGGGAGAGTGTCCCTGGGTGTGGTTTTGCTTTTGCTTATGCTGGGATCCCAGGGGTGTTATGGGTCCTAGAGCAGTTTTTATGTAAATGTCGTGGTTTGGGATTACAGCAGCAGATATTTGTTGTAAATTTGGACAAACTCATACCCACAGATGGTAGGGGCTTATGATTGGTGCAGAGCTTATGACTTTGCTTTCTTCCCAATAGTTTGTCTTTCCATGCACAGCCTTGGAGACGGAGAGGCCTCTTCTTGCACTTTGCTTGTGTGGTGGGGCTCCAGCCTTGCTCTGGCCAGAGGCCAGCTGTCTTTGTTGGGCATTAAGATTCAGGCTTAGCCTCTAGACCCACAGGTGGGTCTAATAACCTGTGTGCCTCTGTGTGTAGCATCACCTCGCAGCTGTCTCTGACTCTGATTTCCATCCTTGTTTCTAGGCCTTGAGAAGTTTTCATTTTTTCCTATGAGTTGTACTACATATTTTTAAAGTATTGTGTTTTGCAGGATTTCTGTCTCTCGCTGGTAAGAATGGTGCTCTCTTACGTCTCCTCAGCCCCTTGTATCGGAAGGACTCTCTGTGTGTGATACATTTCATTATTCGGGGGGAACAGTTTCCATGTAACTATTTTTAAAGACAGTTATGAAAAAAAAAATTGTTGTACATCATATGCTGAGCTAGATTTACCAAAAGAACTTCATGATGGGGCCGGCCCGATGGCGCAGCGGTTAAGTGCACGCATTGCACTTCAGCGGCCTGGGGTTTGCCAGTTCGGATCCCAGGTGTGGGCATGGCACCGCTTGGCACGCCATGCTGTGGTAGACGTCCCACACATAAAGTAGAGGATGATGGGCACGGATGTTAGCTTAGGGCCAGGCTTCCTCAGCAAAAAGAGGAGGATTGGCAGCAGTTAGCTCAGGGGTAATCTTCCTCAAAAAAAAAAAAATTAAAATTAAAAAAAATAATTAAATAAACGAAAAAAGGACTTCATGACATTCACTATCTAAATTTTAAATAATTCTGGAATTTAAAAATTAGTGATAATGTTAACTGATATATTAAATAATATGAAATGATTATGTAGTAAAAATATTTCTCTATTTATGTTGATTATGTCATCTGTGGATTATTTAGATTGACTATCTAATCTATTGATTATTTATTCTTGGACTGTCCATACCTTTATGATTAAATTTTGTTTTTATTTATTAATATTTCTTCCAAATATTAATTGGAAGGTGAGAATACACATCAGGACAGTTCTGTTATTGATTAGGGTTGAGAAGGTGGTTGCTTGAAACTAATAAATTAGGGGGGGTTGGTTATTTTATTTGTCTTGTGATATAAAATTTGGAACATTGTATGAATTTATAATCAGAATGGGTACTCAGAAAGTACCGTTGATTTTCGTTTTTTGAGTGTGGAAGGGATGTAAGAATGTAGTATAATTATCAGATTCTCCTCGTAGGTTAACAACGATGACACAACAAATTTATTTTTAAAATAGTAAAATCTAAGTAAAACGTGACTTGCATATCTTATGATATAGATTATTTTCAATGAGATATTTCGGGGTTAGCAGACTTTCTTTGTAAAGGGCAAGAAAATGAATATTTTAGGCTTTGTGGGCCATAGAGTCTCTGTCACAACTGCTCAACTGCAATGGCAGGAACCATAGAGACTCTTAAACAAATAAGCCTGGTTGTGGCCCAGTAACACTCTACTTACAAAAGCAGGTGGCAGACCTTATTTGACACACAGGCCATCATTTCCCAAACTAACCTATGCTAATGAAAGCAATCAATTATAGAGAAATAAGAAGTTTTGCTGTGAAATATTTTTCAACATAGGTTGATATATACATAAGCATTATTCTTTGAGAAATTACCTCATGTAAAATACTGATACAGTCATTCTCAGAAGATATGGTGGAGAAGGAACTACTCCTTGTTTATCTTTTCTTTGCCTTCTCTTCTCACTTGTTGCTTGAGAGAATGATACACAGTCAAGCACCACATAAGGACATTTCGGTCAACAAGGGACCACATATGCAATGATGGTCCTGTAAGATTAGCACCATGTAGCCCAGGTGTGTAGGAGGTATACCATCCAGGTCTGTACTGTAGGGGAGGAATAAATTTTCCTCTACCCTCTAGGTTCTTCTGGCAGGTCTAAGAATTAAATTGAGATAAGACATTAATAGGAGAAAAGCAAACAGAAGTTTAATAACATGTTTACATGGGAGAAACCAAGGAAAATTGAGTAACTAACCAAAATGGCCAAAGCCCTCACCTTAAATACCATCCTCAGCTACAGACAAAGAATATGTTGTGGGTTGAGAGAGTCAGGGGCTTCAGGGAAGAAAGGAATTCATGGATAGGTGAAAAGGAGAAAATGTTTAGAAAACAAGTCTTTGGCTCCACAGAAACAGAAGAACACAGAGGGGAGCCAAACAAACAAGCTTTTCTAGGTTCCCCCCATCCACCACCTACCTCATGTTATGCTAAGGTGATAGCTCGCTTCCTGAGACAGGCTTTTTTTGGTTTGTTTTTGGGGGGGTTTTTTGAGGAAGATTAGCCCTGTGCTAACATCTGCTGCCAATCCTCCTCTTTTTGCTGAGGAAGACTGGCCCTGAGCTAACATCCGTGCCCATCTTCCTCTACTTTATATGTGGGATGCCTGCCACAGCATGGCTTTTGCCAAATGGTGCCATGTCCGCACCCAGGATCCAAACGGGTGAACCCCAGGCCGCCGAGAAGCAGAAGATGTGCACTTACCCACTGTACCACCGGGCCGGCCCCAAGACAAGTTTTTTTTTTATCTGTGTTCTTTTAGGCAGTTAAGGGGGAGGTAACAAGAAAAACTTTCTGAGTTTTTTTGTTTCGTAAGAATAACCAGCCTAAAATAATCCATCCTCATGTTAAAAAGACACATTTTGGGGTGGCAAATTTTGTTTCTCTCGGTACACTCTATGATATTTGCACAATGATGAAATCGCCTAACAATGCTTATCTCAGAACGTATCCCTTTGTTAAGCAACACATGACTAATTCACACATGTTATTAAAAAATGTTGCTTTCCTCTCTGGAGCTGAAACTTCAAACTGAGTATAAGTTAATGTTTGTAAACTATCGCTGGTTTATAAAAATTAGTGCAAAGAAGTGTTTTTCTTTTTTTGAAAAATAATATTTTAATATGTGCATCACTGTGAATATGCTATACGTTTTGCAGTACACTAAGAATGATCCTTCAGGGGCCAGCCCCGTGACCGAGTGGTTAAGTTCACCCACTCTGCTTTGTCAGCCCAGGGTTTGGCCAGTTCAGATCCTGGGCGCGGACGTTGCACCGCTCATCAGGTCATGTTGAGACGGCATCTCATATAGTACAACCTGAGGCACTCACAACTAGAATATACAACTATGTACCAAGGGGCTTTGGGGAGAAGAAGAAAAAAAACAGATTGGCAAGAGATGTTGTTAAGGCAGGTGCCAATCTTTAAAAATAAAAATAATAATTTTTTTTAAAAAAAGAATGATACTTCAGTTTTATCACTATACAAAACTGTTGCAACAGCCCAAAATATATAAAATTAGAGAAATTCATATGTGTAACAGATATTTTGAAATGGAAATTGTATTGTACCTGTCAGTAAACCATGATCATTTCATGGTTATTTTATAATTGTATTACTGCATACAGTAATCAAATGAAGTGAGCCAGACAGTAATTTACCTTTAAGAGCATAAGCAGGACTTACATAAATTGGAAATAAGAAAAAAACCTAAAAATATTTTGTAAAGTTTGCCTCTTTTGCCATTTGAAAGATTTTATAATTTCATTGGACTAAATATTCTTAGTTTCATACTGGGAAGGGTTCCAGATTTTTCTATGTTGCTTTAAAATTTAAATTATGCTAATTTAAAAATATTGACTACACATTAAAATTGGTCTTATCCTCGGGGCCGGCCCGATGGCCCAGCGGTTAAGTGCACACGTTCCACTTCGAGGCCTGGGGTTTGCCGGTTCAGATCCTGGGTGCGGACATGGCACCGCTTGTCAAGCCATGCTGTGGTAGGCATCCCACATATAAAGTAGAGGAAGATGGCCACGGATGTTAGCTCAGGGCCAGTCTTCCTCAGCAAAAAGAGGAGGATTGGCAGCAGATGTTGGCTTAGGGCTAATCTTCCTTAAAAAAAAAAATTGATGTTATCCTATATTTGCTGTACATTAAACAATTAGGAGATATTTTTCTAACTCATAGATTTTTGAGTTATTTGTATATTTTTTTCAAATAAAGTAAGTGGCCCAAGGTAATGACAGGAAAGTTATTTGTGTACTCCTTTGTTAAGAAAATTTTCCTGCAGATAAATAAAATAAACTACTTTTATTAGATTTAGAAAGTGAACCCAAGATTCAGAGGCGTTGTTCACTAGAAGTCGAGAAGGAAAGCACAGCAGAACCTATGAACACAGCACGCAGCTATTTGTTCTGAGAGCAAACGTGGTGAGAAGTGTGGTGGTGAGAAACCTCTGAAGTTTCACACATGAACATTATTTCTGTGCTTAAGTTAGAAAAGTACTAGTGTACTGTAAAAATGGAGCAGCGTGCTGGTGAGGATGTGGAGCAAAAGAGCTCTCATTCGTTGCTAATGGAAATGCAAAATGGTGCAGCCCCTTTAGAAGGCAGTTTGGCACTTCCTTACAAAACTAAACATACTGTTACCATACGATCCAGCAGGTGTACTCCTTGGTACTTACCTAGAAGGACTGAAAACATATCCACACAAAAATCTGCACACAGATGTTTACAGCAGCTTTCTTCGTAATTGCCAAAACTTGTAAGCAACCAAGATGCCTTTCAGTAAATGAATGGATAAATAAATTGTGGTACATCCAGACAATGGAATAGTATTCAGTGATAAAAAGAAATGAGCTCTCAAGCTATGAAGAGACATGGAAGAACCTTGAGTGCATGTAAGTAAGTGAAAGAAGCCAATCTGAAAAGGCCATATACTGTATGATTCCAAATATGTGACATTCCGGGAGAGTCAAAATTATGGAGACAGTAAAAATTGCAGAGGTTGCTGGGTGGAGAGAGGAAGTGAAAGAGATGAATAGGCAGAATACAGAGGATTTTCAGGGCAGTGAAAATCCTCTGTATGAATCAACAACGGGAGGAAAGCTGGAAAATTCACGAATATGTAAAAGTTAAAACACTCCTAACAACCAATGAGTGAAAGAAGAAATCAAAAGTGAAATTTAAAAAAGTACCTTGAAACAAATGAAAATGGCTATAGAACATACCAAAATGTAGGAAATGCTGCAAAGCAGTTCTAAGAGGGAAGTTGATAACAATAAATGCCTACATTAAGAAAAAAGGAAGATCTCAAGTAAACAGCCTCACTTTATACTTCAAGGGCCTAGACAAAAAGAACAAACTATGCTCAAATTTAGCAGAAGGAAGGAAATAACAAAGATCAGAGCAGAAATAAATAAAAGAGAGACCAGAAAAACAATAGAAAAGATCAATGAATCTAAGAGCTGGTTTTTTGAAAGAATAAACAAAATTCACAAACCTTTAGCTAGACTAAAAATAAATCAGAAATTAAAGAGGAGATATTACAACTGATAGCAAAGAAATACAAAGGCTCATAGGGGACTACTATGAACAATAATTGGATAATTTAGAAGAAATGGATAAATTCCTTGAAGCATAAAACCTGCCAAGACTGAATCATGAAGCAATAGGAAATCTGAACAGACAAATAATGGGTATTGAGATTAAGTCAATAATCGACAAAATAAGCAACAAAGAAAAACCCACGACCAGATGGCTTCCCTGGTGAATTCTACCAAAAATTTGAAGAGGAATTAACATCAGTTCTCAAACTGTTCCAAAAATTTGAAGAGGAGGGAACCCTCCCAAACTCATTTTAGCAGTCCAGCATTACCCTGATACCAAAGCCTGACAAGGACACTATAAGAAAAGAAAACTACATGGAATATCTTTGATGTGCATAGATGCAAAATTCTAAACAAAATTTTAGCAAACCAAATTTAACAGCGCATTAAAAAGATTGTACACCATGATCAAGTGGGATTTATCCCTGGGATGAAGGGTAGTCCAACATACTCAAATCAATAAATATGATACACTACATTAGTAGAATGAAAGATCAAAGTCATATGATCATCTCAATAGATGCAGAAAAAGCATTTGACAAAATACAATATCCTTTCCTGATAAAAACACTAAACAAATCGGGTATAGAAGAAATATATCTCAACACAATAAAGGCCATATATGACAAGCTCACAGCTACCATAGTACACAATGGTGAAAAGTTGAAAGGTTTTACTCTAAGATCAGGAACAAGACAAGGGTGCCCACTCTCACCACTCTTGTTCAACATAGGACTGGAAATCCTAGCCAGACCAATCAGGCAAGAAAAAGAAATAAAAGACATCCAAATTGGAAAGGAAGAAGTAAAATTGTCTTTGTTTTCAGATGATATGATCTTATAGAAAATCCTGAAGAGTCCACTAAAAATCTATTGGAATTAATTGACAAATTCAGTAAAGTTGCAGGATACAAAATGAACATACAGAAATCAGCTGCATTTCCATACACTAACAACCAACTATATGAAAAATAAAATAGTTCCACTTACAATAGCATCAAAAAGGACAAAATACTTAGGAGTAAATTTAACCAAGGAGGTTAAAGATCTGTCCATGCGAAACTACGAGACTATGATGAAAGAAATTGAAAAAAAGACACAAACGAATAGAAAGATAGCCCATGTTTATGGATCAGAAGAAGTAATATGGTTAAAATATCCACGCTACCCAAAGCCATCTATAGATTAATGCAACCGCTATCAAAATCCCAGTGGCATTTTTCACAGAAATAGAAAAAAAAACCCTAAAATTTGTATGAAACCACAGAAGACTCCAAATAACCAAAGCAGTCCTGAGAAAGAACAAAGCTGGAGGCATTGCACTTCCTGATTCCAAACTATACTACAAAGCTATAGTAATCAAAAAAGTATGGAACTAGCATAAAAATAGACACAACCAAAAAACAAATAACCCTATTAAAATATGGGCACTGTACCTGAATAAACATTTTCCAAAGAAGATATACAATGGCCAACAGGTACTTGAAAAGATGTTCAATATCACTAGTCATCAGGGAAATACAAATAAAAAACAACAGATAACACCTCGCATTTGTTGGAATGGCTTTATCGAAAAGACAAGAGGTAACAGGCGCTGGCAAAGATGTTGAGAAAAGGAAAGCCTTGCGCACTGTTGGTGGGAATATAAAGTGGTACAGCCACTATAGAAAACAGTATGGAGGTTCCTTAAAAAAATTGAAAATAGAACTACCATAACCCAACAATCCCACTGCTGTGTATCTATCCAAAGGATAGGAAAACAGGATCTTGAATAGATAGCTGCGCTCCCGTGTGCACTGCAACATTATTCACGTTAGCCAAGATATGGACATAACCTAAGTGTCCATCAAGAGAGGAATGGATAAAGAAGATGTGGTGTGTATATATATATATATATATATATATATATATATTGAATATTATGATATATATCATATCATAAGATAATATGAATATATATATGAATCTTATTCAGCCTTGAGAAAGAAGAAAATCCTGCCATTTGCAGGATGGACATGGGTAGACCTTAAGGGCATTATGCTAAGTGAAACAAGTCAAACAGAGAAGGCCAAATGTTGTATAATATCACTTATGTGTGGAATCTAAAAGAGCTGAACTCATAGAAACAGAGTAGAATGTGGTTAGCAGGGCTTCAGAATGGGGGAATGGAAAGAAGTTTGTTAAAGGGTACGAACTTCCAGTTATAAGACAAGTTCTGAGGATGTCATGTACAGCATGGTGATTATAGTTAATAATACTGTATTATTCACTTGAAAGTTGCTAAGAGAGTAGATCTTAAATGCTCTCACCACAAAAAAGAAATGGTAATTATGTGACATGATGGAGGTGTTAGCCAATGCTATGGTGGTGATCATATTGCAATATATAAGTGTATCAAGTCAACATATTGTACACCTTAAACCTACACAATGCTATGTGTCAGATATACTTCAATAAAGCTGGAAAGAAAAAAATGGAACCCTCCCCCTCAGAAAAAGAAAATGCTCTGTGATATTATAATGATGGGTGTATATCTTTATACATGTCTCCAAACCCATGGAACGTACATCACCAAGAGTGAACCTGTGGTAAACTATGGACTTTCAGTGATTATGATGTCTCAATGGAGGTTCATCCTTGGTAAAAAATGTACCATTCTGGTGAGTGATATTAGTAATGGGGGGGCTATGCTTGTGTAGGGACAGAAGGTATATGGGAAATCTCTGTACCACCCTCTTAATTTTGTTGTAAATCCAGAGCTGCTCTAAAAAAAAAAATCTTTTAAGAAAACTGAGCAGTGGATATAATCACCACATTTTGTTTCTTCCTTCTTGTGTTGACGGACACTAAGGTTGTTTCCATATCTTGTCTACTGTAAATAATGCTGCAGTGAACATGGAAGTGCAGATATCTTTTCGATATCCTGATTTCATTTCCTTTGGATAAATAAACTGAAGAGGAATTGCTGGATCATATGATTGTTCTATTTTTAACTTTTTCAGGAACCTCCATACTGTTTTCCATAATGGCTGCACCATTTTACATTCTCACCAACAGTGCACAAGGGTTCCAATTTCTCCACATCCTCGCCAACACTTATCTCTTGTCTTTTTTGATAATAGCCATTTTAATAGATGTGAATTGATATCTCATACCATATTGTATGCTTGAAATTTGTTAAGAGAGTAGAATTTAAGTGTTCTGACCACAAAAAAAGAAAGAAAATGGTAACTATGTGAGATGATGGATTTGGTAATTATCTTGACTGTGTTGATCATTTCACAGTGTATATCAAAACATAAAATTTACACCTTAAATGTATACAGTTTTGGTTTTTTTGCTGAGGAAGAGTCACCCTCAACTAACATCTGTTGCCAACCTTCCCCTTGTTTTTATGCGAGCCACCACCACAGCATGGCTACTGATAGACAAGTGGTGTGGTTCCATGCCCAGGAACCAAACCCAGGGTGCCAAAGCAGAGCACACCAAACTTTAACCACTAGGCCATCGAGGCTGGCCAAATGTATACTTCTTTCTGTTTGTTTTTTTATTGCAGTAACATTGGTTTATAACATATAACTTTCACATGTACATGATTATAGTTCGATTTCTGTGTAGATTACATCATCTTCACCACCCAAAGACTAATTACCATCCATCACCACACACATGTGCCTAATCACCCCTTTCATCGTCCTCCCTCCCCCCTTCCCCTCTGGTAACCACCAATCCAATCTCTGTCTCTATGTGATTGTTTGTTGTTGTTCTTATCTTCTATTTATGAGTGAGATCATACTATATTTGACTTTCTCCCTCTGACTTATATCACTTAGTATAATATCCTCAAGACACATCCATGTTGTCACAAATGGCAGTATTTCATCATTTCTTATGGCTGAGTAGTATTCCATTGTGTACATACCACATCTTCTTTATCCATTCGTCCCTTGACGGGCACTTAACCTCACTTCCAAGTCTTGGTTATTGTGCATAATGCTGCAACGAACATAGGGGTGCATGTATCTTCATGCATTTGTGTTTTCCTGTTCTTTAAATAGTTTTTATTTGTCAATTATACCTCAGTGAAGCTGGTGGGGGAAAAACTGAGCAGTGGAAAATTTTCCATAGGATATGCTTTTGACATGATTTCCATGTTGTAACCAAAATGTGGCTGACTTCATTTGTCAGTCCCTGCCTCAGTTACACAAACAAACAAATTTTTTAAAAAGTTAACCCTTGGGGCTGGCCTGGTGGCACAGTGGTTAAGTTTGCCCCTTCCGCTTCGGCGGCCCAGGGTTCGCTGGTTGGGATCCCAGGTGCAGACATGGCACCGCTTGGCAAAGCCATGCTGTGGTAGGTGTCCCACAATTAAGTAGAGGAAGATGGGCACAGACGTTAGCTCAGGGCCAGTCTTCCTCAGCAAAAAGAGGAGGATTGGCAGATGTTAGCTCAGGGCTAATCTTCCTCAAAAAATAAAGTTAACCCTCTGCATTCAGAAAAGGGAGGGAAATATTAAAAGGCCAGACTTTCATTAACAACTGTGGATGTCGTAGTACCTCAAAGTTCTTATGGCTCACTGGCCCCAATCTCAAACTGCAGGCTAAGTATCTCCACCCAGCTGTTCCACTCACTTCGTTCCCTTGTCCTTCCAAGATGGAATGCTTCCTTATGCATTTCAAACCATTCCTGCTCTGGTTGACTAATGTTGCTCTTCATTCCACTTGCTCTCCCACACAGCTGGGTGAAAACTTTTCCATGCCCACTTCATCTGGTTGGCTGTTAAGTTTCACCGAGCCTAACTTCACACAGTCTCCCAGCTTCCTGAGTTAGAGTCCAGTGGCCTCTGCCGCCCTGAAGCTGTTGGACAGCAGCTTGGAATTCACCACTGTCTTGGGTTGCTCTGTGTAATTTACTCCATCTTCTCAAACTTTGAGCACAGGAACCTGTCTTTGAACTGCTTTTGCACATCTGAAATGTCATGAAGAAGTCCAGGCCTTGCATCTCTCTATTTCTTCTGTCTCAAAATAGACAAATTATTATCAGCCTAGCTATGAGCTATTTAAATCAATCTTGTTTAGTGCCTATTTTGATACAATTTTGTTTGAAAATTTTAACTAACTTATTTCATTACAATGTTGACACATTTGGGCAAAGAATGGTTTAAGACAATTTTTTGAACAATGAAAGAGCATAAACAAAATGAATACTACAGAATTATCCTGAAGTCAATAATTACGTTATTTACTAAATACAGCCAGTAAGTGCCTGATATTGCCTGGACAAAACTTTTCTTGTTGTTGAGGTATAATTGACATATAACGTTATATTAACTTCAGGTGTACAACATAATTATTGGATATTTGTATGTATTGCAAAATGGTCGCCGCAATAAATCTAGTTAACATCCATCACCATACATAGTTACAAAATTTTTTTTTCTTGTGATGAGAACTTTAAAGATCTACTCTTAGCAACTTTCAGATGTGCTATACAGCATTGTTAACTTCATCACCAAGCGGTACATTTTATCCCATGACTTATTTATTTGGTAACCGGAAATTTGTACATTTTGACCCCCTTCACCCATTTTGCCCACCCCTCACCCCTCACCCCCTGCCTCTGGCAACCACCAGTCTGTTCTCTGTATCTGTGAGCTTGGGTTTTTTGGTTTTTCTTTTTTTTAGATTTCACATATAAGTGAGTTCATATGGTCTAAAGAAAATGAACACTTAGGTTGTTTCCATTGTAAATAATGCTGCACTGATCATGGGGATGCGTATATCTTTTTAAGTTAGTGTTTTTGTTTTCTTCAAATAAATACTCAAATGGAATAGGTAGATCATACGGTAGTTTTAATTTTTTGTGGAACCTCCATACTGTTTTCCTTATTACTGCGTCAATTTACATCCTCACCAGCAGGGTTCCCTTTTCACCACGTCCTCACCAACACTTGTTATTTCTTGTCTTTTTGAGAATAGCTATTCTAACAGGTGTGAGGTGTTGTCTCATTGTGGTTTTGATTTGCATTTCCATGATAAGTAGTGGTGTTGGGCATCTTTTCATGTGCCTGTTGGCCAGCTGTATATCTTCTTTGGAAAAACATCTATTCAGATCCTCTGCCCATTTTTCAATCTGATTGTTTGTTTTTTTGCTATTCAATTGTATGAGTTCTTTATACATTTTGGGTATTAATCCCTTTTCAGATTTATGATTTTGCAGTTATTTTCTCCCATTCAGTAAGTTACCTTTTCATGTTGTTGACGGTTTCCTTTGCTGTGCAGAAGCTTGTTAGTTTGATGTAGTCCCACTTGTTTATTTTTGCTTTTGTTGCCTTTGCTTTTGGTGTCAGATCCAAAAAGTCATCGCCAAGTCTGACGTCAGGGAGCTTACCAGCTATATTTTCTTCTAGGAGTTTTATGGTTTCTGGTCTTACATTCAAGTCTTTAATCCATTTGAGTTGATTTTTGTGTATGGTGTAAGATAGAGGTCCAGTTTCATTCTTCTGCATGTAGCTGTCCAGTTTTTTCAACACCAGTTATTGAAGAGATTGTCCTTTCTCCATTTTATATTCTTGGCTCCTTTGTTGTAAATTAACTGACATATGTGTGGGTTTATTTCTGGGCTCTCCATCTGTTCCACTGATTTATGTGTCTGTTTTTGTGTCAATACCACACTGCTTTGATTACTATAGCTTTAAAATATAGTTTGAAATCAGAAAGCATGATGCCTCCAGTTTTATTCTTTCTTCTCAAGATTGCTTTGGCTATTTGGGGTCTTTTGTGGTTCTATGAAAATTTTAGGATTTATTGTTCTATTTCTGTGAAAATGTCATTGGAATTTTGATAGGGATTGCATTGAATCTGTAGATAGCTGTGGGTGGTATGGACATTGTAACAATATTAGTGCTTCCTATCCGTGAGCACAGAATCTCTTTCCATTTATTTGTGTCTTCTTCAGTTTCTTTCATTAATGTCTTACAGTTTTCACTGTACAGGTCTTTACCTCCTTGGTTAAATTTATTCATAGGTACTTTATTCTATTGGATGCAATTGTAAATAAGATTGTTTTCTTAATTTCTCTCTCTGATAGTTTGTTATTAGTGTGTAGAAGCACAACAAATTTTTTGTGTATTGATTTTGTATCCTGCAACTTCACTGAATTCCTTTATTCTAGCAGTTTTCTTGGTGGAATCTTTAGGGTTTTCTACATATAATATGACATCATCTGCAAATAGTAACAGTTTTACTTCTTTCCAATTTGGATGCCTTTCCTGGACTGAATTTTGAAGCACGAATGTTGGTTTGGAAAAAACCCAAACAATAGAGGATGAAGGGTGAAAAAGAAAAAAAATTTAATGACTCTTTGGGGGGTGCAGTTTTAGGTTCAGAGCAAAACTGAAAGGAAGGTACAGAAATTTCCCATACACTTCCTTGCCTTCACACGCAGCCTCCCCCAATATCAACATCCCCACCGGAGTGGTACCTTTGTTAAAGTTGATGAACCTACATTGACACATCATAATCACAGTTTCATAGTCTTACCTTTTCTAGATGGCCTGTAGGAGGAATCATACACTGTGTAGCCTTTTTGGATTGGCTTCTTTCACTTAGTAATATGCATTCCAGTTTCCTCAGTAGTGTTTCATGGCTTGAGAGCTCATTTCTTTTTATCGCTGAATAATATTCCATTGTCTGGATATACCAGAGTTTGTGTATCCATTTATCTACTGAAAAACATCTGGGTTGCTGTTACTTTTTTTTTTTTAACAAAGTTTTTTTTCTTTTTAAGGAAGGTTAGGCCTGAGCTAACATCTGCCACCAATCCTCCTCTTTTTGTTGAGGAAGACTGGCCCTGAGCTAACATCCTTGCCCATCTTCCTCTACTTTATATGTGAGACACCTGCCACAGCATGGTTTGACAAGTGGTGCGTAGGTCCACACCCAGGATCTGAACCAGTGAACCTCAAGCCGCTAAAGTGGAACGTGCAAACTTAACTGCTGCACCACCAGGCTGACCCCACTACATCTTTTTAGATGCAAAGATTACTTGACTTCTTTTTCTAAAAACATATCTTTCAATAGGAGCCAAACTTTTTTATTATTATTTATGAATTGGAAAGAAAAAGAAGTGGAATTATCTTCCTCATAGTGTTCAACAGCGTTTGCATCCAAATAATCTGTTTTCTAGAGGTTTGTTTGCAAATCTGAATGTATTTTCTCAGGAAGGTATCATAATCTGTTGTGTTGTGAGGATGTTTTGCAAATGTTTCTTTAACCCTTAATGTAGTTAAGTAATAACGTTCCTTGTTTCACAGAGCCTAAACATTATTCATAGCATCATTTCTTTGTTTCCATTCTTAATATCAAGAATATAACAGAATTTGTCATGCTCAGAATTGGACCAAGGAATAAGGACCCTTTCCCGAGCAGATAAGTGGGATGAAATCACGGTGACCCTCTTAGTAGAAAGTGACCGGGAGTGGTATTGAGAGAGGAGGATTCCGCACACCCCAGGAGGCAGCAGTAGGGGACAAGTTCATGGCCTGGGGAGACGCTGACTTGTCAACCTGAGCAGGAATTTTTACCTGCCAAATCTATAAACCAGTAGCAGACTATATGTTTGCACAGCACAGCCTGGATGTGAAAAAAGCTTAACTGTTTCTTTCAAATATACAAAAAATAATTCTCTCTTTTGGAACCCAGACAATACTTCATTCTGTTGAGTTGAAATGGACTGTCAAAAATGACTAAGGCTTCAGTTATGCTCCTAGACATAAAGTTAAACTGAAAAGCATCATGTTGTTCCAAAAAGAACAATCACTTTGCCAGCCATTGAAGGTGGGATAAGATCTCTAGAGGAACTGGGAATCCTGAAAGTCTGCCTTGGACCAATGCCACAAATTGTCCCCTTTATTTTCACTCTCAATTCTGTGTTCTGTTTAAGCTTTTCATAGAACTAAATTCACTATTTTTCCCTTTCTCTACTGTCTAAGTTTTTGTGAAAGACCAAAATTCTTTCAGGAGTAAGGATCCACGGAAGGGTACACATGGTGGCTACAAGTAATTTCACAAGTAGCCAATGCTCCTGTTAGCCCTATTGTATAGGAACATGTGGACGACAGACTTCCACCATGGAGAGAGCAATGTGAAGTTAGTGTTTACACATCGCTTTCCTGAAATCATTCAAAAGCAACAAGGAGAGTGAGAAACTCATTCAAATCCCATTTTTGGCGGAACCAGGAGACAACTAAAACCATAAACCACAAAATTAGTAGAAAGTGAGAACTGAGCATGTATGTGTCTGAAAGGAATAGTAAGAGAGGACATCAGAGCTGCAGACTCAGAAAACCCATCAGCGTGTGGTTTTCACAGGTAGAGGGTATGTCCTGGGTGGCGCAAAGTCTGAGCATCCTATTTACAACAGGAGGATGAGATGCACGAAGTGATGGCAAGGAGATTCCTTGCACCTGGCTCAGTTCAAGATGCAGAAGAGGTGGGCAAACGAGGAATCGCGCAGATAAGCCAGGATAAGCAGATAAGCAATCTGTCTGTCATAGCAAAGCATAGGATGGATTTTGCATTGTTAAAAAAGAAAAAAAGAGCTGACTAAGAGGTGAAGCCTAGACAAACACACAAACTCTGGGTCATGAAGAAACTTCCAGTCAGACCAGAACATATCCCTCCCTAGCACAAACCTCCTGAAAGGAGCTAGACAGAGAGAGAGAGAGAAGGAGGTGGGAAGTGATGGCTGTATGTAATGGGCTCATGAGAAAAGATGACCAATATTTCAGGGATAATGTCGATCCTTTCCATTTTATTTCTACATCTGGGATTTGGAGTAGTGTTATCCCCTCACACCAGGCTAAGTGTTTGCAGCAGTGGTTCCCAGCCTTGGCTATCCATTAGAATTGTCTAGGGAACTTTGGAAGATACTGGTACCTGGGCCCCTATCCATAGCAAGTAAGTCAGAATATCTGGGGAGAATCCTAGGCAACGCGATGTTCTGCATCTCCAAGGTTGATTCTAACGTATGGCCTCAGCTGAGAACCCCTGCTCTTCATGCCTCCATCTCTCTTGCCTTATCTGTCCTCCACCTCATGGGGTTCCGACCCTGGGCCTTGTGTGTATTTCTTGAACACAGGAGATCATTCCTGCCCCAGGCCTTGCCTTTGCCACCCCCCTGCCTGTATTGTGCTCTCCCTGCTCTTTTCCTGGTTGGCTCTTTCTCGTTATTCAGGTCATCACACAAAGAGCTTCCCTGAATGTTGTGTTTAAAATAGTCTCCCATCACCCTATTTATGTTATTAACAGATCTATCACCATGAGGACTTGTCTTGTTTCTTGTTTTCACATTCATTGGCTGTTTCCTCAACTGGAATATAAGCTCTAAGAATGCCAGACCTCCATTGTCTTGTTCACTCTGGTGAGCTCAGCTTCTAGAACAGGCACCTAGTAAGTGCTCCTTGCATCAAAAGCAGCAAAAGTGGCCCCAGCAAGGAGCCTGTGGTCTTCCCGTAGAATTCGTATAGTACAAACCAGCTCAGCACCCCAGAAAAACAGTTTGAAAGAGAGTCATTAATTCCATTAAGTAACCTCCATATTACAATAGTAAGAACTTCCGTACAGCTACCTAAAAATGCATTACTTTTCTGACTTAGAGAAGAACTTAATATGTCATCTATTCTAGCAGACAAGCAAAACCAAATCAATGAAAAAAAGCAGCTCATGTATGTAACAGAGACAATCCTTGATGAATATTATCTAAATAAATCCTGATTGACAGACCACTGCTGTTATCTTTCCCTCCATTGTGCTATTACCGTATTTCACCAAACCTCAAATGCACATATTTTGTATTTTAACAGCTCTTAATTGGAATGCATATTGCAGTCAGCTTCATCTTATAGTTTAATTTGCACATGTTCTTCCTTTCTTAGTGTCATAAAAACAGTGGTGTTCTTAAAATCATCAGTCTTAGCTTTGATAAGATATTATGGTATGTGAGAAAGTCAGGAACTTTTCCATGAGGTTTTCTTGATCTTTACTATGCATATAATTTTTTTTTTAATCTAGAACCGCCATCTTAAATGTTCCCAGTGGTTGTCTCTTGCCAAATTGAGTGATCTTTCTCCACCCTCATGTTGGGCCTCCCCAGAGCATATGGTGACACTGAATGGTTCCCTCATTCCTATGTGCCACCATCTAGGAGGTGGACTTCTGTAACTTACAAGTTCTGTTTTCACAACTAATGGCAGGCAAATTTATGTTCTCACCTCTTTTCATTTTTTGAAACTTTCCTGCTCTTGATAGCATCACACCCTCATTAGTCCACTTACCAAGAACTAAGTACGTTCCTACACCACCACCCCATACACACACACACACACACACACACACACACAAAGGCAAGTTCTTTACATTATTGCATTGGTTTTAAATTATTTTTTCTTTCTGCTTTTTCTCCCCAAATCCCTACAGTACATAGTTGTATATTTTAGCTGTGGGTCCTTCTGGTTGTGCTCTCTGGGATGCCGCCTCAGCATGGCTCGATTAGCGGTGCCATGTCCACTCCCAGGATCCAAACCAGCGAAACCCCAGGCCACCGCTTCAGAGCACACGAAATTAACCACTCAGCCATGGAGCTGGCCCCTATTGCATTGGTTTGACTAAAACTTATGTTGCAAATGATCAAATACCAACTACACAGTTTTGAAGAAAAAAAGGCAATTTCTTGACGAATGTAGCTGAAAAGTACAAGATTAGAGCTGATTTAGGTGTGCCTTGATCCACAGGCTCAAAATTACCGTCAGTTTTTCTCTCTCTCTCTCAGTTCTGTATTTTGCTGTATTGTCTTGTTTTCATGGCTGCTAACAAACCAAGCTCAAATCACTGTCAAATTCCAGTCAAGCAGAAAAAAAAGTGTGTCTTTCTGGTCACTGAAAACAACGTTGTGGGATTTTCTCTGATTGAGCCTGATTGGCTTGGATGGAGTCATTCTATAATAATCTCTGTGACCAAGAGAATGCCATGCTCTGGTTGGCCTGGCCCAAGTCACATGACCCCCCCATTCACCTAGGAATGGTGTTGATTTGACTTGACCAAACATGCAGACTGAAGGTGCAGCAGGAGGGATTCCCTCAAAAGAAAACCCAAGTGTCGTTACAAGAAGTGGAGTTAATGGATATTGAGAAGCAACAAACAAAAACCAAGCACGTACTTACTTCTACCATATGATCCAGCAAGTTTCCTTCTGGGTATGTACCCAAAAGAACTGAAAACAGGATATCCAAGAGATATACACACCCCCATGTTCATTGCCTCATTATTCACAATAGCCAAGATATGGAAACAACCTAAGTGTCCATCAGTGATGAGTGGATGAAGAAGATGTGGTGTATATATACAATGGAGTATTATTCAGCTGCGAGAAGGAAAGATATCTTGCCATCTGCAACAACATGGATAGACCTTGAGCAGATTCTGCTAAGTGAGACGTCAGAGAGACAAAGACAAGTACTGTGGTCTCACTTATATGTGGAATTAAGAAGCCAAATGTGTAAAAGTAAAAAATACAAAAACCAAGCTTTCACTTATACATGCTCTTTGAACCAACATGTTCATGGGAAAGACACTTTTATGTTTTAATGTCTCATTTTTACATGGAAAAATTTTTGTGCTGTAGTGGAGAAACTTTTGGAATTGCAAAATTCTTTTCTGGCTGCTGAAATTATACAGAATCTAATGCTTGATTTCCAACAACTTTATTTCTTTTGTGATAAGCAGCTGGGCTGGGTCATGTTTATGATGTGTTTAGGCCAACATCTTTCATTTTTTTCCCTCAATTGCAGTCCTCTTTTTCCAATTAACAAAAGGACTTTATGATCATTTGCTTATTGGGGGACAAATTGACATGTAAGTTGAAATAATTTAAATTAAGCTATGTAAGATTTCTGGCATGGTCAACTGGCAAATGACAGTGCCATTAGCTAAGAGAGAGAATAGTAGAGAAGAAAGTTTTGGGGAGAAGTGGGAGAGATGATAAAATTATGCTGAATTTACAACACGATGACTTTGAAATATCCATGCTTACAAGTCTTTAAACACGAGGGATCCAGGCAAACTTCATTATTTCTTCCCTTCTTCCTATTGTCCTCCTCTTCACCATTGTCTTTTCCCCAGGCTCCCCTTGCTGTCACCTTTCTGACCTCATGACCTAGCATTTCGGTTGTCATGATCGCTCTAGTATCCAAGTACACATTTTCAGTGGGAAAACGGTTTTTGAGAAAACAGAGTTTTGGAGTCTTCTCAGTAAATGGGGTGAGGGTAGAAGGTTAGGAGCACGGGGACCTTTAGGAGGTGACAGGAGCAGGACACTGGACAGAAGCAAGTAAAGTTCAGCTGCATGGGAATTCCAGTATCTTTAAGTTTTGGATGACGCGAGTATCCCTGTGTGCCGCTCAGGAGGGTCACACTGTGTGCATCCTACCGCCGGAAGCTGTTGAGAGACGATGTTGATTTGGATCCCAAAAAGCTAAACTGAAAGAAAAAAAAAAGATAATTTAGTTTGATTGTGTAAAAATGCTGTCTTATGGCCTCCGTGTGAAACTGAATTACTAATTGAGCACATTAATGATTAGATATAACATTAAGTCAAAATGCTTTTTTATCATATTAGGTATATCATTAAGTGACCTAAAATACCTTTATCCTAAAGACTGCATATGTCATAATCTGTGATTCATGTATTTTATTTCTTTTTTGATAAATTCACTCTTGGCATTAAGAAATAATTGTAATAATAGCTACCACTTATATGTGTTTTACTACATATCAAGCACCTTTTGTGCATTATCTCATTTAATTATCTTACTGGCTTTAAGAAGGGAGATGCTATTATCCCCAAGATTAATAGCGGGAAACAGACCATTAACGAAGATAATTAACTTACCTAATGTTAAGTGGCTATTACATGAAAAAGCTGAATTTAGAACTCAGCTCACCCCAAAGCCTGGAATTTTTGATCATTTGTTTATATTATCTCTAGGGAAAGAGGAAATAAGGAATTTTTAAATTAACACCATGTCACGTTAATCAGAATCAGACTACAGGACAGCAGCCAAGCTGTGGAGCCAACGAGGCGATCAGGAATGTGAACCTGATTCTGGGGACTGAACCTAAGTCGTCAACACTGAAGATAAGATTCAGAAAGCCAGTGTTGAAGCTCATACCATAAACACAGAGAGAATCACATTTCCTGTAGAGGGAAGATTGCCTTTGAACTTGAATAACTGACCACACAAGTCATGTCTGCCTGCTCTTACTCATGGGTTGATCCCACGTTTCTCTGCCTCCATTCCCCGAAGCACCTCACAGTTATAACATTGCCTCATGGCACGCCTGTTCCAGGAGGCTTGCCAGGGAGGTGTCTAACAAGCTCTAAATACGTGGTGCTGCTTCTCTTCCTCTTCTTTTCAAGGAGCAAAGTGTGTAGCTATTTCAAGGTTTTGGTTAGTGGTCTCCAAACTTATTTGTGAGTTAATAAAAAACAGCACTTAGGAACATATCTCAATGTGCATTGACTCTTACATGTTTATAAATTATGTTCATGTATTAGTATGCCAGTATATTAAATACATTTGCAATATGCACAAGGATTGGAAATTTTTAAAGGATGTGTTAATGACGATTTCTGCTGTTGGAGGATCAGCTCCCACTGGGTCTCTTTCAGATAGAATTAAGTTTTCCTTTAAGTGCTTCTGTAGCCCTGGGTTAATACCTAAACTGTAAGGTTAACCACAAATTGTTGAGTAATTCACTGTCTGCCTCTCAACTGGAAAGAAAGCTGCTTAAGCACAGAAAGCATGATTTACTTATTAATTCATCCGTTTAGCAATTTTTTTTTTTTGAGGAAGATTAGCCCTGAGCTAACTACTGCCAGTCCTCCTCTTTTTTGCTGAGGAAGACTGGCCCTCAGCTAACATCTGTTCCCATCTTCCTCTGCTTTATATGTGGGACGCCTTCCACAGCATGGCTTTTGCCAAGCGGTGCCATGTCCGCACCTGGGGTCCAAACCGGCAAACCCCAGGCCGCTGAGAAACAGAACGTGCCAACTTAACCGTTGCGCCACCAGGCCAGCCCCAGCAAATATTTAATGAGTATCTAGAGGCTAAGGAAATATAGGTATCCAGACTCAGTCCCCACCATCTTAAGGATGAACAGGGTACAGACAAGCAAATAACCAGTTACAGATTGTTCTGTGATGAATGCTGTGAGTTGCATGGAAGCACTTAGGAGGGCACCGGCCTTGCAAGAAAGGAAAATTGGGGAGAAGGATTAGAGAAGGCTGGATATTAACATAGCACTGCCTGTGTTACAGGGTATATCCTCAACAAAGATGTGTAATTGTTAAATGCTGATTTTTTTGTTTAAGAAGATTGAGAAAAATCACATCTCTATTTACTGCCCAAGTTCTGAACCAACTGAGAGACAAAAGAATGAGGCAAATGCAGGTCTAAATGTCGTTTTTGTTACAAATAGAGCCTTTGGAGAATATATCCTAGGGGACAGCAGCAATGGACTTCCTAATGTTACGTTTCCAACAAGGACTCACCCTCCCGCCCCTTCGGCAGCTCCGGATGATCACAGGTCACCCTGGAAGGTTGCATTTGAAACTTGCAGCATGAAGGATCAATGTGAAACTGTGCCCTCTGCGGGCGTGAAGGCCCCTGAAGAAGGGGGATTGTACCGCACGGGTCTGCTTTCTTATTCTGCCTCACTGATGAGATGAATCAGTCCACTTTCCTTGGGAAGAAATGAGTAAGAGTTCGAGAGAGTCCAGGAATGTTACAACAATAGAAGGACCTTCTCATACAAGGAGTAAGTGTTCCTTATATAAAGGACCATTTTCACAGTTTTTCAGTGTCTGACATACTCTCAAAGTTCCTGGGCATGGATCTCCCTATTCCTCCATATCCAGACTTCCAATATTCTCTTTTCCGACTTTGCTCTTTTCCTCTAAATTTATTTCATACCACCTCTTTCTTTTCATAACTCCTACCATCATCTACCCTCTAATTTTTGATCAGAAGTTTCTGATCGAGGTAAAGAAATTTTAAGAACATCCATGAAATATAACTTGAGTATTCTTACTTGATAATTACTACTTTGCAATAAAAACAAATGCACTTATATTTTATAAATGCTGCTATCTTCTTTTTTAATTAAATCAGCTATTTGAATGCCAGATGAATGTAAAAGGGGAGCATATTAATTTTACGAAAAGATACACACAGTTACCTTTAAATAGTAATATGTCTTACTCATTGTAAACAAGAAATGAAATCAGACTAGAATTACACTTCTCTGCAGGAACTCTTAATAATCGATGTCAGTGCAGCCAGGACTTCAAAGTTTAGTTGGAAATTATTTCAATCCAGAACTTTATACTAAATGAAACTATTTACCAGTTTTAGAGCAGAATAGATAAATTTTCTGATATAAAAGGACCACTCCACTCCCCAGACACCCTTTCTGAATAATTATTTGAGGGTGTGCTCCATCAAAGCAAGGGAGTAAGCAAGGAGGGAACATGAGACAAGAGGCAGGGATCGGTTCGCCAGCTCAGAGGAGCAATGACACCTAATGAAGACGATAGCTGTGCGGGAGGCCTGGCGGGAGAGCAGCCTGAGGAGGAAGATGGACAGCCTGAGCACAGATGCAGCCGTGTCACTGGGTGGTACTATGCGAAATTGGCAAAAGCTTGGGCATAGAGAGAGGCAGAGAATGCAAGAAATAAAACGATGATTAGAGAATAAGGGAGGTGGAGGTGAGCCAGACAAGACAGTTATGACCCAACCATGATATAAACTATTTGAAGTAGAAAAGGAAGACAGGGCATTTCAAGAAAAAAACTGAAATTGATTCCAAATAATAGAGTAAATGAAGAGCTGAGAGACAGCTAGGGTCTGCTGAGGAAGGCATATTTAGCAAAATTTCTTCTTGTCTTACAACAAAGAAAAAACAGTATTCAGAAACTCCAACAACAAAAACGTTATGGGAAAGGCATGGTGTCAAGATGAAGCAATCACAATATTTGGAGGAATATTTTAAAAAGTAGATTCCATTCAAAACTGGTAATAGAAACTGTGAGTGGCACTGGGATTGTAAAATTGGTGGTTTTCTCTGAAAGAAAATTAGATAGTTGTGAAAATGTGAACACTGTTTATTGAATTCTTATTAAATCAGCCTGGTCATATCACAGGACATACAGGAGACAATAGTTTCAAAGTGGAATGTAAATGTGATCACTTTGATCGTTTAAACGTAAAGGGAAAGTGACGGAGGGCAGGAGAGAGGAGTGACAGGCACTGTGGGCACGGGGGCAGATGGAACAGGTGGCTGCTGATGTCCTCAGATGGAGAGAGAAGGAGCAAGAGTTACCCTCTGTCGTTCTGGAACAAGGAATGAATGTTTAAGTGGACCATTTGAAATTTCAGAGGTGACCACAGAAGAAACTAAAACAAATAGAAAATTACATAGGAGAAAGAAGAGGGCTCTGGGTGATCATGTACGTAAACTAGACAGACAGCCGAGGTGTAGAGTTAATAAGTCGAGATATAGTAGTATAAGGTCATTTACAGGTTGGGAGTATTGAGAAGGGAGCCCTAGGCAGTGACCTGTGACCAGTGGGAGTGGAGATGGGCCAGGAGAAGCAGGAGACGGCAGGGATCTCATTTTAAGGCCTTCTGATGGATTTCCTCTTTAACGTGCGCACGTTCTGCTTTGGTAATTACTCAGTGCATTTCCTGTGCTTCCCACATGCACACCCCACGTTTCCATTCCCTGCCCGAGCTGAGAACCACTGACCTAGGAGTCTGTACTTAGTGGAGTTGCAACATCTTCTCCCTGTAAGTTATGCGAAGTCATGTATTCATGGAATAGCACTCTTAAAATATTATGACCCACTTCAGTGATTACCAGTGGATAACCTTTGAAATTTCAGATAGTGCTCCATTTTCTCTTCTGAAACTCGTTTTCTTTTTCTTTTAGTCTTTCTTACTTCTTTCTCCAGCATCTCAAAGGTTTTTTCTCTCTGTCTTCCCTGACAACACTGAATTAGCCCCTTATACTACATACTACCCTAAACTCCCCAAAAGGGCCATGACAAACAAAATACCTACATTCAGTAGTCTGGAAATCAGTTTCCTTTTTTTATTGCTATGGCATCTCTAAGAGAATGTGAATTATCTTTGTTAGAATCTGTTCTCTTGGATGATCCCTATTTAAAAATAATCAGAGAAATCTGGGTGAGAATCATCCAGGTAATTACATTAATTACGTTCCAGATGAAAACCCTGGTTTTAGTGTATAGAATCATTTGATCGCTTCATTTTGCCTACATGAAAGGTCTGTGGCCATCTATTTTGAAGAAGTGTAGCTTCAATTGGAGGGACAAATAATTGACGTGGTACTTTAAAATCTTTCAGGTTTGTCACTTACAAAATAATTTGATTTCACGTTTCATTTGCACTGCAAGTCTTACTTGTATTACTGTTATACTGACCTCTTCTGGATAATTCTTCAAATGTCATCCTGAGCGTATGCCAGCTCTATTTTATTTTTAATGTTATCATACACTTTGGAATTGATAAGGTAAAAACGCTGAGTCTGGTGTAACTATTCAAAGTTCAGTTACTTGAAGGCTCACTACACGTGGGTGCCGAGTCCAGTAAAGAGAAGAGGTATATGACCAAGGATGGCAATGTGAATGCAAATAGTTATAATAAGTTTAAAAACACATATAAAATGCTGAGAGTGGCATGTGAACAGACTTTTAAAAGTTAAATAGAAGTTCTATTTAACCCTAGTCAGAGATATAGCCGGCACCCAACAGCATCGTGACTTTTGTGGTTTCTTATGGAACCTAAAGAACGAGGGACAGTAGAGATGGACACGGCCCAGTCGTAAAGGTGTGTGCGCCCCGTCAAGAACTTGGCACTGTATCCTGAAGGCTCGCTGAAGGGCTTTAAGCAGAGGAGTGATATGGACAGAATTACCTGTTCTCGGCGTTTCTCTGGGCCTGAACAACATGGTCTAGGATAGTCCCAGCTCTTCATGGCAACTTCTTTAAACTTCTCTATTCTGTCCAAACTTTGAACTGTCTCATCTCGTGTCACCATTCTCCCTCCACAGATAACCTTACTTCACGTCAAAAACAAAAGTAAGTAGTTCAAAATGAACCACATCGCTACTAGAAATTTCCTGTTTTCACTAGTTCTAAAAAATGATCCCCAAAACCCAACCTCTTAAGTTACGCAGCAAGCAGCAGGGTTGGCTGCCCCTAGGCAGAATCTGGAGTTTTAGGAGAGGAAGCCAGGAGGAGGGCAGGACTGCTAACTGATGGCCAGAGGGAGGATGAGGGCAAATTCTAGAAGGGCCCTATGGGTAGGTAGGACTGTGCTTAGAAGCATGAGAGCCAAAGGACTTCCAGACTCGCTTCTGTCCTTGCCCTTGCCAGCTTGTAACCTTGAACAAACTATTTTATGTCTAGTGAAATGTTAGACTAGCTTTTCTTCAAGGCCTCTTACAGCTTTAAAATGTTATGATTCCTTTGAAAACGTGATGTGTGTGTGTGAATTACAAACTTAAGCTGGACCTACATTAGAAACCTGGAAGATCTAGTTTTAATAATTTCATCTATTCTGTAAAATCAGATTTGTTCTCTAAGTCAGCCTCCTGCAGGACTAAAAGTAGTCTTGGTAAACGTGAATGGACATCAAATACATAGCATGACTAATTTTTACACAGCAGTCCTCAAAAATTGAAAAGTTCATTGCGGTAAAACCAGTTTCCTGGGGCTGGCCCTGTGACCAAGTGGTTAAGTTTGGGCACTCTGCTTCAGCAGCCTGGGGTTTCGCCGGTTCGGATCCTGGGTGCGGACTTAGCACTGCTCATCAGGGCATGCTGAGGCGGTGTCCCACATAGCAGAGCCGGAGGAACCTACAACTAGAATATACAACTTTGTGCGGGGGGGCTTTGAGAAGAAAGAAGAAGAAAAAAGGTTGGCAACAGATGTTAGCTCAGGTGCCAGTCTTTAAAAAACAAAATTAAAGTTTACTGACTGATGAAAAGGTCCTTCAATATGTATTCAACCAGAATACTGAGTTAGGAGTTTCAAATTTTGGCTTTTCAGACACATACTGATACAAAAATACATCTCATATCATCACTGTTAAATATATATTTTTGTTAAAAATTGATAGTTATGCTATAATTTTATATCTAACTGAAGTGCCATGATAGAAAAAATAGTAATATGCAGAGAATTCATGAAAGATTTTTAAGTGTTTTGTAAATATGTGATTAGTTGAAGCTGTATCAGCTTTTAATTGAAGGCCTACAGCTGTTGCTGTAAGAAGCATCAAATTTCAAAAGTTAGAGTACGAGTAAATAGAATCAGCGGAAAGTTCTCCTGAGAAGAAAATAAAATGAAAATTAAGCATATGGCTTATCATTACATTGCTTCTCCTACTCAAGGTTTGGTACTAATATACAAATTTCAGATATATAATTTAGTCATTTTAATTCATGCTGCTAACCAGGCTACACACAAATAATGCAAAATAAAAGACTAAGATTATTCAAAAGTTTGATATTTATTCTATTTTCTTTAACTTTATAAAAATTGAATGATCCAAGTCTTATTCTTTTTAAATAAAGATGAGGCACCACAATCACATTGTCACAGTCACATAATTTGTTAAGCATAATATAAATTTAGTTTACCAGAAAAGAACTGTCATAATTTTAACATGTAGAGTTTGTTTACCTTCTGTTTATTAAGATGATCATTATTTAAGGTTGTCTCCTCAAATATTAAAGTTTTCACTTAAAAAGAGGTTTATAGAAAGTGCTTTTTAAAAAGCGACTATTATATGATAATATACAGTTTACTTAGATGAAAATAGTATCATTTAAGACGAATAAAGTCATAAATTCTAAATATCACGTTAATCTGAAGTGATTTTTCATGAGATTTTGTCAACATTGGATTGTACTGGAAACTAATTTCAAAGTTTTTTGTTATTCATTTAAGGTAAAGTTTTATTTAGAAAGTTGTAATTACATAAGACTATCATGATTCCGAGTTTAACTGTTGGTTTGGTAAGAATTTGATTTTTTGGCACACTTCGAGCTGTGTCCTGGAATTGGTGCCCGAACAGTTTTAAGTGTGGTGTGAGCTGTTTATGTCACTGAGTAAAATTAGATACGCCTGTTGCTAATATGAGGGGATGAAACATGAGACAAGGGCAGACACCCGAGCCTTTCTTCAGGCGTCGCTGGTGAGGCCTGGGTCGTCCACTCTCGTTCTGCAAGGAATGGGGAAGTTTGAAACGTCCTGCCTCCGATAGAGCCGAGCTGGCTGTGGTTCTGTAGCCGCTGTGCTTTTTATTAATACGTGCAAGGTAAGAAATCAGTTTTCACTTGGGTTTTATGTAATTACAGTGTACAACTTAAAAACCAAATAGGTGTAAGTTTTCTTGATTCTTTTTCCTTCAAATTTGACATAATACTTAATCAATTAAATTTAAAATGTTGAAGAAATTTATCTCAAAATGATTATATATTATCAACAAAACTTAGTTAACTTATCAATTCAACTCAAGTTATTCTGACTACTGTTATTTATTTTTAGCATAATTTATATTTCTAATACTTTTAATTTGTAAAATACCATGACAGCATTTATCAGGCATGAAATTTCACACTGTAGCTAATCTAGACAAAGTATAATCTTTAAGATCACCAGCTTATAATTCCACTCTTAAATTTTTGTGGTGGAATTACATTTGCTTTACGTTTTGCCGATAGTTTTGTTATAGACATTAAAAACAAATTAAATTTAATAAGAACAAAACCAGGTCATCTGATAAATTGAGAATAAGCCAAACAAGAGAAAAACACCAACTTTGGCTTTCCAACTATTCTTGGAGTGAGAAAGGGCAGATTGTTTCTCTCCCAAAATCTGGAAAAAATTAACTGTTGCTCAAAATATTTATCAAAAAGTAAATATAATAGGGTAAAAGGTAAACTTGCTCACGCTGGCCTCCTGCCGCTCTCGGTTCTTTCTTTGTGTTTCCCAAGTTAATCTGGGCCGATCGGAAAACAAGTTTTTAAAGGAAGGCGTAGAGAAAGATAATAAGGGAAAATATAACTCAAGCGGCTGAAAGATTTGCCAGCAGGACGGAGTAACTCCCTAGAACAAAATGAACTACAGAATGTACCAGGTTTATTTTTTGCTTATTTTCTTGGAAACATTTTGTAAAGATAGGTACAAAGAGGCACACTTACAAAGTTTCCAAACTAATGGTTCAAGTTGGTGTCAGTTTTATAGATTCTGGGATTTACCTAAGGTTTACTTCCAAAGCCAAATGAAAAGTACTATTTTCATATATTTAAATATTAAGTCGGAGTTTCCAAAAGATGCATGCTGGCTAAGCTTGAGGTTGAAATGCTGAAAATAAAATTGTTGCATATTGTCCTTTAAAAACTATACTTTCTAGTCATTAAATGAAGTTGCTATTATGTTGAATATGAAAATCAGATAATAAGTGTAAATGGAGTGGGTGCCCGTTAGTTTCATTTTGCATATTTCATAGGACCTGTGGTTCTCCCTCCGCTCCTTATTCTACTTGGCTCACCACAGCCCCTGGCTTCTTCTCAACAAAGCCCAGCCCTCCTAAGCCACATTGCTGGCATGTCCTAGTGGGAAGGAAGAAAACTACAGCCCTCAGTCTGATTCTGCTGCTTTCCCATTCCTTCAGAACCTGCCTCCACGTTTCTTTCCGTCCTTCCCTCTTCCTTGTCTTCTCACCTAGGCAGCGTCTGCCTAGCTTTGGTATTCTCTGGACCTACTGCAGGGCCACATATTTCTATGGTGTTTCGTGAGTGTGATAGAATTCCTCACCCGCAATAGTTGCCACTTCAGACTCCAACTTCCTTTTTAGTTTTATATGTTATTATGCTGTAAAGAATTTTATGGGAAAATGGATGCAGGAGTATTTAGTAATTTGTAGATTTGTAGAAGTCTCAAGACTTCTCTCAGAATCCCTCAAGATGTCCAGGTGTACTTGACGTTAGTGTGAGGGTGTGCAGTGTCCCACTGATGACAGCTGAGGCTGGGGACTGCGGGAGGCTCGCTTATGCCCAAGGGGATTCGTGCTTTGTCCTGAAGCAGTGGGGAGCCGGCTGAGCATTTACAACAGAAAAGTCGCACAGACAGATTTGTTCTTTGGGAAGATCCCCGTGGTTGACATGGAGAATGGATTAGGGGCGTGGAGGGAGGAAGAGGGGAGAAGTTGTAAAAAGTCAAAAGACGGCCTCAGCTGAGGACGGGAAATGGAGCAGGAGGGATAACCAGCAGGAGGAGTCCCTGCCATGGAGATGGCCACCTTAAAACCTGACCTCTTTATGACTATTTTAACTCTATTTTAAATATTCTCAATTAGTTTTACTTTTGAAACAGCTCTGAAAAGCATACTATCAATGAAGAGGCAGTGATGACAAGTTTAGACTGTGGAGTCAGACTGCCACTTTCTTGCTGTATGATGTGTGAATTACTTAATTACCCTGCCTCGGTTTCCCTATTTGTAAAAATGGGGATAATCACAGCATCTACCACCTAGGGTTATAATGAGTATCAAATTCAGTCCACATGAGGCACTTGGGAAGTGCCTGACCTCTTGGTGAACAGGAGCTCTGCTCTGCCTCCTCCCCCTCCTCCTCCTCCCCATCCTCGTCAATGACCAGGAAACATAACCTCTTATTCTCATCCCCACTGAGAGCGGGGTCAGGGAGGAGCCTCAGAATGTTGAATGATCGGGATTTCCAACCTGCTTCTCCAGGCCCCGAAGTCACCATGAGCCCCACGTGGGCGGCAGACTCTCGGCTGAGGCTGCTTCTGCTCGAGCAGAGAATGCTCTCTGCACGTGTGTGCATTCCGGCGTGCGAATAGGAAGCTCCCCCGACAGTCTGGCCACCTGAAGGAAACCCCTAACAGTGCCTTCAGTATTTCTGAAGGAGAAAAGCAAATGACTGCTTAGGTTTCCTATGGGTGCTTTCCTTTCATCAGACATTTTAGATCTTAATGAAAATTTTATATAAAATAAAATGTTAATCTCAGTGAAACGTGGAAGTATGCTGTCCCCATGAAATCACCAGAATGATTTCAATGTGTACTTTTCACAACATTTGAAAATCACTTTAAATTGTCACCCTCCAGGCTTGAGGAAAAGGTGACTACCAGGGCAGAAATGAATCATGGCCCTGAAGTCCTCTGAAACGTTTTAATGAACTGTCAAAGCAGTCGGAAAATTGCACATACACCACATTTCATAAAGGCCTTAATTATGTCTGCCTCAAGAGTATTTTTGCTTTAAATCTTTCACATAGATGCTTGCAACTAAAAAGCTCAGCTTTGTTGATAGATTTAAATAACTTTCTTTTCTGAAAATTTGTCCTTAATTTTATGTGGATATTTTTCAGAGTTAGAATCTAGTTAAATGCTATTTTTAGGGAGTAGGCAGATTGAAGTTTTGAGGGAAGGGGTTATACGTTGGTTTGCCTGAAAATTTAAGCTTCAGTTATAAAACCTCAAAGACTTTAATGAAGTAGATGGCAGGCTACTTTATTCTGTCGGGTTAAATGCAGCTTTCATGTGTAATTTTAATTTAAGAATACACCTGTCTCTTTGTAAAGAATGTCAAACTTCAGAGTCCTGTCTACACAGGAGAAATGGTTCTGGAATATACACTGGTCCCCCTCACACAGCTGGTACTTTAACTGGCTACTAAATGTCCAGTAAGGCTTCGCACACACTTCTCTGGAGAATTTCCCTCACCTCAACCCACACTTTCGCCTCGCTCCATCTCCTGCCCCAATCCACTTCTCTCGTTGCCTGACACGTGCCTCCTGAGAGCATTCCCTTAATAAATCACTCGTTTGAGAATCCTCATGTCGGCTTTGCTTCTAGAGAACCTCACCTACTTAAGATGTATAGATAAAATGGAGCAGTGTTCTGCTGAGAAACCTATCAGTGTATCCGATAACGTTTTAAACTCCCAGTCTTTCCAAAAGCAATTGTTTAGACAGGTTTCCCCAGGAAACACTCTGAGCTGGAGATTTACATGCTGGTTTATTAGAGAACGCCTTCAATAAAAACACCTGTAGAAGATCAAAGGCTGCAACTGGCAGAAGGAGACGTTAACAGCAATGTAGTTGCAACTGAGCTGGGATGGCCCTTCAGAGTTGTCCTCAAATCGAGGAAGGGGCTGGGTTTTTGCACCCCTGCACTGATCAAAAAATGGATATGGGACATACTGTGGGGGCTGCTGCTCACTGCAGTCAAAGTATAGAAGGAATTATCAACAGCTATCACTCCTGGCAACTGGAGGAATGAGGTTCTGAAGAGTGACCATGGTGGGAAGCCACTAGAGTCCACCCCTTGCATCGCTCAGATTCTCTTGCTTCATATACCTATATACGGCTCCCCCAAGATTCTGCTGGGGCTCTTTTCCTGAGGAAACCACTGAAGGAATGTCAATGGGATGAACTCCAACCTCCACAGCTGCAGCTGGTCTCCAGATGGCAACTAATACTCATCATCCCTCCCTCCCACCCGCCACCCCAACCACCCATTCATTCTCAACTAACACCTTTGCTGCTCTAGCTTGCCGACCTGGTGTGCTGGCCCTGACATTCAACTCTGAGGGGTCTGAGCCCTTGGTCATCATGCCCTTTGGCTGAGCACTTGTCCGTTTGCTACAAAATGGTCAGGGAATACCAAGAAATGCCCTGTTGGTCATCTGGGGGACAGACATATTCTCCCCAGCCAATCTACTGTCAAAATGGTGCATCTTTTCTTTCTAACTGGTATCTTGGTTTGAAGAGCTGAAGTGACTGGATGGCAGCTTGAAGATTAATGGGACTCATGTTGCACCCCCCATAGAAGCATTCCCCAGGGAACAGACTCCTAGATCCTCAGAGCCTATAGTTGTGGGGACGGAAGGCACAAATTTCCCATCTGGGTCATTAAAAGTAATGGTAAGAAAGACCACTCCTACTTTCACCCTTGGTTCCCAGGCCCATGTATTCTGCCCCTTGGAGATGCAGCCCCCTAATGGTTGTTGATTTAGGGTGTTCAGTCTGCATCCTGAGGCATCACTCATCCTCAAAGGGGATCTCCAAGCCGGGCCTCAGCAGCAACTTTAAAAGGCTGTCCCATCACCCTATCAGGCTGGCAGCTTCTGGGAACTACAATAGGTGATGAGGGCAGTAGTTCCCATTGTCAAGTGCCACACTGCCTTTGCTGTAGAGCGGATCATTTGGTTCATCGCAATGTCATGTGGGGTCCCACATATGTGGATCAAACATTCTGTAAGCCCTTGGATCGTGATGCTGGCCGAGGCCAGAAAAGAAAAGCCTACTCCCAGCCTGTGTGTCAGTTCCAGGCACAGTGATGTAAGCAACTTGCCAGTGAGCGGCTGCTTGGTCTTCCTGAGGACGTATTCAGGTTCCGCTTTGGGGTCTGTCGTCGGCAGCTTAGACGTTCAGCAGTGGCAGTAGCTAGATCAGCCTTGCTGAGGGGGAGCCCTTGCTGTTGAGCCTCCATCCCAGCCACGGTGGCTACTCTGAATAGGAGCCCATGGTGGGAGCACTGGGGTGGGTGACGATGGGCTGCCTGTTGTCGGCTGGGCTGAGTCATTCTCGTTATTTGGTGCCCCTTCTACAGTGGACGCTCTGGAGGGTGTTAAATGTGATACAAAGATTTCCCCCTTAGTGCCTTGTAGGTCCACCCACAAGCCTCTTCTCCAGCCTTCTTTGTGCTCCCTCTTCCCAACTCCCTTCCAGGCCCTGATGAACCAGCCATGCCATTCACCGCCATCCTTCAAATCATATATATTCCAACCTCAGCTGATTTCTCTTGCCATAAAAAGTGGATAAGCAGGTGCACTGCCTGAAGCTTTGTGCACTGGGAAGATTTCCTCTCAGCATAGCCGGTCAGAACCACCTTGATTGGGCTGTGGCCCAGCAGCAGGCCTGTTGTGGCTTACACCAACGTATTGAGCCAACCCTCCCTGAAGCCAAATTTGGCCTTTTTTCCTCCACTGTAGGCTGTTCTTAAGGGACACCCTTCTCTGGCCAGAGGGATGAGATAGGGGAGAGGTGCCGGTGCATTAGTGATGGGTGACAGGGAACTGTAAGTCACCTGCACATCCGGCTTACTGTGCCCTCTGCCTGCTCCATCCCTGGTGGGCCACCTCTAAGTGCAGTGCTGCGGGCTCCTGACCTTAGGCCTTGGTAGGACGAACAGCACTCAGGCCCTGACTGGGAAATTCTGGCCACATTGTCACTCGCTGTCTCATCGTCAGGTGCCCTTTCTCCACCACGGCCCCATTGCACTTAGGGAAATATTTTTCAAATGGCATTTAATTCTCTACTGCAGATATCATGGCCTTATTCCAAAGCTCTAGAGATCTACGTCGTGATTCCTTAATGAGGGTTACTGACAACATCACGTAGCATCCTTTCCCATCACAGATTCTTCTAACCCCATACTGGTGCCAGGATGTATAGTCTAAGCATCAGGCTGCTGCCACTGCAGCCTGGGTCGACTACAGAGTCCTGCTTGGGCCCTGCTCAAAGCTGTCAGCCTTCTTTGTCACTCTAAATGAGTTGGAGTAATTTTTCCAAGTGGAATAGGCTACCTCCAGATCCTGAAGTGGTTTAAGGGGCATTATTTTTTCCTTTACAATGGTGGTAAGTGAAAGATACGATAATTAATTCTCTATGTTGGAGGGGATGTCCCCGTATGCCCTACAACACTGAACCCCTAGACACTTCTCTGACTTGGCGGGTCCCAGAATCTTGGTAGGGTTTGTCTTTCACCCTCGGGACACATGTATTTTACTAAGGCCTCCAGTATATTTGTCACTTTCACTCATCTTGTCCAGTTAACACAATATCATAAATCTCATGGACAAATGTTGTATTGTGTTCTGAGAATGTCCAAGATGGCCTAAATCCCTTCTGAGTAATAAAGACATGGGGGAAATGCTATGGTCTATCACGTGTGAATAAAACTGCTTTTGGTCTTCATTTGTGAGAGAAAGAAAATGCATTTGCCAGCTCGATGGCTCCACACATGTACCTGGAGCCACATTAATCTGCACGAGCGAGCATGCCTCATCAGGCATAACAGCTGGAAGGGACATTCTGCTTGGTTGGGTTTGAGGCAGACCGCTGTTGTCCTTAGGATATGTCTGGTTCTCCTAAGGGCCAGCCTGGTGAATTAAATGGGAATATGTGGGATCACTAACCCCATGTCCTTTAAGAGTGGCACTAATCTCTGCCTTTCTTCCTGGGATGCAGATGGGACGAGGAGGAGTGTCAGAGCTTTCTTCCTTGCTTTCCCCATTGTAATAGCTCTTAACCAAAGGCCAAGGAATATCCTGTGTGGGAGTTCTGCCAACTACCAAATATGTCCATTCCAGTTATATATTTATTGACCAGGGAAATGGCCATTTGGTGGTTCTGTGGCCCCACCATGGCCAGGATTTCATTTATCACTTGGTCTCCATATGTCCTCACTCTAACAGGGAGGCCATGATGACACTGTGGGTTCCTGGTATTAATGGTAGAACTGGATTCAATGTCCATCCCTCTTTTTCCTCTTCAATGATTAGCCTGGCAATTCTGGCTTTTCTCTTTAACTAAATGTAAGCCATTGCTTTCTCCAAGCTTTTAAAGGCCAACCTAGCAGTGTATTAGCACCATTGCACCATCTTCCAAGACGCTTACCATAGTGTTAAATTCTGTGTCAGCAGAAAATATTCCCATATCAACAAATGCTCCTTTATCCGACCATGTATTCTGTCTCCCTTGATCCATCCCCTTCAGGCTCAGTCCCATTCATACTGTCATCTCCTGCTGATACATGCTGGGTAAGTCCTTCTGATCCTTTAGGATATAGTCCCTCTACTCCCTTATCAGGCCTAGCACTTCCCTACCTGGGGTTATGTTGTGGTCTAACCGTAACTGTTGATCATGTGGCCAAGAGGGGAGGTGGTGAGCGTGTTGTCATCTCAGCTTCAAATGGGAGGGAGGAGAGGGCCACTCTGCAGACCCAGACATTCTAGGGGCATCTACAGTTTCCAATTTCTTATGTGTGTTGGTTCAGATGTCTCATTCCAAGTCTCAGGACCCCACTCCTGCCCTGCCCAGTCCTGCCCTGGACCTGACAGAGCAGACTTGCTTGGATCAAGAGTTCGGTCTTCTTTGGTGCTCCACTACTCTTATAAAGGCCAGATCCTCAGCTTGGTCTGTCCTTCAGTTACAGGAGGTGAGAGTCTCCTCGTATGCTGCCAGAGAGGTCCTCTGATTTTTACGATTTGCCTTGCGTCATCTCAGCCTTGTATCATCTTTCTCCAACAATTTGAAAGAAATCAGCAGAGCCATCAATTCCATTATCCTTATAGTTATTATTTAGTCTAAAACCCTCAAACATCTTATAGATTGAACCCACTAGTAAATTTCCTCCCGCTGATGTTTCATCCTATTTCACACCAGGGACAATTTTAACAATGATGCCACCACTGTGTGCCATAGCATATCCATACTCCACTTACCGCCAGAAATGGGGTCCTCCTTGCCAGTGACGGACAGGTGATCCAGCTCCAGAATATCATTTTAGACTTGCCTCCCGGATTACTTCTGGCCACAAACTCTGATACCTCGGTTTCCCCAAGAAAGACCAGGAGGCTGAGATGTGCACAGAGGAAGTTTATTAGGAAATGTCTTAGGAAGAACAACTTTAAGGGAGTAGAGGAAGCAGAATTGGGCAGAGGAAGAAGTTGAACTGTGATGCAGTGGAAACAGAGGTCTCAACTCAGCCTGCAGAGTGAGCTGGGGAGAGGGTAGTACAGGGGCTACTCTGTGAAACTAGACTGGCCCTTCAGAGATGTCCTGAATGAAGGCAGGGGCCAAGCCCTGGTGCCACGGGACTGAGCAGACACGTAGCTGCTCCGGGAGGGCATCACTCTCCAGCTAAAGGCAGTCTCAGGACAGGGACTCAGTGTGCGCCGTGAGCGGGAAGCAGTCCTGGCCCCCAGGAGAACGAGTTCTTGAGGACAGGTGTGTGTGGCACACTACAGCATCTGTTACAGTACTCTTCTTGAGGTTTTCTGTTTTTATGACTATTTGATTTTTGCATGAATTTCTCAGAAAATAATTTTCTTTCCTTACTTCTTTTACTTTTGTAGGTATGAGCAAAATATAATCCTGTAGAACAACAACTTAAAAATAGTATTTAATGGACAATTCATCTTTGCATTATATTCATCCATTCAATCAACAAATATTGGCAGTGTTCTAGGCAGTGGGACTGGCCAGGAGCCTAACAGAGAAAAAAAAATTCCTGCCCCTTGTGGATATGGGACAAAAATACAGGAACATAAATGCAATATTTTTTTAATGTTCAGTAAGTTAGGAACCTGGAGACATGAGAGAAAATTTTGCTTTTCAGATTCATTTGCTTGGATTCAAAAGTAGGGAAATAAGTTAAAGCTACCAACAGAACTGCCTGGTTAAATTCCACCTTAAATAGTGGTCAAATTCAACTAAATAATTGTTCCTGTACTCTCAAGATAGACAAATTAGAGGTTATTATTATTTTGGTTATTACTTTAGTTAAATCATATCCTATTATCAAAACATTTTAAGTGAACAAAAATATAAAATAAATATGTAAGTTTTTGATATAGTAGGAAGAATTGATAGTAAAACATTTTAACATAATGGCTCTATTTAAAATATTTTAACATGAGTCTACATGGAAAATATGTAAATATTATATGATTCATTTGTATAATTTCAGTAACTTGATAGTTGAGTCTTAATTGATTATATTAATGATATCATGGAGTTCTGATTTGATATGAGTTATATCTGTAGTAATAGTTTTCAGGAGTTTGTCAAGATGTAACCTCATCATATTCTGTAAATACGTATTCCTTGAAATACGAATATGATGTGCCTTCGAAGTCAAAAGACCATGGATTTTATACTTAATATACAATGATAGCAAGTATAATGCTTACTTTGTGCTAAACATTGTTCTAGGAACAGTGCATTTTCCATTTGGAGCTATGATGACAAACTTTAGGGAAATATAGGCCTCCAGATAATGTAGGATATATAAATATATTTGGGGATCTGTCAGAGCAATTATGATAAGGTTAACTGGATTGGTTGTGAATGTTAGATATCCAATAATAATAAAATGGCTTTGTTTGAAGGAATTGTAGCAATCGGAGGCATGATAACCTTTATGAAACTTACAATTCTCATGACGTTAAATATATGTAATTAACCAATAAGACTTACATCCACCTATTGCGAGAAAGATGCCAGCGGGTACAGGAGTTAGATGAACCTTAAGAATTCTGGGAATCTCAACTGTAAGCATTATAGGACTTAGAAGAAAGCTATTACATCACTCATGATATTAGGAAAGCTTTTATAAGTTATGATGCCCATAAACAGTTCTGTGAAACCCTTATGTGTTAAAGAAATTTTCTTGAATAACTGCATAATTAAACACTATATCTGGTGATACTTTTTCTTGATACAGCTTTCAGAAAATACTATGCAATCAAATATTCCACATATTTGCAGGTGCTCTCTGAGTAATAAGACAGAACACAAAATCAACAATAAGAACTAAAAAAAAAGAAAAGAGAACTATATACTTTTTTCTAAACAGCTACATATCATGAAATAAACCTACTTGTTCATTTTGGACCATCTAAATCAAAGAAGTATATATTTTAAAGATAGAGATAAGCCAAGATCAAATAATCTCATGCCTTTCTCCTCCACTTTTGTTCAGGACTCTTTTTAATTGTAAGAAACCGTGAGTCTCCAAGTAAATCTTGTCCACCATTTTCCCAGAGCTTTAGGAGGACCTCAGACTCGTGTAGGGTTTGGGGAGGAAATGCCAGTCTGATGAGGGAAAGGAAGAGAGAAAACAGCAAGGAGAACTTCAGTCTCAAGGAACTGAGGGATGAGAAAGAAATGTGGCTCTGTGAACTGCATCTCATGGACAGGACCAGGTGTCAAAACCACAGAGCCCTGCCCACAAGCTTTTCAGAAGTATTCCACCAAATGTCAGGATGCAGCCTAGAACCGGGATGATCAGGAGTCCCCAGTGGGAGGAGAAGCCCGATAGGCCATTTGAACCGATCAGTTGACAGAACTGATGATCACGAAGTTTTCATCATACAGCTAAATAAGGCATGTCTTTAGAACTCAGTCGAGTTTATAGGGTAGGAAAAGGGAAATTCCTAAGATGCTATAGTTGAAAGGCAAAAGTGAAACAGTGCTTTTCTCGTGCTAATCTTTTTCCCAAATCCAACTCATTAATCTTCTCAGGGTAAAACCTTATATGATCTTGAACCTTAAAATAGACTGTTCAAACACAAAGAGTGCTCATGGATTAACATTCATGCTGGAAATGGAGTAGTAGGCAGGATCACTGAGATGTGAAATGAGGGAATTTTCATCCTATGAATTATGACATATGCATCAATCATATCATCATGCCAATAAAAGGATCTGGAAAATACTAATACTAAATCTATCATTTTCCCTTTTTGTTCGCTGGATTCCAATTCTTTTCCTAGCTCTTCATGAAGTTTCTATTGAAGTTGATAGGGTCTCGGTTAAAGAAAAGATATGAGAGAAAAATGAAGTGTGGGTAAAGATGGAATGATTTAGCTTTTCAACCATAATGTTGTATCCTAGGCGTGAGAATCTCTTCCACAAATACATTATAGATGAGAATACATTTTATTCTGCCTGTCTGTCTTTATCAAATACATAGAATTGAGCCCCTACTCTGTTCCAGGCACTCTTCTAGGTGCTGGATATATGACTGAACAGAAGAGCCACCCTTCCTGCCCTCTGGAGCTAAGAGTCTAAAGAGGAACAGGCAATCAGGAATAAACAAATAACTCTATCATTGTAAGTCCTGAAAAATGAGATGAGGGAAAAAACAGGACTCAATTATAGATTATGACAAGAGAAAAGACGCATGGAAAGGGTGCTCATGGAAGGCCTGACAGGTGACATTTAAGCTGAGGACAGAAGTGGCAGCCACTTCTGTGGTATCGACCAATTTTCCAGGCAGAGAGAACAACATGTGAAAGGCTACAAGATAGGAAAAAGCTTATTTTGTCTGAGGGATTGAAGGAAACCAATGTCAAGAAGGACAGAGCAGGATAAGACGGGAGTGAAGAGGCTGTGTGTGTCAGAGGGAGTGAAGCTTCAGCTGAACGCACTTGGCCTCTAAGTGAACTTTGACGGGAGACTCATGGTGTCGTGTTGTTTCTGAAGAGCTTGCTCTGGCTGCTGTATGGAGAATTGGATTAAGAGGGACAAGAGTGGATGTAGGGGACCCATGAAGAGGTGAGTAAGAGAAGAGCTGTCTTGGATTAGAGCAGTAGCAGTACAGATGGAGAGAGCAGAATGGATCAGAGCTTTTTAGGTTGTGGACATGACAGGACTTGCTAAAGAAATAGATATGGGGGTGACAGAGGAATCGCAGAAGGCACTTATGTTTCTGGAGCAATCAGCTGGAAATAGGTGGTGCCATTATTGAGGTGGGAAGAAAGAAGGGGAAAGAGGAGATTTGGGGGAAAGGTAAAGTTATTGAAGATTAAGTTACTTTTTGAACAAGTTTAGTTTGAAACACCAGGTGGAGACATCAAAAGTCAATTATCAGATATGTAAGTATAGAGTTCAGAGATGTTCTAGATAGATACATAAATTTATAAAGACTTTATAAATTGTTATTATAATGAATAGGATCACCTTGAAAGATCAAGAGGAGAGGAGAGAAGAGTGTCCCAGCACAAGTTCAGCGGTAACCCAACATGAGAGAGAGGGGAAGGGAGATGGAGAGAGAAAGAGATGGGCACAGAGAGAAACAGAGAGAGAGCAGGAGTGAGGAGAAGATTATGAAAGAGGCTCAGAAGCAAAGTCCAGCGAGATGGAAGGCAAATTAGGAGAATACTGAGTCAAGTAAACAAGAAAGGATTTTCAAGGAGGAGGCAGTCAACCATTTCAAATAAAATGAAGAATAAGACAAACAAAATGAGAAAATGAATGAAATGAGCATAGGAAGGTAAATGGGAAAGATTTGGAAGCAAAGAGGTCATGTGATCTCTCTGACTTTAGCCAAAGATAAAGATGATGGAATGACTTTTTCAGGAAAAATATCCTTATATCTAAAAACTTAATTGTTCTTTAGAGAGTCTGACCAGGAAAGAAAATGGGTCAAAAATCACTGAAAAACATTATCAAGTTAGTAAAATTTTGTTCTTACTCTGTATTTCATAATTGTAAAATGTAATGCCTTTACATCTCTTGATATATGCGTTATTCAAGACTGTTTCAGGTGCAGGTGACAGAAACCCAAGTCAAGAAGTTCAAGTAAAGGTGGAACTTACTACTTCATAAAATAAATCAGGCAGTGCTGGATTTAGGTTCTCAAATAACGTCGATAGGTTTTCCCTCTTACTCTCACATTCTCTCTGTGTCTTCCTGATTTCTTCTCTGGCCAGCTCTCTCCAAGTGGTGGGAAAGATAGATGTTGGCACTGCAGCATTAGCTGGTCCATTAGCTTCTGATACCAGAGGCAAGCGTCTCTCAGAGATGAGTGACACTGAGTGGCTTGCTTGGATCATATAACTTCCCAATGCCATTCACTATGTCTAGACTGATGATATACCCTGGTTAGTCAGCCTATGTCACCTACTACACCTGTGACAGATGATGTGACTGATAGCTGGACCACAGCCATGTGGAGCTGAGGAGGGTGTTTCTGGGACAAACAAGAATACATTGGGGGCCCACTCTAATATGATACAGAAGAAAATGGTAGGTGCCCCCTCTGAAACGATGAAGAAAACAGTAAGTACCCACTCTAATGTGATACAGAAGGAAACAGAGGGTGCCCATCCTCATGTGGTACTGAAGTGGGCACAAGGTTGCTTTTGGGCTTGCAGCAGGTCCTCGTTATAGCACTCTGTTAATGTTACCTTAGCTCTCGCTGCAGCCAACTGCTAATTGTTCTCTCTCCATCTGATGTATCTGCACCAAGACAGAGGCTGACGCTAGGTACAAACCACGCCAAGAACTGGAGCATATTTGGTACCAAATAGCACCGGGTTCTGGTTAAGAGGCTGGGTCTCCAGACGCGACAGTCTTTGTTAAAATGCCTTTGAGGGTGCGCATCAAATTAACATAAGTACTGTTCTCGCTGAGTTACAATTCTGTGTCTTATTTCTGCAGCTCCTATTTCTGGACGTTGATATTACCCCTTAGTCAAATACTGTATAATGACACCGTAAAAACTTCAGATGTCTGAGTTTATTTAATAAAAACAAAGACAAACACCAAGAAAAGTATATTTGATTTGCCTACCTTTATAAACATAATGCTGTTTTAAAATAAGCCTATATCTGAACTGGAAAACAAAACAAGACTTAAAAACTACAGTTTTATAAGCTAACATTTGTATGACAGTGGATTTGAGTTTTGGGATTTTTTTTCCTTTTAGTCACTTCTTCATTTAAATTAAGGTTTCTTCCCCATTCAAGTCTGTTAGCTACTTAAAGTCCATTTATTCTGTTGGTTTGGTATATTTTGCGAGGAACTGTTTTAAATGGCAGAGTTTGCCATTTTATTTTAAAAGTCAATCCTATTGTAAAGGAGAGACCAATTTGATGACCATTTAATCTGTGTGTGTGTGTGCACACTCATGTACATATGTATTTATAATAAGGGCTTTGTGATTGTGAGAATTATGCTGAATAAAACTTTGGGTGAAATCAATAATTACAATCCATGTATTAATGTTATACCGTGGTAGGTGTACCGTGCTGAAAATTTTGACTGAAAGATAAAGCAGAACTATTCTTGAAATGATTTGGTCACCCTAAATGTCGTCATAAAGTTGGGAAGAGTATGATAAATTTATTATTAACTTTATTCTTATCAAGGGAATATGTATATCAAAAGAGAGATATATATATATAAATTATATAAATCTAAAAAAATAAAAGCATTTAGGAAATGCAATTTTAAATGAAAAAGGTAGATTAAAGGGGAAATTATTATTAATAATTTTTTTATTTCTTTACAGTCTTTTCTCTCTGGGTATCTATTTTAATATGTATTTCTATATTCTATCTTTTTTATTTAACTTGATATCACAATCATTTCCCTGGGATATTATATACTTTTCAGTTAACTCTGTACTACTATAATAATCCAGTGAATTAATTACTCTAATATTTAACCCTTCATCATTTATTTAATTTCCAGTTTTCGCCATTATAGATAATGCTAAAATACATATCCTTAAACATAAATCTTTATTTTCATTCCTAATTATTTCTTTGGAATAAGTTCCTGAATTGAAATTATTCTGTTTATTTGAGGTTCTTGGTACACAGTCCAAATATCTTTCTAGTGGGATTATGTTAGCTTTCACTTTCAACAGCAGTGAGGTACCATGTCCATTTTTCAAACACTGTGCTAATATTGGCTACTATTAGTTTTTATATCCCCCTTAATCCTTGGGAACTGCTATTATTAGCACTTGTGTTTGTTTGCATCTCTTTGATTCACAGTGAAGCTAAACGTTTTTACTATGTTTCTTCATCATTTGTGTTTCTTTGTTGTGTGTGCCTGGTGTTGCTCAAATTTTATTGGGTAATTTATTTTTTTCTTAATTATTTCTATAATCATTTATATTTTAAGGGTATTAACCCTGCTTTATCTTTAAGTCAAATATTTTTCCCAGTGTATTATCTGCTATTGAATTTTGTTGTTATGATGTACTTTTTGTCACACATCTACGATGGTGAACTCCTCACCATGACTCTTTTCTTTTCCTAAATGTTGGCGCCCAGAACAGTGGATGAGTTATGAGGCAAACAGCGAGGCAGGAAATGCCTTGAGAATTAGTGAATTATCATGGGAGTTAGCTGTGTCTTAAAAGTTTAAAAGAAAGTTGAGGAAGAACTCATCCAGTGGTTCTCCTGCTGGCGTGAACTGGTCAGCTTTCGCTTAACAAGCACTAACTTGCTCCTTCCCTGGAAGAGAGACCCACGTGGTCTGGATGTCTCTTCTCACTTTTCATTTACTTATTTACCACCTCTGTGTGTGGGCTTGTTTTAGCTCTCTATTCTCTTTGTTTATTTGTGTTTCATTTTGTCACTATCTCATTTTTTCACTACTGTAGCATAAAACTATGCTTTTCATCCAGCAAGGAAAGTCTCACTTTTCACACCTTCATTTGTTCAATGCATATTTATGGATTACCTATTATGTGCACATAACTCATACTGATCATGGTTATATAGTCACATAGTTGTAATTGACTCCTCATGTGAATTGCCTTGTCATTTTGATGTATGATGTAACATTCTACTAGTTGCAAAATAAGAAATTATACTACTTGGATATTAGAGCTAGGTGACATTGTTTGTGAAAGGCAATTTCTGAAACTGTGAAAAATAATTTTCCTGAAGTTTTCAGAGGACATGAGGGCTGCTGTAAGAGGTTTGGTAAGCCCCCAGTCAGCATGCCCTGTGGCCTGGCAGGACCTTACTCAAGGAAGTCAGAGTTCAATCCCTAACACTCAGATGCATCTCCCTTGAGGAAATAAGGATGACTGGAGAAGCTGCACCCACTGGATCTCCTCCACCCCCTGCCCTGTGGTTACCCTTGCTGAGAGCATAATCTGAATCAGATGTATGTGTCAGAGTGAGCATAATCATCAAGCCTCAACCCCAGTCCTCTTAACACACTTCAAAGACTTTGGGTTTTGCTTTACCCATTGTTCAGTTATGCTTTTCTGTTTTACTCTATTATAACCAGAGCAAAGAATTTGTATGAAACATATCCTTTGGCATTTCTTCATACTTCCTTGTGGACTAGTGTGTTATCAGATTTTGCAAATGTTACACATATGCTTGAAGAGAATAAGTGTTTCCCAATTTCAAGAATAGGGCTCTATACCTGTCCATTTAAACACATTTTAATTGTATTGTCCAAGTTTTCTATAGCTCTACTCATTTTAGTGGGCATGATGTATAATAGACATATGTTTAAATCTTCCACTATGATAATGGCTTTCTCAGTTTTTTCTTGAAATTCTTCTTCAATTTTTATTACACATATAAAGATGAATAGACATAGATATAAGTATAGGTATATCAGGATATTTGTTAGATGCATACAAGTCTAGCATTTTCATAGCCTCCTGGTGAATGTATTTATTGTATATCTATAGTATACAGCAATACCCCATCATAATGGGGCCTGAAATTATGGGAGTTCAAATATAACATAAATGACAGATGGCTCCTGTCCTTTACTGCTGCCCCATTGCCAAAAAAGGAGTAGCTGAAGATTTCGTCGTCTTTGGGAGAGAAAGACAGGTGGTGGTATGTGGGGATGGCTGTGTCAGGCTGGAAACAAGCAATACCAGTATATGGGTCATTAAGGGTGGCCCCTGTCACCAATGGTCCCCTTAACTAATCTCCCCAGAATGAGTTAACTGGGAGATTCTTGGAATCTCTGCTCCTTCCTCCTTCACTTCCTTCTTGGAATCACGGTGTAAGCCCAGAATCATACCCAACAGGTGCCCTAACAGGAAGTGCTAGCTGGGAGAAGGACAGCCTTGAACTCTCTGCAGACCCTGGACTTTTAGCCCACAGCCTTTATGTATGCCTTCACTGGGCAGATTTCATTAAGTTTGCAGCATGACTCCACGTTTACCAAATTGAAATCTGGGACCCATACTTGTCATGAAGTTTCTTTGTTTTTGGTGTTCTCCAGATTCAGAATGATTTTATTTAATAAACTTGAATTAATTTTATTTAATAAACTTGATAATTAATCATTTATCCTGCTCAGGAGTCAGTATCTGTTTTCAATCTAACTTATCTTCAATTATAGAAAATTCTTGGCAATTATCCCCTTAATCATTATCTTTCCTATATTTCCTCTACTTACTCCCTGTGGAACTTCAGTAAGACATATTAGCCGTGTCCTTTACATTTAACCTCATGTTTCCCATATCTTTATCGTTCAGTAGTGTTTTTTAAGATCTATCTTCCTATATACTGCTTCTCTTTTCAGCTATATGTAATCTGTTGATATAGGGAAAACTGTCTATGTATTTCATAACTTTAAGCTATATAACTCATTCTTTGAATTTTTAAATAGAATTGAATTTCCTATTTCTAACAAGTTTGGTTCTTTTTCAAACCCACCTTTTAAAAATCATATTGTATTCGCTCCTTTTGACATCATTCATGTATTTATCATCTGTGTCTCAAACTCCTACAATAGCCTATTCGAACTAGGCATGTCAGTAAATGTTAGTTGAAATGAAAATGTCATTTAACAGCATTTGTTTAGTAGACACTATGTTCATTCATTATATTACATACTATGACAAGAATCAAAGTGTGTAGAAGGCAGAATACTTATCCTTAAAGTGGTTTTATTTTAAATAATAAATAGGAAACCCTGAATACAAAAGCATACAAAAACTGATATGTATGCAAAAATGTATTACAATGCATCATGTTGGGAGCCCTATTCATTAAAGAACATTCATTACTGAATTTGAGAGAAACATTTAAAGCTAGTAAAAATTAAGTATCCATCAACATACTTCAAAAGATGGTTCACAGGTAAAGGGGTGTAATTTTTTGATGATAAATTATTTTAAAAAGTAAGAGAGTCTATGGAAATAATTTTTGTTCAAGATGTCGTAAAACTCAAAATTCTTTATCTCGGAATATAGATTTTAAGTTCTAAAATAAAGTATGATTTTCCTTAATTTTTTGTAAAACATTTATAAATAGATCACCAAGTGCTATGTTTTGTTCCAGTGCAATTTGTTGCCAACATGAATACTTAGCAGTTGTCTGACCTCAAAGTGATAAAGAATTGGTGTCCTTCCCAATGCTAATTATAAGAAATATCTGAAGGAGGCTGGCTGGACCGGAGAGTGTCCGAAAGTCTCTTCCAGGAAAAATTTAATACATAGTGTCAAACAAAAATGAAAGCCACTGTGAGTTATGAGGAATATAAGCTAATAATTTATTAAATAAAAAAATCAACTTTTTAGAAAAAAATTTACGAGTATTCTGCCTACTCATTTAAATCATGCCTATCTAGAGTAAAAGCCATGTTTTATGCAACATAATTAACACTGGTAAATGGCAGGTTAACCAAAAAAGTTAAAGTGGGCAGTAATGAAACATGATGTAATAAGAAATACAACTGGAAAAATAACAGATTTGGTAACAAATAGAGGTGGTTTTGGTAAATACAGCTCAAATCTGGAAGGACTACAAAGCTGATCAGTCTGTCATCAGCATGTTCTCCTGAGGAAATGGGGTCCAGCCTCTTACTCAAGCTGTCGACAACGCAGGTGCACAGATGTGGAGTGACTCACAGACTCCATAGGACACCTCCCCCGGTTTCCTCATCCCGGGGTTGAGGTTGCGGTGGAGCCTGCTGGGTCTCCTCCTCAGTAAACAACTAATGCACTAAGTGGATGTCTCCTCAATTATAAAGAGTTGAGACTCTGAAGTAACTTATATGTGGGGAGGTAGGCATTTACAATAAAAATAGTAAGTAAAATATGTAGTGTGTCATGTGGAGTTAAATGCTAAGGAGAAAAATAAAGCAGGAAGGAGCATAGAGAGATACGCAGTGGTGTAAGAGGAGGGTTATTACTTAATTAAGATGGTCAGGGAGGGCTCTATTGATAAATGATCTTTGAGCAGAGAGACGATGCTGTAAAGAGGGAGCCATGCAGTCATCTGAGAGAAGACCTTCCAGATAGAAGGAATCATAACTACAAAGTCCCTGAGGTGGAATCATGCTTGGAATATACATGAATGAGTAAGACCAGTGTGACTGGAGCAAAAGAAATAAGAGGGAGAGTGACAACAGATAAAGACAGGATGGGCCGTGCAGTCAGGGTATGGGTTTTGGTTTTTACTCTAAATGAAATAGAATGCCATAGGAGGGTTTTATGGAAAGGTGGGACATGATCCAATTGATGTTGTAGAAGGACCCCTCCAGCCTGCATGTTGGAAATTGATGGTAGGAGGTTTCTAGGTGGAAGCAGAGAACAGTTAGGTGTTTGTTGGAATAACGTAGGTGAAAGAGGTTGGTGAGAAACGGTGGGATTCTGGATTCAAGGTAGTACTAACAAGATTTGTTGATGGACTGGATGCGGTATGGAGAAAGAAGAGAATTAAGAACAACTCTCAGATTGTTTACTTGAGCACCTTGCAGGATAAAGTTGCCGTTTAGTGATATGGGAAAAATTTTACAGGGAGCAGGTTGGGGAGATGAGGTCAGTTTTGTTTGGGACATGTGAAGTTTGAGATTCCCAACTGGTATAGGAGTGTGGAGTTCGGGGTGAGTCTGTGCTGGTAACTGGGGAGTCCTCAGCTTAAGGATGCCCCCACAACTAGGGGTAAATACATACAAAAAGGAGGAGTCCAAGAGCTGAGCCTGGGGCAAGGAGATGAGGAGGAAGCAGCAGTCAAATGAGAATGAGAAATAGCAGCCATTGCAATGAGAAGAAAGCCTAGTGGAGTTTCTGGAAACCAAGTGGAAAAAGTGTTTCAAGGAGGAGGCAATGAGTATTTGCCAAGTGCTGGCTCTAGGTCATGTGAATGCACATTTTTTTAGCAACATGAAGGTCATTGGTGAGCTTGCAAGAGCAAGTTCAGTGGAGTGGCACATATGAAGGCCTGTTTGGAGTTGGGTTCTGGAGACACTGGAAGATACAGAATTAGAGAGACAGTGAGTGTAGTCCACTCACTGAAGGAGTTTTGCTGTAAAGGGAAGTGGAGAAATGGGGCCAGGGCTGCAGATGTTTGTGAAGCAGCCTCTGTTGGCGGGGGCACATGGTGATAAAGCACAATCACTGTCCTCAGGGGCCGCGGGCTGGTGGCTCGCCTCTTCTAAGGCTGTTTTTCCAACCGTGTGTAGTTTATCCTCGTCAGTATTCTTTCAATATTTAAAATACTGGAGACTTCATATTTACATATTATTAGTCCTCTTCCCAACAAGTCATTTCTGAACATACTTTAACTTAGACCGCGTATTTAATTTTTATCCACTTAGCCTTCGTCCCATTTGGGATTAGCTCCTCAAACATTCATTTGTTTAAGAGGACTGTTGGATTTAGCCCACAAGTACTAAATCTTTTCTTAATAGATGGAGCATGTTCATAAATCATAGAATGTCTTATTTGATATGTACCTCAGAGGACTTACTCCATCCATCTAGCCCCTTTTCCTAGCAATCATCCCTGGCAGGCAGCTCTGATAACGTTTGTCAATTCAGCAGTTCTTTGTCTCATTCATTCATTCATTCATTCATTTAAGACATTGTTTGCTGATTACTTGTCAGTTGCACTATTTTAGAGACCCAGCAATGACCAAGACTCACGTGGAGTTTACATTCTAAAGAGGGGGATTCAATAAACAAATGAACAATCAAACAAAACAGGCTCCCAGGGCTGAATTAGGGCGGGGTTTAGGGCTCCTTTCATAACAAATTGCTATCAGCCCTCCTGTAAGCCACAACAAAATTGTCTAAGTGGATATTAAAGTTCCTCAATTTCATGTAGCTGTCAACAAAAGCTTTCTATGGGAAAAGTACAAAAGCCCCTGAAGATGTCCATGTCCTAATCCCCAGAATTTACATGATAAAAGGGATTTTACAGATGTGATTATGTGAAGGCTCTTGAGATGGGGATTATCCTGGATTACCCAGGTGAGCCCCGTGTAATCACAAGGGTCCTTGTTAGGGGGAAGTGGGAGTGTCAGAGTCAGAGAAGATGTGACAACAGAAATAGAGGTTGGAGCCAAGCAGCCTCTAGAAGCTGGACAAAGAAAGGAACAGATTTTTCCCCTAGAACCTCCAGAAGGAATACAGCCCCACCCACACTTTGATTCTTAGCCCCTGAAGACCCATTTTTGGATTTCTGACCTCCAAAACTGTAAGATAATAAATTGTGTTGGATTAAACCACAGAGTTTGTGACAATTTGTTATACCAGCAATAGGAAACTATGTATAGGAATAGAAATATATAGCAGTTGGCAACAACGTGTGTGTATGTGTGTGTGTATACAAACACATTGTTAGAGAACTACTATTTTTGTTGATCTGTAGCAATGCTATAAAATCGTGCTCTTGCTTTAAATTCAGACTCTGGCTACCCTTCCGAATCCACTTGCAGTCTCTTAGCCTATCCTTTACAGAAATTCTGGAACTGCTACAATTATTTCAGGTACTGACAAGCACTTTGAAATAAATATAATACAGTGATGCTATGGAGAGGGACTGGCTGTCCAGAGAAGGCTTCTTTGCGGAGATGATGTGTGCGCTGCTGCTGAAAGCCAAGAACGAGCCAGCCGAGCCTTTCAGGTGGAGAGAATGCCCAGGACAAAGGTCCTGAGGTGAGAGTTAGCTCGGCCTATTAAAAGAGTAGGTGGGGCATCGTGAGCACAAGACACATGATAGCAGATGAAGTCAAAGAGGTAAGCAAAGGCCCTTCATGCAGGGTCTGGTAGGTGATGGCAGAGTTTGGATACTCTCAGTGTGGGGAAAGCCATTGGAAGATTTGAGACAATAGAGTGGCAGAAGCTTACTTATGTTTTACACGTTGGCTGCTGGCGGAGACCGTTTCTCAGGAGAGGAAAGAAGGAAAGCAGGCTTTGCAGTAGAGCAGATGAGAGCTGGTGGTGGCTTACGCTCCTGTGGTGGCAATGGCAATGGAGAGGAGGCTGACTGGGGAGGCATGCTGGAGGCAGAGTTGATACCACTTGTTGATGTGGGGCTTGGAGGGAAAGAGAAGATGCAAGGATGACTTCTAAGACTGACTGGAGCAACCGGGTAGACGGCAGCCGACTTTCTAATATGAGGAAGACCAAAGGAAGCTCAGAGAAATGAGTAAATAGATAATGCCATTATGAAATCACTAAGTGTTTAGGTTTTGAATAATGCACATTGTCAGTCCTGAGTGTTTGAAAATACCATGTGATGAGTAGCTCAGTTTTATATAATCAGTTAGAACATGGGGGAATGGCTATTGTTAAGTTGGAAAGAGATTTAAAGAATTATTTTAGACCATGATTTATTTTAAATAAGGATACTGCCAAACCATTCCTAAAAATAAATGAATAATCATTGCATTAAAAAAACTCAGAGAATATTTTATATTCTGATTCATCGTTTTGCTACATTTGCAATTAGAAAAGTCTTCGTAATCTCTGATCTTAATTTTATAAATTAAAACTACATTTTTTTCTGTGTATAAAGGGGAAAATGAATAATTTTTAAAAATCTCTTCACAGAGTTGAAATTGTTACTAAAAACTCCTAGTCTAATTTATATAAAACAATGAATATTTGTAAACATTTGCATACACACGCATATTCTGATCTTTCTTGAAGTAGGTCAATCCTTGGGAACTTTGTTAAAGGCAAAAGTTAGTGTGGTAGGTATCTTATAAAGAGACTTTTTAATTCTGACTAATTTAGTAGCTGAAGAAAGATATAACTTAATCATTTGACATAAAATTGAATAATTGAATTCTATTTTTTAAAAGCTATATAGGTACCAGCTTGATTTTCCTCCCACTGAAGCTTTTAAGAACTTTATAATGCGATTATTTTAGTTTGATGCTTCAATTTCAAGTTTAACCCTGCAGAATTTTGAAAGCCATGTATGTATTGAATTTATTTATTAAAATCTAAAAATGTGGTCACTGGATTTCAAATAGATTTGTCATACCTAAAATATTTTCAATGACAGATTACACATCACTCTGTGGTGGAAACACAGTGACATGTTTCAGAGTAATATTTGTTTTTTTAAAAGTCATTAATTTTGCAAGTTTGGGGGGGTAAAAAGTATTTATTTTGTTGGACTCATAGCAAATCAGTATTGTCAAACAAGTTCTCTCTCTCTTTCTGTCTGTCTTTCTGTCCCTCCCTCCCTCTCTCCTTCTCTCTCTTTGACCTTGTCTCCCCCTTATTCTCTCCCTCTCCCCACCTCCCCCGATTCCCCGCCCCTCCCGGCCCCCCATGGCAGATGGTGTGTGAGCAGTACACTACGACCACAGAAGGCACCCACATAGAGAGGCCAGAGAACCAGAGTGTCTACAAAATTGGCATTTATGGCTGGAGAAAGCGCTGCCTCTACTTATTTGTTCTGCTTTTACTCATCATCCTCCTTGTGAATTTTGCTCTTACAATTTGGATTCTTAAAGTGATGTGGTTTTCCCCAGTAAGTATTTTCTTTTCCTGATAAGCATGTTGTCGTTTGGTTTGCTGTATCACTTCATCCATATTGTATTGGTAGAGCTTCTTTTAATGTAATTACTGTTTGTTTCCTGTCTGGATCAGAATTTTCAGTAGCAAAATATTCATATAACATTTACTTCTTAAAAAATTTCACTGTGAACTATAGTGTTGGGTTTTTTGTTTGCTTTTATTGTGATTTTTTTCATGTCAGGATCTCTACATGGTGGGAAAATTGTAATAATCTTGAGTTTGCCGTTGATTGAGTCAAGATTGCTTAATGATTACTTAATTCATTAATTTGTAAAATTTTACAAATCATGTTTTCCTAATCTCATTAATTCATAAATGTTACTATTCAGATGCTACTTTCTCATTTTTTTAAAAACTCCATTCTGATATACAGTAAATTCCTGTCCACATTTCAGCATTTAACAGCAGATTTAGTGAATGAAGCACCAGTCGTCCTAAGGAACTCATATTCTGTTTTAAACATCCTCATGTTTTCAAGACCGCTGGGTAATTTTAAACGCTCTGATAATATTCTCTGTACTTTTTGAAAAAATACTCATTTAATATAGAAAGTCTTAATTTTGCAAGATAGGCACAGTAAGAAAAAAATGTTGCAGCAGAAGGTGCAAGTGGGTGATCCACTCCCTTCTGGCATCTGGAAGGTGCGACCTAGGCGCCGGCTCTTTCAGGAGCAGCAGCCTAGCATTCAGTCTGACATGCCTCCCATTAATTAGCGTCCTTCACTTTCTACGCAATTACTTCGATCCTGCCATAGTTCTATGCCCAGTAGACACATTGTTTCTTTTGTTGCATAATAAATAAATATTTATATTTTCACGTAGGCAGAGAGATAAAATACCAATCCAATCAAAATATAGCTGGAAGTGTGTTGTTTAGTATAGTTAATATAAATGTATTTAATGTAGTAAATATAAATTATTATTATAAATTATAAATAAATAGATAAATAGATTTAAATTAGCCAAGTTTTAGTTGTGATTTCTTGGTAAAAATTTACAAAGACAGTATTTTTACAGTATCGCAATACTGTTTAGTTCCATTGGACAGTTTCACTTTATACAAGTCACACAACATGTGGCACATGTGTTTTGTGCAGCATCTACAGATTTAAGATATTTTATTTTAACATTTTTTGGAGACTGAATCAAGGTTGAAGTCCTCAAATTCTGAACTCTGGAGTGTCAGGCTCGCCTCTGACTGGAGGACCCTGCGTCAGAGCAGTGAGCGCCTCAGTTACGCAGGATGCCGAGAGAGAAGATGTACCTGGACGGAGACCCGTAGAAGGGCCTGAGGCAAGGGGAAGCCATTGCGCGGCCCCGCAGTGCTTGGACAACCAGCCTTTGATGGTTCCTTGCACCAGTGACTGTGTGCTGTCACTCACCTTGTGATCCTGGCACATGGTCGGCACTCAGTAAATAGCTCCTGAGTGAATAAAGATGCACGTTTTATTAGAAATATGTGTGAATTAATTTTGTAAACTGTATGTGAATGTAAAGGGACAGTATATTTACTTTGTGCTATCTTACATTGTGGCATTTAAAATCACTTTTAGGCATTATATATTTTGATTAAATTAAATTGTGCCAGCAGCTGAGTCCACTTCACCGCCTTAGGATAGCCAATCACGAGACCAGCAGACTTTCTCCCCATCGCTGCAGCTTTTCATTGCCCACTCTTTCTAGGGAGATGCGGTTAGTGAGCACCATATTTTCTTCAACATCAGGAACCTGTTGCTAATTGGTAGTGAATATTCAGGGTTCTTTAGTGCTGCCCTTCAACAAAATACTGCCGACCAACACTAATCTTTATGAGATCAAAAGGCAAGATACACAAAGTCATTAGCCCACCGAAAGGGCCAGGCCTTAATCAAAAGATGGTAGGTAGACTTTGAGTCATTATTCTCAAAGTGGGATGACAAAATGATGTAATCCTCATATGTGTGTGAGCGTGATTCCTCGTTTTGGTAACTATTCCGTATCTTATGAAGCTGTGAACTGTAAATTAATTAATGCTTTAATTTTTTACTAGTTTGAAAGATCGCTCTATATAAAATTTAATTTTCCTTTTTATTCTATTCATGTATGAACCAACGTCCTTTCTTGAATACATACATACCAAGGAAGTACATGACAATAAAAACCCTTCAAGAGATTTGGCTCTGAAATGGTAAAGTCAGATGGGGATTTCAGCATTTGCAGAGCTGTAGTCTTGACCGTGTGACAGCTAGTATGTAATTCTCTACCTAACTTCAGTATAATGACCTCCCTGTCACCCACACGGTCAGTCATTAGTCAGGGTGGAATGGAAACCATAATTTCCCAGATTAGCAAAGTTTAGCAAAGCTTTCTCTGCTGAGATCCCCAAAAGTATAGCAATGGCATGTTTACTATTTTATATATACTATCATTTCAATCCACTTCTTCACCTCATCATTCTTTAATATTTCACTGTAGAAAACACTGAAGCTAACTACAGTAGTATATATTTTAAAGTGCCAAGATCAAATTACAGGGAAAAGCAACTAAAACATGACAAAATAAAAACATAAGGGCGCCAAAGAATATTGAGACTTCAAACAGATAAAAGAATAAGAGACAAGAGTTAAATGTTAACAAGAGAACTAATCTGAGCTCAAATGAAACTGAGTCTTAACCAGGTTTTACACACCCGGCACGAGTTACGGAGACCCCAAGTCACGAGTATCTCACAAATCCAGTTCCAATCTAAGAACTGAACCTTCATGCAAGAGAATTTTACGTGATTTCTATAAATGATGTCTGTTCAATATAAAGTAATGTTTAGGAAATTGTAATAATTGATGGTAAGCATAAAGGTTCTAGAATATTCCATGTTAGCCGTCATAATAGATAAATCAGTTAGGAAAATGCATATTAAAAGAAATCAGGGCAATAAAGTGACCAATTACATTTTTTCTCATTATATTTTCCCTCCATAAAACTAATATCCAATATTAGTTTTAGTTACAGTGCTCATGGGTTAGAATGATATCCATGAGTCTTATCTGTAAATATGTTAAAGTAAGATATCTTTAATTTTTAATGACCTAGGTAGATTTTTTAAAAACCTTTATAGTTATCAGTAGTTGCTTACATACAAAATATCTGGGTGCATTTAATGAATGTAACTTTAGCAAAGTAAGATTAATGATTCTGAGCTAACTACATTAACCCTGGAAGTTAAATTTCTTTGGAACTTTTATTTGGGGAAAAAAGGATGTAAATAATCAAAGCAGAATTGTAACACTGAATATTAGAATGAAGTTTATAGTTCTCCTGTAAAATATTATAGTTCTCCTGTAAAAGTTGATAAATTTTGTTTGTTTCATTTACTGTGCTAATAGGTAATGTTGCTCCTTTTAGGAGGTCAAAAACCCTGAGCAGAATTATCCTTAACAAGGAGTTATAATTAATTCATTTTGAAAACCAGCAACTAGAAATCTTCCTTTAAGGACTTTCCCATTAAGAATCTGTCATTTAGGGGCTGGCCCCGTGGCCGAGTGGTTAAGTTTGCGCGCTCCGCTGCAGGCGGCCCAGTGTTTCGTTGGTTCGGATCCTGGGCGCGGACATGGCACTGCTCATCAAACCACGCTAAGGCAGCGTCCCACATGCCACAACTAGAAGGACCCACAACGAAGAATATACAACTATGTACCGGGGGGCTTTGGGGAGAAAAAGGAAAAAAATTTTAAAAAATTAAAAAAAAAAAAAAAAAAGAATCTCTCATTTAGCAAGAAAGTAAAGCCCTAGTGGATGCCCCTGTGGGTGTTTCCTTAGATAAATGTTTCATGTTAAGCAGCCGGTGATCACTCATGGGGAGGTGGGGAAGATGGCATTAGACAGCGTCTAAATGACTTGTTTCAGCCCTGTGATTATATAATCATCTGAAGAGGATTTCAGAAACTCAGTCAGAATAAAATGCGGATATACAAATGACTGTGGGCTCTTTGAATGCACAATGGTCGTGTAAGGTCATTAAAATATCACCTTTGTACTCATATTTTCTAAAATCTCGCTTGTTAGCTAGTACATTTTATGAACTCTCAAAATCTGAAGAAAATCTGTTTGTGCTAACTACATAGGAAAACTTGAATACATTGTTTATCTCAATGACCTTTATTTTCTTCATTCCTAAAATATTTGATTGATACCAGATGAGACGCAAGTCCTTCCTGATGTAAAATGTGATCATTTTGTCTAATATGCTTTACTCATGGATTTTAGATGAGTATTATTGTCTTATTTGGGAGAATCAAGATTCATAATTTTGCTTTTGTTGCTTTGGTTAAGTGTGAATGTAGTATATTGTGCACTATCTCCACGGTAACCTGAACTGTATTATGAAAACTTAATTTGGTGATAATCATTAAAATGCTTTTATATTGTTAAATATCTTTATTTTCACTTTTTAAAACTCTACCTGGTTTATGCTTTGGTGGCAGAACTCTAAGAAGGCCCGTGACTTGCACTCTTGGTGTTACATCCTGTGTAACCCCATCCCCTTGAGTGTGGGCAGGACCTGGGGTTTGCTTCTAACCGACAGAATAAGGCAAAAGTCATGGGACTAGGTTACATTATATGGCAAGGGTGAAGGGATTTTGCAGGTGTAATTAAGGTTCCAAATCAGTTGATTTCAAGTTAATCCAAAGGGAGATTATCCTGGGTGAGCCTGACTTAGTTAAATAACCTTGAAAGAGAGACTGAGCCCTTTTGCCAGAGAGAGATCTCCGCTGGCCTTGAAGGCATAAGCCGTCATGGTCTGAGTCCGTGAGGGGACCACACAGCAAAGAACTGGGGACAGCCACTAGGAGCTCAGAATGGCCCCCGGCTGACAGCCACCAAGACAATGGAGACCTCGCTCCTGCTCGCAGGGAACTGAATTCTATCGACAACCACACAAGCTTGGAAGAGAACCGTAAACCTCCAGAAAGGAACCCAACCAGGCTGACACCTCAGCTGCGTCCATGAGAGACTCCTGACCCACGGAAACTGTGAGATAAGAAATAAATGCATGTTGTTTTGAGCTGCTATGTTTGTGATAATTTGTTACATAGCAATAGAAAACTAATACAGTGTTACTCCGTTATGCAAAGAAGTGTTTAATTTCTCTTTTCCTGGATGTTGACAAATGAAAAGAAAACAAACAGAAAAACTTTATAAGTAATGTAATCCCATTAGTAAACTTCCTGATGGACCTATATTCTTAGCCATTGATTACTAGAGAACTATTTAATTTTTTAATCTTTATGTTGCTGAATGTTGATACATTTTAAATAACTGAGAAAGCAGCAAAAAGATAATATTTTAGCCTAATCTAATAATATATTTTAACCATTTACTACTTGGGGAATTACTCATTTATCAAGTAAATTATTTCCTTTTGAAAATATTTTTATTATGTGTGCTTGTTTTTTTACTTCAAGAGCAAAAATGTTCTTGGATGCATTATTTAGTAGATAGATAATTTCATCATAATTGAGAAAATCACTGAATATATATGTTGGTGTACTATTTATTATCATGAAAAAAGTCTATATTTAAAAGGCACTGTTCATTTGATTTTAATAACTCATAACAATATGTACATAGATTGCACAATCCATTCACACCCATTAACTCAGTTTATCCTAATAATTATCCTATGAGCTTGAGTTTTAGAGACCGCAGCATTATATGTATATTGTTTGCTGATTTCCATGATAGGCGTATTAACAGATGCCAGGATCCGTGAGATTCAGGAGCACCTAAGTCAGGTCTTCAGAGCTCTCCCACACCCATACGCAAGGTGGCACCATGAAAGCAGTACACGGATTTAGTATCCTTGCACATGTCCAGAAAACTCCTACTGGGGTTTTATGGGACCCAACAAATACTACTTTTTTCCCACCCAAATTCAGAACCAACCGAAAGGGAGAAAAAGGAGTCAGGTGGGTGGAGCTCAGAATAACATCTGTATCACTGATAAAGTCTGATCGGCAGCTGGGGTTTGGATCTGGCCCAATGTCTTGCACCTCAGAATTAGAGAGGTCACCCAGCAAGTGACAGGCAGCATGGGGAAACTTCAGACACCCACTATGGGGGTCAGGGACCCGACCACCTTGCCACACGTCCCGGTGGGCCTTGCTATACCAACAGCAGAATGGAAATCTGGAGGCAAGTAGATGCCCAGGGAAGGAAGGGCTGAGTTGACAGTCTGGTGCTTTTGCTAACTCACCAGCCATGCAAGTGGCTTCTCATGCTCTGGGGCGGAGAGGGGCCGCAGTGTTTCTCTCATGGAAGGTCCCTCCTGCGTCCCTCGCGTCAGGGATCTAACGATTTTTCAGAATGCCAAAGAGAGGAAATCAGTCAGGATATGTCAGAAATTGGGGAGCCAGAAATGTGGAGGACGGGGTCCCACCTGGCCACCGTAGGGACCGACTGATCAGTGATCCTGGTTATACTAGCCTGCCACCTCCAGCTGTTTAAAAGGTGTCTGTAGGAATTGAGAAGAGGAAATGCCTCCAGTGTATGTATTCAGTCTTACTTATTGCTGAAAATTGGTGAGTGGATTCCCTTCCTATTACACTAAAAACCACAGTAGCTCTTTCAATTCTGTATGGTTCTCTCTTAACTCAGTGTTTTTGCATACTGTATTCCCTCTGCCTACAACAGCCCCTCAGATGCACTCCCTCCCCCCCCACCCCCGCCATGCTACACACACACACACACACACACACACACTAGAATCTTGGCTCAAAATGACACTTTCATACAGAGGTATTCCTGGACCACTCCCATCCGCAGTCTAAGACAGGCTCCTCATCTTATTCTCTTTCCCAGGACTCTGGCTTATTTTCCTCATCATAGCATGCATCAAAATTTTTGTTTATATGTTTCTCTGTGGTGGTTTAATGTCTGCTCGCCCATTAGGATCGTGTCAATTGAACCTGGTAGACCCAGTCTCTAGCATAAAATCAATACTCTCTGAATATCTCTTGAATAAATAGTGATTGAATCAGTGAATGAGAGCATTTTCCTTATCTTATCTCCTTTAATTAACTTGCTGTTACATGTTTGTAGCAAATGAATACAGAAGGAGGCAACCCAGAAAAAGCAAAGGAGGTTAAGGAATAGCAGAATAATCTAGTCCCTAAATGAAGGCTAGAAAGGATGCTAGACATGAGGGGACGAGAAGAGTGGTTCTCACTTCCACAAGCTGGGAAGGTTATTAGAAATGGATGTTGCTAAGCCACTTCCAAAGACATGCTGGTTAGTTGAGTCTGGGGAGGGGTGCAAGGTTCTTTCTGGGTTGCAGAGCAGGTTCAGAGACATAATGCCCTAGGGTCATGTGAGGTTTAAATTACATTCAGGAGAGACAGTGTTACTTACATGGAGCTGTTTATCCAGATTTCACATTGTTTCCTCTATTATATCATTCTGAATGTTTAATGCGGACAGGGCTGACATGGGGTGTAATATAGAAGCATTCGATTCTTTAACAGGTAAAATGAAATTAGAAGGAGGAATATGCCTGAATGAGATAATACCAAATAAGACGTTGAAACTTTCTCTAAAGAGCAGTGCACTCATGACCCATACACTGGCAGTACTGGTCTTACTAGCAGATATGCTGAACAGGATTACATTTTATACAACGGAATTAATTCACAAAGAAAAGGTCACATGTATACTACTGAAATTGAAATTATTTTTCTCTGTATCAGTCGTTGCTCGGTTATTGAAGAGATCAAATTTAGCCAAAGCAAAAATTACTTCTACTAAAATACTTCCTGGTAGAATGTTCAAAATTTAACAAATAAATAGGAATTTTATCAGACTGGACAGAGATCTTATTTTAAAATATCCGGGAGTTAAATGAAGAAGAAGGTCTATCGTATTTGGGATGCAATCGTATATTTTAAGACGCCTCTGCTCGGCGACATACCTTGCTTGCCTGAAAGGCTGCGAGGCGGCGGGCAGCGCGGGCGCCCCTGTCTGCTCGCAGTCCTGGTGTGCCCCGCGCCCTCGGGCTCTGTCGCGCACGTTTCCTTAGCAGGGGCGGTGTGTTGTCAGCTGGAGGCAGGCCTCTAACGAAATCAGTTGTGACCCCAAAAGCACACAGTCTCTGCCCACAGGAAAGCACCACCGTGTAAGAATGAAGGCGAGGGAGCTGTATCCGGCCCATTGATTGGGAAAGGGTTTCTCACGTCTTCCCTGTTCCCTGCCTGTCATGCTTGACGCCTCCGCTGGGCAATGCTTTGCCATGGGTCCTCGGACTGCCTTTGCAGAGATGCTGCTGGCGGCGGAGGCCGCTGGGTGCAGGACCGAGCCGGCCGGCCTCCCAGGGCCTGGACACACGGCCTCACGCTCACACGTGCGTGCTGATGCCTCAAACTGCCTGTCTCTCCTGCCTGTTCTTTTTTCAAACTAATGAAAACTACGATTAAAAGAAAAATATGACACTATGGCATTTTTAACCAGCACCTTGGTATTTTTTCAAATTATATCTTTCTAAAAAGAATGCTATCAGTGCTTTCCAGTCTGAAAACCGAATTGAAATGTTTGATTTATATGTTAGTCAGGACAGAGTGAGATGGACCCGGAGATCTCAGACAACATGAACACGTGCTAACTTATTGCCGTTTACTTTCTAAGAAGACAAGATGTTAGTAAGTCTGAGTTAGAGAAGGAAGAGAAACCTCGAGCTATTCCAAGTCTGGAGGAACTTCATTAGCCCTCCTATCCGTGATACAAACCCTATTAGTCCTGGTGTCTAGACACACAAAGAGCACTGTAGTTTTAATTTTTATCTCAAGAATGTTCCGTCAGTTTTCCTTTTTATTATAATTTTTCTATGAGTGATGGAAGGGGATTTTAACCGTTAGGAAAACTGACAAGGCAAAAACACCCAGGGCCGCCCGAGCAGCAGGCTCTTGCTGTGGGGAGTGACGTTCACCGGCTTGAACTAGAAATTGATTCACGTGCCGTCAGGTGGAACAGTATTATCACAAAATAAATGTGCTCCAGATGTAAATTTATTCACTTGCTTCCCTTTTCCACTAGTAATATAAAACTGATCATTTCTTTCAGTAACACAATTTTTTTCTCACAAATGCTAATGAAGATGTCTTACAACTATAAACCAATCTAGTCTCATTTACTTGTTTAAATTTTATTTATTTAAACAGAAACTCTACTTTAGAGATACTGTAAGAGAGTGGAAAGAACGTTAGCTTAGGAGTGAGGCTAAGAATCTTGGTTTTAATTAGGGTTATGTTTGAACCATGATTTTCTGATGGTGCACACACACAAACGAGTACTGTTTGTGATTATTTATGTTAATTAGATGCTCGGTTTAAACTTGGCGCAAAATTATGAAATCCTTTGGCCAAAGTTGTTGTTTACTTTATTCTATTTTCAGTGTAAAATGAAAGCACCCATCATCCCTTTAAACTTCTCATTGTAAAAACAATCTGGAAAGTCACACTCGGACGAAAGTCATCACTCCACTGCTGAAATACGGGTCTCTGCATGGATGGTTTAGTAGATGTTAGTATAATGAGCAGGGAGTTAAAACCATAACTAAACAAAATGCGTTTTGTCACCAGTGACCATTGCTATATAGCCTTAAGATCTAAACTGTATATGACTGTCAAATGTGGAAGTCAGATCAATTTCAGATATTCTATCTGCACAAAATGTGAGTTTTTCTGTGCAGAATTTCAAACATGACCACACTTAAAAAAATGAGATGCACAGAAGGAAGTTATTTATATACCTTGTCTTAACAATGAAGCATATTCGAATTTTGAACATGTCCCTCCAGAGTAATCTTTCTATGGCAAAGTTCATCCTTGCCATTCCACTAAATAATCTCAAACTCTTTAAGGGTGGCCTTAAGTCTTGCCTGTCCATCTTGGCCCAGTTCAAGTGCTACCCCCTCCGACGTGCTTTCTCCAATCTCTCCAACATGCTTTAATCAGACCCTGTTCTGGACTCTTGCAGTTGTCTATTCGACTAGTGTATCTTTTTGTGTCAGAGAAACCTCTTAAGGGCACGCTAGAGCTTTGTATTTTTTGGAATCTCCAGCCACATCCCAGTGCCTTGCACATAATTAGGTACCCAATAAGTACTTTATGGTCCTAAAAAATGAGAAGAAATGAAAGAGGAATTCACACATGTGTGTATGAAATTAGAAATGACCAAAAAGGAATGGTGCAAATTTAGTACTGGGTTGATACCACAGAATTACTGTAGGATTTGCACATAGGTTGATGGACCCAAGATTACTATCAAACATTCATCAATCTATTATGTTGTTCACAGAATCTGATACTTAACCATGACATTCCCTCACAAATTCTCTATTTTTCTTTTTGCAAATGCACTTGAATAAATTCTATGTCCTTAAAGTTGCTGCTTTCCAGAATTTTCTGAGATGTGCAGTTGTTGTCTAGCATTGACTTTTCTTTGTATCCAAATATCCAGGTGAGTGATAGCAAAAGCGTCACTCTCTAGTACGGTTCGCAGTTGTTAGTTGTAAAACAGTGTGGAGTAATCAATTCAGTGTAGACTACTCCAGCTGGTCAACTTGATGCTCTTACTTTAATCCCCAAATGCATTCTTCTTGAATCATCTGGTCGGGGTGTCACCACACTCAGAAATATATTAAGAAGCATTCAAATACTCTGTAAATTTGGTTTTGATTCCTGGGTTGCAGAAAATGATGATGAGGATGATGATAATGATGATAATCTCTGTGTAATGCCTTAGAATGTACAAATAAAGCATTATGAATATGTGGGTATATAACATGCTCGTTATAATGCCGCCTTTTCCAAATAGGAAATTAAGGGACTACCATTCAGAATATTTTATGATATGAGGAGGAGTTTTAACTTGATTTCTCTCCCCAAATAGCCAGTTTTATGAACACCATTTATTGAATAACCCTATGGTTTTTAAAATTTTTATTAATTTCATTTTTCGTGAATTTTGCATACTTTTTTCGGAAAACAAAAAGACATGAGAAAGAACAAGAAATTACCCCTAAAATAACTATCCAGACATAAGTCTGTATCACTTTTACTGCATATCCTTCTAATTGAATAATTCTATGTTTCCCACTGGTTACTATGCTTCCTTTATCATATTAGGAGCCCTCTGAATAGAAGCTTTTCCAGAGCTATATGGTTTATCTACCTGTTTCTCACTTCTTTTGACAGTGTTTTAGAACCCAATTCCAATTATAATAAATTTATTATTTTCATATCATGGAAAGGCAAGTCATTGCTCATTTCTTTTAACTTTTTAAGTGTTCTTAGCACTATGGCCTGATTATTCTTCTTGTCTTTGCAAACAGTCTATTATGAAGAATTTCAAGCATATTTGGAAAATACACAATTCTTCATGAAGTTGTGTGTCGTCTTTAGAAGGTGCCATGGTCATTTTTTCTGATTTTTTTCAGCTGCATTATCTGTGCTGCTAAGTGAACACCCCATCGAGTCATTCTTGAGTCTTTTCTGTCCCTTGATTCTTTTCCTGTGTCCCAAACTGCTCTTCCCCTGGGGTGGCTTCTCTCCTCTTTCCTCCCCTGGGTGCTTCTGTTAGCTCTACTTCACAAGATAGAAAAGAAGCCTGTCTATATTTACTATTTTTTCTAGAACCTAGTATACTGTTACCACATAATAGACACCACTCAGTAAATATAGGGTACTTTATTTGAATTGTCAGAAATTAAATAATTTTCCAAGATCGTGGAGCCAGAAAATGAGAATTAGGATTTGCATCCATTCCATTTGATTTGAAATTAATCCTTTTTCCACCCAGCCACACTATGTGGGATATCGTAAATGGTGGTAGTAAAAAGAAATAGTTGCCTATTATACTTCCCTACTATGATAAAGAATATTTACCACAAACTGGCAGCCAAAAACATATTTAATACTGAAAACCTAGAGGCATTCCCTTTGAAGCCAAGAACAAGAAAACCATGTCCAATATCACTACTGTATTTTAGCATTTTTCTGAAAGTTGGACAAATGCAACAAGACAATTTGGCAACAAGACAGTTTATTAAATAAAGGATAGAAATAGCTAAGTAGCAGATGATTTGAGAAAAAGAATACTTGAAAATAATTATAGTGTTGTCTTAGAAAATTCAGGAGAATTAAATGAAAAACTACAAAACAAATAAGAAAGTTTACAATACGTTGAGTTACAAAATGAGATACAAAAAGCAGTGTTCACTACACACTCATATTCTAGTCCAAACTAGTTAGAAAATGTATTGAAAGAAAAACACTTCATATTGCAACAAATACATAAATTCCTGAGAATTCTCAATTTGACAAAATATACTTTGCTCGCAGTCCTAAAAGGAATCCTGAATAAAAAAGTTTATAAAGCTAGATGAAAAGACTTAATATTATCTTTATTAATAGCAAAGAGTATGGAGAGAAAACTTGCCCTAGCAAATATCAAAACATTCTATAAAGCTAGAATAATCCACACTATATGGCACATAAACACCAAATAGACCAATAGACCATAAAGAGATTTCAGAAACAGCTAGTGAGAATATAATCTGGTTAATTCAGTACAGTTATAACTTGTTCACTTTTCTGAAGATGTTATACGTAATTTAAATATTTTAAAAATCAATTAAGGGGCCAGTCCCATGGCAGAGTACTTAAGATTACGTGGTCCCAGGGTTTCACCCGTTCAGATCCTGGGCACGGACCTAGCACCACGCATCAGGCCATGCTGAGATGGTGTCCCACAGAGCAGAACTAGAAGAACCTACAACTAGAATATACAACTATGTACTCGGGGACTTTGGGGAGAAGAAAAAAAAAGATTGGCAACAGATGTTCGCTCAGGCCAATCTTAAAAATAAATAAATAAGGGGCTGGCCCCATGGCCGAGTGGTTAAGTTCGCGCGCTCCGCTGCAGGCGGCCCAGTGTTTCGTCGGTTCGAATCCTGGGCGCGGACATGGCACTGCTCGTCAGACCACGCTGAGGCAGCGTCCCACATGCCACAACTAGAGGAACCCACAACGAAGAATACACAACTATGTACCGGGGGGCTTTGGGGAGAAAAAGGAAAAAATAAAATCTTTAAAATAAATAAATAAATAAATAAATAAATAAATAAATAAATAAAAGTGAATTAAAACATTGAAAATTATCTAACTTTTTTAAATTAATAATTATAAATATAAATACATTATTAAATTGATCAATTAAAATTTGGTTGTTGGGAAAGAGTAGTAAACTCAAATATATCCTATTAATTTAAAAATCATTATCAGACTAAGCAATATTTCGTCATACGCTAGGATAACTCTGCTGATTAAACAAAGATTGGACATGTCATACTTATTGGTGTTTACTTCCTCTCATGGAAGGTATTGTGCTGCCTTTATTGTACAAATATGCCAATACTTTTGAATGATGGTTACTGAGGGAGGGGAACATTATGTTGTTGAAACAGTACATCAGTTTGAGTCTAGAGAAAACTCAAGAAAATTATTCTGCTTTTACTTATTGCAAATTCTGCAGTAGGAAAATTATGAGCCAAAATAATAGGTATATCATAATATTGCCAGAGTATTTGTATATTGTGTATTTTCACTTATAGGTTTTTATTAGATGGTATTTTGGATCATTCCTAGGATTATTTTTAATGTCTGAACAGAACTATTCATTTGTATCAGAAAGCAAATTTTCTATCAATGAGTTATTTTCAGAGGATTTTGTTTGTTTATAACTGTAGTCATATTAAAGACATTTTTCTTCTAGGAGAAAATATATTTTTAACTTTTTCTGAAAGTCAATTAGAAGATATAATTCAGTTGCAATTAAATTTGCCTCTACAGCAAAATGCTGGGAAATATAATTTCATTAAGTGAAGTATACACAGAACTGGCTTCCATACATATTTCTATAGTCTCTCAAATTCCTGCTCTTCACAATTTAGATGATCAGCTCAATCACTCTTTATGCTTTCATATGCTGGACCAAAATGAAAATTCATTATCTAATCTTCCACATGATTCAGGAGAAACAAAGATCAAAATCTCGCAAGATGTAAAAATTGTTATGGAAATAGAATTGAGAAGTGAGTCTCTTTGTGGGTATTTGAAAATGGGTAAGACAATTACTGATTATTCTGGAACTATTCCCAGAATCCATCTTTACACAAAATGTACTTACTTTAAGCTTCTCACTAAATTCTAGAAATACCCTGTTTGCAATATGATCAGTATCACTGTAAAACTGAGAAAAAATTTTATAAAAATCATATCATTGGGGCCGACCCAGTGGTGTAGTGGAGAAGTTCATGTGCTCCACTTCAGTGGCCCGGGATTCACGGGTTCAGATCCCAGGTGCGGACCTACACACTACTCATCAAGCCATGCTGTGGCAGCGTCCCATATACAAAATAATGGAAGATTGCCACAGATGTTAGCTTAGCAACAATCTTCTTCAACCAAAAAGAGGAATATTGGCAACAGATATTGGCTCAGGGCCAATCTTCCTCACCTCCCCCTAAAAAACACCCCATCACTGAAGAATGAATTTATATCATTGATCTAAAGCAATGTTTTAGAATGTGATCAGATTAAAAAACTGTAAATATTCATTCATGAAATAATTATTCCTGTTTCTAAGGAAAAAAATTCTTATGAACTAGAATAATAACATTTCATGCCTGAAATTGTTACTGGTATCCTAGCAAGAAAGGAAATGTGTTTAGAAAACTACCAGAAGGGACTGAAGAAACAAAAACCTGAGGCAAACAAAGAATAGTTATTAGAATAATTAAAGATAAAGAAATTTCGGTGAGATTCTATTTTATATTACCTCTCAAATGTTGGTGTGAAGCTATGAAAGCATAACAAAGTTGAAAGTTTTAAAAAATCACTACTATACGACACCTCCTAAAAATGCAGAATCTCTTACTATGTACCATCTATCATCCTAGACCTGTGAATTCTGAAGTAACACCAATTACTAACCTATTAATTTTTTAAATGTGTCCTGAGCACCTAACATAAGCAATGATCATGGGTCTTGCGGTTGCAAAGGCCATTTCATCATTGAACACATTTTGTTAGCTTCTGCTGTGTGTAAGGCACAGCGCTAGGTGCTACTACAGAGATTAGACTTACAAAACTCTCAGCGTAGTGGAGGTCTAGCTACATGTAACATAATGTGAGAAGGCTTCTAGGAGAGAGATGGTCAAACTTCTGTGGGAATCCAGAGGAGGGAGTTTGATGGCCTGGAGAGTCAGAAAAGGCTTCACAAAGGACTTAGGTGATTTGAGGATGCAGTAGTAGGGTGAAGAAAGGTTGTTGAGTGAGAAGTTTATTGTCAGTAAAATATAAGGTTCAGAGAGGAAGGGCAGGAGATGAAACTGTCGAAACAGTCAGGAACCAGGTGTAAAAGCCCTGTATGTCAGTAACTCATTTGCATTTTATCATGTACACCAGCTGAAAGCCATCACAGGTTTTGTTTTTTGTTTTTTTTAAATTCTTTTATTGTGGTCTAAATAGTTTATAACATTGTGAAATTTCAGTTGTACATTAGTATTTGTCGAACACCGTATAAAATGTGCCCCTGCACCCCTTGTGCCCCCCTTTCCCCTCCCCCTTCCCCTGGTAACCACTAAATTGTTCTCTTTGTAAGTTTGTTTTATATTCCACGTATGAGTGAAATCATATGGTGTTTGTCTTTCTCTGTCTGGCTTATTTCGCTTAACATGATGCCCTCAAGGTCCAACCATGTGGCTGCAAACGGGACAATTAGGGGTTTTTTTATGGCTAAGTGGTATTCCATTGTATATATACACCACATCTTCTTTATCCAATCATCAGTCGTTGGGCACTTGGGTTCCTTCTACACCTTGGCTGTTGTGAATAATACTGCAATGAACATAGGGGTGCATAAATCTCTTTGTATTGTTGATTTCAAGTTCTTTGGATAAATACCCAGTAGTGGGATAACTGGGTCATATGGTAATTCTCTTTTTGGTTTTTTGAGAACTCACCATACTGTTTTCCAAAGTGGCTGCACCAGTTTGCAGTCCCACCAGCAGTGGATGAAGGTTCTATTTTCTCCAAAATCTCTCCAACATTTATTATTTTTTGTCTTGGTGATTATAGCCATTCTAACAGGCGTAAGATGATATCTAAGTGTACTTTTGATTTGCATCTCCCTGATGATTAGTGATGGTGAGCATCTTTTCTTGTGCCTATTGGCCATCTGTATATCTTCTTTGGAAAAACGTCTATTCATATCCTCTGCCCACTTTTTGATTGGGTTGTTTATTTTTTTGTAGTTCAGTTGTGTGAGCTCTTTATATATTATGGAGATTAACCCCTTATTGGCTATATGATTTGCCAATATTTTTTCCCAGTTGGTGGGTTGTCTTTTTGTATGATTCTTGGTTTCCTTTGCCTTCCAGAAGCTCTTTAAAGTCCCACTTGTTTAATCTTTCTTTTGTTTCCCTTGTCTGAGTGGACATCTTATTTGTAAAGGTCATTTTAAGGCTGGTGTCAAAGAGTGTACTGCCTGTATTATGTTCCAGAAGTTTTATAGTTTCAGATCCTACCCACAAGTCTTTGATCCATTTTGAGTCTATTTTTGTGTATGGAGAAAGATAATTATCTACTTTAATTCTTTTGCATGTGGCTGTCCAGTTTTCCCAGCACCATTTATTGAAGAGGCTTTTCTGTCTGCATTGTATATTCTTGACTCCTTTGTTGAAGATTAGTTGCCTGTATATGTGTGGTTTTATTTATGGGCTTTCAATTCTGTTCCATTGATCTGTGTGCCTGCTTTTGTACGAGTACCGTGCTGTTTTGATTATTATACCTTTGTAATATGTTTTGAAGTCAGGGATTGTGATGCCACCAGTTTTTTTATTGTTTCTCAGGATTGTTTTGGCTATCCGTGGTCTTTTGTTGCCCCATATGAATTTTAAGAGTCTTTGCTCCATTTCTGTGAAGAATGTCATTGGGATTCTGATTGGGATTGCATTGAATCCGTACATTGCTTTAGGTAGTATGGCCATTTTAACTATGTTTATTTTTCCAATCCATGTACATAGAATATCTTTCCATTTCTTTATGTCATTATCAATTTCTCTCAGTAGTGTCCCATAGTTTTCCTTGTATAGGTCTTTCACCTCCTTGGTTAAATTTATTCCTAGATATTTTATTCTTTTTGTTGTGATTGTAAATGGGGTTGTATTCTTGAGTTCTTGTTCTGTTAGTTTGTTATTAGAATACAGAAATGCCACTGATTTTTGTACATTGACTTTGTATCTTGTAACTTTGCTGTAGTTGTTGATTATTTCTAATAGTTTTCTGAAACCTTTAGGGGTTTCTATACATAAAATCACGTCATCTGCAAACAGCGAGAGTTTCACTTCTTCATTGCCTATTTGGATTCCTTTTATTTCTTTTTCTTGCCTAATTACTCTGGCCAAAACCTCTAGTACTATGTTGAATAAGAGAGGTGAGAGTGGGCACCCTTGTCTCGTTCCTGTTCTCAGCAGGATGGCTTTCAGTTTTTGCCTATTGAGTATGATGCTGGCAGTGGGTTTGTCATATATGGCCTTCATTTTGTTGAGATATTTTCCCTCTATACCGATTTAATTAAGAGTTTTTATCACGAACAGATGTTGGATCTTGTCAAATGCTTTCTCTGCATCTGTGGTAATGATCATGTGGTTTTTGTTCCTCATTTTGTTAATGTGGTGTATCACATTGACTGATTTGCAGATATTGGACCATCCCTGTGTCCCTGGTATCAATCCCACTTCATCATGGTGTATGATCGTTTTAAGGTATTGCTGTATTTGGTTTGCCAATATTTTGTTGAGGATTTTTACGTCTATGTTCATTAGCAATATTGGTCTGTAATTGTCCCTCTTTGTGTTGTCATTGTCTGGTTTTGGGATCAGGGTGATGTTGGGCTCATAGAACGTGTTAGGAAGTGCTCCATCTTCCTCAATTTTTGGAATAGTTTGAGAAGAATAGGTAATAAATTGTATTTGAATGTTTGATAGAATTCTCCTGAGAAGCCATCTAATCCTGGACTTTTATTGTTGGGGAGGTTTTTGATTCCCATTTCAATCTGTTTACTTGTGATTGGTCTATTCAGATTCTCTATTTCTTCTTGATGCAGTTTTGGGAGGTTGTAACAGTCTAAGAATTTATCCATTTCTTCTAGATTGTCCAGTTTGTTGGCATATAGTTTTTCATAATATTCTCTTAAAATCTTTTGTATTTCTGTGGTATCTGTTGTAATTTCTCCTCTTTCATTTCTAATTTTATTAATTTGAGCCTTCTCTCTTTTTTTCTTAGTCAGTCTGACTAAGGGTTTGTCAATTTTGTTTATCCTCTCAAAGAACCAGCTCCTTGTTTCATTGATCCTTTTTACAGTCTTTTTTGTTTGAATTTCATTTATTCCTGCTCTAATTTTTATTATTTCCCTCCTTCTGCTGAGTTTGGGCTTTTTTTGTTCTTCTTTTTCTAATTCTGTTACATGTAGTTTAAGATTGTTTATTTGAGCTCTTTCTTGTTTGTTAACATGGGCCTGTATTGCTATAAATTTCCCTCTTAAGACTGCTTTTGCTGCATCCCATAAGAGTTGGTGTGGTGTGTTTTTGTTCTTGTTTGTCTCCAAATATGTTTTTATTTCCCCTTTTATTTCTTCAAGAACCCATTGGTTGTTTAGTAGCATGTTGTTTAGTCTCCACATTTTTCTTTCTTTTCCAGCTTTTTTCTTGTAGTTGATTTCTAGTTTCACAGCATTATGGTCAGAAAATGTAGATATTATTTCAATCTTCTTAAATTTATTGAGCTTTGCCTTGTTTCCCAGTATATGGTCTATCCTTGGGAATGTTCCATGTGTGCTTGAGAAGAATGTGTATTCTTCTGTTTGGGGATGGAGTGCTCTCTATATATCTATTACATTCATCTGGTCTAGTTTTTCCTTTAAGTCCACTATTTCCTTGTTGACTTTTTGTCTGGATGACCTATCCATTGAGGTAAGTGGGGTGTTGAGGTCCCCTACTATTACTGTGTTGTCATTGATATCTCCTTTTGGGTTTGTTAATAGTTGCTTTATGTATTTTAGTGCACCTGTGTTGAGTGCATATGTGTTTATAAGTGTTATGTCTTCTTGGTGGAGAGTTCCTTTTATCGTTATATACTGACCCTCTATGTCTCTCTTTACCAGTTTTATCTTGAAGTCTACTTTGTCCGATATAAGTATGGCAACAACTGCTTTCTTTTGTTTGCCATTTGGAGTATTGTCTTCCATCCCTTCACTCTGAGCCTATGTTTGTCTCTAGAGTTGAGATGTGTTTCCTGGAGGCAGCAAATTGTTGGGTCTTGTTCTTAATCCATCCTTCCACTCTTGTCTTTTGATGGGAGAATTCAATCCATTTACATTTAGAGTGATTATCGATATATGAGGGCTTAATACTGCCATCTTATCATACGTTTCCCAGTTCTTCTGCATTTCCTTTGTTTCTGGTCCTGTATATTTCAGACTACCAATTTGATTAGGTAGTTTTAGTTGGCTTTCTTCTTTTTCTCCTTGTTTATCATAAATGTCTTTGTTCTAATTTTTTTTTTAGTGGTTACCCTTAGGTTCATGTAAAAGATCTCATAGTTGAGATAGTCCATTTTCTGATAGCCTCTTATTTCCTTAGACTATACTAATTCCATCCCTTTGCTCTTCTAAGTTATTTTTGTTGTATCTTTTTCCATCTTGTGTTGTGAGTTTGTAGTTAAAAAGATGAGATCATTTTTATTTTGATGTTTTCCTTTTCTTTATACTTGATGTTAGAGTTAAGTGTTTACTAACCTGATCTAATAGAGAGCTACCAGTTTCTGATTTTGCCTACCTATTCATCTCCTTGCTCAGGGCTTTGTAGCCCCTTTCCTATTTTTTTTTCCAGGTGTGAGGACCTTCTTGAGGATTTCTTGTGTCGGGGGTAGGGGGGGCATGTCTTGTGGCAATGAACTCTTTTAGCTTTTGTTTATCTGGGAAAGTTTTTATTTCTCCCTTCTATCTGAAGGAGATTTTCTCTGGATAGAGAATTCTTGGCTGAAAGTTTTGTCTTTCAGGATTTTGAATATACCATTCCACACTCTCCTAGCCTGTAAGGTTGTTGCTGAGAAATCCACTGAAAGCCTGATAGGGGTTCCTTTGTAAGTTATTTTCCTCTGCCTTGCTACCCTTGGTATATTTTCTTTGTCCCTGACTTTTGCCAGCTTCACTACTATATGCCTTGGAGTGGGTCTTTTTACATTGACAAAATTAGGAGATATGGAGGCCTCTGTCACATGGATTTCCAGCTCCCCCCCCAGGTTTGGGAAGTTCTCAGCTGTTATTTCTTTGAACAAGCTTTCTGCTACATTCTCCTTCTCTTCCCCCTCTTGCATACCTACAACCTTTATGGTGCATTTCCTGATTGGGTCAGATATTTCTCTGAGAGTTTCTTCATTTCTTTTTAGTCTTAGTTCTCTCTTCTCTTCCCTGTGAAGCATTTCTATAGCTCTATCCTCTAACTGGCTGATTCTCTCCTCCATATAGTCAGTTCTGTTGTTTAGGGAATCCAGATTTTCCTTTATTCAATCCATTGTGCTTTTCATCTCTAACAGTTCTGACTGATTCTTCTTCATGGTTTCAATCTCCTCTGTGAAGAAGCTCCTGAATTCATTAATTTGTCTTTCTGTGTTTTCTTGTAACTTGTTGAGTTTTTCTCCAATAGCTGTTTTGAATTCTTGGTCGTTTAGGTTATGGATTTCTGTTCCTTCAGGGTTGGTTTCTGGGTACTTGTCACTTTCCTTCTGGTCTGGAGCTTTAATATACCTACTCACACTGCTTGATGGGGTAGATTTTTGCTTCCTCATGGTGCTCTTATCAGGTCATAGCTGCCACTTACTGCCACAGGATGGGCATCAGGCACTGTGTATTCTGGGCCTGGCACGAGCAGGGGCTCCCCAGCTCCAGCCACTGACTACTTTTCTCTCTGAGCGACTGATCAATGGCAGATCTGGAGCACTGGGCAGGGGGAGGGGTGCTCTCCTTCCCCAGCGCTTCCCCAGCCCCTGCTTGTCTCTCTGTATGGAGCTCTGGGTGATTGCAGGACTCTGAACTTTCCCTTTCCCCTCCACAGCGGCCAGTCTCTCCACACTGTGCTCCAGAGAATTCTGGGACTGGAGTACCAGGCGGGGGTGGGGCACCTCTCTTACCTGTGCACTTTCCCTTCCGCGGCTGCCACTCTCTCCACAGTGCTCCAGAAGATTCTGGGGCTGCTCACTTTTCCCACCACTGCCACCAAGCTCTCTGCTCCTTGCTCTGGGTGAATCTGGGGCTGGAGTGCCTTTGCCTTTTCCGTGCTGCCACTACCACACTCACTGCACCATGCTCTGGATGATTCTGGGGCTGGAGTACCAGGCAGGGACAGGGTAGCCTTCTTACCTGCACACCTCCCGCCTCCACAGCCAGTCTCTCTCCACGGAGCTCCTGCTGATCATCTTCCACTTCCTCCAGAGGATCCAGCCCCACCACCATCTTCGGGCGTATCATTGCGTGGGTCTCCCAGATGTCTTTTGTGATGTGTATATGTCCTCTGTTGGTGTATGAATGTCCTTTTGGTTGTATCTTAGAGGGGAGAGTCCAAGGGAAGAGCTCACTCAGCCATGATGCTGATGTCAGGTTAAGTCCCCAAAGCCTTGTCTCTAGCGGTGATTAGCCATGATGCAATAAGCAGCAAGTTAATATATTTATGTGTAAGGAGGCATGTAATGCATGAAAAATGTATCCATTCTGCATTCGCGTACCATCTACCGACTGCTTGCTCAGTTACAGCCACTGCGCTGAGTCAAAAGCCACCACAGGTTTTTAAAGACAGAAGTAAACTGTGAGAGTAGTTTTTAGATAAATTATTTTGGGAACACTAAGGAGGGGTACTGAAGTGGAAGAAGATGAGTATGAGGGTTTAACATGTGTTAAGTATCTACATTCTGTCAAGGATGGAACTCCAAGAAACACCAGCATTTAACAAGAAAGCATAGGAGGATATTGTTGAGAAATAAATGGAAAAGGAACAGTCTTAATGATAAGATAAAACAAATAGAATTATCCTAGCCTCAAAGGAAGATAGTGTTAAGAATTATGGGTTGGTCAACAGTATCAGATGCTACAGAATTTTCTAGTAGAATGAGGACTAAGAAAGGGTGTTGGATTACCTAATAATGAATTTATTAGGGACTTTATGGAGAGCAATTTCAGTAGAATGAATGGAAGCCAAATTGTAATGGGTCAAAGACTGAATGGGAATTGAGGCAGTGTGAATTAGCATGGACTCTAATAGAATATTAGTCGTATATATTGAGCTTTAATAGACATTGCTAGGTTTTCAAAATTGTTATACCAGTTTATACCAGCAGGATGTGAGTTCCAGCTGTTCCACATCCACTTGCTCCTCACTAGCACTTGATATTTTCTATTGTTTTTCAGCTTTGTTGAGGTATAACTGACAAATAAAATTGAGAGATATTTAAAGTGTGAAACATGATGATATTAAGATATGCATATCATTGTGAAAGGATTCTCTCCATTAAGTTAATTAACATTTTCATCATCCTCCACGTTTACCTTTTTTGGTTTTTGGTGAGAACATTTAAATTCTACTCTCTTAGCAAATTGAATTATACAATACAGTGTTATCAACTACTGTTATCAGACCTTATTCATCTTATAACTGAAAGGTTGTACCCCTTTACCAACCTCTTCCTATTTCCCCCACCCCCTAGCCCCTGGCAACCACTTTTCTACTATCTTTCCATGAATTTCACTTTCTTTGTTCTTTAGATTCCATATAAAGTGATACCGTGCATTATTTGTCTTCCTCTATCTGGCCAATTTCACTTAGCAAAAACCCTCCAAGTTCATCTGTGTTGTTGCAAATGACAGGATTTACTTCTTTTTTAAGGCTGAATAATATTCCATTATATATATATATATACCACATGAGAAAAATGCATATTCTACTGCTGTTAGATAGAACGTTCTGTATATGTCTGTTAGGTCCATCTGGTCTAACATGTAGTTTTAAGTCCACCTTTTCCTTATGGATTTTCTGTCTGGATTATCTATGTATTGCTTAAAGTAGGGTATTGAAGTCTCCTGCTATTATTGTATTGCTGTCTATTTCTCTCATCAGATCTCTTAATATTTGCTTTATATATAGCTGCTCTATATATACAGCACTCTCTCTATATATATAGATGCTCTAATGTCAGGTGCATAAATATTGACTAATGTTATTTTTTGGATGAATTGACCCCTTTATCACTATATAACGGCCTTCTTCATCTCTTCTTACAGTCCTTGCTTAAAGTCTTTTTTTTTTTTTTTCGATATAGGTATAGCTACCCCTGCTTTCTTTTGGCTTCCATTTGCATGGAATATCTTTTTCTATCCTTTCACTTTCAGTCTATGTGAGTCCCTAAAGCTGAAGCAAGTCTCTAATAGACAGCATAGAGCTGAGTCTGTTTTTTTTTAATCCATTTAGCCCCTCTATATCTTTTCATTGGGAAATTTAGTCCATTTACATTTAAAGTAATTATTGACAGGTATAGACTTACTATTGTTATTTAGTTAATTGTTTTCTGGTTGTTTTGTAATTTCTTTGTTCCTTTCTTTCTCTGTTGCTCTCTTCCTTTGTGATTTGATGATTTTCTATAATGGTCTGCTTAATTCCTTTCGCTTTATCTTTTGTGTATCTACTATAGGATTTTGCTTTGTGGTTATGATAAAGCTTACATTAAAAATCATAGTTATAACAGTCTATTGTAAGATAACAACAACCTAACTTCAAATGCATACAGGAGATCTACATTTTACACTCTCCCCCCCCACACACACATTTTGTGTTTTTGATGTTTACAATTTTCATATTGTGTATCCATTAAAAAATTATTGTAGTTATAGTTATTTTTACTATTTTTGTCTTTTAATCTTCATTCTAGAGTTATCAGTGATTTCCCACCACCATTTCACCAGTAGAGTATTCTGAATTTACTATATATTTACCTTTACCAATGAGTTTTATACTTTCATATGTTTTCCAGTTACTAATTAGTACCCTTTTGTTTCAGCTTGAAAAACTCCATTTAACATTTCTAGTAAGGCCAGACTAGAGATGATGGACTGCATCAGCTTTTGTCTGTCTGGAAAACTCTTTCTCTCTCCTTCAATTCTGAAGGACAGCTTTGCCAGGTAGAGTATTCCCGATTGGCAGTTTTTCTCTTTCAGCACTTTGAGTATATCATCCTGCTCCCTTCTGGCCTGCAAAATGTCTGCTAAAAAATCTGCTGATTGTGTTATGGGGTTCTCTTCTATGTAACAAGTTGGTTTTCTCTTGCTGCTTTTAAGAATCTCTCCTTGTCTTTAACTTTTGACAATTTAATTACAATGCATCTCAATGTGAGTCTCTTTGGATTCATATTATTTGCTAATATTTGGGCTTCCTGGATCTGAATGTCTCTTTCTTTCCTCAGGTCAGGGAAGTTTTCAGTCATTAGTTCTTTGAATAAACTTTCTGCTCCTTTGTCCCTCTCGTCTCCTTCTGGAACCCCTATAATGTGTATATTGGTCCACTTGATGTTGTCCCATAACTCCCTTAAGCTGTCTTCACTCTTTTTCATTCTTTTTGCTCCTCTGATTGAATAAATTCTACTGCCCTGTCTTTGAGTTTGCTGATCCTTTCTTCCACTTGATTTAGTCTGTTGTTGAACTTCTCTATTGAATTTTCCAATTTACTTATTGTATTCTTCGTCTGTGACTTCTGTCTGGTACTTTTTAATATTTTCTACCTCTTTGTTGAAATTCTCACTTTGTTCATACATTGCTCTCCTGACCTCAGTGAGCATCTTTCTGACTTATTTTGAACTCTCTATCAGGTAAATCACTTAACTCTATTTCTTTAAGATCTGTTCCTGGAGATTTATCTTGTTCTTTTGTTTGGAACATATTCTTCTTTTTCTTCATTGTCCTTGACTCTCTGTTTTGGTTTCTGCATTAGATAAAACAGCTGGCTCTCCCACTCTTAACAGAATGGTCTTGTGTAGGAGATGAACCTCATCAATCAGCCCAGCTGGAGCTCCTCATTGTCTCTAAAACTTTTGTGATTGTGCAAACCACCATCTTTGTTCTTAGTGGTTCCCAATAGTTGGGGATGTGCCAAGACCTGTCAGTGTCCCAAAGAGGAGAACCACAGTCAGCACCTATATGAAGACTCATTGAAGGCAGACCCTCAAGCAGCATCAGGAAAAGTATGTAGGTGAGCCCCTTCCAGGGAGAAATTGGGAGATGGACATTTTTGCCCGCTCCCTCTGTACTGGGCCCAGAGCTGTAGTGACAGAGGAGCACTCCTGAGCCCATTAAGAACTGCTTTGTTGTTTACTACAGTCCCGTGGGACTCATGAATGCAAGCCCCATTGGCTAACAGAGCCAGGCAATCTGGGCACCCATCCTCAGGCAGCAGTGCTAAAAGCTGGGGAGCTAGATGTGTGTACAAGCTCCTTCCAGGGAGGTACTGGCAACTTGCTGTTATTATTTTAGCAAACTGGAGAAGGAAGAGGGAGAAGTGTCCACTGTTTTCCCCACTCTCTGGGGAGGATTGCATCCAGACCCTAGATGTGTGCTAATTTACCAGCCTGGTCCTCAGACAGTAGTTTTTAAAGTATGAAGATAAACTCTTTTCAGGGAAAGACTGGGAGGTAGGTGCTTTTGCCTGCTCCTTCTGCACTGAGCTCTGGGGGCACAGCTGCGTTGAGTGCTCAGGCACCCATTAAGAACTGCTTCTTTCTTTGCTATAATCTTGTAGGTCTCAGGGATGAAGTTCCATTGGCTTTCAGAGATAGGTGTTTTGGGGGCCTGTCCCTCAGATAGGAGTCTTAAAAGTTGGGGTGCTACATGTGGGGTCCAGATGCTTTGCTCCTCAGAGAGAAGCTGAGAGTTGGAGGTTCCCCCCATTGTATGGCACTGTGCCAAGGATAGGGTGAGAGTGTGTCTCAACTTCTCCTACCCATCATGATATGCATATTTTCTCATTTGCCCAATGTGTGGGAGTCACTTAGCTAATTTCTAGATCTCTTTCAGATGCACTTGCTCATTGTGTTGATGAATATTTGGTGCATCCATGGGAGGAGAGGAACTTAGGAGCCCCCATGTCACTATCTTGGTCTTTTCTCTTTATTATATTTTAATTTTAGCCACTCAGGTGTAGTCGTATCTCAGCCATTCAGGTAGTGTTAATTTTTCATTTCATAATGACTAAAGTATTGGGCATTTTTTCATATGCTTATCAGATTTTGGGATACCATCTTTTATCAAGTGCATGTTGGTGGTCTATCTTTTATCTTACTGTTTTGTAGAAGTTCTTTGTGCATTCCACATGTGAATCTTCTCGTATGTATATGTATTGCAAATATCTTCTTCCACTTCATGGATGATCTTAGTCTTTTAAAGATGTCTTTTCATGAGCAGAAGCTACAGTGCTCTTCTGTGGGCTGTTTAAGAAAACCATCTTTGCCTTCTTCATAGTAGTACAGATTCTTCAGTGTTCTTTGCTGAAAGTTTTATTGTTTTATTTTTACATTTATATGGGCAATTTATATTGAATTTATTTTTATGTATGATGTGAGTAGGAGTCGATTCACTTTTTCCATATAGGTAACTAATTGATTGTTTTTTAAAAAATAACCTTTTCCTCATTTTGATTCTGAAAGAAACATTTCTTGTTCTTTGAACCCACCATGGGCATTTCTCATATTGATATTCATTTTTTAAATGTGCGTTTTCTTGGTTTTTGTTTATTACTAATTCCTCCTTCAAGATGGGCCTTGTCCTAACATTTGTGAGGCTCAGAGAAAAAATAGAAATAGAGGCCCATACTTTTTTCCACTACAGTGTCCACCTAGAGATGAGAAATTTTAAATCTAAAAAATTAAGACTAATAATGCCTGATAAATCAGGTCGACATTGGGAAATTAATTTTATATTATAATTTTCAATCACTCCCAATGACTTTAAGTTGTCAAATATGCATTAAGATTAAAAAGAATAAACTTTTAAAGACTAGCTCAACAATGAAAATGTATAATTGAATTTTTAGCATTTTTAACAAATTGACTTGTTGTTGATGGAAAAATAGTCAAATTTCAGATGTTCAGAAAAACATAAAATTTTCCTTCACAGTCTTTAGAGTGTTGACATAAGTTTATTGTTTTACATCACATTTTCTTGCTACTGAAAGCTAGAAAGGAGATCTTATTCAAATGATATTTGCATCTAATTCATATTTTGGTCAGGTGTATGTGATGGTGACTAGGACTTTGCTGGAAGTTTTAGTGGGTTCAGTTTTCTGTGTGTGATTTCAATAGTAGAAAGCCTAGAGTATAATAGACCCTACCGTTTCTGAGTCAGTCTACACAAACCAAAGTTGATCGAACCAGATAACTTTTCTATTGTATTTTATTTTGCTGTAACTATATAAAAACAAAAATTCCAATATTTTCTTACATTTTATTCCTACACATTTCTTAGCTGAAGAGCCAGTCTAAGCATGTGTGAGTCTAAGCTCCTCCAACCCTACATTGTTCTCTACTACATGTCATAAACATCTGCGATGGTCCTTATTACAATATACTTTATTTATCTCCTCTACTGAATTGAGAGTGCCTCTCTATAGAGATCTTTGTCTTTAAAACAGTAGAAGCAACAAACATTTATTATGTGCCAGGCACAGTGTGAGGCACTAGTAATACAAAGATGAGTGGGTAAGGGGCACATAGAATCAGCCTCCATCACGGATCACAATATGTGGAGGATTTGGAAGAACTCCATCTCATTCATCTTTGCTTCTAGCCCAGAGTGAGCCTTCACCAGATGGGCAAATGCACAACAAGCATGGCAATCGCCCATCAACCCCAAATTCCTGCCAATGACAAGTATCACTAATTAATTGCACAATTGCACTTCCTCCTCCTGAGCCAGACTCAGACCTAAGACAATTCTCACACAACATCAAGGTTTGCACACTAGAATCTTCGAAACTTTGGCTGCACACTAGAATCACTGGGAGCTTCTGAAAATCCCAACACCCAAGCCATACACCTCAGCAATTTAATTACAACTTCTAGAGGTGGGGACGAGGCATGAGCGGGTCTTACAACTCCCCATGTGATTCCAATGTGCAGCCAATGATTGGAATCATTGCTCTGCCCTGGCCACGCAGCATGGTATCTGGAGCAGCAGCAACAGCATCACCTGGGCGCAGTGAGAACTACAGACTATCGGGTCCCACCCTAGACCCACTGAATCAGTATTTGCATTTTAACTAATCCCAGGTGATTTAATACACATTAAAGTTTGACAAGAACCACAGCAGCTTCTACCACTACATTCTCAACTGCGGGCTCAGGGGGACTGAGCCCTTAACCTTGGGATCTGATGATATCTCCGGGTAGATCGTGTCAGAATGGAGTTGAATTCTTGGACACCCAGCTAGTGTCTGATAATTGCTCGTTGGTGTAGGGAAAAAACTCCACACATTTGGTGACCAGAAGTGTCAGAAGTGAAGTGTTTTGTGTGACTAGGAAAGGAGAATCACAGGAAGGAAAGACATGGTAGGGAAAAACTAGGCTTTTCCCCACATAGGAAGACAAAACTGTTTTCCCTATTACATCCAGCTGACCCTTAGAAGGCGTCAAGTAGGGTAGGCTGACCAGAGAAGGAAAACAGAGGGGAATTTATTATGTACAAAAAGGGAAAGTTATTAAAGTTAGTTACTTGAAACAAAATTAATTTGGAAAATTCAGAAGGGTATATAGGTTAATTAAACCCTAAGAAATGAAAGGAAAAAGAGACGCTTGCAGAACCACCAAATATTTTGCAATCTTTTGACCTCTAGAGTGAAGAAAGCCAAAAACAGTAGGAAATTGACTGAATGAATTTAAGGTTTCAGGAAAAGTTGGTCAGTCTGTGTTCCGCTTTTGTCATTCTAGCTGTTGAATGCTCACCTTGCAATTAAGAACACGATGAATAGGGGCCAGAGCACATGTGATCTTGTTCACTCCAGCTTTGGGAAGATAAAAAGAGGGGCTTGGAGGGGTTTGTGCTACAGGTGAAGGTTAAGGTCGCAAGGGGGAAGCATTTGAGTCGTGTCATTGTCCTGCTTGTTCTACCTACTGCCACCAGATGGAAGGGACTGTGAACTGCAGAGTTCATCCTCCTGGTGTTCTGTGTAAACCGCCATGAGGTTTAATCAAGGCATCGCCCTGCCGGAATTGCTCTTGCTGCCCCCTGCTATTGCTCAGACGTGCTGAGCCCACTTGGAGTGGGTGTTAGAGCAGAACAGAGTCAAAATTTGGCACTTGATTGATTTTTGCCAAAAGAATGAATGAGTGATAGTGCAATCACATAGAAATTGACACCAAGTGATTCACTAAAAGAAGGAAAGTCAGAGGTGAGATGTCACGTACGCGTTAAACTGACGATATGGTGTAATGTAGGATCTTGATGACATTGAGTTTTATTGGCTGAACTTCTGGTTTTCTAGAAAAATCATTTAACAGTTTGACAACCATTTAATAAGCACTTTTGTGTATCAGACATTAAACCAAGAGGTGAGATAGATGTGGTCAATCTCTGCCTTCAAGAAGTGTTCCAGGTATCTATTGCTACAAGACATATTTTCAAAAATTCACGAATGGCTTAAAACAAAAGCCATTTTATCATAACCTTTGATTTTGTAGGTCAGGAAAGGGCAGGGCTCAGCTGGGCAATTCTTCTGCAACTCATGATGTCAACTGAGGCCACTCAACATAATTGACTGGTATTGGGACTGGTTTGGAGGATTCTAGATGACTTCATTACATATCTGGTGCCAGTGCAGGGATGGCTGGAAGGCTGAGCTCAGCTGGAACTGATGACTGGGGAGCCTACCCTTAGCCTCTCCAGCAGAGGATCTCAAGCTACTTGGACTTCTTACATGGTGGGTGTGCTTAGAGCTTCCAGAGTGTCCCAAGAGGCCTGAGCAGGAGTCTCAAGGCCTTCGATGTCATTTCTGCCACATTCTATTAGCTCAGATTCAAGGGAAGAGGATTATACTCCCTCCAGCTCTCAACGAGAAGAGTGACCAATATGTTGTGATAAAGACAGTCAGGCTCATGAATAAGTAATCATATATGTGCTAACATAGAGTTATGCACAGAATACTATGGTAGTAGAGGGGTAACTGGAATGAGTCATGAAGGATTAATGAGAAATAGCCACGTAAGTTAAAATAAGAAAGGTATTCAAAGTCAGCAACATGAGCAGACACACGGAAGCATGAAAGAGCTTGGTGTGTTCAAATACTGCAATTAGTATGGTACGGTGGAGTACAAAGTGGAGGAGCCACAATGTAATCAGCAGGAGTCCAGGAAAGCCCCACGAGTCCAGAGTAATTCTGCCCGATGTCACAGGGCTCAGACGGGACAGGGCGCACAGGGCTTCTGACCACACCGCTCCAGACCCTTCCCTCATAAGCAAGAGTCAATAGGGAGCATCGGATACCCTCCTGACTGCCCCTCCCACCTTTACAGATTTTCCTCCTTTATCTGCCTCAAGTCCACTGCAACTGATGCCCATTTTCTTCTCATCCCTGCCAATGTTGGTCACCATAAGAAACCTCGGCCTCCCCACCCCTCGTCTCCTGCATTCTAAGGCTCTGAGGCTCTGCGCATGCACTGTCCTGTTCCCTACCCCCATCCTCCTTCAATTCCTGAAACTCCTCTATGCCGCCCTCTGGAATTCAGGATGTTCATCAGCATAGCAAATTTTTACTTGGCCCGTCGCTATGAGCACTTGATTAAAGGGCCAGTCTTCTTCACTATAAAATGACTATTTTCCCATTTACAAGTATAATTGTTTTGTAAGGTGATGGTTTCAAACTATGTAAATATCCTGTTTTTCATCAACCCTTCAATTTGTTCACTTAATTATAGATGTCTGTAAGGACTTGTGATTTCCAGTTTTATCCAATGGGCTCTCATAATCCATTACTATCATTTGTTTTGACACTCATATTGAATCTGTTTTGGCTTCTGGGAGCCCGTTTTAGCTGACTTTTCTGCCTTTTGATCTATCTTCATCATTCTTTGAGCCCTTCCTCGCTTTCTGGCACAAGATCGTCCAGGTTATCTGGCCCTTTCCTTACTCCAGTCCTGAGATTAGCTGTCTCTCCAAGAAGCTCTTGTTCCTTTTAGTAGAATGGTATTCAGAAGCTAAGATTCAAGCGTCAGCCATGCTCATTGCTACTGACGTGCTGCTATTCCCAGATCCTCTCAGAGGACGCGTAACCAACACACCTGCACATTTACATGAACATTTATTTCTGTACCTATCTATATACATGGAAAGCCACAGGTTTATACAAATTTCAAATTCAATCCAACATCACAGGGGTTAACCTGGTTTTCTTTCTGTCTGTATTCGCACCTCCCTTCCTTCCTTGCCAGTGAGGAACTTGGCTCCCATTGCTCTTTCATTTACTTATCCTATTAATCCCCTTTGTATTTCTACTCTCCTGCCTCTGCCCCCACCCTCTCCCCTCCACAGATGCCTCCCCATTCCACTTGGACTCAACATCTTTCCCTAGGGGGCTTCACTGCTGAGGGGTTCCACTCACCCCCCTGGGTTATGACACCAGTGTTGCACTACGCCTCTTCATAGATGCCCACTTCACCCAGCTGAGGCTCCAGTACCCTGCTCTGGGCCACCACAGGTCCCTCTCTTCTGGCACAGAGGCGTGAGTTGTTCTGCCCCATCTAATGGCCATAAGATTGAATTGTACAGGAAGGGAAAGGAAAGAGGAAGGGGAAGAGAGGAAGGAGAAGAAAAGGAAAACAAAGGAAACAAGCTCATCACACATTCGGAAATGAAAATTTTAAATTTTCATATACAGAAAATCTATAGAATATCACATATACATATCCCTCTAACAAAAATGATGTTATGGTTATAAATCTCTTAAACCTCTCTGTGCTTCTTAATCTTCCTGGGATTGAAAGATTCATATGCCCTTCAGGAAATTATCCCACTTCACAGAGGCCATCTAAGCACCTGGCATGTCAGTGATGACCTCAGTTGAACCTGGGTATGTGCAGGATCACCAGCAGTGTGAGACCTGAAGCCAGACACCGAGACTCATCCTCATGCCTCATTCTTCTTTCCATTCTTATGCCATCAAAGCTTTCAACTTGAAAGGGCATTGGTCCCTGAGATTGCATGGCCTACGTCTCTGTCCAGGTGTAGAAGTTTGCATCTGCACCCGGGTTCACAGCTCAAATGGATTTCCTATTTCTTTGATTTGTGAGACATGTAATAACCCTAAAAACTTTTAGCTTAGATGGAATCCTAATGTTCATTATTTTAAATCTTATTTAAAAAGAAAACTTGACCCCAATGGAATCTTACATATTTTTATTCTTAAAACCACAAAATTCTTATAGGGCTTTGGTATGGGTGTCAAAGCTCAAGAGGTCATTTGACTGACAAGATGATTGCCATGTTATGGGAGATTGCACTAGATAATCAGTGTAAATTTTCTTAAATAAAAAAATAAGTAGAAATCAGTCCAAATATTCCAGTAATTTCAAGGACTGTGAATATTAAACTCTACTATTAATAGACATTATCAAGTTACATTTTTAAAAATAACATCTAAAACCTTCTTTCAAGAAACATAATTAAAAGAAAATTGAAAAAGTTTGAAAATAAAAGAAGGAAAAAGCATATTCCAGAACAATAGTGACTAAATGAAAGTTGGTATGAAATAAAAATATCATTTATAATGGCACCAGGAAACATGAAGTATTTACGTAAAAATCAAGCAAAATATGGGTAAGATTTGTATACTGAGAACTACAAACATGGCTGAAAGAAATTTCAAAACTTAAATAAATGGAGAAATAATGTTCATGCATTGAAAGACTCAATATTGTTAAGATGTCAATTCTTCCCTGATTGATACTTATATTCAATACAATAATAATCAAAATCACAGCAGATCTTTTTGTAGACTTGACAAGCTGGTTCTAAAACTTACATTTAAAGGCCAAGAAACTAGAATAAAGTGAAATAAACAAAAAAAGACAAATATTGTATATGATTCCACTTACATGAGGTACCTAGACAGTCAATTTCATAGAAACAGAGAGTAGAATAGTGGCTACCAGGGGCTGGGTGACCAGTGGTTACCAGGGGGAGAGGAGAATGAGGAGTTGTTCAAAGGGGACAGAGTTTCAGTTTGGGAAGATGAAAAAGCTCCAGAGATGGACGGTGGTGATTACACAACAATATGAATGTGCTTAACCCTACTGAACTATACAATTAAAAATAGCTAAAATGGTAAACTTTGTAATGTAAATTTTATCATCATAAAAAAATTTTATGGAACCAGAGTAGCCAAAACAATTTTGAAAAAAATGAATTAGAGAACTCCCACTATATGATTTCAGGCCTTACTGTAAAGTTAGAATAATCAATATAGTGTACTAAATATAGACACATAGGTCAACGGACAGAATAGAGAATCCAGAAATAGAACCACACATGGTCAATTCATTTTTGACGAAGCTACAAGAGTATGGAGAATGGATAAAATTTTCACCAAATTGTGCTGGAATAATTGGATAGCCATATGCAAGATAATCTCTATCTATATCTTACACCATATGCTAAGTTAATTAAAAATTGATCACAGACATAAACGTGTATTCTAAAACTAAAAATTCTGGAAGAAAAAATAGGAAAAAATATGTCCTTGGTTTAGGCAAAGATCTCATATAAAATAACAAAAACATGACCACAAAAGAGAAAATTGATCAATTGAACTTGAAAATTAAAAGCTTTTCTTCTTCAAAAGAGACAGTTAAAGAAATAGAAAGCTACACATTGAGTGAAAATATTTACAAATTACATACCAACAAAGATTTGTATCCAGAATGTATAAAGAACACTAAGATATCAATAATAAGACAAGAAACAGTGAGTAGAAAAAAATTAAACATTTTACCACAGAAGAGATATGGATAGCAAAAACCACAATGAAAAATGTTTGACATCATTAGCCATTAGGACAATACAAATTAAAACCACAATAAGATACCATTATATACCTATTAGAATGCAGAAAAAACCTGACAATACCAGTGCTGGCAAGAATGCGGTGCAGCCACAAGGCTCGTATCTTGCGTATGGGAATGCAAAGTGGTACAGACACAGCCACCCTGGAAAACTGAACGGTTTGGCGGTTTCTTGTTTCTAATAAGGTTAACCATAAACCTACCACACAAACCAGTAATCCCATTCCTAGGCATTTGCCCAACAAAAATAAAAATTATGTTCACACAGAAGTACATAGCAGCTTTTTTCACAATCATCAAAACAACCCAAATGTCCTTCAACTGACAGATGGACAAACAAACTGGTACATTTATCCAGTGGACTACTCCTGATCAACAGAAAGAAACAAACTGCTGACACACACACAGCATGGAGGAATGTCAAATACGTAATTCTAGTGAAAGAAGCCAGTCTAAAAAGGCTACATACCGTATGACTCCATTTATATGACATTCGGGAAAAGGCAAATTTATAGGGACAGAAAGCGGTGGTTGCCAAGGAATGGGAGTGTCAGGCAGGTAGTGAGTACAGAGGCCCATTTTTTATGATCTCTAGAACTGTTCCATATCTTGATTGTGTTGGTGGTTGCGCAACCGTGTAAGTTTGTGAAAACTCACAGAAATGTTCACTAAAAAGATTAAATTTTATTATTTGTAAATTATGCCTCAACATACCTCACTTTGAAAAACACTAAACAAATGGGCATATTCTTCTGTTTTCAAGCATTGTAAAGTGATCTGTTGTTTGCAGAGGTTTGTAATTCATTTCGTTAGAATCATAGAATGTTACAGGTGGAAGGAGACTTCCATCTCTCATCAATGCCCTCATTTTTTAAAAAAGGAAAGTGACAACCAGAGGAGGAAATGACACGGGACAAGGACCTTTAGCTTTCACAGTGTGGTTATGTAAATTAGCTACTTCAGAGGCTAGAATTAGCATTAGTTTTTCGGGGGTTTTTTCCTGATATAACAAAATAGAGGGGCCCGCCCAGTGGCAGAGGGGCTAAGTTCACATGGTCCAGTTTGGCGGCCTGGGGTTCGCTGGTTTGGATCCAAGTGTGGACATGGCACCACTTACCAAGCCATGTGTGGCAGGTGTCCCACATATAAAGTAGAGAAAGATGGGCATGGATGTTAGCTCAGGGCCAGTCTTCCTGAGCAAAAAGAGGAGGATTGGCAGCAGATGTTAGCTTAGGGCTAATCCTCCTTAAAACAAAACAAAATAAATAAAATAGAGTCCAGAAAATTTCTGGCATTGGTTCACTTGAACCCAGAAATTCAGCAGCAGATTTTCACATTAGAATTTGTAATCTTGAAACTTCACTTTGATTGACAGTAGGACATAAAATTTCTAATGGAATTGTTTACTAAAAATTAGCTCATGGGGCCGGCCCCGTGGCCGAGTGGTTGAGTTCGCGTGCTCTTTTTCGGTAGCCCAGGGTTTCGCCAGTTCAAATCCTGGGCGCAGACATGGTACCGCTCATGAAGCCATGCTGAGGTGGCATCCCGCATGCCACAACTAGAAGGACCCATAACTAAGAATACACAAATATGTACCAGGGGACTTTGGGGAGAAAAAGGAAAAATAAAATCTTTAAAAAAAAAATTAGCTCGTTATCCATGCATGATAGATTTTACAATATTTCTAATGTTGATTGGATTTCCTAAAACATGCTTTACAAATGCATGGTTGGATCCTGTGAGAAACTGTAAAACAGTACTTGTCAACTTTTTTAGACTTTAAACTCTTTCTTCCAACCAAATTCCACACGTGTGGGAGAGACTCAGGAGGGCTCCTCTGCCTGCAGTGGGTTTGGCCCGAGCCCAGCAGTGTGAGGGGCTTCCGTTAAACACAGTGAGAAAACTGCTGCTCCCAAAACTAGGTTTGGGGAGAGAACCACAGGGTGGCTCAGATGCATGACCATGCGGAGCAATCACACAGTGCGTTTGTTTCTTGTTAATGGGCTTGCCAACCAGCAGAGTTCTTGAAAGAGAAGTCTATGGCATCAGCTCAGAGTGACATATTTCTGTCCTGGAAATCACCTGTCTCTGTATAAGCTGTCCCTCGCTGTCTGTGTTTCATTCTCCCTACTGTTCTGCTCTCCCTTTTTTTTATCTGCCTCTATCCTGGGGAAAGAGAGGGAAGATCATTTTGTTGAATTTAGGTCTTCCAAGACATTCAAAAGTGCAGAACAGATAGGCAATCATATATGTGGGTATGGCGCTCAGAAGAGAGAATCTAAACTGTAAATAAAAATGGGTGAGCCTTCCACACTGAGATGGTAATGGAAGCCGAGAGGATGTCAGAGACGGAATGCAGGAAAGGGCGAGGACCAAGCTTGAGGAAGCCGGCAGTCAAAGGCTGGCTAGAGAAGGATGATGTGTAACAAGGCCAAGAAAGTGTTTCCTGAAGTAAGAGGAGAGCTGGGGGAGCAGCGTATCATGGAAACCAAATGAGGATCGTGTTTCAAGGAGAAAGGGGTCTAGTGTTGAATGCTGCTGAGAACACAAAGGGAATGAAGTTTTAAAATGTCCACAAAACTTAATAGTGTGATGGTAGTTGGAGATCTACAGAATTGTCTTCTGTCATTCCGTGGAATTCTTCGTGACTGGAAACTCCTTGAGAACAGGCACATTGCGTAGAGCTCCACGTCCTCCTATATTGCTTTTCTTTTTTTCTTAAATTTTGATTTTTCCCTTTTCTCCCCAAAGCCCCCCGGTACATAGTTGTGTATTTTTAGTTGTGGGTCCTTCTAGTTGTGGAATGTGGGATGCCACCCCAGCATGGCTTGACGAGCGGTGCCACATCCGTGCCCAGGATCCGAACCAGTGAAACCCTGGGCCACAAAGTGGAGCACAGGAACTTAACCACTCGGCCGCAGAAGTGGCCCCTCCTATATTGCTTTTCACTTAAGAAATGCCCAATAAATATTTGCCACATTGTGAACCCACATGATACACTTGAAGCCTTAAAAAGGTATTTGGGGTATTTAGGGGGTAATGGTGATGGAACTCTTCTATATCCTGATTGTGTTGGTGGTTACATGTGTTAAAACTCAGAGAACTGTACACCTCAAAAGAGTCCATTTTACTGCATCTTAATAAGAACAATATTTAATGAGTAACAGTAAGATTCTTTTTCTTACATGGTGGTGGGCTCTTGGGTATTTATTGTAAAGTGATTCTTTAAATCGCGTATGTGTTTCCTAAACAGTCCTTTGTATTTACACAAGGCTTAAGAAAATATTGAATATTAAAACATAAAAACAAGTAAAGTTTTAAATAAAACATTTAAGAGAACAGAAAAGTACCAATAGGAAATCTATGAAAATGCATATGTAATTTAAGTTGAAATGAAATGGAAAAGAAAGCAATAACAAAATCCCTATTGTCCTATGTTTTTAACAGACAGGAATGGGTCACTTGCGTGTTATGAAAGATGGACTTCGCCTGGAAGGAGAATCAGAATTTTTATTCTCATTGTATGCCAAAGAAATACACTCTAGAGTGGTAAGTAAATGAAGAAACATTTAAATAATTTGTGTTTTATGAAGAATAAATAATGGTTAAACACAGAAATTCAATACATTTCAGAGGAGAGTTCTTAGAATGTATACATGCGCACATATTTATGATATACTCTTTATAGAAAGCTTGGCTATGATGTTAGGGAACTTATTTCTGATATTACGTTCTAAAGTGTCCACTTTCGTGTGCTTCAGATCTGAATTTGGTGGCCTCAGTAATTTAGATTATAATAAAGGTTTGGTAATTAAAAGCTTCATCAAAAACGATTGAGGGACCAGCCCATGGCCAAGTGGTTAAGTTTGCGCGCTGTGCTTTGGCAGCTCAGCATTTCACCCTTTCGGATCCTGGGCACGGACATGGCACCGCACATCAAGCCATGCTGAGGTAGTGTCCCACGTAGCACAACCAGAAGGACCCACAACTAGAATATACAACTATGTACTGGGGAGCTTTGGGGAGAAGAAGAAGAAGGAAAAAAAAGAAGATGGGCAACAGTTGTTAGCTCAGGTGCCAGTCTTAAAAAAATTTAAAAAAATCTAAGCTTATTTCCATTAGTGCAAGTAATTTAGATATTCTTATTTCAAGGCATTTAAAATTATCTGAGAAGCTTAGAAAGAAATTAGTCCCATAGTAGTATGTTCTGCACTAATTATACTAATTATACATTCTGGTCTTGTAGGATTCTCCATAAATAGATTAAGCATCATCATTAAATAATTGTGTGACTTTAAAAGTAAATCTACCTCAATATTATCAATTCATTTACCTCCATGGAATTTGTAATAAGTAGAGCCAAGCATAAAATATAGATAAACAATCTTTGTAATATGTTTTATTTTTCCTTATGTGATGCTATGGACTTTGTGGTAGAGACAAACATTTTGCTAGATTCCTGATGAGCTGATATTATCTAAATAAAATATTAAACTTGATCAACTATAACTTACCAGTTGTATGAAGAGTACACTCTTCATTTTCCTCCCATATTTCTAGACCTGAAAGGATATGTCAGTATCTCCTTCATAAAGAGGCTGTACCAGCTACTCCAGGGCAATTAGAAAGGAAACGAAAGGCCTACGGCTGAGAAACACGCAGTCCTGTGAGGAGAGACAGCACACGACTAAATCAGACGGCAGAGCAATCACCAGGCTCTGCTACCAACTGCAAGATGATACGGGCAGGGGGCAGGCGACTGACACGTAGACACTGACTGCAGAGGAGAGATCCCAGAGAGGACAAAGCGCATAGGTAGTTAACAGGCACTATCGAGTTACTTCGGGTAGAATCTCAGCTCACAGTAAGCAGGCAAATGACCGGGACTATCACAGGCTGATTGATACACGTGTGAGCCTGATCCTGTGAGCTTATTCAGATAATACACTACATTAGTCATGATGGCATTTCACTGTACTGAATAGCTCTATCGTATGGGAAGATAGGACATTAACACAAGCTTTTGTAAAAAGGAAGTCAGATGTAAACAAACAATTCAAATACTAGAACTTAGCTGTTTTTCCCCCCAGAGTCATTGGCTGATCCCCTACTGTGTTTCTGAAGAGAGGAGACTGGTAGAGTAGCCTGGGTACTGAAATCAGGTGATTAGATGGTAGCAAATTTAAGGTTCTTGAACTAATAATACTTTTAGTTATACCTTATCAGACTTTTTCATCTCCACTGTGTAGTTTTTTAAAAAACCAGGGAGCAAAATTATGTAAATTATTTTAGATAATCACATATTAAAATGTCACAATGATGCATTAATGTGATATGTCAATCAATACATAAAATTAAGAAAACATGTGGAATAATATTATGTGATAACAGAGCTGTAAAGTATTTTGTAACTAATATGGTTTCTAATAATAGGGATACCTGAACAAAATTATGCCTTGTAATTTCTATATGCACTGATGTATTAGTTATGTTTCCTTTTCGAAGATGAGTCTAGAAAGTAATTTTCCATAAAATTACAGAAATTACCTTATGAATTTGCAAAATTTGACAGATCATTTATTTATATTGCTGAGCTGAGAGAATTTCTTCATTATAAACATAATCTGACATGGTACCTGATTACTCTGTACCCCTTCAAAATTAATACAAGAGCTCCTGTCAACACTGTGCCTGGGGTTTGTGATTTAAACCCATCCACCCTGCCCATTAACCCAAACACAAAGCAATCACATCTGAAAAAACAAAAGAAGGTTGTATTTAAAAACATACAGACCTGGTCAAGAATGAAATGAAACAGAAACATACAGTGATAAAGCTTTACTGGAAATGATTGTCTTCAAAGTTGACAACCCTGAAAAGAGGCAGGGGCAGTTTACAAGCAAAGCTCATGGAGGAACAGAGATTAAAATGTCATCTATATGACTGGGACTCCAGTCAGGCCCATTGCCTGAGGCAGCAATCAAGGGCAGAAAATAGTTGCAACTACTGCCCAAACTTGAATACAGCTGCATATCTGTGTGGAAGAACCCCCAAAGACGCCAGACCAGGACTGGAATATCACTGAGGACAGTGGCCCTGAGCCACCATTATGAGACTGGGACCCTGAGGTCAGACTGGGAACAATAGTAAAGCCTCTAGACAGGCTGGGTAAGCACAGAAATTAAAATACATCCACACAGGGAGACCGAGACTGAAACTTCAAACCGCATAAGGAAAACTTCATCTAAAAGAAGAGTACCAAATAAAATCTACAAAAAAGAGAATTAGCTTCCAACTGAGTAAAAATAATGCATCTGAAAATGACTGGAAAAGCACACTTAAGAATCTCAATGAGATAAAGCTATTTTTGAGTAGTTTTCATTAAAAGAACAAGAAATTATGAATCAAAACAGGTATTAGAGGGCAGAAATGACAGTGAATAGATTTACCCACTCTCATTAAACAACTGAAAATTTGAAAAACTATATCAAACAATGGTTTTTGCTATGGTCTGAATGTTCATATGTTGAAATCCTACCCCCCAAGGTGATAGTATTAGGAGGTGAGGAAGTGATTGGGGATGTGATTAGGTCCTGAGGGTGGAGCCCTTATGAATGAGATTAGTGCTCTTATAAAAGAACCCTGAGAGCGCTCCCTTGCCCCTTCCACCATGTGAGATTACAGCTGGAAAATGTCCTCTGTGAGCCAGAAAATGAGTCTCACCAGACACCGAATCTGCCAACACCATGATCTTGGACTTCCCAGCCTCCAGAACTGTGAGAAATAACTGTTTGCTGTTTATAAGCCACTCAGTCTCTGGCATTTTGTTATAGCAGCCCAAATGGACTAGGGCAGTTTTCAAATATTAGACAATGGCAGTCAGGGCAGTTATCTGTGAAAGAGGGAAACAAAAGAGGTGAGCCCTAGGATTGCCCCAGGTCACTGCCTGGAGAGAGTTTCTAAGGCCACAGTGAGGGAGGGGGCCAATGAAGATGTGAGCATACACCCTGAGTTGAGGAGACAGAGTTGGGCGTCCAGGAAAAACCAGCCAACCTAAAGTTCACAGGCAGAGTATCATAGAGGAGGGAGCTGCCATACACTGACAGAGCTCCAGAGGTTACAGAGTTCACTTTCCCTTTACCACCCCCCACACTGAGTCTGTAGGTATACAGTTATCAGTGCTTGTGTGTGTGAGGAAGCCACCTGAGACCGAGGAAATAACCACTCAACAGGAACAGAAGGAACAATCCGTGGAGTTCACAGACGTTTGGGAACAGCTCATATTTCCACCAGCCAGAGTGGGAAAACTTCATAAGTCATGGGGCATCGGGTAGAATGCTCAAAGGGGATTGGCTCAGCAGTGGCACAAGATCAGCACTAGAATGAATGCTGGGCTGGTCTCATCTAACAAAGCTTCACAGGAAGCCTTGACAGCATCATACTTTTCCAAGTGACTTACTGTGTCCCAGACTGAAGCTCAAGAAAACTATGTTCCATCTGGGCACAAAGATCAAGGAAGGCATGAGCACATTAAGGAGAGACATGAAAGTGGGAAAAACAGGAAAAAAACAGATTAATCTTCTAGAGATAGAAAGTTGAACACATGGATTTTTTTTAAAAAAGTTAATTTGTGGGATTAACAAATTAACAACAGACTAGACACTACAGAAGAAAAGATTAGTGAATTTGAAGATGTAGCAATAGCTCCTAATCAAAATGGAACATAGACGAAAAAGACTGGAAAAAATTAACAGAGTCTCAGTGAACTGAGGGCCAAAGTCAAGGCATCCTATATGCATGTGATTGGAATCCCCAAAGGACAGCAGAGAGAAGAGAGGACAAATGTTATTTGAAAAAAATAATGTGTGACTTTTCTCAAAGTGTTATGAAAACTTTCAACCCACATATCAAACATGCTTACTGAACCCCAAACAAAAGAAACAAGAAGAAAACTACATCAAGCCACATCATAATTAAATTGCTTAAAACTAGAGATAAAGAGAAAATCTTCAAAGCAGCCAGAGGAAAAGGACATATTACCTATAAAAGAACAGAGGAAAGGATGACAGCAGACTTCTAGTCAGGAACAATTCAAGTCAGACAGCAAAGCACCAACTATAAAGTACTAAAACAAAAACCAAAACCAGCCAACCTAGAATCCTATACCTAGCAAAAATATCTTACAAAAACAAAGCCAAAATAAAATCTTTTTTCAGACTTACTAAAATTGAAAAAAAAATGTACTTCAGCAGATTGGCACTACAGGAAATGTTAAGGAAAGTCCTTCATGCAAAGTGAACATGATGCCAGATGGAAATCTGGATCTTCACAAAAGAATAAATACTAGAAATATGTGGGTAAACAGAAAATAGTAATTTTTAAATTTTAAACATTTTAGAAAATAGTTGACTACCAAAGAAGAAATAATAAGAATGTATTTTGGGGGCTACAACAAGGATAGAAGCAAAATATATGACAACAATTAAACAAAGACCCTGAGAGAAAAAATGAAAGTACTGTTATAATGTTCTTACAGCATACATGAAGTGGCATAAGATTACTTGAAGACAGACCGTGATAAGTTAAAGATGTATAGTATAAATCCTAAAGTAAACACACACACAAAGTATAGCTAACATGTCAACAAAGAAGATAAAATGAAATCGTAAATTATACTCACTCAATCCGAAAGAAAGAAGACAAAGGAAACAAAGAGAAAATGGGATAAATAGAAAACAAGTAGCAAATTGATAGATTTAAACCAAGCCATATCAAAAATCATATAAAATACAAATAGTCTAAACACTCCAATTGGAAGGCAGAGATTGTCATATTGAATGAAAAAGCGAGACTAACTATATGCCACCTACAAAAAACTCACCTTAATTATAAAGACACAAATAGGTTAAAAGTAAAAGGATAAAAAGAGATATACAATACTAACACTAATCAAAAGAAAGTTGGATTGGCTATAATAATAACAGACAAAGCAGATTTCAGAGCAAAGAGATAAAGATCTCAGAGATACAGAAGGTCATTTCAAATGATACAGTAGTAAACTCATCAATATTTACATAGCCAAATATTTATAAACGTAATATCTGAGCTTCGAGATACATGAAGCAAAAACTGATAGAATTGCAAGAAAAAAATAGAAATATCCACATTTATAGTCAGAGATTTCAACATCCCTCTCTCAATAGCTGATAGAACAAATGGAAAATCAATAAGGATAAGGAAGACTTGAACAACACAATCAACCTACTTGATCTAATTAACATTCACAGAGCCCTCCCTGCTAAAACAGAAGACAAGTTATTTTCAAATGCACAAGGAATATATCAAGATCATATTTTGTTCTATAAAACAAACCTCAATAAATTTAAAAGCATTCAAATCACATAGCATATGTTATCTAGCCACAATGAATTTAACAAGAAAACAGTAACAGAAATATCTGAAAATTTTCCAAATATTTGGAAATTAAATAAAACACATACATAATCCATGGGTCAAATAAGAAATCAAAAGGGAAATTAGAGAGTATTTTGAACTGAATAAAAATGAAAAAAACCAATATGTGAAATTTGGGAGGATGTAGTTAAAGCAGTGCTTAGAGGGAAACTTGTAAGAATGCCTATATTAGAAAACAAGAAAATCAACGACCTCAGCGTACTCCTTGAGAAACTAGAAAAAGAACAAATTAAACCAAAAGTAAGAGAAGGAATGAAAGAATAAAAAGCAGAAATCAATAAAATAGAAATCCTGAAAACAGTAGAGAAAAACCGTGAAACCAAAAGTTGGTTCTTTTATAAGATCAATAGAAATTGATCAAACTCTAACCAGACTAATCATTAAGAAGACAGGACACAAATGACCAATATCAGAAATAGTAGAGGAGACACCACTAAGGATCCTACCGACATTCAAAGAATGGTAAGGGAATATTTTGAATAACTTTATGCCAGTAAATATAATTGTCTACATACTGTCTAACAGAATTCTTAACATAGGCATCCTGCTTCAGTGACTAAATCAGCCTCTGCCATTCCCATCTTAGGTTCAAATGTGAAGTAGTTAATTATGCAGGCGTATGAAGTGGCCACAGGGGATTGTTGAGAACTCTCAGGACAGTTGTCATCTATCTTTGGGCCCTACCAACACATCCTTAGTTGTTAATGGTCTTTTTATGCATCTCTCTCACAGCTATTTATCTAGGTCACACACTCTGGAGAAAAGCTATCATGTTCTGTGGCTCTTTTATCTACTTCCTAAGGCTAAATATAGTGTTGAATGATACATTGTTTTTATCCAATAAATACAGTCAGAATTCAATTCAGATGAAGGGAAAAATTAAATGTTCTCTTTCTACCTCACTGACATTCTATAAATGACATAAAATTTTTCTAAAGGATATCACTAGCTACTTACGAAAACTGAAAATTCATTCACAAGCTGTAGATCTCAGCTGCCTCATCTAGAGAATGGAAATAATGCCCCTCTACTCCACAATAAACATTTTTTATGCACCTGTTAATAGTTTTAAGTTCTTGTTTTATCAAAAATGTAGATTATAGAACATGTGCCATTCAATACAAGAGCTTTTGTTAAGTAATACGGGGAATGTTTCGATCATTTTGTTGTTAATATTCTTACAGGGCAATTTCTGCTTTATACTGTGAGTAACAGAAAGTCTACCTCAGCAGTGGCACAACCTAATAGGAACTTTTATGCTCACGTAACAAGAAGCTAGAAGGGGTAGCTATGGCATCAGTTCACCACTCAGCAACCTTGGAGCCAGATATGTGCCATCCTCCTGTCTCTCCTGTGCACTAGATGTCTTCTAGGCCACATGCAAAGCATGTGACCGGGGAAATGTGCAGTGCCAGTGCCTGCATCCCTTTCATCAGGAAAGGAAAAGCTTGCCTAGAAACCCCAGCCCCAGCCTCAGCAGATGTTGGCTTACATCTCATTGACCAGAATTATGTCACTTGGGTCCCCCAGCTTCAAGGCAGGCTGAGAAAGCAATTAGCCTTTCCAACTCCTGAAGTAGAAGGCAGAAAAAGAAAAGGGTTTGAGGGTAAGTATTGGACCAGACAACCAGAGTGGTTACCAGAATAGCTTGCTTTGTCCATGCGTGGGAGTGGACCTCACAGGTCTAACCTGTGCCCTGTCCTCCCATTCCAGGAGAATGGTAAAAAGAGTTGGCATCTAAAGACTGGGTTCCATCATGGAACTGTCACTTGCTAGCTGTGACTTTGAGTGAGCTGTAATTTAATCTCTTTGGACTCAATTTCCTCATCTCTATATTAGGGGTAATGGTACCTACTTCAAAATGTGGAGGATAAAACGAGAGGATGGGTGCTAAAATTGTTGGTAAATTGTTAACTCATTATCATGCTAGTTATTTTCTCACAATGCAAAAACAAGTATTATGGTCACATCATTGGATAAAATATGAGATGCTGATAGATTCAGCTGCTTCCACAGAGCAAGTTGGAGGATTTCTGACCTGCTAGAGTTCCAAAGTGTTCCTGAAACTTCTTTCCTTTTGAACAATTACATTATTCAACTTTGGAAGATATTTGGTTCCCTCTGAGTGAACCGTAAACCCACCTGAATTCAACAGGCAAATTGCTGCATTCCTTCTGAAGAAAATTGTTTCTATAAAAGCAAGCACTCTTCTGGAAAACAAAACCATCCACTCAGAATTATGATGCCGCAGAAAGCACTTACGTGCTCGTAAAGCTACTTTATCTTCCAACAAAAAGCTCAAAAACATAGGCATCCAACAAATTTTAAAAGCTATTTTGAAATTGTGAGAAGCCTTTGCATTTTGAAAATTAGAAACATGGTATTTATTATAGAAGAACTAATTCTCTGATTTATCTTCTTAAAATATATCGTATCCTGGACATAAATAATAAATGAAATTTTAATTCCTTGGAAAGGAAAAACACTGATTAAAACTTGGTTGTTTGAGATCTTCCCCTGGAGAACTGACTTGACACATTGTACCCAGTGGACACAAGCACTACAAACCCGTGAGATTACTATATTTTATGAAAAAAAGTTAATACATTAACCCCTTAACATAACATAATTCAAGTTTTAAAAATAATTTTAGCCACAAATTTATGGGATCACAGGATCTGTGACTATGGAGAAATTATTTTATATAAATCCTAAATTTATACACAAATATAAAGATACAGTCATTTTAAATAGCATGTATTTGGCTAATTTTGTAAATCCCTTTCCAGGACTCCTCGCTGCTTCTACAGTCAGCTAAGAATGTGACTGTAAACGCATGCAACTCTGGAGGAAATGTCACAGGCAGATTAACAGTGGGTGAGTCCGCCTCCATCACGGAGCTTTGCATGTGTGTGGTCCATGAACAGTTGTACAGAATGGATAAATTTGCTTTTCCTTCTAAAGAATTCAAAGTTGTTTATGAATAATGGAAGTATGAATTTTCTAAATATCATGCTATGTTAACCACATAAAGTAGCCTCAGGGAGGATAATCTGAAGTATTTTAATTAAAGTTATTCTAAGAAATAAAGGATCATTCGAGGTAGTATGAGGACCATAATGACATTGCAGAATACAAAAGAATCCCACAGAGACCAAAGGAAAGGAACCAAAGCAGCTGGCCTCAAGAGAACAGAGACCAGGGGCTGAGAGCTGAAAGTATTTTCTCTCTCTTTCTCTCTGGCTCTCTCTCTTTCTTCCTCCCTCTCTCCCTCTCTCTGTCCACCCATGTACCTCTCCTTTCCAGTGCATCTTTGCCCATCACTTTCAGTTGGGTATTATGGCGGCATCAGTTCCAACGCTACAGGACCTCTCTGGTTCTTCATCTGACCGGCTGTAGTTCTCAACACCAACCAACTTAGTCTTCAGTTTCATGAACTCTAAATTCACAACAAAGCACTCTAATTGGCCCAACTAATCTGTTCAGCCCACTGCCCTTGAGTCAGTTATGTACACCCATCCAACCAGCTAAGACCGGAGAATAAGTTCCCATGGGAGTGAGGGCACATGGAATCTCTCACAGTGAGAAAAGGATTAGAAAGAACAAATATAGACAAAAGAAATGACAGAAGAGCAAACCACCTGATAAAAGAGATGTATATACATTCTCTACACTGTCAACATTCTACAGATTTGATAAATCAATCAGCATGGAGCTTTTGATTTTGAGAAAATAGACAAGAAGTGTACTGCCAGCACAAAATGGCAACTTTCAGTGTCTCTCTTTTTTAATGGTTGTTTTCACAAAACAGACTAATGTACATTGGAAACTACCGCCATGTATTAACCTGATGATTCCTTTTTATCATACTGTAATACAAGAGTTCCATATCTTATGTTCTGTTTTAATCTTTATAACTTATTCTAAATAATTAATCGTATTTCTCTTTTGCTCAAAAGTTTGTTTAATCACCAAGTCCAGTGAAATTCTCAGTGGATCTAAAGAGGAATCTGACTTTATCCAACATACACGTTCTTGAAACTTGTCTAAACCAAATCATATGTCATATTTTCTTAATGAATTTTATAGTATTATGACTTATCTTTACCATCATTTCTTAAAATTCTTTAACTGACTGCAGCTTTTAAATGTTTGAGAGATTCTTCTTCATCTTTTTTCATTCATTCAACATTTATTGAATGCCTACGTGCTAATTTCCATATGCCATCACATAATTAATAGCATATAAAGAATATACGTTCATTTCTTAGGAGCTCCAAAAATAAAAGATTTCTTTTGATATATTCTTATAAAAATTATTTAATACAAATACTCATTTCTTCATCTAATTTTTTGGCAAGTGTGGATTTTCATATATCCTACGAGGGAGTTAGAGAAAATATAAACGTCTCGGTTTCATGGCTGACAGACCTGAAGCATTGAAAAGCTAATTTGCTCAAGGGCACACAGCTAGTTAGTAGAAAAGCCAAGCCAGGAAAGACTCAGGACATGTTTCTCTCAGCAGGAGCGATTCCACAAGCCCTCCCTCTCTCGAGTCAGATTTCCTTAAATTATAGCTCGCCAGTAACTGTCCTAGTTGCTGCAAATATGGTTCCCATTTTTGTCACCAAGGAATTTAGTAAAAAAAAAAAAAACTTTCCCTTTGGAATTACTTTGTTTAAACTGTTAACCTCAAACCTGGAGGTTCAACCTCGGTGTTTCATGCCTACACAGTGTTAAAATTAGGGATTTCTATTAAACCTTTGGTTGGAAAACCTCTGTGATACTGAGAACCCTGAACTAGCGAATATCACTCAGCTCACCAAATCCAAGATTAATTTCAATAAATGACTTCTCACAATCACAACCATTCTAGACTCTCATTTCCTGGAAGAAGCTAAATTTAGCCAATCTGGATATTAAACTTTAATCTATGTGAACTAGCCAAATTAATCCCATTTAAGTAAATGAATAAATGTTTATTACTAAACCACTGAAAAAATTGGCAACCAATGTAATCAAAACCAAAAGTCTTAAATTCCAAAGAAATCAAACATTGAAAAGCAAGCACTAATAACTAACACTTCAAATCTTTGAACTAAAAGATATCAAATCATAAGCAGCAACAATGGAATTTTACAAGTTATAAATGCAGCTCTGATTACTACAGTTAATTTTCTTTTGATTTCAAATAGCAGAAACCAATTCTGACTGGCTTAAAAATTAAGAGACACCCACGAGTATGCCAGCCGTGCTCAGATGGGTTGGTGGGTTTGTCAGTGTGGGTTTTCTGAGAAGTGAGCCAGGCTGCAGCCCTTGTGTCCTGAGGAAATAACCCCCAAAGATAAGAGTGGGATGAGGTCTGCTACAACTGTGATTCAGCTCTTCCAAGCACCAAATCCTCAGATGTTGCAGAAGAAATTCTAGGGTAAGCCTACAGAGCCCTCAATAGAAGCGAGAGTGCAAGAATATGGAGAATTAGATGCTAAAGATTGCATCTCAGGAGCAGACATTCCGGAATTGAGAAAAAGGAAGAGAATGCTGAAGATGCGTGGGAAAGTACCAATCTCAGGGAAGAGGAGGATGCCAGTGGTGAATGGGCTTACGTGTACCACTTTTCCATGAAGAACAGCAAGAACTTTCCAAGAATCGGATAGCATGCTCACGAAGGAGTGGAAGCCAAAACTGCCACCCTCAGCACTAATCAGGTTCTAACCCAGGAAGGCTTCCAGAAAATCTGCCTGGACTTTCCTCCAACTGAGGAACAAACATAGTGCTGCCCCAGGAAAGCCCAAAAATGAAATATATTGGAACAGCACCAATGGGCCCAGAGACAAGTTACTTTCGCTTCAGGACACTGAACACTTTCATAAAAGCCCAAGACTGACGAGGAGACAAGATTGGCAACACCAGTGGCTAGAAAGACAGACCAAAAACAATAGTTAGGAAGAAAAGCCAAATGAATCCGTTCTCCAGTTCCACAAACAAAGAAAAGAGAAAGGAGAAGAACTTAATGATGATGCATTACAGCCAGAATGGCCAGTCAAAAAAATAGGTGTTCCTTCGGAGAAAAGCAACCTGCGCTACGAGATGCAGTGTTGGAAAAAAAGAAAAATAGAATGAAGCCCCTTCCAAGCAAGTTTCCCATTCTACAGATAAGGTTCAATTTGCATTTTTTGAAAACCACAGCAAAAAAAAAAAGATGAAAGGGAATTTATTTGAAGGAGAACACAGTGGTTATTTTGGAGATAACATCAGAGACGTGCAACGTGCTGCTCATCCCTCTACCTCGGCCCCATCCCCACCACCTCTTTCCCGCCCGCACCTTGTCGGCAGCCATTCTCTTGAGTTTCACGTTTATCTTTCCTCTATTTCTTTTGTATGAATGAGCAAACACCTGTATATCTTCTTCTATCGCCTTCATATTTCCATGGAGGGTAGCATACAATAGGAACTCTTTTGCACTTTACTGTTGTCGCTTAACGGTGTGTCCTGGAAGTTGCTCCACATCAATTCAGAGATCTCTTCCTCATTCTTTTGCACGGCTGCGTACTACTGTATGGTACATCATGCGGATGTACGGTGGTTATTGAACCATTCACCCGTATATATGGATATTTAAGCCATTCTCAATATTTTGCAATTATAAATATTGCCATAAAGAATAATCTTTACATATGTATTTCATTTTGTTGGAGTTGCATCTTCAGGGTAGGTTCCTAGAGGTGGGGTTATTGGGTCAAAAGGTATGCATATATGTAGTTTTGTTAGATTTTGCCATATTTCTCTCTAGAAGGTTGAAGCAACTTAGATTCCCACCAACAATGTAGGAGAAGGCACGTTTCCTCATCGCCCACCAACAAAATTTGTCATCATATCTTTTAAAATTATTTCCAGTCTAATAGGAGAAAAATGATATCTGTGTTGTAAATCCCATTTCTCTAGTTACAAGTAAGTTTGAACATTTTTTCATAAGTTTGAGGACAATTTTTATATCTTTGTTCTGAATTGTCCGCTCATGACTTTTCCCCCGTTTTTCTTTTTGTCCCTCATTGTGTTTCCCCCGCCTTTTTTTTTTGTCCCTCAAGTGTTAAGAGTTCTTTGTATATTAAGGATCTTAGTTCTCTATCAGGGGTATATGTTGCAAATATTTTCTCCCAGTTTTTCAGTTGTTATATGTAACATTATCATGTGTTTTTAATCACGTAACACTTTTATTTTTATGTAGTCAAAGTTACCATCTTTCTTTCATTGCCTCTGGATTTTGTCGCAGTTTAATAGACTTTTCCTACACCAAGGTTAATATGGAATCCACCCGTAGTTTCTTCTAGTGCTTGTATGGTTTCATTTTTTTTCCCACTCAGTCTCTAATCCACGAGATGCCATTATTATCATCTATAGATTTCCATATGTATTTGGATCTAATTATAGACTTTCTATTCTATTCCGCTAGTCTATTCATGCCTGAGCACCATCTTCTTTTAATTATACAGATTTTATAGTTTGTCTTAATGTTTGGTGGGGCTAGTCTCCCTTGTGTTTTCTTTTTCCAGGCTATTCTTGGTTGGTTGTTTTTCCATATGAACTTTAGTAGTAACTTACTAATCTATAAAATAGTTTGTTGACATTATTATTGGCATTACATTGAATTTATAAATTAACTCTGGGAGAAGTAACATTTGATAATGCTGAGTCATCCTACCCAGGAACACAGGATGTCTTTTCATTTGTTCAAGTGTCTTTTACGAAGCTTTCAAAATTTTCTTCGTATCGGTTTTGCACATTTCTTATTAAATGAATTCCTAAATTTTTAATCTTCTTTGTTGTTAGTGTAAATGGAATTTTCTCTACCATTATGTATTTTATTTATTTTGTATTTGTATATGAAATATTATTGCATGTTAATTTTATACCTTGCTACTTCACTGAATTATTTTATTGGTTGAATTAATTTTATCATTGAGTCTTTGGGGTTTGTCAGGTATACTATTATATCATCTGCAAATACAGTTTCACTTCTTTACTCAATCTTATGCCTCTAACTGATTTACTTATCAGTCGCATTGACTAACACCTCTCACACAGTGTTGAGTAGTAGTGATAAGAGTAGACATCCTTGCCTTGCTCCTGATCGTAGTGGAAATGCTTCTAGTGTGACTCCATTACATAGGATATCAGCCTGAAGGTTAAGGTACATATATCTTATCATGTTAAGAAAGCATCCTTCAATGCCCATTTTTTTCAAATGTTTTTTATCATAAATGTGTGTTGAATTTTGTCAAAGACATTTTTAGCATCTATGGAGATAATATGATTTATTTTATTAGATTTATTAATATGATATAAATCAATGATATTATTAATATAATACTAATAATTTCCTCATATAAAACCAACCTTGCATTCCTGGAGTAAATCTCACTTAATCATGGTATATTATTTTCTTAATGTGGTGTTGGATTCTGTTTGCTTCTGACGCTTCTTTTAGAATTTTTGTATTCATGAGTAATCCTGGTCTACAGTTTTCTTTCTTTGTACTGTTTTTTCTCATTTAGGTATCAGTGTTAAACTTGCTTCTTAAAGTTTTTTCAATACTCTAGAATAATTCACAGAGCATTGAGACTACCTGGTTTTTGAAATTTGTTAGAATTCTCTTGGGAAGCCATCTGAATTTGGTGCTTTTTTGTAAGGTAATTTTTAAATAAATTTCCCCATTTCTTCTCTGGATACTGGTCTGTTAACGCTTTCTAATTTAGCGGGATCAATTTTGGCAATCTCTGTTTCCCTATAAAATTGTCCATTTTATCTAGGTTTTCAAATGTATTTGCATGTAACTCTACATGGCAGTCTCTTGGGTTTTTAAAACATTTCTTCTATTTCAATGGTTGTTTTCCACTTATCATTTCTTATTGTGTATATTTATGCCTTCTCATTTTTTTTTTTTGATCACCTTAGCTAGTGATTTATCTATTTTGCAAATTTTCTCAAAAAGAACAGAACTGTGTTTATTATTTAGGTCTCTTTTATACTAGTTTCTCCCATGTTAATTTCTGCTTTTATCTTTATTATTTCCTTCCCTGTGCTTTCTTTTAGCTTACTTTGTTGTTATTTTTCTATTTTTTTAACTAGGAACTTAAGGAATGTATTTATCGATAAAAGGATTTAGTACAATGAATTTTCCTCTTACCACTTCTTTACATGCATGCCATCTTTCACCTATCAGTTCTTTAATAAGAGATTGTAAAACTTCTGCATGGATGGCCCTTCTGTCGTTTTGTTTGTCTTAGCAAACTCTGGTTTCATTGCATTGTGCTGACAGAGTGTTATTTGTGGTCTTTCAACTTTATGGAAATGACAGACCTGAATTATGATCGGTTTTTAGAGTGTGCTGTGGGCACCGGGGAAGAATGTACGTGTATCTGTGAGGGTTTCCAGTTCAATCTGATTGAGATTTTAGATCTTCTGTCTCCTTACTTATTTTTCAGTGCATTTGCTCTGTCCTGTCCTGAAAGTGGTATACGAAGTCTACCATTATTAGTCTGTTCTACCTGTGTCCTCATGTCTTTAATTTTCATTTCATAAAGGTGGTTGCTGTGATATTTGGTGCATGAATATTTATAAGTATTATATCTTTGTTGTCGACTGTGATATTAGCATTAAAAATATCCTTTTTTTGTTACTTTTAATGCTTTTGACTTGAATTCCACTTGCTGATATCAGGATAGCTATCCCAGCTCTATTTTGTGTCCATTTGCCTGCAATGCTTTTGTCCGTCCCTGAAGTGGCCTTCACTGAAGCCCCACGTCTGTTTTCTGTCTGTCTTTGCTCACCACAAAGCCTGTGATGGGGCAGGATTGGAAGCTGGAATGTGCTCAATCATGACCCTGGGGCTTGTGAATTTTTCTCCTTTGACTCAAAGTTTTTTGTAGTTTCAGTTTTCCCTGTCTTCAAATAATGCTGAGGGTATTGTTTGTGTAGAATTTTGTAGCTGTGAAGCTGTTCCATGAAATTTAGGGAGGAAATGTGGGGAGGTCAATTACTACACAGCCACCACTATGTACAGCTACCCAGAAGTCCATCATTTTTAATTTTTTTTTATTGAGTTAATGATAGGTTACAATCTTGTGTGATTTCAGTTGTACATTAATGTTTGTCAGTCGTGTTGTAGGTGCACCACTTCACCCTTTGTGCCCACCCCCCACCCCACATTTCCCCTGGTAGCCACTAATCTATTCTCTTTGTCCACATTTTTAAATTCCTCATATGAGTGGAGTCATACAGAGATTATCCTTCTCTAACTGGCTTATTTCACTTAACATAATTCCCTCAAGGTCCATCCATGTTGTTGCAAATGGAATGATTTTGTTCTGTTTTGCAGCTGAGTAGTATTCCATTGTATATATATACCACAACTTCTTTATCCATTCATCTGTTGATGGGCACTTAGGTTGCTTCCATGTCTTGGCTATTGTAAATAATGCTGCAATGAACATTGTGGTGCATAGGACTTTTGGAATTGCTGACTTCAAGCTCTTTGGATAGATACCCAGTAGTGGAATAGCTGGATCGTATGGTAGTTCTATTTTTAATTTTTTGAGGAATCTCCATACTGTTTTCCATAGTGGCTGCACTAGTTTGCATTCCACCAGCAGTGTATGAGGGTTCCATTCTCTCCACAACCTCTCCAACATTTGTTACTATTAGATTTAGATATTTTTGTCATTCTAATGGGTGTAAGGTGATATCTTAGTGTAGTTTTGATATGCATTTCCCTGATGATGACCATCTTTTCATGTGCCTATTGGCCATCAGTATATCTTCTTTGGAGAAGCGTCTGTTCACGTCTCCAGCCCATTTCTTGATTGGGTTGTTTGATTTTTTGTTGTTGAGTTGTGAGAGGTCTTTATATATTATGGATATTAAGCCTTTGTCAGATATATGACTTGCAAATATTTTTGCCCAGTTAGTGGGTTGTTTTTTTGTTTCAATCCTGTTTTCATTTGCCTTGAAGAAGCTCTTTAGTCTGATGAAGTCCCATTTGTTTATTCTTTCTATTGTTTCCCTTCTCTGAGAAGGCATGGTGTCCGAAAAGGTCCTTTTAATACTGATGTCAAAGAGTGTACTGCCTATGTTTTCTTCTAGAAGCCTTATGGTTTCAGGTCTCACCTTTAGGTCTTTGATCCACTTTGAGTTTATTTTGGTGAATGGTGAAAAAGAATGGTCAATTTTCATTCTTTTACATATGGCTTTCCAATTTCCCCAGCACCATTTGTTGAAAAGACTTTCTTTTCTCCATTGTATGCACTCTGCTCCTTTGTCGAAGATAAGCTGTCCATAGATGTGTGGTTTTATTTCTGGGCTTTCAATTTTGTTCCATTGATCTGTGCACCTGTTTTTGTACCAGTACCATGCTGTTTTGATTACTGTAGCTTTGTAGTAAGTTTTGAAGTCAGGGATTGTGATGCCTCCCGTTTTGTTCTTTTTTCTCGGGATTGCTTGAGCAATTCGGGGTCTTTTGTTGCCCCATATGAATTTTAGGATTCTTTGTTCTAATTCTGTAAAGAATGTCATTGGGATTCTGATTGGGATAGCGTTGAATCTGTAAATTGCTTTAGGTAGAACGGACATTTTAACTATGTTTATTCTTCCAATCCATGTACATGGAATGTCTTTCCATCTCCTTATGTCGTCATCCAATTCTCTCAGAAAGGCCTTGTAATTTTCATTATATAGGTCCTTCACTTCCTTAGTTAAATTTACCCCAAGGTATTTTATTCTTTTTGTTGCTATTGTGAATGGTATTGTGTTCTTGAGTTCATTTTCTGTTAGTTCGTTGTTAGAATATAGAAATGCTACTGATTTATGCAAATTGATTTCATACCCTGCAACTTTGCTGTAGTTGTTGATTACTTCTAAGAGTTTTCCAATGGATTCTTTGGGGTTTTCTATATATAAGATCATGTCATCTGCAAACAGCGAGAGTTTCACTTCTTCCCTCCCTATTTGGATTCCTTTTATTCCTTTATGTTGCCTGATTGCTCTGGCCAGGACCTCCAGTACTATGTTAAATAAGAGTGGTGATAGAGGGCATCCTTGTCTCGTTCCTGATTTCAGGGGGATGGCACTCAGTATTTGCCCATTGAGTATGATGTTGGCTGTGGGCTTGTCATATATGGCCTTTATTATGTTGAGGTAGTTCCCTTCTATGCCCATTTTGTTCAGCGTTTTTATCATAAATGGCTGTTGGATCTTGTCAAATGCCTTCTCTGCATCTATTGAGATGATCATGTGGTTTTTATTCCTCAGTTTGTTGATGTGGTGTATCACGTTGATTGATTTGCAGATGTTGAACCATCCCTGTGTCCCTGGTATGAATCCCACCTGATCATGATGTTTATCCTTTTGATGAATTGCTGAATTCTGGTTGCCAAAATTTTGTTTAGAATTTTTGCATCTATGTTCATCAGTGATATTGGCCTGTAGTTCTCTTTTTTCGTGGCATCCTTGTCTGGCTTTGGTATCAACGTGATGTTGGCCTCATAGAATGTGTTAGGAAGTGTTCCATCCTCCCTAATTTTTTGGACTAGCTTGAAAAGGATAGGTGTTAAATCCTCTCTGAAAGTTTGGTAGAATTCCCCAGGGAAGCCATCTGGTCCTGGGGTTTTATTCTTTGGGATGTTTTTGATTGCTGTTTCAATCTCTTTCCTTGTGACTGGTCTGTTCAAATTGTCTGCTTCTTCTTGAGTGAGCTTTGGGAGATTCTAAGAGTCCAAGAATTTATCTATTTCCTCTAGCTTATCCATTCTGTTAGCATAGAGTTTTTCAAAGTATTCTCTTATAATCCGTTGTATTTCTGCAGAGTCTGTTGTTATTTCTCCCTGTTCATTTCTGATTTTGTTTATTTGAGCTTTCTCCCTTTGTTTCTTTGTAAGTCTGGCTAGTGGTTTGTCAATTTTATTTATCTTCTCAAAGAACCGGCTCTTTGTTTCATTGATCCTTTCTACCGCCTTTTTCGTTTCAATAGTATTTATTTCTGCTCTGATTTTTATTATTTCTCTCCTTCTGCTGACTTTGGGCTTTATTTGTTCTTCTTTCTCTAGTTCAATTAGGTGTAGTTTAAGATTGCTTATTTGGGATTTTTCTTGTTTGTTAATATGTGCCTGTATTGCGATGAATTTTCCTCTTAGTACAGCTTTTCCTGTATCCCATATGAGTTGGTATGGCATGTTATCATTTTCATTAGTTTCCAGGTATTTTTTGATTTCTTCTTTAATTTTGTCAATGATCCATTGCTTGTTCAGTAGTGTATTGTTTAGTCTCCACATCTTTGTGCCTTTCTCAGCTTTTTTCTTGTAATTAATTTCTAGCCTTATAGCATTATGATCAGAGAAGATGCTTGTTATTATTTCAATTGTTTTAAATTTGTAGAGGCTTGCCTTGTTTCCCAACATATGGTCTATCCTTGAGAATGTTCCATGTGCACTTGAGAAGAATGTGTATTCTGCTTTTTTAGGGCGAAGTGATCTATATATGTCTATTAAGTCCAATTGTTTTAGTTTTTCATTTAGCTCCACTATTTCTTTGTTGATTTTCTGTCTGGATGATCTGTCCATTGATGTGAGTGGGGCGTTGAGGTCCCCTACTATTATTGTATTGTTTTTAACATCTTCCTTTAGGTCTGTTAATAGTTGCTTTATGAACCTTGGTGATCCTATGTTGGGTGCATAGATATTTATAAGTGTTATTTCTTCTTGATGAAGTGTCCCTTTGATCATTATATATTGTCCCTGTGTGTCTCTCTTTACCTGTCTTATTTTGAAATCCACTTTGTCTGATATAAGAATTGCAACACCTGCCTTTTTTTCCTTGCTATTAGGTTGAAGTATGGTCCTCCACCCCTTCACTCTGAGCCTGTGTTTGTCCTTGGGGCTGAGGTGTGTTTCCTGGAGGCAACACATTGTTGGATGTTGTTCTTTAATCCATTTTGCCACTCTGTGTCTTTTTATTGGAGAGTTCAATCCATTTACATTGAGAGTGATTATTGATGCATGTGGACTTAAAGCTGTCAATCTGTTGCTCATTATCTGGCTTTCCTGCTTTTTTCTTCCTGTGTGCTTTATCCTACCCATTTGATACTGCAATTTCTTATGCTGGGTTTCTTAGATTTTTGCTTATTTATGTTTTGTGTCTCTGTTCTGTTGTTTAGTTTAGTGTCTACCCTGAAGTTTGTATTTAGAATCTCCTGTATAATGTAGTCTGTTCTCTGGTGGTCTCTTACTTACTTGGCCTAGACTAATTTAGTCCCTTTGCTCTTCCCCTCCTAAATTATTATCTTCGTTTCTTATTCCAACTCGTGTTATGAGTTTGTAGTTAGAGTGATAAGATCGTCCTTGCTTTGGTAGTTTCCTTACCTTTATCCTAATGCTATAGTTGAATATTTGCTATCCTATTCTGGTTCTATCTATCTGTCTCCCTACTCTGTGGTTTGTGACCCCTTTCTCCCTTTTTTCTTTTTTCAGGCATGAGAGCCTTCTTGAGGATTTCTTGTAGTGGAGGACTTTTGGTTACAAATTCCCTTAACTTTTGTTTGTCTGGAAAAGATTTAATTTTTCCCTCATATCTGAAGGATATTCTTGCTGGATAGAGTATTCTTGGCTGAAGATTTTTATCTTTTAAAGCTTTGAATATGTCACTCCATTCTCTCCTAGCTTGTAAGGTTTCTGCAGAGAAATCTGCTGAAAGTCTGGTAGGGACTCCCTTGTATGTAATTCTCTTATTTCGTGCAGCCCTGAGTATTCTTTCTTTGTCATTCCTTTTTGTCATTTTTACTACTATATGCCTTGCAGTAGGTCTTTTTACATTGACAAATCTAGGAGATCTGAAAGCTTCCTCTACACACATTTCTCCCTCAATCCCTAGATTTGGGAAGTTCTCTTCTGTAATTTCATTAAGCACACTTTCTGCTCCATTTTCCTTTTCCACGTTCTCGGGAATTCCTATGATCCTTAAATTCTTTCTCCTCATTGAATCTGCTATCTCTCTAATACTTTCCTCATTCCTTTTAATCCTTAGTTCTCTTTCTTCCTCTGTCTGGAGCAATTCAGCTTGTCTATCTTTGATTATGCTAATTTGCTCTTCTATGGAGTCTACCCGGGCATTTAGGGAATCCGTATTCTGTTTTATCTGGTCCATTGTGTTTTTCATCTCTAGTAATTCTGTTTGATTCTTCTTTATAATTTCAATCTCTTTTGTGAAGTAACTCCAGAACTCGGCTTGTTTCTCTATCTTTCTCTCTACCTCCTTGAGTTTTTTTATTATAGCTGCTCTGAACTCATTTTCATTTAGTTTACCTAATTCCAAGTCCTCAGGACTCAATTCTATGTTTTTATTGTTTTCCTTCTGGTCTGGGGCTTTTATAAATTGCTGGATGGTAGAGGAGCGGTTTTTTTCGCATGGTGGTAGAATTCGGTTGCAGCTACCACCTGTCACCACTAGATGGGGGTCAAGAACCGCGTGTTCTGAGCTCTCCACCTTTGAGCAAGATGTGGGCGCCCAGTGCGCTTTGCTGGGGCTGGGGACCGGGGTGGGGGCGGTTTCTCTCGCGCACCGATCTAGATTTGATCAGTTCTGTTCTCTGGTCTCCCGCCCTGCGTTTATGGGGTCCCCGCACACAGCTTTCCCCCGTCAGCCGGTTTCCAGTGTACCAGCGGCAGGAGTCCTAGACGATGCCCTGGTTGTGCAGCCCCTCCCCCGCTCCTTCCAGGACCCACGCGGCGATCCCGGTTTCTAGGGGATGGAGCGATGTTCTCTTTTACCCCGTTCCAGCTCCTCCGAGGCGGGCAGTAGGGGCTCCGTCTTCTGTCTTTTGATACTGTGGGTCTCTGAGTCCTGGCATTAGGTTCATTAGCTGAAATTCAGGTGTTTTTTTGTTTTTTTTTTCAGTCCTTTGTTGTACTTTGGAGGGGAGAGAGTCCCGGGTCAGCTCACCCCACCATTTTGCCCATCATTTTTAATTTAATAAAAACATCTTCATGGCATTATTTTAATGGCTACATAGTATTCCAAGGAATATATATATATATCATAATTTGATTACATAATACTCAAATATTGGAGTTAGATTATTCCATTCAGCCAATGCTATAATTCTTAATTCAGGCCACTCAAATATTTAGTAGGTATCCAATAAATATTTGTTGAATGAATGAATAGAGGAATGAATAAAAGATTGTGGGAATGGGATGGGCTGAAAAATCAGTCCAAATGTGGGGGAGAGTTCCAAGAGATGGGATGGGACAAGATGGCCTATTCGAGGTAGTCCCAAGTGCACAAGGATGCAAGTGCAAGTCTGAGCCACAGCCATGAGGGATTTGGGGTCATGGAGAGGATCATGAATGGAAAACCAAGCTAAGATTTAGCAGCCACAACAGAAGAGAGAACTTCAACAAAGCAAGCCAGAAATAAAAAAACAGAGAGTTCATCCAAGGCAATTGGTGTGAATAGCATTAGAGCCCTTTCCCAGTCAATAAAGGTCCATGAACTCATGGCGTGTGGATGGAACAGACTGACCCAAGGCACAGAGATGGAACAGACAGACCCAAGGCTGTAAGGCTGAACTGATAATGTAAGGTTACACTGAAAAACTAGTAGGGTGAACTTAACCATGGTTTTGTGCGTCCAGTTGAATATTTTTCCTACAGTACAATGTTTACAGCAGCAGAATATTTTTTAGAGGACTTTGTGACATCTGTTTTTAAGTGATGTTATATTAAACTAAAGCTATTGTGATGGAGGGGGAGGGCTGTCAATGAGGCCTACTGTATGCCAGAAATAATTTGATTGTATTTTCACTAGAAAAACACTTCAACCAATTTCACAAACTTAATTCTTCAGCTCATAAAACTTTCCTTTATTTCCTTTATTTTTTATTTATTTACTTCTTTGTTTGTACCAAAGCCTGTCATTACAAATTTTATTTTACCAGATAGTCCTTTTTTTTAATCACCAAGATAGAATTTGAATTTTATTTCTTAAAGAACTCTGCTGCAAAAGAAGATTACTTGCTCAGCTCTAATCCACGTCCAGCTAGGTTATAAAAACTAGTAGAATATTTAAAAAAGTTAAAAGATTAATTACAAACTCAGTTATCTTAGGAGTTTATTCTTGTGATTATGGGCTTGTTAACCCTTGGAGAACAGTTTCTTCTGACGTGGAAGACATTTAAATTTAACATTCAATGTCGTATTGTTTTAATAAAATGAAGATGGGGTTTCATTCTCCTCTGTGCCTTTGCTCAAGCAGTTGCGTCCACCTGGAGTGCCTCATCAGGGCAGGAGTCCCCTCATCAGGAAAACACAAACGCTTTCTTCAAGGTCAGCTCAGACATCATCTTCCCCAGGGTGCCATTCCTGACCCCAAGGATGGACCGTGAATTCCTTGTCAGAGTTCTCATTGAGCACTGCCCGTGTTTGTATCGGGCACTTATCAAATTGTCGTGGAACTAGATTTCTATGCTTTTCTCTTCAGTGGACTGTGAGCTCCTGTAAGTTGTGAGCTTCATCTCACTCATTTACACATCCTCAATTCTTAGCACAGAACCTCGAACATAAAAAACATGCAATCAATTTGTGTCGAATGGAACAGACTCCGTTTCCTGCATTGTCTTTGATTTGAGCAAGGATTTATATGGCTTTGTTACTCATAAAAATTATGCAACTAAACTCATGTTTTGAATATTTCATCAGTGTGTATGAAAAAATGGTTGCAGAAAAAATGTCATTTAGTTTAATCCCTTTCACTTACTAAAGTCTCCTAAAATTGCTACATGAATCTCCATGAGCAAAACAGTGAACTCTTACTGGACAAATTATTCCAGGCTTTTTCTCTTCATTTGAAACTTAGATGACTTCATTATCATCATTTAATGCAAATCAGTGCCTATATGATACATATGTAAGATATATCAGTTATCCAGAAGAGGTAAATGGTGACTGAGTCGGGTGAAAGCACAGAAGAGAAAAATACAGGCAACTCTGAAAAGAATAAAGCCAGGCTTCCTTAAGAGAAAGAAGATGAAACTTAGAGGAAAAGATGAGTTCTGCTTTGTAACTGCCTCACACACACACACACGCACACATTTAAATGAAAAATCATTGGAGGGACAAATTAATGAAATAAAATAAGAATATGTTGGTGACCATATCCAAAACTGATTAATATATTAATTGAAAAGCTTCTATACAATTTCCAGCAGGTATCCATCAACTTTAATGAGCACTGTGAGGGGACGCAGGGACACATACACAAAAACTGTAAGATATCCATTTTCTCATTAAACTTAATTCTCTAGATATGAATATAAAGCTAACATACGAAAGAATTAGCAAATACTTGTCGTTCCATAAGCAACCACTGAGAGCTAAATTCTAGAGAGGTTAATCCGTTATGCTACCAGGGTTAGAAAGATTGGAAGCACAAAGAGAAATTACAAAACATAAAATGACAAGAACCCAGGTGTACAAGCGAGAGAACTTGAACCGGATCTCCATGAGGGCACAGTATCTCCAGGGCTTGGCGCATAGCAGCGTCCATTAAATAGTTGCTGAACACAGTAATGATTTGGAAGGCAATGGGCCCAAAGCTCCTGTGAAGGGATTAAGCCTGGAAGGGAAAGTGATGCCTCTGTCACTGAAATAGAAAGGAGTGAAGACAAAAATGCCTTAGGGGAAAAGGAAGGGCAGAAACTTGAGGGCGTTCTTCCGTGGTGATGTCTGTTTTCTCCATGGAGTAAGAGGTGAGGACCTCTTCTGAGGATAAGGGCAGAAGAGAGAATTGAGTATGATCCATTTTCTGGGTTAACTCTGGCCATTAAAGTGAGCCATTTTCAAGACAGTCTTTCACAAATCTCACATTTCAGAATACAAAATCTGTTGGTTAATACTTGAAAGAATACAAATTTAAATAATCTGAGTAGAAGAATTATATTATTTTTGGCAACTTTTAAAAACCTGAAAAAATTCACTTTTAAATAATTTATTCGTACATGTATTTGATATAGATTAACACGTTTGATGTAAATTTATTTTAATAATGTAATAGATTTTGCCTTAGAATTTTAAAAGTTTAATCATAGAATCAAAAAAACTATTGGTCGGCCCGGCCCCGTGGCCGAGTGGTTAAGTTCACGCACTCCGCTGCGGTGGCCCAGGGTTTCGCCGGTTCGAATCCTGGGCGCGGACATGGCACCACTCATCATGCCATGCTGAGGTGGTGTCCCACATGCCACAACTAGAAGGACCCACAACTAAGAATATACAACTATGTACTGGGGGGCTTTGGGGAAAAAAAGGAAAAAATAAAAATAAAAAAATAATTAAAAAAAAAACCCTATTGGTAACAAATCCTAAATGTTTAGCAATTTGGTATTGCTGAGTGACATAGCATGTGTAAAAATAGAGACTTTGACACTGCCTATAGTAAACACTTTATAATAAGCTGTTTAATTAATCCTTCAGGTCCAAAAATGGTAGAGGTCCAGAGCCAACAGTTTCAGATCAACTCCGAGGATGGCAAACCACTATTTACTGTCGATGAACAGGAAGTCGTGGTTGGTACAGATAAGCTTCGAGTAACTGGTATGTAGTAGCTCTTTTGTTTTAATTGAGATATAATTGACATATAACATTATATTAACTTTAGGTGTACAACGTAATGATTTGATATTTGTATATATTTTGAAATGATCACACAATAAATCCTGTTAACATCCATCACCACACCTACTTACAAATTTTTTTTCTTGTGATGAGAACTTTTAAGATTTACACTCCTAGCAACTTTCAGATATACAATACCATATTATAACCACAGTCAGCATGCTGTACGTTACATCCCAGGACTTCTTTATTTTATAATTGGAAGTTTGTATTTTCTGACCACTTTCACCCATTTTGCCCAGCTCCCACCTCTTGCAACCACCAATCTGTTCTCTGTATCTATGAGTTTGTTTTTGTTTTTGGATTCCACATATAAGCGAGATCGTACTGCATTTGTCATTCCCTGCATTGTCTGACCTACGTCACTTAGCACAATGCCCTCGAGGTCCATCTATGTTGTCATTAATGGAAATATTTCCTTAGTTTTTAAGACTGAATAATATTTCATTGTATATATATATACCACATTTTCCTTATTCAATCATCTGTAGTAACTCTTGAGAAAAACAATAGCCTGTGGAGTGCACTCCTGCAAAAGGAAATTGTACGTTTGGCAAGTTTACTCTGGACTCTTTCATACAGATAAGAAAAAGTTTGAATTTGTTGACTTTTCTTCATGGCATTTCTTTTGAAATTCTTTGATACTCTTCTAGAAGAGTGAAATTCGTCTCGCAAATCTTTGCCCACTATTTTCTCCCACCGTATTATTGCCCTCTATCTCTCTGCAATTGGTGTGGCCCAAAGGCTTATCATAAATTCCTCTATCATCTGTGTGATAGTCAAGTAGCTGTTTTTCATATGACTTTTGTAAAACCCTCCTCCACGTTACTTTTACTCCCATGATATCAGGTACTTGGATTCCCTGCACTCTTAGAAAAAAAAAACTTTTCTTTCTTTGAAATAAAGATTGGATAAGGTTCTGATAGGATTCATTTTTAGAACTGAAAAGAAGAAATTTTGTTTAAAAATTGTTCAGAACATGTTCTAAATTTACTTACCGACCTTCCATAAAGAGTAGAAGGCATAAAAAGGCAGACGCTAGTTAAATTCATCTCAATGCTTTTATGTACTATTCTGAAAACTAGTAACAACTTTATTCTCTCACAGATTATTACCAGTAGTCATAAATGAAAAAGAAATAATGCTCTCTGACCTAAGAAATAGACTCAACTCTAATACAAAGTTTTATGTAATATATAATTCCTAACAAAACAAACTGTAAAAATCATAACCTATGTTGCAGCCTACTCGAAGGCTATAGGGTCCTCGGTTTGCTTACTAAAATAAAGGACACTAGAAAAATCTAATTAAAGGAAATTGATTATTGCCTAATAAAGAAATGGCCATGCTGCCCAAGTGCCTTGGTCATCAGAAATCCATTGTTGTGTGGTACAGAGAATATGGGCTTTGTAAACCTAGATCGTATTCCTACCTCAACAATTACTAGCTGCAAGACCTCAGGCAAGTTACTTAATATCTGTTGGCTGTTTCCTCACTTTTACAAATGGATTGACAATATCTACTTACTACTAGTGCTGGATTAAGTGTATTAATGCATGCAAAGGACAGCAAAGGTCTTGGTTGAGTGTTATTGTGCTACAAGGCAATAAAATCTATAGGGAAAATAGTCTAAGAAACAGCTTGGATTGCTTCAAACCCACTGATGCCTGCACAGAGCATCAGTGAAGCGAAACTTTTCCTAGCCCAGGGCTCCTTCCAGGCCATGATGTCAATTAGTGGAACAGGTGAGAAAAATTGATAAGCAACGATATTATTTATTACCTGCATGCATGTATCAGAATTACCTGGAGGGCTTGTTGAAATATACATTGCTGGGCTTCATGCTCAGAGTATCTGACCCCGCAGGTCTGGAATGGGGCCTGAGAATCTGTATTTCTTAGCTGATGCTCCAGTGCCAGGGACTTCACGTTGAGAACGACTGCCCGACAAGAACGTGACAGAGTCAGTGGGAGAAGCAACATGTCAGCAACAAGTGACACTCCCTCTGGCACATACATTCAAGTTATCCTTTTTAAAGGTGCCATATTCTTCTTCTCTTTCATAATTTTTTTTTTAATCTCAGGCACAAATTTCTTCCAAACTCCTCTTCTCTCCAGTTAAGCTAATTAGAGCAAATACACTCAACTGTAATTACTATATAATTTCCTTGTCATTATGCCATTAAAATAGTATAGAGTTCTTGCTACCAGGGTGACCATGAGTGTTGAGCGTGTGAACAGCACGATTTTGACCCAGACCTAATTTTTCTCAGTTTTCCAATATGTTCTTGGCCTCCCTAAATTTTGTGATTAAAGAAATGCAAGAAATTCCACAATTCCGACTCTTTCCTTTTCTTCCCCTCTCTATCCAAGGTTTGACTCTCTCTGTCTCTACGTCTAGCTCAGGCGTTCTCAACCTTAACACTATTGACATTTTAGGCTGGATAATATGTTTGCTGAGGAAAGGGACTGTCCTGTGCATTTCAGGATATTTAGCAGCGTCTCTGACCTTTAAGAGCATTCCTACCCCCCTCCCTCACAAGTTGTGAAAACCAAAATGTCTACAGACACTGCCAAAAGTCTTTTTGGGGGTTCAGGTGCAAAATCACCTCTTGAGAATCACTGGTCTGCCTTAAACCTGTACTGTTTCTCTGGAAGTTATTAACATTTATTAAGTATTTACTATGTGTTAGTTATTAAGCTAAATACCTATAGTGCAAAATCATTAAGACATTTTCCCTTTACATGATGTTTATATTTTAGCTGAGCTATAAACTAAACAGACAGTAATTTGTTAGACGCAGTCTGCTAAGGACTGTAATTGATGTTTGGGCCAAAGGCTACAGGAGCAGCCTGGAAAAAGGGATCAGCCACGCCATAGTATGATGGAAAGAGAGACAGAGTGGGTCAGAAGAGTTTTCTCAAGGAAAGAGAAATTTGAGCTCATCCTAGGAAGATGAGTAGTTTATCAGGAAGAAAAAGTAAGGATTGCCATTTTAAATAGAGGGTAGCACCAGAATGGATATTAACAGACCATAGCTAAAAATAGTAATGGATAGCTTTTTGAGAAGCAGACCGAGTTCCAATCCCAGCTGTACCCCTGACTGACTGTGTGACCTTGAGCGAGAATTTCACCTCTCAGAGCTTCACACAATAGCTCCAAGCGTTTTTACCCACTGGTCTCTCATTGACTGGAGGAGATCGTACAGAATCCAACAAAGCAAGTGCAAATTGATTGCAAAATGAAATTGCAAGTCTTGCAAAAGACAAAGGGTATCTGGAAGTCAAAAGTGATGTAGGAATACTGGAAACGTTACCACAAACAAAGTGCGTTCACCGCCTGGCGAGTTAAATCAGACTCTCCACCAGAAGTAAGTTCTCTGACAGAGTAAGGTATATTTGCAGCTAATAGGAGACCGCATGGAGTCATTTCCAAAGTCATGGCGTCCCCAAACAAAGGGAAGCAGGGACATTTATTTTGGATGGGGAACGAATATTCAAAAGGGAGAGCTGGGTATTCACTTGCGCAGGCTCAGTTGGAAAACATGCTTCCGGTACACTGCAGGTGATGGTGATAAGGCCTAAGCTCCTCCTGGAGAGACCGAAGCATTAAAAATGAGGCAAAGGTCATAGACGTAGCTCTTGTGGTGAGGCTCCAGTTCAGGATGGTTGGTGATTGCATCTCCTTAACATAACAAAAGGAAAAAAACAATTTGGAAAAACAGTTAAATGCTTCCAAACCCATTTTTGAGATCCTCAGGGCAATTAGTTGGTACCAAATACCAGTAACAAAAGAGGACCTAGAGAGCCAGACCTGCCAGCAACTGAAGAAGTGAAAATAAACACAGATGATGACCTGATAGGTACTTCGAAGATCACCCATTTTAATATCACAAGATTAAAATATTCACCTTGGAAAGATTGACAATACCCTCAATTTGACTGTTCTTATGGTTTTACTGCATATGTTAAACATTATGTGAACAATGCCGTATTGTGCCACTGTGGGAGGCAGAATTCTAATGGTGATCCAATGACCTTTGCCCTTGTAAAATTCGCTCACCTCTGAGTGTGGATGGAATCTGTGAATATGATGAGATATCATTCCCATGATTATGTTATTTATATGGCAAAATGGAGATTGCCTGGGTGGGCCTAGTCTAATCACAAGAGCTCTTTATAAAGCAGAGAGTTTTCTCTGGCTGGTAGTAGAAGGGGAAGTCAGAGAAATTTGAAGTGCAAGATGGATTTGTTGCTCTGTTGCTGTATGAATATGAAGGGGGCCATGTGCCAAGGAATGTGGTGGCTTCTTGAAGCCTAAAGAGGCCCTTGTCTGACAGCAAGAAAACGGGGCCTTAGCCCAAAACCAAGAGGAAATGTATTCTGCCAACAACCTGACTGACCTCGGAAAAAGATTCTTGCCTAGAGCCTCCAGAAAAGAGCCCTATCTGGCCAACACCTGGATTTTGGCCTGGTGAGACCCTTGAGCACAAAACCCAGGCAAGCCCACCGGGAGGACTTCTGTCCTAAAGAACTGTGAGCTAACAAATTGAAGCTGGTGGGGCCAACCCAGTGGCACAACAGTTAAGTTCACGCACTCTACTTCAGCGGCCTGGGGTTCACCAGGTCGGATCCCAGGAGCAGACTTATACACCGCTTATCAAGCCATGTGTGGCAGGCATCCCACATATAAACTGAAGGAAGATGGGCACAGATGTTAGCTCAGGGCCAAGCTTCCTCAGCAAAAGGAGGAGGCTTGGTGGTGGATGTTAGCTAAGGGCTAATCTTCCTCACACACACAAAAAAAATTGAAGCTCCCCACCTGAGGGTTACTGTAAATATTGAATAAGATTACCTTTGGCCTTGTTATGAAAAGAAGTTAATCTTGTCAATTTGCTGTTTTCCTGTTTAACCTGAGGGGTAACTCAAGGGTCACAAGGATTTATGAGCACGTTTTACAGAATAAAGAGAATGCCTTCAAGGATCACCAGATGACCAGCCCCCAGCTGCCCTGGACCTCAGAAGTCAGATTACTCAGGGGCTTATCAGGAGTAAAAGAAACACAGATTACCCTTTTGTTTCTCTGAAACTCCTCCTGCCACACCCCTTAGTTCTATAAAACCCCCAGCCTTCTTCTCTTGTTTAGATGGATTTGAGAGAACCCATGCTCCTTCCTTCTCATCTCAGCCAATTTGAATAAATCTTTCTCCATCTCCAAGCACATGTCTCAGTGTTTGGCTTGTGGTGCTTCAGGCTCATGAACTTCAGAATTAGGAGGTTCAGTAACAAAATGAATATTGTTTTAAGCTGTGCAGTTTGTCATAATTTGTAACACAGAAAAAGAAAATTAATACAACCATCATACAATTCCAACTGTGTTTGAAAAATTGAACCAAAACACAAAACTTGATTTATTCTTTATTTCATATGACTTCATAGTTGTTACAATGATGACTGTTTTGTTAAATATAAAATACAATAACAATATTTTTATAAGCTTTAATTTTTCAAAATAAGTTCCCATTAAAGCTTTTCTCTACTACTTACTATAAAAGTTTGGTCCCTGTTTTAAATGAATTGATTCCAAGTACCCTTGGAGTTTCTTGGATCAGCAAAAGCAGCAGCAGTTGACAGCCAGAGAGGAATGACAGAAGAGTGTAGAGGAGGAAAACATTTCCTCTACCCTCTCTGGGTTCTTCTGGCCAGAGAATGAATTAAATTCACATGAGACAGAATAGCAGGAGAAAATTAAACAAAGCTTTATAAGATGTATACATGGGAGAGGTCAGGCAAGCTGAGCAACTCACCAAAATGGCTGAAGCCACCACCTTAAATATCATATCCAGCTAAAGACAAAGGAGGATGTTGGGGGGCGGGGGGGGCGGGGGGGGGGGAGTCAGTTACAGGAGTTTGCCAGACAAGCACAATAAACAAATGCAGATTTAAGTCCACTGATTAAGAGTTTCTAGAGATAAGGTCATCCCCCCTTCTTCCTGGTACAGAGAGGGAGACACCTTTACAGATGGAGATTCCCTTTACAATGTAAATGTCTCTTACAAAGGGCAAGCAAGTTCCACTCCTCAGAGCCTCCTTCCCTGTCCCAGTTTACTAAAAGTAACCAGCCCCAAATAATCCTCATGCCAAAGAGACATATCTTGGGGTGGCCAATGCCAGTCCCCCACAAGAGACAGAGAGGCAGCTTCACTCTGGGGACTGCAAAAGAGAATCAAATGCTTTGTTTCACTTTTCTGCCCTCTGGCCACTGCACACCTGCTCTAAGCAGGGGCTGTGGGGGGAGGGGTGGGTTGGCTCTTTCTTTAAGGTGGTGCACTCCCATTCCTGACTTGTACTAAATCCTAATCTTGACTTGGATAAAGAAATGTTTTCTTGTTTTGCCTTTGTCTTAAGTACTCAGAAAATAAGATGAAACTTCTCATTAATTCTTAAGCAGCTTCCATATAGACATTAGTCAACTAGGAAACTGAGAATTGTTTTTAAATCAAATTTATGGAGGAGATTAAACAATTTCACCAACTCAGTTTGGAATTGACCCAGGCCTTCAAGCAGTTTCATTTTTCCCCCTAAAAATAGAATTGGTTACCAAGTGACCTCTTTCACTCTTTTACTAACCCCAGCTACAAGAACATATTATTGGAATAACATCAAATGTCATCTTCAAAAAAAAAATGTTCTTTACTATTGTCAGAACTGACTTCTGGCAGAGGATAAATTGTTAGCTTGCCTCCCCCAAATGTATTTTATTTCCTCGGCAATGCTTTGCTAGGCTCGGTGCATTCCCCAACATTTAGTAAGAAAAACAGAGGCCAGTAGTAGTATCCAGTTTCTCATTTCTAGTGAGGAAAACCAGATCTAGCCATAAGCCTCTCCGTGCAGCTAAGCAGGATTACATAAAGTCAAAAGCGATGGTGTAGAAATCACAGCGATGGACATAAGTTATGTCACAGGAGACGTCTGGAGGTAGGGGAGTTCCAGGTTAATTCAGTGGCCCAGTAATATTTTCCTCCAGCTTTGCTTCTCTTCAAGTATGTTACATTCCCCTGTCAGTTGCATCAATTCTAAGTGTCACTTCCCTGTGCAATGACTTCTCCAAACTTCTGTAAGAGGACCTCAATGGCCTATGGTGATCTGGCCTCTTTAGGTTACTTTTCCAGCCTAAATTCTCCTCATATTAAATTACTTGTAAATAAGCAGCATTTAGCCAGGGAATTTATTTTTTGAAGACAGTTTGATAGACTTTGATTTTTAGTGAAGAGTTTAAGACATTCACAATCATTTTGATAACTGCTCTATTTGGGCTTATCTGTGTCATATTATTCCATGGTTTTTGTATTTCGATCTTACTGAATTGGAGTCTGAAATGAGCCTGGTGTAAGGGGAGATACAAAGGGACCAGATTATGCAGGGACTAGTTGGCCGTTATAAGAACTTGGATTTGTTTTAAATGCACAGGAAAGGCATTGAATTGTTTTGAAAAGGGTACTCTTTGATTCATTACACCTTTTCAGATCAATATAACCAGTACAAGGGAGAATGGAAACAGTCAAACTATCTCTGACTAACTGCCCAGAGGAACTCAAGGGTGGTTCCGAGCATTTAACTGTTTAAGAGATGCAATCACCAACCACCCTGAACCAGACCAAGTCCCACCACAGGAGGGATGCCCATGACCTTGGCCTCATTTTTAATGCTGAGATCCTCTCCCTGGGAGGAGCTTAGGCCTTATTACCATGACCTGCAGAGTATGTGGAAGCACATTTTCCAACTGAGCCTGTGCAGGTGAGTACCCACCCCTCCCTTTTGAATATTCATTCCCCATCCGAAATAAATGTCCTTGCTTCCCTTTGTTCTGGACAGTGACAATTCACATTCACATTTGGAAATTATTCCTAATGGTCTCCTATTTGCTGCAAATAAGCTCTACTTTGTGTGACAACTACTTCTGGCTGAGAGTCGGATGTTAACTCTGCCAGGAGGCGAACACACTTGGTTCTGTAACAAAACCAGTTAGGAGGATGTTAATTGTAGTAGAGGCAATAGATCATGATGATTTGGACTAGGTGGTAGCAATGGTCATAGAGAGAAGCTAATGACTCCAAATTAAGAACTAACATATAGAGACTTGCCAATGGATCAAATGGGTGGCAGGCATCCATGGAGGGAATCAAAGATGAAAAGATTGTGTTTGTTTTTGGATGATGGCCTTGCTCTCTGGGTAATGGAGATGCCTGAGGAGAAGAACACATCTTCAAACAGAGAATCAATAGTTAATGTTTTAGATACATAAGTTGAAGATATCTGTGAACCAGCCAAGTGGATATGTCAAGTCAACTATTGGAGACGTGAGCTTTCTATTGCTCAGAGCAGAAGTCTCCACTAGAGATACAAATGAGGGCGTCATCAACCAACTGACCCCTGAGAGATGCCAAGACTAGAGCCCAGGTAAAGGAGGGGCAGCCGCCCCAGGAGAGTGAGAAGGGACAGTGTGCTGGGAGGGGTGTCACAAGAGTCATTTTCCTGGTGCCAAGAGATACTGTTCCCAGAATTTGGGCCCACGAAAGGTGAGGACAGAAACTGCCCCTGGATCGAGCATTATGGAGGTCATTACTGTCTTAACAACAGCATTCTCATCGGAGTATTAAGGCAAAAGGCAGTGGGAGGTGGCAGCAGCGTTGGTTAGAATGGGAAGCAGTAGAGACATTATGCGGAAGTCTGGCTGTGAAGGGGAGCAACAAAATTTTTTTGCACTGCTTGCAAAGCCCATTTTAGTCCATAAATGCTCAATGAATGTGAAATTAATCTTAGTAAATAGTTATCAGTGTAGATCCAAAAATCTAACAAATGCCTGGGTATATATTATGAACTGTTTGAACAGAATTATTAATATTGAACTCTATGTATGTCTGTAAATGAAGGATCCTAGGAGTAGCAGCGTGTTGGGAATAAGGGAGCAACTGGGAGCAATTTCCCTTCCAGTTGTTGGGCTCCGACCATGAACTCTTCAAAGCCTTCACCACCATCCCAGTCCAGATTGCACCACAATCTGACTACAGATCTTCATATGAGTGTCATTCATCATAAATTGTTCTAGGACCCAGAAGAGAAGAATGGTGCCATCCAAATACTACTGATACTTTACGGTAGAAATGACGAGACCATTTACTATGTCTCAGTGACATATTCTTTAAAAAAAAGCTAACATTATAAGGTGGGGCTTTTATTTTTTTGGCTTCTTGATTATACCTTTCTGTATAAATAATACTTATGAAAGGTCATTTTAATACATGATTTATATGATGATATTTTATAGTGGAACTTTTTTCCCCTAACTAAAATTTAGATTATACAACCTTAAATAATATATTCTATTTTCTACAAGGAGTAGGTGTTACACCAATTTTTTTAATATAATCTTGGTTAATTTCTTTTATTTAAATCTTGGGAATATTTAAATATGAGTGGGAATATAAAGGAAATATAATTACACTAAAAATCAACAAAATTTACTGAGAATTATTTTATGAAACAATTTAGGAAACATCCATTTTGTTATAGCAAATAGGTTCTAAGAAGTATTTATTTTGAGGCTGAATAGTAATGATATAATCAGATCATATAATTTGGACACTTACAATTTTAATGATACAGAAACTGCTCCTTTTATTTAAAGATAATACGTATTAGTTTATAGACTCTATGTCTGCCTAGAAGTACATTACCATTATCACATGTCACTGTGATGTCCCTAGCTCTAGAAGGTAAATAATTGGCGCGCATTTAAAACCTAATTACGGAGTTCCGTTACCTTGTAAAATAGTGCCACTGGCACTCTGAAAATAATTTCAGCTCTTGGAAAAGAACTGAATCTGTGTTTAAAAAAAAAAAAATTGTGTATGCAACTGGAATGCATTGCAATTTCTAGCTTGTTTTATAGTTTATGTGGACAGAGAGCAAAACGTACTGAAACTTTTTGTCTGTCATCATTTTATTTACATAAGAATAAAGAGGTAAAATAATTACACAAAAATTTATAGCCCACATTCCTTTTGGTTCTATCATCCTAACTATGGAAAGGAATCATTATGTTTTAATAATTTATAAAGCTCGTCCTAGGCTCCCCCAGACAAAGCACACTCGTGTTTCAAACGATGCCGTATAAACACAGACAATAAATCTACTTACGCAGAAAACTATATGTGGCGTATCTCTACTTGTCTTCTTAATGATTAACTTGAGATCTATTCTTTCTTTACTTTTTCTTTTATATTTTGCAAATCAGGAGAAGCAAGGGAGAAAGAAAAAGATAAAGGGAATACAAGTATCGTACAAATTACTGTGTTAAATTGTTTCCCTCTGCAGACCAAACAGAAAATGTTGTCTATATTTCAGGCAAACCAGACACTGGTACAAAATTTGATTGGCACAGTTGATCGTGGAAACCCTCATGCGTAGTACGGTCTTAGGTTACCAATGGTCACCATTATCATTCAGGTTTGCTTGAGTGGTGCTTCAAGGAGATGTGCCTTTTACAGCGTGTATGAGGATCTGTTTCTTATCTGAATATAATTTGCATGAATTATAATTTTCATGAAAGGTTAACCTTCACTTCTGTGTGTTTTATTTCAGTTGATTATAGTTCTTATATTGATCATGCTACCAAATCTGCCTTGTAATTATGAAATTTCATGTTGTACTGATTTAAGTCTCTTTTACTTTTATGCTGCAAACTATTATTTCTTGAACGAGTGCTTTCAATGTGTACTTTTTTTTTTAAGATTTTTTTTAATTTTTTCCTTTTTCTCCCCAAAGCCCCCCGGTACATAGTTGTATATTCTTTGTTGTGGGTCCTTCTAGTTGTGGCATGTGGGACGCTGCCTCAGCGTGGTTTGATGAGCAGTGTCATGTCCGCGCCCAGGATTCGAACCAACGAAACACTGGGCCGCCTGCAGCAGAGCGCGCGAACTTAACCACTCGGCCACGAGGCCAGCCCCCTCAATGTGTACTTTTGTCATGTCTTCATATTTAAACAAAATTGCTAAGGAAGCAGCAATTATCATAACAAAGCTAATATAGTGAGTAATACTGTGGAGAAAATAGGGTATCGTGAATTAGGTTAGTAAGAGCTGCTGACAAACTTTTGCTCCAGCTCATGACTTCGACCCAGGCTTTCAATGCCGAACGTCAAACTAGTACAAGAGGAGATTAGAAAATAAGCATTTAAATTGTTTTCAGTATTTCCTAAAGAGAAAAGTCTGCACAACGTGAGGACATGCCCTGAGCTCCTTTTGGAACCAAGGGGGAGAGAAATAAATTATTTGCAAACTGCAACTGCAGACCCTAAGCCAGGGCAGGCTCTAAAAAAGGGGTGGGGCCCAGGAAAGGGGTGGAGCCTAGGACAGGCACACGGGCCCTAGGTAAACCATGATGAGTGGGTAACCGAGGCAATGTGGTACTACTTAAATCTGTGAGTATGCCCTTAAATTAAAGAGGGGAAATATTTTTAATATAATATGAAAAATAAATTCGTGTTTCCACGTTGAATCCTCTGCTTCTGCAGTGAACTGGTTGATCGTTCATTCTGCACACTGGTTACATTCTCCTGCCCCTGGGCTGCTGCTCTCCTTGAAAGTCTGTCCACAAACTCCACATGGTCGCAAATGTCTATCTACGTAGGGTTCAGAGCAACTGCATTTTACTATAAAAAGCCTCTTCCGCCGCCTTAAAGAGATTCTTCCCTGCCGATGACCCCCAAAATAATTTAGTTGCACTTTGCTACTGGCACGTTACTTTCTAGCACATAGTGTTTGTTATTTACGTATGAGAAATCCTGTAGCATAAAGATTAAAAATGTGGGCTTGGAATTCAAGTCACAGCCCCGCCACTTAGCTGTGTAATTCTAGGCAAGTTAACCTTTGTGTTCCTCATTTTCCTCCTCAGTAAAATGGGAAAATAATCTTACCTCCCTTGGAGAGTTCCGAGTATTAACAACTTAGATATAGCAAAGAGCATGTCATCCTCACCTTTGCGACTGACCCTGTGTCTTGCACACAGGCTCTCAGACTAGCGAAAGAATTGGGGACATACTGATTCCTAGAAATTAGAAAGTCAGTTTAAGTATTTAAAACTTTGATTTGTCTATGGATTTCCTGACGTGCCTTAAGAAACAAATGACATAAGATACAAGTTTTACACATAAAATCTAGAGAATGAGTAAAAGTACTATTATCTAAAATATATGGACACAGAATCTTCAACTGAAATTACTTCTTTTTCAATTTGAGGGTTAATTTTGCTTTCTAGTTTTAAAATAAGCCTGCATATTTGTAATTGCTTTAAAAATCATGTTTTGTTTACAGCAACCTAGTGAAATCGTGGTATCCTTGAAAAGTCGGAGAGCAATTGTGCCTTTTTTCCTGCAACCCAAACATCTGCAGAACTTCAGCGACACAAATCAAACCTACTTGTGCTCTAACGTGTAACCTAAGCGTTTACTTTGTTTGGTGTCATTGGTGTTCCTTTTGTAAATGACGTATCTTTGGTTTTGCTTAGGGCCTGAAGGGGCTCTTTTTGAACATTCGGTGGAGACACCCCTTGTAAGCGCCGACCCGTTTGAGGACCTGAGGTAAGAATTTTGTTCAAATATAAGCAGATTCTCGCATGGAAGATCCTGGATATGTGCTGGAGTGACATTTTAGCGGTTATTACCGGACTGCTTCTTATGGCACCAGTTGTCCTTATTCTCATGACTTTCCCCCTGCAACTGGTCGTTACGATCTAAAATCCGAGGGAAGGCAAAGCACGACTGGTTCTCCCGCTGATTGTCTCGGAGCTGGGGCCCCTTGACCATCCCTGCCCTCCTGCTTCCTTCACGCTCTGTGCTGTCCCTACAGCCTATTGCTGCCTCCAGCGTGCTCCTCTCTAACCTGCCCTTCACACTGACAGCACAGGGACTTTGCTAAATGCGACTATTTACAAGGTTTCATGGCTTGCGCGTCAGCCACAGGAAAGTGGACCTCGGCCCGGGGGCGCTCACGCCGCCCCTCCGTGAGGCCACCCCCGCCCCCCGCCCGAGCTGGGCTCCCGCCGGCTCTGCAGCCTCCCGCCGCGCAGCGCCTCCCGCCTTCCCTGCCCTCCCAGGCCTGAGAGGAGCCATCCCCTCCCACTCCAGACCTTTACACAGTTGTCCCTTCTGCCTGGACTGCCCGCCTTCCCCCGGAGACCTCCTGAATGCCTGCTCGTCCCGAGGTTTTAGTTCGCCCACTGTGGGTTTATGATCCATGTATTTCACAAACCCGTCGTTTTTCCCTGAAAAGCGTCAGCATGAGTCTCCTGAAATTTTTCACAATTTTTAACAGAAAACGTTCACCTATTCATATTATGCCACCCATCTCTAATACTTCTGTAAACAAGGCGTATGTAAATTTGTTCTTAAGCAGAGTCTCCGTGTGCCTGTGTGTATTTCACTCCAGGCTACTGAATGTCATTTACTGCTATAACTGTTTATTCCAGTAGTTTATTTGTACTTCATAAGAAAACCAAATAATATTTTTAAAACCAAGTGTCTTAAAGTCTAAGATATCCCTTAAAATTACATTTAGAATTTGAACTTAAAATGTATGCAGGACAATTAACATTTTCTATATATATTATGTACAATGGAGGAAATAAAGTATAGTAAGGAACCCAGCTTTACACAGACGAGCCTGGTGACCTCGGCCAAACTAACCTTTTGAGAGTCTTTTTTCTCACATATTAAATGTTGACTGTGATACACATCTCAGAATGTTCTAGGAAAGATTTAATAACCGATTAGGTTAAAAGTATTTTGTAAACTGAAAGTCAAATACAAATAATCATTTTTATTATCATTATTGTACCAGGTATTCTCGTTAAATGGAATAGAAGTTGGGAAATCCAGCATTTCTCTTATCTTTAATGTCTAATTAAATATTAATCAAAAGCGAATGCAAGTTCAATTCATCTTACCCACTTAGAGAACATTTGCAGCATAAAAATAAATTGTGACCATAATTAAATTATAACAATTTCATTAATTTTGATAAAGGATCATAAGATCAATATTACAGAATTATTATAGTTAGGGAAGAAGAATATTTTACTTTCCTAGGATGGAAAAATGATTCAATATCTTTAAAAGATAATCCCATTAAAACCACTTTGAAATTATAAAATAATATAAATTGTAGAGATGTCAAACCACTTTTTAAAGTAAATGTCACCATTTTAAAATATATAGATCTGGAAATTAAACAATTCATTGTATTTTGTCCCATTAGGACATAAATCTGCTAGCTTATACAGCAGGCCCTTATTAAAAAAGAAGTGGCATAGGGGGCCGGCCCCATGGCTGAGTGGTCAAGTTCCCTTGCTCCCCTTCAGCGGCCCAAGGTTTCCCTGGTTTGGATCCTGGGCACGGACATGGCACCACTTGTTAGGCCATGTTGAGGCGGCGTCCCACATGCCACAGCTAGAAGCACCCACAACTAAAATATACAACTATGTACTGGGGGGATTTGGGGAGAAAAAGCAATTAAAAAAAAAAAGATTGGCGACAGTTGTTAGCTCAGGTGCCAATCTTTAAAAAAAAAGTGGCAGAAGATTATTCTCTTGCTTTTTAAAAGGTGATATTAAGGGAGGATTATGTAACCCAAGTGTTACAACCAAAGCGATTGAGAAAATAATAAAATTGTGAAAAATTGATGAAGAATGTGGTGAGGATGGAAGGCGTGAACTACCATGCATTGAATGCCTTCAACTACCGGGCACCGTGCCCTGTGCTATCTCCTAACTCATCTCATTTAACCATCAACTCAACCTTAAAAGTAATCAATTTTATCCCCATGTTATAGAAGAGAACACTGAAATCTAGACAGTAGCATGTTCTGAGGCACAAAGATAAAAAAGTAGCCAACTCGTAATGCAGTTCAGCTCTCACTCCAGAGCCCTTGTACGCTCTAAACTTTTACTCTCTCCACCACCCAAGCGGACCCTGGAGGATTTATTCTTTGATTTGCTACCACATGCCACTGATGGCATATATGATAGTCACATTTGCTTCTGTAAATTCCTACCATAAACTGTCTTTCACTTTTTATTTCTGGATCCACAGCATTACTATTCCCGGGCTGAGCAAAGTGAAAAAGACTCTAGAGTATCCTAACTGACCTATGGATTTTGTAGGGTAAAGGTCATGACACATTTATAAATATATTTCTGAAATATATATATTTAAATATCACAATTTAAATTTCTATATTTGCTCAAATGATAGTCATAGAAGGGTGACAATTATTATATTCTTTAAGAAGAAAGATAATTAACTTATATTGAGGTTAGATTCACTTTTCTTATGGCAAAATCATTCACAAGAAAAGTATGAACTCTGGCATACTGCCTTAAAGCCACTTTTCATTCATATATGATATTTTTTTTAATTCAGCAAAAATATATTAAAAGTATTTATCTGCCAGAATCTATGATAGATACTCATTCTACAGTGATAAAAGGCATGGTCCTTGATCTTAATGAGTTTAAAGTCTATTGGAAAAAGAAACATGCAAAGAAGCTAGAACAATATAATTCATTGCTATGATGAAAGTACAAATTATAATGAGGGCGTAGGAGAAAGAGTATAAAATCTACCCAGAGGAATCTGAGCTGATATCACAGAGAAGGAAGAATTTGAACTGAAACTTAAGGAATCAGTAGAAGTGAATATGGCAGGGTAGACTGTAAATCCTCCGCAACCCAATAGAGATGTGATGGCAATTAAATAAATTATTTTTGTAAATTGCTGGGAACAATGCCTAGCACATAGCCAGGAAAATATGTCTTTATTAGACAAGTAAAATGAGCAGATGTGGAAACATTTGCTCTTGTATCTCAAACACTTGTGAATATTGATTTACTTAATAAGAGTTTGTAAATACCAAGCTCAACTAGAAACCAAGAAAAGCTAATTCTCAGGTCCCAGTAATACAGAGGAAATTCATGGCCAGAGCAGAAAGTGGGAGCTAAGCCAAGGTACTTGTGGAGAAATCAAGATCCCACAGAGGTTAAAGGCTGGGGCTTTAATAATATCAGAGACTGAGATTCCTAATTCTAGCCTAGCGTGCATGAAATGCCTGGACTGGGATGCCTTGTAGTCCTGGCCTCTCATGAAATAGGTATTTCGAGAAATTTACCTAATAGCCCAAGGATGCTGCAAGAGAGATTACTATCTTGGGCTGTGGGTTGAAAAAGTTACCCGCAAGAAGTCATGAACTACAAGCCTTTGCTTGGCCAAAGTAGGAGAACTAAATCCACGCAACCTCATTGCTTAGGAGCCCCAGGCCAGAAATCGAACATTAAAAACTGCACCGAAGTCTATAAAACCGACAGGTAAGTTAAAAAAAAGAGTAACTATGTTGAAGAAATTATCCCAGTACCCGTGACATAAAAACACATATGGAAAACAATCCCTGCTGAAGATGAGCTTACTAAGAAGAAAGAAAAAGACAAATGGATAAGGAGTTGAACTACCTTACTACGACTATAAGGAGAGAATTAGCAGCCACTACAGCAGCCACTCCTAACACTCTAAGGAGAGCAAAGTGAAGAGATTTTTAAAACAGATATGAATAAAATGCTCAAAGGGGAAAAACTTGAATAGGAGGGTAAGGCAAAGACAAGATAGTATAAAAGTGGCAGATTTGGAAAATAACAAAATAGAAATTCTAGAAATGAGAGATCAAGTAATTAAAATTAGTGGCAGCCAGAACTTGGTTTCTCGAACCATTCTCCAATCAAAGGAGTCAGGATTCCTTGGGGAAATGGCTCTTTCTAGGACTGAAGCAGGAAATATAGAAGATGCATTTGGACCCTCTTGTAGTGCCAGTAAGAAGTGCTCAAAAATCAAAATAATGAGGACCCTCCCAGTGGCACAGTGGTTAAGTTCATGTGCTGTGCTTCAGAGGCCTGGGTTTCGATGGTTCAAATCCTGGGTGCGGACTTAGCACTGCTTATCAGCCATGCTGTGGTGGCATCCCATATAAATAGATGAGGATGGGCACAGACATTAGCTCAGGGCCAATCTTCCTCAGCAAAAAGAGGACGATTGACAGCAGATGTTAGCTCAGGGCTGGTCTTCCTCAAGAGAAAAAAAAAATCAAAATCATGAGAGTGTGTCAAAAGGACATAGGATGCAACTGAAGGAGCTCTCAATGGCCAAAGCTGGACAATGTAAGTAAAAAAAAAAAAAAATTTAGGGGCTGGCCCAGTGGTACAGCGGTTAAGTGCACACATTCTGCTTCGGCAGCCTGGGGTTTGCCAGTTCAGATCCCGGGTGCAGACATGGCACTGCTTGTCAAGCCATGCTGTGGTAGACGTCTCACATATAAAGTAGAGGAAGATGGGCACGGATGTTAGCTCAGGGCCAGTCTTCCTCAGCAAAAAGAGGAGGATTGCCATCAGTTAGCTCAGGGCTAATCTTCCTCAAAAAAAAAAAAAAAAAACCACACATTTTAATGTAGTATTAGATTGTAATACAAAATTGGTAGGTGTCAAATCTCCATGATTTTTAGATTTCATCAGATACATTTTAATAAGTGATGTTTTATTTCAAAATGGCAATGTTTATAATATGGCAGAAATTACATCTCTTACAAACACTTAAATTTATGATAAAATATTTAGACGTTAACTTAGAAACGTGTAATGGGTACATAGTTTTTCAAAACTCTTTTAGGAAGCCATGGAGAGCACTACTCTAGGTTTTCCGTTCTACCAAGTGGTGGCATGTATGGTGTCAGATATGAACACATTCAGCCACCAAACCTGGCCAATGTACAGCTCAGAGTGCTGGCGCTGACACGTAATTCCATGAGCAAGAGTTTGTCTTTTCTCACATTTTTACCAGTGTTTGGCACTGTCAGACTTTATGATTTTTTTCTATTCTGCTGAGTGTTATGTGATGGTATTTTACTTTTCACTTCCCTGATGACTAGTGTGGTTGAGCATCTTTCATATTTCTATTTTGTTATTAAAGTTGCTTCTTCTGTGAATTGACTCTTCATCTCCTTTGGTTCTTTAATTACTTTTTTAATTTGTAGGGATTAAAATATATATATTGTGAATATTTATCTTTTTCCTATTATATTTCTATTAAATTTTTTTTTTTGAGGAAGATTAGCCCTGTGCTAACTGCTGCCAATCCTCCTCTTTTTGCTGAGGAAGACTGGCCCTGAGCTAACATCCATGCCCATCTTCCTCTACTTTCTATGTGGGATGCCTACCAGAGCATGGCTTTTGCCAAGTGGTGCCATGTCCGCACCCGGGATCTGAACCAACGAACCCCAGGCCACCGAAGCGGAATGTGCAAACTTAACTGCTGTGCCACCGGGCTGGCCCCTCTATTAATTTTTAATGTTTATATACTCAAATCTATTAATCATTTCTTTTGTTACATCTGGATTTCAAGCCATAATTTAAAAGACTTTCCCTACAGAAAGAGGAAGTTGTCAGCCACATTTTTTGTACAGCTTTATCTTTTACATTTAGATTCCCAATCCATTTAGAGTTTATTCTTGTATGAAGTATACAGTATGAGGTCTGGGTCCAGTTTTATCTTTTCCAACTGGCCAACCAGAGGTGCCAGCAATTAGATTGTTTACTAAAAACTCTACCTTTGGAATACAACCTTTCCCATGTATTCAACTCCCCTGTGCACACGGTCTATTTCTGCACTCTCTCCTCTATTCCACCGGTCTGTCTACTCAGGGGCCAGTACCAATGTGTTAATTAAATAGGCTTTAGAAGATTTAAAAGGTATGGTAGGACTAGTCACACACACACAAACGTACTCTCGTAGCTTATCTCCTTCAACGTTTCTCTGTCTGTTCTTGCATATTTTTCCTTGCATGTGAACTTGAGTGTTAACTTGTCTAGTTCAAGAAAAGCTTATTCTTTGATTACGATTATGGTAAATTTATAAGCTAACTTAGGAAAAACTGGCATCTTTATAGCGTTAGTCATTTACCTAACAACATAGGATGTCTTTCCATTTGTCAGAATCTAATTTGGTGCCTTTCGGGAGGGTGCGGAAGTTTTTCACATTTCTTATTAAGTTTATCCCTAAGCATTTTAGCTTTTCTTCCTTGTTGCTCTTATAAATGGGATTTGACTCCACCATTGTATCCCCTAACTAGTTATTGTTTGGGGTATGAAGACTACTGATTTCTGTATGTTAACTTTATGTAAACTACCTTACTGAACTTTTTATTGTTTGAGTCAGTTTGATCACTGGCTCGCCAGGATTTTTCAGGTAGACTATCATATCATCTGCAGATATACTGTCACACCATATTTTCCCACTCTATGCCTCTGATTTATTTCTCCTATCTAATTGCATTTCCCAATATCTTCAGTGCAGTGTTAGAAAGAAAGAGAGATGGTATGCATCCTTGCCTTTCCCAATCTGAATGGAAATGCCTCTGGGTGTTTCTCCCTTAAGGAAGATGATGTGAATGTGTGTTTTATAAAGAAAGTAAATATCAATTTCTATTTTGTGTTGAATGGGTGTTGAATTTTGTCAAAAGCTCTGTAGCATTTATGGAGATCGTCGTATGTATGTCCCTTAGATATATTAATATAGTGTATCGTATTAAGGGGTTTTCTAACACTGAATATTCCTGGAATAAATTCTACTTGGTCGTGGTACATTATTTTCTTAAAATGGTGTTTGATTCTATTTGCTAATATTTTATCCAGAACCTTTGCATTTATATACATTAGTGATATTGGTCTGTAACTTTCTTTTTTCTTATGTGTGTGCTAGCTTTGTAAATGTTGTTCATGCCTCAAGAATTAGAAAGTTTTCTCTCAGTTTCAATGTTCTGGAATAAACCGGGGTCACTTGGGACACTCTGGTCACTAAAGGTTTGGTAGAATTCTCCCTGGAATTATCTGGGCCTGGTGAATTTTTTTAAGATAGGTCCTTAATAGTTCATTTCTTATTTTATGGAAATTTGTCTACTTAAACTTTCTACCTTTAGTAGGGGTCAATTTTGATCAACTGTATTTCCCTAGAAAATTGTTCATTTAATCTTGGTTTTTAAATATTTTTGTAAAGTGGTCTGGAAAGTAGTCTCTGAGGGGTTTTTAAATTTCTTCTGTTTCAGTATTTTTTGAAACAATCACTGATAAAAATCGATATGGGTAAATGCATCAACAAGTGAAGCACTGAATGGATCTAACTCACTTTGCATAATCACATTCTTCTCCAAGTATTTACTTTTCATCTATCACAGGTTACTATCTCAAGTCGACTTAAACAGTGAAAGCAATTTATGCCTCCGGACAATTGACAATTTATGGTATGGCTTGTTTTCCTTAATAATAGCAATTCCAAGAAAAAGGAAATAAATCATAAAATGTCAAAAGGAAAAAACAGTAAATTTAGTCAATTCAACAACTGAAAACAGTTTGAAGAGTTGACAATTTCATCCAATAACAGAACAGCAAAGGCAATACTCATACAAGAATTTATTGCTGACGTCTCCAGCTCCTGAGCTGTAGAGTGCTGTTAAATCAGGAATGTGAAATGCATGATGTAAAAAATCAATATTCCGAATGTACACTTATAAATATAAGTCCTTCCAGGAGAGGCTTACAAATATATTGGTTCTAATTTTTCTTTTAGCTAAAAGGAATCTTTTTAAGATTTAATTCTTATTCTTAACAAATAGAAACTTAATTCTTTTTTTTTTTTTTAAAGATTTTATTTTTTCCTTTTTCTCCCCAAAGCCCCCCGGTACATAGTTGTGTATTCTTCGTTGTGGGTTCTTCTAGTTGTGGCATGTGGGACGCTGCCTTAGCGTGGTCTGATGAGCAGTGCCATGTCCGCGCCCAGGATTCGAACTAACGAAACACTGGGCCGCCTGCAGCGTAGCGCGCGAACCCAACCACTCGGCCACGGGGCCAGCCCCGAAACTTAATTCTTTTTAATAATGACAGATAACATACAAAATACTAAACAAAAGTCCTAAAATAGAGGTGTTAAGGATAACCTCAATTGTGTAGTTCACTGGTTCCTGTGGTAACTAAAAATATTAGGCGCCCATGAAAAATCGAGTCAAGCACAGATGGTTTAAGGCCAGCCGTCTTATCCAAGTGACATTAGTTATCCTGTAATTCAACATACTCTTTCACAAATTTCTACTCATTGCAATAGCATTCCACTCCCTTCCAGATTTCAGAGATTGTTAATATTCTTCTGTGAAGTACAGCCTTAACGAGTTTAGAAGATGATTTTGTATTTCTCATGAATTAAGCAAGTCATATATATTTTCAAAACAGGAGCAAACTTTTCAGAAATAATAAAATCACTCGAGTAATTTGGATGATTGTAGGATGGTGCCAGCATTGAGGGTGAGCAGTGCTTACAATTAGGTCATGTTATGCATCTTTTATTTATTTATTTATATATATTTTATTTTTTTGTGTGAGGAAGATTCGCCCTGAGCTAACATCCTTTGCCAATCCTCCTCCTTTTTGGCTTAAGATTAGCCCTGAGCTCACATCTGTGCCGATCTTCCTCCACTTTGTATGTGGGATGCTGCCACAGCATGGCTGATGAGTGGAGTAGGTCCACACCTGGCATCTGAACTGTGAACCCCAGGCCACCAAAGCAGAGCACACGGAACTTCAACCACTTGGCCACGGGGCCGGCCCCCATGTTATGCATTTTAGAAGATATGTTCTGTGGAACTGTATGATTTTTCTTCTAAGTTAGAATGATAGACAATTCAATTCAAATGAAAATAGTTGAAAGTCAATAAGGATGCACATGAGAAGAAATAAGGGGCAATAATCTTAACATCAATGTGTCAAAGTAGGTGTACGTTTAAAAGTATGTTTTCTATAAATTCAAGTGAAATGTCTGAATATTTCAAACCTTATCATAAATCATAATGAATATCATAAATGAAAGTAACTATTATTAAAAGTGTAAACATTTTAGTATAAATATGACTACATCTATAAAATGTCTTTGCATAGATCATTAATAAACCAAAATACAAACTTAGAGTTATTCCTAAATTTTTATAGTGAAAGTAAGTTCTTTTGCTTTAATGCAAGATTTAAAGACATATATGTTCCATGTTGTTTTATTTCAATTTTGCTTTGACTTGTCTCCCTACTTTATTTTTTTCAAGCATACATATTTAGCTTTACCAACACATCTGATTGATTCTTCTAATGTCGACCACTGCTTCTCGCAAAATACCTTTTCTTCTGGTTTTAATTTTCATAAGTAGCTTCCTCAGTGAGGATCTATAAACTTTTTCCCTCTAGACCTGAAATGTCTAATTCCTTCACAGTTAAATGATAGTTACACTGGGATATATGTCTAGCCTGACAATAATTTTACATCAGCATTTTTAAGATATTATTCATTACTTTTGGTTCTTTGTAAGCAATCTGATTTTCATTCAGAACACTTTTGAGACTTTCTCGTTAATCTTAACGTTTTGCAGTTTCATCATATAGTGTTTGGGTGTTGGGTATGGTTTCATTCATACTTGGGTATTGGTGCACTTCTTCCGCTTTAGGGACTCATGTTATTTTTCAATTCTGGAAAATTATTAAACGTTACCTCTTCATATCTGTGTCTTCCTCATTCTCTAGATTACAGGGCTTCTCAACTTGCTGTCTGTGGATCCCTTGGGGGTCCAAGAATAGAATTTAGCAGGTTAATGATTCTGAATGTGAAAAAGAAAGTCTTCATTTTCATCACTGAACTCTAGTTGAAATTTTGCATTCCTTCAACTATAAATGATGCAACAACCACAGTAATATTAGCAGTTCCTTGGATTTTTTCACCTATAGAAGCCGCAGATATTTTCATATCACATGAAAGTCATAGCAAGTATCTCAAAATACTTTTCATGCTCTTCACTGCTTTGAAATTACAGCAGTTGTAGAACCTATGACCAGATATTATTTAATGCATTACTACATACGCTCATAAATTACTGTATCACACATTTAAAGATATTTTTACACTTGTATTTAAAGATTACTAGTTTCCTTTGAAATTCTTTGTGCATTTAAAAATATTAAATGCATAGACTTCACCAGAGTGCCAAATAGTCCTTGGAAAAAGGAAGGTAAGAACCTTCGTGCAGGGCCCTGCTCTGCGATCCCTGTCCGCGACACTGGAAGTTCCCTCTCCATCCTCCTCGCCCCTTGAGGCTCAGATTTTACGTTGTTTGTTTTCCCCCTGAATTACCAAATCTACAGTCCGATGTCCTATTCTCTTTTCATGTGTTTCATGTCTACTATTTCATCCACCAGAAGCCTTTAATTTTTTAAATTTCTTGAATTTCTACTTACCTGGTTGTTGTTGTTTTTTTTTTTTTAAAGATTTTTATTTTTTTTTTCCTTTTTCTCCGCAAAGCCTCCCGGTACATAGTTGTGTATTCTTCGTTGTGGGTTCTTCTAGTTGTGGCATGTGGGATGCTGCCTCAGCGTGGTCTGATGAGCAGTGCCATGTCTGCGCCCAGGATTCGAACTAACGAAACACTGGGCCGCCTGCAGCGGAGCGCGCGAACTTAACCGCTTGGCCACGGGGCCAGCCCCTCTACTTACCTGGTTTTTAAATCTTTCTTTTCTATTCTGTCTTGTTCCATGGACATGATTGACTTGCGTTTTGAATGCTTTAAACCTAATTATGTTTTAGTCCCTTTCTGACTGCTCTCTTGTCTCTAGCGCCTCATGCTGGCAGGTTCTCTCGTGTGGTTTGTAGATTTGTCTGGGAGTGAGTGCATCCTCTTTGGCTCTTTGTCTGGGAGCAGTTGTCATGGAGACTGTCTTGCATTTGCCTTAACTGCCAGTTTCACATTCACTTCTGCCAGGGCCCTGCAGGGGTCACTGTTCTGAAACTAGCTTTCACGAGGGTTTCTCAGTTTGGATGCTACACTAATGCATGATTTATGACTGTTTCCACTCACATCGCAGAATGAGCAGCCTACTCTAGCTGTGACCATGTTGTATCTCAACTTCTGTCTGTGTGCCTGGAGCCCATTTCCACCCCCTCCCACTGCAATGGCCACAACTCCGTCCCTGTAGAGATTTAAAATACCAGTCTTTATGGCATGGATCTGCCCATTACCTCCATGGGCTCCAGCATTTCAGCTCCCACTCATCACTCTGACTATAAGTTCCTTCTGTTCCTGCCACCTTGAAAATGCTCTTTCTTTTTTTTCTTTTTATGCCTAGTATGTGTTTTAATGGTTTTGGTTATATTTTATCCAGCATTTATATGTAATTGGTGGGGGAGGGGAGAGCTCTGCATCTGCTCATCTGTCTTGACTGGACTTTTTTAGAGTGGTATTTTTCAAACAAACATCGCGTCTTGTCATTCCTCTGCTCTGGTCCTTGAAGCTGTTGAACGTTGGGTTCCTAAGGGCAAGAGGCTTGTCGGCTTTGTTTCCCACTGTTTCCTATAAATCTAGAGGCTTAATAAATGGGGGTTCAGTGAACAAATACATATTTCCAATCACTTTTAGATTAAAGACGACACAGTTAACAGAGTCCAGTAGTCAGCAAGGTCCAGCGGTCGGCATGGTCTGGTAGGGGACATAGTCTAGTGGGCCTCTGCCCAGTGCTGCCTCTAGGCCAGGTTTTCTTATCATAATTGTATTTATGCTTCCTGGTCTCTCACCTTTTTTACAAAATTTGGGCTTAATATAAACCTGAAAGAACTTAAAATTGAAACTTAGGGGCCGGCCCCGTGGCAGAGTGGTTAAGTTCTCGCGCTCTGCTTCGGCGGCCCAGGGTTTCTCTGGTTTCGATCCTGGGCGCAGACATGGCACCACTCGTCAGCCCATGCTGGGGCAGCGTCCCACATAGCACAGCCAGAGGCACTCACAACTGGGATCTACAACTATGTACCAGGGGGCTTTGGGGAGAAGAAAAATGAAAATTGAAACATTAGACATAGTTTTCAGAAACTTTTCCCCTTTTTTTGAATGACACTAACATGACATGAACAATAAATATTAGGATCATACATGATTGATTGACTAGTCATATTCTATAAACTCAGTTAAAAATAAATATGGGCAAAGCTTTGGAAAATTACTGAGTTCTATTTATCTTTATTTAAAAAGGAACACAACTTACAACTCACCTGCTTTAGCAGCGAAATTATCTTAATTGTATTTTTATAACATGAATTGTGTGTGTGTGTGTGTGTGTGTGTGTGTGTGTGTGTGGATGTATCTGGCTACTATTCAATGTGTTCATGGAAACTTCAGAGCATTATAATGGCAGCCTTTTTGGTAAAATACGTCTTAACCTATGATGAACTGAAAAATTCCATCCCCAAGGCTAGAAATGATGCAAAGGGGAAGAAATCTGCTCTTCTAGAAGCATCATATTATTTGTAATTGGTCCATAAACTTGTAATTCATCCTATTGAGGTCATTTTGTTGTTGGACAATTGATCTTTGAAACAGGCTCACCTCCACTAAGGTCTTCAAGATCACAGATGGCTTGCCTGAAATCGGCCAGACCTCTACAAGTTGCTGACATGCCCGCCTCCCTTCACTGCCCTGCACCTCCCCCCTGCCCCAACCCCCCTGTTCTTTCTATCAATCCAGGAAGGAACTCGTAGGCAATTGGCAGAGGTCGAAACACCAACTGGCCAGACCAAGCTCATCTAGATATTTCAAAGTGTTTCTCCCTAACCTAAGCCCAACAGAATTTGACCAATAAATTCCGTAAATGTTTCTAAATCTTTTCTCATACTTAAATATTTCAAAATGTGTAAGAGATCAAATTTTACATATTGAGAGGTACATAAGAAAATGAAACTTTGTTTTCTATGACAAACGGTGGTAGACAAAAAACTTGCCAATTAAAGATAGCAATGCATCTGATTTAAAACTCTGTCAAATAAAATTCAATTCAACTGCAAATTGAATTCAATTCAAATGTAAATTCATTATCAGAGTACTTCTCTCTTCTTAAGCCTTTTCCCTTTCTCTTTCCTCCCTGCCTTCACTCTATTCTTACCTACAGTGGGAGGATTACAGATTGTTTTCTATCCTGTTCTCCCTCTCATTGATCTTGAAACATTTCAATCAAATCAGCCTTTCAAACTTTTGGACTGGGTTGGGTTGGAGCAGCTGAAAAATTTTTCAAGCGATCACATTGTGCCATCTGGTGGAAAGTCAGTCTTTTCCAGGCAGAGGCAAATAAGAGAATTTTTCTCCATATATTCTTCATATGTACTCTTGGTTCTGTATCAATGTTTGACATAATCACAAGGAGATTCTGAGAAATTTTACAAAAACAAAGCCAGCTGAAGCCAATCTCCATCCTATCAACTCTATCAGTTCAGTAATTTTCCAAAAGAAATCTTTGCAACTGCCCTGTAATCTTCCTAAATTTAAAAAAAGAAAAAAATGCGAACAAAACCTAAAGGCCAAACTTACGTTCTATTTTATGAACATATAACAGATGAACATGGTGCCCTTAAACTTATCTTTTTCCCAAACAACTTTTTGTTTTAACTAAAAAATAATTTTACAAAGTTTTTCACAAATAGCGTTTTCTTCTGCAGTGGTGCACCGGAGAGCTTAACCACACCGAGACCACTGCATGGGGCGGCTGTCAAATGCTTCAATGTTTTTAGAGGATCCTAATTTCATAGGCTCTCCATTAATGAGAAGTTAATTTCTTTACTGCACAATTATTTCCAGATTTACCAGTGAATAATGTACAATATATTAGCATTCAAGAATGACATGAAGATACTATATACCTTACTAATTATATTTTCTATGCTAAGCCCTTCACTGAGGGATCTCTCTGGGGCGGCTTTTTTAATACTATTTTTTCTTGATTTCTTTCCCTCATTTCAGATTAGAATCCCCCACACGGAGTCTAAGCATGGATGCCCCAAAGGGTGTTCATATTAAAGCTCAGGCTGGGAAGATCGAGGCCCTTTCTCAAATGGATGTCGTTTTTCACAGTAGCGATGGAATGGTGAGTTCAACAGATCAAGCTCCTACTGTGTGTCCTGAGGAGACTCGTGTCCATTACGGTAGCAGGATATTAAATTTGTGGTCATTCGTAAAGAAATGTTATGAAAGGCATAGGGTAGAAAATGTGAAAGGAAGGCAAAAGACAATTTAGCATTGAAAAAAGCCCAAGACACATTAAAATAATTCTATACTGAATCCAGACAGCTTTGACTGGTATTGGTACTATCCAGTCGCTTGTTATTTCCAGCTTTGAAAAAAAGCACTCCAGACTCCGCAGAACTTCCAGAGAATATCGATTCTGCCGTTTCCTGGTGATCCAGCTTCTTTCAATCCAGTTGTCACTGGGAGCTCCCTGTGAATGACAACCAGCATCTGTTACTGCCTAGAGTGCTGTGCTTGCTCACACCAAATAATGTTTAAGTGAAAATTAAATATAAAAAATAAGAGCTTTAAAATTCAACTACAATAAGGATAAAATGTGGTACTTCATGTCAGAAATAGAACGCCACTGATACAAGCCAAAGTCATAATGAGGAAATAGAGCACGTGCTACTCAATATTAATTGTCCCGGTGCTAGATCAATTCATTCATTACTGGTTTGAATTCAGGAAAGTTAACGGGCCTCTCTGGGCCTATCTTCTCATTTGTGAAACAGGGGAACCAATATTTGCTTAACTGTGTCACAGGGTTATGAGACACCACTGTGGTAATATGGGTAACGACATTTTGAAATTATATGAATTGAATATTAGGAGGGAGGTGCAGTTGAGGCAGTAGATGGAGACCACGAGAGGCAGCTTGGGAGTGGCAACAGGACCCGTTCAACGGCAGCCTGTTAGTGGAACATAGAAGGTGTCGGGCAAAAACCTTACAAGTTGTAACTTAAAAAGTTACGATGCCAGGAGCAGATAAGTGCAAAACAGGAAATCAGGAATCTTGTGATCTCATTACTAAATCATAATGTCACTACATACTTAAAATGTATTGCCTTGAAAAAATTTATACTGATTTTAATTTTGAAGTAATATTACTTATTTCCATGAATTAGGTGTCATTTTTACAAGTAGCACACAGCCTGACCCACAATTAAAGTCGCTATCCCTTATAACTGGGAGCTGGTACAAAATGAATAGATGTCTGGTCTCCCACAAAATATCTCATAAAGGCAAATGTAGATGAGCAAGGGAGCAGGACGTGCACTACCAGTGACTAAAGTTTGCTGGAAGAGCTGGAAAAAAATAACTAGAAAAAAACTGACCAATTAGCCATAAGAAAGGAGAGAAGAGAAGCCAACAAGTTAGAGAAAAGCAAGTACCCACGGAACCCAAAGCACTGGAGGATAACCTCATTAGGTTCTGCTTTTCAAATAATGACACCCATTTGACTCCTTTTGCTCTAACAGTGTCCCAGACCACAAGTGAAGCTTTGCTTGTAATGTCACTAATACGGTTCCACCCATGCTCCACATGGCAGCGGTCAGCATCCCGAGAGAGAATACAGAATGCAGACATCAGTTTATTAGCAGATTGGAGTTCATGGATAAAAGCTACATAAAATAAAGGAAGGCTCTAACCTTGTTGGCAAGGAAGAACCTCATGCCTACCCACAACACTCTTTAATTCCTGCTAACAAGTGAGTGCCCCAGAGTGGGGAAGGTTTGCCTGCTCAGAGTGACAATCCTTATTTCCTTACATCCTCAAAAAGATTCCCACATCTCAACCAATGGCCATTTGTTTGCATTTCAGTTTAACGAAACCACAGTAAGAATAAAAAACTCGGTAGCTTTCATTTTATTTTAATTGGCTTTAGTCTGTGTGTCTACTGCTTTGCTGCATCTAATAGACAGCTGCAGAGTTTCAAGTAATATTTTAAAAGTTAGGGAAATGTTTGCTAGCTAATAGGATGAATTTAATTGCCTCTCATAGGAAAATAAAATTAGGAGAAATTCCCACTCTCACAGGTAAAAATTATTAAGATGAATCTATTTCTGTGGCTTGTGCTTTATCCTAATGGGGAGAAGACAATTTAGGGTAAAGTCAAGGTGGATTGCAAGATAAATGCGAATCAGCAAAAGAATCCTATTATTTTGTCAAATAATTCTGAAAGGCATTTTTAGGAGTGTAGCATCACAAATTTCCCGAGCTCAACTAACACAATGTGTAACAGGAAATACGACTTCCCTCTAATTTGGAAAAGGAATTATTAAGCCCCTGCCTGAATGTAAAATAGAAATAGGCTTTAAAAGAATCAGATAATTATGACTTAAGTAAAGCCAGGTGCCTATTCCACTTTCTATGCAGAGAAAAAACTAATTCATTTAGAACGTTTGGAGAATATGAATTTCATGCTTATCATGTTCTTTCCCCCTTTACCACTCTCGCTCTCTCATTTTCTCCCAAACAGCTTGTGCTCGATGCTGAAACTGTGTGTTTACCCAAGTTGGTTCAGGGAACTTGGGGTCCTGCTGGCAGCTCACAAGGACTCTATGAAATCTGTGTGTGTCCAGATGGGAAGCTTTACCTGACTGTGGCTGGCACAGGTAGCACGTGCCATGAAAACAGTCACATCTGTCCCTAAGCCAACTGCATCTTCCACGGATCACCTGCCTCATTTTAGTGAGCTTTAAATGCTGAACTCACGCCTTCACACTTAGAATAACTTGACATCCTGTAAAACTGAGACGGCAGTTGGGAAGCAGAAGGACACACTTTCAAAAGGAAGGGGGAAAGAAAAATGTACCAGTGAAAGTGTTCGAATGAAACTACATGATCTCAAAATGGCATGTGGATATTGCCATTTTGACACAAAAGTCAAAAAAATATCAAAAGAATGTGTTTATGCCACTAGATTAACTTTCATCAGAACCCCTGTGACTTCCTTTTCCTTTCTTGTACATGGCAATCTACAATGAACTACTGAATTGTTGTGTGGAATTAATTTATGATGTTCAGCTATGAATATCAAACTCCCCGTAAAAATGGTATTGGTTGATATTAAAATGCCCCAAAGTTCTAAGAGGTGTTTCCATTTTATCATTCAAAACTATACGTTCTCTACTTAAATACAAAGTGTGTCAGGTTTCAGAGGAAAATCTTCAGGTTTTGAAGGGACTTTCAGATTTTCAACATGTAGTCAAAGGAATAAATTATACAGAATTACAAAGTTAATCAAGCTTTCTTTATATATAGTCAATGAGCAATAAAAATCAACCTACATTTTTTGCAAACTTCACAGCCTGAGGGTCTTACTTTCTTTAATCTTCACAACTACTCTTTGAGGTAGGTATTGCTTTCCCCCAAGTTCCTGGTGATAAACAAAGTTTCAAATAGGAGTCACGAGGTCAGACAGCATCTACTGAAGTCAAACTCAAATGTGACCCTACACGGGAACAGCTGTCTTCACGTTGAAAAACCTTGATATGTTGTGTCTTTCCATCCAAAACACCGATCTCCGCAATAACTGTGTAGATGGGATAACACTCGTTTGGCAAGTGAAGAAATGAAAGTTTGAAGGAGTTTGTCATCCACCAAGATGAAACAGCTCCTAGGTGGCGGGACTCCTAACCATCCAGCCTGGTACTTAGCTCTACACTAAGATCAAAGACTGGACGTAACGTCATAGAATCAGACTCCCACAGTTTGTGAAAACACGTTTAGTACCAATTGGTTGTGCAAGTTGCTATATTAATCAAATAGGACCAGTAAACCTATGAAAACAGGTTAGTTTTGTGTAAGCCACTCACTTTGTAAAACACCCTTCATCACAAAGAGGGGTGGGTTTTGCTTCTGTTTTGTTTTCTTTCACCAGGTGTAATTAGAATCCCCAAACAGCACAAGGTGTGGTGGGACCAACAGCATTGCAACTTTCTAATTATGGGATTTATAACTATAAACACAAGTTAAAATTTCTACAGTCTCAGAACAGAAAGTAGAAAAGTGAACTCTCTTATTTCTAAGGGTATTTTAACAAGCGTAGCCCTCAATTTTTAAATTGCTTGTACGCATAGACACTTGAAATTACAAAATTAAAAAACAGTGCTTCCTAAGCTGCTAAGGGAAAACTCAACTCTGAATATAATGCTCCTGAAGTTTCACAGGGGGTGGAATCCTTTTAGATTATAAATTGGTATTCACCTTTTCCATTAAGTCCTGATTTTAAAAATTAACGTCTGCTTTCTTGCTACGACATTCCTATTATCATAGTAAATAGTTTGCCATTTTGGTGGGTCATATTTACTCTCTTGTTCCTTGTTTGTGCCAAGCAAATGTCTTCAAGCCCAGGTGACAGCACAGGATCACCATGGAACTTTATAAATTAGCCTGGTTCTCATAGTACATGTCAAAAAAAGAAAATGGTACTTAGATGATAAAATGAGGGCAAGAAAAAGAATCAGGGAGAAAATATGGAGAATAGTACCTTTTATTTATTTTTTGGAGGAAGATTAACCCTGAGCTAACATCTGCTGCCAATCCTCCACTTTTTGCTGAGGAAGACTGGCCCTGAGCTAATATCCGTGCCCATCTTCCTCTGTTTTATACGTGGGACGCCTACCACAGCATGGCTTGACAAGCGGTGCCATGTCCGCACCCGGGATCCAAACCGGCGAACCTCAGGCCGCTGAGAAGCGGAATGTGCGAACTTAACCGGACCAGCCCCAATAGTACCTTTTAAATAAAAGGTATAAATTAGACTTTTTTGCTCCTTTGCTATACAGAATCATCATGAAAGAAGTTGTTATGGATAACTGCATTCACCAGCTTGATAAGTTTATCCTTGGTTAGAAGAAAAACTTTTAGTTGGGCTGTATTCTAAAATGTATTACACAACCTGTCTTCTTAAATATACAATATGATTTAAATTTTCATTAGAGGTCCAAAGTCACAATTATGAACATACCTAATGGAGTATATACACTGATACTCCTATATACTAACTGGTAATAGGCCATTGAGTATTGATAGTTTAGTGACCTCCAAAAATAGCCTTTCTTTCTTTTCCAAACTGAGAAGCAAACACAAGTCAAAAAGATGAAGATCAAAGTATCAGTTTTAATAATAAAGAAGTTTGATTTGCAGCACAATGGACTTCCTAAGACTTGACAGCCGAGTAAACATGAAGCTCTCCCATCGTGGGCAGGACGGCAGGCTCCCGACTCTGTGTCTCCGCACGGGGAGGGTGGTGGATGGGGCGGTTGTGAGGGCAGCCACATTCACAGAGAACGGAAGGGGTGAGCTCCGCAGGTTCGGTCCGCCTCCGCCCCTCTGGGGGACAGTGAAGGAGGGCGGGAGCTGTTCTGAAAAGCAGGGGTCGGGCAGGGGTCCTCACGCTAAGGCTGAGAGGTTGTGTCTGCTTTACAGTTTTTGTCCCCTTCCTTCCCTGATTTAAAACATCACTTCTTACTCAGCAGTCTTCTCCATATTTAAATTCCACTTCAAATTCGCTGTGGTTTGGAGACCAAATAAACTTTGATCAAGCATAAACAAGCAGTTGCAACAAGAGGATCTAAGTGCACTCTTAGTAAAAAGGGAATTTTTAACTGAATAAACAGTGCAACTTCAATTTTGTCTTCCTAGAGACTTGGACTTTTAGAGTAAATGAGGGCACTTCCCGAGCCACTTATCAACTATGAGAAAGCAGCATAAATTTTAAACACATAATTTTTATTTTTAAATAAAATCTAAGTAATTTTGGCTTTAGTATACAAATAGACCAGGGTCATAGTGTCAGTACACAGTCTCAGCCACCCGTGGTGGACAGGAACTGACAGCCAGGATGGAATGTCACCTGTGGGTCTCCCATACCTGACACAGCCCCTGCACACAGTGCTCTGGAGGGCTGTTTTCAAATGAATGAGTGAATGACGTTACTTTAAGTCATATTCGCTGAAACAAGATAAATGAAAAAAGACCTTTAGAAGCACAAGTTTTAGGAAATTCCACCTGCAGACGGCAGCTTCAGCCATGTCCAGGTGTTCCCAGCCTGTGGTGTAGGCCTGCCCTATGACCTGTGGACTCACGGCCCCCAGTCAGGAGTCAATCCCTGGACACGGATCTCTTCACCTATCTCTGTCTCCTTCTGGTGGTTTCTCTGGTGGAACCCTGATTAAAACATGACCAAATAAAATCTTTTATAATTGGTATTTTCTACGAACACTATAAATTTTATCCTTGAGATCTACAAAACATTTGAAATACAGAAAATGTCAACGGGCACTAATGGAAGAAAATCCCACCCATCCCCAAACCTGGCCTGTGAACAGCTTCTCCTTATTAAACACTCTGAACATTGTACCAACAGGCCCCCGTGCTCTCAGCATGCCCCGCTCCCCCCAACCTCCGCTCTTCAAACTAAGTGGACCCTGTGGGTCTTTGCGGATTTCCTCATGGAGCCATTCTGCTGGGGACACCTTTACCCCCGCTCGTGTGGCAGCACAGCACCTGCTCCTGAACGCGGGAAGCCCGTTCCAAGCCCTCTGGACTGTGTGCCACTCAGGAGCAGCTACTCCACACACCTGCTGGCAGCTTCCACTTTGCTTTTAATAAGAAAAGCAAAATAGGGGAAAAGAAAAAAAAGCATAAAATAATAAAACACAAAAATTAGTTCAGACCCAAAATTCCTTAGGCTGCATTTCAAAATCTAGAAGCTCCCCAAAATGAAAACTTTCCAAATATATCTGCTGTAAACTATTGGTAGCAAAACCTGACCGAAATTTAGATGAGGCTACTCATCAGGCCTATGTATTCAATTGAGTGCGAGCATCCACAGCTTTCACTGCAGAAATACCAATGTGTTTGATTCAAGGCTGCTGCCCGACCCAGACGGGAGTCCTCCGTCAACGAGTTATGCGCATTGTATAAACTTTCTAAAACCCAATTCTGGAATACATTTGGATCCAAGGGCTTCATATACAAGATTATGAACCTGTATTTTTCTTAAAAACAAAGTTTAGGAAAAAAACCACAAAACTCCAACTAGATCAACTATCACAAGGGCCAGAAAAGGTTTTCTGTGTAAATTTTAATAATCAAAAGCAACAAAATATATTCCAGGTGCTGAATCTGAGTTTCAAAGTAGCAAACAGCACTTCTGAAGAAAGTCCCAGAAAGCTGAAGACCCTGCATTTGGGTCGACCCCGAACAGAGAACTATCAGCCTGTTCGGCCGACCTTGGAAGACTGGCGCCTCAGGTCTAAAGACGGACAACATTTCCCGTGTGTCGGGCTCAGGCGTAAACTGGCCCCAGACACGCAGCCTCTCCCGAGGCAAGGAAAATCTCACTTCAGCCTCCACCTAACCGAGAACCGCATACAATGTATCTATTTCCAAATACATACATATGCCATGGAATCAACTAATCTTATTCCCTACAAAGGGGAAATAAAATAGACAAATAGACTCTTAACCAAGTCAATGACCACCTAATAAACCTAGTATATGTCAAACACTTTATATTCAATCATAAAAAGAAACCAAATAAAATTTCAGTATAAAATACACAGGAAAATTCTATCCTAATATTTCCAATAAACACACACATAGCAAAACGTAATATAGGAAGATATTAAGTTTTACTTTCAATGAACTTTCTCAGGAAATACCAGTTACAATGATTTCATATATACATTTGCTTTATTAAAATTATGGCACTTATAACAGCAGAAATAATTACATGGCTTCATATCCAGAAACAATACAATAGTGGAGGCGCAAACATTCCTTATTATCAATAAAAGTAAAAAAACTTTAATACGTTCCATAAGCCCTTAATTGCATAAAATATTATATTCAGCATCATTTACAGCCAGCACACTTACATAAACTATTTATCATCACCTTTCTCTTACACTCTACAAAAGAAATATGTTAAAGTAAATAGGTATGGCAGGATGCTCAAACACGATGAAACTAAACGTCAGTTCTGAATCATTCATGGGGAATACGAGCTGCCAATTCCTTTTATAAACAACTGGATATTGTCACGATGATTTTACAATTTTTTAATGTTTTCAAAGTAAAATCCAAAAAACTCCACTAAGGGCCATGTTGAAAGACAAAAGATTTTTTCTTAACTGCAGCACCTTTAGACAACAAAAGATTACATCCTGTTCAGCCACACTATATAATTTACAACATTTGTGGAAAATATGTACACCAAACAGGAAGCCAATGCTCTAACCATTGGTAAGCACTGTTCTGGTGAGCAGTTCTTGGGAGCTCTATCAGCATCTGGTGATAAGAACTGCTACCGTTTTGAGCTCTCCACATGCTATCTTCATGAAATAGGAAGCCTGTAAACATAAGGTGTAAAAAAAATTTAAAATAAAGATGTAAAGTGCACTCAGTGCACCCTAAGAAGTACTACCTGCATATTCTTAATCAAGTAATATTCAGGATTAAAATACTGTACCATTTCTTAAATGTACTGAGTGTTTAAGATGTAAAACTGCAACAAATTCATAATCAGAACCAGCTGATAAGAAAATAATGCATCCAAAAGAGGATCCACTTAGAGAAATGATAAACTCAAAGACTCAATTCCCCTTATTTGTTTAAACCAATGATATGTCCAGTGTTTCATTAGCTCCTTCAAAAATACCGTGTTAAAAACATAAAATTAACTTCATCCTAACCAGACATACGCAGATTCTTATCTAACACACTGCTAAGCTTTGGTTATATAAAGTGCAGTTCAATAATGTGCCGTCCTAACCATTCACATACATCTAACAAGCGTGCAGCTCACCACCGTCATCAAAATAATTTTCTTTTAGATTCAGTCAAGGTCAGGTCTTCTGCTGATATTCACGGAAATAACAACTCCAAAATTCTTCCTGAACCACCTGCGATGTGCTTCACCAATCCGAAATCACTGACAATGAAGCTTAAACATACAGCAATTCCTATTTGTGCTCCAACACACTCAACATCTAGCTCTGCTTTCTTTAATACTTTCACACCTTTTGTTGTATAAAATTTTCAAGTTTTATGATGATACAGGCAGTGCATTCCATCACCCTCATAGCAACCTCAGAAGTGAACCTGTCGTTTGGGATCTGTGGGAAAGGAAGCAAATCAGGATATCTGGTTTTTAAACTATCCACACCGTAAGCTTCCAATGTGTGGACGTCATTTGTCAGTCCTTCAAGTTGCTGACTATACTCCTCTATTTTCTGAGCAAGTGCAGTTGGCTTCACATCTTTATCAGACTTGCCCCTCACAGCATAGTCAGCAGCAATCAAAGCTAACTTGGTAGAAAGGAAACATTTAAAGCACACCCATTCATTGGCGTTTTTATGAAGGTCATTCCTGGCAGCTGAGAAATTTGCTCTGGCTTGTCTTAACCATCTCCGCGCTTCAACTGGATTACCAGCTGACTTGAACGTGGGAGGAACAAAGAACCTTTGAGAGTAAGTCTGTCCAGCAGAAGGTGGGCATTTTTCTTTATTTTGTTGTTGCCTTTCAGATTTATGGCTTGTTGCTTCTTGATTCCATGAAGTATAAAACCTTTGAAATGAGAACTTGTCTGACTGAAAGCGGGATGCTGAGGTTGAAAATGTTCGCCTTGAGGCTCTGTCTGCATTTTGATCTAGAAATGCCTGTTTCTCTAGTCTGTTAATTTCATTCTGCAAATGTTTAAAAACTTCATTAGCAATGTCGTGATTCTCTGGATTTTTGTCAGGGTGCCACTTCAAATACAATCGCCTAATAATCTTTTTTCTCTCAGATTCAGGAAGCTTCCAAGCTTGCTCTACCACTGACGTCACCTCTTTCAAAATGTCTGGTAAAGAATTCACCTTCAGCTTTTTGGGGGAAGGATGTTTCGAAGATGAGGCCTTGTGGCTCTCTCTACCAGGGAAGAGAGGAGGCACGCTCCGCAGACCAGGGGCGAGGAACTCGGTAGGGCTGGTTGGTGTAGAAGGGGCACTGTCCCTGCTTTGAGAGCTTTCCTCAGGCCTTGAAAACTTATACAGATCAAGAGAGCTAACTATTTTATACTCACTATAACCAATATCAATCTGATATATCTTTCCCAGAAAACTAGAATTATCAGCATCTTCTCTTTCGACTTCTTGTACAATAATTGCATATGTGTATGTTGGCTGGTACGACCCATAGATATCACCACCTTCGGCATCCACGAGGTACCCAACATATTCTCCGGGGTAAAAGACATTCATTGGATCCATAAGCAGAGTGTAATGAATTTCAGCAGGTATTGGAGTGCCGGGCAGTGGAAGTTCAAGTTTTGATGGTTCTGAAGAGTCATATTTCACTCCTAAACTGTCAAGTTTCTCACTGATCCTGTAAATATCATTGCATCCTAGCATAGCAATTAAATATGAAGTGTCAGAAATCAAATTGTCAGTCGCTGACTTCAGCGTCATTGCTAATGCTAACAGGAAATTAATGTCTTTGCTGTCTGAGTGTTGGATGTAGAGCAGGATGACTGCATTACCAAATCTCTTCAAAAAGGCAAAAGTCTCACTTCTACTGTGGGGAATAGGATTAAAACCTTTAACTCTTAATGTCGTTTGAAGTTTTTCAAAACAGGACACTTTCAATCCTTCTCTTAGGGCTTTGCAAAGTCTTATGGCTTTTTCTTCATTGGCCAGGAAAGCATTATCATTTTCATGCTTCATAATTCTAATTAGTCCTGTAATGAACTGTTCAGAAGACAAGAGTAACTGCAGTCGTCCCTGAAGAGAACACAACGCTCCGAACTGACAGACTTTGGGAGCCTCTTCATCTAACTGTTCTTCAAGTATACTGCTCAACAAACGAGGTCTGAGTTTCTGAGGAAAGAGCATAATCAACTTCGTATGGAATCCATGGTCCTTCCCGAGGTAGCACTGGCTGAGATCAACCAACATCTGCACGCCAATGTTGCCCTGGATTCTGCTTTTGTAATGTGGGGCATCATCAAACACTAAGATGCTCGACTTCACCAATCTACCATCCTGGCTGGGAAGGTAAAGTGCGAGGTCTCGTACATTCTCAAGATCATTCCTCACCTTGACTGAATCATTCTGTAGACTCCTGAACAAGCCAGAAACTACTCTCTTCACTGTACGCATTTCATTAGGATCTAACTGTTTTCCTTCAGAATTTTTGAATATGCGGCTCAACACTTCAACATACTGCTTAGTTGAAATAATATCTTCAGTACCTAAATGTTTGAACAACTGATGAAAAGTGCCAAGTTCTAAAGGTAGCTTGTACAAGTAAGGTTTGAAATCAGATTCATATTCTAGATTTATCACTACCTCCTCAGGTTTCAGAAGTTTCCAACCATCTTCTACCATCACAAAAGCAACCCCGCGCAGCTGAAAACGAAACTCTCTTTTTTCTGCACTGAGAAATTCATAGATGCTCCTTAAGACCTTTGCTCTAGTTTTTACCATTTCTTCATCCAAAGTTGTTATGTTGCATATGTTTCTGCAGTTATTAATGACCTTATCAAGAGGGGGATCCAGGTTAACATTAAGCATACTTAAAACTTGTTCGAGCTGTTCTTGTGGACCAAGGTCACTACCTTCTTGTTCTTTGATACTCAAGGGCGTGGCTTTCTCTGGGAGAATGGGGCAGGATGTCCACAACAGCTGGAGCACATCACACTGCTTAAACTTTGGATTTACTTGTGCTCCGTTGAACTTTATAAGAGGAAGTGTTCCATTTACCTCTTGATACTGAGGATGAAATCTAATAAATTCAGCAGGGGCCCGCTCAGGACATAAGAAGGGTATTAAAGACAGTTCTTTCAAAAAATTTCCAGATAACAAATCCATTCGTTCTTGGAAGATATGATGGAGAAGGATATCAACTGTATTCTGCAATGTTTCCTTAGACCAGTTTTCTGTGGTAGCTCTCACACTGATTTCCTTAGCAAACTGTAACAACTGCTGCTGGGAAAGTATGTATTTTAGTCCAATATTTCTTAAGAATTCTACCCAGGATGTCATAAATGCAACTTGATTTTTGGGTTTTATAAGTTGTTCCAATTTTTTAAAGAAGTCTTTAGGAATAAACAATTTCTCAGGAAGCATAACTTCAAAAACTCTCACAGTTCTATCATAGAAATGTTTTGCTTGCTTTAGTCGACTGTTAGCATCATAGATGATCAATAAACTTTCCAGTTTTTCAAAAAGTTGTTCCTTGATCTCTGACAGTTCCTCAATACTTGATAATCTATTCTTGAGATAGATCAAGTGCTCTAATTTTGCATCGTAAGAGAGATTTTCAATTTTTGGTAAGAGGTGTTTCAAATATACCTCAAGATCATCTACAGGTACACAACCCAGCACTTCATAGAGTTCTTTTAAGTGTATTTTTTCTTCAAGAAATGCAGATGGTGACGATTGTGTCCATTTTTCCACTTCAGCTGAAGGAATACTTTTTGTAAGTACACAGCATGCTCCAAATTTTGCAATGCTCATATAGCGACCACTGATGGATTTGTAGCATGGAAGTGATTTTAAAATCTTTATGTCATCTTGAGACATCAAGTGACTCAAATTGCAGTTGAAATACATCAAAAGTGCTTCAAAGTCATTTTCTACTAATTTTTCAGTTCTAAATGTTGAAGTTTGGACCATATAATGTAGAGCCTTCAAAATGCTTGCGGGGCTCTCTATGTTTGCAGTGTGACATGACAACAGAGGGACAAATGCACTGTCTTTGGAGCAGATTTTGTTCAAAGCAAGCTGAATACAGCCAGCTTTCATGAGAGCATGAAAAACTTTATCACTCTGGGCATTTGGAAAAACTGCAATGTGCATCAGGCTTAGAGGGAGCAGAACGTCCCCTTCAGGGACCACAAGCTGATTGGCTGACACGGTGAACTTTGTTCCAGGAAGCAATGCCCAGTCTTTTAGGGTATCAACAACAACATCAAATACCGGTTTTGTTTCTTCTTGCTCTTCCTTCACACTTACAGATTCGCTGATAAAATGCCATGTATTCTTAAGCCAAGACTCACTTGCAAAATTGTCTTTCCACTTTGTACAATTTTTGGTCTTATATTCACGAGGCAATACAGAGGACAGCAAATCCGCAAAGCTGGAAATATCAAACACTTTTGCAACTTTACAGTTCAACAAAATATTACTGTATTTCAAAAATAATGTATTCATGAACAAGTCTTTGCGGGATGGAATCAATTCATGGTATGTTGTCAGAAACTTGGGTCGTTTTGCATCAAAAGTTTGCAAAACACTGTCCAGTGTAATGAGCAGGGGCAGTCCCTCCACTTCAATCTCATTTTCTTCTGCATCCTTAAAACAATAATCAACCAAAAGTTTTAAACTATGAAAAAGTTTTAGGTTCGTCTGCTGGAGACGACAAGGCAGCTTCCCAATATGGCAATTAGTATCAGGAGAGGAAAATGTCATTAAAAAAGACCTAACATCAGCGGGAGTTACGTAACTAACAGGAATATCTGCGTCTATAAGACAGTGGTAAAGATTAGCAGTTTCATCACAGTTATAAACCAAGTTGAAACCAATTTCTAAAAGTAGGTGTTTCAGTCTATAGACATTCTCTGCTACCGTTTTGCGTGTTGTGATATTATAATCTGCATTTTTAAGGTGCTGTAATTCATCTTGCAGTAAATTGTCAAAAAATGGTCTAGTTTTATTTGAAGTAGACATATTAATCCAAGTAATTATAACTGCAGAGTGCAAGTCAGAGCCGTCAATATTGGGAGCCCGCACAACAGGTAAAAGACGTTTCATGTCCTCATGAATGCAGCTGTACAGAGCCTTCACCAGGCAATACAAGTCTGGTTGTAGATCCAGCCTGTTAACTGGGAAAAATGATAAAAACTTCTTTAAAGTGTCCTTTACCACATGAATAGGCGTGTTCTGTAGAACCGATAATGTTGGGTCAGACCCAGGGAAATAGCGCTTTTTTAACTGGATTAATAATTCAACATATGCAGGAGCTATTAATGCTGTCATCAAGCTGTTGTTCCAGTCACTTCGCACACCAACTCCATTATCATCACGCCACAGGTTTCTTCTGGCTGAATCTAGGGCAAAGTGGCCATTCACATGAAACGGCAATCCCGTCTCCAAAGAGAGCGGCAAAAAGCAGAAGGCCCTGTGGGGTTTCTTATAGTTGTGAGTAATGCAGGCAGCTACTCCACCGCGCGGAAAGAGAGTAATGTCTTGGTTCTTGTGAGCTGATATAACGCTCTTAGACACTTTTTCCATACTTGAAAACCCCGATCTATTACAAATTAACCATGTAGTGAGATTTCCTTCAGAGTCCTCCGTATCCATAGTATAGGTTATCTGTTGAACGGGTATGTCTTTGAGCTGCCTCTTTTTAGTAACACTATCAATTACAGATGCATGAAATTGCTTCCTTTTCAGTCTGTCTCCATCAGTGATTTTGCCCTTTACGGAATACAGAACATTCAGAGCTCCACTAGCTTTATCTATTTCACAAATAGAAATTTTTTCCATGTGATTAAGAAACATTAAAAGTTCTGCACCATCTGACCGCAATTTGTCCAAAAGATTCTGGACCATTCTGTCTGATGACGGAACTGAAGATATTTCTGAAACTTTTGCCATTTCTGCACTACGAAGAGGAAATCTAAACATTGTGCAATTATCCAGTTTAAAATGGCTTCCCAAATAAAGATCCAGAACATCTGAGAACTGTGTCCTAAAATCCGCATCCAAATCTCTAAACATGCGTCCAGGACTAATGGATGTGGCTCCAGGTGCGTACCTGGCATGAGGATCAAAAATACACAGGATGTCATTGCCAGAAATGAAAGAAGGACAGTCTGTAATATGGTATACAGAATTGAATCCTATTCCATATTGTCCAGTTTTACAAGGATTTCCTTCTTTGGTGCCTTTTCCAAGATTCTGAATTCCTCTGACATCATCTTCTGTAAAAGGCTGGTTGTTATACACACAAAGCGCTGGGCCCTGCAGTGGGGCCCACTTATCATCAAATATTCTATCGACTGGATGCTGTCGAGGATCAAACACAAAACAGATTTCTGTGGCCTTCGCATCATCAGCATTTTGAAGAAGTTCTTTCAGCATTTCCTTTTCTGAAGGATAGGCATTAAGGATACTCTTAATTCTGCTGGTCAGTTTCTCTTTCTGTCCAAATTCAGTGCCAAGTGTTGTGAAACAGATGTTGGATGCGTATCTCTCTAAGGCTTTATGTCGCTTTGGCACTGCTCCTAGTTTCACAGCTACTTCCCTGGGTATATCAGCGTGACAGTATTTCACAGTGGTATCCCTTACTTTTATCCAAGGACAATCATTGTAGCATAAAGATTTAGCAGGGAGAAGCTTAAGATTACTATCTGGCAATAATATTTTGCCATAGTTTTTCTCACAAAATTCTTGTTTCTTTTCTCTAATGAGACTCCATATTCCTTCACTAATTATTCGCCGGCAAAGCTGAAAATTCTCTTCTGTTATTTGCTTTGTTCCTTTTTCTTGATCAATAGATTCTAAAACAAGGGCAAAATCTTCAACAGTAAACGACTGCCTCACCCCCACACTTTCAAAAAGTTCACGGAAATTGTTTTTATATTTATTAGGCAACTGATAAAGGTATGGTGCTGCTTCAAAATTCAAATGAAAGGAAACTCTTTCTGAGTCAACATAAGCATTCTCAACTAGAATGAAGTTGAAGAGTTTTAACTTTTCAACAATTGACATCTTAGCGACTTCATTTTGCATCATTGCGTCATGAAGGTATTTGTAGCAAGCATTGGTGATGTTTTCCTGGTACAACGTAACCCCATCATCAACTGATCTTGCAACTTCTTTCAACTGGTTTACAACCAGATCAACCGTTGGCTTCCTCAGCAATCCCAAAAACTCTTTAACAGCCAATGGCACGGAACCACACCCTCTGAAGGAATGTGAGTTTTCATTTAGAATTGGTTGCAGAAGACAAACTATATCTTGATGCTCAGCTGTATAAAGGTCAGTTGCTGCAAACATGGTTTCAGGCTTAAAACTGTTACCTTTCCAGTCCAAAGAAAACCCTGCTGGCTTTGTTAGAAATGGAAGAAAGGGTATTGTTTGATATTTCGCAGCAAAGTCCCTTGCTCTGGGATCCCTTATTTTTAGCTTTTCATCGATGAGACTCAGCAGTATGCTGCTGCGCAGACAGGCTGCAGCATGGTCAGTTTTATTGACCTCAGCAACCGACTCTGCACGCTCTAGCATGTCATCCCACAGAATATCATCTTTGGCCATACCTAACTGAACTAGTTTAATCAAAATAATAGGATTAAGATAATCCTGAGTAGAACCATAAGGAAAGCGACCATCTTTAGTATCGAATAACTTTGCAACTCGTCCTTCAGGGTGGATTAATCTTGATGGTAAAACCAAAGGATGCCCCTCAAGAGAGCAAGGAATACATGGAGTAACACGCAGAATTCCTGAGTATTCATCAACTTTTTCATTTAGAACAAAATTCATCAAAGGATCTCTGAGTTCTGCTTCAATTTCTTGAATATTTGGAAAAAACACTTCTGAAAAAAATTGTTTCTCTGAAAATGTATTTTCCAGCAGTATCTGTTTGCAGCCAGCTTCTTCAAATCCTAATTTTACTGAGGAAGGAAGTTCAACAGCACACAGGTTTTTTGATCCAGTCTTCTTGAGGTATTTCAAAAATATCTTGAAGGCCGCTGGACCAACGTCTCTTCTTTTAAGTATGGAGTCATCTAGAAATCTCACATTCTTCATGGAAACCCATGTAGATCCATCAGAGAAGACTCTGGTTAATTCTTTCCCTTTGCCATGAGCTATATCTTCATAAAATCCTTGACAAATTACAGAAAAATCATCATGAACGGAATCAGGATCAGGCCACACTGCATAGTAAGTATAATCCACCAGCTCCCCACTGGTGGCCAGGTCACGGAGGACGCTGAGGGCCTCTAAGTAAGCTTTCACAACAACGTGTCTCATGAAGGTGGTATTCCAGCGTCCTTTTGTATCTGTCTTCCAGATTTCTTTCCTATTTGAAGTAACAGCAAAGCACCCATTGATGTGAACTGGCAATCCTGTCTTTATACGCAAAGGCAAATAGCAAAATACCTCTCCCACGTGTGGTTTCACGGCCCACTTCTGGTCCTGGATCTCAGACAACAGAACTCCCACCGCCCCACAAGGAACTAGTCCCAGTCTTCTTCCACTTTCACTCAGGGAAAACTTAAGAGCCTCTCCTGTATCCATGCAGGAGCACAGAAGCCATGTGGTACACTCCACTGTTTTTTGTGGCAACTCATCTGATGGCTTTTTTGATTGGCCCAATTTAGCCATTTCAAAGAGAGCAGCTGGGTCATCATCCGGCCCTCTGAAAAGTGGTGACTGTAAATCCGCAATCCTCCTGAAGACGTGGTGAAATTCTTCAACTGTGATCTGAAGAATGCAAGATGACTTTGGGGCATCAGCAGGCGGCTTTTTGTTACTGCTGCTGCAAGTCTTCATGAGCTTAGCAGCTTCCTGTAAAACACTTAAGACAGGGGCATGCAATGCTTTGGAGGAGCAGGATTTTTTTTTAATTATTACTGTATCTTGTGCTAAGCTGGGATTGGCTTCCTCAATTTTCAAGTACTTCAAATACATTGAGGTTACACTCTGAGTGAAAATGATAAGCCTGTGTCCACAGAGACTAAATTCATCCACAAGAGAGTAAATATCGGCTGTATTATAGCAGGTGCTACTAACTTCACTCACTTTCGCTTCCTGCTGAGTTCTAAACGACAGTCGGAAAATGGTTCCATTGTAGCTGTAAGGGGCTTCCACAGTCAAAGGTAACTGACAGCCAAATACATTTATAAATGGTTTGAACTGATTAGGAAATTTCCTAAGTCTTTTCTGTTGTTTACTCCAATTAATTTTGATCCCAGGATTAGATTTGTCTTTAATGTGTTTACTGATATGATTTATGTTTGGATCGAACATTATCATGAATTCTCGACTCATAATAATGGGAATGTCAGTGATATGGTACACAGAATTAAAGCCAAGACCAAATTTTCCAACTTTGTCGACTTCTGCCCTTTTTAAAGATTCTCCTAACCTAGTTATGTTCACAAAATCTGAATCTGAGAATTCAGAATTATTGAAGGACCACAAAGCAGGCCCATGACAAGCTGCCATCCCCGGGTCTAAAAGGTTCTCTCTAATGTCCATATTTCTTCTCATATCAATCATGAAACTGCATTCTGTTGCATTTGCATCATCAGCATTTTGAAGTAGTTCTTTAAAAATATCTGACACTGAAGGGTACTCTTCCAAAATATTTTTAATTCTTACAGTAAGTGGTTCTCTTTGTCCTGACTGCTCAAATCCCATGTTTTCAGGATTGATCAATCTTGTACTAAGGCATGGAACTTTCAGCCATTCTGCAGTTTTCATGGGTATGTCTTCATGCACCAAAATGATTGGTTCCACCGAATCTTCCAGTAAGTCATTGAGATCATCGACTTTAATGTCGCAGTAACAGCACTCATGAATTGGCTTCATGATCAGTTTAGAAGTATTCTTGCTGTGATGTATAGGAACTGGTGTGTTGGGGCTTGCTGGAATCTGATTGCTATATAGCCATCTGATAATATTCAACATAAGATGAAGATTTTGTTTGCTTTCTTGTTCACTGAGATCTTGGTCACTTTTGAGATATACCTTCTGAATGACCATGGAAATATGATCTGATGTCAACTCCTCTATCGAACCACAGACCTTAAACAGTTGGTGGAATTTTGCCATGGTTTTAGGCACACTATGCAAATAAGGCTGAAGATCAAGATCATGGAACGGTTTTATCACGGCTTGGGAGAGGGGACAAAATTTTTTGCCAGTCCAAACCCATGGAAATTTTAAGGCTCTGAAAGCATCTTTCCCTTCATTTAAATGATCATGCATGAATCCATAAATTTCAAGCAAAATATGTTGGAATTGATAGTAGTCTTCATCACTAAAGGTTTTCGAAGTATACCAATCAACAACAATTTTAAAGTGTTTTAAGACAGCACTGATACTAGGTTTTGTGACGATACCTAAAGCTTTCTCCAAGTTTATATGGACACTTTCAACAAGAGGAAGTGAGGAGCCCACTAGAATTGCATGCATGGCATCACACATATCCGGCGGAGCACAAAGGTCACAGATGTCTCCTTTCCAGACCAAAGAGCCCGGATAATTCGGAGGCCTTTCCTTGCAAGCTGGAACCCATTTTATTTTCTTCAGTGTCATCTTTCCTTCAGCTGACTGCAACAGTGCATGATTCTTATTTAAAACTAGTAAGAGTGTTTTGGCTTTCTTTAGAAGAACATCCTGATTTGGACAAGAACTGACCTGCAAGCCTTCAATTTTTTTTGCCACTTGCACAACATCTTTCTCTTTGAGACTGGCTTCATTTTTTAATCCAATCTGTCTTAAAGAGTGAAGAATATCTGGTGAGGTAAAAACTGAAGGTGGGAAACAAGTTTCTTCTTCATCATAAAAGAGATCCTTTAGTATTTCTATGTCAGGATCAAAGAGTTCACTGGCTGATACAATCTGTTCCTGTGAAATCTGAATGAACTTTAATGGCATTAACCAATCAAGTACATTTGGATTCTCATTTTTAAGAGAGGATAGATTCTCGAGGATCCATAACATAAGATGTGTTATCTCTTCATGTGAATAAAATGCATTTTCCATGTCTTTTAAAACAAGCTGTAAGCAACTAGTGGTCTTTAACGTCTCTATTTTCAACATGTTTGCCAAGCGAATAGTAGCTTCATCACTGCTGTCTATCACGGGAACAGAGAGCCGCAGGCCTGGTGGAAGTTTGGCAGTATGGTGCAAGACTTTACACCCTTTCAGTTTGGTATAAGAGGAGAGTCCCTGACCAGATGAATGGTTAACTCGCTTGAATATTGTCAATTCCTGAATTATTCTTTTCTCCTTTTCACTGCTATCAGTTAAACCAGCTAAGAACTTCCTCAGGGCGTCTTTGTGTGTCGGAAGTAGCGAAGCTATTTGATTACACAATTTCTGCAATGGCATCTTCTCCATTATCTGCAAAACAGCACTAGGTAATGGTGAATTAATGTACTTTTTAATAAGTGGATGTTGTATGGAGGCATCTAATTTTTTAAGGATAATGCCTCCAAGTTTTTGTACAATGTCTGCTAAAAATTCTGGAAGCTGTGCTTCAGATTCATCATCTAAAATGACTAATGACGGAATCCTGAGTCTAATGAGTTCCACACACATCTGGCCTTCCTCTAGTGCCGTTCTGGGGATAAGTGGCATCTCATCAAATAAAGTCAAATCCTCTGAAAAATGTATATAGAGGTTCTTCCAAACCATTTTAAGCCACGAAACAGATGGGTGACGCTTGTCTTTATCACACGGATACCACTGAACGATCAACTCTCTGCCAGGCCAGAATGTATTCATTGCTTCTTTGATAAGACGTGCAAATCGTTCTGGATTTAGAAGCTGCAGCTGAGTACATGGTCTTCCTGCAAATTGTAGACAGAAATGTTATAAATATATATAATTCTACTGTAACTTATTTCGCTTTCTATTCTTGCAGATTAGATAGTACTACAAAGTCAATTTAAAGAGTTTTAAGTACACTGTAAAAATGCAAAAATTCAGCATAACTGGGCTAAAATAAGTTTTAAATAGTAACCACAGAGAATCTACACATCAATCCATATTTATAACCAACTATAGAAGAAATAATTCTCTCTAGAAAGTGCCTATTTTAAATAAATATATAAAATGCATTTACATGTGTTTCTAAAATTATCCTATAATGTTCCACAAATGGAATCAACATGGAAAATAATTTTTCATGGTTATTTGTCCATAAATAAAAGCACCAAAGAAAACGTGGATAAAGTTAAAATAAGTACCATTTTATTGAAGGGTAAGTAATTTACAGGCAAACCCAACATGAATTTCCTTTCTTCATGTTTCCAGGAGCCGCCTGGCTGCACAGGATGTAGAGAAGGACAGGAAGTGAGAGCACAGAGGTCGGAGTCTCAGTCTCAGCTCACCAACCCTGTCTGAAGCTGAGGCAGCAAAGAGACGTACAGTTTCCCTTCAGCCACCAGCTAGATGTGTAAGTTTGGTGTCACTTAATCTTCCTGGGACTTAAATTCTCTCATCTGGAAAAAGCATGGGGATGAGGTTCTAGGTCTCAAGACTGCTCTATATGCACGCCCAAGTGTGGAGCAATTCCACAACTTTCCCAAAGTCACTGGGACCTAGCTGCCTATTACTCATTAAAGGATGTTTGCCAGAGCCCTGGGATTTCGCAGAAATGCATCAGGGTCAAGCCACAGGAGCAAGCGTGGCCCTGCTGCGCGGGCAGGGCTGTCCCCCACCAGGCAGCTCCACTTCTGATGTTTTACAAACTAGGAGACTAGTAAGATGTCATCTGGCGGCAAGAGTTTTGCTGATTTTTAACCACTGGTCTAGAAAATCACACTTTACTTCTAAAGTGCATTCTGTGTTTCAGAGTTTCTAATACCTGGAGAAACAAAGTTAAAGATAACACTCTATACCTACAGGTATGTATTTGCCATGTAGAGAAATAAAAGCACTAAAATCAATCTTATGGAAAACTAACATTCAGTTTTCTCCCTGTGTACATACAATTTCTAGACTCTTAAAAGACGAATTTTGGAAAAAGTTATAAAAGAGGGCACACCTCAAGCCCCTCGAAATTTCTGTATTTATTAGTTTTTAACCAAGGAAGGACATCCTTATTTAACAGTCTTCCACATCAGGAAGATGACTTGACCTCCTACCAAGAAAATCACCTTTCTTGCGACAGTAAGACATTTTAAAACTACTGTCATAGAAGTTTAACCAAGGGCACACTTCTGCAATTTTTGGAAGATATCAATACCAAATTCTGAATATTTTCAGTTTCTACATTGCATGATTTAGGGTAAGTCAAGTAGTAATATTTAGGAAATCATACAACCTGGTCAGGAGTCTGACTGTATAAGCCTCTTGTTCTGCGTCCCATTAAAATACAGTTTTTATAATTCATTTTTAACAATGTATTAAAAAAATGCTTACTGGATTAATTATAACAGAATATCAAATCATATGTAAGGCAAGGATATAATACCAAAGACGCAAAACAAGAGTTAGAAATTAAAATTCAGAACACTCGGAAAACAGAAAATTAAATATGCACCACACTGTGTTCTGTGTTAATAACTGCCACATGACGTGCATTTTGTAAATAATTGTATCCAATATCCTTGCATGAAATTTGGCAATTTATAAAACACATACCTACCTTCAGGAAAATTATCTACTATTAATTTATAAATAAAATGCCAATAAAACATACACACTACATTTAACATGCAACTAACACACCAGTCATGCTCAAATGAAAAGACGTAACAGAAAATAAAGGAGAGAGAAAATGCAGTAAGGCCCAATTCTACGTACTCAGGTCGATTCAATCTGAAGTCCTGATTTCCATTTATTTTGTATTTAAGGCTTTAGGCTTTTAACCCTAAAGTACAAATGTTAACACAGAGAAAAGTCTTCATGTCCTGGGTTAGAAAGCCATTGAAACTGTAAAGCACCTCTAACAGAAATGATTTCTAATGAACGACTTGTGTTTTGGTTGCCTAGCCTTTAAAAATATCAGCACTGTCAAAAGAGGGTAACTGGACAGTGAAAGTGCTCCTAGTGACCAGAAGGTTTTATCCAAACTGGCATCAAATATGATTATCTAATTTAGAAATAACTCTCCTAAGAGGAGTTTTTCCCTTACTACAGATCAGTTCAAAAGCGTAACATCAACACGCATCACTACTCAAAGACTGCACTATGGCTTTTGTTAACGTTTGTTTATGTTTACGTTCAGTCCTGACCTGGAGACAGGTTTTCACCACGGATGGAAATAGGATGTTATAAGCTACGTTAAAGCAGACCTAACCGCAACAGCTCGTCCCGAGCGCTCTCGCTGACTGCGCGTTTACTGCGCTGGGCCAGATGCTCCCAGAGGCGCGGCCAGCCAAGACTCCGGTGACCTGAGGCTGGAAGGACAAGTTTTTCATTGTTTTCCTGTACAGAAAGTGGCAAGGGCAGCTTTGAGGGATGACAAGTTCTAACAACGTTGCCCTGTGTGGAGAGACCTGAGTGCTTTGTAAACACTATGTGATAAAGTAAAGGTTCAAGGAAACGGTGAACTGAAGGTTGGTCAAATCTCCAAAGAAACAAAAGGGAGAAAAGGAAAAGAGCCAGAAAAGGAAGGAAAGGAGAGCCTGCTGTCAGCCTAGCTGCACCCGTCCAGCCCCACGGGTCCGGCAGCAGCACTGCAGGCACTGCAGGGTCCGGCAGAAACTTCCGCTCTAATGTGGAGCCTGCATGCGGCTCAAAAGCAGCACTAGTGACCACACTCCTTCAAGAGGTCAACACCGACACTCGCTGCTGCCTTCCTTGTGCTCCTCTGAACAGGAGAGCAACCATGGGGGGATCACCGCCACACCTGGAGTCCTAGGGTGGGCAGTAACCACGCAGTCTGCTTCTATCAAGGTTGTTTTCCTCTGTGATTACATCTTAAAAATGAGATATATTGATTAAGCTTTAAGAATATACAGTAATAGTAGCTGTAAATGATAAGCTACTTTTAATAAAAACTAGAAACCAAATTTAATATTTATGTGAATTATCAGTATAACAATGACTTGGTCTCAAAATTATACAGCCTGAATCAAAGAACAGATTGACTCCAAAAACAATATTTACCATAAAAACAATTTCCATAAAGCAAATCTTGCATGCTCTAATATTCCAAGTGAAACATGAACTAGGGGAAAATAATATAGGTTGAGTCAAAAACCTCTTATTTAAAAAAAAAAGACAGTCACTAAAATGACACACTAGGCACTGTAAGGCCAAGTGGCCGACGGTTCCTAAGGAGCTGTGTCAGCGCCTTGCCATGCCTCGGTACGCCACGGGCGGGGCCGCTCTGCTGCTCCCAGCCTCAGCACACTAAGCCATGCTCCATCCAGCACGCTGGGCCAGTGGTCTTCTCATCTCAGTCAGAGGGTCCAGAACTGATTCCTTTTTAACTCAGTATTTATGTGTATTGTACAACAGAGGTGCATTTGCTCTCACGTCTTCCCATTACATACCACAGCTTAAAATGCAAATTTCAGCAAAATTCTTTCATTTGAGACTAAATGGTTCCACGAGATGAATGTTTCCAAGTCATTTAAATATGGTTTTATTGTGGTATGTATAACAACCCCCATATACCTATATTAGTATAGTTTCCTCTCTCCTTTAATAGGTATCACCACCAGAAAAAAAAATTGTTGACATAACTTCTAGCTACTTAGGTAAATGAAAAAACAGGATTCAAAGAATCAAATGAACAAAAACATGAGGCTACAAATGAACATAACATTTAGTCAGTTATCATACCTGAATATCCCCAGAGAAGCTGTTGTGCTAGAACATAATTAAATCCGTTCTTAGAAAAAGCCAGAATTGTCATAATTTTTACATGACAGCTACAGAAATTATTCTATATCTTAAAATAACACTGTTTGGAGAATCTTTACACATCATCATGTAAAAGAAAAATCATAAACACAACTCCAAATATAGCTGAATATACATTTAAGATTTAAAGATGTATTTCAATGCAAACTAAATCCAAACTACACAAGGGTGGGAAATCTTAGTTCAGAACAAAAGCAAAGAAGAAAGGAGTATACACTTTATATGCATAAACTACATTTCAACAACATAAATAAAGTCATTTCCTAAACTCCAAATGGGCTTTCTATATAGGCTATCATCATGTAACATTCAGATATTCTAGATAAGAATTAAGAAAGGCAAGACATCTGATTTTTTAAAAGTTTTGGACCATGTCCACAAAGTAAGTATACAATTAATTCTGACTTTATGATAAAGAAAGGGAGGTTTACATTTCCATGGCTTGTTCATGGGACCACCAATAACAAACTTCAAAGAATTGCTCATGGACATCTAACCCCTCCTCTGCCTAAAGCAAGCCATTTATTGGATAAGTACATCTCCACATCTCTGAGAGATGTCTGCACACTTGGGTACCTCGGGCTAACCTTACCAAAGGAAGTTAAGCTCCTCCAATCTTAACATCCTTCCAATTACTTTAGAGGCATTTTGTCAGTCAGTGAAGATTGACTCAGTGCTAGAGATACAGAAAGGACCACGCAGACATGGTCCCAGACCTCGTCTTGCAGTCTAAGGGGAAGGCAGGCATTAGATAAATTATCGTCAGTGATTACACAGGGATGAGTCTGCGAGCGCTCTGAGGAGCTCAGTGCTCTGTTCACACACAGGGCTGCGTGCACAACGAGCACGGGCAGCGAGAGGACGGGACGGCAAAGGAAACCATGCGCAGCACAACTTAGGGAGGATAAGAACGCGTGGGCTTCCAAACATGAGAAAGACCAAGGGGGATACAGAAGGAGGTTATTAACAACAATCATAATAACAGCAAACACTGATATACCCTCTCCACGTACCAGGCATCTTTACAACACCCAGAAGATGCAGCCAGATAATAAGAAGGCTCACAGGAAATCTTAAGGATTTTGGCTGTTGTTCCAAGGATAACGGGGAAGCCTTTGAAAGATTTTCAGATAGGGAGTGGGAAAATAATATTTTAGAAAGATAATCCTAGCAGTACTGTACTGTATTAACTACAGAAGCAAGAAGAGGTGTGGGGAGATTTTCGACGTTATTTCCACATTCCAGGTAAGAAACGAAGGTGGCCTGAATGACGGTGAGGGTGGAGTTGGGAGGGAGAAAGACCGTAAACATGGCCCTTGTGTGCAACAAGTAGCTGTGGAAGCACAAACCCACATCCTCGTGGCAAAGCCTGCCCAAAATCTTGAGAATACTGCTGATCTATACATCTGAGGCTGCCACCTAAAAGTGCAACTTTTTCTGAAGATTTCTACATACATATATGAGATGCCATTATCTCTTAAATGAATACTGTAAATCCTCACAAAGTGTGTCAAAGTGGACAGTGTCGTATGCTCTCCATCCAGACACGAAATTTGCAGCCTTTCCCCTGACCATTTGAGACAGAACACGGGCCACCTCCTCTGTGAGGTCCCCCTGCCCTGCCCCCGCCTCTACCAACTCTCTTCTCTGTATCTGATGGAGGATCCATCATGCTAAATGACAGTATTATTTACATTGCTGTCCCCGCTCAGCTGTGAGCTCTTTCAGTTTTATTCATCTTTATATTATTTCCATCTAGCACCATGCCTGGTACATAGGGGAAATTCAAACAAATGTTTATTGAAGAGTGTCTGGTCATGAAATGGAACAAAGCATGAGGCTAAATGTAATAAATAAGAATGAAAAAAATTTAAATGTAAATAAGATCTTGGTGCCAACCCATTAGGCATTCCTACCATTTGACTGAATCGATTGCTTTTTATCTATATATGTCCTCTAAAACCCAGTTACCTGCTCTTCTAACTATTCAACAATTTCTGACAGCCACCTATTTACTCACGCAACTTACTACAGAAATAATCTAGACCTGGAAATAGAAAAAAAATAGAGAATCGTAGCTCCAATTCTGCAACTCAAGCAAGTCACTTAAATCCTTCAAACTCTTTCAGCTTCACTGTCTCCATCTCTCAAATGAAGATGATAACACGGGCTCTACTATCTCACTATCATAGAAAACAATTAAGACAAGAGAAGACACAGCTGTCCCTCAGCATCCGCCGGGCATTGGTTCTAGGACCCCGCAGATGCCAAAATCCCGGGATGCTCAAGTCCTTTACACAAAATGGCATAGTATTTGCATATAACCTACACACATCCTCCCATATACTTTAAATCATCTCTAGATTATTTATAATACCTAATGCAATGTAAACGCTATGTAAACAGTTGTTATACTGTATTGTTTAGGGAAGAACGACATGCTGAATAAAGATGCAACCACCGTAGGTCTTTCAACCTGTGGTTGGTTGAATCTGCAGATGCGGACCCATGGACACGGAGGGCTGACTATACTTACTTGAAAAAGATACTAAATCACAGGCACAACACCAGGGATCTGCCTTTTCATCTTGGTACTCCTGTCCCCCCAACGCCATCCCCACCCTGCCCCGCATATGGAAGCATTAACATGTCGAAGCAAAGTGTCACCAGGTACTGGGAATACAAAAATAAAATAATAAGCACCCCGCTCTCAAGGATTTTCTAGTGTAGCACAGTAAAAATATGATTGCAGTAAGGCAAAGAGAATTAAGTGGACTGTGTACTGGGCTCCACAAGCAAAGAAGAGGCATCTACGCCAGATTTGCCCGGCAGGGGCAGGGGTGTGGAGACACACATGAAAGGAAGCCTCTTGGAGGAGACTTGTGGGCTGAATACTAAAAGACGAATCAAAGTTAGCAAGGCAAAGTGGAGGACGGAAAGAGTATTCTAAGCAAAAGGAACACCATGTACAAAAATACAGATATGAGAAGACTTTCATTCCACCCACCTTGAAGGAGGCACTGTGCCACACAGCGGTGACAAATCTCACAGGGCTCCACTCTCATGAGATGAAGGGAGCACTCAAGTTTATCAATCTACAATGCTTGGGGTGAGAACAGAAGAGGGACACTGAATGCATCAAGGTCAATGAGATGGCAAGTTCACAAGCATGGAAAGTCCACACTAACAAGACTAGATCGATCCTGAGAGAATCAGCATCCACTGGAGAACCTGCAGCAGGGGAGGGGCCTGAGCAGGTGGAGAGAGAGCATGAGAGGGAGGGAATCCTGAGAGAATCAGCATCCACTGGAGAACCTGCAGCAGGGGAGGGGCCTGAGCAGATGAGAGCAAGCATGAGAGGGAGGGAATCCTGAGAGAATCAGCATCCACTGGAGAACCTGCAGCAGGGGAGGGGCCTGAGCAGATGGAGAGCGAGCATGAGAGGGAGGGAATCCTGAGAGAATCAGCATCCACTGGAGAACCTGCAGCAGGGGAGGGGCCTGAGCAGATGGAGAGCGAGCATGAGAGGGAGGGAATCCTGAGAGAATCAGCATCCACTGGAGAACCTGCAGCAGGGGAGGGGCCTGAGCAGATGGAGAGCGAGCATGAGAGGGAGGGAATCCACGAAAAGGCTGCAGTAATAATGTCACAAGACACACAGGACCGATACACCAACAGTGGCAGTGCAATAAGAGAAAGGGACCAATAAACAAAGTTTAATCAACAGAAGCTGGAAACTGTGGAGAACAAAGCTGAGAAACAGGATTCATTCTTGAGCAACTACATGGGTAATGGGTACCTTTCTCAATAGGATCGCTCAAAAGGAGAAACAGATTTGGGGAAAAGATGGGGACTGAAGCTGTGAAAATGTTGATTTTGAGATACTTACGGAACTCCAAGTGCAAAAAAGATAACAGTTGCCATTTTATCAGTATTTCTTATGTTCCAGGTATTATGTTAAAATATATTCTGTATACCTCATCTGATCTTCAGAGTAATTCCGACTATGAGTAAAACACTACAAAAGAGCTTTTCAATAACCTATGCTGCTATGATAATGCAAAATGGGATAAAATTCAATTACTAGGTTGTCATTGCCTGCCATCCTCCACTCAACCCTTATTCTCATTTCATTAACCTGGTAATAAAGCAATCTTGCAATTTATGTAATTGAATCTTGAGGGCCTCAGATACACTCTTAGGGAAGGATGTTACCGTATTACCATGTTATTGATGAGGAAACAGAGGCTCAGAGAGGTAGGGTAATTTGTTCAAAGTCACACAAGAGAAGAGTCAAGTTTGAGCCCAGATTTGTGTGACTACAACGTCCAGGTTTGTAACCACTACACTATACTACCCCTCTTGAGACTGGGGTGGCAACTGAAGACACGGAGGTCATTACATGTGCATGACAGTGGATGCCTGGCAGTGAAGGAGCAGACTCAAAGGAAGTAAGGAAGAAAATAAGAAAGCAGAAGAAGCCCCTAAACTAACCCATACTTAGGGAGTAAACTGAGGAACAGGAATTCACAAATAATTCTGAGAAGCAGGAAGAGAAATATAAGGATACCAAGAGAGAATGGAAACATAAGAGTCACGGAGTTCAAAGGGGGAGTGATCAACAGTGTCAAAGCTTCATGGAGAACAGGCAAAAAGGAGCCAAAAAGTCCAGTGGATTCAATAATGAAAAATCATGAACCAGTGACGTCAGCCAGGCAATCCCACCAGAGTGATAGCAGACGCAGGGATACTGGAGGACGAGAAAGTACAGACAAGAAGCATACACTGCTCTCTCTAGAAGCCGGACGAGGAGGGAATGCCAGAGGGGAAACCAGAGTCAAGATCTGGCCTGTTTTCCCCAAAATGGGAAGGACTGAAACATGCCGAACTGCTGGGAGGAAAGGGGCGGAAGGGGCAAGAGTGAAAACCCAAGCATTAACTTACTATTTAGCTCAGGATTTTAAAGGTGATACAAGTAAAAGGTAAAACTAGCCAACAATGGGACAAATTTTGCTTCAGCTGTAGAATTAGAGAAGTATCCAACGCAGAACAAAAACCCTCACGTTCCAATTTTATGCAGCAGTATTTTCAAAACTGGCCCATCAGTTTTTACAGAGAATCAGTAAACAGTAGTTCACAGTGCTTTGTGTCAGCAGAACAATCACGTGATCATTATTTAGAGCAGAAAGCATCAACTGTGCTGTTTCCCACATATGAAGGGAGCTCCATAACACAAAACTCTTGACCCCTCTCACTAACACCCTCCATCTGCCCCAGGCCACCAGAAAGGGGAATGGCCTATCTCACGGGCAAACTCGGGGGCATCTGTGCCTGCCAGGGAGATGCAGGGATGGCCCCTCCACACTCCGCCGTGCACAGCAGCCTCAGGAAGGACGTCTGGAAGGTCTTCCAGTGCTGCCTGCGACCAGCCTGGGGAGACAACCGCTGAATTCTGGGTTCAACAGTATAAAGCCACTGCCTGCCGTAAGCCCTGACCTCCAATACCAGAGGTATCAGTCACACGGGCGACTTGTGATGTCCACCTGCTGGGTCCCTCTCTGTGTATCTCTTCACTGCCTCAGATCTCAGGAAGGAAAGCAAGGGGGCCATCAGCCCTACATTCTGACAGTCTGAAACAGTGTAACTGTTAATGGCATGATAACTGCTGAAGTAATATCAAAAACTAATTTTTGTCTGGAACTAATGGTATAAAAATAATAGGGAAGATGCCCAGGAAGCAGTTACCCATCACCCATATGGCCAGATAAAGATACTGAAAAGGCTAGCGGTCAAGATTATAAAATAATCATGAGAAGAGTAGCCCAAGACTTACATCAAGACAAAGAAAATGACCAAGAAGACAACTTCTGGGAGAACCGAGCCACACAATACGAGCGACAAAAAAAAGTGAAGATGTCCCATCTAGTGTAATGGTCCAAAGAAAATCAACCAAGAACCAGAGACGAACACGGTTCTTACTGTATAATGCCAAAATGACAAGTCGGAATCCACAGGGGATGAGAAGCTGAAAGGACACAAAGCAGGAAGACTCAACTTTGTCGAGATGTCAAATTGCCTAAGTTAATACATAAATCTAACTCATCCCTAAAACCGTAACGGCAGGTGCCCCGTCCGCCGGAGGCTAAAGAAGACAGCGGGGGCCGTGCCCTGTGCCAGACGGCATTTAAAAAGTTCTGAGTAAAAGCAGTATTATTCTGTTGGCCCTCTACCTTTCTACCTGATTTGGTTCTGAATAACTTTCGGCTGATTTCCAAACCCATGTCCACCGCAGAAAATATAGGCCATTAACAAAAATATTCTCTTAGGGGGCTGGCCCCATGGCCAAGTGGTTGAGTTCACACGCTCTGCTTCGGCAGCCTAGGGTTTCCCCAGTTCGAATCCTGGGCACAGACATGGCACTGCTCATCAAGCCATGCTGAGGCAGCATCCCACATGCCACAACTAGAAGGACCCACAACTAAAAATACACAACTATGTATCAGGGGACTTGGGGGAGAAAAAGGAAAAATAAAAATCTTTAAAAATATATATATATATTCCCTTCAAGGGGCCAGCCCAGTGGCGCAGCGGTTAAGTTCACACGTTCTGCTTCGGCAGCCTGGGGTTCACCGGTTCGGATCCCAGGTACAGACACGGCACCGCTTGGCAAGCCATACTATGGTAGGTGTCCCACATATAAAGTAGAGGAAGATGGACACGGATGTTAGTTCAGGGCCAGTCTTCCTCAGCAGAAAGAGGAGGATTGGCAGCAGTTGTTAGCTCCGGGCTAATCTTCCTCAAAAAAAAAAAATTCTCTTCTAAAGAAAGTAATACATCACACAATGAAATACCACAGCAATGAGAAAGAATAATCTGCAAGTACATGCAGCAACCTGGATGGATCTCACAAATATCAGAGCAAGAACAAGGAGCAGACACAGAGCCATGCCGTACGACCCCTTTAACAGACAGCACAATAACCAGGGAATCAGCCTCTGCTATGACGTCAGCGTCACGGCCACCCTGGAGCAGCTGAGACTGGACCAGGCATGAGAAGCCTTTCTGGCTGTGGCAATCTTCTGGTATTTGATTGAGGTGTGGTTGGTTTGTAAAATTTCATTAAGCCTACATTTATGATATGTATACTCTTCGTGTATATACATATATTTTTTTTAAGATTTTTTATTTTTTTCCTTTTTCTCCCCAAAGCCCCCCGGTACATAGTTGTATATTCTTCGCTGTGGGTCCTTCTAGTTGTGGCATGTGGGACGCTGCCTCAGCGTGGTTTGATGAGCAGTGCCACGTCCGCACCCAGGATTCGAACCAACGAAACACTGGGCCACCTGCAGCAGAGCGCGCGAACTTAACCACTCGGCCACGGGGCCAGCCCCCGTATATACATATTTTAATGTAAATTTTTATAAAAATAGAGAATTTGAAAAATAAAAATTTCTAAAACTTTGGAGCAAAGAACGACAGGGTTATAGGAATCCATGTTTAGACCCCCCCAAGTCTACTCTGAAGATGACAATTCCCAGTTAAGTGAGTAATCTAGATGCGGGACAATCAATGGCACAGCTACGACCTCACAGTGACAGAGTCCTTATGGTAAACTGCAGTTCCATCCTCATTTTCCTTTAGTCTCACTTTGACTCCCCGTTCCAATTCCTTCTGCTTATTTTTAAATGAATAAAGATATACAATTTTTAAAGAATAAAAGATGTGAAACATTTCCTTCAGGCATTATCTTTGAAAGAAAACAGTATACGCTATAAAAAACATATCACAAAAAATATGCTTCACAACCTTAACCTTAACCAGAGGGACAAATCCATAATTTTTCAGGCCAATATCTAACTTAGAAAAAGTTCAGGCAACAATCTTATAAAGGAAAAGATGCTCGCAAAAGTTGAAAGATAATATTAAACTTAGAACCACGGTGATTTTTTTCCCCCAAACCATTCTGTCTGCTCCTAAAAAGAATTCTCAATTAAGGACACTCATCCTTTGCAAAGATCCCAGGAGTCCCCTTTCCTGACATCGTTGCAGAGTTCACTTGATGTGTCTGCATCTCCCTGGGTCTGACCCAGCACACCCATGCAGAACTGTGAGGGCAGTGTGGACGGACAAGACGACAAGGCGGAGAGGAGGAAGTCCTGAGCTCTGGGCACACACGGGCTGACGGCCTTGAACCGCACCTCTTTCTCTCCTCGTCCGTGCAATCTAACCAATGACAGCCATCCTCACTACTACACAGGCTACAAGGCATGAGGCTGGGGGCTCAACCAAGAAAAGAAATGGAAAAGCACTGGAAAGCTGGAAAGCACTGTGCAGGTCTGAGAAACTACTTCCATAAACATACACCACCATACCAGGACAAGAGAGATTTCTAAATACAATCTCACTTTTGGTAACTACTGGCAATTTCATACTGGTTCAACTTAATAGAACACTTACAAAAACTTTATCTTTTTATAAATAGCTTAATGAAAAAAAAACCAAGACAACTACCATACCTCGGGTCTGGGCAGCTTCCTTTAAAGCAGCTAGAAGGTGAGGCTTCAAGTTATCCAAAATAAATCTTCCTTCAAGACCTGGGAAAAGGGACCTAAAAAGTGAAAGGAACACAGCAATTATAATCTAACAATTCTAAGAGAAAGAAATTCAATCATATAATTTCAAGTCAGTTAAGTGTAATATTTTACGTAAATTATAATGCACACACCAAATCATGATGCAATACTTTTTGATCAAATGTTGTCTAGGCTTCACCTTAAAACACAAGGGCAGCACGCATCATATCCAAATCTAGAAACAGTCTAAACATCTTATAATAAAACTAATTTTAATTTCTGAAACATCAATACACATTCTCAGTTATAAAGAAATACTTAATATGCCATTTTAATTAATTTAAATTTAATCAAAATAATTCATCATTGACTGGTCTGACTTAGTTATTATTACCACTTTATTGAAATTTCCAAGAAAAACAACTCCTTGGATAACTTTTTAACTCATAAACATCTGTATGTTTTTTCATTTTAGAAGATAAAAATGTATCCTTTCATACTTTAACAAAGTATTTCCGCAAAAGTCTTCCTAACTATAAAATCCACATTGATAACTGACGAACTTCACAATGAAGGACTAAACGTGGGGGGGCAGAGGAGCCCCTCCGAGCAAAGAGGCATTGTCCAAGTGGGGCACATACCTTGGGTAGTCTTCCGAGGTAATATAAACCACATCTTGGTCTGAGACCGAGGACGAGAAGGGGACGAAGTGCCCGTTTTGCAGAGGGAGGAGCTCCAGCCCGAGCAGCTCGCTGTAGGCCTCGTCGGAGAGCACGAACTCCAGGAGGTGCAGCCTCTCGCGGGCGCCGCCCTCGGGCGCAGACTTGCGCAGCACCTGCCGCACCCACGCGGGCGTCACCTTCCTGGCCGCGCCGGGGGCGGCGAGCTCCACGGCAGCGGCCAGATTGGCCGGCACCTTGACAATCTGCTTCCCTGAGCTCTGGAGGTAGTTGAGCACGGTTTCTGTGTATTCCAAACTGTCATCCAGTTCTGAGAAGTAGGCCTGCTCCAGCTGGACCCAGTGGTTGCTAATGGAGTAGAGAACCGCATTCTGGAACAGCTCGTTAAACAGAGGCTCCAGCACCCGCTGCCAGTGCACCCGGACTTTATTCACGTCGGGCCAAAGTCTGTAGATGACGTCCACCGAGAAGGGAAAATCGGAGCTCCTTTCTGTCTCCAGACGTTTTATTGAATCTAAGATCAGAGTAGCGTAGGCTTTAGGGACAACATTCACAACGAGAAATTCATTCCATAAGGCTGCCGGATCCCTCCACTGGTCCAGCTCTCTCCACTTGATGCTTCTGCGATTGTCAGTCAGGCCAAAGAACCCACTGATGTGCACCGGCAGGCCCGTCTTACTTTCCTCACCAGGCGGCAAAGGAAGAAAACAAAATGCTTTTCCTGAGAAATCAGATGTTGCTCCTTTTTCTTCATCATCTCTGCTTGATAAGGGCATGGCTATTCCAATGATTGGGACAAATTTCAACTCATCAGCTAAAGAATCAAGGGCGCTACTAACCCCTCGCCCGCCCACACTGTTACACACCAACCAAGATGTTTTTTGTGTGTCTTTAGTACTCTCGTCTTCTAATACTATATTTATGTGATACGTTACACAGGTTACGCTATCGCTTGGAATCTTTTTACAATAGTTACTTATGGCGGTTCCCAGAATCTTTACAGAATTCAGCCGTTCCTGTTTCAGGGCCGTACTCTCACTAGCAGTCACTCTGAACATCAGCTTCTCTGTGCCATCAGCCTCTCGGACGTGCAGGGAGACGTCCTGCACACTTTTCAGAAAGAGCAGCACCGTGTCTGCATCGGCCCTAAAAGACTCAAACAACTCGAGAACCTTCTGCTTGTTGTAGAGGTTACTACTCAGCTGTGAAGGTTGCAGGCGAAGAGGGAAACGGAAAAATGTTCCTGGAAAATTGCCATTTACAAACATTTCCTTGGTGCTTCCAAAAATGCCAATAAATGGGGCAAACTGGTCTGAAAGCTCACTGATTTCTTTGCTGTCATCTTTGAGATTCCAACACTGGCCTGATTCATGTGGACCAAAAAGTGTTTGATGAGGATCTAACATCCCAATCTGGTCACCACTAAAGATACAAGGAACATCTGTAGAGAAAATTCAACAGCTGTGATCGACCCTGAAACTTAATGGACAATTATAATTACAGTCATAGCGCATAATTACTACCAAAATATTACACAAGCAAAAGCAAGAGCCATAAAAGGACTCTAAAACAGATTTATCTAAAAACAAATTAAATTTAGCTTTGGAAATAGAATTCTCTGAACACAAAAAATAAACATTTCTCTTCTGATTCAATAAGTACCAGGCATAATGTACCTTATTATTGTGAAAATATCTAAGCTGTATCTTCAAACTCTTATTAAACAATTAAATATGTAAAGAGCATTCGGATAGTATTTATACTCGGCCCCCTCAGCCACAGGAACCCAATTAAACAGAATTGCATCTTATGCTCAAAATAAAAACTTCAACCGCAGATTCTCTGAAGAAAGAGGGGGAGAGAAGTAACAACGCAGGTAGTCCAGCCCGCCGTGTCACTCAGCAAGCACACGCCCGGAAGTGAGTGTGAAGTGAGCCCCTCTTCTGGTGCTGTCCCTGTGCCCCTCAGAGCAAAGTGCCCCACGTAGGAGCATCTCGCCACGCTGAACCCAAGTGCAGTGCTTCAAGAGACATGTTTTTGTAAAGAATGGCCCCTAATTTGATACCAGCTGCTTCACCTGTTCTCAACCAAAGACAGAGGGATAGTCAAACACTGGCAGAAAAACCAGAGAGGTCGGACGTGCCGCACTGCGAGGAATTCTCCACCATGTGCCTCTTAAGCACATCCCGAGGTCATCTTGACGGGGGTTGCCTCGCATGGCGACTCGAGCACCTAACTAACCTTCATGCCAGACATGGCTCAACGAGGTCCACCTTTACTATGCACGGCTGCCACTGCAGGCTCACCTGTCACAGGCACCAACTCCTAAGGTCTCAGGTATTTCAAGTAGGAAACATTGTTCACCAACCCAGCCACTAAATCCAGCAACAAGGCCATCTACGGCACTCTGTCTACACTTCCCTCACACAGTGTTAGCACTCCCATTATCAAAATGACATCAGGGAGACTCCTGACAGCTGTAAAGCATGACCCATGGCTGTCGCAAATCCTCAGGCTAGAGAACAGCACTCAGTTAATAATGTCCACGTGAATGTGCTCATTCTCAAAGGGGGACGAATCCACAGGGAGCTACAGATGCTGGCAGTCAGCGGGACTCTAACCAAACAAGTTTCCATGCTGTGCCCCCCTAAAACTTAAAACTGCTACATGCCACAGACCTGAGGGGTGACCTCCAAACAGCTGAACGCATGAATATTAGTATTCATGTATAATAGTTATATAATATTGTAATATGATTTAATACAACTTTTATTATATAATATGTAATTAATATTACTTAATATAATATTATAATAGTGTAAATGCAATAAAAAAATAGGCTGACGAAAACGGGGCTTTAGTGATGGGTGCCCAGGCGGTCCCAACTCAGGCTGGCTGTCTGAGGGCAACACCTCCCACTTGCGTTCTCCAGAGCACCCCAGCTGTGGCCACCCCAGCTCTAGCCCTGCCGGCTCTCTCTCCCCTTCTCCTGCAAGTTCCAAATGCAGACACAGTTTGAAACTAAACCCCAACAAAGGCCAATTCCATAAAAAAATTTTACCACAGACTACAGCAAATACTAAGAGCTCTGATTCTGGAAGAACAGCCATACACTCAGAGATGTCTACACTAAGAGTTCCAGTATTTCCTAATGTAACTATGAACCAGAACCTGGTATTCTTTATGGATTCAAAACATAACTTCAAAGTAATCTTTAAAATACTCCTAAGTTTAAGAAGAGGAAAATTTTTATGAGGAAAATGTAGAGAAACCAGAATCACCTCAAAGATCTGCACTTGGTCAGTTATTTAATATCACTGGATATTATACTTTCCTTTTTAGCCCCGATGTTTAAAAATATGTACAAGAAAATCTGTGAAAATCAGTTTGCCTGACAAACATTTTCGGTGTAAAACGTTTTAGAGTCACAATTTTGTGTAGGCATTTCAAGACCTACATTTCAAACCTCACACAAAATGACTGAATATATTACGTTGATTCCACTGGATCATGATGACATTAACTTTTAGCATCACATGATGAAGCTTTGCTGTAGTTATCACGGTAACTTCAAAAAACTCCAGACACAGAGAAAGACAAACACCAGATGATTTCACTCATATGTGGAATATAAACAAACACATGGACAAAGAAAACAGCTCAGTGGTTACCAGGGGAAGGGGGGTAGGGGGTAGGCACGGGGGGTGAAGGGGAGCACTTATGTGGTGACAGTCAAGAAATAAGGTACAACTGAAATCTCACATTCATGTAAACTATTATGAACTCATTTAAAAAAACAATAAATTAAAAAAAATTTTTGTTTAATTTTAAAAAAATTCCAGACACACTGATATTTCACTGACATACTTCTTGCCACTGACAGAGAATTTGGAAAAGATGCCTTTTAAAACAGTATCATCTCTGAAGTTAACCAAATAAATTGCAAAATATAAGCTAAAATAGTTTTTAATATCAAGACTGAAAAGCCAAACACTATACCTGTTATATGATAGACCGAATTGAACCCAATCCCAAATCTTCCAACCTTCAAAGGGTCGTCCTTCTTCCTGCTCCTCGCGATCTCCTGAATGCCGTGCCAGTCCTCGGGGGTAAACACTGCATTGTTGTAGACATAGAGGGCAGACCCTGCAGGCAAACACAGGTCCAGGGGCTCAGAAGAAGAAAGCCAAGTGCTCAGTTCTCTCTCAAGAACGTCCTCTACACAATGGTGAGACAGAAAGGAGTCAACGGAATGACTTAATTCTGCATTATAATTCCAACTGTTTTCACAATAAAAATAAAAACACAAATTAACGGCAAGAATTCCCAGCAGTAGTAGTACAGTATTGTTGGTCAAAAATCCAAAAGGAAAAATTAAGGGTGTTACGGTACTTGGACACCCAAAACACAGGGCAAACAAGGAAATTAATCACAGTGTACTACTTTGTAAAACTTGTTCCTAACTAGCATATTTAAATTTTTGTGTGTAAATGGGATGACCTGTAAATGTACTAAGGAGACTTACTATCTACAGAAACCTTGTTAATACATTATTTCATAAGGCAAAAAAATAATCCTTTAGTAAGATTAATAATCATCTTGTGTTTGCGTTTTTGTCAGTCTCTAGATTTTTCTATACAAGGTGTTACTTGTATAATTTAAAAAATCATTAATGTGACAGATTTTTAAATAAGCACTTCAGAATAACACCATCCTGTCTCTAAAGTAGTTTCTTTAAAAAGTTGTAATTCTGCACAAAATGTTTTTGGAACTCCACTTTTCGAGACTTATCTTCAGAATTTCTAACATCCTTTGACTACGTTCAACTGCAGTAACTCAGTGTACTGTAAACATAATCAACCTTTTTCCTTTAAAAAGTTACTGAAGTATAACATATATACAATGCAAAGATCTTAAGCGTACAGCTTGATGAATTCTTTTTTACAAAGTGAATAAACCTATGTAACCTCCATCCAAATGAATCAGAGAACATTCCAGCACCCCCAGAAGCCTCTTCTCAGGCACCTATAAATTCAGGCACAGACATGGGCACGTTGGCATAGTTGTTTTACAGAAGTGGCAAGGCTGCTATTTGAGAAACGGTCACAGGAGGGACATGAAACCAGCCACAAGTGCTGAGGCTTCTCTGGGAAGGACCAGCACACTGGGGTTCAAGGGGACTGTGGAGCCAGATGAGCCTGGATTTCAGACCCAGCTCCCCCGTCACCGACTGCATCACTTCAGGTAAACTGAAGTCATTAAGGCTCAGTTTCCTCATCTGTAAAACAAGGATGAGATCAGTATCCACCCGCAAAGAAGTGTTGAGGATCAAATGAGACAGCACGGACCTCAGCACAGAGGAGACACCTAAACAGCCAGAGGCATTACTGTTGTAATCACTAGTAGTAGCACATGATACTGTTAGTCCTTATTATTAACAAAATAAATATTACAGGACTATTAACAAAATAACTATCTTATTACCCAACAGCTAACACAGCTGGTTTAAAATGGCATCCAGCAAGCAGCGTCTGGCTCTGCCTGGTCCAGATGTCCATTAAAGACACTTATGAAGACACAGAAACAAGAACTGCAGAACCTCAACACTGAACACCAGGACCGAGCATGAGCCTCTCGCCAGGATCTAAAAGAACTCGCATAACTACACGAACATGGCAGGGACTCAGACCCCAGCAGGGGACACACCACGCAGTACGGCCGGGGAGCAAGCAGAGCCGTCAGCCTGAAGGAAGACCCACCTTCCTTCCCGCTGTCCACTGGAAAACCAGGTAGCCAATCTTCTGCTGTCCAACTGCTTGTCAAAAGTTTTGTTAAATTACAAACTAAGAGATGCTTGGTCTTACAAACTCAACTAAGGAAGTGTTTCTCATGAAAAAGAATTTCTCCCTCACATCCACATTCTCCAAGATTTGACACTATCGAAAGTGCTGTTTCCCACCCTACACCATCAACGCAACTCCTAGAAAGAAGGAAAAAGATAAACAACCCCCCTGTAGGTGAGCCTGTCCTGCACACTGGCTTCTGGAGCTTTCCCTGCACTCCGCTGGTCAGTGTCAGAAGCACGTGGTGCACACGCAGACCAGCCCACCCAGACCTCAGAGAACTGGTCAAAGTCAGCAAGATGCATCGTCTCTCAACTGGATTCTGCATGGAGCAGGTACAATCAGTTATTATTCAATGTGTTTAACCAAGGTGTAATTCTGATCGTACACATCCTGGGGTTAGGAGGGAAGCTGCACATTTTGCTCCAACCTACTTGAGTCTCTTAGGGATCAGCCTCAAATACCTCACAGCCACCCTGATCACAAAGTGCGCTCCTGGTCCCGGGAGTGAGACAAGAAAAGAATAAACATCCCGAGAGACAGGCAAAAAGGCTGTCTGGGAAGCAAAGGCTCAGCAGCAGGCCTGCGGCCTGAGGATTACAGGGACCCTGAGAGAGAGGGCCCAGCCGCCTCTCCCCGCAAGCACACCGACAGCAGCTCCCCGGGCAAACACTGAGTGCTCACTGCAAGAGCCTTTATCTAGTGGTTGCTGCTAGAAGGTCGCTTACTGTAAATACACCTGGAATTAATAGACTTATGAGACATAATTCCCTGAAAATGCCATGAGCTACGTAATTGTCAGAGAAAAACAGGAATGTGTTTGATGCCTGAAGGAGCTCCCTCTGCGTAAGTGACGGCCTGCACGCGTCACTCAGAGCCCTCTCTTGCTAACACCACGCCAAGGTGCATCCAAGGGACACAGCACAAAGGAGCCCGGGGGAGGGGCTGCGAGTGCAAGAGTCCCCGGGCTTCCTTCACTTGTTCTCTTAACTACATCCTTGAAATCCACAGTCAAGTGTGACAAACTGGGTAAGATCTCTTATTCTTCTGCAACTGATTTGACAGATTGGGCCTCTGTCATCTGATTACATAAAAAGGAACAGAAACAAGTAGGACTCAAGAGTTCTTATTTGCAAAACGAAGCATCAATTTAAAAAAAACCTGTGCTTAAGAAGACGATACCAGCCAAGACAACATTCATATCTGTCTGCAAGAGAAACACATTCTCACATACGCAAGAGCATGTGGGGCCCTCAATAATATTTGTTAAATAAAGATATCGAAGATCATTTCTACCTGCTTCTATATGTCCAAGTTTATTTTAAATTGGATAATCTGATACCACTTTAAATAGCCTATCTCTAAATATACTTATGCACATACACAGCTAAATAATCTTGTTCCAAATATATTTTTAAATGAGGTGAGGTCAAGGCTAGAAGCAAAAAATCCTAGACATTAGGTAGAATTTTGAAGCAAAACACTGTAGGAGCTCTTCACTCTCTCACCTTTATGGATCGATCGCACACACAGGGTAACTACCGTCCACACGACTCCAGACACAAAATAGTACCAGATATACAAGCCCACTTAACCCCCAAAAGAAGTGGGAGGCAGATTTTGTTCTTAGTACCATCTTATAGCTGAGCAGACTGAAATTAGGCAAGCCTCATTAACCGGCTTAATCACAGTGAGTAAACATGGGGCTCACAGCTGCACTCAACACACAGTGCACCGCAGGGACGCACGCGGCACAGCAGCCCCACGGGACTGGACAACACCCATTCACATCCACGCCTGACATCCTTCAACAATGGTTGCATTAAATCATAGAATCTTAGAAACAGGAAACCCTACTGGTTTAATCCTCTCATCATAAAAATGGACAACGGAGGTGAGACGACTCGCCCAAGATCACAAAGGTGGCAGGAGTTAGGACTGGAACAAAAAACCCCACTGTATTACACCTCATCGCATCTCTTCACATAATAAAAAACCCAACTTTCATATCACAAATTTGACCTAAGAATGAATACATTAGCTATGATAAATGCTAAAAATTCAATGTTTAACAATAATGTCGATTACCCGTCTAAATCATAAAGCATCTTTTTAAAATATATGATTTACATCTTTTTAAAAATACATCCAGGAAAATCTAATTGATTGTTCCTTTTCTCAATAATTTTCTATCATATATAGTCATTCATAATCATCCTACTGACTTTAAAGCTCCTCTAGAAGTCAGGAACACTCTTTTCAACACAATTCAAAGAGGAGGACTGAGACACACAGTTCAGAGAGGAGGACTGAGACACAACAGTGCAAAGAGGAGGACTGAGACACACAGTTCAGAGAGGAGGACTGAGACACAACAGCTCAGAGAGGAGGACTGAGACACAGTTCAGAGAGGAGGACTGAGACACAACAGTTCAGAGAGGAGGACTGAGACACAGTTCAGAGAGGAGGACTGAGACACAACAGCTCAGAGAGGAGGACTGAGACACAGTTCAGAGAGGAGGACTGAGACACAGTTCAGAGAGGAGGACTGAGACACACAGTTCAGAGAGGAGGACTGAGACACAGTTCAGAGAGGAGGACTGAGACACAACAGTTCAGAGAGGAGGACTGAGACACAGTTCAGAGAGGAGGACTGAGACACAACAGTTCAGAGAGGAGGACTGAGACACAGTTCAGAGAGGAGGACTGAGACACAACAGTTCAGAGAGGAGGATTGAGACACAGTTCAGAGAGGAGGACTGAGACACAACAGTTCAGAGAGGAGGACTGAGACACAACATCTCAAAGAGGAGGACTAAGACACAGTTCAGAGAGGAGGACTGAGACACAACAGTTCAGAGAGGAGGACTGAGACACAACATCTCAGAGAGGAGGACTAAGACACAGTTCAGAGAGGAGGACTGAGACACACAGTTCAGAGAGGAGGACTGAGACAGTTCAGAGAGAAGGACTGAGACACAACAGTTCAGAGAGGAGGACTGAGACACAACAGTTCAGAGAGGAGGACTGAGACACAACAGCTCAGAGAGGAGGACTAAGACACAGTTCAGAGAGGAGGACTGAGACACACAGTTCAGAGAGGAGGACTGAGACAGTTCAGAGAGAAGGACTGAGACACAACAGTTCAGAGAGGAGGACTGAGACACAACAGTTCATAGAGGAGGACTGCGACACAACAGCTCAGAGAGGAGGACTGAGACACACAGTTCAGAGAGGAGGACTGAGACACAACAGTTCAGAGAGGAGGACTGAGACAGTTCAGAGAGGAGGACTGAGACACAACATCTCAAAGAGGAGGACTGAGACACAACAGTTCAGAGAGGAGGACTGAGACAGTTCAGAGAGGAGAACTGAGACACAACATCTCAAAGAGGAGGACTAAGACACATAGTTCAGAGAGGAGGACTGAGACACACAGTTCAGAGAGGAGGACTGAGACACACAGTTCAGAGAGGAGGACTGAGACACAACATCTCAAAGAGGAGGACTGAGACACACAGTTCAGAGAGGAGGACTGAGATACAACACCTCAAAGAGGAGGACTGAGATACAAGAGTTTAAAGAGGAGGACTGAGACACACAGTTCAGAGAGGAGGACTGAGACAGTTCAGAGAGGAGGACTGAGGCATCAGGGGTCTACGGGTTATGCTTCGTTTATTGTCCTGCCTCTCATTTTCCTTATTCCCCTCTCTCCTTCAATCTTCCCCACCCCACTTCAAAACACTTCAAGACTACCCTAAAAGCAGAAAATTACTCACAAAAGCACAGCCTCTTACTTCTTTCCAAGTGCAGAGAAGTGTTATATATATGGAAAGAGTGTCCTTTTGTCTTGCTAATGATACAAAATACTCACAAGTTGCCTGAATGGAATAAGAGGCTTATGTATTTATATTGCTCGTTACTTTCAGTTTGGAGATTTTTGTTCTTTATTTTCTAAAATTACAAACTAGCAGAGATACCTGCCCACCAAAAGCAGAGAAAAACATGTGAAGAAGTGGAATTAAATATGCCAAGAAGTGAAGTACAGGTGGTAATTAGACTGTTCATTAAACAGACTATTGTAAATCACTAAAAATCACCTGTTAGTACATAAAATAAACTCTGTTCCCAACTAATTATTGATTCTTACCCTGATATTGCGCCATATCTTTTGACCAAAGAGTCTCTGTTCCATATTGAGTTTCATCGTATAAAAATTTAACTTCTGTGGCTCCAGCATCTTCTGCATTCTGAATTAATTCCTAGTCAAGAAATATACCAAAGAAAAAATATTTAGCAATACAGTAATCTACTGCCCATCTTCATATCTACCTGTAATATTTAAAAAAAAGTAATTACATTTAAGTAAAGGAAACCCACTATTTGCATCATTATCTTTAGATGTGGTGAGGATACATCTGGAAATAATTGTTACATCCATAACAGAGTCTGATTGAAAGAACATGAGTCTTTCTCCAACTGTACATACCTAAATGCATTTTTTAACTTGCTATCTCTTAGCCTCTAAATATAAATCCTGAGACTATTTACAACTCTGTCTCTTATTTACAATCTGCCCGAAGGCTTCATTCAAAACAAATTACTCCATTTCCAAAAGCTGCACAGATTGGTCTGTCGGCTGGGACAGGTACCTCATTCTTGAGCAGTTACTAAAAAGAAACCGTCAGTTATCATTCACTTACCAAAGTCTGCTTTTCTAGAAGAAAAATGTATCAGTCTACACACCCATTAACAGGCCGCTTTCTTGAGAACTTGAGATAGCAACACGCCTTTCTCCCACCCTACGCTGAAAGCTCCGGAGGCAAGGACGGGCTCATTCCCTCATAAAGAAGGTAGTAACATTACTCATTGGGTGGACGGTGGGTGAGTGGGTGGGCGGATTTGTGATCAGACTATGTAATGTAGAAAAGGAAGTGGCAAACTACAAGATTTACACCCATCCGTAGCCTCAAAAAAACCCCAGTCTCAACAACCCCAATCACTTTGACACATCTCCCAAAAACACGCGGGGCCCTGGTCCCCTTGAAGGGAGCTCCAGATTCTTAAATAAGAGTCCGACTCCTTGAGCCAACACCATAATCATCAACATTTGAAACAAACTCCAGAGATATTGTCCCTAGTTTATTCTAGACCTTGTCTCAAGTAAGGAAAAATCACAAGATGACAACTGCCTGGATGAGCTCTGACTCAGACCAAACCAAATCAAGTGTATTATTACACCCATGAACCTCTAACTTCAGGGAGAACTATTTTTTACTTTCCCAGCACCTTGGTATCACTAAATGGGGGTGGGAGGGTGGGGCACAGGGAGGTGGGGATGAGCAAGAAGTGAAGAGAGCGTATGCTGATACTATGGCAATGCCAACAGCAAAGTGTTCATCAGAGCAGAAAGGTGACACAGTGCCACACGAGACAACTGTCAGACTGAGGAAGAGAACAGTGCAGAATTGAAGGCAGATGTGAGGTGAGGTGAAGGCGTTTAGTCACCCAGTGCACAGCTAAAGGCCGGGGAGTCTCAGCCCACCCGCGCACCTGCCCTTACCCACCTGCTTTCCAGCTACCAACTCCTTCTATTTCCACACTGCCTACTTCTCACAGAATTTCAAAGACCTTTCCTCCCTTAGTCAGTCTAACAGAATCCCTAAAAATTAGCAACCTTATTTGCATTAGGATATGATATACAAAAGACAAAATAAGAATGAAATAGGCAACAGAATAGAACGTTAACTTACAAAATGATAGCACTTCCGGGCTGGATCTTGCTTTCATTTGGACATCTATTTGTACTTATGTGCATTTTAGGGACAGAGACGGAACAAACTACAGATAAAATCCCAAGTCCTGGGCTCTAGCTATCAGCCTCAAGGGGAACAAACAACAGGAGGGGACGTTCTTTCTCAGGGGGTCTCTTTCAAACCGATTTTGAGAAGAGGAGGCAAGAAATGTGCCAATTTGCTATGATCTTGGGCAAGTCACTAAAATATCTCTGGGCCTGTTCCAGCAAACATCACAAAACATGGTGCTCTAAGTTTGGGTGATTTCTAAGATTCCTTTTAAACCTACAACAGTTGAATTCTACTAAAATACCCAAGCAACAAAGATTATATTGAGCGAGCTAGCACACAAATACACAACCAGCAAAGTGGAAGGACTCAACAGCAGCTGCTTGTCGACTAGAGCACTGTGCACGGACCTCGCTCATAGGCGCCCCACGCTTCACGACAGGAGCCCACTCCCTCACTCCTGAACTGACGAGACCTCACTAAGGACGCAGCACAGATCCGAGTAGGACGATTTAAGCTAAGTTAAACAGACTTAGTCCTTATTCTCCAAAAATTTACCAACTAAACTAGAAAATATGAGGGCTAAGATATTGAAGGTAAAAAACACCAAATAAATTAATGAGAAGGAACATGCATAATAACCGATCTACTTTTACAACTGATTAAGGAGGTTTCTCAAACACAAGCTCTAAACACAAGCTTAAACATAAAATCTAATTTTTGCAATATCTTCCATTGTTGCTTTCTTTTATGCTTCTTCAGTCTTCTGTTTTTTAAATAAGCGTATTCAAACTAAAGGAATATATCATAAATAGAAATAACTAAAATAATTATCCTATTAAATAAACTCTCCCAAAAAGCACACCTCTAAATCCAGGGGTCAAGCGGGCCTGTTCAAAGCCCCTGAACACAGGTTTTGTATTCTTTTGTTTGTTTGGTCGGTTGGTTGGTTTGTAATGCCCCTGCACAATGTTTTACATAGAATTCCCTAAATTAAATTATTGTAAATACATAAAATTACAAAGAGTGTTCCAAGAGCAGCACCGTGTGGATTACAGCACATAGCAGCTCAGGAGCTCCTCTGCCTCAGAAGCCTCATCTGTTCACAGTGACTCCCTTCCCAGCCCACCCCACCCAGCGCGTGCGGCAGGCGCCAGGCACATCGGTACAGCCATTCAGATTGCCACGAAATTTTTAAAACTTTAAAGACTAACAGGACATCTAAGTCATTTTATCCCATCTCATCTTTATCCAAGTAAATTCACACACAAATACAATACTTGCCCTACCTTAAGAATCTGTCCTCCTTCTGGATATCTTCTTAAAATGTCCTTGAGAAAATCAACAAGTGGCGGAGTTGTTTGACCAAATCGACCTAAGATAGAGAACACATTTAAAATGATTTAGAAAAAAATCCCACGGCTTGTTTCCAATGTGTTACGTGGTTCCAAGACACAGTCAAATCATACAAGTTACAACTTCATCTACTTTACTGCAGCACTGTGGTGCGAAAACCTACCTGCCTAACAAATTCAGTACAAAGTAAAGATTCAATTTTATCAAATCTCAAGATTTTTAATTAAACTACCAATTTGGTTTTTAAAAAGTGTTCAGGGGCCCAGGCTCATGGCATAGTCATTAAGTTCAGCATGCTCCACTTCAGCAGCCTGGGTTCACGGGTTCAGATCCTGGGCACAGACCTCCACACCACTCATCTGCCATGCTGTGGCAGTGTCCCACATACAAAATAGAGGAAGACTGGCACAGACGTTAGCTCAGGGCCAATCTTCCTCAAGCAAAAAAAGAGGAAGATTGGCAACAGATGTTAGCTCAGGGCTAATCTTCCTTACAAAAAAATAAGTTCAAAAGTATACTAAATGTCACAAACGATTATTAATTCAAGAATAAAGAAAACAGTAGGGGTGTTGTTGCTATTCTCCAAGCAAATGAAACAAATGGCACTATTTTGCAGGTGCTTTGACGCTAACTAATAAGCCAAAGCCAGTGGTGCCTAATAAGACAGTCTCAATATTCTCAAACTCAACTGACAGAAAAGACTCAAATCCACAGAGGGATTGTTCTGAAATTCGGCACAGCCATTGTCTCCACGGCCGTCCAGTTCAAATATCCTTAAACCCTTCCTAAACTAGAGACTCTTAGAAACGACTGACCAGGTTGCCTTCAGACCCGTGACGGGAAAGTGCAGGGAGAACGGAGAGAAGGGAAGTAATCTCTCAGACAAACAGAATAAAAAAAAATCTGTATATAAGTCAAAAAGAAATCTGTGTTTAAAAGAACAAAATTATCACTATAAATTTATTTGCATCATTTGGGTACAACCATCCACCAAAACCAAGCCACAGGGGACCCTGTCCAACAGACTGTTATAGCCCATGCATTCCTACAAGTCAGTGGCTCCACTCGCCTTGTCTTCCCCGGCCCTGACAGCCCCTCACGACATCCCAATCGTATACACTTTCAATTCACTTTTAAACCAAACATAATTTTTTTGCAACTAAAAATGGCATATACTCCCGGTCAAGTCAATGTTATACCTCCCCCTTTTAAGCCTTTTGATTGAAGGTTTACAAAAAGATGACGATCTTTGGAAGTCAGGTTTCCAATCCGGATCCAGTCAGATAACTGCAGAAAAAAGGAAGAAAACATATGAAAAGCAATACAGTGCCTAATAGTGGAAATTCAAAACTTTACCTCAATTTTATTTTTCACTTAAGAAATAACGCCTGTTAACTGTTCTTATCTGGAAATAAGTTGCTCTGGAGAAGTGAATATTTCCAAGAACAAAAATTTAGTCGAAAACTTTATTTAAAAATTTAAAGGATTTTCCCCTGAATAATTACAAATAGATAAAAACACACACATTTCCACCTTAAAATAACTTCAACTTTTTATGATGAATCAGGATTATCAACATAAACAAAATCATCCTTTTGATCAGCATTTCCAAAGTGTAATGCTCAGAACAGAGCTCCAGGGGATGTCAACAGACATTAGGGGACAAAAAACAGATGTTTCAAATTAGTCGGAATAATTTGGCTTTTCGGGCAAATTAATACATACGGTAACTTGCTTAGAAAGAAAGAAACTTTCTTAGAAAGCAGTATTTGACAAATTTTAGCAGCAAATTTTATTTCCATTTGTTTTCAAAAAGCATCTTATAGGGTACTGTTCCTAGAAATACACTTTGGAAAACACCCAATGTTTTCCAACGCTGCTCCCACAAAGGTGTGATGGGAAGGAGGTGCGAAGGAGGACTCCAGCCTCTGAAGCAGCTGTGGTCCACCGTTTCCCCGACAAACACCTGCGCACTCATTTTCTTGCGGTGATTGTTCTGTTTCTCAAAAACGCAGGGTCCAATACAATGTAATCACAACCCACAAAAGCACTGTATTGGAGTGCCTTTTTAAAAATAAGGCAAATAAATAAATAAACAACAACAAAAAATAAGGCAAATAATTCAAAGCCAGATCAACCTTCTCCCCAAAGGTTTACTCCTAGGAGTTACTACGGAGTGATTTCTTACAGGTCAACAGTCTGCAAAAAATTACCAAAATCTCACACCTTTGTAACTTACTCCCGGGACGGGGTGTGAAGGACATCATTTACCATACCAAAAATCCAGTATTTCCAGGGCCAGTCTGGTGGCATAGCAGTTAAGTTTGCACACTCTGCTTTGGTGGCCCAGGGTTCATGGGTTTGGATCCTGGGCGCAGACCTATGCACCGCTTATCAAGCCATGCTGTGGCGGCATCCCACATGTAAAAGAGAGGAAGACTGGCATGGTATTAGCTCAGGGCCAATCTTCCTCAGCAAAAAGAGGAGGATTGGTGGCAGATATAAGCTCAGGGTTAATCTTCTTCAAAGAAAAAAAAATTCAGTATTTCCAACTGTCTACCACCCATCTCACAGTGATAACCCCCAAGGTTCCCAAAGCTCAACCTGTCAAAAGGTGACCTCTCCAGCTTCCCTTCTGACACTTCTCTCTCACCCTTTACTCTGTATCTCCCTTCACAGGGCAACTTCTACCTGGTCACTTTAATGGCAAAGCTCGGGGAAAAGTTCTCTCGTTCTCCAAATCACATGTCCAATTAATCTCTAGGTCCAAGCATATCCATTCTCAATTTCTCTCATATCTAACGTGCTGTTTTCCACTTCCAATCGTTCAGACTCTCAACATCTCTTGGATTTTTATAACAATCTCCCATCTGATCTCCTTACTTTCTGTATATGATCTGCATTCTAGTCCCCACTTCTAAAACAAAGTCTGAACACATTGTTACAGTTCCCAGTTTACAAAGCACTTTAAAGACATATTCCCACTGAATCTAAAAGCAAAGCCTGTAAAAACTCTTTGCACAGGAAATATTGATAAGAATAATCATAGCAGCACTGTTGTTAACAAGAGAAATTTAGAAACAACCCAAATTCTATGACATATTGATACAGTGGAATATTATACAACATGAAAAATGAATGGACTAAACTACACAAAAATTTGGGTGAACATTCGTAACATAATGTTGGGTGAAAAAAGCTAATTCCAGGTTACTACATACAGAATAAGAAGCTCCTTATAAAGTTCATAATCAACTAAAAGTAAACAGTATATTGTTTAGGTTATATATTTAGGTTATACACACATATATAAACATGCATAGGTATACATATATACACACACACTCTCACACTTAATGATAAAACTATTAAAACAACTACAAAAAAAAGGCACCAGAATAATAAACACGAAGGGGTTAGGGAAGAAAGACAGGCATACAGGCTGGGGAGGAGCAGCACAGAGGTAGATATAAAATATCAACAGTGTTCTAGTTCTCCCGTCAGATGACATCACCATGGTTGTTCATTCTATTGCTAATTAATTGACTGATTAATTAATTACTAAACGAGAGCCATGCATAAGCCAAGGATTACTAGTCCAATTCAGTACTGCTAAGGTACATTTAAAGGAAGAAAGGCAGAAAGCGGGAAGGAAGGCTATCTGTAAGGCAGGAAGAAGTTTCCTGGTCTTAAAGGGGACCTGAGAAGGAGGGAGAGCGGAGGAGACCCACGTGAGCATCCAGCTATGAGAGTCTGACAGTGAACTTCTGGTAGATGGTGATCCGTGGCCTGTTTACAGGGAAGTGACCCTCTAAGAAAAGTGCAGAGCACAGACCCCCTCAGCAGTGCTCTCTGCCTTCTCCTCCAGAGCTTGCCAAGATCTGGGGGTTTGGCTTGGGTCTTTCTCTTTCCTGGACCCTAAATCACTCCAACCAAGCATGTCTCTGTTCATCTCCAGAGACAATGAAATCTTAAAAGTTGCCCGCTTCAGTCTTTATATTTTGTTTTTAAAACAGAGTGATATTGGGGGCCAGCCCCGTGGCCAAGTGGTTAAGTTCGTGTGCTCCGCTGCAGGCGGCCCAGTGTTTCGTTGGTTCGAATCCTGGGCGTGGACATGACACTGCTCATCGAGCCACACTGAGGCAGCATCCCACATGCCACAACTAGAAGGACCCACAACTAAGAATATACAACTACGTACTGGGGGGCTTTGGGGAGAAAAAGGAAAAAATAAAATCTTTAAAAATAAAAAGTTAAGTTCACGCGCTCTGCTGTGGCGGCCCAGGGTTCGGATCCTGGGCGCGGACATGGCACCGCTCATCAGGCCACGTTGAGACGGCATCCCACAACCCACAACTAGAAGGACCTGCAACTAAGATATACAACTGTGTACGGGGGGGGTTGTGGAGATAAAGCAGGAAAAAAAAAAGAAAAGATTGGCAGCAGTTGTTAGCCCAGGTGCCAATCTTGAAAAAAAAATAAATAAAAAAAAATTAAAAAACAGAGTGATATTATAAAATAGTTTGAACATGAGTCTCTGTCCATGCCAGCCTCAGCCTCCCTTGAAAACCTCAGAGATGCTCATTTTCTCTCACTATGAAACAATAACTCTCTAAATGCTTAAGCAAACAATGCAGTGTCAATCGCCATCTGGACTTCCCAACACATCTCCCTCTATTCAGCTGTCAAGGACACAAGGAGGCTCTCAAGATCCAAGAGTTCACAGGGAGGACATTCTCCCTCAATTAAAAGACAGGAAAGTAGCATTTCAAACCTCCTGGGTTGAGGCTCAAACGTGTTAGGAACAGAGCAACAAGGACCAGCAAAAAGACGCACAGCTGTAACGAACAGCATCAGTCTCTTCACGGGACAGGAGGGCAAGTGAAGAACTTACAAGGTCCACTTCCAGGCCAGAAAAAGCACAAGAGAGACACGGAGAAAGAGGACGGTAGGTGACCGAGAAAGACCGAGGACTAAGTAAGTGCCACAGCTAACCGCGTCCACTACCGACCTAACCAGGGAGCCACATGGAGTCGCCAACAGCTTTTGTTTCCCATTGACCCTGAAATATTTCGAATTCTCGCCATTAATTCAAATCTAAAAGGTTCTGAGCAGTCTCGAATTAAAAAGGAAAAGAAAAGCACCTGTGAAAGATGTACATATATGGTAACCCTTTCTGACAGTACGTCTTAGCTTGACTACACTCCCAGATCAGGAGAGGTCACACGACCTCATCTCCGACCCAGGACAGAAGTGCACCCTCTCCTGTTTCCTGGGTGAGCGCCATCCTCGACTTTCAAGTTCATCTTTAATGGTTTAAGCTTTTCTCCTCTGTTTTAAAGCACTTTACATTTAACTTTTATTTATTCCCACTGACACTCTGACAGACTCTATGGAGTGCCATAAAAAGTCCACAGACTTTGGAATCAGACAGACCTGGGTTCAGCTCCTGATTTGATACTTGATCTCTCTGAATCTTAGCTTTACTCTTCTGCAGAATGGACTAGTAATAACTACTCATGAGTAGTTTTGAGTAGTAAATGAGATGCTATATGCAAAGTACCTAGAACAATGTGTGGAACAGTTAGCTGCTCACTAGATGTTAATCATATTCCCAACGCATTTCACCAAAGGACAGAAGGAGAGGTGTGCTGAGCGAGTTACTTCCCAAAATTCTATCTCCAGCACTGACCTCTATCCCTTGAGCTTCAGTCCAGACCGGCAGCTGCCTGCTGAATATCACTCTCTAGTCTAGACTCTTACATAGCAGAGAGCTTAGAATTGGTTAGAATTCGTTTTATCCCATTCCTATGAGAAAGAGGAATGCAGATTCTCTAAAACGTCAATTAACCTGGCCTCTGTCACCTAGTGGCAGTAGAAGAAGTCGGATCTAGGTCACTTACCCCTTCGTGCATTTTCCCAGATGCTGCTTTTATGTTCCACCACCAGCTGAACCATACATAAAAGCAAACTGATCACCGCCTTTCCTCCAAAATTAGCTGACCCTCTGTACTCGTTTATCTCTGCTAACTGAACCACTATCCTCCTGGTCTGACTCAAGGCTCATGAACATCCTTGGCAAGGCCTTCTGCCTTATTCTACATCCAACCACCCCCTACTGCCCCCCCACACACACACCCATTTGGTGCTAAACTGCCATAATTTTGTCTTCTACAAAATCTCTCACATATCTTTCCTTTCGGTTTCACCTCTACAGTTGTGGTCTAGAACCTCATTACCTCACGCCAGCACAAGTTTCCTAATGAGACCCCCACACGCGATCTGAAACATTCTATGCTCCACTGCCACGTTCACCATCCCATATCCACGTTTTGCATAGACACTTCCCAAAACACTTTTAATGGCAAGACTAAGCCATAGCTGAGCCTTTGGGTATGACGACATCCAGAGGACAAGATAACAAAGCAGAAGCAGAGGGGTAATCAAAGAAGTGAGTCTAGAACCAGGAAGAGCACACACAGAGTGGTTAAGAGATAGGGAAGCGCAGAAAAAGCGGTGAGAATGACAAGCTCCGCTCCTCAACTCTGTCCAGAGCCCTCAATCAAGCCACTGTCTGCATGCCACCAAGCACCGTGCGGAACCAGCAAGGAGGACTGATCCATGGAGAACAGAAGAACAGGTTAACCAGAAATCTGTGCCTAAGTGGGCAAGAGACCGGAGTGGACCCAGGGACACAGAAGGTCAAGATTATACTGAGGGATTAACAATCACAGGCATGGAGCACTTCACCAATGCCTGTACTGGGTAGTAGGGAGATCCAGTACTTGACATGGCATTCTGTGAGGCTCCAGCATTCCTTGCGTATCTGCTCAGCTCTGTTTTGCCTCCTTTAACTCCTGGAAATGATGTTCTTTTATCATATAAGAAGTGAAAATATTTATTAGGGTAAAAGAATAAGTTAATTTTCAGTAAAATGTCTCCATTTAACTCATCCTTTAAGAAAACTGTAGTTATCACTGATCTTAAAGGATTTTATATGACAAAATGAAATAGTCCTTTTTTTCCCTAGGTTTTTATCTCCTAAGTCATTCATTTGCACTTCAGACGTTTTAATATAAATTTACTCCTCAAAATAATAGCTTCTATATTAAATCCTTTCAGTCCTAAATTTCTGTAATTCAAAAATGGGGGGAACCTCTAAGACATAGAAGGTGAGGATATTTACCGGTATTCCAGTTAAATGTATAACACAACTAGAAAAATATGAGTAATGACTAAGTCACTCCAATGACAATGTCTCTAAAGAAGAAACATCAGAACCCTCTGGCGATAATAACCATCCAAAAAGTATCTTAATTTCAGGAAGCGAAGATTCACACAAAACAGGGGAGGAGGGGAAGGCAAATGTTGAAATAAGTCAACAAAAATAACAACTACCGATAGGAACACACCTGTGTCATTTTCTTTCTGTTATTTACAAAGCATTACTTCCAGGGTGACCACGAAACGAGCATTTGTCTTCCATGACACAAGGATAAAACCCGTCCGGTTTCACCATCAGCGAGCGCACCGACTCGCTAGAACCCACGTGCCACCGGGGAGCGGGGACGCGCCTACCTCCCTGTCGCCGAGCCACAGCCGCTGCTCCGACACCGGGAAGCCCGTCTCGGCGCAGATGCGCTCCTTGACGTCGCGCACGGTCCAGGACGCCGCCACAGCCACGGTCCTGCAGCCCGCGCAGCCGGGGAGCACGGTCACCCGGAGCCACCTGCGAAAAGCAAAGGGATGCTCAGCGGGCGGCGCGGGGCCCGGCCCGCCCAGCGCGCCCTCCTGCCCGGGGTCTCGGCTGCGGGCACCCTCGCGGCCCTCGGCCGGGCCCCGGCGGGGTTACCTCCGCCTCATCGGGGGTCCTCGCCGCGGCCCGCGCCCGCCCGAGCGCGCCCTCCCGCCCAGGGTCTCGGCTGCGGGCACCCTCGCGGCCCTCAGCCCGGCCCCGGCGGGGTTACCTCTCCCCCATCGCGGGGTCCTCGCCGCGGCCCGCGCCCGCCCCAGCGCGCCCGCGCCTGCTCACGGCCGGCCCCGGCGCCCCCAAAGGCCCGGCGCGGGCCCTGAGGGCGGGAACCTCATAGCGCAGGCCAGCGCCGCCCCGGCCCGGGTCAGCCGCCGCCCCGCGAGCAGCCGCCCGAGGCGAGGTGGAATCGCGAGCGGAAGCCGCGGCCGCGGCCGCGGGGAGGAGCAGGCGGCGGCGGCGCGCTCAGGCCGGCCCGGGTCCCTGCGGCGCCGCCCGCGGGCACGCGCCCGCCCGCCCGGACCGTTAGCGGAGCCCCGCCCCGCCCGCAGGACGCCCCGCCCACCGCGTCTGCAGCCGCGCCCGCGCCGGGACCGCCTCCAATACGGAGCCGGCGGGGCGCATCGCACGCTGGGGAAGCCGTGTGTGTTCCTCGGGGAGTTCTACGGTGCCCTGAAATGCAGAACTACACGTTTCTAGCGCCTATTCAACTCTATTGACTTTTCATCTCCAGCAGCATCTCCAAATAAGATTTATCGTGGCCTCCCAGGCACAAGCGGGGAACGTGGTGACTGCAGACACAGGTGTCTCCCATGGTTTGGTTTCCTGTTTCTTTTTCAGGCACAGAAGTAGGGTCAATGATTCAGTTTGCTGGAGGAAGGAGTGCCAGTAAGAAAGTAATAGATGAGAATACACATAAACATCTCCAATGACATGTTAAAATGTGTGTAACCAATTTGGCAATATTGTATTGTTGGTAGTCTGTTTTCCCATCACATCTGCAAGCTCCTAGAAATCAGGAACGTGCGTCTTAGAGTTGATGGAACTGCCCCAGAGTAACTTGTAATTTGAAAGTGTGTGTGGCTTGATGTATGTGGCTGAACGTCAGTCCTTTCCTCTGGCTTATTTCTCATAGGTATGAATGAGAGACACATTGCCAAAAAAAAGAAAAAGGCAACATCTATTAAGGTAATTCAAAGGCAACGTCAAGAACAGGTAAACTTGCGTGCTGCTTGTTTAAATACCCTGAATATAATTAAATTTTAGTGTTGACCCAAAAAATGGTATTAATTGCTGTTTTTCAATTACCACTTCTCCCCCTCTCCACAAAGAAATATTACTCAGAACTCATTATCAGTAATAAATATACAGAATAGCGTCACAGCTGTTCCATCCCTTCCTTCTAACCATATTTAAAAGGGAAAGCGCTGTTAAGTCATGCAAGTCTTTCCCTACTTGGAACAAGTAAGCACATTCAATCAATTGGAGGACAATATGCTAATTCAATATAAAGATAGCCAGAAAACCCTCCTATACGAATATTTATGTCTTCAATCAGAAAAGACTGTACAAGCAAATGCATTAGAATATCAACGAGTGGAAAGAATGAGCTCTCGCCCCTCTCCTATAGTGTCACAGCACACCTACCTCAGCACAAACCCTTCCCTAAGTCCACTGAGGACCCCCAGGTCTACCTGCTTTCCTTATGCTCTCTCTTAGGGAGCCAGGCAAACAGGATGCGGTGACAAAGCAAGGTAAGCGCAGAGCTGAAGACGCGAGACAAAGAAATGACCTAAGGGAAAGGACTTCACAAGAAGTGAAGCAGTTTGGCTGGGGAAGGAGGCTGATCGTAAGAAGCTTTGAACATCTGGAGTTCCGAGTATACTCAGGATATACTTTAAAGGGTTAGCAGGCATGGGAAATACAAATGTGGGACTCAGGAGAGATGTCTGAGCTAAGGATATAGATTTAGGAATCATTTGTTTAATCATTCAGATGATCTTTATTAAACCTCTTCTACATCCTAGATGGACAGATTTCTAAATGATAGGAATACAGTGATAATAAAACAAAGTCCCTATCTCATGCTTACATTCCAGGGAAGGAAGACAACAATAAACAAATAGACAAATAATATATAAAATCATCCTATCATGTCAGCCAGGCAGGGATAAGTACTATTTAAAGGTTGAGGGTGGGGGGGGAGCTGGAGCAGAGCAAGATAAGAGAGTAAAGGAACTAGGGTGGTACAGAACTCCTTTCTAAGAAGTGACCTTGGAGCAGAGGCCCAAATGAACACAGGAAGGTAAAGTTATCCAGAAAGAGCTCATGTGAGAAGAAAGGGGGCAGAGCAACTGGTGTCGTTCATCTTCCATCATCTTTAACCTGGATTTGGGATCATCGCCTCCTACTTGTTCTCTCGCCTCTAGTTCTTTCCTCTCAAGTCCATTCCCCAACTCACCACAAAAGCAGATGTGGAATTGGGATCTATCGTGTTTAATGATGGCTTCCCAAGGCCTGGAAGAGATCCTAACACAGAACAGGTGCTCAATAAATATGAGGAAAGGAAGTAGGGATGGAACGACGGAGGGATAGAAAGATGGGAGGGAGGGAAGCAGGGAGGGAGAGAAGGGGGAGGGGCAGAGGGAGGAAGAGAAGGAGAAAACAAGGAATGAATAAAAATCTGGAAAATACAGAAAAGTAGAAAGAAGTTCAAACACTGTTCATAATTCTAACACCCCAATACAAACAATATTTTTATACTTTGCCATTAATTTAAAGGTTTTTAATATTTTGGCAATTATACTAAGGGGTACATGGTATTTTTCAATGTTTTATCACTGTATAATTCTCATTTCTAATAACTGCCTAATTTTCCATTGAGAAGAAATATCTTAGGCTTCTTAACCCTGCTGATACATGGGTATTTTAATTTTTGAAAAGTGCACAAACTTCATTAAATATCTTTGTTCATGAACTTTCACCACTATTTACGATGAGAAGGAAATTTCAAAAATGATGTATTCTAAGAAGTGTTCAGCTGAGCCTTAACTTATTTCGTAGGAGCACATTATCAAATGCAGAACAGCAAGAAGCCAAAACTTTAGTCCTTTCTTTGAGAGTGAGTCCAAACTCAGTAAGACACGAGGAGTCATGGGCCCTTTGAGCCTATTTCAGTTGTGGAGATGGGTAAATAAAATTGTTTTATTGCACAAGCTGGAGGCAGAGGGATAGATGCAGAAAACAATGTTATTCTTCCTCATGACCCCGTTTTAATTTGCCCTGGTGCGTGTTTCTTTCCCTTTCCCTGAGTGACACATTAAGCGTGGCATGGACTCTAGCTTCCCATCACTCCCAGATCACGAAACTCTTCCAGTCCCTAAAATGGACTCATTTGAGTAATTGAAAATCCCATCCAGGATAATGGTCACAAGTCCAGTCCACACCAACGTCCCTTCTGGAAAATGTTCCCAGTTATATAAAGACAAAGGTGTAGCAAACCTTTATGCCTTTGTTTAATGAGTCAGCACAAGGCTGTTGAGCTTGAAAACAGAAAGATGAGGCTATTGTGGGCACACCATTCAGTGATGTCCTAAAGAATGAGTAAAAACTAAGCCATATAGCGAGGGGAAGGGATCTCTCAAGGGAGAGGAAACAGGACCTGCAAAATCATGGAGTCAAAAAAGAGCACTAAAGCTGAGGAACGCCCAGCAGTTCCATAGGACAGGATCAGAGGGCAGAATTCATGAAAAGCATGGGAAATATGATCCTAGAAGAGTTTGCAGGAATACAGCCATGAAGTCTCCTTGATGCCACAGACAGAGTTACCTGGAGGGAATGGGGAGCCACTTTCAGATTTTAATCAGATTAGGTGATCATGATTACATTCTACAAAGATTCTTCAGGCAGCAGGACTGAGGATGACTTAGAAGGAGATAAGACTTAAAATAGGAACAAAAGCCAAGAAAAAAATGTATCCAGGAGATTAAGTAAAAAGCTTCAAGAATGGAATGAGCAGTGCCAACTACCACATAGGTAATGTGCCCATAGGACTTAACAACTAGGAGGCCATTGTTGACTTAATTCTGTGCTCCAGAACCTGCAAGAATTTCCCAAGGGCTGTCGGATCAAGTTCAAGTTATCCTGCATGGCATACACGGCCCAGCACAATTTAGCCCCAGTCAACCTTCTCAGATTCTTCTGAGGCCATCCCACCCTCCATGATACAGTCAGAAATATTAAAGATTATGGAATACTTACTATGTGCAAGGCAGGTGCTAAAAGCCTTACATGATTTAGCTCATTTGAGCTTCGAAACAACCCGAAGAAGTATATAAAACCTCAATTTTCAGATAAGGAAAAGGAAACTGAACATCTTACTTGTAGTTCCACATCTATCAATGGGAAAGCCTGAATTTGAACCCAGGTAGTCCAATTCCAGAGCCCGAGTACCATTAAATATTAAACTACAATATTTACAACAATTCCAAAGTACCATCACTTCATATTGCCTAGCTATCCCCATGTACTCTACCTGCATTGTCCCCACTCACCTACAGTCCTCCCCCCATCACTCTCCATCTGATAATTCCCTAAGTCCTAGTCCAGGAATCACCACTTCTCCCAGCTTTCCTCAACTCTTTCAGGCTGCTTCTTTCTATATGACTTGTACACTGTGCATCCATATTGGTATTATAGCATGTATCACATTTTTATTAATTATAACCAATTTTTATTCATTCCAATGGGAGCACCACTGCATTCCTCTTTGTATCTTAAGGGCCTAGCACAGAGTAATATGCAATAAATGTTACTGATATGTCTGAGAGTTAAATGAGTGCCTGCTTATAGGTAGATATTAACTTACTCCTAACATCAGTCAACAAGGTTTTGTTTTGTTTTGGGTTTTGTTCAAAATGGTTTTGATGCAAGCAACTGATTACCTGACTAGCAGTGGCTAAAATGATAAGGGTTTGTTTTCCTCACACGTCAAGAAGTCTGGAGGAAGGCCATTCCTCAAAAATGTCAGGACCAGCATCCCAGTGATGTTTTGGGACTTTCTTTTCTTCCCATAAAATGGCTTATACAGCTCTAATATATCCATATTCAATGTAGGAGGAAGAGGAAAAGGAAGAGGATAGTTCCATCTGTTTGATCAGGAAAAGAATTTTCCCAGCAGACTTTGTTTCTCTCTCTTTGGCCAGAACTTTATCACATGGCCACCTGAGCTGCAAGGAAGGCAGGAAAAATGAATATTTAGCTTTTCAAGCCTCTGTAGTAGAAGGTCCCAGCAAGAGAGTAGGGACTTGTGAGTGACTGCTGGATCAGCCTACAACACTATCTACAATATTGCTCTAATCTACGTGGCAAAATTATTTTTAAATTGCAGAAATATGAGAAGACAATATAACTTTTGAAAGCCTGAGTAATAACATATCAAAGCACATTTTTTAAAAGGATGGGTAGAGGGGTAGGGAGTATTTTGTGCAAGTAATCTTTCTTTGCCTTGGGATGGGAATTTTGGCAGATCCTATGATTTTTCTGCTTACTCTTATCTAATGACAGTCTTGAGGTCATTTTAAATTACAAAACATAATTTCAATTCTATAATTGGAATAAGTCCAGCCAAAGTCATTAAATAAAATTTCAACCTTTGATGTTCATTCAAAGGTCAGCTTTCTCCTTGCCGCTGCCATCACCACCCCACACTAAGGCTGGAAGTCAGAAGCTGCCTGCCTTCTGGGAGGGTGGGGTGGGCAGTTTCTGCCCTCTCCCTATTCCCCTAAGTAGTAACTGAAATTTGACCTCGCACAGGCCAAAGCTGTGAAGACAAGAAAGGCAGGAGGATGGGCTGGTCCTACTTGGCTGGGTGGCTTGGAACCCTGGGGGTCTGGCACGTGATTAAGCTCGCTCTTTCTCTTGGACGGCTCTCTGGAAAGCACCTCTCTGCTAAGGTCCTCACCACCCAGGTAAATGCATTTCCATCCCAAGTGGTCACTCATGACTCCTTCCACAAGCTTGAGGAGTCCCCGTCACCTCCCACTTGTAGCTCCAGCCCCACCTCCCTTCAAGCAGACCCTATTGAAGAGGCCCCAATCCAACCCCAACCTGATGCTTTCCCACTTAGCTCAGGTGTGGTCTATGGAAAATTCTCTTTTATCCCTTACCCAACAAGCTCGGGAAGCGCAGGCCAATGCTAAGACAGCCACCTCCCCCCTGTTGCCTCGGAGTGCTTGAGCCCCATGCCTAAGTGGGTCTGGACCCCAGGATGTCTGTGAGCACATGTTTCAAGCTCTCATGTGGTTCACCAGGCTTGAAGCAAAGGAGTGAACTCCTCGAACCCTGTCCACTTGGCAACATCTCTCTCCAAAGAAATCTCTCCCAAACTTCTCTTCCCTCTCTGTACTCGGCCTCAGGGGTCTCACTCACCGAACTCGCTCTGAGGCCCTTTGCAACTGTGTATATGAGGGCAGATCTGTCCCCTAAATGCTTTGGTACACAATGTCACTGTCAAAACCGGGGTAGGAAGCACTTTATTTTAGCACTTTTCCACCTTAGATACACGTTAGCCATCAGAACAACTCAAGTTGTGTTCTCATAGAGCCCAATAGAAGAATACAAATGACATGTAAATCAACAAAAATATATGCGAGAGAGAGATAATATATTCATTAATTCAAAGTTCAGACACCACGGTATGCAGAATTATAGCCGTGAAACGGAACAACACTCAGCTCCCACGAGGCTCCCATTTTCATAATGGGGAGGCAGAAAATAAATGAATACACAGATATATAATATGCAAAGCGGAAATAAGTCCTATGACGAAACACAGTGGGCAAGGAATAAAAAATGACGTGTGTCAGGGTGCTGTATTACATGGCTGCCATCTGAGGGGAGGACCAAATCTGTTGAGTGAGGAAGCATATCGAAGGAAGCTTTGGGATGACGTTGGCAAGTGACGAAACACACCCCTGACCCAGATGTGCATTGTCAGAACATCATTTCTTCCCCATAACAAAGAAAAATAGCTACTCAGTTCATTCTCTCCTTAGCTCACCTCACTTTATTACTGTAAGTCTGCGTGAAGTGTTTGAAATTAAGATTGTTCTCACATCACAATCCTATATATTCTACCCACTACAGATTTCTACATGGAGCATCTCTTCCAAAGTCGATTAAACTACTTGACTGATTGAGGCATTCTTCAAACTGATGAATACCTTGTTTGATGTGGGTTTGTTTGTGAATTCACTCAGTGAGTGCTATGGCCTTAAGGGGAAGCACGTCATTTTTGTTAATATTCCTACAAGTCGGCTGGTGTGTGTGCGAGGTTGCGTGTGGCAGGGAGCACCCAGACCCGGGACAGCCGGGCAGAACAGAATGTCAGATGACGTCGTTAATAATGCTTTTGCCTCGGCCAGCAGAAAGCCAGGCGTCTCTGTGCTACCTCATAGAGCTTTCTTCTCTTCCTTCCCGCTGCATTACTGACCTTGCTGTGTTTGATAAACCCCCTCTGTTAGAGCTTTCTAGCACTTGGCCTTGAAAGAGCATGGGGAGTCCATTTTCCCGTCAGGCTTGTTGGTTCTCCACCAGCGTCCTCTTTATGCTTTCTTGGGCATCTGCATACCTCCCCACTCCCTCCCACTGCCCATCTGCTCTGGCAGCACCATCCTATCTCCTCCTCTCTCTCCTAGGCCTTTCTGGAAAAAACCATTCAAATACAGTACTGTTTTGACAAACGATTTTGAGTTCAATACAGGACTACATGTGAAATGAAATGATGACCCAACCTCTGAATAAAAACATGACAGAAGACTGCAGGTGGCATCAAGAGTCTTATGAAAGATGTGACTACAGAAAACAGGGGCAAAATCTATGTAAAATGGTGAGCTGAGGAAGAAAAGTCATGTACAATAGCTTCCCGTGTCACTCAGAGGAAAAGTCAGTCTTTAGGCCACAGGGCCTTAGTGTTCAAGCCCCCTATGTCCCTGGCCTCATGTCCTCCTCACTCATTGTCCCCCAAGTCCCTGCTCATCTCCCCAGGTCATTCCACCACAACCACACTTGGCACCCTTCAGATCTTGAACACCAAACCATGCTCCCTGCCCCAGGGTCTTTGCACCTGCTGGTCCCATTTGGCATGATCTACATCCGGATGGCATTTCCTACTCCCTCATCTCCTTTATGTCTGCACTCAAATATCATCTTTTTCAGAAGGACTTCCTACCATCCTATTAAAAAAGCAGCACTCCTAATGCCATCTCCAGCACTTCTCATATCCCTTAAGTAATTTAATTTAATTTAATCCCTCTCCACAGCATCAATCACTATCTAATACGTATTCAATCGTTGCTTCGTACAACATCTGTCTCAGCCCACTCTGTTGTTCACTCCATGAGCGTGTAATTCTGTTGTCTGTTTAATTCACTGCCCTCTTCCCCGCACAGGACTGGGCCTGGCATGCCACAGGTACTCAGTAAATACTGTTGAATACATGAATGGGTGAATGCTCGCTCTGCCTGCATGCTGGACTCGCAGGCTATGCCCTGCGTATCTGTGCTTCCAAAGTCCTCCCCGCTTGCGGCCGTCTTGGTTTCCTTGGCCTCTGACCCCAGGACTCCAGCACTGCCAGGCTCACTGCAGCCACAGCTGTGGTGTGGCTCTGACTGTGCCCCACTACACATTGGCTGTGCCCAAGCTTTAGCCCTCCGGGCAGCAGTTCTCTGGCTTGCTCCAGCAGCCTGTGTCCTGGCATCCCACACTCAGTCTGCCAGTGCCAGCTGACCCTCACCCACAGGTCATGTAGCAGGACCGGTGCTGCCACTTTGGCTTCCTCCCCAGGACAAGTAACCACTAGCAGAGTGGAAGAATGAGGTCACAGGCACATTTTACTTCCATAGTGAAGATTCTTAAAATCCGAGTGAGAACTCACACTGAGACCCTCAGAGAATTTGTGCCTGGGGTTTAAGATTAAGAACCGACATTCTGATGACTCTCTCTGAGAGATGCACTGGAGAGATGCAACTCCGTGCTGGAGATTTCAGCTTTGTTGCACCAGAAACCTCCAGCTTTTGCATCCTGACTGCTTGTTCCCTCCCAGATCCTCCCAGGTGGCCTCAGCGTTCCTTCCCATCTCAGACTCGTCCTTCTCCTGCCCCCATCCTGTCTTGCCTGAGGTAGGAAGTTCTGAAGCTCCTGAGGCACGTTAGCAGTGCCTTGCAGGGGTTGTAGTACTAAACCGAGATCTATGTGCCCCTACACAGCAACGAGTCCCGTCACCGGGCCAAAGGCCATGTGACCCTGCGCCATCTCGCGCGCCTCCTGCAGGCGCCATTCCGCTACCACATCCCCCCATCTCGTGGGGAAAAAACTGTCCAAACCCAATGTAGAGTTTTAGGGAGCAGTGATTCCTGCTACCGCATAGATGAACCTTGAAAACAGCATGCTAATTGAAATAGGCCAGGCACTAACAACCACCTATTATATGCTTCCACTTGTATGAAATGTCCAGAGTAGGCAAATCCATTGAGACAGAAAGTAGATTACTGGTTGCCAGGGGCTGGGGAGAAGGGGGAATGAGGAGTGAATGCTAATGGGTTTCTTCTAGGAATGATGAAAATGTTCTGGAATTGTGACGATGGTGGCACATCCTGGTGAATATCCTAAACATCACTGAATTGGACCCTTCTAAATGGTGAATTTCATGGATGTGAATTATATCTAAAATAATAATAATAACAACATCATAGTTGTTGTGAATGCAAAGACTTTCCCTCAACCACTATGTGTAGAATCCTTCTGGGCACAAAAATTTTTCAATGCAGCTACTTTGACTTTTCTGGCAAACCCAGTGGTTTATTTATTTAACTGTCTTCTTAAGATGTTCTCAGTCTTTTTCCAGAATGGAGGCTGACATCTTTGTTCCCAAATACATACATAAACAAGATAAAATGCAAACTTCTTCTCAGAACAGTCAAGTACTACTTTTCCCTCTCATCTCTCGCTACCCCCCAATTCACTTTCCCTACCTCCCACCTCCCCTTCCACACTATGCTCCAGCCTCATCAAATTAACTCTCCGAGCCCTCTCAAGGGGTCTTTGCATGGATTCTCCAGCCTTCCTCAGTGTCCACTCCTTCAGATTCAACCTTCATCAGGGAAGCGGGAAGCTTCACATGGGCTGTGAGCCTCATCTCTACCTCCTGGATCCCTTATCCCATCTGTGTCTCCTCCCTAAGTTCGCTGAGGGCTGGGCATGGGAGATCCGAGCTCTGCCTTCAAACCCTAGGCAGAGTAATCCCTTTAAGGGAAGACTAGCTCTTCAACCAGAAACACTGGTGGCCCAGGCAGAATTTACCCCACAGGCCACATTCAATAACCAATAAGCCAGACAAATGACAAAACTTCCCTTCTCTTTGTGCTAATGTAGACACAATTGCTCAACCTTTATTTTTAGTTACATTAAACATGCTCTAGGAAACGACATCATGTTTCAGAATTAACATTCCTGCCTTTTCTACTTCCAAAGAGGGCATTATGAGTTCCCTAAAGTACTGTAAAAGTTTTCAGAAAATAGGATTGTACAGACCTGACATGATGCTTTCGAACTTATAGTTATTTTTAATGAGAGCAAGTTGTTTGGTTGCCAAAAATCCTAGAGTATTCAAAGACAGCTTTGCCAAAGCAAAATTAACCAGTAAGGGCTTAAGTGTAGTCATGCTTACTTGCATCAATTGAGTAATCCAAATGGATTTTGCAGTGGAAAGGGAAAAAATGACTCAGGCCCTCGGACATTGTGAAGGTGACACATCTCAAGCTGTATCAGCCATTTCGGGGAATAATAAAACCACATGTGGTTTCTGAATTCCTCTTCCATTTGTGATGAACTTTCATTAAACATTCTCTCTTGAAATACTTTATAGAAAATATGGAGATAGAGTGAGCTGGCTATAGCAGCATGTACATTAAAATAAATTTACTGCATGCTAATAATTAGAATGTTTGAATAAACGCTCAGTAACAGACAGCTGCAGCCATGCCCCATCCCTTCCCTTCTCCTGGCTTCCGCATCCCAGAGGCACCCACTCTCACCTCCTAGACACAATAGTAGGAAACTTATGATATAATCTATAAAACATTCCATCATAAAACTGATTAAATTGAGCATAAAAAAGGAAATACTATGAGCAACAAATACCATAATACACTGTAATATACTTCCTTTTTTCTGTTTCTTCCAGCTATTGTTATTCTTCCAGTCAGTTAATTTCCCTTCTTTCTTTTCCTGAGTTGCTGTCCTTCACTTCCTGTCCTCCATCCTCTGCCCTTTGAGTGGTAGTCAATTGAGGGTATGATCCCCGCCCCCCAGCTCTTACATCTGCCAGAGGGAGGATTGTCACTGCTCAGAGCTTACTCTCTCACCTGTAGAACTAGACTAATAACACCTTCCTCCCAGGGTTATTGTCAGGTGACATGGGGCTGTCACTGACCTGGAAGATGCTCCTTTATTCATAGAGCAAAAATGTGTAGCACCCACTAGCGCTGGGCACTGGTATCATGATAAAGGAGGCGCATCACCTCATGGGAACAGCAACCAGGCAGGAATTCAAGATGGCAGCCTCCATACTCTTCTTCTCGCCCTCAGCCTCTTCCTTCACCCTTCTCTCTTGCTTTGACATCTGAATAGTAAAGGGCAATGCCAGAAAAAAATGTGAAGAAGGCAAAGCATCTTGGGTACTCTTAAACCTCATCTCCACTTCACCCCCTCAGGATGTGCCCTACCCTTCTCTCCACCACTTCCTCAGCTCTGTTGAGTTCAGTACATATCAACTGTGCACATTCTATCTGCAGGCACTCTGCCAGGTGCTCAGAAATCACAAATAATGGTAATATTAACAAGCCCTCTGCCCGTAAGGAGCTCGAGAACAGAACGATACACAAACATAGTAAACATGATTTTATCATAAAAGAGAAAGTGCTAAAATAAAGGAAACCTACTTGAGTCATCAGTTGCTACCAATGCCAGGATACTGTCTCCCATTAACAGTGCTCTCCAGGACCAGCACAATGGCTTCATGTCCCAGTCAGGAAAGAGACTGTACTTTTGACTGATTTTATATCTGGAGTGAAATCTGTTTTTCTCTTTTCTTCCCTCGTGATCTTTATTCCCAAGCATACACAGGGTTCGGCATCCAGCCAGATCTAGCACGTTGTGGTTGGTTCTACTACCCATGTAGGCCACACTTCAGTTCCTCCTCATCCTTCCTGCTCACGAGGAAGGTCTCATTCCAAATTGGCCCTGGTATTCCCTTCTTGTGCATTTTCATGTGTCTGTGTGTGTTTACAAATAGAATTTATCTTTCTTTCTACCTCTTTAGACCTTCCTTAGAAAGGACAATGAAGACAGGGTGGCTGTCACAGCACATACCACTCTCAGCGGCCATCGCGCCCTCCTTTGATCACTGCTTGCTTCTTCACGAAGGAAGGCCACAGCTAATACCGCTCTCCCAAGTATATTTGTATTTTAATTTCTACTGCTGTGTGGGGAATGGGGTTCATATTTTGGGAAGTTTAGTCACCCAACTGCCTCTGAAATCATATCACAAAGACAGTTGTTCATTTTAAGCAGCAATTGGGATGGTGAGAAACTCAAAACCATGCCTAATAATAACACCTGCCGTTAATTAAGCCTTACCAGGCACCAAACACTTCTTATTTAATCTTCACTAAAATCCTATGAGGCATTTCTATTCCTATTTTATAGATGATGAAGGAGAGATTGAGAAAGGTTCCAACTGCCCAAGACCACATACAGGGCCAAAATCTAACCTCACTTGGAATGAACCCAAAACTTGGGTTTTTAATCACCGCCCATATCCCCATATGCAGTTGTTATTGATGGAACTAGAGATGTTTATCCTGGGGAAAAAATGACGCCAGGGGACACATTATACTAATCAAATAGAGGAATGCTTTTCATGTATGAAAATTCTGTGTCTCTAGAGACAGATAAATTTGGAGTTCACTATAAAGATATATTCCAACAGTTAAAATAATGCTCATTTGTATTATTTATCACCAACTACAGGTCAAATCCTTCACATCCACTATCATATTTAATTCCCGGATAAACCTACAAAGGAGACATTATCATCCACAATTAAGCCAGGATTCAGGACCCAGAGACGATAAAGAATTTCTCGAAGTTTTCCTTACAAATACAAGTGTCCAGATTGGAACCCAGGTCTCTACTCGATTTCCCTTATTCTTGTTGCTCTCCGATATTGAAGTAAAGAGGAAATACTTTGCTTGAGATTCTAAAAATCATGCACAGTCAGCATGCCTTAGGGACAACAGTGTCCTGAGTTGTCTCCTAAGGGCTAATCACAATCTTGTATTTTCAAGCATGTGGCAACTGCATAGTCTGGCTAGATGTAGGCAGCACAAAAGCCCTCACACACACGCTGGAAAACACTTCTAAATCAAGGTGGTAAATAGACAGTATGAATTACCGAATAGAGATATAGACAGTCAGCCAAAAAGGGGGAGATTTTACGATTAACTACTTCTATTTTATAACCAACTGAGTTACTTGTTTAAAACTACACTCCCCTTTATTCAGATTTGACATGGTGTCTCAGATTGAATCCCTAGGCCACAATTTGATCAAACTAACATCCTCTGGTCAGAAGCATTTGAGAATCATTTATTTTTATCTTATTTTATTTTTAACATTTCTTGCTTATATTCATTCAAGATATTTCACAATAAAAAACATGTTCCTATGCAGCCCATTTCTAAGCATCTGGACTTGGAGTAATATTGTCACTGAGCAGTTTAATGGGCGATCTTTGTTTCACCTCTGTGCAGAGCCAGTCCCACGATAACTCAACTATGAATTGTAGAAACCACGTCCACAAAATTACGGATCTGTGAGGTTGTGAAAAATAATGCTCTATTTTTTTCTTTGCTTTATTTTAAAAGAGGAGCAGTCTTCCTCACACGGAAGGGTTTATAAATGTGCGCGCATTTGCTGTCACGCAAAACAATTACAGTAGTTGGCAGACAACCTCTACTGGAGGGTACACAAACAAATCGCAAGTTAGAAACGGGTCAAAGGACTTTTTAAGGAAAATTGGGAATGAATCCAAAAAAAAAAACAACTGGATTTTACATGAGCACTACAATTGAATAGAAGCTTCATCTGTTAAAATTCTACATTTTGCTCATTTCTCAACCTATTTCAAATTTCTCTTGATGGGATTTCATTGGATAAATTAGATAGTTATAAAATGGAAAAGGAAGATGTCTTCTATTTACTCACTGCTTATAAAAATGAACATTTTTGAAGCACCAAGAGCTAAATTTTTAAATACGGAAAGCATATAATAATATTCAAATGTACTTTTTTTTCAGAATTCACCAAAACCTAAATCTAAACAAATTGTATGATTGTTCACTATTTCTGTAATCCTTGTAAATATAATGCTAAGCAATTCATATAAGAAACTCATCGATTAGAAAACTAGGGCAATTGAATATAGTTCAGAAAACATTCTTAATTTCATTGGTAATTAAAACTATATGTGTATTTGTCTTTTAAGCCTTTGGTCAGTTTCCTGTTTTCTAAATATTTTCCATTGTGATTAAATAAACTGAAGATATTATAATACAAAACAAATATCCCAAGAAAGAAATGGTTACTCTCCACAAACTGTCCACTTACGCATCCAGTCAGCCACCCTGTCTAAGGGCTCCACTGTGCTAAATATCTTTTGAATCCATTCCCTCTGCTTGTTCATATTGGTTCAAGTCCTCACCTTGTCTTACTCAGACCACTAGGTCTGGGTCCCAGCCAGTATCACTTCCCCAAACCCTTTCCCACCCAATCAATCTTTCGTGTCGCCACTGAGTTACTCCGTAATGGAGTCTGACTAACCCTCTCCCTGTCACGATATGCAGTCCTTCTGATTACCCACATGATAAAGTCCCAACACTTCAAAGTCAGGCTCACCTTTGTAGCCTTGTCCCTGCCGCACTTTCCAGAACATCCCTCTGGAGCTCTGCAGGCGTATTCATGTCTTTGCACTTTTTTGCAAATTTCTCTGCGCATTTTGTTTCCTCCTACACATCTGCCTCCTCCCTACCTGTTAAACTCTTTACACATCCTTGATGGCCCAGCTCAGATGTCACTGCAATTCTGAAACTTTCCCTCTCTACCCAATACTGTTTAAGGAAAACTGGGAATGAGTCCATAATAAATAAGGTTTATGTGTCCTTTCTTATTTTCTTTTTTTTTTTTAAAGATTGGTACCTGAGCTAACAACTGCTCCCAATCGTGTTTTTTCTTTCTGCTTTATCTCCCCGAATCCCCCTGGTACATAGTTGTATATTTTAGTTGTGGGTCCTTCTAGTTGTGGCATGTGGGACGCCGCCTCAACACGGCCTGACGAGCGGTGCCATGTCCGCACCCAGGATCCGAACCGGTGAAACCCTGGGCCGCCGCAGCAGAGCACGCGAACTTAACCACTCCGCCATGAGGCCGGCCCCTCTTATTTTCTTATAATACTCTGTATATCCATCTGTCCCATGTGTGGAAGATGTATATCCATCTTTCCGCACTTCATAACCCATGGATTTACGGGGCGATGACCCTATCCGGAGACTGGGAACCTCTTAAGAACAGAACAGGTCTCAGGATCCCTTCTGCACACCCCCAGTGCCTGGCACAGAACAGAGTAAGTGCTAGGGAATGGAATAAGGACTGAGACACGCAAGCAGGGAAATTACAAGGTCTCTCTCTGGAGAGTTGGTGAGAAGCAAGAACTTCAGACTCAGATCACATAACAAGAAAGCACTGATCTTATACTTAAGTTGTTAAGAGCATGAATGGCGCGTTGGGAACACTTCCACATTTCAGGAGATAGTTATAAAACACATCAGAGGGCCAGCCTGGTGGCGCAGCAGTTAAGTTTGCACGTTCCACTTGGCAGCTGGTATTCACTGGTTCAGATCCCAGGTGTGGACATGGCACTGCTTGGCAAGCCATGCTGTGGCAGGCGTAGAGGAAAATGGGCATGGATGTTAGCTCAGGGCCAGTCTTCCTCAGTGAAAAAAAAAAAGAGAAGGATTGGCAGCAGATGTTAGCTCAGGGCTCATCTTCCTCAAAAGAAAAGAAAAACACATCAGAGATGAGAAGAACCTAATAACACTGCTGAGATTCCATCCATCAATCAATGCCCAGTCAGAAGAGCAGAAAGTTTCCCTAGTCAAGCCAACGAGAAGAGACGTCTCTTCCTGAACATCTTCAGCACTTAACTTCCACTTATGAGTGATAAAATAAGAAATGAATTTCCTTTATTTATACACTATTGAAACCCCCTACTTGACTACAAACTCTCATATGTCATTCTATGTTCCTCGTTGTTCGCTGACAGCTGTGAGAACGCTGTGGTCTTCACATATTTGGCTTCTTACAACCGCTCACTATTGCCACCTTTGTACAAATTAAGAAGTAGGAGGGGCCTCTCCCATGGCCGAGTGTTTAAGTTCACGCACTCCACTTCAGTGGCCCAGGGTTTCGCCATTTCGGATCCTGGGCACAGACATGGCACCACTCATCAGGTCACACTGAGGCAGCATCCCACATGCTACAACTAGAAGGACCTACAACTAAAATATACAACTATGAAGTGGGGGAATTTGGGCAGAAAAAAAATATATTGGCAACACTTGTTAGCTCAGGTGCCAATCTTTAGAAAAAAAGAAAAAAAGAAGAATTAGGAGAACAGAGGTGGGTCCTTAACTTTTCTTTTTTTCTTTATTAATTCTCTTAATGGCCAGATATTAATAAACTGGCATTAGATAAAGTTGTGAGTTGATCTAGCCTTTCATCACAAACTCCGAAACAGGTTTTCAAAACTTGGGAAGAGGCACCCTCCTTCACTATACATAAGTTGGGGAAAAGTAATGGTGAAAAAAGCAACAGGGCCAAAGGGCAGTCGCAATTCAGACTGTGGAAGATCAAATGACGAAGGAACGAGTGGCATTTGTGCAGAATCTGGAGAATTTTTTTTTAGTCAATGTTGTTGGCATGTACAGATCACTTACTGTTCTAAGAGCTTCTTCACTCAGGAACTAGAAGATCCCTCAAAGATCAGCTTCTCCCTCTGATCACTCTAAACATGTCTTTTTGGTCTTAATATATGGCTGATGTTAAAGCATTTATCTGTGGAAGTGCCATCCATTTGTGTAGGGTGGTGGTTTGAATTCTGGTGACACAGCTTCTGAGGAGAATCTCTGAGGCAAAAGACTCTCAACGGGCAGCACTGCTCTAGAAGGCGCTTCCTTACCACGCACTTGTAACTTCATTTGTTCCTTAAACTTAAAAATCCTTCTTAATTTTGAGAACAATGTACTTAAAAACTACCATTTTGTAATATGTGACAACCCATAAGAAAGATCATAAATTGGAAAGTGTTAGTTATTCCATTTTAAAGACCTTAAAAAGCACCAACAACTAGGCGTGGCTTAAATAGAAAGCATTCCTCAGTGTGTTTTTTGCCTCCTTCCCTCACCAAAATTCTTCCCTTGCACCCTGCAGATGGGTTTCTCAGCCCTCTGAAGCTGACAGCACTGCGCTGAGTCATCGGTTGCAGACCAGACACACGGCTGCAAATCTTCCACAGAAGGGCTGAGAATCATCCATGAGGGCTGTTTTCCCTCTCCCGGGAACCAGTGAAACGGACCCACTGCTGAAGCCCACGCCGGGACCTGCGGGGAGTCCACACTGTCTTTTCATTACCACTGGATGAGGACGCCAATTGTCAGGAGTCATCCTGTTGCCTTCTGATGATTCTTCTCTAAAGATACTAAGTGGTGTTCAACAGGATTCTTCCCAGGCACTCTCTTTGCATCTTGTAAATAAGCCCCTCCCCCAAGCAGATCATGGCATATGTGGACACACTGAGGGGATGATAGCGGCCAGAAGGAAAATTCCCCCAACCAAGCAAGAGGGATACGACAGACTGGTTTGCAACTGCTCATCAGGCTGGGATGGTGGTGGGCAGCACCTTTCCTGTTACACCTGTGTGAGGACAGATACTCTGGAGTGTGGGAATGGAAGCCATTAAAGGACAGCAAGACTGTATTAGTTCTGGAGGATGAAGTAATAATAACAATGGTTACCTTTTCTTGGGCACCACGTCCGACACTATGTTAAGTGTTTTACATTCATGATCTCTAATCTAACATTACTGTAGGCATTATTTTCCCATATTAAGAAAAAAGTAACTTATTCAAGGCCACATGATTAGTGAATGGCAAAGCTGAGATTCAAACTGTCAAATTAATAAACAGAAACCTCATTAGATTGGAATCAGGAGGCCAAAAAGGGGAGCGCTCACACCCTGTGCCAATACAGAGCCCAACAGGAAGGAGAAAGACTTCCTCTTCCTACTGGCAAGAAGCTCAGCCAATGAAAAGACACTACATGATGCATTCTATACAGAAGCAGAAATATGATGATGCACACATGAAATTTACATAATGGTATAAACCAATGTGACCTCAATAAAAGAAAAGAAATGAAAGGCCACTACACATCCAACACTTTGTTTACAATAGTCCTCTCAACTTCCTCTTACCCTCTGTAAGAGTTTCTCCTCCCTTGCTGTGGGGGACTTGCACGTGGCTCGTCATGGTTGCAGACCCCAAATGGCAATTTTTTGCTGATCCCGAATAAACCCATTGTTGCTGGAGAAATAACTGGCTGTCTATTTCTTTAAGGTCAACAAAACCAAGTATGTCTGGCTCAAAAGTCTAGCTGTTTCCATTACACAATTTGTTTTCTCTTAAAGGAGCTGGGAGGATATTTGTTGAGTGTTTGTTTTGTTTGGATGTAGAGGTCTCTAAGGAAAAGAGAGAGAGAGAAGACATAGACGGGGCAGGACAGGACCCATCCTCCCCTCACTAGCCACACATAAGGGACTGGTTTTGAGCCTGTGGGACAGAAGGTCAAGGCACAGTGTTCATGAACTACTGGATAGGACCAAGTCCATGCAGCACTGCTTCCCTCCTAGAAAACAGTCTCAGCACGGGCTTGAGGAGAAGCCACTCATCTCCCCTCAGCACCCCATTAATAGGCTGCAGAGTCACTTTGGGTTCAAGGGGTTGGTTGGGTGCAGGGGATAACGTCTTACAGTGGCAACAGCTGCAGATGCTGTGACAAGTGCCCTTGACCAAGAGGCTCAAGCGGAAAGAACATGAGCAAATTCGGTCCTGACCCCATATGAGAGGTCACCACCCTGAGGTCGCCCAGAAATAGCCAGAGAAGAATTCAAGCAGACGAGGAGCGTGAGGGTTAAGGTCTTGTCAAGCAGGTGAATGTTTGGAGCCATGGAGATATGGGCATAAATATTAACTGACCTCATTTTGCTCGTGAACTACTGAAACCTGGGAGGTATGGAATAACCGCTAATCCACTTGTTCTTTCTTTGGCCCCTATATCTCTGGCTCTATTTCTGGGCTACTGCCACTAGATCCATGGCTCCAAGCCTGAATCTACTCCTGTCTCTCATCAGAAGTACAAGGCTGGTGAATTTTCTTGGCCCTCTACTGCCCACCTGCTCTTCCCTGTCGGGGCTTAGTTTTCATACACTTGGACTCAGCCCATTTGCCTGTGATCTTAGGCTGGACTCTGCTCTCCCATCTGAATTTTTGTTACTCCCATTGTGGTATAGTAAAAATAATATATTTGGTCTTTGTCTCTGGGTCCTGGCACGGAACTCCTAAAACTCTTAGAATTCCCTGAGTGCTAGGAGTGTCTTCCGTATGCTAACGAGATAACTCAGGTCAAGGCCCCCAGATAGCCTCAGGATAGGGGTTGGTCATCAGAGGAACCAACCATGTGATTAGAGGGTTAGAACTTTCAGCCTCATTCCCTGACCTCCTGGGAGGGGAGAGGGACTATAGATGGAGTTCAGTCACCAATGACCAATGATTTAACCATACCTACATAATGAAACTCCCATAAAAACTCTGAAACAATGAGGCTAAGGGAGCTTCCAGGTTGGTGAATACATCGAGGTGCTGGGAGGGTGGTGCACCCAGAGAGAGTATGGAAGTTCTGCGCACCCCTTGCCCTCAAATCCTGCCCTGTGCATCTCTTCCATTTGTCTATTCTTGAGTCATAGCCTTTATGATAAACTACAATTGTAAGTAAAGTGCTTTCTGAGTTCTGAGTCTTTCTAGAGAATTACTGAACCTGAGGGAAGAGAGTTGTGGGAATCCCCGAATTTGTTGTTGGGGTACCCTGGGGATCTCATTTGCAGCTGGCACATGAAGTGGGGGCAGTATGGCAGGACTGAGCCCTTAACCTGTGGGGTTTCTTCCAACAGTGGGTCATTAGTGTTAGAATTGAATTGAATTATTAGACACGTAGTCGGTATCAGAGAATTGGGGAATTGACTGTTGTTGGAAAAATGATGCACACCCATCATAATCAGGTTGTTGATATTCATCTTAAACATATTCAACATTTTGACACCGCCAGATGGTAAGGATCTTCTCATAGCCTCCTGAGGAGATTGACACATGAACCCCCATAGAGCCATCAGGTAAGTTCCTCCAACACCCTACCATCCTGGCCCGAACTGCCATCATCTCTCACCTGGGTTGTTACAACAAACCATAACGGGTTTCCCCACTTCTATCCTGGGCCCTCTACACAACAGCTAGAGGGATTCTTTAAAACTGTAAGTCATGTCACTCCTTAAAACCCTACAACAAGTCCCCATTTCCTTCACAATGATGTGATACCCAGTTACCTCTGACATCTTCTACCTCCCTTGCCCTCACTCACTTCACTCCAGCATGCCAGCCTCCTCCTTTTTCTTGGAACATGCCAGGCAGCTCCCACCGAGGGGCTTTGCACAGGTTCCTCTGTGTGGAACATTCTTCCCCTAAATAGCTTATGATTAATTCCATTAGCTCCTTCAGGTGTTTGCTCAAATTTCACTTTTCCATGAGGTCTGTCCCAACCATCCTTTTTAAAATTGTGACACATGTTCCTACATAACCTCATTGACTCCCACTCCTTTTCCCTGCCTACCGTTCCTTTCATTCCATCATATAAGGTGCCATATAATTTAACTATTTATTAGATTTATTGTCGGTTTTCTGTCTTCCCTTGCAAGAATGTAAAATTCACAAAAGTCAGTATCTATATAAATTTCATTCCCTGATGTATCCCAAGTACCTGTCACATAATAAATGCTCAACACATGTCAATCAAATGAATGATTTTAAGGGCAAGGTTTGTTGGGAGACTCCTGAGTGAAAGGGCTGCGAGCCCGGGTTAGATGTGGAGCCAGACACGTTGGGCGGACCCTGGAGGAAGACAAGAGAGGTGGGTCCAGTCACGTCGGGGCCTGAACGTGACAAAGGCTCTCTCCTTGACAAACAGCAGAAGGCTCCTGAGCCCTCTTTTCCACTGGGCCTTGTTCTTGGCTCTGTCTTTGACCTGCCTAGCCCAGTTTTAGCAAGAATTCTGCTAAATCAGTTTAGCAAGAATCTGCCTACCCTCGATATCTGATCACCCTCAATATCTAATCAATTCTTCATCCCCCACACTCGATACCACATCACCCCAGCCTGCCTTCAGTAAGAATCCTATCAAGTCAGTTTAGCAGAAATCCCTCTGCCCTTGATGTCTCCTCTTATTAATTTTCCATCGCTTGATCCCCTCACTCTGCTCACTGGCTATAAATCCCCAGCTGTCTTTGCTGTATTTGGAGTTGCAATGGTCTTGATGCCTGTTGCAACAGTCCTGGATAAAATCTTCTTAACCATTTTAACAAGTGTCAGAATAATTTTATCTTTAACCAACCCTATGAGTTTGAGCAAGTGATATAACTTCAGTTTTCTCATCTATCAAATGAGACTCACGAGAGGATCTCTTAGGCACTGCCACGAGCCTGAATCAATCCCAAATATGCCAATCTCCTCAGCACACTGTAACTACAACTGTTTCCTCAGCATCCTAGGGGATAGTTTCCCCAAATCTGGTCCACCTCTCCATATCCCAGAATCTGCTCTTTGCATATACTGATGCTGCAGGGTCTTCCTGATGGCCATGGAGAGGGAACCAGTCCCAAAGTGGCCTTCAACAAGTGTGATTAAGTCTCAACTTTTAGCTTAAATATTTAGATGGTATATTCAATAATATATCTGCTTTTATTTTAGCATAACATTTGATATTGCTTATCAGATAGCTAATTTAACTTCTTTTCCCAAAATATTTACATAAACCCAGTATCCCAGAAAGAGCCTGCACGCTGATGCTGGGACTCCAAGCAAGCCTCCGCCACCCACACACGCGCCCCTGAGAACTCGCCACACAACCCGGAGCTCAAGGAGCCAAGACTGGATCCTTCTCAGCTTGAAAAGTTATTATGTTGCCCCAGGGAAAAGGAGACCAATCAAACTTTACATATTTGTGGTCTTAATAAGAAAGGTTTTGACTGTCTTAATAAAAGTGTGTTTATAAAAATCATCTTAAGATTGATGCTTTGACTCTCAACCCATGGACTGTACGTGTTCATAAATGTTGCTATATCCAGCCACTCACATTTTAAGTTTAAGTAAATAAGCAAATAAGTGTTAAGTAAATAAGCAAGTAAGTTCTGAGGAAATTCTAAAATACCCAAACTCTATATAATTGGCAAAGATACACTCGAAGTTAATATACTTTTCCTAACTATAAACAGAATTTATCACCTAGTGATTGCAAAGCCAATCTAATCTTTTGTTTTTTTCAGCATCTGTTGGATGCCTCAATTCAATCCTGATTGTTGAAAACTTATACTTAGTGACAGCATCGACGATTCTATATAATCACTGCTCTTTAAAATAAATTTATAAATAAAACTATTTCTAACAAATCAGTCAACTGGGAAGTTGAATGAAAATGAGTTCACCTTTAATTTGCAAAGACATCTACTTTCAAAACTAATGGGAAAGTACTGTATGGAAGCACTTTACAAGGTAAAAAGGAAAAATCCACAGAAATACTGTGAGATAAGATGTATGATGATACATGAGTATATTTCTCTCATGTTAAAACAATTTAGCATCATAATCGTAAGAAAATTCATCTCAGATGACTTCTTATAATATTAGAAAACAGAAAATAACCAAAGATTCCAATTGGTAAATAAAAATCAAACCTCTTAAGTATTCTCAATACCCATGTACATTCACATATTTAAATAACAATCAGTCATAAAATTAACCCGGGTTTGCCAGGAGGAAGTTCTACTGAAAAAATTACACTTATTTCCTCTCTCTAAGGAATAAAAATTTTCAAAAGGTAAAAACAAATAATTGAGTTTTTTCAGTGTTTCAAATTTGAAAAGTCTTTTGGTCTGTTGATACCATTAGGTTACAAGATGCGAAGACTTACCTCGTCTCTATGGCACTAAAATCTCAGGTAACGAACATCCTATCTGAACATAGGAATTGAAATCAAGGAAAGTGTATTTTGTTATATCTTTAAGAAACAAAGAAGAGCGCATAGAAATTTAAGGAGTAATTATAAATATACATTAATCTTATAGTTTTACATAAATCCTCAAGCTTGTAAAATAAGAATACGTTCGTATAAGATAGCAACTAAATTTGAGGAAAGGAGCAAGCACCATCTTTTATCATCATAATTTAAAAAGGAAAAGCAGAGTGCTCACTCTCCTTTCTCAGGTCATTCAATAAAACTCCAAGTACTTCACAATTATTTATTGAATATTTTTGAAATAATCATATAGCCAGTGAGAAGCACTAAGACATACATTTGATGAAGGAGAAAACAGGATACATGCAGTCAACTGTCCATTACAACAGCCACACCAGGAGACAGAAAATCCAAAACCATCTGGACACACGTAAGGAATGGCTTTCGACCCACGGCTTGAAATGTCAATACACAATTCCAGTTAGAACTGAAGCGTCTACAGTTCACTCACTTCTGCCTCTAGGGAGCTCGCATTTGCTTCTGCCTACTTACATTTCATTTGGGAAAACCCAATAAGCCTTAAGATCTCAATGCAAATGGTTGTAATTTAAAACATTAACTCATTTACCTCTTATCCTTGGTCTCCATTGTCACTTCTGGAATACTTGTCTGCGAAAACCATGAAAATATTTTTCTTTCTTCTAAGTGTTCTGTTTGTGTTTCCTTTAAATGTGCACTCGAAGTTCAGGTCGGCCCGGCCGGTGAAAAGCCTGCTTTTCCCCTCAGTGTCCATTCATCATCTGACGTCCGAAAGCATTGCTGGGCTCTGTGTTTGTCTTCCTTCCAGTAGGACTCTCCAGCCTGAAAGCGGGTGCCCCCTTGGGTGACGCCTTCTGATCCAACAACCCACACAAGTTCTTAAGGTAAAATCGTACTGATTAGCTAGTGGTTTTTGGCTTTTCCCAAAAGTAAAAATAAGTTAATTTCCTCTGAGAATCCCTTGTATTTCTTTTTGAAGGCGGTGGGGGAAGATGCAGAACTTCTTGGCACCGCGTCTCTCACCCTCATCTCAGCAGATGTACGGTACTCGTTGGACAGCGCATTTCTTCTCGCTCTGGTGACACCTGCATCTTCGCATCACTTCTGTGGCCCTGAAAGAAAAATCAAGGAAGGGTAAAGGAAGGAGTAGAGAAAAGCGCTTGAAGTAAATGCACTGAAAATGTAATTCCTCGTGGAAGACAGCCATGGTTCTTAGCTCCAGTACGTTCTAATTATAAACTGCTGGTTGCACCACAGCCCTGCCAAATAGCACAGCATTTATCCCTTGCCTCACAACCAACAAACGCACATATGTAACCAGACATGGCAGTCTCTATAAATAAAAAACATGTCTACTTAATTTAGCTTCATGTTCTCACTCCCTTTGCATTGCTTCTCGCTCCTCTGTTTCTCTGGCTTCTTCCCAGTGAAGTATGTGCCTCACACGATGTGCCTTTTTTCAGGATCGATACCCTTAAATTCAAACCTACAACTTTACGCATAATATAACTGATGTTTGAAAGTAAAACATCTGCATCAGAAAAAGAAGAGAAAATGTGTCTATCAGAAAGTCTTTATTTTCCTAGTAATATTCTCAATAGCTATTGGAGCCTGCAACTGTCTAACACTTTAAGAAATAAACTAGAAAAAAAATGACAAGCTTTCACAACAATAATATGCTACAGAGACACGTGAGATCGAATTTTCTACATGTTCATACAACTATCACGGTTGTAAGTACTTCATAATTTTCAAGGTGCTCTCTTAGACATTATCACTTTTAACAGTTCTCTGAAGTAGACATAACAAGAGAGGTCGAATCGCTAATATGTTTAAAAAATTTGGACACAGGAAGGTAAGTAACTGAGCTTAAGCTCACTTAGCTAGGAAGAGATGGATGGAAACTGGAGAACCAGCTCCTAACGTCTGATTCTGTTTCTGTATCCAATGATGCTTCATTGTGGACAAAAGAGATGATAATCTAAGCTATACTTATAACTCTGTAGATTCTTGGATTCGTTAAACCCAGGAAAATAACCCAAAATTCACTGTAAACTCTTCCTCAAAAACACTTCCCCAGTAACTTGCCATGATAAAAACATTACTAGTCATCATGAGATTAATTGAAACAGACCAATCCAATTATTCTATAAATCATATATCACGAAATTTTGATCGCCATGTGTCAAGAATTAGAGTAATTTTAGATTTAAAATTAAAAATTAAGAATTAAAATTAAATTAAGGAATTATTATTTGCAAGAGAATGGAAGCCTTTTGTATGATGATGGATTTAAAAATTGGACTCTTCACTTTGAAATGTTTAGATTAACAGAAGTTCTGCATAATAAAGTGGAGTATTAGGATCAATTTCTTTATCTGTAAAACAAGAGGGTTGGAATAAGTGTTCTAAGTTATTAACGCCTCTAAAATTCTAGACAAGTATATATATTTTTAACTCATCAACAATTCTGAGAATAGGAGTTAATCCAAATATGTCTTTTAAATAAAAAATTTTTTGGCAATTGAAATGTCACTTTAAATATAGCCACAAAATATGTACTGTAGAACAGACGCAGGTTCTTTCCAGTTCTTGAGGAACCCAGCACTGCATCCTTGTCTAACAAGAGCTCCTGAACTCTCTCTCTCGTAATCCAACCTTTAAATTTGAATATCACTTCTATAATTGACATCTAACCCACAATTTAGAATTCCAAACTATTACTCCTTTTTTGGACACTGGAATATTTGTGTATGTGCATCTCTCGAGGACCTATCTTATTCTCTAATGGCTCAAAAATTACCCCTGTCACTGAACAACTGTACACAACAATGAGATTGTGCATGTGGGCGAGAGAAGGTGGGGCGTTGCCTGGACCATCAGTTCCCCAAACTATAGTCACTGATGAATCACTCTCATAATTTTTTTCATATTTGAGATATAACATACCACTTTGGGGATGTTTGGTCTCTTTGTGCAGCACCTGTTTGATTACTTACTTACCATTTTTCCTGAAATATTTTTCCTTAAATGTATTATAAGGAAAACTTTCCATCCCTACCATAAATGGAAACCCAGTACAATGCACCACAAACAGAGGGGAACTATAAAGATAAATAAAATGAATACAAAAGGAATCTTACTAAATTCTGGTTAGATACAAGTGCCCATGAAAAACACTGAGGCTTTGACCTGCTCTTTCTTCAATAAAAACGGGGATTAGTAAATTTATGGGGACATTTATAGCCTTTAATGATTTCATTCAGCGAGAAGAAAGGCTGAAAATTAAGTATCCATTTCAGGATTTAGAAAAAAGGGAATGGGGATAAATCCACAGAAAATAAAGATGAGAGTATAATTAATGAAGTAGAAAATAAAAATACAACGGAAAATATCAGCAAAAACAAAAGTTAGTTCTTTAAAAAGATTTATGAAATTGGCAAACTCATGGCAAGACTGATCAAGACAAAAGCAAAGAAGTCACCAAAAAAAGCAGTGTTAGGAATGCAAAATGGGATGCATCAGGAATTAAAAAGATAAGAGAACATTACAAAAGCTTTAAGATAATGATTTTGAAAATGGACAAATTCTTGGAAAAATATAAAGTACCAAAACTAATTCAAGAAATAAGTCAATCCTATTAAGTAGATCAATCACTGATATTTAAAATCTCCCCACAGAGAAAACATTAGGCTAGACGGTTTTACCGGTGAGTTGTACCAAACATTCAACAAACATGTAACTCTAGTACCTTACAGATTCTATCTGAGAACATGAAAACAGACTATATACCCAAATAATGTCATGAGGCTGATCATATTTCCAAACCTGATTATCTAAATCAGAGTGGAACAATATCAAAAAGGAAAGTTACTGGCCAATCTCATTCATGAATATAGATGCAAAAATTCCAAATACATATTAGCAAGATGGATCCAGCAGTGTACAATAAAGATAACACCTTATGACCAAATTGTTCTTTGTTTCTTTGTTTGAAATAGTACCCTTAATATTTATCATTTATTATCATAATAACTATTAATTAAAAATTAAGTACAGATGGAACAATAGAGTCTACATAATAAGGTTTTGAAAAAGAGGAAAGAAAGGAGAGGAAGGGACAGGACGGGTAGGGGAGGCAAGGAGAAAACGGCTTTGCAAAGCGGGTCATCTCTCACTGCAGGATCTCACTTTTTGGGTGCCTTCCCGAGGAGCACCATTCCCTCCCTGAACCCCAGTGGCCTCTCACTGTCATCAGGTCATGGTCCCACACCTTGTGAAACACTCCAGGAGGACTTCCTCCCCACATTCTGAAGTATTCCTTAGGGTTCCAAAGATCCACATGGCACCAGTAAACCTTTCTTAATTAATATGAAATTCTGCACGTGCTATTTAAATAATAGTACCTTACATTTGTGTGGTCCTTTACAATTATAGATCTTCCTCAACTTACTATGGGGTTACTTCTGGAGAAACCCATCATAAATTGAAAATATCACTAGGTTGAAAATGTATTTAACACACCTAACCTACTGAACATCATAGCTTAGCCTAGCCTATCTTAAACAGGCTCAGAACACTTACATTAGCCTATATTCGGGCAAAATCATCTAACACAAAGCCTATTTTATAATAAAGTGCTGAATATCTCATGTAATGTATTGAATACTGTACTGAAAGTGAAAAACAGAAGGGTTGTCTGGGCATAGAATGGTTGTAAGCCAATCGGTTGTCTATACCCTTGTGATCACATGACTGACCAGGAGCTGCGGCTGCCACTGCCCAGCATCACAGGATACTGCATATCGCTACCCCGGGAAAGAGAGCAACATTCAAAATGTGAAGCGTGGTTTCTACTGAATGCTTATCGTCTACTGAATGCTTATCGCTTTCGCACGATCGTAAAGTCGACAAATCATTAAGTTGAACCATGGCAAGTTGGGGACCATCTGTACACACGCTGTTTCATGTGATCTTGAAGACGACTTTATAAAAGAGGCAGACCAGGTAGTTTCCTCATTTTACAGGTTAGGAAACTGAAGCTCAAAGAGGTTAAAAGACGTGCTCAGGCCATAAGGGCACAGAGAAGAGGAGAAAGTGACAAAATGCCCGGGGCCGGTCTATGGCAAGTTACCTAAATGTTAGTTTACAAAGATGTTAGTCTTGGTAAAATGGGGCTCTGCAGGCTCAGCGTAGAGGGAGAGAGTGTTACCCCATCACAGTGCCTCTGGGGGCGTGCCACGGCAAGGCCACACGGAGGACGTGACACAGCTCCAACTGCAGCTCCTGACGCTAGTTCAGGGATGTCTCCAAGAAACCAGACTGCTTCTCATACAGTAATAATGACATGTTTAGAGCACATCAACACTCACAAAGCATTTATCATATACTGTTTTATTTATTATCGTGATTACTTTGTACTAATCCAAGACTTTAAAAAGGCAAAAGAAATATTAAAATGTCTTTTTTTGATTCCCAATTCATGATTTCACACACAGATACATCTTTATTCAGTTCAACAAATATTCATTTCTTGGGTGCCATAGTTGAACATTCTAAACATGCACATATACGAACACATCTCTGCTTGTAATTAAATACATATTCAGTTATATTTGATTTTTATTATTTTAAACTACAAAAATGCTTTTTGTTCCCTACTGATTATATTATTAACATTATATAGGAATTTTATACTTATATATTTAATGCCTCTCTTGCATCTAAATCTTCATCTGATAATGCATACATTTTTGAGTGCTTCAATATATCACACACTTCTTTTATAAATCCTTGACAATGACATTGCATGGAAAACAAGCTAGTAGCTTTTTTATGGCATCTAACATGACTGAACAGCAGTCTAATGCAATTTTAAAAATAAGAAATGTGAGCAATCAAACTATCCAGACTAATAAATTTAAGAGAGTTCCTCAATAAGACAATCAAGTCAATCAGGATATAATAAGCCTGGCATATTTTTACTGCTTTCATGATAATTTTGTTTATATAGCTCATTAACACGGCCAAGAAAATTAGGATATCCTAAATTTTGTATACAGTTGGAATGCTATTGATAGTAAAATTAAAATACAGTATAGTAAGATATCTTGTAGAGGTATGGTATTTTTAACTTGTTAAAGTGATTTCATAGATATTATCTTTTTTCAATCTCATAACAGCCTGGTGATTTGGTAGGAAATTGTTAATTTCACTTTACAGATAAGGAAATTGGCATCCAGAGGAGTCAAGCAACATCCCACATGGGGACTTAAGCACCAGTCCTTCGACTCCCAGCTCTCACCTTAATCCCCGTTTTTGAGTGCCTGACCCTATAGAGGCACTCAAATATTATTTCCTTCTCTCCCCAGCCCTTCCCCAAAGGGAAGGAAAGCTGCTTTCACCATAGCATTTTGAGGGTAGTGTGGCATGATGGAGACCACGACTTGAAGATCATATATTCTCTCTGTGCCCAACTTTCCTTATCTGTAAAAGAAGGCTAGCTTGCTCTATCCATGTACAGGACCATGGTAAAGCCCAACTTGAACTACGTCTAAAAGTTCTTAGTAAACTGCAGATGGTTTTACAGATATTGGATGCCACTCTTTTTGCTCATGTAATATTCTTTAACACATGAAACGACATGAATATCATATTTTCTGTCCACTGATTCATGTCCTCCTCTCATGCATCGGGGGCCCAAACAATCACTCTCCGTAGTTGTGGTTAGGGAACAGGCCTGGACATCCATTCTCACCAGCCATGGAACCTGTTCACTTGGCTCTGAAACCTCAAGCTGCTGCCCATGGCTAATATAAGCACAGTGTGTCCATTCAGTGACCTCTTCGCCTTCCCAGCAAAAACATCCTATTTTGGCAACCTGGGCTTTCCCCGTAGTTGGTGGATTTGGCACTATATATGATCTCATTTAAGGAGTAGGAAAGAAACATGCCAGCTCCACTTACTCACGGAGGTGAAAATTTCTTTGAGTTATACCACTTGAACCAGAAACAGCCCAGAGACTCGGGGCTTCAATCAGGACCACTGCACAACTCACTGGTGATGTCCCCTTAACCAACAGCCGCCCTGTGGTGGAGGTAGGAGTGCAAAGATGAAGGGCTTCCCCAGGCAGAAGAAAACGGACTTCACCAGAAAGGAAGAGGACAAAGCAAACTTCCCAGGAACTAGCACACAGATGCCTGACTGTCACCCAAGGGATGAAAAGAAGAGTCTTTCATGCAGGGATGAGATAAAAATATAATCAGGAGCTACGCCCAGTACTTTAGCCTCTTCAATAGGATGTACTTTTTCTCTGTTTAAGAGGGTCTGTGAAATTTCAGAGCCACATCCTTTCTGCACAGTCTGAGATCTAGTAAAACCCCCTCCCTGTGGGGCGCCGGAGAAGCGAGGGCGTCTGGGACGCCCCTCTCCCTTGTCGCTGCTCTCGTACTGCAGCTTCTAGGCACGCCCTCTGCAGCTTCACCTATCACAATAGCTGTAGTTTCCCTAGAAACGGTCTTTTAACCCATTTATAGCAAAGAAGAGAGCTAGAATTGCCTTTGGCTATCTCCTGAAAATGGGATACACATTCATTTAAAAATGAGAATTTAAAAAAACATTATTTTCTATGATATTTGACCAAACAAATTCATAGACAGCTAAATCCTCTGTGCTATGGTGAAAATTTACCCTTGAAAGTCCCTAATATTACCAAAACAAGGAGCCAAATGCAGACAGACTTCAGGCCCACAGAAAGCCGCCACTGGAATTACCCTCAGAATAACCATCTCCTAATGTCAGAAGAAAACATGAGTCAGCAAAGATTTTAAAATGGCATCTTTGCAAAATGGAGAAGTCAGATTAATTCATCCTGTAAATCAATAGACAGAAACGTAAGGCATAGCAAGAACCGCGATGCACCAATGACGGAACCGCATTGGCACGAGCTGTTGTAGAAAAGGTCATGGTCACTACGGACATTGTTTGACCTTAAATATACATCCCTGTAATTGAATATGTACATAAATGCACCTTATAGAGCACCGAAAGTGAAGGTAAAGGTGAGTGATCCTTATCGGCTATGTGTGTGTATGTGTGTAATTAAAAATTTCCATGCAAAATGTATAACGTAAAAGATACTGTATTTCAAATTTAATAAGAAAAATACATCAATTATTCCTCAGTGCTCCAAATCTCTCCTGTGTTACACAACTCTTCCTGGTCTACTTTGCTGAAAGTTCCTCAAGAAGGTCTTATCCATCTTTGATGGCCCTTCCACGTCAGATTCAGGGCCATGGATACAGAAGGTACGCCAGAAAGAATGAATAATTGAGTCACTTTGGCCAACTTCCAGGTAATGAAAATACACATGTACTTTTACAGCTTAACTTGAATTGAGTTAATCCAGCCTCAGCATTCGGTCTGTCAACTAGCGGAGCTAACTGCCAGAAGCAGAGGTTGGGGGGGTTCGCACTGGAATAGAAGCTCCTCAGAGTTTTAGGTTTACCTTTAAAAGCTCAATTTATGTTCAAAGGTAAAATTTTACATAAAAATAATACAATACGTAGGTGAATTATATGGTATGTGAATTGTATCTTAATAAAGCTTTTTGAAAATAGATTATATGATTAAAATATATCTCATTTGATATTATCTCACTAATATCATTATTATCTGGCTTTTCGAAGGGAAAAATAGTATTCTTTCATTCACTAAAAGGCAACTTTTCTTTGGGGAGCCTGCCACGTAAAGCCATGCCCGAGGCTTTACTTACCATCATGTAATCTCTTTGGTGGGGACCATTAACCTATTTTCAGTCCCATCAGAGCTAGTAAGATGTAGAGCCAGTTTTCAAAACCAAGTTTATCTGACTCCAAATAAATATATTTAAAATGCTGGTTTTGGCTTTTTTTTCATTCATTAGCAGGGCCTCTGGGGAATACAAAGGGGAGCTGGATATACTACGTTCCTCAGGGTCAGAATTTTCTTAGGATAGTCACTTAGCTTAAAATTCAGTAAACAAAAAGACTAATAAATAAAACTAGTGAGGTGTTTGGCATATGATAGAAAATCGATAAAGATTGGATTAAATGTATGTTTTAAGCTTAAAAACCTAACAAATTAATATCCTCACGCTCAAAGTACTGTTATTTAATTCATCAATTAAGGTTCTGTTTACATAGGGTTGCCAGGTTTAGCAAACAAAAATATGCCTAGTGAAGTCTGAATTTCAAATAAAAAGATATTTTTTAGTGTATGTATGTCTTATGCAATATTTCCTGTATTTTATCTGGTAACCCCATTAGGACTTTTTTTTAATGGTTAAATTTATCACTGCGATTTTCTAAAGGAGAAGGTCTCAACCTCTGTTACTATGTAAGTGTACACAAATTGCAAGTACCTAAAAAATTCAAATACATACTCTTTAACACCTAGTACTTCAATGAAACAAGGAGATCTGTGAAGTTTAAATGGTCATCCATCGCGATATTAGGTGGCTGACAGGTTAAAATGCTGCAGTTTCAGAACATATGAAAAGGATATGTGGACAGCAGAGCCCCTGTTTTCTGGAATAGATGGCAGACTCATGGTCTAATCTAGAGCAGAATATTTACAATGAATGTTTGTCTGGATGTAATGTTGCTACAAGTGGAACATAGATTTCTCCTTACAAAACCTAGAACCAGCGTCTTGAGCTTCACCTTACCATGAACTCGAAGTGCCATGAGAGCGGATGCTCTGGTGTGGGTACCAGAGCTCAGGGTTTGCAATCTGACAGCTCACCAATGAAACTGAGATTAGATATCATCTAGTCAACCCCTTCTTTTCACAAATAAGAAATAGTTGGGGCTCTACTCTCTTTTAATCTTACATTTTATAACCTGCAAAATGGGGTTGCCTGTTTCATAAGGCTATTGTGAGAACGAAAAGAGACAACATATGTGAAAGCATACTATTTGATCGAGTAATTATTATAAACTGAGTACTCTCCCAAAGAGAGCTATGTGAATCATGTACCCAGGACTTGACGGAAATTCAAAGACTATCCTCTCCATACCTTTTATCTTGGAGACGAGGTTAAATGACTTTCCAACTAGCACAAGGAGAAGCCAAGGCTGAACTAGAGCCGCGGCCCTCGATCCCCAATCCAGGGCTTCTCCCAACTTCATGCACTCCCCTCAGGTACTGGCAAGACAGCTCCATCCTCGACCTTTAAATCTGACACAATGTGCCAAGTGTAGTGTTTAAGGAAAGCAAAGGTGGTAAGGAGAAAGACACATAAAATAGAAACTAAAATAGTAACAGGATTGGCAATACAAAGAGCAACTTGCCACCCAGGTTGTCCAAGATCAGAATAGCAAGGGGAACTGTTCTGATTTCCAGTTTGGCACCCTTTGCCTCAATCACATTTATCAGTCTGCACTTGGACTCACGGCAGGACAGTCAATACCATCAGCCCACTGCTGCCATCATAAAGATCCAATAGGAACCACACAAAGGGAGTTGGCCTTCCCTCCTCCCGTGGAGGGAACGTTCTTATGGCAACAGAACATGCCCATGGCAACATGGAAATATCAGCATGACTTTTATAGGTAAGAGATTGTTAGCAAGTACTGAATATATTTTTTGTACTTAATCAGAGTTGATTAAGATGCACTCAGCCAAAAGATCACTTCAAAATTCATTCCTTAGGTAAATGGTATAAGAAACTACTTTAGTCTACTTCCTCATGCACGAGTGGCTAGATAGCCAGGTGGATTGAGTAAGAAAATGACAAATCACCTGTGAAATAGCTACATTGTGCCAAGTACCACGCTAGGTACCTTCACATGCATTCCCTCACTTCAACCCTATGACACTTGTGTGAGCAATGACTGCCATCATCTCTAACATAGGAAGGAACAGAAGCTCACAGGAGTCAAGTGAATTTTCAGTGGCTGCAGAGCTGGGAGATGGCAGAGCTGAGATTTGAACCTATGGCTTCTGAGGGCAAAGCCAGCATAAAGGAACATCACATGAGATGTTTCTGATGTAAGCTAACCTTGATCTCAAAAAGCCATAACCTGGCTTTTCTTCCTATTATGTGAAGCACAGAAAACACCACATTAACCATGGAAAAGATCTTACAAACCAAGCAAGGTACAAGGAAAATATGTGAATGTGGAAAATCTGGCTGGGTTTGTTTGAAAGGGAAACTGAGGTGCCTTGATCTAGAGAGAAAAGGAGAAAATTGGCCAGCTGAAAAGTGAGGGAAGGTAAAGAAAGGATGAAGGGGACAGCCACAGAGGAAAGAGAAAAAAGGAACCGGGCGTCATTTGTCCACGGCATGAAGACTTCCACGCAAGATTAGGGAAAGAAAGCTGGTTAGTCGTAAGTAAAACCACTGGGACATATAACCATGCATTGACCTAGTATGTATCTTGTTATCAATGGGTAGCTTAAAAAACAACGTGGAAAATTTACTTTGCACGCGACAAATAACGTGGAATTAAGTGTCAATTACTTTTATCTGTTGGTGGAAAAATAAAGAGCTCCCCTTCAATGTAACTTCAGCGCATTGTGGGCTTGATAAACACATGGAATTAACCTGCATTCCACCTTTTACTTAAACGGAACAGGCTTCCATCCCTTACAGAGGAAAAAAATTAAAGCCAAAACAATTGACATGTTAGAAACAAATCCAGCATTCTTCACTGAGGTATTAACCTTGTTTTAAGAAAAAGGAGAGAGAGATTTTTGTTGTTAAAACTGGAATACTCTTTCTAAGAATTTCATGATCACTTATTAAAATAAAACTAAATAACCAAGTGTTAACTAAAAACAAAATTTTCCAATATTATTATATAAGATAACCATAATATATGAAATCACTTAAGGGCATGCTGTTTAAAATGAGGACAATTACTATAAATTAAACTATAAGCTACTTTTAGAATCCCACTTTATTATTCAACAGGGCTGTTGACCCCACGCTCTATATTACAGCAATAGCCCCATTGTGAACAAACACTGCAACCCAGGGTGGAAATTAACATGACAAAGCCGGTGGTCTGAGCATCCTGACCACCGTGGATCGCTCTAGTAACACGGCAGCTGGCGTCTCACGCACAAACCCGCAGGCTGCCAGCCCAGAGTCAAAACGTTAAAAAGAACCCATTACTCACAGCTGCACAGCACGTTCATGAAGACCCTCTGTCCTCCAACGGCGGCGGGTATCTCAGGAAAGTGGTCCACGACGTCCACAGACAACTGCAGTGACTGACCGACCTGGTTCCAGCCCAGCTTTCAGAGGATCGAACGACCAATCAAACCGCAGAGCCCGCTCATTTCTATGAGCTTCTTCATTTTCCCTTCTCGTTTGTTATCTAGCTGGATCCTCACATACTTGCTGGTAGCTGTCAGCATCGCATCTCCGCGCCTTTGTTTTCCTTTTGTCACATCAGCAGGTTCCCAGCGTGACTGCCACCGCAGCCGCACCGGGTCCAGGCCGACTGGATGCCGATGCCGCAGTCAGCAGCGCCCCACCCCCACCCAGAGGCCTTTTTTTTTCTTTTTAAAGAGACAGGACTATCATCGACCTCAGGTTTCAATAATGCTGCAAAAGGCAGCATGGTTGTTCAAGCTGATGGTGCAAAATAACACTAAGTGCATTTTCTATTCTCTTCAAATTGAGAAGATTAATTTTAGGAGGTAGGCATGGCTAATAAAAGATTGACTCTATTAAATAGTAGCTGTGTGACCTTAGACAAGTCACTCATGGGTCTCATTTACCCCGTTGAAAATGAAAAGTTGTGACCAGGCAATCATCAGTCTGGAAATCCTAAAATTTACTAAAATTAAACACAAAAGCATCAGCCACACACTCACTGATAAAATACAACTCATTATGTTTCATCGTAGGTTACTGCTCACAAAGGACTTCTGGTATTTAATTTGGATTTGAGTATGAGGTTCCAAATGTTTTAAAAAAGGCATTCCCTCAAAAGGCTTTATAAACTGTGAAATGCTGTACCGGTGTAAAATGCTCTAAGTTTTCACCATTACTGACAATTTAATAATAAAAATATTGTAGCAATAAGTCAAATAGAACTCTGCCTTCTTGCTTCCAACAAATGGGGCATGTGAGATACCAGCAGAGTCTGTTTTTGTGAGTGGCTCTTTCCCTGCTCGCCTAGGGTGCACCGCAGTCCTCTCAGAGTCTCCTGTAGAGCTGTCTGCCTCGCAGAACCAAATCGAGAACTGAAGCTTACCTGGACCTCCCGGAGCTTTGCAAACTCCAGCCTGAAAAAGCTAACCGATCTCTCCTGGGGAGACCAAAGGAGGCCCAAACGTCAGCACTCTCTTCAGAAGCAGAGCCACCTGCCTCTCTGCAGTACGGCCCTCCACAAGGCTGCCACTTAAGGCACCAAATCTAACGGCATTTCCTTCACATCCCAGACTCACAGATTCAGAGATATGTAATTTCCAGGAGATGGTAGGGAAATGTCTTGTTATAACAAAATCGCTATGTAATAAGTTTTTATCAAGGAGAGAGTGTCTTGAGAAGCCCTTTTCTCTGCATCTCACAATAGTGCAGTGTGGGTCACCAGCAGGCTGGCCCTTGGTGGCATGCCGGTCCCCTCCAGAAGCTCCCTCGATTCTAACAGCAACATTTATTTTGGTTGTCATCAAATGGAGTGAGCACATGTCCACAAAACAGCTCTCAGCTAGGCCCTGGGACTGAAGACACATCTTCCCTTTCCTGTTCACCTCACATGCTCATCTACTCATCACTTTGAACTATTAGAGCCTCACGGCGGCAGTTATAAACTGTAAATATTTTTAATTCCCCACTCCCCCCACCTGCCAAGGAAAGTGGGTCCCTTCGAAGATCATTTTGTTTTGTTCAAGCACCAGAAGCCTAGAGAAGAGCTGGATCATGCTGCCTAGGGTGCCGACCTAGGTAGAAACATCTCCAGGAGCGCAGAATCCTGGGTCTGAGAGGTTGGAGGAGGTGAGAGAGAGGGGAGAAAGAGTTGAAGTGTCTCTGTGGTGAGGGAAGCTTTTGGAAAAGAGATTTAGAAAGCGAATTTTGGCGAAGTCACGCTGTGGGTTATACAATGTAATTCTGTCTTCAGTACCCTCAGTACCAAGAGAAAACCTTTAGTAAAAAATAATGCTGTTTCTCCTCCACGCTTTGCAGCTGGGTTTGGGATCCTTCTGCAGGTGACATACTGCTGAGTCACATTCAGCTCTGGGAGCGAGAAGACACATTTGGGTTCCAAAGGGACCGCGCAGGGTGAAGGTAGAGCTCTGCTATCTGGGCCGGAGATCTCCTGGGTGTGGACCACTCTGCGGGGTGGCCTCCTCTTCCTGATCCCTACTCCTAAGGAGAGTCCTGCATGTCCTCTAACTTCTCTCTCTCCTTGCGCCTCAGTATTGCCACCACCCAGAGGCAGGCTTTCTTCACGCCAGGCCTAAATGACTCCATTCCTTCTTTGTTGTCTATTAAAGACATTCTGTATTCATCCAAGATGGCTCTTCAAACGGCTCCCTGCTTCCCAATGGCCCTTCCCAGTGTGTAATCAGGAAGATGGGTGATGGGCTTAGCCTGCCATCCATAGCCACACAGTTGCAACCAATTATACAGAGTCCCAGGGTCTTGTGCTGTCACTCATTTGGTGATATTTTTGCAATTAAATGACAAGACCTAGGTTTTTTTTCCTTAAATGACAGTTATTGTTTTATCCTAATTAGAAAGGCAATGTGTATTTATTTTAGAAAACATGAGAAATAGAACCCATAACCCTAGCATCTGAAATGACGGCTCCTCAACTTTTGATATATAGGTCATATTTTTGTATATATTGTATCTGGTTTTCCTACTTAACGTTATACTGAGAACATTTTCCTCTTTCATCCTTTGAGAACATACTTTTTAATACCTGCATGATAACCCTTCTTACGGTTATACCATAATTTATTGAACCCATTCCCTACTGTTGGACTTTTAGGTTGATGTATATTGTTTTCAGAAAGGTTATACCATTTTACCCACCCACTCACACTGCATAAAAGTGCCCAGTGAAATATTGGTTATGCAGAAGTACTTCGTATTGGAGAGTTGGAAGTATCAATACCTTCACGAGCATGGCACCTGACAGGCCTTTTTACTGTCTCAATCATTTACATGTTTATATGTGGCTTTACACACGTTCTGAAGGCGTCTTCATGTGCAGCACAAGCCCCTGACCCCTGCCACTGTCCAGATGCACAAGCACGCTCCATAAACCACATGAGTTCAGTTAAATTCATGGTATTATTTATGGTATTTGAACATTGTTGCCAAAAGATTTACACTTTGTCCTAAAAAGGTTAAGAAGCCAAAGGTTTCTGGATAATTAGTGAATCACAAATCTCCCGTGTTCTGTCAAAGATTGACTGTTAACGCACACAGGTTAGAGCTCAACACACCCTCACCTCCCCTTAAGCTGGCCCTGGAACATGGCGGAAGAAAGTGTTGGCTAGCGCCATTCTGCCCAGAACCGTGAAGGCTTGGCTGGAGGTGTGAGTCTTTCACGTCTGTCCAGGGCTTTTAAAGAGCTGGCACTGCTAACTCTCTGGCTTCTTCTCCTGGAGGACTCCCAGCTGTTAGTCTTGCCCATAGCCCACTCTTCCTTCCCAGCCACGTCATGTGGCCTAACCTCTCTTCCCATGTGGCCTGGAGACCACGTGCCTTCATGGCCCTCTTCCACAAAGTTGTATAATTTCCAGATTTGTATCACCTCAGAAATGGCTACTGTTCAACCTGAGAGATGTCAGCTCAATCTCAGCATCTACTTGTAATTCTGGGGCATCTTTGTCACAGATTCTGTTAACTCACCTGTGTACCGTGCCATGCTCTCTCAATCTCAATAACTACCTGTGGCAGTTTAGTAGGGCAGACGTGGATTCAATCCCTATACACCAGGAAATGTGCAGTCCAGTCACCCATGCTTTTTGACCTTGAGTTTCTTCATCTGTGAAATGGTACCCCTCTTAATCACCAGAGAGGACTCTGGGCTCTTATCAGCCCAGAGGAATCGACATAACAAACCTTGCTAAAGTGACGCTTATGTCCCATTAGTTTGCTCATATATTTACTTTCCCACAGTTTGCTCCCCCTAAAAGCCTAAATCCCTTCTCCTCTGTCTTGGGCCATCTCTACAAATTTATCATTCTTTGTTAAGATCCTATATAGGCCCCAAACTCTAACCACCCCTTTGAGTTACTACTCATCATTGAGTTTCTCTGGTGTGTATGCACATTGCACACATTATTAAAATTTGTATGCTTTTCTCTTGTTAATCTATCTTCTGTCAGTTTAATTTCCAGGATCCTAGTCCTAGAAGGGTAGAGGAAAAAGGTTTTTCTTCCTCCCCTGCGGTTACAGACTTGCCATTGGTTCCCTGAACTATTTCCTAAGCAGTCAGTCCCCAGAGCTTGGCTCTGACTTCACAGTCCCTGCAGTTTTCTGGTACTGAGCGATTGCAGAATAACTGGACTTCTGCGGCATAGTCACACAGACGTATAGACGAAGACCATCATGACACAGCTTCCTAGGAAGGAGCTTTCTGTACAAAGCCAAATCATGTTCCTTTGGTCCCTGCTTCACAATTATCACGCTGTTACAATGAAGACTTGCGAACTTTGTACATCTTCATTACAATGAACCTACTTCTGCTGCACAACGCAGTGTAGGCAAAATCACAACCCATTTCTAAGGCGATGCATGAAGCCACCCTTGTCACCTAAAAAAAAGTGCACACCCATTTACAGGATCATCAACCAACTAGAAAAGGAATGCTCTTATCAATAACCCAAACCTCCCTGAGGCTACAAAACAAAACAGAGTCTATACAGCTAGGGGTTGTACAGCCTTCCAGCTCCAGCATTTAAAAAAAAACTTGAAAAATAGACTTTTTTTCTTTTTTTTTTGAGGAAGATTAGCCCTCACCTAACATCTGCTGCCAATCTTTCTCTTTTTGCTGAGGAAGACTGGCCCTGAGCTAACATCCATGCCCATCTTCCTCTACTTTATGTGTGGGACGCCTGCCACAGCATGACTTGCTGAGTGGTGCCATGTCTGCACTGGGGATCGGAACCGCTGAACCCCAGGCCACCAAAGTGGAACTTGAGAACTTAACCACTGTGCCACGGGGCCGACCTCAGATCGTTTTAAAATGTACAAAATTGACCATAATCCTGCCTCTCAGAAAAACACTGTGGCGTTTTACTGAGTGTAATCACTCAGATTTACTGAGTGTAAATCACTCCAGGATATTTCCTAGGCATGTGTGTGCTTCCACAACTAGTTATTTATTTGTTGCATGCCCTCTGGGTAAGGCCCTGTGCCACCCATGGCAGTAAACAAGCAGGCAGGGGCCCTGACACGTGGGGCTCACCTTTTAGTAGGGAGAGACCAAATATACTCAAATAAACATATATGCCAAGTGGGAAAACAAATGTTATGAAGAAAATTACGCAGTGCAAGAAGATAGTGGTGGCTTTGGGGAGGTGCTATTTTAGACAGAAACTGAGTTCTATCAAAAATTATTTACTGGACATTTATCACATGCAAGGCTTATAAAATATAGAGTTTTCAGGTTTAGAACCAGAGTTATGATTCTTAATTTAATGAGATTAAAGCCGAAAAAATCAAATACAAAAATAGCCACTCTTAACATTTTCAATATTTCTTTCTTTTTGTTTTTCTCTAACACTCAATATGTTTAAGTTTATTTTTAATTACAAAAGTACATATAATTTCATTCTTCTTATAAATGACTCAAACACTACAGGTAAAACGAGTCTTCCTTTATAATCAGCACGTCCCGCATTTCTTATCTCAGAATAAGTAACCATTCTCATAGAGCATGTCTCCTTCTAGAGCAAATCTAGATCTTTCCAATAACGCATATTCATGAAAACATAGCAACATATTGTACTAAATCTTCAAAGGAACATAAATTAGACTTTCCTTTCCACAACTTGCTTTTTCACCTAATAATTTCTCAGTAAATATTCTTGTATTTCCATGCCAGTACGCCATTCTTTCTAACCATTGCGTCGTATTCCATATTAGGACACATCAGTGTATTTAACTCTTCCTTCTTGATAGATATTAAGGTTATTTCCAATTTGCTTTATTAAAAAATCAGTCTGTATTTGCCTTTTTTACACCCATGTGACTATTTTCCTAGGCCAGGTAACATGAAGTGGAATTGTTAGATCATAGGATTTAAAATTTAATATATACTGTCTAATGATTGTATTCATTTATAGTGCTTGTTTTGGTATAAAATTCCACCAGAAGTGTGTCCTTTGCAAAATTAGAGCCACAATGTGCTTATTGTCTAAGATTGCATTTTCTTCCACATGAAAAAACTGTATGAACATTTTTCATGTATTTAAGTGTCCTTTTAAAAGAAAATGTTTAATAGAGGCAAATTATTCCATCTCATTAGTTGTATTACAATGTTTTTGTCAATTTCTCTACTGTTGTATATTTCTGATATATCCAAATGCAGCCACAAATCTTTGTATGCATTTGGCATAATTTCCTTACGTTACGTTTTTTGAAGTTAATACCGACCAGAAAGGGTGGATGTGTTTAAAGCATCTTACACAAGAGTTGCCAAATTGCCCTTCAGAAACACTTTACCAGTTAACATTCCCACCAGCAGAGGGGGAGAATAACCACATTCATTTTTAGATGAGCATCCCAGGTGCTCTTCAGGATTTACTAGTATGAGGAAGTCACAAAGGACTTTCTGAAGATGCCAAATCCCCCACATGGAAGGGGATTTGCACCACAATGTGGGGCAATGTGGCAGAACGGATAAGAGAATGTGCTGACTGTGTTCAAACCCTGGCTTCCCACTTACCAGTGTGGGACCTGGAAACCTGACTTCTTGTCTTCATGCCTTGGCTTCCTCGAATGTAAAACTGGGATGATAATAACACCCTATTCCATATTTGCATGGACTAAATGAGCCTGTGTACATCAAGATTCTGCACAGCACCTGGCTCTGCTCTCCCATAAATATTAGCAAGAAATTATTATATCACTGATGTTTCCTGTGTTCTGTGTTCTGTATCACTGATGTTCAATGTCAGCAGCGTAAAGACTGGTATTCATTTATTCAACACGTCTATTGAGTACTGTCTATGAACCAGACACTGAGATAAGTAAGGTAGACAGGTAGGGGTTCAGAATATGTCACTCCAAATTATGGCTCTTTGGCATATTGATTATTTTAAATTAAAGTTACTTGAGAAACAGCCAGTGCAAGAAGGACACTCTGACCTTCCTTTACCCTCCTGAAATCAGGCAATAAATCTCCCATGTGAAAGGAGCCCTGCTTGAACCAGGAAGCTGGAAGGCCTCATTATCATCAGAGACAGAGAATTTAGGGCCAAGAAAGTGTATAAACAAAACTTGTGACTTCTTCTCCAATTTACTACCCCAAGCCCAGACCCCTTTGTCTTGTCAATTCACAAATGTATTGTTTCGTTGTCTAAAAGATATAAAAGCTCCCTGCTTTGGTCGCTTCTTTGAGTCTCATATTTTTATGGGACTCCCATACATACAAATTAAATTTGTTTTTCTCATGTCAATCTGTTTTATGTCAATTTAGTTATTAGACCAGCCAAAGAACCTAGAAGGGAATATGGGAAAATTTTTCCGTCCCTACAAGCAGTATGCTTGCCCATGTGACAAATTTATTTGAGAATTTATTAGGAAGGCCGTCTACTAAAAAGGTTCTTTTTCTCGTGAGCAAGAGCAATTATGTATGCACATGCATTTGCCTTTTTGCTTTCGTTCTTGGGAAGTTCAAAGAAAAATTTAATGTTCAATTATAGTAATACTGATACTATTGGTTTATGGATTCAGTATGTTGATTTCTTATTATAATGCATTTTTCACTTTTCATTTCACTATCGTTGGCCTTGCTTGGGTAGGTTTTTTATAGATATACAACCACATAGTTTTACTTCAGCACCTGTACATTCTAAGTAAGAAGTCTTGTCATTTAAACAGATATAGAGGCTCCAGAAAAAGAGTGAAAAACAGAAAGTTTAACAAAAGTACAAAGAATATGAAACAAGAGGAGACAAGACCAATTTTTGTGAGGCATGTCTATGTAAGTCTGGAAAAGACAAGAAAGGGGGAGGGGCTTGAAACTCTCCAACGTTTTGTTTCTTGGGTCCTAAGCAAGTTTAAGTGGAGGAAGTTGATTTTAAGAAGGAATGCAAACTAGCATTTGTTTTTGCATCCACAGCGTTTCAGGCACTGTGTTGGTTACTCTAATGCTTTTCTTAATCTTCACAAAAATAGTCCCCCAGTAGAGGGAGAAGCCGATGTCCAGAGTGGTTCACTCCCGGCTCTCTGTGGTTGCCACCCTCCTTCTCAGTAAGGAGCAAGCACAGTGGAATCCCACATCCTTTGTCCACTTGTCCTCTACTCCATGGCTGGGTGAGAAGAAAGACGAGTGAAGGGCTGTCTCCAAGAGACCTGAAACTGAGTGATTCTTTTGTTGCTTTACAAGCAGTGGGATGTATAATACTTTTTTATGAAGAATGTGGAGAAATGTAGATCTCATATCAGAATACGGCAATATAGGACATAAAAATGTACACACTGTGGTCCATAAAGCCCTCACCTAGAGTTTACCCTGAATAATTTAACAAAACTCTATAGGCATAAAGATATTTTCACAACTTTATCTGTATTCAGTATAACTTAAATGAGCATAAACTATGAAATAATACAGTCATAAAAACTAAATAAAAGAGAAACCAAGGTCAGCTAATAATTTGCAAGTCCCAGTGCCAAAAGAAAACATCAGGCACCTTTTTCAAAATTGTTAAGAATCTCAAGATGGTGACAACACAGCATTAAACCTCTCATGGAGCCCTTCTGAACAAGGGATCCCGTGGGGCTTCATGAAGCTGGCCCTGATAGAAACATAGAAAATGTTTACAGTATGTTAAATGGGAAACAGAATGCATGAAGTAAATGCACTGTGATTAAAATTACATAGAACATATACGCACATGCAAAAAGGCTGGGAATTAACTCCAGATAATCAAAATAGTTGTTATGGTGGTAAGATCATGGACTTTTAGCCAAATCTTCCATAATATTTTCATTATATAATTTTTGGTATAAAAGTGTTCTTAATAAAGCAGATGAGATAGGAATCCATGTCTATAGAAACAGGATAATGAATGATAAGGTGCGTGTTCTTTGCAGAACTGATTGTCTCCTGTGACAGTTTCCCTGCCATCCCTACTCAGGTCACCCCAGTGTGGCCAGAGGTCAAAGGAAGAGGCCTCATCTGGGCGCCATTCTGCATATGGCCGCCGTGTTGATGAGCATAGTTGTTTCCGGGCTATCTTGGTCATCAAGAGCCTCCCTGGTCCGGGTATATATCTGAAACGTTACCCAAAGGGATCTTTTCACTCAGGTCCAGTAAGACAACAAAAAGAACCAGTTGAGAATGACTAGGCACAAACTGTGAAATCAATTAAGTAGTTGGTATAAGATATAAACTTGACATCTCAGGAAAATGTCTCAGTCCTGGTCCTGACCCTCCTGGCATGGTGCTGTTGAGTGATCTTCCCTGTGTCTTGCGTGGTTCTGTGCCCTATATCATCCGCATCCAGGCTTCTCCATACGGCAGGTGCCTTTGGTGTCTGCAGTCACACAAGCTGACAATTAGAGAGTACAGTGATGGCTCCCAGGCTGGGTGAGCTGTGAGCAGTGCTGCTGCCACACACAGGATGTGAACAGGGCCTGAGAGCCAGCCCAGCCTCTTGCCTAGAGCTTTCCCCAAGAATGAGCAAAGCCAGGGAGGAAAAACAAATATGCAGTCTGTTGGGAGGGTTGTAAAACAAGACTGAATGGTGCGTGAAGCTGTGGGGCACGTGTTTTTGCCAGGTAGCAAGGCCGGTAACCTCGGGGATTCGCTCAACAAGCCTTTGGTCTGGGGTGAGTGGGGTCGGTGTTTCAGACCAGACACGCCTGCCCCTGAGCATTCTGCAGGACGGCTTTCTCCTCAGATGTTGGCCTTCCCGTGCTTTAAGAGCCTACGAACATAGGAACTGTCAACAGCTACACAGTTAGAGCCTTATTTGGACTTTGTAGGTGAATAATTCTTACCACAGGACACTTCACAAGGTGAACCCAACTCAACCAACTGTGTGGACCCAGCCCAGCTGCTTCCTAACAGCTAACAGTGTGCTCACTGCTCTGTCCAGTCAGAAGTATTAGCAAGCTTGCCCAAGGTCAACCAGAGAGTTCTGACTCTACTCTGTGCAAATTGAATCCATCAAAATCAGCCACCATCTCTGCACACTCGATTTTGGACACTGTCTCACCTCTCAGAACACGGCCTCATGTTCTTCTTTAATGACAGTTTATGGAATTTTCCCATTCTCTTCCCCTGCCGTGGGTACCCCTTAAGTGAGCCATTCGAGATCTATTTAGGCTCTCTGCCTCCACACTGCCAGTACACATCCGGCTGACCAAGGTGAGCCATAGCCAGCTGAACAGCCACCACGGAAGGCTGGCTCCTCTCCAGCCCTCTCTCCTCCACCATCTTCTCATACGGCACATGGATGTCCCTCCCTGATAAAACTGGTTGGCTATTCATGGGAGCCACTACAGATCTCACAGCCACATACTAAAAACACTTTCCAATTATCTTCAGTTAGGTCTAAAGTCACATAATTGCATTTTTCCACCTTTCGTTAAGAAACTGCTAAAGCAGAAACAGGGTAACTTTCTATTACACATTTTTTAAAAATTTTTGTATATCTCACTTTAGGTTTGTTTAGGTTTACTATTGTAAAATCATGGAATCACAAATCTGCACAACCAGAAGGACCTACAACTAGAATCTACAACTACATACTGAGGGGCTTTCCAGAGAGGAAGAAGAAGAAGAAGAAAAGAAGGTTGGCAACAGAGGTTAGCTCAGGTGCCAATCTTTAAAAAAAAAAAAAAAAGAATCACAAATCTCCTAATTTTATAGACACAAAATGAGGCACAGGTGACTTCCTAAGGGTAATAAGCTAATAAGGGTCAAATAATAAGTATCCACAGAGCTCTAATCAGAATCTGCATCTCATGATTCCTAGTCCAGGACATTTGTCTTTCATTCCTCCAGGATGCCCCCATCACCCACTGTCCTGCAGTGAAACAGACAATGTTACACGTTCATTGTAACTTCTATCACGCAGAGATACCCAAAACATACAACAGTATTCCTGTAGTTGTTTTTAAGCTGAGCCATGGTTTTCAGTCATGAACATTTTTAAACGCAATTGCATAGTTTTGCAAATTAGTTCCATAATTTAAAACTTTTTCTCTATATCATTGTTTTTTCCTTCGGCTGATTTCTAATTACATTATATACCTTCTCCCCCTTTCCCTTAATTACCAACTAGAAATTTATCTGTATTAATTGTTTTCCAAAGAACTAGTGATTGGATTTATCCATTTTTGTCCTAATTTAATTTCTTAATTTTCTAAATTTTGCTCTAATTTATTTCTGCAGTTATCTTTCTTTTTTCTTTCTATTTTGCTTTGTTTTGACTGGTTTTTCTTTTCCTAACTTTTTGAGTTGAATACTTAATTAATTTATTTGTATTTTTTTAAATAAATATTTGTTACAGGTTGTATATGCTCCTCTAAGTACTGCTTTGACCAATTCTTCTGTCTTGATACATAGTGTTTTTATCATCAGTATTATGTAAATATTCCATAATTTTTGTTTAATTTTTTTCTTTGAACCATATGTTGGCTTAAGAAAGAATTTTGTCATTTCCAAATGACATTTTGATTCTATTTTTGTTAAAAATGTGTGGTTAGATATTGTGGATTATGTTACTTTAATGTTAATTTATTGTGATTTTCTTTGTGACCTTAATATGTCATTGTATCTTGGGTCTAATTAAAAGATTGCAAACTCTCTATTATAATAGTGTAAAGTTCAGCGTATAACTATGACTTCAACCTCATTGAGGATATTCTTTAGATCCTCTATGCTCTTGTTTTAATCCCATTTGCTCAGTCAAGGTTGACAAAGGTGAATTAAGGTTTCCTACTACTATTACGTTTCTTTCTCCTGGCATTTCCTGCAGTTTTTGCTTTATGCATTTTGTTGTATTATTTTGTGCATAAAGATTAAAGCTTTTCATTATTACACATGCTGTCCTCGATTGTTTTTGTGTCCCTCTTTATCTCAACTAATAGCTCTTGCCTTGAAGTCAACCTTGTATGATATTAATATTATTATCCCAGTCTATTTTTCCTATCTTTTTCTTGACCATTCTAAAGCAGTTTATTTAGATTTGTATTCAGTATAATAGTCTATAGGTTGGATTGGGCATTTACTTATTTTACTATTGCTTTTCTTTTGACATTCATTGATATAACATTTTTGGTTTAAATTCTCTGGGTCTACAGTAGATTTGAGTGAGGTTGATAATAAGCGGATATAAACAAATAATCCCAAGTGCTTATAATTTCCACAGAGAAACTAAAATAGGGTCATGATAGAAAGTGACTGGGATGAGCCAGGATGCTCAGAGAGGTTTCTCCAAGGAGATGATATTTTAGCTTACTCAATAAATTCAGAAAATACTCTAATACCTTCTATGTGGCAGACAGCCTCTAGATGCTGGGGATACAGCAGTGAACCAAGTTTCTTCCCTTGGAGAGTTTACGTATTAATGGAACCTATGAGAGGAAACTTCAGTGCTGAGAAAGAGGCAACCGTGTAAAGATCTGCCGGAGAAGAACCATCCAAAGCAGAAGAAATATCACACGCAAAGGCCCTGAGATGGGGACAGAAGTAGAGTGTTTAAGGAACATGAAGTTATGGCTAGAACGCAGTGGAGGGAGGAGAGAGCAGAGGGAGATGAGTTAGAGAGGCAGGCAGAAGCCAGACCACAGAGGAACTTGTCAGCACGGAAAATAGCAGGTTTTATTCCAATTACACTGGAAAGTTTTGGATCTGATTTTGCTTAAGAAAGATCACTTTGGCTTTTCTTTGAGTAGAGCAAGAGTGAAGGCAGAAAGTCCAGTTAGAGGTCTTTTAAATCCGTTCAGGTGAGAAACGATGGTGGCTTGAACCGGAGTTGTAGACATGAGGGTGATGAGAAGTGGACAGATCTGGTGTACATTTTGATAGATCTTACTGGTAGATTGGATGAAACATGGAAATCAAGGATGATAAATGATCCTTGAAACCCATTACTGAGCACATGCGCGTTGATGATGCAGCGTAATGACATGGGACAGGCTCTGGGGGCTGCAGGCTATACATAGTAGAAGGGGAACCAACAGCTTTGCCAGAGTCAGAACTGGGTGGTTCGTTTTTATGTTGTTGCTTTTCACTGTGATTTCCATCTTTTCCAATAAGGTCCTTGTTTTTCTCCTGACAAGCGTTCTGAAAATTTGGGAGGTTTATATTCTACTTTTAATTATTTAAGCAGTTTTCTTTACAATGCTAAGTAGCATGCCTGAGTGTTTGTTTCTCAATGTCTCGGCTTCAAGATAGAAGTAGAAACTGTATACTGTCTGCTGCAAGAAATGGACAGATTAGACCTCTTTCTCTCCTCTTCTCAGGAAAACAGTGTTCCTACCATGCAGGGAAGAGGGAGAGCAGCGAGTTCACAGAGGACCTGGTGATACCTGAGGGCACCTCCCCCACTGCATCGCAAAATGGTAAATGTTAGCGAAAGACACCTATATCCTACACAGGCAGGCTCAGACCCCTCGAAATGAAGGTTTGAGTAAACGAAAGGAGTAAAGAACCCCAATTGTTTAGGTGCTGGCTAAAGACAAAGGGAGCCCAGAATGAGCAGTGGGGAAGGAAACTCTTAAATAGAAGTTATAGCCTTGGGACCAGTTGCAGAAACAGGGATTATAACTTCTACCCATATTTCACGTTAGTATATGGGATGTTGACAGCGATGAACCTTACAATTAAACCCGTAAGTTGCAGATCATAAAACGAGTTGAAGAGAACTTAAGGAAGATAGCATATTAGTTAGATACACAGGAGCTGGGTCTGGGTGAATATATGAGAGAGTTTGGTTTGTCTCTTTACAAAAGGTATAATTTTGGTTGTACGACCAATAGCTACATTATGCAAGGAGAGAAGGTTTCTTTATATGGACTGTAAATATGCAAAAGAGGGGGTATGTATTAGTTATCTATTGCTGGGTAACAAATTATCTCCAAATTTAGGGTCTTAATACAACAAACATTTATTATCTCACAGTGTATGGAAGTCAGGAATCCAGGAGTAGCTTGTCTGAGCAGTTGTGGTTCGGGGTCTCCCATAGGATTCCAGTCAAGATGTCGAGTGAAGCCGCAGTCATCCGAGAGCTTGCCTGGGGCTGGAGAATCCTCCTCCCAGCTGGCTGTCTCACATCCCATTGGCTGGAGGCCTCAGTTCCTGCCAAGTGGACCTCTTTGTAAAGCTGCTTGGGTGTCTTCACAGCACGGCAACTGGATTCCTCCAGAGCAAGCAATCCAAGAGAGAGAACAAGGAGGCAGCCACAGTGCCTTTTGTGTCCTAATCTCAAAGGTAACACACCATCACGTCCATGACATTCTATTCATTAGACACAAGTCACCAAATACAACACATATTAAGTGAAGTGGCTCTACCTTTTGAAGGGAGGCATGTCCAAGAGTTATGGGCGTATTTTAAACCCACTGCAGGGTATATGGCCTGGGAAACCTGGACATACTTTCTTTTTACTACCCAGCATCTACCAAGATGCTTATTCAAATCTAGGCTTTGTGCTTTGAACTTTGACGGAGTGCTTCACAGACTCAGGGATGGTTGAGGAAGTATTCGTGGCCATTATGACAGCAGCCACATCCGTACTCCTGGGCATCAACTGTCCAGGGGACGTGTGTTCCAGCAGCACTCTCATCCACCATTCCTGTGGGGACACCGTGGCTCTTCCGCACTGCCCAGCCATCCTTGGCTCCTGCCTATTTTCTAAGCCTTCCAGATAGTGCAATGAGCTGGTCAATGCCCTTCCAATAATTTTCTTTTCTGCCTGTTAGCCAGACTCAGTGCTGTCGCTTTGTATATGCTCTTGACAGATACAAATATATTAAAGTCCCAGCCAAATATTCTGCTCAGAACACCAGCAAAGAACCAAGGGCAATGAAATGCCTCAATACACTTACTGCTAGAAAAAAATGACCTTGTTTATTTATTTGTTTTACTTGCACGCTGTGTCTGTCCACCTGAATGCCAGCTCTGTAAGAGATAACCTCGTCTGCTTTGCATCTTCAGGAGCTCAGCAATAGTGCCTGGAACATGGTAAGCACCCAACCAATTCTTGATGAATGAATGAATGAGTGAGTAAATGAATAAATAGCAGTAGTAGTTGGTGAAATAAAGTGAACAGTTTTAATATCAAGTTGTATTTCTGCCTTTGAAAGAAAAAAAATAGTGCGGTTCCATGTTAGGGTGCAACATCACATGGACAAAGAGGGAGGGAAATAAGGAAGGTGTGACGTGGCGGGGTCGGGGGATGTCACGGAATGTAAGGGTGTGGAGAGGCAAGGAGTGAGATTTTTAAGCAGCCTCTGAGGGGACTGATAAAACTTAAGGATGTTTTCCTGTCAGATGCACTACATCAACCGATTCAAGAAAACCTACAATAACATTCCACATTGTTCTTCAAGGCTGCTGAAGTCAGATTTGAATTTCACTTAAATGCATCAACAAGTAGAGATGATCCTCAAGGCGTCAGATATATTTGGAGTATGTTAACTCACCAACAATTCTTCTTGAAACTATAACCTCACTGGAGGAGAAGATAAACAGTAAAGTCCGGTATATGCTGACACACCTGACTACTATGGAGGAGCTATGGAGGGAAGTGGGGCGGGGCTGACATGGAAGGTGAGGCCCGCCCCAGGCTCATCCTCCTCTGTGGAGGCCGTAGGGGTAGCAGCAAGCCCCTCAGGGATCCCCAAGGGATATTTAAAGACTGCAGATCATAATCCACCAACATGCTATGCATTGGTGAAGTGAGCTGGGGCCCATGGAAGAGCGGGAAAGACGCTGCAATCGGGAAGAGCATGAATGAGCTTAAAATCGCTCAAAGCAAACAACCCTAACTTTTTTTTTAAAAAAATGCTACTCTTAAGATGGAATGAAAGACTGCTATTGGGTTATATTATATAGTCTATATAAATTAACATCAAACAAAATTCAGTGTGTACAGGAGAATAAATATATTATGATGTACACGTATGTTCATGCTTATTTGTATACTCATATGTCTGTATTTTCAAATATTTGCAATATTATTCGTAATCTTAACAGTAATGACTCATGCAAAAAAATTAAGTTGCAGGGGATCAGCTTCAGTTCTTCAACTGCAGACCCACAAGGAAATGATCCCAAACTGAAACCTGCACACAGTGGGTTGCACGGTAGCTCCCCAAAAATGTATTCTCTGGAATCTGTGAATGTGACCTTATTTGGAAAAAAGGTCTTTGCAGATGTAATTAAACTAAGGATCTTGAGATGAGATCACCTTGAGTTATTTAGTGGGCTCTAAATCCAATGACAGGCGTCCTTATCAGAAACGGAAGAGGAGAAGACAGACACAGAGGAAAAGGCCACATGAAGACTGAGGCAGGGACGCGAGTGATGTCTCCTGGAGCCCCAGAGGCTGAGAGAGGCGAGGAAGGCGTCTCCTGGAGCTGCTGGAGGGGGCGCAGCTCACCGGCAACTGGATATCCAGCTTCTGGCCTCCACAACCGTGAGAAAACACATGTCTGTGGCTTTAAGGCACCGAGTTTGTGGTGACTTATGACGGCAGCCCTAGGGAACTAGTCCACTCAGTAGACAAAATTGCTCATTATGAACATGCGGCCAGCGTAGCTTTCAAGATGTTGAGTAAGAACGTCTGGATCAGTGAGGGTTCCACCAGACTGGTAGGAGATGACATGAAGGGATTTGCTGGGAGGAATTGGCTCACGTGATTGTAAGGGCTGGCTAGGCAAGTCAACGTAGAGGGCAGGCCGGAAACCTGGGCGCAGGCGACGCCGCTGTCCACAGGTGGGCTTTCTTCTTCCTCAAGCCTCGACTCGGCTGTTAAGGCCTTTCAACTGTTTGAACCAGGCCCACCCAGATTCTCTAGGTTAGCCTGCCCTGCTTAAAGTCAGCTGACTTTGGACTTAAATCACATCTACCCAACACCTCCCGGCATCACCTAGACTAGTGTTTGATTGAACAGCAGGGGGCGGCAGCCTCGCCAAGTTGACACGGGAAGAAAACCACCCGCCATTCCTGAGCTTCCACTCATGCGGCTGTTCCATGCTGCGGGCAGAAGGCAGCGCCCTCCACTTGCTCCCCGGCTTTCTGGTCCAGAGGTTACCGCTCCTGCCAAAAGTTCTGCTCATAACCTTGTCACTCATTGTCCCCATAGCAGCAGAAGACCTAGAATTCAATCCAGACCAAAATTTGGTCAAGAATAGAGGTGGTGTGTCAAGAGAAATCTGACAAGGAGGTATAGTATTGAAAAGTGAATGTGGAAATAACGCTCTAGTCCTTTTCACCCCCTACTCGAGTGGACTTTTCAATTAAAGAAGAAAATCATTTTCCCCTCTCATTTCCTCCTCACAGGGGGGACAGCCTTATGTAACTGATACCGTGGATCCATGGATGACATAGCATTTTTACTTTGAGGGCCAAAAATAAAGAGTTGTTGCCCAGGAGGAAAGGGTCAGACAGAGTCGATTCCTGCCAGGGTTCTCTGTGGAGGATTTAGACAAGAGGTTGCAAGCTGGCAGTAGGAAGCCTGGAGACAGAAGCAGACCCATTAAGGAAAGTGGACCAGAAACCTGGAGGGAGCTGGGTACCAAACAGTATCACTGAGCAGTCAAACTAAAGCCACCCAGGCCTACCCCCAGACCTCTGCTTACGCAGGAAAAGCATTGAGATCGCATTGGGGTGAAGCCAGTTTTTGTGAGTTTTCTGATATTTGCAGAATAAGAAATGTGGCTGGTCAGACAAAAACAAGACTTTCCACAAAGTCTGTCTTGCCAGCCTCAGCAGGTTGTTTGCAAATTAAATGAGCTAATGCATCTGTAAACAAGGTGTTTAATATGGAGCCCGCACAATGCCATGCGCATGACCCCGCCCCAGAAACGCATGCTTCACGGCACTGACTCAGACAGAAGCACACATGAGCAGGTGGTTTGCTTGTCCGTCTTTGTTTTTCTTTTCCTTACATAAGAACAAATTAAAAAAAAATTGAAGTCAAAATATTTGTTATTTTTGATTCAGGAAAACAATGATAAATTTGATTTTTTACAAACAAGAGAAAATATTGTTGTTCGTGAATTTGCAATTTTCATCCAAATATATACTTCCACTTAATGACAGATTTTGAGGGAGGGATTTAGAAATTGTAGAGATATTCACAATGCCCTGCTAGTTCACTCAACTCGAAAAATGCAGAGGTTGCTTTGAACGGTTGGCCTGCTGGCGCATTTTGTGTAAACCAGGAGGAAACTATGGATGCCTGAGATACAGAAGCTAGGAAAAAATAGTCTGCCCCTGGTAACCTTGGAAGGTCATCACAGACCGTCTCTGCCTCAGGCCAGTCTAAGTCTAAACCACCCGTGGGAGAGGAGCGCTCGCCTCGCCTGTCAGGCCACCTGCTCGTCATTAATCAGGGATGACCGGAGTCGAACGTGCCCTCTTGAGTTCTGGAAGGCTCTCCAGTGCGTGATGACAGCGTTTTCCCTTGGATCATGAAAGTGAAATGTATTTAGTCCAGTTGTGATAGCAGAATGTGACTTCGTGTGAACCTTGAAAAGCTGCCTCCTATTCTCTGCTATTCCGTTATATAAACTCTAGCGGTTTAAAAAGAACTGTTTGCCATAATAACTGAACTCTTTCACCTTACCCCTTTATAAAAAGATCAGCCTTAACTGGAGGCAGTTATCACAGTGATTAACCACAGAGGCTATTCCTTGATTGAATGTCCAACTTTATCACTTAGCTGTGTGGCCTTATGCATGTTAATTACCCTCTCTGTGTCAGAATTTCCTCATCTGTCAAGGGGAGTGTGTTAGTCATGTTTTTTATTTTGTATATTTTATGATGCTTTGACATCTAGGGGCCTTACGGGCTGGGGAGAGACTGCCCTTCCAGGGCTAGCTAATTCCTAGAGAGAGCAAACAACTTACCAGAGAGTGTGCCTGTCATATGTAACCAACCAATCCTACACCCATATCTCTGACCCCCTCCACTATCTAACTCTCACACACCAAGCCAACATTTCCCCTGCCCCAAATCACCCCAGGGCCAGGAACTGCACAGCTAGAGACTGCCTCCGGGACACAGAAACCACCAAAATCCTTCAAGCGTCCAGTCCTGAGTTTGCTCCAACTTGCCTCCCCCGCCTCCCCTTCCTCCCTGCAGAAGCCACGGTAAAGGCTCTGGGCCCTGCTCTGTCCCTCGCTCCTTCTGCCTCCCGACTGACTCCGGTTCTTCTCCGTGAGGCCCTGCACAGCCTGCTCGCTCCTCTTGAAAACAGTGAGGAATAAAACTTCTTTCAATGGCATTGACCTCTCTGTGTTGTCATTCAGTCACTTTGACAAATTAAATCCTGGGAACAAATGAAACAGGGGGTATTGATGGTTCCCCCTCAGGGCCAGTATGAGGACTGAGCAGTTGGAAGCATGGAGAGCACCCAGAACAGCCCCTGGTGCCTTGTCTGCCCTCGGGGCCTCTGTCACTGACCCCGCCCACGTTGCTCCCTCTCACAGGCTGGAGAGTCTAGAATATGTCCTCACAAGCACGGGCCTCATCTAGGTTCTTCTCATCCCTCACCTTATGACCACAGCCTCCCTGACTCCAAACCTTGTCTTGCCAGCACTGTCCTCCTTTAAATAAACTTCTCCTTTCTCTCCCATTCCCAGACTCTTCCTAAAAGCCTCTCACCTGGTAGACGGAGACCAAGAGTGCACGTTTCTTCCAAAGAGGGCCTGGGGCTGGCCCGTCTCCGCCTCCTTGCTCAGCACACACGCCTGTCCCAAGGCCTTTTGATGATTCAGTCATGCGCCTCTCCAAGATATCGACAAAGGTGTTGAATATGTCACTCCCCACAAGAACATGTCAAACCCAACAGCCGCAGCAGCCACTGACAGAACATATTAGTCTCCTTGAGCCAGTGCTCTGCCCGCTTTCATTTCAATTTTACGCCTAGTACAACTCTTGAATACAGGTTTCACTTTACAAGTGGCTATTGTAAATAATGCTGCAATGAACATTGGGGTGCATGGGACTTTTGGAATTGCTGGTTTCAAGCTCTTTGGATAGATACCCAGTAGTGGGATAGCTGGATCGTATGGTAGTTCTATTTTTAATTTTTTGAGGAATCTCCATACTGTTTTCCATAGTGGCTGCACCAGTTTGCATTCCCACCAGCAGTGTATGAGGGATCCTTTTTCTCCACAACCTCTCCAACCTTTGTTACTATTTGTTTTGGTTATTTTTGTCATTCTAATGGGTGTAAGGTGATATCTTAGTGTAGTTTTGATTTGCGTTTCCCTGATGATCAGCGATGATGAACATCTTTTCATGTGCCTATCGGCCATCCGTATATCTTCTTTGGAGAAATGTCTGTTCATGTCTCCTGCCCATTTTTTTATTGGGTTGTTTGATTTTCTGTTGTTGAGTTGTGTGAGTTCTTTATATATTATGGATATTAACCCTTTGTCGGATGTATGATTTGCAAATATTTTTTCCCAGTTAGTGCATTTTTTTTGTTTCCATCCTGTTTTCCTTTGCAGAAGTGGCCCTTTTTTTAATCACACCGGTTATTCTTCCCACCAACAAAGACTCAAATTCTAGTGTAAGCAACCAAGACCACTTCCATTCAGAACACCAGCAAGACAGAGTTTCCTGTCAAGGTCGCTCCCATAATTTACCTCTTCTCTAGCCTGTACTATTTATTGTAAAATCATTGATTCTTAGATAGCAATTTTTTCTCTGACAGAATAATATTGGAAAGAAAACAGCAACAATTCTTCATGTATGAAGCAAGATTCAGAACTACTTGTTAGCCAATTCCCAACAGGAAAAAATCTTCCCTATTTTATTGCACAGAAAAAAATCATCCAGTTAATTGTGGAAATTGACTGGCCTCATTTTTAATTAGATTTTCTGGGCAAAAATATAAGCACTCGGGGTTTTCAAGGCATGTTCATTCATTTTGTATAAGCACAAGAGACTGTTTTTACAATAATAAGACTATTTACAAGTTGATTAAAGCATTTTCACATACCGTCAGGGTTGGAGTTTGAGCCCTTTTTGGAGCGATTTATTTCATTCAGAAAACTACTCTAGTCCCTGGGAGCATACAGGACCCCTGACTCAAGCCAAAAGAACCAAGTAGACGATGTCTTGAAAGGCAGCATGCCGTGGACAAGCAGTGAAAATTCTAACGTCAGCTGTAAAGGCTCATCGTAGTTAGAATGCTCACAGAAGCCCAACTGGCACAGGGCTTTCTTTAACCTATTTTTCTGTGGGAATAAACCAAGGCTCAAAGAGGTTGATGTGTTAGAAAGCACATGGCCAGCTGATGAGTCGCGTTATCTTTCAATGCAAACAATGCATTATTAATAATACTTAGTATGAGCAATCCCATAACAGCAACACTCATCAGATGTTTGTTAGGGTCTTCAATACGCCGGGGGCTGACCAGGCCTCGGGGTTAGGGGGAAAAGAGATGAGTGGCTGCATGCAAGGAATTATAGCCTAGCTGGGGAGCCAGGCACGTAAAAGTTTAAAACATAAGGATAGAGGGACGCTTGGGTGCCATGGGAGTGTAGGTGGGGACCCAATTCTGGGTGAGTGGTTGAGAAACTTCCCCAGGGTGGTTTGTGCCTACTGATGGATCTACAGGCCCTTTCGTGACAGATGCTGCGTTTTTCTTTTCACGTGGGTTAAATCCAGCCCTGCCCACTGTCCAGCCTGCCTCTCCGGCCTCAGTTCTGACCACACGTATTTGCTGTGTCCTACGACACTGACCTCTGCCTTGCCCAGCGCCCCACCGGGGCTCTCCTAAGCTCGTTCTCTCAACCTGCCCTCTCCCTTACTCTCTCTTCTTCCTCCTTCTCGTTCTTGCCTGCAGGCCTTTGCCAGTCTTGCTCCCTCTGGCCCGTGCATCTCCCCCCACAGGGACAAGCAGGCCCCTGGAGACTCTGGGTCTGGGAAGCCGTCTCCAGCCCCACCAAGGCCATGCGGGTGCCCCTTTCTCTGCTTCCTGAGCACCTTGGTGACCCTGCCCTCTCTTTCCTGCCCCAGTAGCCATGGCTCTGTGAATTCAGGGACTGTGCCACCAGTGCCCGGGACTGGTTCATCGTAGCTGCACAGCAAGCAGGAATAAAAGTAGCTTTTTGATAATTAATATCAAAATTCTGTTTACACTTAATTGTACAAACAGAGTGGCATGTCGCTTGCACTCCAGAATTCTTTATCTAAAATGCACACATTGCCATTTATAACTGCATCAAAAGAATAAAATATCTAAGAATAAATTTAGCCCAGGAAGTAAAATATCTGTATACTGAAAATTATGACATTAATGAAAGAAGTTGAAGAAGACACAAGCAATTCTAATTATGATCTTTCATCAGAAAATATATTTGCAAATCATATATCTGATAAGGGGTTAATATCCGAAGTATATGAAAAACTCATACAACTCGATAGCAAAAAACCAAATATTCTAATTAAAAAATGGGCAGAGGATCTGAATAGACATTTTCCCAAAGAAGACATACAAGTGACCAACACGGCGGCTGTCCTTCGGCAGAGTAGTTAAGTTCCCGCGCTCCGCTGCGGCTGCCCAGGTTTTCGCCGGTTCAGATCCCGGGCGCGGACATGGCACTGCTCATCAGGCCATGTTGAGGCGGCGTCCCACATGCCACAACTAGAGGGACCTACAGTTAAAAATATGTACTGGGGGGACTGGGGGAGAAAAAGCAGAAAAAAAAAGAAGATTGGCAACAGTTGTTAGTTCAGGTGCCAATCTTTAAAAAAAAATGGCCAACAGGTACATGAAAAGGTGCTCAACATCATCAGGGAAATGAAAACCAAAACCACAACGAGATATCACCTCACACCTGTTAGAATGGCTGTTATCAAAAAGTCAAGAATCAACAAGTGTTGACGAGGATGTGGAAAAAAGGGAACCCTTGTGCCCTGTTGAGTACATAAACTGGTGCAGCTGTTATGGAAATTCCCCCAAAATTAAAAATAGAACTACCATATGACCAGTAATTCCACTTCTGGGTATTTATCCAAAGAACGCAAAAACACTAACTTGAAAAGATATCTGCATCCCCGTGTTCACTGCAGCATGACATACAATTGCCAAGACAACGAAGCAACCTAAGTGTCCATCAATGGATGAATGGATAAAGAAAATATAGTTATACACACACACACACACACACACACAATATACACACAGAAGGGAATACTGTTTGGCCATAAAAAAGAATGACATGTTACCATTTGCAACAAAATGGATGGAACTTGAGGGCATTAAGCTACATGAAATAAGTCAGACAGAGGAAGACTAATACCATATGATCTTACTTATATGTGAAATCTAAAAAATAAAAATAAAAATCCAAGTTTACAGGTACAGAGAACAGAATGGTGGTTGCCAGAGGTAGTGGGTAAGTGGTAGGTAAAATGGGTGAGGGGAGGGGCTGGCCCCATGGCCGAGTGGTTAAGTTCACGCGCTCCGCTGCAGGTGGCCCAGTGTTTCGTTGGTTCGAACCTTGGGTGCGGACATGGCACTGCTCATCAAACCACGCTGGGGCAGCGTCCCACATGCCACAGCTGGAGGGACCCACAACGAAGAATATACAACTATGTACCGGGGGGCTTTGGAGAGAAAAAGGAAAAAAATAAAATCTTTAAAAAAAAAAAAAATGGGTGAGGGGAGTCAAAAGGTACAAACTTCTAGTTACAAAATAAGTCAGTCATGGTGACGTAACACACAGCATGGTGACTATAGTTAATAACACCGTATTGTGTGTTTGAAAGTCGCTAAGAGAGTAGATCTTAAAAGTTCTCAACACAAGAAAAAAAAATTGTAACTATGTGTAGTGATGGATGTTAACTAAACCAGACTTATTGTAGTGATTGCTTCACAATATATGCAAATATCAAATCATTATGTTGTACACCTGAAACTAATACAATGTTATATGTTAATTATATCTCAATTAAAAAGTTGTATATGCTTAAAAGAATGCACACCGCCGGAGAGTTAGGCAGATTCACCAGCTGTAGATTAGAAGATGCTAAGACTCTCCAGTTCCCAGGCCCAGCAGAGGAGTCCGGCCACTTTCATCGCACGCCAGGGCGCATCAGGGTTTTCTATGTCTCTGAAAAGCTTTGTGCTATATCTCATATAGCATATGTGAAAGGTGTTTAGATATTAACCACCCTTTTTGCATGATGACAATAATGACTATGAAGTGAGATAGAACGTACTTGCCAACTGTGAATCAATACAAATGTGAGGGACCAGGAGCATCCGGACCCCTCCAGGCCTAGGGCCCTTCAATTGCCCCCCATCACTGGCCCATTCCAGACTCTAGTCTCCCCAGGCCTATCCTAATCTAGCTGAGCACCCTGCAGTGACCGAGAAAAATCCCCTCAACCCAAGAGAGCCTCCAAATTTAGCAGCAACAACAGTTAACACAAACATTAAGCCACTCTGAGCTTGGCACGCTCCCGCCTTTCCCAGCGTGCTTAGTTGTATTCGGGGCTCTCCAGCACCCCTCCCTGATAGGCTAGAACCCGCTTCCGATGTAATCGGGGCGCTATGTTCATCTTCGTCAAGTGCCAGAGCGTAAGGCGGAAGCCCAGCGCCTCGGAGGAGCCCCTTTAAAGCTGACTGCCTGGGTCGACTGCAGCCTCCGCCCCTTCCGAGCCGGATGACCTTGAACATGTTGGTCCTGATTCCTCATCTGAAAAATTCAATAATAATTACACTTTCTTTGTAAGGTTTTTGTGAGCATTGAGTGGGCTAACAATAATTTTCTAGATTAGAAAAATGCGGAGTACACAGTAAGCATTCAACATGTTTGCTCCTATTAGTGGAAGTATCAGATTCGATTCGTAAGAATTCTTGGTTTTGAGGAAACTAACTCAAACTAGTTCAGGCAAAAAGGGAAAAATGTGGCTTAGGAATTAATAAAACCAGGGCTTGAAATGCCACAAGGACTCTGACTCTTGTCTCTGTTTTTCTCTTTGGCCGGTTTTGTTCTCTGCACTGGAGGCAGTGAATGACAGACTCTCCCCAGCTGGGCTCCCGGGCGGGCTCGGGCCCCCTCTGTCCAATCACGGGGGACAGGGCACGGGATGAGAGGGAGGTGGCAGCTCGTGGTCAAACTTGAAATAAAGGAGCGCCCTGGAGAAGACCGGGTACTACTCCTGCGCAGACGAAAGAGGCGTCAATTACCACTGTCACCGCCGTCTTCTGCAAAAGCACCTTAGCGAATTCGACCACTTCCCTTACGGAAGGCTTTCCTCATTCATTCGTCCTCACCTTTGTTTATGCAATGAATATTTAATTCCGTGTCTATTAGGTGCCAGGCACCGTGCTTTGAGGCAGAATCATAGAGATGAAAAAGACACAGCCACTTAAAATTCTGGACTTTCTTTTATCCTTACAGCCAACTCTTCAGCTAAAACAAATAAATCCATTTGTTAACAAAGAGACATCGCTTCTGCCCAAGGTTGGCTCCTGGCCTGCTCCCTCTGAAATGATGAGGAAAACAGCTGTTGCTCCACAGAAGCCTCCTTGTCAAGGAAATGGCGACGTCTGGTGGCCCAGGAACAGCTGCCTCCAGTCACGGGGTGACAGAATTCGGTGAATCCTTCCGCAAATGACGACCGGGCAAGTGTTGGTATAACTTCAGCATGAATGAGTGTTTGGAATGCGGAGAAAAGCAGGAGATGAGAACGTGGAGTTTGGCTCTGTGACGCACAAACAGCTGCAGAATCCCCTGGAGCCCAGAGAGAAGCCATGCGACAGGCCAGGCCAGGAAAGCCAGCGTGAGGCCACCCCGGCCCCCCTTCCACACAACTGCCCTGAGTTCATCCTGGCATGCTTCCCTCCCCCACCGCAGTCTTCTCCACACTATTTATTCCTTTAGCAAATATTTCTTCCCATCTCCCCCTATGAATTGTATGCTTACGTTCCCCAAAATTCATATGTTGAGGCCCTAGCTCCAATGTGATGATATTGGAGGGGGCGTCTTTGGGAGGTAGTTAGGTCATGAGGTTGGAGCCCTCGTGATGGGATTAGTGCCCTGATAAGGAGGTACCAGAGAGATGATCTCTCTCTCTACTACATGAAGATGCAGCGAGAAGGCAGCCATCTGCAAACAAGGAAGCCAGCCGTCACCGGGAGCTGACGACCCGACACCCTGGTCTCAGACCTCCAGCTGCAGAACCATGAGAAATGAATGTCTGCTGTGCAAGCCCCCCACTCTATGGAGTTTGTTACCGCAACCTGGGCTGACGGAGACGTGACTCCTAGTGCCAAGGCCTGCACTGGGCTCTGGGAGTAGAAAGAGAAGGAAGAAGGGCCCCTGCCCCAGAGGAGCACAGAGCCTCCTGAGAGAGGGGGGCCACACGCCGGCAGTGACTGTGGTGGGGGCATAATGGGGGTGCATCCTCCAAGTGCTGGGGGGAGGGGACGGAGGTGGGGGTACAAGGTCTCTGCCTGTGGGACACCTGTGTCAATGAAAGATTGTTCGATATTCTCAAGTGTGGCTTCTGTGCACCAAAATATTACTAAGAGGTGATTTTCATTTTAAAACATTAATATTTATCTTACAAAAGTTACAAATTTTACAATCTAATTTTTCCTTTAGTTTTTAATCTAACTTACAAATCTTATTATTTCATAAAATTAATAGCATGACTCTAGCAAATTTTAGCAACCTCTACTAAGGAAACCTTTACAACTTAATTAGATTGCCATAAATAGTTCAAACTTATTTATAAATGTAAAATCTTCACTTTACTCTTAAGTGCTACAATTAGTAAATAAAATTTTCTTGAGTACTCTAATAGCTCCTATAGATCTAACACACATTAATGTAATGATTCTTCAGTTGTCTTAAATGTATATCATTTTAGTAAGACTTTAATGTGAAACAGCAAGTCAAAATGAGTTATTCAATGACATTTTTTTTTCCTTTTTGCTTATAGGCGGTTTTTTTTTTTTTGAGTTCGTAATAGTTTACATCATTGTGAAATCTCAGTTGTACCTTATTTCTTGTCTGTCACCGCATAAGTGCTCCCCTTCACCCCCTGTGCCCCTGAACCCCCTTCCCCTGGTAACCACTGAACTATTTTCTTTGTTCATGTGTTTGTTCATATTCCACAAATGAGTGAAATCATCTGGTGTTTGTCTTTCTCAGTCTGGCTTATTTCACTTAACATGATTCCCTTCAGGTCCATCCATGTTGTTGCAAATGGGATGAATTTGTCCTTTTTTATGGCTGAGTAGTATTCCATTGTATATATATACCACATCTTCTTTATGCAGTCATTAGTCAATGGGCACTTGGATTGTGTCCATGTCTTGGCTATTGTGAATAGTGCTGCTATGAACATAGAGGTGCATATGTCACTTTGGATTGTTGATTTCAAGTTGTTTGGGTAGATACCCAGTAGTGGGATAGCTGGGTCATAAGGTAGTTCTATTTTTAGTTTTTTGAGGAATCTCCATACTGTTTTCCATATTGGCCACACCAGTTTGCATTCCCACCAGCAGTGTCTGAGGGTTCCCTTCTCTCCACACCCTCTCCAACATTTATTTTTAGTCTTAGTGGTTATAGCCATTTTAACAGGCGTAAAGTGGTATCTTAGTGTAGTTTTGATTTGCATTTCCCTGATGATTAGTGATGTTGAACATCTTTTCATGTGTTTATTGGCCATCTGTATATCTTCTTTCGCAAAATGTCTGTTCATCTCCTCTGCGCATTTTGTGATCGGGTTGTTTGTTTTTTTATTGTTCAGTTGTGTGAGCTCCTTATATATTAGGGAGATTAACCCCTTGTCAGATATATGATTTTCAAATATTTTCTCCCAGTTGGTGGCTTGTCTCTTTGTTTTGATCCTAGTTTCTTTTGCCTTGCAGAAGCTCTGTAGTCTGATAAATTCACACTTGTTTATTTTTTCTTTTGTTTCCCTTGTCTGAGAGGACATGGTGTTTGAAAAGATCCTTTTTAGTTAGATGTCAAATAGTGTACTATCTATATTATCTTCCAAGAGTTTTATAGTTTCAGGACGTATCTTCAAGTCTTTGACCCATTTTAAGTTTATTTTTGTGTATGGCATGAGATAGTGGTCTATCTTCACTCTTTTGCATGTGGCTGTCCAGTTTTCCCAACACCATTTATTGAAGACACTATCTTTTCTGCATTGTATGTTCTTGGCACCTTTGTCAAAGATTATCTGACCGTAGATGTGTGGTTTTATTTCCGGGCTTTCAGTTCTGCTCCATTGACCTGTGTGCCTGTTTTTGTACCAGTATCATGCTGTTTTGATCACTATGACTTTGTGGTACATTTTGAAGTCAGGGATTGTGATACCTCCAGCTTTGTTCTTTTTTCTCAGGATTGCCTTAGCAATTCAGGGTCTTTGACTGCCCCATATGAATTTTAGCATTCTTTGCTCTATTTCTGTGAAGAATGTCATTGGGATTCTGATGGGGATTGCATTGAATCTGTAGGTTGCTTTGGGTAGTATGGACATTTTAACTATATTTATTCTTCCAATCCATGAGCATGGAATATCTTTCCATATCCTTATGTCATTATCTATTTCTTTCAATAACGTCTTATAGTTTTCATTGTATAAGTCCTTCACCTCCTTGGTTAAATTTAGTCCTAGGTACTTTACTCTTTAAGTTGCGATTGCAAATGGAATTGTACTCTTGAGGTCTCTTTCTGTAAGTTCATTATTGGAGTATAGAAAAGCAATAGATTTTTGTAAGTTGATTCTGTACCCTGCAACTTTATTGTAGTTGTTAATTATTCCTATTAGTTTTCCAAAGGACTTTTGGGGGTTTTCTATGTATAAGGTCATGTCGTATGCAAACAGCAAGAGTTTCACTTCTTCACTCCCTATTTGGATCCTTTTATTCCTTTTTCTTGCCTAATTGCTCTGGCCAAAACCTCCAGTACTATGTTGAATAAGAGTGGTGAGAGTGGGCATCCTTGTCTTGTTGCTGTTCTCAGGGGAATGGTGCTCAATTTTTGCCCATTGAGTACGATGTTGGCTGTGGGTTTGGCATATATGGCCTTTATTATGTTGAGGTAATTTCCTTCTATCCCAATTTTGTTAAAGAGGTTCTATCATAAATAGCTGTTGGAACTTGTCAAATGTTTTCTCTACATCTATTGAGATGATCATGTGGTTTTTATTCCTCAATTTGTTGATGTGGTGTATCACATTGATTGATTTGCGGATGTTGAACCATCTCTGTGTCCCTGGTATGAATCCCACTGATCATGATGTGTGATCCTTTTGATGTATTGCTGAATTCAGGTTGCCAAAATTTTGTTGAGGATTTTTGCATCTATGTTCATCAGCAATATTGGCCTGTAGTTCTCCTTTTTTGTCCTGTCCTTGTCAGGCTTTGGTATCAGAGTGATGTTGGCCTCATAGATAGTGTTAGGAAGTGTTTCACCTTCCTGAATTTTTTGGAATAGCTTGAGAAGGATAGGTATTAAATCCTCTCTGAAAGTTTGGTAGAATTCCCCAGGAAAGCTGTCTGGTCTTGGGGTTTTATTCTTTGGGATGCTTTTGATTGCTGTTTCAATCTCTTTATTCAGATTGTCTGTTTCTTCTTGACTCAGCTTTGAGAGGTTGGGAGTCTAAAATTTATCCTTTTCCTCTAGGTTATCCATTTTGTTGGCATATAGTTTTTCATAGTATTCTCTTATAAACCATTGTATTTCTGTGGAGTCTGTTGTTATTTCTCCTTTTTCATTTCTAATTTTATTTATCTGAGCTTTCTCTCTTTTTTTCTTTGTAAGTTTGTCTAGAGTTTGTCAATTTTATTTATCTTGTCAAAGAACAAGATCTTTGTTTCATTGACCCTTTCTATTGCCTTTTTTCTTTTAATAGCATTTATTTCTGCTGTGATTTTTATTATGTCTCTCCTTCTGCTAACTTTGGGCTTTGTTCTTCTTTTTCTAATTCAGTTATGTGTAATTTGAGATTGCTTATTTGGGATTTTTCTTGTTTGTTAAGGTGTGCCTATATTGCAATGAGTTTTCCTCTTAATACGGCTTTTGCTGCATCCCATATGAGTTGGTATGGCATGTTATCATTTTCATTTGTCTCCAGATATTTTTTGATTTCTCCTTTAATTTCTTCAGTGATCTATTGCTTGTTCAATAGCATGTTGTTTATTCTCCACATCTTTGTCCCTTTCTCAGCTTTTTTCTTGTAATTAATTTCTAGCTTTATAGCATTATGATTAGAAAAGATGCTTGTTATTAGTTCAATTTTTTAAATTTATAGAGTCTTGCCTTTTCCCCAACATGTGGTCTATCCTTCAGAATGTTCCATGCACGCTTGAGAAGAATGTGTATTTGGCTGTTTTGGGATGGAGTGCTCTATATGTGTCTATTAGGTCCAACTGGTTTAGCTTTTCATTTACTTCCACTGTTTCCTTGTTGATTTTCTGTCTGGATGATCTGTCCATTGATGTGACTGGGGTGTTGAGGTCCCCTACTATTATTGTGTTATTTTTAATATCTTCTTTTAGGTTTGTTAATAGTTGCTTTACGAACATTGGTGCTCCTCTGTTGGGTGCATAGATATTTATAAGCATTATTTCTTCTTGATGTAGTGTTCCTTTGATCATTATATACTGCCCCTCTTTGTCTCTCTTTACCTGCCTTAACTTGAAATCTACTTTGTCTGATGTAAGTATTGCAACACCTGCTTTCTTTTGTTTGCCATTAGCTTGGAGTATCATCTTCCACCCCTTCATTCTGAGCCTGTGTTTGTCATTGGAGCTAAGATGTGTTTCCTGGAGGCAGCAAATTTTTGGATCTTGTTCTTTAATCCATCTCGCCACTCTGTGTCTTTTTATTGGAGAGTTCAATCCGTATACAGTGAGGGTGATTATTGATGTATGAGGGCATAACACTGTCATTATATCACTCATTCTCTGTTTTTCCTGCATTTCCTTTGTTTCTCACCCTGTGTGTTTTGGTCTACCCATTTAATTATGTAGTTTTTAATGATATGTTTCTTTGTTTTTTCATTATTTATTTTTTATCCTGTTCTGCTTTTTAGTTTAGTGGCTACCCTTTAGTTTGTATTAAGAATCTCGTGTATAAGATAGTCCATTTTCTGCTGGCCTCTTATTTCCTTAGTCTAAACTGATTCAGTCCCTCTCCCCCTCCCCTCCTAAGTTATTGTTCTCATATCTTATTCCAATTTGTGTTGTGAGTTTGTGGTTAAAGTGACAAGATTGTCATTGTTTTTGGTGTTTTCCTTCCCTTTAGCCTAATGCTATAGTTGAATATTTGCTCTCCTATTCTGATTCTGTCTAACTATTTATCTCCTTACTCTGCGTTTTGTGTTCCCTTTCTCCATTTTTTTCTTTTTTCAGGTATGAGGACCTTCTTGAGGATTTCTTGGGGGGGGGGGTGTCTCATGGCTACAAAGCCCCTTAGCTTTTGTTTGTCTGGGAAAGATTTAATTTCTCCCTCATATCTAAAAGATATTTTTGCTGGATAGAGTATTCTTGGCTGAAGATTCTTGTCTTTTAAAGTTTTGAATATGTTGTTCCATTCTCTCCTAGCTTGTAAGGTTTCTGCAGAGAAATCCACTGAAAGCCTGATAGGGGTTCCTTTGTAGGTTATTTTCTTCTGCCTTGCTGCCCTGAGCATTCTTTCTTTGTTTTTCACTTTTGCCAGTTTTACTAGTATATGCCTTGCAGTAGGTCTTTTTACATTGACAAATCTGGGAGATCTGGAAGCTTCTTCCACACACATTTCCCTCTCATTCCCTAGATTTTGGAAGTTCTCTGCTATTATTTCTTTGAACACCCTTTCTGCTCCATTCTCCTTCTCTTCTCCTTGAATAGCTATAATTCTTATTCTCTCTCCTCCTCTGTCTGGAGCAGTTCAACATGTCTATCTTCGATTATGCTGATTTGCTCCTCTTTGATGTCCACCCGAGCGTTCAGGGCATCTGTATTTTGTTTTCTCTCTTCCATTGTGTCTTTCATCACTAATGTTTCTGATTGATTCATCTTTATAGTTTCTATCTCTTTTGTGAAGTAGCCCCTGAACTCATTGAATTGTTTCTCTACATTTTCTTTTAATTCATTGAGTTTTTTGATGATGGCTATTTTGAATTCTCTGACATTTAGATTACATATTTCTGTACCCTCAGGACTGATTTCTGGGTACTTGTCATTTTCTCTCTGGTGTGGCAATTTAATAAAATTTTTGACACTGCTAGAGGGCATGGCTTTGTTCTTTACCATCCTGGTATTATTTGGTCGCAGTTACTACCTATTACCACTGGGTGGGGGTCAAGAGCTGCGCATTCTGGGCCCTCTGCCTTCAGCCAAGATCCCAGGCACTGGAGCCAGTGCTGGGTGGGTTGGGGGGAGGGGCGCTTTCTTCTGCGTGCTCTTGGGGTTTTCTCACTCTGCCCTTGCTATCTGCTCTCCTGGGGTGTTGGCTTGATAAGGTCACCCCCCATGAAAGCTTTCACCCCAGTAGAGGGCTTGCCTCTAGGCTACAAGGGCCTCGGGGATCCTTGATGTTCCCATGAACAAACGTCCCCTCCTCCATTCCTTCCCTCTTGGAGGCCTCCCACAGTCCCAGATCACAGTCTTTAGGGGAGGGAGCAAAGTTTTCTCTTACCCCATTCCACCTCCTCCAAGGGGGGCTCCAGCCTCTCCATCTTCCACTGTATGGCTGTGTGGGTCTCTCTGATGTTTTTTGTGTTGTGTTTGGACGTCCTCTGTTGGAGCATGAATGTCCTTTTCGTTGTATGGTGGAGGGAAGAGATTACTGGGAAAGCTCACATCACCATGATGCTGACATTACTTGCAATAACATATTTTTAATAGAATCAGAAGGCTAATCCATTGCTCCAATATGCCAATTTCTCTTAAATGTTACAAATATCTAAAATGTCAACGCTGCACAATTTATTTATTAACACTAAACTATACATCCTACAAGGTTTATTGATTTCATCCCTTAAATATTTATGTATTTAATTCACAACTTTCTCAGAATTAAAAGATGCTTACCCACTAAGGAAACAATCACGTAACCCCAACAATTTTGGAGGTAACTTTTCCACTTGCTGAGGGTACACAACAATAAGAAATATGAGCTGGAGCCTGAGCTCAGAGGCCTCACACATCCAGACCTATTTTTCTGACCTTGACTGCCAGGTTGAGCCATACAAAAATGGACTCTATACGTCATGGAGATAATGTTTCTGGAGCCCACATTCTTGGGCCTAGGTTTGACTTATCCCCTTATCTAATTCTTTTAATCACTCATCAAAGTGTACAAGTGCCTATCAGGATGCCACATCATCTAAGCACATTTTGTGTTTGATATCCTAGCTGATTAAGGTTACACCTTCCATGGTCTGACAGAACAAACACTGAGCAGACCTCCTGGAAGGAGGCACCTGGGCTGGGTTTAGTGGTACCTACTCACGCCGTTGCTCTGGTGCCTCATGCCTTCTTGATTTCTGCTCACTGTGGTGGGCCCAGTGGTATGCCAGCAGGAATTGTGCACATCTCTCCCCAGTTCTGCCTCAGTGACATCACATTGGTAGCTTGAAATCAGCCATGGTGGGAGTGTTTACGCTATCAAAATAGGCAGATGCTACAAACAAGGACTTTTAGGAAGCTGGCTGTTACACACTTACCAGCACACTGTTGGTGTACCCCACTTAGGCTTGCAACCTCTTTGGTCAATCTCTGTATTCTAGGCCCATCAGTTGATTATTCTCTCCTTCTAACCAAATTTGGTCCATGCCAAGCTGGAGCATTATAGAGCTCTACACTACTTCTCTAGTGGAAAATATTAAACTAATATTAGATAAACTGAGTGATTTAAGATATTAGTGACATGTGTTTACAGGCAAGTCTTCCATGTAACAACGACATCATTATGACTTTTTAAATAGCATCTCTCTTTGAGGACCTTCTCTTGTTGTCTTGATATCTAGCTTTCCAAAGTGCTCTCTCCAGTGTCTTTCTGGTCTTATTGTCTGACTATAATCTTAAAAACCAACATGTACACCTATGCCTTAAAAAAGGCCACTTCCAAAATGTAGCTGAGCCAATCGGTTTAGGAATTTGGAATTGGGAGACTGAGAGATGAAGCCAGTGAGCAATGAAGCTGAGACAAACAGATGTGAGCTATAAGAGAAGCTAAGGAAAACATCCCGGGGTATGTGCAAGCTGAAATTATGAGGCAGCAAGAACAATGTTGAAGGAGAGGAGGTTGGCTGGAGAGAAATATGGAGCAGGTGTGCAGGGAGAGGGCTCCACAGAGAAGCCCAGGAGGCCAAGAAAGGAGCCTTATGCTCAGGGACTTTCCAGATTCAATTTCCAAGAGATCCCTGTCTTGATTTTTATGCTTGGGTTCTCAGGAGACTTCTGAGATGTACTTAAACTTTTACCTGAGCCAGGTCAAGATTACTGGCAACCAAAGACACCTGACTCATTCTATTTAAATTTGAATTGACATTTTTTAATTTACTATCATAAACTATTGCCCCGAGTTATTACATATGCTTTAAATATATAGTTTCTCATGGCTAAATAATATTTCACAGTATGGATGCATTGTATAGGAAACTTAAATGACAACAAAATTGATTACTGTTAATGCTATTAAACTTATTCCCTAGGGACTAGGAAATCTAAGACCTGTTGTTGCCCTGATTCAGGAAGAGCTCCAATATTCTTTCAAGATCCTTTTACCTACCAGAAGCAACAACAAACACACACACACTCCCCACATCAGCTTGGTTAGTGGAGTTCAGTGAGGAGACAACTAGCCTGCCTTCAAAACGTCCCTTAAGGGGCCAGCCCCAGGGCCGAGTGGTTAAGTTCACGCACTCTGCTTCAGATCCTGGGCACAGACACAGCACTGCTAATCAGGCCATGCTGAGGTGGCATCCCACATGCCACAACTAGAAGGACCCACAACTGAGAATATACAACTATGTACTGGGGGGCTTTAGGGAGAAGAAGAAAAAGAGAAGATTGGCAAAGGTGTTAGCTCAGGGCCAATCTTGAAAAAAAACAAAAATTACTTTCTCTCTTTAAAAAAAAACACAAAACATCCCTTAAGTCTTGTTTTCCTAACTGAACGCATCACAGATGTTTTATGAAGGCAAGGTGGCTGTTTCCCAGCTCCCCAGGCCACTGTAACTGTGAATAAGGCAGCCACAGCCCTGCCTGATCTGTCACAAGACAAGGAAATCCAGGATAAAGGCCACTGCACTGGCCAGAGGAGCAGGTGAGGCGCACAGAACCAGCACGTGCACCAAAACCCTTAATCTACATTTCTTTCTAATGAGAAGACTGAAAGAATATAAAATACCGCGATTGTCCTTTACTAGAAAAGCAGAAATGGTATCAGCTTAAAGATTGGCACCATCGCTTGGTAAAACCTCAGGCAAGCTGTGAGGAAGGAAGCTGAGCTCCATTCTCTGTTTCAAAACATAGTATCAAACGCTGCTCTCTGTGGGTTTGGAGATTGCTTGGGAAAAGAAGTCTATCATTTTCCCTCATGGAAATGTCATCCACACAGTCACTGGAGAGTCCTGCAGCACTCCTTCTCGCAGGGCAATAGGACGGGTGGTCTTTCCAGCTGGGTTTCTCCCAAACTCCTAGACTCATACCAATTCTCCCACCAAATTACAGCAGTTCAATGTTATCAAATACATCTGAGTGAGAAACCCACAGGTGTAGTGAGGTCATGGGCACTTCTCTGACCAGGAAGTAGCCTTTCTGTGCATGCTTGGCCTTATCTTTCTTCAGGGATGGAGGACACTATGATGTAGCTAAACCGCCAGTGGGGTCACGAACTTCTAGTTTTAATGATAATTTCTATTATTTAGGAAGGATTTGGGGCCCACTTAACTCAAAGGTTAGTTGTGAGAAAATGTGAGATGAATCATGTGAAAGCATTTTAATACATTTTAAGCAATTTACATAAAATGCTTTCCTTAGGAAGGTCAAATGAGCAGAAAGGTCCAGTGAGCAGATGAGCCTGGACTATCACAGACCTGGGTTCACGTCCCCTCAACTTGACCCTGGGCAAGGTCCTCGCTGCTCTGCATTTTGCTTTCCTCATCTGCGATATGGTACGTTGATGTATTATGTATTTCACCAAGGTTAAACATATTCTGTATTAATAATGCCTTCCTCACTAAGTTAATGAGAAGACTAAATGATGTTTTTGTTGTGTCTCTGATAAAAGTGGTCTTAATGGCGGGTAAAAAGGCCATTTTCCAAGTGGCCTTCCTCAGGGGTTCAGTCATTCTCCTTGCTACCCGCCTGGTTGAACTACTGCCTCCGACGTGTTCCATTTGGCCTTTATATTTTTCGTCAGCACAGTGCTTAATAAATAATTTAAACATTTACAAAATTTTGTCAACATTTAGGAGTTGGAAGATTCCACTTACAATCCAGATTTCTGGCTTCTCTTGACAACTGGAAGATCTGAGAACATCTGACCCATATTCTCAAATGGCCAGTGGTCAACCGGGATGGTGTTGGGGCCCAGGGCAGGCCACCCCAAAATATCCCATAATAGCAATTAACTGCTTTGAATTAATATTACTTGAGAAGCAAAAAGGGTGTTCTGACCCTCCAGTCTGTGCTCCCCTGGAAGCAGGAAATGCATCTCCTGTGTGAAAGGCGCCCTGCCTGCATCCTTATCGCCAGAGCTGGGGATGCAGGGCCGAGAAGCTGCGGAAACAAACCTCGCTGATTTACTGCCTCAGCCTAAACTGCTGATATTCCTCACTGACTACATAGCCCAAACCTAAGTTTCCTTGTGCAGTCAATTTTTCTCAAATTTATGTTGTATATACTGCCTGCTTTGTTTGCTCTCCGAGCATTACTTCTTTATGATCTCCAATACGTATGTATTAAACTGGGTCTTTTTCCTGTTAATCTAGTCTTGTGTCAACTTTATTATTAGTCCAGCCACAAGGAGACAAGAAGGGACTTTCCTCCACCCCAACACTGGGAGGCGGGTGCTCTTCTTTTTTTTGAAGAAGAAGAAGATTAGCCCTGAGCTAACATTTGCTGCCAATCCTCCTCTACTTGCTGAGGAAGACCGGCCCTGAGCTAACATCCATGCCCATCTTCCTCTACTTTTATATGTGGGATGCCTACCACAGCATGGCTTGCCAAGTGGTGTCATGTCTGTACCCCGGATTCGAACTGGCGAACCCCGGGCCACCGAAGTGGAACGTGTGCACTTAACCACTGTGCCACCGGGCCGGCCCCGGGGCGCTCTTCTTCAAATGGGTTGCTTTGGCCTCAGTTCACCACAGTGTCCATCTAACCTACTTCCCTCACTTCCGTTTACTCCCTGGAATGGGTCTTAGAAATAAAGGCAACACTTCAGGCAGATTGACAGGCCAATGGGTGTGTTTCTGACCGAAGGGAGGCCTTCATAGGAGGAGGATTGACGCTGTCTAATAACTCTAAAGGTGCCAGGATGATAAAATTACAGCTTTTTCGAAGACTATTCACTCCAGGGTCCTGAATCTCCATCCCAGGCCACAGATTAGATCAGCGTCTACTCAGTGCTTCCTCTTTACACAAATGGCACTGTCTTTCTTCTTCAGCAGAGTCTCAGACTGCCTGGGATGAAGGGGACCTTCCTGATTACCTGGTTGAGGATCCACACATTGCTTGAAAACTCTACAACATCCTTACCGTGGATTCCCAGTGATCTCCAACCAGCTTAGACAGGCTCGTCACCTCCTGAGGCAGCCATTCTGACTCTTCAGACCATTGTCTCAAATTGGAATGGAATCTGACGCCCGTACTATCATATCAAAATTGTACAGCACTTTAAAATTTGCAAAGTACAGTCACAAACACACTCTCATTTAATCCTTAGTAGGACTGAGTTATTATTCATTTTATTGCTTCTTTACAAATGAGGAAATTGAGGTTCAGAGAAGTTGCAGGGCTTAGCCAAGGTGACACAAGGGGTAAGCAGTGGCAAGACACGGTTTTTCTGATTCAGATTGCAATATTCTTTCCATAGAAGCATTGGTCTAAGATTTATCCTATGAAATAACACTGCTCATGTCTAATTTCTCTTTTATATAACAGACCTTCATATATTTGAACACAGTAATTATGTCTCTCACGAGTAGTTGCTATTTCTAGCTAAATATTCCCTAGTCTCTTGACCAAGATTCACTTGAGAAGGTCTCGACACTCCTCACCATTCTCATTTCTCTTCTAAACATGATTGTGATGATTAATTTTATGTGTCAACTTGACTGAGCTAAAGGATGCCCAGAAAGCTGGTAAAACATCATTTCTGGGTCTGTCTGTGAGGGTGTTTCTAGAAGAGATCAGCGTTTAAATCAGCAGCCTAAGTGAAGATGATTGCCCTCACCAATCCAAATGGGCCCTTGTGGGCCTGAATAGGAATAGAAAAGGCAGAGGAAGGGTGGTTTGCTCTCTGCAGACATCCATCTTCTCCGGCCCTGAGACGTCAGCACTCCTGGTTCTCAAGCCTTCAGTCTCACGCCAGGACTGGCACCATTGGCTTCCCCATTAGTTTTCAGGCCTCCAGATTCAGAGTGAATCACACACTGGCTTTCCACAGTCTCCAGCTTGCCAACTACAGATCCTCAAACTTTTCAGCCTCCATAATCCATGAGCCAATTCCCATTTATGTATACATATTTATCTCCTGTTGGTTTTGGTCCTCTGGAGAAACCCAACTAATACAACAGTCAATTAGTTTTAAAGTTTAGATCTGAATACAATGCTCCAGATGTGGGCTGACCAGCACAAAGGAAAGCAGAGCCATCCTCTTCACCCTTCTGAATATTACACATCTAGTTATACAGCCTAAGCACACTTCAGCTTTTTTGATTTCCATATCAATATGTTAAGCTAAATATAGGGTGATCATGAGTCCTGCTTTACCCAGCACAGCCCCCAATTATGCTTGCTGTCCTGGCAAAATTACTAATAATACTCCCTTTCACTCTCAAGTGCCCCAGTTTAGGTGATAAATTGTATGGTCTCCTTCCTTATATGAAACATAGTGGCAACCATGTCTTTGCTACAGATACTATTGCTTTTGCTTAGGTTTGTCTTCTCAGGGTAAAACTTGGACCCCAGTAAAAAAAACTTAAATTTATTTATGATAAATTTCATCTCATTGGATTCAACCTATATTAGATTGCACTAATCGTCCCAATTCTTCAGTACCCTCTGTATCCTTTACCAAGTAACTTTGCAGAGCCCTCACCTTGTGGGCTTGGGTCTCATTCTCCAGCCTTTAGCTTGGCCATTCAACTTGCTTTGGTCAATGGAATGTTAACAGACGTGAGAACAACAGAGTCTTGAAAGGTGCTTCTGTGACTGGACTTGCATGCTTGTGCTTCTGCCATCACCACGAGGAGGCTGTGTAATGGTGGCCGCTGGTCCCAAGGGGAAGATGAGAGACACGTGGAACACAGCTGCCCCAATTCAAGCACCCCAGCCTACGGCTGACGTCAGCTGACGATAAGTGAGTGCCAGCTTAAGCCACTGAGTTATCAGTGGCTTTTTCATGCAGCCCTATACCATCTACTGTCCAGGCTCCTTGAGTCTGACTCTATCACTCAGTGTATTCACTTCCCCTCCCAGCTTCCCTTCCCTACATTTGATGAGTATGTACATCCACACTGTCACTCGGGTCGCTTCTATACTGTCAAATAGGGTAGAATTCTGTAATCCTCTAGGAACAGCATTCCAGGCTCATATTGCTAATTTAATCAACATTCTTTTCCCAGACCATTTAGTTATAATAAATATTAATAAGAACTAACTTTTATTGAGCACTTAAGGCCCTGTTTTAAGCATTTGATATGTACTATTTAATCCTCTCAACTCTAAGAGGCAAATATTATAATCCCCATTTATGATGAAGACTCTGACGAACCCATGGGTCGAGGAACATACCCGAAGTCACACTGCTGGGAGCAGAGTCTAGATTCTCACCTGGCAGCCAGACCAGCACCCTCACTTTAGGCACCTCATTCTACAGTCTCTTGGTTACTAACCCACCACATTGTGATCAGATTATAGAAGATCTTGGCAAATGGGTTTAGGGAGTTGAGAAACAGTTTTCTCAAATCTTAGTGGGATATCACTCACCTAAAAGTAGTCATCATGATCTAAAACAAAAGAACACACCGTTTGGAAGTATCCAGACAGATGTGGGATTAAACCTGAGCTCCAGCACATATCAACTATATGACCTAAGGCCAACTATTTGATCTCTCTGAGCCTCAATTTTCTCACCAGAGAAATGAACATAAAAATACTAACTTCCCCTGGTTGTCTAGAGTGTGAAAACCCCTAGGTCAGCATATAGCAGGCTTCAAGAGATACTTGCTATTTTTCTCCTTTTAGGTAGAAAATGGGGCTTTTCTGACATACGTGCCCTGTGGTCTGTGAGCATGCTGGAGCCTGCGCTCAGGCCCACACTGGGTTGCCTGCCAGGTCTTGTTTTGTGTTTGTGAAGGTAATTCCTTCCCTTGCCACTGCTGAGCTTTATTCTGAAATTTCAGCTCATTCCTTGTTCCAAAAAGAGAACGCCCTCCTCTTCTTGCTCTAGCTAGGTGAAAAGGAAAGTCAAAGCATTGCTTCCTCTGAAAAACAAAATTTGGAAATTGAAAAAAAAAAAACAATTTCAAGAATTCCAGCTATGATAGGAGATGGAAAGTTCATTTTCCAAGTTTGGAAACCACTTCGTCATGTTGACCCTAAATTTAGAATTGAACTCAGCTTCTGGGCACGCAGCACCTGAGAACTCTGACACGGCAGATTCTGAGCAGCTGCATTTGACAAGATCTCAATAGAGATAAAAATTACAATCACAAGTTTTAGTCCCCGAAATTCTAACATGACTCACTGCCTGTGGGACCTTGGGCAGGTTACTTCGCCTATCCTCATCCGGGAAATGGAAATCACGATAATGCCCCCTCGGCCAATGGCAGTGAGGATTAAAGCTGAGCGCATGGTGAACTCTCAACAGAAATCCATTGGAATTATCATTACTAATAAGATTTTATTCAATTAAATGTGCCTCTGGAATGCCTTTTCTTGATTTGTGTAAGCGTTCCCACGGCAATCCAAGGTGATACTGTAAGAAATCCAAGAAACTGCGAATAGAAACTATTGATCTCTGCCTTTAAAAATCTCCTGGTGAGGTGCCTTCAAATGTTCTTAACCGCCTTTCCCATTCCACCTCTCCACTTTTTCCTTTCCTTTCCTTCACCGAAACAGGAATCGAATTGAATGCTAAGGAAGGTCCACAGAGATTTGACAAAGAAGAAGATATTGAAATAATATTAAATATCTCTCCCAAAACACTAATCAAATACTCAGTGCAAAATGATGACTTTATCATTCGTGGAGGAACTGGCAGACAGCAACTTGACCATTTCCTAAAGATTAGCATCATAGACGTGAGTCAGGCGACAGAGTTGGCCCCTGAGAAGAATACAGTATAATTTCTGAGGGATTCCAGCCAAAAATGTGTGGCCCAAGTCTGGTCGTGAAGAAACATGAGAGAGAGCCAAGTGAGCATCATCCTACACCCTGGAGGGCCTGTACTTTATAATTATTATTATCATTATCATTATTATTATTATTATTGTTATTGAGGTATAATTGACATATAACATTGTATTAGTTTAAGGTATACAACAATGATTTGATACATGTATTTATTGCAAAATGATTACCACAATAAGTTTAGCTGGCATCCATCACCTCACATGGTTACAGATTTTTTTCTTGTGCTGAGAACTTGTGAGATCTCCTTTAGGCCTGTACTTTTTCAGCCTCTCAAGGATGCTGTTATGAGCTGAATTGTATCCCCTCACAAATTCATATGTTGAAACTGTAGCCCCCAGTACCACAGAATGTGACTGTATTTGAAGAGGGTCTTTAAAGTGGTAACTAAGTTAAAATGAGGTCATTAGGGTGGGTCCTAATTCAGTTTGACTGATGTCTTTATAAGAAGAGGAGATTGAAAGACAGACACATACAGAGGGAAGACCACGTGATGACACAGGAAGAAGATGGTCATCGGCAAGCCAAGGACAAAGGCCTCAGAAGAAGCCAACCCTGCCGACACCTCAATTTCAGATTTCTGGGCTCCAGAATTGTGAGAGAATAAACTTCTGTTGTTTGAGTCACTCAGCCTGCGGTACTCACAGACTAGTGCAGACGAGAGAGGGAAAGACTGAGCAACTGTTACAGACAGAAGGAAACTAGTGAGATGTGACAACTGAGTGCAACACCCAATCCCAATCTTAGACCAGGAATGACAAAAAGAAATACCTTGGTGAAATGAGCATGGGTCTGAGGCTCAGATAACGCTAGTTGGGGGCGTTATTTCGTGGTTACGCAGGAGAATGCTCTAGCTTTAGGGAGGTACACACTGAGGTATTCAGGGATGATGGGGCGTGATGTCAGAAAACAAATAGGTCTATGAATAAAGAGGAAGAATGGGGAAGCAAATGTGGTAAAATGCTAACAATTGGGGAATACGGGTGAGGAAAATATGGACATTCTTTGTACTCTTCTTGAAGGTGTACTATACATTTGAAAGTATTTTTTAAAGGTTGAAAATGTTATCCTGGGATCCCGTGCATACTCTTGGTGGGAATGCAGGATGGTACAGCCACTGTGGAAAACAGTATGGCAGCTCCTCGAAAAACTAAACATAGAATGACCATATGATCCAGCAATTCCCCTTCTGGGCATATACCAGGAAGAACTATAAGCAGGGACTCAAACAGAACTTACGCTCTCTCGTTCATAGCAGCATTGTTCACAGTCGCCAACGCGGGAGAGCAGCCCCAGCGTCCATCGATGGATGGATGCGTAAACAAAATGTGGTCTATCCGTACAACAGAACACTATTCACCTTAAAAAGGAAGGAAATCCTGGGGCTGGCCCCGTGGCCGAGTGGTTAAGATTGTGCGCTCTCCTGCAGGCGGCCCAGTGTTTCATCAGTTCGAATCCTGGGGGCGGACATGGCACTGCTCATCAAACCACGCTGAGGCCGAATCCCACATGCCACAACTAGAAGGACCCACAACTAAGAATATGCAACTATGTACTGGGGGCTTTGGGAGAAAAAGGAAAAAATAAAATCTTTAAAAAAAAAAGAATACACAACTATGTACCGGGGGGCTTTGGGGAGAAAAAGGAAAAAAATAAAATCTTTAAAAAAAAAAAAGGAAGGAAATCCTGTCACATGCTACAGTATGGATGAACCTTGAGGATATTGTGCTAAGTGAAATAAGCCAGTCACAAAAAGACAAATATTATACGATTCCTCTTTTTCCTTTGACTTCTTTTCTTCTTTTTTCCTTTTTTCCCCTTTTTTCTTTCTTCTTCTTTTTTTTCTTTTCTTTTTTTTCCCCTCTCAGCCCTGCCTGGGCACCACAGGGAGCTCTGGGCTGTCTGCCCCACCCCATCTCCGACTCCTCGCCCTGCGGCTTTCTCTCTGCTGGGCTGTAGTTGACACATGGCACAGGGGACTTTGGTCCTGGCCTTTGGGCCTGTGGCCAGGCTCCAGGCCACAGGGCAGAGGGAGGGCCAGCAGTCCTGAAATGGGCATCTGGCTGCTTACCTGGGGAATAGCGCCGGGCCGCGGGGCAGTCTGCGCACCCAAGGGTTTCAGCAGGGCTCCACACAGCTGTGAGGGGCCAGACCAGCCCCCTGAAGGGACAGCTTGAAGCCAAGTGTACCTGCATGCTATGGGTCTCTGGCCGCCCAGCCAAGGGGGTGGGGTTGCAGCAATGTGAAGTGGGGAAAACCGGTGACAAGAAATTTTCACATATTGAGGTATATGGGGGTAACTATCCTGGTTTAAAACTGATTCAGCTTGAACTAAGGAAGCCTGACTGATGGCCTATCAAACACACATTGCACATCTGCTCTAACCCTTAAAGAAGGCATTAAACATCCTCTCAAAGTCAAAGAAGGCACTCTTTGAGGATAAGAGGCATACTTCCCCTCCTACGGTGCCAGTATCCTAACGCCGGCCCAGCACTCTGGAAGGTGTTTCCTTTCCCAACCTCGGGGTCATGTTGACCTGCTAATTTGCAACCAAATACCTCTTTAAAACTTTGATGAATAGGTATCCTGGGCATGTTTAATGTATGTTCTCTGTTCTTAAAAGGTATAAAATTATACTGAAAATCATGCTTCTCCAGAATGCTTTCTTCCTGTGCGGAAACTGCCTTCCCAGGTTAAAGTTCTCAGCCTGCCTCAAGTAAAGGTCAGCTTATCTCTCTTATCTATAGATTGGTTATTGATTATTTTTGTGAACACTGGCATCTCAGTAACTCCCAGTAGCCTCTTGGTCTGGGGGGGGGGGGAGGTGGGGAGGGGACCTCAGATCTATTCCCAAAAGTATTCCTGTCTCCCTGCCCCCCTCTGGGTCTTTGGGCAGACCCTAGGCAGGGCGCAGACCACACAGCAGCCCCCTCCCCCCTTCCCTTCTCTTTGTCCCTTCCCTCCGCCTCCTCCCCTCCTATCCATCTTCCCAGCCCCTGTCCCCTGTTCTTCTGCTCCATCCTCCTCCCTACCCTGCCCCTCATACCAGACTGGACACCCAGTGCTGCTCCAGAGGTCAGGCTTCCTGCCTCCCCTGCTGACCTGGCAGAAAAGCAGGAGGAGTCGGTCTGGCTGAAGCCAGGACTATAGGATTTCTCTTTTATGAGGTTCCTAGAGGAGTCAAACTCACAGAGACTGAGGGTCATCAGAACGTGCCACCTCAAAATATGCTTTTTTTGTATATAGATTATTTCAAGCTAAAAGCCATTGAGAAGAAAAAGTAGGGAAAGTTCTAAAAACAAGGCACAAATTATCCTTTTGTAAACGAAATTCACATTTATGAAGGAAATTTCCATTTGTCAAAGGTATTTCTCTCTCCCACACCAGGATGAGGAGGACTCTTAACTCTTCTCAGTGGAGAAAGCAAGACTTAAATCTACATAACAAACCTTACTAAAAAACCCTTGTTTAACAGATCAATGGAACAGAATCGAAAGCCCGGAAACAAACCCAAACATCTATGGACAGCTAATCTTCAACAAAGGAGCCAAGAACATACAACAGAGAAAAGAAAATCTCTTCAATAAACGGTGTTGGGAAAACTGGACAGCCACATGCAAAAGAATGAAAGTAGACCGTTATCTTACACCATGCATAAAAATTAAATCAAAATGGATTAAAGACTTGAAGGTAAGACCCGAAACCATAAAACTCCTGGAAGAAAATATAGGCAGTATACTCTTTGACATCAGTCTTAGAAGGATCGTTTTGAATACCATGTTTACTCAGGCAAAGGAGACAAAAGAAAAAATAAACAAATAGTACTTCATCAGACTAAAGAGCTTCTGCAAGGCAAAGGAAACCAGGAACAAAACGAAAAGACAACCCAACAAGTGGGAGAAAATATTTGCAAATCATGTATCTGACAAGGAGTTAATCTCCAAAATGTATAAAGAACTCAGACAACTGAACAACAGAAGAACAAACAATCTGATCAAGAAACAGGCAGAGGACATGAACAGAAATTTCTCCAAAGAAGATATACAGATGGCCAACAGGCACATGAAAAGATGTTCAACATCACTAATCGTCAGGGAAATGCAAATCAAAACTACACTAAGTGGGCCGGCCCCGTGGCGCAGTGGTTAAGTTCGCACGTTCCACTTTGGCAGCCTGGAGTTCGCCAGTTCAGATCCTGGCTGTGGACATGGCACTGCATGTCAATCCATGCTGTGGTAGGCATCCCACATATAAATTAGAGGAAAAAGGGCACGGATGTTAGCTCAGGGCCAGTCTTCCTCAGCAAAAAGAGAAGGATTGGCAACAAATGTTAGCTCTGGGCTAACCTTCCTGAAAAAAAAGAAGTAAAACTACACTAAGATATCACCTTACCTCTGTTAGAATGGCTCTAATCACCAAGACAGAAAATAACAAATGTTGGAGAGGATGTGGAGAAACAGGAACCCGCATACACTGCTGGTGGGAATGCAAACTGGTGCAGCCACTACGGAAAACAGTATGGAGATTCCTCAAAAACTTAAAAATAGAAATACACTACAATCCAGCTATCCCACTACTGGATATTTATCCAAAGAACTTAAAATCAACATTTCAAGGAAACTTATGCACCCCTATGTTCATTGCAGCATTATTCACTAAAGCCAAGATGTGGAAGCAACCCAAGCGCCCATCAACTGATGATCAAATAAAGAAGATATGATGTATGTATATATATACAATGGAATACCACTCAGCCACAAAAAAAAGACAAAATCATCCCATTTGTAACAATGTGGATGGATCATAAGGGTATTATGTTACATGAAATAAGCCAGATACAGAAAGACACTGCATGATTCCACTCATATGTGGAAAATAAACAAACACGTGGATGAAGAGAACAGAGTAGCAGTTACCAGAGGGGAAGGGGGTTGGGGGTGGGCAAAAGGGATGAAGTGTACAAATAATAATGTACAACTGAAATTTCACAATGACCTCAATTAAAAAAAAACAAAACCTTGTTTATCATACTTTTCCTGGTCACCTTCCCAGAAGCCTCTGCTGCCCAGAAGCCCAAACCCCATTTTCCTTTGTTTTTAGCCTAAGATATTATACAAGCCCAAGTTCTAACTACTACTCTGCTTACCCCTTGCTGGGTGCTCCCATGTGTACATGCGTGATGCCTGTGTTAATACACTTGTCTTTATTTTTCTCTTGTTAATCTGTCTTTGGCTGGTCTCATTGACAGGGCTTCAGCTGGAAAGCCTAGGAGGGTAGTAGGAAAAAGATGTTTTTCCTCTCTTACAAGACAAAGTAGAATAGAGGTTGCCCAGGCTGGAGAGAGAGGGGAACGCAGTTTCAGTTTTGCAAGAAGACAAGTGTTCTGGAGATTATTGCACAGGCATGTGAATGTTCTTACTAACGTGAAATTTACAAATGATTAACATAAATTTTTACGTCATGTGTATTTTAGCACAATATAAATGTTTAAAGAGGTGTCTTGACTGTTATTTCTTTGGAGGCAGAAAACACGTCTTAATTCTGTAGCATCTTTCAGAACCAAAAGCCAGGGCACCGGGTCTGACCAGTGCAGATATCTGTATGGGACCCCCGGGGGGAGGGTTTGAACTTGCAGCTCCCTGGGAAGACCTGGACTACGGGGTTTCCTTACTTCTCCCTCCTAACATCCCCCAGCACCTGACAGAGTGCCCCTAATACAGTAAGTGCTCAATAAATATTCATTTGTGGGGATGTGAAGGAAGGATGCAAAGGTTCTTCAGCTCTTCCTCCATCTCCCAGTGGCTGTCATGGGCACCCCGGGGCCCTGGCCACTCTCCTCACAATCTAGAAATAGGTCTGCCTCATCTCATCCTGCAGAAGTTCTTTAGACTTTGACTAGAAACCGGTTCTTCATGTGCCATTTGTTTCATTCTATGACTTAGGTAAATCCCTCCGTTTTTACTAACTGTAAATTCTGTGTTCCATGAAAGGAATCCAGACATACGTCTGAACGCCCTGAGACGTGCAAGAGGACCTAAGATTCACGCAGCGCCAGCCACTTTGCGTTTGTTATTCATTTCGGCCTCACAGCAAACCTCGTGACTAAACCAGGCGTACGACCGAGAAAAGGAAAGCCCGCAGAGATTAAGTCACTGTGCGCCCAGCGCCCACCCCTGATCGGCAGAGTCGGAATCCCTGCTTTCTCCACCCCGCCGCCCGGCCTCCAGGGGTCGAGGGCCACACTCCCTGATGTGGTAGGTGAGTCTGTGGCTCTGGAGGCAGCCAAACCAGGAAATGGGGGACTCGATTAAGAGCCCTCCAGCACACCGTTGGGTGCCCGGATGGGGTGGGCAGCACCCTGGCCTGGGGTGCTCATCTGAGCACTAGTTCCACGAGCAAGGGAAGATGATTCTCAGGAGGGCGCCAGCATGCTCAGAGATTCTTGCAAGTAGCTGGAAAACGCTCCATTTCCTCTTAGGCAAAAAACCCAGGATTGGGATTGGGATTCGTAGGCTGGCGACACCTAGTGCCTCTAAATTATACTTGACAGCCAGTCTACTCGGCAGTTCAGTGCTTTCTGGAATAGTCGGTTTCTATATCCTGAGCGTGGCCCCTGTAGCTGCGCGTCCCCAGAGCGCAGTTCACACACGGACAGCTTGATGACTGCTTCCAACCACAGGAGGGCGCAGTGGGATCATTAAAAAACTTTCCCCACCCTCAAAGCTGTTGCTGATAACGTGGTTTTGGGGAAAGACTCGTGTGGTTTTTTTGGTTTTATAACAGATTGTTCTAATATAAACTCAAACGAGATTTTTCAAAACAGGAGTCTGGTCCAATCCCCTCATTTTGCAACCGAGAAAACTAAGGCCAGAGAGCTGGAGGACTTCAGGTGCCCAAGGTGCACAGGCCGCTGGTGGCGAAGCGTGTCACGCCAGGCTTCTCCAGAGAACCCGACCACGACCCAGCCAGGTCCAGTGGCACAGTAGGATGGCTCACAACTCAGAAAGGACACGAGAGGGCACAGGGGACAGGATCCCCGCTGTGCTGCAGAGAATTGCAGAGGAAAATCAGCATTGTTTCTAGACTTGAGGAACTAGTGAGGTAATAGGAAAAAATAATTAGTACACAATGCAGGAAGAACAGATCACGGAAACACATGGAACCTGGAAGTGCTTCATTCATTGCAGCTGCACTGGGCAGTGCGCGAGAGTGCAAGGGTGAGCTGAGGGTGGACGGCACCAGCGCCCACAGAGACCACCACCCCGACAGGGTTTCGTGAAGCTCGCCTGGCTGCCTATGTTTTCATGGGTAGCTCCCTGGTCTCCACTAATAGTTGACAAAGTATGGTTCCCTTCTGGAGAGTGTGATAAAGGATCCAATTTAAATGATTATTAAGACAGGATAGGCTCATGAGAGATGAGTGGCGTGAATGGCCTCTCGGACAAAGAAACATCAAAGAACAGCTAAGTAGTCTGTGTCCCAAACTGTAGGATCAATCCTTGTGTTCAAGCGCTGAGCTTCTGTGTCTGTCCATGGTGGCAACACAGTCGGCTTCAACTCTGAGCTCCCGAGGGCGGCGCAGTGCACTGAGAGCTCAGTCCGCCATCAGTGGTCAATGCTAGAGGCTGTGTAAGCAAACCCTGCAAGGGATCAAGCCTCAGTACCAATTATCCTGGCCAGTACATGGCCAGCATTCACAGACACATTCCCACTTCTGAATTTTATTTTGTTTACAATTTTGCTCTATTCAGTCATGATCATTTTAACTCAATTGCGTTGTCTGTGTAATTTTATTAAATGTCTTTTCTTAAATGATAACCTTGTGTATCTTTCTTGAGTGAGGCAGAAATAAAGAGGGACAAAGAACTAAAGAGACTGAAGCTACTGAGAATCCATAAGAAAAATTTGCTGGTTATCAAACGTAATACTGATCAAGTCTGAGGCATCTATATCGATGGGGACGCTACATCCATGGTTAACCTCACAAAGAAGCAAGCTATTTGCTTCTCAATTTTTTATTTTATTATTATTATTATTTTTTTTGCTGAGGAAGATTGGCCCTGAGCTAACATCTGTTACCAGTCTTCCTCTATTTTATATGTGGGATGCCGCCACAGCATGGCTTGATGAGCCACTGCATTCAGGATCTGAACTGGCAAACCCCAGACTGCCGAAGCAGAGGGCATAAACTTCACCACTACACCACCAGGCCAGCCCCCTCAGTTTTTTAAAGACATGCAGTGCATTTCTTCTAGAGGCATGTAATCTCAAACACAGACAATTTTTCTGGACAACAGAAGACAATTATGCTTTATCATTTATATAAACCCTGACTTTCTCCAAGATGGTTTTGATATAGTTTACAACAAAAAGCATATGGTAGACTTAATAAAAGAAGAGTGAAGATAGGAACTAAGGATCAAGAGGAAAAAAATATAGTGTGGGGGACTGCAATTGGCCACCCCTAGACACGTCTCTTGGGCAGGAGGATTATTTTGGGCTGGTTACTTTTAAAAACTGCAGACATGAGAGAAACTCTGAAAAGTAGAATTTACTTACCTGTTGTTAAGAGATATTTACATTGTAAAGGAAATCTCCATCTGTAAAGGTGTCTCCGTCTCTGTACCAGGAAGAAGGGGGGATGGCCTTATCTCTAGAAACCCTTACCAATGTGGAAGGCAAGGACATAAATCTGCATAATAACCCTACTCTTGTTTACTGTGATTTTCTGGTAACCTCCCATAACTGACTCTCCCCACCGCCAGCATCCTCCTTTGCCTTTAACTGAGGAGGGTATTTAAGATGAGAACCTCTGCCATTTTGGGGAGATGCTCAGTTTGCCTGAGCCTCTTCCATGTATATGTGTTATAAAGCTTTGTTTAATTTTCTTCTGTTATTCTGTCTTGTGTGAATTTAATTAATTGTCTGGCCAGAAGGACCCAGAGCGGGTAGAGGAAATGTCTTCCCCTCTGCAGTTTGGTGATGAGGATGGGATAAAATTTCACTGGCTGGCCACTGCTCACTCCTGGGCTGCTGCAGCTGAGTGATCCTGGACCCCTGACGAGAGCCGGCAAGAGGTAAGAATTCTTACCACATCAGTCCCAGATCTCTGCCTGTGGGGCCCAATGGAAGCAAGAGTGGTGCGTTATTTTGCTTTTCTAAATTTAGATTAGCAGGAGAAAATTTTGGTGAGGCTAGCTTCTTGGACTCAGCGACTCTAGGATTTGAGGAGAGTACTTACTGGTTGTAGATCCTTTCTCTCCCAAAGATAGTATTTTTCCTTGCCTCTGTCATTTTTCGTCATTTGTCATAAGACACAGGCATCTTTATAAGCCTGTTGTCTGGGAATATGCACATGAGTTTGAAGTTGTTGCAAAGGGCATCTTGGAAGCCAAAAAGGCTGCAACTTTGGTGGGCGCAGGTCAAGCAGTTAAGAGCCATTAGGGTGCTCGCCACCTTAAGAAGTCTCCTTTGGAAGGAGAAGTTGGTCACAGAGCGGGGTAGATGCCACAGGTCCCCTGCCAACTTCAAGAAAATGTCTCTGCAATGTTGACATACTCTGGAAATCACACACAACCCCCAACCCCATGGCACCTCCCTCCTAGCTATTATTCTGGCTCTCAGAGACCCAAGGCTTAGCTAAAGCTGTTAATGTGCATGTTAGATGAGGTTTTTCTTTCGTCTTGTTCTATGTCTTGAGAGCTTGGCTGTGTGACCTTTCTGGTCTCCACCATCTGGAGGATGCATGTACCAGCATGCATCTTGGCAGCCAGTTGAGTAGACTGGGGTTCCAGGATGCACTCTCTTTGTCCGGCTGTGTCAGCTCTCAGGGGAGTTTGTCATAAGGGGTCCCAATTCATGAGGGGCCTTTGTCGTCTCAACCATGATTGCTTGGTGTGCAATGAAGGCATTTACTTTCTTAGACTATTTTTGCCAGTGAACTTTCTGGATCTCTCTTGGGGATGCCTCTTGCATCCATGGTTAAGTTTATTGGTATGAGTCGCTATTAAGATCCTACTCATCAATATGGCCAGACGATGGATCATTTAAATTGGGAAAACTCTTAAATTTGGGGAAAAGTTTGTGAGTTCTCTCCTCATAATTTTTACTGGTACCTATGAAAAGGCCAAATTAAAAGGAAACACAAGAAAAAAAATGACTAGCCTTAAGACCCTGACTCAGGTTACAATTGAATCGAGAAAATATGAAAGTGTAAGTATTAATAAGATTACAAAGGTTGGAATGCTTGAGCTAGTTTTCTGTAAGGAGGGTATATCAACTTTGCCTGAGTATGTTTTAAAATGTTTGGCTGGGAATACTTCCCCTATCCAATATTTTAAGACCAAGACCTATTGATAAAGTCCTAATGAAAGCTGTGATTAGAGGTATAAGAGTTGATGGAATTCAGGTGAAATTTGTAGAAAATTGATATATTTCTAGGTTTTTTGTAAAGTGACTGTCTCTCTCTTTGTCTGATTGTATTATGGACTGTATTGTGCGGATAGACATTGTCTCACTGGGGAGCATTTCCCCCGCCTGATTGTAAGACTTTTAAACGTGTGATACATTGTCCTGAAAGTTTTAGAACGTACAAATCTTTGATTCACCTCCTAAGTTAAAAATTTCCCTGATATAAAGAAGCAATTGGAAGGGAGTAGCTGGAGGAGTAAGTCAGGCTCTTTTTTTGTCATTCAGGCTGTAATCCAGTTCTTTGGGGGAATTGGAAGCAACCATCTTTGTCTTGCAAATCTCTGCAAGGCTGGACGTGTGGCTCTAGAAGGCAGTTCAAAATTCAGCTGTCTTTTGCCAACCCCAGGGCCTCACCTGTTCCTTCAAAAATGCTCCTAGATATTGAGAAAAAGATTGAGACATTAGAAACATATAAGGCAAATATGTCCCCGAAACTCTATCTTAAAGAAAACTTGGCTGCTTTCTCGGTGTCTTTCTGATGTAAATTTTCTGCTCCCATCCTCTCTAGGACCTGAAAGCCATTCTCTGAAATGCAGATATTTCTCAGAAACTAGTGCATTTTGTATTGCACCTGATTCATAACAAAAATTTAACGTCTCTGTGTCTACCTGTGTGTTTAAGAGTGTCTATATGTATGTTGTATATGTGATATTCTACCCCTGGATGGTATGACCAAAATCAAGAGCTCTGTTTACTTAACTTAGAGTAAGCGCTCACATGTCTTTCAAGTTAACATATGAAATAATCTTTGGTAAATGAAAGCTTGTCTAAGTTTGTTGATTTGATTAAAATGGACATGTCCTCCAAGTTACCATTGTTGGATATGATGGAAACATGTAGCCTGGCTTTACCAGTTAAAAAAAAAGGCTCATGTTATCCCTGTTACAAATTTGTCAGCATCCTAACTTAGAATGATAGCTAATTTTGTCTAATGTCTCATGAAGGTCTTGTGGATAATATAAACATAATCTTGGGGAACGAATGATTTATATATAAATGATATAAGAGTTTATAGATAAACTTTTAGCAATAATTATAGTTTATCACATATGTATCTAAAATAACTTCCAAAATGTCTGTAGTAACTTGAAATTTGAAGTTTTGCTAGGTTAATTTAAATGATAAAATTCCTTGAGGATCTAGACCATTTCCAAATAAGATAAGATATTAGACATTAATTACTAAATGTAAGTTTATCTACTTTTGGCTTCTTATTGCAGGGAGGCTAAAAGCGTTTGGGTCTCTTAGAAAGCATGCATTGTGTTTTATTACTGTGAAGTGGCATGTTTCTAGAAATTATGAAGAATGTTTAGAATGCTGAGATAAAAGAGTTTACAATTGCTTACCTTTTTAGTTTTTACTAGGGTCTGTAAGGACTAAAATTCTAATTAACATATGTAATTAAAGCTACTAGAAATTAATAAGGAAAACTGCTCTGTATTCAAGGAAAGTAAAATGTATGTTTTCGGTAAAGAAGATATAAAGAATGGGAGTATTTTTGTTTGTTGGGTTAAGAAAGATAAATTTGTCCTAAAGTACTAGAAAGGAGGAAAACAAGCATGGGACAAATTCAGAATGTAAAAAGAAAGTTCTAGAAGGTTTGTGAAAGAGAAGATCTGAGAGAGTTTTATGCTGGTCAAGTTGACTAAGATTAAAGCAAACCCAATTAACTGAATGAATTTTAATGTTAAAAATAAGCTGGTGCAGAAATTAAAATTTGGTTTTCTCTCAAAGGATAATTTTCTTGAACTTTTGGCCTGCTCTAAGTCTACCTAAAAGACAGAAAATCTATGTTTTGCTAAAAGAATTTACTATATTCAGAAAGAAAGAGGTCTCTCAAGAGTTTTTCACTGTTTTAACTGCTCTTGACTGTTTCTGTTGTCAATTTGAATAGATACTTGAGCACTGTTTCACAGTGAGCATTGTTTCCTATCTGAACAAGTGCTTTGAAAACTTTTGATATTTTTGACAAGCTCCCCCCAAAAATATCCAAGTCCTGAACAAAGGCTTGTTTTTTTACCTGAATGATGGAAGAGGATTTCTTTGAGGATTTTCAGAGGGCCCCCTAAGACTTCTCAAAGGAATTTGATCTCTCTTCCTATAAGGAGGAGAATACTAAACTAAGTAGGCTTATTTGGTATGTTAAATTACATAGGAAGCATTGTCAGATAAGCAATGATAAATGTTCTTAGGTGGTATTATGTGGGTGAATGCTATTGATATAGGTGTTTTAAAAATTATATAACATTCCTAAAATTCTGATCTGTCCTGGTTATCAGTCATAATTCTGCTTATTATTTTAAGGTGTTGTATGTCAAAAAAATAACCAAATTTCTTTGTCACTTTCCATTTTTGAGTCTTTTGTTGTTTACAGACAGTTACTGTTTTACTCTAATGCTTTTTGCTTTTGCAAATATGTTTTATCTTCAGAGAAATTCATGAAAAGGACTCTGGTGCTTACTTTACAGGTTTCTGATAAACTTTCAGATTATAGAACTGAACTGGGTGAGAAATTACAGAACTCTAACAGAGAAACTGATGACCTCGTAAATCTGCTAACAGAAGATCAAGATCAAGAATCGATTATACAGGACTGTATGAACTGATGAGGATGATTATAATTTTTTATGACTTTTGTTTGAAATAGCGTTGACTTTTTGATGTTTTGTTTTCTCAGATTTAAGGAAATCTTTTCTTCTTTCCTCTTATTCTAGCTATGACTTAGAGCAATTTGGTGAAATTATACCTTTGTGAGCAGAACTGAAACATTATCTTTTTCTCCCTACCTGATCCCTCCAGAATTTGGAAACTTAGTGAGTGAGTATTGTTGTTTTCATGGCAATATAGTTATTTGCATAAATTCAATAATAATCTGTTCTCCTTATAACAGGACACAATTGGAAACACTGGTTATCTTACCAAAGCTTTGACTGGAATGTCATATTTGAGAAAAACAGGCATAGACTCAGATATGACCAGATAGCTTTTGAGACTGGACTTTATGGAATGAAGCCACTTAGGAATATGGGCCTGGTACCTTGTTTACAGAGATTCCAGCAATCTTACCTAGTAAGGAAGGAAGCTTACTTATCTGGCAGGTGCAAGGAACCTTGAAATATTTTGGGGTACCTCGAAAAGAGAGGAATCCACCCAAATACAGGCAAAATCTCATGGCAAGTCCTTGGCTTGGCTTTCCTGGCCTTGAGAGGCCTTTAAAGTTCAATATGAGATTCCTTATAAAAAGTTCCAGCAAAGCAGATTTTAAAAAACCTTTATGATTAATGGCTATTCTTGCTGTACTTATGTAAATAATTGGGCCAAGTTTGTTGAAACTAAACTTATTTTTCCAGCCAATTAGTCTTAATTTGGCTGTCTTTGGTAAAAATGAGATTTATTCTAGAGAGAAAAATTATGTTTCAGTAAAAAACTATAATACATTTGTGAATATTAGATCCTAGTTCTGTGAATTGTTTTGGGGGTTTTTTCAACCTGTGAACTGGACTGGATCCTGAATTCTTCTCCTGAAATATCTGGCTACAAATCTCCAAGCTAACATTTTCGATTTTTTCCTTCATTTTCATTTGGAATCATTGAGAATTGAACCTTTCCTTTTTCCTGAAGCCTTGCAAGCTGAAGCTGAACAATTTAATGTATACTTAAGAGAGATTCCTGTCTGTTGCTGTGTAAGCTGTAAGCCACTTAGCAAGCCACCTGAGTGCCCGATGACGTCATCAGAGACATTTCAAGCTGCAAAAGATGCTTTGACTCTGACATCTAGAAGTCTTCTTGGCTGGCTGCCTCCTGGACTCAGGAACTAGTTTATAATTTGCTCCAACCATTAACTTGTTCTTCTTTTTATTTCCAGAGAAATGCTTATTAAATAACTGATTGCTTGCTTCTACATATAGGACTAACTTTGGGAGTGCACCTGTATCACCACATTTTAAAATGAATTTAACTGGACTGACCTATTATCAGGACTAAGAAGTGTGTTCAGTGAGATGAAACAATCTACCCCTCAGCTTCTGGACTATGAAACTTCTTAAAGTTTCAAAGGACTGTGAAACTTAAGTTTCAATGGCAGGACTGTGGGGGACTGGATTGGCTACCCCCAGATACGTCTCTTGGGCAGGAGGATTATTTTGGGCTGGTTACTTTTAAAAACTGCAGACATGAGAGAAACTCTGAAAAGTAGAATTTACTTACCTGTTGTTAAGAGATATTTACATTTGTAAAGGAAATTTCCATCTGTAAAGGTGTCTCCCTTTCTGTACCAGGAAGAAGGAAGGATGACCTTATCTCTAGAAACTCTTATCAATGAGGAAGGCAAGGATGTAAATCTGTATAATAACCTTACTCTTGTTTACTGTGATTTTCTGGTAACCTCCCATAACTGACTCCCCCTACCCCCAACATCCTCCTTTGTCTTTAGCTGAGGAGGGTATTTAAGGGGAGAGCTTCCACCATTCTGGGGAGTTGCTCAGTTTGCCTGAGCCTCTCCCATGTATACCTGTTATAAAGCTTTGTTTAATTTTCCCCTGTTATTCTGTCTCGTGTGAATTTAATTCACCATCCAGCCAGAAGGACCCAGAGTATGTAGAGGAAATGTCTTCCTCTCCTGCAATAGTAAACACAAAAAATGTGAGCATGTAATATAATTTCTTTTCTTTTTTAAGATTTTATTTTTCCTTTTTCTCCCAAAGCCCCCGGTACATAGTTGTGTATTTTCAGTTGTGGGTCCTTCTAGTTGTGGCATGTGGGATGCCACCTCAGCATGGCTTGATGAGCGGTGCCATGTCCACGCCCAGGATTCGAACTGGCAAAACCCTGGGTCGCCGAAGCAGAGTGCACGAGCTTAACCACTCGGCCACAGGGCCGGCCCCCATAATTTCTATAATTGAGTATAAAACATGGCTCTGAGCTTCCTGGAGGCCAAGACAAAAGTGGAAACAAGATAAACATGTAATGTCATTAGCCGACAGAAGAAAAAGTATGGATTCTTCAAGACATTTTTCCCTAGAAACCAAACCTAAACACAACTGCTGTATGTAAGGATTCATATGCATGGCTTTAAGTGAAGAAATGATGGACAATGTCCTCCATAAGAGTTCTTGCACAAATTGAAGGGGATAAGAATTAATATTAAAGCATAACTCAGTAAAGTTACTCCTTTGAGCGGCTAGGCTGACATAAACAAACTTCTGCAGAAAAGCTTCGCACTCCAGCAAATAGAGGCATGGAATGAAGGAAGCCTATTCTAGCTGCACTATTGTGCCTGGGGCTCGGCAGCAAATGTTGAACACTGCTTGTTCCCATATAAACTCAAATGAGATTGTTCAAAACAGCAGTCTGCACGAATTCAGCAGCTCTGATTTGAAATTATGAATGATTTTCATCAGCCGTGTCTTTGGTCCCTTGGCAGGCATCCTGGGCATGGACACCAGGCTGTGTGGGCATGTCCTCGGGCAGGCTCAAGGCATGGACAGAGGAGCCCAAATTGCACATGTGCAGCACAGCCTTATTCCATCATTTCATTTCTGGATTGAATTTTGAGCAGATGTGCGTCCTCTTTTTTTAAGGTAAAAAGCAATGAAAAATGTTGTGGTTTTAAAATTAAGCGAGCACTTGAAAACTATCAGCTCTGTTTGGCTTCAGGTTTTGTTTTTTCCTATACTCTAAGGTTCTCTTCTTGGCAGCAAAATATTCAATTGAAAACTCAGCACGCCCACTGCCTCCCCACTCCTTCAAAAAACATCTGTGGAAAGTCTCCATGAACAGAAGGAGAGCTCTTCACAGTTTGGTTTTATTTTTAAATGATAGCCATTTACTTTATCGTTTAAGCATTGGTAATAAATTAACACCTGTGTATCAGTTCCTAATGAGCATAATACTGTGGTGGGCTATAAAAAATTATAATCTATTTCTTCTGTTCTCAAGAATATCCAGTCTCATTGGAGAGGAGAAACTAAAACACGCGGTACAGTGAGAGGACTAGTAAGTACTAGTACGTATCATATTCCCAAGTGCAAACTGAAGGAGGGGCTGTCGTGGGAAGGAGCAATCCGGGAACCATCCGTGGTCTTTACCTGACACAATCATTCTTCATGCCTAAGAGAATAAGCGAGAAGCCAAGTATCTTACTACTCTTGGCTCTTCTCCAGACTGAATAGTTATTCAGATCCATATTGTCTCCCCAAGTTTCACTGTGGCTCCTTCTTTCTTGTTAGGTCTTTTTTTTTTTAATCTTTGCTTAAAATGTTGAAGGCTGAATGAAGAGCAAGAAAATCTTGCGTGTGAATAAGACACTGGGAACTGCATAGACCATGTCAGCTCGCAAGCTCATCATCTCACGCACGGATTGCTGAGCACATTCTTGCATTCTTGCTTTTAATCCTCCCTTGGCGACCTTCCACTCACACATCATCTTTTGTGCAGAGAACCAGGCACGTTTCTCATCAACATTAATCCTGTTCTCAGCCAGGTGTGTAGCCACAGAGCACACAGCAATAGGAGGAGATGAGTACCCCAGGACGTGAATCTGTGCAGAGGAATTCCAGTCCAGGCTTCTTCCGCAGCTGGGACATTGGCCGTGTCACAGATGTACAACTTAATTATCTATGAGACTGTCTGCGAATTGTGGGTGTGTGTCTAAGTGCAGAAGCACATGTAAACTTTAACCCGTATGCACACACTGTTCACATACACAATGCATGATACTGGCTCAACACAAGGTTGACATAAGGGAAGCCATATTGTAGAAAAGAAACCATATTGTAACTTTAAATGACCTCTGACTCACTAGCCCAGACATGCTCCGTAGATTTTGTGGTCCCTCCCAGCTGCTTTAAGATGATAACTTTGTTCTTTCGAGTTCCTTAGGAATGTGATGACCCCCAGGCAGAGAGCCTATGCTGAAAGCCATCATGAGTGACAAACTGAAAGATCAGGGTGTAGTGCGGCTGCTCCATTCTCTGATGTATATCCAGTAAAACAAAGGACTATCAGGAACTGGGACCAGATGTCTGCCCCACCCAGAGACCAGCCCCATGTATAACTGGCCTGTAGTCTTTGTTCTGGGAGATGGTTCTTTTGGACATGAGTTGACCATCTTCCCTCTTGCTAGCAAGCTGTAATAAAGTCCTTTCTCTCCTACTACCTTACCTCTTGACTATTGGCACGTTTTGTGGTGAGCAGACGACCTCCCCTTGGGGTGTAACAGAATTATCCAAACAATTAGTTAATGGCACTGTGGCTGCCAGCTTCATCAGCCTCCCTGTTCCACTGAGAGCCGTTGACGATCAAGGAGGCAGAGACTGGGCAGCAGCAAAGATTGAATTTAATAGGTGAGACCTTGGGTTCAACAGACAGCTCTGCTCCAGTCCCTGATATCAGCTGATGAGGATTTTTAGGCTGCTTAATTTTAAAATGGCTTATGATGAGGATTTTTAGGCTGGTTAGTTTTAAAACTACAGATGAGATTCAGGCTCCAAGGAGTGGAATTTGTTTGCCTCTTTGTTGGGAAACATTTACATTTCTAAGGGAAACCTCTATCTGTGAAGATGCCTCCCTCTCTGTGCCAGGAAGAAGGGGGAATGGTCTTATCTCTAGAAGCTCTTAATGGGGAAGGCAAGAACTTAAGTTGGTTGCTGTCTGGCAATCTCATGTAACTGGTTTAGGGTGGTGGCGTCTAACCTTTCTAACCTTTACTTAATCCGATTTGATTCTTGTCTAAAAGTCATGGGATCACCCAATGACCAGACCCCACCCGCACTGATACCATTTTAACTTTTTTTCATGTTCTTTCCTTTGTCTTGTAAAGAGATGAATCATATACCTATGCCTTATAAAATTAGCCCTAACCCTCAACTGGGGGCAGCAGAAGCTCTGACTGCCCATGGGTCCTGTCCCCATGCTATTCCACACTATTCTCTAAATAAAAGAGCACTACTGCCAGATCTTGAGAGTCTAAGAAATCTTTCTTTCGACTCCTCGGCTCACCGACCCCGCATCATCAGCCACTGTCAGAAATTATAATGTCTTTGATTTTCTATGCTTCACATATTTCAAATACAAGAGGTCAAGACTGACAATGATTAGCTTTCATTCGTTTGACAAACCTTTATTAAACACCACCAGCAGCCTTGTTCTAGGTGGTGTGGAGAGGATGAGTGGCCAATGGCCACTGACCTTTGGGCATCACTGTTTTATAGGGGAACTGGAGAGGCAGGCGGGAAGGGAGTGGCCTTTGAACCGAATCAGTCTTTAAGAATAAATTGGTCAACGGAGTTGGAGTGGGGGGGAAAGAGGGTTTGGAAGATGGGCAGAAAAGCAAATAACTTGAGCAAAGGCCTGGGCACAAAAAAGCCGGAGGATTTGGAGAACTGTGAAAGATTTTGCATGACTAAGTGCAAGGAGCAGGAGAGGGCCTTTTGAGAAATACAGCTGGAGAGGTAATGAGCAGCCAGATCTTGTGTCACACAAAGGACCTCTTATGCCACACAAAGGAATTTCGATTTTTTTTCTTTTAGGCATAAGGAAGCCATTGAAGGGTTTTAAACAGACAGCAATGTAATCAGATTTACTCTTTAGAAATAAGACCTCCTGATTAGTTAATGAGCTCGTATTTCTTTTCTTGTATGTTAACCATTGTTTTATTGTTTGGTCTTTAGACTCTATTATTGATTGAAATAAGAAAATGATAGGAGTTAAGAGGCGGTGCCACTTAACCTTCCAAAGGCTCCGTTTCATCTGCTTTTAAAATGGTGATTATGTTATCTGCTTTACCTTCCTCGTTGGGGTCAGATTAAAGTGAGCTGGAAGCTGAGAAGCTGCTTGTGCTACTGTTGGTGCGCCTGTGGACGCCCTCGGTGAGCTGGGAGCAGAGCATGAGGGTTACAGTGAGTCAGCATTGACAATTGGACCAAATATGGACAAAATCAGAAAACACCAGATCTAGCACAAACTTTATAAACCATTGAGTCTTTCATTTTATTTTGCATTTAAAAATGCTGATCTGTGGGTCCCAATGCAGAGATTCTGATTTCATTTATCAAGGATGTAGCCTGAGATTGAGGATTTTTAGAAACTCCAGGTAATTCGAATATGCAGTTGGGTTTGAAAACCACTATTCTAGTCTTATAAGGCTTTGCAGGTAGTTTTCTTTAAATTCTCCAGTAATGCATAATTCACACTCTACTCAGACACACAGAACAAATGAAGGGAGCTATTGAGTTCATTTTATGAAGCAAGAACTATCCTGATAACGAAAGATAAAAACCTAAAAAAATGTATCCGAAGACATTAAGCTGTAAATTAATCTTTTAGAAATCATAAATAAAAATATAGGTATAGAAATCATAAGCAAAATATTCTTTAAAATATTTAAACTGTCTATTAAAGGAACAGTCCAACTAGAATCTACTTCAGGAATTGAAGGGTGCTTTAATCTTTGGAAATTTGTTATTGTAATGTGTTACCATTTTAAGAATATTTATTGAGCATTATAAAGTATCAAGTACTGTGTGAGGCAATGGATATATAAGACAGGCATTGTCTCCACTCCACAGAATGTATCATCTAGTGAGAAAGATAAATATTGAATTAATTGTATACACCAAAATGCAAAATAAGAAAAAATTTAATAAATACCAAATAATACTGGATAAATTTAAGCACCAAAACATGTTTAGAACTAGGAATAGAAATATATATTTTTAGCATGATATTAAAATGAAATATATTTCCTGCTAGCAACCAACATCCTGTGAAAATCAGGAACAAAAAGATGCCTGCTGTTGTCATTATGATTTAACATTGTTCTGAAATTTCCAGCCAACAAGGAAAAAAAAAGGATACTAAGTAATAACTATTTAAAGAAACCCTGATTTTTTTGCACAGAAAAACAAGATGAATCATTTGAAAATTGATAAAATTAACTTTTAAGGCTTAGTAAAAAAGCTGAATAAATGATAAATATATAAATTCAATAACTTTCATATATGTATTTTAGGAATTAAGATTATTTCTTTCACTAACCTCTTCCTTTTTACTCCCACAACTGATTCTCACAAAACAGGGCATGCCCCTGTGACTCCTCCCTCACTCGACTGGACAGCTGGCCACATGACCCTGCCACCCCACACCCTAAAGTGACACATGATCCCTTTTAGTCTTCACAACTACATAGTGAAGTGGGTTACCCTGACACCCCTTTATACGTGAGAAATGGTGCAAGGTCACACAACCAGCAAGTGGAAGTGACAGGACTGAAGCCAGATCTGACTTAAAGCTCCAGTTTTGTGAGTTAGGTTACATAAATCCAATGGTAAACTTTTCAATCAACAAAAAGAAGAAAGATATAAGCTTTAAAAGAAAAGAGGAAAAAGATAAGCTTAAAAGCTATACAAGAAATCACAAAGTAAAACATCCATGCATTTGCTTACATAAACATTTTAAACATACACTTACTCTAAAATGGTATCAATTCTTCCAATTGATGAATGGCATCTACAAAAAGCCTACAGCTGACACCTCAGTTAATGGAGAAAGACTGACTGCTTTCCCCTGAGAATGGGAATAAGCTAATGCGTGTCTGCTCTCACCACTTTTACTTAGTCTTGTACTGAAGGCCCAGCTGGTGCAATAAGGCAAGAAAAAGGAAGTTAAGGGCATACGGATTGGAAATGAAGGAGTAAAACTGTGTCATACTTGCAGACAACATGATCTTCTACTTAGAAAATCCTAAGGAATCTCCAAAAAGCCTACTAGACCTAATAAGAAAGTTTAACAAGTTCATACAATCAATACTCAAAAATAAATTTATTTCTGTCCATATAGCAGCAAATGATATAAAATAAAATTGAGAAAAACAATTCTTTTCAACATACCATCAAAGAGAATAAAATATTTAGGAACCAATTTAAGGAAAGCGCAAGACCTGTACACTGAAAATTACAAAGTGAGAGACATTAAAGAAGACCTAGGGGCCGGCCCCATGGCCGAGTGGTTAAGTTCACATGCTCCGCTGCAGTGGCCTGGGGTTTTGCCAGTTTGGATTCTGGGCGCAGACATGGCACCACTCATCAGGCCATGCTGAGGCAGCGTCCCATAAAGCAGGACTAGAAGGACCCACAACTAAAAATATACAACTATGTACTGGGGGACTTTGGGGAGAAGACAAAGAAAACAAAAGAAAAGATTGGCAACAGATGTTAGTTCAGGTGCCAATCTTTAATGAAAAAAAAAAAAGAAGACCTAAATAAATACAGAAATATATCATAGTCATAACTTGGAAGACTCAGTATTTTCTTTCCCTATTTTATTTTTTATTGAGGTTATGATAGTTTACTACCTTGTGAAATTTCAGTTGTATGTTATTATTTGTCAGTCATATTGTAGGTGCCCCACTTCACCCTTGTGGCCACCCCTCAACGCCCCTTTCCCCTGGTAACCACTAATCTGTTCACTTTGTCCACATATTTAACTTCCATATATGAGTGGAGTCATATAGAGATTGTCTTTCTCTATCTGGCTTATTTCACCTAACATAATACCCTCAAGGTCCATCCCTGTTGTTGTGAATGGGACGATTTTATCCTTTTTTATGGCCAAGTAGTATTCCATTGTATAAATATACCACATCTTCTTTATCCAATCATTGGTCAATGGGCACTTGGGTTGCTTCCACATCTTGGCTATTGTGAATAATGCTGCAATTAATTTAGGGGTGCATGGGTCTCTTTGCATTGCTGATTTCAAGTTCTTTGGATAGATACCCACTAGTGGGATGGCTGGGTCATATGGTATTTCTATTTTTAATGTTTTGAGAAATCTCCACAGTTTTCCACAGTGGCTGCACCAGTTTGCATTCCTACCAGCAGTGCATGAGGGTTCCTTTTTCTCCACAACCTCTTCAACATTTGTTATTTTTTGTTTTCATTATTTTAGCCATTCTAACAGGTGTAAGGTGGTATCTTAGTGTAGTTTTGATGTGCATTTCCCTGATGGTCACAGATGATGAGCATCTTTTCATGTGCCTTTTGGCCATCTGTATATCTTCTTTGGGGAAATGGGAAGACTCAGTATTTTTAAGATCATGGTTCTCCCCAAATTGATCTATAGATTCAATGTAATTTCTGTCTAAATCTCTGCTGACTATTTTATAGAAATTGACAAACTGATCCCAAAATCTATATGGGTAGGCAAAAGAAATAGAATAGCCAGGGGCTGGCCCAGTGGTGCAGCGGTTAAGTTCGCACGTTCCGCTTCGGTGGCCCACAGTTTGCCAGTTTGGATCCAGGTGCAGACATGGCACCACTCATCAAGCCATGCTGTGGCAGGTGTCCCACATATAAAGTAGAGGAAGATGGGCACGAATGTTAGCTCAGGGACAATCTTCCTCAGCAAAAAGAGAAGGATTGGCAGCAGATGTTAGCTCAGGACTGATCTTCCTCAAAATAAATAAATAAATTAGTTAATTAATTAATTAAAAATAGAATAGCCAAATAATTGTGAAAAAGAAGAACAAAGTTGGAGAACTTACACTATCTGATTTCAAAACTTACTAAATAGCTACAATAATCAAGACAATGTGGTGTTGGCATAAAAATGAATAGATAAATCAATGGAACAGAATAGAAAGATCGTAAAGAAACCCATAAATCTGTGGTCAATGGATGTTAACAGAGTGTCATAGTAGTTCAATGGGGAAAGGATAGTCTTTTTGTCACTGACTCGCTGCCCCAAGGAACTCAAAGGTGGGTTTGGAAGCACTTCAGTTTTTCCAAATTGTATTTTTTTCCCTTTTGTTATGTTAAGGAGATGCACTCACCAACCATCCTGAACTGGACCAGGCCTCACCACAAGAGCTACACCTGTGACTTTTGTTTATTTTTAATGCTAAGATCTCTCCAGGAGGAGCTTAGGCCTGATTACTGTAACCTGCAATGTATGTGGACGCATGGTTTCCAACTGAGCCTGTGCAAGAGGATGCCCACCTCTCCCTTTTGAATATTCATTCCCCATCTGAAATAAAAGGTCCCTGCTTCCCTTTGTTTGGGAACATCATGACTTTGAAATGATTCCACATGGTCTCCTACTTCCTGCAAATATACTTTACTTTGTGAGACAACTTACTTCCGGTGGAGAGTCTGATTTAACTCGCCAGGAGGGAACCCACTTTGGTTTCGGTAATATTTTCATTAACAAATGATGCTAGAACAATTGGATATTCACATGCAAAATATGTATGTGAAGTTACACCCTTACCCCACAAATACACAAATGTTAACTTAAAATTGATCAGAGGGGCTGGCCCACGGCTGAGTAGTTGAGTTCACGCCCTCCACTTCGGTGGCTCCGGGTTTCACTGGTTCCGTCTGATCCTGGGTGCGGACATGGCACTGCTCATCAGGCCATGCTGGGGCGGCGTCCCACATGCCACAACTAGAAGGAACCACAACTAAAAATATATAACTATGTACTGGGGGGCTTTGGGGAGAAAAAGGAAAAAAAAATCTTTAAAAAAAAAGGCAATGGCTAAAAAAAAATTGATCATAGACGTAAATGTTAAGTGCTAAATCTATGAAACTGTGAAAAGAAAACATAGGAGAAAATCATTGTGGCCTTGGATTAGGCAAAGATATCTTAGATATGACACCAAAACAAAATTAACAAAAGAGAAATTATAGGTTGAGTTTCATTAGCATTGAAAGTTCTTGCTCTTCAAAACACACCATTTAAAAACATGCAAGACAATCTCAGGCTAAGAAAAATATTTGCAAATTAGGTATGTGATAAAAGATTTGTATCTTGAACGAAGAACTCCATAACTCCACAGAGAACGTTATAGTTCTATAAAAAGAAGACAAACAATCCAATAAAAAATAGGCCAGAAATTTGGACAGTTTACCATAGAATATCTCATGGATGAAAATCAAAGCACACGAAAGCGGCTCAGTATTACTAGTGCTTAGAGAAATGCAAATTAAAACCACAATGCAATACCACCACACACCCTAGAGTGTCTATAATCAAAAAGACTGACAATCAAATGGTGGTGAAGATAGGGAGAGATGAATCTTCCTACATGGCTGGTGAGAATATAAAAATGACACAATCACTTTGGGAAACAATTTGGCAGTTTTTCAGTAAGTTAAACACATCCACTCCTAAATATCTACTCAAGAGAAATGAAAACTTATGCCCAAAGATGTGTGTGTAAACATACACATAGTTTATAATAATGCATACTATTTATAATAGCAGCGTTATTTATAATAGCCAAAAACTGGAAACAATCTAAATGTGCATAACTGGTAAATGGATAAACAGTATGTGGTATAGCAATACAGTGAAACACAGTGATAAAAGAGAATGTATTACTGATGTATGCAAGACCATGGATGAACTTCAAGAACATTATGCATGGGGCCAGCCTGGTGGCACAGTGGTTAAGTTCACACGTTCCACTTTGGCGGCCCAGGATTGTCCGTTCGGATCCTGGGTGAGGACATGACACCGCTTGGCACGCCATGCTGTGGCAGGCGTCCCACATATAAAGCAGAGGAAGATGGGCACGGATGTGAGCTCAGGGCCAGTCTTCCTCTGCAAAAAGAGGAGGATTGGCAGCAGTTAGCTCAGGGCTAATCTTCCTCAAAAAAAAGAAGAAGAAGAAAAAAAGAATATTATGCTAAGTGGAAGAAGCCTGACACAAAGGGCTCCATGCTGTATGATTCTATTTATACACATTTTTTTTGTTTTTTGAGGAAGATTAGCCCTGAGCTAACATCTGCTGCCAATCCTCCTTTTTTTGCTGAGGAAGACTGGCCCTGAGCTAACATCCGTGCCCATCTTCCTCTACTGTATATGTGGGACGTCTACCACAGCGTGGTTTGACAAGTGGTGCCATGTCCACACCTGGGATCCAAACCGGCAAACCCCAGGCCACTGAGAAGCAGAACATGTGCCACTGAGAAGTGGAACGTGCGCACTTAACCGCTGCACCACCGGGCCAGACCCCTGTTTGTACATTTTTAAGAAAGACAAAACTATGGGCCAGCCCAGTGGCACAGCAGTTAAGTGCACATGTTCCACTTCAGCGGCCCAGGGTTCGCCGGTTTAGATCCCAGGTGGGGACCTATGCACTGCTTGGCAATCCATGCTGTGGCAGGCATCCCACATATAAAATAGAAGAAGATGGGCACAGATATTAGCTCAGGACCAGTCTTCCTCAGCAAAAAGAGGAGGGTTGGTGGCAGATGTTAGCTCAGGACTAATCTTTCTCCAAAAAAAAAAAAAAAAGAACCCAGAAAGGTGAAACTGTAGGCACAGAAAAGAAATCAATGTTTTCCCAGGGCTGAGGCTGGGAGCTGGGGAACTGTCTGGAGGAACAGAAGAGTTCTAAAACTGGACTATGCTGGTGGTTGCACAACTTTATAAATTTATGAAAACCCATAGAACCATACAGTTACAATGGGTAAATTTTATTCTATGTAGGATATATCTCAATAAAGTTGCAAAGTAAAACTATATGAGAAAAGGCAAACAAGCAGAAGAAATAATGACAACGAATATAATGCAAGAATCATTCATTTTAAAATTGTTATTTTATAAAGTGCTCAAAATATCAGTAAGGACAGTATTATAACTTTTAAAAATTATTATAAGGGGCCAGCCCTGTGGCCAAGTGGTTAGAACGCCACTCATACCACTTTGGTGGAATTGGGTTTGTGGATTTGGATCCAGGCACAGACCTACTCCACTCATCAGCCATGCTGTGGAGGCGTCCCACATAAAAAATAGAGGAAGATTGGCACAGATGTCAGCTCAGGGCGAATCTTCCTCACCAAAAAATAATACTAATAAATAATACATAAATTATTATAAAATACTTCAAGCACACAGAAGAGCAGAGAATAATGGAACAAAGATCAGTATATTCACCAGACAGTTTTGTTAAAATTCAATATTTTGCAATATTTCCTCTAGATATTTTTTAAAGAAAAAGAATGTAGAGAAATTATATTCTCAAACATTACTACTGCAGCATTTCTGTAGGAAATCTTATAATATCTGTTAAAGTTAAAATATATACACACATTTGACCAAGCAATTCCACTCTTGGGAATATAGTATCGCTTAGATGTGAAAGCGCCAGTATGTAAGGATGGGGGTGTAAGGGCATTTATTATTGCAGCTTTGTCCATGGATGCACAAATGGAGAATCAAAGCGATTGCTCATCAATAGAGGGATGATTGAATAAACTGTGGCGCATCCGTAAAATAAACAAACTCCCACTTTGTCAGTTGACTCAGAGATTCTCAAACACTTTTACTGAATGAAAAAATCAAGATTCAGAGAAAGATGAATTAAAATCCAAATTTTGTAAAGAAGTAAATGACCAAAACACTCTATAAGTGTGTGTTCGCATATGCATTTGTATTAAACCTAAGCAGAAGCAATCAGTGGAAAAATAATGTTAAATTTTGTTAGTCCAAAAACATACAAATTGTAACAATGACAATACTATATGCTATTTTCACCTATAAAATTAAAAAACATTCAAAAATGGAAATACCTGCTTCAGGAAATGCTTGGACTTTGGAAGGATGTATTCATGTAACCCTTTTGAAGTACAGTTTGGAAATGTGGGTCTAAGAGCCTTAATGATGTTATTATACAACAATTTCAATAATGGACTCAATCTTTTAAAAATAAGTCAAATAGGGCTGGCCCCATGGCTTAGTGGTTAAGTTTGGGATGCTCCACTTCAGTGGCCTAGGTTCAGTTATCAGGCATGGACATACACCACTTGTTGGCAACCATGCTGTGGTGGCAACCCATGTACAAAATAGAGGCAGATTGGCACAGATGTTAGCTCAGGGCCAATCTTCCTCAGCAAAAAGTTTTAAAAAATAAAATAATAAGTCAAATAAATACACAAAGATGTTAATTACAGAAGTAACTGTAATCATTGAAACCAGAAACAAAAAGGTCTTAATAGAAGACTGGCTAAATAAATTTAAAATGTGTACATCATCGTGCAGTAATTAAAACAGATGATGATAAAGAATTTGCAAAAACTTCAAAAGCTGCTTATGTAATAATGTTAATTATAAAAAATACATATATAGAATATAATATAAACTAGGCAAATACTTTTTTTCAAGACAATAAGTAATACCCTACAAAGGTCACAGAGATTGTTTCTGAACAATGAGATTGCAAGTGACACTGTAATATAGAAATCATTGGCCTGTAATATTTCCGTGAATGGGTAAACCCTTTTCCTGACTCTTTATATAATGGTGCCAGCCTCCTCCACCAGTCACTTAATATCATTCTGTTTTATGTTCTTCACAGTACTTTTTCCGGCCTGCGAAATCTTAGGTTCCATGACTCACTTATTTGTAGTCTCTCCCCTCCTACTAACTGAAAGCTCATGAGAGCAATGAGCTTTGTCTTCTTCATGGCTGTATCCTCAGCACCTAAGACAGTGCCTGTACGTAAGGCACTCAGCCATATTTGCTGAATGAATGAAATGTATATGAAGACAACGGTTGTTTCAGATGAGGAAAAGAACAATGGTGTTGTCTCCATTAGTGAAGTGACTCTCAAATGAACTAATCCAGATAATTTACATCAAGGTAAAATTTTAATCTAAAATATTATACATTTGAGGTAAAACTGGTAAATTTCTTCCTAAATTTTCCGGATAATATCTCAGTTCAAACACTAAGAGATGTTACACTGCGCTGTTTTATGTTGTAGCTGTTGAAGGAATTTGTGACTGCTTTGAAGAGCCAAACTACAGGCTAATCTAATTCAGCATTGTACTGAACTCGTGTATCGAGCTCCCACCCCTCCTGAGAGCCTGGTGAAATGACAGCTTAGAAACTCAGAGAGGAATAAACTCATACAGCGAAGAAGGCGAGGAACAGGGATATCAGGAGACAAGAAAGTTCAACAAATTTCCAGAGGACAAAACGTAGATGGATAAGGCGGCAAAGGAAGCTGGAGCTCAGATTAGAATTGTTGGGGACACTGTAAAATGGAGCCAGCGTCCTCTGTGGAGTCCTCGAGAGTCTTGGCCTCAGAAATGGCGGGGAGAGTGGGCAGAAGCGAAAGAGAAGGCAGAAAAGCAGAGGGAATGATGGAATGTGACAGCCTGCCAGTCCTTTCCCCTCCCCACCCCCTCTGGAGTGTGCGGAAGGCCAACATTGCCACTATTGAAACATAAAGGAAGTTTTCTCTAAAGAAACTGGACATCCCTGCTGTACCATGTAGCCAGCTGATCTGGGAAGTTGGACGTCCTCTGTCGTCGACTCTTCATTCCAGAGTGCTCCTCCTGGTGTCCTGGAGCCCGGATCCACTCCAACCCAGTTGTGCCACGCCAGGCCTTCTCAAGCCACCTGTGGTGAAGAACTAGTTCCTTTTGTAAAAAATTTTTAATCCACTGCAGGCTGTTATTTTTTTAAAAATACAATAGAAATGAATTGCTGGAAAAATAAAACTTTAAAAGCAAAGACATACAAAGCACAAGCCCAATGTTTTGTTATTAAATCCAAGAGACGTAAGATTGCATTTCAATCACTGTAATCAAAACAAACTTAAAACAAGAGAAAAAATTACAAAAATGCATACATTCAATGAAAGTGTGCATACAGGTAATTAAAATAGAGCATCATTATATTAGTAAGTTTTTGTCATTCTGCAATTATAATTAAAAAGAGATTATAAAGGAAATAGGGACTACTCATACAAAAAATCTATAAGCTTTGCATGGATACCATGTGTAAAAATATTGAAAGTTTTATTGTAAAAAATGAGCCTGATTCTTGCTTTTTAATTTACTTAATCCATGTTGAATTATCAACAATGCTATTCACAAAGGATAATACATATTTACACTGTTTCCATGTACTTTTTCTTTATTTTTTGAGCTATAATTCACATATCAAAAAATTTGCCATTTTGTAACCAAAACAAAAAGTAACAAATATTGGAGAGGCTGTGGAGAAAAAGGAACCCTCATACACTGCTGGTGGGAATGCAAACTGATGCAGCCACTATGGAAAACAGTATGGAGATTTCTCAAAACATTAAAAATAGAAATACCATATGACCCAGCCATCCCACTACTGGATATCTATCCAAAGAACTTGAAATCAGCAATTCAAAGAGAGTCATGCACCCCTATGTTAATTGCAGCATTATTCACAATAGCCACAATGTGGAAGGAACCCAAGTGCCCAACGACTGATGATTGGATAAAGAAGGTGTGGTGTATATATATATATATATATATATGTATGTATATACACAATGGAATACTACTCAGCCAGAAAAAGGATGAAATCATCCCATTCACAACAACATGGATGGACCTTGAGGGAATTATGTTAAGTGAAATAAGCCAGATAGAGAAAGACAATCTCTGTATGACTCCACTCATAGGTGGAAGTTAAACACGTGGACAAAGTGAACAGATTAGTGGCTACCAGGGGAAAGGCGGGATGGGGGTGGGCACAAAGGGAGAAGTGGTGCACCTATAACACGACTGACAAACAATAATGCACAACTGAAATTTCACAAGGTTGTAAACTATCATAATGTCAATACAAAGTTTTAAAAAATTGGCATTTTAAAGGGTGCAAATCAGTGGTTTTTAGTATATTCACAAAGTTGTGCACCATCAGCGCTAATTCCAGAACATTTTCATCCCTCCAAATGGAAACCTCACACTTGTTAGCAGTCATTCTCCAATCTCCCCTCCCACCAACCCCTGGGAACTACTAACCTACTTCCTGTCTTTATGGATTTACCTATTCTGGACATTTCATATAAATGAGGTAATACAACATGTGGCCTTTTGGGGCTAACTTCTTTCCCTTCGCATGTTTTTAATGTTAACCTGTGTTGTAACATGTATCAGTACTTCATTCCAATTTATGGCTGAATAATATTCTATTGTACAGATATACCACATTCGTTTATTTGTTCATCTGTTAATGGATAATTAAATTGTTTCCATTTTTTGGCTATTATGAACAATGCTGCTATAAACATTACATTAATATAAAAATTTTTGTGGCAACATACATTTTATTTTTTTTATTTTTTTGAGGAAGATTAGCCCTGAGCTAACTACTGCTAAACCTCCTCTTTTTGCTGAGGAAGACTGGCCCTGAGCTAACATCCTTGCCCATCTTCCTCTACATTTTTTTTTTTTTATATGTGGGACGCCTACCACAGCATGGTGTGCCAAGCGTTGCCATGTCCACACCCAGGATCCGAACCGGCAAACCCCCAGCTGCCAAGAAGCAGAACATGTGAACTTAACTGCTGTGCCACCGGGCCAGCCCCAACATACATTTTCAACTCTCTTGGGTATATCCCTAGGAATGGAATTGCTGGGTTATATAGTAACTGCCTGCTTAACTCTTTCAGAAACTACCAGCTGCTTTCCGCAATGGTTGCACCATTTTACATTCCCACCAGCAATATATGAGGGTTCCAATTTCTCCACATTCTTGCCAACACTTCTTATTTTACTTTTTAAATTATTATTATTATAGCCATCCTAGTGTGTGTAAAATGGTATCTTGTTGTGGCTTTGATTTCCTTTTCCCTAATGACTAATGATATTGAACATCTTTTCATGTGTTTAGTGGTCATTTGTATGTCTTCTTTGGAAAAATGTCTATTCAAGTCACTTGCCCATTTTTTTAAATTGAATTATTTGTCTTCTTAGTGTTGAGTTGTAAGAGATCTTTACATATTCTGGCTACTAGACCCTTATCAGACACATAATTTGCAAATATTTCCTCCCATTCTGTGGGTTCTTTTCACTTTCTTGATAGTTTCCTTTCATGCACGAAAGTTTCTGACGTTGGAAGTTCAATTTGTCTGTTTTTGTCTTTGGTTACCTGTGCATTTGAGATCCTATCTAAGAAACCACTGCCTAACCCAAGGTCATGAAGACTTACATATATGTATTCTTCTAAAAGTTTTATAGTTTTAGCTCTTAAGCTTAGGTATTTTACCCACTTTGAATGTAGTGTGAGGTAGGGGTCCAAATTCATTATTTTGCATGTTATATCCAGTTTTCCTGGCATCATTTATTGAAAAGATGATTCTTTTCTCCATTGAATGGTCTTGGCGCCCTTTGTCAAAAATCAATTTACCATAGATGCGTGGACTTTTATTTCTGGTTTATTTTCTAGACTCTCAATTCCATTCTATCGTTCTATATGTCTATCCTTATTTCAGTACCATGCTGTCTTGATTACTGTAGTTTTGCAGTAAGCTTTGAAATTGAGAAGTGTGAGTCAACTAATTTTATTCTTTTTCAAAATTGTTGTGGCTCTTCTATGTCCCCAGCATTTCTGTGAGAATGTTAGGATCAGCCTGTCAATTTCTACAAAAGCAGCAGCAGAGGTTTCGTCAGTGATTGCAGCAAAACTGTAGATCATTTTGGCTAGTTTTCCCATCTTAGCAATATTAAGCCTCTCAATCCACAAATATCAGATATCTTGACATTTATTTAGGTCTTCTTCAATTTCTTCCAACACTGCTTTATAGTTTTCAATGTACAAGTCTTGCACTTTTGTTAAATTTATTCCTAAGTATTTTATTCTATTTTAAACGGAATTGTTTTCTTAATTTCATCTGTGGGGTGTTTATTGCTAGTGTATAATACAACTGATTTTTGTTTATTGGTCTTTCATCCTACATATTTAGCCAGCCCTGATGGTCTAGTGGTTGAGATTTGGCACTCTCACCACTGTGGCCCAGGTTCATTTCCCCATCAGGGAACCACACCACCTGTCTGTAGGTCGTCATACTGTGGCAGCTACATGCTACTGTGATGCTGAAAGCTGTGCCACCAGGATTTCAAATACCAGCAAGGTCACCCATGGTGAAAGAGGATTCAGCGGAGCTTCCAGACTAAGATAGACTAGGAAGAAGAAGCTGACCATCCATTTCCAAAAAGTCGGCCACAAAAACCCCATGAATAGCAGCAGAGCATTGTCTTAAACAGCACTGGATGGTGACAGGATGGCACAAAAAGACCAGGAAGGGTCCCACTCTGCTGTACACAGTCTCTAGGAGTCAGAATCAAATGGATGGCACTAATAGCAACAATCCAGTGTACTTGCTGAGCTCATTTATTAGTTCTAATAGATTTTTTGTGGATTCTTTAGGGTTTTTTATATAGAAGATCCGTCATCTGAAAATAGAAGTAGTTTTACTTCTTCCTTGTCAATCTGGATGCCTTTTATTTCATTTTCTTGCCTAATTGCCCTGGGTAGAATTTCCAGCATAGTGTCTTGCTTCTGAGCTCACAGGGAAAGATTTCAGTTTCTCACCATGAAGTATGATGTCAGTTGTGGACTTTTCATAGATGCCCTTTATCAGTTTGAGGAAATTCCCTTCAATTCCTAGTTTGTTAGGTGTTTTTAATCATGAAAGGGTGTAATTTTGTCAACTGCTTTTCCTGAATCAATTGAGATGATCATGTGGGGTTTTTCTTTCATTCTATTAATGTGGTATACTACATTGATTGATTTTGTATGTTGATCCATCCTGGGCAGAGGTGAGCACCTGAGTTAAACACCTGAGTTAAACACCCGAAACTCACAAACCTCTAAGGCTTTGCCAGGGAGTTCTATGTGCATGTTGAGTCAAGCCTTTAACACGCAGCCAGGCAATTTACTACCCTGTCTTAGCCTTCCATCCCTGTTATGCAGGGCCTCAAGGTCAACTAGAGGTGAGAGCTAGGCCTCTCAGGGCTTTCTTAAGCATGCCGAAGACCTGCACAAGCCCCTGCCATTTTAGATCCCTAGAAATATGTCAAAGCTTTCAAAACCCCTATGGACGTCTTACTCCTCAATTTTTCCTTTTAGGCTTTTTGGTTAGTTTATTGTTTGCCCCAACTGTTATCCACCTCAAGCAACCTCATAGTTAAAATATTTGCCTGAAATTGTTTTCAACAAATGCCTCTCCACCACTGGGAGAGGCTTTTAGAGCTTGGCGAGCTTCAAGCGAGTTCAAATAAAGGGGAACCTTTTGAGTGGAGTCTTCCAGGGAACTACCAGACAGATCAGATCATGTCAATTCTTCGGCAATGAGACTCCCAAAGAACTCTAGCTCTGTTCTTACCTCTTGGCACCTGGAATTTGGCTGTTATTTTTCAAGACTACTGTGGAGCTAGAGAGTGGGAGACGGGACCAAGGTAAGTTAAAATGCCACAAAGATTACTGTTCTTACTAAGAATCAGACATTTTCCTCAAATAAATGCTCCCTGGCTTGCTGCAAGTGTTTGATTAACTTGCAGAGATCCGGAAAAGATACTGATAATTTTTGCCAGTTTTTTCATTGCTTTTATGAAGCAGCAAATTTTCAGATGTTCTTACTCTAACATTTTCACTGATATCACCTGTTGCTATGTTTTGTTTTAATAATTTACACACTATAAAACTGGCCTATTAGAATTATGTTGATGGAAGGGGAAGAAGAGATTTTAAAGAAATTTCAGTAAGCTCAAAATATTTATTTTAAATTTTTATTCAAAGTGAAGTAAGTGATGCTGTATTTTCAAAATTCATCTTCCACCATTCATTAGTAACCAGTCAATAATTTATTCTTAAGTTTTAATTAAATTTAAATTATCTTTTGATGGAAGAAGTGGATTCTAGATCCATGAATTTGCTATGTGTAGTCTTCCTTTGGTAGAAAACAAAATTCACAATCTTTTAACAAATTTTAAGGTGTTTTGATGATAAATGTTAACAGATCTGCAATACCAACATCGTTGCCAACTTCATTCTGAATAAACTGTGGACATGTCACAAGAATCCATACAAACTCTGTACTTCCAAGCATCTGGCCAGGCACTGTGTGCGTGTGTGTGTGTGTGTGTGTGTGTGCATGCACACACGCTATGTGTGCCCTAGGCTCTCCAATGACCCCGTCCAGGAATTTGTTTATAAAGGCTGGCCTCTTTTGCTGCACCTTAAGCGGATGCCTCTTCTCAAAGCCCCATTGCAGTTCCAGGATTGGCCAAGGGTGAGGGCAGGCATGAGGACCAACATGGAGCCTAGAGGCACTTGCTCTGCTTGTGGTGGTGTTGGGGGTGGTGGTGGCAAGGAGCTGCCCCCTCAGTCCTCCCAGGGGAGGACTCTCTGGGCTTCTGCATAAGGCTCCTGACCACACTATGTAAGGCTCTTCCCTCCCAGGCCCCTGGACCCATTGATGCTGTGAATTGAGGCAGCCCCACCTGGTTATATGATCAGGTACATGCTCATCCTGACATGTTGGTCCTGTGTCCTTCCAACCTGGCCCCCTCCATGGAGGCCCCTCCCAGTGACACTTCCTGGGGCTCAGTCCTGGGCCCCCCACTTCATAGTTGCTCTGGGAACTGCTGCTGCTTACAGAACTTTTTTTTCTTTTGAATAGTTTTAAGGAGTTGTAACCTTTTGGGTCTCGTCACGTAAGAAGATAAATATTCTAAGTAGGAAAAAAAGTTTCATTTGGCTTTTAATCTTATGTGGCAGTGAAAAGCGTATTACTTTCCTTCCTTGCATAGAAGTCTGGTGATCATTTTTAAATTATCAGAGATACTGAAAAAATTAGCAAGACTGATTGCAAATTTATATCTTTAAAAAATTGAGACCATAATTTTTTTCAATCTTGCAGAAAGACTGAGTTCATTTTTCAGTGCAAATATTTCTAACAGAACATTCCCCTTATAACCATAATACCTAAGCAAGCATTAACAGTTGTTTATAATTAACTTCCATATTATCACTAATAAAAGGAACATAACTCAGAGCTAACACATTAGCTTTGATGTATTTTTACTAGGTTTTAAAGCACGATTTAGTTGGGCTGTTGTTTTTCTTTTAAGAAAGTCTTTCCCCAAGAAATAAGTAGTGCACAGATCTACATTATGTCACAATTCTCCTCAATGTGGAGATATTTTCCTGTCACTGTAGCTAAGTCATCAAGATATACTCCTTTACAAAATATAAATGCAAAACCACATGAAGCATGCTGATTGGGTTTCTCAGTAATGTGTTAAAATGCTACAAAAGTATGTATACGAGCATTCTAAATTTCCATACTTACCTCATGGTGGACCAGCAACAAGCGATTTGCAGACCTGGTACCAGTCAACCGAGCACACTTGGAGTAGCACCTCCTGCAGCAAAGTCCTGTGACAACACGAGATCTAGTCAAGCTTCTTGTTCCAGGCAGAGTTCTGCAAGGAAAAGGGCCCATTCCAACAGCAGCCAGGCAGGTCCACGTTCTTGACTGACTCATCCACACATGCGTTCAACGAATGAGAATCACCACACGAGGAAAATTACAGCCTAAAATAGACAAAGAGACCAAACAGAGCAAGTGACTCTGAAGTGAAAGAAAGAAGATTCAGGGAACACAAGAGAACTTTAAAAAAAGTTTAATTGAATCATTAAAGATTCAACAAGAGATACTAAAGCATTTCTCTGATTCAAGTAATTTTTCTTCAAAACATAAAAGCCAGAACATAATGTCTTTAAAAAGGAAGAAAACAAAAAAAGCATTTAGAAATGAAAAATATGATTGACAAAAAACATTTTTCAAAAGGAAGAGTTTCAAAGTTGATAAAAATATGTTATACAAAGGGGAAAAAGGTAAAGAGTGAATGAGATGGGAAAAGAACTAAGAAACTAAGAAACTAAGAAAAAGGCAATCCAGGAGATCTAATACCTGACTAGCAGGAGTTCTAGAAAGTTCTAACAGAAGATGAAGAGAGGGAAACTATTTTCTTAAAGTGTGAGGAGAAGGGTGACATCAGCATCATGGTGGATGAGTTGCTCCCTTTGTCTCTCCCCTGAGTTACAACCAAGAGGACATCCCCAGACCAACACAGGACTCTGCATAGCACACCCAAGAGGTCCACACATCTATACACCTGAAGGCCAGCGGACTGGCCCTTGTGGAGGTGGTGGAACCAGGCAAGCAGTGGCTACAGCTCCAGAGACCGGAGGCTTCAGGAATTGCAATAATGCCCCCAAACAGAGACCCCAAGAACCCAGGTAGCCCATGCTTCCTGAGGCCAGGAACTGCTGCCATGGCTGCGACCAGAGGCTCTGGGAACCATGATGATACCTGTGACCCAGCCCCCACCCCCTTCCCTAGCTTTCAACCCAGGCCCTCCCAGCAGTGGAGGTTGCATCCAAGACCCCTATACCACTGGCAGCAGTGGTGGTGCCCATGACCTGAGGTTCCAGGAATCATGCTGATGCCCACAACCAGAGGCTGCAGGAACCTCAGCAGCATTTAAGACTCAGCCTCTCCTCATCCCCCAGCAGAGGTGTGTGTTGCTTGTGACCTGAGGCTTCAGGAACAACAGTGGTGCCTATGAACCATCCCCCGCCCCCTCTCCTAGTGGCAGCCTTTCCCACACTCGCCCTTCCAGCAGCAGGAACTGCATACAAGCCCCCGAGCCCCTGGCAGTGGTGGTGGTGCCCATGACCTAAGGTGCCAGGAACTGCACCAGTGCCCCAGACCAGAAGCTTCAGGAACCCCAGTGGCACTTGAAACCCAGGTACCCCTCCCTCATGACAGTGGCAGTTTCACCCACGACCCCAACCCACCCGGCAGTGGTGGTGACACCTGGGAACCCGGCACCCCCAACAGTGGTGGTGCCAGCACCTCCAGAAAACCCAGGAGCAGCTGTGCAGGCAACACACACAGCAGCAGCACCCAAGGCTGTGGAGAGCCAGGTAAGAGTGACACCCGAGCCCATGACCCTGATCCCCTCCTAGCTGAGTAGTGCTCACAACTCTGGCCCCACAGCCACAGCAGCAGCATCTGCAGACCTAACAATTTGGACATGGCAGAAATTTCTGTGACCCTAGCTCCTACCCAACTCTTCCTTTGCCCCCAGCACAGTGGGGAAACCTATGACCCAGGAGACCCCAGAAGCAGCAGAGGTGCTTGCAGCCCAGTGACCTTGGTGGTGACATCTGCGACTGCAGCTACATCATAAGCAGCAAGGCACCAGCAACCTTGGAGGCACAAGCAGCACAACCAGGGCACTGATAACACCTGTGGCAGAGGCAGTGAGGCTGGGAAATACAGCTCTCACGTACAACCAGAAGGAGCTCAGAATCAAAGTAAAGAAAGCCTTATCCAAATAAGAAAGATGTTTGCTACCACAAATGCACTGTCAGAGGAACAACTCATCAAGCACCATGAAAAATTACAGTAACATGATATCACAAAAGGAAAATGACAATTCTCCAGAAACCAAACTTGTAGTCATGGAAGATTGCAATCTAACTGTCAGAGAATTCAAAATAGCTGTCATGAAGAAACTCAACAAGTTACAAGAAAACTCAGAAAGACAGTTCAATGAACTCAGGAATGAAATTAATGAAAGAAAGAGTCCTTCACCAAGGGGATTGAAACTATAAAAGAACTAGACAGAAATTCTGGAGCTGAAGAACACAATAAATGAGATGAAGAATAAAGTAGAAAACACTGGAGATAGAATAGATCACACGGAAGAGAGAATTAGCAAGCTCAAAGATAGAAATCTAGAAATGATTCAGGTGGAAGAGGAGAAAGAATAAAAAAATTTTTTAAATGGAGAATTCTGAGAAATATCCAACTCACTAGGAAAAGCAACATTAAGATAATGGACATCCCAGAAGAGAAGATAGGGAGATGGGAGTAGAGAGCCTATTTAAAGAAATAATGGCTGAGAACTTCCCAAACCTGGGTAAGGAACTTGATATACAAGTACATGAAGCTAATAGAACACCTAATTATCTCAATGCAAAAAGACCTTCTCCAAGGCATATTATACTAAAACTGTCAAAAGTCAACAAAATATTGGCAAATTGAATGCAACAATACATTGAAAGGATCATACACCACAATCAAGTGAGATTTATTCCAGGGATGCAGGGATGCAGGGATGGTTCAACATCTGCAAATCAGTCATATGATACACTACACTGACAAAATGAACAATAAAAATCACTTGATCCACCTCAATAGATGCAGAGAAAGCATTTTACAAGATTCAACATCCATTTATGATAAAAGCTTTCAGTAAAATGGATATAGAAGGAAAGTACCTCAACATAATAAAGGCCATATATAATAAACCCACAGCCAACATCATACTCAATGGTGAAAAACTGAGAGCTATCCCTTTAAGAACAGGAACAAGACAAGGATACTCACTCTTACCACTCTTATTCAACGTAGTATTGGAAGTCTAGCCAGAGCAATTAGGAAAGAAAAAGAAATAAAAGGGATCCAAATTGGTAAGGAAAAAGTAAAACCATCACTATTTGTGGATGACATGATTTTACATTTAGAAAACCCAAAAAAATCTACCAAAAACTATTAGAAATAATTAATGAGTACAGTAAAGTTGCAGGGTACATGGGGCTGGCCCCGTGGCCGAGTGGTTAAGTTCGCGCGCTCCGCTGCAGGCGGCCCAGTGTTTCGTCGGTTCGAATCCTGGGCGCGGATATGGTGCTGCTCGCCAGACCACGCTGAGGCAGCGTCCCACATGCCACAACTAGAGGAACCCACAACGAAGAAGAATACACAACTATGTACTGGGGGGCTTTGGGGAGAAAAAGGAAAAAAAAATAAAAAAAATCTTTAAAAAAAAAAAAAAAAAAAAAGTTGCAGGGTACAAAATCAACATACAAAAATCAGTGGTGTTTCTATATATTAACAATGAAATAGCAGAAAGAGAAAACAAGAATACAATCCTATTTACAACTGCAACAAAAAGAATAAAGTACCTAGAAATAAGTTTAATCAAGGAGGTGAAAGACCTGTACAGTGAAAACTATAAGACACTGTTGAAAGAAACCGAAGAAGACATAAGGAAAAGAAAGATATTGCATCCTCGTGGACTGGAATAATTAGCATAGATAAAATGTCAATATGACCCAAGGCAATCTACAGATTTGGTGCAATCCCAATCAGAATCCCAATGACATTCTTCAAGGAAATAGAACAAAGAATCCTAAAATGTATATGGAACAACAAAAGACCCCAAATAGCCAAAGCAATTCTGAGAAAAAAGAACAAAGCTGGAGGTATGACACTCCCTGATTTGAAAATATGCTACAAAACTATAGTAACCAAAACAGCCTGGTACTGGCAGAAAAACAGACACACAGATCAATGGAACAGAACTGAGAGCCCAGAAATAAACCCACACATCTCTGGACAGCTAATTTTCAACAAGGAGCTAAGAACATACAATGGAGAAAGGAGAGTCTCTTCATAAATGATGTTGGGAAAATTCAACAGCCACATGCAAAAGAATGAAAATAGACCATTTCTTATACCATGCACAAAAATTAACTTAAAATAGATTAAAGCTTGAATGTAAGATCTGAAACCATAAAACTCCTAGAAGAAAACATAGGCAGTACACTCTTGGACATTGGTATTAGCAGAATCTCTTTGAATATGTCTACTCAGGCAAGGGAAACAAGAGAAAAACTAAACAAATGGGACTACATCAGACTAAAAAGCTTCTCCACAGCAAAGGAAACCAGGAACAAGATGAAGAGACAACCAACCAATTGGGAGAAGATATTTGCAAATCATATATCCAATAAGGGGTTAATTTCCAAAATATATAAAGAACTCATACAATTCAACAATTAAAAAAACCAACAACCCAATCAAAAAATGAGCAAAGGATCTGAACAGACATTTTTTCAAAGAAGATATACAGATGGCCAACAAGCACATGAAAAGATGCTCAACATCACCAATTATTAGGGAAATGCAAATCAAAGCTGCAATGAAATATCACCTCAGTCCCACCAGAATGGCGATTATTAAAAAGACAAGAAATAACAAGTGTCAAAGAGTATGCAGAGATAAGGGAACACTCATACACTGCTGGTGGGGATGTGAACTGATGCAGCCACTATGGAAAACAGTATGAAGAGTCCTCAAAAAATTAAAAATAGAAATACCATATGATCCAACTGCTCCACTTCTGGGTATTTAACCAAAGAACATGAAAACACACTGACATGCACCCCTATGTTCATTGCAGCATTATTCACAATAGTCAAGACTTGGAAGCAACCTAAGTGCCCGTTAATGGATGAGTGGATAAAGAAGACACGGTACAATGGAACACTACTCAGCCATAAAAAGATGAAATTTTGCTTTGTGACAACATGGACAGACTTTGAGGGTATTATGCAAAGCAAAATAAGTCAGATGGAGAAAGACAACTACCATACAATTTCACTCATAAGGGGAAGATAAACAAACACACAGGGACACAGAGAATAGATTAGCGGTTACCAGAGGGGAAAAGGGCAAGCAGAGGGCTAAAGGGGTAAGTGGCACATGTGCACGGTGACAGATGGCAACTAGACTTTTGGTGGTGAACATGATGCAGTGTATAGAAGTTGAAATATAATAACGTACAACTGAAATTTCTATAATGTTATACACCAACGGGACCTCAATAAAAAAATAGAGAGATTGAAAAGAAGGTGTGTGAGGAGGACAAAACTTTTCTCAGAACTGAAAATGTTATGTCTTCAGATTGAATAGGACCATAGAATTCCAAGCAGGATAAAAGAAATTAAAAGACCTGAGATCCGTCTTTGTGAAATTCCAGAACAGTAACAATAAATCAAAGACTAAAAATATTTCAAAGAGGAAAAACAGACTATCAACTAAGGAGTAAGAATTCAGCTGGCATCAGATTTTTCTCATCAGCAGCACGATACATTAGAAAACATTGAAATTCAAATTCAGAGGAAAAATGATTTTGAAAGTTCTATAATTGGCCTAGACAAACAAAAAACTATGAAAGAGAAATAAGTACATTTTAAGTGACACTGGAAGTTCACCTTCCCAACATCTTTCTTCCCCCAAGAATTTACTGGAGAATATATTCTAGTCAACTGAAGGAGAAAATCATGAAGAGTTCATTATGGAGGTGAACTTAGGGGCCAGAAACACAATGAACAGCAGACCCCAGATGACGGCTCGTGCGTTTGGCCAAAGAAAATCTACTTAAAATTAGAACAGTTAAGGACTCGGGGAAAAGGAGGACTTCATGCCGCTAGTGGGATAGAGAAACAGATAACTTTTAGGATACGGTGAAGGTGTATTATTCCTTTTCCAACAAGAAAGATAAAAAATAGTTTAAAACTTTAGGGAAAAAATGAAAAGATATAAAGGGTGGCTCAAGTATGACACAAACAGTGGGGAGATTTTGAGCATTTAATGCAGGACACAGAAAGGGGACCCATTGACTCTGACAGGAGCAACATTGTCCGTGGAGCACCACCGCGGTTCTGCATTGGACCTAAGAGAAGGAATTATCATCCGGACATACCACCCAGATCTGCAGTGAGCAAGGTTCACAGATTCACAAAGGCTGCTCTTCACTTTCTTCTTTGAGAATCAAAGACGTAACTATGGTAGACTTCAAAGACTTAACTATAGTTGCAGAATAGAAGATAAAATACCATCAGCCTTAATAATAGAAAATAAAGGTGTAACTGTCAGAAGTGAACAGTGAACAACGGTAAGGAAAAAGAGTGGAAAGCATAAGGCGTTTGATACGGGGGCAAGGGAGGCAAAAGACATTGACAAAAGTTGAAAGAAAAAAATGAGAGTATGTTGCTTAAAGTAACAAAAATAAGCAACATAAGAATTTTAAAAATAATATACAGTTGTCGAGAAATGGGATTGGGGAAAGGTACTTCTGTAAGGGAGGTAAATCTTTATCTTTTGTATCAGAAAGTCAATAAATGTTGTCTTAAACTGATTGGCCTCTTCCGTTTTTATGAAATATCCCGAAGAGGCAAATCTACGGGGACAGAAAGTAGAACAGGGCTTCCACGCGCTGGGGCTGAAACTGTGGAGTGACTGCAAATGGCCAGCCGGGATTTTTTTGGAGTGATAGAAACATTCTAAAATTGGATTGTGGCGATGCTAACATAACTCTGTAAATTTACTAAAATTCATTTCATTGTACACTTTATATAAGTGAATTGTATGATACATCATTATATATCAATAAAGCTGTTTTAAAATAGAACTGATAAAAAAGTTGATGGGTCAAAGAACAGATGCAAAACCATATTATTTAGAGTTATGTAGGTAACCTAAGGAGTAAAAACAGAAACGTTTTCAAGAAATATCCAGGAGCAGTGGGCCAGGGTGAGGTAGAGTGAAATGGAGGCTGTTGTTTATCATTTACGGTTTTCTCTGCTATCTTGATTTTTTTTATCAGTCAATGATGGATTACTGCAATACATTATTAAAGTTTTTTTTTTAAAAGATTTTATTTTTTCCTTTTTCTCCCCAAAGCCCCCCAGGACATAGTTGTATATTCTTCCTTGTTGGCCCTTCTAGTTGTGGCATGTGGGATGCTGCCTCAGCGTGGCCTGATGAGCCGTGCCATGTCCGCGCCCAGAATTCGAACCAACGAAACACTGGGCCGCCTGCAGCAGAGCGCGCGAACTTAACCACTCGGCCACGGGGCCAGCCCCATTATTAAAGTTTTTTTAAAAAAAATTTAGATTCTTCCATGAAGAAAAAATATTCCTATTTTTAATCTTTTAGAATTTAAATATGAGGAATGATGCCATCTGGATAAATGAGCAGAATTTCTTTTTTTTCTCCTAAAGACCAAGGCCGAGTGGCAGATTCTGTTACAAGCCACCCTGCATAACTTCATGAGGCGAGGGCTCAGCTAGGCATAGTCACAAGTCCATCCCACTCCCAAAATAGAACGGCATAAAGGAGCAGAAGCAACTGATCATCCGGGAACCACATTTGGTACATCTGTGTTAAGTGGTTGCCATGGATTAATAGATCAAACATAAATAATTTTCGGAGAAGCAAGTGCCCTAGAAAAACGAGATGACAAGTGAAGTCGCTAATGTGATCAGCTGTCTTCATCTGTTTGTGTAAGAACACTGCCAAAGTAACCATCCGTGAGCTTGGGTTTTAAGCCTCATGAAACAGCCTTCAAAACCTGAGCTGAAACCAATGGGGGCCGATGAGAGACCGCTGACTGTGAAAAACAAATACGAAGACGTTTTTGAGATATGAGGTCATGTGGTGGATCACGAGGCTTAGAAGTAAAAGCTGATGGCCCTGCAGTTGGTTCAGTGACCAACATACTCAGCACCGAGGTTGCTACAAAGTGTGTGGGGGTTATTTCAGTATAATTTTGTTGGGTAACCAGAAACTTCAGACATGTGTTCTCTTTAAAATAAAGTGCCACGTGAACGGTGGTAACACAAATAAACCAATCAGAATGATCTCATGCAAGCGAACAAGCACGTGGCTTACATAGTTGGGCTAAACATGAGAAAACAAGAAGTGGGAACATGCCTGCTTTTCCGCCAGCTCCACCCAACCAATATTTGTAAATATCTGTAATATTTGTAAGAGTGAAACCAGACTTTCGTGGGCCTGCCTGCTGCCTGAGTGCCCTGGACTTACAACCTCAGGATTTGGCTGACTACCTGTATGTGCCAACAGGGAGCCTGGCAAGAGGTGTGCTGGGAGACAAGACAATGCCCCAGTGCCTTCCTTCTAAGTCCCACGCACGCATCTGTGAAACCAACACAGTGAAGGTGGCAAGAGAAGCCAGATGTACAGGTCAGCGGAGAAGGCCACCATTCCCCCAAGAGTGGAAGCCATTTCCTAACTAAGATTCTGACACCAGTTCCAATGCGTCCTCCTCTTTTTTCCACACCACCAAGCAATCAACTCAATTCTGACACTCTACCTAGAGATAGCATCAGACCCCACAGGTCAAGGATTCAGTCCTACAAGACCAACCTCTCTCCTCCAACTTCAGGTGCCAATCACAAGTCCAGGTTGTCACCTGTGCTTCTGATCAACCAGCTATAGATTGGAGGTTCCCAGAACCTCCTCTTTTGGTTTGATTAACTCGCTAGGCTCAGAGAACTCAGAGAAACACTTTACTTACTAGATTACTGGTTTAAGACAGAACTCAGGAACAGCCAGGTGGAAGAGATGAATAGGGCAAGGCACGTGGGAAGGGGTGCCCTCTCCCCGAGTCTCCATATGTTTACCAAGCTGTAACCTCTCAGAACCCCATCCTTTTAGCTTTTAGGTTTTTACGAAGGCTACATTACCTAGGCGTGATTGATTAAATCATTGGCCATTGGTGATCGCAGGTGAGGGTGGGGGAGTGGTAGGAACTGAAATTTCCAACCCTCCAATCACGTGGTTTGTTCCCCTGGCAACCAACCCCCAACCATTAGGTACTTTCCAAAAGTCACCTCATTAACATAAACTCAGGTATGGTTGAAAGGGGTTTATTATGAATATCAAGACATTTTCATCACTCTTATCACTTAGGAAATTCCAAGGGTTTTGGAGTTCTGTGCCAGAAACTGGACAAAGATCAAATAATATATTTCCTATTATAAATCACAATATCACAATAATCCTCAGTTACTATTTATATGATGCTAAAATAAATCAAAACAGAAAACAAAAATAGTCAAGGGCCTTTTCACTAAACCGGTACTATTGCTTAGCGAGATTATTTAAATGCATTATTCAGTCAATGGGAAAGAGCTACAGTAAGAAAAACATTACAAGATAAAGAGCAAAATATAAATATAGAATATATTTGCAAGTCTGTATATTGCTGTCGGTAGTTGCTGACCGGTAGAAACCAACCAGATGGGAGTGAGGTTTTAAGTGCTGCTTCCTATTTTGGTGGCTAAAGAATCCTACGAGAAAGATTGTTTTACCGATAATTAAGTTCTAATTCCTAAACATTTCTCATTGTGTCAAAATATACAATTTGCTTTTTATAAATAAAAATGTGAGATGGCTTTCATATCTGATATCATCAGACATTTCTGACAAACAGATACCTCATGGCGATCAGATTAGACCAGCATTCCCTATGGCCTTATTGCAGACAGCAGGCCACCTAAATCTGCATAGTGTTGCCTGGGGCTGAGTGCCCACACTCTGGTCTCAGCTATAGTCAGGGTTATTTACTAGACTTGCCGCTTACTAGCTCTGGGATCTTAGCTCTCACACCTTACAGGGCTGTCCTAAGCTTAAACTCGAGTGCATGTGGAAAGCCTGGAGCACAGTGCTTGACACATCTAACAGTGGGTTCCTTTATTATTATTCCCATTTTACAGCTGAGGGAACTGAGGAACTGAGGCCCAGAGGCGTTAGGTGGCTCAAGGTCACAAAGCTAGGATCTGAAGACTAGCTGTTGGCAATAAAGCTGTTGGACACACTAAATGAGTTCATTGAGAAAAATCCTGTTTATGAGAAAGCGCTGGATTAGCTCTTTTATTAAGACTCCATTTGCTTTCACACTTTAAGCCCTTCCCTCTCTTACTGCAAGAATGACAACCTTGTACATGTGTTCCCCAGGTCCATAAGACTGACTACATTGTGAACTTATTACATGGCTATGACCCAGGCTTTTGAGAAAGCTGTATTTTCTGGACGGTCTGAAATAGAGATGGCATATAGTAGTAACAGAGATATAAAAATAACTTTTCCAAGTGGATAAAAAGTCATTAGTGAAGGAATAGATCTAAATCCTTACAAGCCTGTTGGACATTCTAGTTGCTTACCAAATGTTTTTTAGGAAACAATGATGATTATCAAATTTCTGAGCCATCCCATCCTTTTAGGATTGTAAAATCACCCAATTTATGTATCTCGTAATAAAAGAGAAATGATGTATGAAAATTTAAAAAAAAAAAGAATGAGAGCCTAGTTTACAATTTGAACATTGCTCTCAAGGTTTACAGAAATGCTGACAGGAAAGTACGTTGTAGAATTGGGTGTGAGAAGAGCAGAGAATTCTTTTCCTCTCTCGCCACAGCAAAGGCACAGCTGACGCCATTCTCTGCCATCTTTTGAGAAGCTCGAAGGAGCAAGTCTGCAATAAGTCAGTGGGAAAGTACAATGGGGCAGTTCTGCCTGTTTGAGCCCGGATGCAGGAGATACTAAGCTTTGGGACTTTGGGCAAGTTTCCTCATCTGTGATAGGGGGATAACGATAGTGCGAACCTCCTAAATTTGTGTGAGGATTAAATGAGATAATGGGAGATAACACTTTAAAAAGCGGGTGGTACAGGGATGGCATACTACCTATTGACTCTGTCTACTAGTGTCCTCTTAAAGCACCCTAACAATAGCTATTACATTTGAAAAGAGGTGACAGTGATGAGACAAACTTGAAAGAAACCATGGGGACATCAAATAATTCCAATGGTGGGAGGCAGCCTCTGTGCTCAGATTCTAACTCTGCCAGGCGCCCTCGATGTATCAGCTTACAAGAGCTGGCTGTGGAATAGAAGCGAATTCCAGCTCCATTATCTCCATTGCCTTTGAACTAAAATTTGGAACTCAACGCTATAAACTTTCTAAAACCAAGCATTTCACATTAAAATGGTAATTATTTTCTGCAGCTACTTTTGAAAATGCTTATTTTCTTAGAAAAAGACCATTTTAATGTGGTTCAGATGAAATACTAGAAATTTGTTTAAGAAACTATTAGAATAAAAGAATCTATTCAATTATGGTACACCATGTTGCCTAATAACAGTCTTTGCTAACTTTTTCAGAATCCTATTTCTGTTTAAAATTGTCCTTCAACCAGTTTGAAACTGAATTATAAGAGAAAGCCAGCTAGGGGCCGGAGAAGCTGGAGCCTGGTGCTCGCCTAGGTCTGGTCTGTTCCTGAGCACTGGGGTGCCCGCGTGCTTTCTCAGTCTTTTCAGGGCAGGGGCTCTGTGCACAGTGACGCTCTTGGCTTCAGAATCAGCCCTGGAACGCAGGCATCTAGCATCTGCTGCTGTCACTGGCAATCCCCGTTGACCTTCCATCTCACCCCAACCACTCCTTCAACTGCCTGGGTCACTTTTTATCCTTATTTAACTTTCCAAAGGGAATTCTTTACATAAGCAGTCTCTCATTGTTTACTGAAGTCACAAACTGACTAACTTGTGAAAGTCTAGTAGAAAATGCTGGGGGAGGGAACCTAAGAGAAAAGGATGGTGAATTGCATGGGAAAATCTATCAACTCACCCCCTATGTTAAGATCTCCTTAACAATATTGACGCAGCTAGAAAGCACTTTTTCACTTATCTTTGCTTCCCAGGTTATGCTCCTTAGGACTGACCACTGAGAAACAGTTGACACACACACTGGGCATGACTAGCCCCTTTTGGCTTTCTCTCAGATATAAGGAGAAAGTAGACGACATCATCACCAGTTACAAATGTTTACGGGCACGTAAGTGGAATGCACTAGGCAAGATGCAGAGAATTTCATGGGGCATAAAACAATGACTTTGCTCTCAATAGCTTAGTTATACAGGGTACATTAATAAAATGATAAGTAACAAGATGGACCCGCATATTAAGTGTCAGATGATAAGTGTGTGTGTGCTGTGTACATTCTGTAGATATATGTGGATGTTGAGTTTTGTTCAGTCTCACTTTGATGTTGCTTATGTGAGCCCATCAGTGTGTGTATAAGTGTGTATGTGTGTGCCCAAGAGGATGCTGATGATATTGGACATCTTAAGCATTGAATTAGGAAAATATAAGTAAAAGCAAATGATTAATATTGCTCTCTCCTCACTCATTTATCCGCCTTTTTCCAACCCTATCTGCTGAATATGTCTCTTCATGTTGAACCCCAGGTGAAGGTGATTATTGAACTTAAAGATTTAACAAACTCATCACAGGTAATACCAAAAGGGCTGTACTCCCTGACAATTCACCTAATCCAGCACCACCCACCTTCCCCATGGGGACACATATTCTCCAGCTCTAAAGCCCCAAATGGAGTTGGAGATGGTCTTCTGTCCTTGCATCTTCACTCCCCTCTGCCTTCAACAGAAAGCTACAGAAAGACACTCAAAATCTCCCTTCACCTTTATTCCAGCCCAATCACTTTATTCTTCAAAAAAGGTAAAGAATTGGAAGAATTATCATGATTTTCCCCAGACTCTATTTTCTTATGTTGACTTCCACTGGGCACTCGTCTTCTGTCCTATCATCTCTTTTGCTTGGGATATCTAAACAGCCAGAGTAAAAGAAGGCATCCAATACATTTTTTCTTTTTATTTTCCTTAAAATTTAAAAGTTGGAGTTCCATAAAACCACAACAGAGAAAACTGGGAAAGGGGATTCATCAAAGAAATAATGCAAGGTTTCTGAGAACCAAGAGTCACCAGTTTCTGTATCAAAAAGGCCAACCACGTAGCCAAGCAATTAAGAAGCATAATCATATCAGAGCACATTTTCAGATTCCAGGACAAAGGGAAGATCCTGAAAACTTCTAAAGATGAAAAAAAGAAAATAGCATATAACTTTAGACATCTTAACAGCAGTAATGCAAGCCGGAAGGCAATGAAGCAATGCCTTTGAAATTCTAAAGGAAAATGTCTTCATCCTAGTATTATATACCAAACCCAACTATTCATCAAGTGTGACGACATAATAAAGGTATTTTAAAATGTACAACTTCTCAAAAAAAATTTTTTATCCCTTATAGCAAAAAGCTATAAGCTTTTGGGAACTTTTTCACACAAAAAGCTACCAAAAGATGAGTTCCATCAATAAAGACGAAGATAGGGAATAAAGGAAATAAGAAAGAGGAAGATGCAAAGTAGTATGAAAAGAGATCCCAAGATGACAGCTGTGTACCAGACACAGAGGACACGCAGTCTAGAAGGAGGAAATTGGAAGATTGCAGAGGAGACTTCTCCAGAAAGACGACATTGGTAGGACGCCCGATGTGTCTGGAAGCCCGAGGGAAGACTTGGACAATCTGTGAAGAATTTGTGGTTGAATCAGCAAAAGGACAGAAAATCAAGGGGGAAAAAAGGATTATTAACTCCAGGAAAAACAAAACTTTGCACAGAAAGGAAAAAGCAATCATGATTTACTACATGGCTCAGCTACAAATAACATTAACGTGGTCGTAATGATGTAAATACTGAATACTGAGCTAATTGCTGTACAACATAACTATTTGGGGAGTTGGGAGAATAGAAAGAAGCATAGTCAATAGGAGGAAACATAGTTAATTAATCATCTTTTATGGTAGGACGGTAACCCACAACTGAAAAATTTAGAACTAGAAATATAAGCATACCATTAAGAGAAATGGAGGAAAAACAAAAATTATTAGCTGAAAGAGGTGAAAGTGGGTGTCTCGAGGAGTAGGAAATGAGGGAAGAAGGGGATGGAGCCTGTTATTTTTCATAACGAGCTTGTTGGCTTAAACTATGGGCGTGTATAACTTTGATAACAATTAAAGCTAAGACAAATATATACAAAAATAATCCAATTAACAAAAGGGGTTGACACCAAGAAGATTTGCTTCTGATACCATACAATGACAGAAACCTGGAGCTTCCGCTGACCAGATAATTATCCAAACTGGCTTCAATAAGGGGAAAAAAAAGATGTTAGGAATATATACTTAAAGTCATTGTAGTTAGAAATTACTGGAATTTTCTGGAATTACAAACTTCTAGAACTAATAAGAAATAAGAAAGATATTAGGAGTGAAAAATACAGAGGCTCACATTATGAAACACTGAGTTGGCTTTAGAGAGCTCAGATCATGTTATGAAAATACGCATCGTAATTTGAGGTTTATGGCCTCAGTGTCTAACCGCAAGTGTTTTCTCATAAGGCAAACCATGCTGTAGGCTACTTCTATCCATGGTAAACAATGATCTTCGCCCACATAATAAGGGGTTATGCTGGAACTTTGACTGCATTTGATCATTCTCCAATTTACTTCTAATAAGTGATTGGAGATGATCTAAACTCTGGGAGTATCCAGGAGTTCTTGACCTCAGTTTTTAAGAAAAAGATTCAGTGACAAAACAATCGAGAGGAAGTCATAGAACACAGAGAAGCGTCAAGAAGAAATCATCTGGGAAATTCAGTCACCTGGTGGCTAAGAAGAAAATGTCAGTACCACTAAAACAGTGGAACTCAGAATAAAAGATTAGATTTGCACTGTCTTCTTATAAGGCAGTAGAAACAAGTGACAGAAACAAAGCTGGCCTTACAGTGACTGACAGAGCATTCTGCGCCCATCTGTTTGGGTTTACTGAACTGTACTTTGCCAGCAAAGTTGGGGAAATGCATAAAAATAATTCCAGCCCATCTCAGGCAGGCAGTATAATCAGAAAGGGAATATAATAAACCAATTCATGGAAATTGTGGGGGTGTATCCTGTAAAAATTCATAGCCAACGCATCTGAGCCAGGGTTGACTTTTTCAATAAAATATTGCTGAGTTTCCCAAGACAGCATGTCTCCTTTTTTTTTTCCCCCCAGAAGCATCTCAACCCAAAAAGCCTCTGGAAATAGTGTCTGGGCCAATTTCCTAATCCCAAAAACTCTACAGCAGATTATCCTAAAATAATGTCATTAGAAACACTAGACTAGATTGTTGGTTGATTTAAATATAAGTTTGATATGAAGTCAACTGCAGCTATAAAATTGGGCAATAAATCCTAATCCTGCCCCTCAAACACCAAAAAAAAGGAGGCTGGGGGCGGGGGATCCTTCAGTAAAGCATGGACTTAGTTTTTCACAAATCATAACACTTGGGCTCCTTAATTAAAATAGGAAGACTCTCTTTCCTTCCTTTGACCCCACAAGCCACGCAGGCCTTCACAGCTGAAAGAAGCAACCCCAACCCCTTGTGTGTCAGCCAGAGTCCCAGCAAGAAACAGGCGTCCACAAAGAGGGCCCACAGTGCCCAATCTCAATGCAGGGATGTCAAACAGAGCTGCGGGCTGCCGGGAGGCTGAGGCACCCAGAGGTTAGCAATGTTAGGAAGGCATCCCGGCCCCTGTGCTTGACCAAGCAAGGAGAGGGAAGAGGGTAACCAGAGCCCAGCAGCTACACTCGTGGAGGGACTGTGATTGCCTGCACCGTGGGGCTGAGCCAGGGAGGACGAGGCGGGAAAGATCCGCCCCTCTCTCCTCCTGGCCTCCATCCTCTTGCCCCGCCTCAAAGCTGGCTGACAAGAAGGTGAAAAACAAAGCTCCTGGGAGCAGTCTCCCAGGACTCGGACTGAAGAGTGAAGGAGGGACGAGGAGGGGGGAGGGGAGGAGAAAAGGGGGAATACCCAGCATACCTGGAATTTGAACCAAAATGGTTGGCTTAGAACACACCTGAGATTGATTATTCGAAGGTTTGAAAAGAATGTATGCTTATGGCTGCATATATGTGTATGTAAGATAGAAAGAAACTAGTAGATATGCCATACACACACACTAATAATCTTTGTATCCCTGAAGTGATCTTTTTTTTTTATTTTTGAGGAAGATTAGCCCTGAGCTAACTATTGCCAATCCTCCACTTTTTGCTGAGGAAGAGTGGCCCTGAGCTAACATCCATGCCCATCTTCCTCTACTTTATACATGGGACGCCTACCACAGCATGGCTTTTGCCAAGTGGTGCCATGTCCACACCCTGGATCTGAATCAGCAAACCCCGGGCCGCCAAGAAGCAAAACATGCGCACTTAACCACTGTGCCACCAGGCCGGCCCTCATGAAGTGATCTTAGTTTGCATACAGTCATAAAGACACAAAGCACTTTAGATGATAAAATCATGGTGTCACTGCATCCTCCCTGCCCCCACAATTCCCATTCGGTCTGGAATGAGGGCCCAGGTATTTGTATTTTCAACAGCACAATGATTGAGTCATTGCACATAAAATTCTGAGAACCATCCATTTCAATAGACTGATTTCAGTCATTCACCTCTAAAGAAAAATTCATTTAAGCAGATTATTTTCCTTCTGATGACTAGGATGGACCCTCACTAACTAGAAAGAGAAGAGCAGTAAAGGGGGAAAGGTATTAAGGAAGGGATAGAAGGAAAAGAGAGGAGTTTAAGAGAGCAAAAGCAGTTTCTGAAAGAAACAGAGGGAAAAAGAAGGGAGAACATGTGCGAGAAATAGTAAGAAATAGGAATTAGAAACATGTATGTGCGGCAGACATTGTATTAGAAGCCTTAGGTAGGGTCAATTTTAAACCTTTAAAAATTCTAAGCACTGAAAAGATTAGGACTACCTGCCGAGAAGCTCCAAAGACCATGCGCCCTGTGTCAGAGAGCGCCTCGGACACAGACCCTGGTTTGTAGATCTCACTCTGCTACAAGAGAAACCAGGGTTCCTTGGAGAAATAGCTGATTCCAGAGCTGGGGGAAGGAATACGCAAGATGTACGTGGAGCACCTTGTAGTGTCAGTAAGAAATTGCTCGAAAAACAAAAGAATCGGGGCACGTTAAAGAGACGCAGGACCCAACCTGAGAGAGCTCGCAATGGCCAACGCGGGAGGAATTAGAGCAACAGAATAAATAGCATAGTATTGGATTATGTTCCAAAGTGGAAAATAAATATACATGAGTCCATAAGTATATAAATAATACTGAATAAATAAATGAGAGAGAAGAGACAAGTCTTTTAATAGAAGAATTCCAATAATTTATGTAGATATACTCTCCTAGGAGAGGGGGTTTGATTGCTCTCCTTTGATGATGCGAATGCATCGGCTTAGTGACTTGCTTCCAGAGAATAAAGAAATGGAAAGAGAAAATAATGACTTTACAATGGAGAAATGTGACAAACACCGCCTGAACCAGGTGCTAAAGTTTAGTGTGGGGGACTGGAACTGGCCATCCCAAGATATATCTCTTTGGCATGAGAATTATTTTGGGCTGGTTACTTTAAAAACTGCAGACAGGAAAGAAACTCTGAAAAGCAGAATTTGCTTACCCTTTGTTAAGAGACGTTTACATTTGTAAAGGAGATCTCCATCTGTAAAGGTGTCTCCCTCTCTGTACCAGGAAGAAGGGGGATGACCTTATCTCTAGAAACTCTTATCAATGAGGAAGGCAAGGACTTAAATCTGCATAATAACCTTACCCTTGTTTACTGTGCTTTTCTGGTAACCTCCCATAACTGACTCCCCCCACCCCCAATATCCCCCTTTGTCTTTAGCTGAGGAGGATATTTAAGGGGAAAGCTTCCACCATTTTGGCAAGTTTCTCAGGTTGCCTGAGCCTCTCCCATGTATACATGTTATAAAGCTTTGTTTAATTTTCTCCTGTTATTCTGTCTCATGTGAATTTAATTCATTTCCTGGCCAGAAGGACCCAGAGTGGGTAGATGAAATGTCTTCCTCCCCTACATTAGCATCACCAGCAATGTCATGTGGATATCACGTACCCAGGATGTGACGTATGAAAAGGACACTTCTCCTCTGTGATACTCTTTTTTCTTTTTTTAAAGATTGGCACCTGAGCCAACAACCATTACCAATTTTCCTTTTTGTTTTTCTGCTTTTTCTCCCCAAATTCCCCCAGTACATAGTTGTATATTTTAGTTGTGGGTCCTTCTAGTTGTGGCATGTGGGACATTGCCTCAATGTGGCCCGATGAGCAGTGCTATGTCCACGCCCAGGATCTGAACTGGCAAAACCCTGGGCCCTCAAAGTGGAGCGTGTGAACTTAACCACTCAGCCACGGGGCTGGCCCCATGTGCTATTCTGTCTAGAGACTCATAGTCCTAGTCCAAGTATGAGAAGGACATCAGACAAACCAAAATTAAGGAACGATCCACAAAATACCTCATCAGTACTCCCCAAAACTGTCAAGGTTGTGAAAAATAAGGAAAGACTGAGAAATTGTCAGAGACCAGAGGAACCAAGGAGATGTGACAATGAAAGCAATGCTCACGGTATTCAGGATGGGATCACAGAACAGAAAAAGGATATTATGGGAAAACATTGAAATTTGAATAAAGTCTGGAGTTTAGTGAATAGTAATGTAGCAATGTTAAATTTGAGGAATTTTAAAATTATAATACCTTAAATAAAAGATTAAATATTGGTCCTGGCCCAGTAGCATAACAGTTAAGTTTATGAACTCCGCTTTGGCAGCGCAGAGTTCGCCAGTTCAGATCCCGGGCACAGACCCACACACCACTTATCAAGCCATGCTGTGGCAGGCATCCCACATATTAAAAAGAATAGAGGAAGGTGGGCATAGATGTTAGCTCAGGGCCAATCTTCCTCAGCAAAAAGGGGAGGATTGGTGGTGGATGTTAGCTCAAGGTTAATCTTCCTCAAAAAAAAAAAATCAAATATCTATTAGAGCTATCGAAACTTTCTATAATATCTAAAGCAGTTTTTAAGACATTGGCTTGAGTCCTAACTTAATTGAATTACAAAACATTTTTGGAAAACTAATACTGTAAAACAAACTGTGTAAACCTTCCTGCTTCATTTTATGCACAGTGAACATCTGGATGTTTCCATTTGCTTTACTGAATTAAAACCAGCTCATCCTGCAGGAAGCAAAAAGTAACTGCCATATGAGTTCACTGGCCAAAAGTTGCACAAATCAAAGCTCATGCAAAATTTCTGAAATTTTCCTTGAACCAAAAATAAGCAAAATGAGTTATTGACAATTAGATCACTGATAAATTCACCCCGGGAGACATTCCAGAAGCTCTGTAGATAATCATCTGCTTCCGCAATAAATTTCATACAGTTGTCCCTTGGGAAATTTCACTCTCTGAAGTGATAAAATGTTTTGATTAATGCAAAAAATTCCCGTTAAAAGTTCAAATAGGAAGCAATTATTTGGATAATTTGTGGTACTATGAAAAAATTAGGTCTTAAAATGGATAAAAAGTTCATATGTTGGTGATTATGCTCAAACACATTTATAGTGTCTTTTTATTGATGGGTCTCAAAGTCCTTAATACATAGTGGTGACAACAAGTTGTACACGTCTTTAGACACCTCCCTCTGGAGACAATTGACTGATTCAGAATAGTTCTAGCTTGGGGCCAGCCCCATGGCTGAGCGGTTAAGTTCTCGCGCCCTGCTTGGGTGGCCCGGAGTTCGCAGGTTGGGATCCTGGGCATGGACCTGCACACCGCTGGTCAAGCCATGATATGGGGGCATCCCACACAGAAGAACCAAGAAGGGCTTACAACTACGGACTGGAGCTTTGAGGAGGAAAAAAAAAGGAAGATTGACAACAGATGTTAGCTCAGGGCCAATCTTCTTTATCCGAAAAAAAACATACACACACACAAAAAAAGAATAGTTCTAGCGAAAGATAATTTATCTAGGGATAAATATTCAGTTATAAGTCTTTTTCTTGCCAGAATACTGAATCCTAATGATTCTTTTTTTTTTTAAAGATTTTAATTTTTTTTCCTTTTTCTCCCCAAAGCCCCCCGGGACATAGTTGTATAACCTTTGTTGTGGGTCCTTCTAGTTGTGGCATGTGGGATGCTGCCTCAGCGTGGTTTGATGAGCAGTGCCATGTCCGTGCCCAGGATTCGAACCAACGAAACACTGGGCCACCTGCAGCAGAGCACGCGAACTTAACCACTCGGCCACGGGGCCAGCCCCTCTAATGATTCTTTATAGTGCTAATTTAAAGGAAATTTTCCAAGCAAGATATTTTCTGAATATTTCTCATGGGTTGGAAAATGGTTTGTGGGGAGGAAGGACCCTTCTACTTCCCTGGGCACCAAGTCTCACAGAGGGACCAATAAGCTCTGATCATAGCGGCCGTTTCTCTATCCAAGGCCTTTAGAAGTGTGAAAGCACAGGGGCCGGCCCCGTGGCCGAGTGGTTAAGTTCTCGCGCTCCACTGCGGTGGCCCAGGGCTTCACCAGTTCCGATCCTGGGCACGGACATGGCACCGCTCAGCAGGCCACAATGAGGTGGCATCCCACATGCCACAACTAGAAGGACCCACAACTAAAATATACAACCAAGTACTTGGGGGATTTGGGGAGAAAAAGGAAAAATAAAAGGTTTGAAAAAAAAAAAAAGAAGCGTGAAAGGACAGAGAGGGGAGAGAGGGAGGGAGAGAGAGCTGGACCTGATGTTCCCAAATTACTAATTCACCATTAAGAAGTGAAAATGTTTCCGCTACTGTGATGGGGCATCCTGTGGCATCTTAGTTTTAGTTCATTCTTACAAAATATAGATTTTTAAATTTTATCCTAACCAAAATATTGACTTGACTTTGTTCTGTTTGAAACATCTTTCTCCAACATGAACTGCTGACTCCTGTGAGCACAAGAATGATACTCAGAAGTGCTGTCTTCCCGTCTCGCATCCATAACATAATTTACGTGGAAACATTCACAGCCAATTCATCCTGTCAGACAAGTTGGAGTACAGAAGAAGACCCTCCCCCAGGGGACCGCTAGGTGCTGTTTTACCTACAGAAATGACTGGTGACATGGACAGGAAAAGTTTCTAGATGAAGACCATCTTGGCCATGCGCCATGGCAGGAATTCCACAGCCTCAGATGAATCGTTGCCGGGATATCTGGATGCGTTCAAAGCTGAACTTTGGGGAAATCCAAGCTGTGCCTGCAGCTGCCCTTAGTGTCCCACCTGAGCTGAGGTCACGTGGACTTCCGTTCCAGCAAGAACCCTGTCCAGATTTCTCAACATCTGTAACAGGAGTTTACTCTTACTCGTTTGGGAATCAAAACATATCGATTCCCTTAACGACTTGATTGAAGGTTCCTAAGGAGCAGGAACTACGTCTTTTTAACCCAAATCTAGCATAGGCCTAGGCTGATGAACAATAAATGTTCATCAAATGAATGAATGAACAACACTATTTTATCACCCAAAGTCCCTTGTGTAATCTCTAACGTGATCCCCTCAGAATCTGCCACCAAGGAAACGTCTGTTGTAAGGAATTCGTAAGCATTCCACATTAGAATCATTTAACCCACTAAGCTTAGCCTTTGCACTGGCCGCCAAAGCAGAACCAAACGCCATGTTCAATCTCAGTAACTAGACCAGCCCTCGTGGCCCGAGTATTTTCTTTTCTGATTCTGGTTTATTAAACTTATTATTTAATGATACTTTATTCTAAGCTGCCTCAAATTTGGAAAGAAAGTAATCATTAAATAAGTAAAGAACAGAGACATAGGTTTCACTAACTGATCCATGATTCAAGAAGTCCTCCACGGACTTAGAAACTCCGTTTCTTCATCTCCCTGAGAAGCCATGGAATGTTGTTCATGATCTGGGCACACGAGGGTTTTCCGTTTCTCCCCCAAGGCAGCAGGTTTTGCTTTCACTCCTCCAGAAGGGTCTTGCCTGGGCCCTGGGTAGAGGGTTTGCTCCTCAACCTTGACTGCCTAAGGCCTTTGCCCGGTAAGAGGAAAGGTCCGTGGCGGGCTTTGTGCCGTCACTAGGGACAGCTGCTCACGTCTGCCAGCCCAGCCTGAGGGCGCGCCCCACAGTCTTCACACTGCCCAGTCTCCCGCCAGCAGCTTGTGAGTGAGGGAGAACTCCCTTTACGTCTGGGCTCCCAGCTATTCCAGACAGACATGCTGCCCACACTTGGCCTTAAGGAATTTGTTAACGTTCTGATTTCTTCTTAGGGTATTCTTCCCTTACGCGCGGTTTCACTTTCTGCTGTTTCAGTTACCCACAGTCAACTTCGGGTCAAAAATATTGAATGGAAAATTCCAGAAATAAACAATTCATAAGTTTTAGAGTGCAGGCCATTGTGAGTAGCATAACAGAATCCCGGGTGTTCGCTCCATCCTGCCAGGGTGTGAATCACGTGTGTCCAGCGGATCCAGGCAAACACACTCCCTGCCGTCAGTCACCTAGTAGCCGTCTCAGTTATCAGATCGGGTGTAGGCATTGCAGTGCTTATGTTCAAGTCACCCTCATTTTACTGAATAATGGCCCCAAAGCGGAGGAGCAGTGATGCTGGCAATTCAGACGTACCAAAGAGAAGTCATAAGGTGCTTCCTTTAAGTGAAAAGGTGGAAGTTCTCGACTTAATAAGGAAAGAAAATAAAAATCATATGCTGAGGTTGCTAAGATCGATGGTAAGAATGAATCTTCTATCCATGAAATTGTGAAGAAGGAAAAAGAAATTTGTGCTAGTTTTGTTAGCCTACCTCATTATGTATGTATAGGAAAAAACATGGTGTATAATAGCACATATAGGGTTGGGTACTATCCATGGTTTCAGGCATTCACTGGGGGTCTTGGAACGTATCCCTCGTGAGTAAGGCGGGACCACTGTACATGCTTGCGCTTTCCCCTTGGGTGCTGCCAGAGGCGCAGCATTTCCTGGATCCCAGCTCTCCGGGAGGGGCTGGTCCCTCTTTGGAATTCCATTCACTTGGTGGTCTTGTATTCTCAGCTCTCCGAGAGGCTCCAAAAAATTACAATTTTGTAGATTAGCCGTCTTTCTGACATTGCTAATGTGGGAGTGATGTTCTTTTGCAGTTTTCTACATCATAAGTGGAAGCGGAACTCACCGAAGGTGACATTGTGAGCTACCATTAGGGTGTGCGCATTGGCTGTTTTGCTAGCACCCTTTCAGCTACACAGTCATGGTTCCCACTCCTTCCCTTGCCTTCCTTGCATCCAACAGCGTGCGTTGGAGGCAACCAGCCGGGCCAGGGCTCTGATCCTTTGCCAAGGTTCACGTGCTGATGAAACCCATGACCCGGGTTTTATTAGCACCATGCCCACAGCACCTGGGTAACCAGCCACCCTGATGTTCAATCTGATTACACCACAGGAGTGGGGAATCGGAGCCTCCCACACAGTTATCACTTCTCACATCAGGGTTGTATGTTGGCAAGATCTCATAAATCCTCACAACTGGATCTTTGAAAGGCAACATAAAGGCCTACACAGTACACAAAGGGGTAGAGATGAATCATTTTAATAATTAATATTTAGCAATTTGATCAACAAAGTCAACCCAAATAATTTAAGCCTCCATAATATTAGCTCTCTAAACTTACCATGATCTGGCTTGGGACGGATCAGTACTTAAGAGATTTGTACTGTTTTGGGGCTTTACCAACTCAGGAAAATATAAATGAAGTCTATATGGAAAATGACGACTTGGTACCTTCCTGAGAGTTATCTTATTTTTTCCGACTATGGAGGCCATTATAAAAATACTTTACTAACAATGAGCTTTCTTACTGCCTTTATTTTTCTACGTTAACTTGTCCTTGTATGGTTAACTTTCTGGCTGGTGTTGAATGGGGCCTGGAGAAAGCAAGCAACATCCACACTCGAGCTATCATGCCAGAGCAGCAAGGCAACACCGGCTTTCACTAAGTCGCTTGAAGATTGTACAAAAAATTATATTGCTTAAAGTTTGAAGCTGGTAGACCGAAGTTTAAATAGTGGCAGAGGACTGTTTTTTTCTGAATGAAAAAGTTATAAATAGAGTTACCCTGTTATAGAGGCCACACGATGTAATTTTTTCTGAAGCCATTTTTTATAGGTTAAATTACAAATACCAGAAGTCAAACGTTCACAATCAAAGCCTTAAATTCTGCTATCATGAATCCCAGGCTGCTGAGCAGGGAGCACATGCCTTTCAACGGAGTCTCCCTGCCAGAGGCGCCGCGGAGCTGCAGGCTGGCACGGTGGTGACCGTCGCGGCAGGTGGCGGCTCCTTCAGGCAGGACTCCCCCAGGGGACCTGCCAAGGGGGTGGACCCGGGCCCAACTCAAGGTGAGGGGTTGTTCTGAAAGAGCAACAGGGGAGAGACCACCTCTCATGTAAGAGCACCAGCTTCCGCGCTTCCAACTCTGTTAGCGCCAGAGCAAGTCTGTGTGACTTTCTCACATGCTCAGCTTTACAAGTTTCTGTCTGCAATTAAGAATGACGGGGCAAGAATGTGTTTCTGGAAGACAACTAGTCCAAACCTTTCTCCAGAGAAGAGATGAACCGGAATTCTATAACTAAAATGAAAATATCAGCCAATCATTTGTTAGATAAGAAACCCATTTAGAAGAAAAAGAAATGCCAGATGGATAAGTATTTACCCAAACCAAACTGTACATCAAATTATATAACATTTAGACAAGAATGTTAGCTTTCTCTTAGCATTTGCAACAAATCACCCAATTTCACAATCTCATTTCTTATGCTAACTAATCCTTATCAATTAGCGGACTGTATATTTATTCTTTAATGATAAGAGTTATTTGGAATGTAAATATTTTGAAAAAATTAAAATCTTCTTGTATGCCTTCCCTCAAACAATTTTTTCATTTAAAATCACTTAAGATTTTATTTGGTCAGAGAATTTCTTTTCTTTTTTTGAGGAAGATTAGCCCTGAGCTAACATCTGCTGCCAATCCTCCTCTTTTTGCTGAGGAAGACTGGCCCTGAGCTAACATCCATGCCCATCTTCCTCTGCTTTATATGTGGGATGCCTGCCACAGCATGGCTTGCCAAGCAGTGCATAGGGCCACACCCAGGATCCAAACTGGCGAACGCAGGCTGCCGAAGCAGAACTTTCGAACTTAACTGCTGCGCCACCAAGAAAAGAGAATTTCTGATTGACTAGAAATATAAAATACACTTTGCAACAAAATATTCCTTGCAATTATTTAACTTCTATGTCAGAAAACTATTGAAATTTTCTATCACCTTGCTTTGTTCCGATTTGTATAAGCTATTTCAGAATACTATCACCTTTCATAGTAGTTCCTTTGTTTTAGAAGGCACTAAGTATGACTTCGTTTACTTATGACGGAATTACAGTTGATCTAAACAAGATCCAAAACTACGAATCAAGGCATCATTTCTAAAGGAAGCCACTTGTGCTTTTAACATGGCTAGTTCACTTCATGTTGGCATCTCTTCAAGATCCTTTAGTCACATCTGTTTCATGGATTTATTTGGAAAACAAAAGGGTTATAAGAGCCTGGAAGACATTGATGTTACCACCAAACATGAATTCAATTCCTCAGGCTTTGAAATAGCCTCCTACGACACGTTCTATGCATTTGGTTCCATGTGGAACAGCTTAGGCAGTTCAAGAGGATTTCAATACTAGATCAAAAGTATTTTTCCAGATGCCACTTTAAAATAACAAACAGAGCGTTATACTTTACTTCCCACTGGAGGAACATTTGGAATAATGCTTATCATTAACAGATCCAGCTTCTGCTGATTAAAAACATTAATCTGTGCTTTTCAAAATATTTCAGACCTATCAAAAGAGAGTTTAACGAAGCCCATTAAAGTCCCGCCCTCCTCTGTCCCTCCACTAGGGCTCTGTGCCTGTATTTCAGGAGAAGGGAATTAGTGACATGAACAGATGAGAATTTGAGTCTGGAAAAAATACTTTCATTAGAAAAAAATAGAGATAAAATGAAGTCAGTTAGAAGAAAGAATGGGGCTTCAAGGTAAAGATTTCCTTTCAAATATTTCCACTTGGTTCTTTTTCTAGAGCTTTCTCTAATTCACTCAGTCAGAGTAATCTGCCTTTCCTCGGCATTTCCATAATACGTTATGTAAGTGTTCCTCTAAGGAGAATGATATCATTGTACTAAGGAGACTTGGGTACAAGTCATCTCTCCCAAAGTAAGCGCCAGCTTCTTTGAAGATATAACCACATCTTCACATATTCGTGTCTCCTCTAGTGCCTTCCGACTACAGATCCTTTACACGGTATCTATTTAACAAACGTTGAGATGAAGTGGAATAGAATGGATGGAATGGATGAAACAGAGATTAAAGAATGAAAATGGAAGGATGTCTGAGACATTTATTCAAAATCAAAACAAGCTCACAAAAAGGTATTCAGAGAATAAAGAGATGTGTTCTAATTATTCAGTGCAGCTGAATAGTGAATGTAATGATGTAATAGTGAATGTAATGGCTATTCTTTCAAGGAAAAGTATGTTAGTTCTATCACATCTACTCATAAACAACTTCTCTCAAATAGAATAAGATTTGTGAGGGGAGAAAGGAACGTTCCCGTTGTGAACTCCAGATGCATGGCTGCTCCTTGTGTATTCCTGCCTCCAGCCCAGACCCCTGGCTGTAGAGTATCATAGAGCAGTGGTGGAGATGAGTTGAATCTGAAATAGTTGTGAGTGGAGGCTTCAGTCTGTTTGACCGCCTGTTAATTTAGCTCAGACTTTGCGTACCTACAGGAAAAAACGAAAAGCCAAATTCCTTCCAAAGTGGCAAAAAGAGCACAATGAATATGTCTCAATATGCTCTCCAAAGTCTCACCCAGGAAAACCACTTCAAGCACTTAAGGTAGAGTGTAATACTCTTGGGTTGCTCAATCACAAACATCTACGTGGTTCCTTGGCGATAAACAAATACGTACATAAATAATGTTGCTTCAGCATTTTTAAATGGGGGTAGCCTGGAAATGCTGTCCAAAAAAGATTAGTCGTTGTTTTTAGACAGGTGTACTAGATAGACTGTCTTTCTCAATCACTGAAAATAATATTCCTTTTCCTTCTAACTTAATCCAGAATAATCTTTTCATATTATTATGACGCTTTCGGAAGGAAAACACCTGTGCGTATCACCTGGAACAACTTTAAACTTGTTAACAAGGTGATGACAAGGAATTGGATGCCATTTAGCAGTGGTGACTACATGTTTCCAATTAACAAAGTCAATTTTGATCTCCCCAGTGCCTTGCTCACCAGCAGTTTAAATATGTGCCTTTCTTTCAGTGAGAGGTAAGATCACTATTCTTTGCCAGCAGGTGGTGCAAAAACCATATTGTAGAAAAAGTTCACAGGAAAACAATAGGATATCTCAAGTTGAATACTCATGGTACACATGGACATTGGGTCTGGAAGAAGTGATGGTCAAGCTCCTTATTTAACATCAACATATGCTCCTTCCATGATGTGTCGTCCTTTCCCCACTCCAACCACCTCACTAATTCCACACATTTGGTTAGACATAGAGTGGATCCATTTGAGACATTATGACAAATTTTGTATTCATTAGCTCTTATCTCATTTCCTCTGCTTTCCCCAGCTCCTTGAAGTTGACTCCAGACTTGCACAAGACCATTAGCCATTCCCTAGAGAGGCAAGTTATTTGTGACGTGACTCCATGAGCTCCAACTCTTCTCGCTCCACCTGTAGGACTCAGGACTAAATCAGGGTCTCCAGACCTAATGTACCGTCCCTAATAAGCTTCTATATCCTTTTCTCCACCTCACTCTCATCTTCCAGTCAAAGATCCCGTACCATCAAGACTGGTCTAAAGAAATTTATTATTGTTATTATTTAGTGACAGAAATATTGAACCATGGGATGAGTCGTGGAGAACAAACAAAATCAGTTCAAAAGTGTAAAGCACTTTGTAAATTAAAATGATCATAGAAATTTCGAATAGTTCAAAATCTGCTTATTTCTTGCGTGATTTCCTTCAAATTATTTAACTCTTCTGTGCCTCAATTTATTTCTTTATTTACATATTTTTGCCACTTGACAAAAGAGGGCACAGGAAATTATAAGCAACAAAGAGAAAAGAATAAACTCGACCCAAATTTAAGTCTTATTCCCTGTGCCAGGCACTGTGCTGAGGACTTCCACGAACTTCGGTAAAATGGCTACTAAGGAGTAGTTTCAGGATTCAAATCCTAGTCTTGGATCTCCTGGCGTGTTTCACTTCACGTATTGACCCATAAATGCTAACTCAATCCTAGATGATAGGCTCCAGAGTCAGGAGCCCAAAGGTCAAAAGTGACACTCAACACTGTGGCCCTCCTCAGCTGCTGAGCACACCACTGCTACAGGGATGCTGATCAGAGAAGGTCCCTCTCCCAGACACACGCGTACACACACACACACACACACACACACAGAGTTCGCTTTAAAATGCACTTCAATTTTACAAATGATAGAACAATCCTAGAAAGCCTGGACATTCTGCCCTATGTCACAGAGACATCTGGCTGCCCAAGAATCGATGGTCTGTTTCCTTTCCGCTTGTATCAACACAGAACTAAGTACTCAGACTCAAGTAGGAGAGTAGACAAATTTTCCCTCATTCCCCGCTCTTCTGTGATAGTCAGAGATATCCTTGGGTAGCCCAGATAGGCCTTAAATGATCTCACTGCCACCTGGACCACTTCCAAGCTCCGCCCCTTCAGCTTCAAAGCTCGGGCTTGCATGCCCCTGAGCTCACTTCTCTTATCTGCACCTGCATTCCAGTGTCCCGGCTGGCTGGCTCCTGGCAAACTCGCTCAACCTGCCCTCCTCCCTTCCTCTGTTGTCACCACCAAGCCTTACACGAGCCACTCTGGGGATCAGAAGAGTCTCCCTCCCACAGCCCCGAAGACTTCTAGGTTCTCAGAGGCACCTGTCTTTATTTCGTTACAGTTGTGCTTATGTGCACCTACCGTTCACAAAGGATTTAGGGCAGCACAGATTCATCCTCAAAAGTTATTTCCTCCAACCTAATTCTAACCAAACACGGAACTGTATATGCTCCATAAACATAGTTCCTGATTTCCCTGCAGTGTCAATATAGGTTTTCAATATAATCCTATAAACTTGTATTAGATAGCATATTTTACATTGATTCACATTACACCGCTGATAATGTATTTGTATTTGCAGATATCTTACCTTAAGATACATTTTGATCCTAATACGTTCTAATATCACACTTAAGAATGTAAATTTTTGCTATATATTTTATCCTTTTCATTGCTAATTCTACTTGTGCCTAACTTTTCTACTCAACTTTTGCATTAAGTTTGTCAAAAGAATGATCCAGATGATGGCAGAGCCCACATAGCATTTTTCAAATTACCCATATTATTCAGTAAATGTTTATTAAGTATAGACCAAATACAAGTATAGACCAAATATAAGAGCTTAGCCTCAGGCAAGAAAAAAGTGAAAAGGCGATGCTTTCAGCCCTCACGGAGTTTATCATCTCAAAAAGGGAAAGAGTGAGTGGACACACAGTCCCGCGAAAAAGCAGAATGAGGTAAGACTATCTCCGAGGCGCAAAAAAAGTGGTCTAGAAACACAGAAGAGGGAGAGATTTTTCTGGTAGAGTGCAGGATAGAGATCAGAAAATGAATCAGAAAGAGGGGAAAAGGAATCTGTGCCATTTGAGGGCAACAGCGTTCACATCAGCCAAAATGAACAGAAGGGACATTCCAGGCAGGTGGGCAGCACAGCAAAATTCAAAGAGAGGAGCCAGCATGTTAGGGAGCCGCCATGAACTCTTTACTGGAGCCTACAGTTGGTGAGGGAGAACAGACAGGTAATACCAACAGCGACTGAATTGAAATGAAGGGTGTGGATTCAAGAGACACTCAAAAAAGAATCCCCAGAATTCAACAAGTGGTTGGGCGTGAGAGCGAGAGTCAACGGGGCGCTTCCCAGGGATGAGGCACTGCTTTACATGTCACATGTGTTAACTCTCAGCCCTCAGGACATATTCTATGAGAAAGCTGAGGAACACAGAGGGGGAAGGAAAGAGCTGGCTGAGGGCCAAAAAAAAACTGAGATAGTATTCTGGAGGCAAAGGGAATTTGCGATGGTTTTTCAGCAAGGATGTTCTCAGGTGATGCAGTGTGGTGAGTAAGTGGGTGGGCTCTGGGGTCAAATGGCAAGGTTTGAATCCCAGTTCTGTACCTACTGTCATCTTGGGCAAATTACTGGGTACATAAGAACAGTCCTGGGGGCCAGCCCAGTGGCACAGCGGTTAAGTTTGCATGTTCCACTTCTCGACGGCCCGAGGTTCACCGGTTCGGATCCCGGGTGCAAACGTGGCACAGCTTGGCAGGTCATGCTGTGGTAGGCATCCCTACCACATATAAAGTAGAGGAAGATGGGCATGGATGATAGCTCAGGACCAGTCTTCCTCAGCAAAAAGAGGAGGATTGGCAGTAGTTAGTTCAGGGCTAATCTTCCTCAAAAAAAATTTTAAAAAATAACAGTCCTACCTGGTTGGGTTGATGTGAGGATTAAGTAAGTTAATATGCAGAAAACATTTTGAACAGGGCCCTGGACGGGCTGTACTCAGAGCTACATTTTCAAAGCCAGGCTCTAGGCAGGCTGGACAGCAGGTGCCGAAGGGGAGAGTGTCAGGATGGGTGGAGCTCTCACAGGGCTACTGACATCATTGGTTGAGGTGATGTACTGATGACCTAAACTGGCAGGGTGCAGACTCAAGAGACATTTAAAAGAAGAACCTCAGAATTTGACATCATTGGGTATCAGAGAGAAAAGTCAAGGATGACATCTTTAAGGTTAGATTATCAAGAGACTTAGCAACTGGTACAAGGAAGTCCAAAGAAAGAACTGATGTTTGGAGGAGGAGGGTGTGTGCGGTAGATGTTTAGGAAGATAAGAGATTAGGGGCTGGCCTGGTGGCATAGTGATTAAGTTTGTGCACTCTGCTTTGGTGACCCAGGGTTCACCCGTTTTGATCCCAGGTGCAGACCTACACACCACTCATCAAGCCATGCTGTGGCGGCATCCCACATTCAAAATAGAGGAAGATTGGCACAGATGTTAGCTCAGGGACAATCTTCCTCACCAAAAAATAAAAGTTAAAAAAAAGAAGGTAAGAGATTAGATTTGCATGTGTTTAATTCAATCACTAGTGGAATATCCAAGTAGAAGTGTAGAGTAAGCAGTTCTCCTAAAACAGCAGGAGAAACAAAAATCTGTAAGATTTACCCCTTACCCTTACTCCGTGGTGAACCTCCACTCGGTCTTCAAGATGCAGCTCAAAGGCTGCCCTCTCTGTGGAGACTACTATATTGTACCACTATTGCAGAGTGTATCACAGTGTGCCATATTTGGACATCTATCTCACTGAGCTCCTTAAGAAAAGGAACACTGTCTTGTTTTCATCTTTGCACTTACATTCAACCATATTAGGTTGAATTGGTAAAGGGATATAAAAACTATCTGGAGAGTATTGTTAATTAATCCCGGAGATGAGGTTCCCAGAGAGAGTGAAGAGAGAGAGGAAAGAGAAGAGCAAGGATGGATCTCCTCGTTAGGGGACACCTATGTTCAAAAGAGAGAAGGTGGAGAAAGTAATTGAAGGAGGGCACAGAGAGAGAAGAGAGAGAGAGCTGAGAAGAGTGTGGAGAGCACTATATCACACAAGCCAAGAGAAACATTTCCAAAAGAGAGAGATCACTGGTGTCAAATGTTGAGAGAGGCAGGAATGGAAACCTCTGATAAAAGCCTATGGGCCCCAGGATGTTTGAAGGTGACTGGGTGAGATACAGCAGGGGTAGTAGGGACCACAACATTGTCTTAGGGGGCCAGCAGTCCTCAGCTCTGAGGGAACGTTGGCTCAGTAGGTCCAGATATTCTGAGTTTTCAAGGGAAGCCAGAATGCAGATCTACATGTAAATATTAAACCTTAGCAAATCAATCAAGTTTAAAAAATAAAAACATGATGGCCAACACTATGTGGGTCAAACAGATCCTCCCTGATCTGGAGGCAGCCAGTTTAAGACATCCAGGCAAGAGTGATGGGGGGGTGGGGAGTGGTAGAACAGACACTGGAAATGGTGTGAAGTGGTGAGTGATCCTCGAGACAAAACAGGAGAGAAGTCACATTTCAGGGGCTAAGCAGTGGGTTGAATGTTGTGGAAATGGAGGCACAACACACAGAAAGCCACAGCCTCTCGCGGGTCTCCTGACATCCTGAACCGTGCAGAATGCTCGTCCTGGGGAGAGCCTGCCTCGAAGGCACACAGCAGAACTCACTTGCTCGGAACAGCACAGGTAGCTCCATTGACTAGTTCATGGAAAGCTCAGTGCAGAGAGAAAATGGAAGTGATTGTCTCTCTAAAAGCCTTACCATAATACCTGCAGGGGCCAGGTCGCTGAGACTGGATGTAATCAGGTAAGGTCACATTCATTAGCATCCATTAATGTCCTTGCTATCTGTGGCATCTTTTGAAGTCTGGGCAGATTCTTTCAAATGTGAAGTGACTTCCTTTTGGCTGTTGCCAGCTGGGAAGCCAAGCTGAGAGCCCCAGGAGCCTGAGAATACGATGAAGAACTGGGTCTCTGCCATCACTTAGCAAATACTCATGTGAAGGGACTTTTAGCTGAATCTGTTCAGTGAAATTAGTCTTGCCTTTCAGAGGGCCTTTGCTGGGTCAGGACACCCGAGTGTTAGTTCTCCACTGGGAACTAACTGAGTAACTACGGCAAGTTGTATATCTCTTCTAGGGCCTTGGTTATCCCATCTGTAAAATGGAAATAATGATAAAAAGGCCAAGACCTCGTCCAGGAGGTTTCCTGCATTTATCATAGTGCAACATGAAATTGAGCACGTAATAAATGTGTGTGGCCCCCCCTCCATACCCGTCATGGAGAGCTTCTATAACAAGTGAAAAATTTAAAAACAGATTTTTTTTTTCTCTTCTTTTAGTACATTATCTCCAATTCACAGACTAGACTATCATAGACACACATCCAACGGGCTGTTTACAACCACATTCTTCATCTCGTAGGAGACATTCATAATTCAAAGACAGTGCTATTTAAAGGTCATGAAGTATCTTATTGGAAAGCCCTGGTAAACATATCTTATTTCACTGAGCATTTCTGCAAAGTTACTTCAGAATTGTTCACGATGGTGCACGGCAGTTCTGCCTCGCAAAAGAAGCAAAGGGTCATTTAGTGGCTGTGGGTTGGAACTAAATCTTGTTGCCAAAACAGTGTGAAGCCCTTCTGAGGACCTTACTTTAACCAACAGTGATAATGCTCGTTTTCATGAAAGCTAAGCACAACTTAGGGTTTCTGAAGTTCTCTCTTATTGTGCACTGGGTTCATTTAGTGTTTAATCTTTCCCACTGCTTTGATGTATGGATTTGTTTATTTTGTAATCGTTTTGTTTAAAGACACTCTATGATTATTTGACTGCTTAGCCTATTATTGCAATCCTTGGGATTTTAAAAACTACCTGTCACAGGCAATCACTAAGATCATCCTGCCATAAGAGAATAATGGGATTAAAATGCCACACACATGCAAGGAATATCTAGGAATATAGTTGAGTCAATTTAAACATATCCTAAATAGTGGATAATGCATTGGATAGAACACAAATGCAAGTTCACTCACATTCAAGGCTTGTGCATTCAAAGCACCTCTTTCCTGCAGCTAGTGCTGCTGGTGGCAAAGAGCTGGCCTTGGGGGCCCTGAAGACACCTGTCTCCTTTTGGATAATTCTACCTCAGGGCAAGGAGGTGGGTGAGGGCCACAGGCAACAGTACACTGTTTTGGCATTCCTTGTATAAAGAAATTTCTAGCAGGCTTAAGAGAAAATTGACCTGACATGTTTGCTCAGGCAAAACTCTTCTTCCCTAAGGACACCATTTTTCACCTTCACATGCAGCAATTCATCTGTTTCAAAGCAAGGGAATGCCTTCACAGTGACAGAGCTCCAGCGAGGGGTGTTGGGTGACAAGGCATACAGAGAGGCTGGGGAAGTTGACTCCCGAACAGTGACCATCCTTGAGAATTTCACACATCTCTCATTTTGCTGCTTTCACATTAAAATGCTTGCTATAGATTGAATAGCTGTGTCCATCCCCTACCCCCAAATTCGGATGTTGAAAACCTAACCCCCAAGGTGATGGTATTAGGAAGTGGGGCTTTTGGGGGTGATTAGGTCATGAGAGTGGAGCTTTCATGAATGGGATTAGCGCCCTTATAAAAGAGGCTCCAGAGTGACCTCTCGGCCCTTCCACCATGTGAGACCGTGGTGAAAAGACAGCCGTCTATGAACCAGGAAGCAGCTCTCACCAGACACCAAAGTGGCCTGCTGGTGCATTGACCTTGGACTTTCCAGCCTCCAGAACTGTGACAAATAAATGTTTGTTGTTTATAAACCACCCAATCTATAGTATTTTGTTATAGCAGCCCGAAATGACTAAGACAATGTTAAAAGTAAAGAGAAATCCATTCAGGCTTCTCACAATCATGATTTTTCATAATTAAAATTATGATATGACTCAACAGTGCTGAGTGTGTAGGTACTTTTCAGATAAAAGGAAAAGTGGCGAGTGATGCTGACATCACGGCAGAGTGAGCTGTTCCCTTTGTCTCTCCCCTCTAAGCTACAAGCAAAAGGACATTCAATAACCAGCAGAGGAGTCCCTACACAGCACAACAGGATGCCTGAGAGACCCACGCAGCCATACATCAGAACATGAGTGGACTGGATCCCCAGGAAACAGTGGAACTAGGTAAGCACCCACCCTCCTCCACCAGTGGCAGTGATCCAGGTCATGAGTCCTCACAGTGGCCTGTGTGACTGTAAGAAGAGGTGAGGGCAGCCTGGCCTGAATGTGAATGCTTTCTGAGTGGTAGCCCAGCCTGTGGGAGCACCCACTCTGCCACGGCAGCCCCACCTGTGGGAACACTCCCCACCAAGTGGAGGCAGCTTAGCCCCCCTTGAAGGAGCCCTGCCTACCAAAGGCAGCAGCTCAGTCAGTCCCCTGATGAGCACAGTGGCCCTTCCCACTAGTGGAGCATGCGTGTGCAACCCACCAAGAAGTGGCCAGCCCATGAAAACACAGAGCAGCCCTACCAGCACAACTGCCAGTAGACGGGATGGTATCAGAAAACAAATCTCCTGTCGACCTCCAGCAGTGGCAGGTGGAATCTGTGACCTGACACTATCACAAATGTGCCTACAAAGCATCAATTCATCAAACACCGTGAGAACTACAGTAACACTTCAGAACAGAAGGAAAATGACAAGTCTCCAGAATCCAAACCTGAATCACAGAAATTTACAATCTAAATGATAGAGAATTCAAAATAGTTGTCATAAAGAAACTCAGTGAGTTACAAGAAAACTCAGAAAGACAGTTCAATGAGCTCATGAATAAAACTAATGAGCAGAAGGAATACTTCACCAAAGAGACTGAAGCTCTAAAGAAACACTAAACAGAAATTCCAGATATGAAAAAAAATTAATGAGATAAAAAATAATCTAGAAACCATAAAAAAATGGAGCTGACACTATGGAGGACAGAAGTAGTGAATTAGAGGAAAAAATATAGAAATGCTTCAGGTGGAGGAGGAGAGAGGACTAAGACTTTTTAAAAATGAAGTAATTCTTCAAAAAATATCTGACTCTGTTAGGAAAAGCAATATAGGGATTAAAGTATTCCAGAGGGAGAAGAGGAGAAAGGAGCAGAGAGCTTGTTCAAAGAAATAATAGCCGAGAACTTCCCAAACCTGGGGAAAGAACTGGACTTACAACTACATGAAGACAATAAAACTCCTAATTACATCAATGCAAAAAGACCTTCTCCAAGTCATATAATAGTAAAACTGGCAAAAGTCAATGACAAAGAAAAAATATTAAGGGCAGCAAGGCAGAAGAAAATAACCTACAAAGGAACTCCTATCATGCTTTCAGCAGATTTCTCAGCAGAAACTTTACAAGCTAGAGAGAATGGAATGATATATTCAAAATACTGAAAGACAAAAACTTCCAGCCAAGAACACTCTATCCAGCAAAACTATCCTTCAGATGTGATGGAGAAATAAGTTTTCCCAGATAAACAAAAGCTGAGGCCACCACTAAGCCTGCCTTACAAGAAACGTTGAAAGGAGCCCTCCCACCTGAAACCAAAAAGCAAAGATTTACAAAACAGTGAGCAAGGAGATAAACAGACAGAGTCAGAAAATTGCAGCTTTATATCAGAATAGGTTAGTAGACACTTAATTATAACATAAAAGATAAAGGGAAGGAAAGCATCAAATATAACTATAAACACTTCAATCTAGTCACAAACTCACAACACAAAAAAGAATAATTTGTGACTACAATAACTAAGAAGAGGAAGAAGAAAGGAATGGAACCTACTTAGACTAATGGAGATAAGAGGCTATCAGAAAATGGACTACCTCATCTATGAGATCTTTTATGCAAACCTCATGATAACCACTAAACAAAAAATCAGAACAGAGTCGCAAATCATAAATAAAGAGAAAACTGAGAAAACCATCACAGAAAACCACCAAACTGAAATGGCAGTCAGAAATATAAGGGAAAAGAAACAATGGAAATATAGAACTAGAAAACAAGAGATAAAGTCGCAATATTAAGCCCTCATATATGAATAATCACTCTAAATATTAATAGATTGAATTCTCCATTCAAAAGACACAGAGCGGCTTGATGGATTAAAAAACAAGACTCAACAATATGCTGCCTCCAGGAAACACATCTCAGCTCTAAAGACAAACACAGGCTCAGAGTGAACGGAAGGAAGACAATACTCCAAGCTAATGGCAAACAAAATAAAGCAGATGTTGTCATGCTTATATCAGACAAAGCAGACTTCAAGATAAAAAAAGACAATAAGAGACAAAGAGAGGCAGTATATAATGATAAAAGAGACATTCCACCAAGGGGACATAACACTTATGAATATATATGCACCTAACACAGGGGCACCAAAGTATATAAAGCAACTATTAACAGACATAAAGGGAGAAATTGACAGCAACACAATAATAGTAAGAGACCTCCACACCCACTTACATCAATGGATAGATCATCCCGACAGAAAGTCAACAAGGAAACAGTGGCCTTAAATAAAATACTAGACTAGATGGACTTACTAGATATTTAGAGAACATTCTATCCAAAAACAGCAGAAAACACATTCTTCTCAAGTGCACAGGGAACATTCTCAAAGATAGGCCATACGTTGGGAAACAAGGTAAGCCTCAATAAATTTAAGAAGAATGAAATCATATCATTCATCATTGCCAATCACAATGCTATGAAAATACAAATCAACAACAAGGAAAAACTTGGAAAAGTCAAAATATGTGGAGACTAAACAACACACTACTGAACAACCATTCGATCAAGGAGAAATTTAAAAATAGCCAGAGACAAGTAAAAATGAAAACAGAACATACCAACTCTTATGGGAAGCAGTAGGGCAGTACTAAGAGGGAAATTTATAGCAATACAGGGCTACTTCAACAAACAAGAAAAATCTCAAATAAGTAATCTTAAACTACACCCAACAGAACCAGAAAAAGAAGAATAAACAAAGCCCAAAGTCAGCAGAAGGAGGGAGAGAATAAAAATTAGAGCAGAGGGGCCGGCCCAGTGGTGCAGCAGTTAAGTGTGCACGTTCTGCTTCTTGGCAGCCTGAGGTTCACTGGTTCAGATCCTGGGTGCAGACATGGCACCGCTTGGCAAAAGCCATTCTGTGGTAGGCATCCCATGTATAAAATAGTGGAAGATGGGCATGGATGTTAGCTCAGGACCAGTGTTCCTCAGGAAAAAGAGGATGATTGGCAGTAGTTAGCTCAGGGCTAATCTTCCTCAAAAAAAAAATTAGAGCAGAAAGAAATGAAATTGAGACAAAAAAAAAAAGGAGAAAGGATCAGTGAAAGTAAGAGCTGGTTCTTTGAGAAGATAAACAAAATTGACAACCTTTAGCCAAACTCACGAAGAAAAAAAGAAAGATGTCTTAAACAAATAAAATTAAAAACCAAAGAGGAGAAATTACAATGGATACCACAGAAATATAAAGAGTAATAAGAGAATACTATGAAAAACTATATGCCAACAAATTGGATAACCTAGAAGAAATGCATAAATTCTTAGACTCATACAACATCCCCAAACTGAATCAAGAAGAAATAGAGAATTTAAATAGACCAATCACAAGTAAAGAGATTTAAACAGTAATCAAAAACCTCCTAAAAAACAAAAGTCCAAGACCAGATGGCTTCTTTGGAGAATTCTACCAAACATTCAAAGAAGAGTTAATATCTATCCTTCTCAAACTATTCCAAAAATTTGAACATGGTGGAATGCTTCCCAACTCGTTCTACAGCCAACATTACCCTGATACCAAAACCAAACAAGGACAGCACAAAGAAGGAAAATTACAGGCCGATATTGCTGACAAACATCGATGCAAATATCCTGAACAAAATATTGGTAAATCGGATACAGCAATACATTAAAAGGATCATACATCATGATCAAGTGGGATTCATACCAGGGACACAGGCATGGTTCAACACCCACAAATCAATCAATGTGATACAACATATTACCAAAATGAGGAGTAAAGAAATCACATGATCATCTCAATAAATGCAAAGAAAGCAGTTGACAAGATCCAACATCCATTTATGATAAAAACTCTCAATAAAATGGGAATAGAGGGAGAGTACCTCAACATAATAAAGGCCATATGTGACAAACCCACAGGCAACATCATACTTAATGGGGAAAAACTAAAAGCCATCCCTCTGAGAACAGGAACAAGATAAGTATGCCCACTCTCATCACTCCTATTCGACATAGTATTGGAGGTTTTGACCAGAGCAATTAGACAAGAAAAAGAAATAAAAGGGATCCAAACTGGAAAGGAAGAAGTAAAACTCTCACTGTTTGCAGATAACATGAGTCTATATATAGAAAACCCTAAGGAGTCCACCAGAAAACTATCAGAAATAATCAACAAACACAGTAGAGTTGCAGGGTACAAAATCAACATGCAAAAATCAGTTGCATTTCTATACACTAATAATGAACTAGCAGAAAGAGAAGTCAAGAACACAATTCCATTTACAATTGCAACAAAAAGAATAAAATATCTAGGAATAAATTTAACCAAGGAGGTGAAAGACCTATACACTGAAAACTAAAAAGCATTGTTGAAAGAAATAGAAGGAGACATAAAGAAATGGAAAGATATTCCATGCTCATGGATTGGAAGAATAAACATAGTTAAAATGTCCATATTACCTAAAGCAATCTACAGATTCAACACAATCCCAGTCAGAACCCCAACGACATTCTTCAAGGAAACAGAACAAAGAATCCTAAAATTTATATGGAACAACAAAAGACCCCAAAAAGCCAAAGCAATCCTGAGAAAAAACAACAAAGCGGGAGGCATCACAATCCCTGACTTCAAAATATACTACAAAGCTATAGTAATCAAAGCAGCAAAGTACTAGAACAAAAACAGATGCACAGATCAATGGAACAGAATTGAAAGCTCAGACATAAAACCACATATCTACGGGCAGCTAATCTTCAACAAAGAAGCCAAGAAGATACAATGGAGAAAGGAAAGTCTCTTCAATAAATGGTGTTGGGAAAACTAGACACCACATGTCATAGAATGAAAGTAGACCGTTATCTTTCTCCATACACAAAAATTAACTCAAAATGGATTGAAGACTTGAAGGTAAGACCTGAAACCAGAAAACTCCTAGAAGAAAATATAAGCAGTACACTCTTTGACATCAGTCTTAGCAGCATCTTTTTGAATACTCAGGCAAGGGAAACAAAATAAAAAATAAACAAATGAGACTACACCAGACTAAAAAGCTTCTGCAAGGCAAAGGAAACCAGGAACAAAATGAAAAGACAACTCACTAAGCAGGAGAAAATATTTCCAAATCATATATCTAACAAGGGGTTAATTTCCAAAATATATAAATAACTCGTACAACTCAACAACAAAAAAACACACAGGGGCCAGCCCGGTGGTGCAGCGGGTAAGTGCACACATTCTGCTTTGGCAGCCTGGGGTTCACCAGTTTGGATCCTGGGTGCAGACATGGCACCGCTTGACAAGCCATCCTGTGGCAGGCATCCCACATATAAAGTAGAGGAAGATGGGCACAGATGTTAGCTCAGGGCCAGCCTTCCTCAGCAAAAAGAGGAGGATTGGCAGCAGATGTGCGCTCAGGGCTAATCTTCCCCAAAAAAGAAAAAAAATACAACCTGACCAAATAATGGGGAGAAGATATGAACAGACGTTTTTCCAAAGAAGAGATACAGATGGCCAACAGGCACATGAAAAGATGCTCAACATCACTAAATATGAGGGAAATGCAAATCAAAACTACACTAAGATCTCACCCTACACCTGTCAGAATGGCTATAATTAACAAGACGAAAAATAGCAAATGTTGGAGAGGTTTTGGAGAACAGGGAAACCTCATACACTGCTGGTGGGAAGGCAAACTGATGCAGCCACTATGGAAAACAGTGTGGAGATTTCTCAAAAAACTAAAAATAGAAATACCATATGATCCAGTTGTCCCACTACTGCATATTTATCTAAAGAACTTGAAATCAACAATACAAAGAGATTTATATACCTCTATGTTGATTGTAGCATTAGTCACAATAACCAAGACGTGGAAGCAACCCAAGTGCCCGTCAACTGACAAATGGATAATGATACAATGGAATACTACTCAGCCATAAAAAAAGACAATATCATCCCATTTGCTACAACATGGATGGTACTTGAGGGTATGATGTTATGCAAAATAAGGCAGACAGAGAAAGACAAACACCATCTGATCTGACTCATATGTGGAAGATAACCAAACACACAGACAAAGAGAACAGGTTAGTGGTTACCAGAGGAGATGGGGTAAGGGGGAGTGTGAAAGGGGTAAATGGGTACGTATGTAGACTACACTATTGGTGGCGAGCAGGATGCAGTCTATACAGAAACTGATATATAACAAGGTACATCTGAAATTGTGTAATGTTATAAAACAATATGACCTCAGTAAAATATTTTTTAACAAAGGAAAAGTGGGGGCTGTCCCAGTGACATAGTGGTTAAGTTTGCACGCTTTTCTTCAGTGGCCCAGGCACAGACCTATGCACCACTTATCAAGCCATGCTGTGGCAGGTATCCCACATATAAAGTAGAGGAAGAAGAGCACGGATGTTAGCTCAGGGCCAGTCTTCCTCAGCAAAAAGAGGAGGATTGGCAGTGGATGTTAGCTCAGGCCTAATCTTCCTCAAAAAAAAGAAAAGGAAAAGTGACCTCTATAATATCATGATGTTGTTTTTAGTATGAAATAGAGTTAGTATAGTTCTTAAGAGTATGCAAAGCACGTTCCTACAGTTTAACTCATTCAAGCCTAGAACTGAGGTAACAAAAATAGGTGTTACTATTACGCTTACCTCAGGTATGGATACTGAGGTTCAGAGCAGCTACACTTGTTAAGGGTCGGAGCCATTACTCTTCTGACTTTTTAAAGACCATTCTTTCCCCATTGTAGAATGACTCCTACTATGCAGTACTGGGGGCACAGTAAGTTTCTGCCCACTTAAAACAGTAACTGTAAAGCTAAATGAATTGTGCCGGAAGCCTGGATATAATAGAATCTTTTAAAATGTTAATAGCATTCAGTATATCTGAGTACCCAAAAGAACTTTCTGTAATATTGCTCTGCCACATGCAGACCCGCAAACACCAGCTCTGGGGACAGAGTTAACGAAATCATTGCCCTTTTCTCTGGCTACAGCAACTGAGCTCTGCAGACCATCCGCCCAGCACGCAGCACACCTCCTGGCAGGAGCAGGTGTGCAGCCAGCTCTCCCGAACGCCTGTTGAAACATGTCATTTATCTCCTGCTAAACACTGATGAAGGCTTGAGTCATCTAAAATCGAACAATAGACATACGTCACTGAGCACACTAGTATGTCGCTCCTATGACTGAAAAATTGTCCAAAATGTAGTAGGTTTTCCCTCTTTTTATTGATGTGCCTTCCTCTACTGAATGGAAGTCCTCTCCAGGAAGCTGTGTGCGTCATTTTGAAGCTCTGGTGTGGCCCTGAAATCTTTCATCACTGTCTTTTTCCCTCTAATGTCTTTGCCTCAGTTCAATGAGTCCACCATATTCCTGGTTAGATTCTTTATTAAGCTGCTCCTTGAAAGGCAAACTGCCCTGTTTACTCATAGGGAAACAAACACTAGCAAGTGCAGTTACTGGGTTGGTGGAAACTGGTGAGGTGGCCACAGCGTTGACGCCCGGGTCTCGAGCTCGCGCTGGAGCAGACTCACTCCGCTGCCTCATTGCAGTGCTGCTGTTCTTACTGGCACCAACAGCAGGCGCCTTCCGGCTCTAATTCATTATTCCCCTTTTCCAACAGTTTTGAACCATTATTTTATATCTATTCTCTTAAAGAACTGGATCAAATATGTTCTTTCATGAGCCTAATCTGACATATGAGGAGTTCAGAGCTCAGACTCTCACACGATGCTTCCGGCTCTGGAGATTGGGGCCAGCAGGTAGGTGAAGGCATCCCCTAAGATTTGAAGTGGTTTCATCTAGAGAAAAAAAATCGAAGGGATTACTTAATCATTGTTTCCAAGTCTGAAAAGTGTGGCCTCACCTTAGTGGCAATGACGTAAGATAGAAGAGGCAGAATGTGTCTAAGTCAGTGGTTCTCACAGCTGTGGGTGCTTTTGCCCCCAGGAAACGTTTGCAAAGTCTAGAGAGGTTTTTCGCGGTCTCGGCTGGGACTTGGAGTGGGGAGAGGCCAGGGGTGCTGCTGAGCATCCTACAAGGCAGGGGAGAGCCCTCCCCACCCCCAACCCCCCACCCCCAACAAAGCACGTCAGCAGTGTGAGATTGACAAGCCTTGGTCAAGACTGTACCTAAAGGGACTTAAATGAGGTTGAAGGAATAGTTTCCTGACCACCACTTACCGGACTCTGACCCACACCGTGAGGGGAGTTTCCCCATCCTTTGAAACAGAGAAAACAGACAGGGATATGTTGAGGATCATTCCTGTTGTTTTATGACCAGCAGCTGTGCTGTGAAATAACTTCAAACTAGCAGAGGCGTCTTTACTTCCTGACAGCACACACACGAACCCCTTCACAGGCTGCTCTTCCCTTTGACAAGACCTGGGGAAAGCAGGCTTGTAAAGCGTTTTCTGAAGACCCATCTAACTTTAGACATTTTGATCTGGATAATTTCTTTCTCTTCATTTTCTGAACTGACTTGACTGTGGATTAACATTATCTTTACGCTGGTTTAAGGCCTTAAAATTGACTATAGCCAGTGAGAGCATATCATATATCATTTAGGTAAATAACCACAACCGTCATTGGATCTGAGATGTGTTCTGTGTACCCGCTATGCCTTAAATTGTAAACTCCATAATAACTAAATTTGACTTGGAATTGTTTTCTGTTGAGCTTATAATACACGTTTTGACCTGCTCGGCCCAGCAGAAAGCCAGAAGAGAAAACCGTAAATAGATTTTAAAAGCTTTTCAATTCAGTGCAAACAGTAATCCATATTTGGAGTTAAACCTTGAAATTCCAGAAAGATTTGAAGGTTTTATAAGGTTTACCCACCCATTATGTTCACTTCTACCTTTTTTACTATCTAAGTTAATTGCTTTGAAAGACGGTTATCACAATGACCGGTTGTGTTTTGTTACCAATATATGTAGCTTATTTCACTGACTCTCAAATTTTTGCAGCTTTTAGGGGATGACATCTTCAAAACGCCATTAGACGGCAATAAGTCTGCCAGGAGGCTGTCTTAGGAGGATATGATTTATCCAGTGGAACTAATATATAGGACACTGCATGATGTAGCATTTAAAATCCAGACACCAGAGTCAGGCTGCCTGGGTTCAAATCCAGCTTGACCACTTCATTTGGGGTGGGCATGGGGGGCGCAGCATTATTTGCGATCAGAATTATCTTAACCGACAGATACTCATTCAACTTCAATAACCCCTTTAACCCACCAACATCGTTTCATCTCTACCAAGTTGAGAATTTATTTCAACAGGGAAAATAATTACTGCATTTTTCTAGTTATGATTTTTTTTAGCAATTTAATGTTTACAAAATTGTGATGCATCTTACAACCAAGGCAGGTGTTTCATAGGAAAAGGTTTCTTTTTTCTGAAAATATATTATTGAATTGATGGTGCAGATCACAACAGTTGTGTCTTAGACACTAAGAAATGTGATAATAGGCTCAGCTTTATCCCAAATAAGAGGGAAAACAGAGAAAATGTCCAAAGGGCTTGGTAGCAATATGTTTAAATTGACGTCAAGGGTTTTAATCTAAACTTAGCAGCTGACAGGTCCTCAGTAATTCTTTAATTCAGTCCCTTTATATACACACACATACACACTCACATATGTGTATTCACATGGAGACATGTACAAGAAATAGAGTCAGGCACTATAATTCCAGAATTGCAGAGCTGGAAATGGCAAACAACGGCAAACATAAGACCCTCTATTTATGGAACAGAAGGTGGAGAAAAGTTAAATGAATTGATCCGAATTACACAGATCAGTGTAGAAAGACAACCAATCTTTTTGCTTTCATTTTTTGTAAAAAGATCTTTTCTAGTGATTTTTTATAAAACAGAATATCTTAGCACGTCTAAGTTAAATAATCACTAAGATGTGTTTTTATTAATATATTGCAGAGAAATCATTTATTTCAGGACATTTGCAATTCTGCCCTTTTGTGTAAGATTCCAGATAGTTGTGCTGCGGTGCCCTATATTTAGAACTCTACCAGAGGACACAGAATAAAGTCCCAAACTAGCAAGATAAAATTACGAACATCTATATTTCATTAACTTTGAAAATAAACACAAAACACAAGCTCATTCTAGAAAATGATTGTGATTGACTCAAAAATTTTATAAATCTCAGAAGAAAAAATCCTATAGTCATTAAAAAATTCAAATCAGTGGGGAAGAAACAAAAAAACAACCACCATAACAAAAGCACCAGGCCAGCCTCAGCTGGTTTTACGAGAAGTTTACTAAATTTTTCAGAAACAGATAACCCCTTTAATGAACTAACTGTATTTGAAACAGGAAAGAGTGGTGGGCACTTCAATTCATTTTGTGAAGCTGCTATAACCCTGAAAAAGAATCTGATAACAGTGTCAGAAATAAAAATTGTAAGTCAATACCATTAGCAAACTGAATCCAATAATGTAACATGTATTTCTCCATTGCTTGAGACCCTTGTTTTTCTTTTTAGACAGACTTTATGGAAGCATAAGTTACATAAAATCAAATTTATATATGTAAAATTTATATGTATAAATATAAATATGTACTGAATATTTTCTCCCAGTCTGTGATTATCTTTTCACTTTTTGTAATCTTTTGAAGAACAGAAGTTTTTCATATTGTTATTAATATTTTATTTATGCTTAGTGTTTTGGTGTCCTAACAAAGTTTTGCTCTCCCCATGTCACAAAAACTCTCTCTTATGTTTTCTTCTAGAAGTTTTATAGTTTAAAATTTATGTTTAGGTCTATGATCTACTTAGAGCTCATTTTTTGAGGTAAGGGTTGAGGTTCATTTTTTTTCGTTGGGAAATGGAATCCAATTGCTCCGTAATGGTTGAGGTTCATTTTTTTTCGTTGGGAAATGGAATCCAATTGCTCCAGTACCATTTGTTGAAAGGACAATCTTTTCCCCATTGAATTGTCCTTGTTGAAAATCAGTTGACCATATATGCATGGTTATGTTTCTGGACTCTGTATCTGTGATGGTTAATTTTGTGTGTCAACTTGACTGAGCTAAGGGATGCCCAGACCGCTGGTGAGATATTTCTGAATGTGTCTGTGAGGGCATTTCCAGAGGAGACTGGCATTCGCATTGGTGGGCCTTATCCAATCTATTGAGGGCCCCGATACAACAAAAAGGGGAGGAAGGGAGAATTTGCTGTTTGCTTGAACTGGGACGTCCATTGTCTCCTGCCCTCTGACATCTGGGCTTCTGAGTCTCAGGATTTCAGACTCTGACTGGGACTTATGCCATCCAGCCTTGCCACCTCCCTTCTCCAACCTTTGGACTCTGGCTGGGTCTTACACCATCAGCTACCCTGGTTCTCAGGACTTCAGATTCAGACTGAATTACTCATCAGCTTTCCTGTTCTCCAGCTTGTAGATGGCAGATCGTGGAAATTCTTGGCCTGCATAATCATGTGAGCCAATTCCTAAAATAAATCTCTTCTTATGCGTATCTGTATATATCCTATTGGTCCTGTTTCCTGAGAGAACCCTGACTAATACAATATTCTACTCCACTGATTTATATCTGTTCTTACATCAATTCCACACCGTCTTGATTACTTTTCAGTAGGTCTTGAAATCAGATAAGATAAGTTCTCCAAATTTACCTTTCTTTTTCAAAAGTGTTTTGACTATTCCGGGTTTTTCACATTTCAATATAATCTTAGAATCAACTTTTCAATTTCTATCAAAAAAGCATTATGGAATTTTGATTGAGCTTACATTAAATTTATAGATCAATTTCAGGAGAATGATCTTTAAAAAATATTGAATCTTCTAGGAAGTTCTGACATATGCTACAACATAGATGAACCTTGAGGGCATCATGCTAAGTGAAATAAGCCAGTCACGAAAAGACCAATACCATATGATTCTACTTACATGAGATATCTAAAGTAGTCAAGTTCATAGAGACAGAAAGCAGAACGGCAGTTACCAGGGGCTGGGGTGGAGAGGAGAATGAGGAATTATTGTTTAATGGGTATAGAGTTTACTTTTGCAACATGAAAAGTACTCTGGAGATGGGTTGCACAGCAATGTGAATATAGTTAATACTACTTAACTGTGCACTCAACAATGGTTAAGATGGTAAATTTTAAGTTATGTGTATTTTGCCGCAATTAAAAATTTTTAAATACATATTGAGTCTTCCAATCTATAAACACAATATATCTCTCTATTAGACATTCTTCCATTTCTCTCAGCAATCTTTTGTAGTTTTCAGTGACCAGATTTTACAATATTTTGTTAAATTTATTGTTAGGTACTTTGTGTTTTTGATGCCGTTGTAAATAGTGTTGTTTAAAGACAGTTATACTATTTCCTTTTCAATTTATATTCCTCTCTTTCTTCCTTTATTCCATCCTTCCTTCATTTCTTCCTTTCTTCCTTCTTTTGTTTCTTTCTTTTTTGGCAATGTTTAACTCAAGTGGAGAGAGCAAACATCCTTGCCTTGTTCCCAGTCTTAGAGAGAAAATGTTTAGTCTCTCTCCATTAAGTGTGTTGTTAGCTCTAGGTTTTTCACAGATGATCAGATTGAGGAAGTTCCCTCCTATTCCTAGCTTGCTTAGAGCATTATTAGTGGATGTTGGATTTTGTCAAATACTTTTCTTTGCGTGTATTGAGATTATCTGGTGGTTATGTCTGATAGTTAATATGATGAAGCAGTTTGATGATTTTTACATGTTAGGCCACCCTTAGATTCCCAGGATAAAACCCACTTGAGGAACCGGCCCGGTGGTGCAGCGGTTAAGTTTGCATGTTCCCCTACTCGGCGGCTAGGGGTTCACCGGTTCAGATCTTGGCTACGGACATGGCACCGCTTGGCAATAGCCATGCTGTGGTAGGCGTCTCACGTATAAAGTAGAGGAGGATGGGCACGGATGTTAGCTCAGGGTCAGTCTTCCTCAGCAAAAAGAGGAGGATTGGCAATAGTTAGCTCAGGGCTAATCTTCCTCAAAAAAAAAAAAACCACTTGAACATGATGCTTTATCCTCCTTATATATTGATGGGTCTGATTAGCTAAAATTTTGACAAGGATTCTTTGCCTCTATGTTCGCAATACGTATTTGTAAATAGTTTCCTTTTCTTGTAATGACTTTTTCTGAATTTGGTATCTGGGTAATACTCACATCATAAAATTAAGACGTGTTCACTCCTCCTCTATTTTCTCAAAGGTTGATACAAAGACTTTCTGGAATTCACCAGTGCAAAACTGTCTGAGGCTGGAATTTTCCTTATCAAGAGAGATTTAATCACAATTTAAAATATTTAGTAAATATAAGCCTATTTGTATTTTCTATTTCCTCTTGAATCATACTGATAATTTATGTCTTTCAAATAACTTGTCCATTTAGTTTAAGTTTTTAAATTTATTGACACAAAGTTGTTCATAATATCCCCTTATTATTATTTTAATATCTGTATGATGTGTAGTGATGACTTATTCTCATTCCTAATATTGGTAATTTATGTCTTTTTCTGTTAACCTTTCTAGCTAGAGATTTGTAAATTATATTGGCATTTACAGAAAACAGCTTTTGCTTGCAGTGATTTTCTCTATTGTTTGCTTGATTTCTCATATATTAATATCTGCTCAAGTATTTATTCTTTCTTTCTACTTACTCTGGGTTTCATTTGTTCTTTTTCTAGCTTTTAAAAGTGTATGCTTAAATCACTAATTCTAAATCTTTCTTCTTTTCTAATATAAGCATTTGAAGCTGTATATTTACCTCTAAATACTACTTAAGCTGCACTTTCCAAATTTTTATATGCTGTGTTTTCCTTATCAATCAGTTCAAAACAGTTTCCAATTTCTACTGTGATTTCTTCTTTTTACCATGAGTTAATTAACAGTGTATTTTTTGATTTCCAAATTTTTAGGGATTTTTCTAGTAATCTTTTTGCTGATTTCTAATTTAATTGCATTTCGGCCAGAGAAAATACTCTAGTATTTCCATCCTTTTAAGTTCATTGAAACTTCTTTTCTGGCCCAGAACATGGTCTATCTTTGTGAATGTTCCTACATGGAACGTTGAAAAGAATAGATATTTTGCGGGTGTTCAGCATAGTGTTTTATAAAGTTCAGTTAGGTTAAGTTGGTTGATAGTGTGTTCAGCATCACTGATATTCTGTGTATTTGTTTTAGCAATTACTGAAAGAAGAGTGTTGAATTCTCCAAATAACATTGCCGATTTTTAAATTTCTCCTATGTCCATCAATTTTTACTTCATGTGTTTTAAAACTGTATAATTAGATGCATACGTATTTATAATTCTTAGAGCTTCTTGAAGAATTGACCATTTAATCATTACGAAATATCCTTTTTTATCTCAGGTGACATTTCTTGTCCAAAAGGCTACTTTGTCTGATATTAATATAGCCACTTTGTCTCTCTGTCTTTCGAGTAATGTTTTTTCATCTTTTTTTGCTATCTTTTACATTTTAATATATCTGTGTTTTTGTACTTACAATGTATTTCCTGTGGACAACATATGGTTGGATTTTGCATCTTTATTCAGTTTGGCAATCTCTAACTTTTAATTCGATTGTTTATATCATTTAAATTTACAAGTCCTCACATTTGGGTTTAAGTCTAGCATCTCATAATCTATTTTCTAGTTAACTCACCTGTTCTTTGCTCCTTTATTCTCTATTCTGTCTCCTTTTGGATTAATTTTATACTTTTACACATTCTATTTTATCTCTATTATTGCACTATTAGCTAATTATCTTGTATTAGTATTGTATATTTATTAGCAGCTCTACGTTTTACAATAAATATCTTTAACTTATGTCTTATCTTCAAATAATATTATATCTGTTTATGTGTAATGTAAGAACCTATAACAGTATACTTCCTTTCATACCATCTCATTCTTTGTGCTACTGTTGTCATATATTTTACTTCCATATTTATTACCAACTCCACAATAAATTGTTATTACTTCTTCCTTAAACTCTTTTACATTTACTTACACATTTACTATTTTGGGTGCTCGTCTCTCCTTTAGAAGATCCAAGTTACTGGTATGACTCTACTTCAACCTAAGAAATTTCTTTTTTTTTTTAATTTTTATTTTTTTCAGATGTACATCATATTTTGAATTCTGTATACATTACATCGTGTTCACGACCCGAACACTAATTATAGTGCATCCCCTCACATGTGACCCTAATCACCCCTTTTGCCCTCCCCCTCCCCTCTTCCCAAATGGTAACCACCAGTCCAATCTCCAATGCTATGTGTGGGGGTTTTTTTGTCGTTTTTATCTTCTACTTATGAGTGAGATCATACGGTATTTGACTTTCTCCCTCTGACTTATTTCACTCAGCATAATACCCTCAAGGTCCATCCATGTTGTCACAAATGGCCGGATTTCGTCATTTCTTATGGCTGAGTAGTAGTCCATTGTGTATAAATACCACATCTTCTTTATCCATTTGTCTGTTGATGGGCACCTAGGTTGCTTCCAAGTCTTGGCTATTGTGTATAATGCCGCAATGAACATAGGGGTGCAAGTATCTTTATGCCTTTGTGTTTTCAAGTTCTTTGGATAAATACCCAGCAGTGGAATAGCTGGATCATATGGTAGATCTATCCTTAATTTTCTGAGGATACTCCATACTGCTTTCCATAGTGGCTGCACCAGTTTGCACTCGCGCCAGCAGTGAACAAGGGTTCCCTTCTCTCCACACCCTCTCCAACATTTGTTGTTTCCTGTCTTGTTAATTATAGCCATCCTGACCGGAGGGAGGTGATACCTCATTGTAGTTTTGATTTGCATTTCCCTGATAGCTAATGATGTTGAGCATCTTTTCATATGCCTGTTGGCCAACTGTATATCTTCTTTGGAGAAATCTCTGTTCAGATCTTTTGCCCATTTTCTAATTGGATTGTTGGTTTTTTTGTTGTTGAGCTGTATGAGTTCTAACAACTGTTGCCAATCTTCTTTTTGATTGCTCTCTCTGTTTTTTTTATTCTTCTCCCCAAAGCCCCCCAGTACGTAGTTGTAGATTCTAGTTGTGAGTGCCTCTGGTTGTACTATGTGGGATGTCACCTCAGCATGGCCTGATGAGCAGTGCCATGTCTGCACCCAGGATCCGAACCAGCGAAACCCTGGGCCACCAAAGCAGAGCATGCAAACTTAACCATTCGGCCACAGGGCCAGCCTCTAAGGAACTTCTCTTAACATTTCTAATAGTACAAGCCTACTCGGGAAAAATATTTCTAGACTTTGTTCATGTGAAAATAACTATTTTTGCCTTCATTTTTTAAAAATATTTTCACTGGATATATACTTCTATATTCACACTTTCAGCAATTTAAAGATGTCTTTCCATTGTTTCCTGGCTTTCACAGGTTCTGATGAGAAGTGTGGGACATTCTCAACTTTCTTCTTGCGTACAAAATGTCTTTTCTTCCCTCTGGTTGCATTTAAGATTTTCCCTTCGTCATTGATTTTCAGTAATTTGAACATGACGTGCCTTGGTGTGTTTTTCTTCATGTTTCTTCTGCTTGGAATTTATTGAGCTCCTTGAATCTATAGATCTATAGTTTTCATCAAATCTTGAAAATTCTTGACTATTATTTCTTCAACAATTTTTCTGCCCTCTCCTCATTCAAATGATACTGTTAAATTATTTGATGTTTTCCCACATGTCACTAAAGCACTGTTCATTTTATTCAGTGTTTTTCTCTCTGTGCTTCAATTTGGATAATTTCTGTTGCTGTGTCTTCAATTTCACTGATTTTTTTCTCCTGCAGTGTTAAATCTGCTGTTAATCCCACTCAGTGAATTTTCCCTTTCAGGTATTATATTTTTCAACTTTAGAAGTTGGTGGGGTCCAGGGCAGGCTGCCCCAAGATGCGCCACTCTGGTATGCAGATTATTTCGAGGTGAAGACAATAAAGGCTCAGACTCAGAAAGAACATTCGACCTTTCCCCCCAACTGCCTAAAAGAATTTAAAAGAAAGCCCTGTCCCCAGGACAGGCCATCACCACAGATCACTTTGGGTTCCGGTAGACTGGGAGGATCCTTGCTAAGCCCACTCTTATCAAAATTCTATTTACCAAACATTTGCTTTTCCATTTCCATGTGGGTTGCCTTCCTCCCCTTTGAAGACCCAAACCACTACCCCAAACGTCCTCCTTGTCTGTAGCTGAAGATACTTAAACAGGCAGCCTCCGCCAGTTGGCTGAGTTACTCAGTTTCCCCTGAGTTTCTCCTATGTATACATGCTATTAAAGCTTGTTTGATTTTCTCCTGCTAACTTGCCTTTTTAATTATTTGACCAGCCATAAGAACCTTAGGGAAAAGGTGGGGGGGGGGGATCGGAATTCTCCCACTTCCCCGACAAAGTCTTATATATATATATATATATCATTATGCATTTATATATCTTACATTTCCCTTCTGATTGTCTACTTGTCTTCCTTTAAATCCTGAACACAGTTTTAACTTCTTCCAGGTCTCAAGGTCTTCCAGGCCTAAAGCTAGGATGATAGCAGGTCTCACATTGTTTGTTTCCCTTCCCTGAGGAATTGCAATCCTGTGCTCCCTTGAGTCCAACGTCTTCAAGCAGTTGTTTCATATATTTTGTCTACTTTCTAGTTTTCCACGGCTGGAGGGCAAGTCTAATGACAATGACTACAACATGACTTGAAGTGGAAGTTGTTTATATTTAACACACTATCTAAGTATATAGTTTTCTTCACTACCCCCTCTTTTTTCCTAATAGAATGTAAGTTCTATAAGGTCAGGGACTTTGATCTGTTCCCCTCCTGCTGTATCTCCATTACCTAAAATATACCATAAATATTTGTTAAATTATTGAATCAATTATTTATTTTGTGTAATTTAAAGTACTTTAGCCAACAAAGAGTGATACTATATTTGTTCCAGTGAACGCAAGTTTTGACATGGCACAGTCAATTTCCATAATCATGAGTCCACAGTAGGGACTAGTATACCAGTATTAGCTAGGATTACATCAGTCAGCACACGAGCGAGGCATTACTAATTAGCATAATGTATATGAAAAATGGGCTCTCATTGGTGAAATTAAAGACATTCAGAGTATGACAATAAGCTAACATATTTCAAACATATTATTTACCTTTATAGGACATCAGAATTCAATGAGCCTATAGTCTGAACCCTTAATGATGCTATGAGGCTTAATCTTTAAACAGTCTTGCCTCTAGCCATTGGCCTAGGCAAATACCTGCCTGACACCAACTGTGGAATGTCGTCACGCATTTTACGCAGAGTGCTAGTCAGAGCACCCAAATGTGCAGACAGCTAGGATTTCATCTAGATTAGAGAACCAGGTGTATGAAGTTTTGTATCTACTTTTTAATCAATATTTATTTAGTAAATGTTAGTATGTGTACAAAATCTGGTCTAAGATACGCTTTCTTCGTACCCGTACGGAGGTTGTGGGGTAGTAGCTAACCTTCTCCCACCTCAAACTTGTCAGAGGTTACTGCCTTCTACCAAACGGCAGCTAAGAGTTATGCATGACCAAATTCACTTAGGTCAGTTGGTAATTGACCAAGTTGGGTTTATTCCCAAGAAAGTTAACTTAAAAAAATTCTAGCAATGTGATTCATCTCATTAATTGATAAAAGGAGGAAAATCTTAAGATCATCTTAGAAGATGTATTGTAGTTTTGATATTTAATTTCAAACAAATTCATGATTTTTAAAAAATTTAGCAAACAAGAAATGGAAGAGACCTTCCTTAACTTGAAAAGTGTTGTATCCAAATCTAACATTAAAGAGACCTACAAAATAAAATAAAAACCAGGGAGCAGTTTGTTTTATATATAATACCATGTACGCAATACCATAAAGGCAGCGTTATGAATCAGTGAGAAAATACGAACTGTTCAACAAGTTGGGCTCCTTCTACTACCTGGAAGGAATCTGACTTTTGTTTTTTCAGTGGTAATCTAAAAAGCCCTAACAACCTTTGATAAAAAGTCTGAACTACTTTAATAGAAAGTCAAAAAGATTAAATATATCTCTCACTAATAATATTTCAGAGACAATCGTTTTGTGTGCAAATAGTTATACTGCATATACTGGGACAATTGGCTGTCCCCTGGGGGAAAATACATCTATTTCATTTCATACACAAAAATAAATTCCAAATGCATTTAAAGATCTAAGTGTGAAAGGTAAAAGATTGAAAAATAGAAGAAAATATTAGAGAATATCTTTCTGACATTGGAATACAGAAATATTACTTAAACAAGGTGGAAAAGCAAACATCTTATCAATTCATCAAAATGATTTATGGGGGGAAGGTGAAAGGGATGCTCAGGCACACGTGTGGTGCTGGGCTTGTAATTAGACTTTGGGTGATGAACACGATGTAATCTACACAGAATGCGAAATATATTATGAGGCACATCTGAAGGTTATATAATGTTATAATCCAATGTTACTGCAATAAAAAAAAGATTTATAAATTTTATTATATTAATATTATTTAACTTCAGTATAAAAAAAGATATCTTAGACAAAGATAAAAGGTAATTGCTAGACATATAGCCAGCCAACAATTAGTATCAAAATTCACATGTGGGGGCCGGCCCGGTGGCGCAGCAGTTAAGTGCACACGTTCCACTTGGGCGGCCTGGGGTTTACCAGTTCAGATCCCAGGTGCGGACATGGCATCGCTTGGCACACCATGCTGTGGTAGGCGTCCCACGTATAAAGTAGAGGAAGATGGGCACGGATATTAGGTCAGGGCCAGTCTTCCTCAGCAAAAAGAGGAGCATTGGCAGCAGTTAGCTCAGAGCTAATCTTCCTGAAAAAAAAAAAAAAATTTCACATGTAACATTCAGCAAATCACGAAGGAAAAGACAAACCAAAGCAGAAACTGTCAAAGTGTGTGAATGGGTAGTTCAAAGAAGAAATATAAGTGGCTAATAAGCATTTGAAAAGATATTCAGCCTCACTGTAATCAGTGAAATGCAGCTAAAAATAATGTAACATTATTTCATTCCTATTAGCGGGCCAAAGTTTAAACCAAGAATTGATTGGGGGCTGTGGAGGAATGAGAGCTCACGGAGGACCGAGAACCAGATCCGCCACTTTGGAAGGCAATTTGACAAAAGCTAGCAAATCCCTGAATTCTGTGTTTCAGGACCCTCCTAAGACTCAGATATGTGCCCTTCAAGTCACGTATAAAGATGTTCAATGGACGTCCATTGCAGCTCTTGGAATAGTGAAAGCGAGAAGCAACCTAAATGCCCATCGCCAGTGAACAAACATTAAACGTTATGCTCCATGAGGCAGAGATGTTTGTCCTTTCCTGATTCCCAGCACAGAGAACAATGCCTGGCTCTTAGTAGATGTTCAATAACTACTAGTTACATATATGAATAAGTGAATCCTAATACATTTATACCATGTTATGTCACACAGCAGATAAAGCACTCTCTGTGCACCAACATCAATGAATCTCAAGGAAAAATGACCTGCAAAAGAATCTGTGGAGTAGAAATCCATCTCTGCAAACTTTCAAAGTGCACAAGACGTTGTTTATGTTGATGCAGACGTAGGTATGTACACATCCTCAAAATACACCCAGAATTCGACTACTCCTGCCCACGCCCACCTTCACCAGCAGGGCCATGCCACCACCAGCTCTGCTCTGGACTACTGAGGTGCCTTCCTAACTGATCTCCTGCTTCCGCCCGAGCCCCACCTGGCATCTCTTCTCCACACAGTAGTCAACAGGTCCTGTTAAACATATGTCAGGTCATGTCTCGGCTGTGCTCAAAGCCCTCCAAGGGCTCCCGTCTGGAAAACTCCTTATGATGGACTGCAAGGGTCCACCCAACCCACTTTTTGCCTCTCTGACCTTGTTCATTCCTCCCAAGCCACCCCAACCTCTCCTTGCTCCTTGAACTATGCTCCCTTGGTGTGGAGTGAGTCCCCCAACATCTGTGTGCCTTGTTCCTCCACCTCCTTCAGGTCTTCCTAAAATGTTATCCTGTCACTGCGTCGTTCCCCGGCAACCTTATCCAAAATTGAACTGGTCCCTCCCACCACAGCCTCCCTATTCCAGTTTCCTACTTATTTTCTTCCAAAGCACATCTTCTCATCTAACGTGCCATACATTTTACTTAGTATTTGCTTGTTGTCTGTCCCCACACGGTTTCTAATGTCAGCTCCAGGAGGGCAGGGACACTCGTCTGTTTTGTTCACTGCTGAATCCCCAGGAACAGGAACTGGCACAGTCCTTGGCACACAGTGGGCTCAGAATGAAAGATAGAGGCACAGTGGTCAGGGTGAAGACGCCTTCGGGATAATGATTGTCTCTGGGGACTGAGAAATCTGGGTAGGATGTGGGGATGGCTCCAAATACATTTTGTATTGTTTTATATTTTAATCAATGACCAAAAAAATGAAGCAAATATGGAAAGTGTTAGCATTACGCAAATCTAACGTATATAGTCAACTATCTTATTATTTTTCATACTCTTATTTTAAACTGATGAATAATATACACAATAAAGTACACTAATATTATGTGTACAGCTTGCTGACTTTCTATGCATGTGTATACCCACGTGACCACCAGCTAAATTAATGTTCAGCACACTGTAAATTTTGCTTATGCCCCTTCCCAGGTTATAGCACTTCTGCCCCAGATAATCATTATTTTGACTCCGGTTATCAGTTAAATTTGCTGTTCCTGAAATCCATATAAATAGATTCGCACAATATATACTCGTAAGTGTCTGACTTCTTTTACTCAACATAACATCACTGAGATTCATCCATGTTGTTGTATGTATCGTACATCACTTTTTTTAAATGTTGTATAGTATTCCATTGTATGAATATACTACAGCTATTTATGTAACGTCCCATGGTGGGTGTTTGATTTTTTTCCCCTTGGTTTCTGGTCATTATGCATACAGCATCTATAAATTTCTTGAACATATTTGTTTGTGAACATACGCCTTCATTTCTCTTGTCTATATCCTAGAACTGGAATTTCTGAATCTTAGGATAGGTATACACTTAGATTTAGTAAAATCTGACAAATAGTTTTTAAAGTGGTTACACCATTAACTCGCACTAGCAATGTCTGTTTCAGTTGCTCTAGTCCTCACGAACACTTGTTACAGTCAGTCTTCTTCAATTTTAGCCATTCTGGTGGGTGCGTGGCGGTTATCTCACTTAAGGTTTTAATTTGTATACCTCATGGCAAAAATTTTGACCACCTCATTTACTTGATGGTCTCTGGATATCCTCTGTGTGAGGCACCCGGTTTCAAACTAAGCTGTTTGCCCTCCCTTTTCCTTTGTGAGAATTCCTCATCAGTTCTGGAGAGGTTTTCTTCCGGTACACGTATGGTGACAGCCTCTCCCCGTCTGTGGCTTGCTTTTCACCTTCTTAGTGATGTTTTTTGGTGAATAGACATTTAAAATCTTGATGAAGTCCATCTGCATGCTTATGGATCTTTAACAGATTTTGTAAAAATTTTTGATTGAAAAAAAGCAAGAGAACATGTGGCAGGAAGGATTCTTTCTTTCTTTCTCTTTTTTCTTCCCTCCTTCCTTTTTCTTCTTTCCTCTTTTATTCTTTCCGTTTTTCCCTTCCTTTTTTTGCTCTATATTATATTAACTTGCATCCAACTTGAGGATCAACATGGAGGATGATTTTTAAAGAGGCAGGATGAGCTCCCCTACTCCTTCCTGCTCCTCGCGCCTCCCCTCCTTCACCTCCGTCCTCTCCTCACGAGCCTTCCCATCAGCGCCTCTGCTGCCGGCAGACGCAGGTCTCCCCTCGCGGTGACCGGTGACACGCAAGCGGGCAGGAGCTGGGCGAAGGGCCTGGCTGGCAGCCCCGCAGCGCTAGGCGCACCAGCAGGCCGGTGGAGCAGAAGCACGTGCTGCGCGGGGCAGGCGGCAGGGGCTCCTGGCCTCTGCTTCAGGAAGTTTCTGAAAAGCCTTCCTGGACGCCGCTGTGATGAAATGTGCTGTGGGTGCAGGGCGGGTGCAGGGCGGGTGCAGGGCGGGCCCAGACACACCACATTCAGGACGAATACTTCAGATTCTACTTGGGACTGATTAAGAACACTCTATGCTTCATCGGCTTCAGGAAGGGGGCGGCAGGAGGCACGCTTCTCTTGTTTGATCAGTGGGCTGAGAAGCCTGCGCTCACGCAGAAGGGACAGGAGGAAGTGAGCGTCATGGAGGATGAACTTAACGGGCTGCACATTCAGCCAGATTTATGACCCAAATTATTGCCTGGGCAACAGAAAGAGGAGACAGAGATTAAAATCGTATTTCATGAATCCAGGGAAAATGTCTCCCAAGATGAAAAGAAGATCGACAGCTACCTGTAATACCCACCGCACCAGGGGACTGCAAAGCTTCAGCGTTTCAGTTTGGAATCTGAACCCTACCTTGTTCGTCCTAAGCCTTCATGTACGTGCTTCCCACCAACTCCCTGTTTACTCATGATTATCTAGATACACATCTGTCCTGTCACCAGATGTCAGCTTCTTCAAGGTCAGGGCTATGTTTTATGCCCTCTCTGTCTAACGCTGCATTTTGCTCATATTAAAAAATATTAAGAAATGTATATTTTTGTTGTTGAGGAAGATTGGCCCTGAGCTAACATCTGTTGCCAATCTTCCTCTTTTTGCTTGAAGAAGATTGTTGCTGAGCTAACATCTGTGCCAGTCTTCCTCTATTTTATGTGGGATGCAGCCACAGCATGGCCTGATGATGGGTTTTATGTCTGCCCCTGGGATCCCAACCTGCCAACCCCAGGCCACCAAAGCAGAGCCAGTGAACTACGCCTCTGGGCGGCCCCAAAAATATTTTTTAACTAACTGAACTTCTGGTCACCTAGGAAACCAAGACAAAAGTCTCTTCCCAAGCATTTTATATGCGAAGAAAGATTCTTACCGCTTTAAGAACAAGGACCAATTCCTGTTAGAAAATGTTCACTTTTCCAGGTACAGGATGTAACATTGCAGAATAACTAGGCCAGGAGAGAAAGATGGATCTCTAACTTCAAAACTCTTAAGTGTCTTTTACAACTCCTACTGTAGATGTCACCACGCCAGTCCATCCGTTTGTAGTTTTCCGTAGGAAAGTTCCTTCCAGAATTTCTCTGCCTCACTCACAAACGTCCACAACTGCCTGAAGTAGCCATGTCTGCTCTGGAAAGCTAGTCATGAAGAAGTCTGGACTCTCTGGCCCTAACAGAGGGTTTCTATTTTACTCCTTAAGGTAACTCAGAGGGGATGGTTTAATCTACAAAGCTCTATTGTCTAGCTAAAAATTCCTTGGAGATCTCTGCTTCCCCTCGCACTCTTTTCACGGTGATTAAGTTGCTGGGCTGCGTTACTGCTTATAAGGCAAAGATCTGAATTTCAGGGAATATGAAATTTCATCTTAAAGAAGATAGCGTTCTTTTAATAATCCTTTTATTAATTTACATTATACTAAGCAAGCACAATTCTGAGTGACACCCAATCTATCTTTTGTGGATGATAAAAAATAGGACTAGGTAGGCCAGTGAAATTTTCACATGAAATCAAGAAACATCATAAAAAAAAAATAGATCTGGAGAGTAATGCTAAAGAATTTATAGAGGAAAAACTAGAGATAGCATATTACAAAATAAAGCATAGCTTAGGAAAGACAATACATGCTAATCCACCCATTGAAAAAGTAACAGAATCAAGGGGTCAAATTTGAGAAACAGATGACTCCTAACAGAAATTACTCATTTATTTCTCAACCACTCTTTATTGGCTATCTGCTCTGCCACACCCCGTATGATATGTTAATAACGGCTGCCAGCTTACATAAGGCATTGATCTAGTCCCTAAAGGAGGCGTAAAGGCATGGCCGGCCCTGAGCCGAGTAACAAAACACACACCACAACGTTTATCTTCAGTGTTCTCACTCCTCTTTATGCAACTTTCTCCCAGCCCCTTCCCCTCTCTGTGGTTCATTTCTAATTCTAGGCACCAGAAGTAAAAACTTGTTCCAGGAAATATATCTGGGTAGTCTAGTTACATCTTACTGGCAATGTAGGTCAGTGTATCCTCTCCCAAGAGGATTCATATTTTAAAGCCTGTCTATTTCAACTGAACCACTTGATTGACTCCAGAAAAGCGAATCAGGAGAAGGTGGAGCTGAAAATGACGATAAAGAGCACTTTCTGTTACCCAACAGGTAAGGCTGCCCTGCTTTTTTTGTTATTCTCAGGAACTTGAAAGCCTGGCTTATTTAACTGTAAGCTTGAAATAACTCTCGTTACGGTCAACAAGAAAGTCTTGAGTTGGGTCAAATACTCGAGGGATTTACATCATGGAACAGTAAAGGAATGTTCTCTCTGCAGTCGACTTCTCCAGAGACTACAGTGGGACTGCCTGCTTGGAGCAGTATTTGTTAACAGAAGTGAGCTGATAGAGTTGAGAAGGTCCAGAGCAAGGCACCAAAATGATCAAAGGAGTGACTTGTGCACTAAGATCAAAAGGCTTGGCAGTGTGTAGATTGGCCAAGTAATGGTGGAGAGGGGTACCCGGGTACTCGATAAGAGTCTACAAATATTTAAAAGGTGTTAACGCCAAAGAAGGCAAGTCCTTATTTTGCTTGCTTGGAGGTGACATAATGTGAAACAGTAAAGGTAAAACTAAAAGAACAACGTACCCAGGATATCAGGAACTATTTCCAACAAATAACAATTGGGATTTTTACAAAATTAGACAATGTGGAGCATTAGATCCATTGCACCCCTAGCAGAAACTAACCCTGAATAACTTCCCTTGTTTGCCAATCACTGTGTCTTACTGTGTTTCTTGCCTCTATTTTCCATCATTTTATGCTTAATAACCCACTTTCTTCTACCTCTTACCCAAATTCTTTCATATTCTTGTAGGTCCCATCAATGACATGGTACCTGCTTTTTGTCAGAATATGATTTTGTAGCAGGGTCATATAGACATATACAAATAGGAAAGCATTTGAATAGCTGCCATCACTGGATGTATTCATATGTAGTGTGGGGATCAGAATTTGCCACCCCAAAATGTGTCTGTTTGGCTTGATTTCTTTTAAGAACAAAAGACTCTGAAAGAAACTTTGCCCTTCTCCCTCACTGTCTAGAAGAATTTAAGATAGAAGTCCTGTTCCAAGAAGGAGCCAATGCCATAAGATAACTATAGTATACTGTAAACTAGATGTGATAGGGATGAACTTAACAAGGGCCTTTTAATCAAAGTCCTCTCCATCTGTCATTGTCTTTGCGAGGCATGGTCAATATTTGTTTATCAAACGTTTGCTTTTCCATCTCCATGTAAATTGCCTTCCTCCCCTTTGAAGTCCCAAACCACTACCCCCAACATCCTCCTTTGTCCTTAGCTGAAGATGGTACTTAAGATAGTGGCTTCTGCCATTTTGGCGAGTTACTCGGTTTTCCTGGGTTTCTCCCATGTATACATGTTATTAAATTTTGTTTGATTTTCTCCTGTTATTCTGTCTCATGTCAATTCATTCTTAGACCAGCCAGAGGGACCTAGAGGGTAGGGGAATAGTTCTTTTTGTCAGAATATGATTTATATTATATAGATACTCCCTACAGTAGCATCTTGGTTATTCAAGGAATGCTTAGTTTAGAAACACAGAATTGTAAGAAGTAGAATCAAGCTTGAGTTAATTGCTGTCATCAGAGAGGGGGCTGACTTCTCCAAAATGCATAAGCCTGATGACTGACAGAGACTGAAACCAGACCTTTACCACAGTGGGACCTGCTGCCCATCAGATGGCAATACTTTCTTCTTTCACAAAATGCAGTGCTCTCTGACTCTGTGGGACAGTCTCAGTTTAGTTTTTCTTGAAGCTATGATTAGCAAATTTTAGGAATTTTTTTTATTTGCCAGACTTCCAAATTCCCACACTTTTATTGCTGCTCAGAAGAAACTTACTTAAAATTGCAGCTTAGGATCATTAACAGTGCAGTTCTTATCCTAATGTGAAAATGACCTGGGAGCAAGGCCTCACGGAAGGTCAGCCCATCACTGTCTTCCACACCATGAGATGCTTGAGCTGAGGGGGACGGGCTTCTCCCTGACACACAGCTGAACAGCTCTGCCCAGCACCACTTCTCTACCTAGACTGAGCTTCACTCGGGGCACACCTCAGTCTGCAATAGGAAGACCTTGATGTGCCAAGACCATTTCTGCATTCTCACGATAGTCTGGTAACCAATCTTACACAATGAAGTATTTTACTGAAAGTTGGAACTACGACTATTTCTTTTTACCTAAAAAATTGAGTAGTGACGAGATTACTGTGCTGTGTGAACTGCATCATCCAGTAGTGCGCGGCATGCTTCACCCCCTGCGCTCACACTGCGTTGACTGTCTGTTTGGTTCTCAGCCCTGAGCTAGACTCGAGGGCAACAAGGATGAGTAGACATGGTTCGTGCCTTCAAGGAGCTCAGGGTCTACTGTGCACAGCGGAAACAGAAACCAATTTATAAGACTGTGTTAGGTGCTGTGATAGAGACGTACGTGCTGTGATAGGGTGTTTGAGAGGGAAATAGAGAGGCACCAAACCCTGGCGAGGTTAAGGAAAGCTTCCTAAAAGAGCGATTTGGGGCTAGCCCCATGGCCGAGTGGTTGGGTTAGCGTGCTCCGCTTCAGCAGCCCAGGGTTTCACTGGTTCGGATCCTGGGCACAGACATGGCACCATTCATCAGGCTGTGTTGAGGCGGCATCCTTAATAACAGAACTAGAAGGACCTGCAGCTAGAATATGCAATATGTACTGGGGGGCTTTGGGGAGAAGAAGGAAGAAAAAAAAGATTGGCAACAGTTGTGAGCTCAGGACCAATAAAAAAAAAAAGCAGTCTTTTTCAGTTGTTAAGCATTCTTTGTTTCTATTTCTCTTTGTATGTACCAAAATATTCATATGGAGAGTTTTTAATGGATTTGTATCATACAGATTGTTATGTAACTTGCTTTTTAAAAAAAAAACACTCGAGGGGCCCGCCTGGTGGCGCAGCGGTTAATTTTGTAAGTTCCAGCAGACCAGGGTTCGCCGGTTCGGATCCCGGGTGTGGACGTGGCACCACTTGGCAAAAAGCCATGCTGTGGTAGGCGTCCCACATATAAAGTAGAGGAGGATGGGCACGGATGTTAGCTCAGGGCCAGGCTTCCTCAGCAAAAAGAGGCGGATTGGCAGTAGTTAGCTCAGGGCTAATCTTCCAAAAAAAAAAGTAAAAACCTCAAAAAATATCATAGACATCCTTCCAAACATATCTACTTTAGTTTATCAAATAGCTAGAAAGTATGTATTTCCATCATGTATTTAACTCTTGCTCTGTTTTTGGACAATTGCGTTATTTCTAATTTTTACTAATTACTAACATAATCTGGATGACAACTTCTCCCTAATTTTAGTCCCATGGGAGGTGTCTGTCTTCCTCTGGGGGTGGATCAGGAGGTCATCCTTACCGCTGCTGGAGTTGGGCTCCTCTGCTGGCTGGCACTCCTCTCCATCGGTGGTCCACAGCAGGATGGCTGGCGCTTCTTAGAAAAGCATGGATGAGGGCTCACTCTCTTTCCAAAACACAGTATCATCTCACTGTTTTTTTCAGACCAAATACACATTGGCCTCCAAGGCCCTGTAAGCCATGCTTGCCTTGAAGGACTAAGCGTCCGAAGTATCCTGAAGTGTTTCAGATTTGGGGGGAGGATGGGAGGAAGTTGAGGGAGGCGGTGGTCAAGAAGGCTCAGTTGTTCACTTAATTCCCTCTGTTGTTCCACACAAGAGAGGCACTGTGTCTCTGTTGGGTCCTCTGGAGGACATTCCCGGTGGATGTTCCCTGATTCCCTAAGCCTCCCTTCCTCTCCCAATCCTCCTGAGTCCTGACGTGAAGCCCTCCGTGCACAGCCTCCAGCCGTCTCTGGGGACAGTTGGCCCCACCCTGCAGGGTAACAGATGGGGCCTGAGCTGAGCTTCAGTGGAGCCTCCCTCCCTGTGATGCTCTTGTCTCTGGAAAGAGGATCTAGCCCTCGTGCCACAGATGGAGGATGGACAGAAATGGTCATCTCTTGGTGTCTCTCCACCAACAAAGCTGAAGCTGATTAATCTCCTAAAGTACCTGAGAAACATAATTTATCATTAGTCTACATAAGGAATTTGTGATAAAGACTATTTCCCCTATTATCTTACAAAATAATGACCTTGGCTGAACTGTGTCAAAGGTGCAGCAACCTCTCTCCTGGCCTGATTAATATTACAAAGGTCTCCACAGTAGCCAAGATCCCTCTGCATGAGCCTTCATGGCAAGTGGCGCCGCGAACAGTCGCATTGTCTCTAATCTCTGAGTTTCTCCACTGAGAGCAGAGGTGAAGCTATCATTACCTGCCACACAAATAATGTTGAGATGGACACCCTGGTCAATCATCCTTGCACACACGTAGAGCACATTCCCAGAACTAGAATGGATAAGTACAGCCATGTTGTCTTGTACAAATTTATAATCCCATTATCAGTGTATGACAAATATACTATGGCAGCCTGGGTTGCCTGGTCAGCCACGCAGTGGTGGTGTCCCATGTACAAAATAGAGGAGGATTGGTACGGATGTTAGCTCAGCACTAGTCTTCCTTCCCAAAAAACAAAAAAGATAAGAAAAGAAAATACTGATGTGGGGGACTGGAATTAGCCACCCCAAGATATTTCTCTTTGGCATAAGGATTATTTCAGGCTGGTTACTTTTAAAAAACTGCAGACAGGAAAGCAACTCTGAAAAGTAGAATTCACTTACCCTTTGTTAAGAGACATTTACATTGTAAAGGAAATCTCCATCTGTAAAAGTGTCTCCCTCTCTGTACCAGGAGGAAGGGGGGATGACCTTATCTCTAGAAACTCTTAATCAATGCCAAAGGCAAGGACTTAAATCTGCATCTTGTTTACTGTACTTGTCTGGTAACTTCCCGTAACTGACTCCCCCCACCGCCAACATCCTCCTTTGTCTTTAGCTGAGGAGGATATTTAAGGTGGTGGCTTCAGCCACTTTGGCGATTTGCTCAGGTTGCCTGAGCCTCTCCCATGTATACATGTTATAAAGCTTTGTTTACTTTTCTCCTGTTACTCTGTCTCATGTGAATTTAATTCATTCTCTGGCCAGAAGAACCCCCAGCGGGTAGAGGAAATGTCTTCCTCCCCTACACTGATAAAATTCAACGTAAAATGAAGGTGAAGGCTGGAGAAAACTGTTCATTTTCATATACTGCTGGCAATAATATTAATTGGTACAATATTTTTTGAGAGTAATGTGGCATTGCTATAAAACTTTAAATGCATTTTATTTTACCTAGCAATCTTTCCTAAAGAAATATTAGCACTTAGTGACAAAGATATTAGATATGGTATCATTTACAATAACAAAATAATTGGAAAACAACCTAACTTCCACTCAGAATAAGGAATACCACACTAGCATTCTCATATATTTAGTGTACAAAAGTACGTGTTAAAACAATACAGCCGGGCATAGCATACCACCTTTTTGTTTAATAAAATAAAATGTGTATGTCTGTTTGTGGGTGGTGTGTGTGCACGGTGTGGTGGGTGATGCTTGATGGTGGGTGGGTGGTGCGTGTCTGCATGGTGTGGTGTGTTGGTGCATGCTTGGTGTGTATGGGGTGTGTGCATGGTGTGGTGTGTGTGTGTGAGGTGTGTGCACGAATGCACATTTGCAAGGTCTCCCATCACAGGGCTGGCAGAGTCGGCCCTGCCACGGCATTGCAATGGAAGTGAGGAAGGAAGGAGCTCATTTTCACCGTACACATTGCAGCGTCCTTTGAGTTCTTATTACAGACTCCTGTACTGATGTTCTGCTCTGAGTCATATTTCTCTTTTCATGCTAGAACTTTAGAGAGGAAATGGTGCAATTTCTATTGGAATTCCAACACAAGAGACCTTTTTCTTAGGAACCTCATTTGAGGACAGTGTCTTATTTTGCAGTCTCTCCCCTACTGTCGGAGCCATCCCCAATAAAGGGAGCGATTGTCAGAGACGTTTGTTTCACAAAGCTTTGCCCGGAGATACAATTGTGAGATCAAGCAGCGGAGACGCATTTCCTGTATTAAATATCACACTGAAGTAGCACTTAAGACCTCAAACAGAAGGTTAAATAAATAGGAGAGGAAGAAAACCCTCGGCAGAAGCCAGTGTGTTGGCCACTGTCTAATGGGGATTCGCCAGTAATGAAAAGGCGGTCGCAGAGAGGCAGCAACGGCGTGGCCGAGCCACATTCGTCCTCAAGTCCAAAGAGTGTCTGTCCAGCAGTATGTTCACCGAGCTGCTGATGGGGTGGCCTCTCGGGCAGGCAAGGCTTTCGCTTCATGTTTTAATTATTTAAATCTATTAATTTTTTAAAAAGAAGAATAAATTAGAATTATGGATGATGCAGATGATTTTTTTACTTTGTTTTTCTGTAATTATCCAATTTTCTATAATACATATATGCTGTTTTTGTAATCGGGAAAAAAAAAACCTTAGTACTTGAAATTTAACTCTTTTTTGTTCTTTTGGTGAGAAAGATTGTCCCTGAGCTAACATCCGTTTCCAATCTTCCTCTTTTTGCTTGAGGAAGATTGTCCCTGAGTTAAAATCTCTGCCAATCTTCCTGTATTTTGTATGTGGGATGCCAACACCACACGACCTGAGGAGCAGTGTAGGTCCACGCCAGGATCCAGGCCGTCAACCCCGCCAAAGTGGAGGGAACGAACTTAACCACTACGCCACCAGGGCAGCCCCGAAATTTAACATTTTTGAAAGGAGGACTCATAAGCCTCCTGTGGGGGATTCCTGTGGCTCAGGCTAATTTACAGAGGCTATTAACACTTAAGTTGGCCAGGCTCCCTACTTGTGAAAACGAAAACAATGTTTTAGAAAGATATTTCATTAGAAAACAATAGTGAAATAGTGTGAACTTGTCAAAGAGCACAGCCTTAGAGCCATACTGTCCTGACGCTGATTTTAGTCATGTGATCTGGGAAGCAACATAGCTTTTCTGCCCCTTAGTCTCCTGGCTTATGAACTGGGGAAGTTGACTGTGAATCTAGCAAAGTATCAGCTTTAAGGGAGATAGTTAACCAGGAACTATTGTTAATTGCTCTGCAGAATGCGTATGAAAACTGAGAGTTCCACTGTGTCCCCAGCCTCTCTGAGACCCCAGTAAGCTGTCAGATCAGCAAGGCATTCGAGAGAGGGCTGGATGCCTTCCTGCCTCTGATTATAGAGCCTCTCCTGCCAGTGTCCCATGTGCACTTTGCCCCAGGGTCCTTCACTTCTGATCACTCTCCTGACTTTTTCCCAGTTGGACTTCCTCCGTCGTTTACTGGCTGAAGTCTTTGCAAGTCACCCATGCCATTTGCAGCCCTTCAAGAACACACCCTCAGTCTTAACACAACAAGTCCTGTTCCTTCCCAGCACCTCAAGGTTTCTGCACTCTCTAGAAAGCCCACACCACGCCGGGATAGCAGTCACAAAACGCTGCGCCTCGCTGGGCCCAGATACACAGACCACCTCCACTGTGTTCCCAGTTACTTCTCCCTGTCTCCATGGAGACTCCTGCTTGTTGCTGCACCCTTAGCTTGTGCACTTGTGAAGGACCAAACACCCTTCTCTGTCTGGGGGCACTCTGCCCCTCTGATAGTGGAGGACGCACTCACCGTCTAGCTGTACCTGTATATGAAAGTAACTGTATATGAAAACTGTCTATTGAAATTTTTAATTTTTTATTTTAAGAGACTCTTTTTTATAATCTTATACATTCATCTAAAGAATGGCGCATCCTTAGCCTGAATTCTAACATGAACCTGAATGAAGTGCCCCCTCTGAAAACTCTCATGATATACTTTGGACTTTTCTATTGTATAGAACTGAAATATCACAGTAGCAATTTTTAAAAATCAAAGTTGTCCACTTCCAAATGCTACAAAACATGCTGCTTACCAAAATGGAAATATCTTTTGGCTTCAACATGAGAAATGCTTAGAAAAAGCAGAATACAGACTGCCTATCTCTTCCAAAAAGAAATAATTTTTTCTCAGCTGTTTACAGTCAGAAATATTTCTTTTTAGCAATGCTTTAAATAGCTGAGAGTTAATATGTGTTCCATACTTTCTACATGCCAGTGCTAGTCTCATTTTGACAAGAACCCTAGGGAATAAGTACTCTTATTATGCCCATTTTAGAGATAAAGAATCTGAAGTTTAAAGTAATTTATTCACATTCAGAAGTTCATGGGGAAGTCCTGGAATTCAAGTCCAGGCAGCCTGATGCAAGAGGCCACGCACCTAAGCAGTATGGCTCTAACTAGGACATTAGAAAGTGGGAAGTTGACTAGAGTCATTTCTTTTTGCAAAATTCCTTATATCTACTATGAACAACATGTGTATCTCTTATTTGCTTTGAACGATCAATGAAGCTGGAAAATAAATAGAAACTAAACTCTGAGGCTCATGCAATTGATGAGCTATGAATAAAGTTGGTAGGCTTGAACAAAGTTAGGAAAGTTCCACAATGTAGTCATTCTCTACAAATTAGATATAGCAACAGTGTTGTGGTTCATGCTGTATAAAAACGTAATTTTGTATCTAGGGAAGAAGTAATAGCAATTCTATACAAACTTTCATAGAACACAGGAGTTAACACTTCCCAACTTGTTTTATGAGGCCAGCCTTACTGTATACCAAAATCAAACAACGACATTACAAGAAAAGAAAACTGGACGTCACTATCCTCCATAAACATACATGCAAATAAAAAAAATCATCAAATTGAATCCAGCAATATATAAAAAGGCTCACATATTGGGACCAAGGCCCAAGAATGCAAGACTGACTCAATATTCAAGAATCAGTCAGTGTAATTCACCACATAAACAAACTGAAGAAAAACCATAGAATCATCTCAATAGATGCAAAAAAAGTATCTCACAAAAGTCATCACCCGTTTATGATAAAGACTGTCAGAAAATTAGGGATAGAAGAGGCCTGCCTCAATTTGACACAGAACATCTACAAAAAACCCTATAGTTATCATTATACTTAACGGTGAAAGACTGAACTGAACACTTTCTCCTTGAGATCAGGACAAAGGTAAGGATGTCTTCTCTCAGCACTCCAATTCAACATCCTAATGGAAGTCCGGGCCAGTGCAATAAGACAAGGAAAAAAAAAGGAAGACATAAAGATTGGAGAAATAATAAAACCATGTCAATTTGCAAATAACATCATTTTTCATGTAGAAAATCTCAAAGAATCATTTTTTAAAATCCTAGAACTAGTAAATGAGTTTAGTAAGGTGATAGGAAAAAAGGCCAATATGCAGAAATCAATTGTATTTCTATAAACCAGCAATGAACAATTGGAATTCAAAATTAAGAAACAGTACCATTTACCATAGCACCAAAAAACTAAATACTTAGTGTAAGTTTAGCAAAATAGGTGAAGAATATTTATGCTGATAAATACAAAACACTGATCAAAGAAAACCAAAACCAATAGAGAGATGCATACCATGTCCATGAATTGGAAGACTTAATATGGCTAGAATGTCGATTCTCCCAAATAAGTCCTACGGATTCAACATAACATCAATTCAAATCCCAGACAGCTTTTTTATAGATTTCAACAAGCTTATTCTAAAATTTACGTGAAAGGTCAAAAGAACTAGAATAGCCAAAATAATTCTGGAAAGAAACAAAGTTGGAGCATTCACACCACCTGATTTCAAGACTTATTATAAAGTTACGGTAACAAATATAGTGTACTATCGACAAAATAATAGAGACATGGGTCAGCAAAACAGAACAGATAGCCTGGAAATAGACCTACACAAAATACACTCAACTGGTTTTTTTTTTTTTTTTTACAAAATTGTAAATTTAATTCAATAGGGAAAAGATAGCCTCTCAACAAATTGTGTTGAAATAACTGGATGCTAACAGGCAAGAAAATGAACCTCAATCTATACGTCACACCTTACACAACATTTAACTCAAAACAGAGCACAGATTTATACGTAAAGTGTAAAATGATAAAACTACAAGAAGACATGGGGAAAACCTATATGACCTTGGGTTTGTCAAAGAGTTTAAAATAGGACATCAAAAGCATGATCCATTTTTAAAATTATTGCACTGGACTTTATTAACATGAAAAATGTTTCCTCTGTGAAAGACACTGATAAGAGAATGAAAAGACAAGCCACAGACCAGAAAAAAAGATCTGCAAATCATATTTCTGACAAAGAACTCTGAAAACTCAACAATAAAAAAAACACAAGATCATTCCAAAAATGGGCAAAAGATCTGAACAGATGACCAAAAAAAGTGTACAAATAGCAAATAAGCATATGAAAAGATGCTCAACATTATTAATATTTAAGGAACTGCAAATGAAAACCATAATGAGCTACCACTTCACACCTATCAGAATAACTACAATTTTTAAATGGCTATGTAAAGTGCTAAGGGTAGCATGGAGCAGCTAGAGCTCTCAGACATTGCTGGAAGGAACACAAAATGGTACAGCCACTTTGGGAAACAGTTTTGAAATTTCTTATAAAACTAAACATATGTATCATATGTCTCAGAAAGCCCACACTTAGATATCTGTCCAAGAGAAATGAAAATTTTTGTTCAAACCAGAGCTTGTACAAGTAGCTTCATTCCTAATTGTCCAAATTTGAAACAATCTAGATGTCTTTCAACTTATAAATGGATAGCAAACTTGGGTACATTCTTTCAATGGAATACTAGTCAACAATATAAAGGAACAGTTATTGATATATACAACAACATAGATAAATCTTAAATGCATTTTGTTAAGTGAAACAAACCAGACTCAAAAGATAACATATTGTATAATTCCATTTATGATACTATGCAAAGGCACAGAAACAGATCAGTGGTCTCCAAGGCTTGGGGAAGCCAGGAGAGGGGTTAAATATAAAGGGACAGTATAAAACTATTTGGGGGTGATAAAACTGTTCTATGTGGAACTGTGGTGGTGGGTACATGACTACACATTTGTCAGAATCCATAGTACTGTACACTGTAGGGGAGGAAGACATTTGCTTTACCTGCTCTGGATCCTTGTGGCTGGAAAATGAATTAAATTCACATGAGACAGAATAACAGGAGAAAACTAAATGCAGCTTTATAACACGTATACATGGGAGAGGCTCAGGCAAACTGAGCAACTCCCCAAAATGGCAGAAGCTCTCCCCTTAATTACCATCCTCAGCTAAAGACAAAGGAGGATGTTGGCGGTGCGGTGCGGGGGAGTCAGTTAGTCAGTTACGGGAGATTACCAGAAAAGCACAGTAAACAAGAGTAAGGTCATTATGCAGATTTAAGTCCTTGCCTTCCACATTGATAAGTGTTTCTAGAGATAAGGTCATCCCACTTCTTCCTGGTACAGAGAGGGAGACACCTTTACAGATGGAAATTTCCTTTACAAATGTAAATGTCTCTTAACAAAAGGGTAAGCAAATTCTACTTTTCAGAGTTTCTCTCATGTCTGCAGTTTTTAAAAGTAACCAGCCCAAAATAATCCTCATGCCAAAGAGACATATTTTGGGGTGGCCAATTCCAGTCCCCCACAACACCATAGAGTAAATTTTCTGAATAAATTCTGCAATTTAGTTGATAGTATTGTACCCAGATTACTATTTTAACTTTGATAATTGTTCTATGGTTGTGTAAGATATTTACATATGAAGAAGCTGGGTGTAGGATATATTGGAACTCTCCGTACTATTTTTGCAATTTTTCTGTAAATCCAAAATTATCTCAAAATAAAAAACTTTTGCAAAGATAATTTTACACTAAACTGAATACACTGCGGCAAATAAGAATTCTCACACAATTTTCTCTTTTATTTTCTATTGAACATATTATAAGAGAAAAAACAAATCTGGCCTTAGAAATTTTGTACTGCAAACCACATTTCTAAAGGTCCTCTTAGCCTGTTTCTCACTGTCTGGAAGTGGACGAATCTCCGTGTATTCTACAGCACTTTATTTTGCTGTTCAGTTTTATTTAGCAGGACTACTCTATGATGCCTTTTTTTCCCAAAATAAATTTTGTCTTTTCCTGACTTTAGTCAGGAATTATAACTATGGTGTGTGTTTTGTGACCCCAACTATATGGTAGATGCTCTTACAATTTCATAAATGGTTGCACCATTAAATATCTTGACTATAGATCAGTATTTCTTAAAGCAGACTTTTAAAGGCAGGCCTGTCTTTATCTAACATTGTACTTCCTGATGAAGCCAAAATCTCTTTCTCTCTTTTTTTTTTTTGGTTGTATTGTTTGGAAGGTTTTCCTTAGTGTCTCTTTCTGCAATTTCTCGCCATTCTGTTTTGTTAGCATTCTTAAACTCTACTGAGAACCGAGACAGGCAGAAATGGAGATGGAAAGCGTTTAATCAGTTATAGGATGTAAGTTTGGTGGCTTCTCTGAAAGCCACCCTGGGCTCAGAGGAGGATTTGGCGGGCAGCACAGCAGGTAAGGAAGATTCTGGAATCTCTTAAAGCTGGAAAACAGGCAGCAGGCCTGCAGCTGGGCAGTTTGAGGCAACTTCACTGGGAACCAAGCACACTTTTGATCCCTGATTGTGGCTGTAGATGTATGTATCTGAGGAATTGATGCAATGTTGTATCAGAATCAGAACCACAGCATTGCGGAGAGTTTTACCAGATTCACTTCGATGGCTCACTTCTTTGGAGCCTCTTGAATCTGACAGATTATTTAAATCCCTAGCTGCTCTACTGTCTTGTAATTATGGAGGCACATGTCTTCATTTCCAATGTTACCTGAGGGATAGTTAAGAATTGAAGATAACAGAAATACAGCACCCAATGTAGAATAAATGTAAGGCTTTAAAAATTAACTACTCGTAGCAGTGAAATTAACTTTATTGCTCTGATGATAGAGTACACACAATCTTTAAGATTTTATTTTTTTCCTTTTTCTCCCCAAAGCCCCCTGGTATATAGCTGTATATTCTTAGTTGTGGGTCCTTCTAGTTGTGATGAGCACACAATCCTTAAATTAGACCCATATATTAAGGTCCCAAAGAAGGTCACAATAAATTAACAAAAATTGAAATAATGTAATTCACAATTTCTGATCGTATATTTTTAATATGAAGAGAATCAAAATGAGTATTAACTACTTGGAAATGATGAAATTCTTTTTTAAACCATACATGGTTCAAAGAAAAAGTCAACACCAAAATTATTGAATATCTAGATAATGGTGATTATTAAAACACTATACACTTAAAGGACTTCTGGTTTTAGCTTCTACATGTAAAGAGCTTGAAGTTATCGTTCCCATCCTCGCAATAAGAAAAAAAGCTGAAAAATCAATGACTTTTCAAGGTTCATCAGAGAATTGAGGTCACAGGGCAAACTGCCGCCCCCAAATTTGGAGAGATTGGCAAACACAGAGAATCAAAATGGAGATCTGCTTACTCGAAGCAGAAGCCACAGGAGCCAGCAACTGGTAGGAACACTTAAATGATAATTTTGATCAATTCCTGGAAGCTGAGTGTAGACTTGTGTGAAACTCCTGGGGCTCAGTCCTAGGGGAACCATCACACTTCCCTAGATTTTACCTCCCAGAACTCCACCAGGTTCTCACAGTGATGATCAGAGAAAAACCCCTGGTGTTTTGGGCAGAGGGAAGGGAAAAGTAACCATTTTAAAACGCGCTGAGAATATTCTCCATAACAAAAGCCTGCCCTCCAGAGGAAACTACCTTACTAGAGACTTGTCTGACCTGAGGGGAGAGTGACAAGTCTACTCCAGCCCCCTCTGGCATTCCTGTCTCATATAAAAGGATTGTTTTTAAGGCTAAGAAATGCTTTTGAAGTTGAAGGGACTCAAGCCCACTAAAAAAACTGTGATTTAATCATAAGATCACAGAAAGCTTTCTGCCATCAACACCTTGCCACCACATCAAAAGGCGTTCAGTAAAATAACAATGGATTACATAGAGAGAACCACAAGACACAGACTGTATTCAAGAAGTCCCCAGGGAAACTCAAAGACAACAAGGGAGAAAAACAAAACAAGGACACTAGAAGAAACCAAAACCTTAGGACCTACAGCGACAGCAAACACTAAACACAGCCCAGATCCTAGCCGGCTAACATAACGCTAACTTAACATCACGTAAGAGATTAACCTCACACTGAAACTCTAATTACCTCATACATCATGTCCTGCTTTCAACAAAAAATCGCAAGCCGTAGTAAAAGGCCAGACAAACACAGTCTGAAGAGACAAAACAAGCATCAGAACCACACTCAGCTATTTTAGAATTCTCACGTGAGGAATTTAAAATAACCATGATTGAGGGGCTGGCCCAGTGGTGCAGTGATTAAGTTCACGTGCTCCACTTCAGTGGTCCGGGGTTCGTGGGTTTGGATCTCAGGTGCAGACCTAACACCCCTCATCAAGCCATGCTGTGATGGCATCCCACATGAAATAGAGGAAGATTGGCACAGCTGTTAGCTCAGTGGCAATCTTCCTCAAGCAAAAAAGCGGAACATTGGCAACAGATGTTAGCTCAGGGCCAATCTTCCTCACAAAAAAATAAGTAAGTAACTAACTAACTATGATTCATATATTAAGAGCCCTGATGGAAAAGGTAGACAAGATGCAAAAAGAGATGGGCAATGTAAGCAGAGAGAGGCAAACTCTAAGAAAGAATCAAAAAGAAATGCTAGGAATCAAAAACACTGTAACAGAGACGAAGAATGCCTTTGATGGGTTCGTCCATAGACTGGACACAGCCAAGGAAAGAACTAGTGAACTTGAAGAAATATCAATAGAAACTTCCCAAAGTAAAATGCAAACAGAAAAAATGAGTGAAAAAAATCTGAGGGACAATTACAAAAGGCGTAACACACAAGTAATGGAAATACCAGTAGGAGAAGAAAGAAAGGAGGAGAAAGGTCAGAGAACACCAACCAGGGTAAACACCAAAAACCTACACTAGGCGTATCATATTTAAACTGCAGGAAACCAAAGACAAAAAGAAAATCTTGAAGGAATTCTGAAAAAAAACTAGAAACACTTTACTTATTGAGAAACAAGGATAAAAATTATATCAGACTTCTCATAAGACACCATGGTACAATTAAAGTGGAAAAGTAAATAAAGCCAATGAATAAAAGCAGGAGGGAGCTGTCACAGAAGTTGGAACCAAGAGAATTGTGTAACCTGAAGGCTAAGGAAGGAGAGAATTTTAAGAGGTAAAGGATGACCAGTTTGAGGAGTTCCAGACAGGGATAAAATGTAATCAATTTTGCTTTTAGAAACTGAACTAAATGGAGGAAAAACTTGAGGTAGGAAGGTCAGCTGGAAGCTGTCATAATACTCTAAGAGAAAGGCAAATGACCTCCACCAAGCAATAGAAGTGGAGATGTGAAGATTAGAAAAAGAGACCTTTAGGAAGTCGCTTTGGCAGGAACTGATGTGGCTGGACATGGAGAGTGAAGAAGGCAAGAGTCAAGGCTGATTCTGAGGTTTCTGTCTTGATGAAAGGTGGTGCTCTTAACTGAAATGAGGAATGGCAGAGAAGCTGGTTTGGGGAAATTTGGGGAAGGTAAGGAGTTTTGTTTTGAATTCATTGAATGGGATATGCTTTAAGATACTCAGGTGGAGGTGTCCTGAATGATTCTAGAACTCAGAAGGGAGTTTCGAGCTGGAAATATAATTGAGAGCGGGAAGAACATAGGTTCTAGGTTAAACCATGAGAGAAACTGAGATTGCCTAGGAAGAGCATGTGAGGGTGAGAGAAAAGCGCTTAGGGCAAAAACTGACAGATGTGTGATGGAAGTGGAGCCAATAGGTAGTCCTAAATAAACGTTTTACTAAATACCTTCATAGAAGGTAACCAGCAAAGTTCCAGTAAAGCAGTAAGTTCAAATTAAGCATTTGGCTTAGGAAGTGTGATATTTATTAATAACATAAACTAAGGTGGCAGGAGAAGAAAGAAGGTGGATTTAAGAGTGTTCCAGAGTGGGGTTCAAATCCTGGTCCTCCATTACATGTTGTGTGACTTACCACAGAGCAGGCACTTAGTAAAACGAATTCTCCCCATCTCTCACTCTCTCATCCTTCTCTTGCTCTCTTCCCTCTCTCTCTTCCTTTGCTATTGTGGGTTTAATCATTTGCATTGACCTGGGGATTTTACCCAGTTGAAACTCAAAGATTTAATTGTTTATTCTATTGATAAAGAATGATAGATCAGGGGTTGTACCCATAATTTAAAATCACCGTCCTGATATGCAGGTAAGCAGTACTCATTGAGAACATCAATTGAACAGATTTGGTTCCTAACATGGGTTACCTACACACAAAGAGTAGCTCAACGCGGGTTCGCGGGGTGGATGGATGGAGAGGGAGGAGAGAGAAGAAAAAAGAAACCATGAAAGCAGAAAGAGAGTGGAGTAAAATATTTAAAGTGTTGAAAGAAAAGGAAATCCACTAACCTAGAATTCTGTACCTGGCGAAATTATCCTTCAAAAGTAAAGAAATGAAGACTTTCTCAGACAAACAAAAACTGAAGGAATTTGTTGCCAGCAGAACTGCCTTGCAAGAAATGTTCAAAGAAGTTCTTCAGAGAAAAAGAAAATGATATAGGTCGTAATCTTAGATCTACATAAAGGAAAAGCGAGTCAGTGAAGGTAAAATAAAATTTTTAAGTTTTCTTATTCTTAATCGATCTAATAGATAATTGTTGGTTCAAAGGAATACTAGCAACAGTGTATTGGGTGATTATAGCTTGTGGATAAGTGAGATAAATGGCAGCAATGTTACAAGGGGCAGGAGAGAGGAATTGGAAGTTTCAGTTATAAGATACCTGTACTACTGTACTATCCATGAAGCAGTATAGTGTGGTACAAAAGTGGACTTAGATTAGTTTTTAGTGGTTGCCTTACAGTTTGCAATATACATATAGAACTAATCAACAGATTGGGAAGAAGAAATGAAAATTTCTTTGTTCACAGATGATATGATTGTCTATATAGAAAATCCCAGACAATCGACCAAAGAACTCCTGGAATGAGTAAGTGATAACAGCAAGGTTGCAGAATATAAGGTTAATATACAAAAGTCAATTGCTTGCCTATATGCAAGCATTGAACAATTGAATTTGAAATTATAAACACAATATCATTTTTATTAACACCCCTCACCCAAAAAAAAACCCTAAAATACTTAGGTATAAATCTTTAAACAAATGTACAAGATATATATGAGGAAAACTACAAAACTCTAATGAAAAAAATCAAAAAAGATCTAAACAAATGGAGAGATAGTCCATGTCCTTGGATAGGAAGACTCATATTGCTAAGATGTCAGTTTTCCCCAATGTGATCTATAGGTTCAGTCAAACTTAATAAAAATTCCAGCCAGTTATTTTATGGATATTGGCAAACTGATTCTAAAGTTTATACAGAGAGGCAAAAGACCCAGGATAGCCAACACGATACTGAAGAACAAAAACAAAGTCAATGGGAGTGATATTATCTGACTTCAAGATTTACTATAAAGCTACAGTAATTACACAATGTGTTATTAGTAAAAGACTAGACAAATAGATCAATGGAACAGACAAAACAGCCCAGAAGTAGGCCCACACAAACATACTCAACTGATCTTTGACAAAGGAACAAAGACAATTCAATGGATAAAGGATAGTCTTTTCAACAAATGGTGCTGGAACAACTAGACATCCACATGCAAAAAAAATAAATAAATCTAGTCACAGACCTTACACCTTTCACAAAAATTAACTCAAAATAGATCATAAACTTAAATATAAAACACAAAACTACAAAACTCCAGAAGACAACTTAGGAGAGAAGCCAACTGACCTTGGGTTTGGCAATGAGTTTTAGATACAATATCGAAAGTACAATCTATGAAAGAAAAAATTGATGTTGGACTTGATCAAAATTAAAAACTTCTGCTCTGCAAAGACACTGTTAAGAGAATGAAAAGACAAGCCACAAACTGGGAGAAAGTATTTGCAAAACACATAACTGATAAGGACTTCTATCCAAAATACACAATGAACTCTTAAAACTCAATAAGAAAACATACTAAGCAATTAAAAATGTGCAAAAGATCTGAACAGTCACCTCACCAGAGGAGATATACAGATGGCAAAAAAGCATATGAAAAGATGTTCAACATCAAATGGTGTTAGGGAATTGCAAAGTAAAATAAGATACCACTACATGTCTATTAGAATGGCTAAAATCCAAAAAAAACTGACAATACCAAATGCTGACAAGGATATATAGCAGCCGAAGCTCTGATTCATTGCTAGTGGGAATGCAAAATGATACAGTCACTTTGGAAGACAGTTTGGCAATTTCTGGAAACAATCTTACTACACAGTCCAGCAATCATGCTCCTAGGTATTTGTTTACCAATTGAATTAAAAATTTACGCCCATATACAAACCTGCAGAAGGATGTTTACAGCAACTTTATTCGTTATTACCAAAACTTGGAAGATACCAAGGTGTCCTTCAATAGGCAAATAGACAGGCAAACTATAGGATGTCCAAACAATGGAAAATTACTCAGCGCTAAAAAGAAATGAGCTTTCAAGCCATGGAAAGACATAGGGGAAACTTAAATGCATGTTACTAAGTGAAAGAAGTCAATCTGAAAAGATTGCATACATGTGATTCCTACTATATGACATTCTGGAAAAGGCAAAACTATGGAGACAGTAAAAGGATTACAATTATTACAAATACACTACACTAATGCAAAATGCTAATAATAGGGGAAACAGGGTACAGGGCACAGGGGGTATATGGGAAATCTCTGTACTAAGTACTCAATTTTTCTATCAAGCTAAAACTATTCTAAAAATGAAGTTTATATGTATTAAAAAATTAAGCACTAACATCAGCAAAACGCAAATTAAAACCATCATGAGGTGCCACTAGACTCCATTTGAATGGCTAAATTTATAAAGACTGACAACACCAAGTGTTAGCAAGGATGCAGAACAAGTGGAAATCTCATAGATTGCTGACAGGATCATAAAATGGTACAATCACTTTGTGAAAGAATTTGGCAGTTTCTTATAAAGTTAAAAATTTGTATACCATATAACTCAGAAATTCTACTTTTAGATATTTACATAAGAGAAATGAAAATATATACCCAACTCAAACACTTGTACACAAATATTCATAGCAGCTTTATTTATAATAGCCAAAAAGTGTGCTTTAATCCCTCTCTTTGATTTCTTTTGTTAATACTCCGCTTCACTCCACAGTACCCCTGAACCTGTACTGTCCAAGAAGGAAAGAGCACTCTGCCCACGTTGAGGAAGCCATCCAGCCACAGCAGGGGGTGGCCACAGCTGCTGAGGGGGATTGTAGAAAGCAGGTCTCAGGGTGAATGCTGAGGAGAATGTAGGCCTTCCGAAACGTTGCATAGGGCTCTTTAGTCGTTTGTGAGGGCTGCCATCACAAAGTACTGCAGACTGGGCGGCTGAAACAGCAGAAATGGATTGCTTCACAGTTCTGGAGGCTGGAAGTCTGGATTGAAGGCATTGGCAAGGTTGGTCCCTTCTGAGGGTGTGAGGGAAGGATCCATGCCAGGACTCTCTCCTTGGCTTGTAGCTGGCTGTCTTCTCACTGTGTCTCTTCGAGTCGTCTTCCTTCTGTTGTTTCTGTGTCCAAATTTCCCCTTTTTATAAGGACACCAGTGATACTGGATTAGGGCCCACTCTAATGACCTCATTTTGATTACCTCAGTAAAGACATGGCTCCAAATAGGGTCACGTTCTGAGGTACTGGGGGTCAGGACTTCAACATCTGAGTTTTAGGGGATACAATTCAACCCATGGCAGGCTTGAGCCATTTTCTTTTTATGGTCACATAAAGGGTGGTCCCAGATAATGTAAAAGTGGTCCCAGGACTGTGGCAGACTCAGGGCATCTTGGCTTCAGATTAACCAGACCCCAGAGCTGTGTGGTAGCCTGCTCTGCCCCTTTAGAATACTGAGCCCCAATTTGAGTTTGATCTCCCAATTAAATATTGGCGTTTCACTATTGCTCTTTAATTCTCACAAAGAAGGGAAAGGGAACTTAGCTTTTCTGTTGAGGGTTTATTCTGCTTGATGTTCTTTTTTCCCCCAATTTTTTTATTGTGGTAAGATAAATTTTCGTCTTGCAAGACTGAAAATCTTCCCCCCTTAAACAGTAACTCCACACGACTCCCTCTCGCAGCCCCTGGCAACCACCATTCTACTTTCTTCCCTTTTCTTATCTCCCCATTTCCCCCACCGCCAACCTCTGGTAATCACCATTCCACTTGCTGTTATTATGAGTTCAGTGGTTTTGGTTTTTGTTTTTAGATTCCACATATAAGTGAGATCATGCAATATCTGTCTTTCTGTGTCTGCCTCATTTTTCTTAGCATTATGTCCTCTTGCTTCATGCATGTTGTCACAAATGTCAGAATTTCCTTCTTTTTTAAGGCTGAATAATATTCCATTCTCTCCCTATGTGCATATATATATATTATATCATATTTTCTTTATGCACTTATCCATCGATGGACGTTTATGTTGTTTCCACATCTTGGCCATTGTGAACAATGCTACAATGAACACGGGGTGCAGACATCTCTTCAAGATAGCCAGTTCATTTCCCTTGGAGAAATGCCCAGGAGTAGGATTGCTTGATGCTCTCTGCGAAAGTTGGTCTTCTGAACAACACTAACGATGTAAATGTTGTCCCCTTCTTACAGTTTAGGAAAATGAAGCTCAGTGAGATTAAGTAGCTTGCCCAGATTGTCCAAGCTGTTATTATGTTACAGATAATATGACAGAGGTTTAAACCCAGGCCTCTCTGACTCCAGGGTCCATGCTCCCTCCAAAACGTTGAGCTACTTCACACACACAAAAGTGTGTAAACGAAACAAAGTCTAAAATTCTTCCTCCAAATTTATGTATATAAAGCTGTGCTTATCTGATGTAACCCAGGATGTATATTCTGAACAAAGAGTTTGGTAAAGAAGGTATTAGAAAAGAGTTCTAGGTAATTCCAAGAACTTTGAAACTCAATGTAAAAAAAAGGAATATGTACTACCTGAACCTATATCTCACAATTGTAAGAATTGATGTGATTTACCTGTCAAGGTAAAGAAACAAAGGAAGCATATTTCAGGTGCTGGAAAGAAAACAGCACTCAGGGGCAATTGGGGGTACATGAACCATCCTCCTCTCAAGAATCTCAGGAAGCCCCTCATTCTTTGATGTGAACGACGGAAGTTTCCTCAGTCTTCAGAGCAATGAAATGCAGCATGCAGGTCTTCACTGTGGCTCAGATTGCCGCGCCAGCCCATCACACAGCCAGGAGCCGAAGTGCAACTTGGTGGAGAGTGACATAAGCCATTTATACTGTGACACGGCACTAGGAATCACAGATAAAATTCTGTGATTTGGTGTAATTAAAAGAGATAATTATGTAGAGTGTGGTGACATATTTCTTATCACCATACCATCAGATTGAATTTCACCAATCTAAGCTTCTTGGAGGGGAAAGAGAAAAGCTTTGTAATAGCGCCCCTTCCTGGTGCTGTTCAGAAATAAGCACGGTCCAGGCCCCATCCCCACAATGAAGGGAGCTCCACAGACAGGAGCACAGACTAATGAGCTGGGGTCAAGAGGTCATTCCTCACTAGAGGGGCCTTTAGCCACACTCTGCTTCTGGCGACAGATGGGGCCCTAGCCTCAGTCCCCTTTCATCTCACACGTAGGGGGTTCTTGGCCACAAGAGGACCAATTCAAAATAATTTTCAGTGACTTAGTGAATAAACTCTTTCACTGAAGATGATTTTGCATTGCTAGACGTATTTTGAACTATAAATCTTCCTTGCTCAGATTTCTGTAAATTAAGGATCATTTGACTGATTTTCATGAGTCCCTGATTTCAAATGCCCCCTGTAAGCTTCCAGTCGAACTATAGAATCCTAATTCAGTCCATCACTATTTCTACTGTTCTTAAATTCTATAAAGACTTTCGGATTGACCTGCTTCTCCAAAGAACCTTGCAGAACATGTAGTTGTTATGATTTAACACATCAGTGTGTCAGGAAACTTTATTTCTGAGCGCATTTGACGGAACATGGATCGCACGCGGTTGCAGGTCTGTGCTACCTCAGAGAAGAAATGGGCACGTGCCCACTTGGAAACACTGTCCTTTTAAATATTGTCTATGTATTCAGAGAAGCCCAGGAAACGTCATGTGGAGTCCAGCTTCACAGGAGCTTTCCTGGTCTACTTTCGAGAAGTCCTGGAGAAGCCCACCGCGCTTCAGATGCTGTCTGAGCTCTGTGCGTCTTTGAGAAATGATGCATGAGGTAGAAAAAGCATTTTTAAAATGTTTAAAAATAAACATGACTATCAAACGTTTACCTGTTCAAACAAAATATTTTGCTATGAAAATTTGTTCAAGAATCATAGAACTCTGGAAATACATCATAAATTACATTTTCAAATATCACATCAGGAAAAATTAGATGAAAGCAATTAGGGAGGGAAGTTATCCAAAGAATGATTAAATTCTACTGTCTCCTAAGTTTTGCAAAAACATTTTTAACTGACCATCCAAAAGTTGGCAAGCTTCCATTATAAAATAGAAAATTTTCCTTCATTCCATGAAAGAGGGGTCTGGAATTTAGAAATGCACTGTATCCTGGATTGTAATGGAGATGAAGTTTCTTATTATCTTCCATTTAACAAATACTAAAAAAAAACCGTATTTTATTGAATCTGCCATTATTAAGGAAAACTAGTAAGGAAAGTCTAAATAATGTGCAATAGATTTAATTTTAAATTATGGAGCATTAGAGTAATGGAGTGACTTTTAGTGAGTAAGACCCAGATTCCAGGTTGGGACAAGCAGCCCTTACAGGCAAGGCGCAGGGCTCCAGGGAAAGCCCAGGGCAAATCTCTCCTCCAGCACTTCTGTTCTTTTGTGAATTTTAAAACGCTCAGCACGTATTAATAAATTTTCTTACCTATGAACTACGCATTGTTTTAAAATCTAATTTTCAGAATCTCAAAGACCAAGACTAAGACTAAGTCTGCCCAAGGCTTTAAGCGAGAGGGTGGAGATGTCAGTCACTGATAAACTAATTAAAACACCACTGTTCAGTTGGCAGTCAAATTCTAATAATTTAAGTTTCAAGGAAAAGGCACTTTACTTAAAATCCTTACAGACTTTCACATCTAAAACAAAACCAAAAGTTTTAAATGTTATCCCCTCCATCTGGCAGTGTTTCTGGGTGTTTTTTGAAATGGTCTTATACGGATATTTAACTATTCTGAATATTTGATGCCGCATCTTTGTGGAAAATTGTGATTTTTATCAAAGAAGAGGCAATTAAGTGCTGTCACTTGGAACCTGGATCTTATCACACAAGAATCATCCCGCAGCAACTGCCGCCCTTTCCAACCGGGAAACAGATAACAGAAACCGTCCTGCATGAGGCACAATAGTCTAACGTGATTAGAAATCAGGCAAACTCTGGCTTCTCTTGAGCTGTACTCCCCCACAGGCTGAATTATAGCTCTCCTACCAGTCCCAAGGCGCTGAATGATGTCATGGGATCTGCAGCTCAGAGAGATGAAAGGGATAAAGCAGAACCCGCTGGCACTAGGCAAGGCTTCCAACACACAATCCACAACACAGCTTGGGAACCGAAAAGGCTACAGATCCAGCCACTCAGCCCAAGCTTGGGAGAACCGCCGGTATTGCCTCGCTGCAAAAAAAAAAAAAAAAAAAAAAAAGGAGGAAAACAACGTGATCGGGTTAAACAAAAGAATTTGTGGACGAGGAGGCTTGAGGGTGACTACCTGCTGAAAGTGAACTTTCTTAATATCCGTGCATCTATATAAATTTAGCCCTGCCTTTGATGTTCTGCAACTGATCACCGATCAGATTACGGGCATTTCATCTCCCTGCTCGTCTGCCTTTGATCTGCATGGTTAATTTTATTTTCTTGGATTTGAAGTTTCGTCTGGGCTTGTGCTGACATACATTTTTGGGAAGGTAGAAGCATTTGGCATAGAAGTGCTGCCAAGGAGAAACTAACTTGCAGAAAGGGTGAGTGCTGGAAAGAGTTCCTCTGCTGCAGGTACAGCATTTTGTGTGTTGTTGTTGCTTTCACTTCACTTTTCCTGTGTGTTCTAAGAGAAAGATGGTTTTAATCAATTAAAAATAAGCATTTCTATACTTGAATACTACATTATGCTACATGTGTGTATCAGAGTAAAGACGATACTCCACGCCATTTTCGTAATTTGTAGAAAAGAGTTTGCAGTGTCGTGGAAATTTTACTTGGAAATAAGTTGTTCAAAAGGACAAAACAGACGAGTGCTAACTTTAGCCTACAATCGGTCCTTCAGAGCCTGGGATCCTAGGCTGTAATTGCTCTAAGTATTTGCAGGTTACTTTATTTAGTAAACAGGCGGTGGAGCTTTACTTGATGCCAATGCTTTCTTGTTTTCTTATATAAAAGAGTATAGTGCATCTCTGGCACTACTGTTTCTTTAGTTTATTTCTTCTCTCACCTCCAAGACATAAACCTATCACATACATTTTTCTTATGCAGATAGCATCCTCAAGGGAATCACTGAAAAGCCATTCAAGTACGATTAAAGACTTTCATGTGTCAAACTGAAGAATTTTAAAGCAGTGAGGGTAAAGTTACACTAAGTTTGGTTAAAAACCCTCTAGTGACTTTCTGTAATCTTTGGAAATAACACGAGCCTTATTTGCAGAAACATTCGCAAGTTTAATATTCTAAATTAACATTTACTTTGAATTTATAGTGACAGCTGTCATAATTTAAAATCTGCCAACTGTTTATGAAAACTATCTGAGTAATCAACAGCTATTATGTTACATAAAATTTTTAGTCACATTTTCGCTTGGGTTTATGCTCAATATGGGAAAACCAAATTACACTGCTGTGCTGAATTTGAAAGTTAACTTGTTAATTCAGTGATCACACACACACACACACACACACACACACACACACAGTAAAATCTTTACATTGAGATGCAAGAACTGAATACAGTGGAGGAGTTCCATGTTCACTCCAGTTCATTTTAATGTTCCAGTCCTAAATTTATTTGGGTAAAATATTTAATTATCATCACAATAGTCTATTCTATGCCAGATGAACCTCAAAGAAATTCTAAACGATAAGACCAGTTGTCCTTCAGTCTGAAATTCTGATGAAACAGGAAAGGTCCAATGAGTCTCATTTCATATGTAATTAATCTTTCAGAGCCAATTAATTCAACTGCTTTCTAAACTTCCCTCCTGGGCTTAGAAGGAGGGCAATTAGCATTGTTTGCTTAATTTTAAAACTTTGATAGCTGTTAAGTGGAGATTATTCAAAACCGTACTGACTATATTTTTCAAATGTGTCAGTAAGAATTTAATCTAAGACTCAACTGTGGTTTTTAGTCATGCTTGGGAGAGGCATTTAAATTTTTGTTCTACTGACAATGTAAAAAAGCATGTTTATAATATTCCAGAGGATCAGTTTAGGTTGATTGTTTTCATTCATTTGTTTAAAAAACCCTCTTTAAATCATAAAAGCAGTATTAATATTCACATTCAGATAAAGAAAATTAAAGCAATGACTGGAGAAGATGCCTAAAAAAATAGTGTGCTTAGAAACTCGTGGTCACTTAGCTCAGATTTGGGATTTTTTAACTTTTTGAAATCTTTTAAATGACTGTTTATTCTGCTACCAGGCTCATTTCAACAAATACAGACTCTCCTCAGCACAAAACAAAAGGGAGAATTAGCAATTATCTGATTAATTTAGGGCTTTGTAGAAAACTAGCTTGGGCAAGTCAAGTCTTTGAAAATCCACTTCAGTGTCTGGATTAATTCACTTAATTGTTTCCTCCTTGTGTCTTCATTGAAAAATGAGATATTGTACCCAATTCTAAAGGAAAGATGGCTATTGCTGAGTGTGCAGGTACAGTCTCAAAAAGCGTTTCTGAATTAATGGCCGCACGATGATCTTGACTGTGGTTGAGCAGATGTACTCCATGGTGCTTCCTTCTAGGACACTGCTCAGAGCGCTTTCCTGTCTATTGCTTCAATGGCTGCTTTGTTCCTGCAGAAAGTCCAAGTCTTCAAAAGACTTTTATTTCTAATCCTGGTTCTGTCACTGATTAGCTATGTGACCTTAAGAGAGTCACTTCACTCAGTTTTCTCATGCATGAAATGAGGGGGTGGATCAGATCATCTTCATGAAATAAGCAGGGTGGAATTTTTATAGCCATCTTACAGATTCGGAAACTGAGACTAGAGAAAAGTAACTTGACTCTTAGCCAAGGTCACATGGCTAGCTTCCCAAGTCCTCGTCCAGCATTCTTTCTAGGTCACCATGCATAGTCTATTTTCCAACAACTGCTAAAACAAGTGCACGGGGTAGCTGATCGGAGAACAACGTTAGTTTAAAAGATAAAGATAGCCACTTCCTATGGCAGTACATTTTTTTCTTTCCATGATAGACATGTCAATCAACTGGATTAGTCTGGTTGTTTCCCGACTGTTCCTTTGCTTCTGCAGTTCTGACCAGTTGAGACACAATTACTGCTCACACAATTTACCGCAATATTTAAAATGACTTTCACAAAAAATTTAGTATATCAATGCAGTGTGGAATTATTTGTATTTGTGTGCGTGCGTGTGTGTGTGTGTGTGTGTGTGTATACAAGTTTGGCATTATAAAAGCACATCTTTGTGTGTTTCCAAGGAATTGATATTTTTTTAGAAGATGTTAACGGTGTCCGTGAAAAGTTTGATAGTTAATTAAAGGTTGTTATTTCTCAAAGGAGATTACCAGTGGGATTTTGAGATTTCAGTTTGCAAGTTCAATATGGGTTTGTACATGGTTTGTGTTCCATACTACATCTGATTATTTTAAGAATCCTCAAACATATTTTCATGAACTCTGGTTTTTTTCTTGGAAAAAATAATATATTTCTTGTGAATACATTTATTTATTGACTGTAAATTGTACACATACACACTGCTCTCAAGACCAAATAGCTGTCCCTCATGTTTTATCAATCTCGTAAAGGTTTCATATAAAACTTTACAGATTATTACTTAGTACCATTTACTAATATTTATGAATTCACTAATTATTAATTAATTCACTAATATTTATTGATATACTTGTGTATTGAATACTTGTGTGCCGGGCACTCTAACAATATTTGTTTAAACGCTATCTCATTTAAATTTACAGCATTTAAGTTTGTCATGCCCATTATACAGATGAGGAGAGTGAGTCTCCAGGGTTAAATAACACGCGTAAGATAACATGGTAATTAAGTGGCAGCACTAGAGTCTGATTTCAAATCTTTTGTTTTAGGGCTAGGAGCTAATTCTGCTATAAGAATTATATAAAGCTGAACTTAACTGCCAGCAAACATTATAGCCAAAATTTTGGCCAAATATGGTCTCCTGTTTTTCTTTCTTTGGTATATTCTGCGAGAGCTCTGAGAAATTTTTGATGGAGTTTTCCATCACTTGGCCTAGAATCTTCAGCTATGAAGCCCTCAGGACACAATCCATTCTTCCTCTGCTTCAGGACGAGACTGCTTTGGTCAGACTCCCTGTAAGGGCAGGTCCAGTTCAGCCACCCTGGAAAAATTAATAATTTGGTGCCCCTCTAAAGAGTGATTCTTTGAAATTTTGTCTGCTCAATTTAGAGGAACGGGCTAGGAAAAGGAGGACAGAGGAGGCCCCCAGGTGGCCATGCTGAAGTTCTCCTCTACTGTCACAGCCATTCAGCTTCGGCTCCAGAGTTGTCCCTCGAAACCACCCGCTTGCTGAATTCACCACCCGGAAGTTACCAAGGTCGAGAGGCCGTTTAACACTATCCGTTGTGACTTAAATTTGCTCTTTGGTGCAAAGGGGGAGGGAGGGGTGAGTTGGTAGGGTGGGGTTCTCGAGCAACTTTATCAAACCATTCCTTCCCACATAAACCACACTCTCCCTGAGAGGAGTTCTAAGCACATCTTTCTCCATCCTGCTTAAACGTCCCCAATACTTTGGCAGCCCCATCTCCTCGCATCATGGGCTGTGCCCAGTGAGCCCGTTTCTTAATTCAGCCATATGCAGAGGAGTCCGCCATATTCATCGGGAGAGAGAGGTGGAGGGTCAATGGCCTGTTTCTTCTCATTAAACTCATGAAAAGGCTGCCCAGTGGGGGTGTCGTAAGCTCACAAAGATCAGTGTAAGTGCTACAACTTATAACAACTTTGCTCTGTAAGTCATGAGTTTGACGTTATATACCCAAGTAAATAACCTCCTTGGCCTTTTCATGTATATTTGGCAAACTTTGTTAATCTTTGGGATTCTCCCTCCCATTTATTAATTCATTCCACAAATTTTTAATGAGTACTTACCATGTGACAGGCTCTGTGGACTAACAGACAAAATTCAGTATTCTCCTGGAGCTCGCATTCTCCTTCATTTTCCCAAGGAAAAGTGATTTACACTAAAAATTACTAGAAAGTTACACAATTTGCCATTAACTTTGCTTCCAGTGAGCTAGCTTATTGCTGAAACTATTTTTAAAAGAAGTTTGTTACTTCATTAGTTCAACTTTTTTGGGAAAAGATCCTAAACAAATGCACTGTGTATCAGCTTAGATGTTGCTAAAACTAGCTTCAGGAAACTGACCCTTAACATAATCTTAAAAACAACACCTCTACCAAGATCCTCATAATAATTTGGCTTTTCCAATAAAAATTTCAGTCCATTAATGATATTCAACGTTTTAAAGGGAGAAGGAAGGATGTTTGCAGCCCTAATTCTAATCATCGATTTCCTTCTGAATGAGTCTAAGAATCATACAATTAATTCTGTTCTACCGCCGGTCCTCATTTGTGGATCTGGGTTCTCATTCCGATCACACGATCATACTGTCTCCAGACCATATAGACACTCAAAGTGAGGGGGAGAGGGGAGTATTTATTTAACTTAACTAGCCTCTCCTTTAGAGAGTAAGATGCCTGTGATAGCTAGAGTGCAGAGGTTCGGTGCTGTTTGTCCCCACTGTCACATATCATTTCAATGATCATGTATTTACTGATGCTAGGCATTGTACGCCCCACAGAAGATAGACTGCTAATTATGGCTGCCATTTAGTGAGCACTTACCATGTGCCAGGCCTTGCACTAGGTGCTTTAAATACCTTATCTTAGTTAACAACCACAATAAAACAATGCATTTTACAGGTGAAGAAATGGAAATTTAGGGGCTGGCCCTGTGGCCAAGTGGTTAGGTCCGCACACTCGGCTTCGGCGGCCCTGGTTTTTGCCAGTTTGGATCCTGGGCATGGACCTAGCACCGCTCAGCAGGCCATGCTGAGGTCGCGTCCCACATAGCACAACCGGAAGGACCCACAACTAGAATATACAACTATGTACTGGGGGCCTTTGGGGAGAAGAAGAAGGAAAAAAAGAAGATTGGCAACAGATGTTAGCTCAGCTGCCCATCTTTAAAAAAGAAATGGAAATTTAGAGCGGTTAAGTAACATTTCCAACGGCATGCAACTAGTGAATGGCAGTTGGTATCTGAGACTAGATCATCTGATGCCAAAGCCTGGTTACCATAGTGTCTCTCTCCACAGGGAGCTAACAGGCTAACTGGGAAGATCAATCAAATACACATGAAATGATGCAAGAACTAATGAACTAATAATGTGTTACTGTCTCTAAGTACAAAAGGAGGCCAGAGAAAAAAAGAACATTTGGCTGAAGTCAAAGAGTAGTTCCTGAGCCAGCAGATTAAATTCCACTCAGAAAACATTCATTGAACATTTGTGTGAATGTTTGATACTATCAGAGATACAAGTTTGAACAACATATGCCCCTTCTCTGAAAGCAGTTTTAACTCTTTGAGGAAGAAAGCTGAGTCACAGATAATTATGACACAGGGAGAATGTGGCAAGTGCTGTCACTGCAGTAAGAAGGCCACAAACCTTGGAGAAACTCTTGAGAGTTGTGGCTTTTGAGTTGGTCCTGAAATGGGAGTAAAGTGAGTAAGGAGTTAGACAGGTAAGGGAAACAGGTGAAGAGGATGAAGCTTAGAGAGCAAAAGGAAGGGCAAGTTCAGGGCACATTTAAGGCAAGGCATGCAGACCAGTTTGGCCAGAATATGAAGTGTTCAGTCTACAGACAAAGATAAGGCTAAAAATGTGGGTGGAGCCCAACATGGCAGTCTTTGAATGCTAATTCAAGGAGTATAGAAGCCATTCTTGACAATGAGGAACCTCTTGTAAATATTTTAATCGGATAGTGACAGTGAGGAAAGGCAGGAGTGGGGAGTATTGGCTGGACAGAACAGCACGGAGCGTTTGATGGCGTGGCGAGATTCAGAGGAAAGGTGGGGAGGGCCTGTACTGTGGTGGAGGCGGTGGAAAGAAGAGAAGAAGAGGTCTTAAGAAAGGGTGAATGTGTGAGATCTTACAAAGGAAGAAGGAATAATTCAGCTTAAAAAAGATGTGCTGAGCATCCTATGTGTTAGGCTCTGCGATGTTCAGAAATTAAGATGTGCCCTCAGGAGACTGAAGTCTAGTTGGCAAAGGCACCCAGACAAACAGATAGCTTCCCTAGAACAATGAGCGTATTAGTGCCATGCACAGAGTCTGCAGTAGGACTAAGGAACAGCTGACAGGCTAGGGAACATATGCTTGCCTCGAGCTTCCAATGAGATAGTGTATATCATTTGAAAATCGTTTACAGAGAAGTCATTATTGTGATTTATATTCTGGCCCTGTTAGATTTAAAGTAGACAACCTTGAGGTGTGACACTTGGGAATGATAATATTTCTCATGTATTTTTCACAAGTACCTAGTACAGTACTGGGGTGTTCTCAGCATAGGATCACAAGATGTGCTTATAAGTGATTAACTATAACGATTTATTCATTCATTCAACAAATATTTAGTGAAAGGCTACTATGGGCCTTGGGGTGTAGAAGAGAAACAAAGGATTGGGTTCCATCCCACGAGACGTGCAAGTTGTGCCGGGGAAACACAGCCAACACAGGAGAAACGGCGGATGCCTCCTTGTACCAGCCATGCACAGTATCCTGCGTTTGAAGGAACTTTGCCTGTTTACTCAGTCTTCGGACAAATGAAACAACAATTACATTTCTATAGCATTCTACTGCTGGAAAAGCTTTTATTTTAAATGTACATGCTTCTCTTACTCCTTCCAATAAATCTGCAAAATGGGCACCATTAGCTCCCCTTCATAAATGCACAAACTGAAGCTCGGGAGTTTCAACACTTTACACAAAGTACCAGTGACGACACGGAGCCCAGGCTCTGTGCTCCCCGCACGTGGCCAGCGACGTCCAGTGACCCTGGGAGCTGGACTGGGCTGTTCCTGGCGTGGAGGAGATGGACACAGGCGTTCCCCACCACACACCCCTGAGCTCCAGAGGTTTCTGTCCGGTGGGCGAGCCTTGGGTGAGTATCTGCCGGGAAAACGCATCAATGAATGAATGAGGCGGCTGGGTCACCAGAGCTAGGTCACCGTGATCTGGACCCCCGGGGCAATGTGCCGCATCGTTTTCCGGAGGCCCTTTCTCATAGGCAGAAGCGGGCGCTGGGGAGAACAGGACCCCGCAAGAGGAAGCCACAAAGGTCCCAGGAAAATACGTGCAGGGTGGAAGCGCAGGCCCCTCCCCTCACAGCCAAGCTCTCGGTGGTGTGGGCGTGCTCCGTCCCCCGCCGCCCCAGGTCCGCCCGGGGCTGCAGTCCCCAGCTCCAGCAGCCGCGCGCGGGCCGCCAGCGCCTCCCGCCGCCGCGGGCCGAGCGGGGCCGAGCCGGGCTGGGCGCCGAGGGGCGGGGCGGGGCGGGGCTCCGGGGGCGGGCCCGAGCGGCGGCGGCCGTTGCCCGGCTACGGGAGAGCGCGGGCGGGCGGCGCGGGGCAGCGCTCGGCGTGCGCGCGGGGAGAGGAGCGGACCTGCTCCGCCGCCGGTACCGCGCGCCCCTGCGCCTCCGACTCCGGCCCGGCCTGCGGGGCGGGCGGAGGAGCGCGGCCTCCGAGCCTCTCAGGTGACGGGGAAGGTAGGTGCCCGCTGCACCCGGCGCTGTGCGGCGCCGCGCGCGGTCCCTCGCCCTCGCCCGCGTGCATCCCGCGGGAGGGAAACCGGAGAGGAGGCGGCGGCAGGGCGCAGGGAGGGGGCGCCGGCAAGGGCTGCCCACGTGCAGAGGAGCGCGGCGGGCGGACTGAGCCGGGCGAGGCGAACCGGGCACGGGTGACAGCCAGCGGCTGCCGGGAAGGAGGCGCCCGAGATGCTGGCGCTTTGGCCGCCGCAGCTGGAGGGACGAGAGGGTGGGAACGCCTCCCTGTCTCCGTTGGCGGTGGGGATGGCAGGACTTTGTCTTTCTGTCCAGGGACCCGGCAAGTAGAAAATCTGCTTGTAAGGCGAACGTGTGTGAGTATGCATATAAATCCGCGTGGGGCGTGACCCCCGCCTGAGACGATTGCGCCCCCTTTCCTGCCCGAGGCGCGTTCGCCCCGCGCGGCGCTGGGAGAGGCAGCCCCCGAGTGGGCGCGCCCCGGAGCGCGCTTCTCGGGAGGAAGCTGTCTGCAGGCCGGGGCTGCCCAGTTGTAGCTAAGGAGCCGGAAGGAGAACATTTACAAGATTTACAAGTAGTCCATAAACATGTTCATTCTGTGGAAAAAGAAGGTTTCGCCAATGTCAGCAGTATTTATTAGTACAGTGATGGGTAGAGCGTGGAATGGATTAGAAAGGTCAGCTCTCACAGCCCTGGACGCGGTTCTGATGCCGTGTCAGGGAATAGAAATTTAGCTAATGTGCTTTTGGAGATGAAGTTTGAAAGGACCAAAATTCAGTGATCTGTTTTGATGGTAGCGAACTATGCATCAAACCTACATTTACCATTGTAAGAAATCCACGTCACTTTGCTTTGGTGTTTCAATGCAAGGACTCAATTTACAAACAAAAGCATAAGAATTGTGCTCCATATTTCTTTAGTTGATACAATTTAACTCAAAATATATATGAAAGTGTAGTTTATACTCCAGTGAGAATTTGCCTTTACTAGGAGATGATTTCTTTATATAAACAGGAAACGGTTGTTAACCATGACTTCTGCAAACAGAAGAGTTTATTTTAATAGGTTATTTCATGAACAGATACTTCTGTGCGACTGGGAGGATTATACCGCATTCATTCAGGGTTTGCTCATTATGTTCTGCGTTGTGCGGTTTCACCTTAGGCATTTCTGCCAATGCTACTTTCATGTCGTTTAAAAAAAAGTTTTATTTCAAGGACTGCTTATTATCTAATTTAAAGATAGAACTAGAGAGGGTGAGAATTGAGTCCTTCTGTGGAGGACAGTTTTTGACGTTATTCCATAGAGATGTGGGTACTTAAAGAATTTTTCTTTGCGTAATATTTATCGAGTTCTGAAAATATTACGAAACATAAAAATGCAGTTTCCTTTTGAAACTGTTGCCTTGATATCAGTACATGGTACAGTATCATGAGCTCTGTAAGTTCTTTACTTTTTAATCTATGAAAATGTCTTATGACATTTGTTTTATTACCGAGGCCACATGGCTTTATTGACTTTAGGCTTTTTTCCCCGTAGTTTCCAGTGCTAACTCTGGGATACTGTGTTAGCATTATCTGGGCCGTTCATGGGAGTTATTTGTTTCTTTGACAGGAGTGTCTTTTGACTCTTGAGTCCAGACTGGGTCTTGAGTTTGTAGTTGAGGACATATGAAGAGTCTTTTTATGCAGTTGAAATTGCAGTGTAAAGTGCCTTTTCTATCCAGAAGACTTTAATAAGGAATATTCCTAATATTTAAGAAGCTATAAGAAGCTTTTAAAAAAGCAATTTTTTATTTTTACTTCAGATCATCATGAGTTTTAATTTATACCTACATGCATACACCCATGAATGGAAAATGAATTGAGACGTGTATTTGTCACATGCTGTCCTTCATATAGTAATTTAATTATAACTATACTAATAGCTCTGATACATGATCTAGGGCACATTGGGGACTTTTGAAGCACAAGGGAGGAATTCTGTTCACGCTCATGAGGAGAATTTGATTCTCCTTTTTCACCTGTTTGAATCTCTGAACCCAAGCTTAACCCAGCCCCTGTGACCAGTTCCCTTATTCAGAAATTAACACAACACCAACTAAAAACTGCAGGCATCTTTATTACATGAAAGAAGCCAAGTCCTTTCAAATCTGATGAATCAATATTTAAAGTCAAACATTTAAAATCCTAGAAAAGGCCAGCATGCTCTATCTGTGTTGACTACAGGTTTAGTAAGAATACCCACCTTGAGGGGCCAGCCTGGTGGCGCAGCGGTTTAAGTTGACACATTTCACTTCTCGGTGGCCCTGGGTTCACCGGTTTGGATCCCGGGTGCGGACATGACACCACTTGGTACACCATGCTATGGTAGGCGTCCCACGTATCAAGTAAAGGAAGATGGGCACGGATGTTAGCTCAGGGCCAGTCTTCCTCAGCAAAAAGAGGAGGATTGGCAGTAGTTAGCTCAGGGCTAATCTTCCTCAAAAAAAAAAAAAAAATACCCACCTTGAATAAATGTACACCCCAAATAAATAGACAGCTGCTGTGTGATAAGAGAGCCAGCAACAGTGAAATACATTCGTCTCATGGCAGCTGATTATGCACTGTTCAGCCTCTTTAAGGTAACCTCCTAGCTGAAGAAAAAGAACAGCAAAGCAGGATGAACACAGTTTCTTTTCATGATTTACTGGTTGAGGAAGGAGTTCATTCACCGTATTTTGTCTGTCTAAAATGTTTACATTTAAAAGTAAGATGTTTAAACAGTATTGGGTTATCTTCTAGTCCACACATCACAGTATATGTACCTTTTAAACTGAAGTTTTAAAACCTAGGTTTTAAAAAGAGAATAACCACCCATCAGTAATTATATAAGACAAAAGAACATGTATATGTGAAGATTAAATGTCGTTGATCCCCGCTTCAGTCAGCTTGGATGGGTCTAACATGAGGCAATTCTAAAAGAATGAAGGCTACTTGTACTGGAGAAGAAGACTACAAATGTTACAAAGAGGGCTTTTGGAATCTATCCAGACTTACTTCTACAATAAAAATTTAAACAGCTGTGTTTTAGAAATGGTTATACACTGTTCTCTTAACTGTGTCCATCTTTGAGGTCCCTTTAATCCTTGATGTTGCAGTTTATTCTTTCTGTATTTTAGGATAGAGAAACATTTATGAATTCGGGGAAAGGTACCTTGGTTACAATATGCTTGTTGATTGAACATTTTGAGAACGCTGACATGATTTTCCTAAGGCAAAGAGGATGGGTGTACAACTCCGAGAAATAAAAAGAATTAGTCTCAAAAAACGCTATCCTAAGTTAAGTTCTGTTAAAAAAAAAAATTGTAGCCTGACAGCAAGTACCCCCTAAGGTTTTTGAACTTTGGGGGAATTGAAGATGTTGTATTTGGCAACAGAACATTTTAAAGCTTGTAGAGCTTTTAGTAGAAAATATTTCATGATTTGAAAAGGGAAATCATTCTCATTTCCCAGCCAACAACAATATGTATATTTTCATTACAGCATACCTTTGTGAACTTCCTAGGCTCCAGGAGGGGCTGCCAATGCCACAACGTAGGAAGAATGATGTTCGGAATATGGGAAAATGGAAGGCTGTGATAAGGAACAGCTAGAGGCCAGGGGTTAGTGTCCTGTTTGAAGATAGCAGTACCCTAAATTTCTAATTAATGTTTTATTCTCTTAGCACATGAAATTGACCTTATTTCAAAGCCTTTTATGGTTATGTTCCACCATTAAAATGTAAAAGGCTGTATGTATAGCATGTGTAGCAATGCTGATTTTATGAATTGTAAGCCTGCCAGTTTACTTTAATGTTGATTTTAAAAAAATATATTTCAACCTATTGCATATTGGAAAAAATGTATGAGTTGAATGTAGCTTGATTACGTAATGTTAATACAGTTTTACTAGATGAAAACTGTTCCCAACTGCATGCACTGCCTGTTGGATAATAAATCAAATGGCTTTTAAGGGACGGAAAAGTAAAGAAAATTAAATAATTTATTCTGAAAAAAATTATCCAGATTATTTGAATTATTCTAAGAGTCATATATTTTGGTCATATACAAGATAAAAAATAAAGGTCATTCTCAGAAAGGTCACTGAATTGTTAAAATTAGAAAGATACACACCGGACCTTCCTCCTTAGTGATGTCTGTCAATGTTATAGCACTGCAGTCAAGGAATGGAGTCCTGACTGTGTTCTAACACAGTAACTTGTACTTCAATGTTGTTATTATTGCACGTATTTTTCATATGTATTGTTTTAGCTCTTACAACAATCCTGAGTAAAATAGTATCCCTAATTAATGAATTTCTTCATTCAGCGTGTATTAGGCACATATTTTGGGTGAGTTACAGTCCTAGAGTGAAGTCACAGTTCTTTGCTTTAAGCCTCAGAGCCTGTGGTGGTAAACTCAGATGGCTTGGTTGGTGATAAAATGAAGAAAGGGAGCCCATGTGACAATAGGGAGTGGTGGAGACTGGAGCACTAGAAAGTATATTCTTCTGTGTAAGAGACTATCAATGCTCAACTCTGGCTCATGTTACCTTGATGTGGGAGACATCGTTGCCAGATTTTCTAATTTTTCAAGAAAATTCTTCATTTTTAATATTAAAAACTTACTTTAAAAATTGACTACTATGGTGTCTGAAGAAAATAATGCTGCAGGCAAGATGGCAACACAATGGCTACAGAGCGAGAGAGGTTACCAGATAATTATGCCATGAGATAGAGAGAAGTCCAGGGTGCTATGGAAGCATGAAGGAGAGGTCATGCTAGCCTTAGGGAGATGCCAGAAGAACGGTGACAGATGGGGCAGGCATGGTAGATGAAGGCACAGTACACAGGAAGGCCCCAAGGCAGAAGGGAGGGTGGCAGTGGTTTGGGATCCAGTGGTCTTGTCCAGCCAGTAAGAGATGAAGCCTAGAGCTGCTCCTCCCCACTGGGGCTCCTGTAAACTGCCACCTCTGAGACCCTGCCTCTTTGCCTGTTGACACCCCAGTGTGGGTTTTCATGATTTAGACAAGGAAGTCAAAGGGCTATACATTTCAGCACCTTTGGATTTATCCCATTGAGAGGCTGGCTGGCGAGGACACATCCATGTTAGTTACCGTTCATTCAAATGAGCAGGCTGAGCAGCTCGATTTGATAAGCAGCCGCTTTCTATGCAGCTGAAGAGAACATTTGCTAGCTCTGCGCTTGCGGCTCCTGTATCTTCTGTGTTGCTTGCCTGGTTCTCTTGATCCTGTCCCCTGCTCCATATTGGGGAATAGCAGATATGAGGCAGAAATTCCATACTCCTAGAATACAGTAAACCAAGCATCGTTAGTCTTCTCCTTATTGCCTAGGTAGGGCCAGTTTCTCTGTGCACGTTTTGCAAAAATGAGTGCTACATTGTTAGTAGATGTTGTCTAGTCTGGATATTTTGACAAACTATGAAAACTGCAGTGGACCCATTGTACATAATCTCAATAATTTATGTATCTCATGCTTGATAAGTCATCCTCAAATAAATAGAACACTGAAATATATAAAAGGATTTTTGTATCTGAGCCAGACTCTGAATGTCCAGAAGTTAAAAGCATTTTCAGTAAATACCTTTTTATTGCCTTATTTTTATTTCAAATGTTATTACTTAAACACTTGTTTCATTAAATTTTCCCTTTTTTCATGAAGGCCAAAGCATTTTCAAAGGTATTTCATTTTATTCCCGGAAATTCAAGGTCACTCTTATAACACTCCACCAGCGAAAGTGTTTTTTTCCGAATACCCCGTAGCCGGGCTATCAGGAAAGGCGTTCAGGAGATTCCACCGCCCCTGCTGACCCCGGGACTCCCTCCAGTGCACCTGTGGGGTGTCCTTCCCCAGCCTGGTGCTGCCTCCACTCAGGCATCTGACACCTGTTTAATCAGAGTTTGTTGGATAAACGGCTAAATCATTAGATGTATGTTTTGTTATGTAGTTTGTTTTGGTTGACGTAGTCCTGCTCTGCTGCATGCCAGGGGTCCCGGATGCTGCCCTGGAGCAGGATACGGCCCTGCATCAACCTGGCAGAATGGCTGAGAGCCCTGGAGTCACCAGGCATGAGTTTGGTTCTGTTTCCACCATTTTTAGTACGTGTCCTTCGACTCTCAGGTCTCTCTCCCATAGTGTGGGGATAAATATCTACTTTAGAGTGTGGTAGTAAGGAAAAAACCTTATGCTTTTTATAAAGCCTTAACACAGTACTTGACATTATAAATGCTTCGTTCAAACTTTGGGTCTATTCTTAGTCTTCGAATGCTTTCTGCAGGCCTGTGCATCTTAAAACATGACCTGCCACTCGGTTGTGACCGTCCGAATAATGTCTCCTGTTTGTCTAACAGGTTACAATCTTCAAGGACTGTCACATACACTGGATCATTTGATTCTCAGTATAATATCATTAACAGTGACAGCAATCCTTGCTGACACTTACGTAGCACTTATTATGGGCCAGAAACAGTCTATATCAGTTAACTCTCCTATGAGCGCTTCACAGTGGTTAAACTCACTCACGCCTCACGGCAACCTCAGCAGGTAGGTGCCATCACTGTGCCCAGTTTAGAGATGATGGGCGAGACTTAGGTTAAGGAACGTGTCCAAGTTCACACAGCTAATAAGTGATGTTCTCAAAAACAGCAGCAGCAATAGCAACGTCAGCAGCCATCCATCATCGATGAGGCTTTTCTTCTGTTCCAGGCACTGGGCTAAGCACTTCATGTGCATTATCTCAGTTAATCCTTGCCACACCCCTGTGAGTAGCTTCTGTTTTTATGTCTACAGATAGATGTTTTAAAGTGACATTGCTAAGAAATGGAGCTGAAAACCCAGGTGTTTCCAGTTGCCTCTGCCAGTCTGGATAAAACCCTGGCTTTTTTCACCCATATTGAATTTACATGCGGAAAACTATTGGTACTTGACTGTAGGTCACCCCAGCTGCCGTCAGGACGATCTCCCAGCCCGGGATCCAAACTGGCGAAGCCCCAGGCTGTCAAAATGAAGCACATGAACTCAACCTCTCCGCCGCGGGGCCAGCCCCTATTTTGTGGTTCTTCATTCTCTTAACTGATTCAGTAGACATTCACTGAGCAGCAGTATGTGCCAGGCACTGTGCTAGACACGGGAATATGAGAGTAATAAGGTGGGGTCCCTGTTTTAATGGAGTGTACAGTCTGTTGAGTAAAGCTGACCTACAGCTAAGCATAATTGCTCTGCAGTGCGATAAATGCTGCACGTGAATGTAGAAAGGGCTTTAGGGCCATAGGGAGCAAGTCTTCACTGTGCTTGGTCATGGACAGCATCTCAGCAGGGTGACAGTGAGTTGGTTCTTGGTGGGATTTGGTAGGAGAAAGGCTCTCCAGACCAAGGTTACAGTGTGTGCAAGAGGGCAAGATCGTGGGTGTTCAGGAGAAACATGAGTGCCCAAGCGTGGCTGAGCTGGACAGGCAGTGAGGGCAGTGGCCAGTGATGAGACTGGCAGGCCAGTGGGTGAGATTATAAAAGGTATAGGTGCCAGACTAAGGAGTTTAGAAAATAATTTGCAGGGACAAATTCATTCAACTATTCAGTTTCACATGAGCGTTGGGGGAATAATACAAATCAGCAATAGGATATAGTTCCAGTAGTTTTTTCCTACCTATCGTCGAAAAGAAAAATTTCTTGGTGATGCAAAAATCATAGCACTTTATTCAGTTTTCTCCTTTCTTTGGTGGTGTTTATGTGGTTTTTATCTTGTCACCTCTTTTAATTTATAAACTTTTAAAGGAGAAGGACCATATCACTTACCTTTTTGCCCCAAGAACACTATACGTAAATTTTTTCATGATTAATGAGATTTTTACGTTATAAAGAGTTTTGGGGAAAAAGGGCTAAATTTCACCCAGAATGCCACAATATAAATGTAACGGTTGATAATATTTTGGCATATTTATTTTTGCACATAAAATAGGTGTGTCTTATGAAATGAGAATCATATTGCCGTGACTTTGAACTTGATGTGCATGTCAGTGATTGCCTTATAAGAAGATGCTGCAGGATTTGTCTGCTTCCACAGAAGTTAGTACAGCATCCCAGTATTCTGTCCAGGCTGGTTGCTCGATTATGGTGCGCACTGACTGACTCTATCAATGTCTTTTTTCTCATTATTTTGTGTAAATGCTTTGGTATTTGTACCTTTTCCATATTAGTGTAATTCCACATAGATTTTATGTTTTTTACTTTTAAAAATTAGCACATTTTAAAAAATTTAGGACCATGTTGAGAAAGATAACCTGAAGCATACCTTTCAGAGAATGTGATTTTATCTGCTGACCCCAATCCTGTGTCTACACAAGCAGTAAGCCGCATAGTTGGGTAATTGCTGGATGATTTTGAGATATGCAAGGGGGGAAAAAAGCTATGACCAAGAAGCTGGAAAAGCAAAAAATGTTGTTTGAATTCACTCAAAATGGTTCCTTCATTCAACAAATGTAAAAATGATCTTTCATTCTCTGATGCTTGGCCCTGCTCAGGCAGCTGAAATGACCATTGGGTTGTCCATCTCCAGGCTGTGTTCGGGTGCACCCTGGTTGGCTGCTGGGCCCACGTTGAGACAGCAGCCTGCCAGCTCTGCTTCCGTTGTTGCTACTGGCGTTGTTTTTCTTGAGCTCTTTGCCCACGGTTCTGGTTCTCTGCTCTGCTTTCTTTCTAAGCAGGCAGATAATCTGTGTTAGGTCTCTGTTAGTTTTGGAAGGTTCGACTCTAAGGAGAAACTGAACCGTTGTTTCTCTGCCTGACAGATGGACCCACCAGATGAGTCTTCACTTTTTTTTTTTTTAAATAAATCTCTTCTCTTGATGTTGTGTGGATCTGTGAAAAAAAACAGCCAGATTGGTTTCTACATTTTAGATCATTTCTGGTGAGGATAAAGAGGCTTGGATTATCTTTTATTGAAATGTCAGGTGCCTCCAATTTCATCACTTGTAAATGATTTTTAGATGTGTTTAAATGAATGCTTATTTTTCTGCTAATAGATAATTTGCACTGTGCTGGTTTGGGGAGGAATTCACAAATGCCAAATGTTAGCTGTGTCTGCTTTTTAGTGGAGCTGAAGGCTCCAGACCCAGGTATACCATTTTCACTAAACACAGCAGAGAGTTTTGCAGGGTATATGTGACACAGGGACACTGGGGCCAACCCACCTGTGTTCGCATCTAACTCTGCCTCTTAGCAGCAGTGTGACCTTGGGCAAGTGACTCAGCCCTCTCTGAGCCTCAGTTTCCCCCATCTCTAAACTGGGGATAACAATACTATCTACCTTCCCGAGTAGTTGTGAAGATTGTCAGTTAACATGCTGAAAATAGTACCTAGCACAGAGTGCTCAGTGCGGGTTGTCGTTTTATCACTACTGTATCCTGCTGGCGCTCACTCAACCTGTATAAATGGAAGGTTTATATAGTCACTGTTCGAATGTAATTCTCTACTGGGTGAGTAGATTGGACACTACACAGACCTGGTTAGAAAATAAAGGCATGTAGAGCCTGGGAATTCAGAGCCAGTGGGAGTTTTGCATAGAGTGTGTTAGTAGACAAAGCTTCGATTCTCATAGCCTCAATTTTTAAAGAATCCCGTATTATTTGCCTATTATATCTTTTTTAAAGGTTTTATTATTTTAAGGTTTTATTATTTTAAGGTTATTATTTAAAGGTTTTTCTTATTTTAAAACATAATTAATATTACCTAGTATATGTAGCAAATGGTAAACATTATATAGTAAATACAGAGCATCTTCACTAATGTTATTTATGTTAACTATATCTTATCTTTTAGAACTCTTCAAGGATAAATACATTTACTAAGAGCAATGGCTTTAAAAGTGCTACTCGAACAAGAGAAAAGATTTTTCACCGTTGTAGTTTTACTAGCCTGTTTGGTAAGTCAACTCTTAACTTTCATATGAATGTGGTGAAAATTCCTATAAGTAGAGCCAAAACTATTTTCTATGTCTAATTTCATATTTTAAAACATTTTTCATTGCATTTTTTCATTGTGACATTTAATTAATAAGTCAAAAATTGCTGCTGTATCTGGACATTTGTAACAGTCATTGAAATTGCCTTATTTAAATTTAGTTGAAGTCAAAATCATAGTGTTCCTTGCAGCCCCGTGACAATGATACCTTGGTTTACAGACGTGTCTCTCACAGCACATCCCAGACCCTGACAAGACCATCAATGCCGGTTCGGAGCCCATGACTTACACACTTTTTGAAGAGCTTAGAATTGATTTTTAAAAGAGCTGTTATTTTTATGTAGTTATTTATATCTTTCTTGCTTCCAAAAAGTGTTAAAGACAGATGGGGAATTTTAATGTCTGAAAGCTTGACACAAAAGATCTATGAAGGTGTTTGAAAGAACTGAAACATTTAATCTGGAGGTATAATCATGATTTACACTGAATTATTTATACCGAAGGCAGCCCCTAAAGTCTTCTTGGAAGACAGAGTAAGAGGAAATGGGGTCAGATTGGAGTCTGAGATTCAGACAGATGCAAGGAAAGCTTCCTTCCTTTGGGATGAGGTTGTTGAACACTGGAAGAAAGGGTGTAGGATGGAGGTTGTGGAATTTCTTTCTCAAAGCCATTACAGTGTGTTTGCTGGAGAAGGGCTCTCCTACCTCTTAAATGAAATCAGGCTCCTCTACGATTGGTGGTGAAGGGGGGTTCAGAGAGGTGGAAGGAGATTGTCAGATCTTTAGCCCCAAATCATGTTCTGACCCTAAACCCACCTTGAACTCTCCCTCCTGCCTGCTCTAGAGGTTAAGGCTTTGGTTTTATTTAAGGAGGCTGGCGGACATCCTTACAGATATTCCTGCCTCAAGGTGGAGGGTAGTTTGTACTGAATGACTGCTCATTATTATAACCACCAAAAACAATTTTCGTGTGCCTGTGTGATGGGCATTATACATAACAAGTCTCTGTTCGCCCGTGCTTCCTAAGGTTTTCAGCCTTCACTTAGGAAAACAAAATTATAGTCAGGAGTGTTACTGAGGCCACTCCTGCTTAGGGTAAGAGGTGGAACTGAATGTTGTCACCAATCTGAGATTCTATTAATATCCACTTTTTTTATGAAATGCTATCTGTTACGAAGCAGATAAACACACTTTGTAGGATGATAGTATATGAAGTAAACTTATTGTTTTTACATAAAATAAGAAAAAAAGGCTATATTTTGGAAAATAATTTACAACCTTTATTTTGCCAAAGTTGATAATCTTTCTATATCAAGTCCTGTGCTTATTTCTATATTGATAATCTTTCATATTAAGTCCTATGCTGTGAAGCAAAGTCTGTAGTTAGATCCCATTTAAATGGTTAAATGGTCATGAGTAAGAATGTAAGTTCCTATTTACGTAGCACTTTTACTTTGAAGAGTTCAGAGAGTTTGGCCACTGTTCTCATCTTTATCATCATCAAGAATTTTACTCATCTCATGACTGTCAGATAGTATTTTTTGGAAGACAGACTCTAGGTAAATGCGGTTCAACTGAAAAAGATTGAAACTTCTATATCAAAACCGTGTGGCGGATATGTCTGAAGGATAACAGCAGAGTCCTTGTGGCTATCCTAATTGATTCCATTTGTTTATTTATCTAATTCATTATACTTAAATGTGTTTATATTTCTTGAAGATCAAAAAAACATTGTTTTTGAATTCAGAATTCTTCAGGTTGCAAAAGGATCTCACGTCTCTTACGACTATTCTTTTATACATCCTCTTACTAGAAAAGAAAGTGGCTCCTAAGTCATCTTTTTCCCTGGGTACTCAGAAAAGTATCAAAGGAAGATAGCGATTAATTCCAAGAAAAAGGGAGACCTCATTCAGGGTCTCCAGAGAAGAAGCAGGCTTATTGATTTATTTGTTCCACTGACTTACTCAGAAAGTGGTTTTTCCTCCTAAAGTGAAAATTCATTTAAGAAGAATTTTAAATTAATGTTTACATTCAGTGATTGTGTGAATAATACTGATGATATTGTTTGTTTTGAAAAAAATTTAATTTACTTACTTTACAATAACGCTTTGTGAAACATTTTTTTCAGGCATGTGAGGTGATTTGTGAAACAGGAGACTGTAGACAACAAGAATTCAGAGATCGGTCTGGAAATTGTGTTCTCTGCCAGCAGTGCGGGCCAGGCATGGAGTTGTCTAAGGTAGATGTTGGATACGTGGTAAAGTTGTCGATCGGTGTTTTTAAAATGTGTTCTTTTCAGCTAAATTCTTTTTGTTAATTACTAGTGAAGATTTGGACACCATGACAGAATTCTTGGTTCATTATGTCACTTTAGCCAAACATTATACAGTTCCCTTTTCAGTACTTTTGATTCATGTGTGTTACTGAGATAAAAAAAATAGGTTCTAATAACCAGAATTCAGTAGCTGTCATTGTTTTATATAATTTACTGTTTATCATATTTTGCTGAAAGAATATAATTTCTAAGGTTTATTTAATTAAAAGAATCAGTATTCTACTAACGGTTTAAAAACAAAGCATTGATAACAGAAAATGGTAATACTACCCTTTACGGGGCCTTCTTTTTCTTACAATGATTGTGACCATTGTCAAGAAGTAGAGCCCAACAGTGACTTAAGTAACCATCCTTCAAGGTAGTAGTTCTTTTCCAAACCTGGGTTTTGAACACTCCTTTGACCATGCAATTATTATTCATCTCCCCGTGTTGAGTGTGTGTTACTCTCAGTAGCGTTTTAAGTATATTCATTTTCACCACTATTTAAGAAGCACTGTGTCCTAGCAGGGCATATTTCAGTCTTGGATGTTCTTGGGGCCTTTCTTTTTTGTGAGCATGTTCAGAGCTATACATTCATTTGCTTTATTTTCTGACCTTTTGAAGATGTTACTAGTTGTGGACAATTGATGTATCCTTTTGTTCTAAATAAAGCATCAAAGTCTTCCTGTTAGAAAAGGAACAAAAGATTTTTCTTTTTATTTAAAGTGACTTTTAGAAGAGAAGTCCTTTGCCTCTACAGACTGCCATTATTGAAAGTTGAGTCTTGTCATTCATAGATTTTTGATCAATGATCTACAAACAGCAGGAAACAAAGAATTATGCTTTCCACAAGTACTTCCTGGAGGATGGCCCTCTCTGGTGGTTGTGTTAAATAAGTGCTGGCTTTCAGGATCCTGGTTGACTGGAGCATCTCAGCTGATGTTTTTCAATCCCTGTTGATTGTAAAGTATGTGCATTTTCAGACATAAGTTCTGCTATGTAAGGCGTAAAAAGATCCTTTATAGCAGCTCTGCATACCTATGGTCAGTGAACAAAGTAGTTAAAAATGGAATAGTGCCCAAGAGGAAAGTAGATGATGATGATCTCCACTCCTCAAAGAAGAAGGAAATCCTTCTTTTCTCAAATCACTATGGAAATCTGAATGAAACTACACAGAATCTAAGAGATGAATAAATTATTTCTGAGAAGTTGCTCCCTAACTTTCATCCTTTGAATCCAGGAAATACAACCTCAAAATAATTTCTGGAGAATCAGACCAGAAGATGAAAGTCCTATAAGCTCTAATATTTCCTTTTTAAAGATTTTATTTTTCCTTTTTCTCCCAAAGCCCCCTGGTACATAGCTGTATATTTTAGTTGTGGGTCCTTCTAGTTGTGGCATGTGGGACGCTGCCTCAACATGGTCCGATGAGCGGTGCCATGTCCGCGCCCAGGATTCGAACCGGTGAAGTCCTGGGCCACTAAAGCGGAACGTGCGAACTTAACCACTCAGCCACAGGGCCCAATCTCTAATATTTTTTATTTAAAAAGTCCATCTTCTGAGATTATCTGGTAACAGTTTCTGTATTTCATAATTTCCCATTGATAACCAGAAGAGAGATTTTTCTCTTAGGTAGCAGTTTTCCCTGAGTATTGAAACAGCCGTCCAACCATGTTACATTGGAAGCAATCAAAGGGAAACAATGTGAATAATTCTGCCTTTATCTGCTTATTTTATTTATTTCCATTTCAATACTTATTATCATTTTCTTCATTAAAAAAATAGACCAGAAGAAATCGAGTGAGAAAGGATAAAAGTAAAGGTAATGATGTCACTGAAAAATTAGATTCATAAGACCCACTGAGATGCTCAGATGTTCTGAGTGGGTCCATATTCCTGGGTGCCCTGATGTGTCCACCTGGAGGACAGACAACCAACTCCTTCAGCTTTCATCCTCAGTGTCTAAACAGTGTGCCTTGCTCCTGACAGACACATAGCATATCTTTGCTGAAGGAGTGAACAGATCAGCCAACCTCTGATAGTTCTCGGGGAGAAAAGTGACCTTTAAATCTAGTAATATAAAAGTTAATGAATTTGTGTGTATTATAAATAATATTTTTGCTAAGTCTTTTATCTTGATTTTAGCTCATAGTCAATAAAATTAGCAACTGAGCCTTGCTCATACTCTAACATGCAAAACAGAAGAGAGGCAAAGGTGGAAATCCAAGCCACAATGAGATGTCACCTCACACCTGTTATAATGGCTATCCTCCAAAAGGCAAGAGAAAACAAGTGTTGGTGAGGACGTGGAGAAAAGGGAACGCTTGTGCCTTGTTGGTGGGAATGTAAATTGGTGCAGCCACTATGGAAAACAGTATGGAGGTTCCTCAAACAATTAAAAATAGAACTACTGTATGATCCAGCTTTTCCACTTCTGGGTATTTAGCCAAAGAAAATGAAAACACTAACTGGAAAAGATATATGCACCCTCATGTTCATTGCAGAATTATATATAATAGTCAAGATATAGAAACAACCTAAGTATTCCTCAGTGGATGAATGGATAAAAGAAATGTGGTATATATATCTATATCTATATCTATATATATATATATATACACACACACACACCACCATATACACAGTGGGATATTATTCAGCCATAGAAAGAATGAAATCTTGCCTTTTGCGACAACATGGATGGACCTTGAGAGCATTATGCTAAATGAAATAAGCCAGACAGAGAAAGACAAATGCAGTAAGATCTCACTTACATGTGGAATCTAAAATAAACAAACAAAAAACTGAAAAACACAGCTGACAGACACAGAGAACAGATTGGTGGTTGCCAGACGTTGGAGGCATGGGCAAAATGGGTTACAGGGGGTTAAAAAAGTACAAACTTCCAGCTATGAAATGAATGTCATGAGATGTAATGTATAGCCTGGTGACTATAGTTAATACTGTATTGTATATTTGAAAGTTGCTAAGGGAGTAGATCTTAAAAGTTTTCATCACAAGGAAAAGAAATTTGTAACAATATGTGATGGTGAATGTTAACTACCCTCACGGTGGTGATCATTTTGCAGTATATTCATATATCAAGTCATTATGATGTAAATCTGAGAGTAGTTTAATGTTATATATCAATTATATGTAAATTTAAAAAGAGAGAGAGAGAGGCAAACATACCAATGGAAATATACAACTAAATAATTATTTTTATTTCTCAGTTAACTAATTAAGGCAAGGAGCTTGAGGTTTTTATAAGCAGTTACTTTGGGGCTAGAAATTTCTGTGCCGTCCACTCATGAATTTGCAGTTGGTTCTTTCCAGGCTGCCTTTGTTAAGTTTATAGCAATAGCATACCTTTCAGAGGAAAGAAAAGTAAGTTCTGAGTATATTAAAATCAGATAAATCACAGAACAAGTATATTCAACTGGTTAATTATGACTTTCAAGCTTTACAAATCCAGGGAAAATTTATTCTTTTGACCAAGACTCAGCTTTTTAAAAAATTTTCACACAGCTCCGTTTATAAATAATCTAGTTGCTTTTTACTTGGAATACTAGATATGTAGTCTGGAGGGGGTACCTGAGAATTTGTAATGAATAGATCAGTCTAAGAGCATCACCTTTTTACCTGAGGCTGACGGTTTTCATTACCTGTGGTGTCTGAAATTTTGAAAGCACGATCACCAGTAAATATTTTAAAGTTAGTTATGGAAAAGTAGAAAGCTGGATCAAATTATTGATATCCACAACTAAAGTTTTCCTTAAAACTTTTTAAAAAGTGCATTTTCACCAGACATAAAGCTTTCAAATTACCTTTATTCTAACATGATGATGTTACTTGTTTTGCTGTACTAAGGCTAATTTAAAACTTCTGTCCATTTTCTAATATCATGTCTCTCTATCTAAAATAACAAACCCTGGGTCATGAGATTCTTTGAATTACATGTGTCTGTGTCTTAAAACTGAAGCTTGGAAATACTTTGGGTAAGCAGAGACAGTTAACATTTCCGTCTGTGGTTTTGTTACTCCTAATTATTATTTTGGGGCAAGACATTCAGTTCTGTTTTTCTCAGGGTATCTGTGCTTGCTTTCCCATTGTTAGGGCTCTGCCATTTAAAACATGAAGTTGGGGGGGCCGGCCCCGTGACCAAGTGGTTAAGTTCCCGCGCTCTGCTTCGGCGGCCCAGGGTTTCACGGGTTTGGATCCTGGGTTCTGACGTGGCACCGCTCATCAGGCCACCCTGAGGCAGCGTCCCACACAGCACAGCCAGATGCACTCACAACTAGAATATACAACTAGGTACTGGGGGACTTTTGGAGAAGAAAAAAAAAGAAGATTGGCAACAAATGTTAGCTCAGGTGCCAACCTTTAAAAAAAAAACAAAAACCATGTAGTGGGGCTTGCGGGAGCTACTGGAACAGCCTTCCTGGAGATGGTGCGTCCTTGCCACACCTGTGGTGTACGGTCAGTGGCTCCACCGACCTCTTTTCATTTTCTTTCAATTATTAGATGGTAAGAAGTCCCCACCGAGCTCCATAATATCATTGTTGCTTATTTAAATTGACGCCCTTTTGTTCTTTGGCCGCTTTTTAAATGATTACTTATGTTAACCTTTCACCTTGGAAACTTTGGGTTATATTCATCTAAAGGATGTCCCTTAACATAACAGAGATGTATTATCTCTCAAATATGTCTTTAATTATTACTCTGTAATACATATCATGCAACCAAAATAGATAATGTTAGCTAATGTTTATTATAACAAGCCAGGTTCCATGTGATGTTCATATATTACATAACGGAATCCTTACAACCTGTGTCTCAAATAGCAAGTATAACTACCTTGTTTCATAGGTGGAAACTGAGACAGAGAGTTAGTTATCTGTCCAGGGTCACTGTTAGTGAGTGCCTGACAGTGAGCACTGGGGAAGGAGGTGGAGCCACTTGGGGGTGACCATCTGTTTCTCATTTTGACAGTGCTCTGTCCAGCACTGTCCAGTAGAACTTTCTGTGATGGTGGAAATGGTCCGTATCTGTGCTGTCCAGTATGGCAACTCCTGGCCGCTGTAGTTATCAAGCGCTTGAAATGTGGCTGGTGTCACTGAGGAACTGGATTTTTTATTGTACTTCATTTTAATTAATTAAGTTTCACCATATGAGGTGATGGCTCTTGTATTGGACAGTGCAGCTCTAGAATGATGAACTTCCCTCCAGAAATTCTGGCTTAGGATCAACTTCTGAAAGAAGACGTATCCAAATCACATGGACCTGCTGCATGCGCCGTCTTCCCCTCCTTCCTCCTCTGAGCTGCCCTCGTCCTGGCCACCGGTTCCCACACTCCCACCGGTTTCTGTTCCGCCGTGGCCCTGTTTGGCCTTGCCAAGTGGGAGCATCGCTGTGGTTCCTCACACCAGATGCCACCCTCCTTGTCACCTCTCTTCCCGTCCTGAGCAGTCTCATCTCATCAGCTCTCCCGGCTTCCAGTTCCCTCCCTGAAAGCCCCAAGCATCATCTCGTCTCATTAAGGTTCTTTTTAGTAACTCAGCTTAAATAAGTAGTTTTCCTCTATCTTTGGGAAAATATATGACAGGTCACTGAGCCATTTGGAAATTGTTTTGAGAATTTTGTCACATGGAGCCATATTTACTCTCTCTCTTCCGCTATAGGGTTTAGTTTTTGAAAGTTCATGGGAAAGATAATTGTTAGTATCCTTTTCCTATTTCTGAGGCAAAAAATACAAAATATTGTTTACATTGCTCCATGAGTAGTACATACTGGGCATTTGGAGCCATGCATGTGCGTAGCAGTGTTACATGACCATCCTTTCAGCTCATGAAAATAAACAGTGTTGCAATATGTGGGAGGAGGAGGATTGTTGTTTTCCTAAAGTGACCACATTAGACTTTTAATTCTTACTGTCTAGAATTTGCCCAGTCACGGCCTCCTCCTTACCGAGTCTTAATGCCAACAATGTGCTTTTAACATGATCACCTCCCAGCAGTAAATCAGGAAACTAGTTTTTGCATGAACCACTTGAAACAGACTTCAAGTCTCTGGCACAGCTTTCAAAGTAAGCTTTTCTAACCAATTATTGGGATGACTTTAGTTAATGTGAAAAAATTAATTCTTGTAAACAACTGCATACCTCCCTCCACATGAGTGTGTGTCCGGCTTTATATTTTTAGAAACACTACATTTCTTTAAACTGTTTTCATCCCTATGGAGAAAGTCAAATAAGAAAAAATGAATGTAATTTGCAAGCATAAAAAAGATTCATTTCTGCCATTTAATTACAGCGTTGCTCACTTTATTTATGTTTAATTATACCTAATCGAGCCCAGTGATGTTTGGCAGATATTAACAAGCTCTAGCTTGTAATTTTTCTTTAAAAAACTCAACTACGGATTTTCATAAACTGAAAGTTGAGGAGGGGATATGCCTTTGGTGATGTTTTATTAAAGGAAATTAAAAAGCTGATTTCTAAAAACCAGCCACCTAAATCTAATTTGTCATTTTCATTTGTGTGCCCTAGATTTTCTCCACAAATAACTTCTTCTCTGTCCAAATTTGAACTTTTAAAGTTCAAAGAACCAACATTAATAACTTGGTGGCTGTACAAATAAATAGTGCTTTAGACCCGAGGCCCCTGAATGTGTGTCCTGGACCATTGTGGTCCGTGAGGACCTCCCCTGTGGCCTGGGGAGCTGCTCTTCCAACATGCAAGTGGGACCCACTGTGATTTTAGGTGCTGGATTTGCACAGGGAGAAAAGAGAAGGGGATTTGAGGACTGTTTACTTTGAGTCATTTTGCTACTGGAAAGCCACCAAATGTGGCTTAAAACTATTGGGCCCAGTGACAGAGCCACTGCTGCCGCCAGCCTGGGTGGAAGCAGCCCAGCTGGATCCGGCCCTCTCCTGCCTTGGAACCCAGATAAGGAAGGCTGCTAACACCTCCATGCTCACCCCACCCCGACCCCCCAGCCTCGTCTCCCCCACCCCCAGCTCCACCTCCGCCAGCCAGGAGAGTTCTTTGTCCTTACCTAGTGGGAGGCTGCTGTGGCCTTTACAGGTTTTGCTCCCTGGAATAAAATAATCACAGAAATAGTAATAAACTTTAGGAAATACTGCCCTAAATAATATTTGTTCATCCATTTGTTTACTCAGCAAGTGGTTATTTATTACTCGCCAGCCTGTTAGGTACTGTTAAAAAAAGAAAAATTCAATGACACCTGTTAAAGATGGCAAGGCAGGCTTTGTTAGCACCTTTGTGGTAGGTGGAGGGACCAATGCAATGGGATTTTACAGTGGGGAAGAGAGATTGGGCTGGACTCCGAATACAGCCTGGGCAAGTGAGAATTTATAGCCAAGGAGCAGGGCAGGGTCAGTGGATGGAAAATGACTAAGAGGAAACATCAAGGCTAAGGGGGATTCTGGGTAAACTGACCCAACAGGATTCTTCTCTGAAGACAGGCCAGGGTGATCTGACATCACTGGGGGATGGTGGAGGAGGAGGAGCCCAGGCAGATGCCGAGGGTGGGGGTTCTGGGTAAACTGATTTGGCAGAGTTCTTACTAAAACTGGATTTTACAAAGACATGTAAAGCTGGGCCTGGTAGAATGTTCGGGAGCCTGACAAAGTCTGATCAAGCAAAGAATCTTTGTCAGTCCCAGGTGCTATGCTAGTCTTTGGGAAAGAGTGGTGGAGGAAGACGTCATGCCAAGGATTGTGCACTTATTGTATGATTTTCAGAAGTGAGTAGGAACCTTACAGCAATGCTTTTTAAAAATTACATTTTTTCATGCATGTGTGTATTTTCCCACCTCAAAGTTTATTAATAAAAAGGTCTTCCCAGAGATTCAGGGAAGTCCTAGGTATTTCCTTCAACTTTTAAGGTACCAGATCATAATTTCAAAAATAAAGACTATAGGATTATTTTACATCCTAAATACATTTCTGCCGTTGATATTAATGGCAGACCATGCCCCATAAAAATGAAACACACAGATCTAATTCTGAAGCCCAGGCCAATGATTAACTGACTCTTCCCACCCTTGTTTTCCCTCCCACTTACCCTCCCTCACCACACACACACACACACACACACACACACACATACACATACACATACACACAGTCCCTCCAATGAAATGAGAAGGAGAACTCTAGTGCAACCTGGAAAGTGTCAAAGAAAACTGCAGCAGGACAGAGGTTAAAGCAGTAAAACCAGATTTTATTCAGGAACTATTGCAATGGGGGAAAGAGACCTCAGTATGGAACTGGGCTCAGTTCCAAATACAACATGGACTAGTGGGGATTTATAGCTGAGGAGCAGTGTCGGGGTCAGTGGGTGGAAAATTACTGAGAACGAATATAGGGGCGAGGGGAATTCTGGCAGGCCGACCTGACCGGACTCTTGCTGAAGGCAGGCCGGGTGATCAGACATCACCTGGGGGGCGGTTGGGGACGAGGAAATGTGATTAGATAGCAAAGGTAAGCAGATATTGAGGGTGGGGGATTCTGGCTAAACGGACTCTTGAGGACAAGGCCCAAGGATGGGACCTAACGGAAAAAGTGGCTCAGAGGAGCCTGGAGAGTTTGGTCCCGGAGAGAGCCCGTGAGAAGGCTGTCTGACCACAGTCGGCCGGGCAGCTCCCTCTCCTCTGTACTCCTTGTTCTAGCTCACCGAGACCCATCCATACAATTGCTTCTGTTCCCAGGGGTAGTTGACTGGCCTGCCGCAGAAAATAATATGCCTAGGGAAATGTCCCCTTCCTACCCAAAATAGTTGGGGGGAACACCCAAAGATTTGCTGTTGTTTTCGGTAGCCGCACCATTAGACCAGGTGGTCAAGGCCAGTGCGGTCTGCCCGCCGCCCGCGGACTCAGTCAAGCTGCGGCCTGCAGCGCTCTCCGCGGGCTCATACATTGAGCCGGGGACACACACAGACTACCTGCAGAACCGCGTGTTACACACACACTCAACACGATATTTGTGGCAGGTTGCCTGGAAACCTGGTGATAGAGTTTGCCTGTGTGGAGGGAGTAGGACGTTAGAGACCAGAGATGGGAAGGAAGGTGTACTGTTTGGTTTGTTAAAAAATCTTGTGTGTAGTAGTAGTTTTTCATAGGAACAGGGACAAAAAGAAAAGGGAGAAGAAATGGCATTCAGCCGGGAGGTGGCGCAGGTTTGCGAAGGCCCGTCTCCGTGTGCGCGTGCGCGGAGGGTCCCAGCGGCGGGAGGCGGGGCTCAGCTTCAGGTATTTGTTGCACTTAATGGGGGTGATTTCAAGGCGTTTTAACCCCCTAGTTTTCCTGAATGGAATAAAAACATCAAGGTAGACATTTATATTGAGGTAATTTAATATTTATATGCTGTTTACTCTATAGCCTGGATTTCAAATAATTGCAGCATCTCTATGTTTGTGGTGCTTTAGAAATACGACAGCCCTAAAAGTGGTTGCTGCTGTGGACTCGACACTGTAACTTAATTCCTTGGAAATAACTTATCTGAATTTCTAGTTAACTCAAGCTTTCTAGTTAGTTTAACATGTACAATGGTCACTTCATAAATTTCTTAGACTATCATGAACTGTAAGCTATGTTTTTGAGTTTAAAAATATAATATTAGTTTGGTTTCTAATACTGCCCTGTTTAAAATGGCAAATATTTTAGAGAAAATATATTTTTAATATAATTTTGTAATTCTCTAATTAATGTTATATCTAATATATCTAATTATATAATAAATTACATAATTTATTAAATGAATATCATTTAAATAAAACCCCCCCAAATAACCTCTGTAAAAGTTCCCTGGAGACAGACTGATTCACAGCACATGCTCCATCAATTCTGGTGTTATTTTGTGACAGTCACAGATAGAAAGCCTTGGCTCAGCCTCCATCTAAATCCATTCCGAAGAAAATTACTGTTGCTGCTGCCAAAACGTAGAAACTTTAAGCAGAAATAATATGTTAATATCCAGATAATAAGGCAAAATATGATACATCTGGAGCCGAGCTTTGTTTTCTTTCTATAAATGATTTTGTCCAGTGTAGAATGGATCAAAAAAATTTTTTTCTGTGTGAAATCCTCCTTCTACAGAACATGATGACATATAAATGACACAGAGTGATATATGGCAAAAAGGCATTGGTCAAAAGGGCCCTTATGTACAGTATAAACTCTAGAAGACAGTCAAGAATCAAAAAATAAGCACAAAGATCTCCCCAACGCTAAAGTGTATATTCTTTTTCAAAAGAGATGAGACTGTCGAAACACCCATTTATATTTCATGTTCCTTTCTAGTTGGGTCATTTATCTAGTTTCTCAGGAATGGAGAGAGGAAGTGAATTGGAGGCAGTGATGCTCAGCAAGAGCGAGGAGTGAGAGTGGACTGCCTGGCAGTGGTGTTAAAACAGCAGAACTGCCTGTGTGGACACAGCGGCTCCCTAGGGTTTCGTATTGCAGCCCAGCGCAGGAGTTGATTCAACCAGATACGGTTCAATTATGTTTTATGTACCTGTTTTTTAAAAGGCCGTTAATTGCAATTCACTTTAGAAAGATTTTATTCAATAAAAATGTTTTAGATGGAAAGTGATGTTTCAAGTAACCTGGAAAAAATTGGAATCTGAAGATCCTCTTGATCCTCAATGAGGCTTTATTATGCTTGAATCAGGAAAGTGGGCTTATTGGGTTGTAAAGAATCCAAAATAACATAGCCATAGGTGTCATTTATTTGGTGAATGCCTACTCTGTGCTTGATTTATACTTGAGAGGCTTTATATGTTTTCTGTTTATTCTTCAAAGCAACCCTGTAGGGCTAGTGATTGTCCCCATCTCACAGTTGAAGGGACTGAGGATCAGAGAGTTCCCAAAGTAATTTAGCTGACAAGTGGTAGAGTTGGCATTCAAACTCATGTGTCTTTGGCTTCATGGTAGGAAAATACATGCTTTCCCCTGTGTCAGCCTTGCTTGAAAATGGGCAAAATTTCAAAACCTTTACTGTCACTTAGTGGATTTTTCTCTTCCCCTTTGTTTTCTCTTCTCCCTCTTCCTTTTTCCTTTCCTTCTTTGTTGTGTGTTAACTCGTACATGAGACTCCTACAGTCCAGGCTGCCTGGATCAAAGTGTGGTTTTCAGCACTGTTCCTGCACGAACCTTTGACGTGGAGGTGCTGAGCCTGTGAAGGACGAGGCCCCGCCCCCCACATGTCACGTGCACCACACTTTGATCCTGGGAGACACTGGAAGGCCCCCTTCTGTGCTTAAAGAAAGCCTTCGGATGCATCGGGCTCTCCGCAAAAACACACTTGTGTCCGGGCACAGAATCACATGCCCACTACAAAGCAGCGGAAACAGCGGTGAACTCCTCGCAAAGACCTAGTGCCTGTCCCAGGAAAGGCTTTTGAATATCTGTCTTTATTTTTTCCTGATTACTAGAGTAATAGGTGCTTTTTGTAAGAAACTCTGCCACATCTCGCTGTGTCCGTGGGCTGCCCAGCATGCTATCTGCCTAGATACTCTTCTTGCTCTTACGCTGCTGTCTGCTTTTTTTTAAATGGCCAGTGTTCTGTAGAAGCCATCACAAAGTACAGATAACCAGTGTTAACATTCGATATGTAATCCTTCAAGCATCTTCCTATGTGTATGTCAGGTAAAGCACCTGACACTTCCTATAGTTTAGTGATATGAAGTCTGACTGAAATCAAACTGTAGGTTCAAATCCTGGTTCTGACATTGGCTGTGTCACTTTGGTTGAGGTGTATACCTTCTGGGAAGCTCCGTATTCCCATCTATGAAATGGGAATAATGATAGTGCTTCTCTCACTGGAAAGGAGTATGAATTAATGAGATAATGTGTTTAAAGTTCTTGCATAGAGTAGGCACCCAATAAATGTTAGTACTTACGTTTTTGTAAGAAATGGGATCATACTTCCAATTCTGTATTGTGACGTTTTTAAACTGTCCTGAACACATAGCTACATCATTCTTCTTATGGTTGCATTATAATTACATTATATGATATGCTGTGATTTATTTAGGGCTTGAACTCGTGGAAATGATCATAAGTGGGTCAAAGAGCCATCTGTTTCGCCCATCCTTGGGAAACAGTACTGTGTTCTGATGCTCAAATCTAGAGAAGCTTGAGACCTGTAGTACCACACAGCTTTATCCAAACAAGAATTCAGTGTTCTTTTAAGAACTATGTAAAAACCTTCTTCTATCAGACACTAATAAATAGCGGAACATTTCAAGGTGCTCTCCCCCCGGTAGATTTCTAGGCTTGGAAGCTTGTGAAATTTCTTATGTAGTTATCCTCGTTTTCTAAAATCTCACCATTGATATCAAAGTACTTATTTTCTGCTTTGATAAGTGAGTAAACCTCTGACTATTTCCCTGACGTCCGTTTCTGAACATTCACAGGACTGGCTTTGTTAGGAAAGAAGAAAGTGCCATAATTCTGCCATAAGCTGGCAGTAGTGCAGCCGTGGGGGTCCTGGAGAACCTTTATTATTCAGATGCTCGTGGCTCGTTGAATAAAGTGGATGACTAAGTGTACTTATCGTAGTAAGAGAGATTATTAGCAGTGGGAGACACATTTGACCTTGCTGAAAGAGCTGCCTTTGTTTCTAGGAAGGCCGGCGCTGGGTCATTATGAGACCAGCTCTTCGTTTTATTCCAGCCGCCTTCCCTTTTTCACGCTCGCCGTGTCTGAATAGCTTTCTATTGCCTGTTAATCCCGGCAGGAATGTGGCTTTGGCTACGGGGAGGATGCCCAGTGCGTGACGTGCAGGCCGCACAGGTTCAAGGAGGACTGGGGCTTTCAGAAATGCAAGCCGTGCCTGGACTGTGCAGTGGTGAACCGCTTCCAGAAGGCAAACTGTTCCGTCACCAGCGATGCTGTCTGCGGGGACTGCTTGCCAGGGTACGTTGGACGATTTCTTTCCCTCATAATTAGTTAATTATTTTTCAACAGGCGTTTCTCTTGTTCCTTTCCAGACTTGAGTGCATGCTGATATTAACCTGAACCCATTTGTCGAGTGTTCGTGACTTCGTATCTCCATGTTCACCACTAGATTCTTTGTGCCAACTATGTGGTATGCACTGTGACAGGTGCTGGTTATAAATGAAAGGATTAGTGTTGCGAAAATCTGAAGAGTTCCTACAAATGGGTAAAAAAGAAAACATGGACAAGTGGACGAAAGAATAAACAGGCAGTTCACAAAAGAGGACACACAAATGGCCTGTGATCATATGAAGATGTTCATCCTCACTACTGATCAGAGAAATAGAAATCACAGCCATTCAGTCATTTCAGCAGATATTTGTCGAGCAACTATAAGGCACCTCTTAGGGAAAGAGGCAAAAATCCTATCCATGTGGAGCTTATATCCTAATAAGATGTTTAGAAATATCTACACAGTAAGTATTAAAGAAGTAAATTATGCAGAAAGTTAGAAGATGATCATTGCTGTGGAAAAAAAAAACTAGAGGAGCTAAGGGGGATTGGGCATGCCCCCAAGTTGGGTTGGCAAGTTGCAGTATTAAAGTAAGTAATCGGGGTACGCATTATTGGCCAGGTGGCAGTGGAGCAAAGCCTTGAAGGAGATGAGACAATTAGCCAAGTAAATATGTGGGGGAAGAGCAATGTAGACACAAGGTACCGCTAGAAACAGGTCCTGAGGTGGGCATTCACCTGGGTTTTGTTTCGTTTTTTATTTTTTATTGAGATTATGATAGTTTACAACCTTATGAAATTTCAGTTGTACATTATTGTCTGTCAGTCGTGTTGTAGGTGCACCCCTTCACCCTTTGTGCCCACCCCCAACACCGCTTTCCCCTGGTAACCACTAATCTATTCTCTTTGTCCACGTGTTTAACTTCCACATATGAGTGAAGTCGTACAGAGATTGTCTTTCTCTATCTGGTTTATTTCGCTTATCATAACACCCTCAAGGTCCATCCATGTTGTTATGAATGGGACGATTTTATCCTCTTTTATGGCTGAGTAGAATTCCATTATATATATACCACATCTTCTTTATCCAGTCATTGGTTCATGGGCACTTAGGTTGTTCCACGTCTTGGCTATTGTGAATAATGCTGCAATGAACATAGGGGTACATGAGTCTCTTTGAATTGCTAATTTCAAGTTCTTTGGATAGATACCCAGAAGTGGGATGGCTGGGTCATATGGTATTTCTATTTTTAATTTTTTGAGAAATCTCCACACTGTTTTCCATAGTGGCTGCACCAGTTTGCATTCCTACCAGCAGTGTATGAGGGTTCCTTTTTCTCCACACCCCCTCCAACGTTTGTTATTTTTTATCTTGGTTATTTTAGCCATTCTAACAGGTGTAAGGTGATATCTTAGTGTAGTTTTGATTTGCAGTTCCCTGATGATCAGTGATCAGGAGCATCTTTTCATGTGTGTGTTGGCCATCTGTATATCTTCTTTAGAGAAATGTCTCTTCATAACCCCTGCCCATTTTTTGATTGGGTTGTTTGCTTTTTTGTTGTTGAGTTGTGTGAGGTCTTTATATATTATGGAGATTAACACTTTGTCAGATATATGATTTGCAAATATTTTTTCCCAGTTGGTGAGTTGTGTTTTTGTTTCAATCCTGTTTTCCCTTGCCTTGTAGAAGCTCTTTAATCTGATGAAGTCCCATTTGTTTATTCTTTCTGTTGTCTCCCTTATCTGAAAAGACATGGTGTCTGAAAAGATCCTTTTAAGACTGATGTCAAGGAGTGTATTGCCTATATTTTCCTCTGGAAGTCTTATGATTTCAGGTCTTACCTTTAAGCCTTTGATCCATTTTGAGTTTATTTTTGTGAAGGGCGTAAAAGAACGGTCTGTTTTAATTCTTTTGCTTGTGGTTGTCCAGTTTTCCCAGCACCATTTGTTGAAAAGACTTTCCTTTCTCCGTTGTATGTTCTCAGCTCCTTTGTCGAAGATTGGCTGTCCATAGATGTGTGGTTTTATTTCTGGGCTTTCAGTTTGTTCCATTGATCTGTTTGCCTGTTTTTGCACCAGTACCATGCTGGTTTGTTTTTTTCTTCTTTTTTTTTTTTCTGGAGGAAGATTAGCCCTGAGCTAACATCTGCTGCCAATCCTCCTCTTTTTGCTAAGGAAGACTGGCCCTGAGCTAACATCTGTGCCCATCTTCCTCTACTTTATATGTGGGATGCCTACCACAGCATGGCTTGCCAAGTGTTTCCATGTCAGCACCTGGGATCCCTGCCAGCAAACCCTGGGCCATTGAAGCGGAACGCGTGCACTTAACCACTGTGCCACCGGGCCGGCCCCACCATGCTGTTTTGATTACGATAGCTTGATAGTATATTTTGAAGTCAGGGATTGTGATGCCTCCATCTTTGTTCTTTTTTCTCAGGATTGCTTTAGCAGTTCGGGGTCTTTTGTTGCCCCATATGAATTTTGGGATTCTTTGTTCTATTTCGGTGAAGAATGTCATTACAATTCTGATTGGTATTGCATTGAATCTGTAGATCGCTTTAGGTAATATGGACATTTTAACTATGTTTATTCTTCCAATCCATGTGCATGGAATGTCTTTCCATCTCATTATGTCATCATCACTTTCTTTCAGGAAAGTCTTGTAATTTTCATTGTATAGATCTTTTACTTCCTTGGTTAAATTTATTCCAAGATATTTTAATCTTTTTGTTGGGATTGTGAATGCGATTGTGTTCTTGAGTTCTCTTTCTGTTAGTTTGTTATTAGAGTGTAGAAATGCTACTGATTTATGTAAGTTGATTTTGTACCCTGCAACTTTGCTGTAATTGCTGATTACTTGTAATAGCTTTCCAATGGATTTTTTAGGGTTATCTATATATAAGATCATGTTGTCTGCAAATAGTGAGAATTTCACTTCTTCATTACCTATTTGGATTCCTTTTATTTCTTTTTCCTACCAAATTGCTCTGGCCAAAACCTCCAGTACTATGCTGAATAAGAGTGGTGAGAGTGGGCAGCCTTGTCTTGTTCCTGTTCTCAGAGAGATAGCTTTCAGTTTTTCCCCGTTGAGTGTGATGTTGGCTATGGGTTTGTCATATATGGCCTTTATTATGTTGAAGTACTTTCCTTCTTTACCCATTTAATTGAGAGTTTTTATCATGAATCAGTGTTGGATCTTGTTGAATGCTTTCTCTGCATCTATTGAGATCATCATGTGGTTTTTATTCCTCGTTTTGTTAAATGGTGTATCATGTTGATTGACTTGCAGATGTTGAACCATCCCTGTGTCCCTGGTATAAATCCCACTTCATCATGGTGTATGATCTTTTTAATGTATTGCTGTATTCAGTTTGCTAATATTTTGTTGAGGATTTTTGCCTTTATGTTCATCAGCGATATTGGCCTGTAATTTTCCTTCTTTGCATTGTCCTTGTCTGGTTTGGGGATCAGGGTGATGTTGGTCTCATAGAATGTGTTAGGAAGTGCTCCATCTTCCTCAATTTTCTGGAATAGTTTGAGAAGGATAAGTATTAAATCTTCTCTGAATGTTTGGTAGAATTCTCCAGAGAAGCCGTCTGGTCCTGGACTTTTATTTTGGGGAGATTTTTCATTACTGTCTCAATCTCTTTACTTGTGATTGGTCTATTCAGATTCTCTATTTCTTCTTGATTCAGTTTTGGGAGGTTGTAAGAGTCTAAAAATTTATCCACTTCTTCTAGGTTATCCAATTTGTTGGCACATAGCTTCTCACAGTATTCTCTTATAATCTTTTGTATTTCTGTGGTATCCATTGTAGTTTCTCCTCTTTCATTTCTGATTTTATTTATTTGAGTCTTCTCTCTTTTTTTCTTAGTGAGCCTGGCTAAGGGTTTGTCAATTTTGTGTATTTTCTTGAAGAAGCAGCTCTTTGTTTCGTTGATCCTTTCTACTGTCTTTTTTGTTTCGATTTCATTTATTTCTGCTCTAATTTTTGTTATTTCCCTCCTTCTACTGATTTTGGGCTTTGTTTCTTCTTCTTTTTCTAGTTCTGTTAGGTGTAGTTTAAGATTGCTTCTTTGAGATTTTTCTTTAAGGTGAGCCTGTACTGCAATGAATTTCTGTCTTAGGACAGCTTTTGCTGCATCCCAAATAAGTTGGTGTGGTGTTTTCATTTTCATTTTCTCCAGCTAATATTTGATTTCTCCTTTGATTTCTTCACTGATTCATTGGTCGTTCAGTAGCGTGTTGTTTAATCTCCACATCTTTGCTCCTTCCAAGCTTTTTTCTTGTAATTGATTTCTATTTTCATAACATTATGGTCAAAAAACATGGTTGATATTATTTCATTCCTCTTAAATTTGTTGAGGCTTGCTTTGTTTCACCATATATGGTCTGTCCTTGAGAATGTTCCATGTGCACTTGAGAAGAATGTGTATTCTGCTGTTTTTGGATGGAGTGTTCTATATATGTCTATTAAGTCCATCTGGTCTAGTTTTTCATTTAATTCTACAATTTCCTTGTTGACTTTCTGTCTGGAAGATCTGTCCATTGTGTTAGTGGAGTGTTGAGGTCCCCTGCTATTATTGTATTGTTGTTGATATCTCCTTTTAGTTTTGTTAATAGTTGCTTCACATACTTTGGTGCTCCTCTGTTGGGTGCGTATATATTTATAAGTGTTATGTCTTCTTGGTGGTGTGTCCCCTTTTATCATTTAAACTGCCCCTCTTTTTTTCTCTTTACCCGTCTTGTCTTGAAGTCTACTTTGACTGATATAAATATGGCAACACCTGCTTTCTTATGTTTGCTGTTAACTTGGAGTTTCATCTTCCATCACTTCTCTCTTGGTCTGTGTTTGTCTTTGGGGCTGAGGTGTATTTCCTGGAGGCAGCATATTGTTGGGTCTTGTTTTTTAATCCATTCTGCCACTCTGTGTCTTTTGATTGGAGAATTCAATCCATTTACATTTAGAGTGATTATTGAAATGTGGGAGCCTAAGGCTGCCATTTTATTGCTCATTTTCCAGTTCTTCCTTTGTTTCTTGTCCCATGTATTTTGGACTGCCAATTCAGTTAGGTAGTTTTCTATGTTTGTTTTCTTAATTTTCCTCTTATTTCTAATTTGTGTCTCTGTCCTAATTATTTGTTTAGTGGTTATGATGTGATTTGCATAAAATATCTCATAGATGAGATAGTCCATTTTCTGATAGCCTCTTATTTCCTTAGACTAAGCTGGTTCCATCCCTTTCCTCTTCACATTCTACGTTGTTATTGTCACATCTTTTTTTCTTCTTGTGTTGTGAGTTTGTGGTTAAAATGACAAGATTATATTTATTCTTGGTGTTTCCCTTCCCTTTATCTTTAATGTTATACTTAAGCATTTGCTAACCTGTTCTGATGGAGAGCTGCAATTTTCTGATTTTGTCTTTCTACTTATCTCCTTGCTCAGGGTTTTGTCACCCTTTTCCTTTCTTTTCTTTTTTTCTTCAGGTATGAGGGCCTTCCTGAAGATTTCTTGTAGGGGGGCCTTGTGACAATGAACTCCCTTAACTTTTGTTTATCTGGGAAAGTTTTTATTTCTCCATCATATTTGAAGGATATTTTCACTGGGTAGAGTATTCTTGGCTGAAAGTTTTTGTCTTTCAGAATTTTGAATATATCATTCCACTCTCTCCTAGCCTATAAGGTTTCTGCTGAGAACCCTGCTGATAGCCTGATAGCGGCTCCTTTGTAGGTTGTTTTCTTCTGCCTTGCTGCCCTTCATATTTTCTCTTTGTCGTTGACTTTTGCCAGCTTTACCACTATGTGCCTTGGGGTTGGTCTTTTTACATTTATTAAGTTTGGAGATCTATTGGCTTCTATCACATGGATTTCCAGCTCCCTCCCCAGGTTTGGGAAGTTCTTGGCTTTTAATTCTTTGAACAAGCTTTCTGCTCCATTCTCCTTCTCTTCTCCCTCTGGCATACCTATAATCTGTGTATTGCGTTTCCTAATTGTGTTGGATATTTCTTGGAGAGTTTCTTCATTTGTTTTTAGTCTTAGTTCTCTCTCCTCCTATACCTGAAGCATTTCTATATTCCTGTCCTCCAGACTGCTAATTCTGTCCTCCATATTATCAGCCCTACTGTTCAGCGAGTCCAGGTTTTTCTTAATCTCCTCCATTGTGTTTTTCATCCCCAACATTTCTCATTGGTTCTTTACAGTATCGGGGCTTTTGTGATATAGCCCTGAACTCATTGAATTGTCTACCTGTATTCTCTTTTAATTCACTAGTGTTTTAATGAGAGCTATTCTGAATTCTGTGTCATTTAGATTATAGATTTCTCTGTCTTTGTGGTTATTTTCTGGGTACTTGTCATTTTCCCTCTGTTCTGGAGATTTATTATATTTTTATACTGCTTGATGGCGTGTATTTGTGCCACTGCATAGAGATAGAGTTTGGTTACTGCTTCCACTTGCTGCCACTGTGGGGAGGGGGTCAGAGCTGTGTAATCTGCGCTTACCAGGATCGCTGACAGCTGTTCCTGACTGAGCCTGGGCCACTCCCTGGGATCACAGTGGCCCTGTGGGGTCTCCCGTAAACTGTGGGAACAATCACATGGAGGTTTCGGGTTGCTGCTGCCTGCTCCCACAGACCTGCCTAGATGTGCTCCCTCCTTATGGTCTGCAGTAGTGTTACGGGCTTTCACGGCAGCCGGGAGCTTGTTCACCCAGACTTGCAGCTGTGCCGCTGTCTGGTCCCGCTGGATCTCACTTGCCCCCTCTGGGCTGCAGCAGAGCTATGGGCATCTAATGCAGCCAGCAGTTAGCTCGCCCTGCCATGCCGCATCTTCTCCTAGGTCACCTAGCCTATGTGCTTGGTGGGCGGGGGCTTTGCACCTGGTATTTTTAAGAAACTGCAATGAGGCCAGAGTAGCTGCAGGAGAAGGGGAGAGTAGAGTAGAAAGAGAGGCAGTGAGAGGGTGGAAGGCAGGGGCAGGTGTGCATGGTGAAAACCTGAAATGTGCACACTGAAAATGAACTGAGGCTGTGGAAAGAAGGGGACCATGCCTGGGCCAGGCAGAGAGACCATACCCAGGAGGAGGAATTCTAAAGTTGTAAGTGCTTCTAGGTAACCATTGGACAGATTCCCCAGATGAAACAGGCAGTTGGGGGTCAGAGTCTATATGAAGAGTGGAGTCAGGGAGGCGTGGGTGGTGATCTGTCAGGAGTGAAGAGGCCTTACGACAGGAGGTAAGAAGGAGAAGAGGCAGAGCAGAAGGTCAGGACGATTTAATGAGTGTAGAGGGGAGCCTGTGTTACCAACCAGAGTCAGAAGAGAGAATTCAGATTTCCTGGAGCTTGGAAACCAGGTTGCATTGCAGAGGCATGACAACCAAACAACAGCATTACTGGAGCAGCCAACATTTAGTATTTATAATGTGCTGGGCACTTGGCTAAGCACTTGCCATGAATTATTTTCTGTAATGTGCACAGTGTCTTAGAAATGAAGAAAGTGATCCTAATAAAGGTTTAAGCTTCCTCAGGCAAGATTGCTTAGCCAGTCTGAGGGGAAGCTTGGAGCCACATCAAGGAATCTAATGCCAGAACTCACGCTCTGAGTCACTGCAGGCAGGACTCTAACTGGGCCTGGCCAGAATATGCCCACAAGAGCAGGGTGGTTTTGACCAAATGGCACAGGCTAGTTCTGGGGCTTTTATTGAGGCTGGATGGGGAGGTAAAGCTCTGCACCTGGAGGACAGAAACAGGGTGGGAAACAGCATTGTGACTATATCAAGTATGTCCTTATGCAATGACTCAGCCCTTGAAGAGGTGCAAAAGTAGGGGTCTAACATCGCAAGCACAAGCAACCAAAAAAAAAATAGCTGTGTTGAACTTCATCAAAAGTAAAGTGTGCTTCCAAGGATGCCATCAAGAAAGTGAAACGACAACTCACAGAGTTAGAGAAACTATTTGTAAATCATATGTGTGATAAGGGACTCTCTTATCTAGAGTATATAAAGAACTGTTACAACTCAGTAATAAAAAGACAACCCAGTGAAAATGTGGGCAAAGGATTTTAATAGACATTTCTCCAAAAAAGATATACAAACGGCCAAGAAGTTTGTGAAAAGAAGTCGACAGCTGCCAGGGAAATGAAAATGAGAAACACATACCTCACACCTAGTAGGATGGCTATAACCAAAAAGACGATAACAACCGTTGGTGAGGGTGTGAAGAAATTGGAACCCTCATGCACTGTTGATGGGAATGTGATAGGGTGCAGCCACTTTGGAAGGCAGTCTGGCAGTTTCTCAAAAAGTTAAACATAGAGTTATCATGTGACCCAGCAATTCTGCTCTGAGGTATATACCCAAGGGAATTGAGAACACTTTCACACAAAAACTTATACACAAATGTCCATAGCAGCATTATTCATAACGGTCAAAAAGCAGAAACAACCCAAATGTCTATCACCTGGTGAATGGATAAACAAAATGAAGTATACACAAATAATGGAATATTATTTAGCAATAAAAAAGAATGAATTACTAAGGCATGCTATGATATGGATGAACCTAGAAAATATTATGCTAAGTGAAAGAAGCTAGTCACAACAGACCACATATTGTATGATTCCATTTGTATGACATGTCCAGATTAGGCAAATCTATACAGAAAGTAAATCAGTGGCTGTCTAGGGCTGGTGGTTGGGGAAGGTTAGGAAAAAAGGGGGTGACTGCTGAAGGGTACAGGCCTTCTTTTTTGATGTGATGAAAATGTTCTAAAATTGATTGTGCTGATGGTTACACAACTCTGTGAATATACTAAAAATCATTTAATTACATACTTTAAATGAGTAGATTGTACAGTATGTGAATTATATCTCAATAAATCTATTTAAAAAAAAAATAATGGACTATAATCTCAGACCAGAGCTGATACCTGTGAATATCATTACTCAGAGTTTTGACCTTGTGCAGATCTAATCGAGGACCTGAACTGAACATCTGACACATCTCTATTGTTGTTCCTGTTCTACAGATCTGCTAAAAGCAGGTCTGTGCATGTCTGCCCTCTTCGTCTCGGGGGGCAGGGAGAAGAGGAGGTTCACAAGAGATGTGGGGGCTGAGATGCTGCCCAGAGAGAGTGGGGAAAAGCTCAGGATCCAGGGGCTTGGTTTTTGTAAAGAGGGAACCTGGGCGCTGTGCTGCTGGAGGGTGAGAGAGGGTACAGTCTTGCCAGGAGCTCCACCCAACGTGCTTCCTTGTGCTTAACCTCCCTTCTTGTCATCTGAGCCCACTGCTTTAGTTTCTGCGATGTTTGCTCATTCTTTAAATAAATGCCTAGATGTGGGAAAGTTAGAAATGAGTAGACATTTGAATTATGTTTCATAGTTTATTTATATGATTAGTTTAAAATTACATCCTTTCTAAGCCAATGTGAACATAAGAGGCAGGCAATAATTGTGTAGTGACTTTTACCCAGGTCATCCAGAGTGTTTTAAAGGTGCTCATCCAGCTTGACTGTGTTTATGTGAAGAAAGCAAATAGTTGAAACCCATTTTACAGACAGGAGAATTGAGGCAGAAAGAAAATAAGCAAATTTGCATATTGCTTCTGGAAAAATGATGCCGAAGTCAGACATAAGATGGGCGTTTTTCTTTCTGGTGCCACTCCTGCCTTCTGCAGCCTCAACCTCACTTGAGTGAGGATCTTCTGCTGCCCACATGGTCAGCCCCAGCAGAACACCAGCTGCTTTTTTCCAGTGGCAGATACGTGTAGAAATAGTCTGCCCTCTGTGCCCACAATTTGAGCGATTAGAGGGAGCCGGTGCCCTTGTCCCCAGATATGTTCAATGACTTTAGGCCAATCACTTAGTCTTTCTGACACCCATTCTTCTCACCTATAAGAATATCATCTAATAATAATACCAACCTGCAGAATTCTCAGAAGGATTAAGAATATAATGCTTGTCAAGTGCCTAGCAAAGTGCCCAGTCCATAGTAAGTACTAAATAAATATTTGACGATGTTGCCAAGCAATATTGCTGGGGGCCAGTGGAAGCTTTGCCCGGCTGCTGTTTTCAGAGTGTGGCCAAGGGGTCACTGGCCTCCTCCGTGGCCTCTTGTCCTGTCTCTGCTGAGGAGGCTTGGGCCCAGCCCTGGGAGAACAGCCTGGGCCCTGCCGGGTCTCTGCTGCTTCCACTCATCGTGATGGCTAAGTTATTGAGTGCTCACCATGTGCTGAGCGAGCCATGCAGATTAGTTGATTTAATCATCAGAACCAATCTATAAAGTCCAGATTAATATCATCCCCTCTTTATAAGGAGGAAATTGAGCCTTGGAGTGGATAAATGACTTGCCCAAGGTCACCCAGCTGGTAGGTGCACTGCTGAGCCGCTGTACTGAAGCCCACGGCTGATTTCACAGGGAGGCCTCACCCGGAGCTTCCGTGATTGACTATAATGGCTGCCTCTGCCCATTCTGCGCCCCTCTCCACCCTCACAGCGTGTCAGCCCCCATGCATCTGAAAGCTGCTTGCGTTGCCCTGGTCCGTTTTCTCATCTCGGCTCTCAGTTCCCCTTGCCTAGGGCAAACATGAGCTCTCCTAACGCCACGCCGTTTGTGAGGGCTGGACTTGTACTCTAAGGGTTTGTCTTCTCATTAGCATTTGTTTAGATTCAGTAAGGGGCCATTGCTGTGGCTTGAGGAGAGACATGAACAGTGGGCTGACCAAGCAACCCAAGTCAGGCACTAACAGGAGTAGAGCAGAGAACACAGTTGTCAGTGGTTTCCAGCATATGCACGGAAGAAAATTTGACCTTGACTTGATACTGACACACAGGACGTGGTGGTAACTGCACTCAACCCTGTGTTAAGTGAGATCGTTATATAACCAGAGCTGGACTATGGTGTGTCATCTCCTTGCAGAAATGCATTCATTGATTGAAGAGTTAATGGTCCCCAACCTGGCTTTCTTAAAATAATAGTTTTCAAACACAGTGTTCATTAGGCTAACTAGTGTTATTTGGATTCACTTGAATTAAAAATTCCTCTTTAAATTCAGTGTTGGGGGAAATTTAGGGTCTGTAAGATGTATTTATGTGCTGCCTCTCATCAAACAGTGATTAAGTAAAATTCAGTGTGTTTTCCTTTTGTCTTTTTGACAAAAGCCCAGAGTAAAATTTAAAGTTCAACTATGGAAACCATTTCACCAGATACCTTTATATGTCTCTGTTCTCTTTTATTTAATTTGTAAAATTTGTGTCCTGTCTCACTTGTTCAGGAAGTAAAGTTGCATATGTTCTATGTCCCAAAAACCAGGCCACTCTCAACAAAATAAAGAGAAAGGATAATTTTTAAAGATTTATGAACTTCTTTATCCACTTAAAGTTACATCTTAAAACTCTAATTTCTGCATCTTCATTTTCAAATTGGATAATTTTGACCAGAGCTTTCTAAAAATTAAAAATAAAATGTTTTTGATCATTAGTACATAATTGGTAATTTAGTAATTATTCTGTGCCTTATGATTCTGACCTTAAATGTCACTTTGTACTAAGTGGAGAAAGTGAGAGTCAGTTGATGGTTTTGAAAATTTTGTAGCAGTTAGAAAAATGTTGGATTCTTCCATCAAGCCATTGCAATAAAGCAGCTGGCCACCCAGGTTCTGCATGCTTTCGAGTAGTCTCTGTACCGCGGCTATGGCTGCTGTCAGTCACGCCGGGTGTCACCTCTCCTTGTGAGCAGTGGTTCTGTGGAGCCCCCTGAACTGATGCTCCCACGCAGCCTCCTTGTAGTTGCTATTCTAGTTATTTCTGGTTAGATTTCATGGTCATTCAGAACAGATGTGATTGACTCACCTTCTAGCCTCACTTGTGTGAAGGCCCTCAAACTCGTATTTTAATAAATAATATTTTTAACAAATATGTTTTGTTCAGGTGTCAGGGAAAGCTCCGACCTCAAAACTGTTTTGTCACAAGTAGAATTCCTTATTTTAAAAATGTTAAATAACGTCTGCATTTGGTTCCCAATACTTTGCAGTTCCTTAATTTTTAAAAATATTTTAAAGTGTGTATTTCTATGTCAATATTTGCTGTTGAAAATGTTGGATATTACAATTTTTGTTTCACTTTTTGTTTCGCTTATTTACATAGAATGAGTTTTTATTTATAAAAACTATTTTAGACTGTCAATACTTAATCAACTTATAATTTGGCAAGTTTTCTAGCTGAGAGGAAGAGTATTAGTCTGCATATAACAATGTTTAGCCAGAAATACATCTTAAATAAGAAAGCTCCCTTATAGTGTCCTATGATATTTACCTTATTTTTAAATTTTTATGCATTTTTAAATTGTAAAAAATATATAACATAAAGTTTGCCATCTTAATCATTTTTAAGAGTACATTTCAGTAGTGTTAAGTATGTTCACATTGTTGTGAACAGATCTCCAGAACTTTTCCATCTTCGCAAACTGAAACTCTGGACCCATGAAACAAGAACCCCCCATTCCCCTCCCCCGCAGCCCCTGGCGGCCACCGTTCTCCTCCCTGTCTGTATGAATCTGACTGCTCTGGATACCTCATATGAGTGGAATCAGACAGTATTTGTCCTTTTTTGACTGGCTTGTTTCACTTAACATAATGTCCTCAAGATTCATCCATGTTGTAGCATGTGACAGGAGTTCCTTCCTTTTTAAGGCTGAATACTATTCCATTGTACGGTATATCCCATTTTGTTTATCCATTCTTTCTTCTGTGGATGCTTGGGTTGCTCCCACCTCTGGGCTGTGGTGGACCGTGCTGCTGTGAACAGGGGTGTGCGCATACCTCTTTGAGTCCCTGCTTTCAATTCTTTTGGATACAACCCAGAAGTGGAATTGCAGGATCATATGGAGCTTCTATTTTTAATTTTTTGAGGAACTTCTAGACCGTTTTCCATAGCAATTGTACCATTTTACATTCCCACCAACAGTGCACAGGAATTTCAGTTTCTCCACATCCTCACCAACACTTGTTATTTTCTGTTTTTTTCGTCTGTTTGTTTGTTTTTGTTTTTTATAGTAGCCATCCTAATGGGTGTGAGCTAATACTTCATTGTGGTTTTGATTCATATTTCCCTGATGATTAGTGATATTGACCATCTTTTCATGTGCTTATTGACCATTTGTATATCACCTTTGGAAAAATGTCTGTTCAAGTCCCTTCCCATTTTTTAAACGGGTTTTTTGATTTTTGTTATTGTTGAGTTGTAAGAGTTCTTTATATATTCTGGATATTAACCCCTTATCAGATATATGATTTGCAAATATTTTCTCCTATACTCTAGGTTGCCTTTTCACTCTGTTGATTGTATCCTTTTCTTTTCATCTCAGAAGGAACTATTATTATTATAATTTAAAACTTTCTTGTTGGTGTAACTTTTTTTTTTTAAATGAGGAAGATTGGCCCTGAGCTAACATCTGTTGCCAGTCTTCCTCTTTTAGCTTAAGGAAGATTGGCTCTGAGCTTTTTTTAGATATGATGCTATTGCACACTTATTAGACAACAGTATAGTATACACATAACTTTTATATGCCCTGGGAAACCAAAAAAATTTGTGTGACTCGCTTAATTGCGATATTCACTTTGTCTCAGTGGTCTGGAAACCAAACCCACAATATCTCTGAGTTATACCCGTAATTAAAACTAAAAAATATGGGGGCTGGCCCGGTGGCATAGTGGTTGGGGTCATGTAGTTCTCATGCTCTGCTTCAGTGGCCCTAGCACTGCTCATCAAGCCATGCTGTGTCAGGCACCCCACATGTTGAGTAGAGGAATATAAGCACAGATATTAGCTCAGGGCCAATCTTCCTCAGCTAAAAGAGGAGGATTGCTAGCAGATGTTAGCTCAGGGCTAATCTTCCTCAAAAAAAAAAAAATTCTGGAAAAAGCTAAAAAGTATGATGCGATTAAAAAAAAATTTTAATGTTTAATCTCAAGTTAATCAGGGAAATGCAGGTTGCAATGAAAATATACATACTTTAATTAAAAAATACTTTATTGCTAAAAAACGCAAATTGTCATCTGAGCCTTCAGTGAGTTGTAATGTTTTTGCTGGGGGAGGGTCTTGCCTCGAAGTTGATGGCTGCTGACTGATCAGGGTGGTGGTTGCTGAAGCTTGGGGTGGCTGTGGCAATTTCTTAAAGTAAGACAACAATGAAGTTTCCCACATCAATTGACTCCTCCTTTTCGCGAACAATTTCTCTGAAGCATTTTTTTTTTAAAGATTTTATTTCTTTTCCTTTTTCTCCCCAAAGCCCCCCAGTACATAGTTGTATATTCTTCGTTGTGGGTCCTTCTAGTTGTGGCACGTGGGACGCCGCCTCAGCGTGGTTTGATGAGCAATGCCATGTCCGCGCCCAGGATTCGAACCAACGAAACACTGGGCCGCCTGCAGCGGAGCGCGCGAACTTAACCACTCGGCCACGGGGCCAGCTATCTCTGTAGCGTTTTTATAGCATTTTACCCACAGCAGAACTTCTTTCAAAATTGGAGTCAGTCCTCTCAAACTCTGCCACTGCTTTATTAACTGAGTTTATGTCATATTCTAAATACTTTGTTGTCGTTTCAACAATCTTCACAGCAGCTTCACTAGGAGTCGGTTCCATCTCAAGAAACCCCTCTCTTTGCTCATCTAGAAGAAGCACCGCCTCATCTGTTCAAGTTTTATCGTGAGATTGCAGCAGTTCAGCCACGTCTTCAGGCTCCACTTCGAATTCTAGTCCTTTTGCTTTTTCCACCACATCTGTGGTTAGTTCCTCCACTGAAATCTTGAACCCCTCAAAGTCATCCACGAGTATTGGAATCAACTTCTTCCATACTCCTATTAATCTTGATGTTTTTTGACTTCTTCCCATGAATCACCAATATTCTTAATAGTATCCTGAATGGTGAATCCTTTCCAGAGGTTTTCAATTTACTTTGCCCAAATCCATCACTATGGCAGCTGTAGCCTATGTGGATGATTCTTTACTTAGTTTTGCTTCTCAGGTGTCTTTAAGTGTGTGTGTGTGTGTGTGTGTGTGTGTGTGTGTGTGTGTGTGTGTGTGTGTGTGTGTGTGTGTGTGTGTGTGTGTGTGTGTGTGTGTGTGTGTGTGTGTGTGTGTGTGTGTGTGTGTCGTGTGTTCGTGTTCAAAGCTGTTAATCTCTTCCATTCTGGCTCCTGGGTTTCTTGTCAGGCCTAGAAAGATGTCCCCATATCAAGACTGTATAAGTATGTCCCTACATTTTTCCGTTGCTCTACACTTTGCTTGGTTTCTTTGGTCTCTGAATTTCAAATGTTAAAAACTAGCACTTTCTTTATAAGGCGTTTTGTTGTTTAAGTTACAGTAGAAATGCCAGAGACCACCGATTTCGTGTTCCCTCACCAACACTCCTCCCTCCATTAGAAGCGGTGGGGTTGAGTAGAAGCTACAGAGGGAGGTTTAGTGGGATTGATATTTCTTAATCGTTCACTGCATGCTCAGAGGGCTTTCTGAGATGTATCTAAGATACTGTTGTATTTAAGACTTTGAGAACCTTTTTTTTTTTTAACAATAGAAGTGGTAAAGGAGACTGCCAGTAATTTATGACATAAATCTGTTTGTTGCAACTCTGAGCTTAGATGAAAGAGCTAACAAGGATATTTTCCTTTCTCTTCTAGATTTTATCGGAAGACAAAGCTTGTTGGTTTTCAAGACATGGAGTGTGTACCTTGCGGAGAACCCCCTCCTCCTTACGAGCCGCACTGTGAGTGAGCTCCGCGCAAACACAGCCCAAGGGCTCTTGGTCTTTTTTCAAACCTTTCTTCGGTTGGCAAATGGACCAGAATCTGTCTCTGCTGTGGGGCTTTAGAGTGTGCATTCTTTTATCAAGCTTCCAGCAGGACATAAAGCCCCTTTTGTTGTGTGCCTCAGTCAGCAAACTGTGTCCATTGATTTGAATCTCAAAGTGAAATACAGACATTTTGCTGCTGCTGTGCTCCATTCAAACTCTTATCTTCCTTTCTAGATATATAACTGGCAACTCCAGTGAACTAGGTGGTCCAAATCCTCACACATAATGTCTTTGTGCCATGGCCCCCTAAATTCCTGTGCTTTCCCTTCTTAGTCCCCAGACCCTGTCATGTGGTGGCTTCTCTGCCTTTCCAGAGACGTTCCTCTCCGTGAATCACCTGCCCTAATGAACGTATCATTAAGTGGAATCTTAGTTCATTTCACTCACTCCTTCGTTTTTCTCCTTTAACAAATAAGTAAGAAGAGAAAAGTCCATTGCGTGCTGGAAATACAACTGTAAATGAGAAAATTGTGCCTTTTCTTCTTTGTATTAATATTAATCTTTTTGACCATATTTTTCCTTAGATGCAAAAGGTATTTGTTACCAGTTATCAACCTGCATTGATTTTGACTAGGAAGAAGAGTGGCTCCTCACTCTTCCTAGTCCTAAATATAGATCTGGCCCATGAAAGCCCACAGGTAATGGGCCAGGAAAGGATCAGCAGGTGTGCCTCCCCATGCCCTCATGTGCTCAGGGCACGCTTGTCTTTGCTGAGCAGGCCTTTAGTGAGCTGTGCTCCCCCACGCACAAGACAGCGAAGTCCAGGAGGGAGGACGGAGGAGGTGCTTTATTCGTGCCTAGGTTGCTCACGGCTTTCTGAGGAGCATTGGTAATATAAATGTTTATATTTAGTGGTTGTTTTGATATAATATTCAATGCACAGGATTGTCTTCTTGCTTCTTACTGTGACAGAAGGCCCCTCTGAAATAATTGAAAATTATTGCATTCTTTGATAAGGTCACATAGTGCTTCTATTTCCAAGAATGTCATGGAATTCTGCAGTCCATATTATTATGTCCTTTACCAAAATGCATCGCTTTCTATCCTTCATTTGAAGTGATAGAAAGGCAGAAAAACTGAAGACTCCTTCTAACTTTATACAAATGTATTTTGACCCTCCTCTTTATAATACTCAAACAGTCACCAAATAAATCATGCAGTTAACAAATGCAGTATTGAATGCCTGTTATGTATTAGTCATAACCCAAACTGTTTTAGTTAATTTTCTCGATAGTCCATCATCAGCCCGCATTCGTCAATGAGGACACCAGCTCCAGAGGTGAATGCCTTTCCATTGTTGGCTGGTAGTTAGCAGAGACAGTAATCAAACCCCAGTCTGTCTAACTGCAAAGATCGTGCTTTTTCTGCTTCACTCTGCTGTCTTCTGAGACAACCGAGCTATCTGCTCTGCCCTCCCTTGGCTGATGGCAGCCCACTGCATGTTGACTTTTTCTTGTGTTGTTTGCTTTAATGTTCATCATCTAATGAAACTCTAAAAGGGTAACGTAGAGGAGACACTGAAAGAGCCACTTTATGCTACACAGCCCATAAAAGGACGCGTCCTCGCGCCAGTTAAAACAGAGCAGCAGCCCGGTCTTGCCCGTGGGTCAGCTCAACCGTCATTTTGTCCAGAAGGCGAAGATTATGCAGTTTGTCCCCAACTACCATGAAAAGATTTAGAAAAGAAATTGGTATTGCCTAGTTTACGGTTGGAAAGTACGAGGGGTTTTTTTCCCCTTTAATTTATTGGGTTTAAATTTAATATAATCTAGTCATAAGTCTGAGGCATTGGAATTTTTTGCCTTTGGGGTTCTGACTAAGCTTGGATGTCATAAATCAGCCTTTAAACGTAGATTTCACATTTAAATTTTAATGTCTCGTAAAGCTCTAAGTAAGTTGTAATTTGAAAAGAAAATTAACTAGTTTAATTTATATGAATAGCTAGCTCTATTTCTACCTATGAGAAACTTTTTAGAAAGCAAAGAAAATAAATTATTTCTCGAAGTCAGAAATGCAGTGTGCAAGCTCATAGCCTTTCGAATCGTGAAACAACAGTCTGGCGGTCCTCGGCGAGCCTGGGTCCTTATCTCTGCAGAGGAAGGTTTGCTGCCTTTGGCATGGTTCTTGGGAATAATTCCAGAACACAACTCATCTCCTCAAAGGAGATCGTGAAGGCTTGGGGGGAAATTATGTAAGGCGCCTCCTGTTTTCATTTCTTCTACCTTGGGCTTTTCAGCTCCTCCACAAAGAACTGCCTCTTCAGGGATTTCTCCCCCTCGGGAGTCCTGTGTTATTTAGACTCTTAGCCATAAGAAAGTGTCACCACTCAAGCTGCCTCAAGTAATGGGGTTTGTTTCCAGGATACACATGGTAGTGAGAGAGTCTGAAGGCCCCAGAACCCAGGAGGAGCCCTTGCTCGGGACCCCGGCAGCCCTGGGGCCCAGGGCCTGTAGCCCCCCTGGTGCAGGAGGCTGGGCGCCCTGCCTGGAGCTCCGTGTCAGCACCAGCAGCTGCAGTCTCAGCCTGCAGGACTCTGGGTACGACTCCTGGTTTTCCCTCATACTTTCGGCCAGCAGCTTTGCTGTCTTCTTCCCTGTGCAGGCTCCTGAAGCAGAGACTCTGATTGGTCTAGTTAAACACCATGGTCCTATGAGGCAGAGCCTTTTTCACTTCTCAGTTGAACAAATATTTGAGTGCCTACTGGGTGCCAGGCACACAAGGGAGAACAGATAGACCCCTGTCCCCTTCTTCATAGAGTTTAGGGTATAGTGGGGGCATTGTCAGCTGCTCCACATTAAACAGTGTTCAGACACTACACACGTGGATGCAACACTGTGACTGATCAGCTCCGTGCCTGGAAGGATCCCCGGGGCTCCAAGAATGTATGATGGGTAATGACGCAGCACTATTAGGGAAGGCTTTCCCAAGCTGCGACTTGTGACCTGTGATCTAAAGGATCAGCTCGAGGAGGGTGAGCCCAACAAGGAGACTGACAGAGGGGCCCAGAAGTCTGAGGAAGCCCGGAGAGCGGAGTGTCCTGCAGCGTTGGATGCTGTGTGCCAGCCGAGTCAGTTGACCCTGGAACTGGCCTTGGGACTCAGCACCCTGGAGGTCTTTGAGGACATTAACAAGAACCGTTTTAGTGATGGAAGCCAGGTTACAGTGAGATGGGAAGTTCACGTAAGGGGAGGAGTGTGACGATTATAGACACCTCTGTCCAGATGTTTGCCTGTGAAGGAGTAACAGGGCGATGTGTGGAGTGTGCACACAAGGGAGCAGTTTGTTTAATTTCATTTTTTTAGGTGAGAGACAAATCTGCCTGTTCGAAGGTTGCCGGGAAGGACCCACTTGAGAGAGGTTGACTGTTTTTTTTGAGGGAACAAAAGAATGATCAGTCAGGTAAGGTTTGCATAGGTGTGGCGTTAACCTCTCTGGAAGGAGGGCGAGCTCCCTGCTGTAACCGGGGAAGGAGGGCGCAGGGCAGATGTGCGTGGGCTTCACAGTCAGTGGCAGGCGGCGGGAGGTTCCTCTGCTTGGCTTCTGTGTATGTCCAGTAGGAGGCACCGTGTTCTGCCAAGTGAGTCTGGAAGCAAGGAACTCAGGCTGGAAGAGCATAGGGGTCTCAGGTCCTCGTTACAGAGAGTGGGAGGGAAGTCGATTAGAGAAGACAGTGGGTGTCCCAGTAGCAGCGAGGGTCCAGCTGAAGTTTGTAGTCATGGTGAGGCATTGTTTGCTTCTCATATGGTGTCTCCAGGGGCTTCTGTGCGGGGATGACTCAGGCCGCCTCTAAGCTGCCCCAAGATGCGTGTGACTTGTAACCCAAATGTGCAGCTTATAGCAAGCTACAGACAAGTCTTTGAAAAGGATGACTGTCTAAGTGTTAATCACACGAGAATAATTTTAAATGGATGTAAATACATTTTCTCACATAATCCCTGAAGCAAACCAAAGTAACAAGAAAACTCAAGATTGAAAACTTCCCACGTTTCTGTCAACTCTCCCAGGGGCCACCCCACATCCATGCTTGTCTGTAGCTGGTGTAACTTTGGCAGGTGACTTAACTCCCCTGTGGCTTGGTTTGGGCCATAAAATAGGGTGACCCCTCCCTGCTAAGGTTGTTGTAAGTACGAAGTAGTCAGTGCATGTAAGTCGCGCAGCACGGTGTCTGGCACGCAGGGTCCCCAGTCTACTGGCTCCCTTCCTGCCCCTTTTACCACAGTGCTTCTTTCTTAGATCGGATCTCCTAGCCTTTAGGGGGAGTTGCTGTCTTGAGAAAGCACCAAGTGATGGCCCAGAGGTGTGGTGTTTAGCAGGGGCCGTGGTTCAGAGAACAGCAGTGAGCTAGCACTCCACAGGAAATGGCATAAGGGGAGACGGGAAACTCTGGCCATCAGATAACTAATAGGTTCTCTACAGCTCAAATTTGTAATAAAGGATGTCAAATTAGAAGTTCCTGTCTTTGTAAGGTAGACCTGTATCCCTTGTAAAGTGACTTCAAAAACGAGAAAGAAGTTTCTATCCCTCATGACCCTTTACGCTATATCAGCCCAGTCTTAAGAACTCCTTAAAAAGGTGGCATCTGTTAGAGGCTGTGGAGCAGAGTAGAACACAGTGTAAGATCTGCAGCCAGAAGTTTTGGATTCGCATGTAGGCTCTGCCCTGTAGCGATGGTGTGACCTTGGGTAAATGTGTCACCACTTCATACCTCCACTTACTCCTTGGAAAAGGGATAATCATGCTGGTATTGGCAGATTTTGGATTGAAATAGTCACCCAGAAACATGCCTGCTGCAGAGTGAGCTCAGTAATGCCTCTCTCCCTGCTGGCCTGCCTTCTTCCAAAGGATGGCTGCATCCGCCCAGCATCCCCTCGGCCCCGCCCCGCCCTGCCCCACCCCAGGTGTGCTCTTTGGAAATGGGTGGCTGGGAGTTGTCCCATATGGGGAGGAGCTCATGATGCAGCTGGCTTTGGTGTCTGTCTTGCTGGCCCTCACCTCCACTGGGGAGTGAGCAGGGAAGTGGACCTGCAGAGAGAGGGGCTGCAGTGGGTTTTTGTGTCTGATTACTGACTGGCTAGAACACCAGGCTGAGAGACCCTACTCAGGCTGGTCTCTTCCCTCTCTGTCCCATTGCCCAAAGCCTCACACCCCATGCCCAACCAGCACGAGCTTTAAGCTTCCCTTGCCTCAAAACAATGATGTGTGTGTGAATATAACCAATTAGTCCACCCATATCCTCTGTCAGGTCACGAGTAGCGTTAACTTGTGAGAATGACCAATTGGGCATGGAGCACGGGGTTGGTTGATGACATCACTGTAAATGGCAGATAAATGAAAGGCACTCTTTACGTGGAAATCCCTGCTTCGGGCTTTCTCCCCATTGTCTCCTCACATCCTAATAATGTGCACCCGTTTAGAACGTTAAGGAGAAACACACAAGAAATTTTAGGAGAACCATATCCTGTCCCGGGTTTGATAAGAGATGCAGATTTCATGTGATTTCTTTTAGCAATGTTTACTTAATGGGGAACAAATACTGTGGTTGGAACAAATGGTTTTGAAAAAAGTCAAAGCAGTTTTCACCGAGTACAGCTTTATTTGAGTGTGTTTAACCTAGATGTTTGCTTTGTTCCTGGGGGCTTTGTAGAACACGCCACGTGATCCTAAAGAGATAAGCGATCAGATAAGTCCCTGTGTGGGGGAGAAAGAAAAGCGGGAGCTATGTTGACCTGCAACTTATTAGGAATTTTACATGGCTTAATACTCTCAGAAGACAGCAGGTCTCTGCACCAATAAGTAATGAACCACATTATTAAAAAAATGGTTATTTTCCAAAGGAAACTTTAAAATATCTTCTAGGTAATGAATAAAAGCAATTTCAAAATAAACTTTTAAAAGAAATATTTGCTCATTAAAGATGATTTTTAAAGGTTAGTAGAAAAAAGGACGGGAGAACACTGTAAACAAAACATTGCCGGCATTTGAACCACCCAAAACAAAAGACAACACTTTGATGGTTTTCTTTCGTCTTTTTTCTATCTGTACCTCTGATTTTTAAAAAATAGATGTAATTATGCTGAACATACTATTTTATATCCTTTTTCCACTTTAAATTTTTTTTCACACACTATTTTCTAAGCCTTACTGTAATGATATTGTGGAGTAAAGTATCATGTAGGTGTTTGGACCGCAGTTGGGTTTTGAGGCTGCTGCTGTTCACATCTCTGCAGGATCTTTTAACGGATTGATGCCCACGGCGTGTTTGCCTGTCTGAAGGTACTAAGATTTTTGTCTCTTGATAGGCAGTGCTAAATTATGTTAAAGTAAGGGTGCCTAGTAAACACCTCTTTTAAAGAAAACAAAAACAAACTTAAAAGGAAATAAACTGGAAGTGTTTTGAAATCAATACCAATATGAGTCTTCAGGTTTTCTTCAAAGGAAGCGGGAGAGGAGAGGGAGGGGGCGGGAGGAGAAGCAGTGGCTCATGGTAAGAGTTTCACCTGAACGCTTTAGCCCCTAAACTCCGAGGTTAAGAAGGCAGCTTCCTGGTGCTCTCCCAGCACCCAATTCTCCCGTCCTGGAGTACTTAAACATTTGCTGCCTCTGATCAGAGTGAATGACTGGGTAACGGGTTCCGGAAGAGATGCATGTAACCCAAAAGTGTTTTACAGTTGCTTTAGAAACAGTATGTGATTCTTACTGTTCCTGTGTGTTTTTTGTTTATGTAGCAGTGTTCTTCTGACGAGTTTGCTAATACTTAGTGGTCCGACTTTCCAAAGTACTTACTGGATCCTCTGTAGGATGGGTCCACAAAGCCGCTGTGTTCTAATTAAGGGTTCAGTTTACTGAGGGTTTTCAAGTAGTCTGTGGTCCTCAGGCCAAGACTCCTTAAGTGTCTGGCCAGGGGTTGCTGCCCTGGGTTGTGTCGATGGAGCCGACTTTGGGCACTGTTTCAGGAACAGAGGAGGGCCCCTCTGCCTCCTAAACAAGTCGATAATGCAGTACAGAGGGGAGCGTCTTAAAGAGAAGTCTCAGACATTTAGCTCTTTCCTGTTAAACAGAACTTAGGGAATAGGAGGACAACGAGATCAAAGAGAACTCAGCACAGACAGAACAGCCCATGGCTTGTGGCAGACAGATTACGAAGCCAGCCCTCCCCTGTGACATTTGAAGCAGAGATTTCCTCTGCTGTTCACTAGTTTATTTGTTGGTTTAAGAACCATTGCTCTTCTCTTCCTTCTGCTCTCTACAGTTCCCCACTTTCCTTTAGTATCTCCCTTTCTTTTTGTCAATGTTACGTGATTTCATTATTTTATTGAAAAACAATCTAAAATAGTAGTAGTCAAGATCGCTTACGTGGAAACCAAAGAAACAGAAATCAGCCAGGTCCCCCTGCAGAGTCCCGGCAGGAGAGTGCTCTGCACAGAGGAACGTTTTCTAAGCCCTCCTGTGGAATCCATTTATTTTTTAATATAAGCATTGCTATGCCAAGCAAGTGAGCCACGGTGCAGGGAAGGAGAGGCGAGGGAAGAAGCTAACAATGAGGGATGGATGCCACAAGAAGTGAAAGGGCAGCCTGCGGTCCAGTGGGGAGGAGTCGGAGACACCGCAAAAAACAGCCACAGGAACTCCAACCACACTGTAATTTTGTGCCATTGAGCACAGAGCAAACAGACCTATGCAGCCTAAGGACTGACCTCTGAGCTTTTCTCTCTAATACTGCTGGGAGGATAATGACAGTTCTCATTATTATTCTGGACCCAAAAAGAAGTGGGAGGGATGATCAGATTACATTTGTTCAAGTCTTCTTAAGAAAGCAGGAAACTGTTGTAATTGATTTTAGAATGATTTCCCTAGAAAATAATCCTTTTTAAAGCTGATTTGCTTATCAAGGCACACAGCTGTTATCTAAAAATAGGCTGAAAATTTGTTATAGCAAACTCCTCATTTTCTGAGGATGTTGAGAAAAACAGCTGGGCACTTTCAGTGTCTTGACCTCTTTAGAGAAAAAGAGCGCTATAAATGCAACTGCTCTGTGTGATTATTTAGCTATTTCAAATATTTATCTTCACATAGCCCTGGTTTCACTGAAGTTGTAGAAATCAAAAATTCTCAAAAGAAAAAAAGTATCTTAAACTCACATGCTCTGCATTCATTCTTGTCTCCCAATGTAAAACCGATATGTATTTGTAAGCCATTAACTTTGTTCCAAGTAGAAAAAAGGGAAGTTTAAATGCCTTGACTGCGTCGGCTGCAGCGCCCCCTGAATCCGGGATGCTGTGGAGCGTCCTGAGCTAGAGGCGCGGAAGGAGCCCAGAGCCTTTGATCCGAGCACGCAGCAGTTGATGATTACCCAGTCAGCTCTGAACGTACTTCTCTGCCTTTCTCTTTACTCTCTTTTAGACATTTAAAGTCACTGAGCTGGTTTAAATATTTACTCACGAAGAAACAGGTTGTGGTTTGTTAAAGGCCATCACTAAATTAAATGAATGTTAGATTAAGTACAGTTTATTTTAAAAAATATAGTCTAGCAGGCCTGTTTCATTAAGTTGTGGACTTTTACAAATGGCACAGTGATTTGTGTGCGTACTCATTAAATGCTTAAAATAAATAAGTTTGGATAAAACAGTCGAACAGTTTGTGCCAAACCTGCAGTGGACGTACTCAAAGCCTAATCTTAGAGATCCCTGCGTTTCTTACAGCGGAGCACTCCTTCTCGTCTGGTGGTGTGTTAGGGCTCACGCTCCCCCAGAGCCCAGTCCTGGCCTTCTGGGCCCCCTTCTCAAGGGGACTGGAATATGTAGCCTTCACCAGTGGGCTGGATCCCTTTGTCTTTAAACATGAGTGAGTGCCTGGCCACTTCCAACATCAACTGCTTAAGGAAGGGAGTTAATTTGAGGAACATCGTTTTGAGGAGGGAAAACAGAAGCAACAGGAGAGTTTAAAATAGCAGACGTTTGTTAAATTCTGAAGGGTACCAGACACTTCATCTGCATTTCTCAGCCGCCCTGCAGTAATTCTTGGCCGTGAGCATACCTGATGCCCTCACTCCACAGCTGGGAAGCAGTCACAGGGACCAGGAGACAGCATTCAAACCTGAGTGGGCCTGCAGCACAGATGCGCTGAGCTCAGTACTGCCTCTCCAGGTGAACTCAGCAGGACCAGGAATAAAGGAGTTTAAAAATAATTTTAAAATTAAGGGGAAAAATTTGAAACTATAAATAAAATGTAATTGAGTCATCCTACTTGAAATAATAGCGTAAAATAACTCAAAGGTTGCAAAAGATAGTAGAAAGTAAAAATTGGAAGCCTGAAGTCACATATCAAACAGGACTTAATTTTTAATTTTTTTCTTTTTTGGTGAGGAAGATACGCCGTGAGCTAACATCTGTGCCCATCTTCTTCTATTGTATGTTGGATGCCACCACAGTGTGGCTTGAGAGCAGTGCTAGGTCTGTGCCTGGGATCTGAACCCACGAACCCCAGGCCGCTGAAGCGGAGTGCATGAACTTAACCAGTACGCCACCAGGCTCGCCCCCCAAACAGGGCTTAGTTTTTTTAATGATAAGATCCCACTTCAGGTGTTTAAAGTATTATTTTAACTGCTTCACTTACTATTTTGACCATCTTGGAGAAATTAAGTATTCATGAGAGTTTTGCCTACATTGTGAATCATGTAGCCATTTTTTAAATTAAATACTCAAGAAACGTCTTTTCTTGATACTTACACAATTATAATTAAAGGGAGGAAGTGCTTTTTTTTTTAACTGTTGCAAAATAAATTTGTAAATTTTATTGAAATGTAATTGATGTACAAGAAGAGGCACCAGTTTAAGTGTACAATTCATTGGGTTTTGACAGATGTATACTCCTGTGTAATCATCTCCCCAGTGAAGATGTAAAATGTTTCTCTCATCTCCCCCAAAAGGGAAGTCATTTTAAGCAATGACTTTGGAATGGCCTCAGAAGTGTTCTCTTTATCTTATTTACCAACTGTCTTGAAGACACGGTTTGGACATCTTTTTGTTCTCTTGAATTTTTAAAAACTTATTAATGTGTACATTAGAGTTTTCTGTCTATGTTTCATTTTCTATCAAGCGACCACAGGGTTATGGTATGAAATGTTGAATTTTGTCTTTAAATGATTTTCTGCAAAATCTTTAGTATCAAACTTAAAAAATTCATTGAAAAATCAGTCAGTCACTCCTGGAAAGCCTTCCAGTGGTCATAAGAGGCATGCTTTTCCTTAAAATGAGAAACATTACATTTTAAAATCCTTGGCATCAGGCTGTTGAACTGTGGAAGCAGGTCGGGGGCCACTTTCGACTGCCTGGTGCTGGTCTGGATATCAGCAGCAGGCATCAGAAAGGTCTCTCTCCTACGTTGTGCATCACCCGCCTTCAGGCTGCCCTCTCATTCGCTGACAAGTGTATCGAGTGCCTACTCTGAGCACTGATGTGGGCACTGGGGACCCTGCAGTGAAAAACACACACTAGATTCCCAGTCCTCCAGGAGATGACGTTCCAGTGCTCCCGAGGAGGGGTAGTATAAAAATACGGTGGTCAGGGAAGGCCTAGGACAGGGCCCTGGAGGAGGGAAGGAGGGAGCCAGCCGTGGGCAGAGTGTGCAACACACTTAGCAGAGGCTGGAGCCCAGTGGGTAGAGTGGAGGGGCTTGGACCAAGTAGGGCTTGTAAGCCATTGTGAAGACGCGGGTCTTTATTCAGAGGGAACTGGGAATGTGAGCTGACTTCAGTTGTAGAAAGACCCTTCTGGCTACTGCTGAGAACAGACTGCAGGGAGCAAGGGGAGCAGTAGGGAGGCGAGGCGCACAGCGTTTGCATCCGACACAATAAACGTAGCTCTTTGAAGAATGGACTTTCCACCCTTTCTCAAGAGTTAATTATTTAATTTATTTAATTTAATTAATTTAAATGCTTTTAATTTATTTAATTATTAGTTATATTAATAGTATAATAATATTTGTTGTATTTTGCTTGCTCTGTGCGATGTGAAAGAAAATTAAAGAAGAACATGGTTGATCTTTTTTCTAAACTCGGGCAAAACACCAATTTGAAAGAGGTTAACTTAGGATTTTTTACATCATACCATAAGATTTCAATTCATCATAAATATTTTCTATTATTTTAGATGCTGAGGGCACAGATAAAAATCTGAAAAATAAAAGGGAGTTTCTCTCTAACTTCTAATGCCAATTAGCACCACGAGGCACTTGCACAGAGCTCCTTCGTTTGGTCATCGCGAGACTGACACGCAAACCAGGATCTGCGTGGTGTTTTTCATGAATTCGCTTGTTTAGTCTTCACAATGGAGAGGGCTTGATTTTGAGTCTGGTCCTAATACCTAACTTTCAGGCAAGTTTAGCTTTTCTGTGTCCCAGGTTTTTCGTGTACCAGGTGAAGATTCTAATAATTGCAAAAGAGTAAATAAAGCCTTGGTGAAATTCCTGAATCAGCTTCATTTTCCAATCCTCAGGAAAACTGTGCTCCTTCCAACCCAATCCACAGTTTTGTTCTTTTTTTTTTTAAAAGATTTTATTTTTTCCTTTTTCTCCCCAAAGCCCCCCGGTACATAGTTGTATATTTTTAGTTGTGGGTTCTTCTAGTTGTGGCATGTGGGACGCTGCCTCAGCGTGGTCTGATGAGCAGTGCCATGTCCGCGCCCAGGATTCGAACCAACGAAACACTGGGCCGCCTGCAGCGGAGCGCGCGAACTTAACCACTCGGCCACGGGGCCAGCCCTCACACAGTTTTCTTCTTTACCATAAGTTCTGTCATTTGTAAAATAATAAATTAATAACAATATCAATAATACTGGAATAGGAGATAGCAAGAAACACTGTCGAAATCCAGATTTTCTTTTCAGTGCAGACCCAGCCATATGAAACTATGCATAGACATACACACATTTTTTTCTTAGTTGAAAATTAATGGGTGGAAATAATTTGAGTTTTATCGTCTTAGAATAATTTCACAGACGATTACTTCTTTAAATACTGAAGTAAGGTAAATAAGAATTATCCACTTTACTAATAACAGGGAACCTGAGCATTACAGGATGCAGAGTCCTCAGGTGAAAGCGTGCATATCTCGTGCCCTCGCCAAAGATGAGGGAAATGCAGTCTGCGCTTTCACAGGGACGCGGGGTGGAGGGCCCCGTGTGGAGCCGGCGCTCAGAGGGTTAGGTGGAGTCCGCTCCGCAGCAGGGGGCGTAGCTTTGGCCCAAGTTTCGTATCTTTGTTCCAATTCCCAGATGGCAGCCGTGTCTGTTAGTCCCAATTGAAGCAAAACTATTTTTGAGCTTGTGTATCCTTCAGCACAGATGTTCAAGACCACAATAATGTGTTTCTTTTATGGTGTCTTTTCTGTTTCTTGCAGTAAAGTTTAAAAGCTTCCTTGTTTCATAAGTCAAATAAACACAGCAAGACCTTATAGAACTGTGGGATAATGAAAAGAAGAAAAACATCCTTGAAATCAGAAAAAGATTCTTTTGCTTTATCATATTTGCAGAGAAATACTATAGACAATCTGTTGCCATTTTGTGGATTATAATTTTTTTCAGTGTTAATTATGGTATTTATCGTAATTAAGGAACCAAATAGTTATACTTATAATCCACCAAGTGCCAAAGAGAATCTAAAGTAATGAGCTCGCTCCTGGCATAACAGACTTTCTCTGCACAGTGCATGGCAGGAAAAGTCTCCAGTCAACCCCGGAGCCTGGACTGTGGGCTGCGATGGCCTCTTGTTCACCTCCCTCCCTGGCCAGCCACTCTCCTGTGATAACTGCTTTCTCTGTCTTTCCTTCTTGCTTTTTCTCTTAGAGACATGCGTGATAATATTTGGCCTACACCATCTTGGTGGGGAACAGATCTCTAGGCCAAGTTATCTGGAAGCAAGGTCAAGAACAGCAAAACTAAGTGTGTTGAAGCAGTTTACCATGCCTCAGCTGCCGTGACCTTCAGCCTCCCAGTGTCAGGGTCCCTACCCAGGATTTTCTCCCTTCTGGGCATGCTTCTACCTGTCGAGTTTAAACTTCGGGATCCCCTCTGACCTCCTGCCCTTCAGACCACTCTCTCCCCACCTCCCCGGCCTTCGGCCTTCGTGGAGGCCTCTCTATATGTTGCCAGCCCGAATCGCTCCTCCGTCACCCCAGCACCTCTCTCAGTGACGCTCCTGACCCTCTGCCTGCTCACCTCCCGTCTCGCCTGCTCCGGTCCTGTCGCTGGGCTGCCGAGTGCCCTTGAATCTTGTCCCCTTCACTTTTATCGTTGGATTTCTGATAGTGCATTCAGTGACATATGTAGGAAACTCTTTACCTTGTCCATTTATAATTTTCTTTTGCCGTGTTAAGAAGAAGTACAGCTGTTCAGTTCAATGCCTTATAAATACAGTTAAATTTCTCTTTCTGGATAGAAACATTCACATTTTATACTAATAAATAAAATGCAAAGCCCAATTTAAAGAAATGTTTAAAAACTCTTCCCCACTCACAGTTGGTAACAGTCACTGGTAACTGAGTACGCAATCGGCTATTGGTGCTCGTGGGTGATGACAGGCTTGTCCAGGACCCCAGCTCACTCCACAGTTCCTTCTCTTCCTCTCACCTCAGGAGCCACACCTGTGCTCAGCGTATCCATACCCTGGGTAGATTTGTCCTCCCTGTGCCCCTGGTGTCTCCCTGCCAGTGTTGGGGAGCAAACCATGAAAGATGATGGCTCTCAGAGCCCACACTTGGTCTCTATTTCATAGGCAGCTCCCCAGCCAGTACTGTGTGGTCCAAACCAGACAGGGTCCTGTGACCAATTTGGCCAGCAGGGCAGTGGTCTGGATGCCCTGACCTGGGAGCATGCTGGCCCCTTAGGAGCCGTGTAGTTGAGGAGGAGATGATACACGAGGACTAAGGTAGTGACTATAGGGAAGGAGATGAGGCTAGAGATCCAAGTATTTGGAAAGACCATTTTCAAAGCAGTGTATACTACAGGATGTGAAAGGATATGCTGAAATCATTATTTTTTTTAGCAATTGAAATAACAAGGTACTTACCACTGCAGTCAGAATAAATGATGATACTGTGATTTTTCAGCTTAGGAATAAAACAAAACTATATTGGCACAATAACAATGCTTTGTACTTAAGTTATTAAGTACCGGCAACTTACTTTATAGCTTAGAAGGTGTTTTCGCTAGTCTAATACACTGGGGTGGTGACGAATGAGGCAGTGGAGAGAGTGCTGGGTGGTGCTGTCTTAAAGGAGAAAGGAGCTGGGCTGCCTAAAAGACTCTGTTCAAACATGCTGTGTGAGGCCATTTATTTAGTTGGAGGAGGTTTGCAGTGGAAAATAATGGTCTCAGTTGGACAGGGAACCAAGCCCGTGTCTACACACACCAATTAAAGGCTTGGTGACTTCGGCCTTATTTTTTAAAATCAGTTTTTGTAACCACACAGGTTAGTAATCCAAGTCAGAAAATATAGCTAACTGTGTTGATGAGAGTGGGAAACTGCCAGATTTCTACTCAGCTTCATGCTGTTAGCTTATTACCAAATAAATGCGATCCCAGACTTCTTGGACTACCAAAATGTACCCAGTTCTGAGTGAGAGTTTGATTCTCTCCAGGTAAAAATAAGAAGATAAAGTCAAGGAGAGAGAAGAGACGTAGGGTCAAATATCACCAACACTGGATAGAAGCTTCCATTGGTCAGTATATCTTTTTGGTTATAAATGCTGTGCTGGGCCAGAAGGTCTTCCAGTCTCCTTTCTCCTCACTCTCTCTCCTCTTTGCTTCTCCTCCTCTCAAATAGGAGTGTTTCTGTTCTCGTGTTGACAATCCAGAATGTCTAAGTGTTCATCCGAGTGTCACCAACCCACCCTCATGAATGAATGAAGTCACAGTAACTTGCCCATGAAGACAGATATCACATGTCCATGTAACTGATCCTTTTTTCTGCCATAATTTTGCAGTAAAGGAAGACCATTTAAATATTGGCAGTAACACCAGACAAATTACATATGTGAGAAAAGAGAGATTTCTTCTCTGTGTCTTCCTTTCAGACTGTCATTTCTATTAATTCCTTTCCCTTCAGTATCCCATTTTGCATGTAATTTAAATATGTAATATTATTTTTGTTTAAAGCTTGTTTGTGTTTCTGTTTATTTCTTACTATGTAGTTAATTAATGAGTCCAAATCATGGTTTTAGTGTTCAAGGGGCTAGGGAAGAAAGAATCATATTGTTTTAGTTCATTCACTCCAAAATACCTATATCAACAATACTTAATAAAAGTCTTTGAAAAAGATGTGGAAATCTTGCACGAAAAATTATGCTCAGTTGTGGTACTATCAGCTTGCATGTCATCCATTCAGAAGTCTCTGCAAATGTGTTGAAGGCAGAGTGAGTGCAGGTCCACAGCCCGTCTTCCACACCCCTTGAGTAAGACCATGAACCACGGCGCTTTCTTGTTGGCCTGCGTGCCTCAGCTCTGTATTCTCAGAGCCTTCTCTGTCAGTGACAGATAATTGAAACTCTTCTTATTAGCCTTTCAAAGTTTTTTTTTTTCTAAAGGGTTTTCTTAGTAATAGTTTTAATGTTTCATTCACAGTATTCTTGGAGGTTTAGTTCTTGGGCTAATTGTTGCTTATTGTTACATAACGTTGCTTAATGTTACCAGTTAGGAGATCGGATGAAACCCTTTGAGATACTTAGATAAAAGAAGTAGTAACTTTGTGTTTTGTAACAAATGAGTCTAAACCTCTGGAGAGAACTATTGTGGTTTGTTTTTATTGTTATTTTCCTTCTGAACTTTCCAGTGCTTTAGGGATGCTAGGTGGACACGTGTGAACACAGTTGCAGGCAGCTCATTCTGTCAGTTTATTCAATGGCCTGCCTGCTTTGTGGGTGCTTTCAATTGAGTTAAAAGACAATCCAGATTCCGACATAATAATTATAATATAATATCTAATTCCGAATAATCATAGGAGAAAGTGTGGCTCACACTTACAGAAGCTTTACTGTGTGTGAGGTATGTGCTAACCCTTTATGTGAGTTAAATCCTATGAAGTGGGTATTATTATTTCCTGATTCTGCCAAAAAGGAAGTTGACTCGAGAGATCGTCATTTGCCACTGGTAACACAGCCAGTAAATGGCAAAGCCGAGTTTGAAGCTAGACTGTTGGCTACCAAGGTATTAACCATTAGAATGTGTAGCATTTTACAGTCAGTTTTAAAGCCAGGAAAAGAGGGAAGGAGGAAAGGATGAAGGCCTGCTGATGTACATGTATCGTGCATGGACCAGTGCGGGGAGGCTTCTGTCTTCCCCTTTTTTAAGATTTAGTCTGTGATCCTTCAGAAGCAAAGTGCTTTACTGATCAGCAAGCAGGGCCCCCAGTTCCAGCATATGTGCCTACAGCAGAGGCCCAACGAAAAGAGCAGGGCAGGCCTTCGGAGTGTGTTTTTGCTATTTTAATTCTCATTTAGTAAAATCGAGTTCATATAAACACAACTTGAATATGCTCCACAAATGTGAGCTCTTTACCACCAGAATCTGCTTAATTCAGTTACTGTGTATATTAACTTATCTGGACATCATTGATACTATTTTCCGCTTCATGAGTGGGTCTAATTAAAAGCGACTATGCTATATAATTAAAATATTGATATTGCATTTGTATCTTTAACCCTTTGATTCGTATTAGGGTTTTGTCACTACCAAAGTATTAGCAGTCGATGAACTTATTTCTCTTTAAGATGATTAAACCACTGACTTCAGTTAATATTTTCTAAGAGCAGAGATAAACTTGCAGATAAGAACTGATAAGAGTGAAGAACTGATAGACCTGTTATTTAAAGAAGTTTCCACTTTTCTAATTACAAACCTCTTCTGGTATAAGAAATTTAGCAAAATGTTTCGGTAAAAGCTTTCTAGAATGCAATAAAGGACTTTGATTCATGTAATTAATGTTTTAATTGCAAGATTTGGACCTTTCTATAACTCAAAAGATAACAGTGGAATAATTGGAACCATTTTAGAATATTGGCTATAATCGTATCTTTTTAAATGTGTTGTAATAGAAAGTAGTATTTATTAACAATTTAAAGGAAATTATTATTTAAATGACTTCATATAAGAATACGAAAATAGACATAAGTGTGAAGGACACTCCTAAGTGCTTTAAATTTAAGAATGGATATAACATTATTCGCCCTCCCTACCCCCATCCCCCAGTTTCAAGAAGGACATTTCACATTTCTTCATGGTTTCCTCTCGGTAAACATGGTAGCAGGCTGACAGTGGCAGTAAGACAGTGACGGGGGCCGGCAGCTCAGAGGAAAACAGAAATTGATCAAGTCAGAATTGCTGGAAGGAGAGAGGGCTCAAAGACCTCCACAGGGAGCTCAGGGTCTCCTGTGCTGCTCTAAATAACCCGAATAACCTCCATCCCATAATGCCGCAGCCGGAGAGCCTGTCAGTGACATTGCAAATCCTATGGATTCCTTAGTTCCAAGGATATCCTTTCAGCTTTCATATTTCGCTTAGTTTCCACTCAGTGGCCCTTAGATAGAACTTGAGCAAGTGGGAAATAAAGATATAAAAGTTTACTTCTTAGGGATGGATTCTGTTTATAATAAAACCATATTTGTGAATCATCTGTATTCGTATTAAAAGAAGCGAGCTCGGGGCCGCCTTGGGGCTCTGCATTGATTCCCCTGCTTGTACATCGTGAAAGGACTGGTAATTAGAGCAATGCCCAGAAGGGAAGTTAAGAGAAGGAATCAAGCTCAGAAGTTTGTATTTATAAACAAATGTTACAGCATTGCTCAGCAAAGAGGAATGCTGGCATAGCTGTACTGTTTTCAATGTGCTCTCAGTTCAAAAAGGAAAATCAATAAAATCAGTGTAGGGCACTAACTTGGAAACTCAGCCCTCAGAGCTGTTTGAAAACCGGTCTGACATGATGAACTTTGGGTTCTCCATGTGCACAGCTGGCTGTCCCAGATACAGATGTTAGAGGACAGTCTAGCCAGTGGTTCCTGGTCTCAGATGCTGGTAAACAGGGATGGCAAGCCAAAAAATAATGTATTTATTTGGGGGGAAGCTTCAAAAGTAAGATCACAATGACTCCTTAGGAAAAAGAGGCAAATCCTAGTGTCATCTTTCTATCATTCATGGAAAACTATTCTTAATTTAAATAATCTTGCGTTAAGTAATGGAAGCTTGCTTAAGTCGTAGTTAGTGTTTCTTAGAAACTTCCACTGAGCTTTGCTGCTCTTATTTGACTTTGTAGCATCACATTTTGGTTCCATTTTAATTCAAAGATTCATTCAACAGTTAATTTGTAGGCAGCTACAATGCGCAAGGTCATTAATTTTTTAAAAATCACAAATCTAGGGGCCAGCCTGGTGGCATAGTGGTTAAGTTCGTGCATTCAGCCTGAGTAGCCTGGAGTTTGCAGGTTTGGATCCTGGGCGTGGACCTACACACCACTCATCAAGCCATGCTGTAGTGGCGTCCCACATACAAAATAGAGGAAGATTGCCACAGATGTTAGCTCAGGGACAATCTTCCTCAAGCAAGATTGACAACAGATGTTAGCTCAAGGCCAATCCTCCTCACCAAAAAAAAAAAGAGAAAAAGAAAAATCACAAATCTGTTTAACTTTCCTCCAGAATGTTGAAATTTGCTTTTTGTAACTAATCTCCAAAGTAAAATATCCTAAAATACCTAATTATTTAAGAATCAGAAGAATTCATCTCATTAAGCTTCGGTTTACTACTTCTTTCTTGAAATGCATTCTTTTCCAGGCTTCCTTGACACCGTTCCTGCTTGTTTTCTTCTTATCTGACAGCTGGCTCCTCTGCTTCTATCAGTTTCCTAATTTCAAAGTGTAGCTGGATTCTGTCCTCGGCCCTAGTGTTTACATTAAACATGTAAGGGATTTTAATGGTCCCTTGGCTTTGGGTATTATCTATGCACTCATGGTTTTCAAATTTCTATCTCCAGTGACAATCTGTCTTCTGCCTGTTCTTACAGGCAGAATGTACACCCCCTTATCCGTGGGGTATACATTCCAAGACCCCCTGTGGATGCCTGAAACCCAGAATAGTATGTATACAGCATAGATACACTGGACAAAGGGGTGATTCACGTCCCGGGTGGGCCGGAGCCAGCCAGCGTGATATTTCATCATGCTACTCAGAATGGCCCACAATTTAAAACTTACAAATTGTTTATTTCTGGAATTTTCCATCTAGTATTTTTGGACCGAGATTGACCGTGGGTAACTGAAACCTCAGAAAGTGAAACCATGGATAAGGGGGGACTACTGTATCTTCAGCTGCCAACTCAACAGCTCCACATGGGTAGATAATAAGTATTTCGGACTTCAGATTTCAAAGCAGAATTTTTTATTCCTTGCTTTCTCGCCCCCACCAAATCCACTGTCCCTCCAGTTTTCACTCTCTCAAAAAATTAGTCAATGGCACCATAATTTTCCCAGTGGTTTACTCCAAAATCCCAGGCATCATTGTTGACCCTCCAACCAGTTTCCGATAGTGTTTTTTGTTGTGATAAAATATATATAACATAAAATTTGCCCTTTTTAACTGTACAATACAGTGGCATTAATTGCATCCACAGTGTTGTGCAGCCATCACCACATCTACTTCTAGAAGCCTGTCGTCACTCCAAACAGGAATTCTGGGACGACTAGGCAAGAACGTCCTGTCCTCCTCTCATCCCCACCCCTAGTAACTTCTAATCTACTGTCTGTCTCTATGAACTTGGGTGTTCTAGATATTTCAGAGGAGTGGAATTATATCAATATTTGTCCTTTTGTGTCTGGCTTATTTCACTTAGCATAATGTTTTCAAGATTCATCCACGTTGTAAAATGTATCCAATTTTATTCCTTTTTAAGGCTGAATAATATTCCATTGTATGTGTATATTCCACATTTTTGCTATCAAGTCATCTGTTGATGGATGATTGGGATGTTTCCACCTTTTGGCTATTGTGAGTAATGGTGCTATGAACATTGGTGTACAAGTACCTGTTTGAGTCCCTCTTTTCTATTCTTTTGGGTGTATACCCAGGAGTGAAATTGGGGGATGGTGAGGTAATTCTGTTTAACTTTTGGAGGAGCTGCCAAATTATATGCTCCAGCAGTTGCACCACTTTCCATTCCCACCAGTGACGGGCGAGGGTTGCAGTTTCTTCACATCTTTGCCAACATTTCCTTTCTGTTTTTTTAATTATTGTTATAGTCATCCTAGTAGATGTGAAGGTGGTATCTCGTGGTTTTTATTTGCATTTCTCTAATGACTAATGATGTTGAATATCTTTTCCTGTGCTTATTGGCCTTATTTCTGTGTTCTTTGGAGAAATGTCTATTCGAGTGTTTTGCCCATTTTGTAATTGGAGTGTTTGCCTTTTTGTTGTTGGGTTGTAGGAGTTCTTTTTATATTCTAGATATTAAACACTTACCAGATATATGATTTGCAAATATTTTCTCCCATTCTGTTGGTTGTCATTTCATGTCCTTGATGGTATCCTTTGAAGTACAAAAGTTTTTAATATTGATAAAGCCAAATTTATCTGTTTTTTCTTTTGCTGCCTGTGCTTTTGGTATATATTTAAGGAACCATTGCAAAATCCAGTGACGATTTTCCTGTGTGCTTTTCTTCTAAGAATTTTATAGCTTTCACTCTTAAATGTAAGGCTTTGATCAATTTTTAGTTAATTTTTAATATGGTATAAGATAGTATCCAGCTTCATTCTTTTGCATGTGGATATCCAGTTTTCTCAGCACCATTTGTTGGAAAGACTGTTCTTTCCCCATTGAATGGTCTTGGCACCCTTGTCAAAAATCACTTGACCATAGATGTATCAGTTTATTTCTGGATTCTCAATGCTATTCCGTTGCTCTATATGTCTATCCTTATTCTAGTACCATACTTTTCTGATTACTGTAGCATTTATAGTTTTAAAGTTGGGAAATGTGAGTCCTCCAACTTTCTTCTTCTTTTTCAAGATTGTTTTGGCTATTCAGGGTTCCTTGAAATTCCGTATGAATTTTAGGATGGGTTTTTTTGTTTCTACAAAGAAAGCCGTTGGGCTTTTGATAGAGATTGCATCAAATCGTGCGTATCACTTTGGGAAGTATCGTCATCTTAACCATGGTGAGTCTTCCAGTCTATGAACGTGGGATGTCTTTCCATTTATTTTGGTCTTCTTTAATTTCTTTCAACAATGTTTTACAGTTTTTAGTGTATAATTTTTGCACCTCCTTACATAAATTTATTGGTAAGTATTTTAGTCGTCTTGATACTGTAAATGGAATTCTTTTTTTAGTTACCTTTTTGCACTGTTCATTGCGAGTGTATAGAAATGCAGCTGATTTTTGTGTGTTCATTTTGTATTCTAAAACTTTACTGAAATTGTTTATTAGTTCTAACAGGTTTTTTTGTGGAATCTTTAGGAGTTTCTACATATAAAATCAGGTCATCTTGAACAAAGGTAATTTTGCTTGTTCTTTTCCAATTTGGATGCCTTTTATTTGTTTTTCTTGCCTAAGTGCTCTGATGATTACTTCTAGCGCTGTCGAATGGAAGTGGTGAAGGTGGGCATCCTTGTCTTCTTCCTGATGTTAGCGGAACAGTGTTCAGTCTTTTACCATTGAATATGATGTTAGTTGTGAGTTTTTCATGTATGACCTTTATCATGTTGAGGAAGTTCCCTTTTCTTGCTAATTTACTGAGTGTTTTTATCATGAAAGGTGTTGGATTTTGTTAAGTGCTTTTTCAGCATAATGGAGATACCCGTGTGTTTTTCCCCTTTCATTTTATTATTGTGTACCATAATTGATTGATTTTCACATGATTAATCATCATTGCCTTCCTGGAATGAATCCCTTGGTCATGGTGTGTAATCTTTTAATATGTGCTGAATTTGATTTGCTACTGTTTTGTTGAGGATTTTTGCATCTATATTTATCAGGGATCTGATAATCTGTAGTTTTCTTTCCTTGTAGGGCATTTATCTGGCTTTAGTATCAGGTACTGTTGGCCTCATGGAATGAATTAGGAAGTGTTCTCCTCTCTTCATTTTTTTGAAAGAGTTTGAGAAGGACTGGTGTAAATTCTTAAATATTTGGTATAATTCACCAGTGAAGCTGTCTGGTCCTGGGCTTTTCTTTGTTGGGAGGTTTTTGATTACTGATTCCATCTCCTTACTTATGATAGATCTATTTTAATTTTCTATATCTCCTTGTGTTAGTTTTGTTGGTTTATGTATTTCTAAGAATTTGTACATTTCATCTAGTTTATCGGATTTCTTGGTATACAATTATTCATAGTATTCTCTTAGAATCCTTTTTATTTCTGTAAAGTCAGTAGCAATGTCCTCTCTTTCATTTCTGATTTTAATAATTTGAATAATCCCTTTTTTTTTTGGTCAGGATGAAGTTTTGTCAACTTTGTTGATCTTTTCAAAGAACCAGCTTTTGGTTTTATTGGTTCTCTGTATTGTTTTTCTATTCTCTATTTCATTTGTCTCTGCTCTACTCTTTAGTATTTCCTAGCTTTTGGTTTAGTTTGCTCTTGTTTTACTAATGTCTTAAAGTTGAAAGTTAGATTATTGACTTTAGATGTTCTTTTTCAATGTAGACATTTACTGCTATAAATGTTCCTCTAAGCAGTGCTTTTCCTGTATCCCAAAGGTTTTGATATGTTATGTTTTTATTTTCATTCATCTCAAAGAATTTCCTTTGAGATTCCTTGTTTGACCTATTAGTTACTTAAGAATATATTGTTTAATTTCTGCATATTTGTGAATTTTCCAGTTTTCCTTCTGTTATTGATTTCTAGTTTCATTCCATTGTGATTGGAAAAGATGCTTTGTATGATTTCAGTCACTTTAAATTTATTGAAACTTTTTTGTGACCTAACATATGGTCTATCCTGGAGAATATTCCATGTGTACTTGAGAAGAATGTGTATTCTGCCATTGTTGAATACATCCTATTGTTATTAGAATGAAATCCAGACTCCTCACTACAGCTTCTAAGTCCCTACATGAACTGGCCCTGACCAGCTTCTCTGGCATCCTCTCCCTCCACTCTTCCCTTACGTCTTGCTAAGGAAATATTTTTATTTCCTGACTTATTAGCTTAATGCTTTAGTGTAATAACAATAATGTATCTCTTTTTTTTTTTTATTAATGTTATGATAGATTACAACCTTGTGAGATTTCAGTTGTACATTTTTGTTAGTCATGTTGTGGGTACACCACTTCCCTCTCTGTGCCCTCCCCCCACCCCCCCTTTTCCCTGGTAACCACCGATCAGATCTCCATATCAATATACTAAATTCCACCTATGAGTGGAGTCATATAGAGTTCGTCTTTGTCTGACTGGCTTATTTCGCTTAACATAATACCCTCGAGGTCCATCCACGTTGTTGTGAATGGGCCAATTTTGTCTTTTTTTATGGCTGAGTAGTATTCCATTGTGTATATATACCACATCTTCTTTATCCAATCATCAGTTTCTGGGCATGTAGGCTGGTTCCACGTCTTGGCTATTGTAAATAATGCTGCGATGAACATAAGGGTGCAACGGACTCTTGAGATTTCTGATATCAGGTTCTTAGGATAGATACCCAGTAATGGGATGGCTGGGTCATAGGGTATTTCTATTTTTAACTTTTTGAGAAATCTCCATACTGTTTTCCATAGTGGTTGTACCAGTTTGCATTCCCACCAACAGTGTATGAGGGTTCCTTTTTCTCCACAACCTCTCCAACATTTGTCACTCTTGGTTTTGGATGTTTTTGCCAATCTAACGGGTGTAAGGTGATATCTTAGTGTAGTTTTGATTTGCATTTCCCTGATGATTAGCGATGATGAACATCTTTTCATGTGTCTATTGGCCATATTCATATCTTCTTTTGAGAAATGTCTGTTCATGTCCTCTGCCCACTTTTTGATCGGGTTGTTTGTTTTTTTGCTGTTAAGCCGTGTGAGTTCTTTGTATATTATGGAGATTAACCCTTTGTCGGATAAGTGGCTTGTGAATATTTTTTCCCAATTAGTGAGCTGTTTTTTTGTTTCAATCCTGTTTTCCCTTGCCTTGAAGAAGCTCTTTAGTCTGATGAAGTCCCATTTGTTTATTCTTTCTATTGTTTCCCTCAACTGAGGAGTTACAGTGTCCGAAAAGATTCTTTTGAAACTGATGTCAAAGAGTGTACTGCCTATATTCTCTTCCAAAAGACTTATTGTCTCAGGCCTAATCTTTAGGTCTTTGATCCATTTTGAGTTTATTTTGGTGTGTGGTGAAAAAGACTGGTCAATTTTCAATCTTTTGCATGTGGCTGTCCAGTTTTCCCAGCACCATTTGTTGAAGAGACTTTCTTTTCTCCATTGTAGGCCCTCTGCTCCTTTGTCGAAGATTAGCTGTCCATAGATGTGTGGTTTTATCTCTGGGCTTTCAATTCTGTTCCATTGATCTGTGGACCCGTTTTTGTACCAGTACCATGCTGTTTTGATCACTGTAGCTTTGTAGTATGTTTTGAAATCTGGGATTGTGATTCCGCCGGCTTTGTTTTTCTTGCTCAGGATTGCTTTAGCAATTCGCGGTCTTTTGTTGCCCCATATGAATTTTAGGATTGTTTGTTCAATATCTGTGAAGAATGTTCTTGGGATTCTGATTGGGATAGCATTGAATCTGTATATTGCTTTAGGTAGTATGGACATTTTAACTATGTTTATTCTTCCAATCCATGTGCAAGGAATGTCTTTCCATCTCTTTATGTCATCGTCAATTTCTTTCAAGAAAGTCTTGTAGTTTTCATTGTATAGATCCTTCACTTCCTTGGTTAAGTTTATCCCAAGGTATTTTATTCTTTTCGTTGTGATTGTGAATGGGATTGAGTTCTTGAGTTCTTTTTCTGTTAGTTCATTGTTAGTGTATAGAAATGCTACTGATTTATGCACGTTAATTTTATACCCTGCTACTTTGCTGTAGTTGTTGATTATTTCTAATAGTTTTTCTGTGGATTCTTTGGGGTTTTCTATATATAAGATCATGTCGTCTGCAAACAGCGAGAGTTTTACTTCTTCGTTACCTATTTGGATTCCTTTTATTTCTTTTTCCTGCCGAATTGCTCTGGCCAGCACCTCCAGTACTATGTTGAATAGGAGTGGTGAAAGTGGGCACCCTTGTCTTGTTCCTGTCCTCAGAGGGATGGCTTTCAGTTTTTGCCCATTGTGTATGATGTTGGCTGTGGGTCTATCATATATGGCCTTTATTATGTTGATGTACTTTCCTTCTATACCCATTTTACTGAGGGTTTTTATCATAAATGGGTGTTGGATCTTGTCGAATGCTTTCTCTGCATCTATTGAGATGATCATGTGGTTTTTGTTTTTCATTTTGTTGATGTAGTGTATCACATTGATTGACTTGCAGATGTTGAACCATCCCTGTGTCCCTGGTATAAATCCCACTTGATCATGGTGTATAATCTTTTTGATGTATTGCTGTAATCGGTTTGCCAAAATTTTGTTGAGGATTTTTGCATCTATGTTCATCAGTGATATCGGCCTGTAGTTCTCCTTCTTTGTGTTGTCCTTGTCAGGTTTGGGGATCAGGGTGATGTTGGCTTCATAGAATGTGTTAGGGAGTTCTCCATCTTTCTCAATTTTCTGGAACAGTTTGAGGAGAATAGGTATTAAGTCTTCTTTGAATGTTTGGTAGAATTCTCCAGAGAAGCCGTCTGGTCCTGGACTCTTATTTTTGGGGAGGTTTTTGATTACCGTTTCTATTTCCTTACTTGTGATTGGCCTATTCAGATTCTCCATTTCTTCCTGATTCAGTTTGGGGAGATTGTAGGAGTCTAGGAATTTGTCCATTTCTTCCAGGTTGTTCAATTTGTTGGCATATAGTTTTTCATAGTATTCTCTTATGATCTCTTGTATTTCATTGGTATCTGTTGTGATTTCTCCTCTGTCATTCCTAATTTTATTAATTTGCGATTTCTGTCTTCTTTTCTTGGTGAGTCTGGCTAGGGGTTTGTCAATTTTGTTAATTCTTTCGAAGAACCAACTCTTTGTTCCATTGATCCTTTCTATTGTCTTTTTTGTTTCAATATCGTTTATTTCTGCTCTTATTTTTATTATTTCCCTCCTTCTACTGACTCTGGGCTTTGTTTGTTCTTCTTTTTCTAGTTCTGTTAGGTGTCGTTTGAGGTTGCTTATGTGAGCTTTTTCTTGTTTAGTGAGGTGGGCCTGTATTGCGATGAATTTCCCTCTTAGGACTGCTTTTGCTGCATCCCAAATGTTTTGGTATGTCGTGTTCTCATTTTCATTAGTCTCCAGATAAAATTTGATTTCTTCTTTAATTTCTTCAATGATCCATTGTTTGTTGAGAAGCGTGTTGTTTAGTCTCCACATTTTTGCACCTTTCTCTGCTTTTTTCTTGTAGTTGATTTCTAGTTTAATAGCATTATGATCAGAAAAGATGCTTGATATTATTTCAACTCTCTTGTATTTATTGATGTTTGCTTTGGTTCCCAAAATATGGTCAATCCTTGAGAATGTTCCATGTGCACTTGAGAAGAATGTGTAACCTGCTGTTTTTGGATGAAGTGTTCTATATATATCTATTAAGTCCATCTGGTCTAATTTTTCATTTAATTCTATTATTTCCTTGTTGATTTTCTGTCTGGATGTTCTGTCCATTGGTGTTAATGGTGTGTTGAGGTCCCCTACTATTATTGTATTGTTGTTGATGTCTTCTTTTAGTTCTATTAAGAGTTGCTTTACAAATTTTGGTGCTCCTGTGTTGGGTGCGTATATATTTATAAGTGTTATGTCTTCTTGGTGGAGAGTCCCTTTTATCATTATATACTGTCCCTCTTTGTCTTTCTTTATCTGTTTTGCTTTGAAATCTACCTTGTCTGATATTAGTATAGCGACACCTGCTTTCTTTTGTTCATTATTAGCTTGGAGTATTGTTCTCCATCCCTTCACTCTGAGTCTGTGTTTGTCTTTGGGGCTGAGGTGTGTTTCCTGGAGGCAGCATATTGTTGGATCTTGTTCTTTGATCCATCCTGCCACTCTGTGTCTTTTGATTGGGGAGTTCAATCCATTTACATTTAGAGTGATTATTGAGACGTGGGGGCCTACCACTACCATTTTGTGTCTTGTTTTCCGGTTTTCTTCAGTTTCCTTTGTTTCTCGTCCCATGATTTAATCTGTTCTGATGTAGAGCTGCTACTCTCTGTTGTTGTCCTTCTACTTATCTCCTCTGCTCTTGGTTTTGTAGCCCCTTTCCTTTTTTGGATTTTTCAGGAATGAGGGTTTTCCTGAGGATTTCCTGAAGAGGAGGTTTTGTGGCAATGAACTCCCTTAATTTTTGTCTATCTGCGAAAGTTTTTATTTCTCCATCGTATTTGAAGGATATTTTCGCTGGGTAGAGAATTCTTGGCTGTAGATTTTTGTCCTTCAGATTTTTGAATATATCATTCCACTCTCTTCTAGCCTGTAAAGTTTCTGCTGAGAAATCTGCTGATAGCCTGATGGGGGTTCCTTTGTAGGTTAGTTTCTTTTGCCTGGCTGTCCTTAGTATTTTCTCCTTGTCGTTGACTTTTGCTAGCTTCACTACTATATGGCGTGGAGTTGGTCTTCTTGCATTGATAAAGTTTGGAGATCTATCGGCTTCTGTCACCTGAAGATCCATCTCCCTCACCAGATTTGGGAAGTTCTCAGCCATTATTTCTTTGAATAGGCTTTCTGCCCCTTTCTCCTTCTCTTCTCCCTCTGGTATACCTATAATCCTTATGTTGCATCTCCTAATTGTGTCTGATAATTCTCGGAGAGTTTCTTCATTTCTTTTTAGTCTTGCTTCTCTCTCCTCCTCTGCCTGCAGCAATTCTATATTGCCATCTTCCAAATTGCTAATTCTTTCCTCCATATTATTGGCCCTACTGTTCAGAGCATCTAGATTTTTCTTAATCTCCTCTATTGTGTTCTTCATTTCCAATATTTCTGTTTGGTTCTTCTTTATCGTATCAAACTCTTTTGTGACATAGCTCCTGAACTCGTTGAGTTGACAGTCAGAACTCTCTCTTAACTCATTGAGAATTTTAATGATGGCTGTTTTGAAGTCATCATCATTTAGGTTATATATCTCATTTTCTTTGGGATTGTTTTCTGTGTATTTGTTACTTTCTTTCTGTTCTGGAGATTTAATGTATTTTTTCATATTGCTTGATGTTGTTGATTTGTGCCTCCGCATGGAGATAGAGTTTAGTTGCTCCTTTCACTTGTTTCAGCTGCTGCGGTGGGGGAGCAGCTGTTTATACTGCACCAACCAGGAACCCTGTCCGCAGTTGCTAACTGGGCCTGGGCCCCTCCTCGTAGCCACAGTGGCCCTTTGGATTCCCTCCTCTGCTGTGGGGGCCATCACAGGGGGGCTTCAGGCTGCTGGTGCCTACTGTTGCAGCCCACCTAGATGTGCTCTCTCCTTGGGGTCTGCAACGGTGTTATGGGCTTTTCCAGCGGCCAGGGGTGGGATCACTTATATTTGTCGCTCCGTTGCTGTCGGCACCCACAAAATCTCACTTGTCCTCTATGGGTCATAGGAGAGCTATTGGCATCTTCTACAGTCTGTGGTTAGTTCACCTAGCTATGCTGCTTTTGCCCTGGGGTCTTCTAGCCTTGTGGCTGGTGGCTGGGTGCTTTCTACTGGTGCTGTGCAGAGGCTTTCCCTAAGGCTGCTGTGAGCCTGTAGGGTTTCCCCCTAGGCTACGAAGCTGGGTCTCTGGAACTCCCCCCAGCCCCAGTCCTCTCCGAGATCTCCGGCTATCCCTAGACCCACGGGGCGGGCAACGGGAGCTGGGGGTCGCCCCGCCCTCTGGGATTCTCTCCAGGCCTCTCCTGGAGCCGTGAATGCTTGGCGTGGCCCCTCTGCTAATGGCAGACAGAGAGTTTTGTCTGCTGCCCGGGCGGAACTCCGGCGCTTCCCGTCTGGGTCGCAGAGCCGGCCTTTGAAACTTCCCCCAGCCCCGGTCCTCTCCAAGATCTCCGGCTATCCCTAGTCCCACGGGGCGGGCAACGGCAGCTGGAGGTCGCCCCGCCCTCTGGGATTCTCTCCGGGCCTCTCCCGGAGCCGTGAATGCTCGGCGTGGCCCCTCTGCTAATGGCAGACAGAGAGTTTTGTCTGCTGCCCGGGCGGAACTTTGGCACTTCCCGTCCGGGTCGCAGAGCCGGCCTTTGAAACTTCCCCCAGCCCCGGTCCTCTCCGAGATCTCCGACAATCCCTAGTCCCACGGGGCGGGCAACGGCAGCTGGGAGACCTCCGTACCCTCAGCGACTCTCTCTGGGACCCTCCGGGCGCCGCGAACCCCTGGTGGGGACTCCCTGCCAATGGCGGGGAGAGACTCTCCCCGCGGGCTCAGGTGTGCAACTCCAAAGTTTCCCTCTGCGTTTAGGAGTAATTGCGGGGGGTTTAGGTAGGGTTCTGGTCACCTGTTTCCACCGTCGCTCCTCTGTTGTGTGCTCGCTCCTGCCCTAGATGTGTGTAGATCCTCTGGGGGCGTCCGTTGGAAGAAAGCCGCTTGCGGGTACTAGGCTGCTCGTCGGGGTCGGAGAGTTTTCACCTATTTCCACATCGTCCCGGAGGAAAGTCCATCCGCCTTCCGATGTATAGTCGCGTGGGTCTCTCAGACGTCCTGAGATGCTGTCTGGATATCCTTTGTCAAGCGATAAGTGTCCAAATAATTGTAGACTCGAAGGGGGAGAGACAAAGAGGACTACTCACGGCGCCCTCTTGGATCTTCTCCCAGGCCAGAAAGCAACAATAATGTATCTTTTGATAGCATATGTAACAGTTGCTATGTATCTTTGTGAAAAATCTAAAAATATATGGAAAAAGCTTGTATGTGAATGTTCATAGAGCGTTATTCACAATAGCCAAAAGGTGGAGACTACCCAGGTGTCCATCATCTGATGAATGGATGAGCACAATGTAATATATCCATACAATGGAATGTTATTCAGCCATAAAAGAGAATGAAGTTCTGATACATGCTATAGCATGGTTGAACCATGAAAATACACTAAGTGATAGAACCTAGACACAAAAGGCCGCATAATATTGTATGATTCTATTTATAAGAAATATCCAGGGGGGCCGGCCCCATGGCCGAGTAGTTAAGTTCACATGCTCTGCTTCGGCGGCCCAGGGTTTCACCAGTTTCAATCCTGGGCACGGACACAAGCCATGCTGAGGCAGCGTCCCACATGCCACAATTAGAAGGACCCACAACTAAAAATACACAACTATGTACCAGGGGAATTTGGGAGAAAAAGGAAAAATAAAATCTTTAAAAAAAAAAAGAAAGAAAGAAATATCCAGAATAGGCAAATCTGTAGAGACAGAAAGCAGATTAGTGCTTGCCAGGAAGTGAGGGGAGGGGAAATGGGGAGTGACTGCCTAATGGGCATGCAGTTTCCTTTTCGGGTGATGAAAATGTTCTGGAATTAGTAGTGATGGTTGTACAACATTGCGAATGTGCTTAATGTCACTAGTGGTAAATTTTATGTTATGTGTATTTTACCACAGTAAAAAAATCAGTCCAGTTTTAAAAAAAATAAGTAAATATATACATGTATGTAAGTACAAACAGAAAAAGCTCATTTTGGAGTAATATTTCTATCCGTTGTTGAAAAACAAACCCCATAGTTCTAAGACCAAAGTCTAAAATGAGAAACAAGTAAATGATGAAGGTTCATTCTCTGACGTTTATCCAGTGTCCGAGTGCTTGGTAGAAAGTGGATAAAAAATCCAGCTATTTTGTTTATTGGCAGGCTCTTTTGTGGTACATCTGGAATTCATATGTTGAGTGTTACCATAGATATTTTTGTTTAACCAGTTTAGATTAACAAGATAAAGCTTACACTCCAGAGCTATATTCTTACCTCAGTTAAGATTGCAAAGAGCTCTTTGTTAATAATTTTTTCTTTTTAAGCACATGGCTAGAAATAGATTCATCAGGTTTTAATTTTTGCTAAACCATTATTTGACATGGGTTTTGGTTGGTGGTGGTGATGGTGGAAGAGCACAGAAAGCACTGGATTGAATTATAGTTTACTTGAAACAAATGTAAAAGTCAGAGATAAAATATTTTGGTAAAAATTATTAGAAAATGTCTAAATTATATGCTGATATTCCAGAACTAATTGTTAATTGAATTTCATGTACCAAAACATGGTCATCAACAAGTGAAGATGCTCACATTTCCAATTAAGTTGGAGTTTCCATAGCGACATATCGTACAGCAGGAAACCTGATGTAGTATTTTCATGTACTAAACTCTGATGAAAACACAAGCCATTGGTGAAATCTTGAAAATGGAAGCCCAGACAGCAAGCGTAGTTCGTTCACAACTTGTTCTTCCTGACTATATTTATTTGATACTCATCTGATTATACCATATAGACCTTAATAACATTTAAAAGTTAAATTTAAAAAGTCATGTTATTTTTCACTGCAATAAAATGCAATGGCCTCTTTAATCTTGGGGGTGAGACAGGTTGAATTTGTGAAGCTACATTTGTTTTATATCAGGTCAAGTTATATTGTATATATTAGCTGATTAACTAGAATTTACTGGTCTGTACAAAATTTGAACCAATAATCCTTCACACTATAGTATATTTTTTGCTCTAAATGGTTGGAAAGAGCGTAAGTTTTAGAATAAGACAAACCAGGCATAAATCTTGATCAAACCACCTGATGGTTGTTTGAAATATATATATTCATAAATATGTAAATATATATATATTTTTTTTTTGCTGAGGAAGATTTGCCCTGAGTTAACATCTGTTGCCAGTCTTCCTCTATTCTGCATGTGAGCTGTCATCACAGCATGGCCACTGATAGACTAGTGGTGTAGGTCTGTGCCCAGGAACCGAGCCAGGGCTGCCAGAGCAGAGCTCGCTGAACTTAACCACTAGGCCACCAGGGCTGGCCCCAAAAAATCTCTTTATAGATATGTAGAGACCTCTTCATCTATAAAACCCTTACTGTGAGGGATTATTATAACATTTCTAAAGTGAGTAAGTAGGAGCTAGCTCGCTGTAGGCATTTGGTGTATGGTAGCTGTGATGGCATTGATGATAATTTGGGTAACTTTCTAGAAAAAAATAATTATGGGCTCCTGTCGTTAACAATTCTCTAGAGTCTCATGTCATTTTATCCATACTTCTGAACAGTTTTAGGGGGAGAGGGTAAGTAAAAATGTAAGATTAGGATGCCTAATTTGATAAAACCGTAGGAATGTTTAATTGTTCCCTGAATCCAATTTGCCTAATAATTAGCTGCTGAAATTGACACCAAAGCAGCTTTTGTTGGAAGATGTGACTGGCCTCCCAGAAGTCCTCTCCTTTTCAGGCTTCTTTGGTAATTCGTTAAGAATCAATCCTCAATGCATGTGTATTGTTAACTAAGATTATATTTGGCATGTGGTAACTAAAATAAGATCTCTGTGACGAGTCCATGGGGTGCTACTTAAAATTGACTGCAGAAGGCTAAATTTTTGTTTCATATCCATTTTGAGGTTATATTCAGTAATCTTCAACCAATAAAATGGTTGCCCAATTTATTTACATTGATAAATCTGGGCAACCCTTGCTCTTTCACCCATAGTCAGATCACGTTACATACAGTCAGTGCACTCAAACAGCATTGTTAGTTGCCCCCAGCTGTTTTCATCTGCACTGCAGTGTTCACATCAGCTCCATGGGCAGAGATGAAAGGAGGTGAGACAAACGTATTGTTGACATAATCTCATCTTTTTGGCTAGACAATTCCGCATTGAGTAAACTTTTTGGAATACTTCATGTTTTCCAGTTTCTTTCACAAACATTCATTCATACCACCATTTATCAAATATTTATCGGGCACCAGCTGTGTGCCAGGAACTCTTGTAGGTATTATAAATGCAGTAGTGAACAAAACTGACAACACTCCCTGTCCTTATGGACGCCATATTTTAGTGAGGGATGTCATTGGTTAGGGTAAAGGCTAAGTTGCTATAACAAGGAGACCCCAAAATATTGCAGCCTAAGTAAGATAGAAGTTTCTCTCTCCGTTCTCTAGCAGTCCAGCCAGTTTAGCCTGGTGGAGGATGTCCAGCCTGCAGGATGTCATTCAGATGCCTGACCTCTTGTCCCCATTGCTTTGCCAGCCTTTAGATATCTTCCTTATCTGTAGGATCGAGACTGGGCTGCTGCTATATCCAGCACCCCAGCCCACAGTGGAGGGGAAATCTAGGGCAAGCCGTTTGTCCCTAAATTGGAGATGACCCGGATGCTGCACACATCACTTCTGCTCCTCCCCTGATGCCGCACTGCCTTCTAATGTGGACGTACTCTCACACCTCACTGCAAAGGAGGCTGGGAAATGTGGCCTCTTGCTGGGTGCAGCTTACACACAAGCCAGACAGGTGTGTCTGGGGAAGCAGGATGGGTTCTCTTACTCCCGCTGCAGGGGAGAATGAGAGTGAAGCGGACAAGTTAAATGTGTAAAACGTCAGACGGCGGTTAGTGCTAGGGAGGAAGGGAGCAGGGATGGGGATAGAAAGCTGCAGGAGAGACTGCATTCTTAAGGAGTTTGGTGGGGAGCCTCACTGAGTAGGTGACATTTGAGGAAGAACATACAACAACCATCCATGCAGCAGCCCAGGGAGGAGCCTTGCAGACAGAGGCAGTGACAGGTAGGGAAGATCTGTGGGAGGAGCAGGGGGGCTTTTGAGGGGAAAGAGGGTGGGTCATGGTTGGAATGGAAAGCTCATTTTGTGGATATGTTGAGTTTAAGATCCATACATCTCTATCCAAGAGGAGATGTTCAGGAGGCTGCTGGATATGTGAATCTGGGTTCAGGAAAGAAGCTCAGACTGGAAATAGAAATTTCAGAGGAGAAACATACAGCATCCTGCTTAATCTTGCTCTTTAATGTAAAGGCCACACTCGTTTCTGGAGGCAGGAACCGGCCAGGCCACAGAGAGGTCCTGGGACTTCCAGCAGCAGACCTGTGCAAGGGCGCATGGAAGCTCGTTCTGCACAAACTCATCTGCCCTGAGAGAAGTTTTCAGTGGCCCCTCGTGGTGGATCTTGGTGTCTGCATAATGAGCTACTTAATCTTCCTTGTGAGGAAACTGAGATCCAGAGAGGTGGTCTTCTGGTAAGAGCCAGATTTGGGAGGCCAGTTCCTTCCTCCCAAGCCAGGCCTCCTTGAACAGGGCCCTTTGTTAGGAGTTTACTTGGAGAAGAAGGATCTTTTGTTTAGCAGGTTTTTAAACATAGCCTGCTAGGAAGTTGGAGTGGTTAAACAAGTAGGGAGATCAATGGAAAGCAGAGTTCTGTTACACTGAGGAGGTGGGCCTGGCACCCAGGCCGAGCGTGCACAGGCTGACACTGCCAGCAGCCGTCTGCACGGCTCTCCATCTCTCTCTAATCCGGCCCTTTCCAGGTTCAGTCACCTCCATCAGTTTCCTCTCCTCCTTGCCTCAGCGACCCTCAGTCATTGCTCAGAGTAGCCACTGCTGGCACGCTGGCTCACCATGCAACACCAAGGCCCACACTGAGGCGGGGGGCAGTGACATTTTCTCTTGGGGCAGATGCTCTCGTGTGGAACGAGCTTCCATGGGCACTTGGACAGGTCTGCTGTTGAGAAAGTCCATGACCTCTCTGCGGCCTGGCTGGTTTCTCCCTACATGAGTGAGTGTGGCCTTCACCTCCACAGACAGGAGCTACGCTTGCTTACTGTTAGTTGCCTGGCAGAATGTCCCCTCTCTAGAAGCTGCATGCGTCCATGGAGCAGTGTGGTCCACAGGAAAGGATCCACAGGCCTGATTCCAGTTCTCAGGCTGGCCCCGCTTTGCTGTGTAACCTTGAGCCAGTTACTCAACGTCCTGGTTTTCTCATCTGTAAAAGGAGGGTCATCAGTGAAATTTCACCACCTTGCCCTTTGTGAGGGGGGTGAAGTCACTGAAGGTGTGTTAGCAGCGTCCACGTGTGTGAAAGCCCATGGAAGGTCTCAGAAGCAAGTGCTCACACCTCAGTCAACTCTGTGGCCCGCAGATGAGTTCCTTCTCAGACTTTTCCATGTCTAGTCCAAGAGTCCAGTAACATAAATGTCCCCAATATGGGCATCTCTCCAGCCCCTCTCCGAAGCTCTTCGGAGGGCTGACGTGTGAGGAGAGTGTCTCTACAGTTGGGATTTGTGCTCCCCTGTCACACTCCACAGACGGTGAACCTAGACTTTATGCAACCAGACTCTGCTGGTGACCTCTGTTTTCTTTTCATCTATTCAGATTCTCATTCAATGTCATAATGCCTTGTAGGATGTCTCATTCATAGTAGATACTCAGTGCGTAATTGTTAAGTTGAGCTGAACTCCTAAGGAAATGTATAATAGAAATTGAACCCATGTAATGTATTGTAAACTTGAAGCCAAGAAAGCAGTTCTCACTGTGAAGTAATTGCCAAAGGGTAGTGCTAAGATGGTAGTGGAATTTCATAACTTAATTGATTAAGGTAAGGGATGCCTTTGTTTTCCAGAAAAATTAAAACTTCCCAAAGAATGTGGATACTCTCGTTCCCAGTCCTTCAGAAGTGCTGTCAGAATCCTAGTGAGGTATGCGTCAAGTTCCTTGCAGGCATTCAGTGTTCTTGGTGAGCTGTGGACAGGGAGTTTAGTCCAGGCAAGTGAGTGGAAAGAATCTTTAATCTCAGTATCATTGCCATGGGCACAGGTTAGCAAAACAATACTTTATAGTTTGTAGTAGATAAATCCTTTTCTGAGGAATTCTCATCCTCATCTCAACTGACAAGAACTTAGTAGGATAGAAGCCACCTCACACAGCCAGTACCTCCCCCCCTTTTTTTTTTTACTACTCAAGTCAAAAGAATTATAAGAAAATAGGCTTTTATTAGCAGCTTATGTGAATGAGTTTCAGCCCGCTCCCCCATAGCGTCTATATTTGTGTCTGCATTGCTGTTTATGACAATTAACTTCAGAATGATAAACCCATTTGTTATAAAAGATGATGCTTGCTGTAAGTGTTGTCATTAACCTGTCCATATAAACAAGAATCAAGAATGTGGTTTCCAGGGGCCAGCCCCGTGGCCGGGTGGTTAAGTTTGCACGCTCTGCTTTGGTGGCCCAGGGATTCACCAGTTCGGATCCTGGGCGCAGACACGGCACCGCTCGTTAGGCCACGTTGAGGTGGCGTCCCACCTGCCACGACTAGAAGGACCCACAACTAAAATATACAACTATGTACTGGGGGGCTTTGGGGAGAAAAAGGGAAAATAAAATCTTTAAAAAAAAAAAAAAAAGAACATGGTTTCCAGAGCCCTACTTCCCATGGGGACTCTCTGAGGGGATGCTTGAGTTAACAAGATACCTTTTCTTATTTAGGTGTCAAAAAGTGGGAGGTAAACGTTGTATTTTTCTTGTTTATCTTCAGATGCTACTGCCTGGAAAATGTATAGAGAATGGGCTTTTGGGATGTACTTTCCTTTAGAATTGCTGTTGCTATGGCAACTCATCATCGTTGACATTACAGTATCAGTACCCTACCTTGGAGAGATATGTGTTAACAAGACTTTTGTGATTGGCTTGGGCAAAATAAATCCTGAGTCACAAACCACCAAATTAAAAACATAGTCCTCATTTGGGGGCATTTTACCTCATTTACTAGTTAGAAATAGTTCCTTTTATATGAAGGCAAGTAAGTTGACTAATACATTTTAGGAAGATTTTAAACAATAAGAACTTAAAGCGCTCAAATCATGATCCTCCTTTAACCTGAAATCCCTATAACCTATAATCTCCTGTAACCTGAAATCTTGGTAGGCTTTTTCTGAATACCCAATACTATGTTAATTGATGAGTTTAACTTAATAGTTACAGCAGAGTTAGGAGCTTTGAGATCTTCAGCTCAAATCATATGTTATGTCTCATTTTGATGCCACTTTTGCTAAAGCCCTATATTGAACAGAGCTGGGTTCTTTGATGGAAAGCTTAAGCTAAGGGACCCGGTCTCACTCTGAAGTAAACTACCTTTCTCACAAACAACATGAGATGTGGTTTTCCACAACTTTACCATTTGGTCCAAAAAGATAATGCTCACATTTCCCGGGTCACTTCCCCTCCAGTGTAGCCCACTGTTTTACTTGCATAGAATATAAATTCCTCCTCAGTTACTTATTTGCCAGTGTTGGTACAGCTGTGCCTGTGTTCATACCTCCTTCTGTGAATTTGTCCACTGCTACAGGTCAGGGATGTCGGTTAATTGCTGTATGATGGACATTTAATATGTGCTATTTGATGATTATGGTATATCCATATAGCTAGAAGTGATAACATACTTTTTGTGAATATTAAATGTTTACAAACAAATATCCTTTCAACTGTGTGAGTGGATTATGATCCCTCTTCATCCAAGCCCCAGGCACATGGCTTGTGTGCCTCTTCAGGTGGCAATACAAAACCTTTATCAGTGTGGCCTGGAATCACTGGTCCTCAAAATACCAAGACTCAATCTTCCAAAATGATCATTCCTGCTCTCCTGTTTTTATGATTCAATAACATTAGCCCAAAAGTTTCTCTCTGGTTCTCACCTCAAGTGTCATAGAGTGGAAAGCAACCTTATGGGGTGCAGTTGGGGAGGGGGTTGGGGAACATGCGGCCAGGGAAGAGGAGAAAGCTCCCAGACAAGGGACTTGTGTTTAGGTGCTGTGCTGCACAGACGTCACGAACCTTTCGTCTTTGGCCTTGGATGTCTGTTACGAGAGCCGTGAGCCGCAGCAGCTAACGGGCACTTGCAGTATGGTTAGTCCAAATCGGGATGTGCTGTCCATGTAAAATCACATCTGACTTTGAAATGTTTGTACGAGTAAAGAATGCAGAACAAGTCAGTAATAACTTTTATATTGAATACATGTTGAAACGATAATATTTTAAGATATATCGGGTTAAGAAAAATAGATTGACTTTACTTGTTTCTATTTCCTTTCTTAATGTGGCTTCTAGACAACGTAAAATTACACAAGAGGCACACATAGCTTCTGTGGGGCAGGCGTGGTCTGGAGGAGCTTCAGCAGAGAGGGCAGTGCCTGCGGCAGCGCTGAGGAGCTGAGCGCGCCTGAGGGGAGCGGCCCGAGGGCCCCCTCAGCGCCCAGGGCAGCGACTCAGGAGGAGAAGGCAGGACTGCCCTCTATGTAGCTTTCAATCTCCCTCAAACTCTTTTGAGGTTAATAGAGGGTGATGTGACTCCACTGAATGTAGATTTCTGGTCCAAATTAGTTTGTTCATCCCAGTACCCTAGAGATACTTAAAGTGCTAATTACGATCATCGTCATTCCAATAGCTCATGACTCAGTAGCACGGAGTGCAGGGCCTGTGTGATAACTCATTTCAGCCCCTCAAGGGCCGGGTGAGACAGGAACTATTGTTACCTCCATTTGAGCAGATGTGGGTGTGAGACTCAGAGAAATTAAGTTGCTGGCTCCAGGTCCCACATCTAGAGGTTGACCCAGGCAGTGGGACTCCAGAATCTCTGCTCTTAACCATGATGCGATACCACCCTCTGAAACAGGATCTTTTTCTTGAAACTTCCTTAACACATTACTGTGCCTGCCTCTCCACAGTATAGCAGCAGCCTTAATTTTTCTGCAAAACTTAGATGTTGTTCAGCAGTTTAACAGCTAAGGCATTAAAAAATGCTTACTGTCTCAGAAATTGTGGGCCTACTATAAGGTCGTGAGTGATCCAACCCCTTGTTTTTCCCAAAAGTTGCCCAAAAAAGCATATCTGAGTGCAGTCTGCTTAAAAATGTAGATAGTCTAATTCCAATTAAATAACGAATATCAAAAAATAGCAAGGGTTTTTTTTTCTTTTTTTTTGCTATTTTTTGCTATTTATTAAATAACAAATAGCAAAATATGTTTACTATGTGGCAAACACTGTGCCGATTACCAGGGGACAGAGAGAAAGATGACAAATTCCATCTCGCAAACAGTTCTGGTCAAGTGGCCCTGGAAGCACATTCCCGCAGCACAATGCCTTGAGGGTTGTGTGTTCAGTGTGGTGGGAGCAGAGGGGAGGCACATCCATACATTTGGGGGTTCGGGGTGGAGGTGTAATAGTCAAGAAATCTAAGAGGAGGGAGTGCCTGAGCCATCTTAAAGTACCTCCCCTGGGTTTCTGGGGTTTTATTTCCACTGCGTGAAGGCCATGCTGCAGGCAGCTTTGGTGTGAGCGCTTGTGTCTGCTGGGTTGTTGAGAGCCTGCTGATCCCATTGCTGGTTTTCAGGTACCAGCAAGGTCAACCTCGTGAAGATCCCGTCCACGGCCTCCAGCCCGAGGGACACAGCCCTGGCTGCCATCATCTGCAGCGCCTTGGCCACCGTCCTGCTGGCCCTGCTCATTCTCTGCGTCATCTATTGTAAGAGGCAGTTTATGGAGAAAAAGCCCAGCTGTAAGTTTTGAGGTCTTTCTGTTTCTTACATTTTCGTGACGTGCATTTATCATCATTGTCATTCGAATCTTCAGCAAGAGACTTGACTAAGAGGAGAATCCAGGAGCTGTTAAAGGGACAAAGAGCCCATGAAAATGGACCTCACAGCCGGCTAGCCCCAAAGAGGCACTGAGGGGTGGCACCACTTTATAAGGACATTGAAAGGCAGGGATGTCCCCCTGCCACTAGGCAAAAATAAAAATTGTTGTAAGCTCTGGCAACATAAGTACTTTACATTTTGAGCTTTCTTGACAAATTTTTTCCTATTTGTGCCTCTGTGTAAGAAGAAATGTTTTGAAGATTGAATGATAGCCTTCTTTTTCTTTAAAAATACAAAAGCTAGAATGGTGCTGGTCTGCATTGTGATGTTAACGAACCCCTTTGTAGAGGAAATTGTCTTCGCTGACAGAATTCTTGCCCCCTTCGTTTAGGGTCTCTGAGAGCACAGGACATTCAGTACAACGGTTCTGAACTGTCATGTTTTGACAGACCTCAGCTCAACGAATCTGCTCCCAGAGCCTGTTGCCAGTGCCCCCGGGACCCGGCCCAGAGCTGCGGTAAGCGGAGCGGTGAGGAGGCCATGTGGGGACCGGGGGGTCACAGCTCTGAAGCTGCGAAGAATTGCTCCTGTCCGTCCCACAGCTGGGCTGCTCTGCTCAGTTTTCTAGTTAAAGCTAATCTTGTTAAATTTTTCTCCACTGTCCCCTGATGGTTTGGGTGCTTTGAGTCTCTTAAGTATTAAAAAGAAAAGGAGCATCTCATAAAAATCCTAGAACTCTTGGGTAACTTTTGAAGCAAATTCGCCTTTGTTGCTTTGGGTCAATTGATTAAAATAATATCAACCTTGTGTGGAGTAGGAGTTTGTATCCTTTCTCGTCTGGTGGATTCAAACTGGGCATTAGTGTGTCTATCGTCATGTCTTTTTTGGATTTCTTAAAGAAGAGGGAGGAGGGAGCTCTGTGACAGACAGGGTTTCCACAAACCATAATTGCCTCTGGGATTATTGACAGAAGTGAAAGTTTAGGGAAGTAATTCAAATGGACATTGGTTTCTCGCTTGGGAAAAAACAGGCAAAGGGTATACCAGCTTTCTTTGCCAGTTACTTATATTCATCAACACAAGGTTTCTAGACAGACTTTCACTTCCCCCTCCTGTCCCCACTGTAGCAACCTCACCTCCTCTGCAAAGTCAGATCCCACGTGGCCGGGTCGCCCTCCTGGAAGCCCGCCCTCGCTCCCTTCCCTCTCCTCACTCCACACATCTCTTAGCACCTTTGAAGCAGTGCTCGTAGCACCGTTTTGTCTCTTACAACCGTTCTTTGTTTTAAGTTAATGTTTCCCAGTTAGATTGACTTATCCTCTTGGAACTATCCAACCTTTCTTTTCAAGAATTTGCAGGATTCAATTTTTTAATATTTCATACATGGAATAAGACGTTCTCAACATCATTATTTTCCTATTGATCATTACTCCCTTCTAGTTTAGGAATGGGTGAAGAATAAAATATGGGACTTGTGGTGGTGTGTGTGGATCTTTTTTTTGCCTTTGCCTACGTAGATAACGGACTCTTAGAGAGCTACCGACAGTGACCATGATCCTTAAAACGCCCGAGTGCGTTGTCTCCTAGATCTTATACAGTGACACTGCCACTAGAATCAGTGAGCAGGAATAATTTCTGAAAGATGAACTCAAATTTTAAATATAATAAAATACAGCTTTGTGCATACTCTGCCTCATCTTAACTTCCATCTGAAAAGAAAGATTCAATACATAGATGGCCTCGTTGCACGTCCTTTTAACAGAACTGGAGACAGTGCCCCGTGCTGATGCCAGGTTCCGGATAGCTTTTGATTTCAATCACTTCCTCCTTAATGGCAGCACCATTTTTCTTTGAACTTTGTATTATAACATAATTTCAGACTTAGAAAAATGTTGAAAGAATAGAACAAAGAATTTCCACAAACCCTTTACCCAGGTTCCCCAAATATTAACATTTTATCTCCTTTCTATATTTGCTTCATCATTTCTCTCTCTCTCTCAGTATGATGGAGATGTGTAGATATATATTTTTTTCACTTGCCATGTAAAAGTTGGTTGCAGATAGGATGTCCCTTTACCCTCAATACTTCGGTGTTTGTTTCCTAAGAACAAGAACGTTCTCTTACGTAACAGCATGATTATTAAAATCAGGAAATTAACATTAAGTCAATGCTATTATATAATCTAAAGAGTATATTCAGATTTTCTTAATTGTCCCAGTACTGTCCTTTGTAGCAAAAGAAAATCCCAGATAAAAGTTGCATTTAGTTGTCAGATCTCTTCACTCTCTTTTAATCTGGAATAGCTCCATTATCTTTCTTTGTTTCATGACATTAGTATTTTTTACAAGCACAGGCCAGTAATTTTTTTGAATGACCCTCAGTTTGGCTTTGTGTGATGTTTTCTTGTGACTAGATTCAGAAATACACAGAGATGATGTTGTGTCCTGATGCGCGGCACAGCGTGTCCATCCGTCCCATTCCTGGGTTAAAGTGGTGTCACTTTGTTAAGGTGGTGTCTGCCAGATTTCTGTGCTGTGAAATTATTGTTGTTCTCTTTGTAATTAATAAATACCCTATGGGAGACTCTTTAAGACTATGTAAATACCCTATTACTCTCATGATGATGATAGCTAACAAATTCTGGCTTTCTAATTCCATCATTCTCTCTACATTTATTAGTTGGTTTTCTATGGTAAAAAGGAACTTCCCCTTCTTCCCTATTTATTTGTTTACTTTAATTAGCGTGGACTCATGGACCTCATTCAGTGGGTTATGACCCTTTGCTATCATTATTTATTTTGATGCTCCAATTTTCCTGGGTTTGGCCAGTGCAAGGCCCTTCAAGCTGGCTCATGTATCGTTTTGACTTGTCCTCATTATTCTTTTAGCACTATCTTACTTTCTGACACAAAAAGAAATTCTAGGCTCATGTTCTGCTTTCCCTCCTTGAGCCCTAGAACCAGCCATTTCTACAAGGAATGGCAATGCCTTTTGCTTTTAAATAATTTTGAGAAATTCCACAGGGAGCATCGCATGTTTGTTGAGTGAATTGCCAGTGGATCCAGGCACGTCCCCATGATCACAGTGGTATATATTCAGATGGCACAAGATGGCGGCCTGCTTTGAGAGATTTGGGGGAAGCTGTGCTGGTGTCCGTCCTAATGAAGCCTGGTTTCCAATTGCATCTCAATACTTAACATTCATTTTTAAAAAGGGAAATATTTGTTTCATAGTTTTTTTTCCTGCTTATAAAGGTAAAGGGATAATCCTCATGAAAATTCTGGATACACACACAAACATATTTTTATATATGTAAATATATCATTTCTTCAAGTCTTTTTCTCCCTATATATGTGTGTCCTTGTATTTGTCTGTCTACTTTCGTATGTTTATGGTTTTTATAAATCAGAGCTACATGTGCATGTATATAGAGAGAGAAGTCTGGAATGCTGTTCACCAAATGTTGACAGTGTTTGTTTCCAGTTTATAGGATTGAGGAAGATCTATTTTTAAATTTCTTATCTAATATCTCTTTCTTTTTTAAAGTTTTTTCTTCAGTAAACTTGTATTATCTTTGTAGTCAAAAATATGTACTGCTTCAGTGAACATAATGATGTGTAAAGCTGTGTGCACATACCTAGTTATTCCCTAAGTTACACTCCTAGCAGGCAAAAGAAACGAGGATGTGCGTGTGTGTATCGAGTTAAAGGGTTTGAAGATTTTTCTCTTCTTGTTCTGTATTGCTAGACCACTCGCCGGAAGCCGTGCTCTTTCTGCTTCTTTGCCAGTACATGAGTCTCATTCCACGTGTCCTCTCACAGAGCACACGATTACGTTCCAACATTATTTTTTGTGTGTAGCAAAATATACACAACATGAAATTTACCATTTTAACCATTTTTAAGTGTACAGGTCAGTGGCATTAAGTACATTCATTGTTGTGCAGCCATCGCCACTGTCCATCTCCAGAACTTTTTCATCGTCCCAATCAATCTGAAACTGTGTGTCCATTCTCTCCCTCCCCCAGCCCCTGGCAGCCGCCATCCAACCTTCTTTCTGTCTGATTTTAACTCTTCCAGGTGCTTCATGTAAGTGGTTCATCATTTTTTTTAAGATAACAAGAAAGAGAAAAAATTAAACCTCATACTCCTTTTCCTAAAACAAGTCCCCAAAGGAGAATAGCTAAGTTTTCAAGAGCAGTTTTGAAGTGGTATTGAAGAGGAGGTTCCCAGGGAAGAGCCGTGTGCTTCACCCGTCTGTGGTTTTCCTAGGGCCTGCCCACTTGATGCCATCCCTGTGCCGTGACAAGGCCTGCAGCGTCCACCGGGCCGCTCCTGGCTGTAGAGTGCATTCCAAGGCCGCTCTTCAGGACAGGTAACTGGGTATTTTTAATCAATATAATTTCACGTTCCCTTGTGCATATACGCATTCTACTCGATTTTCATGTGAAACTATGAGAACATCACTTTTTGATATTATTAATAACATTCAGGACATTGGAGGAAAGCAAATCTTTGGCAAGAATTAGGTGAATCTCTCAGGGTTACTGATATCCCATGCAACATTCTTTATTCTTTACACTTTATTAGTTTTATTTTTGTCTTATATTCGTGATTTATGACACTTCTGTCATCTGTAAGTAATTTTTAACATGTCACGTACTCCCAGAATTGTAGAGCATCAGTCAAAGAAACTCAGTGAAGACCCAGGAAACTACATATTTTACAAATTGGATTAAGTGTAACTATATTGATTAGAAGTAGGTGTAGAAATTCAGTTTCAAAGTAAACAGAGTAATTTAACTTGTAGTGTTGAAGCAAGTTTATAACAAAGGAAGCACTACAAGTCTGCTTTAACAAATTGCTGTTTCATCTAGAAAACTTAAAAGTGTAGGTGGAACGTTGCTTTGTAGATGTGTTTTTCCTCCCCGTGGGACACTTAACGACCTTTTTGAACGTGTGTTCAGAAACGCAGGTCCATTGACAGAAATGACGCCCACTTTCTTCGGATCTGTCTGTGGCGAGTTTTCGGACGCCTGGCCTCTGATGCAAAATCCCCTTTGTAGTGACGACATCTCTTTTTGTGACACTTTTCCTGAACTCACTGGAGAAGATTTTCATTCTCTCAGTCCAGAAAATGAAAGTTCGTCATCTTTGGATTCCGACAGTAATCAGGATTTGGTTGGTGGAGCTGTTCCAATTCAAGCTCATTATGAAAACTTTACAGAAACTACTGATTTGTCTAGACGTAGCAGCTCACTGACAGAATCAGTGCTGACTCAGGATACACTAACTTCTAGAAGCCAGCTAGATCAAGAGAGTGGCGATATCGTGAACCTAACCACTCGGACCTGCCCCCAGGTAAGGCAAGGACTGGTGTCAGAGTGGACGTAGCGTGGACTTATGGAAGACCAGAGGGAGTGGAACTCCCACCAAAAATGTGGGGCAAGCTGATGAGAAAGCTTTTTCATCTTTTATAACTTCTTGTATGTTATAGGAGAATGTATTTTAAATTAAATTTCAAGAGCCTTTTTTCTTTTAACTAACAGCTAATCTATCAGGGCCTAAAGGGCAGTTGCATCCTTCTAGTCTTCTTTGTAAATCCAGCTACGGACTTAGCGCATCTCCTGGCTCTGTTCCTAACTGGGAGGGGTGAGGTAGTTGCGGGAGCCTCTTGTAAACAGTTCCTCACCGTCGTTTTTCCCTGTGATATTCGTATGCCCAGTACTTCAGTGCACTTCATTCCCTGTCAAGTTAGTGAGAATTTTGGTGTCCTGAAGCCACTCCTCTCCCTCTTCGCTCCTTCACTCTTGTTTTCTAGATTGTTCTGCTTTAACTGATTGATCAGTTTGGTTGGAAATTGATTGTCAGTTGTGATATGAGAGCAAATGCAGCATAAGAACCTTCCAGATAGAGGGGTTTAAAACCAGTTTTTGGGGAGGTGGTGACTGCAGGGAGGGGGCCGTGGGATGGACTGCCAGGCTGCAGGTGGAGAAGCACCCGGGATACTGGGCAGCGACCCTGTCCTCTCCTCCAGGCGAGGATGTGGTCTTTGCTGAGTTTGCCTTAGTGTTTATAAATATTTCCTTAATGTAGGCACATCTATTGTTAGTATACGTCCTTGTGGAAGAATGATGCCAGCCTTGAGTATAAAAGGGCAGAGTCACAGCAGGGGCGAGGCTCCCAGCCCCACAAGCCCCTGCACTGCACAGACAGCGTTGCTCTCACAGCTTTTCCCTCCCTGCCCCAAATCAGGGGCCCTGGGGCCTGAGGGAAGCTCTCCGAGACCTGCTGCATGTGCTCCTGTGGGCCTGCGTTTCCACGGGCTGTTGTGTCCTTGTCTGATTATATCAGAAACAGCCTGAAGTCAGAGTGTGGCTGGAGCTGTGTTCCTTTTAAGAACAGTACGTAAGTTATATATTGATCTATATCTGCGGGGTTTTCTTTTTGAGGAAGATTAGCCCTGAGCTAACTATTCCCAATCCTCCTCTTTTTGCTGAGGAAGACTGGCCCTGAGCTAACATCTGTGCCCATCTTCCTGTACTTTATATGTGGGACACCTACCACAGCATGGCTTGCCAAGCAGTGCCATGTCCACACCCAGGATCCAAACTGGTGAACCCTGGGCCGCCAAAGGGGAACATGTGAACTTAACCGCTGTGCCACCGGGCCGGCCCCTGCAGCAATTTTTTTTTAACTGCAAAAAAATTCTATAATGAATTTATGGGGAGTTCTATACAGAAAATGATTGTTGGCTTTGGAGAAAAAAAATGTTGGTTTTCTCAAAGTAAAGGAAATTAAGAAGAAATAAGTGAAGGGAGGGAAAACAAACAAATTAGACACAGAAGCCATCCTCTGAGGCTGAGAAAGATCGCTTACTGACCTTGTTCTTTTGAGCCAGCCCATGATGGTTATAACTTTCATGATAATAATAAAACTTAAGAGTTAGCGTAGGCGAGTGGAGGACTCAGGAATGGACCGTGGGCCCACAGAGCTTCGGGGCTGAGAACGAAGCAGGAAGGAGGCCCTGACACAGGTGAGAGGACCGCTCTCAACTCCTTCAGCAGCTGATCCCATTGTCCCCACCGGGTCCTTGCCAAGCACTTCTAAAATCAAAGGCTTAGGACTCTGAAAATTCGCTCTGAGTCCCATTTCCATTCCAAGATGCTGGTCAGTCAGTTTGGATGATAAACTCGCTGCGTTACCATCACCACATCTCCCTACCTCTCTTGTAGGGGACGTCCGAGTTACAGAATGACTGTGCTGCCAGCTTACTGACTGCGTGGTCAGTAAACAGAATTACCACTCATTTTAATTCTCCAGCTTGTTTGCATTTCTCTGATGTAAATTCTAAGACTAGGGGATGAAACATCTTGATACCAAATCACATCAGAACCAACCCGTTCTCTACCTTTTTCTGCTTATGTTGTTGGTGAGGTGGATGTGGGGTTGATAAGCACCATTATCACAGCTATATGAACGTAAGACTTTAGAACCAGTTTAGTATATAAAATTGGTGTATAATGATATCAATTCCTTTTCAAAGACAGTTGTCAAGGTAGTTATGAGCTGCATAAAGATACTTTCAACTCAAATTATTATGAAAAGAAAGTTCTAATTACATATAAAATGAATGAGAAAATGTTACATTCAAGTTGCACAATGTAATTTATTAATGAAAGGTTCTTGTTAGCTTTCCAAGATGTGTTATCTCATAATTATTAGAGAATTTTTGTAAATCTAAATAAAACATTCTGAATTCAGGAAAGGAATTGTTAAAATGTAAATCATTTCAGTTTTCTCCCTGTAATTAAAAATAGCAAATAATATTTTGAGCCCATTTTAGAAGATAATATTTTCCAGATTCTGAAAAGCACTTTCTCTTCGGTTGCATTCACTAAATGTGTGAAATTGAGTGAATGCACTTTAATCTTCAAAAGAAAATAAGAGGTGGCCACAGCTGCACGTCCTTGGGAGATGACCCTCTCCGTGATTTCAAGGGTCAACCACGTATTTAACTCGAATGGTGGTGTTTTTCTTCAATCCATCAGACTCCAAAAAGTATTTCACACTTCCTCCAACAGGCTAATTCTCCAAGGTAGAAAACATACTGACTTCTCATAAAGAATTTGATTGCAGCAGCTTGCTATTATAAACCAAAGTCAAGGACTTCTGTTCCTCAATTTCGTGTGTAGTGAGTTTGGCTCCCTGGCCTGGGCTCATTCAGAGTTCTGGAAAGCACTGTATTTCAGTTTGGGAAATATATAAAGGCAGCAATAGCCGTAATAGCCATCCTTTTATTTTATTTATTTATTTTTTTGCTGAGGAAGATTGGCCCTGAGCTAACATCTGTTGCCAATCTTCTTTCTTTGCTTGAGGAAGATGATTGTGCTGAGCTAACAGCTGCGTCAGTCTTCCTCTATTTTGTATGTGTGACGCTGCCACAGCATGGCTCAATGAGGGGTATGCAGGTCTGCACCCAGGAAATGAATCTGCGAACCCTGGGCCTGGAGCACCCAAACTTAACCACTATGCCGCTGGGCTGGCCCCAAGCCCTCCTTTTTTTTAAGTGATTTATCTCTATTTTATTTTCAATGAAACTTTAATTTCCTATCCAGGCATTCACTTGTATTTTCAGTTTTTTAACTTCTGTTTCCCCCTTTTTTTCCAGCTGTATTGAGATATAATATTGTGAGGTCAAAAGTGTACAATGTTATGATTTGACACATATGTATATTGTGAAATGCTTAACGCCATTTTTGTCCTACTTGGAGTGAGCCTCAGATTTCTAATGCGTGATGCATTTGTTTCCCAAAACTGTATTTTTCCACAGTAGTTTTCGTGTGGGTGGTTTAAGACCACCCAGAATCTGATAATGAGAGTTATGTTCCAGAGTAAGACAAATAGGTGTGAGAGGCTCCTGTGGTCTGTATGACTCAATTTTAATCAAATTTTCCCTATACACACCTCCCCAGAGGGAGCAGAACTAAGATATTTGGGACATCATTTGCTAAGATATTTGGGAGAATGAAGCCAGCCTGTTTACCTACAGGAAAGCTTTTTTGGGTTAGTTTTTAAACCAACATTTTAAATGTCAGCATGAAATAATGGAAGGGATGGTAGAAAAGATATGAGATGACCTGGGCTCTAGTTTCTCAATCTATTTTTAAAAATCTCTGTTTTTTCCTTATTGGCAAAAATGAGTCTAATTTGCCTCCCACAGAAGGGTCGATGTGGTTATTACTATATCAATTGATCAACATATTTGATAAAATTCTCTCATTATCAAGAGTACTTCAGAAGCTTCTATTTATGGATAATCTCCTTAGACCTAGGGAGAAAATTTTTCCGTAAACTTTTCTGATACGTCACCCATGCCCAATTTGTAGTAAACAAGTTGGTGAAGGTTCCCGCATCAGTGCGGGTTCTGCTCACGCACGGTGGTGCCCCTCAGTGAAAAGGACAAATCTGCTGGCTCCACTTTGCTGAGGATGTTTTCCTATGAAGAGTATGAGTTTCCAGGAGATCATTATAAGAGAAATCTCATTCCCAAACTATTTCTAAACTTTCTGCAGTAGTTTAACATAAGTTTTAAATTCAAAGACTGAGGATGGCAGGCGCTATTCATTAGTCATCTCGTTCTTGGAAAGAAGGGACTAAAGGAGGCGAAGAGCTTCACCTACGAATGCTTTCAAGGAGTGCAGCACAGAAACAAGCTTCAGATGTTTGGAGGAGGTTGAAAATCAGCAAAAGAAGTTTGTTATACATTTTGTTTACTGTGAGTTGCATTATCATCTTGTAAGTTCTATTTGCAAATATTGAGTGTCTAGGAGTTATGAAATCTTTATTGTCAGAGTGCTTGGGTACCTGGATATGTGAACACCATTAATGAGCTTCTTGTCCATAAGCTTTGAAGTTCATGTGTACAGCTAAAAGGCAGGTACCATAATTTTTTACAATGACAGTTGAGCAGCTTTCATTTGTAAGACGTTGTGTTTAAAGCCTTCCTTCTGTTGCTGTTCTAGGAAGCGTAAAGGGCTTGCTTCTTGCTGCAATAGAAGTGTGCATATGGAACCCAAAGGGCGCCTACTCCTCTGCTTAGGCTGATGGACTGAGCACAGTCTGGACCTTGCTTGGCTTCTGGGGCAAAAAAAATAAATCTGAACGAAACTGATGACATTTTAAGCTTTCAACCAGTTGCTTCTGAGCCAGACCAGCTGTAAGCTGAAACCTCAAGAAACAACAAGAAAAGACTCCAGGCACTCGTGATACTTTGCATCTCTCCTAAACAAGAAGCTTCCATGCCGCAAGCGTGACTTCAAAGAGTGATGGGTCAAGTCTGCAGCCTCCGAGATTATGGGCATATAACGAGAAACAAATGCATTCTTACTTAGTTTTATGGTGGATGTGGTTTTACAAGACTGAAGACCCAGAGTATAAATTTTCATTTACATTTTCTTTCCAGAAATAATTTCATATAGCTGATTATCCTACTAAAAGTCAATGTCAGATTAGTTACCTTAGTTTTTAGGTAAAATGGTTCAAGAACGAATGTTTCTATTTGATGGTCACTTTTTCATCATCTTAACTAATTAGCTTAGGAGATTAGAATTGACTTCATCCTGCCTGCCTAAATCTTGGGTTTATTCAATGAAGTTACCTGACTTAACTAGGAATCAGAGGAGAACAAGTCTTTTCCAGAATCGACACTTCTAACCTCAGCCGCTGTCTCATGGACCCCTCTGGGAGCTGGTAGTGAGAGGCCTGAGTTGGGGGGGTGGCTGGGAAAGGAGCGCCCATCACCCTGTGTAAAAACCCACTTAATGCACATATCCTAGATTAGCATATTTATGGGAGAATAGGTTGATAGGGAAGCAGTTGTTACTTCTGTCGCTGTAACTGAGCTTAGAAGATCCAGAATTTCTTTTATAGAAAAGTAGTATTTGTAAAAATAATGATCTTTTATTTGCCTTGTATCTTCTATTAAAGGCTTTAGAAATTACAACATATCAGGTTCCCCTCCTACTGAAATATAACACCAGGGGAGGAGTCTCATGAAGACTACACTGCATACTAGAACCAGAAGGACAAGCACAATCTGTAGGCGGCGTTTGAGTGAACGGTCTGTGACAGCCGTAGGGTAGTTTGACCAGGATGCAGCAGTGTTCCCTCTGCTCTTGTAAGCTTAGTTAGCGTGATGATCTCCTCTGTCTGCCGGATGATGCTGGAGAGAGGAGAGCCGTGCTTCTCTGAAGGCGCTCCATCCCGTCCCACCCTGTGTTTGCTCACTAGATTTACCTCTAGAGCTGATAGAAGTGAACCAAGCAACAGCTCGTTTGTTCTTACTCTTTGTGTCCTGGAGAGGAATTAAGTGAGCAGGATTTATTTTTTTCCTATTTGAACCTACATGATCAGATCTGGCCTTTGTCTTTTAACTGATTACTGTTAGTTCTGTCACTTTTGCACTTAAAAAAGAAATAGACATTGGAACATCATTGTGTTAGAGTACACTAAGATATTTTGTTTTGGAATTGCCCTGCCCACGTCAGTGTCTTTTACCTAACATTTAACAAAACTGAAATAGGAAATTAGAGTGTCTCATGGTAACGCACAGTCTTTCCTGTCTACCTGGTGCCCAGTCATAACTGATTGACTTTTTCTTTTCCTTTTTTAGCATAAACTTTTGGTTCTTAAACTTTGGGTACTCACCAACTCTTATGAGACTTGTCTTTAGGAACTCATGTAAAATATTTAGGATTTGATCACAAGATGTCTATGAAAACGCAAGTTTCCTTGAGTGGCTTCATTGTACTTCACATGTGTGCCATTGTTTGCAGTCTGATCATGTTTGTTATGACAGAGGATGATCAAAGCAGCCCAGGGTGTGTTCCTTTTTGTAACCTGCATATATTTTCCATATGTAGAGCCCTCATTAACTTCAAAGGTGAGTACTTGCTGGAGAGAACTAGATCAATGCAAATGAGACTTTGGCCAAAAATCCTGAAACATCACTTTTGATCAGTAGGGAAATACTTAGGGTTGAAAGTCGATTTCAATTGATACTGTGTTTGAAAAATCCTAGGTTATATTTATCAAGATGAAGACATTTTCCCACCACTTTACTATGGAAACATACAGTGATGTTTTTTTGTAAAGTTTTTACACATTTTGTAAACACTTGAGAAAGAAATCCCATTTGCATTTCACTTTGTGGAATATCCGACAGCACTCGGATAAACTCAGCTACTCGAGGCCCGAGCCAGGGCCGGGAGCGCACGGCCGTGACAGCGCTGCGAGGCCCGTCGAAGAGGATGACACGGGGATCTGAGAGCAGCACGGAAAGGCGTGGCATTTCTAAGTTTGTGTATATGGAATGTATTTTTCAAATATAGATTTTTCTACTTTAGATAGAATGTTAATGTTGCTCTTACCTAGGTTAAGCACTATTGTCTGTGCTCGGAAAAAAGAAGAGGAAAGGGAAAAAACCCATCATTGCTTTAAGGTAGCCTGAATCGGTTCAGATTTCAGCATTACTACTTTGCATACTGGAATTTATAAATTTGTAAATTTTCGTTTTCTTATACAAATAGTTTTGTAATACCTTTTTTTATTTGTGAATAAAACTGATACCTGGTATTCTTATTTACCTGTCTGGTAAGAGAATGATTGCTGCTGTGAATGTGGGCACGTCTTCCCGTCTTGCTCCCCGTGTGCGGGGCACACTGAGTTCTGATCCTCCTGGCGTAACCTTCTCTGGCCCCTCAACCTTGTGCGGGGATTTGAATCCTTCCCAGTGACCTGGTTGTATCTCTCAGGCATGTCAAGCTACTGAAAAATGCTCAGTTATTTGAGAAGCTTTGGTATCAAGATTTTACTATGATCTCTTTTTTTTCCCTTCGTTTTGTGGCTCAAAGAGGGAAAGACCTAGAGAAGCAGAGGTTTTACAGTCATTCTTTTTGGAGGTCAGCAAGGCATTCTCCGCAGAGGAGTGGACTGAAGAGCGGAAGACGCTTCCACAGAGCGGCACAGGTCACTGCAAGAGTCTCTTTTTTCCTTCCCGGCTTCTTCCTTTCCTTCTTTCTCAATCCCTTTCTTCCTTTCCTCTTTTCCCCTCAGGAAAGCTTTTATAGCTATTATTAGATTTTGAGAGAGGACTTTAAACTTCCTGGAAAAATAAAATGAGTTAACGTGATATCATCTCCTGCTGGTTAGTCTGTGGTGTTGAATGACACTAAGGATTCCATGAGGGAGGGACATTCTTTAGCTTCTTTCCCCCTTCCCATCCCCCACCCCACTTCAGCCCCTTGGCTTGTTAGACTTTTCCGGTGTCCATGCAGACTGACTGGGCTCATGGTACCATCAACTCTGAGAAAAGTACCTCTAAGCTCATGAGGTTCTAACAGGAGGTCTGCAGTATTCTGTAGTCACATGGAACAGGAGCCAGTCAGTCCCCTGTTTGGAAATGCTGACGTATTTTCATTATTACCACTATCATTAAGGTCTCTGCAGTTGGCTACTGTCATTCTGAATTTATCTATTTGTCCCATTTTAACTTGAAAAAGTATTCTCTGATGTTTTTTAAATGTATTTGGCACCCAATAAAGTATGTAAATACAGCTCAAATTTATGGTTCAGTCATCTTGAAACTAAACAGCAGTCTGAGGAGTTCCAGCATCTTCCATAATAGCTGAGAAGTTTCGATAAGACCTGGTATGTGATTCTAGAGATGTAACTATACTGAATCAAGTCAACAGGTCACAGTAATATTGGTTATGTCACATTTCAGCCAGAGGAAGGCCACAGGGTTTCTGCTGCAGAGATTAAGCAGCCAAGGTCAGGTCCTTTCATAGACCACAAGTGGCATTTGCGTTAGTGTGATTTATGGCTTCTTTCAGATCAGCCTCTCCAAAAGACTCAGATTTTAAAAACTTAACCCCCAAAACCACTTTCTCTGGAACCATGGGTGGTCTTCTGAAGCAGGTTTCAATTATTAGTCTATAAAGACAGAGGATTCTTTCTTTTTATCTTAATTTCTAATGGCATTAGCTATTCCTGCTGAAGACAGACATAGTTGTGTTCTCTCAGCTTTGTTTGGGGTTGAATTTAGCTAGCAGAACTCCGCACAGGCATTTTCCTTGCCTGAGTCGACTGTTTACAGTAAACAGAAGGTCTTCAGAACAGCCCGCTGCTGGCGATCCTTTAATCGCAGGCCAGGGGGGCAGGCGGCCTGCTGGAGGCGCGCATCACCACCGCCATGTATCACGTACGAGTTGTTCCCCTTGAGGCTCTGAACACAGCCTAATTCCTCTCAGAAGACTCTCCACGAAGAGGCCGTTTGCTGTGTCAGTGCTCCATCCATCATGGCCCGACATTGATATAGTTGGGTAGAGCATGCACTTGGTTGCAAATGCAATGCCAGGGTTGAAGCAGACACCGGGAAATAGGAGGGAGACAACCCTGTCAAGTATTTATAAAGTCTTGATTGTAAAGATGTGAGCGCTCATTCTTCCTGACCACGGGGAGCAGTGACGTTCTGGGGACAGTCCGGGAGAGCACAGAGCTGGGGGATGCGCACGGCGGGCCGTGCTGATGGCGTGGAATTCGCCTTGCAGGGGCGCGCGGGAGGAGTCGCAGGGCAGGGGAAAGGCCCAGCTTGTCCTGGGAGTGTTGAGAAGCGCAGGGTGGTGGCAGCGCGAGGAACAGAGGTGCCGTGGTTCAGGCCCTACGCCCAGCTTGACAAAGGTCTGGTGCGCTCTGCCCAGGCTTTGAACTTGACCCTGTAGGAATTTGCCTTTAAACACATGGGTGACATGACATAAAAACCCTAAAATCTCTAGTCTTTCAGAAGCTCAGAACTTACAAAACTAGGCGAGTTAGACCTCTCCAGCGGTGGAGTAACCCCAGTTAGTGAGAGGTCAAGGCCACCTGTGTGGGGGAGAGGCGGACCGTCAGTCCTGGTTTCGAAATAGACTGAGACTGTTCTGTAGTCGAGGTCCCCTTGGTCCTGTTCTGATTCCACGGGGGACAGTGCTGAACGCAAGATAGATGTTCAGGACTTGGCTGAGCCACCTGCCAACTTCAGATCAACATTCTGCCCGAGTCCTTGAGAAGCCTGGAGTCAGGGTGACAACCTACTCAGCGCCAGCCCCCAGCGCCTCTGCCACCACGTCTGAGTTAGCCTTGAGGGGGAGGCGAGCTTGCCCCTCATTCCTGGGTCTTAGCCAGTCACCTGCACCTGAGAGCTGAAGTCCCGCCTCCTCGTTTTTCTCCCCCCTTACCCTTGTCTTGGAAATGCTCTGCTTCTGCTGTTTGTCCCTGGGGGTGAGCAGCCTCCCCACGGGGCCTCGGGGACAGGCAGGCTGGCCTCGGGCCGGGGGCGGCAGCGTGCTTGTGCCGGCCACCCCATTGCCCCTTCTGCTCAGAGAAGCCACCGTGTCCGTGGCCGCAGCCCTACTGCCCATCGGCTCCCCGCACTCCGCACGCCTGCTGGCCATCCTCGAGATCTTTCCAGATATTTTAACCACAGGCACATGCACCGAGAGGTAAATAAATGGGCCAGCTGGAGAGGGAGCCCAAGCATGAAGCTGAGGGAGAGGTTGCCCAGAGAAGCCCAGAATCCTGTCTGCACTGAGGGAGCTGCCCCTGTGCCCTCTGCAGCCTAGAGCTGACAGGCAGCGGCTGCTGCGGTGATGGAGCCAGAGGGCTGCCCCCTGCGGTGGTGTGCACTCCTTAACGCCACCATCCTAACACTCAGCGCCAGACCCTGAGAGACAGTGGAGTTGATGGTGGTTTTTCAGATGCAAGATTTAGGACTTCCTCCCCGGGTTAACATGGGGAGGAAAGATGAGAGTTACTACTTCCTCCCTCAATTACTGCTTTCTCCTTCCCTTCATGTCCTTCGCCACGTATTGTGGAATCTTGGTCTCCAGCTTTCCAGCAACACAGGTTCCAGCAAGCGTGGAGCTGCCTCCTCCGTGGTCTGACAGCCTCTGGTTAGGTTCACACAGCAGCGCAAAATGAAACGGGAGAGGCAGGCCGGCGGTGCCTCCAACCGGGTCCGACTGTAGGCCTAGGATTCCCCAGGGGAATCTCACATTTAACAAATCTGCTCGGGAATACCTGGGCTTGGCTCTCAGGCCTGAGGACAGAGGCTCCTTTGAAGACGTCCTTTCCTGAAAGGTGAGTTTGATGAGGAGGTTCCATGGAAGGCCAGATCCCAACGGAGGCGTCTTCGGAGAACGTCGTCTTCTCTCAGTTTATAAACCAGTCACCCGCCGTAACACTGGATTCTCAGTCACTCTCTGAGCGGATCCACTTCGACACTGTGTAGGGGAGTATCAGCCTGGCTGGGCCATGGCACCCAGATACTTGGTCAAACGTCATCTAGATGTTGCTGTGAAGGCATTTTTTGGATGAGATTAACATTTAAATGAGGAGACTGAGTAAAGCAGGTCACCCGCCATCATGCTGTGGGCCTCATCCAATCAGGCTTCTAACTCAGGAGACTTAGGAGAAAAGACAGGCTCCCAAAGGAGCGGGAAGTCTGCCTCCAGTCTGCCTTCAGACGCAAGCTGCGGCGTCAGCTCCCCCTGCGTCTCCAGCCTGCGCCCGCCTGCGGATCTCACACTTGTCAGCCCTTAAAACCTCTTGAGCTAATTCCTTAAAATCTCTCTCTCCCCTCCCTCCTACCCCCCGCCCACACACAAACACACATACGCACACTGCTGATTCTTTTTGTCTGGAAAACCCGGATTAATACAAGGACTAATAAATTAATCAGTTCCTCAAGCCAAATAGACACAAGTGACCAGAACTTGTGGAGCGGCAGTGAGGGAAACGTTCTCTGTTGGGCAGACCAGTAGAATCTCAGGGGGCTCAAGGGGGTCTTAAAAGCTCCAGTCACATAACCCAGAAGTCGTTGGTCTGTTGGTCTGAAACTGTTGGAACGTCTCATCTTTTCTTCAGGCCCAACTCCCTTTCGCTTTCCTCCCTTCTAATAATTCAGACTGAGTCTCAACTCTCCACTCTTCTCTACTGTGTAGGCTTTGCCTCTCACCAAGATGAAATTCTCCATTACGAGAATGGCCTCGCTCTGGTTGGTTTTGATATGATGACTAGATGTTAGTTCAGGGAGAATAAGAGAATGGGTCCCTTCTGGAAGAATGGCCAAAATGATGCTTTTTGAAGTAAGCCCTGGGATTAACACACACTATTTGTCATTTGTTATTAGACACACAAACTAGCCTGATTCCAGTTGGCTGAGCGCCACAGAATCCTTTAGTCTCTCCCTGTACCCATCCAAGAAGTGGGGATGACTTTACCATGAAGAGAGAGGCACAGAAAGAGCCTGAGGTCTTCCAATGACTCAGAGACAGGATCAGGGGAAGAGCCTCTGTCCTCCACAGTTCCCAAGCACCATTTTCATGAATCCGGTAGAAACTTGTTCCCCGAGACCCAAAGCAAAGTCCCGGCCAGCATGACTTCTCCCTTCCCTAAAAGCCAACCCCACCTACATAATCTTATCAATCACTTCAAGGGGAGCAGTCTGTTTTCATTCTAAACACAAGTTTTGTATCGCTCTCTAACTTTGGGATTCGAGGTCCTACGAATGGCATGTCCAGGACATTCCTCTCATTGGCCTAAAGGCCCAGCATGCCATTTCGTCAGCAAACCAACTCAGCTGCTGATTTCCACGCTTCTTTGAACAAATGGTAAAGCTTGTTCGTGTTAGACCAGGAGCCTGAACTTTAGAAAAATCAAACAGTAAAAAGTACAGTCGAATCTGCCACATGAGAAAACAAGCTCATGACATAGAAGGTATTCCTCATTTCTAAACAAATTTGAGGAATCTAGCTGGATCTGCCCCTATATTCAAAATCTATAGTTCTATGGGTATAATTATAGATTTTTCACCAAAATTCAATCCAGCGAATAAAGAGTCACCACCACCAAGGATAGCCCAGCTTTAGAGACAGCTCCAAAAGATGCATTTCATAGTTTTAAGTAACAGCAACATTATCAGAATAATGAATTGCCCAACCAAGGGACATCTTTGAAGTTAGTGGTATTTATCTGGATATTCAAGGCTTGTTTGTTTAAGAAAAATCTCAATACTTCACAGCCAGACCTTGTACCCTGGACATTTCTGTCAGAAGTGATGAATATACTCAAAACCAGATTTTTCTGGGGGATCTGCTGATGATTATATGCAACATTGAAAACAACTCATGACTTCTTGAGCACTCACATGCATCATTTCACTCGCTCTTCTCATCTGTCCTATGACTGGGATTACTAGCTTCATCTTGCAGATGAGGAAATGAAGATTTGACGAGATTAAGTAACTAACCCTAAAGTCGGTAAACGGTAGAAAGTGTTTGAAAACATGGTAAAAAAAAAAAAAAAAAAAAAAAAGGTTTCAGCCAGTGAGTGGTAAAGCTGGGATTTCAACACTGGATTTCTGACTCCCTAACCCATGATCTTTCTGCCATGCAGTGCAGTTAAGAAGTGACTTTCCACACAAGAGAAATGAGAGGAGATTTTGGGTTTCATGACCATATTGTGCCGAGTGAAGACAAAGGATTGTTCCAACAGAGCAAAGGACTCCTTGCTTCACCTTACAGCTCTGGTCTAGAGCTGGAAGGGACTGCAGCAAGTGTCTGGTCTAGCAGTTTTAGCATGGTGATCCATGGAGTCCCAGAGTTCTGAGGAGGCTGCCCCAGGGAGCGAGAGAGAGGCCTGGGGAGGGGCAACATGGCGGCTCTTGGCCTTCCTCTAAACACAGGACCATTAACCTCTTCACTTTGTAAATGGAGATACGTGGACCTAGAGAATCCCAACTTCATCCCTATTCCGGCTCCAAATCCACAGCTCTTCCTCCTACTCCAGTCTGAATTTCATCCTAAATTCCTATCTTTTCGGTTAGTGGAGAATCATCAAGTTCCAGACTACCACGGCCCATGGCCTTTCTGATATGATTGTGGTATGATTATGTACCTCCTTCTCCGACCCTGCGTGCCTGGCCAACCCAGTGTTAAGTCCCGACTCCTTAGCAGAACACTTAAGACTCTTTGTGATCTGGCCCCCGTTCACCAGCTCAGCTTGGTCTCCCTCAGTCTCCTGCTCCATCTCAATCTCTCACCCCTCCCCACTCCATATGTGCTGTGCTCAGCCCGCAGCACCTTCATCAAGCTCTCGCCTCCTGGTCTCCTCGGGGAGTCCAAGTCTCAAATCATAGACTAATCTCCATGTAAAGTTTTCCCTAAACTCTTTGCACAGTCTACAACCTTCTCCTCCCTAAGGGGCCCACTGTTCCACCTGTACTCGAGCACTTGGTGTATTATTTCATGATGGTTTGTGTGCATGTCCTTCTCACTAGGCTGCGAGCACGGAGTTTGCCTCTCTATTTTTATATTTTTAGCCTAGAATAGTGCTTGGCACATAATGGGTATTTATTTACCGAACACTTATTACTGTATATAAATATTTGTCTAATTAATATGTATTAGTTATAAATGTTAATTATTCATATAAATATCTATTTATTGCATATACATGTAAATAAATATATTTATTTACATCTACTGAATGAATAAATGACTCTCAGATCCCTCAAAGCCCCATGGTTCTTAGAATAAGTTACAAACCCTTTATCCTGGCCTTCAAGGTCCCTCCTGATCCAGTCCCTGTCCCTCTGTCAATCATCTTGTGCTGCTCCTCCACTGACCCCCCTCTCCTATACCCCTGGGCATTTGCACTTGCTCTTCGCTTGGACTGTGAAGGCTGACTCAGTCTCATCCAGGGACTTCAGGTCAGGGGCACCTGCAAGAATCTTTCCCTGTCTGCCCCTTAAAACGCATGCGCCCCTGTTACAGCCCCACCAGCTAATTTACTTTCTTCACAGTGCTCAGCATTTTTTAACGTATAACGTTTACGTACTTGTCTATTCATCATCTGCTTCTTGATATAATGATTAAGTGCAAAATAGGGAAGAACGTTGTCTTATTCATCATTAAACTCCAAGGCTGGAATGTTACATGGCACATGGCGAGGCCTAACGAGCATTTGTTGGTCTGTGTCTACACGAGCTGGGGCAGCGGGCGGTGTATTGAGTTATTGGCTCACTGTGGCCCCATCGAGTCCTGACGTATTCATTTCCAACCTTTATTCACATTTTCTGAAGTCAGTTCAGCATCAGACTAGACAACGTGTTGTCTCACTTATGTTTGAGGATGACAGAGTGACCTGTCGGACTCGTGGGGATTTTCCCTGGAAGAGCTGTGCAACCCTGTCAGTGTTACTTAGCCTCTCTGAGCACCAGGTTCCTCTACTACCAAAGAGAGACAATAACTGTCCCTACCTCCCAGTAGAGTTGTGAGAATGAAATAAGAACTTAACGCACAAAAGCCCGGATGCCATACGGAAAAGTTCAACAACCTCCCATTATTATTGCACATATTTTTCCAGGATCCCAATGACGATAGCCCACATGTCCAAGAAGGGAGGCAATGGCTTGATGAAAATGGGCACTAAGACACAAACAAAGAGACCAGATTCTAATCCGAGTTCTGCCACCAGCCAGCCAAGTGACCTTGGGCACCTCACTTCTGTGGATCTCACTTTTCTTTATTCTACAAAATAAAGAAATCAGATTCCATAAGCTCTTTCAGGCCCTGGGTTCTGCCCCCTGAAATCCTGGGGGTGGGGACTCTGATGCGCCACACACGGGGTGACACACGCCATCCCTGCTCGCGCACGCCCTGCTCACCCTCCACACCCGTCATGTCCCCATCTGCAGCAATTTCCAGTTCACGCCCCAGGATCGCATCCTCCTTTTATTGTTACTCCAGGAACACAGCGGGAACTGGCTGTGACGCCCCCGCCAACTCGTTCTGGATGCTGCCGGAGCAGAAACACTCCAGGTTCCTATAAAACGTTCACAGACTACAGAATGCCAGCGCTGCCGTGGCTCCTGGAGCGTCATCTCATCTTTTTTTCCCTCTCTCAAAAATGTCTGTCCATCAACAGATGAGTGGATAAACAGCATGTGGTACATACATTCGATGGTATATTGTTCAGCCTTAAAAAGGAAGGAAATTCTCACGCATACTACAACATGGCTGAATCTTAAAGACATTATGCTAAGTGAAACAAACCAGTCACAAAAGGACAAATATTGTATGATTCCACTCACATAAAATACACTGAGAGCAGGCAGATTCAGAGGGACAGACAGGAGAATAGAGGTTTCCAGGGGCTGGAGAGAGGGGCATGCGGAGTTAGTGTTTAATGGGCGCAGAGTTGCTGTTGGGGAAGATGAAAAAGTTGTGGGTATAGACGGCAGTGACGGTTAACACAACATCGCAAATATATTTGATGCCACTGAACTGTAAACTTACAAATGACTAAAATGGTAAATTTTATTTTATGTATATTTTACCGCAACAAATTTTTTTTAACGTAGTCTATTATCTAAATCAGGACTCCCTGGGGCCCAGCCCACACCATCTGACTCTCCAGGCAGCCCTAGAAGCTGCACGTCAAACAAGCTGTCCAGGTGATTCTAATAAATCTGAAGCTTGGGCACTACTCACCCAAGCCTCTCGTTTTAAAGACGGGGAGACAGAGTCCAAAGGCCTGCCCACTCCTCCTAAAGCCGTGCAGCTGAGGGGAGAGCGAGCGGTACCAGACTCCCAGCGTGTGGTCTCCGAAGGGCACTTTTTGAAACACCTCCCCAAGATGCATGGATCTGGGGACAGGGCTCCACCAAGGAGCAAGACAAACGGCGGGAAAGGCCTGCAGACGAGAGGTGGTGGTGCCTCGCTCCATGTGGCCGCTTAGCAGGATCGCTGTGCAGATGCTCCCTTGCCCTTGGCCGGCGGGAGCCACCATGCAGCTCCGGACACGTGAAGGACAGTCTCTTCCAGCTTCTGGTGCTTGGTCTCCACCCAGGGTGGCCACAGGACATTGGAAAGTGAGCCGGGGCGCCAGGGCTGCGGCCGAGCTCCGCCATCTCCCGCAGGGGCTGACCTGGCCACCAGGGCGCGAGAAAGAGCAGAGGGGCCACCCTGCTCTCAGCAGCTCCCTGCGCATCCATCCCAAGTCCCCTTCCTCCCAGGGTCAATTTACTGAGCGCTGTGGGGACCAGATTCAGGCTGCCCGGGGTCCAACATGCATTTTGCCTCCAGAATTCCTTCCTTTTTGTTTTTTTTGAGGAAGATTAGCCCTGAGCTGACATCTGCTGCCAATCCTCCTCTTTTTGCTGAGGAAGACTGGCCTGGAGCTCACATCCATGCCCATCTTCCTCTACTTTATATGTGGGATGCCTACCACGGCATGGCTTGCCAAGTGGTGCCATGTCCACACCCGGCATCCGAACGGGTGAACCCCGAGCCGCCAAAGCGGAATGTGCGAACTTAACCACTGTGCTGGGCTGGCCCCAGAATTCCTTAAGACCCAATTTGGCCCACTGCCGGCCAATCTTGGAGGGAGGCAGGGTCACGAAGGGTTCCAAAGGGGTCCCGGTTCCCGGGAAGACAAAGAGTCCAGCAGTGGAGGATAAGCGTGTCCGTACAGGACAGGTCCTTTAGTGACCCAGTGAGATCCTGTGTCCCGCCCTCAGGCAGGGTTGCCCTAGCCCAGCCCTAATGATAGAAAAAGACAGCTTTTCCATTCTGTTCACAGTCACTCGTGTGTGGCCACTGCTTCGTTGTCTGATTACTCTGCCAGGTCTGTGCTGTGCTCTGAGGTTCAGAGGAGGTAAGAGCGCTTTGAGGCAGAGGGCAAGGGGTGGTCATCCAGCAGAGTGGACAGGTGGTGGCCTAGGAAATGGGCGTGGCTTGGACTCAAACAGAGCAGGGTCAAGGGCAGGCTGCGCCCCTCACCTGATGCAGTGATCTGAGCAAGACATTTAACTTCTCTGAGTTTTTTCACTTGTAGCAAAATATACACAACATACAACTTCCCATTTTAACCATTTGAAGTGTACAGTTCCATGATATTAAGTACATTCACACTGTTGTACGACCGTCACCAGCATCCTTTCTCCGTCCCATCTGAAACCCTGAATCTATGAAACTCCCCATCCTTCCTCCCTCCAGCCCCTGGCAACAACCATTCTTTCTGTCTCTATGAATTTAAGTACCTCGTATAAACAGAATCATACAGGGTTTGTCTTTTTGTGTCTGGTTTGTTTCACTGAGCATACTGTCCGCAGGGTTCATCCATGGTGTAGCATGTGTCCGACTTTCATCTTGAGCCTTTTTAACTACTTCTGTGCAAAATGGTGATGATTTATAACTCTCCAGAGGACTATAGTAAGAATCAGAAATAAAATACGTAAAGCTCTGTCACAGAGCAGGTGCTCAGTAAGTGAAAGATGTTATTTCTACCTTTATTGCCAGTGTAATGGGGGGTGGGAGGAATCTGCAAAATGGAAAGAGCCAGACCTGCCTGTCATTCTGGGGCTGGGAGGTTTGGGGAGTAACTTAGGGAGCTGCCCACAGTCACACGGAGGTGGGGAGAGCACGGCCAGGCTGTGGTTTGGGGGCTTGGCCTCGTCCTTTCCAGGCCACGTGTGTAGGGTAGCAAGGAGTGGAAGGGAGGCAGGGTACGTTTCATTCCCGAGTCTGTGGTGGTTTTCCAAGACTGCTGCCAAAACTCCTCTGGGCCAGCCTGGAGACAAAGGGCCCCCAGGTGTTGAATGCAGAGACGCAGAAGTGCGGAGGTGAAGACAGCAGCAGCGAGAGGCCGCAGCTCCGCGGGCTGAGGGGGGAAGTGGCAGAGGCTTCCCAGGGGAATCTCCCAGTACCTGGCATCTAGGAAGGAAATGACAGCAACGAAAGGCCACTGCCTTTGGGTGGGCTGTGGGTGCCAGGCCAGCAGATGTGGAGGAAGCAGCAAGGGGCAGAGGCACAGGCAGCAGAGGCGACAGCAACTAGGAAATAGGGTGTTTGCTGTGATCCCCGTGTTCTGTGGGGAGCCTGGATTCTACCAGCTGCTGGTGGAAAGCTAGCTACACGCCCTTGGGGCATGGAGATTGGCTTGGGAAAATGAGTTACTGGGAAGAACCCAGACAGCCAGGAGTGCAGCAGCACCTGCCTCACCCCAAGAGGAGGCTCTGCCTAGGCTAATATCTAGAAAGGTCTATTTGCAGGATCAGAGGAGCCTCTGATGAAAGAACCAAGGGAAAAAGGGACCAGACATGACAATCTGAGAAAGACAAACATGACGCCCTCCTGCCCTGTCTGCCCCCAGAATGTCTCACAAGAGAAAAGCAGCTGCCACAAGCAAGAAGCAGCAGACACAAGAGAGGGCAGGGCCGCATCTCCAAGAGCTCGCCTTCATGCAGCCAGTCTGGAGGAGAACATGGAACCAACCTTGTTAGATCACTAAAGATATCAAAGGAGAAACTTTCACATTATGGGAAAGTGAAACAAGCAGATTTGGAAAATAAATAGAACTTCTAAAAATGTAAAATATAATAATTGAAATTTAAAACTCAATAGCTAAAAAGCAGAAGAGATATAATTAAAAAGAAAATTCGTGGACTGGAAACTAAATCTGAGGAAATGGAAGGGATGCGTGATAGAATTGTGAAAGATAAAATGAGAAAGTCTAATATATATCTAATAGGAGTTCCAGAAAGAAGCAGTGGAGCCGATGAGAGAAAGAAGCTATTCAGAGACCGTTTTCCAGGACCAGGTGTGTCTATCGACAGTGCTGCCCCTTGACGCCAGCAAGCAGGGCCCTGCCCTCAGGGAGCCCCATGCTCTGGAGGCCTGCCTTGAATTTCCTCCATCTCCCTCCAAAGGCGAGGATGGGGCAGGGCTGGCAGGGTTTAGGCAGGGGGCCCAGAGCCTGGAACAAGGCTTGTGTGGACCACGGTCCTATTCCTCCCCTTCCAAGCCCTCTCTGACTCTCTAGCTAATGGGGACAGATGCTCCAAAGGTCTTCAAGCCTCACCCCTGTGGGTTGTCCTGGGGGCCTGGAGCCGAGCGCTGGCCCCAGGGAGGCAGTCTGGTGAGTGGATCACTTCCATTGGCCAAAGCAGAACTTCTTTCTTGGGATCACATGTGATTGAGCTGCCAAAATGATGCTGACACACTGATATTGTTGACTCGTGATTTATACAGACAAGGACCCCACAAAACATGTTTGCTCAGAACACCACACATCCTATCATTTATCAGTGATAACAAATAGCCATGAGTAAAACCATTAATGTGAGCCTGCAGACCATAAACAACAGAAAATATCTTTAAAGCGATTCAGATGAAAAACACTGCCAGGAAGGGCTCCCTGGCCTGGAGCCTCCCGCACAATGGCGGGCTTTGGAACAGCGCTTTCAAAATGCAGAAGGAAACTGTCAGCCTAGAATTCTGTATCCAGATAAAGTCTCATTTAGATGTGAGGGTCAAATAAAGACACCTAAGACAAAGACAGAATTTACCACTCCTGGAGGCTCACTGAGGAACCAAAGATTCTTATTCAAGAAGAAAGAAATTGGGGCTGGCCCCGTGGTGGGGTGGTTAAGTTCATACACTCCGCTTCGGTGGCCAAGGTTTTCACTGGTTTGGATCCTGGGCGTGGACATGTCATCACTCATCAGGACACGCTGAGGCGGCATCCCACATGCCACAACTAGAAGGATCCACAACTGAAATATACAACTATGTACTGGGGAGATTTGGGGAGAAAAAGCAGATAAAAAAAAAAGAGACTGGCAACAGTTGTCAGCTCAGATGTCAATCTTTAAGAAAAAAAAAAAGAAAAAGAACAAGACATTAACCTGGATGGAAAGACTAAGGTGAAAGAAGCAATGGGGAAGAAATAACGAAAATAAATATCTGTGCAAATCAATACAAATTTGCCATATAAAATAACAATGATAATTATGGCCGAAGGGGGTTTGAAAACAAAGTGGATGTTTATTCTCTTGATTTTAGGGAGGTGTGTACACATGTTAAAATCTGTCAAACCTTGTACTTTAAGTGTGTCAATATTATTCTGGCCAATGTACCTCAATAGAGCTGTTTAAGAAAAGAAGCGAAAGTGGAACTAAAACTTCTCCACAGTCATAACAGGAAAGACGGGGAGCAGGAGGTCGAAGTGAAAGTTTCTAAGGCCTTCCTGTGATTGAGAGGAGAGTTGAAGATGTGAACACTAGACTTTGCCAAGCCTAGTATTCATTTAAAATTTAAGTGTAACCCATTAAAAGAAAAGAGAGAGATCCCGTAAGTCCAAAGGGAAAAATTTGTAATAAAGAAGACTAAAAAATTTCTTTCTTTTGGAAAACTGAAAAGAAGGCAGGAATGAGAGAAAAAGGATGGTAAATAGAAAAGGCGAAATAACATTATTAATATCTTAATAACCACAGTTAGTATAAATTGTCTAAATTCAACATTAAAATGCAAAGACTATTGGATTAAATAAAAAACAAAAACTAATTATGGATTTTGTATTTCACAAGAGACATACCTAGGGGCCGGCCCCGTGGCCTAGTGGTTAAGTTCACGTGCTCCACTGCGGTGGCCCAGAGTTTCGCTGGTTCGGATCCTGGGCGTGGACATGTCATCGCTCATCAGGCCACGCTGAGGTGGCGTCCCACGTAAATATACAACTATATACTGGGGGGATTAAAAAAAGAGAGAGAGAGACATACCTAAAACAAAAGAATGAAAGAATGATTAAAGATACAGATAGGAAAAATATCCAGGCAAATACTGCTCTGACAAAAGCTGGGATCGCTGTATTAATAGGAGACCAAGGGAACTTTAAGGCAAAAGATCTTTGTTAGGTTGTGAAAGAGGATCATTGTATAATCATGAAAAACAACAGGAAAATATAGCAATGTATGAACCTAATAGCAGAGGCTCAGATATATAAGTAGGCAAATAAAATATGGACAAAATATATAATACGGGCAGGATTACACAGTGAAGTTGATTAACTGACTTTCACAGTGGGAGATTTTTAACACATTTCTCACGATAGATTCAATGAAGCGCCATCAAAACCCTGATAGTTTTTAATGGAACTTGATTGTGCTGACGCTAAACTTTTTCTGGAAGAGCAAAGGGTCAAGAATAGCCAAGACTTTTCTGAAGATGAATAAAGTAGAGCACTTACCAGATCTCAAGATGCTCTAAAGAGAAAATAACTAGGACAGTCCAGTATGAGCACAAGAGAAGCCAGTCACCAGTACACGATAGTGTGATGCGTGACAGGTGGCACTGCAGGTCCAGGGCGCTGGACAGGGGGTATCTGTATGAAAAGTTCAAATAAAGCTGGGAACCTGGCTCATGCCATGCACGAAAATAAATGCCCTGTGAATTAAAGAGCTCGATGTTCAAAGCAAAACTTGAAACTTTTAGGATAAAATCTATTTCAGCACTGGGTGGAGAAAGATTTCTTTAACAAGACATAAAAAAACACAAACTGTGAAGGAGAAGATTGACAAATTTGACTACATTCAACTTTAAAACTTCTCTATGACAAAAGCCACCAGATGCAAATTGATAAGCCAAACCACAGACAGGGAGATGTGTGCAAAACGCGCAGCCAATAAAGGACTGATGTCCTGACGGATGAGAAAAGAAAAGTATGCTCTTAAGATGGTCAATATATTTACTTCTCAAGAAAAAGGCGGGATAGAGGGTTGGGGTGGAGGTGGAGCCTGGCTGAAACTGATTTCTTTAAAGACATCTGAAGCAACTATAGAAAAATATGAACATCTACTTACTCTCAGGTGTGATTGTAGAGGTGTCTACTAGCCTGTTACTGTCTATATGTTTACCATGTATTAAGAGAGGATACAGGAGATGCTTTGGGAAATGAGTAAGGAATGGGCAACTTTAGGGAGCAAAGACACAAATTAGTGTTTGAGCATCTTTACCATGAAGCCAACTATCTTTGTAAGCTGACTGTCTGTGTCCCCACCTTTTCAATCATCATCTAATGCTCATGGGGAATCCCCCGGCCCAAAGGTGCTCTGTGAGTGCAAGAAAACGAGTGTGCGTCACGTGTAGTTTGAACAACAGAACCAGTCAAGCTGCGAGCAGGGTAAGGAAACCCATAGTGACATAATTAGTCATTATGTTGTGTCTAGAGCTTAGGCCCATGGGTTATGAGCAATGTTTGCTGCTCCTAAGGACCCAGTACCCCAGACTCGAGCAGGCTGTGGTCGGAGGCGCCTCACGGAGCTGCCCGCCCGGCCCCAGAAGCTGCTACTTCCCAGAGGCGTTTGGAGAAGCAGCCACAGGCACCCCTGGGGGCTCGATTGGCCACACTCATTGGAGTCCCTCAGTGACAGCCTGTTGGAAGGTCACTGAGCAGGGAGCGGGAAGCCTTCGCCCTGAGGTTAAGGCCAGGACCCAGGCCTGGGAGGGGTCCCTGTCCCGGGAGAGGCCCACACCCACTGCCTCAGCGCTTAGCACCGAGACTCCATGCACATGGGCGTGGCGGGCCGAGCCTTCTTGGGGAAACGTGTTCTAAAGCGTGTGGGGAAAAACAGTTGTTTGTTTCATTGGTTTGTTCTGGTTTTCATTTGATTTTTACTGTGGAGGATAACCTGGGGAACATCCAGAGAAAGCCTGCTGATGACACTCATAAGCTCGGTTCCTGACATGGCTTTAGCAGGGCCTGGGCAGGAGTTGCCGTCCCTATCACTTGCAGTGTTCCCATCCTCCCAGCGGGAGGGCGTGGGGCTGTGGAGCACCTGCTCAGACATGGTGACCAAGCCAGTTGTATCTTGGAAGTCACCTGAATTGCCTGCGGGTGCCTTTTCCCACTGACTGATCCCTCCAGGCCCCCGGTGCTGGTGTCCTAGGGACGGTGCCAGTGTCCTGGGGCCGCCTGGGTCGGGAAAGCCCAGGAGCCCTCTGGCCCTGTGGAAGCTGTTAAGCCGGCAGTGCGCAGCTGCTTTCAGCAGGTAAGCTGGGTGATTACTCTGATCCCAGTCGTCCTGGCGCGAGGTGAGGCGAGGAAGAAGTCTTCTTTGTTGTGGCTTCTTTGAGGGCCTTCGGTTCGCGTTCCTGTGAAGTCCCTCCAAGCAACAGGCCACACGTGCTCGCTCCCCCTCCCTCCCCCTGCTCTGCTCGCTGAAGTGCAGAGTGCCACCTGCAGCCCCCTCCCTCAGACCCGGCTGCATTTTCTCATCAGGGCCAGCCTCCAGGGGGAGGAGCAGGCAGGGGCAGGCAGGGCCACCATTCCAGCCTCACAGCAGCACTCTCTGTGGGAGGGGGCAACGACTTCCGGCTGAGTCTAGGCCTGGGTGCTGACAAGCCTGCCTGGCCTTGCCTGGGCCACACAGCTATTCCGATGGTGTCCTGTGATCAGGGGCGGCTTCAAGACTGTGCGACCCGTGAGTCACACCGCCCTGTGTTCATGGAGGGGCGAGGACCGTGCCTGGTTCATGCTCTGCCGCTGTCACCCTCTTGAAACTCTTAGTAATGTTTCCAACAAGGGACCCCACATTTTCATTTTGAATTGTAACCCCAGGGGGGTAGAAGCATTTTCATCTGAATGGTACAACTGGGGGAATGACCAGACCAGGGGAGACGGAGGGAGGGGTAGGAAGGAGATGGAATGAAGTGGTGCTCTGCTGGGACGAGCTGAAACTTCACTTCCCCTTCTGCCCTCTCCTCCCCCTGCGTCAGCCCTCCCTGCGTCCCCCAGCTCAAAATGCCTGGCATGCCTACTGGACCCCGTGTCTGGAAGGGTGTTAGACAGCCCTGTCTGCTGAGCCCAGGGGACAAGGAACGGACACCACTGCCTCTGGTTTCACTGTGTTTGAAGCATTTCAAATCACTGTAACCTGAAAATGAAGACGAAACCTCCATCAGAATTCCAGATACAACCTAATGTGGGAAAACCTAACGCCTTCTGAAGAATAGCAACAACGTCTGGGACGGCCTCAGAGAGGCTGGGCGATGCTCGGAGATTAAGAACCGGATGGCATTTGTAATGCTCTGAGCTTTGAGGTCCAGGTTATCTTGAGAAGGCTTAACTGGTGCCTCCACCTTCTCTGACTGTGGATTTATGATAACTGCAGTTTTGGAGAAGGTTCGGCTCCGTCTTTACTTCCTGTGCTTTACAGACAAAGGGGCTCTGACGGCCAGCTCGGGGAGCAGGGGTAGGAGAATTGGGGCAACCTCCAAAGATTGGTTGAGGGCACACTAGAATCCTGCCCCTTTCTCAGCCCTTACAATACCTCAGTTCTTTCTTTCTCAAACATTTAGAGGCTGGAAAAGCAGCACTTTCAGGAAAGTTTAGCATTTTGAAAAATCTACCCCATTCCTTGAAAATCCACCTCGTTCTATGAGCTGCAGTCAGGTGGGGTGGGGTGAGGTGCTCTGCCTGGCCCACTTAGACCTACAGAGTGAAAGGACCTTATAGATCGTGAAGTCCTGAGTATAAATATGTCAGTAGGGGAAAGTGAGACACAGAGAGGAGAACAACTGACTGAGGGCCGTGCCTGTCATCATTATCGTCACCACAACCCACCAGCATAGTCATGAAGGGTTTGACCAGTGCCGAGACAGCCTCGGCCCCTTCCCCTGCGGGGCCAGCGCAGGCAGCAGGCAGGGGGGTGCAGCAAGAAGTGTCAGCGGTGGAGGGATTCAGCTCAAATGGCCCCACAGCTGAGACCCCTCCCCGCGGTTACTGACTGCCAAGACGGTGGATTCTGAAGCCGTCAGTGTAAGGTGGGACAGAGGCCCGAGTCAGGTGGCATGTGGAAACCATCTACAGGTGAACCATTTTCAGAGTCTGAGATGAGATGTGTGGAGATCAAATAAGTTTTGAGGATCAGGAACGCCGGTTGTAACCCTGTTCATTTGCAATTTAGAGCATGCTCCTAAACCCAAATAACTCTCCAGATACTGAGACAAACGGTTGACAAGGAACAGAAGGAAAGAATATTACTGAGAACAATGTCCGAAGGGCTGGAGTCGAAGCCAGAAGACGTTGACAGAGTCTCAATGTATTAAGGATCCCATTTTACAAAGGTTGGACTTGAGCCCTTCTGGACTGAACAATCCCCATTTTATTTTTAAAGATCATGCAGGAAGAGAATCCCCCCCAGCCCCGGGAAATCCTTCTTTGTCCCCCATCCCATGCCTCAGGATTAACCATTGAGCAGCTTTATCTGAAATCCAATGCAAACCCTTCTTCTAGCGCTAACCCATTTACGTCATGTAAAAAGACGGAAGATGGAGCTAATCTCTGTCCTCTGTGTAGTAACGCCTCCCCCGTGAGAAGGACACAGGGAGGTCAGAGCGTCTGTTTCCCCGTTAAGCAGGCCCAGTTACTTTGCGTTTTCATCACAGACCGCATCTCTGAGTCTATCCATCAACTGCCACGGTGGGCCCTGGTTGGCAGGACCTGCAGTCACTGAACAAGCGGCACTTTCTGAGGCGGGAGGGGAAGGCGGGATGCCACTGGTTCCAGGGCGATGTTAATTCTCTTTGACATTGCTCGCTGTTGAGAAGACTGGGATAGGCAGCTGTCCATTAAGTGAAACTAAATAAGCCTCCCGCTCAAGGATGAGAATAGGATATGAATAGCAAGAGGCGACAATTAAGGGCAGTAAATAAAAGGAGGTCAAAGGAGGCCCAACGTGGAAACAATCCAAGCGATTACACTAAGGAGGACAAGAATCCCAAACACAGTTATTAATGGCAAGGAGATAAAGGATTTGGAAAATACAAACCCTGACGGAAACCTCAGGGGAATGAAAAAAGGCCAACAAATTATAAGTGAGCTTGTAATGTGATACAACTGAAGCAACCACACGAAACACAAGTCATTCTGAATTGCATAGTTGCGGTATCGAGTCATGGACCAACGAAGAGCCAGCTCTCTCCAGAGCCCCAGAGCCCACATCCAGGGCCCTCGGACAGGAGAGACTAGGCGAGATGGAGGGAACTGGAAAGAATGCAACCACAAAGGGCAAGGAGTGGGAGGGATGGGTTTGGAGCAGAATAACCAGCAGGGATTGTGCAAGAGGTGACTAACAGCAGCGGGGACCACGCACCAGGGCCCGAGAGGCCTGCCCAGGGGACAGCAGGTCAACCAGCTGGGGTGGCCACAGGGGGCTGGGAGGCAGCCCCATGGAGATACCCAAAGGCCATGGGACCATTGGCTGGAATGGCTCTTCTATGTGTGTTGGAGGCCAAGCAGCCTCACAACCCCTGATGGGGTCTGCACAGCAGCTGTGGCTGCAAACCCCCTAAGAGCCTTGGGTGTGCTCCGTGGAGAAGGGACTGCGGATGTTCCTTTCCAGACAGCCGCTGCCAGGACACCGTCAAAGGCTGCAGTTCTCAAGGACTCACTCCCGTTCCCACTTTGACTCCCAAAGCCCCTGACTTTTGTGAGGCTGCGTGATGGAGACCGTTTCTCGCTGGTTGCCCTCCCACCACGCATGGCCTTTCTATAATTTCTTGTGGTCTATTTTCTGCCCATGTTTTCACAAAAAGCCAAGAGAAAAGCTGAAAGCAGTGAAAGACAGAGGGGACAACAAAAAGAGGTGCAAAGAGGGTGGAGAGCCCCTTGGGCAGGGGGCCAGGGCACAGGGGCCGCCATGGGCCCAGAGCAGCACAGGAAGCTGGTGGAGAGCCATGTGGGAGGACAGCCCGGCCATCCAGGCCTCGAGGGCTCCTGGGGAAGAGCCAGCTGCCCCCAGCAGCCTCCCCGGCATCCGCCAGCAGGCTGAAGGCAGGCAGCCCTCCCCCGGGGCCTGTGCCCCATCTCAGCCAGAAGCAGCTGAAAGGCCCCAGCTGTCTGTTCACAGTAGCCTCTCCTGCCCCCAGCGAATGAACGGCCCTGAGCCCCACGGGCCCAGCCGCGCTAGTCTCAAAGCGCACAGATGAACAGTGCGAGCCTCAGCAGGCACATGGCAAAGGGAAGATGGAAGGAAAGCCAAGTGCGAGCACTGAGGCGGGAAGGGAGACTCTGAGCAGGGACGGAAGAAGCCGCTCAAGCCAGCAGGGAAGATGCCTCTCCCATACAGAGGGAGAGGCACGCAGGCTCCTGCAGAAGGAGCGGGCCTGGCCAGACAGGGGCAGGGCGGAGGGCAGCTGAGGCGAGGGCCAGCTCTGCAAGGCATGAAGGGTGACGTGGTGAGGAAGGCGGGACACTGGAGTCACTCTGTCTGGACTGGAAGCTGGGTGACCTTGGGCAAGCTACTTAACTCTGTGCCTCAGTTTCCTCATCTGTAAATAAGGATGAAAAACAGTAGCTACGTCCCAGGGTTGTTCTGAGTGTTAATGTATGTGAAGCTCTGAGAACCCCGTCTGGCGCAACAAAAGCACTCTTTAATGCGAGTGGTTGCCTTTTTGTCCTGTGATGGGAGAACCTGGAGAAATTAGGATGACTGAGCAGGACAGGGAGACGGTGAGCTCGGCAGCAGCGCAGCTGGAAGGGGATTGAGGGCGGGCGAGGCCGGGGAAGGGCACTGCGGGCTGGCACAAGGAGAGTGAGAAGAGAAATAGCCTCTGCTTCTTATTTTATAGATTTAAAAATACATTGCTTTTGGGCTGGCCCCTGGTCGAGTGGTTAAGTTTGCGTGCTCTGCTTTGGCGGCCCAGGGTTTCGCTGGTTCGGATCCCAGGTGCAGACATGGCACCGCTCATCAGGCCATGCTGAAGCGGCGTCCCACACAGCACAGCCAGAGACACTCACAACTAGAATATACAACTATGTACTGGGGGGCTTTGGGGAGAAGAAGGAAAAAAAAAGGGAAAGATTGGCAACAGATGTTAGCTCAGGTGCCAATCTTAAAAGAAAAAAAAGTGGTTAAAAATACATTACTTTTTTCTTCATTATATTTGAAATCATTTTCCAATTACATGACCTACAAAACTAAAATTAAAACACACTGGTATTTTTATATTGCATAATTCAAGAGCTGTAGGAAGCCATTGCTTAAACATGTATTTACTTGTGGCCAAAAGAACAAACAGAAAACAAACGTCAGAGTTTAATTATTTGGCTCAAAAAATACATAATGCTGGGGCAGCTTAAGGAGAAAAAATGAGTTCTACAAAAATAGGTTCCCCCAGATGGTAAATGAGTAATCAAAGCAAAAATGTTGCCGTCTGAGAGTGGACGAGTCCCTCAGCTGAGTGCACGGCCTGCGTCCACTGCCAGCCCGCTCCACCCGGGTCCCAGAGGAGCATGCAGGGCCGGGCGGGGTGCACCATCAAAAGGATGCCAATTCCCAAATCAGGCAAAATCTCAGTAAACCTCTTGGATAATGAGGAGGATGCTGATCTTTAAATTAATTTATAATACATTCACCCGTGCTTCTTAAAAATATATACATCCCTTCCCAAAAAGCTACATTTCTACTAGTGCGGGATTGAGGGTTGAGCAGCCGTGTGTTCTGGGCCTCAGTGGGGGGGACACAACCCTCTCTCTTCCCAGCTCTCCTCGAAGGAGCAGGAGAGCAGGTGGGACCAGGTCTCAGTGGGTCCACGCATCCCGGGAGCAGTCAGTACCTGTTCAAAGTCCTCCACCTTCCTCTGACGCCCTGCCCGGCGCGGTGACCCCTGGTGGGCCCGCCTGGCTCTCTCTCTTTACTCTCCAACGCGCATGGCCCCTCCTCTCTTCCATGCATTCCGGAAGCTAAGATTTGGGTTGAGGCTGGGAAAGAGGAGTCCCCATCAGGCCTCAAGCCTTAGTCACACGCTTCAGCCTGGTTTCCAAGGAGCTTTGAAGCCCAACAAGCAATTACGTGCTACTTTGGTTTACTGGGGCATCACGTTTTGGGCGAAGGCCTCCTTTCTGGAGTTCCTGCTCAGAGATGGCTGGGTCAGAGCCGGATGCAGCATTCCTGCGACCACGGCCGCAGAGCCTCTTGATACCATCAGAACCGCCCAAGCCCAAGCCCACCCAGCAGTGGCAGGTCTGCGGTCACAGCCGGGCCCTGCAGTGCTGGATGGTGCCCCCTCCATCGCCTCGTTGCTGATGATGGGGACATGAGAAGGACCCAGCCAACGGCCGGAGAACCGGCCGCGACCACCGCCAGGCACCCTTGTTCCCCGGCCTCGCTCCATCTTCACTTGACTTTCAGCAAACCACATGCTTCCTTCACAGACCCAGAGAATGTGCTCCTGCTCCCTGGTGATGGTGCCATCCGCTGGGCCTCCTGTGATGTGGGAGCCAAACCACAGGCTCTCTCTTGGGCAGAGACTGATTAAGATGAGTGAAGTGTTTCGAACGTGAGAACAGTGATACAACAGACGTCAAGGCCTGGGAATGGGAGCTCTTGCCACAGGCCCAGGACGGCCTTTGCTCAACTCCCGCCAAGTCTCCAGCTGGTCAACAAAGAAGCAGCGTGACCAGCCCCATGAATGCCTGCACGGCCTCCTGCAAGATTTATGTGAACTTCGGGCCTCCCCTGTACCACTTTCCACTTCATAAAAATTATAAGCTGCTTTATCAGGCGATGCCTGGAAATTCTTGAGGCCTCTTAAATGCTGAGGTTTGGAGAAGTGACTCCGGTGGCAGGAGGTTTCTGAACGACTAATCATCAAGTTGGCAATTTCCGGGCAAAATGCTGGAGGTGCTACCACCTTCGAGGTAGGATGCCACCGAGAAGGATCCCTCCTTTGACTGCAGCCACCGAAACGTAAAGAGTTAAAAACTACCCGAGGTCGGGAAATTCTACACTCCATTCCAGCAGCAGCCTCCCCTGCCCACACATTCCCACTAACCAGCCGGCAGCAGGCTGAAGGGCTGCCAGAGCCCACTTGAAAGAGAGTGGTTAGCTCTGTGCTCCTAGAACTGCAAGTCTGCAAATGCAAAGCCTTTGATAAATATTTGACATGCAGCCCCGGCATCCCTCCCCCTCGCTCGGGGCCTGGAGGAAGTGCAGGGCGCCTGGGTCTCCTGGGGCGAAGGGGCAGCTCCTTGCCACAGTGTCCTCGACATAGGCCGGCTGTGCCCGTGGCCAGGGCCCCCAGCGACCTCTGCACCATGACATTCCAGAGGCTGAAGATACTTCTCAACACACATGCACGGCCAGCGCGCGTGGAGCAGTCACCCAGCGCCTGGCTCTGGGCAGGGAATTGAAGGAGACTGGGTCACCCGGCGATGGCTTTCTGCTGAAGGCCCATGATGCCCGAGGCGGCTGTAAGGCTGGGGATACAGTGACAAACACAGCAGCACTTCCTCACCAAGGCGTCACGCTGTGAGTGAGGGAGACATTGGCAAGTCATCCAGGAAAGGACAGCTGGGTGGCCTTTGGCACCGGCGAGGGCTGTGGAGGAAACACCGCAGCGATGGTGTGGAGGGAAGACGGCCACGTGAGCAGGGTGCTGGCGGTGCCGGCGAGCAGGTGCTGAGCCTGCAGCTGACACCCGCTGGAAGCGGTCACTTGGAAGTATTGGGCAGAGCCTTTCAAGAGCTTCAGAAGGGAAGCAAGAAAGGTCCTAAGACATGTGATTGGAGCCCCAGGAGCCGAGGGCGAGACAGCGAGAGCCGGCTCCGAGGGAAGGACAGTGCTCCAAGCTCGGATCTGTTTCTCCCGCGCTCTGGGTCCCACACCGGGCAGCACCATAATTGTGAGTGATCACGTCCCATTTTACGGATGAAGGAGCCTGGTGGAGAGAGGCGGGAGGTGAATCGCTAAGGGCCGCCTACCTCACTGAGCTGAGCCAGATTCCAACCCAGGTCTACTTGTCACAAAAATCCACGCTCTTGCCCGTGTGCTGCCCTCAGAAGACCTCAGACAACCCCGACTTCTGGTCAGACGAACCCAGCAGATGCGAGCCCCGTCGTGATGCAACAATGGCAGGGGCCTGGGTGAACCTGGAGCAGGTGGCTCTGGTGGGAGCAAGTCAGGGGAAGCGTCCAGGAGGACGGGAACCCAACGTGGAGCCCAAACGTTGGGAGGGATGAGTTGTGCGCCAGGAGGTGGGGAACAACCCGTTCTTCGGGATGAAACCCCGATCTGCAGCGTTTGCCCATCTGCGTGGCATAAACTCTCACGCGTGGCCAATTGCAAGTTACCAAGGTGATGCCACTGAAGATGGAGTTGGAAGAGCTGCACACAATTGGCTCTTGGGAGCTGATCCAGGCCAGGTCCAGCTCACCAGTGGGAGGGAGATGCCCCTTTCAGAGGCTACAGAGTGTAGAGGTGAAGAGCATGGACTCTACGGCTGGATGGACTGGGTTCAAATCGCAGCTCTTGTGTTTATTAGCTGTGTGATCTTGGATAAATAACCCAACCTCTCTGTGCCTCAGTTTATCCCCCGGAACAGTACCTACCTCAAGACTGTTATGAGGACTGAGTTTATATTCTTTAAAGTGTTTAGAAAAGACCCAGCACGTAGTAAGTGATATTTAAATGTTTTCCAAATAAAATACAGAAGAAAGAGGAGCATAGTGGTCTGAGTTCATGTTATGGTAAATTTCTAGGTCCAAGGACCAATTCACAAAGAGGTCCTTATGTTATAAAGGCAGCAGAATGTCAGACAATAGAAAGTGTGAAAGGAAACCTTTTGTTTTTTGCTGCTTAAAATATAGTGTTATGGGGGAGGGCACAAATGGGGAAGTGGTGTACCCACAACATGACTAACAAAAATGTACAACTGAAATCTCACAAGGTTGTAATCTATCATAACATTAATAAAAAATATATATATACTGTTAGTATTTAGCAGAGTTTAGTGCTTTAAGACAGTCATCTCCCACCCTCAGAGGGCCAGGCTCTTTTCTACCTCAGAGCCTTTGCACATGCTGTTCCCTCTGCCCTTTCCCCAGGCATACCATGGCCCTTCTACTGCCCTCTGTTAAGTCACTTTACCGATGCAGCTGCCTCAGACCACCCAACTTTAAATTGCCTTCCTCCCACATCCCATATTCCCCTCTCCTTTTTTCCCATAGGAGTTGTTACCTTTTAACCTGTTACTTGTTTGTTTTATTTTCTGTCATTTGCTACTAGAATGGAAGTGCCCTGTGACTAGAGAGTTCTGGCTGTTTTGTTCACTCCTCTGTCCCTGGTGCCTCAGACGTACCCAGTGCTCAGCAGGCACTTGGTAACTCTTTGTGAAATGAGTGGAGGAATACGTCTCTCTGGGCTCAGCTAAATTCTCCACTATTAACTTCACAATAATCATGCCAAATTGCACTCAAACTTCAGCTACAAATTTTAGTTGAATTTTAACTCAAAAATCAAGGTGATTCAGGGGCCAGCCCTGTGGCCTAGTGGTTAAAGTTCAGCATGCCCCACTTTGGCGGCCTAGGTTCAGTTCCCAGGCACAGACCTACACCATTTGTTGGCAGCTATGCTGAGGCAGCAACCCACATACGAAAATAGAGGAAGACTGGCACAGATGTTAGCTCAGGGTGAATCTTCCTCAAGCAAAAGAAAGAGGGAGATTGGCAACAGATGTTAGTTCAGGGTGAATCTTCCTCAGCAAAAAAAATAAGAAAAAGAAAAGAAAATCAAGGCAGTTCACTAAGACTCATCAATAAGATTGCCATCATGTGATGTGCCATGACTTCAACCCAGATAGCCCTCCATCTGTGTGCAGTTGCTTCTTTGAACATTTTCATCTCACAGGCTTTTCTTCATGCTCACCGCTCTAGCTGGACATGGGTGACTGATGATCAGGCACTGAGTAAATACATTTTCTTTAATTTTTAAAGGTTGATTCTGAAACTCTAGTTTTACACACAAGGGACCCAAATCCATACAGACAATTAAATACATTACATTACAAATAAATTACAAATAAAATTACAAGTAAAATACAAATAAATTACATACAAGTTTGCATACAGGGGACCTGGATCTATCTGAGGTGCCACAGCTAGTGAATGGCTGATCCAGGAAATTGCCCGGATCTATCGAACCCTAAACCTGTGTTTCTCTGCTGTGTCTGGTGCCTCCAAGCGTAAGGTCCAGCTTCCTCGGTTCCTTATTGATTGTACTTCTTTTCTTCTACAATAAAGTAGAGTCGATATATTCAATGTAACGATGTATTCAAAGCCCAACGTGGTTCTCCTCCAGGAAATGATACGTTTTAGGCATCATATCAGTAAATTAATTAGATATATGTCACTTTCCTATTTTCTCCCATTTTTCATAGACCTCGGGGTCTTTTGGTCTTAGCGTTTTTTCATTTGTCTGCTTTTCCCGCTGGTTTGTCTATCTCTGTCATTTATCTAGGGTAACTGCGTGAGATGCACGGTCCCAGGAAGTCGTGTGCAGTGATGGGCAATGCGGTAGCGTTCTCACGGCACTTTCATCTGAAGGTAAGTGAAACTCCCTAACGTTCATTCATTCATTCATTCATTCAACCAAGTTCTGTTGAATGCCAGCTGTGTGCCAGACACTGTGTTAAATACAAGAGACACAAAGACATGGTCCTTGTCCTCAGAAGAGTGTTCTCTATAGTAGGAGACGTGTGTGTAAAGAATTTAATGACATATGGTACAAAGTTCTGCAGATTCTCCAAGTCATCAAATTAATAACAAGTGGTAATTACTTACCGTGGAGGTGATCTAGCTTTTCTGCAGCAGAGTCCTCAGGCGATCAGAACCTCTGCCTCTGAGATACCAGGAAGGCTTACACACACACACACACACACACACGTTGAGCAGTAGTAGAGAGACTGAATCAGGATTTCATTTAATCCATCAAATGATGTGCACATTCACATCTGTGTGCACACGCTTCCTACTACCACATCCTTCAGGTGTTCATAGTATCTATAATATAAACACTGTGGTTACTGCCATCAGACATCTGTGAGCTCTGATGGACTCTTTCAGTAACAGCCATGATTAATTCACAATCATCTTAACTCACCCATGACTTCCCGGGAAGTCAGGCTCACACTCTCCGGGTGCATTTCAGAATGCTTTTGCAAGATTTGCATAGCATAACACAATAGCCAAATTTAAAAACCATGATCTGAATAGACAGTATATCTACCTGCTTAAAATTTTAGGACACTCTTATCCTGAGGTCTGTCCTGGCACATTTGGACACCAACTGGATGCCATGAGCCAGTGACCTGTAGATCTATAGCTAGTGATCTCTGCATTGGTTGGGAGGCTGACCACATAACCTCAAATATTCCAAACAATTCAAGAGTTCCAGGAATCCCTAAAATATGGCTGAATGGGCATGTTTTGCAAAGTTTAGGCAGGAAGAGCCTGCCCTTCTCCCTTATCTTCTCGCCAGAACATCCAGGGGCCCCTGTCATCACCACTACAGTGCTTGGCTGCAAAGGGACCCTGAACCAACCCCTCTACAGGCCTTTAATTCCGAAAACTATCTCTTTTGTGCTTGACAAGCCAACAGGGTTGGGTTTTTTTGAAGAGTTACCTAGAAACTAAAGTAAATTAAAAAGTGATAAAATATTCATGTGTGACAAAATTATATATGAAGGAGGAGAAACTACACAATAACAGGGTTTAGCTGGGATGAAGCTTGGCCTGAAATCGTCCTACTGCATTCAGAGCTGGTAGACTCTTTAATAGTTTTCAGAAAACTTCTAGTCCGATTTCCTTGTATGGGGACTTGATAACCCCATGGGTCCTCTAGGATTTGCCTTAACAGTACCCTCCCCCACTCCCACCCCAGGACTTGGGCCTCCTCTCTTCGCTCTCTGATTGGTTTCTATAAATCCTCCCTCTCCCATCATCCAGAACTCTCCACTCTGACTGGTGTCCCACACCCAGTCAAGCTGGTTGTCAGGACTGTCCAGCCCCTCGGTCGCAGCTGGCGTCTAGTCTGGACCCCTCAGCAGCACTGGAGGTGGCGTGAGCCTTACAGAGACCTTCTCCCTCACCCGCCACCTTCAGCTTTCAGAAGCCAACTCATCCCTCACCCTGAACCAAATATACCCCGCCTCAGTCCACCACTAAGTCACGATGTCCTCCCTGACGCTCACACCATTTGCAGGGCAGACGAAGGCATCTGCCTCGTTCTGAGCTCACCGAAGGAGTGCAGCCCCCAGCTCCGACCGACCGTCGGCGCCCCTCCTCTCCCTTGGCTCTTTCTGTTTCTGTTTTCGTTTTTATTTTTGAGGAAGGTTAGCCTTGAGCTAACTGCTGCCAATCCTCTCTTTTTGCTGAGAAAGACTGGCCCTGAGCTAACATCCGTGCCCACCTTCCTCCACTTTAAATGTGGGACGCCTACCTCAGCATGGCTTGCCAAGAGGTGCTATGTCCTCACCCGGGATCCCAACCGGCGAACCCCAGGCCACCACAGCGGGAGGTGCGAACTTAACTGCTGCGCCACCGGCCGGCACCCCCTGGGCTCTTTCTGATGGCTCATTTCACAGGGGAACGCCGCATCCTTCCTTCAGTACCTTCAGTACATCCTTATAGTCCATGATAATTCGATACATGTTAGAATCACATCCACACACACACTGTCCCACAGTGGGGGAGGGTCTGTGCGTTTCCGCATAGGGAGATTTCCGAAAGTGCCAGCTCACAAGTGGTTTGTGTAAAATGAACATAGCAGAGGGTGAAACAATGTTCCAGTAACAAGACATAAAGACTTTTCTTAGGGGAATGGCATGAAAGTGAGACAGTAAATTCAAGCTTGTAAGCTTGTAAAAATTAATAATTTAATAATCTTTTCATTATGGCCTTACAAATCATTGGAAAATAGCAAAAATGTGTATTATCCTTAAAGCTGCTGCCCTAAGAAATCTGCTAGCCATTTGTCACATTTCTTCCCTTCTCCTTAAATGCAGACGCTAAGGAGCTGCCAAAGTGAGTTAGAGACACAAGAGGACAAACGCTGTATGATTCCATTTAGGCGAGGTTCCTAAAGTAGGCAGACTCACAGACACAAAGTAGAACGGGGTCTCCAGGGCCCGGGGGAGGGGGCGCGGGGAGTCAGCGTTTATGAGTCAGGAGTCTCAGTTTGGGAAGATGAAAAGTTCTGGAGATGGACGGTGTGATGGTTGCACAACAGTATGAATGTGCTTAATGCCACAGAACTGTGCACTGAAAAATGGTTAAAATGGTAAATTTCATGTTATGTATATTTTACCGCAATTTTTAAAGAGTGAGAAAATTGAACGCTCAGAACTCAGAAGTGTTCTCTTCAAATGAACCATCTATTTTACTGCAACTTAACAGACGAGTAAGACGTGCTGGGTGAGGGAGAAACGAAGTGGATGGCCAGGTGTGCGATGTTGCACCTTCACAGTTGGCCTTTTGAACGTCCTCTCTGGGAAACAACCGGAGAAAATACTGACCACGTGCACGTGTGGCCGCTCTTGGACGCCGCGAGGGCGCGGTATCGGGGTGCTCTCCTCCGCTGACCCCGGGCCTGCGAGGGCCGAGCAGAGCGCACCGCCCCAACACCGAATGGTGCCTGTTTGCACGTGTGCTTCACGAAAGGTTATTTCTCCTTAGCTGTCATTTTTCTCCTATTCCACAACATTCATCTCAAGGTAAGGCATATTTGGCAACTTTGTTTTTTAAAGAAATCTGACTACCTTACGTGGAGAATTTCACCCCAAATCTCTTTGAGGGGAAGAAAAAGTTGATATATTTTCATTATGGGGTTATATTTGAGTTGTCTAAACCCAGTTACATATAAATAGTAACGGTTAATACATTTATTTCTGGAGCACTGATTGCGTCCGTGGGAAATATCCACCATCAGGAAAATCTGTTTACATTGGAACACTCACCATTTTGTACGCAGAGTGCCTTGAGTTTCACTAACCATGAAAAACCTCCCCTTCTTTTAATGAAGTAATAATTCAAATCAGAATGTTATCACCGGGGCCGGCCCTGTGGCCTCATGGTTAAGTTCATGTGCTCCACTTCGGTGGCCCAGGGCTTCGCCGGTTCGGATCCTGGGCGCGGACACAGCACTGCTCATCAGGCCATGCTGAGACCGTGTCCCACACAGCAGAGCCAGAGGCGCTCACAACTGGAATACACAACTATGTTCTGGCGGGCTTTGGGGAGAAGAAGAAAAAGATTGGCAACAGATGTTAGCTCAGGTGCCAGTCTTTGAAAAAAAAAGAATATTATCACCTTAGAAAAAAGAGTCCCTTCCATATACTATGAGGCAGTGTCTGTGACACAACATTAATTTTCTTGGAAGGGACATCTTATAAGTGACAATGTGGTTGTCAACATGTGTGTGTGTGTGAAAAAATCCTGCTTCGAATGGAGTAAAGCCGGCCCAGTGCGCTCTCTCTTTCAATTCCAGCGTCAAACACTGGAGTCAAAATAATTTTCAGTGTTATGGATAATGTGATTTAAGAATATAAGTTAAACTTTTAAAGTAAGCTTTGTGAGCTTTTCTTTTAACTGCGGTCTTTTGATTGTTTAGAAGTAAAACAGTTTAGAGAAAGAAATTATGGATAAAAGCCACAGTAAATGTAAAATATGAGGTGATACAGGGGCCGGCCTGCTAGCGCAGGCGCAGTGGTTAAGTGCACACGTTCCGCTTCTCAGTGGCTCGGGGTCGCCGGTTCAGATCCCGGGTGCGGAGATGGCACTGCTTGGCACGCCATGCTGCGGCAGGTGTCCCACGTATGGGCACAGATGTGAGCTCAGGGCCAGTCTTCCTCAGCAAAAGAGGAGGATTGGCAGCAGTTAGCTCAAGGCGAATCTTCTTCATCCCGCTCCACCGGGGCCAGTGGGGTCCGGCCACTTGGTGAGTTGTCTGATGTAGGCTCTGCCTGAGGTGGGATCTTCCCAAGGTCTGAACAGAGGGACGGGTCGCCAGGCCCGCTTTGCCGCTCGATGTGAGTGACACCTCCCAGGGTAGCCTTAATTAGGAATAAGGTGAGAGTTTGGTTCTCCACTGGCTGCCTTCGCTCTCGATTGATCTGGGCAGGAAAGATGGGTGTTCCTTGCTGGTCTCTCTCAAAGATCCTCAAAAAACATTCAGCAGAATCCTGTGTTGCCATTAAAACTGGTATAGAAAAACACTTATGATTCAAATGGCCATATTTTAAAGCAAAAAGCCAGTTAAAAAACAATATGTAATACACAGCCAAGAAAACTGGGTGGGGGGGTACCAATACATTGTGGTTATTTTCTTCTTGCTGATTTTGCATTCTCTAATTTTTTTACACAAATTTGTGTAGTTTTGAAAAATAAGAATAAAATCTATGTTTAACAAATGACTCTGCTCAACCATAATCTCCTCGCGCTCCTCCTGACTCCCTGGCCCCCCAGCCCTCACCTGCCAGCCCTCACCTGCCGTGCAGAAGGAAATTCTCCTACCTCGCTGTCTAAGAGACTCATTTAGTTAGGGGCCTCTTTCCCGCTAGACTGTGAGCTCCTTGGGGCTGGGACACTGTCTTATCCATCTCTGTGACCACAGCAGCCAGCAGGGCATTTGGCTCATAAATGGTGCTCAGTTGATGTTTGTCTCATGTGCTGGTGAGCAGAAGGATAAATGACATTTAATAAAGTTCCCATCCCCCGAAGGGCGGTGACAGGGGAATGGGGAGCAGCTAGCTCTTCTTCAAGGCTGAAGAAAGGGAGGTGGGCCGGAAGCAGGAGGAGGAATGAGCTCTTTTCAGTGGCAAGAGGCGGCATGCTGCTGACGGGGCTGCTGCGAGGGAAGGCAGACGCTCCTGTCAGCCGTCTCGGGCAGATGTGCCTTTGCCTTGGGCAGGGAGTGGCCTGGGCGAACTTGGGAAGGCCTCTCCATCCTATGAGTCCAAGGTTGGGTAAGAGAGACTTTCCTGCTCATCACGCCCACAGCGCCACCCCTCACCGCTGAGTGCCGCCTCTTACCCAGCGGGCAGGTGTCCCGGGGAATGAAGATGTTGCGGGCTGCTTGGACTGATCTCTCTGGAATCCCGAAACCTTTTGGCTCCACCACTCCCAGGCTCTGGGGGCTGAATATCTTTGCCTCAGCGCTACAGAAGAGCAGCTGAGCAGGACAGCTGTCCATTCTCGTAGACCCTGGCTTCTGAGCGCACACAGCCCTTGCACTGGGCCTCTGCTCCACAAAGCCTGCGTTTCCCTCAGTGTAACTGCCCTCCTTCCTGCTCAGACCTCATGCTTCCGGCTGGGCTGCCTACCTCTGCCTCCCAGGCGGACATGTGACCCAGACCTCACGTGATCCTCGCGTGACCCACACACACACCAGAGCCAGGAACTCCTCCAGCTACAGCGCTTGGCTCAGCGGTGAGTGTGTGACCAAGGCTGGTCCAATCAGAATCAACCCAGGGGCTCACTAGAGTTATGCGGAGGTGGTCTTCTCTCCCCACTGCGGTTCAAACTGCAGGACTGGGACCTACAGCTGCTGATGCTCTCTTTGAGAGAGAGAGAGAGAGAGAGAGTAACAGAGAAGTGAAAACTACAGGACATAGATTGTTTGGAAAGTACAGAATTTGGAGATTGGTAATTACTTTTTATTGGCTTTTTGGTCTTGGACAAAGTTAAATTCTGTAAGGGTATTCTTGGTTAATAATGATAATTATTGGGCCGGCCCCAGGGCCCAGTGGTTAAGTTCGCACACTCTACTTTAGCGGCCAGGGGTTCGCCTGTTCGGATCCTGGGCGCAGACCTACACACTGCTCATCAACTCATGCTGTGGTGGCATCACACGTAGAAGAACTAGAATGACCTACAACTAGGATATACAACTGTATACTGGGGCTTCAGGGAGAAAAAAAGAAAAAGAGAGGAAGATTGGCAACAGATGTTAGCCCAGGCCCAATCTTCCTCACCAAAAAAAGTATACTTAAAAAAAAATAAAAATGATAATTATCATGCAGTGCTTAAGTGAGGATCAGATAAACTAACGTACATGGAACACAATGTAAATTGTAAAAAGCCATTTTCTTAAAAGTTAATTTTCATTGCAAGGAAAAACCGAAAGGGAGAAGAAGAAATTGCAAAGAGTTGAGACCAAGAGACCAGTTTTTTCCCCCAGCACTTAGCATAGGGCCTAATGCATAGCAGGATACACAAAATTAATTAATGTTTATTAAATGAATGCATGTGAGGCAGAAGGATCATTGCAGAAGAACAATGCTTTCTCTGAAAACCATTTCATGCAAATGTGATGTGATTGTTCGCGGTTTCTGTGGGGGCTGTGGAAACATGCTGTTCAGCTCTTCAAGAGAATCTGCCACAGGGATTATAGGTGACTGACAGCCCCAGTTGCTAAGCCTTGGGGTCCACCACAGTGTTCCAGGCCAGGCTCCTTCTGGGCTCCTCCTGGGCTGTGTGTGGTGAGGGTACTACTGCCGGACCATTTCTTTTTTTAATTTTTAACAGCTTAATTGAGATATAATTCGTATACCACAAAATTCACTCATTTAAAGTGCATAATTCAATGGTTTTCAATATATTCACAGAGTTGTGCAGCCATCACCACTATCTAATTCTAGATTTTCATCATCTCTAAAAGAAATCCCTTACCTCTTAGCACTCACTGCCCATTTTCTCCACCTCTGGCCCTAGGCAACCACTAATCTACTTTCAGTCTCTATAGATTTGTCTGCTCTGCATATTTTACACAGTTGGAATCTCATAATTTGTGATCTTTCACTTAGCGTGATGTTTTCAAGGTTCATCCATGTTGTAGCATGTAACAATACTTTGTTTCTTTTTACTGCTGAATAATAATTCCTTTGTATGGATATACTACTTTTGTTTATCCATGCATCTGTTGATGAACTGTGGGTTGTTTCCACTTGTCGGCTATTATGAATAAAGTTTCTATGAACATCTATGTACAAATTTTGGGGTAGACATATTTCACAAATACATATGAATGGGTTATATGCATATATATTCCTATTTTAACATATGAATAGTCAATATATTTAATATGTTAAATATATTCATATTTCATTTCTCTGGGGTGTATACCTAGGAGTGGAATTTTTAAGTCATATGATAACTCTATGTCTAACTTTTTGAGTAACTACCAAACTGTCATCCATTTCACATTTCCATCAGTAACGTGTGAGGGTTCCAGTTTCTCCACATCCTCATCAACCCTTGTTATTGTCTGTCTTTTTTCTAGCCATCTTGGTGGGTGTAAAGTGGTATGTCATTGTGGTTTTGATTTACATTTCCCTAATGATCAGTGATGTTGAGCATCTTTTCATGTGCTTATGGCTATTTGTATATCTTCTTTGGAGAAATGTCTATTCAGATCCTTTGTCCATTTTCTAATTGTTGTCTGTCCTTTTATTGTTGAGTTATAAAGTTCTTCATATAGCTGAAACAAGTCCCCTATCACAAATTGGATTTGCAAATTTTTTTTCCCATTATGTGGGTTGTCTTTCCACTTTCTTGATGATATAATTTGCAGCAAAATTGAAAAACTTTAAATTTTGATCATGTCCAATTTATCTACTTTTTCTTTTGTCACTTATGCTTTGGATGTCACATCCAAGAAACCATTACTTAGCCCAAGGTCATAAAAATTTATACCTATGTTTATATTTTTAGCTCCAACGTTCAGGCCTATAATCCATTTTGAGTGAATTTTTGTATATGGTCTGAGGTTGAGGTCAAACTTCATTATTTTGTGTGTGGATTTCCAGCTCTTCCTGAACCATTTGTTGAAAAGACTGTTCTCTCCCCCATTGAATTTTCTTGGCACTCTTGTCAAAAATTAATTGACTATAAATGTAGAGCTTTATTTCTGGACTCTCAATTCTATTCCATTGGGCTACATCTCTGTCCTTATGCCAGTCCTACACTGTCGTGATTACTGTAGCTTTGTGGTAAGTTTTGAAATTGGAAAGTGTGAACCCGCTGACTTTGTTTCCTTTCAAGGTGTTTCTGGCTATTTAGAATCCCTTACATTTCCATATGAATGCTGGGTAATTTCTGTGGGATGCAGAACCCCTCTGATGGGCAGTTTTGAATTGGGGACTCCCCATTGCCTGCCCAAAACTTTCTCAGAGCTCTGCGGAGTTGAGCCTCTTCTTGCCTGTTGTTCCCTCCCTACCCCTCTCCTTTCACAGGTGTCAGACCTGCCTCAGTGTCTAAAGGCTCTCCCTGCCCACTTCTGCTACCTCCTGTTCATCCTTCATGGAAATTTCCCCCAATAAATCTCCTGTACATCTAATCCTGTCTTGACATCTGCTTCTCAGAGGACCTCAGCTTCCTAAGCTCAGAGTTTCTTAAACCCATTCCAAACCTGTTTGGTATACTTGGAGATAAAACAATTAACTAAGGAAGGCAAATTTCAACTTTTAGAAGACACTCCTTCTTTTAAGAGATAGGAGCCCAGGTTCCTCTTCATAAAGAGAGTAAACAGATTCAGCTCTGAATGTGCTCACCTGTAGTCGTTCAACAGTGAGAGATGAAATGGCCAATTTCTTGGGTGGAGATGAAATATGTCTTTTTGGCTACTTTTCACTTGATCACCCAAAACCATGTGACATGACAGTTCTTCCTTGTGGTCTCACCCAGTTTGATTCTAGATTTAGCTTACTTGCAGCCCAAAGCATGCTGACCTCTGTTGGCAGTCCTTGGGTGCCTGTGAGACATCCTAACGGTATCTTGTAAGAAATCAACCACTTTACTTAACCTAGTTCAAGTTTGCATTCTCTCATTTCAATCAAGAGAGTAAACAAACAAATGTTCATGTTTCTAAAAATCCTGTAGGAAGAAGATAAATTGACAGAGTTATTTTGCATAGCAAGAAAAAAACCAATCTTCATTCTAATTTTCTCTATATGACAATATTTCATCTATCTCTGAAGATGTAAAGATTAAATAAAAAGTGTTTATGTAGACATTAAAAAGAAAATTTGAGGGATGTAGGAAATATGAGCATTAATATGCACTAGGAACTTTTAGGAAGTCACAATTTCATAACAAAATGGAAATGTTTACTCAATCGGGAAAGCATACAGAAACAATTGCACTTCCAATCAAACATTATCTTTTTTAAAAAAATTATTTTATTATAGGGATGAGCATAGCTGCCTTCTAAACATTATCTTTGGAAGCCTATCACCCACATGAGTAAGGAAAGAAAGTAAAGCTATCTGCCAGACTCAGGAAGAAAACTGTTATGGCAAAAGATCATTGAGCAAGAACTTGCTAATCACCAGTGAAGCTTCGCTGAAGATGCAGCCTGCTGGACTCCCACGGATAAGATGCTCCATTAGTCGCTGGGTAAATAAAGACGAAAGGATGGATACACGTCCTGGCTTCAGTTTGTCACAGTGTAGTGAGGAGATAAATATCGATAAAGTATAATTACAGATTTATTTTTTTTAAATGGCTTTATTGAGATATAAAGCCTGTGTAGTGTATAATTACCCTGTAAAGTGTATAATTCAATGATTTTTTAGGTATATTGCATTATAAACTTTAAAAAATTGTGGTGAAATATTTATGACATAAATTTAGCTATTTTAAGTGTGAAATTCAGTGGCATTAATTTATATTCAACCATCACCACTAGCTATTTCCAAAACTTTTTCACCTGAAACAGGAACTCTATAACCATCGAGCAATAATTTCTCCATTACTCCACCCACAGCCCCTGGTAACCTCTACACTAATTTTTGTCTGTATGAATTTGCCTATTCTAGATATTTCATATAAGTGGAATCATACAGTATTTGTCTTTTTTGCCTGGCTTCTTTCACTTAGCTTAATGTTTTTGAGGTCCATCCATGTTGTAGCATGTGTCAGAACTTCATTCCTTTTTATGGGTGAATGATGTTCCATTATATGGATATACTACATTTTGTTTATCCGTTTATCACTTGATAGACAGTTGGGTTGTTTCCACCTTTTGGTTATTGTCAATAATGCTGTAATGAACATTGGTGTACAAATATCAATTTGAGTTCCTGCTTTCAGTTCATTTGGCTATATACTTAGGAGGGGAATTGCTAGGTCATATGGTAATCCTGTGTTTAGTTCTCTGAGGAACATCATTACAAGTTTCTGATAATGCAGAATTAGGAATTTGACTCAACACTCCCAGAGAAGACAATTTTTAGAGGGGTGAGCTTGGGCACTCACAGTGTCTTCACCCTGGAAGTGTTTGCCAATCTGGAAAGGACAGCTATCAGATTGAACTGCACTTCTGACAGCCCTGCAGGGCCATCCCAAGGAGTAAGGGTAAACTAGAGGTATGGGTAACTACCCCTCTGCTTTAGTATTGGATGCTGAAGGGGGTAAGAGAGAACTAGAAGTAAAGTAGCTCTTGCATGGACTGCAGCCCAGTTTTGAGTATTCCATGTTGCCCAGAAAAATCACTAGTCCTGGGGCTGGAAGGATGTGATCCAGATTACTCATGCTTTGTGTGCTTTCTAGAGAAAGATGACATCATCATGGACCTCAAATTACTCCTAGAAATAATTTTGCAAATACCTCCTCCAGTACTCAATGAAAGATAAACAAGCGTATATGAACAAGAACCAGAGAAACAACAGATACTAGAATTATCAGACAAAACTGCAGAGAAACTATGTTTACCATATGCAAGAAGATAAGAGCCAAGTTTGAAATTTTCAGGAGGAAATTGGAAACTATTAAAAATGCCATTGCAAATTGTAAAAAAGAACCGAAAACAAATTCCAGAACTGAAAACATAAAATAATTAAGAACTTGGATAGATTTAATAGCATACTAGATACAACTGAAGATAGAATTGGTAAATTGAAAGATAGACCAGGTAGAAACTACTTAGAATGAAGCAAGGATAGACAAAGGATGGGAAAAAAGAGAAGGGAAGGTAAGAGACATAAAGGACATAGTGAGAAGGTCTAAGACACATTTAATTGGAGTCTTAGAAGGACACTGGCCAAAACAATATCTGAAGAGATAATGACTCAGAATTTTCCAAAACAGATGAAAAAATAATTAATCCACAGATCTTAATAAATTTCAAGCCGTCCAAGTAATAAATAACAAATAAAATAAATGAATCTACAGCTAGATATATAGTAGTGCAACTACAGAAAAACAAAGAGAAAAATCTTAAAAAGAGCCAGGCAGGAGGGAATAAAAACAGATCACTTTCAAAGGAGCAAGATTCAGACTGACAACTGACTTTCCAATAGCAACAATGGAAGCCAAAAGCTAGTGGCATGGTACAGTTAAAGTGATGAAAGAAAATAACCACTAACAGAATTCTGTACCTAGTGAAAGTATGCTTTTAAAATGAAATGAGACATTCTCTTAATAAAACATTGGAAAAAATAAATAATAAAATAAAGACTTCATAAATAAATGAAAACTGAGAGAATCTTCAGCAGACCCACATTAAAGGAAATTCTAGAGGTGACCTTCAATCCCACGTGGAAAGTGAGAGGTGCAGGAAAGAATAAGGAGCAATCAAATGGTAAACATGTGCTTGACTCTTAATGAATACCAACTATATGAGTAATAAAAAATTATGTATATGTATATGTACACATACATACACAACAGAGAATATATAGTTTCCAAACTAACAGAGGAAATAATACAAAATGAAATAATAAAATAATTAATGCAATAATAAAAAATATTAATAAAAGAATGCAAGAAAGGAGAGAAAAGAAAACATTAAATAGGTAAAACAAACAGAAGTCATATAGCCAGATGATTGATTTAAACAGAAGTGAATGAGTATTTTACATGAAATATATATGAACTAAGTGATCCAGTTAAAAGACAAAGAATATCAGAATGAGAAACAGTATACTGTGTATAAAAGACACACCAAAGATTTAAGGGTAGAGTAAAAGAATGGAAAATATATCATGAAAACATTAATCAAAAGAAAACTTGTATAGCTACAATAAATCAGGAAAAAGAGATTTTAAGCTAAAAGGTATAACTAGAGGTAAAGAGAATCACATCACAATGATAAAAAACTTTAATTTACCAGGAAGCTACAGGGATCTTAAATTTGTTTGTAGTTAGCAATATTGCCTCAAAATCTATAAAGCAAAAACTGACCAAATTACAATGATAAATAGATAAACTGACAACTATGGCAAGAGATTTTTAACACATCTTTCAGTACTTGGTGGAATAAGCAGGCAAAAGATAAAGAAAATGGACAATGCCCCTAGCAACTACAAAGTACACCTTGTTTCCAACCACATAGAGCATGTTTACAATATTGACCACTTACGGGGCCAGGAAGAGGTCTCAGTACATTTCAAAGACTGAAACGTTACAGAATATGTTCTCTGACCACAATGCAGTAAAGATTCACTTCTAAATAACCCATTAGACTACATTAAATTCTATTTTGAACTGAAGGATAATGAATAATGAAAATACTTCTACAAGTGAAAACTTCTGGGATGTAATTACAGCAGTACTTAGAAGAAAGCTATAGCCTTAAATGCATATCTTAGGAAGAAGAAAGGCTGAGAATTAAAAATTAATGAGGGAGGCATCCACCCAAGACCAAAAAAAGAACAGCAGAATGATCATAAGCAAAGTTGAAGAAAATAACAAATAGATCAGAAATTCATCAAAAGAAAACAAACACAAAAAAGGAGGATCAACAAAACTTACAGGTTGTTCTTGGAAGATTAACAAGATTGATAAATTTCTGCTGAGACTAATTAAGAAGAAAGAAGATGCACACAAACAAAATAAGTTAATTATTACATGATTTATGTGTTTCTTAAAAAACACATACAATCTGCAAAATTGATTTGAAGAGATTGCAAAAATTGAAAAAGCCCAGAAAAATGGCACAGCTTGTGAGAAAATAGGTTGGAGCAGAAACTCAAAGCCTAGGCATCGACTACTAACAAAGTGAATAGATAATGAGCATCACAGGAGGGGCCTTGGACAGCCCAGACAGGCCATCTCAGTGGAGCCAACGTGCACAGACACAGTCAGGCAGAAGCGCTGCCCAAGGGCACAGAGACAGGGAGGGTGGAGCAAGGAGGAAGGATGACCTGACATCAGCTGGAGAGGGGGATCCCTTATCTTCATTTCCTTAATAGAGAGGCTCTTTCTCAGTGAGCTGAGGGCTTTTTCCTTTTCTGCTGATGGTTATAATTCAGCTCCCACTACTCTGGATCCCTTTGCCTAGAAAAAGATCGCTCAAGAGACAGCCCAACATCCACATTAGTTGTTATCGTTCTCCCATTTTCCGAGCATGTGTGACCAAATTTGTGCTATGAAAACACATATTGCTGCTGAACAGACTGTTGAGAATGAAAATGAGGACATCGCTAGAGTTCTGCAGACATCATAAGGGTATTATGAACAATCTTATGCCAATGTATTGTGATATGCTCAGCATCAAAGCTCTCACAGGTTCCTTGGCTTCCAGGCTTAGCTGGGACACAGCAATCACCACCCACCATTCCCAGGCCAGTTTTAACATTCATCCAGCTGCTGGATCCCTGCAGGATCAGCAAACTCTCATCAAGGCTTCTGGGCATAAGTGGGTCCCAGGTCGAAATCCTAAGCGAAACTCCCAAGGGTATTATTTTCACCTTTGTCTCCCCCACTCTGGCTGCCTCTGCCCCTCAGTCACTTCCATCCATCCCTTCCCCTTTGGGGCTAAGCGAACATGAATTCCTCAATGAGTTTAGGCTTTAACAAGCAAGAGCCAGGTAAGGGGTTACCTTCTTGTGCTTGACAGTCTTCTTACAATGAAGAAGAACAAGACAAATTTATATCCAGTAAATTTCCCTTCTGTTTTATAACTGAACTACATATAAAGTACAATGGAGTATGGTAAATCTCTTATGTATTTTTGGCAGAGCCTTGTACTCAAAATTTTAATCAGTAAGGAACAGCTAAAATAATTTAGAGAAGCATTGAAAAGAGCTTGCACTATATCCTAAAAATTAGCAGAGTATTTTTCTTTCATAAGACTCGGGTCTCATAATTGAGAAGTGCAGAGATGCTGTTCAAAATGGTGATCTTCATTGTCAACTCATAAGGAGCAGGCACGTGAGCTAATCCATCCTTCCTCCCCGTGCAGGACTCCCTTCTGAAGCAGCCATGGTAGATGATCGTCAGCTTCTGCTCGAAGATTTCCAGAGACGGGGGCTCATTACTTTATCAGAATCCCTGTCCCATTGATAGCAGCTCAAGATATTAGCAAGATATTCCTTATACTGAGTCAAAACTAGACAGCCTCTATGCCTTTAGGCCATTGAGAGTCTGAGGGAGGCCTGGGGAGCGGAGGGGAGGGCACTGCAGCCCGGGCAGGGGTATAATCCTAGGGAAAGGGCTGGTATGGGACAGGAAGATCAAGGGGAGTTTCTGCTTCAGAAATTCAGTGACTGAGAAGATGGTGCTGCCTTTAACAGAAACAGGGCATTTAATGCTACCTGTGTTTGGATAATGAGGGCTTCAAGGAAGAGGAAAGACTTCTCATGTAAAAAGTCTGGCTATCTAAAAGCTTCTGCATGTGTTCTGTGTGCGACTGAGGTACCACCAATGAGATGCACTTCTGTGAGATTAGAAGGTCAAGTGTGGTGGAAGCCGCCTTCCTGCCCCCTCCTGCCTGGTTTCTGCTGGCACGCAGGATGGTGTGTGTGTGTGGTTAGCATCAGCTTTCTTGCGTCCGTGTTCCATCCTGTAGGCTGTCGAGGGGCAGCTGTGTTGGTGGCAGCACCGTGTTTTTGGCTTCCTGATCTCTAGATCTCATTTGCGGGCACATCTTCTTGAATGCCCAGCTCCAGTGGCAGTGTTAGAGATAGTAGTGGCCAAGCATCCGGGAGTCTTTCCAGCAAGTTTGAAGGCATCTTCTTAGTGACCGAATGTTTGTGTTCCCCCAAAAACTCGTCTGTTGAAGCTCTAATCCAATCTGATGGTATTTGGAGGTGGCTTTTGGGAGGTAATTAACTTATGAGAGTGGAGCCCCCATGATGGGATTAATGCCCTTATAAGAAGAGGCCAGAGAGCTAGCTGCTCTCTGCTGTGTGAAGACACGTGAGAAGGTGGCCGTCCTCAAAGCAGGAAGAGAGCCCTCAGCAGAACCCAACCACACTGACACCCTGACCTCAGAGGTCCAGCCTCCAGAACTGTGAGAAATAAATGTCTGTTGTGTAAGCCACCCAGTCTATGATGTGTTATGGCAGCCTGAGCTCACTAAGACACATCTAATGCTCTGAATCAATCCTTTCCTGCTTGAGATGCTCCGAGTGGGTTCTGCTTCCTTCCCTGAGCCCTGGGGCACAGTGTGTACCCCCATTTGATGGTGGGAGGGAGAAGAGAACCAGTGCCAGAGTCAGAAACACTGCTCCCAAGAAGAAACAGAAAATGTGTCATGCAGGAGGGGTCTGTCAACAAGTGTCAAATGCAGCAGAAAAAGAAGGGAAGACGTGAATGAAGACAAAGCAGGTGTGGCGACTTGAGAGCCACCGTGGAGAACTTGTCTCACTGAGGGGCAGAAACCCGGCTGCAGACAGGACGCAGGGAACCGGAAGTAGAGGCCGCCAGTGCTCGCCCAGGAGGTTCCTGAGAAGGGAGCGAGGACAGTTCAGGGGGCGCGGGGGACGGATGCAGTGTCTGACTGGGATGGGAGAGTAGAGCAATGACAACTTACACTTGTCACAAATTAAACCTACTTAATCAAGGCTATTTGAAACCCAATAGCCTTAGAAATTTATAAAATAAGAACATCACTTAAATCTCCCTTAAAATGAGCATCTTTTAATCTGCAGGGGAAATGAACATAAAATAATCTGCTTAGTTTTGAGCCTCCCTAGTTCTTCTGGGCAGTGGCTCACGTCTTTTATTTTGGAACCCTTTGCCAGTTCATCCTGCAGGAATGGACTTTCTCACTTCAAAATGGATGCAGGCAAACCCATCAAACGCACATGCTGAGACTTCTTTTCAGTTACTCTTCTGATTCTCACCTGTCACCTCAAGATCTTCCTGAAGACTCACTTCCCCTTAAACACCTTGTCTGGCTCGCAACATCACACTAAAATTCCCAGCCCCGGTGGCCTAGTGGTTAGTTCAGTGCACTCCACTTCAGCAGGCTGGGTTCGATTCCCAGGCACAGACCTACACCACCCGTCAGTGGCCATGCTGTGGCAGCAGCCCACATACAAAATAGGGGAAGACTGGCAACGGATGCTAGCTCAGGGCGAATCTTCCTCAGCAAAAAAAAACTACATTCCCTGGGCTCCTCAGCACCTACTGATGACAGGTAGCAACTAGAGCACAGGGGTCAGATTTTATTCAACCTTGTACCTGTAGCACCCAGCATGTGCTACATAAAAAACAAGCAGTAATTCCATTTTGTTCCATCTCTGAACAAAGACCAACTGTATTGAGAATCCACACACTGAGAGGCATGAACAAGACAAACACACGCCACAGAGGTCACACTTTGTGCCGCACACGTTCCTGTGTGCTCCTTCTAAGTGATTCCAGGAGCTCAGCTACTGTCTGCCCCCTAGTGACCGTGTGATGTGTCCATCGCCCCAGCAGGGTGTTACTGTTCTCACATAAGGAGTCCAATTAATGTCTCCTGGGGAACATGACCTCCCCCAGGCCTTTGACCTGGCGGGAGCTACAGGTCTTGCCGAGTATTCCAACGTGATGTTTGATGTGGAACCAGAGACCTGCTGGCCCCCGGTGGTAAGGGTATGGCCCCCTCCCTGAAGATGTGCTGCTCCAGGCAACATTCTTTTACCTTTGGATTCATCACTCTGAAAGCACTGCGGGCAACTGTATTAGCACGTGTTGTCTTAGTGGTTCAGGCTCCTATGACGAAATACCAGAGTGGGTGGCGGATAAGCAACCGAAAGCTATTTTGCTGGGTCCTGGAGGCGGGAGGTCCCAGATGAGGGTACCGGCATGGTGGAGTGAGGGCCCCCGCCTGGGCTGCAGACTCCCGGGTGTATCATGACACGGTGGAGGCTCTTTTATAAGGGCGCTAATCCCATTCACGAGGGTTCCGCCCTCGTGACTCAATCAACTCCCACAGGCCCCATCTCCTAAGACCATCATCTTGGGCGTTAGGATTTAACATATTAATTCTGGAGGGACACAAACATTCAACCCAAAGCACATGTTATGGCTCTTTTTTTCCAACCTGAAAAGTAAAGGGACTTTGAGAGCACACAGCGAGCCGTAAGCGTGCCAGTAGAGAGCCATCTGTGGTACAGAACCGGCTTGTTTCATAAACAATCTGCAGACAATGAGAGCACTATTAGAAACACGTTGTGCTACAGGCAGTCGTTTACACTGCTTATCTTTAATCTTCCTCAGCAGTCGTCTGTGCACATTTACGATCTTTGCTCTCAATCCACATGCTTTTCCTCCACCGTAACAGCTTGTTAGCCCGAGTCCTGCCTCTTCTACCGCGTCTCGCTGTCTCTTACATCTGAGCGTTCCTGCTGGACGCAGTCGTCCTGGGCAAGAAGAGGGTCGCCCAGCGCGGGAGCCTCGTGGAGGGAGCCGCGCTGCCCGCCGCTCAGCGGCTGCCCCTGGATCGGCGCTGAGCACTCGGCGCTGAGCACTCGTGTACGCGCTTCATTCCTACTCGATTCTCTTTAACCTCGGATGCCTCTGCGGAAGCGGCTCTGGTTCAACCCTCCCTGGCGGCCCCCATTGGCTGTGCCAGCCAGCAGGGCCCCGACACGCGTCTCGTCAGGGGTCCCTTCCTGAGCCAGAACAACTGCAACAACCAGGCCTTCTTCTCCTCCAGCCTCTTTGTTCATCAAAGAAAGAAATCCTTCCACTAGCTGGGCATAGCCGTTACTAGAGACTGAATCTGAAAAGCAGTACTGAACAGATCTACACGCAATTTAGTACTTTTACTAAATTGAATACATTTTAATACATCGACCTTAAAACGTTTTTTAAGAGTTAAAAGCTCAAAACGGAGGTGTTTACAGCAGCCTGGCGTCAGCGCGCGTCCGGCCCGCTCCCGCGGCGCCCACGCAAGCTCCTCCTGCGCACGCGCGGCGAGACCCCTCGAACGCAAGCTCCCCGTGATGTTCAGGACGTCCGCTGCCTCGAGGCTCCCTTCTTCCTGCGGAATAGCGACCAATTCGCAACGGACTGGTAGCTCCGGATCAGACAGAGATCGCACAGCGCGCTCCGTCCCCGCACACGGCCTCTTCGGCCATCAGCCACGTCAGACAGCTCGAGTGGAGATTAACACAACAGGACCAAAGAGGTTTCTACACACATTCTAAGACAAGCATACGGCTCTGCCTGGGACTTCTCTGCCGAGGCTGGTTTGCTCCTGGTTTCCTCCATGCCTCTTCAATTGGGCTTGGCAAAATGGAGCTAAGATGAGCAGGACCTGCTCCTGGACTTACAGAGACAGGTGCATAACAAACAGGCCAAGTGCGACAGGACAGTAAGTGCCGACCACAGGGATGATGGAACAGGGAGGAGCGACTCAGCCCTTACAGGGTTTCTCCCTCAGCGCCTGGGGAGAACGGGCGCCACTAATCCACGTTGACTCACGAGGAGTGTGTGGGATAGAAGATGAGTCCGCTTTTGCAGGTTGACTTTGATGTGTCTTTAAGACATACGGGTAATGTAGACAGCTTGAAAAACACCTGGAATTCAGGACAAAGGTTCTAGAAACGGCATGCCACCTGACATCCCTGTGGCATCTCGATGCTCAGTGTCTGCACTGTGGAAGGGACGACATGGGACATGTGCCGTCCACTATTCTGGGGCCTGTGTAGGTCACATGCATTTTACATTCACGCAGTAGATGTGTTCCCTGGGTCTTTATGTATTAGCTACTTTTTATTCCTGAATCCTCTGTTATTTCACATTACAAAAAGCTCAGTTCTTCTTTCAAATGTAGGCAAGTTGGAGCCTCATGCTTTGCAAGGTGAATTAACCACACTGATACCATGAACTCACTTTTGAGTTAGTTTTCTAATTCACACCTACTATTTATTTCAAGATTTTGCTTAAGACCTGTTCCTCCTGGAAGCAGCTTCCCTACCTCTCTCGCAGAAGGAAGACTCCCCTCCACGTGATACCGCCACTTAGGCATTTGCTCAGAGTTGGCCTTCATGTCATCTCTCCAGTGTCACTCTAATGGGGATCGTTTCACTCACCCCAAAGAGCTGCTGTGAGGATAAAATATTTGAGAACATGGTGACTGTGGAGTGCAATTAACCTCAGACCAAGGCAGTGTAGTCCCCTAATGCATCTGGATTTCAGAAAGATACCCGACAAAGTCCTTCACGACTGTTTTGTAGATGCAACAGAGAAACGTTCCTGGAGAGTATCCATAATTGCTGGATGATCTTACTCAAAAGAGGCAGACTGAGCGATCTGTCCACCTGAAGGGCAGTGACTCATGGCTACCACAAGCTGGGTCTAGTTCTTGCTTCCCTGAATTTTTTTCTAAAATCAAGTTTCAGTCATGATTTAGATGAGCACATAGGTGGCATATCTACCTCATTCTGCCCCACCACTGCAGTTTGATACCAAGTTCTGTCAGTGAATATTCCAGAATGTCTGTTTCTACTCTCTCCATCCTTCCACCCAACACTGCCCTGATTCAAGCCGTCGTCTTTCCTGGCCTGATGTAACAGACTTCATATTTTATTTCATCCTCTATCTGTTCAGGGGCATCAGCTTCCTCAAGCAGAAAGCCAGTGAGTGACAGAAGGCCCTGCGGTCTGTGGGGGTCACGTAACCACTCAACACACTGTCTGTGTCTGAAGACACACCTACGAGCCTGCAGAAAACAGGCAGGACCTCTGAAGACTTGTATGAAGTGGAAAGGGCTGTGGACGAGGAGCCACCGGAGCCGGCACTGATCCTGCATCTGCCAGTGACCGGCCTGTCTGCCTCACTAGTCACATAGTTCATGACACCATCTGTCCTGCTAGCTCAGGTGATGACCATCGCACGGCTGTATGACAAGTTCTTTGGCAACTGAAAAATGCTAAATAAATGTCGAGCACTATTGTCATATTTTATCTCAATCACTTTTATCAAATCAGGCTAAAGCTTTGGTATTAATAAAGTGTTTGACTGTACAAATCATTCCCTGAATGTTTCAGAGACATTTTCTGAATTCGCTTATACCAGCCAAGCATTTCTTCCGAGTTGGAAAAATGCTTTAAATGTGCTGTCGTGATTATTAAACTTTTTGTAAGTTTTAAATTATTGTTAAAATTACCACATTACCTACTTCTAAAACTTTGGAAGTGGAAGAAGAAAGAAGAAAAATAAAAGGCCCGACTATCAACAGTAAAGACAACCACATTAACATCTTATTATCCTCAAGTTCTTTCTCTACATTATTTTTTTAGTGTTTACGGAGTCCTAAGTACTTTAAATTGGATTTTTGGAAGCTGGTGGTAAGTAAATCATAATACAGGAGAGCATTTTCCCAGAGGAACTGCTCTGTGCTTATGGGTTTATTCCTATCCTAAGGAAAAGCACTCATAATAAAATAACTTGCTATTATGATTTATCCAGCTGTTACTGTGAAAAGAGGCAATGACCGCTCTGCATTCTTAGAAGTTCCTTAGCGATCTCCTTTGCTTTGATGCTTGGTCTAAATTACTTATTCTTTTAGCAATTTTTAAACAAGGCTACAAAGCTGAGATGTTTCCTGAGCCCTCGTCTATCTGAGAAAGCCATTTTACATCTCGGCCTTTATCTCAAAACTTTTTCCCATTGTCCATTGGCTTTTAATGACAATGAATAATTGCATTCTGGGATCACAATAATTTGTGTTCCTTTGTATGTAAGCTCAATGCTTTTAGCAGTTATTTCCTAATGTTCTGAAAAATGTCATCAAGAGGTACTCCAAAAAAGGGGTGGCTCCTATAATCAAATATGTTTGGGAAACATCAGGTCACATATGCAATGCTAACCATGCCTTGTGATTGCAGAATTGCTAACGTGCACACTGGCCTTTCCCAAATGCATTCAACAACAGGAGCCTTTAGAGTCCATGGAACACTAAGGAACAGTTCCTGGGAAGCGCTCTGCAAAGCCCAGTTTGCGATATGGTGGCTTATAATTTTAGTTATATTTAAACTCTGAAAAGAAAAGACAGATTATGTCTAGGCAGGGGTCTCTTTTCACTGTTTTGTTTGTTCTGGTCTAGAATGCAGGATTCTCCCTCTTTTCTTTTCTTTTCTTTTTATTTTTTTATTTTTTTATTTTTAAAGATTTTATTTTTTCCTTTTTCTCCCCAAAGCCCCCCGGTACATAGTTGTGTATTCTTCGTTGTGGGTTCCTCTAGTTGTGGCATGTGGGACGCTGCCTCAGCGTGGTCTGACGAGCAGTGTCATGTCCGCGCCCAGGATTCGAACCGACGAAACACTGGGCCGCCTGCAGCGGAGCGCGCGAACTTAACCACTCGGCCACGGGGCCAGCCCCTCCCTCTTTTCTTTTTTAAAAATTGTGGTAAAATATACATAACATAAAATTTACCAGTTTTAACCATTGTCAAATGTATAGTTCAGCGGCATTAAGTACATTCACATTATTGGGCAACCGTCAAGGATTTTCCTTTAAATTGCACTCATGTCTTCTTTTCAGCTCAAAAACGTTTCCTTAAATTCACTGAACGCCACGTACTCACCGAGCACGTACCATGTGCCGGGCACTGTTCTGAGCCCGGGGACAGCGGAGGACACGAGCATTTGTTTTGTTCTTGCTCTTGCTCGACTGTCCGGATTCCCCGTCAGGATTCCGTCATCCGGAGGAGCCGGCTCTCTGCTCCGGCTCCCTTGCCATCAGCTCTAGCCCTGTCCCTTTCACCTCATGCTGAGACGTTTCTCAAGTTTGTCATCAACAGTTTTGTTCTTTTCTGCTTTGATAATGTTTTAAATCATTGTACTGTGTTTCAGTTTCTCCGCATTTCTTTCTTTTTCTACTTTTTTAGCTTAATCCTATTATCCCTTTATTTCTGCTTATTCTTTCTTTATGGCTTTCAGCTTCACAAATACCATGTTTTCTCAAATCTCACTAAGAATACCAGAGAGTTTTTCTACAATGTGATTTAGTTCCTTTTAAAAATAATTTTCCAAATTATCATCTTCTAGGTGACCTTTCCCTTTCCTTTTTCTGAGAAATGTTTGCACAAAGGTTCCATACAGATTTTCCTGCTTACTCACCGTCACCTGAAAAGGGGTTGATAGAGGCCCAAGAGTGTCTTTGTGAATAGGTTGGACGTGTCTTAGTTTTGGGGATTTTTAATTTAGTCTTTTAGGAACATCATTAGTCATTTAGTGAAAAGCAGGAAGAGGATGCTAGCAAATGCCTTTTTAAACTAAAGTCTGTAATTAAATTCTTGACTTTGATGGTGGGAGAAACACATTAAATAATTCCTTTCCTGTTATTAACACACAATGATACGGTACGCAGTAATGTAAAGCAGATGGGTTCCGGATAGAGACAGACACAGTCTGAAGCCCAGTTTCCTTACTTATCAGTTGCTGGATCTTGGCACATCACTTATTAACCGCACCTGCACCTGTTTCTGTACATTCACAGTCAAGCCAGACAAGTGTGAGTTCAGGTTCCCTCTGTTCTGAGTCCATCTGTGTGGTGCCTGAGCACTCAGAAAAACCCAGTGCAGTCAATTACGCATACTTTGGAAACCGTACTTGGTCTCTCGGTCACTGTGACTGACTACTCCAAGTGCCTTCTCAAAGCCTAGTACAGTGGTCTTTAGGCATGGCAATCATTCAAAAGAACTATCTGTGTAATCCTTCTGAAGACTGCTTCAAACCAAAAATAATTTTGCTTTTAATTAAGTCTTTAATTTAACCATTTAAAGATCAATGGAAAGGGGAAAAGGCCAACCGGAGTGTGGCTGGACTAAGGAAATGCTCAGCCCTTAAGTCTAGTTTCTACTAGCTCACTGAGTAGATCTGCATAGGTCCAAGAATCAGCCAACAGGCTAAAAGCCAGCATAATTAAAACAAATTATTTATTCCAAGTTCTATCAGTTTAAGGTTTTTCAGAAGTTATTACAGAAGTGAATATTGAAATCAGGAACGAGTGTTCACAGCTGTATTTACAACAAAGTTAATATCCACATGACCTTGATTTAAAAGATTCGAGGTGTTTCCATCATTCGGAATCCATGAGGAAAGTTTCGAAGTCCAGATCCAAGTCAGAAACGAGGGCACTTACAAAGTCATCAACAGAAGGACACTTCTGAAGCATACCTGCAAACAGAGGAAAGATCAGCCACCACTCACCGGCAGACACCAAGGAGGGACAAAAGCACACACTCACATCTGCGCACCAGGGGAACAGTCCAGCTTTCTGAAACAAGAACTTGCCTCCATAACCTGACTACAAGAACATTACAAACGTCATGGGCAGGGTGTGGGCCCTGAAGCTATTAATGATTTCAATGCATTTTCACTATCTAATCAACACAGACAGCACAGAGATTTAGGCCCAAACATGTTTCCCGAGGGTTTTCCTTTGCAGGTATCCCCATATACTTGGAGTGATGTTAGAAGACTGATTGGTTATCTTCGACTGGGTTGATGCAGAATTTACCATGTTTAATTACTTATCAAGTTTTATCATCAAGTTCTATACACTTTAAAATCATTCAAATGTTAATTCTCTTGCAGAAATCTTATGTCAGAGTCAAGTCATTGCTTTCTTCCAGATTCTCCCGTGTTGGAGAACTCCTAGCTTTGCAACTTTCTAATTGTATAACATGGAAGTCACTTAAAACCCCTGATACTAAAATTTCCTCATCTAATATACAAGGTTGCTACAAAGGTAAAACTAGGAGACGTTTTGGAAAGCAACAAGGCACTGTGTCTAGCATATATAAACAATTCAATGAAAAGCTGAATTTATCTCCATTCTTCCCTCCAAAGAAGCCAAAGACAAAGATTCGAGCAATCCACTTTGTTGCCTCGACTTATATTCTTGGCAGATGATGCTAACTCACAGGTTGACCAGGGCTATATACGTTGGCATTTAATTTGGGGGATGGATCCCAACACTGAGATATTAAGAGATTGCCAGAATTCTTTGTTACCCTCTAAACCTTTAATGCAACTCAAGTAACATGTATTGAGTATTTGCTGTGTGTAAAGGATCAGGCCAGGTCATGAGCATTCAAAGACAAACAGGCTAAGGTACAATATGAGAGTGAGCAGGACACAATCACAAAAGTACACTGTGGGGAAATGCATACCCAGATGGGGGAAAAACTAATCTTGACTCCTACTGCATACCATACATAAAAATTAATGTGAGATGGGCATGGACCTAAGTATAAAGCTAAGATTATAAAGTGTCTAGAAGAAAATATAGAATATATTTGAGACTTTGAGGTAGGCAAAGGTTTCTTAAGACACAGAAAGCAATAACCATAAAAGAAAAAAAAATGGATATACTAGATTTCACCAAAATTAAAAACTTGCACTCTTTAAAAGAAACCATTAAGAAAATGAATAGGTAAATGACAGGAAGGGAGCATATATTCACATAATATATGTTTCACATAGGACTCATATCCAGAATATATAAAGGACTCCTTCAACTCATCGTCAACATATTTTGAAGAATTAAAAATGGACAAAGATTTGAGCAGACCTTTCACAAAAGAAGACATCCAAATAAACACACACAACTAATAGGCACTGAGAAGACACTCAACATCATTGCCATCTGGGAAAAGAAAACTAAAACAACGAGACACCACAATACACTCACCAGAATGGCTAAAATTACGAAGACTGACAACACCAAATGTAGGCAAGGCTGTGGGCAACCTGAATTGTCATACATCAGTGGTGAAATGATACAACCGCTTCAGAAAAACGTCTAGCAGTTCCTTATAAAACTAAGCTCACTTACCCTATGACATAGCAATTTCCTCCTAGGTATTACCCAAGATAAATAAAAGCATGTCAACAAAGAAAAGGACCTTACGACACCAAACTGGAAACAACACAAGTTCCCATCAACAGGATACAGATAAACAGATGAGGTAAACTCATAAAATGGAATACTACTCATAACAAAAAGGAACAACCTACTGACACCTGTGGCGACATGGATGGATCTCAAGAATGGTGCACCGAATGCAAGATGCCTTACCCAAAAGAGCACATAGTGTTTGACTACATTTATATGAAGTTCAAAAATGGGCCAAACTAATCTATGGTGAAAAAAATCATAACAGTGGTTCCTTTGGGACAGGAGATGGCAACTGACTGAGAAGGGACACAAGGGAACTTTCTGCTGTGATGGTAATTAGTGTTCTCTATCTGGGTAGTGATATGTGTTACAAAGGTGTATACACGCATCAAAATTCATCGAATGGTACATTAAACATTTCTGCATTTTGCTGTATATAAATTTTACCAAAAAAAGAAAACAAATATTGAACTCTAGTTAATGCTACGCATGCAAAAGCATTGGGGTAAAATGTACTGATGTCTGCAACTTGCTTTGGAAAAAAATATATACGATGGATTGATGGGTGGACAGAGAAATGGACAGATGGATATGTTAAAAAGCAAACAGAGCAAAACGTTAACTGTAGAATCTAAATGACAAGTACATGAGTGTTTACTGTATTACTCATTCAACTTGTCTGAATATTTGAAAATTTTCACCATAAAATGTTTGGGAAAAACTAAACTGTGGATGTTGCTAGCACACAAAATGCAGTCAGTGGAAGAAGTGAGAGGAAAACGAATTCCAATGGAGGGATTCAGATGGCTTCACGGAGGGATGGGATCTGAGTAGAAACTTAAAAGATGGGGAAGATTTAGGTTCAAATTAGGCCCCTTCAGGGGGAGAGGACGATATAAGAAAGGCACAAAGGTGGGGAAATTCAAAACATATGTAGGCCACTAAGGGTGGAGGAGACTCTGGGAGAGGAAGATGTGGGAAGACTGAGGCTTGGAGCCAGGGTGACTGGGAATGGGGGGGTAACCGAGCCGGAGCGCAGGAGGAAAACCAGGAGCCCACCATGTTTAGCTGCGGGGCAGGCTCCAGGTGCAGGCGCCCAGGCTTCTCCAGTCAGCAGGGAGAATGCAGAGTCAAGGGGCTGGGCCCTGGACTGGACACGTGGTCGCGGTCATTCTCATCAGGCAGGGCGACCATGTGGGAAACAGACCACAGTGGTTTGTATGGTGGACATAAACACAGTAGCATCTCCAAACACGTACTTGTAAGCTACTTAGGAGACCTGAAGTAGTTGAGAACAATAAGAATATTGCAATATTTTCAACTGCAGACCAAAATATTTTCATCCTCATTTAAGTTCAAGTTCAAAATCTCCATCTGAGGGAATATCTGAGAAAGAAGGAGCAACTAATGGAAGAGAATTTCATTTCTATGTTTTTATTTGCAAAACTAAACTTCAAAACACAATTTTCTTTTTATAGTAAAATAATCTCTACGGATGAAAGAAGGCCTCTCCTCTGGTCCAGCTGTATCACTAATGATAGAAATGTTGAGTCTTTGATGATTGCCAAAGTAGCACATTTCACATCAGATCTTCTAGATGCAGGCTAGTACTTAAGCAGATGCAGTCTGATTAACAAATCAGGTTTCATGCATCCCTCTGTGCCAGGTTTCTTTCTGATGCAGAGAACAGTTGTAGGGAAAACATTTAAACATGGCTTTCAATGAAAGGTGTTAACCTATTACACCATTTTCTTCCTTTTAATATTTGAAACATTCTATAATTAAATGGCTGGTTGTTTATAATTAAATGACTAGAACTGTCTGAAGGTAGAACCCATTTATTTAGAGCCGACCTATTCAGTCAAGCACGGCCCTCCTGTCCCTTTGAAGTGGTTCATTTCAACTCAACAAACGGCCAATGTAAACACGCCCTTCTCTGTCCTCGCAGACGGACGGAACTAGCACGCGTCCCTCGCCAATTTCCCTTCTTCAGCCCTTCCTGCAGCTCAGAGAGCGGCGACTGTGGCAACAGCAAGAGAAAAACATATACACTTATGGTATTTTTAAATAAATTTGATCAGAACTGAGCAGTTTGGTAATTTTAGATGTTATGTGATTGCTAAAGATCAAAGTTCAAAAAGAAGGAATCAGGACCTGAAGGGATAAAGAACAGTTGGCGGGGCGGGAATTCTCTTGGTATGTTGTTACGGTGTCCTCACTTTAATTAGATTGAAATGTTTTGCAAGTGTCAACATGAACTAACCTCTACACAGAGAATTAAAAGAAAAATACAATGTTTTCAGGCAATTCCACATATCAGAAAAATTGAAGTTGGCTTTTATATTTATGTATACTCAAAAAAATTCCAGGAGCTCTTTGATTTTTAAAAAAAAGCTGACAAAGATGTCCCCTTTGTCTTCAAGTCTTAATCCTCAAAGGGTGGTGATTAGACTTGCAATTTCTTAGGAGCTCTGGGGAACCAGGCTGGAGCCATTATGTCCATAAGTAAGTAGAGTTTACAAATTCCATATTGGAAACATATTTCACTGTGGAAATCACCTAAATTAAGGGGGGAAATGGACTGATTTTGCCAAAAGGACTGAAACAAAAAAATGGCAACTCAAAAGAGAAAAGTGTCGATGGCAATTAAGAAAGACAAAATTGCATTAGGACACACATTGTACATATTAGTTCATAAAACTGAAAACAAGTAGTTGAGTTTCATCTCCCTATCCCACTCAGAGGAATAGAGCATATATAATGAGTAGTTAAAGAATGATGATTTAATTTATTTTTCTCCTCATTTTACATGAGAGGTAAATGGGCTAATAAAAGTTGGTACAAGCTAGAACATTTTCGTCTCGACTACTCTGTTCAAACTAGCACGTTTCATAACTTTGAAGTACTAGGGCAATTATTCCAGGCCTGACTAGAATAAACTATGATATCAAAAGGATTCCAAGACCGACTCTTGCAGCAGTGAAGGTTTCCACACCGTACTACGTGCTATTCTCTCCAGGGACTGCTGAAACAGAGCTGGAAATAACGTGAGGGTAAAGACCCCAGGCACGAGGACCTGACCCACGGACAGCTGGTCTAGAAAGGGTTCATAGGAAAGACTGCCACCAACACAAATGACAAAGCGGTAATGGCAGCTATCTGTTGGGTTTACTGTGTGCCAGGCACTGTGCTAAGAGTGTTAACTCATCTGAGCCTTGAAACACACCTGTGAGGAACATGGCCTACATAAAAGAAAATGGAGCATGAGAGGTCACACAACTCTTAGGTTTTTTGTTGAACCCTGGCAGTCTGGTTCCAGAGCCCATGTTCTTAAAGCGCTGTGATATACTGCCTCATGCCCGAGAATTCTGTAAAGTAATTCACATTCTAGAAAGGTCCAGATTTAAACATCAGCATCCTGGATATGACAAAACCCAAATGTGTGTAGAAATTCTGGAAAAAAAAAAGTCTAATAGCTTCCTGATGTCACCCATGGCTAGATGGACCCAACGTATTATTTGTCCCTTTATTGCCTTGAAGACAGAGCCAAAATGTCCACTGCTTTTTGGACCATTCTGTTTCCTACTCTGGAGCAGGCACACTTCATGAGCCGTCTCAGCTATGTACCTATCCCAGAGGCAAAGAACGGAGAAAAGTGGGAGCAGTCTGCTGAAAAGGCAGGAGCTGGTCCTGACAAATGGCTCTGCCCAGCCATGACTGGGACAGGCAGTCGTGTCACGACCAGAACCCTCTTCCTCTTAGGGCACAATGCTTGGCCACGCATGGCTGCTGCTGGAGTTCTCTAGGCATGACACTGGGAGAAAAAAGTGCCTAAGAGTTTTGCACTTAAGGATGTTTTCTGGGTGGACTCCAAGTATCTGTGGTAACCCCCTGCAAACAGAAGCCCTTACACGTTTAAGGGGCTCCTAACTGTGCATATTGCTATGCTTTTGCCAAGAAAAAATTCTGTCAGCCCGAGGACGAGTTCAACACGTGTACTGAGCTGCAGGTCCACGCCCTGTTATTCTGTAATTAATATATAATCTAACCAGACCTTCACTGGAATATCAACATACTCTTGCATGAACTCTTTAACCTCTTGAGTACCCGTCTGGATGTAAAACTAATACAATTATTTGAAAACATGACTGAAAGCAACTGGTTGGCAGTCTGGTTATGTCTCTAAGCCAGCCTGGCAAAGCTGGAGTCTTGTTCTGGCCCCTTTACCAAGCGCCTGGGGTGAAATGGTCTGCGTATCACTTGATTTTGAGAATACAGGGGATTATTGCGGCAATTAAAAAACAGAATTATTTTAAGCCTTAGAAGAGAAGTAGAATAGTTCCATCTCCTCTTAGAGTCCATTTCATATATTGCTTAACACCAACCAAGGGTGTCCAATCAAAGAAAACTATGGCAGTGTGACATCAAGGACAGTGAGAGCCAAGAAGGGTGGATGAAGTACCTAGAAATAGGATCTTTGTAAGGGTTTTCTTTCAATCATTCATTCATTCACTCACTCATTTATTCTATCTGTAACTGAGTGCCTAAGTGAATTTCAGGTGGGCAAAAGGATCAGTATTATTTACCAGGAAGACACTATGTATAAAAATTACTAAGACTCGGTCTTATGGAAAGGCGTGATCTTGTGCTTCTAGGGGTGGATCTCCCAGACCAACATCAAGGGTATCACCTGGGAACCTGCTAGAAGTCCAAATCTCTGGTCCCTGCCCCAGGCCTAATGCTTCAGGCACTGGGCCCAGCCATCAGTGCTGTAATAAGCCCCCCTGGGGATTCCAGCGGGCGGTGAGAACCACCGCTCAGAAGGACTGAGGGGACTGATCCACGTGGAGAAACGAGACGAGGTTCTTCTCAACTGGTAATTACAACTTGAGAAATGCTGAGCAAGAAAGATGTACAGATTTTCTATTTAATTAAACTAAAAAATACATGTTTCTTAAGTCAAATAGGAAACAATGTTAAGAAATAAAAGTAGGATTTGTTTGGGACACTGTTCAAGATTATAATTACCAAGCCCCAAGAGAGACGACACAGCTGGCCGGAAAAGCACCTAGAAGGATCAAGCGGATTTGGCATGAAAATAGCCGTACAATCCGAGGAGGAGGGGAGGCGGCCAGAAGGGGAGCTGACACAGCCACGGTGCTGACAGGAAGGGGCTGACACTGGGGCTGGGGACGCGCTCAGCCTCCCGGACGGAGGCGTGCTTCGGAGGTCAGCAACAGTACTGTTACTTCAAAAAAGCAGCAGAGTATATTTTGATTACTAGAAACCCCCGGGAAACAGCGCTTTGTGTTTATCGATTATCCACTCTTCAGTGAGGAAAGCTCAGAAACACATCCTAGAAGCTGCTTTCACGTGGCAATCCTGCCTGCTCTGAGCTTGAGAACTACAGTCAGACCTCAGCCAGGTCGGAGCCCAGCGCGAGCCCAGGAGGAGCCCCTTTTCCAGGGAAGAGACCAGAAAGTCATTCCAGGCGCGGGCGGTCTGCGCAAGCGGGGTCTTCCTGGGGGATTCTTAGTGGATGGGGGGATGGACGGTGCTGAGGTATCGACTCCCCACAGACTTGGCACGCGCCCTCCTTCAGGGTTCTGACCGGACATCCCCTCTGGCTGCCAAGCTCCCGACACTACAGTGAGCAGGACCATACCCACGCCTTCCTCCACTGAAGACAGAAAGCCTGTCTTCCCACTCATGAAAAATAAGATGCACCGAGCACCTGTGTGCCAAGCACTGCATGCTGGGGACACCAGGCACGCAGATATGAGTGAGACACGATTTCTGTTCTCGAGAAGTTCATCATTTGGGGAGAAAACCATGGAAATGCATAATTGTTTATGAAGAACATCAGTGTATATAAGGTACAGAGATGGTGCAAAAGAGAGAGCGGTTGATTAACTGCCGTGGGGGGGCCCTCAGGAGACTTTGTGATCCCCTGCTGCCGGGAGGCCAAGAGTCTCTGTGTGAGTGAGAACCATGCACGGCTGCTGAGCCACAGATGGAGGTTGGCTTACAACCAGGCCCGGGAACAGTGGAGACAGACTGAGGGAGGAAAGACTCCCGGATATGGCTTGCTTGTGCCACCCAGCACCCATTTCCTTCTGGTTAGAGGACTGATTTTACTATAGAGCAGGGGTTCTCAACTGGGGGCAGCTGTGCCCCCCAGGGGACATTTGGCAATGCTGGAGACACTCTGGCCGTCACAGTGGGGGAGTGCTCCTGGTGTCTAGTGGGCGGAGGCCAAGGACGCTGCGGACGCCCTCCCATATGCAGGCAGGCACCTGCTGTCGTCCCGGTAGGTGCAGCCTCCTGGAGCTGCTGGCCCAGCCAGGCCAGCCAGTGCGCTCTTCCTGGAAGTTGCATCTGGAGTGCAATGATCAAAGGTCTGAAGGTGAGTGGAATAGATTCCTCCTGGCACCAGCACCTGAAGGACACATCTGTTTCTTCCCCCGACCCCTGAAGCTGCTCTTTCTGAGCACAGGTTTGACTTCTCCCTTTGATTCTGTGGCCGCCTCCACATCGTTCCAAAAAATTCCTTTTCTCCTTGCTAAGTCTAAGGTGGTTCTATTTCTTTAAGAAGATTCTTAGTTGATAAAAAGATCAGTTCACAAGTTATTAAAAGGGATTTAGTGACGCCAAGGAGACGGTGACATTTTTGTCTGATTAAGGATCAACTTTCTAGACCCAGAATTTGGACTAGAAGGGTTTTTTTTGTTTGTTTGTTTTTTAATTTAAGTGACTGTGTGTTTCCTCAGAGTCATAAAGTCCGGATGATAGACAAGCAAGCTTAATGTCAGATTTCCTCCCTCCCAGCTGACTGAGGAATTAAGGAGAGTGGTCCTGGCCATAGAGGGGAAAAGAGTATTTCGCTGCCTCCCAGTCGTGGCCAGGCTGTGGAGGGTGACGGGAGGTGTAGAAAGAAGCAGGGCGGAACTGTCTCAGCAGCTGGTGGAATCAAGGAGGGAAACGCCTTTCTGTCTGTGGGTTTAGGACGTGCAATGGGAGTTCATGGACTGGGTGTGTGTCCTAGGCTGTCCAGGAGGGATGTCCGGGGTCTCCATATTTGGGGGTGAGGGAGACGTAGTCCCAACACCTATCAGGACTGGCCAGGCGTTCAAAGCCTAAGATGCCAGGGGACAAATACCGGGCCAGCTCTTTTAAAATCAGAGCTAAAAGCCAGTCATACTGTTACATTTCAGACACAGCACTGGTATTTGGTTTAAACTAAGGTCAGTCAGGTTTATATTCAAGGCCTGCAGGTATCATTAGTTAGTGGACAGTCTGATGGACCAAGAAGAACCTTAGGTTCCAAAAAGGACATGGCCTGGGGGCCCCCTACAGCAACAACAGCCTGAGCTATAAAAACCAGAGTAGTTACAGCCTCAGGAGCACGATGCAGGGAGGACTGTAGGCTGAACGGAACATTACCTGGCTCAGAATAGCATTTTATAACTTAAAATTTCAGTCTAATTCTCCTCTTCTGACAATTCAAAAGTTTTCCTTTGAAGGGTTGCCAAGGAGGAATAGAGAGGAAAGATACATCCTTCCTTTCCTAAACCAAAGGTTAGATGCCTCTAAAGAAGGTACTATATCCTGACGGTTAGAGCAAGGGTTTGGTCAGCGATGACCCTGAGTTAACCAACAGATTATGGGGCTTCAGACCAGTCACTGAACCTCCTAAGTCTCATTTCTGCTAGAAGCAATCTGAGCAAAGGTAAAATGTTAGAGTGAAGTAAAATGTTCGAAGATCATTAAACTGGCACAATGTCGTCTACTTTGCTAGATTGTTATAAGGATTAAGTGAGAGTATTTAACACATGGAAAATGCTCCATAACTGGTAACAACAGTGAGATCCAAAGGTTTATGAAAACCTACTGCCTAGTCCAAGAGCTGAAGGATGAAGTTGCCTTTTTTTTTTGCAAGTGCTGAATTCCAAAACATTGGTCTATGATTAAGTATTTAGGATATTATCATCACACTCACAATCACAAGCTAATTACCCAGTTAATGAATCACTGCTTGTTTTACTTTGCTCTACTTTTCCCCATCTGCTTTTTATGAGATGACTGTTTATCTACTGAAAGAAGGAAACAAAAGATGTAACTGAAATCAACCCATTTTTCTACCTGTTAGCAGCTGTGATAAAGGTTTATCCAGAAGACATCACTGGGATGACGGAAAAGTTCTGGAAATGGATAGTGGTGATGGTTATACAAGATTGTTAATGGACGACATTGAGAATGCCACTAAACTGTACATTTAAACATGGTTAAAAAGGTAAATTTTATGTTATATATATACTTTACCACAATTAAAAAGAAAGAGAGACCAAAAGTACTAAGATAGATTTGATTTGTCCAGATATTCTGCTATGTTATTATTAACCCCGTCCTGTGTTAGCAAACATAACAATAACTGGGATATATCAAAAAGCAGATTATCTATACAGATTTGGAATGAGTGAGAAGGCGTGTCTGCATATTCCCAATACCACTATCAATTCTAAAACCCATCATAACAGTTAATGGCTTTTTATGCTGAAATAATTATATGTGCTAAACTCAGCTCAGACTGATTAAGAATTATAGTACAAACAGCAGTTTGGAAAGTCCAAAGTGAATTTTATGAGATCAGAACCCTCACTGCAGACCTGTCTCTCCCAAGCCTGGGGCAACCATATGGCTCACCTTCTCTACTTTGAAGTTCCTCTCTGCACAAGGCTGTGGTTGCCCACACCTTTTTCTAAAGGTGGATTCCCACTACCTGCAATCAGTTCCTGGGAAGATGAGGATATCAGCCAAAAAGTGAAATTCCTTCCCTCCTTTGAACTGAAAAAACTCTATTGCCCCCTAAGCTGGGTTAGTATCTTCGCGGTTCAAACCTGAGGCTCTGTCTCTGGGGTCACGGACTGGACTGAAGCAGAGTGTGTGAGCTGCCCACTAGACAGAAGCTGATCCAGCGAGTGGAGCCCCACACACACGCTGTTTACAAATTAGTGTATTTTAATTTTATCGTCAGATTTAATAACTCCATTTACAATTACATTTCTGGGTTACAAAACATTTTGCCTTTTGAAGCTCAATGTCTTTCTTAAACAAACACACCCGCACATTAAACATGTATACACCCTCTTAAAAAAATCAGTGCATTCACAAAAGGAGGTCTTAGCCTTGAGAACGCAGGTGCTCTCTTCCATTTCTTTTTTCCCGAAAGCTCTCAAGTATTTCAGAGGCTACGCTGAGTAAATACCCAAACAAACCAAAGATTAGGGATTCTATTTACTTGGCTATTATTCTGGGTTGCCATTTCCCTCTATTATTGAGACTGTGTCATAATCCTGGAGACGCTAAACTCTAAACCTGATTCCATGACATGCTTTCCTCATGTATTCCTGGTAGGTTGTGCAAGAAAAGTTTTCTGCCGAGTGTGTTGTAAAGTACCAAACGTACTCTGCCTTCACGCACTCTCATTCAACAACTCTTATTTTGCTATAAAACCCCTTTACTATATGTCAGGCAATTGACAACTTATCAATTCTAGTTAGATATGCACCTTTCAGATTTGTCCCCATGATATCTTGCTCTAAGAACTCAACAATATCTTCTTTGAACATCAACGTGTTCACGAAAAGGCAACTCAGTTACCAAAAATTATAAGAGCAGGAGGTAAAATACAGTGGAATACGAAGGCACTATTTCCAAAGCAAAAGCGTCCTGGTATAACCCGAAAAAGGAGGTTAAGAGATTACCAGTCCACACAAGGCGAGCTGCAGTGCCTGGACCTGAATCCTGGTTCTACTGGTTGTCCCTGTGTGGCCTCCGCACTAAGCGCTGCCGCGCCCCTTGGCCGTTTAGAGAGCGCAGGGAGGGAACCATCCACCTGGGCAAGGGCCGCCAGGACCTGGCACCGCACCCCGCTCCAGCACTCGCAGGAGTCTCATCATTGTTATTACTGCTACCACTGCTCTCCCTCCTGTCCCTTCAACTCTAGAAAGACAAACGCAGGAGAAGTTGGTGAATAGCCAACCTGAGGTATTATTCACCCTAGGAAACCAGCAGATAAGGCTCTTGCAGCATTTTAATAAAATTCCAAAGTGAAAAAGCACGTGCATGAAAAGGAAGATAAAAATGAATGTGGTGCTGAAATTCCAATTATTCTGAGTGTGTGATTTAAGATTTTAAGAACTTTCTAAACCTCTGTTTTGTTTAAACTGCCTGAAGGGAAAATATAAGTGGAGTTTAGCCGTCTTCCTGACCCTACGGCCTAATCAAACTAAACATACGTCGTACTGTAAGGAAAGAGATTAAAAAACTAAACATGTGTTACTTGACATACCCTAACTTATGTGACGGGGTGAAAAAGAACTTGATCATGTTATTTAAATATGTGAGAAGTGAGAACTCCGAGATTAAGGAGGGATTATTCTATTTTAAAAAATTTAATGTAAAGAACTATTAAGTAAAAAGGAAAATCAGGTTGAGGTATGATCATTCCTTAATTTAGTTTCATTATTAGTAATGTTACACAACAGTCAAAAGGGAAAAGTTTCTTTTAGAGATAGTTGAAAAGACTCAAATAAACACTAGAAGATACCTTGTGAATGATCTTCCAGGAAACAATCCAGTTAAACCAAGAGGAAATTTCCTGTCTCTGTGCTCTCCGGCAACATTTCAAACAAGAAACTAAAATCTGCTCTAAATCTCTACTGCTACTACTATTTTACCTTTCACTGGTATACTTTCTCAATGCAAATTCATCAGTGTATCCTCAGCATCAGTCCTGCCTGAGATTCTTCTGGCTTCTAATTTCCTCAGCCCTTTAAGCTCGATGCCACAGGGGGTCAAGCTAAGAATCCAGATCAAGAGCTTTGGGGAAATGACACCTGCTTTTCTAACCTGTTTTTAGCCCACTGCTGACAGCACACATTTGTAACCACATGTTAAGAACATGATCTTTAATGACCATCTTTAAAGAAGATTTTAATGATGTTTCCATTAAGCAATCAAAGAGCTAAAAGAATATTATCTACATTCTTTGTAGAAAGTACTGTACATTGACATAATCTAAAAATGGAAACAGTGGTATATTTCTTGGAATGAGTCTACTACAAGATACTTACTTGGGAAAAAAAAGCTCTCACACCTCAAATAAAGTCAAATTCCAGAGACATTATCTCAGATGGCTACACAAATGGGAGAGGGCTCCACCACATTCACACAGCAAGTAGCAAATGACAGCTTGCTGTTATTCAGAGAAAACTACCAAAGAAAGCACTACCCACCAAAAGTCAACAGCGACAAAAATGTTTGTCAAGAGTCTGTAGCTCCAAGAGGGGTCAGGTGGAGGGAGAGCTGTAAGCGGCAGATGCGCTGGGTACCCCGAGGGCTGCGGAGAGACAGCAGCTCAGGCCAATCCCGACTATGCCATGTAATAGCTTTGCACCACTGAGGAAGTTACGCAGCTTCTCCAGGCCTTGCTTTCCATTTATGGGAAATGGGGATAATGAATTAGCTGGATTAAGGATACTGTCTATGTCCACGTCTAGCACACTTTCATTATGTCATTGCCCTTGAACTTCCCTGTGTAGCGAATCTCCTTCCTACATGCCCTTTACAACAGATCCTCCGAAATCATTCAGGCAGGCCCTTCTGCTGCCCAGGCTGCAAGCAGAGGTGCTCTCCTCTGAGCACCAGGGGACAAGCAGGGAGCAGCCTTTCATCCAGCGGGGCCTCTGTGTAGCCCTTCTGCTCAGCTGCTCACAATCACTATGTACTCACCCTGTGCGCAGAAAGGCATTGTACTGAAATGAAAAGTGCCTAAACTATATATAACACGGTACATAATTGACAGGGTAAAAGTTAAAAGTCTGTTTAAAAGTTACTTTCCCAGAGGCTTTTCATCATCTTTTCTAGCAAAAATTATGTTGGTTGAATTTAGTCATTGGAACTTGACAAGAAAAACAATCCAAGGATAGTAGAACTTCCGGGTCAAGTTCAGCAGAAGAAAAGATCTATTATTTCCTGTTAAAGGCTGACTTCCTTTTACTGGTGTCAAGAGATCAAGATGCCTCGTGCTCTCTATTATCCTACATTGTAAAAATCATACAAAATGCTCCTCAGTTTCTAGGATGGTATTTTGCAGTTATCTGCCCGGTGTGTTAACAAAACACCATAACCCACAGGAATTACTTATTCTTGGTGTTCCAAAGTCAATTTATTTAGGAAATAAAAACACTGCCATTCTTTCCATGATGGCATTTCACTTAAAGGACCTACACACTTTCTGCTCTGTTTATCTGTATCTTTTAAATGCTGACCTTGTATTTTGGCTTTAGTTCTTTGCATTTCAAATTCTATTAATCTATCTGTTTACTTCAAAGTTTGACCTCTTCTTTTCTACTTATAAGCAAAGAACATGTGAGTAGCTCTTCAAAGGGCGGGTGCCTCTGATCTTCACAGAATGCCACCTGTCCTAGAAAGAGACTTCAGACACTTTGGTAATGGCATCTGATGAAAGCAGGCTGCAGGCTCCAAGACCTGCTGCCCATTAATGTACTAGGTATGTACAGAGGCTTCCTGAGGGGAGGCAGCCTGTCTTTTTACTTGGGTTTGTGCCCTCAGCATGTCACCTCCCCTCCTACTCACCCCCAGCTGCCTCATCTGGTCGTCCAATCGGTGTAGAGTGCTAAGGTAGCTGGCTGAGGAGAAGGCGGGTGACACCCAGGAGCCCTGAGGTCCCAAGGTCTTTTGTCTTGGTGCAGACCACATGGGCCTGGAGCGGGCACCTTTCTGCAGTCCACCTCCCAGAGGGGGCTCCTTTCTGTAATTCTCACAGAATGCTACACCTTCACATAAATGTAGGGTCTATATATTATTCTTATTTATTTATTTACGTGTCCCCGAAGTGCCTGGTTAGCAGTGAGTATTCAGTAAATATTTTCTAAGCATAAATGAATTAACATCATCAACTAACATAATATTTTTTTATTCTATCAGATTATTTATTGGTCATTAACCTAGGATATTAAAATAATACATCTTAACAAAAGACAGCATTCTGGACAGCTATTTCAACCTCAGGCTACAAAAGTGGTGTGGCTTGGGCTGGCCTTGTGGCCGAGTGGTTAAGTTCACACACTTTGCTTCAGTGGCCCACGGTTTCACCGATTTGGACCCTGGATGCAGACCTAGCACCGCTCATCAAGCCATGCTGAGGTGGCGTCCCACATAGCAGAGCCAGAAGGACCTACAACTAGAATATTTAACTATGTACTGGGGGGCTTTGGGGAGAAGAAAAAAAGAAAAGAAAAAGAAGATTGACAACAGATGTAGCTCAGGTGCCAATCTTTAAAAAAAAAAAAGTGGTGTGGCTGAAAACAAACGGTCCCAGAAGCCAAAACACAGGTGCCTGGGAGGAAGAGGAGCCATCAGGGGAAGTGTTGAAGGCCAAAGGCTTCGAGGACAGCTTGGTCCAAGGGAGAGTTTTGCCTAGAGTTGGCCCTGCTTTAATTAAGCCTCAAGAGTTGATTTACCTTATATAACAAAGCACACTACTGTCATAAATCAAGTTGCAGAATCTATCTTTGACCTCCTACAGTAGTGAAAGTGTTTTCCACTTTAATGTCCATTTCTTAAATAACTATTAATTTACCAGATTGACTTGGTCTTGCATTATGAGAATTATAAAACACAAGAAATGAGCTACCTTATTACCCATTGTAGAACACTGGTGACGTATAGTGTAATAAACACATGTGGTGTTTAGAGGAAGAGTTCTACAAAGAACACAAAACATCTCAGAGAGCCGAATGGATGGCGTTTGAGAGCCATGGCTTCCTCCCACCTGCTGCTGAGGCTTTTTCACCAAAAAGGATTGCAGCTGGTGAAGAAGGGGTCCTGAAGCGGGTGTGGTGGGGAGGAGGAAGCCCGAACAACCGGCAGGAGGACAAAGGCAAACCAGCTATCCAGAGAGACAGCAGACGTGATGAGAGGCAATCAGAGGGGAGGCGAGATACGCAGTGAGTGGAGACAGAGCGCCTCCACCAGATGTCTATTTCTATACCTTCACAATATGTATATTTCTGTTGAGTTTCATAAAAATATTTCGGCCCACAAAATACTTGGAAATATTTATGTGACATAATTTCAGAACAAGGTGAATAAAAACCTGTCCCCTTTCTAATAATCACCACTTTTTTTATGGCACAAGAAATATCTGGCCTTTTAAGTATATTTTAATATTTACACATTCAGTCACTCGACAATGTTTCTTGCCTGCCTGTGCACCAAGCCCCGTCATGGGTGCTGGATGCAGCAGGGACACACAGTCTGCCTCCTCTCACACAGCTGTTACTTTACTGGGGAGCAGAGACCACAAACCAGTGAAAGAACGATAGATGTTAAATTGTGCCAGGCAGAAGGTATGTGCTCTGGAGAAAGACAGGGCAGAGCAGAGAGTGACGGGGAAGGCCTCCCGACCACGGGAGGGAAACAAAGATGATCTGATTTATAAACTTTGGAGCAACCCATCAAAATTCATCTGAATGATTTACTTCCAACAGCACAGTTTTGTTTAGCATGCTAGTAGTTTTAAATCATCTTATCTTTTAACATTTAATATATCTGTGTGAGGGGTCTCCTTATAAGTCACTGACAAATGCAAAGACTCTCTGAGGTGGGCACTCGGAGCCACAGTGCATGTCCTCTGAGCAAGTCCTGGCATTTCTTTATACCGAGCCCCCACTCCCGGGGCACAGACATTGGCTAGGTCAGGCAGAACCTGTCATGAGTTAATGCTTATCTGTCGCTCGAAAATCCCACTTAATTAAAACAATGAAAAGCAAAGAGACATATTTTTAAAAATAAACCTAGGAATAACCATCAAAGCCTGCGTGTGTTTATTATTCTCATGAGGTGCTGGGCCGGCCTGCCTCACCACACAAGAGCAATATTTAGGGATTAACCAAATTGCATGACTAAATGTTAACTGCATGTTTTAAAACTGAAAGTAATAACTATGACTTATTTTTAGAGCTATAAAACAAGGTAAAATGCCTTTTCTGTTTAAGTTACTATGTATACGTTTTGACAATAGGGGATATCAATCAAGCTAGCGTCGAACGACTGTTTATGTAGCTCCCTTACTTCCAGCGTCAGCTGTCCCTCTGCTGACAGACAGGCATGAGTGCTCCTTGACTGCCATCATGTTTGTATTGTACAGGTAACACCAACAGCAAAGCTGCGTACTAAGCACATTTGGCCTCTTAGGTTAGTAATCAGATTATTAAAAAAAACCAAAGCATTAATGCTTGTTAGCTAAAGATGCTGTGTCAACAAGACATCAATCTTTCAAAGTAGATGAAATATTCTGGGTCAATTTGAATAATTGTGTCATCCTGTCAATTAGAGCTGTCTAAAACTGGGGGGAATCTGCCTGGTGACAAAGGGAGTTCCCCAGCACCCACCTGCTCAGGAAGAAGGGCTTCCTATGGCTAATTCAGCACAGAGCCCCTTTGGTAATTCAGAAATTGAATCCCCTTGACTTGGGAGCTTCTTACGCTGAGTTCCACTCAGTGGCTGAACTGTTTTAGGACAATGGGCCTAGTTCTTCAACGTTTCTATCAAGTTCTTTCTAATCCATCACCCTTCGGTGGTCAGCCACTGCTCCCCCTGCCGCATCAATGGGTCCCCAGGGCTCTCATGGCCATACAGCATGACTGTGTCTCCAGCCGCACGAGCAGGGACTGGGGAGTGGCCCCTGACACCCCTCTCACTCCCCTCCATCCGCATCAGTTCCCAGCCTGCGGCTCTTACTTCATGAATACTTCTTAAATCAGAAACCCTCCTTTTACCTGACTCTTCCAGGCATTCACCAGGATTACTGCCCACAACAAGGGGCCTATTCAAATCAGCCCTTACCCCGGCCCCTCCTCGGCAGTCAATGGATATTGTAAACCATAAATCTGATCTTGCCACTGACTGCCTTAAAAATACGATCTATGCTTTCTCATGGTCCGAGGATAAATGCCAAAACCCTTCACGGCAGCCACGAGCTCTGCATGAGCTGGCCCTGTTCGCCTCTCCAGCCTCGTGTTCCGCCAGTGGCCCTCCTCCAGTTACAGCTCTGTGCCTCTGCGTGCTTCCCCAAGGGACCTGGGACGGCTTCCAGAAGCAGGGAAACGTGGAAATGGAATGAGAGTGGCCGAACCGTGGGTGGCAGTGTCAGGAGCAAAATCTTAACCCAGGAGGCTTGTTTGTTTTTTACTTGTAATTTTAAGGTAGTTTTATATTTACTGAAAAAATGGGAAGCTAGCATAGAGTTCCCATACACTCCACACCCAGTCGGTCAGTTTCCTCCATGATTATCTTACATTGGTATGGCACATGCGTCACAACTAATTCACCAACATTGATTGATGCAGTATTATGACCTAAAGTCATAGTTTACTCAGATTTCCGGTTTTTATCTAATGTCCTTTTTCTGTTCTGGGGTCCCAGCCAGGATATCACACTGCGTGCAGCTGTCGTGGCTCCTCAGGCTCCTTGGGCTGTGACAGTTTCTCGCACTTCCCTTGGTTTTGATGACCTTGACAGTTTTGAGGCGTACTGGTGACGCATTTTGTTCTTTGCCACTCAATTTGGGTTTGTCTAATGGTTTTCTCACGATTAGACTGAGCTCATGGGTTTGGGAGGAAGACCACGGAGGGGAAGGCCCTTCTCATCGCATCATATCGAGGGCCCACGTTACCGACAGGACTCACCTCTGTTGAAGCTGACTGGAACTTGTCTCTAACTTTCCCCTTCCCTGCTGGACTCTTGGGAAAGAGTCACTCTCCACAGCCCACCCTCGGCGGGGGGAGTTATGTTCCACTTCCTCGACGAAGGAGTATCTACATCGATTGTTTGAAATTCTTCTGCATGGGAAATTTGTCTATTCTTCCCATTTATTTATTTATTCAATCATTTATACCAGTATGAACTCATGGATATATATCTTATACTGTGTTATATTCCAATACTTATTCCTTTGGCTGCTCAAACTGTTGCAACTTCGGCCATTGGGAACTCTCTCAGCGAGCGCTTGACTTCTTTGACTCACACACCCATCATTATGTCTGTTTCTCAGCATTTTCTTTCTTTATGGTGCTACAAGGTGCTCCAGGCTCCTACTGATACTCAGTCCTAGAATCAGCCATTTCTCCAAGAAGCTATGGTTCCTTTTAATGGAGAATGGCGTGAAGGCAAGATTTGGGCCTCGGGTGTGCTCACTGCTACTAGGGCCAAGAAGGTTTTTAAAGAAAAGAGTAGTTACCATTATAGGTTGTATTAATCTCCTTGGGGTATGGCGGTGACTTTATGGAATATAAACCACAATTCTCTAGTTTGTCTCTTGAACAAGAATAAGATGTAATAAGTTAGAAAATATGATATAGGATAATCACGGCAAAAATGAGCACGTTTTGAAAACCATAACGCTCTGCAGAAATGTAAGGTATTATGATTTTAATCGGATCTAGGTAAGGCCCTGTGGGCTCCTAGATTTTGAGTCCATGAGTCAGTCTGGCAACAGGAGAACAAACGGAAGGGAGTTTCACTGAGAACTGACTCGTTTATCTACTATTTCTTTTGTCTTATCTGATGTTTGGTCCTTTTTAAAACTCTGTCAAGTTATTACTTTGCATCTCTACTTGCACACTGCTTTTGGCCAGAGAGTCATAAAAATAAAGCTAACACTTTCTTTTCTGGAAAGGAGCACAGAAATAAAGTTGTTTAATATTTGAAAATAACCTCTTGGAATGCTGAAATCTTGGATGTTAACCTTTCCTTTCCCCCACAAAATTCTCTGCGCAAAGGTTGAGGGGCAAGAGCACAGGGAATGCTAGAACCAGAAGCAGAAACACAAAACTGATCTTGGCATCACACTTATTTGGCTGTGATGAGCATCTCTGTATCAGAATCACCAGGACTGGGGCCAGCCTGGTGGCGCAGCGGTTAAGTTCACACGTCCCGCTTTGGCAGCCTGGTGTTTGCCGGTTTGGATCCTGGGTGTAGACCCATGCACTGCTTGTCAAGCCGTGCTGTGGTAGGCGTCCCACATATAAAGTAGAGGAAGATGGGCACGGATGTTAGCTCAGGGCCAGTCTCCCTCAGCAAAAAGAGGAGGATTGGCAGCAGATGTTAGCTCAGGGCTAATCTTCCTCAAGAAAAAAATAAACAAAGAAGGAACCACCATGACTAAAAATGACGATAAACTGAGTTGACAGCTTGGCCACAAAAGTCTAAAGGGGCTTATATGAAAACAGAGAAAGGAAAATTTTACTGCTGAGCACTGGATGTTGGGCAGGCCTCTCCAATGTCAATGGGAATAGTTAGGATGTGACATTAGAAAAAAAACCTAGACTTTCAGATCACTAAAGCCTCAAGGCTCATGTCACTTGCATCTTCCACATTCTAAAGAGCAGCTCAATCTCAAGTCAGAATCTAAAGACCAACTGAGGAAGACGTGGGAGTCAGCAGGAGAGTCAGCATGGAAACAGAATGAACTTTGACTAAGTTTCATTACCTACGAAAATGGGGGAAACATGACCTACGCTATAGGGGATTAAATGAGACAGCACAGCAGACAACACCTGGCACGTGGCAATTTTTCAATGTTAGGTGTTGTTTCTGGTTATTTAAAGATAAGTAAAATCTGAACCAAAACACTTAACAAAGGCCATTTACTCAAGAATTTTAAATAACATAAACCACTAAAAGATAAAGTGGTTTACAGAGGAAGAAATGCAACCTTGCGTGAGTAACTGATCTGTCATTTACAAACTGCTGAAATAACACAGCTTCGATCCCTAACAGCCATACAATTCCAGGCTCTGTTTGCTGTAGTGGGAACAGCTCTGCTTCCTGGCGGGTACACAGTTACTTCCTTGCTGCTCATGAGCCCTACTGCATGTTTATCTTTCTAGAACACCATACATTTTCTGACATGATTATAACAGGAGCTGAACTTTGATCATGTTCCTTAGCACAATCAAAACATATTCTAGTACATATTTTTAAAAATGGCAAAATGAATAAAAATACTGTATCATCATGGTTTATTTTAAGCAAAAGCTTTAAGTTCTCTTATTACTATGAAATGTGATACTTAACATAAACCAAAAGACATTGTTGGGGTATGGAATGAACAGCAGAAAAACTTAATATTGACAATTAGATATTTGAATTTGAATTGTCTTCAAATTTTGAATACAAAGAGTTCAACCTCACCCCAGAATTGTTGGCAATTAAGAAAGTTGGTTTCAGTCAGGTACGGCCATACTGTGCTTAGTGGAGTATTAAGCAACTGAATATTGTGCTTATAACATATATCTTAATACCTGGTATGAATGTGTTTAAAACTAGATAAGGACATAATTGCAATCTGTAATGCTCTGAATTTCTATCACATTGACTATATCAATTATATAACACACACCTTCTGAGACGACTGAAAAAGGAGCTAAGGAGAAGCAGATTAGAAAGACGCGTTCTGAATCAAATCACATTTTATCTCCATCAGGGAGATGAAGTGACTTTCGCAGCTAATTTACAGATAGTAAGTAGCAGAGCTAGTAACTGCAAATCCAATTCTATTGCACTATTTCACTTTCCTTCTCTGAGAAAGGAAATACTGTTTTAGCCACTATTTTGCTGTCTTCAAATGGTGTTTAAGAGTGTTGAGAGGGAAAAAGTACAGATTCTTGAAGAAAAGCTTTGGGGCTGCAACCTACTCTTTCTGCGAGGCTCCTCAGTGCAGGAGGAGTCAGCACAGAGAGTGGCTGCCTCGCAGGGACAGCAGGACCAAGAGGAGTGCTGTGTTCCCGGGGCTTCCTTTGACCGGTTCTGGCCACAGGGAGATGCGGGGTGGGGGAGAATGGGGACACGACTGGAAAAGACAAAGGGACTCAGAGCTAATGATGCTCGTTCTAAAAAAGGTAAGTAAGCTAAAAGTTCACCTGCATGGTACTTATTATCCAACAATCAAAAGCATTACATATTTGATTTCTTTGAATATGTACCATTCAAAGAGCATAAGCACAGTGCATAGGTATTCTGACTCTAAGGAATGGCCTGGAGTTAATTGGAAACATAAGTCTTCAGTAAGGAGGTTAATAAAGTTGTCATGTGGTCAGGGAGGTACATGATTTGAAGCTAAGGATTCTATTTCTTTACCTTTTTCTACTTAATATAATTTTTCACAAATACCTGGTAAATAGTTAAATAAAATAGATACAGCACCTATAAAAAATTATATTTTCATAAAAGAATAATACCAACTAGATCATTTATGCTTTTATATCACAACTCTCAGTAATTTCGCCCATCAGTATTCCTAGGGGTACCCCAATGTTAAGGCTATAGCCATCATCTAAGACTGTCTTGTTTGGGATACAGGTTGGCCGCATATAAGAAACCGAGAAGCCACTGCCGGTCTTGGCTTACAACTCCAGCCCTATAAAGTGACAATAGGCATACCCTCTTTGCATGTCCCCCATTCATCTTTGACATGTAACAAATCATGTGAATTGGTAAGATCTGACAGAACAACATTAAGAAAAACATTAAAATTTAAAAGCAGAACTGTTCTATTATTGGTGTTAACTGAAATCTGAATACTTCAGCATCCCTGGTTGGAACCACAGTCTTGTTTTTCTCTCATCAGTGTGTGAATTTTAGTGTGAAAAATATTAAGTTTCTTAACACAAAAATTTTTCCTATAAAGAACAAGTTTTAGAGAGGTTTGCCACAACGTTCTTGGAAGCAAAGTAGAAAAATACACCAGCTGAAAGACAAACAGTGAAAAGGATTTAATTGTTTTCTTTTGATGGAACCATACGCAAGCTAATATTTACGTGCAAATAGCATGGAGACCCTGTCTCAAAAAGCATAAGCTAAGCACAGCTACTGGGAGAATATACCTAACAGAAAATCTACACGAGAAAGCAACCCTGGGGCATCTCTTCCATTCTCAACTCACAGTAGGCTGTATACACAGCACCATAAACTTTGAGCTAAAAAGTACATAATTTAAACTAGTAGTTGCTTACTATTATGAGCCAATTAATTTCACTTTTACCTGAGTCTATAACAGACCCTTAACTGGGTGTCCTGTACCACCAACGTGAAACAGCACAGACTACAGAAGAGCTTGGTCTCTGTTGCCAGAAGTCACAGGTTCGAATCCTGGCTCTTCTACTCACTGCCTCATGACATGGGCGGGCACCTGACCTGTTTCATCATCTGTAAAATGGGAATAACAATAATTCCTACCTCATAGGGTTGCTAGAAGATTAAATTAGTCAATGCATGAAAACCATTTAAAAAAGTTCCTGGATGTAGCAGAGTTCAATAAGGGCCAAGAGGGGTCAACTGGGAAGCTGGGGCAGCATCAGCATGCCTTCCTCATCTCAGGAGGACAACTCTGGGGCATGCTGCTCTGATGGGAGACCCAAGTGCCACTGGCAAAGGACAGCCGGGCTGGGCTACATAAAGTGCAGGATCTCCGGGCTGGCTGATTTGTTTTACAAGCTTGCTGTGGCATTGGGCCTGGATAAACACACCCTTCTGGAAAGGCTGATGGAAGGAATCTCCATGGGAGCAGGATTTTTGCATACGTTGTCTTTCAATGCTTCACCTTCACACTTATAATAGTGCCTGGCGACAAGTTAAGCTGAACAAATGAAGAGCTGAAGGAAAGATCTGGAGCTCTGCTAGAAAGGGCAATAGGTATTTGATGGAACAGATCTAAACAAGGAAACAGTTACAGCAGACCCATTACTATCAGGACCGACTACTACAAGGAGAACAATGTTTCTCTAATACCAGAAGTTATTTCCTAAATGCAGTCTTGATCAGACAGTCAGAGGGATCACCTGCAAGTATAAATGCTGATACACTGAGAAAGTCCAGTAATATCCACATCTTCCTTAAATATCTGTGAGAACATTTTATGCAAAGTCATGATGGTCAGGTCCATTTACAATTACATTTTCAGTGAAAATAATTAAATTAAAAAGTTACCTCCAAAATTACATAGGAAAACAAGCATTGTGATACCTCAAAGAAAAGATTTAATTAGGTTCTAATTTTTCAACAGGTAAAAAATCCAACTTGATGCCTTGGAATTCTAGCAAATGTATGGCTAAGCTTTCAGAGAAAGAAATTAAGGAATAAGAAATAAATGAGTTCTTTAGGCTAAAGAAATACATTGTGACCTATTAAAATCTAAAGGCAAACCCTCTGAGAATTTATGACAAATTTAACGATTTCCTATTAGAGTGTTAGTAACATTTTGAAATGTTATCCTGGCATTCTAAATAAATCACAGTAACTAAAGTTTAATTTGTTATTTGGGATACAATGAAATAGATGCTCAGAACAAAGTACACAGCTGAAGCATCATTGCTTTCAAACAAAAAACGTGTGTGGAGAAAACGTGAAACAGCTTTCATTATAGATGGTGCAAAAACATAACTCAAAGTGCCAATACTAGGACATATAACCCATAAAACCCTAAAAAAACAACGGATCACAGGAGAGTTCGCACTCGTTGCTTTGTTTACCTTGAACCATGAGCATGGGCTCCTTGCCCCCGCCGTGTGCCAGCATCTCCCTGCGGTAGCGCTCTCCTGCCGCCCTGGGGGGACAGGAGATTCTGTTACAGGCACCTGTGCACACAGCTGGCTTGGGCCCCATCACACTTGTCTCAGTGTGAAGCCACACTGATGTCACATTCAGAAAAGCTGCCACCACGAGACAACTGGCCCTTTATTATTTTCTTGCTTCTAAAAATCTAATTCTGATTTTTACTTATTCTAACAAGTAGAACCAGGTGTGATATATTTACTATAAAAGGATAACTATATTTTTAGCTTTATGTTTTGTAGCAAGCAAACTCTCTTCATAGAAAGGATTATTTAATGTATTATAGAATAAGTAAAAAATTATATTCTATTCTCCATCATCTTTAGGATTATTTTAAAAGTGTGATTTGAAATCATTTATGGCATTCTTTACTTTCATAAAAGAATCTGGGACGGCATCCAACAGAGAGAGAAAAATAGTACTCTGAAATAAGAGGGAAGGCAAAAAAGCTGGCAGGAGAGGGTTAATTAGACCAGGAGACCCTGGCTAAGGACAACAGCTAATGGAAGAGACAACTGACTCTCGCATGAACTGGTGGGGAGGACAAAGGGCGAAGAGCTCATTCTCACTGTGTGACGCTGTCAGCTGGATTCTATAAGGAACACTGTCTACAATACGTGAAGGCAGATCGTAAAGACTTCTGTTGTTGTTGTTGCTGTTGTTGAGGAAGATCTGCCCAGAACTAACATCTGTGCCAATCTTCCTCCACTTTGCATGTGGGTCACTGCCCACATGGTGACATCAAACAGGAATCTTGGTTACATCCTGAAGGAGCTCTATGGCAAAGTGTGCCAGGAAGCAGGAAACGTGGACAGAAAGCTGGGCCTTCTGGGAGATGAGGTGGCTGGGAGGCCCCACCTGACCTCTGGTCTGGGGGCTCAGCAAGCCCTCCCCGCCCGGCACGGAGCGCCCTCCCCTAAGTAAACTCCTGCTCTCAGGCCTCCAGCTGCTGGCCTGCCTCCGCTCCACGCTGCCTGGCGTCCTGATGAAGGGGGGCTTCCAGCCCAGGGATTCTTCAGATCTGAGATCAAGAAGGATCTTTTGACAGAGGTTAGGAATTTCCTAGTCCAATGAGTATTTTTACTAGCTTACTTTTACATGTCTATAAAAGTACGGCAACTACATGTCTAGGCAAGAATGCATACAAAACAAGATATAAATACTTGGAAATACATGTATTTAATAGTATGTGGTTTTCTAGTAAAGCATAGTTCCTTTAAACAAGATAATATTTTGCCTATTTTACAGAAATCTCCAGTAAAGAATTGTAATCCCCAAAATTGATTTACTGTGGTCAATTCTGGCTTTAGATCCTTTGAAAATAATAAAATCTGAAAAGCAGACCAAATGTCTGCAGTGTGCAAAGGGCAGAAGAGAAAATAACATGTGGGTGCCAGGCTGTAAAACATTTAAAAACTCTATGACATCACATTCGAGTTCAAAAGATTCTAGAACTGAATGTGACTATTAACTGCTGAGAAAATCCAAACTCATGTCAAGTTCTAGGGAAAGCTGAGGGGTGTGGAGGAGGCAGGAGGGAGCAGGGACTAGAATTCGAGACCTAGATGATAATCTTGGTCCAGTTTCTACCTGTGCAGCCCTAACAAATGCGCTGTCCTCTCTGAGCCTCACCACTGTGCCAAGGCTGCTGGGAAAGGAAAATGACACGCCATCTGGACACTCTAGGGCGCTCCAGAGTCTAAGCTGCCACTAATCACAAACCCTGAGAGCACTGAAGATAACAGTCACCAGCCACGGCTGCCTGAGAGGGATGTGGACATGTATTTATTTGTGTGAAGAGGAGAAAAATGTTTTAAACAACTATTAGACCAGATCCTCATTAGTGGTTTTCTTTCAAAGAAAGCTCCTTCTCAGGATCCACGAAACCGGACCTGACTTCCCCGTGATTCCCACTTTCAGAGGAGCCCGTGAGGAGCCTCACAAGGAGGCCCAGGCAGGGAGCAGCAGGAGCTCTCCCGTCCTCTGCCCAACAGGGCCTTCAAGATCCCGGGGAAAGGGGGCTGCCTGTCCCAGCCCCCAGCTCCTCCACGTCCTGCCTCCGCTGTCAGGCAGAGTGGGCATCACGTGTCCCTACAGGAAGCCACCTACCAGGACTTCCCCATGGAATCAGTCCAGGCTCACCACAGGCACCGGCTAATCTAACGGCATCCGCTCTGGGAGGGGCCAGGGGGTCCCCGCACACACACATTTGTGTAGTTTCTACTGAGAAAACTGCAATTGTGCTGTCTGAACCACTGACTATCCTGATGGGAGACATGGCAAGCGAGGCTGCTCAGGAGGGCCCTGGATGGCAGGCCGGATGGGCAATGCAGGGCGGGGCTCTGCAGCTACCCACTCCCTCAGTGGCCGCCAGTGCCCCCATGAAGGGGAGCTGTGGACAGAACGGTTGGCAGAGCCCTTCTTCAGACTGCCACCGTCTCCCATGGGGAGGACCTCCCCAGGGAAGAAACTGTCCTAAAGTCTGGCAGAGGGGGAACTTTCCAGAACAAACTGGATGCAACTGTCAATAAAGTTTCCAGTGGTACTGCTCCCAAATGAAAAATAGTAACAAGTCCTTTGTTGGGCAATAAAGAAGAAATAAGGTGTTCACGTGAGTGAAACTTCAGATGTTTGTGCTAAAAATAAGGACGCTTGTGAAAGTGACAGGAAGCACTGCGAGCAGCAGGGTACCAACAATAGGGGAGGCTGGGAAACGAAGAAAACCCGCAGGAGAGGCATGGAGACAAAGCAGTCGAGGCCCATTTCGTGCAAAGTGAAGAGCCCTCATGCGAGGGTCCCTGCGGGCAGACAGATGGCACACACCCTGGCCGGGGCGTGGGAGCGGGTGCTGTGGAAAGGAAGCCCAGGGCCCGACCTCTGTGAGCGGGAGGAGGCTCAGCCGGAGGCCCGGGGTGGTTTGGGCCGTGCTGAGAACGCCTCCTGGGGCCTGAGCTTCCCCAGGCTCAGGCTGTGCCCCGAGCTGCCGAGGTGCTCGGAGTCTGACTTTGGATGCAAGGGTGGGGGATTACTGAAGTTGAAGAAGGGGACATTTTATGAAGTCCCACTCCCTCTTATTACCTGTTAAAAGGATCCTGTAGAAAACATTCCTTCCAAACCATGGAAGCTACTGCCCTGGACATCAGGTAGGAGTAGTATTTGGCACCGTAGCCCACGAGGTGGCTGAACCGCAGCTGCCAGGCCTGCCAGGAGAGAAACACAGCACAGGAAACAACTAAGTCTCCATGTTTTCAGACATTTATGAGAACGCAATGGAAGCACGCAAGGAAATCTGCAAGTGTTTTAGTTTAAATTTCACTTTAGGGAGCCACATCACTCATTAATATTAATATTCTTTCATGTTTCATACAGTTATGGGCTGAGGTGTCCCCTCAAAATTTATATTGAGTCTTAACTCCCCAGTACCTCAAAATGTAACTATTTGGAGGTAGGGCCTTTAAAAGGTGATTCTGTTAAAATGAGGCCATTAGGGTGGGCCTTAATCCAAGAGGATTGGCATCCTTATAAGAAGAGGGACAGACAGCAGGCATGGGCCTGCACAGAGGAAAGACAGCAAGAAGCCGGCCACCTGTGAGCCACGGAGAAAGGCCTCTCCTGAGACCAGACCCAACACCTCACCGTTCTGTGCAAGTCCAGCACTGCCGGGGTTCATTTCCGAGGTAGCAGTGTGGAGAGGGCCACCCAGACGTGGCGGCAAGTGTGACCATGATGCACCAGGGCTGGACGTTCACCTCTATTCTAGCCTGCCGGGAACACCTGGCCATTGCAGCAGGAGAGGGCATTTCGGGTGGCACTGAGTGTGTCCTTTCTTTTTGAAGACCAAGGTGTAGGTATTATAAGAAAGGCCACGTGAGTTTTCATGGAAGAACACTCTTCCACTAAAAAGTTCTTTTGCTATGAATTCTCCATACTAAAAGCTGCAAACGTCTCCATTCCTTCCAGCTGGAAGGAGGAGGGTTATCCAAGTGCAAACGCACAAGCTGACCACAGTGCACTCACGGCAAGATGGCTACAACGAAAGCTTGGACTGCCAGAACCATCTGCAAGACATATTCATGACTTTAAAGCTTTTACGCTTCTGAGACAAATCTGACCTGCAATAACTACTGTCTTCTAATGTATGCTCTATCTGACATGAAAATTTTTTGAAAAAAATTAAAGCCTAAGTTTTCAAACTGAGATAATCATTATCTAATAAATCTTTTAACTCCCTGGAAAATAACATATAATTCTCATCACAAATCTATAAACTAGATAAGCAAATTCTACCTAACTGACTAAGAAACAAATATTAAAAAAATAAACGGTTCCTTGATCACAGTGGTGTGGCAAATTTCAGAACACACTCTAAGTCCTGTATCCAGCACACAGTGACTTTAACGATGACGTCGCAGTGCCAGTTACTCCCTGGGTGTGGTCATGCTTTAAGACAAACACTTTGCCTGGACTGGGCAAAGGAGCTGCTATAAAGGAAGGCATGCTGCAGCACTCACACTAATTTAGAACACGAACATCTCAGGAATATGATATGAATAATTATCCTCAATATCCACGCTCCCCTTTTTTCAAAAAGGATACGACTGGAAGTAAAGTGGGCGCCTTGTGAGTTGTGTCCTTTCCTCCTTGTGGTGGGCCACATCAGGCTATCTGTGAAGGGGAGACCCCAGCGATGGGGGAGCCACAAGCCAGGAGCGCGGTCTGTGACTCCACACGGCCGCCACCAGTGCTGTGCGGGTGTGCTTGCACAGCTGTTAGTTTGGGTCTGTTCCAGTAACAAGCCCTGGATCCTTCCTAATTCACCCCAGGCACAGGGGCTGCCACCGGGCAGCACCATAAAGACAGGAAGCACTGTAGTGCTGAGGCCCTAGGAGCTCAACTGTGGCCCCCTCCGGCCGGGAGAATGATCGCACTCTCCTGCCAGCAAGTACCCTCAGGGGACCGTGTGGGGCATGGGGAGGTAGAGACAGGCTTTCTACCCTGTTTATATTCAAGTGGTATTTAAACTGAAGGCAAATAGCCAAGGATCATCAAAGGGTCAAATTCCCTTACAACAAACTTTGAGTAAATTTTTAGTCAAAGGGGTGGGTCTTTTGGAGTGCATTTATAACACACACATAGTTCTGTATACTCCAGCATATTAAAAGAAGGGATCTATGTCAGTTTTTGTATGATGCTGGAATCTTAATGGACCACTGGTAATCTCTCTCATATAAAGGCACTGGGACGTGATGGTATATTTTGTAATGGAATACGGCCTGCTGCTTTGATTTGATTCTGTACTCCTACTGGCTCTCACGCTATCGATGATGTAAACCTCTCTCGGGGTGGAAGCCCCAAGACTGGCAGCACACAGCTAAGGGGCTCTGCCTGTGAAACTTTTTCTTCTTGGTATTCTGCCAAAACTAGTTTGGCAGCCTTTGCAGTACAGAGCAGAGCTTAATTTTGTTTAGATTCAAGCTGAATACAGTTTTATTTTGTCTTGAAAGCAGGCCTACTTCAATAGTGACAGTTGATTTGAGCTAAGAAATTTTAAGTTCCTTAGTTTCATCAACTTGTAACTGAGTTCTCACATAAACAGAGTAATAAAAATAAGACCTTTCAGAAGTGTAGAAAGAGACATCAGGATCTGTGCACTGCAGCTTCCCAAATTGCCACAGCATCCACCTTTCACCAACACCCCGAGCTGGGTACAGACATTCTGGCACAAGGCACACCTCCCTGTGTCTTGTTCTTTAATCACAGGTTTGAGTCCAGTACTACACCCTTTCCATACCTCAAGACATGCTAAATAAATTATACCCACCTGATACCTTTCATCAGTGGTTTATAAGTTTATGGCAGGCTAAGACCTACAATTCCACTGCTGCTTGACCACAAAGAGCTGAATTCCTGCTAATTCAATCTAATATTAAGTACTCGTTACCATTTCACTTATTCATCAGGAAAAAGAAAAGACAGCATTTCGTCTGACGCTCTGGAATTATGCTATCCTCTTCCTTTTAAACTGAAGTTTTCCTCTTCCTAAGGCACATCTGTCAGATGGACAAAAGTTTCCGCCCTTCCTTCAAAGTGTACTGTGTGGACCTGATCTTAAAAACAGAGGACTCAATTGCCTTTGCAGTTTCTCTTTTATTCTGACTAGAGGTGTAGATCTTCCAAGTCTAACACTATCCACAGGCATGGCTGTTAAAAACTTTTCTTGGGGTTGGCCCCGTGGGCAAGTGGTTAAAGTTCTATGTGCTCCATGTCGGCGGCCCAGGTTCACAGGTTCAGATCCTGGGTGTGGAACTACTCCACTCATCAGCCATGCTGTGGAGGTGACCCACATACAAAATGGAGGAAGACTGGCACGGATGTTAGCTCAGGGCTAATCTACTTCAAGCAAAAATAGAGGAAGATTGGCAACAGATGTTAGCTGAGGGTGACTCTTCCTCACCAAAAAACCCACAAGAACAAAAACAAAACTTTTCTTGAGTTAGATAATCTCAATGGTCCCATATGAAGTACAAAAACATGTAGCAGACAAAGCAGCCTGGTAGGAGCTCCTGGATACTGTGACTTGCTTTAGAGCTCAGCAAAGGGAACCCTTTGAGGATTCGTATTTGCTGTAGCCCTTTCCTAACCACAGGATTTTCCTCCAGCCAAATCAGAGCCAGGGCCAGAAATGGAAAGGCAGCAGAGTAGCTGGTTATTTAAGTGAAAAGAGCTGACAACAGCAACTCCATTTTGTACCCTGGACTCCATCTTGTTAAAAACACGAAACTATGCTGACCTTGCTGACCTGAGAAAAGGGAGTTATTTGCTCAGAAAGGACTTTCTGAAGGGCTATGCAAAAATATACTTTTTTCTAGTAATAACAAGATGTCCTTGAGTAAGCCAATGAGCTGAACATAAAGTGACCCTCCCTAGCAAATAACTGAGGTGGTTGTTCTGGGCTCTCCTTTTTGCTCATAAAAACTCCTGACTTTTACTCCTCAGGGGGACACTTTTCTGGCTGCTGTGGAACCTGTGTTCCCCGAACTGCAATTCTAAGACCCCAAAGAAATGCTCTCCTTTTGTTTTTTCTAAGTTGACACTTACTATCTATTTTCTGTTTCCAACCTAGAAGAGAGACTAGTGCAGAGTAAGCACTTATTAACTGTGTGTTAAATGTTGAATGACTGACCTAATCATTTCTCTTAATTATATTATCGAATAGCACATCATTTCGTCATTTCTAGTTGTATGTGTATAAATGCATTTAACTACAATTTACTTTAAAATAACCTTATTACTGGAACATTAGAAACTGCATGAGAACAGAAATGACACCCAGTGCTTCCTTAGTTTGTGTCATACTGAACTGAAATTTCCTTAAGAGCAAGGATTGCAATGCTGTGTCCATATCTAGACTCAGCACGACACCTGGAGCACAACAGAAATTCAACAGTTATCTGTTGGATGGATGGATGGATGGATGGACAGACGGACAGACACTATAGGATTCTTTCACAGTGATGTTCAATGTTACTGACAGATTGGACTTTTGACTGAGATGAGGAGGCCAGGAATAATATCTGAATCACAAACAAGAGGATATTAGAAAGCTAAAAACAAATTTTGCATCTCAGGCTATTAATAATACTTTTTTTAAAAAGAATTATTTGACTATATTATTTGATAGATGATTTAAGACTTCTGAGGCTAATTTTGGCACCAGATCTCCAGGTAGTGCTCCCTAGTGTGTGATTCAGTCTCCTCCAAGCTTCATAGACTCTAAATGGGCTGGCAATACTATACAAGCTCATAAAGGCCTATTGTTCAAAGTGTACCCATTGTAATCAGAATAACTAAAGGACAGCAAGATAGAAAGCAGCAAACGCCTGAGCTAGTCTTTGTGGACAGACTATTTTGACTTCTCACATTCTCCATGTACAATATTGTTGGTTTGTGGAACACCTATGATGATCCCAAATCACTGGCATCCAAAATTGCTTAACTATTTCACCCCAATGGAGAGCAGAAGGAGATATTCTCCTAACTGCCTTCTCATGTTCATATTCTCTCTCTCTTAATGTGTGTTTGTATATATTTTCCATGAATGAATATAAACTAGTATTTCTAATTTGATAAAATTCCCTATTGACATTTTACAAAAATCAAAAGGAAAAATTAAAAAATATCTTGAGACCAATGGAAATGAAAACACAACATACTAAAACTTATGGGATGTAGCAAAAGCAATTCTAAGAGGGGTGTTTATAGCAATAAATGCCTACATTAAGAAAAAAGAAAGATCTCAAATAAACAACCTAATTTAACACTTCAAAACATTAGAAAAAGAAGAACAAACTAAGCCCAAAGTTAGCAGAAGGAAGGAAATAACAAAGATCAGAGCAGAAATAAATGAAATAGAGACTAAAAAAAAAAAACAATAGAAAAGATCAATGAAACTAAGCTGTTTTTTTCCCAAAGATAAACAAAACAGACAAACCTTTAGTTACACTCACTAAGAAAAAGAGAGAGAGGGGGGAATCAAATTAACAAATTAGAAATGAAAAAGGATACAAGAGACACCAAAGAAATTCAAAGGATTGTAGGAGACTACTATGAAAATTATTTGCCAACAAATTCAACAACCTAGAGGAAATGGATCAATGCCTACCAACATACAATCTATCAAGACAATCATGAAGAAACAGAAAATATGAACAGACCAGTTACTAGGAAGCAGATTGAATCAGGAATCAAAAACCTCTGAACAAACAGAAGTCCAGGCTTCACTGGTGAATTCTATCAAACGTTTAAAGAAGAATTAACACCAACCCTTCTCTAACTCTTCCAGAAAACAGAAGAGAAGCAAACACTTCCAAACTCATTTTATGGGGCCAGCATTACCCTGATACCAAAACCAGAGAAGGATACTACAAGAAAAGAAAATTACAGACCAATGTGCCTGATGAACATAGATGCAAAAATCCTCACCAAAATATTAGCAAACTGAAGTCAACAATGCATTAAAAGGATCATACATCATACTCAAATGAGATTTATTCCAGGGATACAAGGATGATTCAACATCCACATATCAATCAATGTCATACACCATATTAATAAAATGAAGGAGAAAAATCATATGATCATCTCAATAGATGCAGATAAAGCATCTGACAAAATTCAACATCCTTTCATGATAAAAACTGTTAACAAACTTGGTATAGAGGGAATGTACTCCAACAGAATACAGGCCATATATGACAAGCCCACAGCTAACATCACACTCAGTGGTGAAAAACATAGTACTGAAAGTCCTAGCCAGAGCAATTAGGCAAGGGAAAAAAAGGCATATAAATCAGACAGGAAAAAGTAAAACTGTCTCTATTTGCAGATGACCTGATACTATACACAGAAAACCCTAAAGACTCCACCAAAAAAACTGTTAGAACTAAGCAACAAATTCAGTAAAGTTGCAGGATACAAAATCAAAATACAGAAATCAGTTGTGTTTCCATATACTAATAATGAACTATCAGAGAAATTAAGAAAACAATCCCATTTACAATGGCATTAGAAAGAATAAAATACCTAAGAATAAATTTAACTAAGAAGGTGAAAGATCTGTATACTGAAAACTATAAGACGGTGATGAAAGAAATTGAAGAAGATACAAATAAGTAGAAAGATATTCCATGCCCATGGATTGGAAGCATTAATATTGTTAAAATGTCCATACTACCTAAAGCATTCTACAGATTCAATGCAATCAATCCTTATCAAAATTTCAATGGCATTTCTTAGAGAAATAGAAAAAACAATCCCAAAATTTGTATGGAAATACAAAAGACCCTGAATAGCCAAAGCAATCTTGAGAAACAATAACAAAGCTGGAGGTATCATGCTCCCTGATTTCAAACTATATTACAAAGATATAATAATCAAAAAAGTATGGAATTGGCATAAATAGACAAATAGATCAATGCAACAGACTAGAAAGCCCAGAAATAAACCCACACATATATGGTCAATTAATTTATGACAAAGAACATACAACAGGGAAAGGATAGTCTCTTCAATTAATGGTGTTGGGAAAACTGGACAGCCACGTGCAAAAGAATGAAACTGAACCTCCATCTTAGAACACACACAAAAATTAACTAAAAATGGATTAAATAGTTGAACATAAGACCTGAAACCATAAAAGTCTTAGAAGAAAACATAGGGAAAGAGCTCCTTAATATTGACTTTTGCCAATGATTTTCAAATTTGACACCAAAAGCAAAGGCAAATAAACACGTGGGACTACATCAAACTAAAAAGCTTCTGCACAGCAAAGGAAACCAACAACAAAATGAAAAAGCAACCTACTGAATGGGAGAAAATATTTACAAATCATGTACCTGACAAGGAGTTATTATCCAAAATATATAAAAAACTCACACAATTCAATAAACAAAAATCCGATTAAAACTGGGCAGAGGATCTGAACAGACATATTTCCAAATGAGACATACAAACATCCAACAGGCTACATGAAAAGATACTCAACATCACTAATCACCAGGCAAGGGCAAATCAAAACCACAGTGAGATATCATCTTACACTTGTTAGAATGGCTACCATCAAAAAGACTAGAGATAAAAAATGTTGGCGAGGATGTGGAAAAAAGGGGACCCTTGTACACTGTTGGTGGGAATATAACTTGGTACTGTCATTATGAAAAACAGTATGGAGATTCCTCAAAAAATGAAAAATAGAACTACCGTATGATCCAGCAATCCCACTTGAGGGTATTTATCTGAAGGAAACAAAAACATTCTTTCGAAAAGATACCTGCACCTCCTATATTCACCACAGCATTACTCACAATGGCTAAGACATGGAAACAACCTAAGTGTCCATCAACGGATGCATGGATAAAGGAAATGTCAGATGTACATACAATGGAATATTATTTGGCCATAAAAAATAAGGAAACCTTGTCATTTTCGACAACATGGATGAACCCAGAGGGCATTATGCTAAGTGAAATAAGCCAGACAGAGAAAGACAAATACTGTATGATCTCACTTATATGTGGAATCTAAAAGAAAAAGAAGTCGAACCCATAGAAACAGAGAGTGGAAAAGTGGTTGCCAGGGGCTGGGGGGTGGGGAAAAAGGGAGCAGTTGGTAAAAGTGTACAAACCTTCAGTTAGAAGATGAATAAGGTCTGAGGATCTAGTGTGTAACCATTGTGACTATAGTTGATAACACTGTATTGCAATAATTGAAATTTGCTAAGTGTAGAACTTAAATGGTCTCCCCAAAAAAAGGGTAAATAAGAGAGGTGATGGAGGTGTTAATTAATTCAATTAACTCCTTCAATCAAGGAGGTGGGTGTCTGCATACAATAAGAAAAAAACCAGGAAAGTGAACATGGAAAAAACATGACTGTCCTTTGTAGACAGAATTTGCTGCTCATGCATAAGAAGTAATGCAGAGCAGACAGTAACTTCTCAGTGGGGAAAACGAACCCAAGAGCAAGGGCATGACCCATGGACTCCACAGAGACGTGTGAGGGAGGCAAATGGGTGGAGAAGGGCTATCATCCGGCTGTGTGGGCAGAGGCTTCCTCAACTCTTACTTCATTCCTCCAGGGGCCTAGCTTATAGATTTATAAGCAGCATCTCCAACTTATCTTGGAGCAGGCAGACAGGATCCCTGTCCTGTAAGACAAAGGTGCAGTACGAACAGGGGAAGGACAAATGGAACCATGTCAGACAGGGCTTATCAACTTCGAGCATCAAACAGGCCAGAGAACCCTGGAATTTCTTCTTGGAACCCCTACCTGTTAGATGTCATCTCCTATCACTCTCTCCTCCTCACTCTGCTCTTCTACTGGTCAGAAAACACAATAGGTAAGCTCCTGCTCCTGCTCCTGCAAGTCCTGTCCTTGCTTTTCTCTCTGCCTCAGATACTCTATATGGCTCACTCCCCCACCTTCTGTTCAAAGTATACTTTACCAGCAAGGCCTTCTCTGACGATGAAAAAGGGCACTACCTCACTCAGTGCTGATGGTGGGCACAGTCGAGAGACTGACAGTGGGGTCCTCTCACCTTCAGTTTTACTGCTGCCCCCTTGCTCCCCAGCAGCTGGGCCCCCCGGCACTCCGCCTCCATCCTCATGGCAGTAGGGGCCTGCTCAGGGCCTGGCTCCCCACTCACCCATCCCCATGACGGAAGGCTGGCTGGTGAGCTCCCACTCCATGCCTTCTTACTCGGTCAGGGCCTGATTCTCCTGCCTGCGCCTTAGCCTCACCTTGCTGCCCTCTGGGGATGGATCTCCTTCATGTTGGACTAGAGTCCTTGGCTCAGGGCCACTTTGCCCCATCATAGTGACTGCCCCTACCCCTCTCCCCATTAATCTAATTGGTCAACACCTGGGATGATCATAGTGGAATGGCCGAGGGGAATGATTTAGGGAGATGGGGGATGAAAATACACTTTAATATTTTCAATTTACTATCCCAATTACAAATGAGTTTTCATCATGCCCTCAAAGTCTTTAAAGAGAAAACTGGGGAGGCTGTTCTTCCTTCTCTGAACTCCTAGAGCCCTTGACATCTCACCAGCAGCAAGGGCCTGCACTGCTATTGCAGATGCACACGTTCCTTTCCTCCTCAGTGAGGGGCAAGAAACACAATAGTTAAACATACGGGCTCAAAATTCAGCCATCTTTCCAAAGTTCACTGACCACCCACGGCATGCTGGACACTGCTAGAGAGAGCACTCATGGATGCGGCCCTCATGGCCACACAGTCTACTGAGGAGACAGACACTGAATAAAGGGTCACCTGGACAAGACTGCCACATGTGCATCCAGGCTCCACACTGACCAGCTGTACAACCATCACCAGATCCCATGACCTCTGTAAAGCCTCATCTTGAGCATGTGACCATGATAACGCCCACCTCACAGGACTGTGACTACGATGACACCCACCTCACAGGACTGTGACCACAATGACGCCCACCTCACAGGACTGTGACGTGGGTTAAACAAGAGAAAGCAAGGAAAAAGTTCACACTGTGCTGGCCGTCAGCGAGGGCTGTTTGTCAGCTGCTAACATAACCCTTTGAAAGCAGAACACCGTGCACCCCTTTCTATCTTGTGCCCAGCACACTATCCTCCATAAATATTCACAGAAACATGATAAAAAGAGTAGAAAAATTAGAACCAAATTACTGTAATTAATACACAATTGACATCTGTAAGTCTGAATTCTCTTTCTATAATTAGCTAGTTTCATTAATCACTAAAATTATAAAGAAGTCAACAAATAGGTAAAGGATAACTAATTTACTGACTACACACACACCTCTAAATTTCTGACATGATAAAACAAAATTAAGGGGCGGGTCCCATGGCGTAGTGGTTAAGTTCACGTGCTCCGCTTCACTGGCCCAGGGTTTCACCACTTTGGATCCTGGGTGTGGACATGGCACCGCTCATCAAGCCATGCTGAGGCGGCGTCCCACACAGCAGAGCCAGAAGGATCTACAACTAGAATATACAACTATATACTGGGGGGCTTTGGGGAGAAGAAGGAGAAGAAGAAAAAAAGGATTGGCAACAGATGTTAGCTCAGGTGCCAATCTTTAAAAAAATTTTAGGGGGCTGGCCGGTGGTGTGGCGGTTAAGTGTGCGCGTTCCACTTTGGTGGCCGAGGGTTCACTGGTTCAGAACCCAGGTGAGGACATGGCATCGCTTGACAAGCCATGCTGTGGTAGGCGTCCCACATACAAAGTAGAGGAAGATGGGCATGGATGTTAGCTCAGGGCCAGTCTTCCTCAGCAAGAAGAGGAGGATTGGCAGCAGATATTAGCTCAGGGCTAGTCTTCCTCAAAAAAAAAAAAATTTAAAAAAAGTTAAAATTGTTACTAACTTTCATTAATTTCTCATAGGATGAGATCAAAGTATATAGGTAATTCTGAAACATGCATGATTCAGGGGGGTTATTCTCTAACAGTCCTATTCTCCCATCCCTGGAATTTGTGAAATCTGGTGTCTGCACAGTGACATCTTTACTGAACTGGCTCTTACCCATTAACCCTTATCTAATAACTCTAAATGATATTCACTTTGCTTCCCTTGGTTTAAATAACTGCTCTTTTCCAAACATTTTCTAATTCGCATGGTGAAAGATTCCTCCAGATCATACTAAAAAGTACATCCTATTAACTTTCATTTATGTTGCTTAAGATGTACAAAAGTTAGATATAGCAATTAGGAAATAATGTCTCACTAAGGGTTATGCTCCTGGTAAGATGAAACAGAGTTAAGAAAGACGGTAAAAGACACTTTCACCTCCAGGAACACATAATAACCACGTTCCCCACCCCCTATGTAATACGTGAAGGCATTCCAGAAGTTTATTAAGTAACAGCATATGCTGAAGTGTAGCCCAGGGCTTGCGATACTATGTCATCTGTAGGTCATGTTACTACCTGTATTTTGTACAGAGTAACTGACAGAAATGAAATACGTGACTGATTCACTGAAATTACTAGAGTTGCCTGCTTTCTATCAACATGTCATCAAATCCTCCCTGAGCATCTCGTCTGAAGAATTTCCAAAATTCCTGATGCAACAGCTTTTAGCAATTTCTTACAAAAAAGAAACTGCTATAGATATGGTTGAAACATACGGAAAACCTGGGTAATGCCAAAGAGTACTCATTACCGCAATTCAAAAAAAGTGTTAGATCAAAATAATCAACACCATTAGTTAAAATTTGTAGTCACTATAAAAAAAGCAGCACCTAAGTATTATAACTCTTCATATAACAGTAGTATCATCTAGTATTATTTTACAAAGTTATAGTAATAGGAGCTATATGTTGGCTTTCTTCTCATATCTCCTAAATTTGAAAGTTCAAGGTGTGATCTTCACAAGGGTCAGCGGTGAGTGATGGCTTAAGGCTGAAATGAACTGATGCCTTATAGTTCCTTCTAAATGGACAGGTTACTAAGTTAAATCTCATTCCACATAACAATAGCCAGAACACCCCTTTGAGGTAGGCTGATCTGGAACTTGCATGGCAATTCAGTCTCCTCCTTCTTGGGAAGGAGCGGAGCCCGTCAACTGCGACCCCTCACAGCCCTCCCCTGCTTCAAGGCATTACGCCAGCATTCACTCTTTCTAAAAAAACTCAGATAAAATTCAAGTATCATAAAATCCACGCTTTTAAAGTGTACAATTCAATTATTATTAGTATATTCACAAAGTCGTGCAACCGTCATCACTATCTAATTCCAGAACATTTTCATCACCCCGAAAAGAAACCCCTTACTCGTTAGCAGTCGCTCTGCCTTTCCTCCTTCCCCCAGTCGCTGACAACCACTAAGCTACTTTGTCTCTATAGATTTGTCTATTCTGGACATTTCATATAAATGGAATCATACATAGGTGGCCTTTTGTGTTTGGCTTCATTTAGCATGATGTTTTCAAGAGTCATGTTGTAGCATAGGTACTTCATTCCTTTTTATGGCTAAATAACATTCCATTGTATGGATAACATTTGTTTATCCATTCTTCCAAATGTTGACTGAAAGATATTTGAGTTGTTTCCACTTTTTGGCTATTATGAATAATGCTACTGCTGCTATTAACATTCATGTACAAATTTTTGGGTGGACAAATGTTTTCAGTTCTGTTGAGTATATAGCTAGAAGTAGAATTGCTGGGTCATAGAGTGACTGTGTAACTTTTCAAGGAACTGCCTAACTATTTTCCAAAGCTGCTGCATCATTTTACACTCCCATCAGAAGTGTAAGAAGCTTCCAATTTCTCTACGTCTTTGCTAACACTTATTATTGTCTGTTTTTATTATATACATAGCAGTGGGAGTAAAGTAGTATATATCTCATTGTGCTTTTAATTTGCATTTCCCTAAGGACTAATGATGTTGAACATCTTTTCCTGTGCTAATTGGTCAACTGTGTATCTTCTTCAGAGAAATGTCTATTGAAATCCTTTGCTCATTTTTAATTTCGGTTGTTTTTTTTATTATTATTGGGTTGTAGGAGTTCTTTATGTATTCTGAAAATTAAACCCTCATTAGATATCTAGTCTCCCATTCTGTGAGCTGTCATTTCACTTTCCTGATAGTGTCCTTTGAATACAAATTTTAAAATTTCAATAAGTCCAAATTACCTTTTGTTTCTTCAGTTGCATATGCTTTAGGCATCAAATCTAAGAAACCACAGCTTCCTCCAAGGTGCAAATATTTACGCCTATGTTTCCGCCGAAGAATTTTCTAGCTTTAGCTCTCAAATTTAGGTCTTTGATCCGTTTTGAGTTAATTTTTGTATATGATGTTAGGCAGGAGTCCAACTTCACTCATTTGCCTGTGGATGTCCAGATGTCCCAGCACCACTCTTTTTGAAAACAAATTTTTCCCCATTGAGTTGTGTTGGCACCCTTGTGAAAAATCAGTTGACCATAAATATATGGGTTTATGTCTGGGATCTCAATTGTATTCCACTGAGCCATATGTATCCTTATTTTAGTACTACACAGTCTTTTCTCCCCCGGCTTTATTGAGATATAATTGACATATAATATAGTGTAAGTTTAAGGTGTACAATGTGTTGATTTGATACACATATATTGCAAAATGATTACCACTCTGGTGTTAGCTAACACCTCCATCACGTCACATGATTGCATTAGCAACTTTCAAGTATATAATACAGTGTTATTAATTGTAATTACCATGCTGTGAAATAGATGCCCAGAACTTATTCATCTTACAACTGGAAGATGACCAACTCTTTGACTAAGGTCTCCCCATTTCTCCCACACCCCTTGCCTCAGATAACCACTATTCTACTCTCTGTTTCTATGAGTCAGGCTTTTTTGGATTCCACATATAACTGATATATTTAGTATTTGTCCTTTTCTGCCTGACTTATTTCCCTTAGCACAATGGCCTCAAGGTTCATTCAAATTGTCACAAATGGCAGGATTTCCTTCTCTCTCGTGGTTGAATAATATTCCATTACATATACTACATTTTCTTTATCCATTCATCCATTGAGAGACACTTAGGTTGTTTCCACATCTTGCTTATGGTGGATAATAATGCAATGAACATGGGAGTACAGATATCTATTCAAGATCCTGTTTTCATTTCCTTTGGATATATACTCAGAAGCCAGATTGCTAGATCATATGGTAGTTCTATTTTTAACTTTTTGAGGAACTCCATACTGTTTTCCATAGTGGCTGCACCAAGTTACATTCCCTCCAACACTGCACAAGGGTTCCCTTTTCTCCACGTCCTTAGCAACACTTGTTTTCTCTTGTGTTTTGGATGACAGCCATTCTAACAGGCGTGAGGTGATCTCTTTGTGGTTTTAATTTCCATTTACCTGACAACTAGCGATGTCAAGCACCTTTTAATGTACTTGTTGGTCATTTATATGTGTCCTTTGGGAAAATGTATATTCAAATCTTCTGTCCATATTTTAATTGGATTGTCTGTTTTTTTTTGCTATTGAGTTGTATGGGTTCTTTATGTATTTTGGATACTAATCCATTATCAGATATATGATTTGCCAACATTTTCTCCCATTTTGTAGGTTGCCTTTTCATTTTGTTGACTGTCTCTTTTGCTGTGCAGAAGCTTTTTAGTTTGATATAGTCTCACTTATTAATTTTTGCTTTTGGTGTCAAATCCAAAAAATCACTGCCAACACTAATGTCAAGGAGCTTTTCCTTTTGTTTTCTTCTAGGAGTTTTATGGTTTTAGCTCCTACATTTAAGTCTTTAATCCAATTCAAGTCAATTTCTGCGAATGTTGTAAGATAGGGGTCCAAACTGGTTATCCACTTTTCCCAGCATCACTTATTGAAGAGGCTATCCTTTCTCCATTGAATATTCTTGGCCCCCTTGGCAAATATTAGTTGACCACACATGCAGAGGTTTATCTCTGGGCTCACATTGGTCTATGTGTCTGTTTTTATGCCAGCACCATGTTTTTTAAATTACTATAGCTTTGTAGTATAGTTTGAAATCAGAAAGTGTGATGCCTCCAGCTTTGTTGTTCTTTCTCAGGATTGCTTTGGCTATTTAGAGCCATTGGAATTTTAATAGGAATTGCACTGAATCTATACACAGCTTTGGGTAGTATGGACATTTTAACAATATTAGTTCTTTCAATCTATGAACATGGGATGTCTTTCCATTTGTTTGTGTTGTCTTCAATTTCTTTCATCAAGGTCTTATAGTTTTTAGTGTACAGATCTTTTACCTCCTTGGTTAAATTCATGCCTAGGTATTTTATTTTATTTGATGCAACTGTAAATGGGATTGTTTTCTTAATTTCTCTTTCTGATAGGTCATTATTATTGTATAGAAATGCAAATAATTTTTGCATATTGATTTTGTATCCCACAACTTAACTGAATTTGTTGATTAGTTCTAACAGTTTTTTTGTAGTCTTTAGGGTTTTCTATATATAATATCATGTCATCTGTAAGTAGGGACAGTTTTACTTCTTTCTTTCCAATTTGGATGCCTTTTATTACTTTTTCTTGCCTAATTGCTCTGGCTAGGACTTCTAGTACTATGTTGAATAAAAGTGATGAGAGCACTCATTCTTGTCTTATTCCTGACCTCAGAGGAAATGCTTTGAGTTTTTCACTGGTGAGTATGATGTTAGCTGTGGGCTTGTCACATATGGCTTTTATTATGTTGCTGCTAGAGGGGCTAGCTGCAGGTCAGCACAGTGCTGCAGGCCAGTGACAGAAGACAGGGCCTGATCTGGGCCCACAAGCAGCTTTCGGGGCCCTGGCTATTGGCGTGTTCTGCAATGCTGGCTGTGGGTTTTTCCTAGATGCTCTTTATCAGGTTGAGGATCAGCAACGACTCTTGATTCTTTATCCTCGGTTACTGTCAATCAATCCTCAAGTCCTGACAATTTTATCTCAATATATTTCTTCTATTTTTTTCCTTATCTGCATGCCTATCCACAATGCTCGGATTTAGACCCTCACCATCTCTTGCTTGGACTATAAGACCTTTAGGGCAGGATCTATGTGCATATATATTTTCTGTGACCAAAAAAGTTGCATTCATTAACCAAAATCAAGATGCTATGGAACAGAAAGAAGCAGCAGCAGTTACTGGCAGTAAAAATATACTTGTGGAAATCAAAAACCAAAACTAAAACCAACCAAACCAAAAACAGTAGGAAGAGTAGGAAGAAAAAAATACAAAAGTAATCTCCCAGAATATAACATAAAGCAAAAGCACAGTAGGAATACCTGAAGGAAAGAACGGAGAAATGGGATGGAGGGACTTCAGCTCTGCAGCAGGACGGACTCGATATTCTGAACAACGCTGTAAAGGAAACAACTAAAACGCTAGATAAAATATGTTTTAAAAAAGACTTTGTGAATGCATTGCTGAGATCAGAGAGAATAAAATATTATCAAAATGATCAAGTAGATAATTGTTACAAATCAAAATTGATGTTTTTAAGTATGTGGTCAAATTCACTATACTTTTATATTTGTTTTCATCTATTACTTGGATAGAGTCTTTCCTGTCTGCCTCCAGTGTCTGTACCCTCCCAATCATCCCCCATATTGAAACCCTATCTTTCCCCTACAGCTTGTATCTGCTGAAGTCAGTACTCTGCTCACAAACTTCAAACCTCGAAGGTCTCCCCATTCCCTCTAGGATCATGTATAAGCCTCTGCATAGACATAAAGGACTCTTCACTATTGATCCTCATCTCATTTTCAACCGTGGACAACAGCTCCTCCTCCCGTACCAAGCTCCCTATCGTCAAGCAACCCTAGACTAACGTACTCTCTGAGCACCTCCTATCACACTTGACTTGTCCCTCTTTCCCTTCTCCTGACACTGGCTCAAGCTGGGGTAGAATCTGAATGAGAAATGACTAAGTCCAGATAAAGTGTCATTTCTGACTCCACAAGGCAAAATTAAACACGTCTCGATCTACTAGAGAATTCTCACAGTGCTGCATTCTGTCATTTTCACACTGTCTTATACATGGACATACCCATCTTTCCTAAAAGACAATGCCTGTCAAGTGAATTAACATCCATGAGGAGAAATGGGGGTGCTGGGATTAAATAAGAGTTGTATTTTTATTTCTAAATTATCTAGTTGTAAAACACCTCTGTCTGAAAACGGTTCTATTGTTGACTTGGGAAAGAAAGGTAGAACAAGCAAAATAATGGGACAAGGAAAGTTAACACGGTGTTTTCAAACTGTCGGGCCATGATTTACTAGCGGAGTATGAAATCAATACAGTAGGCTTTGACTAGTATTTAAAAATAAAAAAACAAAATGGAAAATATTGGAGCACATGGTGCATAGGGTGACTTTTAGTCTGTGGTACTTCTGTTTCAGTTTTAAACACACACACACACACACACACACCCCCTAAACGTACATAAACATATTTGTATAACAGATCGTAATATAATGCATTTCTTACCGTGAGTTTGGTCAAAATGCTTGAAAGTCAATGAGTTAACAGTTCAAGGACACAGATGAGAAAATCAGTGCTACTATAAGTAGAAAGAAAAGCCAAGGATATAACAGCAGATAAAAGAGCTTACGATGGGTGATCTCATAGCATGTACTGGATTTTACCCGACAGAGAAGTAGATTACAAAGAAAGAAACAGCCTCTGTAGCTCTCTACATTTAGCACTTTAAAATATTTGTGTTTTTCTAACATTGTAATAATTAGAATGCAGGTTCTCTAATCACGCGCCAGTCTCTAGTGATTCAGCTCCTACTGGTTCCGTCTTCACAATGCTCGTGAAATCTGGTTATCATCTAACAGAACAAAAGGAGTTGTGGGTTGTAAGATTAAACTCATGAACCAGTTTTAGCTAAAACCATTCTGAGATATACCGCCTCGGAAGATAAAAGACAGCAAATTTCAGAAGTAATCACAATGAGCAAATACAGGAATGTAACAGTAATTCAGATTACTGAGTTAGTAGTATGGTAGCAACGTTCATTTCCTGGATTTGACAACGTACCACGGTTCTGTAGGATATTATCGCTGGGGAGGCTGGGTGAAGGGCATACGAGAACTGTTTCGTAACTTATGAATAAACTATTTCAAAATAAGAGGTTATCAAAAATAATTAGGATTAAAGTGTTTTGTGGATTCCTAGTATCAGTGCCCTAGGCTAATTGAGATTACTCCACCACAGTGAGCGTGCTTGTTACTCACTCGCTCCGGAGACAAACCAGCTTAGAGCTGAGCTCTCTTACTTCAAATAAGCCAGCGCAGCAGCATTTGGTACTACTCTGCCTTCTTTCAACACCACGCTTTTCTAAACTAAGCTGTGGCCGCATAGTATTCTCCAAAATCTTTTTGTGTATTTCTTTATTCACTTTAATTTAAATTCAATAGAGGACTGGTTCAACATTTTAGAGGATATACTAAGTTTTAAGAGGGAAAACGAGTTAGAAAAAGTGGTTATGAAATAAATGTAAACCATCATTTGATTTATAGACCTCCACTGCTTTCATTTAAAGGACTTAGCACTGTGAAAGGGTTGTTTAGACTGTACTTTGGCTTAAGTGGAAAGAAGTTATGCTGAAATTGTATAAATCATTTCAAATATTGTTTGCTTTTAGCTTTTAAGTGTCTGAGTTTTTCTAAATGTTCTGAGAAAGTTTGGTTCACTTTTCACTCTCCATAAATCAGCAAGTGTTTCAAAGCTTCCCTGAGACAGAGAAAAATATACACATGTGAAAAGAATGATTGCATCATCACTAAGGATCTGAAGATAATGTATATTAGAGAAAGCAACTAACCGGGTGCTCACTTTTATAATTATTAAATATATACATTACAAATCGAGATGTGTAAAAGACACCAAGATAAACTACTCTCATATATTAATAACCACATGTGGTCACAGAAAGCAGCTAGAGGGGCACAAATCTGTCATAGCGGTACTCAAGCAAGTAGCCAAGCGCATTATTACGGGGAGCTCTGGTGGCCTGGCAAATGGCTGTCCCTCAGGAGCAGGGGTCAGCCTCAAAGTCACTGACTAAAGAATGCTGAACACAGAGATTCCCATCCATTTTAATGTATTAGTTTGCTTTTCCTCCTCTCACCCATCCTACATGCAACTGATGAAATTATCATCCCCACACACATCTTTATCATTTAACCCCCCCCTTTTCAATAACCATTTATTATACTGACAATACTACTACTACTATTGAATATTTGTTTTGTGTTTACTATGTGTCAGGCATTGGGCTGAGTGCTTTTGACATATATTATTTCATTCAATCCTTACAATAACCATATGGGTTCAATGCCACCATCTTACAGAGGAAGATCTGATACTCAAGACTCAGTCCAGGTCATCTGATGCTCGAGCTCTGCACTCTACATTACTCCTATGTTATCTATCACGTACAGTCGACCTCCCCCTCCTCAGAGGAGCCTATGTTGCTCTTGTTGTTACTCCCCTACACAGAACTTCAGCTTCATACAACCTGTTTCCACACATAACTTTCTCTTGTCTTTGTAATTTGAATATGTGACTCTTTATGCCGGAATGTTCTCTTCTCTCAAACACATACACCAGCCCTCTTTCAGAGATCAAACCAGAAACATTCCATTAATACCATAATCAAAACAAGGATGCTCAACTTCTCTATTGTTAGTTAGCATTATTTTGGAATTTCAAGCCACTGAACCAGTCAAGGACATGTGGAAACGTATAAATATTAGAAAAGGGCAGCAAAAAATATTATTTACATATGTTGCGAGATATAGGATATATATATATATATAGGTTAAATATACGTATAGAGATAGACAGATATATCTGGAAAATCCCTAAAATCTAGTAAATAAGTATCAAAAACACTAAGTGTTCATTGAAAATGCCAGCCACAAAATCAATAAACCAAAATAAATAACTCTATGTACCAATAATAATCAGCTAGAAAAAGGGTAGAGGAAGGAATATATACCCATTCACAACAGCAAAAAAACAAGAAATCATAAAACAGGAACACATTTAACAAGATGCATGAGGAACTTACAAGAAGAACGTTATAAATATATGATAGTGTGATAGGAATAGGTAGATAAAGGGAATAGTGGAGGAAAGGCATCTGTGTTAAAAGCACAACCAACCATCACACACACACAAAAAACCCTCCACAAATGATGATCCAGCCTGGGCAAGAACCCCTGAAATGGAAAGCTTAGAAATAAATCTTTCTATAGATGAAAACCTAGCATCTCACAAAGGAAGCCTTTTCAAATCAGTAGGGAAAACCGGCTTATTCAAAAACAAAGGAGAAAAAAAGCTGGTTCCAAATCTCATACCTTATATCACCGTGAATTTAAATAATCTAAGATTAAAGAGTGAAAAATAAAACCGTAAGAGTGCTAGAAGAAAATATGGGCAAAATTTAAATACTCTTAGGCTAGGAAATTCTTTTTAAGCATGATAGTAAACTTGAAAAAAAGATTTAACTTTTAATTAAATCTGTCAGATTTAAACCACCACCATTAAGCAAACTAACAAAAATAAAACCTTCTGAATGTTAAAAAATCATAAAAGAAGTTGAAAAATAACAAAATGGGGGAAATACTTATAACAAAAAGGATAAAAAGGTTAACATCCCTATAAAAATCAATAACAAAAGATGAACATAAACATGGGAAAATGAAAAAAACAGGCAATTCATCTCCTATTCTCCATACAGATGGTAATATATCATAGGGGAAGATGTTCATTTTACTAATAAAAGAATTGCAAGCAAAAATCTTACACTATTTGTGGTCTATTGGATTGGCAAAAATTAAAATCAAATCAGCAATCAGGATTGTCCATGGAAAACTATCTGGATTTCAGCATTGCAACTGGAATATAAACCGAGCACTTCTTTTAGCCCAGCAGTCCCACTCCTGGGAATTTAACTTAAGGATAGAGGGGTCAAGTTCACAGAGACATACCCATTCACAGGGTTATTTGCACTCCTCCTGTCACGCTGAAAAATAGGCTCAGAACCTGGAACAAGAGTTGGGGCGAGGAGAATAGGGTTCTGGGGCAGAGTTCTGCAGCAAGAGAAGGAATGTGAGCACCAGGTGGGGTCTGGGAAAACAAACTAGGGATAAGGCCACAGCTTGCGATGCAGATAAGTGTCAAGCATCCTGTCCACTCTGCACAAAGTATCAAGACATTGTGCCTGGCACACAATAATAAAGGCCCCTGGAAAATGTGTGATAAACAAAAATGAACCAAGTCTAAGCTATATTTCACGGAGGATTGAGCTTAATCCTAGTAAGAGACGTATGAGACTTTCAGATGATTTGGGAAAGCAAGGGACTCACATTCCATAGTCAGTTTTGAATTAATTCATCTTCATTTATTAAGGTATGTATAAGTTTCATCCAGGCAAAGACACATTTTCTCTTTCCTCTATGCTCTCTGCCATGGCATTTCCACACAGTGCTCTGCAATGAAAAACTGCTCAGTGTTATGAAGAGCCTGATTATCACCCCAAAAGCTCTCTCTTTCAGGATGCATCTTTTCTGAAGCAGGACAGTTCACATTCTCAATCTCCAAGATCACTTAAAGAAGAGAGGGAAAGTTCTTCAGCACTAGGGGAGCGAATTTCACATCCAGAACTAAAACCATGGGGAAGGGGAATTTCTCCTCTGAACCTAATTTAAGCTTAGTTCTGCTCCTTCATCTCAGCTGGGCTGACCAGGCATAGAAAGGGCCCATATGATCATTGTCATTTCAATTATTGTTACCTTTTTAATGATGCAGAGAGAATTGGATGCCCCTGTCACTGGAAGCCAACTGAAGGTGTGTGGGGGTGTATGTGTATGTGTTTTTATCCTGCTGATTTTACAAGGAATATATGCTCATTATAGAAAATTGGAATATAAACATAAATATAAAGAAGAAAATGAAGCTCACTCCTAATGTATGACTGTGTGATAAAAATTTGTCAATACTTTAAAGTTCTCTTCAGTCTGTTTTCAGAAGATGAAATCACACTATCTACAAATTTATAGCTGTTTTCACAATCCTGATTTTAAGAATTGTTTTTAAACATTAATTGCTGTACATTATTTCATCACATGGATTGTACTAGTCAGGATATGCTATGATGCAATAACACAAAACTTATGATCTCTGTGGCTTCAAACAACAAAGATTTGTTCCTTGAGCAGACGACACGTCCCTCTCAGGTCAGCACGCTCTTCCCTCATCTACAGCACTGAGTCACACACACTTTTATGGTCTCTGCCACCTGGAATGACGTTCGTTGCTGGGCCCAGGGGAAGGAAAAGCGGACAAGTTCACAGGAGCTCTTAAAGGCTGCAGCCTAGCAAAGACACATATCACTTCTGCTCCATTTCTTTGGTCAAATTAAGTCACAGGGTCACAACTACCTGCATGGAACAAGGAAGGGCAATTCTACCAGGTGCCAGAGAGAGAAGTGGAATGTTAGAGAAGAGGCCTGATGACAACCACATGGGCAGGCCACAGTCTGCAGGCACGCTACAGTTTGCTTAACCATTCCTTCAATGTTGGACTCTTTCCAATTTTTTGTAACTGTAGTGATTATCAGGTATAAAGTTTTATTTGGTTTTCTATTTATTTCTTTAGAATAAATTCTTTAGAATAAATTCCTAAATGTTACATTATTGGCTTAAGAACTTGGAAAGCTCTTCATGTTCTTGATCCCTCTTGCCAAACCAATTTATCCTCCTATGAACACATATAAAAATATCTATCTCAGTGTATCAATACTGGCACCACTATGTTGTCTTTTTATTAAATCTTTATTAATTTGGTAAGTGAATGTTGTTTCACTGTTATTTCAATTTGCATATTTCTGTGTGCTAGGAAAGTCAGACAATTTTTCGTATACACATACATAAATCATTTACATTTTCCTCTTTTGTGACTGTTTTTATCTTTGTCCATTTTCTGATGGGGGAGTATTGAGATCTGTTGTTATTCTTCAGTTGTTCTTGTTGTATTTGTATAAGTTCTTTATGCAGTAACAATGTAAACCATTTGTCATAAATGTTACAATTTTTAAACATCAGTTTGTGAGCCTGTGAATTTTATTCATGTTTTCTGAGAGAAATTCAAATTTTTGTGATCAAATCTATTACTGTTTTCATTTGCGATTTCTTCCATTTCTTTTTAACTTACTATCCTTCCCTAAATGACAGAGATATTTGCCTATATGTGCCATCTTTTAATAAATTATGTTTTTCTATTTGTTTACACTATCTGGAATTTATTTCATGACAGTAAATTAGTATAACAAAGAGAACTCTAGTCCAAAAGTCAGGCAACATGTATACTAACTGTGCCTATGACACCTTAGGTAAATTACTTAATCCTCACTCTATTCTGTTCCTATAACATAATTCCAAAGTTTGGAAAGCTTCTTAGCTTCAGTACAAAACTGAATGGGGATCCTGGCCTCTGCCACTACCCAGAGTATCAGGAACAAATAAATAAACAAATACTGTACTTCTATTTTGCAAACTAATGTGAAATCATGTCTCACTTTCCATGCCCTTCTCTTCAACTCCCAGTCTCTCCAGTATGATTGGTTTTGAGCTCTCCTCAACCAACTCCCACACGCTCTAAGGGAGACCCACCCTCCACTGGCCTCCATCTGCAGATGTCAGGTGGGAGGCCCAGGGCACTGGGTGCTCTGCCAGGACTCTCACCCTCCCTCTGCCCAGCCCTCACAGCTCCACCACCATTATTTGTCTTAAGACCACCTGCCCTATTTAAATCAGTTACCATACGAAGCTCTGGTCTCCCAACAGCTTGTTGAATCCCATTTTCTGACCTCTTCTTTCTCCTCCCCATCTTCCACTGAGCTTTCTGGAATTCAGTTGTCAGCAAAATCACCTGTATTTTCATCTGCCTTCTCTGAATGTTCCCTTCACTTTTTTGTTCTGACAAAAACTTGGGTCTCTACTGAGAATCCTCCTCCCCTGGCAATCTTTTCCAATCCCTCATATCACGGGGCTTGGAGGTGGGGCAGGTGCTTTCTGTTTGTCACTGCCAGTTCTAGGCCATCCTCCCTTCCTCCTCCTTAAGGATATTCCAACTTCGATTTTCCTGAGAGTGGCCTAGGACAAACTGTTACCCTTCACTCTGCAGTCACTAGCTGGGATGTCCGTCATTCCCACTCATTCTTTGAAGAGTTTCACTTCTGCTCTACTTTCACTCTCACCAACGTTACTCCTATTATAATTCTGATGATATTGATGACCCTATAGCTAATCTCTCAAAGGCCCCTTGTAGTAGAAAGAATAATGCCCCTCCCCCAAAGATGTGATGCCCTAATTTCTGGAACCTGTGGATGCTACCTTACATGACAAAAGGAACTTTGCAGATGTAAATTAAAGATCTTGAGGAGATTACCCTGGGGCATCTGGGTGGAACCTAAATGTAATCACAAGGGTCCTTAGAGAGAGAGGCAAGAAGGTCAAAGAGGCAAAGTGATGTGTGAGGGAAGCAGAGATTGGAGTGATGTGACGGGGAGCCAAGGAACACTGTCGGGCTCTAGAAGCTGGAAGATGCAGGAATGGATTCTCTCCTGGAGCCTCCAGAAGGAACAAGCCTTGCTGCCACATTGAATTTAGCTCCTTAAGACTAATTTTGGATGTCTGGCCTCAAGAACTGTAAGAGAATAAATATTCTGCTGTTTTAAGCCACTAAATTTGTAGTAGTTTATGATGAGGATTTTTGGCTGGTTAATTTTAAAAACTGCAGATGAGAAGCAGGCTCTGAGGACTGGAATTTTCTTGCCCTTGGAGAGATATTTGCATTTGTGAAGGAAGAGGGGATGACCTTGTAGGGACCTGAAATTGGCCACCCCAGGATACGTCTCTTTGGCATCGGGATTGTTTGGGGCTGATTGCTTTTGATAAACTGGGACACGGAAGGAGGCTCTGAGGAATGGAACTTGCCCTTGTTGGGACACATTTACATTTGTAAGGTAAATCTCTATCTGTAAAAGGTGCCTCCCTCTCTGTACCAGGAAGAAGAAGAGAGATGACCTTGTCCCTAGAAACTCTTAATGGGGAAGGCAAGAACTTAAGTTGGTTGCTGTCTGGCAATCTCATGTAACTGATTTAGGGTGGTGGCTTCTGACCTTTACTTAAACCGGTTTGATTCTTGTCTAAAAGTCATGGGATCACCCAATGACCAGACCCCACCTGCACTGATACCATTTTAACTTTTTTTCATGTTCTTTGCTTTGTCTTGTAAAGAGATGACTCACATACCCATGCCTTATAAAATTAGCCTAACCCTCAACTCGGGGGCAGCAGCAGCGGCTCTGCCTGCCCATAGGTCCTGTCCCCATGCCAGCGGGGGCAGCAGAAGCGGCAGCAGCAGTGGCTCCTCCTGCCTGTGGGCCCTGTCCCCACGCAGCAGCCTGACTGCCCATGGGTCCTGTCCCCATGCCGGCAGCAGCAGCTCTGCCTGCCCATGGGTCCTGTCCCCATGGTATTCCACACTATTCTCTAAATAAAAGAGCACTACTGCCAGATCTTGAGAGTCCAAGAAATCTTTCTTTCGACTCCTAGGCTCACCGACCCCGCATCATTTCATTATAGCAACAATAGAAAACTAATACATATACTCTGGCTTCTTGATTCTTTGACCTTGTTTTCCTTTAGTGCTACTGTCCTTGGCCCTAACTCAGTCTCTCACTTCCATGGTTACAACCTGGACCTCGTCACTACTATAACTGAAACCACCCCACATTACCAACTTCAAGTTATTACTCCTTTCCTCAACTATCACCTCCTATCTTTTCCACTCACTCTCTCTAGTACCTTCTCTCAAACCCCAATGGGACCTCAAAATCCATTCATCCTAACAACTGCTCCCCATGCTTCAGCTCCCTCATGTGCTCCCTGTTCTCTTCACCCAAGTACATCCCACAGTCAGTCATTCTAATGCTTTTTTTGCGTACACCCTCAAGTCCATTGCCATACTTGCATCACCATACTCATTTGGCAAAACCACAGCTCTGGTTAAAGCTTGGCACCTGTACCTGCACAGGAGAATATTGCTGGGAAAAGCATATAACCATCTCGATGGCTCTTATTTCAAATTAGTGGCATTCACCTCAAGTGGGCCCTTAATGCTGTTCAGCAGCAAATCACAGATCTCACTCCACTGACTCTCCCGTTCTCAGGAATGACCACTTTATACGTCTCCTCTTTCCTCAATACCAGCACCACCTTCCCTCTCACTCTCAGCTGGTGACTATGCTTCCTATTTCACTGAACAAAGCAAGCTGAAGGGAACTTCCACAATCACACCTACCCAGTACCTGTATCTTTGCTCACATGCCCTACAGATGACTGTATTCCCAGCAGGGGCTAACCCCTCTGCATAGACAAAAGATCCCATCCCCTCTCACCCACCCCAGCCATTTTTCCATTGCTTACCTGCATCATCAATTTTTCAGTCTTAATAGAGCTTTCCCATTAGCCTACACATGTTATTTCTCTCATTAAAAACCAAAATGAAATCAATCAAACAAAAAAACACCTCTCTTTATCCTGCACTCCCTCCAAGTCCAATTTCTCTCCTTTTCTCACAAGAAAACACGAGTTACCTATAAGCACTGCCTCCAATTCCTCTCCCTCCATTTTCTCTTGAAACTCACTCCACTTAGTCTCTGCTCCCACCACTCCACTTAAACTGTACTCATCCAGGTCACCCATGACCTTCACATTGTTAAACCCAATGACTGATTCTCAGTCCTCAACTCACTTGACCTAAAGGTACCATTTGACACATCACTCACTCACTCCTCCTTGAAACACTTTCTTCAATTGGTTTCCAGAACATCATGCTGTCTTACTCTTTCCTCTTACTTTATTGGTTTCTAGCTCTCATTCTCCTCTGTTGGTTCTTTCTCATTTCCCAGTCTTCCAAATGACGGCCCAGGGCTCATCTTTCAGACATATCTTTTTCCATTTCTACTCACTCTTAAGGGTGATCTCACCCAAAACCTTGGCTTTAGATACAATCTGTGTGTGGATAACCCCAAACTGATATCTCCAGCAAAGACAGTTCTTCCAAACTTTAGAATTGTATATCCACCTGCGTACATGACATTTTCTCTTGTTTGTCTAACAGATGTCTCAAACTTAGTATTTCTGAAAACTGATCTCCTGATCACCCTTAGGGACCTACTCTTCCCACAGTCTTCTCCCTCTTAAGGGCTACACCACCGTTTTGGCTGCTCAGGCCGAAATATTTGCAATCACTCTTGATTCTGCTCCTTTTCTTACACTCCGCATTCAATCTGTTAGTCCTCTGCTTGAAACCCTCCAATGGCTTCCTATTTCACCCAGATTAGAGCCAAAATCCTTACACAAAGGGGACATTCATGTGGCCTATAAACATATGAAAAAGTGCCCAGTGTCATTAGTCATGAGCAAAGTACAAATTAAACCACAGTGAGATAATGCTCCACACCCCCAGTATGGCTGAAGTTAAAGCCAATTACTGGACAGGATGTGGAGCAAATGATACATGCAAACATTGCTAGTTGGCATGTAACTCACCAGAACTACTCTAAAAAACCATTTGGCAACAGCTACATTAAAACTAAACAAAAGAATACCCCATTCTCTCCTGGGTGTACACTCAACAGAAACGAATGCTTACATCCCCCAAAAGACATACACAAGAATAATCATAGGAACTTTATTCAAAATAGCCACAAACAAGAAATAACTCAAATGTCCACCAACAATGGAATGGATAAATAAGTTGTGGCTTATTAAAAATGGAATACTTTAAAGCAATGAAAAAGAACAGATTACTGAAGTACACAGGAAGATGGACAGATCTCACAAACGTAATATACAACAGAAACCAGACACAAAAGAGCACATACTGTATGAAGGCACTTCCATGAAGTTCAAAACAGGCAAAACAGTGGGTACCTTGTGGGAAGAGGGTACTGACTGAGAGGGGGTGGCGGGGCCTGCTGAGGTGCTGGAAATGTTATATATCTCCATGTGGGTGGTGGTTACACACGTATATACCTATATAAAATTTCATGGAGCTGTATATTAGGATTTGCGCACTTTATATAACTTATGCATCTGTGAAAAGATAAAAGAAAAAACTTCCATAAATATTTGTTGACCACCTACCATGTATAAGAAACTGTGTGGAGTCCTGGAGAAATAATGAACACATCAGAAAGGGGCCTTGCTCTTATGCAAGTTTCACTTCCACTGGGAAGACAGAAACTAATCAAACAACATTAAGAAATTATAAACTGGGAAGATCACTACGAAGGGAAAGACCTCAGTTCTATGAGAATGTATAACAGAGGAACGAGGTCTGGAGAAGTGCCATTTCTAGCAGAGGTGACGTGAGGAGAAAAGAGAGTGCTCCAGGCAGAAGGAAACAAGTGCCAAGAACGTGGAGAACTTGGTGCCAAAGGAAGCAGGGTGTGTTCAGCTGGATGCAGCTCGAGTGACCAACCACGCAGGAACTCGTGGGTAGCCAAGGTCTTTGACCTTTAACTCAAGAGCAATGGAAACAACTGGACGGTTTTAAGGAGCGGGGAGGCGTACCATAATCAAATTTGTATTTAGAAAGGATCTCACTGATAGCTGTGTGGATTTGACAGAAGAAAAAGAGATAAGAGAAGATTCATTAAGGGAGAATTGTAATCGTCCAGCCAAGAGTTAGCCCATGTGGAAGAAAAGGCAGGAAGAACAGTAAAGGAAGGGAGTTCCTGAGAACAGCAGATTTGATGTATCTTTCTATCTAACTGAAGTGATTCTATCTTCAAGTCAGTGTGTGAGAAACAAGAGTGGCACACGGTGCCTCCAGAGAGAGGGGCCAAGGGCCAGGAGGACTGGAGTAGGGGGGAGACGTCATACTGTAAACGCTTTACACCTTACGATTTTTAATCATGTGCATATATTACCTACTCAAAATACAACTAAAATGTAAAATTAACATTATTCAACTGGAGGCTTCCTTCTGTTGCTAATGTTGCCCTTGGAGTTCCAAAGGCATAAAGGTAAAAAGACACTGGTCCAAGCCCCTCTGGGTACTGTCACTCCAGGAATAATAGTGAGGTCCCAGTGTCCTGCTCACCACTCACATTCATGTGGATGAGAACGTGGTTTACCTTAGAGAATTACCAGAGAAAAAGCTTCCTGAAATGTAAACAGCTATAATCTAAAAGACACATGTGTATCATTTAAAATACCAAGTTTACCCGGTAAAGAAAGAATTTCCACTATCTTGGGTTTTTATTTCATTATATCTAGCCTATGTGAATTTGCAGGCAAAAAAAAGGTGTGGAACTATTTATGAAAACGAAGACAAAAATGAAAGTTGGTGACTTGGCTCAAAGGACTATATTATAAAAACAACTCAGGCAGTCATATAATTTCCTCATGTTTTAAATCAGTGAAATCTAGAGTTGCAGCTGTCCCACAAACTGAAACCATATAAATTTTTAGAAAATGAGTCAATCATGAGATTAAAGTTTCAATTTATAACACTTCTGTGTTTTAGTTACAAAGTCATAAATAAATCCAGCATGACAGAGAAGGTAAATATTTTCTCAGTTGTTTATGCAGTCAAAGAGGAAAGGAATTTAACATGCAATTAACCACTTAGCTTGTTCTAGATATGCACCATATGGTCTTGTATTTAAGGTAAAGAAGAAAATAAATATTGTTTTGTTTAATCTAACATTTGCTTAGCAACATCAAATGCTCCAGACTAGTGCAACCTGGGCTGTACCTTCCCTTCACAGAAGAGCTTTTCCATTTGTGCCAGAGCTGGGGCAGAGGAATAAGAGGAAAAAAAGAAAAGACTAAATATTTAGGAGGAATGAGGATTTTTATCAAATAATTTAAGCTAAATTCTCTAGAGACTGATGAACTTCTAACTACCCTGGCTCCAGTTCTATTGTTTAATAGATAGTATTTTTTTTACACAGTAAAAAAAGAGACTTTTATGCCATTCTTTGAATCAACATCTGAACAAGCTTGAGGTCAGAACAGCAAAGGTCAAAAGCAGACCTCAGATTTCTATAAAAAGAGTCCCACATGGTGTCACAGTTTCTCTTAGCAGCCTTTCTTTAAAAATAACTAATTGGAAAACATCTGATGGCCATTTTAATCTAGATGGTAGAAATGATTTAATAAATACTATTTCTTATCTCCAAGTTTTACCAATTATTCTAAAATTAAACCTTTTAAAATAAAATCATTAACACTTGATGCTACATAAAATCAATAAGCCGTGATACAATTTTATATTAACAACTGAACTAAAATTGTGAAATCTCCTATGAAAAGCTTTGAAATTTACATTTAAAATTAAAAACATAAAAACAATTTTTAATCTGACTGAATACATAAACATCAGACATCTACATGAGTTTCTACATATATATACTCTCATGTATATATTTTGAAGAAAGAAGTTCTTCAAAACTTACTATCAAGTAAGCAGGAAAGAAAATAAATTCTAGTAGTAAGAAATCAAAGTCTTAACACCCAAACTGTGGGTAGCAAACGCTATTTTCTCATGGTGGGTTTATTTTTTCTGTTTATTTTTCTTCTTTTTGAGACTACTAAAAAAACAAAACAAAACTTCATAAAGTAAATATGGTAAGAATAGTCCCAAAATCTCTCTGCACTGTTCCACTGTCTTGATTTCATCCCCCTACTCCCACCCTTCCACATGGTTAAGAGGGCTGTTTGAAAGCTAATCTGGGATGAGCACACTACATAAACAACTGGGCTTACCAGTGGTTGCACTCCATCTCCCAGCTGGTGAATTAGCGGTTGCCTTCCTCTGCACATACAATCACGACAACAGCAATGTCAGCTTAAGAATGTGCTCTAAACACTGAGCAATTTCATGATGGGAAGTCTTCAAATTACACAGAAGTTGTACACTAAAACTGCATTTATTAGTCTGTTATTTGGAACTTCTGAACACACATCCAAAATAAATGTTCTATAAATGATGTTCCAAGCTACCATATAGTCAATGTAACCCTAAAAATAATAGAAAAGAACAGAATATTATACTGTTGTAATTGTAGTAGTAGAAACAGAAGAGAAAACAATACGTTAAAAAATTTTTTTTTGCTGGTACTTAAAAAAAGCGTTCCAATTAGAGCTTCTCCAATCACACCGGCTGAGGCAGTATTCACCCACTGCCGAGATATTCACAGGCATCTCTCCTTGGATATTCTATCATCATCTCAGACTAAACTCACCATCTTTGCACCCCCTACACCATAAAGCAGCTACCCCTCTTGTATTCCACATTTCATTGAATGCCATCCCTATCCTCACAGATGGCCCCGTTAAAACCATGGGTGTCATTCCCCACTCCTTCTCTTTTATCATCACCTTCCAACTTCTCAAACACCAAATACCCAGGTCTCTCTGATGGCTCACCTGAGCCTATAAACCACTCTTCTATTCTGTCTAGCCATCTTTTTTTTTTAACTTTTTATTGAGATTATGATAGTTTATAACCTTGTGAAATTTCAGTTGTACATTATTGTTTGTCAGTCGTGTTGTAGGTGCACCACTTCACCTTTTGTGCCCACCCCCATGCCCCCTTTCCCCTGGTAACCACTAATCTGTTCTCTTCTGTCTGCAAATTTAACTTCCACATATGAGTGGAGTCATACAGAGATTGTCTTTCTCTACCTGGCTTATTTCACGTAACATAATACCCTCAAGGTCCATCTGTGTTGCTGTGAATGGGACAATTTTATCTTTTTTTATGGCTGAGTAGTATTCCATTGTTTGTGTGTGTGTGTGTGTGTGTGTGTGTGTGTGATACACACACACCATTATCTTCTTTATCCAATCATCAGTTGATGGGCATTAGGTTGCTTCCACATCTTGGCTATTGTAAATACTGCTGCAATGAACATAGGGGTGCATGGGACTTTTGGAATTGCTGATTTCAAGCTCTTTGGATAGATACTCAGTAGTGGGATGGCTGGGTCATATGGTGTTTCTATTTTTAATTTCTTGAGGAATCTCCATACTGTCTTCCATAGTGGCTGCACCAGGTTGCATTCCCACCAGCAGTGTATGAGAGTTCCTTTTTCTCCACAACCTCTCCAACATTTGCTACTTTTCGTTTTGGTTATTTTTAATTAGTGTAATTTTGATTTCTAGCCATCTTTTTTTCTTTTGTTTAACCTCCCAGTGTCTAGCCAGTGCTATGCCTCCACGAATGCTTGCTGATGCAAAGTCACCACGTTAGCAAAGGAGAGGAAGAATGCAGGAAAACAAAAGATACCTCTTCTGTCAATATTTCAGGTAAGAAGCCTACCTCCAGAAATTAAAACTAGTGTTGCAACATATCCTTTCTATCAGCTGTATTAAGCATTAGAATGTCTTAATCTCTCAGCTTTCAGGTTCTGTCCATCCGCTCACAACTCAGAGCAATTTGAGGAGATCAAGGAATATTTTGCTTAATAATGAAATGTTTGACAGGACAGCAAGACATAATGATAATTATGCATACACACTCTAAACAAGCCATTTCTGATAGAGGCTCCATGAGGGCAAGGATTTCGGTCTTGTTTTATTCACTACTCTATCCCCATCACCTAGAGAGTGTACAGTAGGTAGTAGGCAATTACTAAAAATATAACATATAAAAATACATTATAGGGGCTGGCCCGGTGGTGCAGTGGTTAAGTTTGCATGTTCTACTTCAGCAACCTGGGGTTTGCCAGTTTGGATCCTGGGTGCGGACATGGCACCACTTGTCAAGCCATGCTGTGGTAGGCGTGTCACATATAAAGAGAGGAAGATGGGCACGGATGTTGGCTCAGGGCCAGTCTTCCTCAGCAAAAAGAGGAGGATTGGCTGCAGATGTTAGCTCAGGGCTAAACTTCTTCTTCAAAAAAAAACACTGCAACTATATGGTTAAAAATAATTTATAAATGTTATCTATAATAATATAAATAATATAACTGAATTAATGTACAAATATATAAATCAGTATTTGGAAATAGTTTTTGTTGTTGTTTTTTTAAAGACTGGCCCTGAGCTAACATCTGTTGCCAATCTTTGTTTTTTCTTCTCACCAATGCCCCCCAGTACATAGTTGTATATTCTAGTTGTAGGTTCTTCTAGTTGTGGCATGTGGGACGCCGCCTCAGCATGGCCTGATGAGCAGTGCCAAGTGTGCGCCCAGGATCCAAACCAGAGAAACCCTGGGCTGCCGAAGCAGCGTGTGCGAACTTAACCGCTAGGCCACGAGGCTGGACCCTGGAAATAGTTTTCTTTATGCTAAATAACAAAGAAAAGGGTGTTTGCTCTTTGATGTGTCTAAATTTAGCAAAATTTTCAGCTGTTTGTTCTAATAACAGGGTAAGCTATAGACAATTACACTTAATATGAAATATATATATATAACTTCTCTATCACTACACATAATAGGAATAAGTCTCAATAGAAATCAGTCTCCAGGAGCAGCAGCCTTTCCAAAATGATGCCCCTTGAGCAGGCTGTAGCCAACCAGGTATGTCCCCAACAAGCCTGCAGCAGAAGTCCACCCAGAAAGACGCGCTGGTAAGCAGCATGCCCAGACCATATAAATGCCCATCTCCCCCACCTCCGGTAAACTGCAATAATTGGTGTGCCACTTTTAATCACTGAACCACTATAAAATGAGTTTGTTGCTGGATACAGAAATGAAGCCTAAACATGGAGTGAATACTATTCACATAAAACATGTCTTCTTTTCACATCTTTGTTGGTGTTTGCTCTAACAAGAATAATGACCAGATATCAACCGATCATTCAATCCCAGTAACTGCCTTCTTAAAACAATTCTTTTATTTTGGTTTTAAGCAATTTTTATACCATCAAGATAGTAAATTTTAAATTATGAATGGTCAAGAAAGACCATCTTCCCAGACATATTATTAGGCTATTTGCCGGAAGTGATGACTTACGGGTGCTCAGGATTTTCTTACTCTGTACACATTGCTGTTTTCCTGGGGGGGTGAGGGACAGAGCAGCTCTCAGTGCAGAGCACTTACTCAGAGAGCACTGTTGCTCCGAGAGCAGCGTGTGAGAGACACAGCTTTACCACCAATGGTCATCAACCTGCGAAATGTGTTCAAAACACTGCATCATCAACAAATCTTAAAAACCTGCAGTCTGTCAACAGAGTCAGTTCTTCATGCTTTCAACTTGAAAAATATTCATGAGGACAGAACTGGAGGATCATAAGGCTGAGAAAGGTTTCACCCCACCTTCTTGGATATGACTGTCTGCTTCAGAGAGGTGAGTGACAAAATAAAAATATAAACCTGGAATACTATAAAAATAAAAATACAGCACTTTCTACTCTCTGAATTAGAAACCGGGAAGATGCACCATCATTTAGAAAGAAAACATTCAGAGGAGAAGAGATGGCCATTAATATAAAAACAAAACTCCTAAGAGAAGTGGTAACAATCGAAGTCTAGTCTGGTCGCATATATTGTAAAATTGCCCTCTATTCACAACTGAGCAGGCACCTTTGGATTTCTAGCATCAAACTACTGTCAGATAGAATAGCAAGAAAAGTATAAATTAAATTTGTCTGTATATTATACAGATACTTTAGCACTCACATAAATATTAATAAATTGCTGATCTAGTAAGGCTATTTACTCACTTGAAAAATAAGCACCCACTATTTAGTGTGGAATATTGCTGGAGCCGCCCCTGTTCAATAGTTGCATAATGAAGTGTAAAATTTTCCAAAATATGACCTACATAGGGCTAGGTGCCTAGAAATAAATCATGAAGACTTCCACAGTTAATAAGTTTGGGAACAGAGCGCCTGTGACGCTCATTAGCACATCGCAGATTCTGAGCAGTCCTACAGTGGAGAAGCCCGTCTAACATTATTTAAACCAGGGCTGGGGGAGGGCAAAAGGGGTAAACGGGGACACTGTATGGTGACGGAAAGAAACTAGACTTTTGGTGGTGAACACGATGTAGTGTATACAAAAGTTGAAATATAACGGTGTACACTTAAAATTTATATAATGTTATAAACCAATATTATCTCAATTAAAAAAAAACCCACTATTTACACCAGTGGTTCTCCAACATAACTGATGGGACACTTTATTCCCAAGGTGAGTTATTAACACACTTAGAGAGATGCTAATATAGACAGATATATAATCATTGTCTAAAAGTTCACACCACATTACCTACAAATAATTTGAACAGACTCTATGAACATTACGAATATTCTGTAGGTTGTTGTTTAAATTATATTTTCCTTTTCTCATTGTTCAATTTCAGGGAATAAAATGATTCACTTGACATAAAACAGTTTCTGGAAATAAGTTTATAGGGCGAAAAGCTGTCACTCTTTTTGGTCAGCATGGGAAGACACTACAGTCACCCTCTACTCAACACTCATGTTAAAAACCGTGCTGCCATTCTTGATCCACATTTCTCACTCATCACCCCAACCTCCACATCCAGTCCACACCTGGCCTTATTGATTCCACCTTCTGCACTGTTCTCAAACCCATTTCAACCTTTCCTCCTCCATGGCCACCATCCTAGTTCAAGCCACCGTCAGCTTTGCCCAGGCACTTGAATAACTTCCCAACTGGTCTCCCCAAATCCATTCTTTACCACACACATTGCAGCCAAAATGACCTTTTAACATTTAGAAATATCTTCTACATTCCAAGAATATATTTCTACTAATAAGGAAGAAAGGATGACAAAATTATCAAAAACATACCTACTAATCAGTTTAAGAAATAAAATATTAGGACTTCTTGTTCCCATTCCTTGTTCCAGAGATAAGTATCATCCGAACTTTATGCTTATTACTCCTTTACTTTTTTCTTTTTTTTTTTTTGTGAGGAAGATGGTCCCTGAGCTAACATCTGTGCCAATCTTCCTCTATTCATATACAGGACACCACCACAGTATGGCCTGGTGAGCAGTGTGTAGGCCCGTGCCCAGGATCTGAACCCGTGAACCCAGGGCTGCTGAAGCGGAGCATGTGAACCTAACCACTGCACCACCAGGCCAGACCCCTCCTTCAATTTTCTTCATAGTTCTACTACATATGTATATATCTATGATAATGTACTATTTAGTTTTGAATGATTTTGAACTTTATTATAAATGTACATAGTTTAATTCTTCTGAAACTCACCTTTTTTTTACTTTACATTATGCCTGTAAGTTTACCATCTGTATTCCTCAATTTCCACTGCTGAACAGTGTTCCAACTGACGAATATGCCACAAATTATTCATTTTCATGTTGACAATCACTTGGGTTCTTTCTAGAATGCTATCTCCCCCTTTTTTCCTATTTACAAACAGTGCTGTTACAAATCTTCCTGTTCTTAACACCTGGTATAACAGACAATGCTTTCTCCAGGTTACACATAGGAGTTAAATTGCTGGGCATAGGGTATGTCCATCTTCAACTCTAACAGATAATGCCCAATTGTTTTCCAAAGTGGTCACACCAAATGTGCACTTCTATCCACATGTGTAAGAGTGCCTGTGACTCCATACCCTTGTCAACACTGGGTCCTACCAGTTGTTTTACTTTTTGCCGAATTGGTGAGAGTCAAACAGTATGCTGATGTGGTCTGAATTTGCATTCCCTGATTAACATGCAGGTCATTATATGTGGCTTATTGCATGTCCATGTCTTTTGCCCCTTCAAAGCACTTTAAAAATATACCTCTTCCAAGATGGTACATTTTATGTAATGTGTGTGTGTGTGTTTTTTACCACAATAAAAATAACTAAATAAATAAAGGGAAAAAATACCCTTTTCCAGTTATAGGTGTTGAAAATCTCTTCCTCCGTAGCTTTTCTTTTCACTATTTTTTACATATTTTTTTGATGAACAGAAGATTTAAATTTTAATATAGTTGAATTTATCAGTCTTGTTTTATGCTTAATGCCTTTTACATTGTAAATAAGATATAGGATAGTCTGAGCAAGTATAAAAAGGGACTAACAGAAAGATATTCTTTTGCACTATCTTTTAAAAATATAAAGCTTCACTTCTCACATTTGGGTCTTTACCCCACCCTATTTTTGTGTGCAGTATGAGAACCGAGATGCAAGTTTCATCTTTTCGGTATGGATGATCAATTGCTACAGCATCGTTTAATGAACAGTCCCTTCTTTGCCCACAGAGCTACAGTGCCACCCAGCTTACGTTTAAGAGTCCATGAAGGTGTTGAGTCCGCCCCTGGACTCTCGCTTCCGCTCCACCGTTCTACTCATTCATCCCTCACCAGTGTTCCACTGTCTGAATTCCTGCAACTTCATGTGAATACTAATCGTGATTGGGCAGGTCTCTCCTCTTGCTGCTGCTATTCAGAATTGTCCTGGCCATCCTTGGGCCATCGCTCTTTCACATCAAATTCTATAATCAGCTTGTTAGGTTCAAACAAACAAACAGCATTACATTACAATAAATATAGATTAACTGGAGAAAAATTAATATTAATTTTAAATTAAAACTAAATTTTCCTATCTATAAATACGGTTCAGTTCTTCATCTATTTAGAATTTTGAAGATAAAGATAATACCCTTTTTTTTATAAGACTTTTTTTAGTAGGTACCTCATACTTTTTGTGGCTATAATGGTATCTTTAAATTTTTTTTCAGTTTGTTGATGGTAAACAGAGATGAAATTTTTATATATTGATTGCTTATCCAGAATAGTTGCTAACCTCTCATTAATTTTAATAATTTACCTGTAGATACTTCTGATTTTTCTCAGCAATCAATTATCTGCAAATAATGACAATTTTTATTCTTCCCTTCCAATGCTTCTATCTTTTCTTTTCCTTGTCTTATTACCCTGATGAATGTTGCGTTGAAGAATTCCAATGGTTTTATTCTTTATTTTTGTGGAAATATTTATTATAGGTTTAATGATGAGCTGCTAAATGAATGAGGATGTTCCAAAGTTTCTAGGTAGGAAGAATAGAATGTTTGTGCAAATGTAAACAAACTCTCAGACATTAAAAAAAAAAAAGACAAGACTTAAAACAAAGTCTTTCTTCTCTAACTGTAGCTATGCTTCTTCTAAAGGGCTCTTAAGACAATTTGTCCAAAGTGCTGCAGCTACCGACAATGAAGAGGGGAGACGATCTCAGTGAGAGACGAAGCTTTATATTTTCTCAAAAGAAACTAGGACAGGATAGTGGATTTAATAACATCATCCCTCTTTTTAATCAAAAATAATTTACTCATAATTGATGGAGAATTTGTTTGCCACTGTTACCTTATTGTATATTTAGTTATTACATAGAGGAAAGCTAGATGGGAAGGAAGTTTGAGTTCTCTTCCGAAAGGAGGAGGAGCTAAATCTTCATAAGACTTAAAAGAAAGGCAGGGGCACGCCACTCAGCCAAAGGCAGCTCTGCGGCTTTAGGAAGCAGCCCAGGTCCTCCTCATCTGGGTCTTCCTATGACTTTACTACTTACTGGTTATGTTGTAACTATATGGAGTTTAAGTCACATCCATTTTAAAACCAAGCAAAGAAGAATATAAAATAAGCACAAAAACACACGCACACGGAAGCACATGAATCAGGCAAGGCTCCATAAACTGGAAAAAGCTATTAAAATCTAGGCAATTGCTATTATGATTTATTCCATTGATAAATAGTTATTATTTATGACTTATTGCTACAAATTTTAACTAATACAGATAATCCAGAGCTCAACAGTACACAGAATTAGAACAATAAATTATATATAAGGTCAAAACCAGGTAGAGAGTATGACTAGAATCATATATATGGAGATGATTAAGCTTCTAAGATGATCAGAACTGTTGATAAGGAATATTATGAAGATAAAATACCCTGTTACTTTACTTTTCTGGTAAATATGAACTATTTCCATGCACGTTTGAGTGTTAGGACCTGAAGATCTAGTGGACAAGTATAGTTTACTGATTAACTTAACTGCTCAGTATAACATGTGCTGGTATCCAATACTGTAACAAATAAAACCATTTATTTGGCATTTTACAGTTTACAGAGTACTTTCAAATTAGCTCTCTTTCTATCAGACTGGCTAAGCTAGCAGGATATAAACCCGGACCTACTGGTAGCCACCACATCGCCAGGTCAGGGCTGCCTGTCTGCGAATGAAATAAGTCCAGAGAAAAACAGAGCTAAGAAAGAGAAATATTTCTAACAATACTGTGTAAGAATCAACTAGATCCACTTCACCAGAAACCAGATAGAGCCCTACACCTCTCAGCCACGAGACTCAACAAACTTGCTCTCCTGCTGCAGCCAGGAGGAATCGGGTTCTGTCCCTTGGGGCTGAGTCCTGAGTAACGCGAGGCAGGCGCCTGGCGAAGTGCACCATCCTCCGAGCCTCCTCAGGGAGCTCGGAAGCAACGAACAAAGCACGACTGCAGGGGCTGGTTTTGAATTCCAACATGGCTACTCAGTAACTAAGTGATCTTAGGACACATAATATGTATGAGCCTCAATACAAGCCCCAAATATGGAGATATTGTTTAATTTATAGAATTGTTCTGAGAGTTAAATTAGAGATGTTTTTTTGCAAAGCTATTAGACAGAGTCTAGCCCCTAGAGCTCAATAAATGGTAGCAACACTCCTGCTCCTACCCTGACAGGGAACTAACCCCACGACAAGACATGGAAAACATCTGTTACAACCCCTGACATGAAAAAGGTACTCGATACATGTTAATTCTCTTTGCAATGAAATGATTAGGGACTGATAGTCACATTCACCTTATATTGCTTGCTAACCATTTTCTCATTATAGAAAAATAACAAAAAAGAATAGAGGCCTCCACTTTCCCATGAATCTAGAAAAACAATGCTAGCAGGGGGAAAATAAGCACATGTAAAAGGACGGTCAAAGACATTAAATGAGCCAGGTAATTTCTAGCATTTGCCCAAATGGAAATCTCAACATAAATGTGAGGATTTCAAGTTCTGTAAGAGGGAAGGTGATCACAACCGACTTACTCCGACAGATACACTAGCAGAACCATTCAACGGTACACAACAGCATCAAAATGCCAGACTCACGGTATTTGGAACGTATGGTAAGCCATAAAACTTCTCCTGTGTTTCCTTGAGAATGTCAGTGGTTGACTTCCTCAGGGGATGCTTCCCATGGTAGATTTGATCCAGAGTGGCATAAAAGACCTAGACAGACGAAAACATCCATTTAGTTTTGGTAGTCCATTCTTATCTAAGATGTGGTCAACCAAAGATGTTGTAAGTGCATCAGAATAATAATTATAAACCACAGTTGAAAATATTCACAAATATAAATGTATATGTGGCTTGAGATGTGTTTTGTACCACATGTAAGAACACGTTAATGATGAAAAGGAAAACTCAACCTTTTCATGATTAAAGATATTAAGGAATTTTGAACCTTATCCATAAGGTACTCCTTATGTACAATGTAGCATATTAAATTTGTGATCACAGAACTGGAATTTTGCTTATATATATAGGTAATATATATAGTTGGAAATATGAAAAAATAAAGTTACAACTTGTGACCCCCTGGATCTAACAAACACTGTTTGGTTTCTTCCTGGAACTCTGATATACCTTAAATGAGAGAAATGAAGTGATCAGAATCTTAGTTTTGTGATGAGAGGTGAAAGAAGATTAAATAGGTGGGGTGTGGTGAAGAAAGGAATAGCAATCTGATGTCTAGTGAGTACAGATGTTACAAAGAATCCTGGAGCAGCTGCTGGGGAGTCTGGAGCTGGGGCCAAGTCAGACCCCACACCTGGTGTCAGGAGATACAAAGGACACAGCTGCTGTGCAGGGGCAATTCTGGCTTAAGGAGGTGATCAGGAGAGAAGGATCCCTCACCTCTGAGTAGAGGATCTAGGGCATTGAAACATAAGAGGAGAACAAAGCACTAGAAAAAGTTTGAACATGAAATCTGCCACTTACACAGTTCTGAAAACTAAATTTTGCATAGGAAATCTAAAATAAAGATAAAGTGCTTTTTCACTGCAATATTTGACTTGAACATTAACATTGTTTGGAGTTCAAGCTGAAGCAAGAAAGCAGAAAATACTATATTTTAAAGGAAGAATTCTGATATGCAATTATGATTCTGATACATATCTTTCTGATTAAAAAATGGAATTTGTAGAGAATGTGCAGCTGTTGACTTGAAAGAAGTGAGGATTAGCTTGGATAAAAGAAAAAATTTAAATGACCTCTAGCTTCTGGCTTCATGTAGATATGGAATTATGGTTCTAAATTATAAAGTCAAGTTTCAACCTTCCCTAGAAAAATACAGACATTTCCTAAATATAAATATTGCTTTACTCTAACTGGTAATCTAAACATATAGCTAAATACAGCTCTTTTAATTCTATATTCTATAATGAGTAACAATGCATAAAGATAATCAGAGAAGCCAAAATTACTCATCCATGTCTTATCTATATTCTAAAAGAATAAATTATTAGGAATTGAAACTCTTATTTCTAACCTCAACTGAGGTATTTTTTTGCCCCAATCTATAAACAAATCAGAATTCAAGAGTTCATTCCTTCAATTATGCCTTTCACAAATGAAATTATTTTTTTAAATAACAAAAACAGAGCAAAAGGTATTTCATGCACACATATTTCATGGTCGTTTTATGATAAACGAAACAATTCTAAAGCAATAAGCCTACCACCAACCTAGGAAGTCATGCATGCCTGGGACCAGGGCCCTCAGAGCCACAGAAAAATAGGAGTCTATTTTTAAAACAATGCACAACAACAAAAAAAGTTCACAATTCTTAAAACACTGTTTATACCCCTTTAGAAATCTGAAAAAATTCATTTCCTTTCCACCCACTGCACAAGGGGATAGCTGTATAAACTGAGAGCTGACACAGGCAGCTCTTCTGACAAGAGTCTCTCTCTCCCTCTCCCCCTCTCCCTCTCCCTCCCCCTCCCTCCCCCTCCCCCTCCCCTCTCCCTCCCCTCCCCCTCCCCCCTCCCCTCCCTCCTCCTCCCCCTCCCTCCCTCCCCCTCTCCCCCTCCCCCTCCCTCCCTCCCCCTCCCTCTCCCTCCCTCCCTCCCCCCTCCCCCTCCCCCTCCCTCCCTCTCTCCCTCCCCCCTCCCCCTCCCCCTCCCTCCCTCTCTCCTTCTCCCCCTCCCTCTCTCCCTCTCCTTACCCCACCCTCTCTCCCTCTCCTTCCCCCTCCCTCTCTCCCTCTCCTTCTCCCTTCCTCTCTCCCTCTCCCTCCCCTTCTCTTTCAATCTCTCTCTCTCTACCTCCCTCAGGGGGTTATTGTTTTTGGAGGGTGGAAGGAGTGAAAGGTTGGTTTTCCATTTTATAAGGAAATCATTGGAACAACTGTTCCAAAAGAAAGCCCCAATACAGACTTTTAAAAGGTAGGACTTCTACTTTCACTGCAGAGTATCAGCAAATCAAAAGACTTTTGCCAAGGAATGCTAATTTTTTCAAATAATCCAGAAAGCCTTTTTAAGTTATATTGATATTAAGAGACACTAAATCATGTAAATCAAATGTCAATTCATGGTTTTGTCTATAGGGCGCATTTCCTTCACTAAAATATATATTTTAAGGTACAACAAAAACAGAGTTCCTTCATTACTTTCTAAGGACTGAACTTGAAAAACTATAAAGCAATTAAATAGTGGCTACACTTTTAAATAGGTAACTGGATCATTATAAAGTCAATATTGTCTGAGATGAAAGATGGGTGTTTAGGCTATGTTTATATAACTCTCAAGATCTGATGAAGAGTAAGAATCCCACAAACAATCTCAGTAATTACAAATAACCTAAACATCTGGGATCATGTAGACCTGACATCCAGATGGTTCATAAAATTTTTCTAGTTTTTATCTGGAAACCTGGAAAATTGGTTTTGAATACCATCTAAAACTAACAGCTATTACCATTTAAACTTCACATCTAAAAACACAAATTTTGGAAACAATACAAAGTGAATAAAAATATACAACTGGATTGCTGCAATGTATAATTTAGAAGCCATGTAACTTTTCCAAGCTTTGATTTTCCCCACTGACATGGGAGACAATGTTATTTAACATCTACTTTATAAGGACAGTGCAAGGACTGAATGAGTCAATTTTGGTCAAGTTCTTTGAACTCAGATGAAAGATGCTTTAGAAGCATAATTATTATAACAAATGTGTAGCACTGGAAAGAATTTAAAGCTATATATTTATTTTGAATAACTACTCTGAAATACTTCAGAACAAAGGTACATACATACCTGAAGCTGCATATCAGCTGCAGCACAAACCTTTTTAGATTCACAAAGACGAGACACCATATTTTTGGGCAGTGACTTGAAAAAAGAAAAGAATACACATGTGAGTAAATTGCTTAAGTCATCGTACTAAGTATTTACAAGGCAGGAAAGTTAAAAATAACACCAAATGAAAAGTTAATAATAGAATTTCATTATGGTTTGAAACTAACTTTGAAATATTTTAGTTGACAAGATAACAAAGGATAAAGATATTCCATTTAATTTCAAAAGTGGTAATTGTCAAACAGGAGTTTGTACGTGAAAATACAGCATTGTAGGGAACTAAGACGGTGGCAACGATCTTTAAAAATCTATTTAAAATCTTAATAAAAGTTAGTACTATTTCTATTCCTTCGTTGCCTGTGAAAGCCTGTTCAAGTGCTCTGTTGACTTTTAAGTGAATATAATAACTGATGATGGGAATAAAAGATTAAAATTTCAAGAAATAAATTATAATTCATGGTGTCAGCTAGTATTAAGGCTGAATTGATATCCTAACAAATAACTATGATAGCGAATTGCATTCTTTTATTTTACAAATAAATTGCAAAGCTTGGAAACTCAGTATAATATCCTATATGACTTAAGGCTTCCTCTAGGAGAGTAATTAAACCTAATCATATAACATCACATATTTTCTTAGAAATAAACTAATAATGTAGTTTAAGAGGTACTTAATCTTATTCTGCTTTAAAATCATTAATACTGATGTTTATTGAAGAAAGCTATCACTTTATACCACTCTATTTACAATTTATAAATTTATCCAAAAGCCCTTCTAAGGAAAAATACATTACATAATGAATGATAATGCGAGCAGTCCCTGGCACATCAGCAGATAATAAATATTTACAGAAGGAATGAATGAACACAAGAATGATCACTTAAAAATGGCTTCTTAAGTGAAAGACTACAGTAGTAGTACATAATGAAGGCTCAGACAACAAAGCCTTTTCTCTTTCTGCTTGGCTATAAGAAAAGCAAACTAGGCAAAAAAGACAATTTTAAAGAGTTAAAATATGGACCAAAGGAAGTTGTATACTGTAAATTCTGGTGCAAGTAAAAGGCCTGGGGCTTTCTGACACCAGGAGCACCCATCTTGCGTAAAGAAAAATTTCCTCAAACAGGACTTTAAAAAGTCAAGATTTAATTAAGTCACGTATGCCAAGAGCTTGTATCAAAATGTTCAGGTTCCTTTAACCTCACTTTATATTTTACCTTCTTTTGATAGGACTTGTGCTACACTTGAATTTTTCATGCTTCACAAAGCTTTAATAGTTTTATTTTCATAAAAAAGAAGTATATGTGGAAAGATGGCATTTTCTTATTTATTCAACAAACAGTGAAAACTACTGTGGGTAAGCACTGCATTATGCACAAGGGACAGAAAATGGTGATCAGACAGGGGCCCTGGCCCATGAGCTTCACAGGCTGGCATCACCCATGTAGGCACGATTTTAAAAAGAGCTATGACTATAATGAGTGCTAAGAAGGAAGGCAGTGCAGGTTGGCCTGAAAGCTATAACCTAGAATGGCTTAACTGAGAAAATAGTGTAGAAGTGAGATTTGCAAAATGAACAGGCATTAACTAGACAAGGGAAGAATGGGCTGCAGGGACAAAGAAGTATTTCCACAGAAGAAATAGGATACGTAAAGGGCAGAAAAGAAGAGGGCCACTGGAGGAGGTGAAAGAGCAATGGGCAGGAAGCAGAGTTCTGGCCAGGCTGGAGAGGCAGGGAGGGGCCCAGGCCTAAAGATGCCTGGAGGGTGAGCCAAGAAAGGACACTGGTCTCCACCCTCAGACTCCACCTCTGTGGTAAGCCACTGGGGAGGTTGAAGCGAAAAAGTCACATGGTCCGATCGTTTTAAAAAGACTCCTTTGCCTACAGTGTAGACACTGGGTAGGAAGAAGGCAGGAATGGATCAGGAAAAAGCAGTTGGGAGGGTATAGTTAGTGGACCAGTGACACACACAACCTAAGCAACTGGCAGAGCGACGAGGGCAGAGGCACCATGAGAGAGGGCTGCAGCTGACTGGGAGGTGAGAGACACAGGACAGATGACTGTTTCCAGAAGTGTGAGTGACAAGCATGGAGAGGGTGAGGGTAGTAGCTGCAGTGGGAAGGAGGTGGAGGGAAAAGTTTTTGTTTCGGGTTGGGAAATGCTTAAGCAGACTTTAGAAATGCTGATGGTAAAAGTCCAAAGAGGTGACAAAAATTAGAGATGTAGGAAAGAGAAGAGACAATGAGAGCTTAAGGTTCCTGAGAAGGCAGGAGGACAAGCTGAGCAGACCACAGGTGAGAGGAGGTTCAGGTGTGGGGTTTCCATTTGATGTGTGCTCTCTGTGAGGTCAGAGAGGAAGCTGTTGAGAGGGAGTCGGACTGAGGATCAAGGAGGTTAGAGAAAGTTGTGCGGAAGGCCCATGGAGACTTACCCATTGAGAAGGGTAGAATCATCAACCCTGGGAGAGGCCTGTGATTGCAATCTGGCCTGGGGTGCAGGCAAAACTGAGCAGCCCCCTGCAGCACAGATGAGGAGGATGTGGGGAAGGGAAGGTGGATGAGGAGGAAAGTCAAGTCACAGAGGGAGAGGGAGACAACAGAAAGGCAAACAGCACAGAGCCCCTGCTGAAGGGGGAGCAGAGAAACAAGCAGCCCTAGAGGCCCACAATGGGGGCCCGGCATCTTCAAAAGGTTTCCTATTTCTGCTCTGTATTTCTGTCTTGATTTTGAAATGCCAAGAATTAGATCAAGATTCAAACTCAACATACCCTTTTCCACTGGGAAATAACTTGTTTATTTAGAGACCAATATCTCCAAGATTCATACCCATACAGGAATAGCAAACAATAAAGGGACAAATTTAATGAGGCTTAATTCTTTCCTTTCAAGTTTACAATAAAACAAAAGATGTAAACAAAAAGAGTATATAAGAACAAGGACAAGTGAAAATAGTTCATGAAAAACTATGTATTGAAAAAACACAGAGGAGGACATCTGTGACACAATGGAGTGAGCTGTTCCCTTCATCCCTACCCCTTAGAACTTCATTGATCATCGGAGGATACCCATATAGCATAAGAGGAAGCCTCAGAGACCCATGCTGCTATACGTCTAAAGGTGGATGAGCTGCTCCTGGGGAGATGGTGAAGATAGGTCTGGGCCCCTGGCAGCCCTGTGCACACATGTGACTGCTCTCCCAGCTGGAGCCTCCACAGTATCGCTGTGGGCCTGAGGGTGTGATTATGGGAAAAGGTGATGACAGTCCTCAGCCCAAGTGTGATTGCATTCCCATCCAATGGGAGAGCCCACAATACCAATGTGGTCCCAGGGAGTGGCCCAGGCTCAGACTTCCTGGGGAAGACCTGCCCACAAAGCACAACAGCAGGTGTGACCTGGAGGCAGCAGCAGATCTGCACACCCGTGCGTACAATTTCCTGGCTACTGTGAATGCCCATGGTACTGCTACAGGTCAAAAGGTGGGAGCACATCTCGATGGGACTGTAGGAGAAGGTGGCAGCAGCCTTGAGCCCCTGCATGATCACTTTCCCGTACAGGGGGAGAGCCCGCAGTGGTGCTGTGATCCCAACGAGTGGCCCAGGCTTGACAGGCACAGGTTCCAGAGGTCACGGCAGGTTCAGAAAACACACCTCTTCCAACCCCCGCGGCAGCAGGAGGATCTGCGACGAGATACTACCACTATGCTTAGGCACAAATCCACCCCATCAAATAGTACAAAGAGGTATATTAATACTCCTGAACAGAAGAAGACAGACAAACACTCAGAAATCAATCCTGGGGGCAGAGAAATTTACAATCTAAATGACAGAGAATTAAAAACAGCTATCACAGGGGCTGCCCTGATGGTGCAGTGATTAAGTTTGCACATTCCACTTTGGCGGTTCAGGGTTCACAGGTACGGATCCCAGGCACAGACCTACACACCACTCACCAAGCCATGCTGTAGCAGCATCCCATATACAAAATAAAGGAAGATGAGCACTGATGTTGGCTCAGAGCTAATCTTCCTCAACAAAAAGAGGAAGATTGGGAACAGATGTTATCGCAGGGCCAATCTTCATGACCAGAAAAACTCAAAAACAAAAAGCAGCTATCATAAAACAACTCAATGACTCACACAAAAACTCAGAAGGACCGTTCAATGAAATCAGAAATACAATGAACAAACAGGGGGACTTCTTTACAAACGAGATGAAAACTATAAGGAAAATCCAATCAGAATTGTTGGAGATAAAAAATACAATGATTCAGATAAAGAAAAACATGGAGTCCTTAAATAACAGAGCTGGCATTATGGAAGACAGAATTAGCAACTGAGAGGACATAAACGTAGAAATGCTTCAGATGGTGGAAGAGAGAGAACTAAGACTAAAAAGAAATTAAGAAATTCTCCAGGAAATGTATGACTCAGTCAAGAAATGCAACATAAGGATTTATAGGTATTCAAGAGGAAAAAGAGAGAGAGAAAAGAGCAGAGAGTTTGTTCAAAGAAATACTAGGTGAGAACTTCCCAAACCTGGGGAAGAAGCTGGAAGTACAAGTAAATGAAGCTAACAGAACTCCTAATTACATCAATGTAAAAAGACTTTCTCCAAGGCATACAGTCATAAAACTGGCAAAAGTCAATGACAAAGAAAAAACAGTAAGGGCAGCAAGGCAGAAGAAAACAACCGACAAAAGAACGCCTATCAGGCTGTCAGCAGATTTCTCAGCAGAAATGTTACAGGCTAGGAGAGTAGGGAATGACATATTCAAAATTCTGAAAGACAAAAACATTCAGCCAAGAATATTCTATCCAGCAAAAACATCCTACAGATATGATGCAGAAATAAAAGCTTTCCCAGGTAAACAAAAGTTGAGGGAGTTCATTGCCACTAGACCCCCCCCTCCCCAACAAGAAATGATCGAGAAGGCCCTCATACCTAGGAGGGGAAGGGGGAGAAGAAAGGGTTTACAAAGCCTTGAGCAAGGAGATAAGTAGATAGACAAAAATCAGAAAACTGCAGCTCTCTATCAGAACAGGTTAGCAAATACTTAATTGTAACATTAAAGATAAAGGGAAGGAAAACATCAAAAATAACCATAATCACTTCATTTTAACCACAAATTGGAATACAACACAAAATGGAGTAAGTTGTGACAACAATAATGTAGATGGGGAAAATATCTGCAAATTATATATATGACAACAGGTTAATCTCCAAAACGTATACAGAACTCATACACTCAACAACAAAAAACAAACAATCCGATCAAACAATGGGCAGAGGGGGCCGGCCCCATGGCTGAGTGGTTAAGTTCATGCACTCTGCTTTGGCGGCCCAGGGTTTTGCCAGTTTGGATCCTGGGCACAAACATGGCACCACTCATCAAGCCACACTGAGGTGGCATAGCCCACATGCCACAACTAGAAGGACCCATAACCAAAAACACACAACTATGTACCAGGGGGCTTTGGCAAGAAAAAGGAAAAATAAAATCTTTTAAAAAAAAAAAAAGGGGAGAGGATATGAACAGACATTTTTCAAAGAAGATATACAGATGACCAACAGGCACATGCAAAGATGTTCAACACAACTAATGATAGGGAAAGGCAAATCAAAAGAGTGGACGCTGCAGCTCACAGGTGCCCCAGATTCTGTGACTGAGCAGATGCAGTGGAAGCAGAAAAAACAGGTGTGGTTTGCTCCATTCCAGTCTCCCAGTAGGTCTGCCCTGCGTGCCTGCGAGTGGTCTCTGCAAAGGTAGAAAAAACAGGCGTGGCTTGCTCACTGCCCATCTCGCAGTGGATGCAGTGCATGCACCTCCTTCCCTTACCCCAACAGTGGCCAGGAGTTTCCAAAAGTGGGGACAGTATACAAAACTTGGATGTTCTCAGCTAGAGTGGAACAACCTGACCAGAGTTTTCAAAACTTACCAGCCAGCACCAGAGATCAGAGGCTTTGCAAGGGAACAGCAACAGTGACCTCTCCCTGCTTAGCCCTTACTTCCCCCCAGCAGTGGCAGCTGGAACCTGTGACCAGAGGTTTCAAGAGCCAACGCAGAACTGGTGACCCAGACCCCAGTGGCAGCACTCCTGAAAACACCTCCACCAGAAGTGAGGGATGCATATGGGTTCCCAGGTCCCGAGGACCCCCAGCAGTGACAGTAACACCCAAGAAGATAGCACCCTTTGCAGTGGTGCAACCTGCACCCCCAGACAACCCAGCAGCAGCAGGCCATGTGATGCAAAAGGCAGCAGCATCTGAGGCCATGCAGAGCCCATGAAGAGCCAGTGGAGGAACATGAGAGCCAGGAACCTCAGGAGCATTAGAAGTTCTCACAGCCTGGGCCCCAGCAGCAACACCTGAGACTGTAGCAACACTGTGGAACAGCAAGGCACCTCAGAGGCAAAACTGGCACAGGAGGGCACTGACAACTCTGGCAGAAGCACTGGAGGGTACAAAGTGGAGGCTCTCAAATACAACCATAAGCAGCTCAGAACCAAAGTAACCAAAGCCTTACCCAAATAAGAAAGGTGGTTACTACCACAAATGCACTGGAAGAGGATGAATTCATCAAACACCATGAAGAAATACATTAATGCAGTAGAACAGAGAGAGAATAACAACTCTTCAGAAACCAAGCTTGAAGTCACAGAAGATTACAATCTAACTAACAGAGAATTCAAACTAGCTGTCATAAAGAAGCTCAACACGTTACGAGAAAACTCAGAAAGACAGATAAATGAGCTCAGGAATTAAATTAATGAACAAAAGGAGTACTTCACCAAAGAGAGTGAAAGGCTAAAAAACAAAAAATAAATTCTGGAGATGAAGAACACAATTAATGAGATGAAAAATAATGTAGAAAGCATTAAAAATAGAGCAGACCACATGGAGGAGAGAATTAGTGAGGTTGAAGATAGAAACCTGGAAATGATTCAGGTGGAAGAGAGAGAACTAAGTTTTTTAAAAACAAAGAAACTCTTTGGGAAATATCTGAATCAATTAGGAAAAATAACTAAGAATGATACGTATCCCAGAAGGAGAAGGGAGTGAGAAAGGAGCAAAGAGCTTATTCAAAGAAGTAATAGCTGAGAAGTTCTGAAACCTGGGGAAAGAAATGGACATGCAAACACAGGAACCTAATAAAACTCCTAATTGCCTCAATGAAAAAGGATCTTCTCCAAGGGATATAATAGTAGAACTATCAAAAGTCAATGACAAAGGAAAAATATTAAGGGCAGCGAGACAGAAGAAAAGAATCTACAAAGGAACCCCCACCAGACTTTCAACAGGTTTCTCAGCAGAAACTCTAGAGGGTGCAAGAGTGGAATCATATATTCAAAATACTAAGAGACAGAAACCATCAGCCAAGAATACTCTATCCAGAGAAATTATCCTTCAGATATGATGGAGAAATAAAAGCTTTCCCAGACAAACAAAAGCTGATTTCATCACCAGTAGACTTGCCTTACAAGAAATTTCAGAAGGAGCCCTCCTACCTGAAACAAATAGGCCAAGGTTTACAAATCTTTGAGTAAGGAGATAAAACAGAATCAAAAGAGCAGCTCTATAACAGAAGATGTTAGTAAACTCTTAAGTATAACATAAAGGTTAAAGAGAAAGAAAGCATCAAAAATAACTATAACCACTTCAGTTTGGTCACAAACTCACAACACAAGAAAGAACAATTGTGATAACAAAAACATAAAAGGGGAAGAACAGGATGGAATCTGCATATGCTAATGGACATAAGAGGGTAGAAGGAAAAGGACTATCTCATTTATGAGATCTTTTAAACATACCTCATGGTGAACACAACACAAAAAACCAGAGCAAAGTCACAAATCATAAACAAAGAGAAAACTGAGAAAATCATCACAGGTAACCACAAAGTGGAAACGGCAGACAGAAATACAAGGAAAAAGAAACAATGGAAATATAGAACAACCAGAAAACAAAAAACAAAATGCAGCATTAAGCCCTATATATCAATAATCACTCTAAATGTAAATGGATTGGATTCACCAATCAAAAGATACAGAGTGGCGGATGGAATAAAAAACAAGACTGAACAACATGCTGCCTCCAGTAAACACACTTCAGCTCTAAGTACAAACACAGGCTCAGAGTGATGGGATGGAAGACGATACTTAAGGAAATTGTCAAGCAAAAGAAAGCAGGTGCAAGCTCTACTTATATCAGACAAAACATACTTCAAGAAAAAAAAGATGAAAAGAGACAAAGAAGGGCATTATATAATGACAAAAGGAACATTCCACCAAGAAGACATAACATTTATTAATATATGCATCTAACACAGTAGCACCAAAGTACAGAGAGCAACTAATAACAGATCTAAAGGGAGAAACCGACAACACAAAAATAGTAGGAGACTTCAACACCCCACTTATATCAAAGGATAGATCATCTAGAAAGAAAGTCAAAAAGTAAACAGTGGCCTTAAATGAAACACTAGACTAGATGGACTTAATAGATACATATACACAGAACATTCCATCTAAACCAGAGTATACATTCTTCTCAAGTGCACATGGAACATTTTCAAAGACAAATCATATGTTGGGAAACAAAGCAAGCCTCAATAAATTTAAGAATGAAATCACAGCAAGCATCTTTTCAGACTACAATGCTATGAAACTAGAATTCAACTCCAAGAAAAAAGCTGAAAAAGTCACAAATATGTGGAGACTAAACAACATGCTCCTGAACAACCAATGAATCAATGAAGAAACTAAAGGAGAAATCAAAAAATACCTGGAGAGGAGGCAGCCCGGTGGCAGAGCGGTTAAGTGTGCACGTTCCGCTTCTCAGCGGCCCAGCGTTCGCCGGTTTGGATTCTGGGTGTGGACATGGCACCGCTTGGCACGCCATGCTGTGGTAGGTATCCCACATATAAAGTAGAGGAAGATGGGCATGGATGTTAGCTCAGGGCCAGGCTTACTTGGCAAAAAGAGGAGGACTGGCAGTACTTAGCTCAGAGCTAATCTTCCTCAAAAAAAAAAAAAAATCTGGAGACAAATGAAATTAAAATACAACATACCAACACTTATGGGATGCAGCAAAAGTGGTACTAAAGAGGGACGTTTATAGTAATATAGGCCTACCTTAAAAAACAAGAAAAGTCTCAAATAAGCAAACCTACACTGTACCTAACAGAACTAGAAACAGGAGAACAAAGCCCCAAGTCATTAGAAGGAAGAAAATAAAATTCAGAGCAGAAATCAATGAAATAGAGATTAAAAAACAATAGAAAGGATTAATGAAACTAAGAGCTTGTGCTTTGAGAAGATAAACAAAACTGACAAGCCTTTGGCTAGAAACATTAAGAAAAAAAGAGAGAAGTCTTAAATAAATCAGAAACAAAAGAGGAGAAATTACAACAGATACCACAGAAACACAAAGAATTATAAGACAACACTATGAAAAACAACAAACTGGATAGCCTATAAGAAATGGATAAATTCCTAGAATCATACAGCCATCCAAAACTGAATCAAGAAGAAACAGACATTCAGAAAAATCAATCACTTGTGAGGAGATTGAATCAGTAATAAAAACATTGTAAATAACAAAAGTCCAGGACGAGAAATATTCTCTGGTGAATTCTACTAAACATGCAAAGATCTAACACCTATCCTTCTGAAACACTTCCAAAAAACTTAATAGGAAGAGATGCTGCTTCACTCATTTATAAACCCCAAATTACCACAATACCACAACAAGACAAGCATGACACAAAAAAGGGAAATGACAGGCCAGAACTGCTGATGAACGTAGATGCAAAAATCCTCAACAAAGTCAGGGAGTGATGTCAGCATCATGGCAGACTGAGCTTCACCAGTAATCTCTCATCTCCAACGTACAATGAAAAGGACATTCATACTCCAACACAGGACATTTGAACACAACACAAAAAATGTCAGAGAGACCCACGAAGCCATACGACGGAGGGTGGAGAGGCTGGAGCCCCCCTCGGAGGAGGTGGAACAGAGTAAGAGAAAACTTCGCTCCCTCCCCTAAAGACTGAGATCGGGAATCATGGGAGGCCTCTGAGAGGGAAGGAACAGGGGAGTGGATGTTCGTTTACAGGAACATCAAGGACTCCCTAGGGCCTTTGCAGCCTAGAGGGAAGCCCTCTATCCCGGGGAAGCTCTCACGGCAGGTGACCTTATCAAGCCAACACCCCAGGAGAGCAGATAGAAAGAGCAGAGCAAGAAAACTGCAAGAACAAACAGGAAAAAGCAGCCCTCCCCCAACCTGCCTAGCAGGCTCCACTGCCTGGGATTCTGGAGGAACACAGAGGGGTCAGAACATGTCGTCTTGACTCCCACCCACTGGGGATTGGTGGTAACTACAATCAAACAAAACCAGGATACTAAAAAATAGAGCCACTCCCTCAAGTAATATCAAACATTATATTAGATTTCCAGACCAGAGAGAAAACGACAAGCACCCAGAAATCAGTCCTGAGGACCTGAGGACACAAACATATGTAATCTAAATGAGAAAGAATTCAAAAGAGCTATCATCAAAATACTCAACGAGGTAAAAGAGAATGTAGAGAAACAATTCAATGAGTTCAGGAGCTACTTCACAAAAAAGACTGAAACTATAAAGAATCAAGCAGAAATATTAGAGATGAAAGACACAATGAATGAGATAAAACAAAATATGGATTCCCTGAAGGCCTGAATGGACATCATAGAGGAGTGTATCAGCATAATCGAAGACAGACATGTTGAAATGCTCCAGATAGAGAAATAATATTAAAAAGAAATGAAGAAACTCTCCGAGAACTATCCAACTCAATGAGGAAATGCAACATAAGAATTATTGATATTCAAGAAGGAGAAGAGGAGAATGGAGCAGAAAGCTTGTTCAAAAAAATAATGGCAGAGAATTTCCCAAACCTAGGGAAGAAGATGGAAATCCATGTGGAAGAGATTATCAGATCTCCTAAATATGTCAATGTAAAAAGACCTACTGAAGGCATATAGTACTGAAACTGGCAAAAGTGAATGACAAAGAAAGAATTACTAAGGGCAGCAAGGCAGAAGAAAACAACTTACAAAGGAACCCCTATCAGGCTTTCAGCAGATTTTTCTGCAGAAACCGTAAAGGCCAGGAGAAACTGGAATGACATATTCAAATCTTGGAAGGACAAAAAGTTTCAACCAAGAATATTCTATCCAGTGAAAACATCCTTCAGATATGATGGAGAAATAAAAACTTTCCCAGACAAACATAAGCTAAGGGAGTCTGTAGCTACGAGACCTCCCCTACAAGAAATCCTCAAGAAGACCCTCCTACCTGGGAAAAAAAAAAAGGGGAGAAAGGGGTTATAAAGCATGGAGTAAGGAGATAAATAGCTAGACAGAATCAGAGGAGGACAGCAAATACTCAAGTATAGCATTAAAGACAAAGGGAAGGAAAACACCAAAAACAAAGATAATCTTGTCATTTTAACCACAAAGTTAAAACACAAAGTAGAATAAGATATGAGAAAAACAACTTAGGAGGAGAAAAGAGACTGAATTGGTTTAGTCTAAGGAAATAAGAGGCCATCAGAAAATGGACTACCTTATCTATGAGATTTTGAATACAAACCTCATGGTAACCACTAAACAAAAAAGCAGAACAGAGACACAAATAATAAATAAGGAGAAACCAAAGAAACACAACCTAAGAAACTACATAACTCAACTGGTAGACCAAAATACACAGGACGAGAAAGAAAGGGAATGCAGGAGAATGGGAAAACGAGTGATAAAATGGCAGCATTAAGCCCTCATATATCAATAATCATCCTAAACGTAAATGGATTAAATTCTCCAATAAAAAGACAGAGTGGTGAGATGGATTAAAGAACAAGACCCAACAATACATTGCCTCCAGGAAACACATCTCGGCTCCAATGATAAACACAGGCTCAGAGTGAAGGGATGGAAGATGATACTCAAAGCCAATGGCAAACAAAAGAATGCAGGGGTCACTATACTTATATCAGACAAAGTAGACTTCAAGATAAGACAGGTAAAGAGAGACAAAGAGGGGCAGTATATAATGATGAAAGGGACACTTCATCAAGAAGAAATAACACTTGTAAACATCTATGCACCCAACACAGGAGCACCAAAATATATAAAGCAACTATTAGCAAACCTAAAAGAAGATATTAATAATAACACAATAATAGTTGGGGACCTCAATACTCCACTCACATCAATGGATAGATCATCCAGACAGAAAATCCAGAAGGAAACAGTGGAATTAAGTGAAAAGCTAGACCAACTGGACTTAATAGACATATGTAGAACACTCCATCCAGAATATACATTCTTCTCAAGTGTGCATGGAACATTCTCAAGGACAGACTATTTGCTGGCAAACAAGGCAAGCCTCAATAAATCTAAGAAGATTGAAATAATAACAAGCATCTTTTCTGAACACAATGCTATAAAGCTAGGAATTAATTATGAGAAAAAAGCTGAGAAAGAGACAAAGACGTGGAGACTAAACAACATGCCATTGAACAACCAATGGATCATGGAAGAAATTAAAGGAGAAATCAAAAAATATCTGGAGACAAATGAAAATTATAACATACCATGCCAACTCATATGGGATGCAGCAAAAGCCACACTAAGAGAGAAATTCAAGGTAATACAGGCTCACCTTAACAAGAAACATCCCAAATAAGCAATCTCAAACTACACCTAACTGAATTAGAAAAAGAACAAACAAAGCCCAAAGTCAGCAGAAGGAGAGAAATAATAAAAATCAGAGCAGAAATAAATGCAATTGAAACAAAAAAGGCAGTACAAAGGATCAATGAAACAAAGAGCCGGTTCTTTGAGAAGATAAACAAAATGGACAAACCCCTAGCCAGACTTAAAAAGCAAAAAAAGAGAGAAAGCTCAGATAAATACAATTAGAAGTAAAAGAGGAGAAATAACAATGGATACCACGGAAATACAATGGATTATAAGAGAATACTACAAAAAACTATATGGCCACATTGGACAACCTAGAGAAAATGCATAAATTCTTAGACTCTTAGAACCTCCCAAAGCTGAATCAAGAAGAAATAGAGAATCTGAACAGACCAATCACAAGTATAGAGATTGAAACAGTAATCAAAAGCATCCCAAAGAATAAAAGCCCAGGACCAGACAGCTTTCCTGGGGAATTCTACCAAACTTTCAGAGAGGATTTAATACCTATCCTTCTCAAGCTATTCCAAAAAATCAGGGAAGATGGAACACTCCGTATCACATTCTATGAAGCCAACATCACCCTGATACCAAAGGCTGACAAGGACAACACAAAAAAGGGAAACTATAGGCCAATATTGCTGATGAACATAGATGCAGAAATGCTCAATAAAATATTGGCAACCTGAATACAGCAATACATCAAAAAGATCATACATCATGATCAAGTGGGATTTATACCAGGGACACAGGGATGGTTCAACATCTGCAAATCAATCAATGTGATACACCACATTAACAAAATGAGGAATAAAAACCACATGATCATCTCAATAGATGCAGAGAAAGCATTTGACAAGATCCAACAGACATTTATGATAAAAACTCTTAACAAAATGGGGATAGAAGGAAAATACCTCAACATAATAAAAGCCATATATGACAAACCCACAGCCAACATCAGACTCAATGTGGAAAAACTGAATGCCATCCCTCTGAGAACAGGAACAGGGCAAAATATACAGATGGCCAATAAACACATGAAAAGATGTTCAACATCTCTAATCATCAGGGAAATGCAAATCAAAACTACACTAAGATACCACCTTATGCCTGTTAAAATGGCTATAATCACTAAGACTAAAAATAACAAATGTTGGAGAGGGTGTGGAGAGAAGGGAACCCTCATACACTGCTGGTGGGAATGCAAATTGGTGCAGCCACTGTGGAAAACAGTACGGAGATTCCTCAAAAAACTAAAAATAGAACTACCATATGACCCAGCTATCCCAGTACTGGGTATCTACCCAAACAACTTGAAGTCAACAATCCAAAGTAACATATGTACTCCTATGTTCATTGCAGCACTATTCACAACAGCCAAGACATGGAAGCAACCCAAGTGCCCACCAACTGATGATTGGATAAAGAAGGTGTGGTGTATATATACAATGGAATACTACTCAGCCAGAAAAAAAGGCAAATTCATCCCATTTGCAACAACATGGAAGGACCTGGATGGAATTATGCTAAGCAAAATAAGTCAGACTGAGAAAGAGAAACACCACATGACTTCACTCATATGTGGAAATATGAACAAACTCATGGACAAAGAACACAGTTCAGTGGTTACCAGGGGAAGGGGGGTAGGGGGTGGGCACAGGGGGTGAAGGGGAGCACTTACGTGGCGACAGTCAAGAAATAACGTACAACTGAAATTTCACAATGATGTAAACTATTATGAACTCAAAAAGAAATTTAAAAAATCCTCAACAAATATTCACAGATCAAATATAACAATACATTAAAAGGATCACACACGACCATCAAGTGGGATTTATTCCAGGGACGTAGGGATGGTTCAATATCTGCAAATCAACCAATGTGATACACAACATTAACAAAATGAAGAATAAAAATCACATGAACATCTCAATAGCTGAAGAGAAAGCATGTGACAAGATCCAACACCCATTTATAAGAAAAACTCTCAATCAAATGGGGATAGAAGGAAAGTACCTCAACATGATAAAGGCCGTATGTGACACACACAGCCGACATCATACTCAACAGTGAAAAAGTGAAAGCCATCCCTCTGAGAACAGGAACAAGACAAGTATGCCTACTTTTGCCACTCTTACTCAATACAGTACAAGAAGTTTTAGCCAGAGCAATTAGGCAAAAAAATAAATACACAGAAAGAAAGAAAAGGGATCCACACTGGAAAGGAAGAAGTAAAGCTGTCTCTGTGTGCGTACGACACGATTCTATATAGAAAACCCTAAAGACTCAACAAAACCTACTAAAAACCATCAGTGAACGCAGCAAAGATGCAGGGCACAAAATCAACATACAAAAATCAGTTGCATTTCTACACATTAACAACAAACTAGCGGAAAGAGAAGTCAACAATACAATCCCATTTACAATCACAACAAAAAGAAAAAATATCTAGGAACAAATTTAACCAAGCAGGTGAATGACCTATAGACTGAAAACTATTAAATGTTATTGAAAGAAATCAAAGAAGACATAAAGAAATGGAAAGATATCCCATGTTCATGGAGTGGAAAGATAAACATAGTTAAACTGTCCATATTCCCTACAGCAATCTACAGAGTCAATGCAATCCCAATCAGAATCCCAAAGACATTCTTCTAGGAAACAGAACAAAGAATCCTAAAATTTATACGGAACAACAAAAGACCCTGAATGGCCAAAGCTATCCTGAGAAAAAAGAACAAAGTTGGAGGTATCACACTCTTTGAATTCAAAATATACTACAAAGCAATAATAATCAAAACAGCATGGTACTGGCAGAAAAACAGACACACAGACCAATGGAACAGAACTGAGAGCCCAGAAATGAAACTGCACATCTATGGACAGCTAACCTTTGGGATCCAAGAACATACAATGGAGAAAGGAAAGTCTCTTCAATAATCGTGTTTGGAAAACTGGACAGCCTCACGCAAAAGAAGGAAAGTAGACCATTATATTACACCATACACAAAAATTAACTCAAAATGGATTAAGGACTTGAATGCAAGACCTGAAACCATACAAGTCCTAGAAGAAAATATAGGCAGTATGCTCTTTGACATCGGTCTTAGTAGTATCTTTTTGAATACCATGTCTAGTAAGGCAAGGGAAACAAAAGAAAAAATAAACAAATGGGACTACATCAGACTAAAAAGCTTCTGCAAGGAAAAGGAAACCACCAACAAAACAAAAAGACCACCCATCAACTGAGAGAAAATATTTCCAAATCATATATCCGACAAGGGGTTAATTTGCAAAATATATAAAGAACTCACACAACTCTATAACAAAAAAGTGAACAACCCGATCAAAAAATGGGCAGAGGATACAAACAGGACTTTTTCCAAAGAAAATATACCAAAGGCCAAGAGGCACATGAAAAGATGTTCAATATCACTAATTATTAGAGAAATGAAAATCAAAACTGCAATGACATATCACCTCATACCTGTCAGAATGGCTACGATTAACAAGATAAGAAATAACAAGTGTTGGAGAGGATGTGGAGAAAAGGGAACTCTAATATACTGCTGGTGGGAATGCAAACTAGTGTGGCCACTACAGAAAAGAGTATGGAGATTTCTCAAAAAATTAAAAACAGAAATACCATATGATTCAGCTACTCCAGTACTGGCTATTTATCCAAAGAACATGAAATCAATAAGCCAAAAAGATTTATGCACCCCTATGTTTATCACAGCATTATTCACAATACCCCAAAACGTGGAAGCAACCCAAGTGCTCATCAACAGATAAACGGATAAAGAAAATGTGGTATATAAGCACAAGAGAATACTACTCAGCCATAAAAAAGACAAAATTGTGCCATTTGGGACAACATGGATGGACCTTGATGGTATTATGTTAAGCGAAATAAGTCAGAGAAAGACAAATACCATTTAATTTCACTCATATGTGGAAGACAAACAGAGCATAGATAAACAGATTAGTGGTTACCAGGGGAAATGAGGGTGGGAGGAGCATGAAAGGGGTAAAGGGGCACATATGTATGGTGATGGATGAAAACTAGACTACTGATTGTGAACAATACAGTCTATACAAAAACTGAAATATAATAATGTACACCTGAAATTTAAACAATGTTATAAGCCAATATGAATGTTATAAGGCTCAACAAAATAAGTGAAAAAAACCCCAAAACACATTTGCTACTATAGTTACATAAAATGTTACTACTGGGGGAAATGAGTACCATTACTGGTGAAGGTTACATGGGACCTCTGTATTATTTTTTGCAACTTTTTGTGAATCTATAATTATTTCAAAATAAAAAGATAAGTAAAAAAAAACTTCCCCAAATAATGTATTCTAGCATTCTAGGACTACTATACATATTGTAGTGAATTCAAAGTACATTTACCAAAAATATACAGAAACGTAACTAGCAGGTAAGTACTATCCTAGTTGAATAGTTCAAAGACTCACTAATCCATCAAATCACAAATTAAACAGTACATCTATATTATGTGTGGCATATATACGAAAACAGATGTTCTTTTATTTTTTAATCGAGTTTAGTTGTTAGTCAACTTGAATTAATAAATGCATTTCAGCTCTTGGAATGATGTTATATATTTATTACCTTAGAAAGTACTTCCTTTTTTTACTTAAAAGAATAAAAGATAAAATAAAACAAATTTAAAAACCATACAAACTGATTTTCTTTTCAAATTATATGTAAGTTTTTAAAAATAATATTTAGAAGTTAAATCTTAAACTTCAAATTAGAAGAATGTTTCCTAATCAAGATTTTCTTCTGTAAATATCTCTTTACCAACCAGTCATGATAACCAATATTGAAATAATTCAGTGTTTGCTGTCATTCCAAAAGTGGTTATATCTACAGAGTAGCACAGATGTTTCATATAATTGTCTCCGAAAGTCAAGACACTCACATCTGATATAATGAAGAAACAGAATGAATACAGTCTTGCGTCGCTTAACGATGGGGATACGTTCTGGGAAATGTGTTGTTAGGCAGGTTGCTGCTGTGTGAGCATCACAGAGTTCACTTACACGAACCTAGATGGTACAGCCCACTGCACACCTACGCTATGGTACTAATCTTATGGGACCACCATCAAATACGCGGTCTGTCAGCGACCGAAACATCATAATGCCACACATGACGTACATCCAAACTGACAGGTAATGAGCAACTACATATAAATTAAGATGCATTTAAAACACCTGCGCCTCAAACAATATTGTAATTACTTTTCATTATATTAAAATGAAAATTTACCGAAGTCCATGGCACTAAAAATAATAACTCTTTCACCACATAATCAACTGCATGTTTCACCAGATACTACTTTCATCTTCATAATTTCCAAAGTCAAAAAAATACTCCCTTCCACTTATCACTAAATCTATCCCAACAATGACATGTAACTCTCAGTCCTCCTTAGGATCCGGACACTGCCATATTTATTGAAGCTTAGAAAGAATCCTATCAGCATACTAACAATACTGTAAGCCAAGAATAAATTCCAGATTAACTAATTATGGTAAAGAATGATCGTGCAAGAAATAGCATGCCTGGAGAGCTGTTTTGGGCCTTTCAGGCTGCTTCCAGCATCCTTAACTTCTGCCTGCTGAAACGGCTGCTTCACGTCATCCCACAAAGCCAGAACTATCACTCCTTCCAGGAACCCTTCTTCTTGGACCCAGTGGAAGAGAACAGAGAGCATGGTCTGCCTTAAACCAACCTGTCTGAACCTGAAACTCCCATTATTATGCTTCAGTTGGGTGTCAAAGAAAGAGCAAAGGTTCTGGAATCAGACAAAACTAAGTTTGAATCCTAACTATGCCACTTAACCAGTGTAGTAGCGTCATGTCGGGGAATTTACTGAACTTCTCTAAGCCACATTTTCCTCATTTGCAAAATGTCACTATTATCTTTTTGCAGAATTAGGTAAGAATTAAACAAGATACTGTATTTAAAAAACTTATTTTGTCAGGTCTAACACAGAGTAGATGCTGAATAAGTGGTAGCTAATATTATTTACTCTTACAACTGTCCTACATAATATAATAATCATTGACTGTGACAAATTTTATTTACATTTTACCGTTTTATTACATATGCTGTAAATATGGTCTGGTTTAGACTTATAAACCCTTAGGAGACAGGAATTATAGGTAAACAGTTCTCTCTCTGTAGCATCTAATACTCAAGTTCTTAATAAGGAAATGTACTTTCAGAGTTTCCTGTTTATATTTCTATTCAATTATAAAATAACCGAATATGCTTAATGGAACACAGGTGCCTCCTCAAATGACCCAGCTTTAGAAGAGGATACACGGGGATTACATTTAGAAGAACAATGAAATTTTCTAAAGTGTTATTAGTTTATCTTCCATATTTCAATATTTACCATAAAACTTTGTCATTAACTCACATATTGAAAATACTTTTCTTTCACTTTAAGTAGAATTGATTATCAAACAGTAAGCCAGCTCTTCATCTGCAGGTCCAGTTCATATTTAGAAAAGATTGGTACTAATCAGAAAATCTTCCCTTTCTAATGATATTTTAACCAATGTACCTCATGCTGTGGATCTTGATGGTTCAAACTTTCATAGTCTGATAAGAAGTCTGCTGTAATTTCTATCTCTGTTCCTCTCTCTCTTTTGTTCTCCGGCTGCCTGCAAGGTGTTCTCTCTATCTTTGGTTTCTGTAGTTTGACTACAATGTATCTAGGTGAGTGTTTTGTTATTCATCTTGCTTGGGGTTCTCTAAGTTTCTTCAATCTCTGGCTTGATTTTCATCATTTTTGGCAAATTCTCAGCCATTATCCCTTCAAATATTTTTTATGCCTTGTTATCTCTCTCTTCTCCTTTGTGGAACTCCAACTGAATATATGCTATGCTGTTTGATGTTGGCCGAACGTTCTTGATGCTCCTTTTGTCCCTGCCCACCACTCTTTTTCCCCCTTTGTATTTCAGTTTGGATAATTTCTATTGACCTATCTTTACGTTCAGAGTTCACTGCTTCTTTCCTGAGCCCTAAGGTGTACTAATGAGGCCCTCAAAGGAACTCTTCATATATGATACCATGGCATTGCTTCTTGCATTTCCATCTGAGTGATTTCCATAGTTTCCATCTCTCCTCCCCAACTGTTCATACATGTTGTCCACCTTTTCCATGATATCCTTTAACAGAGCTATTTAAACCCCTGTCTGATAGTTATTTTAAAGTTATTTTAGTTATTGGTTATTTTAAAGTCCCTGAGTCTGATTCTATTTCTTTCTTTGAGCAGGGAGGCAGGGCTTTGTGCCTGGAGGCCTGCCACACTGAGGGAGGCCCTGTGTGGTCGCCCACCCCACGCCCATTAGTTCCCATGAGCACCTGTGAAGGCCGACAGAAAAGAGCCGACAAGTGAATGCAAATTCCGCCCTGTATGTCAGGTCCCTCCGCTATTCCAGACTGACAGGAAAAGCCCACACTGGTCTCCAGTAATTTGTTAAAGTGCTATCTGATTTCTCCTCACCCCCTTGCACGGCAGCCAGCCCTTGTGCACATGCTTTGCCAGAGGTGAGCCAGTCTGCGCCTCCTTGGACTCAGATGACTTGATGGTCCTGTGACCTCAACTTTCTTGTGATCTCAAGAAAAGTTAGAATTTTATCTATCTTTTTCCTGTAGTTAGCTTGGAAGCAGCAATCTTTCCAGCTTTCCACATCCCCAACAGTTCAGACTCATCAGCAGCACCATTTGGGCTTTCAGCTTCCAAAGGGAAAAAAAAGGCAGAAAAGCTTTGTAAAGGGTGAACTACTTGGTTAAGTCAGGAATCAGACATCATTAAGGGTTATTCGGAAGAAACTTGCAATGCATCAGCATGTGTGATAAGACAGTTTATTTTAATACTGTCAAGAAGGCATCTATGAACACCAGTTAGTGGGTTTAAGCCAAAAGACAGTTCACTCAACAAATATTCACTGACTGCCCATTATGCGGCAGGCACAGTTGATACATCAGTGAACAAAATAGATAGAAATCCCCGTTCTCAAGGAACTTATATTCTAGGAGACCTTGGTACTTTTTAAAAAATTACCACTGGGGGAAAAAAAGACATTTTTCAGTATTTCAATTCCTATAGGCTTCAGGAATAAAAGGACGAGGGTTTAAGCACTATCTCCTTTGGGCTGACCAAAAAGATCACACCGCTAGTTACAATGCCATTTACATAGGTGATCTTTACTCATTTACATTCATGTGTGAGCTCTGCACCTTATATTTAAACAACAGAAGGTAGTTGGCAAACAGTGAATTAGAGCTGGATATGCATATAACTCACATTCCTCTTCTTCCAAAGAAAATGAACCAATAAAATACACAAATGCATCATCTCAGTATGTGCTAAAAGCACCAACCAATTATTCATCCATTCATTCAACAAATTCTTAGTACAAGGCACCATTCTAGGCACCATGGGAAGAAAAAAGACAAAACACCATCTCCTGCCCTGATAAGAATCACAATTCTGATCCCTGCTTCACACAGGGAAGTTTGTGATGTATGACGTAGTTGTGCATTTTCAATTTATTTAGATACTCCTCACAGTTTAATATTGCAATTAAGGTATACTGCCACTTGATGGTAAAAGTAACCCTTTGCAAAATGTGTTCTATTAATATTCCAACAAGTTCCTCACAAAAAAGCATTAGTAGTGGTAATAAAAATTTCAGTCAATATTAACGTTAAGTACATGTATCTAACATGTAATTAGTATATAATAAATAGATGAAGTTAGAGATAGGGGACATGAAGGTGGGAAAATAAATTGAGGTTAAGCACATAAACATATGTGTCTTACAGTTTCATTCAACTTACACAGGTGGGCCATACATTTAGCTCTAGTCAGAGATGGAAACTCAATGATGCCTCATCCTAACTGCTATGAGTACAGGTCCAGATCCTTTATCTGGAATTCCATAATCCAGAAAGCTCTGAAGACTGAAAGTTTTTCACAAATTCTACACAAACACATGTAAAGGCAAAACTGACCTGAACAAATGTGAGGTTTGCAAAGTATTTATCCCACTTTGTGAACATGTAGAAATATGAATTCCTTTGACTACACAGTACTCTACCAGAACCCATTTATTTTTTTTAAATGAAAATATACAAAATATAAACCATTTTACTTTTCGAAAATTCTCAATTCAAAAACATCTAATCTTGAAGTTTTAGATAGAGAACTATGAATGTCTACATGGCATATATCTTTGCCTGAGATACAGAGAGAATTTTTCACTTAAGACAAAACAGACAAAAATAACAAATCTTTTCACTCAAAGTGTTCCACAAACAGCATTTGGTAAATCTCTTCCTTAAGAGGCTTATAGGAGTATCATTAAAAATGGGTCAAGTAGTGGGGCCAGCCTGGTGGAGCAACTGTTAAGTCTGCGTGCTCTGCTTCAGCAGCCTGATGTTCACCAGTTCAGATCCCAGGCGTGGACCTATGCACCACTCATCAAGCCATGCTGTGGCAGGCATCCCACATATAAAACAGAAGAAGATGGGCATGGATGTTAGCTCAGGGCCAATCTTCCTCAGCAAAGAAAAGAAAAGAAAAGAGGAGGAGTGACAGCAGATGTTAGCTCAGGGCTAATCTTCCTCAGAAAAAAAGATTAAGTAGCTAAGTAAGTATGAGAGACTCTTCCTATACATCTTTATTTTGTATCTGTGGAATCCAACTGGGTCTGAAGTTACTTGATGCTGGCCGACTCCCATGCCTGTGTTTCCTCAGTGGAGGCCCTGTCTTGTGGTAGAAGATACAGCAATAAAAGCAGGTCAGATTTGTCCACAAGATTCCCACAAAGTAAATTCCCTTTCTAAGGATTCTCAATTCACATGAGCATTGAGAGTTATGAGTAGTCCTAGCTTCCTTAAGTATAGAAACCTATTTAACTTCTACACTCATTTCCACTCAATTATTTGAGCACAGAATATGTTTCCACTCCATAATATATCTTTATATTACCAGGTGATTTAATATATACGACACTAGTTGGAAAATAATTTGTGAAAGAAATTAAATGTAAACTTTCACTAATAAAAGAAAACTTCTTAAAGAAATAAATGTCCAAATACAGTTGTATCACTCTTGCTAATCTTTTAAACTCCTTTCCAATCCCAAACGTCTCCACTGTCTTTCGAAGGCTCCTTTCCAGCTCTTCAGCTCCCGCCTGGCCACTCTGCTCTCCAGGGCCAGCAGCCTCCCCGGTTTCTCTGGGACTCGCCTCAGGCCGCCTTGGCTGCTTCCTCAGCCCCACCACTTCAGTGCCCTGGTCGGAGTGGCCATTCCTACCTGACACAAGCTGCTGGGGCTAATGAAGGAGAACACACTCATGTGATTTTCGTCACAGCCAGGGGACAGGTGGGCAGCAAGCCAGAGCGACGGTTTCTCTAGTCTGCTCACTGCATTAGTTTGTCCTGAAGCTCCTTCTGACTTCTCTGTTCCAAACCACCTGCTGTTCTCCGCCAAGCCACAGACAGAAGACACAGCCAGCCTCCGACAACGAGGCCACGCTAAAAATGCCAAATAATACCAGCCCAAACCCCACGTTTCTCTCCTGCAAAATTCTTTTTCCACAGTGAAAAGAGGAAGATTTCCACTTGGCTCTTTTCCGGGTATCTCCTAGTATCAATATTGATTTCACGGAGCCCTTTCTCTTAAATGCAATACTACATCTAGTTACAAACCCTCAACAAAGCGTAGTAATCTGCAACCCTTACAGACTCTCTTAGGACAGAAATGGTTTTCTGAAACAATCTGTATCCTTTAACAAGCGCAGACCATTTTGAACAAGGTTTGAGAACATTAATCCAAATGTATTTCAAAATAATATTTACTGAATGAACTTATATTTTAGATAATTCCGCCCTTGGCTGAGCTCCTTTCATAAAAATGCGTGGAAGAGCTGCCGTCCCTGCAGAAGCCCAAGGGGCTGGAGCAGGCCTGCTTTGATGCTGGCTGACTCGGTGTGTACTGAGGGGCGGCCCTGCTGGTGGGAGAAGACAGAGCAGTAAGATGAGGTCGGGTTCGTCAGGGAGACCCGCCCCGCTCATCTTTGCAAAGCACCCCACTGTGTGCAAGGCACCCTACTAAGCAGCTGGGTGACACAATGAATCCTTCTTGATCCTGATACCAGGAACGAGAAAAAGAATGCATGCTGAAATTAATAATGCAAGGAAAAATGCCCCAACCACCACAAAAGAGGTACAGATAAAGCAAGGGAGGAATTTAGAAGACAGCAATTATTTAAAGTGTCAAAGGCAATCACTCTAACAATTAATTATGCCTCTTGTACTATTATAGTGGTAGTATTTCTATTTCAAAGATTCACCCTAGCTATAAAATGTAGAAAGACATTGTGGGTTTTTTCTCCCCACTGATAAAGAGGAAAATGGTAAAATTGTGGTTTCTACAATTGGAACATAAAACGCCAGTAATTAGCTACAGTGACCTACTTTATTTTAACAATTCAATATGAATTTTTCCGTAATTATCTTTGGTCTCTATTTAAAAACAAAAATGCTGTTTGTCTCTGAAGAGTTGAGATCTGGCTTTGTATGACTGCAACAACGTCTAACAGTGCAGCCTGTCTAACAGTACATGCGCCAGATCCCATAAACCACCAAGATCCGACTTAGGTCTCGGAGCAGCAGTAGGCTACACGGCCCCACCCCCAAGGCTCGCTGTGTGAATGGCAGTTCCTAGTTCCAGTATTTAGTTAATTTATCCATCCTATGTCCACTGATGCATCTGGTGGCTTAAATTTAAATTTCCGGAGCCCAACCAGACTCTCTGAGGTGCAGTCAGCCATTGTGCTGTGAAAGGCCCCTCTAAAGCCCCTCGGAGTGGGAGCTCCCTGCCTCCTGTGCACCCAGGGCGCACGGCTACGCTAGAGCCCACGCCCAGCACAAACTCTTTCATTTTTTTTTAAATGCCGGAACAGAATTATGGTTAAAAAGAGGAGATGAAAGACTATAAACTCAATTTTTCTGTCAAGAAGGTAAAGTCTGGTTTCCTGCTTAGAATTAAAATACGAATTATAAGACCAATAATTGCCCAACTATATGAAGCCTAAAGCAAGTAGAGCCCAGCAGCATCAGCATGATCTGGGAGCTGGTTGGAAATACAAATTCCCAGGCTGCTCCACACCCGCTGACTAGACCCCACATTTTAACCAGACCCCCAGGTGATTCTACGCATGTTAAATTTTAAGATGCTCTGACTTAGAAAAACATAATTATCACAATGACTTGAAAAACAAAGGTGAGCAAAACGAAATTATCCTAACTTTACAAGCAAAAGAACCATCCGTAAGAAGGCAGCACCGCGTGCAAGGCAGACTGCACATTTCCTAGCACTCCTCGTTTGCTTGGTGACAGCAGGCAAGTCTCTCTGTATCCTGTGTCCTCACTTGTAAAATGAAGATAAAAACACTGCCGCAAAAAAATTAGTAGGAAGATTCAATGAGGTAACAGTTATTCAACCAAACTGTGAAAAGTATTAACTAATTGGAAAAAATTCAAGTCCCTGCATTGAACACATTTGTCTCTCTAAACGCTGTCACAGGAGGGTGAGCACACATGCCAGAGGGCCTGACAGCCTCGGGTCAGGACTGCCGTCTCTAACAATAGATACCCCTCTTCCTTCTTGAAAGTATCAAGAAGGAAGGACAACACCTTCCCTTGTCGCCCTAGTAACAACTGTCTCGAGAGCTTCATGTGGGTGCTCACTGTCAGCTGTCCACAGCCTATGCACGCTGCCCTCCAAAGGGAGCAAGCTGTTCACTGTGTTCTTGGCATAAATATAAGTGGCAGAATTTGCTGACCATACACAAGAACAAAAATATTAAAATAACGATAGCTTTTCTATTATATTAAGAAAGCAATTTTTGGAAGATTTTAGAAATATCATCAAAAATGCAAGTGCTTTAGCAAACCTGGCATTACTTGAATTCTCTAAATGTTTCCCCATAAACTTAACTTATAAGCACATAACCTCATAAATTTCCCAGACATTTTCTATCACTTCACAATCTCACAAGTCTAATTTAAATAACATTATGTTAAAAGTTTGGCATCAAATTCTTACAGAGCCAAGTCACTGTGATAAAATATCTTGTTTTATTTATCACCACTTAGAAAATTTATTATGGTAGAAGATGCATAAATACTGAAAGTTAAGACATTTTCTGGTACAAATCCCTGTTATGGTAATAATTCAACTCCTGCAGCAGAGAACTCCTACCATCAATATCCCCCGGGAACATGCTGGATTTGATGCTATAAACTTGTTGAGACATGGTCATCCAAAACAAGAACAGCCTTCAGAGGCAGAAAGCCAAGCACCAAAGCTGTCCAGTCAGCAGCTTCAATCTCGCAGCTTGATCCCATACCACCCCAGCACTCAATCTCTGCGCACGTCTATAACGGGAAAACAACCGGATTCAGCCTGTCTCAACCAGCCTGTTTTGCTATTAGCTAGAAATCCAAATGGCACATAATCAATATGTGTTAGTGGGGTTTTCCAACAAACTAAGATGATCCAAGATGAAAGAACCTTTAGAAATGCTTACATCTATTATCACAAACTCACCAATGGCCTCAGGGAACAGAAGTCACATGGCTTCCAGTTCTACAGGGTTCAACAAATGTTTAGACATTTTAATGTGTGGTGAAGTCTATTTGCCATTTTTTCTTTAAAAAATTCTAATAACACCATGTTCACAGTTTGCATACATTATTAAGTTTGACAGATAAGAATTCTTGAGATAATTTTGGAGGTATTAATTCTTAATTTTTCTTTTATACAAAAGAGCAGAGAAGACTCAGACAAGTTCAGTGACTGATCTGAGGTCCCCTGTGCGTGGTGCTGGGGCCGGGGTCAGAGCCGGCTCTGCCTCCCAGTTCAACACTCTTGTCTAGACATAATTGAGAAGCACCAAAGTTGAAAATAAGGAAAGTTTCAAAACAGCTTAAATCTGCCAAAACTAATCTAGTTCTCGTTGCACTATAATTTTTACCTTCAATCCTTATTCATATCTCCTGAAAAAGAATGACAAGATTTATTACAAGTCAGTATGTCTCCTTGGAAATAGATCTTAAGCAATTTTAGCCTTGGGCTGACTTTCACAAACTAAGGCAACAAGCTAAATCTTCTAATGATGCAGCACAGAACAGTCCTAAAATGAAAGCACTGGAATTTTACTGTTCTAAAAATAACACTTACAATGGAAATGGGTCTGCTCTTTCATGAGCCATAATGTGTAAGAAGTATAAGGCATTTGCTACCATGTTAAGGGACTTTTAACCAGGAAACACTGGAAAAAGGAAACATTCACAATGCCATAATATTGATTTGAGCAATTCTGACAGAACTTTAAGGAAATTCTGATGTGAAACTAATAGGTCCACTAAGACCCATGTTACTACTGTGTGACCCCTGGCAAATTACTACCTGTCTGAGCCTCAGTTTCCATAAAGTGTAGATAACTATGTACCTACTTCATACACTGCTAGACAGAATTAAATAAGCAAAAAAATATATAAAATTGCAAATGTTAATTTCTGTTATTTACTATTTGATAAATATTTTGTGAGAAAGATAACTAGAGCAACAAACATTTTAGTGCAGCGGCTAGTGGACAAAATTATACAAAAAATGTAGGTTTTCTCAAAAATCAATTGACTATATTTGGTGATTAGCAATATGGCTAAGGTTGCAAGATTATCAGAAAAAAACAGACTTTAAAGACAAGAAGCATTATGAAGATTAAGAGGATAATACATGAGGAAGAAAGGAATAGTTCATCAGGAAGATATAACAACTCTACACATTTATGCATTCTCTCAAAATACACAGAACAAAAATGGATGGGAAAATTTTTATGGCAATAAAAACACTTGGTATGATACCACAATGAAGGACACACGTCATTACACATTTGTGCAAACTCACAGTGTGTACAGCAGCAAGAGTAAACCCTCACGTAAACTACGAACTTTGGGTGATACTGACAGGTCAGTGCAGGTTCATCAGTCATAACAAATGTACCACTCTGGTGGGGGATGTTGATAATGCGGAAGGCTCTCCATGTGTGGGGCAGGGGTTATATAGGAAATCTCTCTATCTTCCCCTCAATTTTGCCATGACCATAAAACTGCTCTAAATAAATAAAGTCTTAATAATTTTAAAAATTGGATAGAACTAAGGGGAAAAAATTACACATTCATCATCTTAGAGGAAGACTTTCACGTCTCAATTTTTGCTAGGTCAAAAAAATTAGTAATATATCAAAAATCTAAACAATACGATTATAAGGTTGACTTAACAGACTTGTATGAAACCCCAGACCCAACAATTACAAAATATACAATGTACTCAAGCACAAATAGAACATTTCCAAAACGCTGATGACACACTAAGACATAAAATAAATATCAACAACCTGCAAAGAATCAATACTGGTTAGACTAATCAATTAGATGTCAATTAGAAAAAGATAAATAACTCCCCCACAAAGGTTTAAAATTTTTAAACTACACTTCTAACAACTTGTTGGCCAAACAGGAAATTATAATGGAAATTAGCAACGTTAGAAATATTTCGAATTAAAATTGTAGCATGTAGCTAAAGCACTGAATCACACAAAGTAAAATTATAGCATTAAAATTTAAATGCATATGATGGATAAGACTGAAATTAATTAGCTAAGAAATTACCTTAAGAATTTGGGGGGAAAAAACAAAGAAGGAGGAAGGAAAGCATAATAATAAAAACAGAAACTAATGAACTAAAACAAACAAAATAAAGAGGGAAAAAGAATTAGCATTAGTTCTTTGAAAATACTAATAATATAGAGAAATTTCTGCCAAAATTAATAGAAAAAAATGAAAGAACAATATTAGGAATGAAAAGGACATAACTACAGATTTAGTAGGATTTGAAGGATAAAAGAATGCTATAAATAACTTTATGCCAATAAACCTGAAAACTTGGATTAAATAGATAAATTTCTAGAAAATGACAACTTAGCAAAGCTTACTTAAGAAGAAAAGAAGGCCTGAAGATTCCTATGACTATTAAGGAATTAGTCATTTAAAAAATCTTCCCACAGAGAAAATAACAGACCTGAACGGTTTTATAGATGAATTCTGACAAAGTTTCAAGGAACAGATTATTACAATTTTAGAAAAGTGCTTGTAAGGAAAAGAAGGAGCATTCAAGAACTCATTTTATGAAATGGTATACACTTAACGTCAATACCAGCAAAGAACAAGAGGACAAAGAAAAATCACAAGCCAATACCTCTTACAAGTACAGACGCAAAAATCCTCTATATACAAAATATTAGCAAACTGAAGCCAGCGTTGTATTAAAAAAATAGTAAGTTAGGACCAAGGTCATTTAACCCTGGAATGGTGGCTTGACATTTAACATCAACATTCATTATATTAAGAGATTAAAGAAAAAGAACAACTCAATTATTTGAAAAGATGCAGAAAAAAATCTGATAAAATGTAATGCTCATTAATGATGTTTTTAAAAAACTTGGCAGACTCAAAATAGGAAAGAATTTCCTTTTCCTGATATGTCCACCAAACCTATAACAAATATCTTTCTTATGGTAAAACACTATAAACAGTTCCTTTAAAAATCAGGATAAAGGCGAATAATGGCCATATCACACCTTCTATTCAACATTGTACTGGAGGTTCTAGTAAGTCGAGCAGAGCAAGAAAAAGAAATAAAAGACATACAAATCATACAAACAGGAAGGGAAAAATAAAACTGTCATTATCTACAAGAGAAGTCCGACTGAAAAACTTTACAAATTCTGTAGATATTAGAATTAATAAGACAGTTTAACAAGGTTGCAGAAAATAAGATCTATGTCCATAAAAGGATAAATTGCACTTTTAAACACCAGCAACAATTAGCAAATACAATTTTTTTAAATATACATCTACATATTACCAAAAAGGTACGGCATCTAGGACTAAGTCTAAGAAAAGTTAAGCAAGACTCTTGGGAAGAAAACTTTAACATTTTATTAGAAGACTTTTTAAAAGACCTAACAAATGGTGAGATATGTCATATTCATGGATTGGATGATTTATTATTAAGAGAGAGAAATTCTCCCCAAATTGATGCACAGATTTAATGTGATCCCAATCAAACTCTCATCAGAGTTTTTCAAGAAAATAGATAAGTTGATTCTAAAATGTATACAAAAGAATACAATGGCCCAAGAATAGACAAGAAATTTTTGAAGAACAAATAAAGGAAGACTTATCCTATCAGATATCAAGACTTAATAGAAAGCACGGCATTCGTACCAAGACAGACCACCCTAAACAATGGAATAAAAGAGAAATTCCATGAACAGACTGTTGTATGTATACGGGTACTTGGTATAGGACAGACCCCTGGAGAGAGAAGAAATGGTGCCGGACCATTGGTCATTCAGAGAAGACAGGAACCTGGATTTCCACCTTACACTAAATACAAAGAGAATTTCCAACTTGATCAAAGATCTAAAGATAAAGGAAAAACATTAAAAATTTTAGAAGAAAAACAGAAGAATATAACTTCTAGGGAAACAAAAGTTATTAAAATAAGATATAAAAAGCATTAACTATAAAAAAGACTGCTAAATTCAACAATATTAAGATGAAGGAATTAAATCCATCAAAAGATACTATAAAGTAAGTGAAAAGACAAGCCACAAACCGAGAGAAGACATTTGCCTAACAAAGGATTACTATTCCAACATATCAAGAGACCTGAGAAATCAGTAAGAAAAAGGCAAATGCCAAAAAGGAAAATGAGCATAAGACAAACAGGCATTTGACAGAAGAGAAAACAAAAACACATAATGAAAACACAAAAAGATGTTCGACCTTAGAAGTCCTCAGGGAACGCTGCTGCATTAGGGTCACAACAGCCTCCCCCCTCATAACCACAAAGCTGGCCACACCAGAACTCCTGACAAGGACAAACGTTGATGAGGACGTGGTGCAATGGAAACCACTGCTAAGAGGAGTACAAATCAGCACAAACATTTTGAAAAACAATTTGGCATGTGAAATAAGTCAGAGAAAATACTGTATGATCTCATTTATATGTGGAATCTTAAAAAAAGAACAAAACAAAACAAAAACAAACTCGTAGATATAGAGAACAGATTGGTGGTTGCCAGAGGTTGGAGGTGCAGGGTGGCTGAAATGAATGAAGGGGGTCAAAAGGTACAAGCTTCTAGTTATAAGATAAACAAGTCCGGGGGCTGCAATGTACAGCATGGTGACTACAGTTAACAATACTATACTGTATATTTGAAAGTTGCTAAGAGAGTATTAAAGTTCATATCACAAGAAAAAAATTGTAACTAAGTGTGGTGACTGATGTTAACTAAACTTACTGTAGTAATCATTTTGCAATGTATACATGTATCAAATCATTAAGTCGCACACCTAAAATGAATACAATGTTATACATCAATTATATCTCAATTAAAAGAAAACAACTTGGCATTATCTCATAAACTTGAAGAGGTGCATACCTTACACCAGCAATTACCCAGCAACTCCAACGTTGCACATGAATATAAGGACAAAAGTATAAAAATGTTCATAGCAGAATCATGGAAACTAGTAAAAACCTGGAAGAATCCACGTGCCCAACGACACAAGAATGAGTACATAAATTATGGAATTTCATGCTGAATTGAAAGTAAATATACTGCACCTACATGCAACGCTGATGAATCTTAGGCATATAATAACTGCAGAAAGCAAATCACAGAAGATTATCAACAGTATAATAACATTTTGTGAAAAGAAAACAAAAACTAAACACTGCACAAGAACAAAACTAAACATTCTACTTCTGAGGAATAAATAAACCATGTGGCAAAATCTATTTTTAAGCCACAAACTAATAAGAATTCAGGACAGTCCTTACCTCTGGAGAGGCGCTTACAGAAATGCTTTACTTTTTAAGTTGGGTGGTGGTTTCACAGCTGTTTATTCTACAAATATTATTTTGCAACATTAAATATTAAATAATTTTATTACTTTTAGAAGTAGCTCCTTTCTGATCATTTATGAGAAGAAACTACTGAACTGAAATCAGCTTTATTATAATTCCCCCTAACAGTTCCTAGTAATATTGTTTTTTTCTGCAATGACATAGAACAAATGCACTCTGTTCCTTTACATGATATCCTTCAAATATTACATGAAAGACTGAAGCTTCTTTCTTCTACTGTAAAAACCTATTTTCTTACACCATTCCCACTATGAAGCCGTTTCCAATTTACACTAATGCAGAGCCTCTTCTCAGAACGCTTTCTAGTTCACGATGACACCGTAAAACATGGTGTCCCACAAAACACTTTGTACATATGGAAACGCACTGGGGCTGGCAGCGCTGCTCCAAGCAACATGCTGAGGGCAAAGGGTATCTACTGTGGGAAAAGGTGGGGACATTGCCAGTGCATGTGGGAGGAGGGGGGCTGGAGGTCATTAGTTGGAAACTGAGGAAGTGGGGACAAAAGAAGACAGAGGCTGACACTGCTGAAGGGAAATAGGGTGGTACGATATTGTGATATAATACGTACATATTTGGTCTTCATCTCTGGGTTCCTGGCACAGAGCTTGTAAAACCTTTGTAATTTCCTGAGTGGCAGGAGTGAGAGAAGCACATTTTGTTATTCATAATAAGTCCCTTTCGACCCCAGCAGAGATTATACTAATGAGGTGGCTCCTGGAGGATGGGGGCCGGCTGCCAAAGGAACAAACCATATGATGAGAGGCTGGGGATGGGAGGGGGCTGGAGACTGACTGACATCAATGGACAATAACTTAAGCAATCATGCCCACGTCCCTACATAATGAAGCCTCCATAAAAACCCGCAACTAAGGGGTCTGGAGAGCCTCTAGGCTGGCAAACACACGGAGGTGCTGGGAGGGTGGTGCAGCTGGAGAGGGCGTGGAAACTCTGTGCTTCTTCCTGAGTTCCACTCTTTATAATAAACTTGTAATCTAGTGAGTAAACTGTTTTCCTGGATTCTGTGAGCTATTCTTGCAATTTACGGAAGGTGAGGAGGGAGTCGAGGGACCCTCCACTTTATACAGAAGCACAGGCGACAACTTGGACTTTCGACTGGCCTCTGAAGGGGGGCAAGTCTTGTGGGACTGAGCTCTTAACCGTAGGGTCTGTGCAAACTCCAAGCAATTAGTAATTGAATTAGCAATTAGAATGGAGTTAAACTGGAGGACACTCAGTTGGTGTCTGTCAAGCACTGGAGAATTTGGTTGGTGTGGGGAAAACACTCACACATTTGGTGTTTGAAGTGTGGAATGTAGAGGAAACAATTTTTTCTTTTAGGTGGGTAATCAAGCACCAGGTCTACTCAGGAGCTTGGCTAATTCAATTCAGTTATATATAGCTACAGAGGCCTGGGGAAAATTCAATCTGAGCAAGCTGAGAACTTTAGAGATGCAAAGTAGAAGTATGAGATGTGCTCATTTTTTGAAATCCACCTAAAACTTGTGAACAGATCAAAAATCTAGGGCAGAGACAAAAAAATCCTGCCCCTTTTAGGAGTAAATATCTACAGGTAGTGAGAGAAAGAAGAGAAAACTCTGGGTATTCCAAATAATCTGAGTGTCAGGGACAGCCTAGCTTCCCTACAGGGTGTTCAGGGATAGGGGTCAAGGGTCAGGCTTTCAGACTGCATGACAGAAGTGCTTAGTATTTTCAACTTTGGTGTAGTGGCTAAAACTATCTTATTTCTGTGAATCTAAGAACTCAATAATTGTAAAAAGAAAAAGAAAGCACCTGTCGGAGGCCAGCCCTCTGGCATAGTGCTTAGCCCCCTGGCATAGTGGTTAAGTTCAGTGTGCTCCACTTCCGCAGCCCAGGTTCATGGGTTCAGATCCTGGACACAGACCTATACCACTTGTCAGCCACGTTGTGGTGGCGATCCACATATAAAGTAGAGGAAGATTGGCACAGATGTTTGCACAGGGCTAATCTTCCTCAGCAAAAAAAAAAAAAAAAAAAAAGGCACCTGTGATTTTCTAACAAATGAGGAGCAGGACACACTACACCATCAGACATAGAGAGCTAACGAGAGATTGAGAGATTCCATTTTCAGAATTTTTAAAATATGAAAAAAAAAATTGCACCATCCATTAAAAGTAACTAAAAATGAATCAAAGACCCAAATGTAAGACTGAAAACTATAAAGTTCTTAGAAGAAAACACAGGAGAAAAGCTTCATGACATTGGATTTGATAATGATTTCTCAGATATTTCTTCAGATATATCAAAAGCACAGGCAACAACAACAAAAAAGTAGATAAATTAGACACATTCACATTAAAAACTCCTGTGCACCAAAGGACACAATCAACAGAGTAAAAAGGGAACCCACAGGAGAAAAAATATGTGAACTCATCTATGTGATAAGAGATTAATAATGAGACTGTATAAAGAACTTCTACAACTCAACAACCAAAAAACAAACAATCCAATTGAAAACTGGGCACAGGAGTCGAATTGACATTTCTCTAAAGACGACACACAAATGGTCAATATGCATATAAAGAGATGCTCAAGAATACTAGTCATTATGTAAATGCAAATCAAACCACAATAGGATACTACCTCACACTCCTTAGGATGGCTACTATCAAAAAAATCAGAAAATAACAAGTATTGGCAAGGATGTGGAGAAACTGGAACCTTGAGCACTGCTGGTGGGAGCTGAAATGATGCAGCTGCTGTGGAAAATAGTACGGTGGTTCCTCAAAAAATTAAAAACAGAATTACTATATGATCCAGCAATCCCACATCAAAAGAACTGAAAGCAGGGTCTCCAACAGATATTTCTACACCCGTGTTCATATTCACAGAAGCAGTACTGCAGATGGTCAAAAGGTGGAAGTAATCCAAGTGCCCATCAACGGATGAGTAGATAAACAAAATGTGGTATATCCACACAATGGAATATATTCAGCCTTAGAAACGAAGTAAATTCTGACACATGCTACTACATGGATGAACCTTGAAGACATTATGTTAAGTGAAATAAGCCAGTCACAGAAGGACAAATACTGTATGATTCCAGTTGTATTAGGCACCTAGAGCGGTCAAATGCATAGAGACAGAAAGTAGAATGGTGGTTGCCAGGGGTCGTGGGGAGGGGAAATGAGTTACCGCTTAAACGGGTACATAGTTTCAGTTTTGCAAGATGAAGAGTTCTGTGGATAGACGGTGGCGGTGGAAGCACAACAATGAGAAAGTACTTAATACTAACAGCACTGAATGGTCCACTGAAGGCATGGTTAAGATAGGAAACTTGATGGTATGTGTATTTTACCACAACTAAAAGTAAACTGCACCTTGCAATGTTTAAGGGAGGACAAGGATCATGCTTCTAGAAGTAGGGCCTCCTGCAGATAATTTTGTGCTCATTGGGAACAACAGGAAAGGGTAGGCTGGAGGCCTGAACCAATAACACTGAGAAGAGAGACAATAACTTTTGGTTTCCTAGACACCACAGGCCCCTAATGCAGCCTAAGACTGAATGAGATTTATAGGGAAAGTCCAGCAGACGGTTGGTTCATGTTAAGTTTATTATGTCTAAAAATCTGGGATTTTTTCATATGAACTGCTACCAAGCATGTACTCCTTCTATACTCGTGCTATTGATTTTAAGATTAATTTACAATAAATTCCACTTCAGCTTTGATGTAGCTTGTCAAGACAGTTTTGAATCTCAAATAAGCACCTCTGGTATGTTATCTGACAGCTGAACGGCACCTGCAAATCTGATAAGCATACTTCTAATTCCTCTACCACAAGGAATTCATTGGCTGTGCTACGCTCAAGTGCAGATAAGATACCGGTAGGCTTAGTCAGTCACCATATATTATCCTTACTCTGAGAGCTCTCTGGAATACGGCATACAATGGTAAAAAAAATCCTTTCCTGATATACAGCAGGATAGGAAATAAGCATGAAAATGCAACCCTGTTATTCTTCTTATGGGCTTTAATGTTATTTATTTACAAAGACTTAGATTTTAGGGAATTAACTCCTTGTCCTGGAGGCTAGACCTGTCCTTAAAATGAAAACATCAAGCCATGTGGTGTCTTAATTAGTAACAAGAAGAGGCAAGCCCTTTGTGAAACTCAAAGCATTTACACGTCTCTTGCCTTCTGGCACTCTTTCCATTCTCCATGGAATCACGAAATTATTTTAAATTCTGTAGAAATTGTGTCTGCAAACCCTTTAGTCCATTGGACATGTCTTCTGAGTCTGAACCTTGAATTAATTCAAAGCAGTTTATTGCTTTCTTCCTATCTCATCTAGTTTAAAGTATATATTTGGACTTAATATTGTTTTCTTGAAACTATCTTGTTCAAAACTGGTTCTTCTTACTGAAGAATTTAGTAATAAAATAGGAATTGTCCTTTTTTGGGAAAACACACCACCCTCCAAACAGTGGCTCTAGCCCTTCTTTGCTCTTCTGATGTTTGTGTAAACAGATGATAATATTTTAAAAACCGACCTTAGTATGTGCGGTGAATTTCACTTTCTGTTGTAAGCGTGACTCTGCCAGGCTCGCGAGGCTCTCTTGCAGTCCTCCTTCCCTGTGTGCGGCCCACTCACAGCTTGTGTTCAGATCTCTTAAGAATCAAAGCTCCCTACAGTCCTTTCCTGGTGATGCCTCCTGCTTTTCTCTCCTGAGCAATTTCTAGTCTCCCTATTCTTCAACTGCCATCTCTACGCCAATTATTCCCGCACATCTGCAACATCTATTTGATTCTGAATTTCCGACTTGAACTACTAACGGCCACATAAACAACAATGATATTCATCAATATATCAAAAAAAGAACTGTGTCTGACCTCCTCACACTCGGCCCTCTTCCGAGTCCTCTCATGGAGCCTCCGTCTGTGACTGCTCCCTACTCCGTTCTCCTGTCACCTAACTAGCCTCAAGTCCTTCCAATCACGTCTCCAGCAGATCTTCAAGTCTGCTCCTCCCAGCCCCCCACCGCCACCACCTTGTTCTGGTGCTCCCTTCAGTGGCACAAAGGGCCGAGCAAGGCCACAAGTTCAAAGGCGGAATCCAGGGAAGCTGTCTGCCAAAGGCAAATGAGAACACGGGTTGGGGCAGAGTTGTATGAGAGCCAGCGGCCACACGGACTAGACCCAACTCCAAGAGGAACTGTGATGGCAAAGCCCAGTATAAACAACGCCCAGAAAAATCACTACCGTCACAAAAGGTGATCTAGAAAATGAGCTGGGATTAAAAGGTGTCCATGGGCAAGAGGAGTGCAGAGACTGGTGGCAAATTCTAGAAACAAGAAACTTCCAGTGTCTCTTTGTCTCTCCCTCCCTTCCTCTACCTGTTCTTGCCATTGTCTCAGCTTCTCCATGCCTCGGTATGGGCTCTTCTTTCTGGCTTTAGCGCCACCCTAGTTCTCCTGAATTTAAAGCCACGAGCCCTGGAATGTTGCCTCATTTATTCTTGGCTGTTTCCGGAATGCTGAGAACAGCGCCTCAGCACTGTATAAAATATAATATAAACTCAGTAACTATTTCCTAACTGCAGGACCTACATATGTTCTTAGTGAGTCCTCAATAAAAATATTTTAATGAGATAGATGAAGGCTCCTGAGAGCTGACTGGCAAACTGCAAGCCATATTTTTTTCAAGACCTAGTTCCTCCAGCACTTCCTGTATGAAAGCCTCGCCCAACACCCGGGCACAGCCAGCGGTCTCTCCTTTATGGTCCCACAGAGCACTGTGCTGTGGTTCTGCTCCAACGTGCCTCACGTTCTGCTGCCGCTGAGGGTGGGCAGGGGAGCGGTTACAAAAGAAGGAATTTCATCAGGTCTTCCTAATCATTCCCAAACCCAAAATGTGGAGCCATGGATGGATAACGTTATTATTTGATGGGTTATGTGCTTCTATGTTATTGGGCTGAGTCTACATAATTCCCAGAGCAATTCTTTGAGGGTTAATAGACAGGTAGCTAGTTGGACCTCAAATATGTCTATTTTGTCATCTTAATAACTGAATTAAATTATGACGAAGACTAACTCAGATGAGCTATCCAGAAACTCATCCATTATTCTACAGTTGGCAGTAATAGATAAAATCAAGCAAAAAAAAAGACCAAATCACAGTATGTATCTGGAGACATAATCAGAAAAAGAGTCACAAATCAAGGTGGTTTTGGCCCTTCTTTTTTTCATTCTATTCATTGCTTCATTTTAGTGCTTTTTATGTACTAGGCATAATTCTAAGTGCTGAGGATTCAAAAGTGAATATGGTTTTACATCTGCACTCAGTAGATGCAGCCTAAGGGGGAAAACACTACCTAGTGTAGTATTATATCATCAAAGTTCTGAGAGAAGGGGAGAGTATGTTTTCCAAAGTACATGTGGACCGCAAACTGCATGATGCTGACAGCCAGCTCACAGCTAACTCACTGTCAGGTGTCTCTCACTTTAACACGACTTTACAGAATTTATAAGTCTTTAAAATTATAACACATTCTTTAAACCTGAGCCCCAAATTAGGAATTTTCAGACTTAGCATGATACAGACGCTAAGCATATTGGGAAAACATGGCAATATAGTTCAGTTTTATGAAAGAACATATAAATTCAGACCAAGAGAGCAAATATTCAGAAGCATAAAGGAAAGAAGAAAGAGCTAAGGATTTCTGAAGTGAGGCAGGCATGAAGACCTGTGCTACTGGAAGCTCATCTCTTCATGTGGGAAAGAGGAACAGAGTGCTTTCCTCAGGGATGGCTGTGAGGACTAAACGGCATATTACTTGGTATATAACGAAAGGCAGCTATTTGTCAACACATGACTATATGCTATGACTATGATGCTACAGACTGGTAAACAAAGAAAGGGAATCAGAAAAAAAAACAGTAGAAGGATTCTGGCTCTGAAAGAGGGTGACAGAGTTCTGAAGAAGGACTAAGTTCTACACCATCCAGCAGGTCACAAAAGCCAACCCCACCACTCAAAGGACCGTACTACACTATGAGCTTTCCCTACCTGGCCGGTTTGATAATGCCTGGCAAACTGGTTAACCACTCGATAATCATTTGCAAAGTACTCCATCAGAATAGAAGGAACCTCAGCAAAGTCAGTGGGGCACCTGGTCCCTGAAATGAAGGAAAAAGAAAAAAGCTGGCATCGACATATTTATCTTACTTTTTATGTACTCTTTTAAAACTTTTATTTGTACTTCTAATGAACTATGATAAGTTCTAATTCATTAAATCAATATTTTACTTCTATAAAATTATTGCACATGTTTTCAGAACAGTTTATTATAATCCTATATATTTTCCTATATAGCAAAAGAAAAACAAACTATTTGCACAGCTGGATAAAAGCCCTTGTAGAGCGACAGCTCACACCCTGCAAACAGACTGCCCTCAGCTGTGTGGGGCCATGCACGGACCACACACTGAAACATTCTTATCAGTAATATGGCACTCGTGTTTAACTCACTGAATTCTACCACCAAACGTGCTTATCCTTCATTTGTTTGAAAAGTACTTTATTTTATCCACTGATTGCTTCTGGTAACAAAGTCAATCCTCAATGCAGAAAAGCAATATTTTAAACTCAAAATTATTTAAAGCAACAAATCCTGTAAGAACTCTTTGGTGACATTTTATGATTCTGTCCCACTCACCTACAGTCTTCTCAAACATCTCCTCCTCCCCCAAAATACTGTGCATATAAAGTTAGTTAACAAATACTAAATGCCAATTTACTGGGTGGTCTAAAGCTGACCATATACAATAGTGAGCTTAAGACGTAGACGTGACAACTAAGAGGAAAGTCTACAATAGTATCAAATATGGCCACAGCTCAGCATGAAAAACTATAATTTTATACCGGGGAAAGTATAAGAAAAATAAAAAGTAGCTTATTTTTTCAACATGCCTTAGTAGGTTTTCTAACTGATTTTGGATAAAAAGAGACAACATTTATTTACTTACTCACTCACTAACGCTGTGCTAGGTATCTAGGAGATGCATATTTATTCACCCACACATATGGCCACAAACTTAAATCCCATATAAAACATGATAAAATGTAAAATGGTACAAACTCAAAAGACAGACAACTGAGACTTATTTCTCAGTGAGAACTGTTAGCAAGAAAGGAAAAAAATGTAAAGAGGATCAGGTTGCAAAACAATGGCAGGACAAGATAAGCAATCTGCAATAAATGACCACAGGACATTATTAAATGATCAAATTTTCTAAATAAAAAGCTTTCTTTGGGGCCAGCCCAGTGGTGTAGTGGTTAAGGTCACGTGCTCTGCTTTGGTGGCCTGGGGTTTGTAGGTTTGGATCCCAAGAGCAGACCTACACACCGCTCATCAAGCCATGCTGTGGTGGTGACCCACATACAAAGTAGAGGAAGATTGGCAGAGATGTTAGCTCAGCGACAATCTTCCTCACCAAAAAAAAAAAAAGAAAAAGAAAAAGGCTTTTTTCTAATTTAAAACGAAATATATGTTTTTAAAGGACTGTATTAGATAAAAGTCTCCTCTGCGTGGCTTACCAGTGACGTGTTGATAACGGGTACGTCCCAGCATAGAATGCATGGCATGTCCCATTTCATGGAAAAGATTTTCCATCATTCCAGGAGTTAATAAAGTTGGTAAATTCCTTGAGGAATGAGGAAGATTGAGCATAAGAACTACAACTGGGAGTTGATAGTCTCCATCTTCCTTTAATCTGCCTCCACGGATTGTAAAGTGGCAATCCTTTAAGAATCAGAAAACACAATATGAGAAGAAAGTATTACATAATCTAAAAGATAAAATAACCTTAGTGAATATAAAATTATACCTAAATGTGTGAGTTCAAATTTCCATTCTTCTTCTATTTAGTTATAGACACATTTTCCAATACTTTATTGTGCTAAAATTTTACTTTTTTTAAAACACCGAGAATACATTGAGCTGGATGAACTCGCTCATTCATTTCAAAAATATGTATTAAGCTGATGCTATAACAGATGCTGGAAACACATCATCAAAAAGCTTAGACCCACGCCCTCAAGATGTTCACAAGCAAGCGGGAAGGGGTAGACATCGAGCTACTGGAGGGAAGGACACTCATATTTACTGAACTGCTTCTACGTGTCAGGCAAACAACTAGGAGACACTTTCCACACCTATTACCTTCACCTCTTGGAAGTGATGAACTCTAGACCATCATAAAGCAAGGAATCTGGAGTAACCTCTGTAACAGGCTGAGATTCACACAGATATTATTACTAATTCTTCACAATAACCCTATGAGGCAGGTATCTTATTTTTCACATGAGAAAATTGAAACTGAGTCTTGGAAATATTAAGTCATGTGTCTGAGGACACACAACTTGGATTGCTGCACCTCGGATCTGAACCCGGGCTGAGCACTAGGAGCCAGGGCTCCCAATCACAAACCTGGACTCTCCACCAGCCATTCAAGCAAAGACGAAGAACACAGAACTTGGAGTCCAACGCCCTAGACTCTGGCACCACCTTCAACACCTACTGGCCAAACCCTCCTGGAAGCTGGTTTGCCTCTATGAGCCTCATCTCCACCTTGTCAAATCCCAGATCAGTTGCACAGATTTTTTAAGCTCACATCTATTAAGATGCTTTGGAAATTGTGAATGACTTTTCAAATAGGAGGTACCATTATTTCTGTTATAACTTAAAACCTGAACCCTTGGCATTTCCCATCAAATTACCCGAAACTGCTGAAGCTGACTGACTGGCAAACCTGGTACACAGCTAAAGGAAAAGACCCTCATGTATTCCACACGAGGAGCAAACTGGTGGTTGATGAGGCTTCCATATGGACCTACCTTCTGTAATGCTAAACTAGGCCCACCGCCAAGTATGGAAAGTAGCTATGAGCTGGGGCTCTAGTCAGAATGTTTGGCTTCATATCCTAGCACTTCTGGCTGTGCGATCTGGGTAAGTAACTTAACCTCCCTGGCCTCAGTTTCCTCATAATGTTAGTGCCTACTCAAAAGGCTGAGGTGAACATTCAAAGATGTGATGTATACAGAGGGCTGGCCCGTAAGAGGGGCTCCTAAAATGTCAGCTACCATCATTATTATCAGGACCAGATGAAAGTGACAGATACAGATTGATGTAACTATTTTCATAACCTTTGTTATCTTTAAATTCCATCCTAACTTCAAATTTGCATACTTAGTAACTATCATTAATGCCTTTTAAATATAAGGGAACTGCAAAAATGACATAGAAAGTTCACATTAATACAAATTGACTGCTATCACTTCTAGAGAGACAAGTTTGTAAATAAAGCTTCACCTGATGTGGTTTGTCTGCTCGCTGAAAAAAATCACAGTAAATGTACCCCAGCAATCCTTCAGATTCATGAACGACAGCCTAGAAAAAAAATTTAAATTTAGTGGTGAATGAGGCTATCAGAAACTCCAAAAGTGAAAAAAATCCCTAACACAAGAATTTGTATATAAAACATCCTCAGCTACAAATATAAACATTTTATTACTTCTTACATTCCATATTATCTCAAGATAGACTCCACTTTTTCCTCAACCTGCTTTGCTCCATCTCTCAGATGATTTTAAACTGGAAACTCCGTCCAGGAGAGGAGACCCTCCCCGTCCCGGCCCTTCATCTGACTGCCAGTCTCAGCAACGCCTCTCCCAAACACGGCTCTTCAGACCGCCGCAAACCACCCAAAAGAATCGGGAATAAGTGCTGGCTTGACAACTTTAGCAACAAACTGGTTTCTCCTTCAAATCTTAGAATGTAATGATATATGCCCATACAAATTATAACCCTCAAATACAGAAACAACAAAAGGGAGCTTCTGGCTCCAGCTGAAGAGCAGCAATATCATTGTTCATTCCCGTTTCCCCGTCGGGCCTGTAGAAGAGGCACGGCTTACAGGAGAGAGCTCAACCACTAGTCTCCCTCTTGCCCTCTTTGTCTTTTCACAACTTGAGGATTCTGCCAAAGAGAACCTCAATTTTATGCTTCAAAACTTCTTGCAAGCATATATTCATTAATTGAACAAACATCTACTAAGAACCTACTCGGTGCTAACAACTGTTCAAGGCATCTGGGATACAGCAGTGAACAACACTGGCAAACAGTGCTGCCCGATGGGCTCGCCTCCTGCGGTGGGGGAGACCTCAAAATCACTCGCATTTTGTCCTTTCACTCTTCTGCTACCAGTTTTGCTTTTCACTGTATCTACACATTTTATCAATCTCTATCATTTTTTAAAGTACATAATATACAAATAGATACTTCGGTAATTAAGCGCAGTGATGAAATGTGCTCCCATTCAATTCTTTCAATTTCACCACGACACCTATTCTATTCTCACAAAACTTAGGCAAGGGACAATGAGCTAGCTTTCATTTCTTGAAATACAGTGAAAAGAATCGTGTGGTAAGCCTATAAGCAAAAAAGCAAAACAACAACAACACAAAGGCTTTGCGATAAACACATGGGTCAGTAAGTCCTCAAACTCTTATCAGGAAAACACAAAAATATTCACATCTAAAATAAAGTGGGCCCTAACAGGAGAAGGACGTAACTAGGCTTGAACTTACCATCAAAGAAGCCAAATCAGAACACAGGATCTAAATTAAAATCTGACGCAAATATAAGCTCCTACAGGACAGGAAAGGGATTGAAGGAAAGGAAAACTGACTAATGCAATGGGTTCTGGAATTAACCAACAGGGACACTGAGCACTGCAGAAATATGAAAAGTAGAGACAAATTTTCCTTCAACTAGAATTTGTCAACATACGAAGACTCAACTTTCTACCAAGTTCCTTGAAAAATTGTTTTCGGAGAACCAACTCTGCCGTTATACGTTTACATCAATTTCAGGCAACAACTGATCTTAGAGGAAAATGTGTCTTTTATACAGTGTCCTAAATCTGAAGCAGTGATTTGGCTTCTCTGTGAGACAGGAACGAGGTGAGAGACGCTCCATCAGGGCCAAGCTAACCTCAGACGAGACTGTTGTGAACTCAACCAGCAAACCCAAGAGAGAAAGCGATGCAACTAGACGCCAACAGGGATGCTTACCAGTTTCCGAACATCTTCACACCACACCTCTCCTTTTGCAGGCTGCTCTGCATATAACGAAATCCCTAACAGTTTGTTAAACAAAATATTCAGGCCTTCCATGCATGCTCCAAGGGAGAAAAATGGGCAATATAAACTGGGCTCAATATTATACCTAAGAGAGAGAAAAGATGTTCACAGCATTTTTGTTTACTTCAATTTCATAAGGTAAATTCAGTTAACTTTTCATTTAAAATTTGGGCCACAGTAGCTAAAAAAGGACTGAAAACATAAAGATTTATCTCTACCTTCTGAAGGATTTTCAGACTCAGTCTTCCTCAGAAGTACAGCAGTCTATTACTGGTAGTAAGAGTAATACTAGTAATTAAAGTAGACATACTAGTCCCCAATCTTCATCTCTCCCAGGTTACTTACTCTTTCACTGACTCAATTAAGCACCCTGCCTCAATTACCCACACGGCACACATTCCTTTACGCCTACTTCTATGCAAAGTCTGACCATTTCGAGCTATAACAGTACACCTCACTTCACGAAATGTGTTATATTCTAAAAAGCTGTGACTCGTATCACATAAATATTAAACAAATCCAAGTCCTGAGGCACACTAAGTGAATCTAAAGTTCACACCCAGTAAATTATGTTAATGGAAAAATCTCTGTAATATAAACAATTGGATCTTATCTGTTTTGTAGTTATATATCTTAAACGAAGGATAACAGACTGCTAAGTTAATTGTTCTTCATGCAGAAACAACTCTTTCATGTCCTATTCCAACAGAGACCAAAGTACATCCACAATATGTGATGGGAACGTTCACTTTTGAGTTTTTAAGTCAGGCCAAACTTTATAACCACAGCTAGAAAGAACGGCTGTAGAATAACAGTAGATATTTAATCTATTTCCACTTTCTGGGATTAACAAATATATACAAACTTATATATACAATATATACAAACTTATGCTTATTACTAAATGAGTGATAGGATTTTGTGAGTGAGCATAAATTGCACCACAAATGAGATTTTGGCTACAGAAATCTACAAGTTTACAACCTAAATTTCTGATCAATTTTTCATAAAAACAGAACCTCACTGTTGAAAGAGACATTAGTGGTCCGGCGCCCTCACTCATGGATTCATTCACTTATGCAGGCTGTCGACTAACCTGCTGGATTTGGAGGTAAGGAATGAGAAGAGAGTCGGTGTCTGAGGAGCTCAGAGTGAAGAAGGCAGAGAAGGGAACTGACCACACGGTGTCTGCCGAGCCTAGAGCAGTGGGCACAGAGTAGCTGCTCAAGAGACACTGAGGGACGAGTGAACGCACACTCATGGTGGGACAGCAAGAGAGTGCGAGACAACTTTACATGCAGAGTGGGGTGGGAACAGGAGGTGGTCACAGAAAAGAAAAGAAAAAGGAGGCTACGGGGCAGGGCGAGGATGAGGGATGAGAGAAGGGAGGAATAATCAGGGAATTCCAGGGAGAGGCAACAGCATAAGGACAGTATGAAGTCATGAAACAGCCTGGTAACTTCTAGTAACCACGTGGTTAAATATGAGAGTTCACGGTGGAGGGGATAAACAGGAAAGAGTGGGAGAGGAGTCTGGACACAAGTGGGCAGGGTCCGGAGAAGTGGGGGCCTGGTACACAAACCTCAGGAATTGGGATTTTATACTGTAGGCACGTGGTCTCTCAACTTTTTGATCATACACCCCCATCAATAAAATAACTTGTGAGTATTCAACCTTAATATATTTATAAATTATATGCATGTGCTATTGTTCTACTACATTTCAAAACCAAAAGAAGGGACACTTTTATAAGTTGAGATAAGGAAAAATCAACCTAAACAGAATTTCTAATATTTTATGTCCATACCCTCAATGGACTGCTCACAGATTGAGAGACATGGGAGACAGCTTCTGTAGGCAACAGAGCAATGTGATGCTTTCTGTAACACCATGGGGTTGGCAGCATGGAGGATGGAACGCAGGAGAGGCAGGGAGCACAGACAGTAAACTAATAAGGGTCTGAATGAGGGCAAGAGCAGTGTGGTCAAGGACAAGGAGGCAGATTTGAATTTCTTTTTCTCTGAGATGAAAAAGTTTTGGGACTGTGTGAGTGACTAGATTTGGAGGGTGAGTGAGAAAGAATGGTCTAGAATAATACACAGGGTTCTGGCTTCAGCAAATGGGTTGATACAATGGCAGAGTCATTTAATCAGAGCAATGAACACAAAAAAAGGAAGAGAGTGTGGGTGTGTTGTGGGAGAAGAAAGGAGGGTGTGGTGCATTACAGGAGAAAGACTGAGGGACCACAGAAAATAAATTCTGTCTTGGAGACACTGACTTGGAGGTGCCCATAAGATGTGACACTCAGGATGTTATGATGGAGGAGACTCCATCGTCTGGGTATGTGTAAAAGCTGGAGAAGGAGATGGGGTCACTGGGGGAGGGGGAGGCAGGGTGAAAAGTGGGTCAAGAGCAGATCCCTGAAGTTCCCGTTGAAGGAGCGGAAAGGCAGACAGAGAAGAAAAGTTACAGCACTAGAGAAGCCAAAGAAAGGGAGATATCGTGGAAAGGGGGAGAAAATGCATTGAAAAACAGGAAATAACTGATGCTTCCGGTTTCTGGTCTGGCATGTAAGGAGCCTAGAAGGTACTGATCCATCCTAATAACAAGTAAAAAGCTGAACAAACTGAAAATCAACAAGTCTTCTTAGATCCAGCAAAGAATTGAGATCACAGAGCAAACTGCTGCTCCCCAAATTGGAAAGACAGGCAGGCAGATACAGAGAATCACAATTCACAGGATTCTACAGTGGAAAGTAGTGGCAAGGCAGCAAAATTTAAACTACAATTGACAAACTGCTGGAAGCTTAGTGTGGACAAGTCTGAGAGTTAAAAACTCCAGGGAGGCCCAGTTTACGGGGGGAGTCCCCACACTCTTATGAGTTTTACCTGCAGAAGCCTTACCATGGTCTCACAGTGAAGATAGAGAAAAACTGTCGCATGCTTCCACAGGGGAAGGGAAAAGTTGCCATTATGAAAGACACATATGCTAGAGCATTCTGTTATTCTTAATAAGGCCTGCCCTCAAAAGACACTATCTTACCAGAGCCTAACCTACCTGGAGGAAGAGAAATACCAACTGGAGCCCCCTTAGCCTCCTGTCTCATCAAAGCAGGGAAGGGAAACCTGAAAAGCATTGTGAAAGCCACAGCCCATGGGCACATGCTCATTAACAGGCTGCAAACTAATAATAGGACTTCTCCCTGCACACACCGCCACCACATCAACAGGGCTCCTGCATAATAAAGGGAGAATACAACTGCGAGAACTGTACGTCTCAGACCTTATTTTAGTGGAAGTCTCCAGAGAAACTCAAAGACAACAGGAGAGCTAAAAAAGGACACCAGAGGTAAGTTTAGCCTCCAAATCAACAGCTACTGCAAAAAGTACACACAGCCTAAACCCTAGCCAGACACAGAACCTCACACTAAAGCCCTATTTATCTCAGTTCCTTTTACCCAGTACATCACGCCAAACACTCAACAGAAAGTCATGCTAAAAGACAAAAAACATAGTTTGAAGAGACAGAACAAGCATCAGAACCAGATTCAGATATGTCAGAAATTTTGGAATTATCAGATTGGGAATTTAAAACAACTATGATTAATAACGCTAAGGGCTCTAAAAGAATAAGTAGAAAACACACAAGAATATATGGGTAACGTAAGCAGAGAGATGGAAACTCTCAAAAAGAATCAAAAGGAAATCCTAGAAATCAGAAGCATTTAACAGAAATGAAGAATGCCTTTGATGGGCTCATCCATACAGTGGATACAGCCAAGGAAAGACTCAGTCAGCTTGAAGAAATGTCAATAGAAACTTCCAAAACTGAAATGCAAAGAGTAAAAAGAATCAAAAAGACAGAAGAGAATACCCAAAGAAGTATGGGACAATTACAATTACAAAAGGCGTAATGTACACATAACAAGAATACCAAAGGAGAAGAGAGAAAGAAGGGAACGTAAGAAATATTTGAAATAATAATGGCTGAGAACTTTCCAGATTAAAGACAAGTACTAAATCACAGATCAGAGAACACCAAGAAGGAAAAATACAACAGAAAAAAATACACACACACACACACACACACACACACCTAAGGCATGTCATTTTTAAATACAACAGAAAAAAATACACACACACACACACACACACACACACACACAAGGCATATCATTTTTAAACTGCAGAAAATCCAAGACAAAGAAAAACTCTTCAAAGAAGCCCGAAGAAAAAATATGACCTTACCTATAGCAGAGAAGGATGAGAATTACATCAGACTTTTCTTCAGAAACCACACAGGCAAGAAGAATGTGGGGTGAAATACGTAAAGGTTGAAATGAAAAACCACAAACTTAGAATTCTGTATCCAACAAAATGATCCTTCAAAAGTGGAGAAATAAAGACTTTCTCAGACAAAAAGTGAGGAAATTTCTCATTAGTAGACCTGACTTGCAAGAAATGTTAAAAGAAGTTCTTTAGCAAGAAAGTAAATGAGATAGGCCAGAAACTTGATCTACATAAAGAAAGGAAGAGTGTTACAGAGAGAAATAAAGATATAAAAAATCTTTTTTTTCTTATTCTTAAATGACCCAACAGATAAGTTTGTTCAAAATAATAATAGCAACAATGTATTCAGTGATTACAGTTCATGGATAAGCAAAATGCATGACAGCAATGGTATAAGGGATTGAAAAGAAGAATTGGGAAAACTCTGTTATAAGGCACTTGCACTCCCCATGAAGCAGCATAGTATTATGTGAAAGTGGACTTAGATTACTTGTAAATGTATACTGTGAACTTTAGGGCAACTACTTAAAAAGATTAAAAAAGAGAGGAGAAAAACTGGAATCATACGAAATAATTAAAACCATAAAAGGCAGAAAAAGAGTGGAAGACAAAAAAAATACAAAGAAAAAAGAAACTAAGAATAAGGGCAATGATTAGAAAACAGCAACATATATGATAGATATTAATTCACTTCTATCAGTAATCACTTGAAACATCAATGGTCTAAATACAACAATTGAAAGACAGAGAATGTCACAGTGGATTAAACAAATAAGATCCAACTATATGCTGTCTATAAGAAATCCACTTTAAATATAAAGACACAGATAGATTAAATGTAAAGGAATGGAAGCTATACAATGTTAATCAAAAGAAAGCTGGAGTAGCTACATTAATTTCAGTCAGAGAAGACTTCAGAGAATGAAAGTTATCTGGGATGAAGGGGGCATTACATAACGATAAAGGAGTCAGGTCTCCAAGAAGTCAGAACAATTCCTAATGCGTACGCACCTAACACAGAGCATCAAAACATGTGAGGCAAAAACTGACAGAACTGTTAGGAGAAATGGATGAATCTACTACTATAGTCGAAGAGTTCAACATCCCTCTATCAGAAACGGACAGATCCAGCAGTGAGGACGAAGTTGAACTCAACAGCACCGTCAATCAACTGGACACAATTGACATCTGGAGACTGCTGCATCTAACTACAGCTTTCTACTCAAGGTCACATGCAACATTCACTAAGACAGACCATATTCTGGGAAATAAAATACATCTTAACAAATTTAAAAGAATAGAAAACATACACTGTATGCTCTCAGAACACAATGGGATTAATCTAGAAACCAGTAAGAGGAAGATAGGTGGAAAATCCTAAAATATTTAAGATTAAACAACATACTCCTAAATAACACATGGGTAAAAGAAGTCTCAAGAGAAATTTTTAAATTTTTAAGTATTTGAACAAAATGAAAATACAACTTACCAAAATTTGCAGGCTGCAGTGAAAGCAGTGCTTAGAGGGACATTTATAGGAATGAATACATATATTAGAAAAGAAGAAAGATCTAAAGTCCATGATCCAAGCTTCTATTTTAGGAAGCTAGAAAAACAAGAGCAAATTAAATCCAAAGTAACAAGAAGAAGAAAAATTTTTTAATTAGACCAGTAGTCAATGAAACTCAATACAGGGAATCAATAGAAAAAAAAAATCAATGAAATCAAAAGCTGGGTTCTTAAAAATAGCAAGAAAATTTACAAACCTTTAACCACGTTAACTAAAAAAGAGAGAGACAGAAGACAAATTATTAATCTCAGAAATGAAAGAGGGAATATGACTAATGATCCAATAGGCACTAAAAGGATAATAAAGGAATATTATGAACAACTCTAAAGTCACAAATTTGCTAACCTAGATGAAAAAGATCAATTCCTGGAAAGACACAATCTACCAAAACTCATCCAAGAAGAAATAGATAATAAGCACAGGCCCATATCTATTAAAGAAGTTGAATCAATAATTAATAATCTTCCAAAACAGAAAGTACCAGACCTAGATGGATTCAGTGCTGAATCTACCAACATTTAAGGAAGAAATCATAGCAACTCTCCACAATCTCTTCCAGAATATGTAAGCAAAGGGATTACTTTCTAACTTATTCTGTGAGGCCAGCATACCCTAATACCAAAACCAAAAAAATAGCAAGAAAGGAAAACTACAAACTAGTATCTAATGAACATGGCTGCAAAAATGTTTTCCCAAGAAAATATTAGCACATCAAAACAATGTATAAAAACAATTATATACCATGATCAAGTGGGATTTATTCCAGGTATGCAAACTAGTTCAACATTTGAAAACCAATTAATGTAATCTATCATATCAACAGACTAAAAAAGAAAAATCATATGGGCATTTCAATAAATTCAGAAAAAGCATTTGAAAAATCCAACATCCATTCACATAAAAACCCTCAGCAAACTAGGAATAGAGGGGAACTTCCTCAACTTGATAAGAACATCTACATAAAACCTACACTAATATCATACTTAATGGTGAGAAACTAGATGTTTTCCTGCTAAGATCAGGAACAAGGCATGGATGTCCCTTCTCACAACTCCTTTTCACGTCGTGCTGGAAGACCTAGCTAATGGAATAAGACAAAGAAAAGGAAACAACAGTTACAGAGATTGGGAAGAAAGAAATAAAACTGTCTTTGTTTTCAAACGATGTGATTACCTATGTAGAAAATCCCAAAGAAATGACCAAGAAACTCCTGGAAGTAATGAGCGATTATATCAAGGTTGCAGGATACAAGGTTAATATACAAAAGTCAATTGCTTTCTTATATACCAGCAACAAAAAATGGAAATTTGAAATTAGAAAACAATATCATTTACATTAACAACCCCGCCCCCAGAAATATTTAGATATAAATCTTTAAAAGATCTACCTGAGGAAAAATACAAAACTCTGACGAAAGAAATCAAAGATCTAGATAAATGGAGAGTTATTCTATTTTCATGGATACAAAGATTCACTATTGCTAAGACGTCAGTTTTCAATGCAATCAGAGTCCCAGCAAGTTATCCTGTGGATATCGACAAACTGATTCTGAAGTTTATATGGAGAGGCAAAAGACCCAGAACAGCTAACACGTACTGGAGAAGAACAAAGTCAGAGGACCGTCACTGTCTGACTTTAAGACCTACTATAAAGCTATAGTAATCAAGACAGTGTAGAATTAGCAAAGGAATAGATAAATAGATCAATGGATCAGACTAGAGAGCCCAGGAATAAACACCCAAAATACAGGCCACTGATCTCTGACAAAGGAGCAAAGACAATTAAATGGAGAAAGGACAGTCTTTTCAAAAAGTGGTACTGAAACAAATGGACATCCACAAGCGAAGAAAATGAATCTAGATACACACCTTACACCTCCCACAAAAATTAACTCAAAATGGATCACAGACCTAAATATAAAACACAAAACTACGAAACTCCTGGATAGTAACAGGAGGAAATTGAAGTGACAGTGGATTTGGCAATGACTTTCTAGATACAACTCGAAAACCATAATCCATGAAAAAAAAATCAATAAATTGCACTTCATTAAAATGAAAAACTTCTGCTCTGAAAAAGACACTGTTAAAAGAATGAAAAGTCAAGCTATAGACTAAGAAAAAAATCTTTGCAAAATACATATCTGATTAAAAACTGGTATTCAAAACACAAAAAGAACTCTTAAAATTCAGCAGCAAGAAAACAAATAACTAAAAAGTGAACAAAAAATCTGCACAGACCCCTCACCAAAGAAGATATACAGATGACAAGCAAGCATATGAAATGATGCTCCACATCATACGTCATCAGGGAAACGCAAATTATTCGAATGGCCCAGATCCAAAGCACTGACAAAAGCAAGTGCTGAAAAGGACGTGGAGCAGCAGGAGCGCTCACTCACTGCTGGTGGGAACACAAAATGGAACAGCCACTTCAGAACACATTTTGGCAGTTTCTTTCAAAACTAAACACATTCTTACCATACAATCCAGCAATCACACTCCTAGGTATTAATCAAATGAGTTGAAAAATTTATGTCCACATAAAAAATTGCACAAGAATGTTTATAACAGCTTTATTCATAATTGCCCAAATTTGGAAGCAACCAAGATGTCTTTCAGTAAATGAATAAACAAACTGTGGTACAGCCATACAATGAAATATTAGCACTAAAAAGAAATGAGCTATCAAGCCACAAAAAGACACAGAGGAACCTTAGATGCATATGACTAAGTGAAAGAAGCCAATCTGAAAAAGCTACATACTGTATGATTCCTACTATATGACATTCTAGAAAAGGCAAAACTATGGAGACAGTAAAAAAACCCAGTGTTTGCCAGGGTCTGGAGGGAGGGAGCGGAGGGAGCCTGGATGAACAGGCGGAACACAGGAAATTTTTACAGCAGTGAAACTACTCTGTATAAGCTATGAGGGTGGATACCTGCCATTACACATTTGTCAAAATCCATAGAATGTATAACCCAGAGGGAACCCTAATGTAAACTATGGACTTTAACTAATAATATTGTCTCATCAACTGTAACAAATGTACCACACTAATGAAAGATGCTAACAATAGGGAAACCTGTGAGGGAGTAGAGGGGATTTATGCAAATTCTCTGTACTTCCATCAATTTTTCTATAAACCTAAAACTTCTCTGAAAATTAGTCTATTCATTTTTTTAAAAAGCCAATAGGGCCACTGTTAAGAAACCACACTTGGGAGAGGCTTGCTTTTAGCCTTCTTCCAAAGAGCCAGAGCAACCATAAGTCTGGGCTTAATTTGCCTCTACTAATGAGGCAGTACCTTTCTGAGTATTCGACCTGATATTCCACAAGTTATCAGGTTGTTCCAATATGATGGGAATACGAGTAAGCCAAGGCCCTGTGTGACAATGACTGTCCTCCGGCTCCTTTCATATGGTTCTTGTCTCACATTTCTTCACGTCAATGCTCTGAACAGGATTCAGCTGAAGACTCAAGAGGGACCCTCTTCCAATTTCCAGAGCTCTCTCTATGTAGCTCTGTGCTCTGTTATTCTGTCCTGTGGACTGCAGCCTTCTCGGCCTCCGCGGGCTCCCAGCCCTCAGGGAGACCACCATGAGCCACTTGCAGCCCCCATCCCAGGGCTGTAATATGGAAGTTCCTCCAAGAAGTAGGCTGGGGCAACTGCAGGGGTCTCTCGTCTGTTTCCCCTCTTTCCAGGATCACTGTCTTACACTGACAGTTCTCCTATGTCTGACAATCAGTCTCAGACTGTGACCGGGAACCAGGCAAGGAAAAGGTTACTGAGAATCTGATCAATAACTAACATGGAGTGTCAAATGTTCTCCAGACAAGGAGAAAACTAAATGTGCTGTTTTCCAGAGGTTGATGTCCCACTTTTGCAGATGTGCCATCCTACGTGAAACTTACATGGTTGCACAAGACCCCTGCAGTTTGCTCCAGTTCTAAGTGTTCAAAAGTTACCATGGACCCGTCAAGTAAAGACATGTTCCTTGAACTTGTTATGTAATGGCATGTTGCACTGAACTCGTTAAGTAATAGTACCTTGAACTTGTCATGCAGTGGCCTGCACATGTGCCCTGACTGGGCCCAGTTGTTATACGGTGGTAAGACACCCTCTGCACTGTGGTGTAGAAAGTCTCCACCTGCACTAGGCTCTGGGGACACTGCTTTGGGGGCTATCCTTAGTGTTCTCCACTGCTTGTTCAAGCAATAAACCTTTCTTCACCCACTTCAGCCTTGGTTGTGCTTTTCCGCTCCAAACTCACCAAGAGACAAACCCACCGAGTTCGGTTACAATATATCTTATCAGATTGTTTTTAGTTGTGTATGCAGGAGGGTAAATTTGGTTCCTGTTACTCAAGCTTGGTCAGAACTCTCTTAGTATTTGATTTTAGGACACTTGATATTCAAAGTGAACAAAAAACACATACTTTCCTAGGGTGTAAAAAAGGGGAAGTAATCAAGGATTGCAAGGCTAATGCCTGTCCAGTGGAGTCACCCAGAGCTTTCACAGGCAGCAGAGGAGGAATCAGAACGTGGAATTGATACCATTCAAGGAAAAGAAGTGACCCCAGGAGTTCAGAGGAACTGGCTGGGTCTGGAAGAACAGATAAACTGGCAGAGCCGGGTTCCAGAAGATGTTTCTGAGCAGCAGAGGCAAACCGGAAGGATGCTAGACTTAGAAGCAAAGGGACATGAGCAGCAGCGTCACCATAATCTCCTGCAGGAGGGGCTTCTCCTTCTACCCAGGTTGCCTTTATGTGCTTCACCTGGGTGTGAGTTTGGGTAGGAAGTGCCTTTTTCCAGAATGTGTATAGTTTTTACTATGTGTGATGAAGCATATTCTTGAAATTTAAGGAATGGGAAAAAGAGTGTATAGATCTGGAAGATGAAAGAGTGCTGATTCAGAGCACGAGGTTGGAACTAGCAGGCATGAGTGCGAAACGCGACTCTACCACTTACTGCATGATCCTGAGCAAACTACTTCCTTCACTGTGCTTCGGTTTGGGATAATAACCACACCTGCCTCATGTGGTTGCTGCAGAGTTCAAATGAGGTACTATACATCAAGTTCTTAGAAAAGTGAACATAGTAAACACTCAATAAATATTAGTTATGCTGATGAGGAAGAGGGAGAAAAGGAAGAGAAGAAGAAGGAGAAGGAGCTCGGCAGCACCATCTGCACACTGCTCTACCCATTACAGAACCCTCTTCCTTATGGGAAAGCCTTTCCAGGTGGTTCAAGCAGCACTGACCACTTATACACCCCACCAGTTGCAGCCACATGCTCAGAACCTCAGCCCGGACAAAATGAGTATTCCTGTACTCCTGGCTGCAAATGTTTCTAAACTCTACCCCTAGATTTTTCAGTTTTGTGAATCAATGAATTCTCTCTTCTGCTTAAGTTTGTTTGAGCTGGGTTTGTACCAATAATAACTGAAATGGTCCTAAGTAATATATTAGCTATCATTTGAATTTAATGGCTTTAAAAATGACCCTTCTTTAGGCCAACAGTACATATTTTCAGATTAGAATTAACATCATGGGGCCAGCCCAGTGGTGTAGTGGTTAAGTTTGCACATTCCACTTTCGCAGCCTGGGGTTAGCTGGTTCGAATCCCAGGCACAGACCTATGCACCGCTTGGCAAGCCATGCTGTGGCAGGCATCCCACAGATAAAGTAGAGGAAGATGGGCAAGGATGTTAGCTCAGGGCCAGTCTTCCTCAGCGAAAAGAGGAGGATTGGTGGCAAATGTTAGCTCAGGGCTAATCTTCCCGGAAAAAAAAAAAACAATTAACATAAGGTCTATGGGTAATTAGAAGATCCCTTTTTGGGAGCTGACACCCTTATCTCATCAGCCCTCAAAACAAACTTGTTTAAGTGAATAAAAGAACATTAAAGCAGAACTTAGTTTTGTGAAAAACAATTAATTCACTTATCTTATGATACTAAATCAGGCCAGACTGACCTTAAAGTATAAAATCAAAAGGTCAAGTTCAAACCACAAACAGAACATGAACAAATAGAAATAAAAATAGAAATAGAAATAAAAATTAACCACAAACACGAATGCTAGACAATTTGATTTAAAATACAATTCACTTTTTTTGTTTTTGTTTTTGTTTTTGTTTTGAGGACGATTAGCCCTCAGCTAACATTCACTACCAATTCTCTCTTGTTGCTGAGGAAGATTCACCCTGAGCTAACATCTGTGCCCATCTTCCTCTATTTTATACGTGGGACATTGCCACAGCATGGCTTGATAAGCGGTGCATAGGTCCATGCCTGGGATCTGAACCTGCAAACCCTGGGCCGCCGAAGCGGAGCAGGCAACCTTAACCGCTATGCTACTGGGCCAGCCCAGGCAATTCACTTTTTTTATTGCCAGATAATAAAAATCAATACAAAAGTAAAAGAGAATAGAGGATTTTGGGATGATGCCAGGTAGGAAGCACCAGGAATGTCTCCCCACCTAGACAACAACTGCACGGCAGAATCGGTCTGATGTAACTATCTTGGAACTTCCACATCTTAGAAGGTGTGGAGGGTAAATTGCGGTCAATTTCAGCTCTTAGCACAGTAGCAGCTATCCATCTACCACCCCCAGCCACATGGCAGGCAGCTGTGCACGTGTTCCTGAAGCAGCCTGCACACAGCTTGGAGGACTAGGGTAGGCAAAAATGACTCTGTCCCCCAAATACTGGAGATCTGTGCTCTGACTGCTGATTGCGGCTTCTGATCACGGGGGTACAGACAAAGAGGCCGCGAGCCAGCACTGTTGCACCTCCTCCCACTGTTGCCCAGTTCCTCCCCTCCAGCTCTAGTTACTTCCAGGAGATATAAAACACCAGAGCCCTTTTTCACTCCTTCATTTTTCAAGTTTCTTCTTTCAGGGGCCAGACATTAAACACCAGGACATTCAAAACAACAGCATCTATGAGGAAAATTAGAAAGTGACTGCACATATCCAGGTAAGGGCTTAGAAAAGACCTAAGGAGACATTAAGTTTACGCTTCAGGCTGATCCTCAGCACAAAGACAGCCTACAACCATCAATAACAAAAAAAGCAACCCTGGGGAGGGGGACAACCTGATTTCCAGAATTACCACATGATTATTCAAATATCCACTGTTAACAAAAAAATCGCAAGGCATACAAAGAAACAGGAAAGTCTGGGCCAGTGAAAGGAAAAAAATAATTGAATAGAATCTTTCCCTAAAAATGACTTAATGGCAGACATATTAGACAAAGAATTTAAAACAACAGTCTTAAAGATGCTAAAGAACTCAAGGAAGATGTGGAAAAGTCAAGACAATGATGTGTGAACAAAATGGAAATATCAGTGAAGAGATAGAAAACCTAAAAAGAAACCAAAAAGCAATTCTGAAGCTGAGAAGTACAATAACTGAAATGAAAAATTCACTACAGGGAGTCAAAGGCAGATTTGAGCAGGCAGAAGAAAGAATCAGTAAATTTGAAGACATAAAAATAGAAATTATAGAGGCTGAGGAACAGAAAGAAAAAAGACTGAAGAAAAGTGAACAGAGCCTAGAGACTTATGGAACATTATAAAAAGAACCAACATATACATCATGGGAGTCCCAGAAGAAGAGAGAGAAAGAGGGGCAGAGAAAATATCTGAAGAAATAATGGCAGAAAACTTCCCAAATTTTAAGATAGACATAAATATAAACATCCAAGAAGCTCAACAAACTTCAAGAAAGGTGAATTCAGAGACCCATACCAAGACACATTATGAGGAAACTTTCAAAAGCCAAAGACAAAGAGTAAATCCTGAAAGCAGCAAGAGAGAAGTGAAACATCATATACAAGAGCTCTTCAATAAGATTTCCAGAAGATTTCTCACCAGAAACTGTGGGGGCCTGAAGACAATGGCCTGATGTATTCAAAGTGCAAAAAAGAAAAAAACTCAGCCAAGAATCCTGTAGCCTGAAAAACTGTCCTTTAAAAGGGAGGGAGAAATGAAGACAGTCCCAGATACACAACAGCTGAGAGAGTTCATGACTTGCCTGCGAGAAATGCTCAAGGGAGCCCGGAAGGGTGAAACGAAAGGGCGCTAGACAGTAGCTTGAAACTGTACAAAGAAACAAAGATCTCAGTAAAGGCATGGATAATTATAAAAACTAGTATTATTGTAACAAAGGTTTGTAACTTTGTAAATAAAGGTATGCTTTCTACATAATTTAAGAGACCAATGCATTTAAATAAAAAAAAAAATTATTAATGTAAAACCTAGTATTATTGTAACTTTGGTTTGTAATTCCAAAACTTGTTTTCTGCATTGTTTAGGAGACCGATGCAGTTGAAAGAATTATTAGTTTATGTTTTGGGGCACACAATGTAAAAAGATGTAATTTTGTAACATCAACAACCTAAAGGGGAAGGGACAGAACTGTAAAGGCTCGAGTTTTTGTATGTTATTAAAGTTAAGAGGCTATAAATTAAAATTAGTGTTATAATTTTAGAAGGTTAAATGTAATCCCCATGACAATCACAAAGAAAACCGCTATAGAATATACAAAAAAGAAAATTAAGAAGGAAATTAAACATGTCACTACAAAAAATCAACTAAGCACAAAAGAAGACAGGAATGCAGTCACTGAAGAAATAAAAAGCTATAAGTCATAGAGAAAACAAATAGGAAAATGACAGAAGTCCCTCTTTATCAGTAATTACTTTAAATGTAAATGTGTTGAACTTTCCAATCAAAACACAAAGATTGGCAGAATAGATAAAAAACACATGATCCAACTATACACTATCTACAAGACACTCCCTTGAGATCTCAAGGCACAAAGGTTGAAAGTGAAAAGTTGGAAAAAGATATTCCATGGAAATAGTAACCAAAAGAAAGCAGGAGTGGCTATACTAATAGGAAACAAAATAGACTTTAAATCAAAAAAGGTCAGAAGAGGGGCTGGCCCTGTGGCCGAGTGGCTGGGTTTGCATGCTCTGCTTCAGCGGCCCAGGGTTTTGACAGTTTGAATTCTGGGTGCAGACATGGTGCCACTCATCAGGCCATGCTGAGGTGGCGTCCTGCATGCCATGACTGGAAGGACCCACAACTAAAAGATACATAACTATGTACCAGGGGGCTTTGGGAGAAAAAGGAAAAAAATAAAATCTTTAAAAAAAAAAGTTAGAAGAAACAAAGAAGGGCATAATATGTTAATAAAAGGTTCAATACTGCAAGAAAATACAATTAAAAACATTTACACAATGACAGACTATCAAAATACAGGAAGCAGAAACTGACAGAAATGCAGGGAGAAATACAAGTTCTACGATAATAGTTGGAGACTTCAATACCCCACTCACAATAATGGACGGAACAACCAGACAATAAGATAGATAAGGAAATAGAGGACTGAACATAATAAATCAACTAGAACTAACAGCCATATTGAGAATATTCCACCCAACAGCAGCAGCATACACATTCTTCTTAAGTGCACATGGAACATTTTCTGGAATAGACCATATGTTAGGCCACACATTAAGTCTCAGTAGATTTAAAAAGATAGATATCATACAAAGCATCTTCTCAGACCACAACAGGATGATGTTGGAAATCAATAATGTGAAACAAAACTTGAAAATTCACAAAATTTTGGAAATTAACAAATTTTTAAACAATCAATGGATCAAAGGAGAAAACACAAACAAAATTAGAAAATACTTAGACACGAATGAAAACAAAACACATTAAAACTTATGGGATGCAGCAAAAGTGCTGCTAAGGGAGAAATGTACAGCTATAAATGCTTATCTTAAAAAAAAATCTCAAATCAACAACCTAAGTTTACAACTTAAGGAACTAGAAAAAGAAGAACAAAGTAAACCCAAAAGTAGAAGAAAGAAGGAATTAATAAAGATGAGAGCAGAGATACATGAAATTGAGAACAGAAAAACAATAGAGAAAATGAGTGAAATCAAAAGTTGGTTCTTTGTGAAAATCAACAAAATTAACAAACTTTTAACAAGACAGACTAACAAAAAAAGAGAGAAGACTCAAATTACTAAAATCAGAGATGAGAGTGGGGACATTACTGATTCTACAGAAATGAAAAAAGTTAGGGGCCCACCCCATGGCCTAGTGGTTAAGTTCACGCACTCTGCTTCTGTGGCCCAGGTTCACAGGTTCAGATCCCAGATGCAGACCTACACCATTTGTTGGCCATGCTGTGGCAGCAAACCAATACAAAATAGAGGAAAATTGGCACAGCTGTTAGCTCAGGGCCAATCTCCCTCAAGCAAAAAGAAAAGCACTGGCAACAGATGTTAGCTCAGGGTGAATCTTCCTCAGCAAAAAACCCCAAAAAACACAACAAAAAAATTATAAGAGAGTACTATGAACAACTGTACACCAAAAAATTGCATAACCTACAGAAATGGACAAATTCCTAGAAATACAAAAGCTACCAAAAGTAAATCATGAAGAAATAGATAATCTGAATAAATCTATAAATAGTCAAGAGATTGCATCAGTAATCAAAAATCTTCCAACAAAGAAAAGCCCTGAACCTGATGGCTTCATTGGTGAATTTTACCAAACATTTAAAAAAGAACTAATACCAATCCTTCTCAAACTTTTCCAAAAAACTGAAGAGGAGGGAACACTTCCTAACTCATTCTATGAGGCCAACATCACCCTGATCCCAAAGCCAGACAAAGACATTATAAGACAAGAAAATTACAGGCCAATATTCCTGATGAACATAGAAGCAAAAATTCTCAACACAATATTAGAAAACCAAATTCAACAGTACACTAAAAGGATCATACACCATGAATGACCAAGAGAGATTTATTCCAGGAATGCAAGGATGGTTCAACACACAAAAATCAAGCAACATAATATGCCCTATCAACAAAATGAAGGAAAAAAACACATTATCATCCCAACTGATGAAGAAAAAGCACTTCACAAAATTCAACACTCTTTCATGATAAAAACACTGAACTAATAGGAATACAAGGAAACTACCTCCACAAAATAAAAGCCATATATGAAAAACCCACAGCAAACATAATACTCAATGATGAAAGACTGAAAGCTTTTCCTCTAAGATCAGGAAGAATGCAAGGGTGGGTGCTTTCACCACTTCTATTCAACACGGTACTAGAAGTTCTAGCCAGAGTAATTAGGCAAGAAAAGGAAATAAAAGGCATCCAAATTGGAAAGGGAGAAGTAAATTAATTTTTTTTGTAGATGATATAATCCTATACGCAGAAAATCCTAAAGATTCCACAAAAAAAGTGTTAGAACTAATAAATGAATTCAGCAAAGTAGCAGGAAACAAAATCAACACACAAAAATCAGTTGCATTTCTATATACGAACAATGAACAATCTGAGAAGAAATTACAAAAGCAATTCCATTTACTATAGCATCAAAAACAATAAAAATACTTAGGAATTAACTTAACCAAGGAGGTGAAAGACTTGTACAATTAAAACTACAAAACATTGCTGAAAGAAATTAAAGACATAAATAAATAGAAATGCATCCATGTTCATAGATTATAAGACTTAATATTATTAAAATGTCAATTACCCAAAGCGATCTACAGATTCAATGCAATCACTATCAAAATCCCAATGGCATCTTTTGCAGAAATAGAAAATCCCATCCTAAAATTCATTTGGAATCTCAAGACACGCCAAATAGCCAAAACAATCTTGAAAAAGAACAAAACTAGAGGACTCACACTTCCTATTTTAAAACCTATTAGAAAGCTACAGTAATCAAAATAGTATGGTATTGGCATAAAGACAGACATACAGGCCAAGGGAATAGAACAGAGAGCCCAGAAATAAACCCTTGTATAGTCAAATCATTTTTAATAAGGGTGCCAAGACCACTCACTGCAGAAAGGGACAGTCTTTTCAACAATTAGTGCTGGGAAAACTGGATAACTACATGAAAAGAATGAAGCTAGACTTTTACATAACACCATATGCAAAAACTAATTCAAAATGGATCAAATTAACTTAAAATGGATTATAAATATAAGCCCTAAAACAACAAAACTCTTAGAAGAATATACAGGACAAAAGTTTCATGCTGTTGGATTTGCCAATGATTTCTTGTATTTGCCACCAAAGGGACAGGCAGCAAAATTAAAAACAGACAAATTGGACTTCATGAAAATTGAAAGATTTTGTACATCAAGAGACATTATTCAGAGAGTAAAAAGGCAACCCAAAGAATGCAGGAAAATATTTGCAAATCATTTATCTGATAAGGGATTAATATCTAGAATATATAGGGAACTCCTAAAACTCAACAACAAAAAAACAAACAAATTCAAAAATCGGCAAAGGACTTGAATTGACATTTCCCCAAAGAAGATACAGGAATGGCCAATAAGCACGTGAAAAGATGCTTAAATCAACATTTGCATTAGGGAAATGCAAATCAAAACTACAATGAGATACCACCTCACACCCATTCAGATGACTACTATCAAAAAAAACAGAAAACAATGAGTGCTGGTAAGGATATGGAGAAATTGGAAGCCTTATGCACTATTGGTGGGAATGTAAAATGGTATAGCTGTGAAAAACAGCAGGGAGGCTCTTCAAAAAATTCTTAAAAAAGGAATTACCATATGACCCAGCAATTCCACTTCTGAGTATATACCCAAAAGAACTGAAAGCAGGGTCTCAGAAAGAGATATATTTGTATACTCATGTTCATAGCAGCACTATTTACAATAGCTAAAACATGTAAGCAACCCAATTGTCCATCCACCACTGAATGGATAAACACACACACACACACACACACACACACACAGAGGAATATTATTCAGCCCTAAAAAGGAAGGGAATTCTGCAGTATGCTACAGCATTGATGAATCTTGAGGATATTATGCTAAGCGAAACAAGCCAGTCACAAAAAGACAAATACCACATGATTCCACTTATATGAGGTACTCAGAGTAGTCAAATTCACAGAGACAAAAACTGCACACTTAAAAGTGGTTAAGACAGCATATTTTGTTATGTGTATTTTAATTCAATTAAGAAAAAGAAAAAGAGGAACAAAAGTAAATATAAGAAAATAAAAAGAACCCTTACATCTTAAAATTAAACCTTTTCAGACTATAATAGACATGTAACTTATTTGACTATGGTTACCAAAAAGAAATACAGTAAAGCTAACAACAACGTAGCCTATCCAAAACCTAAAAATATTTGTTGTCTTACCGAGTGCCCATGACACCCACATGTGATAAGCAGGCAAAATTCAAGGAGAGAATTAAGCTTGGAGAAAAAAATTTAAGTATAGAATATAAGTTTATGTAATATTCTACATATGACTTCAACTCTGCATAACTTAAATAAAATTATTATAAATGCTGAAAAGCAAATGGTATTAATTTGAAATGATTAAGAACAAATGTATTATAAAGTAATAGAAACTCCCTGCTTTTTTTAAGAAAAAAACCTCAATAATATCTCCTGGCTCACGATTCGCACCATCCAGAGGTAACTACTGTTAACCATTTCTTGTGTATCCCGATTCTGTTTGTGTGAAAAGGTTTACATGTGTGTGTATATACATATACAGAAATACATACAGATTTATATATCTTTCTACACAAACAGAATCATACCATTCATACTACCCTGCAAGTTCCTTTCTTAACAAAGACCTAATTTGAAATACCATCCCTTAGGGTACAGAAAGCTCTAGCTCATTCTCTCTCAGGGCTGCAGCCACCCATGACAAGCATGTGCCGTGCCTTCTTCAGCACGTCTCCTACCCTGATGTGTGTGGCCAGGGGAGGCGGCCAGGGAGAGCCAGCACCTTTCACTGGAGTATCCTATCAGTGACGTGGTTTGGGACTGCCCACACATGGTGATAATAAAAGGAGCCCAGACTTTTCATCATGTTTTTACTGATTTTAACTTCTCTGCAGAAAACACACCCAGAGCTAACCTCCCTGAGTTGGTCTGCCTCTGCTCCCAGTGAGTCAGCTGGTTGCCAGTGTTTCTCTGCCACAAACAACACTGTGGTGGGCACCCCGTCACACCCACGCTAGCCTATCTGTAGGATAGATCACAGAAATGACACATCATGGCAAAGAGTATGAGATTTTAAATTTTTAAATAATCCTTTAAAATCATCCTCCAAGGGGCTGGCCTGGTGGCTTGGTGGTTAAGTTCACGTGCTCTGCTTTGGTGACCTAGGGTTTGCGGGTTCAGAGCCTGGTGCAGACCTCTGCACCACTCATCAAGCCATGCTGCGGCGGCATCCCACATACGAAACAGAGGAAGATTAGCACAGATGTTAGCTCAGCGACAATTCTCCTCAAGCAAAAAGAGGGAGACTGGCAACAGATGTTAGCTCAGGGCCAGTCTTCCTCAAGCAAAAAGAGGAAGATTGGCAACAGATGTTAGCTCAGGGACAATCTTCCTCACCAAAAAAAAAAGAAAAGAAAATCACCTTCCAAAAAACCCCTGTATTACTTTACATTCCCATCAACTGTGTATGAAAGTGCCTCACTTAGTGCCCTCCTCTCGACAATGTAATTCTACTATGTTCTTTTTAATGCTTCCTTTATTTTTTTCTTTGGCTCTGTGGGCTGCATTTTCTTTTTCTTTCTGGTAATTCGGTGTGTTTATAGTCTGTTTTTATTTCCCGGGTAGTTATCTCTATCACTTTTTAAAACAACCGTTTATTTACTGTTTTGTCAACTTTAGATAGTACCTATTGGTTCCTGCTGTCACATCATCACATCTCCTGTTTCACTCTCCTGATCCGTTCTATTGTTATACATAGATGTAGAGTAGACATACTCATGGTCTTTCATTAATTTTACGAGGTGCCAGGAAGGAGAGTAGAGCTAAAGGCCTTTGTTTTGCCACCATTTACTGGATATCTCCAAGAATGCACAAATGTGGGAGCAGCCGCCATTAGGAACTGGGAAAAAGGGGAGAGAAATAAAGAAATGCTGTGCTGTTGAAAGATGATTCCAGCAGTAGTAACCAGAACAGAGTGTAGAATGCAAAGATTCATGATTGCATGATGGCAAGTGAAGTTTCAATATTGCAAATATGTCTACTTTCCCTAAATGTAATTTACAAGATGAAAAGTTATCCCAAAGTCACAACGATGATGGCGATTAACATTCAGTGAATGCTCGCTATGACACTGGGTTAAGCCCTTTATATGTATCTCATTTAGTAGCAAAAACAATCCTACAAGGTAATATTGTTACCCCCAAGTTACCAAGAAGAAAAGAAAGGTTGACATGAGGTAAGTAATCTTCCCAAGGTAAAAGGCAGTAAGTAGAAGGGCTGAGGTTTTCTTTTTAACTAGATGATAATGGATGTGAGTTGAAAAAAAAATGATCCTGAACATAACTGAGGGCCTGTTTTTGTTTAGACTAAGAACTCAACTGTTTTTCACAGGTATGTGTTCCAAGTTAAAGTACTAAAGGAAACACTCTACTTGTCTCCTTTATTCTTACTCACATTTCCCGAAATACTTTCATGAGTGAGAGGAGAGAGGAGCCACTGATCATCCTCGGGGCCTCAGAACCGTGAGTTCACTCCTGAGGCTTCACAACGGCGAAGGAAGAGATTGAGAATTGCCAGTTTAGAGAAGAGAACTAAACAGAGAAATGAGTGAGAAATGGGAAAGTGGAGAAGAAGGAGTTGAGGGTATGCACTGAAGAAAGAATTTTAGGAAACAAGAAATGGTAATCAATGTCAACAACTTTGGATGTTAGGGGTGTTGAGGACTAAAGCAAGTTACTGAATTTTATGATTGGCAGGTGGCTGATAACTTGGAAAGATCAGTCTGATAGACTGACAGGGCTATTAATCAAACTGTAGAGATTACAAAGAAGCAGCATCCACTATAGACTACTGTTAGGGGTGGTTTCGAAGGGAAAAATGAGAGAGGAGCATGGGAGGGGTAATTATTGTGCTTCATGAGGAGGGATATCTGAGCGCCCTGCAGGCAAAGGGGAGAAGCTAACAGAAGAGAAGAGACTGATGACATAATAAAGTTAGCACAATTGATGAAGCAACACGTGTAACGGTTTGACATGACATTACATTTGCACAGTGCTTTACAATCTGCAAAGCACTTTCACATCACGAGTCTCCCGTATTCCTTACATAATTCTGTGAGACAGGTGGAGCAAGAATTATTACTTAATTTTACTTGAGGAAACTGAGGCTCAGAGAGGCTTGTGACAATCCAAGGCAGTCAGGAGGAGAGCCCTGGGTTTGACGTTCAACTCCTGGCTCTGTGTCCTATGGGGTCTGGTCTGTGCTCTGAGCAAGCTATTTGGCTTTTCTAGGCCACCATTTCCTCACCAGGAAAAGGGGGATAATACTTCCCAGGCTCCAGTGATGGTCAGATAAATACATGCAAGGAAGCTGGCACACAGCCTGGAGAAAAGGAGGCACCCCATAAATTACAGCAACACCATGAAGAAGCTTGAGTCAAGGCAGTAAACATGCATCAGTCATCTACTCTGCGTCTGCTATCTCCTATGTGCTATGCCAGTGGCCATCCAAGACACAGCTCAGGATGCGGCCACTGCCCCTGCTTGGGCAAAGCTGAAGGGCAGGGGCAATCCTCACGTCTGGTGCTCCCGGCTCAAAAGAGGCCTGCGGCTACAGCACCAGACTCGTCCGAGTTTGCCAGTGAAGGCTGCTCGCAGCTCCTTCGCCCACAACTTTCTTATCTGCATAGATACTACATAAGAACTTTTTTTCCTATCATCTAAAGACCTCAAACAACAGAAAAGTGTAGAGGCAACATGCAGAACCTTACGGCATATCAGAGCCACAACCCAACATAAACATAGTAAAATTTAAGTGTATTTGGAGGATTTTGTTTCATTGCCATCCCTTTCATCACCTCAAACTCTTTTACAGTTTTACAAGAGAGTTTTACTGCTATTTTTAATAAAGATGTTTCACTGATTTGACTCTGGAAATAAGAAATCTCTAGAATACTTCGATTCCTCTTCCTCAGAAAGAAATAGGAAGAAAATTATTATTCATCGTAGTTGCTAAATGAAGATCAATAAATGCTCTGCTATTTCTTCTAGTTAAAAATATGCCACATATAGGTTTATAAATTTTCAATTTTCAAAGAACTAGAACACATTGTGACAAAATGGTATAAATTAGGTCTTTCTTATTAAGAACAATAGAATTTATCAATATCTCAAAATCCTCATCAGGAACACTAATTGTCATTGAAATAAGTACAGAAATATTAGTCAATGAGAGATTTTCAACTGAAGAAGTGTTTGTTGTAATTTGAGTTCTTTTTAAAAAAAATCAGTGTATCACCGTATTTACGAAGCATACTCTATGAGTCAGACTTATATTTCAATCCCGGATGCATCTGGAATTAAGGTAAAGAAAGAACTTGGACATTACTTCCAAAAATCTTGCCACTGAACCTAGTAAAAATATATAACATAATTACATACGGTCAATGAATCTAGGTTGAAACTGTGAGTAAACAGGCTTCGGTCTCATCCTGTTCTATTCAATCAGAGCAAGTGTAAGAGAGAACATCTGCACCAAGTGGCAGTGCTTACAGAGGCCCACTGCAGGAGGCACGAGACAGCGTGCCCGAGAACACGTGTGGGCCAGGGCAAGCGCTCGCTTGAAAAGAGCAGCTTATGTGACAATATCGTCAGAGGACTATTTTTAACTTTATCAAAAGAAAATGAAACAGAATGTTCTGGCATCAGGGATGATCGTCTAAGCACGATTATAATGCGGTAGCTAGATGGCATTTTGAAATGTTTAGTCTTAAAAGCCACAGGAGAGCTACTGTTTTATCTGGTTAAATAGAGGTAAGGTAGCAATAAAAGAACTGAATGATACCAGAAACCTGTTTACCTTTCAGGTAATTACATTGTACTGAAAATAATGGAGACCTCTTTTCTCTGTTTTATAAAGAATCAGCCACTGCCAGTCTGGTTCTATCCTGACTTCTGAAGCTTTGCCAGCAGAACCGCGCCAGCCAAACTTCCTGGTAATCAGGGAGTAATTTTCCTTAATGGTGCAGATTGGCTAGAGTTCACTGGAAATTGCAGTTAACGTGAATCAGAACTAAGTTAACAAATACAGTACAATTTCATCATCACCCTAGAGAAGCAGGAAAGTGAACTGGCAGGCCTGACTTTAGAGAGAGGATGATAATATTACACAAACGTGGCACCAGGTGACAGAACCCCCGTGCCAGAGGCTCGAGCTAAATCTTAGGAGAGCAGTGACAGTCCCTCATCCAGTTTCTTAAATTTTATCAATATATGAAGTTAAATAGCCATATCTGAAATGCAATAATAAGACAGAATAACCAAAAATAATGAGCAGGGGGAGGGGTATAACATCCAGCTTAAAGGAATTACAGGAATAGAGGAACCAGCGAAATGACACCACAAGCAACTGGAGAAATCCAAAAGCTTGGAAATTCTGTAGGACAAACGGCCTGGTCTCTTCAACAAGCTGGTAACATAAAAAAGGTGGGGGTGGGGCAAGAGCACAACATGTGGAGAAGTGCTGTGGAGTAACACAGAGTCAGAAAAAGCACATGCAGCGGGTCAGCCTGCTTTGGATCCTGGTTCCAACAAGCTCACTGGGAAAAAACAGATCTGCTACTATCAAGGAAATGTGAATATAGATGATGCCAACAAATCGCTGTGAACTTTACTAGGTAACAATGGTACTGGGGTTATGTAAGAAAATACCTGTATTTTTTAGAGATACATAATAAATATGTAAGAGTGAGATGACATGAGGTCTAGGACTTACTTTAGCACACTTTAGTAATAACAAGAAGGAAGGAAAAAAGAAAAGAAAAAAGAGATAAAGCAATATGGCAAAATCTTGATATTCAATCTGGGAGATGAATACACAGGGGTTACTTATATTAGTCCTTCTACTTCTGTTTATTTTGCAAGTTTTCATAATAAACGTTAATTTTTTTTAAAAAATTGAAAGCACCAAATTCACTACACATATACTGACAAATAAAGTATACAATTTCACATATCAAACAGAAGTCTTTGTTATCTTGAAACACCACAATGCCATCCTTCTGTGAGAACCCAATGTTTTCCGGATAGTTTAAAACACAAAACAGTCCTACGTCATTCTGTGAATGCTCTTGAGATTTTAAGACTACACCTTAGCAAGGAAAAGACGATCCTGAATCCCACTTTCCATAGACAGACCAGCACCAAAACAAATGAAAGGTGATTCGCTGAAACTCATTACTGGCAGAAAAGAACGTCCCCAAGCATCAAAAACAAACCAAAACACTGGAAAGATACATTAGACACCTTGAAAATGATTACTTCTAGGGGGCAAGGGCAGGGAGATCAAAATCTCTCAGTGACTACTTTTTAATGTTGTTTTTATTTTTTTTATTTCTTTTTTTTAAAGATTGGCACCTGAGCTAACAACTGTTCCCAATCTTCTTCTTTTTTTTTCTTTTGCTTGTTTTCCCCAAATCCCCCCAGTACATAGTTGTATATTTTAGTTGTGCATGTGGGACGCCATCTCAACATGGCCTGATGAGCGGTGCCATGTCCGCACCCAGGATATGAACCATGGAAACCCTGGGCCACCGAAGTGGAGCGTGCAAACTTAACCACTCGGCCATGGGGCTGGCCCCTGATTTTTTTGAACTATATAAATGTATTGCCTACTTGAAAATAAAATGTAATTTTAAATAATTTCATATGTACTTTACATAATTTAAAGAATTACTTCTACTCTTCCATGAAGAATCTAACACTAAAACTTGAAAAAGAAAAGAATTAGCTGCTGTGTAAGATTTACCATCAGTCACTTATGCCACTATTTTCTGCAATACACCTTTGGTAGTTTTAAAACACATTAATTTCTTGTCTTACTTCTAATAGGTTCTTTCTTTTCTTTAGGTGGACATTTAAGAAACTTGAAATAAATCTGAAGTATTTAACATAAAAGGAAAGAAAGTCCCTGGGGTTAACTTGAAGAAAAGCTCAAATCAAGGAAATCCCCTTCTATCTTTCATTTCATGTCAAACTACATATTTAAGTCTCAACTTGAAAGTGAAGGAATTTAACAAGGATTTAGAAATCTTCACTCTGTTCCACTCTTCTAACCTCAAACCCAAACTGTTCTGTTTTCCCTGTCTTTTCTCACCCATTACCTGTGCTTTTCAGCCTACTCTTGTCAGTCAAGATTACTGACACCTCATACCAAAACTCAATCAACTGCCTTTTAAGCCACTTAAAACAGATGTTTAAAACCCCCAATTCTTACAATCCCATCTGAAGCATTTCTGCATCTTTTTTCCTGGTCCTTTCACTGAGTTACTAGCCAAAAAATAAACTAGTGTTGAAACTTTAAATAAACTAAAGCCCCTTGTGGATATCAGGTGGGTGACACTGGTCCCCGAATAGTTGGTGATTTCTTTCTTACTCAAGGAACCAACAAGCCTGGTGGAAACCTCCGTCAACAGACGAGCATCACAAAGACCTCAAGGGTCACACTGCTTTAACAAACCTGACAGATGAAAAATGTCAAGCACAAAAAGACGATATTCTCCTTACAAAAAAATGTATCGCTGGATTGCTTTTAATAAGGATTTCCAATTACTGGTTTACACACAGGCTTGAACAATGGCTATCAACTAACATGTATTCACTCAGAGCCCAGAGTGTATGTTTCGCATTTAACTGCAAAGAGAAGAAATATGGCAAACTTTGTGTTTAAGAGCTTTAAGAAGACATGGCTGAAGGGGGTGGAGCAAAATGGCAGGGTGAGCTGACCCGGGATTCTCTCCCCTCCAAAATACAACAAAAGATTAGAAGAACTGAATTTCAGAGAATAAACATAATGCCAGCTCGTTAGAGACCTACAATACCAAGAAGGCGGAGATCATAACCTTGCTTACACCCTCGGAGGCGCTGGAACGGTAGGAGAGAACATCGCTCCCTCCCCTAGAGTCTGCGATGGCTGCGGCGTGGGTCGGGAAGGAGCTGGGGAGGGGCCGCGCGACCGGGGGATCATCCAGGACTCCTGCCGCTGGTTCAGTGGAGACCCGCTGACGGGGGGGAAAGCTTCCGTCCATGGGGACCCCATAAATCAAGGCCTTGGGAAACCAGAGAACAGAACTGATCTGAACCCAGACCGGTGCCTGTGAGTAACAGCCCCTCCCCCCCCCCCCAGCAAAGCCAGTGGGCGCAGCCATCTTGCCCCGAAGGCGGAGAGCTAACACGCCGCTCTCGACCCCCATCTAGTGGCGACAGGCTGTAACTGCAACCGAATTCTACCACCATGAGAAAAAACCGCTCCTCTACCATCCAGCAATTTATAAAAGCCCCAGACCAGAAGGAAAACAATAAAAACATAGAATTAAGTCCTGAGGACTTGGAATTAGGTAAACTAAGTGATAATGAGTTCAGAGCAGCTATAATCAAAAAACTCAATGAGGTAGAGAGAAAGAGAGAGAAACAAGCCGAGTTCTGGAGTTACTTCACAAAAGAGATTGAAATCATAAAGAAGAATCAAACAGAATTACTTGAGATGAAAAACACAATGGACCAGATAAAACAGAATACGGATTCCCTGAATGCCCATGTAGACAACATAGAGGAGAAAATTAGCATAATCGAAGACAGACAGGCTGAATGGCGCCAGACAGAGGAAGAAAGAGAACTAAGAATTTAAAAAAATGAAGAAAATCTCCGAGAGGTAATGGATTCAATGAGGAGTAAGAACATAAGGATCATAGGAATTCCCGAGAACATGGAAAAGGAAAATGGAGCAGAAAGTGTGCTTAACGAAATTATTGAAGAGAACTTCCCAAATCTAGGGATCGACGGAGAAATGTGTGTAGAGGAGGGTTTTAGATCTCCTAGATTTGTCAATGTAAAAAGACCCACCGCAAGGCACATAATAGTAAAGTTGGCAAAAAGGAAAGATAAGGAAAGAATACTCGGGGAAGTAAGAAAAAAAAAGAATAACCTATAAAGGAGCCCCTATCAGACTGTCAGCGGATTTCTCTACAGAAACCCTACAAGCTAGGAGAGAATGGAGTGACATATTCAAAGCTTTAAAGGATAAAAATCCTCAGCCAAGAATACTCTATCCAGCAAGAATTTCCTTCAGATATGAGGTAGAAATCAAATCTTTACCAGACAAAGAAAAGTTAAGGGAATTTGAAACTAAAAGCCCTCCATTACAAGATATCCTCAAGAAGGCTCTCATACCTGAAAAAAGAAAAAAGGGAGAAAGGGGACACAATCCACAGACTAGGGAGACCGATGGATAGAACCAGAACAGGATAGCAAATATTCAATTATAGCATTAGGGTAAAGGTAAGGAAACTACCAAAACAAGGACGATCTTAGCACTCTAACTACCAATTAATAAGATGAGTTGGAATAAAAAATGAAAATAATTATTTAGGAGGGGAAGAGCAAAGGGTCTAAATCAGTATTGGTCAAGTAAGTAAGAGACCACCAGAGAATAGACTATATTATACACAAGATTCTAATTACAAACTTCAAGGTAGACACTAAAATAAAGTACAGAACAGAGTCACAAATGATAAATAAGGAAAAATCTAAGAAACCCAGCATAAGAAATTGCAGTATTAAATGGGTAGTCTAAAGCAAACAGGAAAAGAAACGCAGGAAAACAAGATAATGAGCGACAGATTAACAGCACTAAGTCCACATGCATCAATAATTACTCTCAATGTGAACGGACTGAACTCTCCAATAAAAAGACACAGAGTGGCAAAATGGATTAAAAAACACGATCCAACAATTTGTTGCCTCCAGGAAACACACCTCAGCCCCAAGGACAAACACAGACTCAGGGTGAAGGGGTGGAGGACAATACTTCAAGCTAATAGCAAGGAAAAAAAGGCAGGTGTTGCAATTCTCATATCAGACCAAGTGGATTTCAAAATAAGACAGGTAAAGAGAGACACAAAGGGACAATATATAATGATCAAAGGGACACTTCATCACGAAGAAATAACGCTTATAAATATCTATGCACCCAACACAGGAGCACCAAGATTCATAAAGCAACTATTGACAGACGTAAAGGAAGATGTTAAAAACAATACAATAATAGTAGGGGACCTCAACACCCCACTCACATCAATGGACAGATCAACCAGACAGAAAATGAACAAGGAAATAGTGGAGCTAAATGAAAAACTAAAACAATTGGACTTAATAGGCATATATAGATCACTTCACCCTGAAAGAGCTGAATACACATTCTTCTCAAGTGCACATAGAACATTCTCTAGGATAGACCATATGTTGGGAAACAAGGCAAGCCTCTACAAATTTAAAAAAATTGAAATAATAACAAGTATCTTCTCCAATCATAGTGCTATAAGGCTAGAAATTAATTACAAGAAAAAAGCTGAGAAAGGCACAAAGATGTGGAGACTAAACAACACACTACTGAACAAGCAATGGATCACTGAAGAAATTAAAGAAGAAATAAAAAAATACTGGGAAACAAATGAAAATGATAGCATACCATACCAGCTCATATGGGATACAGCAAAAGCTGTATTAAGAGGAAAATTCACTGCAATACAAGCACATCTTAACAAACAAGAAAAATCCCAAATAAGCAACCTTAAAGCACACCTAAGTGAACTAGAGAAAAAAAGAACAAATGAAGCCCAAAGTCAGCAGAAGGAGAGAAATAATAAAAATCAGAGCAGAAATAAATACTATTGAAACGAAAAAGGCAGTAGAAAGGATCAATGAGACAAAGAACTGGTTTTTTGAGAAGATAAATAAAATTGACAAACCACTAGCCAGACTTACAAAGAAAAAAAGGGAGAAAGCTCAAATAAACAAAATCAGAAATGAGCGAGGAGAAATAACAACAGACTCTGCAGAAATACAACAGATTATAAGAGAATACTACAAAAAACTATATGCCAACAGAATGGATAACCTAGAGGAAATGGATAAATTCTTAGACTTCTACAATCTCCCAAAGCTCACTCAAGAAGAGGCAGACAATTTGAACAGACCAATCACAAGGAAAGAGATTGAAAGAGCAATCACAAACATCCCAAAGAATAAAACCCCAGGACCAGATGGCTTTCCTGGGGACTTCTACCAAACTTTCAGAGAGGATTTAATACCTATCCTTTTCAAGCTATTCCAAAAAATTAGGGAAGATGGAACACTTCCTAACACATTCTATGAGGCCAACATCACGCTGATACCAAAACCTGACAAGGACACCACGAAAAAAGAGAACTACAGGCCAATATCACTGATGAACATAGATGCAAAAATTCTAAACAAAATTTTGGCAACCAGAATTCAGCAATTCATCAAAAGAATCATACATCATGATCAGGTGGGATTCATACCAGGGACACAGGGATGGTTCAACATCCGCAAATCAATCAACGTGATACACCACATCAACAAACTGAGGAATAAAAACCACATGATCATCTCAATAAATGCAGAGAAGGCATTTGACAAGATCCAACAGCCATTTATGATAAAAACTCTGAACAAAATGGGCATAGAAGGAAACTACCTCAACATAATAAAGGCCATATACGACAAACCCATAGCCAACATCATACTCAATGGGCAAAAACTGAACGCCATCCCCCTGAAAACAGGAACGAGACAAGGATGCCCTCTATCACCACTCTTATTTAACATAGTACTGGAGGTCCTGGCCAGAGCAATCAGGCAACATAAAGGAATAAAAGGAATCCAAATAGGGAGGGAAGAAGTGAAACTCTCACTGTTTGCAGATGACATGATCTTATATATAGAAAACCCCAAAGAATCCATTGGAAAACTGTTAGAAGTAATCAACAACTACAGCAAAGTTTCAGGGTATAAAATCAATTTGCATAAATCAGTAGCATTTCTATACTCCAGTAATGAACCAACAGAAAAAGAACTCAAGAATACAATACCATTCACAATCGCAACAAAAAGAATAAAATACCTTGGGGTAAATTTAACTAAGGAAGTGAAGGACCTATATAATGAAAATTACAAGGCCTTTCTGAGAGAATTGGATGATGACATAAGGAGATAGAAAGACATTCTATGTACATGGATTGGAAGAATAAACATAGTTAAAATGTCCGTTCTACCTAAAGCAATCTACGGATTCAATGCCATCCCAATCAGAATCCCAATGACATTCTTTACAGAATTAGAACAAAGAATCCTAAAATTCATATGGGGCAACAAAAGACCCTGAATTGCTAAAGCAATCCTGAGAAAAAAGAACAAAGCTAGAGGTATTACAATCCCTGACTTCAAAACATACTACAAAGCTACAGTAATCAAAACAGCATGGTACTGGTACAAAAACAGGTGCACAGATCAATGGAACAGAATTGAAAGCCCAGAAATAAAACCACACATCTATGGACAGCTTATCTTTGACTAAGCAGCTGAGGGCATACAATGGAGAAAACAAAGTCTTTTCAACAAATGGTGCTGGGAAAACTGGAAAGCCACATGTAAAAGAATGAAAATTGACCATTCTTTTTCACCATTCACCAAAATAAACTCAAAATGGATGAAAGACCTAAAGGTGAGACCTGAAACCATAAGGCTTCTGGAAGAAAACGTAGGCAGTACACTCTTTGACATCAGTATTAAAAGGATCTTTTCGGACACCATGCCTTCTCAGAGAAGGGAAACAATAGAAAGAATAAACAAATGGGACTTCATCAGACTAAAGAGCTTCTTCAAGGCAAATGAAAACAGGATTGAAACAAAATAACAACCCACTAACTGGGAAAAAATATTTGCAAGTCATATATCTGACAAAGGCTTAATATCCATAATATATAAAGAACTCTAGCAACTCAACAACAAAACATCAAACAACCCAATCAAAAAATGGGCTGGAGACATGAACAGACATTTCTCCAAAGAAGATATAATGATGGCCAATAGGCACATGAAAAGATGCTGATCATCAGGGAAATGCAAATCAAAACTACACTAAGATATCACCTTACACCCGTTAGAATGACAAAAATATCTAAAACTAATAGCAACAAATGTTGGAGAGGTTGCGGAGAAAAAGGAACCCTCATACACTGCTGATGGGAATGCAAACTGGTGCAGCCGCTATGGAAAACAGTATGGAGATTCCTCAAAAAATTAAAAATAGAACTACCATACGATCCAGCCATCCCACTACTGGGTATTTATCCAAAGAGCTTGAAGTCAGCAATCCCAAAAGTCCTATGCACCCCAATGTTTATTGCAGCACTGTTTACAATAGCCAAGACGTGGAAGCAACTTAAGTGTCCAGCAACAGACGAATGGATAAAGAAGATGTGGTACATATATACAATGGAATACTAGTCAGCTGCAAAACAGAACAAAATCATTCCATTTGCAATAACATGGATGGACCTTGAGAGAATTATGTTAAGTGAAATAAGCCAGCAAGAGACGGATAATCTGTGTATGACTCCACTCATATGAGGAATTTAAAATTATGCACTAAGAACAGTTTAGTGGACACCAGGGGAAAGGTGGGGTGGGGGGTGGGCACAAAGGGTGAAGTGGTGCACCTACATGACTGACAAACATTAATGTACGACTGAAATTTCACAAGATTGTAACCTATCAATAACTCAATAAAAAAAAAAAAAAGAAGACATGGCTGACGAAATACATTTAACAACATGACACAGAAGAACACGTGCTGAGAGGCCCAACGGTGTAGCAGGTAAGCTGCAAGCACGGTGGAGGTAGGAGCTGCACGCAGAGGCTGGCACAGACCCGGAGGCCTCGAGGACGCGGCAAAATTTCACAGATAAGACAGACAAGGAAGGCAAAGGCAACCCTATGAGCCACCAGACACAGGCTCCATCCCTGAGGCCAACAGGGGGACACCGGCTCCGTCTCTGAGGCCAACAGGGAGCGGGCTGGGGGCAGAGAGTCGAGTGTGGCTGACGTAAACTGGGGAGGGAGAGGAGTGGTGGGAGAGAACCAGAGGCAGGCCATACCCGACAAATAACTGCGGGGCTGTATGTATTTTTTGTTAAAGCAAAGTGGGTTGTGATAAGATCCTGGAAGATCTTGAGTGACAGCTCCAACTTTATTCTGAAGGCAGTGGTGATCTCATGACCTTGAAGAGGGAAGTGACCCAAAGTGAGCTGTCCTGCCACCTGGACAAAGGGTTCCTGGCTCTGGACACAGCGGTGCTGGGAAGCCCTGGCAGGATGGACAGCCCTGTTTCAGTATTCTTTGTCTATCATCCAAGCTTCTCCGATGAGCATTCAACAACTAATCTGATACACTGATTACACTTTAGACCAGTGTTTTCTCAGGGAGAAACCTCCACTGTTTAAGAACTTACCACTCCTTCAAAAGATTCCAGGAAACACTTAAAACTCATCTCTTAAAGTGAGCCATTCTCTAGAACAACATCCACAGACGGCCAGTTCCATACAATAATGTTATTTTAGTACTAATAATACAAAAACATCATCTCACTAATCCTGCCCTATGCTGCAGGGACTATTATAACCCCCATTTTAAAGATTTTTCCTTTTTCTCCCAAAGCCTCCCAGTACATAGCTGTGTATTTTTAGTTGTGGGTCCTTCTAGTTGTGGCATGTGGGACGCTGCCTCAGCATGGCCTGATGAGCGGTGCCATGTCCGCGCCCAGGATCCTAAGAGGCAAAACCCTGGGCCGCCACAGCAGAGTGCGAGAACTTAACCACTCGGCCACGGGGCCAGCCCCCAATATAACCCCCATTTTACAGACAACCTTGCTAAGAGGCTTGCAAAGGATAAGGAACTTTCCAAAGATCATGAAGAGCTGGCTTAGAGGAGGAGCCAGGACTTGCCCAGCCCGGCAGACTTCAGGGCACAGGCTCCCGGCCAAGCCGCCTCAGGCGTTCCCACTCCTTCCAGGGGCAGATTTGGACAATAAGACCCTGTCTCTGTGGCTGGTGTGGAGGTGTGAGAACTCACAATCTACTGGGGGCTCAAGAATCTCTAAGTGCTGACTCCAGGGTCGATCAGCAACATAAAGACTTCCCAAAGTTGTATTTTTGGCAGAAATGGAGGAGTCGCTATCCTTTATTCAACAGCTTTTGCTTAAGATCACTACCAAACTTCTCAGGGACCTCATACCCCTAAGTAAAGTATATACTTTAAATCCCCATTGATTCTATCTTTCCAAATCTTCAAATATTCATACGTTAATTTCTACAGAACCACCTTTCGGGCATGTTATCCTTACAGAGAACAGCTAAATGACAAAAATATCACTTAAATTTAAGGTTAAGGCATTAACTAATAACAGGGGGGCATGATACAGAGGAATACCACATAAAAATCACAGTAGCAAAAATTAGAAAGAAACAAATACATCTAATTTATATTACTTTTCCAATATCAAAAATCAAATAAAATATATAAATATGGAAAGCATTAGCAGGAGGAAGTATTTAGTGTTCCTTTTTGCCACTTCTTAACAGGCCAAGCAACCAAGTCAAATCTTTCTGTGAAAAATTTTAAAAGAGATATTACAGGGGCCGGCCCAGTGGCATAGCAGTTAAGTTCACACGTTGCGTTTTGGCGGCACAGGGTTCGCAGGTTTGGATACCCGGGTGCGGATGTGGCACTGCTTGTCAAGCCATGCTATGGCAGGCGTCCCACATATAAAGTGGAGGAGGATGCACATGGATGTTAGCTCAGGGCCAGTCTTCCTCAGCAAAAAAAAAAAAAAAAAAAAAAAAGAGGAAGATCAGCAGCAGATGTTAGCTCAGGGCTAATGTTCCTCCAAAAAGAAAAAAAAGAGATATTTTGTTATGCAACTATAGGGAGCAGGGTCTGAAGTTTTGCACTCATAAAACACCCTTTGTGAAACAATTATTTTATGTTAAGCTATACGTGTTCTAAGCACTTCCTGTTCACCATGATCAAAATATTACAGATTTTGAATAACAGTTTGTCCTTTCATCGAGAAGAAGATTGAAGCTGAATTTGGGATACAGGTATAAAAAATAGTAGCCGACAAAGCATTACTACCTAAAGGTCATGAGACAATTACGCTTTGTAAGTAAGATTGGTTTTGGGAACAGAGACATAAAGGAGAAGCCAAAGAGGAGAAGAAGGGTGAGAACCAGGTGGGCAGCTCTTCTCACATTGACCAACCTTGGGGCGCGTCCTCCTGCCAGTGTAGAAAGGAGCGCGCAGTTACTGCCTTCTGCTTCTATGCCCAAGGCCCAAAGAAGGAATTAAACAAACGAGGTCTAGTTTTAGTGAGGCATTTGATGCCTGAATAATGCAGAGTAACAAAAAGTCTCTAAAGCTTCATACCAATCAAATAATATATTATCATCCTGATATACGCCAACTTGCTTAAATAATGAGGAAAAAGTAATAAAATTTTTATTTTCTTCCATTATCTGAACCAATCTTAACTCTCTTAGTTAAACTGCATATTTCAAAAGCGAACTATAACAGAAAAATGCTAACCATTTGTTAAAGGGTCGGATTCTGAGATTTTTTAAAATTCCTATTGTGCACATAAAGTTGCTTGGGACATAAACATTTTAAAATGTGTGCACTTTAAACACGGCTCCGTAGTTCTTAGGTTTACATACAAACGTAAAAATGACAGAAATAAGGTATATTTAGGGGGAAAAAAGTATCTATTACTCTGCCACAACATAACAAACACAGGAGAATACAGAAGCCAGACGAGTACGGCCATCAACTTAAGTTCCCTCAATCTTTTTTTCCATCCTTCCAGATGTGCCAATAACATGCTGACAATATGTTCAAACAAAAATGAGAAAACATAAGAAAATCTCTTAGCACCATGCCAACTATTACCTTATTCCTTCATTGGTTCAACAAATACTTGCTGAGCACCCACCCTGGGCCAGAAACGGGTACAACAAGGGTTCTAGCAAAGTCCCAGCCCCAAAATGCTCATGGTCCAGTAAGTGAACCTGGAAGCCACCCACGGGCAGGGGCAGAGGGGCCAGACTGTAGGCACCATGGGAAGACATCTAAAAGCTCTGGTTTTTTTAAATTGAGATATGATTGACAACAAAAGTTATAATCAAGGAAATGACATAAGCCATAGAGGAGGAGGCTTGTGGGGGAGGGTAAAGCGTGATTTTGAAATCCAGGTGAAAAAACACGTCAGCAGGTGCTGACCATGCCAGCAAAGGGCCTGAATTTGAGGGGATACAGGTTTGTAATGTGGGCAACTGAGTGAAGAGAGTAGTTGCATAATTAACATACAAACTGCTCAATAAATATTAGTTTCCCTCTTCCTTCTCATATATGAATATTTCTCAAAAAACTTACCTCTCTGCACGAATCACACCACTGTAGTAAGGAGGATCCCAAGGCATTAATTCCTACAATGGAATAATTCACTGTTATGAAAGTTACTGACTATTTCATAATTTTTATCAATTATGTAGCCTGTTTATAAAATGTAAACCTGTCTTATATCAGAAAACTTTTATGAAAACCCTAAAAATTCATGACTTGGCAGGAAATACCTGCCTCTTTATTTTGACTGCCCTGGAATCAATGAGTACAGAGGTATAAATAAGGCATAATCCCAGAATTTGGGGAAAAGGTAAACAAATGTCAGTCTAAAATGTAAACTAATAAAAGTCAACATTAATGGATTAAATCAGCCATGTTGAAATTTTTCCCAAAATGTAACCGATGTATTAATCCACGAAACATACTGCAGGTAAGATTAGGGCACTAAAGGTAAGATTAGAGTTCTTTCCAGATGTAAGCAAGAAGCTTAGGGTGGATCGCCAAAATGAAAGCAGCAATTTAAAACGTAACTAAGGCAGAATTAACTCTAATCTTGGCAAAGAAAATATGCTTTACAGAAGTATTGTAATAATAGTTGTTTTTGACAACTGGCACGGAATCCTGAAAGAAAGGAAGGCTTGACTACCTAAACGGATCATCCTCCCCACAAACGGTCCAGGTGACAAGAGTGGTTAAGAGACCAGGCTGTGAAGTGAGACTGCTTCGGTTCAAGTTCTCAAGCCACACGGGGTGTATGACTTGGAAAAGTTATTTCTGCTCGCCAATGCTTTTCCGTCTTCCTTCTACGCGCTTTGATCTCGCCCCGCTGCTCCTGAGCCCACGTCCTGTGACCTCCCCTCACTCACTCCACTCTGGCCACACTGGTCTCCTGGCTGTTCCTTGATCACACCAGGTGGGCTCCTGCCTCAGGCCTTGCATCTGCTGTTCTCTCTGCTTAGAATGCTCTTCCCTTCGGTATCTGCATGGCGTACGCCCTCACTTCTTCCAAGTCTCTGCTCAAGTGTCACCTTACCAGAGAAGTCTTTACTGATCACCCCATATAAAATAGCAACCCTCATCCCCTTTGCTCTGCATTATTTTCCCCTATAGCTCTTATCACCATATGACACAGCATACATTTATTCTTTTCATGTGTTTACTATGTGTTTCCTTCCCCTAGAAAGTAAGTTTCATGAGGGCAGGGATTTTGTTTGCATTTTTCCTATTATATCCTGGCACCCTGAACACTGCCTGGAACACAGTAGTCCCTCAATAGTTATTTGTTGAATGAGTCAACAGCATGTCCCAAACAGTATTGCTTAAAGCACTCAAACCATTCAACAGAAGACCCGACACTGAGTGAAAGCTCCATGAAGGTTGGCTTCTGTCCTTATTACCATTATCCTTTAAAATTTCAGGTTATACATTATCTCCTCGAACAACAAGGTGTTCTTTCTCATATCCCATACTTTTATCACAGAACGTAACTAACGTAAGGTACTTGTAGGTTTACTTTCTTTCTCCCCATGAGCTCCTGAAGAGCAGGGACAGCACCCCTGGAGCTCCAGCCCCTCGCTGTTCGTTTCTAGCACACGTTTCCTCCACCAGATCATCCTTTACTACCTGCCACATGCCAGACAGAGCACAGACTCTAATGAGACAAAAACAAACAGGATGTGATCCCTGTACCGAGGAGCTGGTCTCAGCAGTAGGAAGACAAGTGCCTCACCATCGGAGAACAGTTTGTCACGTCTATGATGTTGCACCATGTGAAACAGAGCCCATGAAAAGGGTATTTCAGTCACAGAGGAAGGCCAGGAAATGTCTGGAGGAGACAAAGCCTGAGTTGAGTTTTGAAGAATGGGAGCTCTCGGTCCAGATAAGAAAGAGGCAAAGACACTCGGGTGCGTGGTATTTATGAGCGACTGGAAGCTACCTGCCATAGTTGCTGGCACAGAAATATTAGTTAGAATTAAAAACTAAAAGAAAGGAAAGCAAAGCAAAAAGAAAGTGAAAAAAGCACACACGCATCATACAGGTTATTAGTAGGGAGCAAAGGACACTAACTTGGCTTATAGGGGCAGAAGATAAGGCTAGAGAAGCAGGCAGGGGCAAAATTATGAATGGCTTGGTGGGAAAAGCTAAGAAACAGGAAGGTAAATCTGACAATCACAGCAGGCCTTTGAAAAATATTAAACAACAGAGTGACAAGATCAGATGTGCTTTTCGGAAAAATCCCTCTGGTGGCAATTCATTGGTTCATTTGTTCATACTTCAAATAAGTGCTGAGTACCTACTCTATGTCCAACACTGAGCTAGGCACACTGCTAAGCAGCCTGAAACCCAGGATGCCTTTGAAAGAAGCCAAAAGAAAAGGCTTGAAAACCAGTTTAGCAACTACAACTCGAATCTGGGCGAGAAGAAATAATGACCTCAACCAGGGCTGTGGCAACAGGCACGGAGAGCAGAGAATCCTCCTCAGGAAGAGTGCTCGGGAGGGCGGAATCTCCAGGACTTGACAAGTGACGATGGGGGGAGGGTGGGTGAGTCACCTGGAGGTCTCGTTAAAGCACAGACTGTGGGACTCGAGATACAGTGGGTCTCATGGGGGTTCAAGAGTTTGTATTTCTAATAGTTCCCAGGTGATGTTACTGCTTCTGGTCCAGGGAACACATTTGGAGAACCAGTGGCCTAGAGTTAGTCCAGGTTCTAGCTGGGGTAGTTCCAGTCACCAAAACAGGGACTTCATTAGAAGATTGGGTGTTTCACAAATATCCGCAGAACAACAATAAGCTATGCAAAATAATCAATAAGCTAAACAAAAATGTCCAGGGAGGACAGTTTCAAGTCATATTAGCGTTTAATGAATTAACTTTTGGCAACACACTTTACTTTTTCTGTTTCTATATTCACCAAACTAAATTCTGATTTATTATCTAGTTTCCTAAGTGGACCTACCTACCAAGCCAAAGTGTGCAGATGACTAATCCTAGTTACTCTGCCAAAATTAACAAAGTGACATGTTACTCTAGAAATAGGTGCATTTGACAGGATTAATCCACAGCAGTCCCCCTTATCCATGGGGGATATGTTCCAAGACCCCCAGCGGATGCCTGAAACTGTGGATAGTACCAAATCCCACACGTTTTTCCTATATATACACACCGATGATAAAGTTTAATTTATAAGTAGGCACAGTAAGAGATTAACAACAATAATTTAGGATAAAATAGAACACTTAAACAATATACGGTAACAGAAGTTACCGTAGATCTTAGCAACCCCAGTAGACAATATCTTTTCCTTATTAAGTTGAGAACTTTCACCTTTTCACTTAAAGGAAGCACTTTCCGGCTTCTCTTTGGCATATCTGAGTTGCCAGCATCACTACTCTTGCGCTTTGGAGCCATTACTAAGTAAAATAAGGGGCACTTGAACACAAGCACTGCAATACCGGAACAGTCCATCTGATAACCAAGATGGCTACAAAGTGACTAACGGGCGGGCAGCGTGCACAGTGTGGATACCCTGGACAAAGGGATGACTCCCGTCCCAGGCAAGATGGAGCCAGATGCAGCAAGATTTCATCATGCTACTCAGAACAGCTCACAATTTAAAACTTATGAATTGTTTATTTCTGGAATTTTCCATTTAATATTTTCAGACTTCAGTTGACCATGGGTAACTGAAACTGCAGAAAGCAAAACCGCAGCTAAGAGCGGACTACTGTATTTCTTATTGGTTGTATCTGGGAAGCCACGAAATAGCTTCTAACTCTGCAAGGTTCATCGCCCCTAAATCTTCCCTGTGGGTATGGCTCTGGCGGCTACCACCAAGTCAAGCCATCCCAACGACAGCACCTACAGAGGAATAGCGTCGACAACCCCAACAATCAAGCCATCCCAATGACAGCACCTACAGAGGAACAGTGTCAACAACCCCAGCAATCAAGCCATCCCAACGACAACACCCACAGAGGAATAGCATCAACAACCCCAGCAATCCTGCAGCACCTTGGAACCAAATGAGAACCAAGGCCCAACACCTGGAATCCCATCACGTTTCAGGGCTCCCCAATCACACGGGCAGCACCTTGGCCACAGGACACTTAGTCTGTACAGTAAGATCAAGTAATCATTTGGCCTCTTGACTGAAAACAACTTTTATGTGTTTTTAGGACAGGGTGTACCTTGCCAGTCAATATCAATCTACTTAACTGACCTCCATAAATTAGCAAACAAATGAGTGTTTGTTTACATCGATGGTTAAAATTACCACCTGCCACTCAACCCTCCACTGAGCCTCCTCAAAGCCTGCTTCAAACTGAGACGCCAACTTCCTACAGAATGGACACAGCCTTTGCATGAGTCTATATTAACATACTCTGTGTTACTCTACATTTATAGGTGTGTGTGTTTCTGTATTATGTCAACCAACCAACAAAAATACTGGATTTCCTGGAAATGTCAAACTGGGACGTATAGATCAAATATTTCAAGACTCTATTCACCAAGCCCAAGGATCAGAAACAAGATCACAAATGAGAAATAAGACTATATTCACCTTCAGCATATTGTAAGAAAGTTCCAGAGTCAAAAGATAATGACCTCAGATGACAGACTGCTTATAACAAAAATATTCCAACATTGTCACTTACAGAATTTTGAGGATTTAGTTTCATTTTCATCCCTCGTATCATCTCAAAATCTTTTACAGTTCTGTAAAACAGGTTTATCATTAATTGCTAGGACAAAATTTTAATGATTACATTATAAAAAACCAGTTTGCTTATGCTACTTCCCAATATTCATGATAAAATCAGTAATTTGTAGTGCAAATATAAACCAGTATTAATCCAAATTTACATGTGTTAGAAGAGACAGCAGTATATACATCAGTCAGTTACTGCAATTTCTACCTTAAAAAGCACCTTGGCAGATACATCTCTTGAAAATACTACAGCTTGGAAAAATTAGCCACGTTACAGAAACACGCAAGGTGCTAATCCACAGACTTGAAATCACTACTCTTTCCCAACCCTCAAAAAGCTAAGAGACTAATGTACTACTTTCTAGAAAAGAATATTAACAAAGAGTATGTTTAACACTGCTATTCATAATTCTTCCCCTTCAGAAAAACTCTAGCTGGGTGATAATCAAATATATGCTTAATATTTGTAGACTATGAAGTTTCTGTTAGAATTAACTCCTATATATTACTGTAAAAATCTAAAGACATTTGCTCAAAATATAATCTATAGCTACAGACAAGTAAAGAAAGAATACTAACACTTAACTAACCAAGTAGAATAAATTCTCAAATATGCACAACTAACACTTCCTCTTTATTATATCAAAGCCACAGCGGTTCACTAGATTAAAAGAATATTCTAGAATTTATAAATATAATCCAAATTAGAGAGGACTGAGTTCTAAGGCATGAGTTTATATTAGAAAATGGAAATTTGAGCTAAAATTTAACACAATGTAGTGAAAAGGGCAAATGAAATTTTAGACGGCAGTGTAAGAAAGAAATAAGAGCGCAGCACCCTCTTAACAAAGCATGACGTGCCTCCTCCTGGAACCCCAGGGCTCGGAAGGCTCCTGGAGCACCGCCCTCAACGCAGCACTGCAGCGTCCGAGTGAGGACAGTGACACGACCCGAGAGACGGGCAGTGGGCAGAGGGAAGGAGGGACATAACACGGGGACTCGTTACCGAGAGGGAAGAGTCCAGCCTGAACATTACAAAGGCTGAAGCGTGCCTGCCACCAGGACCCACGACGGAGAATACACAACTATGTACCGGGGGGCTTAAAATCAAAAACACAGATCAATTTACCACATTTGCGAGCCGCCTATATTTAGGCCAAAAGAAGAGAAATACTACTTTATGAACTTGTTATAAAATTAATGGTACAAGGTAAAATATATAGGTTCAAAAAGGTTTGGAAAAATTTTTTAAATACACATCACCTCAAGCTAATTAACTGGTTAATCATGGGGGATGGCTTACGCTTTCAAGACCGTCATCTTAGGAAGACAAGTATGTGCTTTCAAAGTATACCTCGTAGTTAATTTATTCTCTTGCTAAATAGTCCAAAGATCTGACCCAATATTCCAACATTTATATTCTTAATAGCTCACTTCTTAGTAATTTATAAATCGTCTTTTTTTAAAAAAAACTAAATGACACATACTCTAAAGAGAATAATAAAAAACTAACCTTTCAGAAAGCTTGTCAGACAGTTTCTCAAGGAACTCCATGACAGTCTCTAAAAGTGAAATCCAAAAGAAAGTATCTTTAATTACATAAAATAAAATGAACATACCTATTAAGATTATAATGTGATGATCATAACCTGTACTCTATCATGCCCTTAAAGTGAAGATTTTCAAAGGGAAGCAGGGTTGCTAACATTAAGTAGGCATACAATGAATATTTCTAGATGATGATGATGATCTCTTTATCAGAAAAACAAGTTAAACTGACATAGTAATAATCCAAAGCCTTAGATTATATCCCAAAACGAAAAGAGTTAATGGGAAGCTAAAGAAAAGAATTCAAAATTTCATACTGTTTCTATCTATTCACATGTATAAGAGAAAAAAATAAGTTTCATAGACATGCCTAATTTTTTATGAGTTTTAGAAAGACAGCCAGACTCTCATTTGTTCATAAAAATCAGTACAATTCAGGGGCCGGCATGGTAGTGTAGAGGTTAAGTTCATGTGCTCCGCTTCAGCGGCCTAGTGTTCACAGGTTCGGATCCCGGGCACGGACCTACACACCACTCACCAAGCCATGCTGTGGTGGTGTCCCACACAGAATAGAGAGAAACTGGCACAGTTGTTAGCTCAGGGACAATCTTCCTCAAGCAAAAAGAGAAAGATTGGCAACAGATGTTAGCTCAGGGACAACCTTCCTCACTAAAAAAAAAAAAAATCAGTACAATTTACAAAGATGATTCACTGAAAATTCAATTTTAAAAAATTAGTGTTTTCCTGGGTAACTATTTTTATTCTTACATACAGCTGCAGAATAATCTATTCTGGATCAATACCAAAAGAAAACACAACAAAATTAAAACATTAAAACTTTAAGCTCTGTTAGAATTTTTTTAAGCACTTAAAATACTTCAGCCGTAAGTCACTATATTTTACAAACCCATAAAGGCAACTTAGTGGAATTACCATTATTTCCCATGATGGGAAATTTTTCATGTGTATTTTTAAATTTAGCACCTTTTGCCATTGATTTATGTATATAGAGCTAGCATAAGCACTTCAGAGTTTGCCACAAACACTGTTTTTATATTTTCCAGATGATCTTTTATATGGTTTTAAGTTTCTTGCCCTCTTCAATTTAAGTTATCTTCTTTCTGAGTAAAATAAAAGGCTGACAGAAGCCCAGAGGTTAACCTAAACCAAGAAACCACAGGGTTTCTTGCCACTGTCAACACTTACCAAGCCCTGTACACAGTCATCTTAAAAAAGCGCCTCGTGTTCATGTTCCATGTTACATGGTATTAGGAATTTCAGAAAAGAACTGTTATTTAGTTAAAAATGAGATCTTATTTTAGGATGTCATACCAGCTACCATAAAGAACTGTTTTCAAATAAATCTCTGTGTATGCTTTTTATTTCTAAATAACCATTTTTTACTAACTTTCACCCGTTTTGTTTTTCTAGTATCTTATAAATGAAAAATCTACCTCAGTTAATGTACCTGGAAAACTGTCATATTAAAAAGAATGAGCTTGAAACCCTCTGAAAGCAAATACACGCCTCACTGGAAAATCATTTCCTAATTCACCTGCGCCATGAATGCCCACCTTACCCATACCTTCATCTAGCCCCTTTCCTGCCTTCCTCCCTCTCCCTGCTGAAAGCTCACCATTCCTTCACTGTGCATCTCAAGTTTCTCTTCCCTCTTAAAACATTCAACAGCCACATAAGCATCTGATAAACTTCACCAACTCCTAAAATCCTATGGCATTGTTCTGTCTATACTATGCATTTGCACTGAGAAGACATCAACCTGTATTACTATTTATCTTACATGTATATACGTAAGCTCCCCAACTAAATTATAAACTCCTCAAAGACACAGGTCACATCCTACGTGTCTATGCACACAACAGTCTTACTCCAAAATCTCACCATACTAAGCAGTTAGTGAGCAATGGACTTGCTGAGAATGATATCCAGCATTAGCCACTGCAGGCCCAGTGACCTCCAGTGCACAGTGCTCAAGCCAGTGGTCAGCCCCCTGCAGGCCCGGTGACCTCCAGTGCACACTGCTCAAGCCAGTGGTTAATCCCCGGCAGGCCCCGTGACCTCCAGTGCACACTGCTCAAGCCAGTGGTTAATCCCCGGCAGGCCCCGTGACCTCCAGTGCACAGTGCTCAAGCCAGTGGTTAATCCCCGGAAGGCCCCGTGACCTCCAGTGCACAGTGCTCAAGCCAGTGGTCAGCCCCCTGCAGGCCCGGTGACCTCCAGTGCACACTGCTCAAGCCAGTGGTCAGCCCCCTGCAGGCCCGGTGACCTCCAGTGCACACTGCTCAAGCCAGTGGTCAGTCCCCTGCAGGCCTGGTGACCTCTAGCGCATAGTGCTCAAGCCAATGGTCAATCCTCAACCTTCTTTATACTTCACCTGCCCTCAACTTTTGAGTTAGCTGATCACTCTCTTCTCCTTAAGACACTTTTTTCGCTCGGCTTCCAGGACCACACACTGTTCACTTTCCTCCCCTCTTAGTGGCTGCTCCTTCTTGGTGGCCTTTACTGAGTTTTCCTCATATCTCTAACCTCTTAAACTAGGAAGGTCCCAGAGCTCAGTCCTTGGACTTCTGTTCTTTAAATATACTCACTCGGTTGGCGATTTCACATAGTCTCATGACTTTAAATAAAGACCCAATTTATACTCCTGCTCAGAACCCTCTCCTCAATTCCACAGTTGTATATCTAACTGTCTACTCAACGTTGCCACCGAACACCAACTGGCCGCTCAAACTTAACTTGAACCCCACCAAGCTCCTGGTCCTCCCCATCTTAGCTAACAGTACCTCACTCTGTCTTTCCAGCTGTTCAGGTGGAAAACCTTGGCTCTCCCTTCAAAATGCTATACATCCAGAATCTGACCTCATCTTTCCACCACCACCAGCTTCGTCAAGCTGCCATCCTTCTCATGATTATTGCAAAATAGCTCCTAAATGGTCTCTCTTCCACCCTTGCCTCTCTGCAGTCTGTCTCAGTAACAGCAGTACATGATTTACCACTAAAACTTAAGTCAAACGATCACACTTCTCTGCTCAAACCCTCCCATGACTTCCCAGCTCACTGGAGGAAAGGCCCTACTTTAAAAAAAGAGTTTAACGGCTTCATGGAACAGGTGGGTTTTGAGCAGAGCACTGAAAAACTGGACAGGATTTTAAGAGACAGATTGGGAAGGGGGAGCTGTTCCCTATTCCGGGAACAACACGAGCGAAGGAACGAGTGTGATGGGCCCATGGCTCACCAGAGAGCCTGACAGGTCAAAGGAAACGGGCGTTTACAAAAGAGTGAGAAATAAGATAAGGTGGATTTAAGGAAACTTTGGAGAAGATACGAACATACTAGAGAGAGAAAGGATAAACATGGAAGGAATAAAGACAAGAGAGAACAAAGGATGTGATCTTCCTCTCCCACAGAGTTCATTTCCAGTGCTCCCCCATCTGTGAAAGGCATGTCTGCTCAGATGCACAACCAGAAACCAAGGGAATCCATCACTCCGGCTCCTCCTCAACACATCACCAAGTCTCATACCTGCAACCTCTAAAACGCATCCTGCATCTGCACAGCTCCACCATCACAGTCACCCTGCTGCTGACTCAGTGTCCAACTAGAGCTGTAACTTAATAAACGTCTTTGAAAAAACCTACTACATGTGTTCATATTATTGTTACCGTATAACATTTTCTCCCATACATTATAAATCATAAAGAACTCAACAGAACACAAGGCGAGCTTATCACAAACCCAAGGAAAGATGCTTTCCCCCACGCAGCACAAACCTTCCCACGCAGTATGCTTCCCCCTGAAAAGGAGGCTTATAGAACTATGGGTTTTTATATGACCTAGCCTATCTTAACCTTTATTTCAGCAGAAATATTGATCTTTCATCCACTCTCACACTAATTCTAACCAATTTGGTTAGATTGAGCACAGAAACTAGTTGAGATAAAATGAAAGTAATTTAAATTAGCACCAATGAAAATTTAAGTATGACTTACTCTCAACATGCACATGAAATAAAATAATTTGGTTGGACAGAATATATTCCAAATTATTAGCTCAATTTAAAAATTGTTTCTATCTAAAGATATAGAAAATCTCCACAAATGGGTCTCTGACTATATTAAAAATAGAACAGTAATTTATAAAATTTAAAATCAGAAGTTCCATTCCATAAAAATCTTATTTTGCCCTTAAAAGTTGGATCAACAAGGGGCTGGTCCCATGACGTAGTGGTTGAGTTTGGCACATTCCACTGCAGGGGTTCATGAGTTCGGTACCTGAGTTTGGATCCTGGGCAAAGACCTACACCACTTGTCAGCCATGCCGTGGCAGCATGCTACATACAAAATAGAGAAAGACTGGCACAGCTCAGGAACAATCTTCCTCAAGCAAAAAGAGAAGATTGGCAACAGATGTTAGCTCAGCATCAATGTTCCTCACCAAGAAAAAAAAAAGTTGGCTCAACAAGCTTACCTGGATTTTTAGCTATGGTTCCTTGGAGAGCTCTGTGGGAATATGTGGAATACCCTACTAACTTTGCCAGAAGGTCTCTGCTGCTGAGCAGTTCTTCCAAACATTTCAACTGATCGGCATTCGGATAAAGAAAGATTTTATAAGCAGCTTCTCGCACCTATATTTAAAAAGTAAGTGGTGAAAGACATAAATACCATGATACAAAGTCCCAGGCAGTAATAATAGAGGCTGATTCTCACCACTTTAGTCTGCAGGTGACCACTGCCTTAGAAATAAAATGATGGTTCACGCAGGTGTATAAGGCTTTCAGATTCATAAACTACTATGGGATACAACAACATACTTGACTGGAGTTCTCTGTCGTGGGGTATGGTGGGACAAAATTTTACCCAATGCACGTGCCAGAAAGTACACAGGTGCCATGAAGCACCTCCACCTGGGGAAAGGGAAGACTGCGTGCAGGAATCTTCTGAGCAGTCTAGACTGTTGATCACTGCTGTTATTTATCACACTTTAAAAATGAGACGTGCATAACTGAACCATTTTCATCATTCAAAACATTTATGGCATTAAAAATCCCACAGTTAAATTTTCAGGGCTTAGTAACACTAAAATATTTTTAAAGGTATGATTATACTATCACTGAATTTGGGGTTAAAACAGTGGTGACACACAGATGGGACCTGGACTATTAGAGAATGGAATACACATACCAAGTCATCTGGTGCTTCCGCATGCAGACCGTCAATCATAACATGATCTCCGGTGAATACAAAGTTATGATGAATGTGTGCTGGTAAAAGATGCTTCTCAATCTTGGTAGGAAAGTTGGTTCCCATGAGAAATGTACTACTCAAATCCAAGATTTTAACATTCAAGTCCACTGCTCTTTTACGCTGTATGTTGAGGGAATAAAAGTTATTTAAAGGCATTTGAAGTAATATTTCACAACTAACTTAATAGACAATCTACAAAGACGGCAAATCAACATATATAGCCGAATTATAATTTAATAAGCTATTAAAAATATTAAATGAAATGAATATTAAAAATATTGATTATGTCATAAATGTATTATAATAATATACTATGATGTTAATTCTATTTTTGATAGATATTTAATATCCTAACAAAAAGATTATCCTTATGGTTTTATAGTGTTTCTACACTTTAAGATTTACATAAATTCTAGAGTTCTATTTTATGTCTAGGTTATATAACTTACAATGATCTTTTGAAATTAACAACATTAGGGGGGCCGGCCTGGTGGTGTAGTGGTTAAGCTCATGTGCTCCACTTAGGTGGCCCAGCATTCGCCGGTTTGGATCCTGGGCGCAGCCCTACTACTGCTTATCAAGCCATACTGTGATGACATCCCACATGGAAGAGGCAGAAGGACTTACAACTAGGATATAGAGCTACATAGTGGGGCTTTGGGGAGAAAGACAAAGGAAGATTGACAACAAATGTTAGCTCAGGGTCAATCTTCCTCACCAAAAAACCCCCCACAAAATCTCTTCAAGTGAGTCAGAGAATAGTGGGCTAGTTGAATATAGTCAACATGATGCTTAGAAGTATTTTTAGACTAAAAAACATGAATTTGAAGGGCAGATGAGAAAATATACTGAGTCTTATCCAGGCCGCCCCAAGAAGGGGCAGAGCTTTGGACTCTGGGCGGGAGCGGGCCCTGAGGGGTGGATAGCTGAGCGCTGTCTGCGAGCAGGACTCCCGGGGGTGAGAGTAACCCCCTCACTTCTTGAAAGTGAATCTGGGCAGGGCATCCCAGCCCCGACCACAGCTAAAGAACTTCTAAGTTTGGGGGATTTATATTTTTAATAAATGATCCACCTGTGTTCAAGAATCGTTTATTTTTCAGAAGGCTAAACATCTAATACATACATATTACTCAAACTTACTAATTTTTACCTACTTAATTTGTTGAGCAGTGTTAAAGTATTCCAATAAAATTATGAATTGGCCAGAAAAAATCTATAGATATACATATACTTAGTCTTAAAAGATCAGACTAAAAGGGTAGAGGGAAAGGAAAGTAACTAAAACAATTCTTCCCAAGACTGCAGCGAACAACCCAAAGGGGGAACTGTACAAGTTCTGATTTTGCGTGTACTTGAGTGGCTATAACACGCCGGCAGAGAGTGGGGAGAAGAACTGGACTGCAGCCCGCAACGGCAGGACCCCGTCTTCCCACTCTCCTGGCACCTGTCAGGCCCTCGGAGAGTCAGTGATGATGACGTGGGTGGTGCTGGCACATCCACGTGGGTTTTATCTTGCAGACATACCTTTAGGAGACAGCCTCCTGAGAAAACGTGTATTACCAAAGGAGGTGCCGCAAGTGTTCTGGATGAAACATAAACTATAGTCCACGTAATCAGGTCTACTGGAGGACAAGGGGTGAATTTTCAGTTACTTGGTACTAAAAAAGCAGACAGGCATCTGGACCTGGGTTCATGACGGGCTTCAGGGGAAATCATATGCAAATCTTTCTGGGAAGGCGGTCAGCTGCTATTAACAGGTTCTAAACTATACTATGACCCTAAAAAACAATTAAGCAGCACTAACATTTTTTAAAACATAAACATGTAAGATGCAAATGTACACTTGATAAGATGTTGAAGAAAATTAAGTATATATTAATAACCAAAAATGTTTCAATATAGAAAATTCAAACTTCACAAGAAAAATCCGTTTTCAGATACTCCAAAGTCTTCATAGTACAGAGTTCTCTTTGCCTATTTTGTTTCTGACATAGCCATTTATCACCACCTAATGGTAACCAGTGGAATAACAAAAAAGATGAAAGCTATCTGGAAATTACACTATAGTTCCAAAAATTTTCCTGGAAGTCTATACTAGGAAAAAGAAGGGATAAAATTCATTATTTCAAAGAATTTTTCACCTGTTAAAATCTCTAGAAAATTTTAAACCGGGTTTACTTTGTGCCTGCACCAATCTGCCAGGCATGTCATTTCATTCATTCTGAGATAATTAAACATGCAGCACACTGAACTCCAAGAACTCTTATGGAATTGTTGTTATTTATAAATGATTGCTTAAAACAACATACTTCCATCAATTTTAAACTTTTAAGTTATATTCATATGAGACCTTAAAAATAAGAAATAACCTGGCAAAAACACAGAAAAAATATTGGCCTTTACACTTGTAGATTACGTTAGCGGGTTTGTTTCAAGACTTCTGTTTTAAAAAGTATACTGTGTCTTCCTTTTATCCCATCCTAGAGGGGCACTGAGAACAGACAGAGGAGTTACAAGAGAGGAATGCACAGGTTTCCTTTGCTTGCATCTTCAATGCTCATGGGTCCTCAGGGAGTTACTTGCTGCAAAGAGAAGCTGTCCTTGTAAGAACATGCATTTAGATAAAAGCAACAAGGCTAATGCTGGTGAAACCGACCTTGACTTGACACACATTACTTTCTCGTAAAGTTTCAAAAACACCTTTCATGAAGATTATATAAAATAATAAAACTATTCACCTAGATTCTCTCTTAGCAACCTTTCTCCTAAGATATTAAACTTGAGGAATATTAGCTGGCATTATGATGATTAATCATACATTCATTCAATATTTAACTGAGTCCAAAACTGGAAAAAACATGACCCGCACTCTCTGTCCTTGAGAAGCCTATAATTTAGATAAGCAAGGCAATACTAACAACAACAACAACTTCAATAAAAGGCACTTAAAGATAAATGCCAGACGCATGCAGGAAGTAAAATGCGAGTTCAGATGAAGACAAAATTCCACCGGGGGATTGAGAAAGCTTCACCCAAAGGCAGCAATCAAATCAATGCTTGACGGAAATGACTCCAGCAGAAAATCCACAGGCAGGACTAGCGGCGCGGGCTCTGGAGTCTGGCATACGTAACAGCCTCCTCCACCTGCTAGTTCTGTGAGCTTGGGTAAATCACACAACCTCTAGGTGCTTCAGTTTCTTCACGTATAAAACAGGAATAACAGTATCATCAGCCTCAACGCTGTTATGAAGATCTAATGAGAAATATATGCTTTAAACAGCAAATGCTTAATTGCTGTTAACTATAATGAGTGTCAGGAAGACAAAGACCTATAGGACAGACCAGGTGTTTGGTGATAAAGATCAAGATGAGCTGTTCTGGGGATGCAGAGAGATGCAGGAGAAGCTCTACAGACCAATCCAAGGACTTGGCCACTAATTTAGATAATTTAGATACGAAAGTACTGGGAATGGAAAAAGTACAAACTGACTCCAAAATCTTATTTGGGTGGCTCAGAGAATAGTGGTATCATTGATATAGAGAAGTAATAACTTGCGTGGAGAGGGGCAAATGTGTCCATTTTAAGCAAGGTGAGCTTACACAGAGTCTATCAGCCTCGTGGACTGCTGGGAAGGCACATCCAGGCTCAGGGTTAGGTCAGGAGTCTAATGCTGGGCCCTTAAGGCCACATAAGCACAGTGCCATGTGAGCAGCTCCAGCGTTACTCAAACCCAGCATCGATCCAAATGATATTATCTATTATATGTGACATATATCCCCAAGACCCTGCCCCTACTGTCCAAGATACTCTGATAAATTAATCTCTATTAATAGGTAGCTGGCTTTATACTATACTTATTGGGAGAAACACATTTATCTAAATAAAAAAGGATAACCATAATAGTCAAGGCTGTAGCCAAGTAGGGGAGATACTGTGGAGCAGATCTTTCAATGGTGGTAGAGTCACCCCTGCTACTCCAACCTTGAGCTTAATATTGAAATGAGGCACTCAGTTTCTTAGGATGTCATGTTCTAGAAAGAACAGTGGCCAGAATTAGAAGTCCTGGAAACTAAGGATGGGAACTTGAACAAACCACTTTGTTTTATTTGCAGATCTGTAAAACAAGGGGTCTGGACAATGTATAACATCCCTTCCATCTCAGTTCAAACACTGTATAACCCATGCTCACTGCTTCCAGAACAAAACTGTGTGGCTCTGTCAAAGACGTACACTATGAACACACACACTTACGTCAAGGTCTTAATGACATTCCCTGCACTTCCGCTTCCAGACCTTCATTTTCAAGGGCATCAGCTTTCCTACTCCCTTGCCTATCTTTCCTGACACTGTCCCTCTCGTCCTAACTCCAGGACATCTAAAACACCCAACTGTCTCAAGTAATCTTAATTTCGAATTATCGTGGATAATAGGCCAACTTCTAGACAGCACTACATTCAGATACAACCTATGGAAGAATTTTATAATATAAACAATCCAAGAGTTTTTATAATATGCAAATCCAAGCAATATACAAGGACTGCAACCAACAGAGACACCAACTAAATATTAGCAAAATAAGAGGAGTCAAAACAGAGAGGAAAGATTTACCTTTTCTTTGTCTAGATGGATTCCACTGATTTCAAAATCAAACATAAACAGTTCGGCCACTCGCCTATAAATAAAATGAGCCCCAGGTTAAAACAGGTAATAATAATTGTTAACAAAAATTAGTTTTTTGTTAAATAAATTGGTCTTTTTCAAACTTACTGTCGAAAAGCCAGATGTTTACACACACACACACACACACACAATGTGTTTGAAGCCAGGAGCTTAACATCTCAGCAGTGAAGCACAATACCCAGCTGGCTGACTGGGTTTTAAGCCCTCCTGTGGATGACGTGGGACCGTAACATCAGGCTAACTGTACAATAAGCCTTAAATTGAACCAAAAGAATGACAATTACTCCAATGAGGCCAAATTTACCTGCTGCTTTTTTCCAAAGGAGGTAAACATCTTTTCAACTGTGCAACTGCCTTTCCTTCAAAAAATATCTGCTGCATCCTATATGCAATGTACCAAAGAAGTACTCACGGGATACACACATGCTGCCTGGTTGCAACTAGGTAAGCCTGTACATGTATAACTATATTTTATATCTAGCATATTTATTTACATTATTTATTTATATTTAGCATATTTATATTTATATTTAACAGAACTACACTCTAAGCTGCTTGTGGGTAAAGACTTAAGTATGTTCTGTAAGGCATCGTCCCATAAGGGGATAAACACTTTTGGAATGAATGAATACAAAAGATATAAACAGGGGTACAAATAAAGTGTTTGGGGACTTCGAAGAAGACCACCAATAATAGCCTTCGCCATGTCAGCAGTATGTAAAACACCACCTTTTATTCCCGCTTTTATTCACTATAAAAAAGCAGGCTCTTTATCAGCTTCAGTTCACCATCCTCTTCCCCTTGCACTAAATTTGCTTAAGACTTGTGAGGGAAGATTCCTCACTATTTCAAGAATTAGTACTAGTATGCTTTGTAAAGATCAACATTTTTTAATGATCATAAAATGCTTCTGCAAACTTAACAGGACCTGATTTCCCTAATCTTTCTCAATGTAATAATTTCATTAGAACAATAAAAAAACAACCACAATGAAAGTATTCTGGATAACAGCTCTTCAAACACATTAGAGTAAAAAAACCTAGTCCAGGAGATAACAGTCTAATATCACTCATAAATAAGTATGACTGATAAATACTGGGGGATCAGGAAACAAGAGTCTATCTCACAGAGCTTATATTCGTATGACTAAAATGTAAGATATAACTGCATATCACTATTTATTGGCATAGGAAAATTGCTCAATAAATGGCAGCTAATTATTTGGTGGTAAGGAGAAGAAAGATTAGAAAGAAATAGGCCAATTAACCAAAATAACCCCTCCTCTCCTTCCCTATTACCACCATCCTAGTCCAGGTTGCTGTCACCCTGGCCCTGGTATCCTGGAGCCACCCCTAACGGGCCACCTTGCCTCCAGTCCTGTCCCGCTGCAGGAATGACCTTTCCCAACATTGTAAGTCCTTGGCATGATTCACGGGACATCTCATGAAAGGCCCTATCCCCCATGGTGAGGTCTCTGATTTCTGTTCTCCCCCACCAGACAAATCAGGGGTCTCTGTGACGAGCTCCAACAGCATTTGTGATTTTCACTTCACACTTAATTAAAACAGAAATATGTGTTGGTTGAACACAGAATTTTAAAGAAAGGTTGCATTGAAGACATATGGTACAAAGTGGTGTGGTCGGAGCCCTTCACTGTCCTGAGTTATAAATGCTTCATTGGATAAGTATAGTAAGTAATGAGGGAGCAAAGAATAGCTTCGACCGATGTTTAAGTCAGTCAATATATGTACTGCAGAACATGAAAAACACTCATGATTAGCTTTTCATGTAGGAGCTTATTCCTTTATTCATAGAGTACAAACCTGTGAAAGCCACCATGATAATTATTTATTTCAATTCCACCCAAATCCCAATAATTAAAAACATGAAACAGTTTATACTTGGACAGTTTCTCAAAGGCCTTCTGCATGAGATTTTCAGTTTTTCTTCCAACTAGCAGCAGCTCTCCAGAACCGCAAATTCTCTGACGCTGTGCCGGAAGCTGTTTCTTGGCTGATGAGATTTGTTTTCTTTCTCTTTAATCCCGCTGCATGCTGGGAACCAGCCTGCAGTGTAACACCTCTTTCTGTCAATAACGTTTTTTTTTAAAAAAAACTACTTTTCTTCTGGAATTAAGTTATTCAAATGTTTGATCTACTCTCCTGTCTTACCTTGACTTTTCATAATGGATATGTTTATTTTTCTGGTTATCGAGCCAATATACCCTGAATGAACAAAATTACAGTTCTTCTAAAATTCTGAAAACTCAATAGACCACGTTAATAATTTAGTCATTTACCTTCTTTCCTAAATAATGTAAGGTGCTTCACTCAAGCCCCTGAACTGTCCCCATTATCTCTGTCACATTGACCTCCCTTCCTGAAAAACACACCACTCTCTTTTCTAGCAAAGGTATTTTCTGTTTGTTTTAATAAGAGAAAAGAAAGATAGCAAGCGTTGATAAATTGGGGATGGGAATTTATTGTATAAGTTTAATGTATTATATAATATAGGTTTACCATATAACAGCTTTACTGTAGAAATGTATGAAAAAATTAAAATCACTAATCCCAAAGATAACCATTATTAAAATTCTTAAATTTCCTTCCAATCTACTTCCTTTTTCTGAAGGCTATGAAAGGCACATCTAACTAAATAGATATGGTTAGAGAAGTTAGCACAGTGCCCAGCACAGTAGGCACCTGGAAAATGTTTGCTGGGTTTCTGAACACAGATAAGGGGTACTAAATTGATTCCCTCACTCTTAAACATCCATTGTCCCAGGGGGCCAGGCGGGCTGGGGGGGGACACCCAAAGGGACCCTTGTCCTGAGAAGCACAGGCTGAGGCAGCATCTTTGGTCTCATGAAAATACTGTCTTGGTGGCAATTAACTTGTGGCTAACACCAACAACAACAAAGACCTTCTCTTGGCTTCATCCAACCTACTCTCAATATGTTACCCTACTCATTGAGAATAACTGGGACTCTACACAGACTCTAGTATCTTGCTTTTTCTTGTAAAATTATATCATGAATGTTGACCATTTCTCTATATCTTTAAATAGTCTTCAAAAACATGGTTTTTAATGTTTACATTGTTTCATCATATGGACTAAAAATGTTTTCATTTTTCCCACTCCTGTAAACCATGCTACGATAAAAATCCTTATTACATACATCTTTGTATCCTAGTCTGTTTCCTTAGGATAAATTCTAAGAAATTAAATTGATCAAAAAGCATGCACATTGAGGGCCAGCCTGATGGCCGAGTGGTTAGGTTTGCACACTCCACTTCAGTGGCCCAGGGTTTTGCCGGTTGGGATCCTAGGTGTGGACATGCCACTGCTCATCAGGCCATGCTGAGGCAGCATCTCACAGGGCACAACCAGAAGAACCACACCTACAATATACAACTATGTACTGGGGGGCTTTGGGGAGAAGAAGAAGAAAAATAAATAAAAATAAAAAATAGAGGCCAGCCTGGTGGCACAGCAGTTAAATTCACACATTCCACTTCAGCAGCCCGGGGTTCGCCAGTTCAGATCCTGGGTGCAGACCTACACACTGCTTGTCAAGCCATGCTGTGACAGGTGTTCCACATAAAATAGAGGAAGACGGGCATGGATGTTAGCTCAGGGCCAGTCTTCCTCAGCAAAAAGAGGAGGATTGGCAGCAGATGTTAGCTCAGGGCTAATCTTCCTCAAAAAAATAATAATAATAAAGTTAAAAAAACAAAAAATAAAAAGATTGGTAACAGACATCAGCTCAGGTGCCAATCTTTACAAAAAAAAAGAAAAAAAGTATGCACATTGATAATATACTACCAAATTGTCATCCAGAAAGATATGTCAGTTTACACTTAACTAGAGAGGACCCATCATCCCAAACCATTAAAACACTAATCTTACTGCATTTCAACCTTATTAGTTGATGGGCTCTTCGCTTTGTGCTATCTTTCTTTAATAGTGGTAGGTCCCATTTACTATTTGCCAGATACCAAGAATGCATTTTACATTAATTGTTTCATTTAAACCTCATAATAATCCTATGAAGTACTTTTTTATTCTCCTCCTAGAGAGGCGAAAACTAAGGTGTGGAGAGCTACAGAGCCAATATCCAACCAACTCAGTGTAATTCCAGAGGCCCCATCTCCAGCCACCCCTTCACGCTCATTACATTGTTATCAGCTTAATGGCCATCTGTTGCCATTCCATACTTTGTGAAATGAGAATTTCACAAGAGAATCCTTTACCCATTTTTCTATAAAGATTCACTTTTTTTCTCTTTTTAGTAATTTGCAAGGCCTCTTAACACAATAAATGTATTAATCCTTTATCATGTAAGTAACATTTGTCCCATTTGTGTATTCTGACTTTGACCGTGGAAAGGTTTTGGCATACCAAAGTTTGCAGTTTTTATATAATCAAATCAATCTTTTCTTTTGTGGTGTGACTTTAATGTTATGCTAAGAAAGACCTTCCAAATTCCAAGATTATTAGTACTTTTATAATTTCTTTTTTAAAAATATTTAAAGCTTTAATCAATCTACTTTTTTCCCAAAATAGCTGTCCACTGGCCTAACATTTTTTATTGAAAACCAAGACTTTGCTTATTGATATGACACTTCCACCACATACTAAACACAGTCATATATATTTGTGTCTGTGTCTGAAATTTCTCTATTCTTTCATTGATCTAATTGACTATTATAACTATAATGCACCTGTAAATACAATATTTTTATAGTATGTCTATCTAGTACAAGTCCCTCTTCAGGACTTTTCTTCCCAGATTTTTCCTGCCTACTTTGGCATATTTATTGTCTATGACTTCAAAATCATTTTAAGTAAGAAAAATATCTTTAGATATAGACTGATAATATTAAATTTACAGACCAGTACAGAACACTATTGAGCTTTCTTCTTTCTTATCTAAGGATACAGCATGTTTCTCTATTTAAATATCATCATCTTTCATGCGTCCCAGGTGTGTGTATGTGCATCCTGAGGTTCCACAGTCTTTGCCTTGCTGAGTTTATTCCAACATATATTACAGCTCTGTTGCTCTTGCGACTGGGACTTTCCTTTCATTATATTTTCTTTCTTTTTTCTTTTTTTTTTTTTGAGAAAGATTAGCCCTGAGCTAACATTTGCTGCCAATCCTCCTCTTTTTGCTGAGGAAGACTGGCCCTGAGCTAACATCCATGCCCATCTTCCTCTACTTTATATGTGGGATGCCTACCACAGCATGGTGTGCCAAGCGGTGCCATGTCCGCACCAGGGATCCAAACCTGCAAACCCTGGGCCGCCGAAGCGGAACGTGCGCACTTAACCGCTACGCCACCGGGCCGGCCCTCATTATATTTTCTGAAGAGTGTGTTTGCTCTTTTCATAGAAGAAAGCTCTTGATGGTTTTCAAAAACACCACGTAAAACAGATTTCTTTATGCCTGGGCTTCTCAGAGACTCTAATATACTAAAATTCTCAAAGGAGAAAAATACTTAATATGTCAGACTGCCAAACTTACTGACCAATGGGATCTTTCTCAGAATACTTTTGAATAGTTCATAGAACTAGCATTGCAAAGAATGCATCTAAGAATAAAATGATTATCTACTCAATTTACATGATTTTTTCTCTACATTAACTTGTCTTGACAAGGTAATTCATTAACCCTATATTCTTTGTTCTAGCCATTGTCTTACACGCTACCATGTGCAAGGTTCTTTCTGGATTCTAGCCAACATTCTTGATGGTGTACAAGTGCCATGAAATTTCAATCATCGTTACTTTCACATTCTTGTTTCCTCTCACTTCCAAGTTACCTTTCCTTTCTAGAATACTCATACTCGGGGCTGGCCCGGTGGTGCAGTGGTTAAGTGCACACATTCCACTTCTCGGTGGCCAGGGGTTTGCCAGTTCAAATCCCGGGTGCGGACATGGCACCGCTTGCCACGCCATGCTGTGGTAGGAATCCCACATATAAAGTAGAGGAAGATGAGCACGGATGTTAGCTCAGGGCCAGTCTTCCTCAGCAAAAAGAGGAGGATTGGCAGTAGTTAGCTCAGGGCTAATCTTCCTCAAAAAAAAAATAGAATACTGATACTCTATCTTATTTTTCCCAGTATATTTATCATTTTATTATTTTAAAAATCCCATTGGGATTTTTGGGAACATCTAGAAATGTGGTATGTATTCTATTAGCACAAGTCCCCTATACTTAAATGGTCTGCTAGTCCACTACAATTTTTACACATTAAATATGGAAAAGTCAACTTTTAGTAAAGTCAGATTATGAATAACCTGTTGTTGCTAGTCAAAGTCAGAACTAGCTGAGTACAAATCTGGCACAATTTTGGCAGGCATTCAACTTTTACTTGTTTTGCTCATGAAGGCAATATAAAGCTCAGGCCTAAAATTATAATAAAGGTGAACTATTCTGATGGTACAGCTAGCTTTACTAGTGTCCTAAGTGCCAGGATCAATGAAGTGAAATAAGACCGAACCAATATCTGCACATCAGGCAGTCACGTGAAAATCATCCCTCAAAAACAGCCTCACTGTGCTATTCAGATAGCATGGAACCCGTTTACCAGATTAACACAGCTGACCCACCGTCCACCCATGCCTGCAGCATAGAGCTTCACATGGGTCAAAGCCACAAATGGAGACAGAAAGGAGAGAAGAAAGCAGGAGGAGGCAGAATCAAGGAGCTAAAGGAAGTGAGTATCCCATAAATAAAAGTAGATAAACAAGTACAGACAGGTTAAAAAAGTATTAATCTCTGTGCTACGAGACAAATAATACACAGTCAAGTTAATGACAAATCCTACTATACTTATTTTATAAATAAATAAATTTGAGCAGGGGCTGGCTGGTGGCATGGTGGTGCAGTTTGCACACTCTGCTTCAGCAACCCGGGGTTCATGGGTTCAGATCCAGCGTGAACCAACGCACTGCTCATCAAGCCATGCTGTGGCAGCACCCCTTATACAAAACAGAGGAAGACTGGCACAGATGTTAGCTCTTCCTCACCGAAAAAATAAAAATAAATAAATAAATAATTTGAGCAAAGAAATATGATATCCAAAATCCTACATCAAATATTTTCTACGTATTGACTTAGGAATTAGGCCTTTTCAATTCAGATTAATAAATGTCATCTAATGAACCAAAGCAAATCACTTCAAGGATCTTGACATCCACCCAGTAAATACAATCAATTTGCTTACATCTTCTGGTGGTATAATCATGGAATTTTAAGCATGAAGCTAAGTGTAAATACCAACTGTTTATAGGACTTCATTCATTGGTGAAGCACCTACCACAGGCCTTGAACTGTTGTAGGCGCTGAGCATGCAGCAGTGAATAAAACAGACCAAGTCCCTGCCCTCAAGGAGCTTCCCGTCTAGCGAGGTGGGGAGATGATAAACAAATTAACAAACAGGTCAGACAATGCTGGAAGGGATCAGGACCAAGAAGAAAAAGCAAGCAGGATAAGAGGAAGGAGCGTGACCTGGTACAAATATCATGGAGAAGCTACCATTTGAAGGCTGCAAGGGCGGAAACGCGGGCTGGGGGGTGGGCATGGTCTCCTGTTCGCACTCTACTGTCACAATCACAAGGAATGAAACAATTGAGTACCTGGTTTCTGGATCAAGCGAATCCATGAGCTTTTCATCAGCTAGTAATTTTTGCAAACTTTGATACAATTCCACATTTGTGTTCAACCTAGAAAAATTACAAATGATAAAAATTAAATGATTTTCTAATACTTTCTTTTTAACTTTACATCAAGAGAATGATGTCAAATTCTGACATACACAGATCCAGAGGCCACTGGGACTAGGACTCGCATAACCCTACTTAGCATAGGGACAGCAGTCGGCTAGGCAAAGCGTCAAGGTACTAACTGTTCCGAAGGGTAAAAGGATACATTTAAAGCAAGAGTCTGCAGCTGGGGCCAGAAGAGCAGACAGGAAAGAGGGGAGGGGAGGGGAGGAACATAACTCATGATTTGACCCCACTGCCACTGCGAACCACTCCCCACCAGCAACATGCCAAAGGCCATTATTTTTTAATAAAGGAGAGGCATGAGAACAGGAGGGAGGATAAACAAACGTGGAGACTGTAGTCCTGAATGGAGTACGTACCCTAGACCCGGGGCTACCTCTGATCATCCGGGTGAGCGCAGGCCCACACTGTGAGGAGAGCTCAAGGACACAGGCTTTGGAGCCACGCCCCAGGCTGCGCCACCAGCCCTACTCCTCCTGTGACCTCGGGCAAGTTACAGAACTCCTTCAGCTTGTCAGACCTCAGGTCGTCCAAGGGTCAAACAAGATGATGTGTGTACAGTGCGCACTCCCCACCTGAATGGACGGAGCTGCTGTTAGGTGGCCGTACCAGCCTGCCCCTGGCCCCCAACCTGAGTACTGCTCTCAGCCTAACTCGGGGCACCGCTTCGGGCCCTCAGTCCTTCTTCTCTGGATGCCAAAAGCTCTGGCGCTCCCAGGGCTAAGCAGTGAGCTGCTTCTAGATGCAATCTGAGCCCCGTCTGGCGCATCCTCAGGGAAGGGCGCGGTTGTAAGAACCATTCACCAATTCCCACTCAGGGACTCAAGGATGGTCTGGTTCCCTGGTCAGCTCACAGTCAATAACCTGCAGTTTCATAGAAGGCGAAGGATTTCTGTTGCCATGGTTCTCATGGGCCACCCCAAACACCAAGGGAACTGAGGCGGTCACCACCAACCAAAAAACTCTCAACAGGAAGGGCAGCAAAGTCACTGTGGGCGCTTCCTCCTCCGGGCCTGCTCACACCAGGAGCTACTCCACGAGGACGCCTACACTGCATCCTCTTCAGAAGTCTGAGCAAATCTCTCACATTGTTCTATGTTCTAAGACCCCAAGATAATGTCTATACTTTAAGTCTATATTCAGCATTAATTCTAAACAAACACATCTAATTTTAGGCTATTTTTCCACTACTGGAAAATAAATCAATTCTACACATGCACCTAAAAGATCACCTGAAGCAGTGAATATATGGCTCAGTGTGACTAAAGGAGAAAATGAGTCACAGGGCTTCGTGAGAACCGAGAGCACAGCTCCAGTGACGCCCTGCCAGCGGCTTCCTGAGCCGACCTTCCTGTCCCAGGCAGGCCTCAGGGCAGCAGCAGCAGAGTGCCATGAAGAACAGAAGACTGAAGTGCTCTCCAGTGAAGCGAGGACCTTGCACAGACACTCTTGACAACACTTCATTGCCAATTATGGTTTCCCATTGTCTTCCCACAAAATTAAGAGCCCATGTCCTTTAGACCAGAAGCATATCTAAATGCGGGCACGACACAGCCTTCAGGGCGCCTCAGGCAGGTGACCCTGCAGCTCTGAGTCAGTTCCTGGGGCGAGCTCTCCCCAGGCAACGCTGTTTCTCCCAAGGAGTCTCCCAGTCTCAGCCCATCATCATGCCCCGCATCCAGACTGTGCAGGGACCAGTTTATCCTCTTCGACGAGGTGATTTTTCAATGGCGATAAGAAAAACCACATGCATGGTCCCCAAAAGAGCAAACGGTGCTCAGTGGGGTACAAGCAGCACAGCCTGAAGCATCAGGTCCTCCGGGAAGCCTTGTCGGACTAGAGAAGCCACGCCCTCCTCCTCCAACCACCGGTTTGCGAGCTTCGGCCTCCAGCCATCCCACCAGACCCGAAGCCCACCCGCCAGGCCCGGCACTCTCACCTGCTCTGGATACACGCAGCGTGACCCACCCAAGCGCTTTGAACGCAGCGCTGTCCAAGTTATTAACAGGCGCGTTGGAGCTCTCATAAATGGCTTTAAATATTTAAATTCACTCAAAATCACTTTAACATAACTCACTTCATCACAGTCTCTGCCCTCTCGGATAGTTTTATGATCTCCCTAGACCCCCCATCCCAATCCACAGGGCTGCAAGACCCCTGTGTACAGACGCTGGCTTCTTGCCCTTGGCCCACAGCTGTCAGTGCAACTGCAATTTAATCACACGATCAGCTGGAGTCTCCAACTTGCCACTGAGACACCAAGCAAGACACCCTTAGTTCTTGTAAGCAATAACCATGATGACAAGGATACTGGATGTCTGCTATACACCTGACACCATTATCAGCACTCAATATTTATTATTTCATTTTCCTGAAAACAATTCTAAGAGGCAAATCATCTTATTATTCCACTTACAGACAAGGAAACTACGCGACAGAATAGATAAACAGCTAGCCCAGTCATACTGCAAGTGCAGGAAGCAGCGCGCGGCCCTGGCCGCCCTGGCCTCGCCAACCCACCCCCCAGCCTGGGTAGCAGTGGCTGCAGCACACACGGGGCCCCCGCCTGCGGGGCGGGACAGGACAAGCCTCCAGACACACTTCCTAGAGCACAAACGCAGGAAACGTGTCACCCAACGCCGTAACGAAGGGGGAACGAAACATACTTCTCCACCACGGTGCCAATGCTTCTACAAGCTTCTTCCGCTGCCTCTCTGAATGCTGGCTCAGGATGAGCAATTTTCACAAAATCAGCCTAAGAGGAAAGACAAAACCAAGAGGGAATTTGATGGAAAGCTTTCTTCCAGGATCTGAGGGCAAAAATAAAAACCTGTGTTTTAAAATGTGCCATCTGGCTTGACCGATGCGTTTCCATTACTGACATTTTCCTACACTAGCAGGGCAAAGCGCTTCTTTCTGAACACTTATTAATTCTGTTAATCCTTGGAACCACGTTTGTTTCATTCCAGAGAAAACACTTTCACTAACCTTTAGAAAAGTTTTTCTCCTTCAAATAGCAACACCAAATGAATTCTTCCTAATTCTGTAGTTCTTTTAAAAAGCAGGCTCTTGCTTCAAATATTCTAAAACATTCTATCTTAAAAGTGCTCGCAACATGGTTCTCACGTTAGCCTGGCTCCAGAGAACTCCTAGAGGCTTTTCCTTTTTTAAAAATAGACACATATTATAGTTGCAAGACTAATTTAACTACATTCTAGCCCTCCTGCAGAAAACAACGGCACGTTCTCTCTGCAGCTCTTTGAGTAAACATGGATTCCCAGTCCCAGCCTAGACGGCACCCAGGTACCACCGCTACACCAGCCTTAGAATTGAACTGAGCCAGAATTCTTTTTTAAAAAAAATTAAATCATGTAAAACTAGATTTTAGTTTTCATGTTAATTGAAGCAAATTGCAAAAGAAAAAGGCAGGGAAACTAGAAAATACTATGTATTTTCTTCATTCTCTAAGAAGACAACATATGTGACTGCAACATGAAATAAAACCACCCAAGGTAAAATTTCCTAATTTTATTATCAAATAGTTTTTAATGTAAAAACATTTAAATCCATAGTGTGATACAATATGTGATGCAACAATAAAATACCATTAGTACTAAAGCACCTGAAAATGAGCTATAGGAAATTACAACAAATTCTATAAATTATTAATCTACATATTATAGGAAGTACAATAGTAAATTCAAAACCCCAGCCTACATTTTAAAACTCATTTGTCATAGTGATGAGGAAAACAATACTGTTACACAGCAACTGTATTAAAAAACCAGGGCCGGCCTGTGGCCGAGTGGTTGAGCTTGCCCACTCTGCTTCAGCGTCCCAGGGTTTCGCTGGTTTGGATCCTGGGCGCGGACATGGCACCGCTCATCAGGCCACGCTGAGTTGGTGTCCCACACGCCACAACTAGAAGGACCCACGACTAAAATATACAAACTATGTACTGGGGGGATTTGGGGAGAAAAAAGCAGAAAAGAAAAAAAAAGTTTGGCAATAGTTGTTAGCTCAGGTGCCAATCTTTAAAAAAAGGAAAAGACAAAATGACCACTTGGTGGGAAATACAGTTTATAAAACCAATGCTTTATAATAGTATTGATCATACTGGCAAATAAAATCTTAAAAGTTGAAAAAGGAAGAAGGTTCTTTGGATTTTTTTATCCAAAGACTTACCTACATAAATCACATTATAATTTTTTAATGATATTATTATACTTCATAAATATGAAAAACTTCAAAAATAGGACAGGCTGTGGGGCAGAGAAGTTAAAATCTTTTAGTGAAGAGCAAAAGCAAAACGTGGAAAATATCCTAAAATACTGCTTAATTAAGATGAAGGCTAAGACAACAGACAGTGAGGTCTGCGGTTTTTCACTGAAAAAGCCAACACTGGATCACACATAAATGAAACTCACTGACAAACACTTTCCTTTTCAGATTTCAGCGACACAATTAAGTGGAGAAGGTGTGAGACCTCCTTTGTGGCAGTACGTCTCCCGTATCTCCTCCATCATTCAAAGCATCTGCTACCCACCTACTGGAGGGACAGAATCAAGACCCAAAAAACCGAGAACTGACTCCAAGGAGCCCAAAACACATCTCACTTCACTCCTGGGAACAAACTTTTAAGATAAGACACTTTCTCAATTTCCTTAAAACTGAGAAGCTTATAGCGACTGGAAGATGATCTGAAAGGTATTACTCCCCAATTCACATGCACAGGAGGAAGGAAACTTCCTGAAAAAAGGAAAAAGCAAAGATGTGGAGGTGTTATGGCTGGGTAAAAGGAAGTCAGTCTCAAAAGGTAAATATGATTTCATTTCTCTGACATTTTAGAAAAGACAAACTACAGGGATGGAGAACAGAGGGGTAAGGTGCCAGAGGTAAGAGGTGAGGGGTGAGTGTGGCTGTAAGGAGAACTTGTTTGGGGTGATGGAACAGTTATGCACCCTGACTGTGGTGGGGGGCTACATGAGTATATGAGTTAAAATTCACAGAACCATACCACCCTCTAAAAGAAGTAAATTTTACTGTATGATAATTTTAAAAATAAACTCTTTTTTAAAAGATGGGGAGGCTAACCAACTTGCCACCCTCTCGAGGCAAAGAAGACCTGCTCATCTGACCAGAGCAGCCAGCCAGCCCCTGCAAGGGTACAGAAGAGCAGGTAAGAGCATGAGTTCTGCAGCCACACTGCCTGGACTCAAAGCCCAGCTCCACCACTTACTGGCTAGGTGACCTTGGGCACGCCACTTCACCTCTTAGTGCCTTTCTTTCCTCGTCTGAAAGTGGAGACATGCTGAAAAAGTTAAATCACTTACTCCAGGTAAGGCTCTTACCAGGGACCTGGGCCCGGTAAGATCTAAAAAACGTCAACAGCGCCATGAAGTCAGAGACTGTGTCTTATTCAAGACTGCATTCCCAGTGGCTAGAACAGTGCCCGGCACATGGTGGGGCCTCAATATTGAATGAATCTAGGAAAAAAAGCTATATTAGCCCAATACCCAGTAGACAGGCTCACAAGCGATTGCAATCTTGGACTATGTGCACCACTAAAATTGCCTTCATGATGCAACTAATCGAGATGTGGGTTTCTCAGTCGGTGAAGAGACCCAGGTGCACTTCTATTGCAACTTTAAAATGGGGAGAAAAGGAAGCCTTTAATACAATTAGTTTGATGTCAAAACCTTATTTTTAATTAGAAAAGACATTCCTGAAAAGGTTTAGAAAAACCAGTTTTTCATAAGATTAATTTTATTGTAAAATTACAGATAAATGATCTATTAGAATTTTGGTAGAAGTTTTCATAAAAGAAGAATCCTTGTCAAATAAAGAATCTTTGCCATACAAGCAATCATTCTTTTATTATATATTACATGTATATTTTATTAAATGTACATATTAAAGTACAAGTTCTAAATATAACCTTGTCCTTTACGTTTTTTCCATTTCTAATGACATACTGCACTATATAACAAATTACACCCAACAGCTCTCAAATAGTTCACGTTTTTAAGACTTTACAGTCTAATATTAAACCTAACCAACTCAGTGTACATTGCAATAGTCTGAAGGAGAGAGACAGCTTCAAGTCTTACAGCAAGCGTCTTACCAAGTCAGCCACCCGGCACAAGGAGTCGGAGAGCTCGTCAAAGATGAGCACGGTCTGCGGCCCGGGGGGCGTGCAGCGCGCACGCTCCACGAGCAAGTCCGTCTTTCTCAAGGCATTTTCTTGGGCAATACGAAATCCTTCTGGGGAACTGAGCTCGGGAACTCCAAAAAGACCCTGAAATTCAAAGAATAGTTCCAATTTGTAACTAAAAATATGATTTTTTGGTAGTAAGTATACTTTTTTCATAAAGGAAATCTTGGTTCTCATTGGTATATCATATAATTACACCACCTGCGATCACAGATAACACTTTGACATTCCCTACAAAATTCCACATAAATTAGACTAAAAATGTTTTAAAAACGTAATTTTTCTTCAATTTTTAATTAGTTTATAATAAACAGAAACAGAACGACACAGGTTCAAAATCCAGCTGTGTGACTAGTACAGAATCTAACTCATAAAGTGGTTACAAGGTTTAAATGAGATAACACGTGTTAAAAAACCATTTTAACAGTGCCTGGTACCCAAAAGCCTTTAACAGATGTTAGCTGTAATCCTTATTAGCTGTGGAAGCTTGGCCGAGTCCTCTCCCCTCCTAGGCCTAATTTTTCATCAGGCACAATGGGGACGGCCATATGTACCTCACAGCATGGGCACAGGTACTAGGTTAGAAAGCGTGTGTGAAGTCCTTAGGACACTGAGGGGTATCAAGTCAGGTCCAGTACACAGTACCAATTATCCCACAATTATAAAACAGGGAGGATGAGTTGATTATTGAGCACACAGATATTCTAGAAAGATTTAAAAAATATGTTGAACCAAGTCACAGGCTGAAACTGGCAGCAAATTTTATACTTTCCAAAAGCATTTGAATATCTTGATAAAGACAAAAATCACTACTCTGTTGAGAATAACCTTCTTCTTGTACCAGTTCAATCACACTTGTTATTGCACTCAGAAAGGAAGAAAACCCCCAAACATTTATCTTGCACCTACTGCACACGAATCAGCGTACTATATACTTTAGACAGGCTCTCTCGTTTAAATTACACAATCCTAGAAAAGGAATGATCACTCTCCTTTTACAAGTGAGGAAACACTCTTGAAGATGTTAAAAAAAATGTTCCAGGGGCCGGCCTGGTGGCATAGTGGTGAAGTTCGTCCACTCTGCTTCAGCAGTCCGGGTTTCATGGGTTTGGATCCCAGGCACGGGCCTACACACCACTCATCAGGCCATGGTGTGGCAGCGTCCCATGTGCAAAATGGAGGAAGACTGGCACAGATGTTAGTTCAGGCCTGATGTTCCTCACCAAAAAAATAAAACATCTGAGGTCATTAATTGCGGGAAAGAGAGAACTTGAACCTGCTCCATCTATCTCTAAAGCCCCCACTCTTTCCAGACTTCTGTACTGCAATTTATCTGTTTGGAAGTCTTCTCTTCTGAGAAGGTGAGCTCCTAGAGGTAGGAGCCCTGCACTTCATCTAACCAGCTGCCCAACAGTGCCTAACACGCTGAGGAACTCAGGAATGAAAGAAAGCAATGGACCGGATGCTTAACTTTGTAGATTAACTTTGTAGTTGCTGAACATGTTGATTTGGGAAATACCAAGAGGTAAAACTTTCAGGCCTGATAAGGCCTACTGCTTCTGCAAGAAGGGATGCAAGAAGTTTACTTTTTTTTTAAGATTTTTTTATTTTTTTCCTTTTTCTCCGCAAAGCCCCCCAGTACATAGTTGTATATTTTCAGTTGTGGGTCCTTCTAGTTGTAGCATGTGGGACACCACCATCAGCATGGCTTGTTGAGCAGTGCCATGTCCGTGCCCAGGATCTGAACCGGCGAAACCCTGGGCCACGAAAGCGGAGCACACAAACTTAACCACTTGGCCACGGGGCCAGCCCCTGTTAAATTCTTCTTAAAATATATTAAGAAGTTGAAGAAAATAAAGACAATTGGGGAAACAGTAGAACGGGGACCAAAAATAAATTTGATCTTTACAGTGATTTAACTTGATTCAAGTACACTGTTAATTTTCACTGCCCAGCACACCTCCCCACACGACTCCTGGGAATTCTAAACCTCAGGCTACCAGTTAAGGTAATGCTAAAAAACTACATAAACCTTTGGGGGGGAGTTTTCTTTGTTTTAGTCAAAAAACAATGCACATATTGGAAAATCTGATATCGGTACATAAAATCATGATGTACAAAAGAAAAATTAATAAAGCTAAAATTAGTTATAATTCATCCACCCAAAACCGAGCTTACTCTGTCTTTCTGCTCAGTACCTACAGGCTGTTCTTCTCATCCTCAAACCAACTACATTAATACCAACATTATTTACCCGTGTGGAAGTTGGTGTAGCAAATTTCATACAAAAATAATTTTAAAACACAAAATGGTAATGACAGGGATAAAATAAGAAAACACATCATTAGGCTAACTGTAACCATATCCTAGACTCCTCTTTATAAGAAAGACAATGGCAGAAATAATGAAGAAATTAAAAAGGCAAAAATAAAAGCAACAACCTAAAGCGGACAAAATTCACAAATGCATAATAGAACAGGCAGCAGGTAAGTCCCCTTCAAGTTTGCCTTCCTTTCACCTTTAATTCCGTCATTCAATAAATATTACTAAATGCCAGACACCATGCTGGGCGTGTGGATATAACAATAAACAGGAACCAAGGAATTCAGTGAGTGACTTCTTGGGGGAAGAAGTCACCGTGATCAGACTCCATCGCACTGTATAGGAAATTAGACTGCTCTCAACAGCTCTGAGTTTTAGAAGAAAACAAAGCAAAAACAAAGCCCAAAGCTCTGGAAAAATTAATGGGATTTCGGGCATCAATGGAACTAATTACAAGACTGAAGGAAAGTGTGTCCTTGGAAAAAGACACTTGAAACCGCATGTGAACTCACAGGGCGAGGCCTCACATTGCACAATGTATTGGAGCAAAACTGAACTTCGGCGGGGATTGGGCTGAGCGTGAGGAGAGGGCGGGACCAGCAGGGGGAATCCACTGCCACCGCCAAGATGAACTACTTTAAGTTCTGTGGAGCAAGGGGCTCACGCTGAAGCGGGTCATGGGACCTACATTCTGGGGACAGGACCACTAAAGGCCCCTTCGCCCTCTTTAAAACAACCCCTCAAAGAGATCAAGGTCACCAAGACAGCAAACGACACCCTACTGTACCAAGTGGGTTCGCTGCCTGGCTCCTCCCAGACCCAAACGACCTTGCCCGCATCCCCGCTAGCCACATGGAGAAGGGCCAGCTGATCTCTGGGGGCCAGGGGGTGCCCCCTCTCGCGCCGCTCACCCGGCGCTCGCCGAAGAGATCCAGGCGGCGGCCCTGGGGCTTGACATTGAAGGCGGCGCCCACCGGGGACCAGCTGGTGCTGACCCCCCGGGCCCGAATCCCGGCTCCGAGGCCGCCCAGGCCCGCTCGCCCCGGCCGCAGAGGCGCTGCCCGGGCGCGGAGGCCGCCCAGCCCTCGGGCGCACAGCATCGCGGTCCGGAGCAGCCCCTTCCCCCTGCACGAGGCCCGGCCCCGCACGGCCGCTCCGCCGGGGAGCACGCTCGCCGCGTTTCCAAGGCAGCGGCGCACGCCGCGTCACGTGACGCCCGCGCTTCCGGGTCGGCGCTACGGGTCCTCAGGACGTGGGCACGTCGGCGCCCCGAGAGCAAGAGCGGCGCCCCGCCGCCTTCTCGGCCGCCACTGCGGAGTCGCGCCCCCGTGTGCCTGGAGTCAGGAACGACCGAGGCTCGCCCTTGCCGGCCCCTTGACCGCGCGGGCGGGCGGGCGGAAGCCCCTTGAGGGCCGAGCTCTCTCGGAGTGGCGCTGATGCTCCGGAGAAGGCGGCTGGCGGGCCCGCCGAGCGGCCGGCGCCCTCGGCCTGCCCTCCAGGAGATGGGCGAGGTCAGATGCACGGTGCCCGCCCAGAGCTCCGGCTGCGGGACCCGGGGGGCGGGGGCGCTGCGCCCCGGGAACGCCCTGCAGCAGGGCCGGCCCGCCCCGATGCCGGAGCTGCGGCTGGTGCGGCGGGACAGGAGCTCAGTGGACCTCCTTATTCCACGGCGAACCGCAGGCCGTGTCCTTAATGCCCGTTTCAGCGTTGCTTGTTGGGTTCGAGCAGTGCTGAGAGTCTTGAAAGCTCCAGAGAACCAGACGCGAAGGCCGAGTGGTCGTGCTGCCTATAGATACCTGCTAACCTCACGCCTCCCCCGCCAAACGATGTAGCTTTAAATGGAGTTTGTTTTCAGTTTAGCCTAGTAGGGAGAAAAAGCCCACATGATAATGATAAGTAACAATTAAAATTTAGTTAAGACATGTACCATTGTGTACCTATACAATTCTTTATAACTTAACTATAAATTCTATATTTCATTGTGTATATGTGGTAAGTTGTGATTTCATTTTCGACTGATTTTTTAATCAGAGATTTAAAATTATTTAAAATCTCCGAATTTCTAACTCCATGTTGATTAATATCGCATTTTCTGTAACCAGTTGCTTCTTAGGGCAGCCACGCCACATTGCTGACCGAATGCTTGTATAGCAGGTCCTTACAAAGATGTCAAATGTGTCATGTAAAAAAGAAAATTCATCAATATATTTGACAAAAGTGCTTATTTTATCATATTTTTTAAAAAAGAGTTCCAAACCTGAGAGCCTTTCTTTAGCCCAGAATGGTTTTTATACCAGGACACCTAACCATTTTTAATGCAAGCATTTAACCCTTAAAACGTCCTCAGGGGATGATGACTTGTGCTAAATTAGAGAGCCTGGCAGAGTTAGACTTTTAAAGACTGCAGTCCAGGTGCACAGACAACTAATGAAAAAGAACCCCCAACGGCAGATGGGACACCTCTCCCCCACCACCACCGGGCAACTGTCTCTTTCTAAAGTCCTTTAAAACATGTTTTACATCTCATCTATATTTGCCCTGCAAAAAAAAAAAAAAAAAATTATAAGAGCTTATCCTGTGTCCTGGGCATGAGTTACATTGTTTCCTTTATTCCTATCTCAGCCTATACAGTTGTGTTCCTAAATAGAAGGGAGTTAGCACAGGCATTGCCTCTATTCAAAGAAAACCAGACTTTACACTGGGGAAAATAGCTTGCATTATTACAATTCAAAGAAGCCAAAAGATAAGAACTCTGGCTCAGTAAATGAAATGATCAGTCACTCTGTCGCTGAGCAGAAGGGCAGCAAGGCAAGTGCAGGACCTGGGGTGCAAAACGGAAGGAGGCGCTCCCTCTCGGGTCAAGTGCATGAGTGTGAGCACCTGAGTGAGTGCCTCCTTAGACTGTGCGCCCTGGGTGCCTCACCTGCTTCACCCTAGTCCTGGCTCTGCTCTAGAAGGAGCATAAGTTAAGGAAGGCCGATAAGATACCTGTAAGCAGAAATTATTTCTGTCTGTTTCCAAAATTTTCCGTAACTACCAAGTACTTGTAAATATTTCACCTACTGCAGTGACCTGCATATAATGACAATTCTGAAAAACCCCATATTCCCAGGGAATGAAGATATCATTACAAGCGAGTTCACTCGGTTGGAGTGTGGATAGAATGGCTCTAAGTCCCAATTTCAAGTGGCACATCCTGTCAGATAGCACCTCCCAGGCTCTGGTTTGGAAAATGCTGTAGCTCGAATGTGTGCTGAGCTTGTGTCCTTTTCCTTCTTTATTAGTTGCTCTTAACTAAGAGAAAAGTGTATCAAGTTAACTTAGCCTCATGTAATACTTCCAGAATGTTAGAGTAGGGTTAGGACCATATGAAATTATTCAGTTCAACCACTATCGTGGAACAGGAGGCTGGGGCACAGAAAGGCTAAATAACGCCCCCAATTCAGATTCCTTCGTTGAGGCAGGAACAACAATCCATACATCTCAATTCTTAGTCTCGGGCTTTTTCCACTATAATCCTGCTGCCCTTCCCTTTGGACATAGATCACTTAAGATTCTTTTAGACAAAAGCAGTAGTGACAACAACAAAACCTGCATTAGACTGGTTTAAGCAAACAGAATTTGTTGGCTCACACAACAAAATGGCCCAGGGGTATGCCTGCCTTCAGGCATAGCTGGATTTAGGGGCCTAATCAGTGTCTCCAGGACTGGTTATCTCCAGCTGGCTGGCTTTGTTTTCAGGCTCTGGAGATCAGCAAGATAGCTGCCAGCTGAAGTTCTAATTTCACCAGAAAAAGATGTTGCCTTTTTTGTTTCCACCGGCCTTCCAAAGTTGCAGGTTGCATCTCGTTGGCTCTGATTGGATCAGTACCGTCTTGGAAATAGCCGTGTCCAGAAGATGCTGTCGTTCTGATCAGCCAAGCCTGAATCCCGTGTTCACCCCACAGGGTGGGGTCTATACCATTTGAAAGACTCGGCTTGGGAGCGGACATGAGGATACTTTTACCAGAAAAAAGGGAAGTGGGTGGCACCTGTCTGAACAAGAAGTGTCCGCTATGGCCTGAGGGTAAGTTTCCCTTTTCCCTATTCTCTTCATAACTTCATCCCCATCCTCCGCTTCCAACTGTAACTCTGGTGTCTGTCCAGTTTTCTTTTTCTTTTGCATAGCTCATTTAGAACTTTCGTAAGGTAAACAGTGAAGGAAACCTAACAGAATTTGCCCTGCTGGGTTTCAGACTTGTTTGGGCCCCGTGGTCCCTTTTTGTTCTCCCTACTTCTCCCTTTTGGAATGGAACTGCCAATCCTATGCTTTCCCACCACTGTATTTTGGAAGCAGATAGCTTGCTGTCTGGTTTCTCGGATTCACAGATGGAGAAGAATTTGGCCCCAGGATGAGTCACACAATAGCTGTTATCTATAACAAACTTAAATGGTTGAGATGATGAAACTGGGGACTTTGAGTAGATGATGTTTAGATGAGATTTTTAGAGTTGGAGTTGGTGCTGAAATTGTTAAGACTTGAGGATGTTGGGATGGGGTGAATGTATTCTGCATGTGAAAGGACATGAATTTGGGACGTACCAGAGAGCAGACTGTTATGGGTTGAATTGTGTCTCCCAAAAAGATACACTGAAGTGCTAACCCTTGCTATCTTTGAATGTGACTTTATTTGGAAATAGAGTGTTTGCAGATATAATTAGGTTAAGATGAGGTCGTATTGGAGTAGAGTGGGCCCTGATCCAATGTGACCGGTGTCTTTATAAGAAGAGGGAAATTTGCACACAGATAGACACAGAAGGAAGTCAGCCATGTGAAGATGGAGGTGGAGCAAGGAGTGATGCTTCCACAAGCCGAGGAACGCCTAGGACTACCAGAAGCTGGAAGCAGCAAGGGAGCATCCTTCCTTAGAGGCTTCGGAGGACGCCTGGCCTGCTGACACCTTGATTGTGGACTTCTAGCCTCCAGAACTGTGAGAGAATAAATTTCTGTTGTTTTAAGCTCCCCAGGTTGTGGTACTTTTTTATGGCAATCCTAGGAAACTAAGACAGATTCAAGTCTGGCAAACAGTTTACTAATCGACTCTTTGTTGAATTGAATGGTGATTAAAACCTAAGTTAGAAAATGAGCAGTGTTCTGGGACGTCTCATTGTCACCAGCTGAATCCTCTTATTAGTCACTAAATGAAATAAACAGTTTCCTTTTTGTTCTCCCTAATGTCTTCAGAAATTCAGATAAGAGAGAAATCATAATATGGCTCCTTCGAGCACTAGAATGATAGCAGAACATTCTTTTCACAGGAAAGGCACATGCAAAGGACTCTTCAGATAATGGGAATGATAAAAAAATATTAAATAAATTATAATAAGCAATGTAAGTATTTTAAAATTTACTCTTGGAAAGACAGTAAGTTACATAGAATCAGTTTTAGGAATAACTTTCCTACTTTCAGCTTTTTATGATTATTACAATAATGAGAGTAGTTAATATAGTAAAATCATCTAATCACGTCTTCACCCAGCTCATTCTGATGGATGGTGAGGCAGCTTTGCAAACGCTTCTCTGTCATGAGCTGCTGAACAAAAGGAAGCCTGTGAAAGTTGTATCATCATCCTCGTCTGCAAACAAGCCATTGAACCTCTCCCCTCCTGTCACCTGCACCCACACCTCGTCCCCAAGCTTCAGCTGCAGGATGGTGCCACCCGAGGCCTGGTCCTCAGAGCTCGTGTACCCATCCTTGGTGTGCAATATTTTTACTCCATTTTTGACCAAAGATACCTGAACGTTCCTGGAGAAAACAGTGACGTGGTAGGTGAAGTAATAGACCCCGGCAATGTGGCAAGTGAATTTCCCCGTGGCTATGTCAAAATGGTTGAATTCGTTATACAGGATCTTGTCAAATTTAATGGGTACATCTGAAGAAGGAAACTTGCTCAGCACTGTGAGCCCCACAGTGAAAGCACTTTTTGGCAAGACTGGAGTCTCACCAATTTTCCCTTTTTCTCCTCGATCCCCCTTCCAGCCTCTCATTCCCCGGACTCCTGGCTCACCCTGGGGCCCCAAGGGTCCAGCATCTCCCTTGGGACCAGGCTTTCCAATGGGGCCTATGGGGCCAGGGAGGCCGGGTGGGCCTGACAGTCCTGTGTTGCCCTTGAGCCCTTCTGGACCAGTGGGACCCACATCACCTTTATCCCCCTTTTGCCCTTGAGGGCCAGTCTCTCCTCTGAGGCCTTTCTCTCCCATGGGCCCAACGAATCCCTTTGGCCCGTGTTTCCCTGGGGATCCTCTTGAGCCTTGATCACCTTTGACACCTTTTGCTTCAACTTTTCCATCTGCTCCTAAGTAGAACAAGCAAGAACAAAGGAAGGGACAATTTGTGAGGCATTACCTTGTGAAAAACAACTTTAGTTTTTCTGTTGTTGAGCATACAAACGAGATGAGGCAGAACACAGGTTCAAGATATGCTTAGATTTTGAAAATTAATTCACTCCTAAATTGCACACGCACACACACGCAAACACCATCTGACTGCTGTCTACTAAATTAGTGTCAGGGCTCACATTAGAAATTACGACTCTTTACCGTCTGGCTGCTGTCTGGCTGCTAAACAGTGCCGTCCTTAGCAGAACACGTCTTTGGAGTAGGGAAGAACTGTGAAAGGTGGATTAATTCAGGCAACTTTCAGTAGACTGACAGCCCGAATTCTGTGGCATCCCCTAAAAAGCTCCTCACTGGAGTGAACACAAAATAAAGTCTGCAGTGTGGCATTCACTGCTCTCTACTGTCCAGCCCAGCCTGCCCACCGTGCCAAGTGTGTTGCACTGTTCCTCATTCTGCCTGCAGGCTCGGTGCTTCCCATTTCCTCCACCTTGAGTGGAGAGTAGTGGATACGAGCACGGCCTCTGGAGTTAAATGCCAGGATTCAATCCTGTCTCCACCGCTTGTGCACAGTGGGACGTTAGGCAAGCTGAGTAGCCACCCACACCTCTGCTTCCTCATCTGTGACACTGGGATATACCACTACCTCATGTACAGGCTGTTGTATGAAGTGAGTCAATACATGAACAGCACTTAGAACAATCTAGCACAAAGCAAACACTCTCTGTGTTTGCCATTCAGACCGTTCTCCTTCCGCATCAGTCACAACGGTCCTCACTACCCTCAGGGCCCAATTCGAGTGCCCCCTTCGGATGCACTCAGTCAAAATTCAGTCTCGCTCCTCAAGGCGCATCCACTAATTCAGGCTTCTGCAAACTATGGCCCACGGGCCAACTCCAGCCTCTCGCCTGTTTTTGTGTGGCCCACAAGCTAAGAATGGTTTATGTTTTTAAGTGACCACAAATAATATTCTGCAATGCATGAAAATTATATAAAACTCAAATTTCTGTTTTCATAAACTGGAACACAGCCTTACTTATTTACGTAGCGTCTGTGGCTGCTTTTTGCTACAGTGACAGAGTTGAGTAGTCATGCGTCACTTAACAATGGGGATACATTTTGAGAAACACGTCATTAGGTGATTTCGTTGTTGTTCGAACGTCACAGAGTGCACTTACACAAACCTAGAGACAGCCTACCACACACCTAGGCTCCATGGCGCTAATCTTATGGGACCACCGTCATATATGTGGTCCGTCAGTGACTGAAATGTTGTTATGCAGTGCGTGACCGTGGTTGTGACAGAGACCATATGGCCTGCAAAGCTGAAAATATTTACTATCTGGCCCGTTATAGAAACAGTTTGCCAGTCTCCGCACTGAATCATGAGCTTCTGGAGAGCAAGAACTGTGTTGCTGTGGTCATTGCATCATCCTCAGAGCCTAGTCAAGGCCTTGTCCTTGGTAAGCACTTAATAATTATTGTTAAATCACTGATAGTTCGGAATTAGAGCGTGGTAAATGGAACACAGTTTCTGACCTCGTTCTCCTTTCTCTCCATTCACCCCATCCTTCCCTGGACCACCAGGACGTCCTGGTTCTCCTAGGTGGGAAGAAGAAGAGAGACAAGAGTTAAAATTCCGGTTCTGATTTTCCTAGATATTGGTCTCAATCAGTGACGGAGGCTGGCGAGTCCTGACACACTCTCTCCACACACACAAGTGCAGGTGGAGGGGGCAGGTGTGAGCGAGCAGCAAGGCTGCTGAGTTGTGTAAAAGAAGTGAATTATGAAATGGATTTAGTGGACTACCCAAGCACCCAGCTCCAAGAGGGCAGGATGAGAATGGAGTCTGCTCACTCAGATGGCCATGAAGGTGTCTTATGTGACAGAATGTGAGCAGTGACTGAATGTTGGAGGCGTGGGTGGCTTTCTCACTTCTGCTCCCTTCCTATCACCTTGTGGAGAGTGGAGTGGAAGGTTTACTAGCCTCCTATGAAAACACAGATGACTATGGTCACATGCTGCTATTTGGGATAGAAGGGAGGCTTCTGGAAGGATCTCTCTAGTGCCTTAGATTGGTGGTAAATGTCAGTGATCAAGTTGGCATGGCAGACCCCATTTGGAATCTCCAGCGAGTGAGGTTTTGCCGACCATACAAGAGTCCTGATGCTCAGAACAGGCTACCCTGAGTCCAGCTTCGGTGTTCTGAGTCAGCAGGATGGAAGTGGCTCCAGGCATGGTGACAGAAGAGCTCACTAGGCCACAGGGCACCCAACGCTGGTTCCCCCACCCGTAGGCATCCGATACTTCAGCACCACTGGCCAGCTGTGGGTGACAGGGGCAGGCTGGGCAAGCTTCCAGGTGCCGACACAGGACCGACATAGGCAGGTTTGTATCAGTGACAAGTCTGGTCTCCTGGGACTCCAGGCGGGGCGGGGAGCCCAAGCGCCCAACAGGCCCTGGGTCCTTGGAGTCTCTGAGCCTCAGTGACCCCTACAGATGCCCCCCCATCCCCCCATCACTGGCCCACTTGAGGAATGAGTCCTCTTCCCCTTTCTTGTCTTGGTTTCCCTGCTTAATTCTCCCTCCACTCTCTAGAACAGTGGCCTCCAAGCTTTCATCATCCGAGTAACAGAGTGAACATCCATCCTAATCATGTACATTTATATGTTTCTAAATTATGTACAGGTAACGTTCTAAAAACGTGTTCATTGTAAAACATGCACACAAATACCTGTGAAGAGGGTAAGCTAAAGATGAAGTTAATTTTTAGTGTGAGAAATGTGATTGAATGTACTTCTAAGAAAGAATATTTGGGGCTGGCCTGGCGGTGTAGTGGTTAATTTTGCCTGCTCTGCTGTGGTGGCCCAGGGTTTGCAAGTTTGGATCCCAGGCATGGACCTACACACCAGTCATCAAGCCATGCTGTGGCAGTGTCCCGCATACAAAATAGAGGAAGATGGGCACAGATGTTAGCTCAGGGCTAATCCTCCTCACGCAAAAAAAGAGGAAGATTGGCAACAGATGTTAGCTCAGGGCCAATCTTCCTCACCAAAAAAAAAGGAAGAAAGAAAAAAGAAACATATATGTTATATATAATACATATAAACTATATATAAAACATATATGCTTTGAAGAAAGATGTAACACTTGAAAGAATGAATACCATTGAGGAAGAAGGAGAAAGATTCAATAGGGGAGAAGCTGAGAAATCTGGTGTTGGATACATGAGCATTTGTCTTTATTTTTCAGCTATCTGAAACCTGTCTGTCTGAGACCTGTCTGTCATCTGTCTCCTTTTGTGTATATAAAATATTTTTAATAAAATTAAAAAATTAAAACCCCATACATTTGGAAATAAAACACACACACTCCCGCCCCACTTTGAGTCAGAGAGAGGGGATGGCTACCAGCAGGTGAGAGCACCACCTCACCTTGCCATGCCCCCTGGGCCAGAGGGTGCTGAGCTGCAGAAATATTGCCTTGGACTGGAGCAAAGTGTGCTCAGATTTTTCAGGAAAGCTAGAATGTGGCCCAGGTAGTTTGAGGTCATGACTGATGCCTGACTTTCAACCAGAAGAGTCTAAAGAAGCAGCCAACTGAAGCTGCCCAAAAGGCAGCACAGAGGACATCTGCGCTGGGAATGCCCACCGCTCCTGAGTCTGCAGGGCACGGTTCCGAGCTCCGTGCAGGCCAGGTGGCTGCCTCCAGAGGAGCCAGGCCTGAGATGATCAGTAAGGGCCTGCCAAGAAAACTGCTGCCAAGGCATGGGGACCCCAACAGCAAGAGAGCACAGGAAGAGACTGGGGACATTCAGGTGCACTTAGGCAAGCGTGCATTGCCCATCCCCAGGAATGGCGCAGAAGGTTCACAAAGAACCCCAGAAGAATCTCACAACAGAAAAGCCAGTGCTGGGTCATCTTCCTCAGAGGGCGCCGATGCCAGATTTTAACAGCAGCAACTAAGTAACAACTTCTGACCCCTCTTCACCGGCCCAGCCCGTCTCTGGAGTCAAAGGTGGTCCTCGCAGTGAGGAGGGAGAGTGGAAGGGAACGGTGGAGGACTCATCAAGACACAGGCTTGTCCTGTGCATGTATGCATACACACACATGCGCACGTGCACACACACACACACTCGCTGTGGTCCCAGTGTGGGGGTCGAAGAATGGATTTCATTAAGATTGAGGATTTGCCATTGTCTTGGACTGGGTTTTTTACCACCCAGAAATGAGACAGGTCTAGTGCCTAAAAGTGACATGGACTTACTGGGATGTTATCCAGAAGGAGACCCCACAGAACAGATTTGCAGGGCAGGGGTTGGAGAGAAATGACATTGCTTCTTGGTGACACTGCTTTCATCCAGCCCACCCAATAAACCCGCTAGACCACCAAACACCACAAGCAGGGGACACCCAGAAACACCTATACTCCATTCATCTGTACAGAAGACTTCCCCTACTAAGTAATTTGTTCTAATACTTGCTTCTCCAAGTCTTAACAAAGGCTTTTTAAAAATCCATATTCCAACAACATTTGCTGGCAAAGCATTAATTTTAGTCCATCTTGAAATTGCTTTCTGTGTCTTGTTTCAACCATTTTTAATTTAGCCAGAGGAACATCTTCTGATGTGATTAAGAAATCTCAAAAAAGGCTTCTAAATATTTATAAGTAAGTTTGGTGAAGACTTTGTACTACTTAATGCATTGCTGAGAAAAAACGGCAGTGGTTTGTGTGCACGTTCCACAGAATCCTGACATGACTTATTCATTGAGGTGCTTCCTTCTGTGAATAACCAATATCTCAGAGGACCATTTACGGCTAGGACGGGGTTCATGTTAATGAATGTAAATGTAAATTCACATGCTCAAAGTCTTAATATTTCTAGTTTTGGGCGGACTTGTTGTCAGACTGCCTGGTTTATTGTTGTTTTTCCTGGCAGTGCGCTGCTGAAGCGCACTGAGCACAGAAACGACGGCACTGCTATTCTCTGTGATTCCTTCATGCTGCATTATCACATCCACCTTCGATCTTCAGTTTCTTTCCGGGAGCACTGCAGACACCCATCCGCGTGTAACAGTTCCATAGCATAATCTGAATATCCCTGCCGGGCACAGTGCCTGCAACACCCCTCAGTGTGCTGAGGGCGGTGAGCATGGGAGGGCTCCCAGCCAGCCTGTTCACACTGTGGGGCTCCCACTCTTCCCACAGGAGGCGTGCCAGGCCCCGAATGACACACTGAATGAAAATAAACCAAGTGAGGCTACCCATGCCAATTCATATAGTAAATATTTTTAAAGCTCAATTTTTTTTCTTCACCTACATTTGTCTTTTAAAATGTCAATAGAAGTTTTTTTTTTTTTTTTTTTGGAGGAAGATTAGCCCTCAGCTAACTACTGCCAGTCCTCCTCTTTTTGCTGAGGAAGCCTGGCTCTGAGCTAACATCCGTGCCCATCTTCCTCTAGTTTATACGTGGGACGCCTACCACAGCATGGCTGCCAAGCAGTGCCATGTCCACACCCGGGATCCGAACCAGCGAACCCCAGGCCACCGAGAAGCGGAACGTGCGAACTTAACCACTGCGCCACCGGGCCGGCCCCCTCAATAGAAGTTTTGATGTTTTCTTCCTGCACTCAGATCATTCTGCTTGTGTCTTAGGTATGCGACTCTGTGGTCAGACCAGGGCTCAAGAAACCCCTTCAAAAGTCATCTGGTGTTATGGAAACCACACACATCCTGGCTTTTGCAAATCTCCTTCCCAGAGGCTGGATCCTGTCCTCTAGTCCCCAAACCTTGGTGCGGGTCCCAGCATATGGCATAGACACCTGAGGAGCAGCTGTGCACTTCAGGTCACTGTCCGTTTTTTGTGTTCTCGTCACTCCGCATCATCTGCTTTCCCACGGGGCAAGGTGGTGACTCTCACCTGCACCACAGCTAGGTGCTGTCTGCCAAGTGCCTAGCAATCAAACCCCTCTGCAGGCCCCATGTGCCAAAGGTCCCTCACACCTGTCGCCTGGGGCAGATCTGTGACGTCATATAACCGTACTCCTGAAAAGGGTCTTGTAGCATCAGAGATGATGGCTCCCAAACAGGCATCCCCACTAGAGGAGAAAGTCCAGGAGGACAGGGTCCTGTCAGTCTTGCCCTGCACTGTCCCCAGCACCTGACCCAGACTCTGGCCTGGAGCAAGCTCTCCACACGCGTCGGCCTGGTGAGGGGTGGATGGTGGAAGGGGATGAGCAGGCAGGTGATGACCACACGGATGATGAGTGAGTGAGTGAGGTAAAAGGCACGGAGGGACAGATGGAGGAGCAGCTGAAGGCTGCCAGGGGTCAGTACCTGCATCCCCTTTGTCACCCTTTGCTCCATCTCGTCCGTCTCTTCCAGGCAAGCCGTTGTGACCAGGATTCCCCGGGATGCCAGGGTGCCCCTGCCTGCACGTGTCCTGTGAGTTCACCTTCCCTGTGCAGATTCCAGTGACAAGCAGCAGCCACCAGATCCTCATGGCTCAGGTGTCAGAGCTGAACTAAAAGAAGGAAACACAGACCAAAAGGAGAAACCTTTGTCGCTGGGGCCACGACACAGCCTCTGTTCCTTGCACTGTGAAACGGACCCACCCTGGTCAGACTTCGACAGAATGGTCGGGGCAGGTCAGGGGAGAAGCAGGTAGAAGACTTCACTGTTCACCATCAGAAGGACATTGTCCTTGGAAGGATGTGTGTGATTGGGATCACTCTTAAGGGTGAGTGATTAAGGCCGAGTTCCATGTCAGGATACTTCCACTGACGATTTCACTTGGGGAAAACCACTTTTTGGAGCTAGAGAAGAGAAAGAGATTAATGCTTACTTATCTCACAGGGCTGCTGTAAAAACCGAATTTGATCACAATGTGCATGACAGCGCATTTTAAATTGTAAAGCAAACATAGAATTAGCATTTGATCCAGCACTCCCGCTCCGGGGTATATATGCAAAAGAACTGAAAGCAGGGACTCCAGCAGATATTTCTACTCCCGTGGTCATAGCAGCATTATTCACAATAGCCAAAAGGTGGAAACAACACACATGTCTGTTGACACATGAATGGATAAACAAAATGTGGTATATTCGTACAATGGAATATTATGCAGCCTTAAAAAGGAAGGAAATTCTGACACATGCTACAATGTGGATGAACTTAAAGACATTATGTGAAGTGAAATAAGCCAGACACAAAAAGACAAATAGTATATAATTACACTTATACGAGGTGCCTAGAGCAGTCAAATTCATGAGGATGGAAAGTAGAATGGGGGTTGCCTGGGGCTGGGGGAGGATGCTGGGGAGTTAGTCTTTAGTGGGGACAGAGGTTCAGTTTGGGAAGATGAGTCCTGGAGACGGATGGTGGTGATGGTTGCACAACAACGTGAATGTATTTAATGCCACTGAATTGTACACTTCAAAGTGGTCAAAGTGGTAAGTTTTATGTTGTGTATATTTTACCACAATAAAAAAAAAAAGTTAAGTTAAAAAATAGTAAAGTGTTCCAAGCAGTCCTACTGTGATTAGATGTGTTTGCGGTTTTGTTTTATGGGAGGCCACTATGAAGAAGCCCACATGCACACACACCAGAGGGCACACAGCTTGAGAAGTACACTTTCAAGTCCCCCAGTCAAGTTAACGATTTGCTTTCCAACCTCATCATGAGCTAAGTCAATGCTGAGACCTGCAGGAGAGAAGTGAATTAGGAGACGTGTTCTTGACAAAGAGGACAAGGCCAGACACCACAGTCGTGTGAGCACGTGGGATTTGTAGGCCCTCCTGCCCAGTCAGATCTCCCCAGGGAGGGGCACGTGGCACCACAGCCCTCTCCTTCATGGCCCCTGTCATGGTAGGAGGTTACAGTTGCTTATATAATTGCATGACTAACAATCAGACTGTATCTTCCTCATTATTGTGTTCCCAGTACTCTAACTTAAGCCTGTAAGATCAGGTTGAATAAATATGTGTTGAATGGAATGAAAGTATCATGGTAGATATCTTAAGACTTAAAGAAGATAATAACAGGAGTGACATCAGCATGATGGCAAATTGAGCTTGCCCAGGACTCTCTCCCTTCCAACATACAACAAAAAGGAGCAACCATATTCCAACAAAAAAATATCCTGATAGCACAGGAAACCTCAGAGACCCACAGCAGCCAAACGACAGAGGGCAGAGAGGCTGGAGTCCCCTTTGGAGGAGCTGGAATGGGGTAAGAGAGAACTTCGCTCCCTCCCCTAAAGACTGGGATCACTGCGGCGGGAGGCTCCGTGAGGGAAGGAGTGGGGGAGGGGTCGCACATTCGCAGGATCACCCAGGACTCCCTAAAGCCCTTGCAGCCCAGAGGGAAGCCCTCTAACAGGGCAAAAGCTTTCACATGGGGTGACCTCATCAAGCCAAGACCCCAGGAGACCAGATAGTGAGAGCTGATTGGGAAACCTGGGTCTGTGTGCAAGAGAAAGTGCCCCCCACCCCACACTGTGCTACACCATCTTGGCTGAAGGCGGAGGGCTCAGAATACGCATCTCTCGACCCCCATGTAGTGGCGACAGGCAATAACTGCAACCGAATAATATCACTATGTGAAAAAAGCGTTCTAGCATCAAACAGATGATAAAAACTCCAGACCAGAAGACAAACAATAAAAACACAGAATTATGTCCTGAGGACTTGGAAATAAGTGAACTATACAACAATGATTTTAGAATAGCTATCATCACAAAACTCAATGAGGTAAAGGAAAATATAGAGAAACAAGTCAACGAGTTCTGGAGTTACTTCACAGAAGAGATTGAAACTATAAAGAAGAATCAATCAGTAACAGTAGAGATGAAAAATACAATGAATCAGATAATACAGAATACGGATTCCCTGAATGCCCGTGTGGACACCATAGAGGAGAAAATTAGCATAACTGGAGATAGACAGGTTGAATGACTCCAGACAGAGGAAGAAAGAGAACTAAGAATAACAAGAAATGAAGAAAATCTCCAGGAAATAGCCAACTCAATGAGGAAATGCAACATAAGAATTATAGGTATACCTGAAGGCAAAGAAAAGGAGAATGGAGCAGAAAGTGTGCTCAGAGAAATAATAGCAGAGAACTTTCCAAATCTAGGGAATGAGAGAGAAATGTGTGTGGAGGAAGCTTTCAGATCTTCTAGATATGTCAATGTAAAAAGACCTACTTCTAAAAAGGGCAAAACTGAATGACAAAGAAAGAATACTCAGGGCAGCAATGCAGAAGAAAGTAACTTACAAAGGAACCCCTATCAGACTTTCAGTGGATTTCTCTGCAGAAACCTTACAAGCTAGGAGAGATTTGAATGACACATTCAAAACTTTAAAAGATAAAAATCTTCAGCCAAGAATACTCTATCCAGCAAAAATATCCTTCAGATATGAGGGAGAAATTAAATCTTTCCCAGACAAACAAAAGCTAAGGGACTTCGTAGCCACAAGACTCCCCCTACAAGAAATCCTCAAGAAGTCCCTCATATCTGAAAAAAGAAAAAAAGGAAGAAAGGGGTCGCAAAACACAGAGTAAGGAGACAGATAGAATCAGAATAGGATAGCAAATATTAAACTATAGCATTAGGATAAAGGGAATAAAAACACCAAAAACAAAGACAATCTTATCACTTTAACCACAAACTCACAACACAAGTTGGAATAAGAGGTGAAAATAATAACTTAGGAGAGGAGGAGGAAAGGCACTGAATCAGTTTAGGTTAAGGAAATAAGAGGCCACAGAAATGGACTATGTTATGCACGAGATTCTGAATACAAACTTCAGGGTAGCCACTAAGCTAAATATCAGAACAGAGACACAAAAAATAAAATAAGGAAAAAGCTAAGAAACCCAGTTTTGGTTAGGCCAAAGCACACAGGACAAGAAACAAAAGAAATGCAGGAAAACAAGATAATGAGTGACAGAATGACAGCATTAAGCCCTCATGCATCAATAATCACCCTCAATGTAAACGGATTGAACTCTCCAATAAAAATACACAGAGTGGCAAGGTGTATTAAAGAACAAGATCCAATAATTTGTTGCCTCCAGGAAACACACCTCAACCCCAAGGACAAACACAGGCTCAGAGTGAAGGGGTGGAAGACGATACTCCAAGCTAATGGCAAACAAAAGAAAGCAGGTGTTGCAATTCTTATATCAGACAAAGCAGATTTCAAGATAAGGCAGGTAAAGAGAGACATAGAGGGTCAATATATAATGATCAAAGGGACACTACATCAAGAAGTAATAATGCTTATAAACATCTATGCACCCAACACAGGAGCACAAAGTTCATAAAGCAACTACTAACAAATCTAAAAGAAGATATCAAATATGACACAATAATAGCAGGGGACCTCAACAACCCACTCACATCAATGGACAGATCAACCAGACAGAAAATCGAACAAGGAAAGAGTGGAATAGAACGAAAAGCTAAAACAGTTGGACTTAATAGACATATATAGAACACTCCATCCAGAAACAGCAGAATACACATTTTTCTTGAGTGCACATGGAACATTCTCAAGGATAGACCATATGTTGGGAAACAAGGCAAGCCACTATAAATTTAAAAAAATCAAAATAATAACAAGCATCTTCTCCGATCATAATGCTATAAAGCTAGAAATTAATTACAAGAAAAAAGCTGAGAAGGGAACAAAGATGTGGACACTAAACAATATGCTATTGAACAAGTAATGGATCATTGAAGAAATTAAAAAAGAAACCAAAAAATATCTGGAGACAAATGAAAATGATAACATGCCATACCAACTCATATTGGATACAGCAAAAGCTGTATTAAGAGGGAAATTCATTGCAATACAGGCACATCTTAACAAACAAAAAAAATCCCAAATAAGCAATCTCAAATTACACCTAACTGAATTGGAGAAAGAAGAACAAACAAAGCCCAAAGTCAGCAGAAGGAGAGAAATAATAAAAATCAGAGAAGAAATAAGTGCTATTGAAACAAAAAAGGCAGTGGAAAGGATCAATGAAACAAAGAGCTGGTCCTTTGAGAAGATACATAAAACTGACAAACCCCTAGCCAGACTTACAAAGAAAAAAAGGGAGAAAGCTCAGATAAACAAAATCAGAAATGAAAGAGGAGAAATAACAACAGACTCCACAGAAATACAACAGATTATAAGAGAATACTATGAAAAACTATATGCCAACAGAATGGATAACCTAGAGGAAATGGATAAATTTTTGGACTCCTACAATCTCCCAAAGCTGAGTAAAGAGGAAGCAGACAATTTGAACAGATCAATCACAAGTAAAGAGATTGAAACAGCAATCAAAAGCATCCCAAAGAATAAAACCCCAGGACCAGATGGCTTTCTTGGGGAATTCTACCAAACTTTCAGAGAAGATTTAATACCTATACTTTTCAAGCTATTCAAAAAAATTAGGGAGGATGGAACACTTTCTAACACATTCTACGAGGCCAACATCATGCTGATACCAAAGCCTGACAAAGACAGCACAAAAAAGGAGAACTACAGGCCAATATCGCTGATGAACATAGATGCAAAAATTCTCAACAAAATTTTGGCAACCCGAATTCAGCATTTCATCAAAAAGATCATACATCATGATCAAGTGGGATTCATACCAGGGACACAGGGATGGTTCAACATCCGCAAATCAATCAACATGATACACCACATCAACAAACTGAGGAATAAAAACCACATGATCATCTCAATAGATGCAGAGAAAGCATTTGACAAGATCCCACAGCCATTTATGATAAAAACTCTGAACAAAAGGGGGATAGAAGGAAACCACCTCAACATAATAAAGGCCATATACGACAAACCCACAGCTAACATCATACACAATGGGCAAAAACTGAGCGCCATCGCCCTGAGAACAGGAACGAGACAAGGATGCCCTCTATCACCACTCTTATTTAACATAGTACTGGAGGTCCTGGCCAGAGCAATCAGGCAAGAAAAAGGAATAAAAGGAATCCAAATAGGGAGGGAAGAAGTGAAACTCTCGCTGTTTGCAGACGACATGATCTTATATATAGAAAACCCCAAAGAGTCCACTGGAAAACTTTTAGAAATAATCAACAACTACAGCAAAGTTGCAGGGTATAAAATCAACTTACATAAATCAGTAGCATTTCTATACTCTAATAACGAACTAACAGAAAAAGAACTCAAGAACACAATGCCATTCACAATCGCAACAAAAGAATAAAATACCTCAGGGTAAATTTAACTAAGGAAGTGAAAGACTTATACTATGAAAACTATAATGCTTTCCTGAAAGAAATGGATGACGACATGAGATGGAAAGACATTCCATGTACATGGATTGGAAGAATAAACATAGTTAAAATGTCCGTTCTACCTAAAGCAATCTACAGATCCCAATCAGAATCCCAGTGACATTCTTTACAGAAATAGAACAAAGAATCCTAAAATTCATATGGGGCAAGAAAAGATCCTGAATTGCTAAAGCAATCCTGAGAAAAAAGAACAAAGCTAGAGGCATCACAGTCCCTGACTTCAAAACATACCATAAAGCTACAGTAATCAAAACAGCATGGTACTGGTACAAAAACAGGTGCACAGATCAATGGAACAGAATTGAAAGCCCAGAAATAAAACCACACATCTATGGACAGCTAATCTTTGACAAAGGAGCTGAGGGCATACAATGGAGAAAAGAAAGTCTTTTCAACAAACGGTGCTGGGAAAACTGGAAAGCCATATGTAAAAGAATGAAAATTGACCATTCTTTTTCACCATTCACCAAAATAAACTCAAAATGGATGAAAGACCTAAAGGTAAGACCTGAAACCATAAGGCTTCTAGAAGAAAATGTAGGCAATACACTCTTTGACATCAGTATTAAAAGGATCTTTTCAGACACCATGCCTTCTCAGAGAAGGGAAACAAGAGAAAGAATAAACAAATGGGACTTCATCAGGCTAAAGAGCTTCTTCAAGGCAAAGGAAAACGGGTTTGAAACAAAAAAACAACCCACTAATTGGGAAAAAATATTTGCAAGTCATATATCTGACAAAGGGTTAATCTCCATAATATATAAAGAACTCATACAATTCAACAACAAAAGATAAAACAACCCAATCAAAAAATGAGTGGGAGACATGAACAGACATTTCTCTAAAGAAGATATACGGATGGCCAATAGGCACATGAAAAGATGTTCATCATCAGGGAAATGCAAATCAAAACTACACTAAGATATCACTTTACACCCATTAGAATGGCAAAAATAACCAAAACAAAAAGTAACAAATGTTGGAGAGGTTGTGGAGAAAAAGGAACCCTCATACACTTCTGGTAGGAATGCAAACTGGTGTAGCCACTATGGAAAACAGTATGGAAATTTCTCAAAAAATTAAAAATAGAAATACCATATAACCCAGCCATCCCACTACTTGGTATCTATCCAAAGAGCTTGAACTCAGAAATTCCAAAAGTCCCATGCACCCCAATGTTCATTGCAGCATTATTTACAATAGACAAGATGTGGAAGCAACATAAGTGCCCATCTAATGGTGACTGGATAAAGAAGATGGGGTATATATATACAATGGAACACTACTCAGCCATAAAAAAGAATAAAATCATCCCATTCACAACAACATGGATGGACCTTGAGGGAATTATGTTAAGTGAAATAAGCCAGATGTAGACGGACAATCTCAGTATGTCTCCACTCATATGAGGAATTTAAACATGTAGACAAACAGAACAGATTAGCGGCTACCAGGGGAAAGGGGGGATGGGGGTGGCCACAAAGGGTGAAATGGTGCACCTACAACACGACTGACAAACAATAATGTACAACTGAAATTTCACAAGATTGTAAACTATCACAAACTCAATAAAAATTAACTTAAAAAAAACTACTTGAATTCTCAGAAGGCAAAACAAAACATAAAGCTGATGTGACTGATTAGAGCCCAGATCCTCAGGCAGCTCTGAAGGCAGCGTGTGGCTGCCCAGCCCTTCAGAGTTAACAAGAAAATGTCCATATCTTTGACCCCGTAATCTCATCCCTAAAATTCTCCTCGGTAATCCAAAATTCGTGTGCCAAAGATTTCAACCCCAGCACTATCTATAATGGCGAAGAAGGGCATGCTGTGTAATGTGTAAGAGTAGTGGTTTAGGAAGCAGAATATTACGGAACCACTAAACTGATTATGAAGGTTATGTAGAAATATGTAAAAGATATATGTTGTGTTGAATTTTTTAAAAGTAGATTAAATGCTGCACGTGTTATGAGGGTACCATGTAATCACACAGGCGTATTGACACAAACTAGAAGCAAGCCTATCCAAATGAACATGGTTACTCTAGAACGCCAGGGTTATGGGAGTGTTTCCTTTTTAAAAAATGCTTTTTTACAGTGTCTATAAAAATATTTCCATATATATTGTAAAACCAGCTCAATTCTGTCATCCAAAGGATTGTACTGCCATCTTCTGGAAGCCTCTAAATATCACAGGGTCCAATTCAATGCAGAGTATTTTTAGAAAAGGAAATACAGATGTTTCCCTTTGAAGTCACAAACTTACGCCACTCCAGGAAATGGAGTTTTCTTCGAGCCAAATTCCATGAATAATCTACACCAGGCTCTTCTGTTTAACTCAGAAGTGACCAGTAGCAGTCAAATCTAAATTATACAGACCAACTTCTGTTAAGAGGTCTACATTTTTTCTTCTTACGTTTTTCCAAATATGTGTTACAATTATTCCGGTAATAGAAAGGCCACAAGATCATAAAGGTATGAAACTGAAATAAACTCCGTTTTGTTCTCCAGCTAGAGAAGAGCTGAGATAAAAGCAAACCTTTGTCCTTCTGTGGCTCCTTCCCCAGTTTTGCACTCGACAGAGGCAGCCTGTGTCCAGCTTGCTGTTACCCCCTAGCGTGAAGATGACCGTCAGCAGTGATTTTGAATAATGGAACATGCTTCGCTCCCATATAAGCAGTGAAATCAACTGTGGCACTATCTCCAACAAGGAACCATAGAAGAGGGAGATGAGGGTTTGTACAAGGAATACAGTAGAAATTATATTAATATGTTATTTTAAAAAATAGAAAATTACATTTGTGCTACTCACAGAGTCCTGGGTTGGATGGCCAGTTTCATGAGTTCATCCACAGTTAATAGGCCCAGCTTCTAATTCCTGTGTCTGGTGTTTCTCCAAAATGCAATAGAGCCATTCCCATCCGTCGCCCGTCCTTCCCTCCCGCCCTCCCTCCATCTTCTGTCACCCGATCACGGCCACCACTCCCCCTTTGTTCTCCACCCTGACCTAGACTAGCCAGCACTGATCAGACACCAACCTGGGAGCTTTTGAAGATAGTGACTGCATCTTTCCATTTTCTTATTTTTAGGACCTCACAGTCAAATGTTTGTTGAATAACTAAATGAATGAAAGAATATTATCTTGGTTCCAACTGTGTGCAAATCATCACCTGGGTAGGTGAGTGGATGTTAAAGCCAATCGTCGTAATGCTTTTGGTGGAGATCACTAGTTTCTCCAAAACCCCTTCTCAGCTTCTTCCGCGGGAATAGAAATTCTAGCTGAGCATGCAGCTGCCCACGGTAGACTATTGAAGGCCAGATATTGCCAGGAAACTAGATTCTGGCCAGTGGGAAGTGAGCAAAGGTGCTATGTGCAACTTGTGGAGCCCAGCCTTAGAGGGAGGCAGTGAGCCCTTCCCTGTCCCTCCCTGTCCCTGTGGCTGGGGTGCACATGGGGTGGTGAGCCATTTAGAGTCCCAAAAGGAGGGTGACGCTTTGGGGATAGAAAAATCCTAGTCTCTGATAACTGCACAGACCAGACCTGGCCCAGCAGCCCATCTTTGACAGGAGAGAGAAATATACTACTAACTTGCCTACTAAGCTTCTGTTATTTGGGGTCTGTTTTATGCACAGCTAAGGCTAGATCTTGGCTAATGCAAGGTTTCTGCTGTCAAAGGTGTGGGCACTCATCCACAGTGAGGAAGGTTTGTGCACGTCGTAGTCTGTTAGCCCAATAGTCAGAGTGGCTGAGGACTGCCTGGGTATACACCCCTCCTGGGGACACATTAAAAAACCAACAATCGTCACTGCCTGAGACAGAGGAGTACAATCAGTGATGCCTGGAGAACAGATGCAATCAGTCTGCTGAAGGCTGAGTTCACGGGGTCAGAAGCCTTGGGGAGCCGCTATGACCTCATAAATCTGATGCACTGATGTGGTTTGGGGCAAGGAGGCACAGGCTGCAGATGACTTTGGAGGTACTGTTTTTAGCCCCAAATAAAACAGGGTCTTAGTTAACTTCTTATTTCTGGGCTGTTTCTCCCATGCTTGACCTGTTTTTCCTTCACTACTGATTTCTCGCTAAAAGGTTACTCAGTGGCCCTCCTGATGAATTTTCTCCAAGGACATGAGATCCCTAATTCACAGCCAGGGTTGAGAGTTTCTACTCTTTCAGAGTCTTACTTCCCCAAAACTAAGATTTAATAAACACCTGCCAGAACCCAGCTGAGCAACGTTTACTAGGTCTCCAGACCTCTGAGCCTCTGATACTTTTGTGCATAAAATGCAAGGGATGGACGAACCCCCAACATCCCTCCCAGATTCGAAAGTCTAAGATTCTAAAATCTCTGAATTTCCTTCACTGACCATTTCCTTCCAGGTGCTCTATACATTGTACACTTTATATATTTCTTCTTCAACCTGTTGAAGGGGCTTGTTTGTAAACTACACTGTGTAAATCAATATAGCCATAAACATAAAAATGTACACATTGAAATTTGTGCAAGACAATCTATGAGCTTCTCTAGAAAGCTGAGTAGGAAAGTCTGCTACTCTCATGATTTGTCCCGTGGTGTGCAGAGTTCTGGCCGAAGATTTTCAAAATTCTACTTTTCCCCCGTTTAGCCTCTTCCTCAGAAGGGTATTTGAACCGCTGGCTCCTTCCCTCCCCAACTCCACCGACATCTGCCTACTTTGCAGATAATTAGCAGGATTATCACACTCTGATAATATAAGAGCTGTTTTAGGACACCAATGCCTTAAAATGAATGTAAAGAAATTGTTTTCTAATGCACTTACCTGACCCCCAGGGCTGTGGGCTGCACCCAGGTGCTGGGCAAACCAGGAATTAAGGGCCAAGGAAGGAAAATCCTGCCTTCCTGACCCCGAATTCCCAGGTGGATGTATCTACAAAATAGCAGGAAGAGGCGGGAACAGAGTCGGCACAAGATGTCTTGGAAGAGCTTCAAAACTTGCAGCCGCTCTGAGTCAGGTAGCAACTTCACCAGCACCATTTAGTTCAGAAAAACTCGCTCCCTTTGTCTTGTAAGGTACACTTTCTTTTTTTTTTTTTAAAGATTTTATTTTTTTCCTTTTTCTCCCCAAAGCCCCCCGGTGCATAGTTGTATATTCTTTGTTGTGGCTCCTTCTAGTTGTGGCATGTGGGACGCTGCCTCAGCGTGGTCTGATGAGCAGTGCCATGTCCGCGCCCAGGATTCGAACCAACGAAACACTGGGCTGCCTGCAGCGGAGCGCGCGAACTTAACCACTCGGCCACGGGGCCAGCCCCTTGTAAGGTACACTTTCAACCGGAGTCTGTAGGTAGGAATCCCCACAGCAGGTTTCTTCCCTTAAAGGGATGATCGTGCCTCTGCTTGAGCAGCTGGTCAGCTGACCTTGGTCAGTTATGGGCCAACAGGGCACACCTGAAGATGAACAGCACCAGGTCTCATTCGGATTCTGGACCATTAGAACTGACGTCATTTAACTAGCCCTTTCCAGCTTCTGCATAATGCCTTTAATTTTAGGCATTGGTGTACATAAGGCTTTAACACCCATTCCCTTCTCTCTCACACACACTCCTACCTGCCACTGAGAAAAATATGGTGAAACTACTTTTTCAATGCCATGTAATCATTGATTCTTAACTTTTCCCGGTGACTGTCTGTTAATGTTAACCTCCAGCTTAAAAATAGCATCAAGAAGACACGATTTCTCAGAGGTGCTGAGGAGAACTGAGTTGGATGTTAGAGGCCACATGGAGAATGGGCCATGTGGGTGTAAGGTGTGGGGGCCTGGAATTGGCCACCCCAAGATATGTCTCTTTGGCTTGAGGATTGATTGGGGCTGGTTACTTTTAATAAACTGCACACAGGAAAGCAACTCTGAAAAGCAGAGTTTACTCACCCCTTGTTAAGAAACATTTACATTGTAACGGAAATCTCCATCTGTAAAGGTGTCTCCCTCTCTGTACCAGGAAGAAGGGGGGATGACCTTATCTCTAGAAACTCTTTATCAATGCCAAAGGCAAGGACTTAAATCTGCATCTTGTTTACTGTACTTGTGTGGTAATCTCCCATAACTGACTCCCCTCACCCCCAACATCCTCCTTTGTCTTTAGCTGAAGATGATATTTAAAATGGTGGTTTCAGCCATTTTGGTGAGGTGCTCAGCTTGCCTGAGCCTCTCCCATGTATACATGTTATAAAGCTTTGTTTAATTTTTTTCCTGTTACTCTGTCATGTGAATTTAATTCATTCTCTGGCCAGAAGAACCCACAGTGGGTAGAGGAAATGTCTTCCTCCCCTACAGTTTGGCAACTTGGACAGGATAAAATTTCACTGGCTGGACACTGCTCCCTCCTGGACTGCTACAGCCAAGAGATCCCGGACCACTGATGCCGGCAAGAGGTAAGAGTTGTTACCATGTCAGTCTCCCAGATCTCTGCCTGCAGGGTCCACTGGAAGCAAGAGTGATGAGTTTTTTTTGCTCTTCTAAATTTAGATTAGCAGGAGAAAATGTCCGTGAGGCTAGCTTCTTGGATTCAGCGACTCTAGGATTTGGTTGAGTACTCATTGATTGTAGATCCTTTTCCTCCCAGTGATAGTGCTTTTCCTTGTCTCTGTCTTTTTTTGTTGTTTGTCATAAGACACTGGCATCTCTATAAGCATATTGTCTGGGTTTTTTGTCTTGTTCTATGTCTTGAGTTTTTGGCTTTGTGACCTTTCTGGTCTCCGCCATTGGAGGATGCATGTACTGTTATGCATCTTGGTGGCCAGTAGAGCAGACTGGGGTTCCAGGACACACTCTCTTTGTACGGCTGTGTTAGCTCTTAGGGGAGTTTGTCATAAGAGGTCCCAATTGCTTTCATAAGGGGACTTTATCATCTGAACCTTTGTTGCTTGCTGTGCAATGAAGGTCTTTACTTTCTTAGACTATTTTTGGAGTGAACTTTCTGGATCTCTTTTGGGGACACCTCTTTGTGTCTTGGTTAAGATTTTGGTTGAGTTGCCATTAAGATCCTACTTGTCAATTTGGCCAGACGATGGATCATTTAAATTCGGAAAACTTCTAAATTGGGCGAAAAAAATTGTGAGAGCTCTCATCATAATTTTTATTGGTACCTATGAAAAGGCCAAATTAAAAAGGAAACACATACAATAAAATAATGACTAGGCTTAAGACCCTGACTCAGGTTACAATTGAATTGATGAAATATAAAGGTCTAAGTGTTGACAAGATTATAAAGGTTGGAATGCTTGAGCTGATTTTCTTTATAAAGAGGTTATATCAACTTTGCCTGAGTATGTTTTAAAATGTCTGGCTGGGAATACTTCCTTACGCAATATTATAAGACTAAGACCTGTTAAGTCCTGCCCATGGGTCCTGTCCCCAAGCTGCAGCTCTTCACTGCCCATGGGCCCTGTCCCCATGCTATTTGAATAAAGGAGCACTATTTCCAGACCTTGAGAGTCCAAGAAATCTTTCTTTTGACTCCTTGGCTCGCTGAGCCCACTTGCTTCACCAGCTTGTGAACTGAAGTTATAGTCTTTCTTGTGCCTTTCTCTTTTCCAAGGATGGATCTAAATTCACTTCTCCATCAGGAACCTTCTTGGACAGCTGTATGAATCCACGTTTGCTGCCCATGGCTAATCTATGGGGTAAATTGTGGCATTCAGCCTGAAGAGAATCAGTACCTTAAGCCTGAGGGTGATGGAGAATGAATTAATTCATTGCTTCCTAATTCTATCTCTAATATATAAATTTTACATGGGCACAGGTCAACCACTTAAGTCATTAGGACGGTGGCCAATCTCCAAGACTCCCGTGGCAGGTTTCTTTTCCTAAGGCTGGATTGGCATCCCTCCCTATGCCTCCTGACCACTCCAAACTGCGGGAAAGTCCCAATCGGGACTCCAGTTCAAGGAAAGTACCAGACTCTAAACTTTGGTTGAGTATGGGAACCCCTTCTTGGGAGAATGCCTCCAGGAAACAATTGGGTAGAATGTCCCCCAGACCAGCAGAAAATTCTTGTCTGTTTTTCTCTATTCTTTTATCTTTGGGACAATTCACCCAGCACTTATGACTGCCAGGCATAATAGGGAAGGTATATAAGGGATGCAATGCAGGGGGACACCCCCATCGCTCCTTGCTACAGGGACCCCACAGGCAGAATGGGTAGGATGCTGCCCTAGGTTCAGGGGAGATTTTCAAGGTAATGGACTCTTTTCTTTCATGTCTCTTAAAAAAAGTTACAGTGGCCATTTTGGGCTCCTTTTGAGCTTTGCAACTGAGAAAGAAATTTTTAAAGCGTCAAAGCCTCCACCCCTGGAAGCCCCCGCTCTGGTTTCCAGGCCTGATCACCCCAGCAACCAAGTGGGGTGCCCTCTCTTGGCGATTGACTCGTTAAGTATTTTAGGTGCCTACTGAGTCAGTTATGAAGATAGGAGACCTTTGATTTATTCTGTGAACTGTCCTGCTGGGGTAGTGTGCCCCAGCAGGGGAACTGGCGTGTGACCCTTATCTTAATAACCCTCAGGAAGAAGCCATGAGGGTGAGGCCTGATCTCTTTTCCTTTCTATCTGTTTGTCACCTCCTTTATTGTCACCAAAGTTCAGGCTGGACCTAACCAGAACCTGGACCTCCTGGGCTTAACTCTCAACCCCGGACACAGTGAGCCCCGGCCCCCAGCCAGCTCCAGGCCTTTTCCTCCTGCTTCCCTGCCTCGCCTTGTGCTGGCTCAGGGACTAAGAGTCCGGGCTAAGTGGGACTTAGCTAGATCTTATAACTATGTTGATGTCTGCAGTCTTGCTCTGCACCCTTTCTCTGGCCGCTGTCAGTTGGACACCAGCTTTACTGCCATGGGGAATGCCTCAAACACCCCCAGAGACTCACCCCGTGGGTGCATTTTAACTAGTTGGAAATGCTTTCAATTGGGTGGTTTATGCCCCCAAAACTCCATCAGAAAAAAACCACAAATGAGTGGTTTCTTTGTGCTGTTGTGATGAAGTTAATTCCTAGGACCCCCCTCCCCCAAAAAAAAGAAAAAAAAGGGGGGGGGGGAAGGCCATAAGTGTGCCATTGCCAAAAAGAAAAAAAATCTAGCATCTTGAGTGTCTTCTCCACAAATATTAGTAAAAAGTCTCAAAATTTGGATTCATAACTAGGGACTTTGTATTATTGTACTTGATTCATGGCAGTGATTTTTAAAACAATAGGTGTGAAGACTCTGTGCATGTGTGTCTATATGTATCTTGGATGTGTGTGATATTTTTACCCCTGGATGGTATGGCCAAAACTAAGAGCTCTGTTTAATTGGATTAAAGTAAGTGCTTACATAAATTCTAAATGCAATAGAAATTAACCCAACGTCTTTTAAGTTAAGATGATATAGATTAATCTTTGGTTAATGAAAGTTTAAGTTTGTTGGTTTGATTGAAAAGGCATGTCCTCAAGAGTTGTCAGCATTTGGATATGATGCAAACACGCAGCCTGGGTTTACTAGCTTGAAAAGAAGGAAAACAACTCATGTTATCCCTGTTACAAATTTGTCAGGATAATAACTTTAAATGATAGATAATTTTGTCTAATAGCTCATGAATTTTTGTAGGCAATCTAAATAAGTACTGGGAACGAGTAAACTAAACACATGTGAAAAAGCTAAAAGTATTGGGTAAACTTTTTAAAATAATTCCATCTTATGACATGTATACTTAAAATAACTTCCAAAATCTTTTTGGCAATGAAACTTTGAAGTTTTGCTAGGTTAATTTAAATGATAAAATTCATTGAGTACCTAGATCATTTCCAAATAAGATATTAGACGTTAATTAATCTACTTTTGGCTTCTTATTGCAAAAGAGGCTAAAAGTGTTTTGGTCTATTAGAAAGTATGCCTTGTGTTTTATTGTGGAGTGGTGTGTTTATAGAAATTATGAAAAGTGTTTAGAATGTTGATATAAAAGACAGTTCATAATTGCTTAGTTTTAGTTTTTACTAGGGTCTGTAAGGGTTAAAAGTTCTAATTAACACATGTAATTAAAACTACTGGAAATTAATAAGAAAAAACAGCTCTGTATTCAAGGAAAGTAAAATATATGTTTTCAGTAAAGAAGGTATAAAGAAAGGAAGTATTTTTGTTTGTTGGGTTAAGAAAGATAAATTTGTCCTAAAGTACTAGAAGGAAAGAAAAAAAAAAAAGAGCATGGGACAAATTCTGAAGGGAAAAGAAAGTTCTAGAAGGTTTGTGAAAAATTCTGAAAGGAATTGTATACATGATCAAGCTGGCTAAGATTAAAATGAATCTAATTAAGTAAATGGGTTTTAATATGAAAAAGTAAACTGGTACAAAAATTAGAACTTGGTTTTCTCTCTCAAAAGGATAATTTTGTTGAACTTTTGGCCTGCTCTAAGTCTTCCTAAAAGACAGAATCTGGTTTGTTAAAATAATTTCTTATGTTTAGAAAGAAAGAGGTCTCTTAAGATTTTGACTGTTTTAACTATTTACCCTTCACTATTTCTGTTGTCATTTTGAGTATATGCCTGAGCATTGTTTCACAGTGAGCGTTGTTTCCTATCTGAACAAGTGTTTAAAACCTTTTGATATTTTTGATAAGCTTCTCCCTCAAAAATACTCAAGCCCTGAATAAAGGTTTTCTTTTGACCTGGATGAAGGAGGAGGATTTCTCTGGGGATTTTCAGAGGGCCCCTGGGACTTCACAGAGAAATTTTCTCTCTCTTCCTATAAGGTGGAAGATTTTAAACTAATTAGGCTTATTTGGTCTGTTAAATTACATGGGAAGCATTGTCAGATAAGTGACGATAATCTTTCTTAGGTGGTATTATGTGGGTAAATGTTATTGATATAAGTGTTTTGAAAATTATATAATATTCCCAAAATTCTGATCTATCCTGGTTATTGGGCATTATTCTGGTTATTATTCTAAGGTGTATGTCACAAAATTCACCAAATTTGTCAATTTCCATTTTTGAGTTGTTTACAGTCAGTTATTGTTTTACTCTGATGCTTTTGCAAATATGTCTTCTCTTCAGAGGGATTCATGGAAAGGACTCTGACACTGACTCTGGAATACAGGTTTCTGATAAACTTTCGGATCATAGAACTGAACTGGGTGAGAAATTACAGAAATCTAATGGAGAAACTGATGACCTCATAAAACTGCTAACGGAAGATAAGATCAAGAACCGATTATACGGAACTGAATGAACTGATGAGGATGATTATAATTTTTATGACTTTTATTTGAAATATTGTTGATTTTTTGATGTTTTGCTTTGTTTTCTCAGATTTAAGGAACTCTTTTTCTCTTTTCTCTTATGCTAACTATGACTTATAGCAATTTAGTGAAATGATACCTTTATGAGCAGAACTGAAACATTTATCTTTTTCTCACTACCTGATCCCTCCAGAATTTGGAAACCTAGTAAGTGAGTGAGTATGATTATTTCATTGCAATATAGTTATTTGCATAAGTTCAATGAGAATCTGTTCTCCTTGTAACAGGACACAATTGGAAACATTGGTTATCTTAAGAAAGCTTTGACTGGAATGTCATATTTGAGAGAAACATACAGACTCAGATATGACAATACTGCCTTTGAGGAATAAGGTTGACTTTCTGGAAATAAAGCCACTTGGAAATATGGGCCTGGTACCTTATTTACAGAGAGAGATTCCAGCAATCTTACCTGGTAAGTAAGGAAGCTTGTTTATTTGGCAGGTGCAAGGAGCCTCAAAATATTTTGGGGAATATCAAGAGAAGAGAGAAATTCACCGAAATCTAAGGTATTGCAGGCAAGGCCTGATGGTACAAATCCTTGGCTTGGCTTTCCTGGCCTCAAGAGGTCTTTAAAGTTCAATCTGAGGTTCCCCATAAAAAATTCCAGCAAAGCAAATTTAAGAGCCTGTATGATCAATTGCTATTCTTGTTGCACTCATGTAAATAATTGGCCCAAGTTTATTGAAACAAAACTTATTTTGCAAACCAATTAGTCTTAATTTGGCTATCCTTGGTAAAAAAAAATGAGGGTGATTTTAGAGAAAAATTATGTTTCAGTGGAAAAAAACCCATAATACACATTTGTGGATATTACATCCTAGTTCTGTTAATTGTCTTTGAGGCTTTTTTTCTACCTGTGAACTGGACTGGACCCTGAATTCTATCTGATTAAAAATCTCCAAACTAACGTTTTCAATTTTTTCCCTCATTTTCATTTGGAATCATTGAGAATTGAACCTGCTCTTTTTCCTGAAGCCTTGCAAACTGAAGCTGAACAACTTGATAGAAGCTTAAGAGAGATTCCTGTCTGTTGCTGTGTAAGCTGTAAGCCACTTAAAAAGCCACCTGAATGCCCGATGACATCATCAGAGACATTTCAAGCTGCAAAAGATGCTTTGACTCTGACATCTAGAAGTCTTCTTGACTGGCTGCCTCCTGGATTCAGGAACTAGTTTATAATTTGCTCCAACCATTAACCTTGTTTTTCTTTTTATTTCCATAGAAATACTTATTAAATACCTGATTGTTTGCTCCCAAAATATAGGCCTAACTTTGGGAGCCTACCTGCATCAATGCCTTCTAAAATGACTTTAACTGGACTGATCTATCACCAGGACTAAGAAATGTGTTCAGTGAGATGAAACAATCTACCACTCAGCTTCTGGAGTATGAAACTTCTTAAAGTTTCAAAGGACTGTGAAACTTATTCAAAGGCGGGACCGTGGGGGCCTGGAATTGGCCACCCCAAGATACGTCTCTTTGGCTTGAGGATTGTTTGGGGCTGGTTACTTTTAATAAACTGCACACAGGAAAGCAACTCTGAAAAGCAGAGTTTACTCACCCCTTGTTAAGAAACATTTACATTGTAAAGGAAATCTCCATCTGTAAAGGTGTCTCCCTCTCTGTACCAGGAAGAAAGGGGGATGACCTTATCTCTAGAAACTCTTTATCAACGCCAAAGGCAAGAACTTAAATCTGCATCTTGTTTACTGTACTTGTGTGGTAATCTCCCATAACTGACTCCCCTCACCCCCAACATCCTCCTTTGTCTTTAGCTGAAGATGATATTTAAGATGGTGGCTTCAGCCATTCTGGAGAGTTGCTCAGCTTGCCTGAGCCTCTCCCATGTCTACATGTTATAAAGCTGTGTTTAATTTTCTCCTGTTACTGTGTCTCATGTGAATTTAATTCATTCTCTGGCCAGAAGGACCCACAGTGGGTAGAGGAAATGTCTTCCTCCTCTACAAGGGCAAGTCCCAGTTAAACACAGGCGACACTCCCCTGGCCACTGCTCTCAGGATGCTTCCATTTCTTTGGTGGTACAGCGGGTAAAACAATACCAACATCGCAGGGCAGTGGCAGGATCTAATTAGGTCATGCAAATTGTCGGTTTTTCGTTCACTACCCCATGCCTGACCTCCCCTCCTGATCCCTAAATCCACCCAGCTACCTTGAGCCCTCTTGTAGCAGGAGCACCAGCAGCCTTGGCCCTGCCAACCATCCCCTCCTCCTGTTTCTGCTGCCCCTCCCCTGCCCCACCTCCCATTAGCTCCCACTTCTCTATCCAAGCTTCTTCCTCCACTCTCTTCCTCTGCCTGTTCATTCTTCAGGGTTGTTCCCAGGTCCGTTCTCTCCTCCACCTGCCTGCTCTCTGGCTCAGCTTCACTCCCATGGTTTTAATGATGCTACAGGTCAGCCCTGACCTCTCTCCTGAGCTTCACACTCACTGGAAGACCAGGCAGTCACGAACTCCTGCCCCACCTCCAAGCTGCTGTTTTTTGCATCTGTCTATGACACTGGCACCCACCTGTCACCCCACGCCAGAACTGGGAAACCACTATCTCCTCTCAACACTGTTGGCGACTGAGCCTGCCTTTGTCGCTGAGCATCCTTCACCTCCAGCCTCCTCTCTGTCTCCTAAATCTCCTCCCTGCTTCCAGTTTCAAGTCCACGCTTTTCTCTGCCATCTTTTCCTTAAACTCTTTGCCTACAAAATGAAATCCCAGTGCATCGTGGTCTACAGGCCCTCTGCCATCCAGCTTCTTGCTCACCATTTGGTGTCACACACCACAAATGTCATCACACCCTGGGGCCCTGCCAGGCTGAGTTAACCCTCCAGGATCGTGCTGGGGCCTTGCCTCCTCTGTGCCCCCTTCCTGCTGACACTCACCAGAGGAAGGGCCTCCATTCCCTGAAGTCCTTTCCTGACTTGTACACACTCCTATGGTTGTGGAGTTCACGCTGAACTTTAATTACACCTTCAGGTGTTTGTCTTCTTTCTTGGACCATACGCTCCTTTGGAGGATTGCCCATTTCAACCTGTCTCTCCAGTGCGTGGGGTAGGTGGCCCATATTAGGTCATCTCCCCCACAACTTCCAGAAGAAACTGCTACTGCCCTCCATTTTCCCTCCTTCCTCTGCGTGGTACTGTTACCAAAACCAAAGTGGGTTCCCTCCTGGCAAATTAAGTCAGACTCTCCACCAGAAGTACTTGTCTCACAAAGTGACAAATAGAAATGGCAAGCAGTAGGATATATTGGAGCATATGAAGAAGCCATTTGCTGTAAACTCAATTCGGCCTTTGTTTTTCCAAAAGGGCCTGATGTGGCCATTGAGCAGGCATTGTATATCTGCTTTAAACATTTACTACGGCAAGAACAAATGGCCTTAAAATAAAGGTGCAACTCCCCCCCTCATTGGCATTGCCCTAAGGATAAGCATCTTTCCTTAGGCTAGGAACTGACTGCTGTGCTCACCTTTGACCACCCAGCTCACCTATGACCACTCAGCTTGAGAGAGACCTACTTGCTGTGTCCATCAATCACTGCCCCGACAGAGCAGTTTCACGACTATTGTAAAAGGGACATTTCAATCATACGTGAAACACCCTGTTTGGGGGTATATAACCACTCTGTACACCTGACTTCTTTGGTGCCCTCTCTTCCTTCAGGAAGAAAGGCCCTGGGCCATGGTCCTCACATTTTAGCTGAGAATAAACTCACCAAAATCTTCATTTATGGATTGGTTATGGATTATTTTTGTTGACAAAAGTAAGGTATATTTGTGGGAAATAGGAGACCACGCAGAGTCATTTCCAAGTCATGGCATCCTCAAACAAAGGGAAGCAGGGACATTTATTTCAGATGGGGAATGAATACTCAAGAGGGAGAGGTGGGTGTCCTCTGGCGCAGGCTCAGTTGGAAAACACGCTGCCATGTACACTGCAGGTTACTGTAATAAGGCCTAAACTCCTCCTGGAGAGACCTTAGCATTGAAAATAAGGCAAAAGATCACGGTGAGGCCTGGTCTGGTTCAGGGTGGTTGGTGACTGCATCTCCTTACCATAACAGGAGGGAAAAAGACAATTTGGAAAAACAGTTAAATGCTTCCAAACCCACCCTTGAGTTCCTTGGGGTAACTAGTTGGTGACAGTACCGTCTGAGTCCGGGGAAGCCACCCTTGGACAGGCAGACTTTTAGGTTTCCAGGGCTTGCACCCTCCCCCAGCCCGCTAAGCTCACCCCCCTTTCAGTTGAGCCCAAGGCCGGGGAGGAGACCAGTTTGGGAAATAGGTGGATGTTGAGTAAACAAACAAAAAGTGGGGACTCGCTGCCTGGCAGCCTCTATAGGAACCCTTTTCTGATTGCAGTCACAGCAAACAGTGGGCTATTGACTCAGCTTCTCGGAGCTATTAATGAGACAAGGAAAGGCTCACCTGCCCCGCCCCCGGGGTGAGCGAGCCTCGGGCCACAGCGATTGGTGGAGGGGCCTGAGCCGGACCTGGGCCAGCAGTGGTGAAAGGGAAGGAGCACAGGGACGTCTGTCCATCCACCTTCCACCACCAGTATTGGGAGCTGCTGCTAGAAAACAGGACTTCTCACTTTGGGTTTGGGCTTTCTCAGTCCTATTCCAACATTCAGTGACTTTTTTCAAGTCATGTGGCCCCAGTTTCCCTCAGAGCCTTCTTTCTCCCATACCCATCCAGCGGCTTGATCCAGCTCATTAAAGGACGAATTTTTTACTGAAAAGAAGCCTATCAATGTCCAGGCAGGAAATGAGCTGTAAACCCCAGAAACCCTCCTAGCACTCACTCTCCACTAAAAAAAAAAAATTACACACACACACACACATCTTATTTTACTACTGAAATACCTTACTAGAACCAGTTTGGCAAATTAATTTTAATATACAGATACAAAACAACAAATATAGATTCACAGCATTTACAAGGAATCATTAAAATAACATTGTAAATAATTTTCTTTTTACAAAAACTTCATTCAACAAAAATACATATCAAGTTACAGCAATCTTGTACAACACACTTCAGCTGTCAACAGCTAATTCGTCAGCTCGGAAGCTGTCACTTCACTAATTCAGATAGCATCATCTTGATGAGTTAAAATTGAAGGAAAAGGTTACCAAAAGCCTTGCAAAGTAGGTAAGGCAAACACAACTGATGCTAATATTTACCCAAAAAGGCAAATTATTAAATTACAGAACCAGTTAAAGTATTTTCTTAATGCAATTTCAATGCCTGTAAAACTAAAGGCAATAATGTTAAGTGTGTTGTAGCCAAGTATATTTTTATGAAATATTTAAGGTTCCGGGTTCTTTTCAAGACCAGATAGTTTCCACGTATTTTTTTCAGTTTTTTGGAACCCACTTTCCTTGCCTCCATCCTGAGAACAGCAGCACTAGCCCAGGGACATTTCAGCAGGGCGAAGCGCCTGCAGGTTAAGCCTATCACAGGGACAACTGGTTTTGAGCAGTTTGGCCTTGATGATCTGTGTCCAGCACCCCTGGCCGGTCAGCCACGGAAAGGACGTTTCTCCATACTGTTGGCACCATCCCGTGAGGGACACATCTGTTTCTCCTCTCCTTGAAACAATAATACTACAGCTACCTCCTCCATGACTCCAGGCAGTGGGGCTGTTCCACTCCGGCGAGGGACCTAAGGCGCCTCCTACTGGGGATTTCAGCACTTCGGGCATGTAGAGAGTTCGAGCTGATGAAATGCTGGATCATGGCTTTTACAAAAGATGTCTATTGTGAAACAGATTTTGAATTAAATGCACTTTTGCTTTGTGTCTAGACAACAGCAATGTAGGATTGAGGGGATTTTCTGCACAGGCACAGAGTTAGTCTTCGTCTGGATTAGGGACAAAAGGCACAACGATATTCAGAAATAGTGTGGGGATGAAAGTGAAATGTTTTCAACTACAAAATCACATCTACGGAAAATAAACTAAGCAGATGGTATCCCAGGAGAGCTCTGGCCAACTGCCGCCACTCGTGTTCTAGTTTGCAAGACCAAGAGAAAGAATGCTGTTTCTCCAGGATTTTACAAATGTTCTATTTTGTGATTGCTTATAATCTACCGCAAGGTTGTTATGCATTTTAGGTATGATCAAAATTGAGAAGGTTGCTTTTGACCTGAGGCCACTTCAACTTCTTTCAACAGAGTTGGCAAATTCTGAAATATGAATGATAGAATAAGCGAAATTCATCAAAATGTTACCCCACCTTTTTTTGTTTGCTCCATCCATATTATGCAGTGTAGAGAGAAAAAAGAGAAAGACAGAGACAGTGAGATTCTCAGCGAAATTCATACATAATCCATATGGGAGGCTCTTTGTTTTTTCTCTTTCCAAGTGGACCATGTGACTTAAATCAAGAAGGAAGTTTGGCAAACCCCAAATTAGAACACTTGAGCCACTGATTCTTTATAGAACTCGGGTAGCTGGTCACACAACCCAAGCTAGACATACAGATTTCAAGAAGTCAAAGGATGTTTCATCCTTTAAATATATTTTAGCAGTTTTCAAAATCACCTGAAAATCCAAGCAGGATCCACCCAGACCAGATATTTGATCAAACGACTCGCACATGGCACATAGCTGACAGGGCCGCCCTGGGGTCCCAGCTGCCTGCTCCTGTGTTAGGAAGCCCACGGAGGGAGAGAGGGAAACCAGAAGATAGGGCTCAGCTGGGAAATGACGCAGCACCGGTCAGAGAACTTAAAGCATTTCTTCACTGCCCATTAGTAAACAGTAAACGGAAGCCCTCCGAGGGGATCTTTACTTGAACTGAATCCTCACTGAAAATGTAACACGAGCAAATAATTCTCTTTACTTCCTTAAAGTAATTCTCTTACATTAAAAAAAAAACAACTGTTCAACACTGCTGTATATACAAACAACTCTATTTAGCACAAAGACCCCTACAGTTATTGCTTAGGGGTCCACAAAAAGGATATTAAGTATAGTCTTTAAAATATATCATATTTTGTTAGTAAAAAGGTCAGTTACATAAATGCAACTAAAATTGAGATGTCTATTCAAAAACGAAACACACGTGCATGCGTGCGCACTCGGTATGAAGGGCCACAGAGCAGCTCCGGGGTCGTCAGCCACAGGGCAACACAACCTTCCAGCAACACGGCCTACGGGCCAGCACAGGGGCCGGGGAGGGTCACGAACAGATGAGATTTCCTGACGTGTTTTCACACAGCACTCTAAGGCCCGCCCAAGACGTGCGGGACTGTGTCGTCTTGATGCATGCCGTCACCTCCTTCAGCAACAGCTCTGGGTGCGGTGGAGGGTGGGGGGAGTGGGGGAACGGCACACTTGGAGACTCAGAGTACACCTGTGTCTATCACAGCCCAGGTTTGTCTATTCTCAAGCAGGGGCCTAGTAGAAAAAGGAACTTTCCGAGAGTAGCATACAAAAGTGTGTCTCAATAGAAAACCAGCAAGGGTGCCATGCGGCAGCCCCAGGCAGTGCACTCAGCAAACCAGAACGGCACCTCTCTTGCAGAGTCTGTCTTGTCTGGACATATTTAAAAGTTATTTTCATCAAAATTTACAATATAGACAAAGACAAAGAGATTACTATTGACAGGTATCAGCCCATGAGGCCCTGGTGAAAAAAGACTGCTGAGTCTAGACACATTTTGTCAAGGTCTCTCTTATACAGAACGAATCTTCCGAGACCTGCTGACGTGCTACCAACAGTACAGTCAGCACGACCGCAGCGGTTCACGCAGCGAAGCCACTTCAGACCCCGAGGAGGCCGAAGTGCTGTGGACCTCATGCTTTCTCGGCGGAATGTCCATGTGACTGTAACTTAATTGGCGAGGACGCCAGAAACAGCCGGCAGAACGGGCACAGCGCTGCTCCTTCAGAATGCCTCCCAGCTGGTGCCCCTGCACACTCACTTCATCATAAAACTAAAGGAAATGGGTCTTTATGCGGCAAACAGATACGTGTGAAGAGCGTTTCTTGGTTAGGACGTGCTTTCTGCGCGTGGAGTTACACCCTGCACACGGGCAGGCGGCTTCCTGACTCGAAAAGGACACGCCCAGCTCGCACGCAGTAGGCTCTCCCACCCCCTCCCTTGAAAGCGCCAGCGTCTTCCCTAGGGTGGGTCACGGGTGGGTGGCTCCGCAGTGCAGACCTCGCCGGCCCCGCCCAGCTCGCCCGCCTTCCCTCCAGCTGTCGGGGAGGAACCTGCACTACAACTCGGCAACTGTGTAGATTCCGAGGACGCCAGGGAGCACCGCGGCCACCTGCACTGTCCCCTCACACTGTGGAGCAGACAGCCGTGGCGCAGGCGCGAGGCAGGATCGTACCAACCCACCCCGATCATTCCTTGCAAAGTCCAAGGCGGACAGCCCGCTCCTCGGGGCCTCCCTCCTGACCTGAGCGCGGCTCGGCTCAGCGTGCAGGCGAGCCTGACGCTACTGCGCATGTCTGCCGCGCCGCCACCGGCCGCAGGGGCCCCGCGCGCCGGACACGTGCGTCACGCCCTCCCCTCCTTCCAAGGAGGTAGCTGGGTCTCCGAAGACTGAAGGCGACTCCAAGTCCTTCTCTTCTTCACTGATCCCCAAAGAAGTGCTCAGCACGGGTCCGTCCGTCCCTTGGATTTAGCGCAGAAGAAACCAGGCGGGCCCCTCCCCCGCGGCGGAGCGCGCCCGCGTCACTTGCGGAAGGGCGTGAGCTTGTTGAAGGTGTGCCAGAACAGCGAGGGCTTCCGCCGGGGCTCGGCCAGCGCGAAGACCTGCTGCTGCGGCACGCTGGCCGGCACGGTGACGTGGCGCTGGTGCACCGGGTGCAGGCTCTGGGGCGGCGGCGCCGCGGGGCACGCGCTGTAGCCTGCTGGGAGGGGGGGAGGGAACAGGCACTGCGGTCACTTGTCAGCCAAAAAGGAAAAAGAAGCGCCAACTCTGAGTTCTTCGCTAATTCTCAATTCATGGGAACCAAATTACCTCTAAGAGCTATCATAACAAACACGTTCAGATACCGCACGCGGAGCGTGACATAGGTTATCTCACTGAATCCTCACAAAAACCCTCCAGGGAACGTCCCATTACAGCGAGGTGACTGGGAAGGAAACTGAAACCCAGAGAGGTTATGTAGATCGCCTATGGTCACACAGCACTAAGCAGCAGAATTAGAAGTGGGCTATTTGGGATGAGAAGCAAAAAAATGCTTTCAGTGAGAGCCTGCAGCTCATACTGCCTCGGCCCAAATTCTGGTTTGCCACTTAGAGGATGTCGTTATTTGGGAATTTGATGTCTCTGCACCTCAGGTCCCTAATCTATAAAATGGGGATAACAGTACCTACCGGCTTGTCATGAGAATTAACTGAGTTAATATAAGTAATATGTATTACTGTAGTTATTACCTAATTGCTTTAATCAAACTACTGCTTTAGAGTAGGCATTTTAAATCTGTGTAGACGTAATTTAACAGGTTATTAAAGTTAGCGACCAGATGACAAGCTAACTGTGAAAGTAGGCAGGACACGAGGGAAGCGTGCGGGTTCTGGAAGGAGCCTGCGCCTGCCTCGGCTCCCCTGATCACCCAGGCCAGGGCGGGAGAAGACCAGGCACTCAGGGGAGTGCCTGGCAGGCCGCCACCAGAAAGGCTCCTCCGGCTCCTGGTTGCTGGGCTAGGGACTCTTGGAAGATGTGGACAGAAACTAATGAATTCTAACAAATTGCTATTTACTAGTCACCTGCCGTTAACAGTGGAGAGGCAAAAAAAAAAAAAAAGAGTATAAAATGGGTTTTTCTGCCCTGAAGATATCTGTAACTTGGAGCAGGGGAGTGCTACGTGGCGTTCTGGTGACAAGTCCTTGGCCCCTCAGTTGGTGGCGCCTCATGGTCCCAGGCTTACCTGGTCCTTGTTTTTCATTTTCAGTTAGGAAAATACTGAATGGGACCAATTTCATAGGGTAAATTCCTCTTAGAGAAGAAAGCCAACCTGCATAAAAGTTCTAAGAGTACTACACATATTTCTGGAATAAAATCATTATTTTACTCCTACTGGGCTGGATCATTTGCATGGTCTGCACTGTGGGAAATCTTTCCTCGCACATGAGGACCCTGGGGTGCGTGAGGCGGGCACAGGCATTTTCTAAAGCTGCCCAGGTAACTCGTGTGCGTGGAGGCAGAGAGAACCTGCTCTAAATAAGCCGGGGCGTCTCCTTTTTACCTCCTGGCCTGACGTCCTGAGCTTTGAGCTCTGCCTTCCTCCCCATACTAGAATGCAGCCCGCCAGCAGTCCGGGGTGGGGGTTTCCCCCTCACGTGCCCCAGAGACGCGGGAGGCCTTGGTTTGCCTCGGCCTGGTGAGCTGGTCAGTCTGATGGTATCACCATCGCTCCCTCAGGAAGGCGAGGCACGGGGGCTGTGGGCAGGATGGGGGCTCTGGAAGCTCTTTGGTGCCAATTCAAAACTCGTTTTATAGACTTCTAGTCGAACGTAAGCAAACACTGAAGCACGCTCAAACCAAAGGCAGTCCATTATTTTGGATCCATCGTTCTGGGTTTCACCCAAACTTGTCTCCTTCATTTAAGTTGGTCAGACACTAACAAGTTTGGGCTTTTCTCCCGGTTGTAATTCCAATACTGATACAGAGGAAGGAGGGGAAGCCTTCTCCAAAACTCACCTTTTGACTTCCCATGCCCTGCCTTCTGAGCATTTAACATGGCGAGCTTCTTCTGATTTTCTGAAATTTCCATGCCTGGATTTAGAAACAAATGTGATATATATTCAAAACAAGAGAAAACATTTCATAATAAAACTTGCAGAGAACCCATATTAACCTGAGGATTTCACCATAACCCGAAGCAAAGAACCTTTATCCTTAGGGAACTATCAGAGGTTGAAAAGACTGGAAAAGGAGAAGTAGCATGGATTATCACCAGGAAGGCCACAGGATTATTCTGCAAACCAGGTCACTTTAAACAGTGAAATGGGGTGCTGTTAATAATGATGCACCGACTACCTGTGTAAACCCAGATAAATGTCCCTATAGGATCACCCTAATTATTACACTAAAGGATGAGGCCATGGGAGGAGAGGACCAATCAAAGGGGTCCCAGGGTCTGTTCACCGACCTGCTACGGAAGTCACTGGTTCTACCCTGACAAAGGTAATGCGCATGGACATTGGACTTGAACTTCCCTACACTGTGAAGTTCTGTAGCAGAGGGACAATGTCTGCGTGGAGTGGGTGAGGGGGTGAAAACAAGGAGCTGGAAATGAGACAGCTGGAGATGAGACAAGCCAGGGTCAGAGGCAGGACGTGAGGACCAAAGGACAGAGATGAGGAAGACAGAGGCTGTGGCTGGGTGCTGCACCAGCAGGAGGGCTTCCCCCTCTAGGCAGGCCTCCATCCTGCTGGAAGGAGATCTGGGCTCTGCCTCTGCTGCTCTGCTGCGCGGGTCACTCATCAGGGCTCACCCTCTACCTCTGCACATGCTGCTCCCATCCTCGGCTTCTCGACGACCCTGACACCTGCCCCTGAAAGGTCTGAGGTCTCCTTCAGGCTCCATCACAGGCCCGGTGGCTTCTGCTGTTCCCAGGCCCACAGTGGCCTTTTATCTTATTCCCGCCCTCCATGCCCAGCCTGGTTTATGGCCCCATCTCCAGGATCCACCCACATGTGATGTATCAGGCACCTAGGCTGACGTAACATGCCAGGCAGGGGCCTGGGTTGGTCCTATTTCATTACTCACTCACACAGCTCATAGACTTAATGGCTCCAGGACTGACACATTCATTCATTCATTCATGTCTTCTGAGCACTCGCTATAGGGAAGCACTATACTGCAAAGAGGCATAAAATCAGGCTCCTCCTTTCTTTCTCTGTCGAGGGGCAGAGTTGAGCTGTGTTTAGAAGGGCCCTTGTAACAGTAGGTTCTATCCGAGAGGAAGCTGAAATGCCCCAACTTACAGATGACTCAGGCCTGCACAAGACGTGTCACGTGGCAGGTGAAGTCGGAGTTTGTAGCTCAGGCGTTCTGCATTTTAATAACTGTCATCTGCAAATATCTGAAGAATTCTCGGCATGACCGAGAGATGAGCCTTATGCTAAAGGGGCCTGAGACTCAAAAGCAGCATCAATATAGGGAAGTTGCTGGGAATCAGCCTTCCCGTCAGTAAAAGGACCCTCCTGCTTAGTGCAAGCGGCCACCTGCGAGGCAGTGAGCCCGTGTAATGAGGGTGAAGGTGTGGCTGATGCCCACCGGCTGAGAGTGTTTCAGGGGGAAGTCCTGCTTCCGACGGTGAGTTAGCCTGACCGACTTGTAAGCCCTTCCTGCCGGAATGCACTATCCCACAGAACCTCTCGTGGGTGAGAGCAAAGTCTGTGGCCCAGGCTAGGGCCGGCAGCCGGGGACACACAACGTGGGAGGAGCAGAGAGCGCCTCCTGGTTTTCTTTCTGGCTTCCTCCCGGCAGGGGTGGGGAGCAGGGAGGGTGGAGGCCTTCTCCTCTATCCCGCACCACATGACTGTGAGGTCTGGGCTCACGTGGGCTCCAGAGATGACTATCCTTCATTCCACCTCATCTTCAAGGCCCACAGGCCCTGTGGCATCCCAACGTCAACAGTTTGTGCTCAAAACCCTCATGTGCCCAGGGTGCACTGACCCTTGGGCTTAGAGACCCTGGGTACCGTCATTGTAAATACCCAGGACAGCAGTTTCATAGGGTCGATCAATCCCTGGAGGGGGGCAGAAGCTGGGAAGGCAAGAGTAATACCAAGTATTCAGAAGCACTGCCTTAATTATGGTACAGGACGCACGGTCCTGCTTCCCGATGACAGAGATGGGAAACACGCAGGCAGAGGTGCTGGCTCTGCATCAGCATGGCAGCAAGGTCAAGTTAAAGTGCTTTAAGGCACAGCTGGAGAGGAGCCTCCAGCATCATCTGGCATTTCTCCTGGCCTGGGGAGTCACCAGCGTGGCTCACCTCGCGGGCACTCCAAGCTGGTTTTAAATGATACACGGCCATGTTGGAAGAGAGGGCAAATGCCTTAAGCCTCGATTTCCTCATCTGTCGAATGGGTATAACAAAGCACCCAGAGCTTGGGGTCGAAAGGGACAACCTCTGTAAACATGTAGCAGGGCAGCCCGTACGAAGTAAACACTGAATACGTGTTGCCTGTACAAACCGGCTCTGTCACGGTCTGTTCTGTAACAGACCAAGCTGAGAAGTATCTCCCTTTCCCACGGGTGGGATTTTCCTCTATGGGAGGGGGCCGGAGAATGAGGTTAGAAAGCAGAGGCAAACGACCCCCAAGGTGCTGCTCACCCATCTCCCGGTCCTCCTGCACCCTCCTCCTTTCATCCCTGCAGGCCTGCAGCCACCTCGCCTTGTCTTCTTGTTTTTTGGCACAAAACAGATGAACCTCGTCAGTGGTCTTGCTGACGAGCTTGAAAGCGTTTTTCACGTTGAGGTTCCAGTCCTTGTCCCGCCCGTCCTCCAGGTCCACGAGCTGCATGTCATCCATGTCCATGCGGCCTCTGTAATAGAGCATGTCCCTGCGCAGCAGGTCCTTCTTGCAGGACACGAGCTGGTGGTCAAACAGGAAGAAAGTCCGCTGCTGGCTCTTGCCTTGCTTAGTGATTCTGGTCAGCTCCCCAGAATGGATCAATTCTGAACTTCGGTCTAAAATGTCCAGTCCCTGGAAGGAGGAAAAGACATTTTCAGCCCTTCTGGTTCTGAGTCCTTCAAGTCTCAGGGATACAGGAAGAAGTCCTGACCCAGAATCTCCCTCAGGCTTTCCAGTTACATGAGGCCCATTCACAGGAGGGCATTTAAACCTGGGTTTACTAGTCTCCTGTGCATGAAACTTTTCTTTTTTTCCTACTCAATGGGAAAATGTCACAGTGCCTCTATGTTATCTGAAGCGTCTTCCTTATCAGAAAGGTCTGGTGAAAAGCATGCTGGATTAATAGAATCCAGGCAATGGGAAAGGGTAGCCAGCCAAGACTGATCCTCGGAGAAGACGGCGACTGAGGCGGCTTTCCGAGCCTGGGAACACAGCAGTGCAGACTCCGGCTTTCGAGTCAGACATACAGCAGCTCCCCGCAATAATAACTAGTTTAGGGTCTTGGAAACAAAAGGCCAGATGGCAAAATGGCCAGCAAGAAATTGGTAAACTTCTGACAATAAGTTATCCCCTAAATGTCGGAGTCCAAGAAGAGAAGGAAAAACACACTTTACAACATTCAGCTTGGGTCTAATCCAGTGCAACTTACGGTATTTGGTATGATGCTGGTCTTTGATTTATAACATTTTATTCTCCCTTAATCCCAATATTTTTGGAGACAAAAGATCTTGACTCCAAAATAGTTCTCTTGACTTGCCTAGAGCAATCCTGTGCCCTAGATTCCTCGCTTACAAAATGAAAGAGCTGGACTCAGTCATCTCTGAGGTCCCGTCCAAGCTCCAAAAGTCCATAAGGTCCTTGAAATAGAAGGATTTCTTTCCAGCTTTCACCGCTGTAACACTTTAATTAAAAACCTAACTTCTCTATTCAAACTTTCTCAATTCTTTAGGACAGTGAATTCAGACCAATTAATTTGATATAGGATCAATTTTGCTTGGTTTAAAAACAATCTAAACAGCATCAGCTTATTGCTCTTAACAGCAGCCACAGAGTGTAGTGGTTCCCAGCATGGATGCTGAATCCAGGTGGCCTGCCTGAGTTTGAATGCGGCTCTGCCACTTCCTAACTGTGTGGCCTTGGGCAAGCGACTTAACCTTTCTGCAGTTCAGTTTCCCTATCTGTTAAATGGGGGTGATAATAGTTCCTACTTCACTGGATTGTTGAGAGGAGTAAATAAGTTAAAGTTCAAACTAGCTTGGACCAGTGCCAGACCTGTGGTGAACACAATCCAGGCAGGAGCTATGGTCACTGCTGTTGTTTTCATCAATAAACAAACGTGTGCGTGATGGCCGCGCCCAACACTGCCCTGGCACCGCCCTGTATAATCCTCACCACAGCCCTGTGAGGAGGGCAGTATTTCCCCTTCGTCTCATAGATGAAAAGAGTAATCTTGCCCAGGTCGCACAGACTGAGACCAGGCAGTGTGACTCAAGAGTCCCTACTCCTGCCACACCATAATTTATATTTTAAACGTTCCCAGTTGCTCTCATGGAGCTTACCTCTAGCAGGAGAGAGAGAGCGTCAGAGTAAATTAGTTACAGACTTTCTTCAGAGTAGTTCCTGGTGGACGTGAGGAGTAAAGAAGTTAACTGCTGAATTCAATGACCTGCCTCCAAATACACACACACCACTAAAGCCGAGAGTATGAAGTACCATCCCAGGGCATTGAAGTATTCATCAAACAGACCAAAGAGGGGAGGGCGCGGGCGGCGCTGGACCGCGCGCCGTGGAGCAGGGCCCCCACTCACCTCCCAGCCCACGATGGACACCTGCCACCGCGCTATCTTGTCTATGCTCTCCAGCTTCCGTTTGCGCTCATTGATCAAACAGGCTACGTTCTTCATGGCCTCGTACGCCGCCTTTATGTTGTTGTAATCACTGCAAAGGGGGAGGGGCATTTCAACCACGTAACACGCAACTTGCAAACAAGGACTGACAAAATAATACGCTCCGTTCCTGACTGTGTACTGAGAGTCTAGACAAAGCGGCATTTAAACAACAGCCATTGTTCCCTTCTTCTCGTCGCTCCATGAATAGACTACAGTCCGCACAGGTTAAGGGAGCCGACTAAACGCAACCCAGAATTCCTTGGAATAAGAATGTTTTCATTCATTTCCCAGAAATCACAATGAATCAAAGTAAATGCACAAGAAATAAGTTTTAGTCACAGTGACAATGGACTATTTTCATTGATAACGAAAGCACAGTCTTCTTTATTGCTTTGATTCTGATATAGCCAGTTTTGCTATTATAAAGTACTTTAACACTCACAAACCATTGTCAAGAGGAATTATTTGCTCTGAGTCTCATCTTTTTGTTCAGGAAAGGACACGACAGGACACAAGCCACGGAAGTCTGATGGGGTGAGTTACGTGAATGCTAATGTGGCAGTTACCCCATCAACAGATCTTCATTTCTTGTGCTTTCCACATGCTACAGTCAGATCAACTGAAAATGTTCCCCCCGCAGGCTCCTGCTCCCAAGGCCTCTCAATGAAGGTACCGGGATGACCTACGCCACGGTTCTAACCCGCACACAGACTGGGCGGGAGCATGTCTAGTACCCAAGTGTTTTACATTCGAGTTTTGCTCAGATTAATAATTCAGGGACACGGGAACCACCCCTCCAGCTAATGAGCTGAACTTCACACCTAGCTCTTTTGTCTTGGGGGACGGACAGAGCCTTCGGATCTCAGTTGGACTGAATCAGAGAGCTCCTGCACAGTTGGGAAGAAAACGCCTTGGGCGCAGATTCTATTGTCTATTTACTAAACACAGCTGAACTCAGCTCCTGGGAAGTCCCCGGGCATTCCTCCACCAGCAGCCCCCGCTGTCTTTGGACAGGCCTATTCACAAGCAGAAGCAGAGCAGAAAGGAAGAACAAAACACAAACAGGGGCTGTCAAAATAACGGGAGCAAACCCCTCAGGGAGGCCTCCAGTAACGAAGAAACTGCAAAATAATTGTATTGTTTTTCTACAAGTTTTTCTGTCCAATTCCGGAAAAGAGGCAGAATGTAATGGTTTTCTAAAAAAAATTCTGTTGTGTTTTACTTAAGACAAGGAAACAGGCTTTCTGTCACTTCCTTTAAAATGATGTTTTTTGGAAATAGCCAAAATCTGCAAATGCCTCATAGTGGAAAATGCCCTTGAGAGAGAAGACTGAACTGCGGCAGGTGATGCTGTGGCCACAGCGTCTCCACCCTGGGAGCTCTCACCTGTCTGCCCGTGTCCTTCAAGATACCACTGCTTCTTAATTCTCTTATTTCTCTGGTTCCTCATCAAGGGGCCTTCTCATTCTTTTTTAAAAATTTAAAATTTGTGACTCTCTTGACTCTGTATTTTCTTTTCACCAAACTTTTCTGATTTTCCCATCAGAAAAAAACGTATAGCTCTCTTTCCTGTTATCTATTTCAGTGTACTCCTTTCTCTTATTCCTTTAATCCTAATTCTTTAACACCTATTTCTAGGGTCTATTGTTCAGGAACCTAGCTCTTTTTCTCTTTCCACCTTCCGATCTAATTGTGAAAAGATTCCCTTTCGAGCCCTGCCTGTCCAGCGGCAGAGGGGACAAAAGACCGAGCCATTCTCCGCACCCTCGGGGCAGGCACTGCCATAGCTAATCCCACTGCTCCCAGGGCAGCAGGTAGTTGTTAAAGCCTGGACTGCAGGGCTTTGCTACAGCAAATTCCCTGTGGGCGCAGCCTTGCCCTTCCTCTTCTCACCACATTCCTTCAAGACTGAACATTCAAGGGCTGCAGGTGTGTGAAAGGTTTGTGATGGTGACATGGCTGTCACGGACAAGGTTTGATTCTCATCTACAACAGTAAGCTTAACCCTAAAACCTTGCCCGATAATGGTCGTGTCCCCACTGGCATTCCAGTTGTAGCCTGGTGGGAATATGGGCAATGAACCAATCACTGCCACCTAAAGGCAGCAAACAGCCGGTCCTGCTGTGGTGACATCGCCCCACATCACGGAAAATGGGCACGCCCATCCCAATGTGAACAGCTGCTGTGTTCCTGAGGATCACAGCTAGATCATACGCTACTCTGCACATGCAGGACAACGATGGAGGGGCTGCTATTAAGTAAGCAACGGATACCTTTTTGGCTCCCCTAGAAGAACTTACTTAGGTACAAAGTAAGCCCCAAAGGGAGATAGAACATTCAGGTAACCATGACGAGAAGCCCCGTGCTCAGAGCAAGAGGGAAAGGGGTGGAAAGAGTGACAGAGACAGAGCCGGCACCCAGGCGGGGTAAGAGAGCGCTGAGAGCCGAGCAGGAGCTCAGGAAGACGCGCCTCCCAAGCCGACCCTACACACCGCTCCACACCCCGAGTCCCTACTCTTCGGTAGTTCAAATTCTGGTATGTCCTCGCCACTTCTATCACTTCCTTTCTGGCACAGTAAATATTACTGCTATGAGAGCAAGCTGCTGTGAACCAACATAGGGAGCACGGGAGAGGAGGAAGGAAAATGCTTTCGACACCATACTTGTATTGGTCTAGTTCTTTTAAAAACTGTTTTTTATGAACTACTCAGTAGCTAGATAAGAGTATTTAGAGTATATGTCAATTATCAAGACCAATAACACAATAAAAATCCCCATGCGCTCAGGACTCAGTTTAAGAATTATTCTTATTTCTTAATATCTCTAGGAATGGGTATTATGGCCTCTTTGGTGACCCTATTTCAATAGTTACAATTTTAAACATTCTAAACAACCTGAAATGCTTTCCATACGGCTAACCGAACGTGTCAAGACTGACATCCAGCCCGTCTGTCGCTCCTTCTCTGGGAAGCCCTGGGTGAGCCCACAGGACTCAGTGGGCCAAGGGCAGCGGCCTTGCTCCCTGTTTTGCAGGGGTTCCCAGCTGGCCCCGCAGCCGCGCCCTCACCTGTGCTCCTGCGTGGTGTACTTGAGCAGCTCGGCCAGCTGCAGAGGGTATTTACAGATCTTCTGCACCGGCGTGAGCAGGAAGCCGTCAATGGCGATGTCGATCATCTGCTGGAGCAGGCGGCAGGCCTCGAAGAAGTGTCGGTACCGGCCCTGCTTCATCAGGCTGGACAGCTCCGCGCAGGCGCCCGGGTGGTTGTTACAGTACTCGGAGTAGATCGCAAAGCCCTCTTGCTGGGAAGGGAAAGCACAGCTTCATCAGGTGACGGGGTGGCTTTGGGCTGGGACAAGCACAGGCAACACCCCGCCTGTCTGAGGGGACATTCCTGGAAAGGCGGGCGAGGTTGCATGGGGCCCCAGGTAGTTCTGCAATGTTTTTCACACCTGGGCGATAATCCTGAATCTTCTCTGTGGGAAGGAACCACTTCAAGACTCTCAGGTGGTATTAAGTGGGGTCATGTGTTGTGGGCTGGAGGGAAAGGCTGCTCTGGGACTGAGCGCCCTGGTCCCTGTCGAAGTAGCCTCCCACAGACCCCAAAAGGGCATGTCACAGGTGCAGGGGACTTCCCCAGGGGCGGGGACCCCTGCCATCCCCTCGTCACCCCAGCTTGGACCTGATGTTGAAACAGTCGAGGAGGAAGGTGCTGCTCAGAAGCCCATCTCACTCCCTCCTGTCCTCTTCACTTTCATGGAGAAACTTCTCCACTGTGACTGAGAGCTAAGGATTCAGAGCTGCCGCCGCCTGCTGCTCACAGGTCTGCTTACTGTCCCCCCGTCTGGCTTCCACCCCGGGTGCCCTGAACTGCGCGGAAGCCGTGCTCACCTCCATCCTCCGTGACACCGGCCCTGCTCCTAGCCTCCCCTCCGGGGCCGTGGCTCCCAGGACGCAGGCCTCAGGGTCGGCCTGGGGCCTTGGCTCCTCACCCCGAGAGTGTCTCCTCACTGCGGCCACGCCCGCCCTGTACGAGCTGCGTGCCTTGCTGGCCCGCCTGCTCCGCGGCTTACACACGAGTGTGCTCAAACTCAACACACCTGCAACCACACTCCTGTCTCTCAGGAAGACAGGTTGCCTAACGCACCTGTGATTAGAATCAAAACCCTGCAGGCAGTTCTGATGGCTGCTTTTCTTCGTTGCCCATGACCAGTTTGTCCTCAGAACTCCCCATCTCAACAAACCCCTCTTTGCGTCTCCACTGCCACCACCCTCACCCAGGCCCACCTTGCGTCCCTCCCCAGCTCTGTCCCTAACTCTCCTGTTCTCCACGCAAGATCCACTGCCCCAATTTCCGTCACCAGGCACCTGCCTGCTCTGCAGCCTGACCTTCGCTGACCTTCGAAGCTTCCCTCTCACGACTCTCCTGAACCTTCTCTTCAGGCCAGACAGGTCTGTTAGAAAGCCCCAAATAGGACCAGTGCACCTATGGGGCCAATCCCCCACCTGCACGATCACCACAGCAGTATTTTCAGCTATTCAGAAACAACCCCTCCCCACAAGCATCAGCTCCCACTCTCCCTCCTCTATGGAGCGACTCAGCTCAGCACCCAGCAAGGGCGACCTAAGGAGGCGGTGCTGTCATTGCTATTATTATTACTACTATTGTGGCCTCGGTCTGAACTCGCACCTGCCACTTACTGACTAATGCGCCACCTTGGGCCAGTCGCCCTCCGGGCTTTAGTGTCCGCATCCGGAACACGGGGAAGGTCATCATGCCCACGTCAGAGCAGGGCAGGCGCTAAGAGAAGGAAACCCTGACAACAGCGCTTAACGTGCAACAGACACTCGAGAAGTCTCGTTAGAGATTACTCCAGATACATCCCCTTAACCCCAACTGCATAAAAGTGGGAAGATTTTGAAAAAATGGACTTGGGGTATTTAGGTAAAGATTAACCATATAAACCAATTGACTTAATTTACAAATGACATCTCCATCCTATAGGAAATTAATCTAGCAAACAAAGAAGAACTAAAACAAAACAAAAAGGACTCCTCTTTTTAGTGGAGAAACATTTCAAAATTATTTAACCAGATGTGATTAACAAGAAGTAATGGGTGACATACATGTTGAAGAAAACAGGATCCTATTTCACTTAAGTGAGGTTCCTCTTTATTGTACTGTTTCTCAAGGTCTTTCAGAAACTTTCTTTGGAATTTGTAAATATCTTCGATGTTTCCAAAAATGGTGGCTAGCTGTGCAACAGTGAACATTCCCGTGTGCTTGCGACACTGTCGAATATACCCCTGGAAAACAGGAAAGTAAACTTTAAAAAATTAACTTAGAAATTATTTATTTGAATAATACAGGTTTTTTTTTTTTTTTTTTTTGGCCAAAAGCCACTGTCTTGGAGTGGATTTTAATTAGAGAAAAGTATTTTAACCTCCATGGGTCCCTGGTGGGGTAATCATACTTCGATGATTACAATGTGCCATAAATATTTTAAAAACAAAAGGAGGGGCCGGCCTGGTGGCTCAGCAGGTAAGTTGCCACGTTCTGCTTCGGCAGCCCGGGGTTCGCTGGTTCGGATCCCGGGTGTGGACACGGCACCGCTTGGCAAGCCATCCTGTGGCAGGCATCCCACAAGTACAGGGAGATGGGCATGGATGTTAGCTCAGGGCCAGTCTTCCTCAGCAAAATGAGGAGGTTGGCGGTAGATGTTAGCTCTGGGCTGATCTTCCTCAAAAAAAAAAAAAAAAAATTTTAAAAAACCCACAAAACACAAAAGGAAAGAGAAAAGGTATGTGTGGTTGGATTTATAATTCAAGAAACCATATAAAGGTTCCAGATCATACTCATGAAACAAGTTGCTTGGTTTCAAATACTAGAGATCAAAAACTGGTATTTTCTAAACTCTTAAGATAACCATTCTCCCATCCCTAATTCCATTTCATGGCCAAGAAGACCTGTCACATACAGAATGCCATCGCCGGCTCAATAGCTCAGACAGCTCTGCTCACTATCATGGCAGAGCAGCAAGAACACCCCACCCAAGGATTCCACCATCACCTACTGCCTACACACAGTGTAAGCCTGGAGATCTCTCACCCGAAGCCTGCACTGATGAGAGCACGATTAATTCTCTGTGGAAAATGCCAGTGGTACTATGGCTGGGGCAGGAGTCGGTGCAGTAGGAAGGAAAGGCCATAAGTCTATGTAATGATCATTCCCAAATCAGCATCGTATAATTATACAGACTAACCCGACCGTATGGTAAAACACATACCACCGACCAGTTGATAGGAATTTTAGCAAAAAAGACAACATAAAGGCTCCATGTACAGGCTCTGGGCAGACTGTCCCATTTAAATCCCAACCCCACCACTTCAATTCTCTGTGCCTCAGTTTCCTCACCTGTAATAGGAGCTGACAGGACCTGCCTAGTGGGAGTGCTGTGAGTATAAGAGGAGTTAACCCAGGCACAGGGAAGGCACACAGTCAAGGCTCAACGATTACTGGCAATTATTTTTACTTTCCTAAAATACGACTTTAAAGAAACTCCCTTAAGCACATATTTATACAGAACAAGACGGTGGGCACAGATAATCTAAACACTGGTATGTCTTTATCTGGCCAGTTAATCCAGTTAGAAAATGGCCAGCTCTCCCCCTTCAGCCTGTCTTCAGTGCCAAACTGAGGGTGCAGAGGTCAGCGCTCACAGCCAGGACAGCCGGAGTCATCAGACAGGGGGGACTGCGGCTCAGCATCAACACTTGTACAAAATCCACGAAAATTAAAAATACCACAGGAGAAATAAATTTATAGCCGAGTAGAATTATCATGACACTGCAGGATATAGCCTTGGACATGACCAGATAAAACAATTTTTTTGTCTGCATCTCAGTGACTCAGAATCTTGTCTGTGAGTCAGTGATCGGATGCAGTGGGTTGTAGACCCTGACAATCCTTTGATTCTTTGTAAAGTCAAGTGTGCTCCTAAAGGGTGCTGCCTTCCCTGACCGTCATTCACTCTGAATAATCTCAGGAGCTAAGACCATTGAAGACAGAGCAGAATGGTGCCCTGAGGACAGGACTGGCTGCAACAGCGGTCCCAGAGCCACAGATGCTCACCAAGGCAGACAGCAAGTGCCACACGAGCGAGCAGTCTGTGCAGGGACAGACGGGCAGGAGCGGGGGTGAGGGGAACCAAGGGGCGCAGAAAGTATGTAAACTCGAGGGCCTGTGTGGCGACACGGGCACGTCATGCACTCCTACAACGGCCTCAGTGAGGCCACAGGATCCGGAGCCCTACCTCGCAGATGTCCTTGAGGTGCTTGATGTACACGCGCTCAGTGTTCATGATCTCCTGGATGACGTTGGTCCGCATCTGGTGCTTGCTCTCAGAGTGTTTGTGGCGGCTCCTGCCAGCGTCCTCCTCCGGCTCCTCGCCCTGGGAGCTGCTGGAGTTCTCCGACAGCTCCTCCTGATTGACGCGCAGCTGCGGTCCACACACAGGGGACAGGTGACTTGGGGGAAGTGGCCCCGGAACCAGGCAGGCCTTCCTGGTTTCCACTTCTCCATGACCAGTTAGGAGGCAGCCTGGCTCCAGCCTAAGTCTTCACGTCCTTAGCAGAGCCACACTGTGACAGTGGCCCCAAACGCAGCAGCAATGCCAAACAACAGTTTACCTTGAAGTTTTCCTCCAACCCAGTCTAGCAACTTAAAGGTTTGATTAAAGCAATTCTAAAGGAGTGAATCTGTAGGAGGAGTGAGTTTGGGCCTGAAACCATTCTCCCGCTCCCTGATAGACACTTGTGAAAAGTGGGAAGTGCCACACACTTACTCTGACAAAGCTGGCGGGGAACCAGGCTTCCTTATCTTCATTCCGGCCCCACCACCAGTCCTTGTTGGAGGCTTCTAGAACCTGGATCACGTCTCCTGCCTTGAAGCCCAGTTCCTGGTCGTCCATGGTCACGTGGTCCCACAGGGCTTCTGCGCAGACCACGCTGCCATCGCTGATCAGCTGGAATGGAGACAAGTGGGCACGCTTAGGGCAAAACTGGGCAGGTAGGACAGCGTGGGAGATGCTGTGCGCCCTCTGGTTGACACGACACCTTCTGGTTCTCATTTGTGTACACCCATGGCTTTGGTCAATACTTACTGTTCGACTGTTATACCAAATGAACGGAGAAAACCTTATCAGGGAAAACAAAACCAGGTGGGTATCTCTCACACGCTCTTAAAGGAAACCCCAAACCCACATCCTAAAAGATCTATCAAGAGCTCCCTTATCTGTAGATCAGTTATCTAAATTGGAATATCTGGAATATTGACCCCAGAAATGGTTTCTGAGCAGATGTCAGAGTTCCCAGCCTCCAAAGGTTATGCCCAGACTTCACTGCAAGACCCTCACAGCTTCACCCAGAGCTTACTATTCATGCTTTATTCATGATTTGAATAAAACTTCTACCTAAATGCAATTACAGAGAACACAGAATGACTTCTGGGTATTTAACAATTAATAATAAAAGTAAAGAGTGGACACAGCTCATGTTGGTCTACCGCAGGGGCAGATGACTGTGCACGTCCCCTCAGCTCTGAGGGACATCATCATATTCTACAGTGACAAATGGGGACATGAACGGGGATGCTGACTCACTGAGGACTTATGCTCCGTGCAAGAACTCCAAGTGCTTGTACAACTGAGAGGGATGAGCTTTAGTTACCGGAATCACATAAACTGTCCTTAAAATGCTGGAAAATCAGTGTTTTTCTAATCAGAGTTCCAGGTTTTAGAATATGATTAGTAAGAAATCATCAGAGAGCAAAGCCTGAAGTGATCCTGGCCCCTGAAAATCGGTACCTAACATTCGCCGGTGTCGTGTGGCGTTCCAGTACCTCATTGATGGCCAGCTGTTCCCCGCCTGGCTGCAGGTATCTGGGGTTGGCCTGACACAGGTCTTCATAGCTGTAGTCCTCCTCACTGCCATTGTCATCCACTAGGGCAGAGGACTCAGTACCTCCATCTGAAGAAACTAGAAAAAAAAGAGAAGGCATGGTTTAAAAGACATGGCTAACAAAAAAATGTTAAATGACAAAACAAATGACCTTTGAGAACATACCCTCAAGGGAAAGGAATCATTTTTATTTTACCCAGAATAAGAAATCATTAGGAAACTTCTACTGATCTGTTAATCCAAAGGCAGCAGTTGATGCTAAGAAGAGCTGGGGCGGAGTGTCACATTAAGTGAGAAGAGGAACATTCCAGAGAGTACTGCCAACGTTAGCACAGTGTTATTTTGTGAGGTAGGATATTGAGTGAACTATGAGGGATATAGTTGGAAATTTGTGCTCCAAAGTGGATGTAAAAATCATAAATATGGGTAACAATATTTCTAAGCAATGTGTTGAGGAGGAAAAGAAAATGAAAAATACAGCTTTTTTTAAAAAAAGTGTTCTGCTTCCATCTTTTAGCTGTAAGGCAGCAGTGCTACTGAACCAAAAGGTGCTGAGAGCATCCTAAGTAAGAGCACGCGGTCACTCTCACTAGCCGTCCCTGAACGGGAGTGCTGGAACTCACTGTGCCAGCACAGGAATGAGACAGAACCTTTACCAAACAAGAGGAAGACCCTTCCAGGATGCGAGCAGCACTGTGCACTGACCACCCTGGCGCTCAGACTGTCTTTCTGGAGACAGGGCTACTCTCCCCAAGGCTCATCTGTCACCGAGTGGAGGGAATTCTACAGAGAAAGAGAATATTCCTGTGAAGAGGACGGGAAGAGGCTTCACGGAAGAGGCAGCTGGGTCCTCAGGATACTTGAGATGCCTCTTGATTGAGAACAAAAAGCGGCTCGACTTGAAACGCATGTACATGGACACCAGGACATCCGATAAAAGATCAGACTGGAAAAGTAAGGTGGGGGCCTCAAGGGCTACAGTGAGCAGTGGGGCTGTTCTTTGAGGGTTCTGAGTAAGGGAGTGGCAAGTGTGAAGAGAGGTCCCCTGCCACTACAGAAAGAGTCACAGAAGCCTGGTCTGAATTCTATCCCTGACCGTCCATAGGCATGGGATCCTAAGCAAGCAACTTAATCTCTCTGAGCTTCACATCCCTCTGCTGTAAAAAGTATTTTCTTTCTTTTTGGAGAATTAAGTGAGATGATGTGTGTTAAATTCCTGGCATCTTTGATTCACAGCGGGGACTGACTCAGCGAACGTTATTGTGATGGCAGTGAGCGTGGTGGGAGCTGGGCTGTGAGGCAGACACTTGACCCAGGGAAACCAGCTGGGGAGACGGCAGGTGAGTTGCAGTGAGTGGTACTAAGGTGCGGCACCAGGGAAACGGCAAAGGGAACTGAAATTGAGAATGTTGTGCAGGTCGAGCTGAGGTCTGGAGCAACCAAGAGAACAAGTCAATGATAATTCAGAAAATCCAAGTCACTGGGAGAATTAACAAGACAGGAAAGTCAGAGGAGAAGCTAATGTGGTGGGAACGATGAAGGTTAGTTTGAGATGGCACTGGGAGATGCTGTCTGCCCTTGCTTTTCTCAAGGACTTGAGAATCTGAATTCCTAGTAACTTTACCTGCAGGGGACAGGTCTACTTTCTAAACTAAAGAACTTTTTTTAAATGAGCTATTTTCTATTCCTTGTTTTACAGGAAGTCTGTAAATCTGATGTGCACTTGACATTCACAGCCCATCCCGTCTGGACGAGCCACAGCTCAGGTGCTCCACTGCTCCCTGGACCACGCCCCCAAGTTCTGCACACCGGGTTCCCTATCATTCCACCCGTGCTGCTGCTGTGAGCAACTTTTAAAAGCAACACATTTGGTAAACAGAGCCTAGAATTCTTATACTAAAACAATGAAAACTATTGAAAAAGATCTGGAACAATGGGGGGTAATAAACACTGTGAAAATAAGCTATATGATTATATTTCATGCATCGGATTCTTAAGTTTTCCTCGCCAAGCATACACAGGACCACGATTACGATGACAAGTTCAAGCCAAGTAAAGGAGACAACAGAGACACGCTGAGCACATGGAGAACAACGGTGGGAGGCAGAGTGTGAGCCGGCTTTCACAGGGTGGCCCGCTGCTCCCTGTGGCCCCGTCCTCTGGGCCTGAGCTCTGCACAGAGCCCCTCTCAGTGACGCCCAGCAAGCCAGGTCTCTACAAGGGCCCATGCTTACATATGCTTTCCCTCAGCCTGAGGGGCCCCTCTGCACCTGGGAAACCTCCACAACCCAGCTGCAGTCACCCGTTCTTCAGAGCCCTCCTGTGAGCCCAGGTGGAGCCAGCTGCCCCCAGGCTTACTTCTACGACAGCGCTTGCATGGTGAATCACAGCCCATCAGCCTGCATATGTGTGTCCCAGGTAGGTAAGCAGGTGGCCTCCCCATCGAGGACAGGGTGCTGGACATCAGGTCAGGGAACTGGCGATGAGCTGATGACTGTGCAGCTGAGCTGGAGCTCCTGGAGGATAAGTGAGTCCCGGACTCTGACCACGCGTGCCCAGCACCATCTCACGCCTCCCCTCCCCTCCCTGTTCCCATCCCCAGCCTCACGTGGGAAAGATGGCGTGCGTGTCAGAAAGGTAAAAGTGAAGGTAGGCAGCCTCACGGATGAAGGCATTGCAGCGGAGGAAGGTTCCTGAAGCTGACCACAACGTCCAGAAGCAGATGACACCTCTCCAGACCCTTGGCACTGCCTCCTAGGCCCCCAGCTTGCTAACTGACTGACCATGGAAGAGAAGCAGCACCTGGCCCACGGCACCACGGGTGTCCCGGGTGAGGGGAGTGTAGGCAAGCGGGTAGCAGAGAGCCAGCTGTGTGTGTGCATGAATGTGCGTGTGTGTCCATCCCTGGGAGAGAGCGAGACCACATACCAGGGTCCTCTTTCAGGGGGGCTTCCCTCGGGAGTGCAATGCTGCCTGTGCTTCTGCTGTCTAGCGCTGGGGGGTTGGGTAGGGGTCTTGAGGAAGTCTGGCCGCCCTGTCTGAGCAGCATGCGTGAGCCTGTCTAGAAGCCTGGACGGCATGTGGTGACTTCCGCCTCCAGTGCCAGGGTCAGAGTGCTGCTGGCAGAGGACGCGAGGTCACCTGGTCTAGCGCACTTTCCTGGTGTGTGTGTTTAGCGGGGGGTGTGTGGGGAGAAAGTCTTGAGGAAGCAACTATATTTGTACATGCATGAGTCTGCCTTAGACTACAAAGAAAACACCACTAAAGCTGAAAGCTTTCTAACTGGAGGGCTTAGAGCAGCTGCCCAGTCCATCACGCCCAGCAATCGTGTGGGTTAACGGCTGAAACAGTCTAAGGCTCCTAGGTGAGGATACACACAACCCGTGGTCTGTGAGGAGACCCACGGGGGCAGGATCTTCCAACTTCAGCACGCACTGCTCTGGCAAGGCTGGCACCAATGGCATTTCTCCTCAGCACGTTCCACCGCGGGTGAGCCCAAAGAAGCAAAGCTCAGTAAAATGAGGGGCCTGGGCCTCCTGCCCACAGCAAAGCCCTGAAAACGACACTTTCTCCCTCAAAGACCCACTGAACTGTGTTTCCCTGGGGAGAATTCTTTACCTCCTGATCTGGCTGCTGCTATGAAAATCAATAAAGAGGAAAAAAAAAAAGCCAGCGGTGGTAACGTACAATTTCACAATGTACAGGAGTCAAGTGAAAAAAGGATTCCATTGGAAAAATGCAGACTTTTACAGGAGGAACTGCAATAGAGTTCTCTGGAAATAGACGCAGACTTCACACACTAGACGGTCTCTTAGGCTGCTCCTATAAACACTCAGGAAAGTAGCTCTGGCTGAGGTGGATCACGAGAGAGATTTCACAGGGAGCGTTTCAACACCACGGATGAATATTTACTGAGCCCAAGGAAACAAGATGGTTCTGCATGCTCGGGTCAGCTGACGCAGCCTCCCAGTGGGTAAGCGCGATGCGGCCGGAGGCCTGGGGCGGGAGAGACGCACTATGTACAGGGAAAGGTGAAGGAATTTGGAGTAAACATCCCTGAGCAAAGGACCTAGCTTTACCAACTCTCTAGCTAAATGACCTTGGAGTGAGTCACCAATCCTCTGCCAACCTCAGTTCTCCCCTCTGTAAAATGGGAATAAGTTTACATGTTTTATCTACTCAGAGGTCATTCTTTTTCTTCTGCCTCTTACATCTCATGTCTAGCTCATCAGCACATCCTGTCCCTCCCTTCAGCACGTGACCAGACGCTCGCCACTTCTCGTGGGTTTTCCACCACTCAAGCTTGGTCCCCTCCAGCTTGGCCGCTCCAGAGGGTCTCCCTGCTGCCACCCCTCCCCTCCCCTCCCCTAAGATTCTCATCAAAGCAGCTGGAGTGATCCTCCTGAACCATTTGGAAGTCAGATCGTTCGTTCTGCTTTTCCAAACTGTCCCCAGGGGAGAAAGCCAGGCCCTTGAAGACCATTCCCCCAACACACTGCCTCAGCTGCCCTCTTGCTCAGCCCCGGCCTGACGGCTCCTCACTTCACACACCCGGCACCCCTCCTCAGGGCTGCTCCCTGCGCTACATCCCTCCCCCAGCACACAAACTCCAGCAAGTCCTTCCCCGACCATCCCATCTCAAACTGCAACTCTCACTCCCGCCCCATCTTCTTCCGGGTTTATGGTCCTCCATAGCACTTATCACCATCTGATACATTTTGTTTGTTGTCTCCCTCCTCCAATTAAAATGTAAGCTCCATAAAGGCAGTGAGATTGTCTGCTTTGTTCTTGACCGTATTCCTAGTACCTAGACCCCACCTGGCACACCCAGGTGCTCAGAAAGTATTTGTTGGATGGACAGAAATACAGCACACAGACTAAGAGCAGACCTTTGGGGTCAGACAGACCTGGCTTCAAATCACAGCACTGCACAATTTGTCTTTAGTGTGAGTCCTTGGTCAAGTTCCTTTCCCAGCTTTGTTGTCTGTCCAATGTGGATAATAATACCCATCTCACAGGGTTGTTTGTAAATTCTCAACAGGTAATTGCTATTATTACTTTGCTGTGAGCCTCAAATGGAATGATGATATACGAAAGCACTCTGTAAGCTGAAAACCATTACAGAGGTGCAGGATTATTTTATTGGGCACTTACAATGTGCCAGGCACTCTTTTAGGCCTTTCTGCGTCTATCAGCTCACAGAAGCCTCATGACAATGCTATGTGGGGGCAGTATTAGTTTTCCCAGTTTGCAGGTGAGTACACTGAAGTCACAATGCCACACGGCTGTGTGTGGCAGGCCCCAAGCCACCGTCGCCTGACTCCTACTGCTGGGTGGCCCTGCCTCTTCCAGTACTACCTTTGTTATTAGTGAGAAGACGAAAACTGCCAAATATCGAAAATAGCTTAGTACCCAAATTGTAGTGTAATCCTGCATCATTCTGGATAGTAGCAATAGTCACTGATCCTCTTCTCCTTTTGTTCACCCTTTTTTCCTACTCCTGATCCCTGTTCCCAACTGGGTCTGCCATGATCCAATTAAGTTTTCTACTTTACCCTTTATTTTAAAGTCCCTTCTAAGTTGATGACTCCTTGGTTCCTGTCCAATAATTATATGCATCTTAGGCGGCTGGATTTTTCTGTACCTGGTGTCTAGATGGGAAGGATTTTAGTGCCACATTTTGATGCTGTGTCTGTGCAGCGCACGGTTTCCTACAATTCCCCACATTCACTGTCTTTACCTGTGTATTTCCCTTGTAAGACCGTAACTTCCTTTAGCAAAGGGACAGTCTTTCTATTTTTGTATCCCCAGCACCTAGCATAATACCTGACATACACAAGGCACTCAATAAATGTTTTTCAGTTGAAGTGCAAGTTGCTGATGGGGAAACTAAGGTTCCAAGAAGTTTAAATATCACTGAGCTACACAAGTGCTTGGTCTGAGGCAGGACGCACATCCAGGTCTTCCTGCCTCCCATTCGGTACTCATCCCAGCTTGTAGCTAGAATATTCTCCCAGCAAGTCTTCAGGCCTCCTGTTTCTACCTCCCCTCCCTCCAAGCCACCCTATATTCCAAGGTAAACTTCTTAAAACAGTAGTTTTTCATTTTCACAAGAAACTACATAGTGGTTATCTATCGCATCACGACAAAATTCTTCTGCAATATTTCAAGGCTCTCTATAGTCTGACTCCACTCTACTTAAACACGCTTATCTCCTACATGTGCCAAAGCCCACTGTCCACCAAGGCTGGGCAGACCTCTTCACTGTGGTCCAAACAACAGGCCCGTGCTGCCTGTAAACCACAGGCTTCCACACTCTTCCTGATGGCCACCTTCAACCAGACACGAAGGTTAATAATGTCGACTTTTTATTTAGGGGAATTTTGCATGATGTAGAGCTACTATAAATTCTTAAAATGTGCTTCAGAAACATTAGGAGAAATGAATATATTACAATGAATTATAAAATGAATTATATTACAATGACCACGGTGTGGAAATACCTCTTCAAGATTCCGCTTTGAATTCTTCTGGATCCACATCCAGAAGTACGATTGCGAGATCACACAGCAGTTCTATTTTAACTCTCTGAGGAACTTCCGTACCATTTTCCATAATGGCTGCACCATTCTCTATCCTCACCCACAGTACACTGGGGTCCGATTTCTCTGTGTCCTCATCAACTGTATTATTTCTTTTGTTGAATAAATAGGTTGGAAAAGCCTTTTTGAAAATGACCTTGTAAACATGGAGATAGACTACTGCAAACTGAAATCACTTGTAAAACCCCAAACTCCTACACATAATATGAAAGCAGATACATTATGCTCTTTTTCCATAGCACTTCTTAAAGCTGCAGTTGAATCCAGTGAGAACATCCTTTATCATCTAAAAGCTCTGCATACTTAGTTTTAGCACATACCTCTGGCTAGGGACAATTCTGAGAAACATACCTTTTCCATAGAGTAAATATGTATAAATATTCTGAAGTTTTGGGAAATGAATTTGTAACATGCTTGTTTAATTGTTACAGTTAACACCCTTCTGGAAGGGCTGTCATCCCAGGTCTCCTGCGCCTTGTACTTGGGCCACCTCCTTCCTGGGGCACCATTCATCCCTTTACTAGCCCTGCCCCTGTCACAGTTGTATCTTAAGATTCAGCTTCTGAATTTTCCTCGTCCTCAAATCTTTCCTTGCTTCCTAGACAATCTCATCAACTCTCCAGTCTGTACTGCTGTCTGAGGAAACCCCAGGCCACATTTCCAGCTGGCCAGATGCAGCTTTAGGAACAACTGAGAGAACCATGTATTCATGGAGGATATGCCATTTTTGAAGTCAGTAGGACTTGTTGCAAATAAAATTAGAGGCAATATACGTTTTTTAAAAGGCCAACAATAAACGGCTTCCACCCTCCTCAGATAAGTCACATTCTTCTGCCTGAACATAGATGTCACATTTGTGAAGGGACGAAACCTGACAACTGATTCTAAAGGTGAGCTTTTATGACAGGAAGTATCAAAAGTCAACAATGGAAAACTTTATTTTATCACACGTGCCCAAAGACTAGGACTTCCTGTGGCAGTGTGATTCACGCACCCAGAACGCAGGCCCCCAGGCCATGTGCTGCAGAGTTTTCTCAAGACATACAATGGGCCTCTCTCTCCTTTGGCTTATTTCTGCACATTTAAAGGCTTTTGATCAGAGTGGCAGCATTTCAAAAGCAACCGGACTGGGAGCCCAAAGACCTTGGTTTGGGTTCCAGTGAGGCCACATTAGAAAAGGCCCTGAACGCTCTGAGTCTCTGCTTTCTCACCAGTAACTGAGAAAAATGCTGCCTCTTGCACCTGTCTCCCGGCGCCATGGTGACAGGGTGCTTGTGGAAGGGTTTTGTTAAATACACACACGGCAGGTGTCCCGCTCAGGGCAGGCGTCCCGCTCAGGCCCAGGCAATGGCCAACACCGCCTCCCTATGAGCAGCGAGCACTCTTCCCGGCCAGGGCCGCTCCCCGGTGGGGACTTCCCCTCACTCAAACAGGAGTGACTTCAGGGAAATTCCCCCGCTTAGACTAATCTGTTAAAAACACACATTTCAGCAAACCTCCTGCTGATCACTCAGACTTCCTCAGGTTCCAGATAAGCCATTCTTGCTTCCCATCTTAAAAACGGAAATGGCAAATGCAGGCCGGCCGGCAGGCAGCCGGTGTTCAGAGCCGGGCGCAGCTTTCGCAAGGCCGCTGCTGCGTGGGCGAAACCGTGGGCCAAAACCCTCAGCACCAGAACACAGAGGGCACGAGCCAGGCCTCAGGGGGTTGATGTCAAACAGGGTTCAACATCCAACATGCAGCTTCCGGGCCACCCCTCTTCAGCGGCTCCCAACACCCAGGGTTGATAGTATCCAATCACATGGGAAACATTTAGAAAAACAGACTGCTGCCCTTCACTGGGCCACAGCAAGAACCAGGCTGTTGACAGGGTGGGGAGGTGAGGCGGGGATGTCTGTGGAGAAGCTATTTTCAAAAGCTCGCCAAGTGATTCTTTTTTTTTCTTTATTTGGCACCTGAGCTAACATCTGTTGCCAATCTTTTTTTTTCTTCTGCTTTTTCTCCCCAAATGTCACCAGTACATAGTGGCATATTTTAGCTGTGGGTCCTTCTAGTTGTGGCATGTGGGATGCCGCCTCAGCATGGCCTGACCAGTGGTGCCGTGTCCGTGCCCAGGATCCGAACCAGTGAAACCCTGGGCGGTGACAGCGGAGCGCAAGAACTTCACCACTTGGCCACGGGGTCAGCCCCTCTCCAAGTGATTCTGATGCCTGGCTAAACATGGGGACCACGGGAACTTGAGGCTAAACTTCCTTCAAACCCACATGTGCGGATGTGTTCTAGCATGTGTGGGTTTTCTGGCCTGTCCACGCAGCCAGCCGCAAGTTGGAGGGCACAGGACTCTGATCCCCTCGGTTGCTTTAGCCTCTTTGTACCAGTGAATGTTCCCTGTATTAACAAATAGGACAGAACCCTTTCGTCCAGGCAGACCTCTCCACCTGGAGCGACCTCCCGCCCAAAACAGCCCCTCAAATTCCGACTCGTCCTTCAAGGCAGTTACTCTTCCTGCCTGGAGACAGGCTCCAGGACTTTGCGGTTCTCCTCCCTATTGTCCCTGACCCCCTGCGATGACAATCTCTGTCTCTGATGTTCTAGAAGAACATTAGGCTTACCCTCTTTTAAAATACTTATCACAATTATATTGCTGCTATATTTTAGCTGTTCAACTACGGTATTCTACCAGCTGTTTATGTGTCTACCTCCTCAGACCCGCCCCCACTCCCACCCCAGCTGTGACCTTCTCAGGGACAAGGAACGTGCTTATTACAGTCAGTGTTAGTTGACTGAATTAAAGCATGAAATATCTTTCAGATTCTAGAATCTAAAATGTTACTCTCAGGAAAGTCACTGCTATGCCTAATCTAGACTTTCAAGCCATTTTCCATAAATAGTATTTTTGAATCTTTTATTGACAATAAGAAGGTCCAAGAGGGTCCCAGAAATGGTCATGCTAGCCTTTACTGGTAACCTTTTATTATGTCTAAGGGTCTTTTGAAAATAATTCTCTCTACAGTTTACATCTGTACTCAGCTTAGGGCCACTGTGGACTTCTGCTGCCCAGAGCAGTGACAAGAGTAACTTATATCATAACTGACCTTAATTTACACCAAACCCCTAAAAGTGGATTTTTGTTCCTACAAATGGTTTAATAAGTTTTATTTTAAACTATCTAGGAATAATTTTCTTTCCTCCCAGTTTGAAGTCAGAACTCACCCTAGAGTTGTGTCAAGTATGCTCTACATCATTATAAAGAGGCCACCTGTGGGGGCTGCCCAGAGGCGCAGTGGTTACTTGCGCCGTTCCGCTTTAGTGGCCTGGGGTTCACCAGTTTGGTTCGGATCCTGGGTGTGGACAGGGCATCGCTCATCAAGCCATGCTTTGCTGTCATCCCACATATAAAGTAGAGGAAGATGGGTACAGACGTTAGCTCACGGCCAGTCTTCCTCAGCAAAAAGAGGCTACCTGGGCTCATCTGTAAAGTGGGTATTCTGGGCTCTGTAAAGGCGGGAGGGTCTGGACGCCCCCAGGGTCACCCCTCCACTCTCTCCTGAGAGTGCAATGGCTGGAGAGCCCTGAGCCAGCAGCTCAGCTTCCTCCTGTTCTGGAAGCTTGCCCTCCGTTCCACCCTCTGTCCCATCTCCTATTCAGACCTGGGATTTAGGTCTGGGTTTCTTAGTGTCTTGCCCCAAGCCCTCAGGTTTTATCTTTGGCCTATCCCTTGAAGTCTGATTTCTCTTCTTAGCAAGTGGCTGCTCCTCCTCAGGTTTCTGACTCTGACCATGGCTCCCCCGTCCATCCCAGCTGCCACCCGTGGATGTGTCCTGGGCTCCTCTCCTCCACCTGCTGTTCCCTGACAGCTCCCTAGGCCGGGTCTCACCACCTCTCCCCATTCCTGACAGCTGCCTCACTCGATGGCCGCACAAACGCTGAGCAGGAACCCATTCAGTTTCCCCACATCCCCAGAATGAACTCTTAGTGGGGACCAGGCACTGCGCTTGATATGAATCACCTCTTTCAAGCCTCATGAGCATCCTAGAATTATTACTGTCCACTTACAGAGGAGGAAACTGTCGCTCAAAGAGGTTAAGTAACTGCTCCCAAGTGGCAGGGCTGGAGTTCAAACCCAGGTCTGTCTGGCTCCAAAACGATCTTACTATGTGCCTGCCTGGGTCCTGGCCTCACTTAGCTCACACCAACAGGACAGGACAGGACAAGACACAGCCTGATGGCCCGGGCTCCGCGCCTCCTCCCGGCAGGAGCTTCCTCCTGAGAGCCGGGCTGCCCCTCGGGGCTCACAGGCCCTCCCTGGCCCCTGCCCACTGGAGGCTCTCGAATAAAACAGAATCCACCATTTAGCAAGCTCTACACTTTATTTTCTGCTGGCATATCATTTAAAGTCAATTAAATATTGTGTTTGCTGTCATTTCCATTATACATATGTGTTTAGCAGAGTGAGTATATGAACTACAGTCTTCGGAACACACCGAACCAGTGAACGTTCAGAGCAAGAAAAGAGATTTCTAGAGAACTGGCCCTCCCAGTCAGAGGCACTGAGTGCTCCTCTTCTTTCCAGCACACTCATCAAAGGAAGCAGGCCACTCCTGACGGCCAGGCTGGGGCATGGGAGCCCTAACAGCACACCAGGGCCTGGGCGGGGGTTGGGGGGGTGGAGGGCACAAAGCCTTGCCGCAGGAGATTCTGACAGGCTGTGTCTCTGTAGCTGCATTGAGAGCGTTGCCCTCAGAGCCAGAGGCTGGGTCAGGCCTTCGCCTGGCCTTTGCATGAGTGTGGGAAGAAGGCGGGGAACCATGCCCTGGGAGCAGAGGAATGCTGGAGGGAGGAGCCACAGGCTAGCCCGGGCTACCATGCTGCCCACGGCTGCGCTCGCCTGGCTGGAATAAACACAGAGATGCCCATCGGGTCCAGGACGAGTGGGGAGGCCAGCACTCCTCCCCTCTCCATTCCGGCCTCGCTTGGACCACGTCGGACACTGAGACCATCGTACTCGGTCACTCAAGTCAACAAGCACAGCCACTTGGCAGGCATGCCTACGTTCTGAATGCAGAAATCATTGGGCCAGTATTTTCTCTTTCTCTAAATTTTTGTTAGTGAAATGGAGTACATGCCGGTCTTGTTTCTTTAATCCGCCAGACATAGAAGCCATAACCACATCCCTGTCTGCTCTCAGCCAGCAGAGAAAACCAATCAAAACAAGGAGGACGCACAAACTACAAACTATTGCTACGGCGAGGCCCAGGCTGCCGTCAAGTTGTCACCTACAATCTTAGTCCCCCCCGTCTGAGCTCCTGGCACTGATTTACGGCAAAAACAGAGACGAGACTTCTTCTAAGCACCCTACTGCATCCACGTCTAGCAGTCAGCTAAAATTCTTTCTGTGAAGTACTTTTTCTGTTACCCCTTTTTAAGAATACACAGATTACAGTTTATAACTCCTTAGTGTGAGAGCACTGCATTTCTTCTACATTTCAGTAGAAACTAGTCTAGTTAACAATACAAAAATATTGAAAAGCAAGAGTGAGATAAGGAACCGTGTCTAACTGAATACTGGGCAGCACCACTTTTGAAAACAGTAAATAGGACTTTTCAAAAATCAATTCATAGCCTCAAACCACACAGACCCCAAATCAGCAAGGAACATTTTTATATAGCTCGACAGTCAACTCTGCATAAAGGAATTCCATGTACTGGAGGCGGAACCCAGCACAATACAAACCAGATCCATAACTCATAAAGGACAGTCCATGCTTGCTTCTTCTTATTTTCCATTTCATACCAACTGCTGTGCCATAAACAAAACCAAGGGCTCTGATTTACTCCGTCCACAGCTCAGACCACCCTCGGAACGCTGCTAGGACAGACGGGCTTCCACACACACTGAAAGCTGACAGCAGAGAGAGAGCCCTGCGACTTGAAAGAGAGAGTCGACTCAGCAACCTTGCCCGACAGAACAATTCGTTCTCTGCACACATACCCATGTGAAGGCTTTCCAGACTCCAAAATCTTGCTATCTCCCCTCTAGCTACCATCCTTCTGTTTGCAAAACAGCCACATTCAGAGCAGGAGTGGGGTGTGACTGAGCATCACGGAGAATCACACAGGCTCCCGGCTACGGAAACTGCAGAAATCGCTTATTCACTGCTTCGCCGCTGTGCACACTCACTCCCGGCCAGAGTCTGCTCAGCACTGACGGCCGCCTGCCGCCTGGCGCGGGGCTGGCTGCTCCAGACATCCCGGGCCACCAGGGAGGAAATGCAGAGCGGGCGGCTGAGGGGGGCCGCGAACCCTCGGGGAAGGTGGGGGTGCATTTGCCGCTTTCAGTGACGGTCCCAGAGCCCTGGTCAGCCTCGCAGAGGGCTTTTAAAAGGTATCTATTTCAAGAGAAAAAAAGCAGAGAGCGTGCTAAGGTCAAAAATGGAGTTGGGGTTTCACACCAGGCATGACAAGAATTCGACTTATGATACTGCATTATGTTAACTGTAAACTTAGAAAATTACTTTAAAAGAGGGGTTTTTGTTTAAAATATATATATGCAAATATGTGGACATTCTACTATGTGAAAGTAATATGTATATCTTACAATATAAAGTACATTATCCTCTATAATGAAGAAAATTATTTTTTTAAAAGAGGTTCTCTCTAGATGACATGTGGGTTATTTCCTCTATACTTTCTGATATTTCCCAAGTTACCTACAATGAGCCAGTCTTTGGTTTATATTGTGAAACAACAACTGTTAACAAACAGTGTGCTTCCTTCAATTTTTTCATGACAGGAAGATGTTGCCTTTTAACTTTATGAACAATGAGGTAATACATGCAACTAGTGATCACATGGTCACACCTCAATGAAAGCTGGTTAAAAACGCCAGTGCCAATTAGTGAACGCACACTCCTGGTGATGCGCTCTGCAGTCAGCCGCCTGGGCTCCAGATCTGCTCCACAGGTGCGCTGGGGAAAGTCTCCCAGCCTCTCGGTAGCTCAGTTCCGGTCTGCAGGGTGGGGATGACGGGGCAGCAAGAGTCCTCTGAGGGTTACTGAGAACATACTGCCGGCACTTCATTAGGGCCTGATAAACGTGACCAACCATGCTACTGCTACTCCGAAAAACCCGACGTGCCTAATAACGCGTTGGCTCCCAGGAATTCACAGCACTAACTCAATAAGCAAAGCTGCATGATTAGTTATAATATTCAGCCTGACTATGTGCTATATTGTAGGCTTTCCTGACTTTTAAATATCTGTGGCTACTTCCATTGACTCGGTGCATCCCACCCTTCAATCCAGCTCAGGCAAGTTTTCTGGGGAACTCACAGCATCAATAATTCACAACAAAGGCACACACACCCACACCCACACCCACACACACATTCACAGTCACAGTTCAAATCTTTCTTTTGCAAGTATTTAAAAAAAGATTTAAAAGAGTCAAAAATTTTTAAAGGTTAATAAATAGTTCATTCAACAGGGGCATATCTCTTCTTAATAAAGGTGATGCTTCTTTTGTTTTTTTTAAAGATTAGCAACAGTTGTTAGCTCAGGTGCCAATCTTTTTTTTTTTTTCCTGCTTTTTTCTCCCCAAATCCCCCCAGGACATAGTTGTATATTTTAGTTGTAGGTCCTTCTAGTTGCGGCATGTGGGATGCCGCCTCAGCATGGCCTGATGAGCGGCGCCATGTTCGCACCCAGGATCCGAACCGGCGAAACCCTGGGCCCCAGAAGCGGTGCGGGCGAACGTAACCACTCAGCCATGGGGCCAGCACCAGGTGGTGCTTCTTTGAATTATTCACTCAAAAACTCCTTGAAATTGTTCTTCCGAGCAGACCACACTCTATGGAAAAGTTTCCTATACACCACATACTCAAGAAGTTCAAATAATGACATCTGTGTAACCTAGGATTTCCCAATCTCATCTGGCCACAAAACTCTCCTTTTACAGTAACACACAGAGTATTACTACCCCAGAGAACGGGAGTGAGGGCCTTGCTACTCAGTGTGGCACATGGACCACCAGCATTGGCACAACCTGGGAGCTGGTTAGAAGTGAAGACTCTTCAGGCCCCCTGCGCCAGATCTGTGGAATCAGAACCTGCATTTTAACAAGATCTAGGGCGTTCAAATGCACATTTGGGTCTGAGAAGTGTTGTTCTAGGCAATTCAAGAAATTCTTTGCTCTGAGGTAACATCTTGAATGCTGGTGTGTTTTCATCAATTCAGAAACTAATAAAGACCATGGATGAAAGGGTAGACCTGGTTTCAGTTAGAATCAAGCGGTGAGGAGCTGGCCTGTCGGCGCAGTGGTTAAGTGCGCACGTTCTGCTTCTTGGCAGCCCGGGGTTCGCTGGTTCGGATCCCGGGTGCAGACATGGCACCACTTGTCAAAATGCCATGCTGTGGTAGGCGTCCCACATATACAGTAGAGGAAGATGGGCACAGATGTTAGCTCAGGGCCAGTCTTCCTCAGCAAAAAGAGGCGGAGTGGCAGTAGTTAGCTCAGGGCTAATCTTCCTCAAAAAAAAAAAAAAAGAATGAAGAGGTGAAATGTTGAATATTGAGATACTACAACACAGTGAAAAGTGAGAATTAATTCTGATGGGTGTCCTGTTAAACAAAGCTTAAACTCCAGTAGGAGGCAAATAAAATCAGAGTGTTTTCATTTTCTTAAAATTTTTTTGGGTTAGAATTACAAATTTTCAAAAAGAACTCTGCCACATTTCCTCAGTATTGCTGAAACGGTCTGTTTGCTTTCATTTTTCATTGGCACCTGGTCCAGAGGACGAGCTGTTTTTCTGTTTCCCAAGGACTTTTTCTAAACCCAGAGACGGGGTCAGAGCACTACACTAAGATCCCTGGGATTTTAGGATCTTAAACCAAAGGCATTCACTAAGTAAACTTACTTTACTGCACACTCAAAACAAAATAAAGACAAAAAAAGGAAAAAAGGAAATAAACAAATAACAACTGTGTTTAAGTGAGGCATCTTCTCAAAGGATGTTGATCCGACAACCCTTCCAAGAAAGATATTTTTGGAAGAAGCTACAGAGAAGGTTTGACTTTTAGCTTAAAATTTTTTTTTAGTGATTAGAGCCTATATTTTACCAGATCAATGAGAATTCTGCAACAAAAACCTTCAGCATAGTTGAGACAAGTCTTAAACTCCACCCTGCCCAACACTCACACTCATCTCTTCTCCTTGGAGGAGGCACCACTACACAACGCGGTCAGGGCTGGGCGGTTACACACACGGAGAGAACTAAGCAAAGGGTTCGGTCCCACAGGAGAGGGGAGAAGGCCACACCATATACTAATATCAACTATCAAGAAATCAGAGAGGATAAAATAAAAGTTGAAAACACATGGGATGTTATGATTTTTATTCTGTAGATAGAGAAATTAAAGTTATCGGCAAAGTGGCCCTAAGACCCATATGTATCTACATACATACATGTGGAAAAGAAGTACCGCGAAGCTACCGGGAGGTAAGAGGAGCGATACCTCAAACTCAAACAATGGTCGTCACTTCACCTCCCCACGACTGTTTCTCGAGATTGACTAGGTGGTCACTAAGGTTCTGTTTAGCCCCAAATTTCTGATATATTCTTATTTTAAGCACTATATGGTATAGATTTTCTTATGTGACCACCTTCTGATCTGATGCAGAAAGATTACCAGCGCCGGTTATCTGCCCAGCAACCAAGGTTCCCCAACTGCTGCCGCTTCATGAAAGCAGCAGCCTGTCTGCGGGCTACAGAGGTGTCCTTAACCTGGGACTATCCCAGGCACTTGTGTCCCCGCTGGATTTGGATATGGCCCCAGTACCAAGAGCTACAGGACAGGCACAATTTAGCAGGAGGCCCCTGAGGAGAGAGTAATGCTATTTCTTGGCACAGCTATTGTCAGTGTTAGCAAATGGGCTCAAGGATGGGTACCACAGCAGCCAAAAACCAAGGAAGCCGTCCCCTGGCTGGACGGAGGCACAGTCCACCTTCCCTAGGAGCAGCGACTACCCAGAATCAAGAGTCACACAGCAAGGGTTCTGCACACGCCCCTCCGTGTTCCCCCTGCGGCTGTGGGCTGTGCTCCTAAGGCTGGAACAGGGGATTCCTTAACAGGAAATAACTCATTACATTTGCTATCACTTATTCAGACCAATGCTCCCTCGTCCATTAGCATAAATAATTGAGCATCCAGAGTGATCCCTTCATTCCAAATGGATTAAAGACAAACACTGTTCTTAATCGACAGGTCACAGTTATGCTATTTTCCAGAGAAATATAAAAAAATATAACATGGATGTTTAACATAACACACGGCACGTGACATTTTCTGGCATACATGGATGTACAACCGTAGACACTGTTTCAGCATGCTGTCTGCTCGTGTACGGCTATGGCAGGCTCAGCGTGGGTCTTACTGAAACCTCACTCAGCTGCCAGGCTCCTCACCGCAGAAGGGGGGCCCCAGGTACACCAAGCACACAGGAAATGGAGCCCGAGTTACCAGAACACGCTGGGTGAGAACCACCGGGCGCATGCTTGTAGAGAGTTGCCTCTCTCTGTGCCTTCAAAGCCACTGCCTTTCAACCTGGTGCACTGTGGACATGAACACACACGATGATGGGAGATTTGTCTTCAGTGGCTTGAACAAACCCTCCCATCACTAACTCCTAGTCCATGTCCCAAACTCTCAAAAAATGGCTCCAAACACGGCACTGTTCCTGGGAACTGACTAGAACTTTTAGACTAATTCAGAAAGAAATACCAAACTGCCCTTTAAAAGATGAGGTACTGTCTTAATTTTAAGACTGCTGCTTTTCCTGCTTCTGTAAACACATGCAGATTTTTCATCCTTCAAGGCCTACCATGTATTTCACCTCTGTCTTTGGATCCTTAGGACTGGGCATGTTTCAAACGTAACAGAGCAAAATAGGGATTGGACGAATTTCACTTTTTCTCTGTTTTAACAAAAGGTAATCGTTAGGGTGCAGTCTTAAAACTGACAAACAAGTATACTTCTGTACACACAAATGAAATAATTTTGTGTTTTGTGATGGAAAAGCACAGCCCAGGCCTGGGACACAGTGAGTGAGATGGAAGCGATCAAGGCTCTCAAATCAGTCTGATCTGGCTAAGGCACCAGCTCCATATCTACAACTTAACCCTGCTTAGCTAAGCAAGAAAATGGCACCGCGTCTGAGAGCCGTGGAGGCCCGTGTGCGAGACCAGCGACATGACGGTGGATGGCACTTGGTGGCCATTTACTACTTGTTCAGATCTCTTACTCTCCCTTCCACTGACTTTTAATATTCTTTCTTTTCCTTTTAAAATCCAATTTCTGAAACTTAGTATTAGACACATGATATTTTGAAGACTTTTTACTTTTCAACTCTAGTGGTTTAGAAACATTTGAACAAATACAGATTTCAGAACTGAGAATGTTTTAACTGTTAGAAGATAACTTCACAAGTTTGCTGGAAAAATGTTAAAAATTTTATGTTTTCCTGAAACAGAGACTTGTTTCTTTTTTAAAATTCTGATTACTGGCAATGATAAGGCACGAAATACCAGCTAAGAGAACTGCTATTAGAGCTAATATGGTCTCTAAGACTTGCAGGCACTATGGTTTAAGGCCCTGAGGCCCATATTTGCAATACTTGTTCCTGTATACGGAGCTCCTCCACAATTTCTAAACTCCTCCGACTGTGGAACCCACACCATCTCACAGCATGGTCAGAAGAGAGGGATCGTAATGTGCACCGTGTTAGCAGGCAGAAGACATTTTACTGCAAGTACTTGCCTAAAGAAAAGCGACCTGGATCACGTTGTGTCATTAATAAATACACCAGTGCCCAATGTTTCTTGGTGTTAGAGTATAAAGCTGGATGGGGCAGGCAGGAGAGAACCAGACCAGACACACGACATCCACACAACCACCAAAACAACCAAAACATACGTCAGCAATACTTCAGCCAGCTTTCCCAAGAATGCTGTTACCACCACTCTCGACAGGTGCTGAGCCAGGAAGATCTGATTCTACATTTTCTCTCTGATTCGTTATTGAAAGGAAACTTTTGAAAAGAAGACGCAGAAAGAAACAATCCAAACAACAAGAGATGAGAGCAAAAGGTTTTATGGTGTGGTTAAAATAATTTCAAGGCATCACACATCCACCTCAAACCTGCTCTTGCTTTTCTTTCCTTTTTACAAAAATTTTAGTGGAGTCCCTAGGTAATACTTTGGAAAATCCTTAGATAAGGCCTGAAATTTTGGGTAAGACAATCAACAGACAAGAGTCAGTCAAGTTTCTTTTTTTTCCCTAATAATCTGAGTGTATGCATTTTAAATTTGTTTAACCTATATCTGGATAATAATTAAACAGAATATTGTTCCATATAGACTCCTGGCTCTAGGGCTTTACGCATTAGATTAAGTGACTTGTCTAAGGTTAAACTGCTGGTTAAATAAGTAACTCAGAACTCTGTCTGTCAACATGTAAACACTGCTCATCACTACCCTTGTCCTGGGTGTCATTAATGCCTGCCTTTAGTTCTCCGAAATAAAGACAGCTAATATTTACTGCACGCTCCCTGTGTACCAGGCCATTCTCACACATCTGTGGGGAAGATTACATTAACATTTCCTAGGACAGACAGGACATGAAGACTCTATGAGGTTAAGTAACTTGCCCAAGGTCACACAGCTAGTCAAGAAAGGATGGGGGTTCAACTGTTTTTTTGACCCAGAGGTTTGTTAACAAGAAAATAAACTCTCACAACGAGTAGAACAGAACAATGCCAGAATAACTATGAGTCCCTGACCTTTTGCAATTCATTAGGTCTCACTATCAGGAATTCTAAATGCCTTACTCTATCGATCATACTAAGGAAAAACAGAAATAAGTTGGATCTGTTTTTAATGGAACTATCAGTGAGTAAATGTGTTGTTTCCAACAAATTAGAAGTAGGAGCAACAACAAAAAAACTAAGGCAAAGGAAAAAAACCTATTTTCTTTGTTTTGACCAAGTACAAAATAAATCTAAAGTGTTTTAATAAATTTATTAACTTCACTGCAAGACTTTAAAAAAAATGCTTCAGTAATTTCTTACAATTTATTTAATTAAAACAATCAAAGTTGAAATGGCATAAACCCTTATGATTAAATCTCTCCCACTTCCTTAATTGGGGTACATCATAACTCTAAACCAAGGAATGGAACTTTCTGATGTATACTTAATATTACTATTTCTTTCAAAAATACTTAGTAAAAATAAACACTGACAGAGGCCGGCTCTGTGCTGAGTGGTTAAGTTCGCGCGCTCCGCTGCAGGCGGCCCAGTGTTTTGTTGGTTCGAATCTGGGCACGGACATGGCACTGCTCATCAAACCACGCTGAGGCAGTGTCCCACATGCCACAACTAGAGGGGACCCAGAATTAAGAATATACAACTATGTACCAGGGGGCTTTGGGGAGAAAAAGGAAAAAAAAATAAAATCTTTAAAATAAAATAAACACTGACACAATCATATTAATGAGCTTTCAGAAGCTGTAACATAAAGCCAAAATAATTTTTTAATATGGTAGCAAAATAAATTATTTTTAATTAATCTTAGCTTTTATGGGAAATTTTCAGCTCTAAAATCAGAAAACCAACACAGATAAACAAGATAGATAAAACACCAGGGTATCAAGCCTTAAGGTCTGAACTCCCCCACAACCTTGCAGCCACCCTCCCACTGCCTCCTGGCTCTGCCCTCCAGGTGAACTGAAACCGCTTTGGTCTAGGCCAACAAGCTCCTCCTTGCCACTAAAACCCACAGTAAGTGTTCAGAGTGCCTAACTTGACTCTGGTCACATATGACACTGTTAACCACTCCCTCCCTGAAGCCAGCTTCCTTTGACATCTGGGACACCACTTACCTGTCTGGCCATTCCTTTTCTAGCTTTGTGGATTTCTTTTCCTTTACTGGTCCCCAAATGCTGTTGATCCTCTTCTCATTTTTCACAGACACCCTGGATGATAACATTCCTTCTTGTAGCTTTAACAACAACCATCCATTTGCTGATGACTGCCAAATCTTTACCTCTAGCCTTGGTCTTCCTCCTCAATGTCAGACCCTTATGATCAAGGGTGTGGTGATGACATCTTTACCTAGTTGTCCCACCTGCGCTGCCTCATGCCTGGAATGGAACCAAGTCCTCCTTTTGGGCGCTCTTTTCCTGTGCCCTCCATCACCCACACATCTGGGTGCCAGCACCCAAATTAGCCTGACCTCCAAGTTTTCATTCCTCCAGAACTGCTGTCACTTCCTAGTTCAGGACTCTGTACCCTGGATTAAGCAACAGACTCCTCCTGTCTCCAGCCGGGTCCATACTCTAGCCAAAGATCCCTCTAAAATGCAGATCCGATCATCTCACTCCACTTAAACCCTTCTGTGGCTCCTAGTTGCCCCCAGGTAAAGTCTAATCCCCTCAACAGGAGGCCTGGATGGGCAGGCTCCTTCTTACTTCTAGTAGTCAGGTCTCTAGTCTAGACCCGCCGTCTCAACCCTGCAGCCCTTCCTGCCTTCATGCTGCTGCAGCCGCAGGGCTCTCCCACCAGGAGCAAGAGGGCTGCCTCAAAGCCCCAAAGCAGAAAAAAACGATGCATACATTTGTGCCATAAACATTTCAACCTGAAACATATAAAAGTACAATTAATCCACCTTTGTTATCAGGGAGGACCAGAGGTCGTCGTTATGATCATCTGACTGGAATGAGATGTCAATTCTCATCTAATTTGACAGGAAATAATTTTTTAGCAATGTGTCTTTATTGAGTCTTTCCAAAAGTATTCCACTTAGTTTTCATAGATGTGAGCCTCTTTTTAGCCTCATATTTATACTTCATTTGTTTATGTATCTAAATAAGTCCCATAATTATAACAACAAATACAACTGCCATAAACAGATTTGGAGTCACGTCCTTGACTCGTGGTAAGGACACAACTCAGCTAATGACAGCAGTAGGGAGTGAGCGGCTGACTGAGCCAGCACTCCGCGTGCAGTAGGTATCAGTCCGCAGTGGAGGACACTTGTAATCTGATAAGCATGTGGATGGGTTAAGAAAGTTCTGCTGGGCAACCCTAACCTCAGTTTTTCAAATGTGCTCTCTGCCCTCTGGCTTCCACCCTCTGCACATGCTGTTCCCTCAGCGTGAAATACACCGTCTCCTACCAACAAACAACCTAACTTCCATTCATCCTTGAAGCGTCAACCTTCATGCCTCGATGTCATTTTCTCCGGGAAGTCTCTAGACTCCCCAGATCTGATCTGCAAGCTCTCTGTTTAACTCCTGTATTGCTACGGTGGCCTTTTACGTCTGTACACGCACTGGAGGTCCCGTGAGCACAGTGTCTGGCTTCCTCCTGACCAGCCAGCCTCCAGCACAGCACCTCACTTAAACCACGGCACATATTTATGCTATATGACGTCATATGTATTTGTTAAATGGATCGATACAAAGGAGGTATCTCAAAAACCAAGAGCACATTAAAAGACCAACTTGGAAAGGTTCAGAGCACCTTGGACATTTCCTGAAATACCACTATTTACGTCCTAGTCACTTTTTCATTTCTCAATAATAAGGTTGAATGAACTTGCTTTGACAACTAATACTAGTTCCTAAACAGGGAAAAGTAAATAAGTACATACATAAGAAAATTGTTTCTGTTTCTGTTTCTGAGCAAACACATTTCAGGATAAAATCAAATTGAAGAAACAGGAGTTACAGACATGGAAAGAATGTCAGCCCTGAGTGATAACCCCCAACTGTACTCTGAAAACTCCTGGGTGTTAAAAACAGTGGACGATATCTTGGTACACTTTTTTTTCCACTTTAGACAGTCCAATCTTAAATCTGTGTAGAAAACATTTAGCAGATGAAAGCAAGTAAGGTCTGTGGGCCTTGGTGGGCTGGTGGTTGTGGTGTTTGCCGTCATGGGGTGGCCGTCGTGGGTGGTGTTGCCTGTGCGTTTGCAGCACGTGGGCGGAGGTCACCTCTCTTGGGCCCCTCAGCTCCACAAGTGGATCGGCCCAACTGGGTACAGACCGGGTTGTGCTGGCCTCAGTTTAAGAAGAGTTTTCCTAGGGGCTGGCCCGGTGGCCCAGCGGTTAAGTTCGCACGTTCCGCTTCGGAAGCCCAGGGTTTGCCGGCTAGGATCCTGGGTGTGGACACGGCACTGCTTGGCAAGCCATGCTGTGGTAGGCGTCCCACATATAAAGTGGAGGAAGATGGGCACGGATGTTAGCTCAGGGCCAGTCTTCCTCAGCAAAAAGAGGAGGATTGGCGGTGGATGTTAGCTCAGGGCTAATCTTCCTCAAAAAAAAGAAGAGTTCTCCTAAGATCCCCTGAGAGGCTGCCAACTGCTATCGTTTCTGTTGAGCCTTTTGCATTATCACTGATTCAGCAAGGAAGGCTCCGGGTGTTGCCTACAGGGTTCCCCTCTGCAGAACATCTGCTAAGGACCCCTAGACTCCTGGGCAACTCCTGCAAGGACCAGAACCCACCTTGGTGTGGAAGGGAAGTCACAGATGGGCCTGACACAAGTTTTAAGCCATTAGGCAGAAGCCAATGCCTACCAGCAGTTTGCAAGCCATTTATCACAACTATACCCAGACTGTAGTGGCCGCTGGGGTCCACCCCCAAAGACGTTAACTGAGCTTACAATGAGCTAACTGGGACATGCTGCTCCAGTTTTCAACTCCTGGTCCTGGCTGGGCCAAAGCTCCTGACAAGTTTTTGCACACAGATATGTGTAGCGGAAGAACAGCAGTGTTCACTGCAGAAGAAGCTGGAAGTTATTGGGTGGCAGACGCTGTTGCCATCATCATTTTTACAGGTGAATGTTTCTCTAAAATCGTCCTCAATTTGTTCTTGTGGCAAAAGGAAAAACGCTGTATGTTGGATTTCTTATCATTGAGGATGAATGTATTTTGCAAATTTCTAAGTTACCTTATTCCTCATAAGTTATCTTATTCCTTATCTCTAACTTTGTATTCTAGTAGGTGACCCTGGTCAAATCAATTATCAATTTGAGTGTGGTCTCTAATATTTTTTACTTGCCTTTTTATTGATAGCAGAACTGGGAATTTGTAAAACCTCAGAATAGGTTTTCAAAATAGTTCCTCCCTTCACCCATCAGTGGCCAGCTCTGATGTGTTTCACAGATGGGTGGCCAGGATATAATCTGCATTCTTCCATCCTTTGTAGGTCAAGACGTTCTTTCTATATATCATGCCTTTAAGGATTGGATTTTTTGGTTGTTTCCTAGTGAAAAATGTGGATACGTGGTTATGATTTAGAGTTTATAACCCTATTGTTAGCAACTTAAATTATTACATCTTTCTGCTGAAGACTGTGCCGTTCTGGCTTAGGTCACTGGGGGGCCAGACTGGTTTAATTTGGTTCTCTCTCCTAGCTTGCAAAAAGTGACCATATCCATAAGAAATTAAGATGTAAAAGTTAAAAAAAAATCAAACTGAGGAATAATTGGAGTAATTTAGAAATATTTTTAAAACTCTGATTAAGTCAACTCATGTTTGTATCTCCTCAGAAAATCATTTTCTCTATTTTTTATACTTAGTTATTAATGTACCTAATCTTGTCGTTTTCTCTCCTCTGTTGTCTGGCATTATTACAAAATAATACAGTGCTTACTGGTTACTAAAAGGCTTTCAGAAAAGGTAACAGATGTTTTTTAAATGGCATACCCAAATCTACTGACCTCAATGTCATGCTTTAGTCCTTTGCTTGTGACCCATAAAGTTTCCACTCAAGTGTGATAACTAAGGAAACTGGATGTTCTCCTTTCTGGGGGACAATTAAGATAACCACTTGGTCTATATCACACGAGCAAACTAATCTGAACTCGATGGGTGGGATGAGTAGAAAGAGAAGGATGAGTAAACATGAGAATAAGAATTTTGAAAAGCGATCAGATTTGACTTCTGACCCAAGAGAGAGACCACTTACGGGAAGCAGTATAGCGGGAACCCAACGTCAGCGTGGGAAAATTCGGACCATGGGTAGGCTGTGATGGAGGAAGCGGCCTTGGGTGTAAGAGAAATGCTTCACAAGAGAGGAAAGCAGAAGGCAGCAAAGATAATTGTCTGAGAAAAAGGGATCACAGGGTAGGCACGCTTGCTAAGACTCAGGGAAAAGGAAGGGCCGCCAACACCATTGCCAATACAGCAATAGAGTTTTACAGGCTGGTGGCGTCCAGTCTATGAACTCTATAAGTGCCACTGTGATTCATGATCTGGACTCTATTCTTTCAATATGACACTCACGCAGTCAGTCGGTAAAGGTTAACCGATGACTGCTCTATGCGACATTACTTTTTTTTTTAAATTTTATTGAGGTTATGATAGTTTACAACGTTGTGAAATTTCAGTTGCACATTATTATTTGCCAGTCATATTATGGGTGCACCCCTTCATCCTTTGTGTCCACCCCAACCCCCTTCCCCATGATAACCACTAATCTGTTCTCTTTGTCCATATGATGGTTTATCTTCCACATATGAGTGTAGTCATACAAAGATCGTCTTTCTCTATCCAGCTTATTTCACTTAACATAATACCCTTAAGGTCCATCCATGTTGTTGTGAATGGGATGATTTTATCATTTTTTATGGCAGAGTAGTATTCCATTGTATATGTACACCACATCTTCTTTATCCAATCATCAGTTGATGGGGCACTTAGGTTGTTTCCACGTCTCAACTATTGTGAATAATGCTGCAATGAACATAGGGGTGCATGACTCTCTTTGAATTGCTGATTTCAAGTTCTTTGGACGGATACTCAGTAGTAGGGTGGCTGGGTCATATGGTATTTCTATTTTTAATTTTTTGAGAAAGCTCCATATTGTTTTCCATAGTGGCTGCACCAGTTTGCATTCCCACCAGCAGCGTATGAGGGTTCCTTTTTCCCCACAACCCCTCCAACATTTGTTATTTTTTTCTCTTGGTTATTATAGCCATTCTAACAGGTGTAAGGTGATATCTTAGTGTAGTTTTAATTTGCATGTCCCTGCTGATCAGTGATGATGAGCATCTTTTCATGTGTCTATTGGGCATCCGTATATCTTCTTTGGAGAAATGTCTGTTCATATCCCCTGCCCACTTTTTGCTTGGGTTTGTTTTTTTGTTGTTAAGTTGTGTGAGTTCTTTATATACTATGGAAATTAATCCTTTGTCGGATATATGATTTGCAAATATTTTTTTTCAGTTGGTGGGTTGTCTTTTCATTTCAATCCTGTTTTCCCTTGTCTTGAAGAAGCTCTTTAGTCTGATGAAGTTCCACTTGTTTATTCTTTCTATTGCTTCCCTTGTGCGAGAAGACATGGTGTATGAAAAGATCCTTTTAATATTGATGTCAAAGAGTGTGCTGCCTATATTTTCTTCTAGAAGTCTTATGGTTTCAGGTCTTACCTTTAAGTCTTTGATCCATTTTGAGTTTATTTTTGTGAATGGTGTAAAAGAATGGTCTATTTTCATTCTTTTACATGTGGCTGGCCAGTTTTCCCAACACCATTTGTCGAAGAGACTTTCCTTTCTCTGTTGTATGTTCTCAGCTCCTTTGTTGAAGATTAGCTGTCTGTAGATGTGTGGTTTTATTTCTCGGCTTTCAATTCTGTTCCATTGGTCTGTGTGCCTGTTTTTGTACCAGTACCATGCTGTTTTAATTATGATAGCTTGGTGGTATATTTTGAAGTCAGGGATTGTGATGCCTCCAGCTTTGTTCTTTTTTTCTCAGGATTGTTTTAGCAACTCAGGGTATTTTGTTGCCCCATATGAATTTTAGGATTCTTTGTTCTATTTCTGTCAAGAATGTCATTGGGATTCTGATTGGGATAGGACTGAATCTGTAGATTGCTTTAGGTAGTATGGACATTTTAACTACATTTATTCTTCCAATCCATGTGCATGATGTCTTTCCATCTCTTTACATCGTCATCAACTTCTTTCAGGAAAGTCTTGTAGTTTTCTTGTATAGGCCTTTCACTTCCTTGGTTAAATTTATTCCAAGATATTTTATTCTTTTTGTTGCGATTGTGAATGGGATGGTATTCTTCAGTTCTCTTTCTGTTAGTTCGTTATTAGAGTATAGGAATGCTACTGATTTATGTAAGTTGATTTTGTACCGTGCAACTTTGCTGTAATTGTTGATTACTTCAACTAGCTTTCTGATGGATTTTTTACGGTTTTCTATATATAAGATCACATCATCTGCAAACAGCGAGAGTTTCACTTCTTCATTGCCTATTTGGATTCCTTTTATTTCTTTTTCTTGCCGACTTGCTCTGGCCAAAACCTCCAGTACTATGTTGAATAAGAGTGGTGATAGTGGGCACCCGTGTCTTGTTTCTGTTCTCAGAAGGATGGCATTCAGTTTTTCCCCATTGAGTATGATGTTGGCTGTGGGTTTGTCATATATGGCCTTTGTTATGCTGAGGTACTTTCCTTCTATATGCATTTTATTGAGAGTTCTTATCATAAATGGACGCTGGATCTTGTCATATGCTTTCTCTCTGTCTATTAAGATGATCATGTGGTTTTTGTTCCTCATTTTGTTAATGTGGTGTATCACATTGATTGACTTGCGGATGTTGAACCATCCCTGTGTCCTTGGTATAAATCCCACTTGATCATGGTGTATTATCTTCTTAATGTATTGCTGTATTCACTGTGCCAATATTTTGATGAGGATCTCTGCATCTATGTTCATCAGTGATATTGGCCTGTAATTTTCCTTCATTGCATTGTCCTTGTCTGGTTTTGGGATCAGGGTGATGTTGGCCTTGTACAATGTGTTAGGAAGTGCTCCATCTTCTCAATTTTCTGGAATAGTTTGAAAAGGGTAGGTATTAAATCTTCTTTGAATGTTTGGTAGAATTCTCCAGAGAAGCCAACTGGTCATGGACTTTTATTTTTGGGGAGGTTTTTGATTACTGTTTCAATCTCTTTACTTGTGATTGGTCTCTATTCAGATTCTGCATTTCTTCTTGATTCCATTTTGGGAGGCTGTAAGAGCTTAAGAATTTATCCATTTCTTCTAGGTTGTCCAGTTTGTTGGCATATAGTTTTTCATAGTATTCTCTTATAATGTTTTGCATTTCTGTGGTATCCACTGCTATTCCTCCTCTTTCATTTCTGATTTTATTTATTTGAGTCTTCTCTCTTTTTTTCTTAGTGAGCCTGGCTAAGGGTCTGTCAATTTTATTTTCTTGAAGCAGCAGCTCTTTGCTTCGTTGATCCTTTCTACTGTCATTTTTGTTTCAATTTCATTTATTTCTGGTCTAATTTTTATTATTCCCCTCCTTCTACTGACTTTGGGCTTTGTTTGTTCTTCTCTTTCTAGTTCTGTTAGGTGTAGTCTGAGATTCTTATTTGAGATTTTCCTTGTTTGTTGAGGTGAGCCTGTACTGCAATGAATTTCCCTCTTAGGACTGCTTTGGCTGCATCCCAAATGAGTTGGTATGGTGTGTTTTCATTTTCAGTTGTCTCCAGATATATTTTATTTCTCCTTTGATTTCTTCAATGATCCATTGGTCATTCAGTAGCGTGTTGTTTAATCTCCACATCTTTGCCCCTTTCCCAGTTTTTTGGTAATTAATTTCTAGCTTCATAGCATTGTGATTGGAAAAGATGCTTGTTATTATTTCAATCGTCTTAAATTTGCTGAGGCTTGCTTTGTTTCCATATATGGTCTATCCTTGAGAATGTTCTGTGCGCACTTGAGAAGAATGTGTAACCTGCTGGTTTTGGATGGAATGTTCTACATATGTCTATTAAGTCCATCTGGTCTAGTTTTTCATTTAATTCTACAATTTCCTTGTTGATTTTCTGTCTGGATGATTTATCCATTGGTGTTAATGGGGTGTTGAGGTCTCCTACTATTATTGTATTGTTGTTGATATCTCCTTTTAGTTTTGTTAATAGTTGCTTTATGCACTTTGGTGCTCCTGTGTTAGGTGTATATACATTCATAAGTGTTATGTCTTCTTGGTGGAGTGTCCCTTTTATCCCTATATACTGCCCCTCTTTGTCTCTCTTTACCTGTTTTGTCTTGAAGTCTACTTTGTCTGACATAAGTACGGCAACACCTGCCTTCCTTTGTTTGTTATTACCTTGGAGTATCATCATCTATCCCTTCACTCTGAGTCTGTGTTTGTCTTTGGGACTGAAGTGTGTTTCCTGGAGGCAGCATATTGTTAGGTTTTGTTTTCTAATCCATCTCTGTGTCTTTTGATTGGAGAATTCAATCTATTTACATTTAGAGTGATTACCGAAATGTGGGGGCCTAATGCTGTCATTTTATCACTTGTTTTCTGGTTCTCCAGCATTTCCTTTGTTTCTTGTCCCATGTATTTCAGACTAGCAATTCAGTTAGGTAGTTTTCTATGCTGGTTTTCTTAGTTTTCTCCTTATTTGTAATTTGTGTCTCTAATTATTTTAGTGGTTACCATGTGGTTTGTATAAAACATCTCATAGATGAGATAGTCTATTTTCTGATAGCCTCTTATTTCCTTAGACTAAGCTGGTTCCATCCTTTTCCTGTTCGCCTTCTATGTTGTTACTGTCACATCTTTTGTTCTTCCTGTGTTGTAAGTTTACGGTTAAAATGACAAGATTATATATATTCTTGCTGCTTCCGTTCCCTTTACCTTTAATGTTATACTTAAGTATTTGCTAACCTTTCCTGATGGAGAGCTGCAATTTTCTGATTTTGTCTTTCTACTTATCTCCTTGCCCAGGCTTTTGTAAGCCCTTTCCTTTTTTGGCTTTTTTTTTTTTGGTGGTATGAGTGCCTTTCTGAGGATTTCTTGTAGGGGCGATCTTGTGGCAATGAACTCCTTTAACTTTTGTTTATCTGGGAAAGTTTTTACGTCTCCATCATATTTGAAGGATATTTTCACTGGATAGAGTATTCTTGGCTGAAAGTTTTTGTCTTTCATAATTTTCAGTATATCATTCCTCTCTCTACTGGCCTTTAAGGTTTCTGCTGAGAAATCCGCTGACAGCCTGATAGGGGTTCCTTTGTAGGTTTTCTTTTGCCTTGCTGCCCTTAATATTTTTTCTTTGTCATTGACTTTTGCCAGCTTTACTACTATATGCCTGGGAGGTGGTCTTTTTACATTGTATCAATGTTTGGAGATCTACTGGCTTCTGTCACATGGATTTCCAGCTCCCTCCCTGGGTTTGGGAATTTCTCCGCTATTACTTCTTTGAACAAGCTTTCTGCTCCATTCTCCTTCTCTTCTCCCTCTGGGATACCTATAATCCTTATAATGCATTTCCTAATTGAGTTGGATATTTCTTGGAGAGTTTCTTCATTTCTTTTTAGTCTTAGTTCTCTCTCCTTATGTAACCTTTCTTCACAGACTATGGGCTACAAGAACATAATACAAGTAAGGTAAATAAAGCAAGAGAGAAATGACAACTGCTAGAGCCTAGCACAGTGCTGCAAAGTTCTGAGAAGCGAGCGCTCACTTTACCTGAAAGCTCTTCATTTCTTAAAAAAAAAAAAAATTAAATTGCTAATCTTCAAATGTCTACCTTTTAAGAAAACTTTAGGGTTGGCCCGGTGGCATGGCGGTTATGTGTGCACGTTCCACTTCGGTGGCCTGGGGTTTGCCAGTTCAGATCCCGGGTGTGGACATGGCACCGCTTGTCAAGCTATGCTGTGGTAGGCATCTCACATATAAAGTAGAAGAAAATAGGCACGGATGTTAGCTCAGGGCCAGTCTTCTTCAGCAAAAAGAGGAGGATTGGCAGCAGTTAGCTCAGGGCTAATCTTCTTCAAAAGTAAAACAAAACAAAAAAATAAAATAAAAGAAGAAAAATTTAGTTGTGGGCATTTCTTGATTTGGAGATTTTGAGAGCACTTGACCAGCGAGGAGGAAATATACTTTCATTATTTTTAAATCTTTTATTATAGAAAATTTCAAATAAACACAAAAGTTAAGAAATTATATGGTGAACCCACAATTATCAATATTTCACCAATTTTTTTCCAACTATTTCCCAAGAACTTTTTGGAGTATTTTAAAGCACATCTCACATATATCATTTCATGCAAAAAACATTTTTGCGTGTACCTGTAAGAAAGATTTAAAAATAACTACACTGTTATTATCCAAACTAACAAGATTAACAATAATTTCTTCACTGAATACTAAGTGCATGTGAAAATTTCCCCACTTGTCTCAAAAATGATCATTTTCTGACTAGTTTATTGGTATCAGAATCCAAAGAAGGTTCTCACATTACGTTTATATGATTTAGATAAAACCAAATTCATCCATTTGGGTAGCATCTATCAGAGATTTTGTATTCAACACATGGACTCAGGAATCTGGGTGTCATTCCAGTACTTCGATGGGATATAAACCTGCACTCATTACTGGCCCACTGGCAAAGACCGGGAGATAGAAAGGCTGGAGCTGAACTATTACGAATTCACCCTCCCCTGGGCTAAATCTCCCAAACCACATGAGGGAAGTGGCAGCAACTTTTATAAGCAATCTACTGCTAATCTCTCTAGGCAAGGGAAGCCGGTGAGAGATGCTTCTGTTGCAATGAAGTCCAGGACCTTCACAGAGGTGGGACATCTGTCACAGGAAAAGTGGGCATAGTTTCTGTATGAGGCAGCAGGGCCAGCTTTGCCATTGGAATGGTCTGACCCACATGATCTCTGGCTGTGCTTAACTTATCACAGAGTCCCTAGGAATAAAACTGATGAGTAACTCCCCTGAGGGATTACTTGATTCATGTAGTAGGAAATCTCCAAATCTGGTGAGCAGAAGCCTGACTTGAATCACCATGACAGAGAATCAAGGGCCCTCACTCAGCCCCCAGATCTAAGTCAATTCCCAGACTAAGGCCTCTTTATGAAGCAGAAGCCAGGTAACCTTGGGTTAGGTATCCCTCTATTACCACTCTTCCTTCTAGCATTCCCAAAAAGTAACTGTGCTCCCAGGAAAGTAAATCTAAGCAATACTCTTCCCAACCTTTTCTGGCTGAAAGGAGAGATGGCCTCAGTAGGAATTTAGCTTGTATGGATTCATGGTTAGGAGGAAATGGCTTGGCTGAATGGCTTGGAGGAATTTAGAAAGAACAAAACGGATAATGGACTGGTTTGGGGAAGGAGTATGATTAGATGTATCAGAACACACTCAAGGTCTGTCCCACGTGAATGACCAATTGTGTCCCATGTGAATCCTATTGCAAAAAAGGCTGCTTAATAGTTGTGTGGACAATATGTCCTATTCTGTAAATGTCAATCTTTGTTCCTAGTCATCTTGATGCTTACTTAGTGTGTTTAAAAAAAAAAGGCCATGGTGGCAGAAATGGATGCCAAGCCTGAGTTAAACTACAGGCTGTCCCCTTCAACAAAGTTAATGATACGGTTCCTTGAAGGAACCAGACAGCTACTTGTGGAAAGTTGATTACAATGGATCCTTTTCATAATAGAGGGGTAGACGATTTGTCCTTACTGGAAAAGACACTTATTCTAGACTTGGATTTGTTTTCCTTACCTGTCAGACCTCTGCTGCAATCTCGCTGAAGGCCTCAGCCACTGTTCTGGCATCTCACACAACACTAATTCTACCTGAGGACTCCCTGGTGAAAGAAGTAAGGGGTGAGAGGCCAAGTGCCCCTGAGTGTCACTAGCTTTATCTTGTTTACCATCATCCAGAAACATGGAATCATACCAAATAGAAAAAGGGTGTAATGAAAATGAAGTTATGAAGGTAGCTTGAGGATACATCTTGAAGTTGCAGTGCTGTCCTGGATGGAGCATGTAACTCAGTGACTGACATAATGATGTCCACCCATAGCCAGAATGTATGGGTCTGGAAACAAAGGGTAAACACAGGGGCTGCTTCTTATGATTACTTAATAATACATTTGCAAAATATTCTCTTCCCATCCAGTAGCTCTGCTCTGTCAAAACTGAATTTATCCCCTCAAAAGAAGAGTACTTCCACAGGAATTCACAGCCTTGGCCCCACGGAGTTAGAACTAAAACTGGCCATTTTGGCCTCCTCGTGCACCGGGAAAATGAGCACCCAAGGAAGACATGGACGTCTTTTTGGTCACTGTCACCATCGATTCTCAACTGGACGAATGCAATAACCTTCAAATTCGTCTCCCTTCCTCTGCCTTTGCTCTCCCAAACTGTCCTTGCTCTCTGAAGCATGAGTCGGGCATATCATTCCTCTGCTGGCAATGGCTCCCCGCTACGCTGAAAATAACCCCAACTCCTTCTTGAGACCTACAGTGTCCTGGACTCTTGTTTCCTGAGCGCCAGTCACTCTGGCCTCCTCGCTGAACCTCAGACACATCAAGCTTCTGCCTAACTTTGGGGATCTGATGTTCCTTCCGCTGGCACCCCCCTCCCTCCTGCTCATCTTTCAAGCCTTCGCTCAATGGCACCTCTTTAGGGAGACAGGTTGCCCTCCACCACTCCCGCTCCTACTCACTCCCCATCACATGATCCACGCTCATCTTCTCTGGAGCAACCATTACTGCCTGAGATAATCCTGTTTACTGACTTATTGAGTCTGTTCAAATGCTAGAACGTGAACATTTTGTGACGCTTCATTATCTGCTGTATTCCAAATGGTAAAATAGTGCCGGGCTCATAGCTGATGCTCCACACATTTTTGTAGATTGACTGATTTTTGACTGAGAGGGAACTAAAGGAGACCATGGCAACTCTAAGCAAGCAGTACCACCAACAGCCCAGAAGCCTACAGAGTGAAGGTCTGGACACCTCAGCTGGCAAAGTACACTACCAGGTAAGGTTCTGCGCAGAGGCAAGGGGAGCATGCAGTGGGAACCAGATGAGCAAAGGCAAAAATAGCACGGATGGCCTTGCAACCAGACACAGAAGAGAGACATTTCCTTTTGTGGTGTCATGTATGGATACCTAATTTTCACTTATTTTCTATTTCCTTTTCTCCCCTCTCTCTTTCCATTATGATAAGGGTGTGTTGCTTAAATTTACTTGTGGTTATAAAAATTGAAAAGGCATTGCAACAGAACTGGAGATGGGATGAGTATTACTCAGAGGTCCTAGACTTGGAGATATTTGCAGTACTTGATAGGCCTTTGGGCTATCTCCCTCTGGAGACAGACAGGGCTTTCAATTATATACGGAATAGCTGTATCAGGTTAGAATGATGTTCTTTTAAAAACGAATGCCCTCTACTCTGCTTTTCTTTTTCTTTATAGTACTACCTCCCATGTTATACAGATACTTGTTAATTTATTATCCCCTCAGTAGACTGGTAGAGATTCAAGGGGCTTTGTTGTGTTCACTGCTGTCACCTGGAACTACTGAGGTACGCTGTCAATAGTTACTGAAAGTATGAATGAATGAATAAACAAATGTTGGACCTGTCGAGAATCTATTTCTAACACCACCTGGATCTCCTTTGGGGAATGAGCTCCCCTCCACAGTGTTCAGCCTTAGTGGACGGGGAATCCATGCACCTGCCTCCTAAAACGGAAGGCAGGTAGCCCCTGGAGGCAGCCAGTCCTTCTCCTTCTCCCAGTGCCACCGGGTGGTGGCTGCATCACCTAAGCTTCCAGAATCCCCTATCCTGAGACTGTGCTTTTGAGTGAGTGACAGAAGGCCCAGAGGATTGGCTGGCCTTCACTCATTCCCCAGGTGGCACTATGGCCAGTCTTCCTGCTAACTGCCTTCCTTGGCTCCTTCCATGTAGTTCCTTGGCTCCCAGGGCCAACCCTGACTGCCGTCCATCTCCTAGACTGGTTTCCTAGCCATTCCAACAATTTGGGGAACACTTGATGCCCTTCCAATAAATTCTTTTTACTTAAGCTAGTCACAGTTAGTTTTTGTTGCTTCTCAACAAGAGACTAAAATTGAAACAAAACAAAACACTGTTACAGAAAGCACAGAAATAAGCTGCTTGTATCTGTATAGGGTTGGAAGAGAAATCATCTACATTCCTACCACCCTAACTACACTATCTTCATTTTTGCATATTCTTGTTAAATAAATTTTTGACCATATGTATACACGTTGTATATGGTTGCAATCATGGTATATGTTATTGGTTGAATTGTGTGCCCCCAAAAGATGCTGAAATCCTAACCTCCAGTACCAGTGAACGAATTTGGAAATAAGGTCACAGTGGATGATCCAGTTAAGATGAGATCATTAGGGTGGGCCCAATTCAACAGGACATGGAGAACATCAAGCGAAGATGAAGGCAGAGATAAGGGCAATACAACTACATGACAAGGCACATGGGCCCTGAGCACCAGAAGCTAGGAGACAGGCCGGCAGACGTAAACAACCTCGCCAACACCTTCAACTGTCTTCCAGCCTCCAGAACTGAGATGAGAAATTTCTCTTCACCCAGTTTGTGGTACTTAATTAGAGCAGCCCTAGCAAACCAATACAGTACACATATGATTTTATTTCCTACTTTTTTCTCACTTCAAAATTACAGCAGTCACTTTTCATGTTGCTACGTGGTTTTCCTAATTATATTGTGAACTGTTTTGAGCTTGTCACCCATATAACACTCCAACCCGCCAGCCCACCGTACCCAGACATTTACACGGCTTCAGCTTCTGTGCTATCACAAAGAATGTCGTGAAGAACACCTTGTGCGTGTAAGCTTTTTTCCTCCTTTTGGATAACTTTCTCAGAATACATCACCAGAAGCTGATGACTGATCAGAGAGAATGAACATGAGACCGGTGGCTACACTACTTTGCAGAAGGATGACAATGAATTTACTTTGTCAACAAGGGTGTGCAAGAGTATGAGTTTTGAATTCTGAGTGGAAAGCATGTTGACAGATGGTAAAGGGAAGGAAGGAAATTGTAGGCAGAGGGAGCAAAGTGAAGTAAAGCAGAGGGAGTGTGAAAGCCTGGAGCTGTGAAGGGACACGGAACTGTACGCTCTGTTAGGAGAACTGAGAGAAACACTTGGAAAGTTAGCTTAGGGTTCCAGAAAAACCTGTAAACTCGTTCAAGGAACTGGGACTTTATTCCACTGATGATGGGAAAGGTTGCAAGGAAATAAAGTAAGAGTTGAACATGAACAGTAAGTCTGACTAGACAGTGTAGGAAAGCCTGGCCTGAGGACATGAGGCGGGGCCGGGCACAGCTATGAGAGTAAGGGTCAAGGAGCCTGAGAAGCAGAGGAGCCTGAGGATAAACAGACGGTACCTAGTGACTCCGAGGATGAGGGTGCAATGATTCCAAGGTGTCCAGCCTGCTCAGCTGAGAGGACGACAAAGGCATAAGATGTTTCAGATCTCCTTGACATCTAGCTGCCATCTAATTTCTCTCTCCCTTTTCACCCTGGTTAACGGAAGAGTCTAACCTTGATTCCTCCTGATATATGTGACTTGAGTTAGAACCAAGTCAACACAAGTAGGGATGATAACATTTTCTCACGACTCACCAACTCTCTGACCTCCTACCACTTTGCATGGCCCTCCCAGGACATTCTCCTCAACAATTTCTGTGTCAGAATCCATCAGTGACCTTGTCACCATTCTTGGTCATCAGTCTTCATCATCTATCTTTAGAACACCTCCCTTGACCAGTGAGGCCACACTTTCTTGCTCTGTTTCACTTCTCCAACCCATCCTGTTTCCCCTCCTTCTCTCCTTCTAAGTGACACCCTCAGCCCTCTTCAGGTCTCTTGAAATGACCCTATTTAAATCTCACCTCTTCTTCTGGCTTCTGTCCCCACCATCATGCCCATACCTCGAGTTGGCGGCAGTGCTGGAGTCAGAACCCAGGCCTCCTAACACCCAGTTCATCACTCTCCTGCTTACCACATGATATTCATTTTTCAAAGTAAGACAGTGAACCCAGCAACTGAAGCCATAAGCATTAACAGTCGGCTGCAAATCTTTAAAGAGTCAGTATAGTTCAGTGTTAAAAACATAGGCCTAGGTACTGAAAATTCTATTTGACTGAATGTAGATTCAAATCCTATTTCTGTCACTTCCTGGGTAAGTAACTCAAGGGCAGTTCACCTGTTTACACCTGGGCTTTCTTATCTGTAAAATGAGGGTAATCACAGTACCCCCACAGCATGAGGTTAGGAACATCAAATGAGGTAACACATCAGAGCACACAGGACAGTGTCTGCCATGGGGAAAGTGCTCAGTCAACGTTAGCTCTTATTATTCTCATCTAGTGCACGCCGGGCCACGCCATTACCCAACCAGCTGATGGGCAGTGATGTGAATGTTGGTGTAGGGGAAGATTTTCCATGTTAGGAATTTAAAAATCATTCACAAAACATGTGTTGTTAATTCAAATCCACAAGCATTTATTGGGTAAGTCTACGATTGCATATTAACTACCATATTAGAGAAGCTTTTCTTTGGTGTTCCAAACAGACTTGGTGAATCTAAAACCTCCAGAAACAGCTTTGAAAAGGTTAAGGCAAATCCCAGGGACTCCATTCTTGGGCAGATCTCCCCTCACAGAAACTGAGGTACAGACACCGCGAGAGGAGCAAACTTCTCAACTTAGGGTCCTGTGATGACGCAGGGCACCCACCCGGCCAGTTGCTGATGGACCCACACCTGCGAGAGCAGCTCCTGGGATGAGCCCTCCTCACTACCAGGCAAACAACGCCCCGGCCAAAGACGGACGGGAAGGCGCACAACCGACTGGGCACCTCGGCTTAACTGGAACAGTCAAATGGAGGATTCCACACCAGTTTCTGAAAGGGGGGACCCCCCCCAGGGAGGGCCTGTGAGACTCACTGTTGGATGCTCTCATCTGCCGCCGGCGTCCCACGCGGTCCAGCCCAATGGGGGTGCTCTGGGAAAACGTGAAAGGCCGGAATCGTGCCGAAACTGCTTTGTAGGGGGGCACCTGGTGAGCTGGCACGGGCGGCCTGGCTGCCGGCTACAAAAGGAAAGCAAACGGCTGTGAGAAGATGCCAGGAAGTGGCAGCTCCTGCAAGCTCTACACACACACAGCTGCGAGGAGCTTGGCGCTCGCACCTCAAAGCTACTCACAGATGTGAAAGGGTTCCTCCAACTCAGGTCGGAAGCTTCAGGCTGCAGAGAGGCTCAACTGCAATTAATTATTCTAAAATCTTAAAAAACCAGTATCAACTCAATGGCTCTTATCGCCCAGCATTGCATTCCATCTTATTTGTCAGCGACATCCCAATGAGCATCTAAGAAGAGGAGAAGCAAATGTAGGCAGTGGGGCTTTCTCACACAGAGCCAGGGTCAGGAGGTCCAGGAGACGGGTCCCAGCAGCAGCCTCCGGAGGAAGCAAGGACAGCGCCACAGACCACGGCCAGGTGACACTGCGGCCTGGCAGTTCTCCAGCCTCCTTTTACTCCTCCACATGCAGACACTAGGTAAGTGTTTGTGGAACACAAGCCTTGTTTACCTAAACTAACACAACATTGAGCTTTGTTTAAAGAAGAGTTGGTTTTCCACAAATTTCCCTGGGTCTCTTTAGAATCATCTACGTGCTCTTCTGATTTTCCACATTAACCGTCCCTATAGCTGCATCCAGGGCCACATTGGTTCCTGCTTTCCTTAGGTTCTCTGAGAATTTTTCCACCCAGTTCCCTAATGGAGCTTACGGTGCAGAAAGTTACGTTCCTGCCCTCCTTTCTGATGCGCTGGAGTGAAGTAATTTCTAAGGCTTTAGGTTGCCCCTATGCTGCGCTTCAAGTTTAAACAGATTACAGCTTGCTTTAGTTCAGAATTATTTCCTAGCACGTAGAGCATCTTAACACAACAATAAGTTCGTGGTATTCTTCAACTTAATTTGTTTTTACCTTAAGAATTCAATTCAGGTTAATTCAATTAAGCAAGAGGTTTTTGAGTGCTTCCTGTAAACACGGCATAGTGCTGGGCTCTACAGGGAGAATGGAAACAGAACATCCAATGCCAATAAGGGATTTTTCCTTTAAGAGAATTGTACAGGTTATTTATGCTGTTAGCTAGCAAGTTTAAAAAAGACAATAGGGCACTTACTCACACACTGTTCTGTGAACCCTTGACCATGGCTGGGTATTAGTCTTGCCAAATCATATAAACTCCTCCTGAACAGGCCTTTATTTAAACGTTTGTAACTTCAAAGCGCTCTTTGGGTAAGTAATAAATACTTGTTGAATTTCCAAAATACACTAAGGGAATAATCTAGATGTTAATCTACTGTCACAGCAGGTGCAAAGCTGCAACTCCAATGAAGAGAGTAAGAAAATGGTAGAAAATAATTATTTCCTTATCTCCTAAGAAAACTGACTTCTTCTTTATTTTCTTCTTATCTTTACATGTTAACAATGGATGACACCTTCTCTGTCAAGAATTTCTTCTTTCAGGAGGCTCACTAAATACGCACTGCTACTTTCCCTAATTCAAATCTCAGATGATTTAGAACAAACAGCAAACTAGTCTGATGTATTACTTGAGATCCCAGGAAAGACAGAAGATTAGTAAGAAGCATCCACACGTCAGATGGTTAGTTTTAGTTCATGCACGTTTTCAGACAAAGTCAGGAAGAAAGGCTGGAGCAGATGCCGTCCTCCCTGAGGCAGAGGGAAGACAGGAAAGCAGGTCTCAGTTTAGTTTGCAGCAGAGAACAAAGGCCAGGAAGCTGGAGGGCTCTGCTTGAGTAAAAGCACACCAGATCTTACTTGGGCTAGAAGATTCTCGATTTCCTCTGTCTGGTTGTTCCCATAGAAGCTGACCCCACCTATCACAGAGATGGGGCGTCTTCTCCGGCTTCCCTTGGGGCCGCCCACAGCAGGGTTGTGGTCTGCAGGGTCCGTGGAGGCCATGCTCGGCTGGTGGTCACTGTCCACAATGTCCTCTTTCTGGGGGTCTACAGCAACTGAGTCTTCAGGAATAGACAAACTTCGGCTGGCCAACTGGCCATAGTCAGAGAGCGGTCGAGGCCTTGACCTTCTCCCAGAACCCCATCTCCTCCTGGTGATCCTCTGAGCCTCTGTCCTTTCTTCCTCCTGTGATGAGCCCCGCCTCCAGGATTCCTCAGTAACAACCTTTTCAAATGTGAACAAGTTAGGTGAGCGCCAATATCTAGGAAGGTATTAAAACAGAACAAATATACATTCTCTCCCACCCTCCTCAGTCCTGCCACAAGCCTGTCTTGATTTACTTGTTTATTTTAAAAGTTACTTGTGTAATAGAAAGACATAATTGAAATGTGGATTAAAATAAGCAAATCTATCTTTAATTGGAGGCTGAATTAAAACCATAATTTAAATAGTGATGTTTGGTGACCAATGATGAGCTATGATAAAAGATATTAAGAAAATCAGCACTATGTGAGTTAATAGACAGAACTTTTTTAATTACGGTAGGTGTCACCCAAATATACATAACAATAGCGCAGAGGAAATGCAGGCCTGCCAGCAGAAGAAATTAATGTGTAATGCTATAGTTGCTACTCTAAGGTATTTTCTTTCAATAATATTTTAAAATAGAAGGTGCTTTAAGAGGATTAAGTCTGGGCTGTTTGGCTCTAACACGCAATAACTTAAGTTCCAATGGGGAGAGCACGGGATCAGACTACTAACCAGCTGTGTGAGCTCGGACAAGTCGCAACTAACCTTTCAGGATCTCAGATTTCAGGCTAGACAACCTCACAGCTGGACAGTCTATGATGCTAAATTAGGCAACACTTTCTAACTTTTCAAATAACTTTCTCAGAGGCAAGGCAATGTACTAGAAAAACACCCATGAAGTTTGGAAATGGGCAGACTTCTGCTGAAGTCAGGCTGGGCCACTGGCTAGCTTTGTAACCTCACCCAAGCTACTTAAATTCTGTGGACTTGGTTCTCCAGCCGTTCACTGGGGAATAATGGGTCCTTGTGAGGACGAAATGCAACAATGGGAAGTAAGATAGGCCTTATCAGTCACAGTTAATTATTGCTCTTAAAAAGCAGCGCCACAGGATAACCATGCCCCAACCGGAGATAACCTCTCCCTCAGCAGACCCCTGGAAGTCTGGGCTCAGGGGAGGGCTGCGTCAGGGCTCCACGGGAGGGAGCAGGAGGGCTCAGCAAAGTCTGCAGGAGGCACCCGTCCCTGCCTGTGGGCCAGGCCTGGGTGCCTTCAGTTCCTCCATCCCCACAGACTATCTAAAAATAAAAGGACAATAAAAACAGAAGCGGGCACAGGGAGGAGAACTACAATAACCAGACGAGTCATGTGAGCGCAGGGCAGCCCAGCCGCACCACGGGGACAGGCCCAGCAAGTCCCACCTCTTGCCAATCAGTGACAACTGAGACCCATAATTTCCAACCTGATGTGCCTGAAGCTTCCCTAAGATCATATACTATGAAAAATCTGATGAAGAGCAAAGGAAGCAGGAAGGGATTTACAGAAACTCTACTCTCATTATTTTTCAAATCACGAAAACTGAGACCTTGAGAAGGAAAGTGACTTGCCCTGGGCCAAAGAGCCAGTTAGCAGCAGCAGAGACTGAAAAGCGGGCCTCGTAATTTCTGCTCCCATAACACCACAACATTTTCCCACTATACCAAGTCACCTCTGCTCAAAAGAAAAGGGGTTCTTGGGGCTGGTCCGGTGGTGCAGCGGTTAAGTTTGCATGTTCCGCTTCTCGGCGGCCCAGGGTTCGCTGGTTCGGATCCCGGGTGCAGACATGGCACCGCTTGGCAAAAGCCATGCTGTGGTAGGTGTCCCACATATAAAGTAGAGGAAGATGGGCACGGATGTGAGCTCAGGGCCAGTCTTCCTCAGCAAAAAGAGGAGTATTGGCAGTAGTTAGCTCCAGGGCTAATCTTCCTCAAAAAAGAAAAAGAAGGGGCTGGCCCCGTGGTTGAGTGGTTAAGTTCGCGCGCTCTGCTGCAGGCCGCCCAGTGTTTCGTTGGTTCGAATCCTGGGCGCGGACATGGCACAGCTCATCAAACCACGCTGAGGCAGCGTCCCACATACCACAACTAGAAGGACCCACAACGAAGAATATACAACTATGTACCGGAGGGGCTTTGGGGAGAAAAAGGAAAAAATAAAATCTTTAAAAGAAAAAAAAAAAAAGAAAAAGAAAAGGGGTTCTGGCCGTCACCACTGACTTTGCTGTCTACCAACTTGTACTGCCTGGAATGCTATCTTTAATTCAAGGCACCACTGAAGGGGTCCAGAATTCACCACTGTGGCATAAAAACTGTTTTGAGTTGAAGGCATTTAAGAATAGGCTGTTTTTTTTCTGAATGCCCTTTTCTCCCTGAAAGCAGAGCCTCCCAAAAGAACTCAGTCATCATAAATCTCCCCCTTGGGATAGGATTCTCTTCCTTCCACCCAGGGAAGACTGACTGACCACCCCAGAAAAGCCGTCACCTGAGCAGACATTGTCACAAAACTCATGTCTCCCGTCTGTTCTTCTACAGGCCATTTATCTTCCCTAAAAGTCACTCGTTTTTCCATAAGTGCCCTTCTCCGCCTTTCCTTCCCCTATAAAGATGGTATATAAGCCCCCCACTCTAACCACTTCCTCCAGTCACATTTGTCTGTGAACGCCCACCTACATGAATAAAAATCTGTCTTTTGTCAGTTTAATTCACACGTATCCAAAAAGTTAACCTAAGAAGGTGGAGGCCAAGTTCTTCCTCTCTGACACCATCATGATAGAAATCATGGAAAAATTATTTTTTGTATTACATATGAAAAACAGACTATTATGGATAGTCTCTTAAACCAAATGGCACAGACAACTTAAGCACACAATGAGAATAAACCCGTTTATATCATCGCCCTGTGATAAAAAGGCTCACAAACGACGTGTCAGAGAAGCAGAAGTCCAACCGAATTACAGGCAAGGAGTCTCTGGTCACAAATCTACGTGCAGCTTTTGTTTTTTTCCTGCACTTATGCGACCAGCAGCCTGCTTTTCCTCACTCATGGCGAAAAGAAAACAAGGAAACGGGTTTAGGAAAACAAGCAGTTGCCTTCGTTGTTCAAGTAACAAGTCCTTCCAAGACCCAAACACACTCCGGGAAGCGATGGCGGCCGGGCGCAGCGGGCATGCGCGAGGCGGGAGCCGGCGCCGGCACAGAGAGGGCGGGCTGGAGCCCGGCTTCCGCGTCAGCTCCCCGGGCGGCCGCAGGGCCCGCGGTGACTCCACTCCGGTATTCACACGGCCCCACCCGAGAGATGCGCGGGGGAGCAGCCCCTCTGAGTGCTACCGAATGTTCTGGGAATTGCAAAAATTCAGAATAATACGTCAGGTCGAAATGTCCCTGTTACTCCTAGCAACAGTACAGAGGGAGGGAGGGCCAGGCTTTGTAAAAGCCCTAAGATTTAAGCTCCCGTTCAAACGGTGAAGATTAGCCGGAGGGACTTACATTCCATGGAAAACAACTATGACCTTGGATGCATATTCTCAAACTGAATCTTCTTACAGCAAAGTTTACAAACTTTCGAAACACAACCCAGCTTCATTCCAGGAAACGGCGTTTGCGATTATACCTGGAACTACAGACACCGGGCCCCCAACACCACACTCTCCAACGAGCGTAACCTACCCTGGACTCGGCTGCAGGCAGTGGCGGCCCGCAGACACACTGAAGGAACAGGCAGCTGACCACGTCCATGCTCTCTGGAACTTTCTCTGGCCTCTGAAACACTGTCATCAGGGGTGTGAGTGGCCACGCTGGAGCTCAGCCTGGTCCAGCTTCTTCTCCCGATCCAGGATCCAGCAGCCTGAGCTTCGCATGCACCCAGGGCTCTCTAAGCCCGAGTGGCCACTTCACACCCAAGTCATAAACTTTGTAAACACTCTTGTCAGTGCAGTGCCTGCCCTTTCACCTCTTGCTTCTCAGTATAAAGTACCTTCCCATTCTGGGGTCCTACATTTTTTCTTCCAAGATTCCTTTCTATATTTTTCAAAAGTAAGAAAGCCAAGACAGATCTCATCACCTCCAGTTAGACACTTCCAAACATTTTTTGAAACCACAGTGAGAGTAAAATTAACCTGAGGAAAAAAGCGCAATGTCACATACATCCATTCAGAAGCCTGGTTTAAAGTAAGTGTGTAGGGTCAACTGGGGTCCACCCCAAGTGCCGTGGGTGGAACTGTCTCCCCCTAAAAGATGCGCTGAAGTCCTCACCCCCAGTGCCTGGGAACGTGACCTTATTTTGAAATATGGTGTTTGAATGTAATCGAGTTGAGATGAAGTGATACTGGCTGAACTGGGCCCCAATCCAATGGCTGGTGTCCCCAGAAGAGGGAACTGTGGACACAAAGACAAAAGGAAGAAAGTCATGTGAGGACAGAGGCAAAGATCAGAGTGATGGGTCTGTAAGCCAAGGAGCCCCAAGGATTGCCCACCCCACCAGAGCTGGAGGCTGCCAGACGGACTGTACGCTGGGCCTTCGAGGGAGCGCGGCCCTGCCCACACCTGAGGTCAGACTTCAGGCCTCTATGATGTTTTGAGCTACCCAGTTTGCGGTAATTTGCTACAGCAGCCCTAGGAAACTAACACAGCAACACAATTCAGAAGAAAATACTATAGGCAAGGACATTAAGATGCTTCGTGAAAATTTTTAAAAAATAGACTAAAGCAAAGAGAATTTACTCTGGACGAGCCAAAGGTATTCCAGAGATGTGTATTACTACAAAAAGCAAGCCTCCCAGGTTTTCCTAGGCTGTCAGAGTCCTGGATATGGTAGGGAATTCAGGTATAGTCACCAAGCTGGACGTGAGGAGGGAAAAACAACCTGACGATCAACGTCGCTGAGGACAGCAGTGACGGCAGTAATGAGAGCTATCATGTCTGAATGCTTAGGACGTGCGAGAACCATACCAGACAGTGTTACCTTATTTGATCTTCACAACTACCCTGTGAGGTAGGTACTATTTGCCACGTTTTACTGATTACAACATTAGGGCTAAAATAAATAAATTACTTGCTCACATCAATAGAGCCAGAAAGGGGAGGGGCCCATTGTTCACCCAGTCTGTCTGATTTCAAAATCTCTGTCCTTTCTGCTCTGCAACCCTGCATCCTTGAGGCAGGCTTTACAGAAAGGAAACAACATTGCAGGTTTTCCTGCGGTTGGCTGGTGAGTTGCTTGGAGGAAGAGGAGGAGGGATGGCAGTTATGAGAGGCTCTGAGAATGGTGCTGGGGACCCAGGGACCCCTTCTCAGAATCACATTTTTAAGTGCATAAAATAAAATAGATGGGATTATAAAGGAAGCTGATTGTTTTGAAATACAATTATCAAAATATTAAAAGAACTGTGATATAATAATATAGGTAACATATGAATTAAGAGGAGTAGTGATAGGGCCAGCACTGCCAGCTTCTCAAGCACTGACGAGCACGAGTGATATTCTAGGATAGCACAAAAACTGTGGTATGATGTGAAAAAGGTCTGTGATTTCTCTTGGTGACGGAATCACAGGTGTTGCTTCAATTGCGCTGGTTTGATGCCTACATTCATAATTGAAGGAAATGCTACATTTTAGCTGGAGGACAGTGAAAATAAAAATAACCCCCCACTTCCTGACTTCTGTCCATGGAGCCCTTGGAGGAACGTAGGGTAGAAACTCCCAGATTAGATGATATCGCTTAACAGCAGCCTGCGGTACCAGTGCTGTGCTCCAACTCCAGAAAATGAAACCTTAGGCCTTACATATTATGAAATCAGAACAATAGCATCTCACTATTTAAAGCTATACATCATTACCTAATTTCCCTTAATGAAAATTAATGTATCATAATAAGAAAGACCCTGTACAGTCCTTTTTTTTTTAGCATGGGAGTTGGACTACAGAGTCCACAGAATGCTGTAAACAGTTGTCTTCGGATTTTAAATGAGGGAGTCAACTCATAAGATTCCAGATCAACTACCATATTTTGAGAAGTTGAACCAAAGAACAAGGAAATATTTACATACTTAAAAAGAGAAAAGTTTGAGCCCTAATGACATTTTCCCCCCTTTTTGGTTACTTTTAACACTAAAGGGATAATATCTTACAGTTACTTAAAAATCTTTTTTTCAGTTTTATTGAGATATAATTGACATACAGTACTGTATTAGTTTAAGGTGTACAGAATAATGACGACTTATATATACTGTGAAATGATTATCACAGTAGGTTTAGTTAACATCCATCAGCTCATATAGACACACATACACAAAAAAATGGAAAAAATGTGTTTTTATTCCTTATGATGAGAACTTTTAGGAAATACTCATAAACTTTCAAATATACCACAGCTCAGTGTTGACTATGGTCATCGTGTTGTACATTACCTCCCCAGTACTCATTTATCTTACAACTAGAAGTTCGTACCTATAAATCTTAAAGTTTCATTACCTTGCTTTAACATCTACCACCTAAAATTGTATTTTCAGGTAAGTAAAGAAGACAATGTTGTACCCATTTTAGAGACGAGAAGCCAGTCACAGAGAAGGCAACGGATTTCATGAAGGGGCACACGAGAGAGGGTAGGCACTTCATTTAATTTCATCTTTGCAAGCTCAGCACTACACATGCACCCCATCTGCAGCTGTAGGTAAGAGAAAGGCCAGACGGTTTTATGGTTTACAGCAACACCCTTAGCAGCAACTTCCCCGGAGAGCAGACCGCCGGATGCCGCTCCACAGAAGCCTGCGCATGCACTCGCACTCACGGCTCTCTGCTTCAGGCTGTGCCGCTCTGGGATGGCTCCTCTGGCCTGCGCTGCCCTCACCATCGGTGCACACACACACTCACACTTCTCTCTGACTTCCTCTGTGGTGTTCTCCTCCCACAGCCCGTATCTTTCTTATCTTCATTCTTTTTCCCTGTTCTGTTCCCTTCTCTCTGGGAACTTTCCCTTAACTGGCACACATGAGACTCAAATCGAGTCGGTTTTGTTTCATTTACCAAATCATATTGAGTTTCTTGTCCTGAACTTGTAGAACAAGCAGTGGAATAATCTCTCTTTCCAAACTTGCCTTCTCTTTTATAGTCCTCAAAGGTGTGTGTGTGGGTGTGGGTGCCCGCAGGCGCATGCGCATGGGGGTTATCCCAGCCTAAGGTGAGGCCACCAGAAACGACCTCCCACCCCCCGGGGCTCCAGTTCTTCCTCCCCGGGCTCTTCCAGGGGTTCCTGGACCTTTTCCTACAATTCAGGCTGGTTAAGGAACAATCAACATGGGGGGGGGAGATTCTTTAAGAGCAAAATTGTCCCAGTAAGGAGAGGAGAGGGGCAGCCACTGACTCCGTTCTGAAATAAATAAATGACAAAGTAAACAACTGACGAGCACCTTAAAATCGTGCTGTTCAGACTGGCCCAGCTCCACCCTTCACATCTCCTCTGGTTCGGGGACCATCTTGGGAAGGGACAGACACCATCATTAACTTTTCCTTCCCCTTCTCAGGCCCTGGATTTGGACTGAGCCTGGATCTGGACAGGGTCTGAGCAAGAAACAGATGGGAAAGTAGAACGTCTTTACTGGGTTATTCCTTCTACGGCTTTTTCACAGGCAAAAGTAACTATTAATGCTAGGATACGTTCTTACTAATGTGCTGCATCTTTGCTTTTTTTTTTTTTGCTCTTCTGATTATTATGGGATGGGATTACATGTGCATCAGTAATTTTTTTTTTGCTGAGGAAGATTCACTCTGAGCTTACATCTGTGCCAATCTTTCTCTATTTTTTAGTATTCAGGACATCAGCAAAGCATGACCACTAACAGAGCAGTGTAGGTCTGTACCCGGGAATGGAACCCGGGCTGCCGAAGTGGAGCATGCTGAACCCAACCACCAGGCCACTGGGGATGGCTGTGTGCATCAGTAATTTTGATGTAACTTAAAAAAATTTGAAAAAAAAAGAAAAAGAGAAGAAACTATTGTAATCTGGAAGGCTGTGGCCTTGTCCTTTGGGTTCAGGCCATTTGTTTAAAATATGTGAACAACTAATAGTTCTTACCCCCTTGAAGTAAAAGGAGAGTGCAGTGGTGACAACAGATACTTCAGTTGTCCTTGCATGTGTAAACCAATGACAAAACATGCTTAAAACACAGTGTGTGACTCCATGGCCTTTGTAACTTGTTTTACAGGCAGAATAGGTAATCTATTAAAAAATGCAAATAATGAGGCTCATGAGAACACTTAATTTAATACTGCTAGCCCAGTTCCATGAGCATAAAGAAACACTTAATAATAACTACGAAAAGTCCTGGGCAGTAGAGGTTTCCTCCCCGGGCCTTCATAATAATCATTCACAGAATTCCATTCTCTGGGCTTAACTAAAAACCCGACGATCCCACCATCTCAAAGTCAACAGCAACACACACTGAGCTGACACCCAGATAGAGAAAGTGATAGAATTGTAGGTTGTAGTTTTATGCCCGGACTCTGAAGATTAAAGAGAGAGTTAAAAACCATCATATTATGAAATGAATTTACCTAATGATTCCATCGTAAAATGTATTTTATCTCTGAAACATATGCTGGGGAATACAGAAGTCGACTCAAACTGTCTTTTTTCAATTAATAAAAAGCATGATTTTATAAAAATAAACTTACTCTCCTCTTTTGAAGTTGTTTGCTGATTGAGGACAACTAAATATTCCAACAACCCGTTGTTTTTCTAAACCCTTTTGAACATCGGAGTTTGTTAATGCTGCTTTGACTTTTTTTGTACAGAGAGGGTAGAAGGAATCCGGAGGAGGGGGAAGAAGAATGGGAACCAGCAGGAGATGATGCCGGCTTGTTCTCTAATGAAAGAAGATGGAGGAAGGTGTCTGCGTGCACATATCACCGGCATTTCAAGTCATAGTTGGCAGCACACAAACATTCAAATCAACAGCCCCCAATCCCTTCAGAATCATGAAAACTAAGGGTACCTGGATTAGAATGCAGAATAACATCTTCATGAATCATCTCGCCCCACAAACTGCTTTCTTGTTGTAGTTAAGGACACCTGGTGTACCCCGTCACCCCACGCTAGGCATTCTTAACTCTTCCCTCGCCCTCCCAAGCCACAGCCACCCAGTCCCCACATTCTGTCAATTATTCAATCTCAGGAGGAATCTGTGCCATCACTTCTCATGGAACTACTCCAACAGTCTCCTAACTCGCTTTCTTGTCTCCAATCCATTCTCTACCCAACTACTAAAATACACATCTGATCATTGCTGGACATTGCCCAGGACAAACCTGGGGCCACTCAAAATCTCATCCAATATGTCTTTCCAGTTCTGTCTTCAGATACTATTATTCTCCAGTCACACCAAACGACTCACCATCTGCCAGATATTTACCTTACACAAGCAACTATAAATGAGGTAAATGGTGCTCCATCTAGGATATCTTTTTGCCCTTTGTCAACCTGGAAAATTTACCCTTCAAAATTCAGTCAAGTATCACCTCCTGTAGGAAAACTTCACAAACTCCCTTGGGCTCTGAGTTCTCTGCTCCTTTCTGTGCGTCTATCCAAACCACAGCAATATTTATATAGCATTTGTTTCTTTATCTGAGTATCATACAAAAACAGCTACTTACAGTCTTTCCAAACTATCCAATACTATCAAAACATTCTCAGAGTCTATACTAGAGCCTGAGAAATGGCAGATTGAAAATGCTGCATGGATGGGTCAGGGATGAATGGGTGAGCTGGTGGACAGATAAATGAGCAAATAAATGGGCAGCTCTGGAGGGCAAGGATGCTGGTCTCACCCTACATTCATATGTGATTTTATAAAAATAAATTTAAGTTATGGCTTAGTTATTATAACATATTTCAGAATCAATAACCACATTTTAGATGAGGAAGTCACCCATCCCATTCCTGTCTCCTGCATAACCTATTAGAATTCTGTGCCACCCAAGACCAAACTGACTGTGCTTCTCTTTGCCCCATCACCAGCAATCCTGTGCGGAAGGCTTCCTAGTCAGTCTCAGACACACGAGGAACAAGGTAAGGGATCGTTTCCAACAAGTAAGTTTCTGCTGTTGGCAACAGAATGCAAAAGGAAAGATTTAGAACTTTAAAAAAAATCTCTTTTCTATATTTCAGTTTAAGCGTCAAGCATTGCTAAACTGGAAGGAGGAAGTAGCTTGGGATAAGATGAAGCGAAGGCAATCAACAGCGATGGGAAGTTGGAAAAAGACCTCAGAAAGAAGAGTCAGAGAAAGTAATGACCACAGCTTCACTTGGATTCTTTCTTCCTTTCAGCAACACTCACTGATGATAAGTAGATTGTGTCACTCCCCATTTAAACTCTAAGCGTCAGCCAATGGACCTAATCAAGTAATCAGCAACCCTAAATGAGATCTGTTCACCAGGAACACTGCAGCGAAGACTCACTGGTCGGTCTGCATAGGGACCATCACAAAGGTAAGGCAAGACCAGGAGACGGCACCAGTGGCCTTTTCTTTTTTATTTCCATCAGGGATCTGAGAATCTAGTGTGCACTGCTGCAGAGTACCTTGAATATGTTTAATTCTAAACTTGGCAGTAAAAGAGTTACAGATGAATAATTTATACCACAAACAGTGTAGAAATATAAAAGCCGAATGTACAATGGAACCTTGCTATAAATAAATATATAAAAAACTTCGATTGTATATTAGGGAATGGGGCTGTACTACTTTACCTCAAGGCTCTAGGCCACCTGTCCCCACCTGCGGCACTGACCTACTAGAAACGGCAGAGCCCTGGCCCTGGAGTCACACCACCTCCACTGTCCAAGGCGGCTTCCTTCCTGTGCCATCGGGGGAAGCACCAAAAGAAGTTGCCAGAAAAGGGAGTGGAGCTCCTTAGCTGAGCTGCCCAGCCCATTCTGAGTAGCCAGCAAACCCCATGTAAAAATCAAGAGGAAGGGCTCTGATTTGGGCGGGGCCAACAGAGGCAGGAAGGAGCCCAAGCTCGCTGGAAAGAATGCTGCACGTGGAGTCAAAAGAGAAAATGGAATGGAAATTTATCACGTGACTACGACACCAGCATGTGGAATACGGTCTTTACTAGTTCCATCTCATTTAATTTAAAAACCCTCGGCAGCAGATACTTTCAATTCTGTTTTACAGATTAGAAAGATTAAAAGATTCCACCAAAGATCAGGGAACCAGCAAAGGGTTAGAGTTTAAGTCTGCATACTGGATCCCAGCGCAGATGCTGCTTCTGGGCCTCCTTCCCCATTTGGAGACCTGGCTCCAGGCCCAGCTCTGCCACTCACCAGCTGTGTGACTTGGGAGGGTCCTGTAACCTTTCCAGGCAGGCCTCATTTTACTCATCTTTTAAAGCAAATCCAAAAATGCCGGCCTACTTCACAGGGTGGCTGTGAGAATCAAATGTGAAAGTGTCATGTGAAGAACCTTTATTAACTGAAAAAGCATCACGTAAATGTGAGAGGTTACTATTGATACTTTATTCGTAAGAGACAATTACTTTTTTTGTTGTTGTTGGTGGTGAGGAAGATTGGCCCTGAGCTAACACATGTTGCCCATCTTCCTCTTTTTGCTTGAGGAAGATTGTCGCTGAGCTAATATCTGTGCCAATCTTCCTCTATTTCATATGTGAGACGCTGCCACAGTATGGCTTAGATGAGCGGTGTGTAGGTCCATGCCCAGGATCTGAACCTGTGAACCCTGGGCCGCCAAAGCAGAGTGCGCAAACTTAACCACTATGCCACTGGCCAGGTCCCGACACTTACATTTTTAAAGTTCCAAAATGAGTTGGTAAAATTCCAGTTCCCACCAGTGGGTGGAGCAATTGCTAGACTCACACTCCTCAACATATTTTAAACCAAATGCTTTATTCTACCATTTCTTGCTTGAAAAGTTTAAATTTCATTTTTTTGCCAAAGGGAATTTTTGTTCGTATTCTGCAGAAATTCATATCCAATTGATGATAAAGTTCAATGAAAAAAATAAGGTTATAAGCTAGTCTTTAACTTTTTCAGGAATGCCGCTCTTTCCTAAATCAAGAGTTACCTGGGGCAGATCGGGAAGAGAAGTGCCCAAGCCTGAAACACAGAATACATAATACATAAAGGATCATCAGCCTGGAAGCACATCTCAAATTCTAGTGCGGCAAAAATAATCCCCCCGGGGAGCACGTTAAGAGTCCAGATTACTGGGTCTCGATCCTAGTGATTCCGATTCAGTAGCTCCAGGTGGGGCTCAGGAATCTGCACCTTTAGCTCGCATCCTGGGTGGTCTTCATTCTGAAGTTTGAGAAGAAACTCCAGCTAGAAGACCGGAAGTAATCTGTCAAGTCCAACTGGTCTGTATTGAAGTGTCTGACCAAAGGCAGCAATTTTATTTTTTTTTAATTTAAAAAAAATTTTTTTTTAAAAAATTGGCACCTGAGCTGGGGCTGGCCCCATGGCCGAGTGGTTAAGCTCGCGCGCTCCGCTGCAGGCGGCCCAGTATTTCGTCAGTTCGAATCCTGGGCGCGGACATGGCACTGCTCATCAAACCACGTTGAGGCAGCGTCCCACATGCCACAACTAGAAGGACCCACAACTAAGAATATGCAACTATGTACCTGGGGGCTTTGGGGAGAAAAAGGAAAAAAAATAAAATCTTTAAAAAAAAAAAATTGGCACCTGAGCTAACAACTGTTGCCAATCTTTTTTATCTCCCCAAATCTCCCCAGTACACAGTTGTAGATCTTAGTTGGACGTCCTTCTGGTTGTGCTATGTGGGCCGCCGCCTGAACGTGGCCTGACGAGCAGAGCCATGTCCGCGCCCAGGATGCGAACCGGCAAAAACCTGGGCCGCCGCAGCGGAGTGTGGAGACAACCACTCGGCCACGGGGCCGGCCCCAAAGGCAGCAATTTTAATGTTAACAATGAATATGATAAAAGCTAACATTTACTGAATTTACTATGTTCCAGGCACTGTGATAAATATCTTATATGTATTATTTCATTTAATCCTGGTAAGTACTGTTATCTCCATTTTTAAAGAAAGTGAGGCTTAAGTAGGTCAAGTGTCTTTCTTAAGGACACACAGCTGGTTAGTAGTAAAACTACGATTTGAACCCAGGCAACCCTACTGCAAAGCCGAACTATTTTACGCCACAGAGCTTCCGAGCACTCAGCAATGCTGGATGGCTGGCTGGCACCCACGCGGATGCGGGCTTCCTAGGAAGTCACCAGCTGTGAGTGCTCTTTCCTCTCCAACCCACCTGAGCCCCGCCCCCCTTCCTGCGCCAACAGCGACTCCCGGAAGTCCTCCCCTTAGCTTCACCATGATCATTCTAAATGAACGGAGCATTCCAAATTGTCCTTTTGTCCCCAGACTGTCAGTGGTAGGAGAAACACAGTAATATTCAGTTTATATAGTGACGTGTGGCACTTTGTACTGATGCCCTCTGCCAGTTAAACGTGTGGCATTCCCCGGATTGTCACGGCAGACACATCCAAATGAACACGCGTCACCAAGCCAAATGGAGAGTAACTCCCAACCTCGCATGCCCTCTGATCTTAATTATCACAGGGAAGCTTAAGATGAGAAAAACAGAACAGGAGAAAAACATATATACCAGCATCAGTTTCTTAATCATCAAGGTGCAATCTCCTCCAAAGAATATGATGCTACTTTTCTGTATTTTATAACTTCAGTAAGATCTTATTATGCCTTTGTTTCCCACAAATTAAAATAGACACTAAATAAGAGAAAATAGTAAAACTTTGAAAAATATCCTATGATACTGGTTCATATCATTTAAGTATTCCATATACTTCAGAAAACTTAAAATGCATAGCATTAATATGATACAGTACTTCATTTATACTTGATTACAAACGGTTATTATGGTAATCTCTATAAAAACTAGCCTCTTGCTCAGGTATATGGACATGTAATTCTGTCTCCCTCTCTCCACCTTGCTTTTAATAGGAAAATCCTATCTGATGACACGTCACTAGAGAGAAACTGTTCTAGAAATGAGCCATTGTCAAATTCAAGAATTACGTGTATATTATACTTTTCTTTAGGTTTTACATTTTTAGAAATAATTTTAGAAGCAGCCTTTTAACTTTATAAAGTTCCCTAGCCTGTCAAACGTTGATCACCCATTCAGAAATACTTGGAAACTTTCCACTGGAAAAATAATATTTGTTTATGTAATGATGAGCATAAATCTTTTCAGAGCAAGTAGAAACTTCTTTAAAAAAGACTGAGTTAGCAAATATTGACTCAATTGTTAAAAAAGCTACTTTCACATTCAGACTCACGACCTGCATTTTTTGATTTAATATTATTTTTGCAAGAGATCTTTTTTCTCTTTAGGAATTCTTCCCCTGCAAAAAGGAAAATAAGAGAATAAATAAACCAAAAACACCCTAGGAGAAACTAAATGTAAGCTAGCACAAAGATGACTTATAGAAAGCACATTAATTCTCTTCACAACACACAGGGAGTGCATGTCATGGGGGGAAAATACCTGTTGGATGAATGTCCATCCCAGGGTTGCTACTTAGGGAATACCACAGAACACTGACAGTATAGCAGATGTCCCTGTAACAAATGTCAAATTCATTAGAAAAACATATATATATATATATTTTTTTTTTTTAAAGACTGGCACCTGAGCTAACAACTGTTGCCAATCTTATTTTTTTTCCTGCTTTCTCTCCCGAAATCCCTCCAGTATATAGCTGTATATTTTGGTTGTGGGTCCTTCTAGTGGTGGCATGTGGGACACCACCTCAGCGTGGCCTGACGAGTGGTGCCATGTCTGCGCCCAGGATCCAAACCGGCGAAACCCTGGGCTGCCAAAGCGGAGCGCACGAACTTAAGCACTCGGCCACTGGGCCGGCCCCCAGAAAAATATTTTTTAAAAGCCCAAATAATATTATATTTTAAAATGATCTTTCCAACTGTAATTGCAATTCTTGTGATTCAAATTCTCAGGTTTCTTTGTGAGAGAAAATGGAGAATCCAGTGGAGTGTGGGAACTTACACTCTGTGTAGTGTAAAAACTGTGGGCAGTTCCACAAAGGGAGGTAGGATAACTGGACATCCATGTGCAAAAAGTGAGCGTAGCCCTTTACCTCACAGTGTACACAAAACCAGCTCAACATGGTGCTATACTACATAAGAGCTAAATTGTAAAACTTCCAGAAGACAAGATAGGAGAAAATCTTTGCCATTTTGGGAGAGGCAATGATTTCTTAGATCTAACACTAAAAGAACAATCCCTAAAGGGAAAAAAATTGGCAATTGGATTTTCATCAAAAGTAGAAACTTTTGCTCTTCAAAAGATACCATTAAGAAAATAAAAAGTCAATCACAAGATTGTGAGAAAATATTTGCAAATCACCTATCTGATAAAGGACTTGTATCTGGAATATATAAAGAAGTCTTACCCTTCAATAATAAGACAAAAAATGGAGTAAAATTATGAGCGAAAGAATTGAATAGACATTTCACCAAATAAGATATATGAATGACTAGTAAACACATGAAAAGAGGCTCAATGTCATTAGTCATTGGGGAAATGCTAATTAAAATCAACACGAGATACCACTATATGCCCACCAGGAGACTAGAATCCAGAGTACTGACAATACCAAGTACTGCCAAGCATGCAGAGAAACTGGAACCCTCACACACTCCTGGCGGGAATCGACACCTGGACAATCATTTTAGAAAACAGCATGGCAGTTCTTCAAATGGTTAAACACAGAATTACCATATGACCTAGAAGTACAATTCCTAGATGTCTACTCAAGAGAATGGAAACATATGTCCATACAAGACCTGCATGTCACTGGTCACAGCAGCATTATTCACAATAGCCAAAAAAGAGACACAACTTAAATGTCTACCACCTGATGAATGGATGAACACAGTGTGGGATTATCTACACAACTGAGTATTACTCGGCCATAAAAAGAAATGAAGCACTGAGATGCACTACAACATGATGAACCTTGAAAACAATATGCTAGGTGAAGGAAGTCAAGCACAAAAAAACACATATTACACGATCCTGTTTCTACAAAGTGCCCAGAAAGGTAAAATCTATAGACACAAGAAGTAGAACAGGGGCCAGGGATGGAGCCAGGAATGACTGCAACGGGCAGGAGGTTTCTTTTTGGGGTGAAGGAGATGCTCTAAAATTAGACAGTGGTGACGGCTGCACAACTCCATAAATCTACTGAAAGTCATTTAATTACTCACTTTAAAAAAAGTATAAAGGAGGAGGCAGATCAGCATCTGCCTGGGTCTTTAGTGGGAGCAGGAACTGGTTGCGAAAGGGCGTGGGGGCACTTTTTGGGGGTGATGGAGGTGTTCTGTAACTTGACTGTGGTGGTAGCTGCACAACTCTATAAAATTCCCCCAAATCATCCAACTGTATGCTTATAACTGGTAACATTTTATGTTATGCAAATTATACCTCAATAAAGCTCCTAAAAAACCTTGGGCCGACTTTCTAGGGTCACTACATTTCCTTGCACATATGCAACCTCATCTTTCTGGTGCTGGGAATGGCTCTGTGAAACAGCTGGGGTCATTTCTAACCTCCAGGACAACTGTTTAAATCTCTGAGCAAGCTATTTGAGTAACCTAAAGAGTAATGTCTAAGTAATCTACAAAGAGTGGAAATTATGCAGTGTATCTGTATCTTTGATTAAATCACACATAAAACAGCACCTTGGAGCTATCATTATGTATGAAGTACCCTTCATCATAAAACTCCACAATTTGTAATTCACACTGAAAACAGGCCTGAATTTAGCCTTGTTCACCTGCTGGATTATTCCACTACTAGAAGCTGGAGGGAGACTGCCTTTTAGTGACAGTGCATCTTGTGGTGCCACAAAAATCCCCTTTTTTCTTTCTGAGGCAGGAACAAAAATGCAAATGGTGGTTCTGGGGTGGGGGCCAGTGAAGTGGTGACCAAGCCAAAATCGCCACTTGCAGAGACTGGAGGACCAGCATGCAGTGCCACGGAAAGTCGACCCCACGTGGTAATAACAATTTGTATTCTGCAGAACTAAAGGGTCGCAGTCAGGCCCTCAAATCGTTTTCACTTTATAAGACTGTGTAGTGCAATGACTTCCAACAATTATAAAATCCTAAAACATTTGAGTGTTTAAGTAAACTGAGGCTCAGAAAAGGAAAGCAATTTCCCACAAGCTGCCATCATGTTAGCAGAAGGGCTAGGATAATGACCTAAATTCAGCTCTAGTCCACTGTTGTGGCTCGTTTGATTATTGATCTCAACACAACAGTTTCCTCCCAATCACCCTGTCACCTTTGACTTTTCTCTCCCCCAAAACATTCAAATGCTTATTAAAAATATAAACTGTGAGATCATTTTGGAATCCAGTCCCATAGTCTCAGTACAGATCTCATCACCTCTGGGCTAGACTGAAGAACACCATCTATCCCCAGGGCTGCCCCCACCCCAATCCTCTGTGCGTAGCTGGTCTCTCTCTGCAGTCCCTGGCTGAACACCCCTCTGGCACTCTGCTGCCTGCAGGGTAAAGTCCAAACTCTGTAGGTCCTAGCAAGGACCTTCCTGATTATGTACAGACGCATCTCTCCAATCTTATCTCCCGCTTCACCACCCAACCATCCGGCACAGAAGTTAAGGTGAGCAGTTCGCAGTTCCCTGAGCACCACAGACCAGGCTTTGCAGACACTAACTATAAGTGCAGCGTGGTGCTGAGTACTCTACATGCATCCCCTGAGCGATCTTCACGACAACCCAGGCGCTGGGTAGGAACTCACTCTATGCCCGGTTTACAGGGGAGGAAGCTGAAGCTGAGAGAACTCTTCTGGCTGATTCTCCCTGTCTACAGTACCGCCTCCTCCCCCTGCTCTTCCAGTCGGCCTGGAAGGCCCTGCCGCTCCTCCTTGACTGCTGCCCATGTCCCCATCCTACTCTTTTTCAAGACCCCACTCAATTGTCCCTCCCCAGCTATGCCACTGTTCGCCCAGCGTTAACAAGTCTGTCTTTGGTGCTCCCATGTGGAATGAGGAATTTGGTACATTCCTCATTAGAAACACATCATACTATATTATAATTATTTGCGTACATTCCAATCTATCAAGTGGACTGTGAATCCATGAGAGTAAGTGTTTTTCACTTTCTTTTCCCTGTGTCTGGCATGTAGCAGGTGGGTAATAGACGAATGACAAGGTATGTTACTATTTATTATGTGTTTCATTCACTCCTGATCCTTCCTTACGTATTCTGTTTCCACCCCCACATTTCAGAGCCTCATTACCTCTCAGCTCTCTTTGGTAATAAATTCCTGATAGCCTTCCCTCTGGTCACCTTTCTTTCCAATCCTCCTCTTTATGAATGGTGGATGAACTTCTCCTGAACCCAGTTCCGAGTGTGGCTCTTCTCTATTCAAAAACCTACTTGACTCCTCAGTGCTTACCGAGTAATGTACAGATACTTTACCCTGGAATCCAGGAGCGTCCGTGGTCTGGACTTAATGACTTCATCTTCACTTGGATCAATCCTCCTACACCAAACCAAACTATGTTACTGCCTGTTCTCTCAAATCATGTAACATCTCTGTACATCTGACCACTGAAATGCCCCACTCTCCTCTCCATAACTACCTGTAGAAATCTCACCTTCTTCACAGCAGATTCAATCATCCTTGGCAAGCCTTCCTTGATTTGACACATGGGAAAGAACTACGACTCTTCTGAAATCCCACAGCATGATGGTTTTACCTCTTTTGTGGGACTTAATCCATTCTGCATAGGTCTATTATGATTTAGATGCACGCTAACTCGTCTATAACCTCTGTACATCACCCGTCATTCCTTACAGAGCTACCCCGACTGAGCATCTTATACCTGGTGGGTGCTCAGCAACTTTGGTTTGGTGCATTATTAGATGAACACGCAGATTTCGCAGTCCTCCACAAGACTGCAGCACAGCGGCAGGTCGAAAATGAGTTTTGGAAAAACTGGCTCATGTCTTAGGAAGTTAGATCCACCCAGGATGGAAAAATCATCTAAATGGACAGCGAACGTCACACAGTGACAGCCAGTGTTAAACAGCAGGCTGAGTGTTCAACACGCATAATTTCCTTGGTGCTTACAAACGTCCAAGGCAGACGAAGCTATTCCACAGCGTGCCCCTGAGAAGACTGAGGCCAGGAGAATGTCAACAGTGTGCCCGATGGCAGGTGTCTTTTAAATGGCAGAGCCAGGAACCCAACCAGACTAGAAACCTTTACCCAGACTACAGCTCCCTGTAAAGGAGTTACAATAGATTCTCATTATTGAAAACAGCCTCATCTGTGGCGTATTTCGACGCTATCAGGAACTATACTGCATGACTAAGCACAGGGTCGCTTTTCTGGTGACCTAATTCAGCCAAAGGAGTTATTGTGTGACTTGGTAGGAAAACCAGCAATAACACTTTAAATCCCTGTGCCTGTATATTTATAAGGGAACAGGCAGCACTGTCGACACGTGTGAATGCTAAACCGCATTTTTACACCAAGTAACAAGTTTAGAGGCTTGGACCTTTCCACAGGCATTGCTCTTACAACAAAGCTTACCACTAGGTGGCAGGAGTGTACCATTACCGAGGCCACTGCAGTGCTGTATAAATCAAGACAGCTTGACATTTTCCCAACTCTTCTTCACAGTAATACACAATCTTCTTAAACTGCTTGTAGGTTTTCAAAGATTATTTTGTCGCTTGTAAAGTGGTATGTTATAAATAGGTGATTCTAAATTAAAATAATTATTCTCCCTTATTGAAAATTGCATTATAATATTTATTTTACTTTTATTTATTTATTTTTAATTTTTTCCTTTTTTCTCCCAAAGCCCCCCAGTACATAGTTGTGTATTTTTAGTTGTGAGTCCTTCTAGTTGTGGCATGTGGGATGCCACCTCACCATGGCTTGACAAGCAGTGCCACGTGCGTGCCTAGGATTTGAACTGGGGAAACTCTAGGCCACCGAAGCGGAGCATAAGAACTTAACCACTTGGCCACGGGGTCAGCCCCATAATATTTATTTGAAATAACGTCATAATATATACAGATTTCAACTTTTTTTCTACATCAACTTTTTATATTCAACAATAACCACAGCTTAAACCAGATTTAGACATATAAGTAGAATCATCCTATTAATGAATTAAATAAAAAATACACTGTACATTAAAATATAGTAAAGACTGAAATTTAATTTTGTGTAATACTATATAAAATAGACAAAAACTACTTTTAACCCATGAAGGGTGGAATTCTTGCATTCTGCAAGTTTTTGTTTGTTTCATTTCGTATTTTGTTTCTCGAAGTCAAAGTCAAAGAGGCTGCAGGTTATATTTTACAAGCACTTCTCTGCAAGTAGCACCAAAGATTACCAATACAGGAAATGCAAATTGGGCAAAACTATCGTCGTACTTTCTTTTTTTGACATATACTTTAAAAACACAAGAGGAAGGCTGACGTGTTATCTAAGAATTTTGAGGAAATGAATGCATCTTAACGATGTGATGAATGTCTCGAGGCAAATGTGTAGAATTATCAACATGAGTGCACTTTTAATAACTCGTGTCCTTTTGCTATCTTTGATGATCCCTTGTAGATAGAAATTAAATTATACATAACTAAGAATAGCCAACATACATTAAACCTATACAATGGTTCATAGTAAACTTGGGAAGTAACTAAGTTAGAAACTAACTCTTGCCTATGTTCATTTAATATGCACTCAGGAATAAAATATTTTAATTTTTCTTTTTTACTAATTTTGTTAAGCAGAAAATAAAATCCCACCTCCAACATAAAGAACCCTCTAGACCTATGCAAATCCTTTTTTCCTGGGTGGTTCCCAAAACATCAGGGGGGCAGGTCAGGGTACTGGGTGGAAGGAATTAATCTTCATCTCAACATCCAGGAAGGAGTGAAGCCTAGACTGGCTCAGGCCTTGGCCAAGTATACAAACCAGAGCTAGCAGAATTGGAACTCCGCCCCAAGGCTGGCAACTAGTCCTGTGTCCTGACAAGTCTTCCACGAGGCTTCTTTGGAAATACACACATGAGACAATGGCCATCAGTGTAGAAGACCTCTGGAAGACAGACTGGCCCTGAGGTCTCCACACAAACCTAGATCCACAAAAAGCTCACTTCTCTGGCTGCCCAGGGATCCTTGAGGCTTATTTACATCTCCTGAAGGTGACCTGCAATAGGTTTTACTTCGCAAGTCTCTCTTGCAGCAAATGTCAAAAATGGACAGTCCAGAGACTGTCCTGGCTTCTGAGTTGACAAAAGTTGCTGTGTAAATAGTAAATATTCATCTGCAGGCATTAAGACAAAACTGAGGTCCTCTCCTGGGATTAGTGGGAAGGAACCGTTGCTGGGGCATTATTTTCTATGGTAAGCACCCATTGATACCTATAAAACAGTGTCGGAATGTATGAGAACAATTTGCAGTATATACACATGGATGCATTTCCTCATCTTTCAGCTCTGTAAGGAAGTATTATTGAATGCATTTATGAAGTGAAAATTAGACACTAACGTTGTCCGGATGCTTGACAGGATATGAAAAGAACATTGCTCTCCTGGCCTTGACAGTTATTAGTTGATTCAATTCATGAGATGCTTATGTTCTACTCTAAAAATAAGTACAACAACCATCATAAAAATTTCTTTGAAGCATTGTCACTCAGGGGTTGACAGGTATCAAACTGCACATTGCTAATTCATTCCCAGGAAATAAAACAGACTTAGAAATGTAATGATCTCTTAACACAGACTCTCTTTTATATGAACTCTGTTGGAAAGGCTATGGAAACAGTCTAAGATACAAAGAGAAAGATGGTAGTGGTTAATAAAAAACGGTTCACTAGCAGCAGGTCACCAACAGGAGCTGCCCGCTCTGCCCTTACCTCTTCCTTTTCTTCTGGACTGGGGGTCCCATCAAGGCTCAGCTGAGGGTGGCTACTGGCACTGCTGTCCTCACTGCCTTTGTCACATGTGGCTTGCACCGAATCCTGGAAGGACACAGGACCTTGCTCCCTCTGAGCAGGCCCCTCTCCCCTTTCTTCGCTGTCCACTGAAGTCAGGGACAGCGCACTGAGATTGTGGGCATACCTGGCATTTCCTGCGCCCGGGCTCTGAGGGCTGGGGGGCTTGGGCGTGGTGGGCCTAAGAGGAGTGAGAGGCTGCTCGGGTTCGAATGTAAACTGGCTGCCAGGTTTGGGTGCATCAGAGTCTTTGCTCGACGCCTCCTGGGCCGGCGGGCTCCGTGAGGGGATGCCGGCGCAGGGACCGGCGCTCGGCGACGTCCGCGAGCTCACGGCATCCAGAGGGAAGCCGGCCGTCTCCATGCCCGGCCGGGGCCCCCGGGCGCGCTCGGCGCTGGAGGACGCCCGGCGCGAGTAGGCGTCGTGCAGCCCGCTGCGCAGCCCTGGCCCCGCGCCGGCCTCGCCCTTGGCGCGCTCCCGCCTCCAGGCCGCGTCCGTGGCCGTGCTCACCAGTCGCAGGACGCGGTCAAAGTCCTTGGCTCTGATCGGACTCTTCCAGCGTTTCGTCCTTCTCTCTGAGCCACCGAACTTTTCCGAGTCAGCAGAGGAGCTGCTCAGCGTCCGGTGGGGTGCTTGCTTTTCCGGCGCCACCTTGAGGTCCACGAGATTGGAGGTGGACTTCCGTTTGAAGGAGCTTTTCTTCAGAAAGTTTAGGTTGTCCGTGCTCTTGCTTCTCCTGTAGATGACGCTGTTGTTTCCAGAGTCTTTCACTAGAATCTCACACATCGTGGGCTCCTGGATGACTGGGGACAGGGGCCGGACGAGGGCCCCCTGCTGCTTCTCAGCGTCCAGGAGGCTGATGCGGCCGAGGCCGTAGGCGCGGCGGATGCTGCGGGAGCGGTGGGTGCTCCTCTGGAAGGCGTCGTCGGCCTCCTCGGGGTCCGAGCAGTCGGACGCGGCCCCCGGCGCCGGCTTGTGGGCGTCGCTCGCTGGTCCCAAGGAAGGGCACCGGCTTGCTTGGGTTCCGACGGCGGCACCGTTAGTGATGGGTTTCCCCAGGTCACGTTCTGAGGCACCTTCCTTGGACGCATCCGACCCCTCTCGGTTCTGGATTCCTTGAAGGACGGAGGACTTCAACTTTTTAAAAGATCCCATTTTCCGAAAGGAGGCAAGGGCGTTCCAGGTGGAGGAATTTCCCATCAGGACCATGGAGCGGGGCCTCTCGGGGTTGGTACCCATCCTCCTCCGACTCACGGAAAAGAGGCGCACGAGCTTGGCAGGGCTGAGTCTGGCCTCCGGGGCTTCCACATCGCTGCTGTGGCCGCTGCTGCAGCCTCCATTCTGACACGCCGGATAAGTCACCATTTTGGGGTCTTTCATATCAGAGACTGAAGATGGGACTGCAGCAACTCGCCCATGGCCGTTCTGGGCTGATGTCATGTTCTTGGGGCCAGGAGCCCGTGGCCACGGGGCAGCAGGGTTTAGACGCACGTGTGCATTTGTGTGCATCCGCCCCCCGTGCAGCCCGTCACCTCCGAGGCCGCCGGCCTGGCTGTCACACGTGCTGTGCGCATCGGGCTCCTCGGTTGTGGCCACAGCCTGCAGCAGAAAACAAAGCAGGGGTTTAGCCATTTGCTCCCACAGAAGAGACTCTACAAACGGGGGCTAGTTACTTTGTTTAATAATTTAATAGAAAAAAAAAAGCATGCTCCATTATGCAGGGCTGATCAAATAAAAACTATTTTAAATTAAGTTAAAAGTTTACTTTTTTCTCTAAGTCATTTCACAAGAAATAAAGGAAAAGATATAAATAGACATTCCTTTAAAAAAGATAATTATGGGTTGTGCATTCAATATAACAGTAAACTCTTGAGTCCATTGAAGCTAGTTGAAGAAAAACTTTTGAAAAACTGCTGGAATGAAAAAGCAAAGGCATCATTCAAGACTGTGTCTTCTCTTTATTTAAAATAGAAGAAAATTTTAATTACCAAATACAAAAAAACCCCAAACCCAACCAACTATTTTAAAATGTGTCACAGTGAAATGTCAGCCTATGTTAAATTTAGCACAGCTAATAGGCAAACTGAGTGCTTAGCGCATGCAAGAACTTGTGCAAGGAGTTATGATGGAGATCAAGATGCTCTCAGCTGCTTATTATCTATAAATCACCCTAAAACTCTACTAAGAGAGCTACAAAGTGCTACGGGGACACAGGAGCAGGAGGCACCAAGCCACTGCATGAGGTGGGACTTTGTGAAGCAAACCACATTACTGAAGGGCCTCTGTCAAGAGGATTCCAACCGGCCCAGGAATGGAGAGAGATGATGATGATACTAAAGTACTAGAGATTCAGATGCGAAAATTCAAATTAAACAAACACTGCGCCTTCCTCTTTCCTCCCACATGCGCTGAAGCCCAGCACACACCTGTGTCCATGCTCTCTTCTGCAAGTGACGATGAGGCTCTCCTTAACCTTTCCCATCAGGGCTTCAAGGGCCAGCTTAAACGTCACAGCCCCCCTGTTCTCGGTAAATGATTGGTGAATGAAGGAAGGATTGTGATAAGAACCATAACAGGCTATCATTTATTAAGTGCTTGGTACATGTCAGGCCCCTGTTCTAAGTGCTATAAAAACAACATGCCACTGAGTACTCATACAAACCCACAAGGTCAACAGAAGGACTTCATTTTATAGACAATTAAACGGAGGCTTGGGCAGGTCAGGTAATTTGTGTGGGGGTCTGCAGCTGTCCCCTCCAGAGCCTATGCTCTTCTCCACTGCTTCACACCAATGACCGAGGGGGTGGAGCTGGCACACGAACCCTAGGCCCAGACTCCAAGTTCATGCCATAACCCTGAGTCACGTCAAATCCCAGAAATCCTACCGACGGCAGTCAAGGCCATTGCCTCCAAAGGCAATATCAAAGGCAGAAGAGGAGGAGGAGAAAGTTGCACAGAGACTTTGAGGTTAGGTCCCAATTTAGCTTAGGCCTCTCAAGTGCAGAAGAAAATCTGACCTCATGCAAAGAGGTCTCATTTCATTCTATTCTCCAGTTTCTCTGATGGGTTCATTTTTATCTTCTCCTACATGATGCCCACTGAGGAGGGATTCCTAGGGAGAGTCAAAGTTAAAGGGCTGATTCCATCTGGGGCCAGGGAGGCTAAATAGACTTAGACCTCTGGGGCCTTTCTGACATCTGAGAACCCAATTCCATTAATCAGAAGGCTAATAAGGCTACCACATGCCCTCTGCATTTTACTGTTCTAATACAGAAATTAGGGGGCCTGAAGAGCAGTGGGTTGGTTGCATTTGAATGAGCCATATAAGCAGAATCTTGAATCGTCCCGGCCCTAAGGCTGCATGTGAAATCTACAACCAGTTGCAAAATGAGTCCCACATTGAGTATCGTCTGTCCGCCCTCACCTACTCTGAGAGGGACAGGGGAAAGTGGTTGTTTCAGCTTCTCACAATCTTGAAACAAAGCAGATAGTTTACGCAAACAGTCAAGTCTAGTGACAGGCACCGACTGACCGCCTATGATATAATAATAATGGTCTTGTTATGACCTGCACTGGATACAGAAGAGCAGACACAATCCCTGCTTGTAATCCAGCTGGACAAAGACCGCTTATTGACACCACAACTACAAGGTACTATGAGACCTTTTATAATCAAGGATGAAACTGTTAAGCTGATCCCAAGGCCCAAGGAGTACAGGGAAGTGCTTGGTTTAATGTTGGGTAGTTTGAGAATGTTCTATGGAAGACATGGGGGGCCAGGTCTAGGCTCTAAACTCAGTACTGTGACATGAATCCCGAGTCACTTCAGTAATCTGTGCTTTAGTGCCATCTATAAAATAAGAGGTGCCAACATTTATATATATATATCAACCAACCAATCAGTTCACAAGCCTCTGCAGGGTACAATGATCTATGCAGGCCTCGTGATGAATTCAAGGCAGTGACAAGGTGATGGCCCATTCTAGATGGGAAACTGGCATGAGCAAAGGAAGAGTCAGGAACATAAGTACGATTGGGAAGCAGCAAATTAGGGTGACCACTTGTCCCATTTGGCCCAGGGGTGAAGTGTTTTCCAGGATGTGGACTCTCAAGGCTGACACTGGAAAAGATCTTGGCAAAGAATGGTTACCCTACATTAGATAGAACAATACAGTTTGAAGGATGGCTCAATGTAATGTAGCAGTAGAAATTAAAGTGAAAACAGGCTCAGAAAAGTCTACATTCCCTTAGTCTAACACTTTGAGACCATCTGCAGGTGTCACCTTCTTTGGGACTTCCTTCCTGATGCCCCTAACATGAACTGGACCCCTTACTCTGTGGGTTACAGGCATCTCAGCAACTTGCTGCCAATATTATAATGGTAGGTTTATATGGCTGCCTTCAGAACAAGACTGACTTCTTTGAGAGTAAGAACTATGTGCTTGACACAGATTTTTAAAGTCTATCTTGATGTGAAATTGTATCTGTTATCTGCCTTGTCAATATCTGTGCCAAGGTTAACAATTCATCATTATATGCCACCATTATTTTTCCAGTGTGAAGATGTTTAAATTTTTACAACATTAATAAGTCTAAGTATTTACTTAAAACTTAAACCTAAGTTTTAGGTGAGAGATCCAGTAAAATACATGCAGAAAATCTGAGTTTCTAATTGGGGCAACAGGCTTTTTAAAAGACCACCGACTTTCTATTTTGTTCATCCAGTTGAACAATGTGATTGTTGTGTGCTGCTTGGAATGAAACTGAAAATCACGGAAAAAAGCTTTTCCTGGAATTTCCAAGTAACATACCAAGTTGCATTATTTAGAACTAATACTTTGACCTCTATTAACTAACAAGGGTTGCAATTCAGTCAGCGGTTTTGTAGCAAGTCTTGTAAATTGTGGGAGCTCTGCCAGGGATATTTATGAACAGAACTACAAGAAAGAATTTCAGATGGGATATTGTGAAATCCATTGTCTACAAGCTGGATTCTGGGCTGTATGAACTTTAGAATAGAACACTCCTTTTTTAGTCATAACGAGAACTCTCTGAAAACTATGGCCAGTAATTTTTAAATAAGAACTTGTACTTGATTTTGAAATTCAGGAATATACCAGGTTAAATGTACACACAAGAAGGTTTTTGTAATACGTTCATGTAAATTATACAAAATGCGACACTGGAAGGTAACATATTGAAATCTGAAATGTTCAAGGAGTGAAAGTACAGATCCTTGAATCACAGCACTGTAGAACATTGCCTTAGGAAGCATCTCAAATTAGGACACTGGGGCCCAGTGGGTCTGAGAGACTTACCCATCCTCAAGCTACTACAGGTGAAAACACAGAGGACTGGGAATCAGAGGAACCAGGTTCCAGCCCCAGCACCGCCACCTCTGGCTAGAACCTGGGGTGTCCTTGACCTCTTCCTTTCCCTCCGGGCTCACTGGTAACTGAGTCTAAGAGATTCTGCCTATCTCAACAATCCTTTCCAGCGATTAGTATCTTCCACCTGGGTGACTGCATTAGCTTCCTGACAAGTCTCCTGTCTTCCGGTCTGACTCACCTCCAACCTAGCCACAGGGTCCTTCCCAAAGTGCAAAGGGAGTCATGTCACTTTATCTAGTGTCATTGGCTGTCTCTGGACCTCGAGATGTTGAATCTCAGCTGAGCACACAGTACCTTGCACTCTAGCCATGCTGAATTATTTATAGTGACCCTTTCTCATACTGCTATGCTTCTGGCTATTTCCTTGTTCGCTCTTAGGGTCGTCCTCCAGCCATTTTTGTCACTCTGTATTGCAGGGAACCACAATTCCCAGGCTCCAGTGACAAAAGGCTTCCGGCCAGTGGGAAACACTGGTGGGAGACGATGCGTGTGGGAGGAAGGAAGATGCCAGGGCATGTCTCTCTGTGGGGGCTGCTGCAGGGGCTTTTCCAGCAGCTGCTGGGTCTCCTCTTTGGCTCCATCTCTGGCTGGGCAGCTCCTCCCTCCCAGGTCCTTGCTCCTGCCCGGTGGCACCAGGGCCTGGATCCAGCAGCACCCGCTCTTCCCTTATCCCTCCAGCCTAGGGAGTAGCATCTTTCTGCTATTGTTCATCCGAACTCTTTACTGTCTTCTCTTTTGTCTCTTGGCTGTGTAACAGTAATCCCTATATTAGATTCTCTTTGTTTGAAATACCTGGAGATGCTTCTCTTTTTCTGACCAATAAATATATGCTTTGCCTAATTAACTTTCATTAATTCAAATCAACTATTCCCTAGAGGAACTCTCCTTCCTATCCAGTTCAGATGCCCTTTCTCTGTGGGCTCTGTTTCGGCACGTACCACACTGCTCTCTAATCCTGGCCTCTCTGTCTGCTTTCTCCACTAAACTCTGAAGAGGTTGAAAAGTTCTTTGAAGGTAGAAACCAGGTCGTCTTTAACTCTGTATTCTCAGCATTCAGTCAGTTACTGAATGACGGAATGAAGATAATACACTTCTTTTGCAGACCTTAGGTGTGTCAGTGTAACAGGTGGGCCTGATAGTTCTCGTTGTGAGGCCACCTGATGCACTGTGGGATGTGGCAGCATCCCCAGCCGTCGCCTTAACTGATGTTCTTAGGAAGAAGAAATACAAAATAGACAAAAAGCTCTGAAAACCATGAAAGGGCCATCAATTAGCTTCAGAGTGGTTTCTTTAAAACTACTGAAATTTATCATTTTCAATCATAAAACAGTGTTCTATTTATTGTTTGATGGCACTGATAAACAATTTTAAAAATGGTAATACTGTTTGGAGCTAAAGTTTCCTGAGGTAGAAAGCTCAACTTAGTGACTGTTTATGTTCCGTTATTTTAATCACTGTATCTAATTTTGTAGACATTTTTGGTATATTCAGTGAAAAAGAAAATTTAATACCATAGGAAAGTAAATACTGACATGTTAATAGTCATACTCAATTGATCGCTTTTTATCTATCAATACAGATATTTCATTTTAATAGGTAATCAATTTATCTACCAAAGTTTAGTAATTTGAGTGCTCAGATTACACAAATTACATATCTGAGTTGTTAATATGACAATTAAGAATTTTATAAATGTGTTTCATAACACTTAAAATATGGCTTTTAATACTAATGTTCAAATGTAGATATGGATAAGATATACTTTGACCCATCTGTCTCAACGTTAATCAGCAAGATTTGAATAAAAAATGTTTAGAGAGGGTCTTAAAGTACCTGTGATTATTAGGGAAGTGATTTTCTACTATGAAATAATATTTACTCTTTAAAACATAAAGTATTTCCTCTATAAATACACCTTGGAAACTCTAACTGCAAGCCATACCTTAATATTTTCCCTACTCTTAGTTTAAGAAACTATTTTAACTTTATAAAATGTAAAACAAAAGTGAATTGGCATATAAATTAAGCTGGTAAAGCTCTTTATAAGTCTTTTTATCTAGGAAACTAAGATTAAACGCATTCATACTTGGGTTGAGAATAAGATTCTCTATTTCACAGCAAATATTGTCATATTAACCTACTTCAGATATACAGTCAGGCGTCGCTTAACAACAGGGTTACGTTCTCAGAAATGCGTCATTGGGTGATTTCATCGTTGTGCGAACATCAGTGTACCCATACATATCTAGATGGTATAGCCTACTACACACCTAAGCTACACACTACTAATCTTAGGGGACCACTGTTATACATGTGGTCAGTCACTGACTGCCATCATTATGCAGCACATGACCGTATATATTTTGTGTAATCTATTAAACTTCATCATTAAATCAAGATGGCTGTTAAAAAAATACAGATGTGTAGCTAAAAGACATTCAGATAAATATTAATACCCAAAATATTTGACAACAGTAAATGCTTCACTTTATTGCAATTATATACGATTTCATTTTGAGTCAATTACAGTTTGGAGATTCATAGAAAGAATGCGCCACGGTGATATCTTTTCTTATTTGCTCAACTTGCCCATTTTATTCTCCCCCTTTCTCTTCCTGTTAGGTCCCTTCCTTCTATTATTCATTCCAATATCCTTCCCAGAACCTTGCTGAAATTAAGACTCTGACCAGAAGATGGAAACTCCACATTTTTTGAACAGGTTGTATTCTAAAGGGTTACTTACGGGCAATCCATTTCCCTGCAGACATCAAACTTGTGTCCATCAAACTATATTTAACTGATAAGATAGCTACCAATGAATTTAAACATAATTTATAACATTTCCATAGGAAAATGCATCTAAGAATCAACTGTGGGTTCTAGTTCCAAGGATGAAGTTCCTTTCCCCACTCCTAGGCCCTTAATACAAGACATTCTTCCTCTCCTTTCCAAGCACAATGTGCACACCTCAGTCAAAGGAAGAAGGTCTCTCCCTCATGGACCTGGTATCCTCAGGGTCTCTTCTGTTGAAGGATGGGGGAGGATGCTTCAAAAGAGCCAGAGCTCTGGCTCCATTTAAATATCCAATCATTTAAGTTAAGTGTTTAAGAATTGAAAGTGTATATAAAAACATAACCGTGGATGAGACTGACTCACTGTATCTCTGGGAAAGGTGTCAATTTCATACAAGGGTGAGATTGTCTTGGCTTGCCTTATCTGAGTTGCTAGGCTAACCCACATTCCTGTGGGTGAGAATGAGGTTTCCCAGTGGGGATGGATGTTTGCTTCGTCAATTCTGGGGGTGGTGGGGGTGGAAAAAACGAGGATTTGCAAAGGCAGACAGACTAAAGAAAGGAAAATCTTCCTTTGGTCTCTAAGGCGGGGGGTCAGGCAGGTCTAGCAAGACACCATACTGCCCTGCCATTCCCCAGCGTTCAGCAAAGCTCCAGGCTCTGAACCTCCCCTTCTTCCACGGCCACTTCACACCTCGGGGCTGCAAGAGCCTTGGAGAGTCTTCAGGAGAGTCAATGCCAATTCAAGGTGTGAAGATGGCTTCTGTCTCGGTTTCCTACACCTCATCCCCTGTCCACTATTCTCTGATGCTAACAGGATTGCAGCAGCAGCCACCGCAGTTCACGGTTAGGACTACCTAATGCCAGTAACCAACGCCAAAGGTGATGTCAGCCCAGAAACTGCCTGCCCTGCACTTACCATTCAGGGCATAGGGAGTTTTCCAGATGGATGGCCCTAATCTTGAAGGCACTTTGAAGGCCACTGGGGCAAAAACAATGTTTCCGCTAGCTACAGGCAGATTTACCAGAACCTGGAACCATGCGTCACCGGCTCACAGGCTAAGACACTTGGTGCAGGAGGCACAGAAACCCCTCAAAGGATCAGCGCAGCTTGCGTACCCACGTTTGGTTAAACAAACCTAATAACTGTTTATAATAGTAGATATTTCTCTTGTGTTTTCCCTGTATTTATTTTATTGCTCAAGTTTTTTGCATAAAATGTTTTTCTAGGCATAATAACCCAATTTATAACACTGCATTGAGGAAACAAGATCAACTTTTGTTTCCATCTAGGAACTCAACTAGGTCTTAACTGAGTGGATGTCTGCCATCACTAAGGATAGAGGTCCAGAAAACGCCCTTCCCTGCTGCTCTGTTCAATCGGGTAGCCCCAATTCTCAAATTCGTTTTCTTATGAAAGCAGTGGCTGAAATGCCTTATATTGTCTAATTTAATTGTGTTCTTCTAACTGAGAGGGCATTTGAATTTTGTTTCCCTGCGAGCCCTTCACGCCTCTTGGCATGAACATCCTCCTTTAGGAGACACACTGGACAGCCATGTGGGATGACGCCACCTGTGAACAAAGCCAGGGGTGACCAGGCTATTATTCCTGAGCAGAGGTCCCCAAACTCACATCTCCGCCCGTGGGACTGCAGGGCCCGGCCCAGCAGGAGCTGATCTGTGGCCACTTTGTTCGAGGAGGAGGCTATTATGACGAACCCGTCCTCAGGGGACATCATTTATACCTCTGAGGCACAAAGAAGTGAACCCAAGGACTACAGACATTGTGCTCCAACATAAAGACAACTTCCTGCTGCTAGTGAGCAAGCCGCATTCTCACACTCTCCCGTGACTCAGAGAAGCAAGCTGGCCCAGCCTAACTACAAGGAAACCCAGAAGCGGGCGGGGGAGAAGAATCTGAGCGAGGAGAATTTATAGTGGAGGAAAATGTCGCACGTTTCTCAGGCTTTCACTGTCAGTACCAATTTCTTTGCACGTATTTGTTCTTCAAAGAGGGACTCACCGGCAGCTCGGGGCTCCCGAGCGGCTTCTCTAGAGTGTTACCATTCTCCGACTCACAAAGATTTGTGGCCAGAAGCTTTCATGGGATTACATGGCCTGCTTCATCACCACTTGGTTTATCTGTTTAGGGTGCCTGTTGTGAGGAAGGGCAGAGCTCTGGATGCTGTGCACACAAGGGTCTCACTGCAACAGTGATCAATGCTATCAATCCCACGGATACAGCCACTCACGGCAACTATCATTTTCTACTCTCCCTACTAATCCACTACCAACTAGTGGGGCGATGAGTCTAAGAGACAGCCCATGCTAACTAGCTTTATCCCTTGAGACGCTAAACCCCTCCCAATACACCCCCAGGAACATTTTCCTTTCCTCCCGTTTTCCGTTCTGATCTTCTTCCCAGTCACGTCTGTCATCACTAACCTGTGAGCCCTCAAAGCCCATGGACCTCGCCCAAACCTCCAACATGGTGCCTCTCAGGGGGCCTGGCCATCGGTGCAGCCACGGCATTCTCTCCTTGGCCCCATTCATCTGACATGATGGTTCTGGCTCTCACAACTCAGAAGCTGCTAGATACCTAAAGGAACTTGGCAGGAGCATGGATCAGACTGTGGAACACACTGGCATCACACACTGACATGGCTCCTTTTATACACAGCTTAATAACGTCTTAAACATGTCAGATGCCGGGCGAGGCCTGAAATGAAACAAATACTATATTCTGTCTTTTGTGCAAAGTTCAAAACCAGTTTAGTTTAGGTGGTAAAAAAAACCCCCAAAAAACTAAAGAATAACGAAGACTTCAATATCTTGAAGCTAAAAAAAAAAAGAGTGGAGTAGTGAGCAAGATGAGACAGGGGTACCTTCAGTGGGCAATGGCATATTGAAGGTGAGTTCCCGGGCAATTAAGAAAGGAAGCAGGTTTGCCTTCTGCCAGCAGTTACAAAGAACCCAATGATGGCCAGACAAGACCAGAGTAGCGTCCCTCTCAGTAAGACCAAAGCTCAGAGACGTGTAGCTTGAGGCAGGTCAGTGAAGGAGGAAGGGCATCGGGCTGAGGCTCAGGACTCCTGGACTCGGGTTCCTACTCTGCCTTTTACTACCTTTGGGAACCTGGGCCAGTCACTGCCCATCCTTCACCTCAGATTTCTCAAGGTGATCCTAACATTTCTTCGAGAGTATTTTACAGGGTTATTATGAGAAGCAAATACACTGTAAAGAAAATATTCTCAATGAAATAAGTTATGCTCATAGCATGACACCTTTTTTTGCAAAGCATAAATTTTATATTTATAGGTTAATATAAGACTGGTTAATAGGAAATGGAATTCTACTTAATTTCTAGATCAAAAAGAAGTGAAATACTCTGTTGGAAATTCAACGGATATAAGCTTATTATATAAGCATCTGGACTTACACAAATAACACATCCCATGCGGCCTGTAGGGGTGCAAAAAAGGCACCCACATGCACAGGTCACCACTTTGTGATTCACAAATGGAAGCACATTCTCCTCCCTACAGCCATCCTGCCAGTTCAAAAGTCATGGCCAGATGGAAATTACATACGGCCAGGCATAGTAAGGAACCAGCAAAGGAATATCTGAAGGTAGATGTGGGAGAACGTGGCTGCTTTTCCCAAAGAATGCCTCTGAAACCAAATATATATTAAATGCCATTATTTCATTTTCTTTTTTTTATTTTATTGAGGTCATATAGTTTATAACTGTGAAATGTCAGATGTACATTATTATTTATCAGTATTCTGTATAGAATGCATCGTGATCACCAATAGTCTAGTTCTTATCCTTCACAATATACATGTGCCCCTTTATCCCTTTCACCCACCCCCAACCCCCTTCCTGTCTGGTAACCACTAATCTGTTCTCTTTGTCCATGGGTTTATCTTCCACATATGAGTGAAATCATGCAGTTTTTGTCTTTCTCTGTATGGCGTATTTTGCCTAACATAATATCTTCAAGGTCCATTCATGTTGTAAATGGGACAATTCTGTCTTTTTTCTGGCTGAGTAGTATTCCACTATACATATATCCCACATCTTTATCCATTTATCTGTAGAGGGCCACTTGGGTTGCTTCCACATCTTAGCTATTGTGAATAATGCTGTATTGAACATAGAGGTGCAAACATCACTTTGGATTGCTGATTTCAAGTTCTTCGAAAAAATAACCAGTAGTGGGATAGCTGCATTATATGGTATTTCTATTTTTAACTTTTTGAGGAATCTCCATACTGTTTTCCATAGTAGCTACACCAGTTTGCATTCCCACCAGCAGTGTATGAAAGTTCCTTTTTCTCCACATCCTCTCCAACATTTTTTATTTTTTGCCTTGGTAATTATACCCATTCTGACAGGTATAAGGTGATGTCTGATTGTAGTTTATTTATTTATTTATTTATTTTTAAAGATTGGAACCTGAGCTAACAACTGTTACCAATCTTTTTTTTTCCTTCTGCTTTTTCTCCACAAAGCCCCCCAGTACATAGTTGTATATGCTTTAGTTGTGGGTCCTTCTAGTTGTGGCATGTGGGACACTGCCTCAGCAAGGCCTGATGAGCAGTGCCATGTCCGTGCCCAGGATCCGAACTGGTGAAATCCTGGGCTGCCGAAGCAGAGCGCACTAACTTTAACCACTCAGCCACGGGGCAGGCCCCTGATTGTAGTTTTGATTTGCATTTCCCTAATAATTAGTGATGATGAGCATCTTTTCATGTGCCTGTTGGCCATCTGTATATCTTCTTTGGAAAAATGTCTGTTCATATCCTCTGCCCATTTTTTGACTGAGTGGTTTGGTTTTTTTTGTTCTTGAGTTATATGAGTTCTTTATACATTTTGGGGATTAACCCCTTGTCAGATATATGATTTGGAAATATTTTCTCCCAGTTGGTGGATTGTCTTTTTGTTTTGTTCCTGTTTCCTTTGCCTTGCAGAAGCTCTTTAGTCTGATGTAGTCCCACTTATTCTTTCTTTTGTTTCCCATGCCAGAATAGACATGGTATTCAAAAAGATGCTGCTAAGACCTATGTCAAAAAGTGTACTGCCTATATTGTCTTCTAGAGGTTTTACGGTTTCAGGCTTTACCTTCAAGTCTTTAATACCTTTTGAGTTAATTTTTGTGTATGGTGTAAGATATTGATCTAGTTTCATTCTTTTGCATGTGGCTGTCCAGTTTTCCCAGCACCACTTATTGAAGAGACTTTCCTTTCTCCATTGTATGTTCTTGGCTCCTTTGTTGAAGATTAGCTGTGCGTAGATGTGTGATTTGATTTCTGGGCTTTCAATTCTGTTCCACTGATCTGTGTGTCTGTTTTTCTACCAGTACCATGCTGTTTTAATCACTATGGCTTTGTAGTATATTTCGAAATCAGGAATTGTGATGCCTTCAGCTTTGTTCTTTTTTCTCAGGATTGCTTTTGCTATTTGGGGTCTTTTCTTGTTCAATATAAACTTTAGGATTCTTCATTCTATTTCCATGAAGAATGTCAGTGGGATTCTGATTGGGATTACAATGAATATGTAGATTGCTTTAGGTAGTCTGGACATTTTAACTATGTTTATTCTTCCAACCCATGTGCATGGAACACCTTTCCATTTCTTTATGTCATCTTCGATTTCTCTCAGTAATGTCTTAAAGTTTTCAGTGTATAGGTCTTTCACCTCCTTGGTTAAATTTATTCCTAGATATTTTATTCTTTTTGTTGCGATTGTAAATGGGATTGTATTCTTGAGTTCTCTTTCTGCTAGTTTGTTATTAGAGTATAAAATGCAAAACTGTGTTTTGTAAGTTGATTATGTACCCTGCAACTTTGCTGTAGTTGTTGATTATTTCTAATAGTTTTCTGATGGATTCTTTAGGGTTTTCTATATATAGAATCACATCATCTGCAAACAGCTAGAGTTTCACTTCTTCCTTTCCAATTTGGATACCTTTTCTTTCTTTTTCTTGCCTAACTGCTCTGGCCAAAACCCTGTTCCATGTTGAATACGAGTGGCGAGAGTAGGTAGGCACTCTTGTCTTGTTCTTGTTCTCAGAGGGAAGGCATTCAGTTTTTCCCCACTAAGTACGATGTTAGCTGTGTGTTTGTCATATGTGACCTTTATTATGTTGAGGTACTTTCCTTCAATACCCATTTTACTGAGAGTTTTTATTAGAAATGGCTGCAGGATCTTGTCAAATGCTTTCTCTCCATCTACTGAGATGATCTTGTGGCTTTTATTCCTCATTTTGTTAACGTGGTGTATCACATTGATTGACTTATGGATGTTGAACCATCCCTGTGTCCCTGGTATAAATCCCCCTTGATCATGATGTATGATCCTTTTAATGTATCGCTGTATTTGGGTTGCGAATATTTTGTTGAGGATATTTGCATCTATGTTCATCAGCGATATTGGCCTGTAGTTTCCCTTCTTCGTGTTGTCCTGTCTGGCTTTGGAATCAGGGTGGTGTCGGCCTTAAAGAAAGACTTAGGAAGCGTTGCATCTTCTTCAGTATTTTGGAATAGTTTGAGAAGGACACGTCTTACATTTTCTTTGAATGTTTGGCAGAATTCTCCAGACAAGCCATCTGTTCCTGGACTTTTGTTTTTTGATGGTTTTTGATTATTGTTTCAATCTCTTTACTTTTAATTGGCCTATTCAGATTCTGTTTCTTCTTGATTCAGTTTTGGGAGGTTGTATGAGTCTAAGAATTTATCCATTTCTTCTAGATTGTCCAGTTTGTTGGCATATAGTTTTCCATGCTATTGGCTTATAATCCCTTGTATTTCTGTGATATCCATTGTAATTTTTCCTCTTTCATTTCTAATTTTATTTATCTGAGCCTTCTCTTTTCCTTAGTGAGTCTGGCTAAGGGTTTGTCAATTTCGTTTATCTTCTCAAAGAACCAGCTCTTAGTTTCAGTGATCCTTTCTACTGTTTTTTTTTTGGATTTCTATTTCATTTATTTCTGCTCTAATTTCTATTATTTCCCTCCTTCTGCTGACTTTGGGCCTTGTTTCCTCTTCTTTTTCTAGTTCTTTTAAGTGTAGTTTAAGATTACTTATTTGAGATTTTTCTTGTTTGTTGACGTGGGCCTGTATCACTATGAATTTCCCTCCTAGAACCACTTTTGCTGAATCTAGTTAGAGTTGATATGGAGTATTTTCATTTTCATTTGTCTCCAGGTACTTTCTGATTTCTCCTTTGATTTCTTCATTGATCCAATGGTGGTTTAGTCGCATGTTGCTTAGTCTCCACATATTTGTGACTTTCCCAGCTTTTTTCTTGCAGTTTATTTCTAATTTCATAGCATTATGGTCAGAAAAGATGCTTGACATGATTTCAATCTTCCTAAATTCACTGAGGCTTGCCTCATTTCCCAACATATGATCTATCTGAAAATGTTCCATGTGCACTTGAAAAGAATGTGTATTCTGCTGTTTTGGGATGGAATGTTCTATATATATCTATTAACCATCTGGTCTGGTTTTTTCATTTAATTCCATTACTTCCTTTTTGACTTCCTGTCTGGATGATCTATCCATTGACATAAGCGAGGTGTTGAGGTCCCCTACTATTATTGTGTTGCTGTTAATTTCTCCCTCTAGGTCTGTTAATAATTGCTTTATGCAGTTTGGTGCTCCTGTGTTAGGTGCATTTTATTCAGAGGGGTTATGTCCTCTTGGTGGAGTGTCCCTTTTATCATTATACACTGCCCCTCTCTGTCTCTCATTGTCTCATTTATCTTGAAGTCTGTTTAGTCTGATATAAGTATGGCAACACTTGCTGCATTACTTCATTTTAAATTAGCTCCATCTCTTCCCTATGCATCTCCATGGATAACAAATGGCTTAGGACTCTTTTCAGCACTGACTGTGAGACATAAAGAACAGATGTCTCAAAATTGTGACAAGTAGTTAAAAGTCAATTATTCAGAACTTAAAACACATTTTCCTGTAAGATTCTCATATTATCTGCCCAATCCCACTTATCCCATAATGTAAATAAACTAAGAGTAAGTAATGATTGCAATATTAATAATTGTAATCAGTAATATATTAAAATAAATTAACAATAGTAATTAATAAAAAAATGAACCTGATTTCTCTGGCTTAGCAGCTCATATTGTAGAAGTGGGAAAAGAGGAAGAAAAGTCTTGCCCCCTCTTTCCAGTATGAGAAAGACTCTTTGCAGTATTTGGAAATACGTGTATTTGGCTTTGGCATCCTCAGACTTTTCTCTCTTCCTCATCCTCTTTGAGCAGCTCTCAGCCTCCCTATTGCCCTCTCATCCTATACAATGTTCCATTATGAAAGAGGTTACTTCTGCCTCTTGGTCACCTTCCTCCGATTTCTCACTCCAGGAAAGTCCTCAATGCTGTGGAGACAGAGCAAAGCCACACAGGCCAGCGTGTACAAGTCCACCTGCTGTCATTTCCTCTGCTGTAACTTCTACTGCACTAAGAATGTCAGACCTGCCATGGAGTCTGCAACTCTAAACCAGCCTGCCAGTCACACTGCTTCTGTTCACGGCATCTCTGCACATCCTGAGCGTGTCTGGTTTGACATGTTGCTTTTCCTGACGGCACTGATTTCAGGGCTCAGGGACAGGAATGACAGACTAGTTACATCTAAGAAGCAAGGCTTGTGAGTCTAAAACGGCTTGTGAGTCTAAAACTGCTTGTCCACCAAACAACGCCTGCCTTTCGTTTTCTTCAAGATCTGGCAAAATAGCTGCTCAAGCGTGTGTTTCAATGTGACCAATTTAACTACATTCAAATTTCACTTAAAAAAACTACCCTGCTTCACACTTTCCCTGCAAAAGAAAAAAATCTGCCAAAGTGTGCTTGTTCATTTCTTTTCTAATTATAATTTCAGAACTATAATGATATGGCAATCAAGTCTATAGGTCCCAATAGTCCCTCCCAAACCAATGTTCTGACGCAAGAGTCTGGCGGTTTGGCAACAATCACGGCCTCAGCTGCCTCTGGGGTGGTTACACAAGCAGCTCAAGGCCACGTGCAGGGAAGAACACCTGCAAAGTCAACTGAGACTTTCATCGTTTGAGTGAATGTAAACTAGAGAGAAACATAGATGACCTCAATTTAAATGAAGTTCCTGTGGCTTGTTTTGAAAGGTCATCTTTTAACAAGAAAGAACCTCATATGAGATTTCATTCATTCATTCATTCATTCATTCGACAAATGTTTCCTTGGTTCCTCCTGTCTGACTGGTGTTGGGGTAGACCCTAGGAGTAGAGTGGTGAACAGCAGACATGGTCTCAGCCATCACAGACCTTTAGCCAACTGGGGAAAGATACATAATTAAACAAGCAATGGTAATGAAGTCTGCACTGTTATGATACCTGACCTGGCCTCCTTCAGGAAGTGACGTTAGTGCTAGGACTTGAGAGATGATGGAAGGTGGGGGGGTAGCAAGAGCCTGGGTGGAGTCCTGGCTGAAGGACAGTGGGCAGGGAGAGACTAGGGTCTTGTGAGCCATGTTAAGGACTTTGGGGTTTATTCTAAGGATTATGGGAAACCTTCAGCATCAGATGACCTATGCAGGTCCCAAGGCAGCAAGACTAGAGGCAGGGGAAGCAGTTATGAGGCTGGGAGAACAGCCAGAATGAGACAACAGCCGCCTGGACTTACATGGTGGCTGTGAGATGAGGAGGGTTGATGGAGATAGAATCAAGATGGCCTGGTGACTGATTGGATGTGTGGGATAAGGGCGAGGGAGGAGGAGATGGAAGATAGAGGGAAATAGAAGAGACAGGTGTGACTCCAGGTCATAGGCTGGGTCAAATCATGGTGCTGTTCACTGAACTACCCAGGCCTGGAGGGGAGGGGATCGGGAGGAAGGACAACAAGTTCCAGTTTAAATATATTGACTTAGCCTCATGCAAGTGGAAATGTCCAGAAGGCAGCTACGGATCACCCTGTGCCTGGAGTTGGCAAGAGTGGTGTGGACTCCAGATCAGAGGTTATCCTGGCACTTTGCAAAGTGATTAAGACAAGAGGGGCCAGGCCAGTGCAAAGCGCTGAGAAGCACCCCTTTGACAGCTAGAGACAAGTGGCCTGGAAGAGAGAAGTGAAAACGAAACAGCTAAACAGGGTGGATTTAGCATAAAGACAGGATTCATGTCTTTCACACCTATTATTCAGGATGATTCCCGGAGCTCCAAGAACATGGATGTTGACGTTGTCACTTCATGACACGGTCCTCTTTTTACTTATGGAATAGCCTTTGTCAAGAATTGTTTTTTTCATCTTTAATTCCCTCACCCCGCACCATAAGTGTGACTAGTTTCAACAAGAACACTGATCTTCTAAAATTAAAAATTAAATGAAGTTACAGTCATACCTCCGTCCACCTGAGACAACTGAAGGCACAATTGGGGCTTAACAGAAATAGGAATGGGTCCTTTAAAACTCTTACTGTTGATCTTACTCTGATTACGTTGCATTTTCAAGCTGAATTCCTAAAATCAGCTTGATCTGAAGTGCAGCCCTTGACCACCCAAGCTGGTGCTTAGCGACACTTCTCACTGCGTCACTGTCACAGTGGATCCATGCTGCGCGCTAACAGCTCACCAGACCGCACGAGGCCCAAGAAACCACTACAACAGGGGCCTGTTCTGCAGGTTATACTTGTCCAGGAAACAAGAAAAACACAATTAGAGATTCCTATTTTCTAGGAATTTGTGTCTTCTATATAATTTTGTAAAACTTTAGGTTAAAAAAAATCTTCTTCAACAACGGAGTGAATATTCATCTTGAAACTTCCACTTCACTTCAAGTTAAACCAAATAAACTAATTCCTGAAGAAGCTGAGCTTTTCTTAACTTTCTTTTTCCTTCTCCTGACACTAAATAAATCTACTTAATAAAAGACATTGTTAGGTATTTCTTTCGGCTCAGGGGTTCTGTAAAAGACTTCCTGAGACACCAGGGCTCAAGAACTGAGGAAGTCTGGGGACCCTCTGAACCCTCAATCTGGAAAGTGCTCCACCCCCACCAGGCCCGTCCTGACTGACGGGGAGCAGCTCATTCAGGAAAGTGAGTATGAACCACCATCTGGATGGGAAGGCAAAATGGCTCTCTAAGAATTCGGGCTCTACTGAGACTCCCTGCCTGGAATTCTAGTAGCACCTGGAGATTACGAAATTATGCTCTTAACTTCAGTCTTCCTCGGGCACATTCTGTATTTTCTTCCACAGCAGTATAACCTGGAGCTGGAACCCCCGCACGCCTAGAGCCAACAGGAATACGGAGCACCTGGTATTCACCCTGATTGGCAACTGAACCTCCCATTACAGGTAATCACTGGAATATGGCTGCTTCCTCCCTACTTCCCTCACTCCTCCGGGAAGCCACGAGGTCCTTGATTCTAAACTCATTCAGCAACTCGGTGCCTCCTCTGACATTAATTGCCTTCCTCCAGCTTGCTGACAAAGGAATTCGGTCTCAAAATCGTTGGCAGCCATAAGAACAAGGCCTGTCACTTCCCCACTGAAAGCTCTTCAACAGCTCCCACCAGGCAGTGCTGCTCAAACTTTCCTCTCCCTCACTCCTGGTGACAAGAATCGACGAGAGAGACACACAGAAAGTCTACATGCCAGGGATGCTCCCCACTCACAGCAATCCCTATAGCACACCCCTCTCCCAGATGCCAAACCTGAGGCTGGGCCCCGAGAGCACACAGGAGACAGTGATGGAGCCAGCACCCGCGGCAGGTGATCTGGCCACAGCACCCGAGCTCTTAGCCCGCTGCACCTGCCTCTCCCTGGGGGCTCAGGGGAGGCAGTTCACCCCCTGCAGAAAGGCTCAGGGAACAGGCTACTGAATGCAGGAAATTTAAAGTTCCATGATTTATCTTTACAAGTCATGCAAAGTTTGCATTCTTTTCATAAGATTTGTTTTTATAAAAAACGCTTTCCACCTTACACCCATTAAGGATGGTTATTATCCAAGATACAGAAAACAGCAAGTGTTGATGAGGATGTGAAAAAATTGGAACCCTCTGTGCAGCGCTGGTGGGAACATAAAATGGTGCAGCTGCTATGGAAAACAGTATGGCTGTGAATTGTGCACCTAATGCCACTGAATTGTACACCTAAAAATGGTTAAAATGCTAACTTTTGTGATATGTGTATTTTACTACATTAAAACAAACGCTCTGGCTAAAAAAAACCCAAAACAATGCTTTTAAATTTACCAGGTAAATTACTTAAAATTTTCCAAAATGTATTTGATTCAGGAAGATTCATGATTATCATATAGTTTCAAACATCCCTGAGCACAAGGCTTCCTCGGCTTTCTCATCTGCTCAGTTGGGAGGACAGTACCAGAGCCCCTGGAGGACTGTGCTGAGGATTAAACAACATTATTCGTGCGACTGTGTCGCTCTGGTTAGTTCCTGGCTGTTATTCCACACAAGGCCCTCTGTGACCTGCCTCCTGCCACTGTCACTTACGAGATTCAGTTCAGGAAGCGAAATCTCCCCGATGGCTTTCCAAAGTGACAAGGCCTGTGCTAAACCACAATGTGGTGCCAAACTGCACTGAACACACATCCACTATGTAGTCATGCGGGTGTGTGACTGAAGCACCCCCACGAGACATAAACTCCTTGAAGATGGGCTGTCTTAGCCATAGCATAGCTAGATATATATGCAAATATACAGCAAAGTGCCTGGCACTAAGAATTGCTCAATACATACTTGACCAAACATTCAGGGCCTCTCTGTAAACACTAGGTCTGGTGTCCACAAAGTAAACTTATCCAGTTGTGGGAGACCAGCAAACTTTTCTCACAAATTACCTGTACATTATATCAAAAAAAGAGTCTTTCCAGCTTCTTTCCCCACATATCCACGAAGAAAAAAGAGAAATAAGTCTGAGAGTTGGAGGGCCCACTGGATTTAACCTGCAGAAAATACCCAATCTTCTTTCTTGCCTCCAGGAATCAGCATGAAACTGAGGGAGGGCCTTATACTCCTGGAGTCATGCTCTCCCAGTACACAGGTGTGACGTCCATCCACGCGTAACACAGAGGCCTGCATCTCTGTCTCATTCTCAGTAGTGACAGTTAAGGAAAAGATGTGAGGGCCACAGGAATTCTGTCCTTTTTCTTCATTTGACACCTGACTACAGTCATCAAAACAGACTTTATGAAACGAAGCTGGCGTCTTTCAGGCTTCTTCATGGGGAATTTAAGAGACGAGAAATGGAAAAAGTCAAAGCACTCTATTATCAGTATTTCCTTCTTTTCTGTTATGTGATGATCACACAGGCACTAATCTACCTCCTCTATAGAATGGTCCCTCACACTCTGGAAAGACGCAGCTCCAAATATCTGTTCTTCAGAAAGCTCCACACAATAAAAATCGCAGCGTAATTCTAGGAGCTACTTACCACTTCCTATCTCCTTATCTCCCACTCTACCACCAACCTGGACACGCACGTGGAATGCTTCAGCTTTACACCGTTCTTTATTTCACAGAATAAGTGGTGCTGATAACATTATTCTGATCTCCCGTGAGCGCTCTGCTACCTTCGCTCAGTGAAAATTTCTTAGCTCAAATAATAAGAAATGTAAAAAGAGATGAAGAACAAAAGAAAAAGCCTGCCTAATGAGAGAGCTGTGATTTTCTTCTACCTACGTCTTCCAAACAGGCACGTCGGATCTATTAACTATTATTTTGCAAGATTCGTCCTCCTACTCCCTTCAGGTATTAAACCTCAATTTTAACTTTCTTTCCCAATTTGCACACACACAAGAAGTCACTGGAGCATCCTAATATTGTACCTCAAAGTACAGGTGACGCTAAAAAATAGGAACTTAGGAGGGCCCGCCCCGAGGACAAGTGGTTACAGTTCCGTGCACTCTGCTTCGGGTGAGGACCCACTCTAACTCATCAAGCCATGCTGTGGAGGCAACCCACCTACAAAATAGAGGAGGACTGGCACAGATGTTAGCCCAGGGTGAATCTTCCTCAAACAAAAAAAGAGGAGGATTGCCAATGGATGTTAGCTCAGGACAAATCTTCCTCACCTCCCCCCCAAAAAAGAGGAATGTAGGTTCTGACTGAGACCAATACTGGGTTCTATGAGCTATGCTGCCTGGATGCCCTTACCCAGTATTGGAGTCTGCAGGCTGTGCTGGCTAGGTGCCCTCACCCAGTACTGGGGTCCACAGGCTGTGCTGGCTGGGTTCCCTCACACAGTACTGGGGTCCACAGGCTCCTTGAACTGTGTTCCTTGAACTATGCTGGCTGTGTGCCCCCACCCAGTACTAGGTTCTGTGAGCTGTGCTGGCTGGGTGCCCTCACCCAGTACTGGGGTCCATGGGCTGTCCTGGCTGGGTGCCCTCACCAAGTACTGGAGTCCACAGGCTGTGCTGGCTGATGCTCTCACCCAGTACTGGGGTCCATGGGCTGTGCTGGCTGGGTGTCCTCACCCAGTACTGGGGTCCATGGGCTGTGCTGGCTGGGTGCCCTGGCCAGTTTTGGTGCAGATGAGAAAGCGCTCAAGCAGACATTTGTCTCCAGGCTAGTCTCAAGAATGTGCTGTTCTCTGTGGGACCAAATGCCCTTTATGATCATGGGCAAAATATTTACAGCTGCTGGGCTGCCTACTTAGTGTGGCTGCGTGGCTTTACAACCAAAAGAGGGCTTGGGGGCCCAGTAAGAGGAAGATCAAACTCTCTACACAATGAGATTATTCATGTCCTTCTGAAATTAAAGCCAAGAAGAATTAAAAAACAAACTCACTAACACATAACAAAATGATATCTTTACCTATTGTCTTTTAAAAGGAAGAATAAACTCAGATGTATCAAATGCAGGCGTCAAGCATTATAGAGTCACTTACTTTAACTCTATAAAAATAAACATTGCTGCAACAGGGATCAACCTCAAAAGCTAAGCGAAACCTTAAAAGGCTAAGTGAACAAACACAGACATGAGGACCACATAGTGTATGATTCCGGTGACGCACTGAGATGTCCAGAAACAGCAAATTGACAGAGACAGAAAGTAGATGAGTGGTTGCCAGGGGAGGAAATAAGTAGCGACCATAAATGGCCATGAGGTTTTTTGGGGGGGATGATGGAAATGTTCCAAAATTAGATAACGGTGATAGTTGTACAGCTCTGTAAGTTCACTAAAAATTACTGAATTGTACAACTGAAGTGAGTGAAGTTTATGGTACGTAGATTATATTAATAAAGCTGTTAAAAGTACAAAATAAAAAATATTAACCATAATTGCCTTGTGAATCATCTAAGAAACATTCTGAAGAGGATTTAGACAACAGGTTACATAATTCAAGGTAAAGCATGTCTTTACCATAAGTATCCAGGTAGGGAATTTCCGTCAAAAGAGCCACAATATATTTCCCAAATCCCCACCTCAGAAAAATCTGAAACATACCTCACAACTTTTCCATCCTCATCACCAACGACCTCAGAAGAGGTCTTCTCTCTAGGTGGTTTTCAATCACTTTGTGGAGGCTTTAAAACGAGCATTTTGATCTCAGTGGTATTGCCTGTGTGGACTTCAGCCTGTCTCCTAGCACAAGCCTAAATTACAGGGGAGAGATGACCTTGTTCCTGTGACTCCATGATTAGAGCCAGAAAGCGAGGCCTTCCCCAGCAAAACCCTCAGGAGCCCTCTAACAAATGATCTTCGGGACACAGCCTGATCCAAAAGGTCGAGAGAACTCTCATCCACGAGCCACGCTCTCGGGTTTGGTGAGTCCCTCACGCGCACCCCTCTTGGTCAGACCCAGAATACACAGTCTAGCTCACCACAGCGGGAGGCACTGGCCCGTGTGAGCTACGATCGGAGCGCCAGGGCCGGGCCAGGCGCCGGGTGCAGAGGGCCTGAGCTTTGTCGTTGTTAGTGTTTCAAGCTGATTCTACCATCCGGCCAGCTAAGCAGATGGATACATTTATCTCTGTCTGCCCACTTTCCAGTCCTTCCCTTCTAGCTCCACATGCAATACTGGTTACAGGTGGAAAAATCAGCCACGGACCCTGAGCTGCAGGTGTCCCGGATTCCGCAACGGGCCCGGCGGAGCGCCTCCCACCTTCTCGCCCTGACGGCAGCCCACCAGCAGCTCCTCCACCTCCAATGGTACTGTTTGCGGCTCCTGTTTTTTTTACATTTTAAAATAACTAATCCCTACTGTCATGCTGTCAGCTCCATCCAGTCCTTCTCATTTAAAGCCTCTTTTTCACCCCACGGCCACCCTTCTTCTCCTCCTTTCGTTCTTCCGCCTGTGTCTCCTCCTCTTGGGGGACCATTTACATCTGACTTCTAAATGTCACCCATCCTCCTTTTCCTGTTCCTAGTAGTCAGTTTTCTTCGCAGAGCTGTGAGTGTTAGAAATGATAAAGACTTTTGTTCAACGTCTCATTTTACAAATGAGGACCTGAGAGATCAAAACTAAACAGCTAAAGTGTTTACAGCAGCTTTATTCACAACTGCCAAAACTTGGAAGCAACGAAGATGTCCTTCAGCAAGTGAGTGGGTAAATAAACTGTGGTACATCCAGAGAATGGAATATTACTCAGCAATAAAAAGGAATGAGTTTATCAAGCTACAAAAGAAAAACAAGGAGGAATTTTAAAAGCATAATGCTAAGTGAAAGAAGCCAATTTGAAAAGGCTACATACTGCATGATTCCAACTATATGACACCCTGGAAAAGGCAAAACCACGGAAACAGTAAAAGAATCAGCGGGTACCAGGGGTTAAGGGGGAGAGAGAGATGAACAGTTGGAGCACAGAGGATTCTTAGGGCAGTGAAACCACTCTGTATGATGCTGTAATGGTGGATCCGTGTCATTAAACATCTGTCCAAACCCACAGAACGTATAACACCAAGAGTGAGCCCTCACGTAAACTGTGGACTCCAGTCAATACCAACATATCAACACTGGCCCCTCAACTGGAACGAACGTGCCACTCTGACGCAAGATGTTAATAACAGGGGTATACAGGAACTCCACACTTTCCAATCAATTTTTCTGTAAACCTAAAACTGCTCTAAAAAATAAAGTATATTAATGTAAAACATAAACAAAGAGCTGCTGAGTGAGTGGCACTGTCGGAACAGCGACACAGACCTGCTACTTGAGAGCTCAGTACACATCACAGAGCATCCCGGCTCATCTAGATGAGCGTGCAGAAACTCGCCCCTTACATTAACAATCGTGCTAACCTGACGAGGGCAAAGGAAAACCAACGCCATTATAACATCAAGATTCAAAAGTACCTCGGATCAAAATCCTAACTGTGTGTGTGTGTGGCCTTGACCAGCTGATTTTAAAATGCACACGAAAGAACAGGGACTTGGGACGCCCTGTGGCAGGGTCAGAGAGGGGAGGCACCACGCCACGCAATATCAAGATTAAAGCTTGATTATTACATGAAATTGAGCACTTGAATTGCAGGGGTTGAGGAGTTTGTTTTTTTAAACTTGAAGTGACTGTGATATTATGATGACCCAAAAGTGTTCAGAAGGGTCATGGGACCTGCTGGGTCCTCATGGCAGGCAGGGAGGCACTAACCACAGGGCTGATTTAGGGAGACCCTGGGAAGCAAAAAAATAAAGCTGCTTTGTATCACATCTCGTATGTGATGCTTATTCAACTAGACAATTATATAAAGAAAAATATTGTGTAGGAATATTTTCATATGTGAAAAACCAATAAAGAAAAGTTGAGTGACAATCCCAAAATTCAGAATGATGGTTACCTCTTGGGAGGGCTTGGCAGAGCTTGAGGACAAGGAAGGACACTCCCAGATGTTGGTGGCATTTCATATTTCAGGTTGAGTACTGCATACATGTTATTTGCTAATCTTTGAACTTACACCTATGTTACAAATATTTGCATAAATTAAATATTTAATAAATGTTTTTTAAAAGATAGATAAATGCTAAAAGCATGGGTCAGAAAACACTAATATAAATAACATAACAGGGCTAGGTAGGTGTGCCAATCATTTGGCATCAGACAGACCTGTGTTAACCCTACTGTACTACTCAGTGGCCATATAACGCTAAACAAGTTACATAACTCCCCTCAGCTTCAGTTCCCACAGATGCAAAAAGGGGGAGTAACAATAGTATTCTTCAAGTTGTAGTTGGGTTAAACAGGATAAAGCCTGCTGAAGAGCTCAGCAGGAGTCTGCGAAAGAGAATAAGAAGAGCTCTCATTTCGTGATCACTGACCATGTGCCAGGCGTCATGGGAAGTACCTCACAGGCACGATCACACTGAATTATCTCAAGGTCATATAGCAATAAGCAAAGGAGACAGAAGACAGTCTGATTCCAGTGCTAGGCTCTTAACCACCACGCTAGGCTTTCTCTCTGATAAAACTTACATATTATTATTAACGGTGTTGTTTATTATTATCATAAATATTCATGGCTAAAATTTTTAAAAGTAAGTTAAAAATTACCTATACATGACTAATATGGGAATACCTGACACAAAAGCAATTTATTTCAAAAAGAACCCAAAGATATAGTGACCCAGATGGCCAATGTGATGAGACATTGTCAGGCAGCTAACAGAAAACCCAAAACACTCTTATCCCACACGAATGACAGGAGCAGAGCTCAGATCAAAGAAGGCGCAGTCTTTCCCATCCCTCTCTAAACCCAGACCCTGGCCAGTCAATTTGGAGTAATATATCCAATTCTAAGTACCACATCTAAAAAAAACACAGATAAACTGCAGACTGGGTTTCTAGCTTAAAAAAGACAACTTTCAGGGAAGACATCACACTGATTTTCCTATGGTAGATGGCGTACAGATTTATTCAGACACACACTCTGTGGCAGAAGCAGTGCATAGATCAAGGCTATTTTTCATTCTGCAACAGACAGCTCACGAACCATCAAAGAAACAGAACATGCTGTCTAGCTTTTGGCCTGAGGAGGACTCAGGGGCTGGGGGCCACATGTTGGCGATGGCACAGGGCTGGATTCACAACCTATGAGGTTTCCTCCACCTTTACAGTTTTACGATCCTAAAAATATATAATACATCTTCTAAAAACACAGTCCTTTCATAAAGAGTGGAAAGGGGCACCACCAATCTCAGACCCTCTGGTTGTCACTTGGCCACGTGCTGTTGCTGGCGCCCTTCTAACTTTGCTGATCCACAGAAACTGCTGGTTTCCGTGCCCTAACGCTCAAATGTGGGGCAGGCCTACACAACATTCCAGGCTCTGCGGAACAAGGACAAAGAGAAGAGACTGTAGAACAAAACTTACCTACTCAGTTGCTTAACCATAGGTCCAGTTTTAAATTCCAAACAACACTTATTCAGGAAACTGACCTGAACTGCCACAAGAATGAGAAAGAATAACACCTCTACGGTAATCCCAAGCCCAAGTTAATAATGTATTAGTGGGAGACTCTCGCGGATTTTGTTAACTGAGTATAAAGGACTTAATGGCAAAGGGTTTCAGAGACCTCGAGACCTTTCTTTCTCGTTTCTGGAACACCCAGCAAAGCAATCTGCATCTGAAATAGGCTTGCTGCTTTATTATAAGTGATTTTCTATGAGTCTATGTCTGTTTGGGGGTTGGGGATGCCATGAGGATCTGATATTTAGTACAGTCAGTTTAGAAACAAAACGAGGTAACAGGAGACGCAAGGTGGGAAGGTGAGGAGCTGGAAGAGCAACGACTCCGCTTTTAAGAAACCAAATATATGTTATTGGGGGACTTGAGCCCAGGAGAAAAACCTGCCTCCAGGAGACCTGTGCCCACCGAGAGACACAGGGACACGATGGACAGTCCCCAGCATCTAGGAGTTTTGGCGGTATTAATGGCCCCTCTCTAATCCTCATACACATTTTAAAAATTCAGCAGAAATGGAAATAAGGCAAAGGATGGCCACCTTTCAATATCAAACCAGAACAGGTCTAACAGGTTCACCCAAAGGTTATTTCATTCTTTGGGAGAATGTACCATATTGCGACTTGCTGTTTACCGCTGATTAGGTAAGTCGTAGCTTAATCTGTACATTATTTTTGTCCAATAGATGTGCGAACACTTTCTGCTTGCAGAGAAGATAACCACAAAGGTCACGGTTTCACTGCTCTGTAGGACATTAACCAGTTTGTCTCTAACGTCACAAACATTTCGGCATGCCCTTCCTGGTAGACTATCTAATCTCTGCTCCTGGATGCTCCGTGAGCCAGCGGCAGCGTCCTGCTGGTTCTCTCATCTGTGAGCTGGGTAAATCTGTGACACACGCTCACAATCTGGAGGAGAGTCATGTTTCAACACTATGAAAATTGTACTTTGATCTATTTGATCTATATTCAATCACCACTGTCCCACTTACTTTTCCATCTTTGTAATTTCTTTCTATTGAGTCTATATTATGTAACAATCTTTGGCATTATTATTGTACATTCAACTATATCATATAAATATTATATGTAGCAGTTACGGAGAGTAGAATTAAATATGTCTTCCTCTAAATATGGGTCTTTCCTAAAGACTGAAAAATAACAGAAATAAAATAAAATGAAAAGTTTTATCACAAAGTTTAGATTTCTAAAGAACTAAGTTCTGCCCTTCCAATACATTTGAGCACAACTCATAACCCACACCTGGCAGCTGGTTGTTCATTTCAGACTCATCTCTTTCTTCTCAAATTGGTTTCTCTTTTTCTAGTCAATCCAAAATTCTAGTCTAATTTAAAAATCACGCCTATTGTTGTCTCTTGAAATATACTACTCTGTGCTAATCTGCCAATTTCTTCAGAAAGTCAATATTTATTGAACATTAAGTGCCAGGCATTGTAACAGACCGTTCACACGTTTGAACAAACAGGCAAAGAAGAGAACAGAACTATTTTAAAATTGAACTGCAAACTTTACTTGACTTCCTGAAAACATCGTAATCCCTGGGAAGGAATCTCAAAAGCCTCTTGTCCCCTCTTCTCTATTTTTCTTCCCTCTAAGTGCTTTCTATCTTTTCTACCTCTTTTGTTTTACTGTGTATTATTACTACAGATATTATATTGCAGTATATTACGTGGACCTACTTAGCTTCCATGGCTTTTAAATGTTTGTTCTCTTTGCTCTACTCATTCTCCAGATTCCGTATCAAATGCCCACTCAAGTAAAAAGATCAGGAACAGTCTAATGACTCTTGTCTTTGCTCTGCACACAATTCCAATTACTTTTGCTTCACATATGGGGACACTGAGTCCTAGAGACTTACAGAGAGGTCCAAGGCCACACAGCAGAAGGCCTAAGTTGAACAATGATGGAATAACAGAATCTGACCTCTTCTCTACCATTCTTCACTGCCTCTCAAAACTGATCTGGTTCTAGAAATTTCCAGCATGAACTTAACCTTGCATGAGCCCTTGGGGGAAGCAAAGTGAAGCTTAGAAAGGGTGAGTCACTTGACCAAAGTCATACAGCAAGAATAAGAACTGGTACACAAACTTGGGTCCTTCTAGCTATAAAATTGTCATTTTCAACTATTTATTCAAAAATACTTAAGTATTCTGCCCAAAAATCTTTCCACAGCATCCTTGCATCTTTTTCCTTTTATGTTGCCTTGTGCTTGATTTCTTGTATCGTGTCCTGGGGCTGTTTCTTCAAGTACCTTGTAGGATCTTAAAGAGAATGGATAACGTCTTTATATTCCTTATATCAATAAGAAATCAAGGATTTCTTATTGCAGAGATCAATAAACATTTATTAAGTGAATGGATGATGTGAAAAGGATAGTAAAAAAAAATATGTTCTGTGTAAACTGGAATATTTTATAGTGTGCTAGGGGAGGGTGCAGCTATTTTTATTTGATGTTATGTAATTTAAGAATATTTTTTATTGAAACAAATATTAGCTATCTATTATGTGAATATTACGAAACAGAATATAAATTCACGCGCATGTTAAAGATTGCAGTGTGACACTTCAAAGTAATGTTTGCTTCCAACAGGCCTCTTTATGCTCCACCTTCAATCCTTTCGGGAGTAAGTCTTGGTTCTCATCATCATTGCCAGGGCTTCAATGAAAACACCAGAAATACTGACCATGACGCTCCTCCACATTTGCATAACATGAGAAGCTCTTAGAAATAGTACCCCAGACCCCCTAAGATGTTCTGAAAACTCAGCATCAAGTACTGTCACTTTAGTTGAGTTTCTTGGCACCAAAGAATTAAACTCAACTGCAAACAGAGGCGCTAAAATGAAGCTGCAGTTTTCCCTACACAGCGGTCATCCAGATAATACGGAATATGCCTAATTTGCTTACAATATTTTCAAAAATGAAAACACAAAATTTACAAATTATCCTAGTCCTCAATAATATATCCCCAGTCCTACAGAGGGCTACTTGCCATTGATCCAAAGTATCATTAAGCTGATACAGTCAGGCTTTTCCCCCATCACCTGTCTAGACAACTTGTTAACAGGTGTTAATATGTACCTACATTAACCAATTTAAGTTCTCCCATGTTCTCCACACCCTCCTGTCCCCAGGGAAGTGAAATTAGCTACTGTTAAACTGAAACCAACAAATCAGTTATGAAAGAGAAACAAAAATCCTAGAAAACCCACCTTAATCAGTGCCTGAATAACTATACGAGTTTACTATAATATGTATTTTTCCAGACAGTAAGTGTTGGTGAGGATGAGGAAAAACTGGAACCCTCTTACATTACTGGTGGGCATGTAAAATGGTGAAGCTACTTTAGAAAACAGTTTCACGGTTGCTCAAAATATTAAACATAGAGTTACCACATGACCCAGCAATTTCACTCCTACATATACACCCAAGAGAATGAAAACAAATGTCCACACAAAAACTTGTACATGAACATTTATAGGAACATTATTCCTAATGGCTAAAAAATGGAAACAACCCAAATAAACTATCAACTGATGCAGGGATAAACCAAATATAATATACCCTCGACTTGAATATTATTTGTCCATAAAAAGGAACTACTGATACACGCTACAACATGGATGAACCTTGAAAATATTCTAAGTGAAAGAAGCCATTCACACTAGGCCAGATATTATGATTCCATTTATGTGAAATGTCCAGAACAGGTACATCCATGGAGACAGAAAGTAGGCTAATGGTTGCCAGAGGCTGGGGGTGGAAAATGGGGAGCCATTGCTAACAGGTATGAGGTTTCTTTTTAGGGTGATGAAAATGTTCTGGAATCAGATAGCGGTGATGGCTACACAATTCTGAATATACGCTAAAACCATTCAATTGAATTTTAAATGGGTGAACTTTATGGTATTTAAATTATATCTTAATAAAACTGTTTTAAAAAGCTGTATTGTCCACTTCTCATGAATCTGGTCATAATTCATCCTTGCAAGGTCCACTGTTTTACCTCCTGCTACTGTCCTTCAGATAAGAAAACCATTGTGAGCTCCTTGCAGGACGAAATCATTAAAGAATATTTTGCAGGTGAAGTCAAGGTTCCACATACCTTTCAGCAGGTAGAATTTTTAATAATGTACAAGTGATTCAGCCCTAGGATAAACAGTGGTGTTAAAAGAGGATATCTTTGTCCTTTCAACTTAATGCAGCAGTCCAAATCAGTCTGTGTGACAGGCTGACGATACAATTATTCGCAGGACCAAAGTTCTAAAATTGTTACAGGTTAAGAAGATGTAAAATAATCCCCTTTTAAAAGGCACTTGAGGGGGAGAGGTTGGATGAAGAATCAGTTACCCATTTCCATGGTCCATGAATTACTCAAATGTCCAGGAACCAGTGCAGCAAGCATTGGGCGCACCCCGCTCTCTCCCCACCCACGCCTCACCTTTCACAGGGCTGGTCCTCTGTCAGTGGTTCTCCAACGTGCCCCTCCTCCTGCAAAGAGCCTGGGAACTCTCCCCTCCAGTTCCTGCCCTACTCTTGCAGGCCATAAGGAAAAGAGAAATCTAAAAGTGATTTGAACTGCACACACTTTTCTTTTCTTTCTTTGAAAAAAAAAAAATCAGAGAATGACGTCAGCATCATGGTGGAGAGAGCTCTTCCCTTGGACTCTCCCCTCTAAGATACAACCAAAAGGACATTCATACACCAACAAAAGACATTCACACATCACAAAAGATGTCTGGGAGACCCACACAGCCACATGCCTGAAGGTAGTGGTGGGGCTGGATCTTCCGGAGGAAGTGGAAGCTGATATGCAGGAGCTCCGTGGAGAGAGATGCATCGCAGCGGCGGGAAGTGCACAGGTGAGAAGGGCACCCTGTCGCTGCCTGGTACTCCAGCCTCAGAATCATCCAGAGCACAGTGCACACAGAGTGCAGCAGCCGCGGAGGGGAAAGCATGCAGGTGAGGAGAGGTACCCTACCCCCACTCAGCAGTCCAGCCCCAGAGTTGTCAAGAGCACAGTGCAGAGAGCATGGCAGCTGTGGCAGGAAGAGGGTACATGTGAGGAGGTGCCCCATCCTCACCCAGCACTCCAGCCCCAGGACTGCCCGGAGCACGGCCCAGAGAGCTGGATGGTGGCAGCGGGGGAAGTACGCAGGTGAGGAGAGGTACCCTGTCCCCACCCGATACACCAGCCCCGTAAGTGTCCGGAGCACAGTGCGAAGAGTGTGGCAGTGCGGTGGGCAAAGTGCAAAGGTGAGGAGTGGCCCTCATCCCTACCTGGCACTCCAGCCCCACTATCCCCAGAGCACGGAGCGGTGAGCAAGGCAGCGGCGGTGGGGAAAGGGAAAGTGCACAGTCCTGCAATCGCCCAGAGCTCCATACAGAGAGACAAGCAGGGGCTGGGGAAGCGCTGGGGAAGGAGAGCACCCCATCCCCTGCCCGGTGCTCCAGATCCACCATTGATCAGTCGCTCAGAGAGAAAAGCAGTCAGAGGCTGGAGCTGGGAAGCCCCTGCTCACACTGGGCCCAGAACACACAGCATCTGATCCCCACCCAGTCATGGGACATGGCAGCTGCAACCAGAGAAAAGCACCAGGAGGAAGGAAAAGTCTACTCCATCAAGCAGTGTGAGTAGGTATATTAAAGCTCCGGGCCAGAAGGAAAGTGACAAGTACCCAGAAACCAACCCTGAAGGAAAAGAAATCCACAACCTAAATGACAAAGAATTCAAACAGATATCATAAAAAAACTCAACGAGTTACAAGAAGACACAGAAAGACAAATTAAGGAACTCAGGAGCTTCTTCACAAAGGAGATTGAAACCATAAAGAACCAATCAGAATTGCTGGAGAGGAAAACCACAATGGATGAAACAAACAAACACCTGGATTCCCTAAACAAGAGCTGACAATATGGAGGAGAGAATCAGCCAGTTAGAGGATAGTACTATAGAAATGCTTCAGAGGGAGGAGAAGAGAGAAAACTAAGACCTAAAAGAAATGAAGAAGCTCTCAGAGAAATAGACTCAATCAGGAAATGCAACATAAGGATCATAGGTATTCAAGAGGGAGAAAAGGAGAATAGAGCAGAAAGCTTGTTCAAAGAAATAATAGCTGAGAACTTCCCAAACCTGGGGAGGGAGCTGGAAATCCATGTGAAAGAGGCCTCAAGATCTCCTAACTTTCTCAATGTAAAAAGACCCACTGCAAGGCATATAGTAGTGAAGCTGGCAAAAGTCAGGGACAAAGAAAATATACGAAGGGCAGCAGGGCAGAGGAAAATAACTTATAAAAGAACCTCTATCGGGCTTTCAGTGGATTTCTCAGCAGAAACCTTACAGGCTAGGAGAGAGTGGAATGATATATTCAAAATCCTGAAAGACAAAAACTTCCAGCCAAGGATTCTCTATCAAGCAAAAATCTCCTTCAGATATGACGGAGAAATAAAAATTTTCCCAGAAACAAAAGCTAAGGGAGTTCATTGCTGCAAGACCCCCCACCCACAAGAAATCATCACAAAGGCCCTCATACCTGGAAAAAAAAAATAGGAAAGGGGCTACAAAGCCCTGAGCAAGGAGATGAATAGGGAAGCAATAATCAGAAAACAGTAGCTCTCTATCAGATCAGGTTAGTAAACACTTAACTTTAAGATCAAGGATAAAGAAAAGGAAAACATCAAAACAAAAATGATCTCATCTTTTTAACCACAAACTCACAACACAAGATGGAAAAAGATACAACAAAAATAACTTAGAAGAGGAAGAGGAAAGACATGCAATCAGTATAGTCTAAGGAAATAAGAGGCTATCAGGAAATGGACTATCTCAACTACGAGATTTCTTACACAAACCTAAGGGTAACCACTAAACAAATAATTAGAACAGAGACATTTACAAGGAGAAAAAGAAGAAAGCCAACAGAGAAAACAACCTAATCAAATTGGTAGCCTGAAATACATGAGACGAGAAAGAAAGGAAATGCAGAAGAACGGGGAAATGTGTGATAAGATGGCAGTATTAAGCCCTCATATATCGATAATCACTCTAAATGTAAATGGATTGAATTCTCCAATCAAAAGACAAGAGTGGAAGGATGGATTAAAGAACGAGACCCAAAAATTTGCTGCCTCCAGGAAACACATCTCAACTCTAGAGACAAACATAGGCTCAGAGTGAAGGGATGGAAGACAATACTCCAAGCTAACGGCAAACCAAAGAAAGCAGGTGTTGCCATACTTATATCAGACAAAGTAGACTTCAAGATAAGACTGGTAAAGAGAGACATAAAGGGTCAGTATATAATGATAAAATGAACTCTCCACCAAGAAGACATCTCTTATAAATATATATGCACCCAACACAGGAGCACCAAAGTACATAAAGCAACTATTAACAAACCTAAAAGGAGATATCAATGACAACACAGTAATAGCAGGGGACCTCAGCACCCCACTTACATCAATGGATAGATCATCCAGACAAAAAGTCAACAAGGAGATGGCGGACTTAAAGGAAAAACTAGACCAGATGGACTTAATAGATATATAGAGAGAGCACTCCATCCCAAACAGCAGAATATACATTCTTCTCAAGCACTCATGGAACACTCTCAAGGACAGACCACATATTTGGAAACAAGGCAAACCTCAATAAATTTAAGATTGAAATCATCGCTACTATATTTTCCAAACATAATGCCGTGAAACTAGAAATCAACTACAAGAAAAAACCTGGAAAAGGAGAAAAATGTGGAGACTAAACAACACGCTACTGAACAAACAATGGGTTGTCAAAGAAATAAAGGTAGATCAAAAAATATTTGGAGACAAACAAGAACAAAAACACACTATATCAACTCTTACGGGATGCAGCAAAAATGGTCCTAAGAGGGAAATTTATAGCAATACAGGCCCACATTAACAAACAAGAAAAAGCTCAAATAAACAGTCTTAAACTACACCTAACAGAACTAGAAAAAGAACAACAAAGCCCAAACTCAGCAGGAGGGAAATAATAAAAATTAGAGCAGAAATAAATGAAATTGAAAGAAAAAAGACTGCAAAAAGGATCAATGAAACAAGGAGCTGGTTCTTTGAGAGGATAAACAAAATTGACAAACCCTTAGCCAGACTCACTAAGAAAAAAAGAGAGAAGGCTCAAATAAATAAAATCAGAAATAAAAGAGGAGAAATTACAATGGATACCACAGAAATACAAAAGATCATAAGAGAATATTATGAAAAACTATACACCAACAAACTGGACAATCTAGAAGCAACAGATAAATTCTTAGACTCTTACAACCTCCAAAACTGAATCAAGAAGAAATAGAGAATCTGAATAGGACAATCACAAGTAAAGACATTGAAATAGCAATCAAAAACCTCCCCAAAAATAAAAGTCCAGGACCAGACAGCTTCTTGGGAGAATTTTACCAAACATTCAAAGACAATTTACTACCTATTCTTCTCAAATTATTTCAAAAATTGAGGAAGATGGAGCACTTCCTAACACATTCTACAAGGCAAACATCACCCTGATCCCAAAATCAGATAAGGACAACACAAAGAAGGAAAATTACAGGCCAATATCGCTGATGAACACAGACGCAAAAATCCTCAACAAAATACTGGCAAATCAAATACAGCAATACATTAAGAAAGATCATATACCATGATCAAGTGGGATTCATATCAGGGACACAGGGATGGTTCAACATCCACAAGTCAGTCAGTATGATACACCGTATTAACAAAAGGAGGAACAAAAACCACATGATCATCTCCATAGATGCAGAGAAAGCATTTGAGAAGATCCAACATCCGTTCATGATAAAAACTCTCAATAAAATGGGTATAGAAGCAAAATACCTCAACATTATGTTGAGATATTTATATATGAGGTATTTATAAATTTATATATATTTCATAAATGAGGCCCTATATCACAAACCCCCTGCCAACATCATACTCAATGAGGGAAAACTGAAAGCCATTCCTCTGAGGACAGGAACAAGACAAGGGTGTCCACTCTCACCACTCCTATTCAACACAGTACTAGAGGCTTTGGCCAGAGCAATTAGCAGGAAAAAGAAACAAAAGAAATCCAAATAGCCAATGAAGAAGTAAAACTCTCACTCTTTGCAGATGACATGATTTTATATGTAGAAAATCCTAAAGAATCCATCAGAAAACTATTAGAAATAATCAACAACTATGGCAACGTTGCAGGGTACAAAGTCAACTTACAAAAATCAGTGGCATCTCTATACTCTAATAACAAACTAACAGAACAAGAACTCAAGAATACAACCCCATTTATAGTTGCAACAAAAAGAATAAAATATCTAGGAATAAATTTAACCAAGGAGGTGAAAGAACTATACAAGGAGAACTATAAGACCTTACTGAAGGAAACGATAATGACACAAAGATATTCCATGTACATGGACTGAAAGAATAAACATAGTTAAAATGGCCATACCACCTAAAGCAATGTACAGACTCAACGCAATCCCAATGACATTCTGCATAGAAATAGAAGAAAGAATTTTAAAATTCATATAGGGCAAGAAAGACCCCGAATAGCCAAAGCAATCCTGAGAAGTAAGAAGAAAGCGTGTGGCATCGCAATCCCTGACTTCAAAACATAATACAAAGCTATAGTAATCAAAACAGCACAGTACGGGTACAAAAACACGCACACAGATCAATGGAAAAGAATTGAAAGCCCGGAAATAAAACCACACATCTACGGACAGCTAATTTTTGACAAGGGAGCCAAGGACATACAACAGAGGAAGGAAAGCCTCTTCAATAAATGGTGCTGGGAAAACTGGACAGTCACATGCAAAAGAATTAAAGTAGATCATTGTCTTTTCCCATACATAAAAACAGATTCAAAATGGATCAAAGACTTAAACCATAAAACTTCTGGAAGAAAATATAGGCAGTACCCTCTGACATCAGACTTAAAAGGATCTTTACAAATACGATGTCCACTCAGAGAAGAGAAACAAGAAAGAATAAACAAATGGGACTACATCAGACTAAAGAGCTTCTGGAAGGCAAAGGAAACCAAGATCAAAGTGAAAAAAAAAAACCTCTCCAACTGGGAGAAAATATTTGCAAATCATTTATCTGATAAGGGGTTAATCTCCATAATATATAAAGAACTAACACAACTGAACTACAAAAAAATTAAAAACCTACTCAAAAAGTGGGTGAAGGATATGAACAGACACTTTTCCAAAGAAGATACCCAAATGGCCAATAGGCACATGAAAAGATGCTCACCATCACTAATCATCAGGGAGATGCAAATCAAAACTATACTTAGATATCATCTTACTCCTATTAGAATGGCTATAATCACCAAGACAAAAAATAATAAATGTTGGAGAGGTTGTGGAGAAAAGAGAACCCTTATCCACTGCTGGGAGAATGCAAACTGGTGCAGCCACTTTGGAAACAGTATGGAGATTTCTCAAAAAATTACAAATATAATTACCACATGACCCAGCTATCTCACTACTGGGTATCTATCCAAAGAACTTGAAATCAACGATACAAAGAGACTTATGCACCCCTGTGTTCACTGCAGCATTATTCACAACAGCCAAGATGTGGAAGGAACCCAAGTGCCCAACGACTGACGATTGGATAAAGAAGATGTGGTATATATATACAATGGAATGCTACTCAGCCATAAAAAAGACATAATCGTCCCGTTTGCAGCCACATAGATAGACTTTGAGGGCATCACGTTAAGCAAAACAAGCCAGACAGAGAAAGACAAACATGATATGATTTCACTCACATGTGGAATATATAAACAAACTTACGGACAAAGAAAACAATTCAGTGGTTACCAGGGGAAGGGGGAGGAGGGTGGGCACAAGGGGTGCAGGGGCACATTTATATGATGTTTGACTAATATTAAGGTACATCTGAAATTTCACAATGTTATAAACTATTTAGACCACAATAAAAAAATTTTTTTTGTTTTGGATGATGCAAAGTTCAGGACTGTAAACACACATTTAAATCACTGTCTATATTGGCGCTCATCTCACAAAATTAGCATTTCAGCCCACTCCGTGTATAACTGCAGTCTCTCCACTCTAGAATCTCTGCTCTGCAAGGACCCTCGATGTGTGGGTGAAACTGCCAGAGGTCTTGTAATTGTAAGGCACAAAGATGAATGAGCACCATCAAGGACTCAGCTGCTGAAACATGGATGCAAGGTGGGAAGACGAACTAGAACTCGAACACCCGAGAGTGTAAGTCCTATTTAGCAGCTCTTCTCGAATTTCCGCCGCTCTTTTGTGTCTCCATAATCCTCAGGACTTCCTCCCCTCTAGACTTCTCTCAACATACTACAACGCTCTGACTACTTATCTCACTGTGCACCACCCGGAAACTCTAGGAGGCAGGAGACCACACCGATCTCGTTCATCGCAGCTGTATCACCTAGCACAATGTCTGAAATGCAAGAGTACTCAACAAATAATTATCGAGTGAGTGAATGGCCACGTTTTTTGTTTTTAATGTTTATTGAGTTAACGATAGGTTACAATCTTGTGAAATTTCAGTTGTACATTGTTGTCTGTCAGTCGTGTTGTAGGTGCACCCCTTCACCCTTGTGCCCACCCCCCACCCCATCTTTCCCCTGGTAGCCACTAATCTGTTCTCTTTGTCCACATTTTTAAATTCCTCATATGAGTGGAGTCATACATAGATTGTCCTTCTCTATCTGGCTTGTTTCACTTAACATAATTCCCTCAAGGTCCATCCATGTTGTTGCAAATGGGATGATTTTGTTCTGTTTTACGGCTGATGAACGGCCACATTTTAATTCATGCTTCTGCCTCTCTACACTCTTGAAACTGCTCTGGCTAAATTTCGCCACATCAAATGCACTCTTCTCAGAGAGACTCCAACTTGACCTCCCTGTGGCCTCAGACACTCCAACAACTGATTCTTCTCTAGGTTTCTGAAATGCCACTGTCGGCTGAGTCTACTTGTTGCTATCTGGTTGCTCCTTCTCCATCTCTGCTTTTCCCCCTCTCCTCTCTGCCCACTCCCAAGCTTCCAAACTCACCTCGTTTCTCCAGCTACTTGCGCCTGAGACCACTCCCTCGCCCACTCTCCTCAGCTCCAGGTTAAACTCTCCTCACAGCTGGGGCATAGCTCCACCAGGATTCACCTCTCACACTCACATTCAACCAAGTTCAAGTCTTCTCAGCAGCCTCCCAATACAAACAAAACCTCAAACTGTCTTCTGTTAACATCACCTCAATTCTCTCAGTTGTGCAAACCCACAGCCTTGAGAATGCTGGACTTCTCCACCTCTCTCCCATGTCCTCACCTGTTTTCCCCTCACCACCTAGGTCTTTGAATTCATTCCTTCGCGTCCACTTCCTCTGCCACGCCCCAACTCAGAGCTATATGGCTTCCCACCAAGAGCTGTTAACATTTTTCTACTCTCCAATCCATTCAGCACCCAAATGCCGCACTTACAGGTTAAGTTCCTGAAGTGTATCCCCAGTCACAGTCAACATCCTGCTCAACAACTTTCAATGGCTCCTATCACTTCCTCGATTAAAAGTCAATCTCTTGGGGCCGGCCTGGTGTGCAGGTTCTGCTTCGGTGGCCCGGGGTTCGCTGGTTCAGATCCCGGTTGCAGACACGGCACTGCTTGACAAGCCATGCTGTGGTAGGCGTCCCATTTATAAAGACATATAAAGTAGAGGAAGATGGGCACGGATGTTAGCTCACAGTCAGTCTTCCTCAGCAAAAAGAGGAGGACTGGCAGCAGATGTTAGTTCAGGGCTAATCTTCCTTTAAAAAAAAAAACAAAAAACTGGGGCCGGCCCCATGGCCACTCCAGTGGTTGAGTTCGCACGCTCCACTTCAGTGGCCCAGGGTTTCCCCGGTTCAGATCCTGGGCGCAGACACGGCACCGCTCAGCAAGCCATGCTGAGGCGGCGTCCTGCATGCCATAGCTAGAAGGACCCACAGCTAAAAATACACAACTGTGTGACTGGGGGTTTTGGGGACAAAAAGGAAAAATAAAATCTTGAAAAGAAAAGTCAATCTCTTCAATCTGGCTTTCAGGGCTCTCATCATTCACACTCACCCATACTTTCAACTATTTTCAAAAACTTTAAGGAGCTCCTGTGATGTGCAAGGCACAGAGCTTGGTGTTCTGGGAACAGCAAGAAGGATTAGGAATTATCTCATCTCACACTATCCCCATACAGATGCTTTAGCCGCATCACCCTGGACCACCTGCTTGTCTCTGAAAGTGCCTCCCGCCCCCCTGCCTCTGTTTACACTGTTCCACCCAGGCGGAAGGTCTTTTTTGCCCTGCTGGCCTCTCAAAATCCCTACAAGATCTTCAAGACCTGCCTGACATGACACGGCCTCCGACAACCATTCCTTCCCTTTGCTTCCCCATCACCTTGACCCCAAACACACTCTGGGGTGGACAGACCAGCTCTGTCCTTTGGAGTCTGTGGAAGAGGACTCAGGCCCAGTGAGAGGAGGACAGCTGTGCACACCAAAGGGCCCACCACGTGAAACACATACTCACAGCCAGAACTTCAGGTCTGGCTGTTAGTTCACGTTTAATGTGGCAGCATATAGGTGTGCAAGAGACACAGGTGTTAAAGAGACGTTTGGAGTGAGTGGGGGACAAGGCAAGGGTGAGAAGGAAGAGAAGCAGAGAAGGAAGAGTCCCGGAAACCAACGTTCTGAAGAACACCTCCAGTGAGTGCAGGAGGAGGAAGCGGAGGTGGCACAGAGCCCAAAAAGACAGAAGCGAACCAGGAGAGCAGGCAGCGTCACTAAGCAGAGTTTCAAGGAAGCGGAGACTAACAATGGTCAGGACTGCAGACAATCAAGAACCAAGAAAAGGCCATTGAGTGGAAAATTAAGAGATCACTGTTTAACTTAGAATATCTGTACTTTCATTACTTGGATGAAGTACATCAAATTACATCAAATGCAAGAGCTCTAGAAATGAATGCTCAGGGACGAAGAAGAGGAGCTGCTTTCCAAGCCCCCAGCAAACCTGTGGAAGCACAGGGTGGAGAGAGGCAGGCCAAGGACTGCAGGTTAAGGAAGCTGGCTGAGAACTGGAGTGGCCAGGACTACCCAGAAAAGAGTCCACCTGACAACTGAGGGCTGTGACTCCCTCACTGAACTGCAGGAATGACTCGTGCAACTTTGGGGCAGCAATGATTCTGCAATGGAAAAAGAGGTCTGGTTTCGCCCATTACTTTCCCCTTTCTTTGGATAGTGAAAGAATTAATTATGGGCTCTGAAAGCCTAGAAGTACATGACCAGTGACAGTACAGGCGACACTGCTTCGAAAAAAGTAGTTTCCTGGCAAAGGGTCATAACATAGAAGTGGGTATTTGCTGGAACAGCCTCCTAAAGGAAGAGGATTAATAAAGGGCTCTTTGTTGATTCTGCTCTATTTGCATAAACCCACACCTACACATCCGACCCACTGAACTAAACAGCATATTAAGTGTGACTCTGTAGAAATGAAATTGCTTTCTTGATGGATGAGCCAGTTAGAATTTCCCGAGGATATACAAAGCCAAATGCACTACTATTTCCCAGCCTATCTCTTGGTGTTGCTTTCTTTTTCTCTCAAATTATTTCTCTCAGTTTTCAGTAGTTCCATTGCCCATTTCAAACAAGTTGTCTTGTGGAGCACTTCTCTCTAAAACCTGTGTTTTCTGTGCAGAAAATTAATGTGCCTGCTACATTACTATGCTTTGCTTTCGCTTTCTGAAATTTCAGGCTGAGAATTTCTGAAAGGTAACTTCTCTCTAGCTGTGGAGCCTAGCACAGCAGCGTGATTTAGACCCTGGAGACAACCAGGGCATGAACCTCACCTCTTACATGGGAGTGCGTTGTGGAAGCTCCAGCTGTGTTCAGTTCTGGGACTATTCTGTCCTCAGTTTTGCTGGGTTGTTGCTGCTGTTCCACCTCCCATATGCTTTTCTGTTTGGAGGCTATTAACAGCCCCTGCAACCGTATGGCACGAGGCTTTGCATATCCTTGACATACCCTAAACTTCTGTCCTTAGTCACACTATTAATTTCTAATTGCTGGTGTGGGATCTAAACTTCCTGTAGTTGCTCCCCAACTTTCTAATTTTCCACTTTTACCCTGTAATTAACTCTACATCACATGAGCAGGTGGAAGAAAGATGACTTCTCCACGTCCCCAGGTAAACTGTAACAGCCATGCTTCCCATTTGGTGGGGGTGATGGTTAATTTCATGTGCCAACTTGGCTGGGCCATGGTGCCCAGTTGTTTGGTCAAAGACCAGTCTAGATGTTGCTGTGAAGGTTTCTTTTAGATGTGATTACTCTCTCTCCATAATGTGAGTGGGTCTCATCCAGTCAGCAGAAGGCCTTAAAAGACTGTGCTCCCCCAAAGAGGAAGGAATTCTGCCTCAGAGACAGCCTTTGGATTCAAGACCACAACATCAGCTTCTGCTGGAATTTCCAGCCTGCCCAGCTGCCCTGCAGATTCTGAACTTACCAGCCGCCACAACTGCATGAGCTAATTCCTTAAAATCTCTCTCTGTCTATATATATATAGATACACACATATATACGTATATATATATATGCACACATAAATATATTCTATTAATTCTGTTTCTCTAAAGAAACTGTTAAATCCAGGTCATTAGAAACCTTCAATAAAATGCATCATATGATCTTTGAAATGTCATGCCTATTATGTTAAAACCAACGATTTGTTTAAGGTTTCTGAAATGAGACTATATTAAAAGACTAGATACACAGAATTGTCAAAAATCATGATGTCAAAAATTATAGAAGGCTACTAATGGATTTAAAATTAAACGAGTAACTATTTCCAGAAGAAAAATAAAAGTCATAACTTAATTTGGCCCTTTCAAATCTCAGTCCTTTAATTCTCTGCACTGACTTATTTCTCACTGAATCGATCTCCAGGTAGCTTTGGAATAAATTACAACCTTGAGTGAGGAAAATCTAAATTACAGGCCCCTAAAAATCAGACTCATAGCAGAATGCTGCCAATAAATAAACCCCTTGTGAAAAAAATCTTTCATAAAGCAAGCAATAAAATTTCACTGCGTGCCTATCAGGAGCATGGGGAACCACCGTAAGTGAAGGCATTTATCGTGCAGTCTTTTGTAACCCAAACTAGCGTCTACTCAGCATCACAAACACATGCCACGGTCAGGTGCACTGGTCTCCACTATTAGGAAAGTCTTATGTTAATTTACGTAAAGGGAGAAATGCCCAAATTAGTAATAAATGCAATTACAGCATAGGTCCCCTGGAGAAGCAAAACATAATGGTACCTGAATGCACTTTCAAAAGACCGATTCCAGTGCCTGCAATGAAAGGGGTGAGCTATTTCCTGAGGGACAACTACCATATCAAGTCAAATCCGCTAACAGTACAGCAATGGTCACTTTCCGTAGACTCTACCACTTGACCTTAAATCCAGAATAATAATAAAACGAGGGATTTTCCTTTAACTCTGATCTTCATTAAGATAACAAAAGAACTATTTCATTTAAAAACAACAGACTGGACCCATCCCACCTTTCCAAGTCTTCAAAAGGCCACTATGGAGGTCACACTACAGTAGGAGTGATTTTATTTCAGGCCCAGTTGCTTGGCAGGAGAGCTCAGACCGTGAAATTATTAGAGCTTTGAACTTTGTCCTGCACAGAATACAAAAACCCACTAGTGCAATTTGTGAGTTCATGCTGTTGCCTGGCATTGAGTTAATGTATAACAACAATTACACATCAGAGAGAGAAAATTGAACAAGTTAAATATATACTCCAGAAAAACCAAAACCGGCAACAACAAGAAAGAGATCATCTTTGCAGTTTAGTTGGCTCTATTTGTATGCTTTTCCCCCACTTTCCCCTAATGTGAGGATATTTGCTTGTGACGAGTGTTCACGGACTGACGGTTGCTGGGCGCTCCTCTGATCCACTCAACAGGTGCAGGTGCTGCTGAGCTGCGTGGTTTTGGTTTCAACAGAAAAGCAATCTGACAACATGGGTCCAGTGAGAACAAAAAATTCTTCCTAGAGCATTTCCTGTACGGAATTTCAACGTCCAAATGAGTTTAACACTGATTTCTCAAAATAAGTCATTCTCAATAAGCACTGATACCAGATACCTATTCAAAATCCGTTGTTCCAACAAGGCAGTCAATAGGCCACAAGTAAGGAAGAAACCACAGAGCTCGGCCACTCTTCACTTAGCACCTTATTCTACGCTACTTCTCACAACAATCCTACGAAGGAAACTAGCTCTTCTGGTGACTTTAACAAGTTACCTAATCTCACCGAGCTTCAGTCTCCCTTACACAGTGGGAGTAAAGCATCTCTCAGTGTGCTGTGTGTAGGAAGTGAGCCAATATATGAAAGACCTAGGTAGCACCACATCAGAGGAAGCGTACATGATTATTTTTAAAAACCACAGGGTAAAATCAGGATTCGAATGAAAGCTCCAAATTTCCAACCCCAGTGCAGAGAGGAATGCAGGTCACTCCCCTCCTCTCCCAGCCCAGGTGCTGACCGGGACGCCATTAGTGGCCAGCAGAGACATTACGAAGGAGTGAAAGCCTTGACATGGATCTCTCTGAAAACTTTCCACAGAGATCGAGCTCCAACCCTTAGACATTATGCTTTTTCGTGAACCGAGTTTAAGGAGTGATGATGTCCTGGTTAAATGTCTCCAGTTCTGCCATCAATCTTGGTTTGGTTTGATGGCAGTTTTCTGCAGGGAAGTAGTAAAAAATTATGTCCATCCTAAAGGAAATTTGTATTCATTATATTTGACTTATATTTAGAAAGGCTTATGTTCAATTTATGTGATTCTATATTTGAAACATTCAGCCCGCTGTTAAAACAACCTCAACATGCAAACAAAAGAAAACTAGATGGAAAACTTTAGACTTAGTAAGAGAGACAGAACCCGAGAGAGTGCTGGAAAGAGCAGCAAGAACCCAGAAGGCAGGCTTCCACCTTACTGCTTTGAAGTCATCCGTGCAGGGAGCAATCCTGCTCTGCCCTTTCTGGCAAGTTACCATGAATAAGGAATATATGTGAGTAGACAGATGTGTTTCTTCAGAAGCTTATATCGCTGATCCCAAATGCAGCAATAAAAACAATGGTGCCCGCTGTGCGCCGCTGATCCTCCCTGAGGGGCAATGCCGCTGCGGAGATCAAGGGCACGACGGTCACTGCCGTTGCCCCTTTGGGTTTCATCAGGTTTGATTTAACAGACAAGGTTTTGTCTAACGGGCTTCCTTAGTGAAGTAGGACGACACAGTGAGTTTTCTAACGCTGACAAAACCTGCACAGCTAACTATATTTAACCCTATTAGAAACATATAAAATTACTAGAAATGAAGGTTTTAAAAAATTAAGGGATATAGACCTGAAGGTAGGATAAATACATAACTGTAAAATCCTAGCATCACAGCCTCACTAACCTCATCTTTAAACTAAGGGTGGTGGAAAAGGATCCGCCCCAACTCCAAGACTCTCAGCCTACCTAGAAATAGCTTTGCATCTCACCGGCCAGGCCTCCTTCCCAATGCAGAATTCTGCCTACAGAAAAAAAAAACAAAACAAAGAGAAGTTTTCTTCCACAAGTAGGTTAATAATTTCAACAAAACTTTCCACTCAAACGTTTATGGAATGCCAGACACTATACAAGGTGCTGAAGACGACAAATATGAAGAACACAATTACTTAACATTCAGTACTGACTAAATGCCAGGTCCTGTGCTAAGGGCTTCTCCCTGAGCGTCTCTCGGAATCCTCAGAGGGTCCCTAGGAAGCAGGAACTCCTCCCTGTGTGACAGATGAGGAAGCAGGGAGTCGCACAGCCAGGGAATGCCTGAACTTGAGTCCTGGCTGTCTGAGTCTGGAGCCCATGTTTTAGGCACTTCCTCAAGCACTTATGGTCCAGGAAAAATTACAGTCTTTAACAACAGCTTCCAAAGACATTCCAAAGAATTAAGAGGGAAAAAAGAATAGGCTTTTGTCAAAGTATTTAATAAGAAAAAGTTTTAGCTAATCAGCCATGAAACAAAATTTGAGACTTTGAACCAAATCATCTATTATTTCAAATAAGTATTAGAATATGGTTAACACTAGATAAATATTAAATATAAATGTTAAAATATGGTTAATATCAGATTCATTCTTCGAAAGGAGCTTAAGCCATCAGTTGTAATAGCCATTATTTATTGAGTGCCTACAAGGACAAAGTATCTGACTAAATAATTTATATATTTTATTCCAATCCTCATACTAATTTCCACATTATACATGAGACAATAGATTGAAGGCAAGGCTCAGAGTCCAGTATTCACCTCAAAGAGCTGGGGCTGGAACCCAGGAATACTGCCTCCCAAATTCTCTTTTAACTACACTTAAGTCTACGTTTGAAATAATGTACATAGTAATGTGAGAACCTATAATGTGCATATATTTATATCTATATATATATATACACATAAATACTAGAAAATCTGGAAAATAATATTTTTCAGAGCCTTTAAATCTATCTAATTAGATAAAATGTTCCACTTTTACTTGTTGCAATGTGCTGGGTACTTCAGGACAACATGTGAAGTTGAAAACCAAGTCACTGACCTGAAGAAGTTCCCTATCAGTGGAGCAGACAAAAGGAGCAGGCATGAAACACTGGAGATTTTAACAACCTGGTACGTAATTGAATGCACTAATGAGCCTTAAGCATTAATGACAGAAGTTCAGGAATGAAACCAGCTTCAGAGGTAGGAGTGATCAGAGAAAGCTTCATGGGGCAGTTGGGATCCAACTACATAGGCCATGAAAGATTAAAGAGTTAGAGTGACTGAAGGGAAAGGAAGATGTGAAGACATTTTAAAAAATGATTTTGTTGGGGCTGGTCCCATGGCCGAGTGGTTAAAGTTCTGCATGCTCTGCTTCAGTGGCCCAGGTTTGTGGGTTTGGATCCCAGGCACGGACCTAGTCATCGGCCATGCTGTGGAGCCATCCCACATACAAAACACAGAGGAAGATTGGCACTGATGTTAGCTCAGGGCTAATCTTCCCCACCAAAACAAACAAACAAACAAAAATTTTGTTGGTCTTTTTTTAGGAGTTAAAAAAAAAATGTGTAGAATTAATTCTTCACAAACTCTTCCAGAAAAACAGAATAGGAGGAAACAATACCAAACTCATTGTATAAGGCCAGCATTACTCTGATAACAAAACCGGAAAAAGACATCACAAGAGGAGAAAATCACAGACCATTCATTATCTCTTATGAATACAGATAGAAAAAGCCTAAACAAAATACTAGCAAACCAAATCCAGCAACATATAAAAATGATTATAGAGCACAACCAAGTGGAATCTATCCCAGAAATTCTAGGCTGATTTAACATTCAAAAATCACAATGTAGGGGCCGGCCCGGTGGCGCAGCGGTTAAGTTCGCACGTTCCGCTTCTCGGCGGCCCGGGGTTCGCTGGTTTGGATCCCGGGTGCGGACATGGCACTGCTTGGCAGCCATGCTGTGGTAGGCGTCCCACGTATAAACTAGAGGAAGATGGGCACGGATGTTAGCTCAGAGCCAGGCTTCCTCAGCAAAAAGAGGAGGACTGGCAGTAGTTAGCTGAGGGCTAATCTTCCTCCAAAAAAAAAAAAAAAAAATCACAATGTAATACACCATATCAATAAAGGATGAAAAATACATGATTATCTCAACAGATACAGAAAAAGCATTTGAAAAATTAAACTTCCATTTATGATAAAAACACTGAACAAAGATGGAATGGAAGGGAACTTCCTTAGCCTGATAAAGAGCATCAACAAAAAACCCACACCTAACATCATAGTTAATGGTGAAAGTCTGAATGCTTTCCCCTCCAAGATCAGGACCAGACAGGACAGATGCCTGCTGTCTCCACTTCTTTTCAACATTGTAGTAGAGGTTCTAGCCGGGGCAATTAGGCAAGAAAGTGAAATAAAAGGTACCCAGGTTGGCAAAGAAGAGGTAAAACTATCTCTATTTGTAGATGACATGATCCTATATGTACAAAGTCCTAAAGATAACACTAAAACTACTGGACTAATAAGCAATTTCAGGAAGCTTGTAGGATGAAAGATAAATATGGAAAAAAATCAACTTCATTTCTATACATTTGCAAGGAACAAGCCAAAGAGAAAATTAGGAAAACAATTCCATTTACAACAGCATCAGAAAGAATAAAATACTTACAAATAAATTTAACAAAAGAAGTGCAAAACTGACACTCTGAAAACTACAAAACATTGTTGAAAGGAATTAATGAAGATCTCAATAAATGGATTCACCAATTGGAAACTTAATATTGTTAAAAGGCCAATACTCTCCAAATTAACCTAAAGATTCAATGCAATTTCTATGGAAATCCCAATTGACTACTTTGCATAAATTGGCAAGCTGATCCTAAAATTCACATGAAAATCCACAGGACACAGAATAGCCAATACAATCTTGAAAAAGAACAAAGTAGAGAAGTTACACTTTAGAATTTCAAAACTTACTATAAAGCTACAGTAATTGATACAGTGTGATACTGGCATAAGGGCAGACATACAGATCAATGAAAATAGAACTGAGAGTCCAGAAATAAACTTTCACATTCATGGTCAATTCATTTTCAACAAGGATGCCATTCAATGGGGAAAGAATTATCTTTTAACAAATGGTGCTAGAATAAATGCATATCTACATGCAAAAGAATGAAGCTGAATCCTTCTTTCATACATATACAAATTTAAGTAAAAATGAAGCACAGACCTAAATTAAAAGCTAAAGCTATAGAACTCTTTGAAGACAAAGGAGTAAATCTTCATGGCCTTGGATTAGGCAATGGTTTTTCAGATATGACACTTAAAGCACAAATGACAAAAGACAAAATAGATAAACTGGATTTGACCAAAACTAAAAACTTTGATGCAAAGAATACCACCAAATAAGTGAAAAGACAACCTATAAAACAGGAGAAAATATTTGCAAATCACATATCTGACAAGGGTTTAGTATCCAGAATACATAAAGAACTCTTACAACTCAACAAGACAAACGACCCAATTAAAAGATGGACAAAGGACTTGAATAGACATATCTCCAAAGATATACAAATAGCCAGTAAGCACACAAAAAGATGTTCAACATCATTATACATCAGGAGAATGCAAATCAGAACCAAGTGAGGAAGAGGATTCTGGGAAGATGGTGGAGTAAGAAGCATCAGGAATCTATCTCCCCACCTAGACAACAACCGCACGGCAGAATCTGCCTGATGTAACTATTTTGGAACTCCGCACACTGTTGAAGGCTTGCAAATTCCAGGGGAAGACTTGAATGGTAAACTGCCATTAATTTTGGCCAATTTCAGCTCTTAGCACAGTAGCAGCTACCTATCTCCCACCCCAGGCCACATGGCAGGCAGCTGTGGACGTGTTCCTGGAGCAGCTTGCACACAGCTTGAGGGAGCCACAGTGCTGCAAAACGACTCTGTCCTCCAAACACTATGGATCTGTGCTCTGATGGCTGCCTTTGATCACAGGGGTACAGTCAAAGAGGCAGGCAGTGTTGTTGCACCTCCCCCTACTGTTGCAAGCCCCTGCCCCTAGGGCTGAAGTGACTTCCAAGGGATTTAAAGGACCTGTGCCCTTTTTCCCTCCTACTTCATTTTTTTGTCTTTTCCCCTTTAAGGAGCCAACCATTAAAGACTAGGGTATTAAAAAACAACTGCATATACAGGGGGAATTAGAGAGTGACCAGGCATGCCCAGAGAAAGGCTCATAAAAGACCTGAGAAGGCATTAAGTTTACACCTTAGGCTGATCCTCAGCACAGAGATAGCCTACAATAATCAAAAGCAAAAACAAAACAGCAAATAAACAAAACAACAGCAAAAAACAGCAAACTCTAGGGAATGGGGAGAATCTGATTTCCAGAGTCTCCACATTATTAGATTCAAATGTCCAGTGTTCAGCAAAAAAACCACAAGGCATACAAAGTAACAGCAAAGTGTGGCCCACTCAAAGGAAAAAAAATCAATCAGTGGAAACTGTCCCTTAAAAAGAACTGATGGCAGATCTACTATACAAAGTCTTTAAAATAACTGTCTTAAAGATACTCAAAGAACTAAAGGGCGATGTGGAGAAAGTCAAGAAAATGATACATGAACAAAATGGAAAGATCAACAAGGAGACAGAAAACCTAAAACAAACCCAAAAGAAATTCTGAAGCCAAAAAGTACAATAATTAAAATGAAAAATTCACTAGAGGAGTCAAAGGCAGACTTGAGCAGGAAGAAGAAAGAAGCAGAAAACTTGAAGACAGTGCAATGGAAATTATAGAGTCTGAGGAACAGAAACAAAAAAGACTGAGGAAAAGCACACAGAGTCTAAGGGACCTGTGGGACACCATCAAGCAGACCAACATATGCATCATGGGAGTCCCAGAAGAAGAGAGGAAAAAGCAGCAGAGAGAATATTTGAAGAAATAATGGCTGAAAACTTCCCCGATTTGATGAATATAAACAACCCAAGAAGCTCAATAAACTCCAAGTAAGATGAACTCAAAGAGACTCACACTGAGACACACTGTAATCAAACAGCAAGAGAGAAGCAAATCGTCACATACAAGGGAGCCTCAGTAAGATGATCAGCAGACTTCTCATCAGAAACCTGGAGGCCAGAAGACGGTGGCCAATATATTCAAAGGGCTTAAAGAAAAAAACTGTCAACCCAAAACTCCATATCCTAGCAAATCCGTCCTTCAAAAGTGAGGGAGAAATTAAGACATTCCCAGGGAGACAAAAGTTGAAGAAGTTTGTAACCACTAGACTCGCCCTGCAAGAAATGCTCCAGGGAGTCCTGCAAGGTGAAAGGAAAGGCCACTAGACAGTACTCAAAGCCGTAGGGAGAAATAAAGATCTCAACAGAGGAAATACATGGGCAATTATAAAAGCTAGAATCATTAGAATAACAGTTTGTAACTGCACTTTTTGTCTTCTACAGGATTTAAGAGACTAATACATTTAAAAAAACAATTGTTGATGTAAAAGTTAGTCTTACTTTATTACCATAACTTTGGTTTGTAACTCCACATTTTGTTTTCTACATAATTCAAGAGGCTAACGCATTTAAAAGAATTATCACTTTATGTTTTTGGACACACAACATATGACGATGTAATTTTGTGACATCAACAACCAAAAGGTGTGGGGACAGAACTGTAAAGGAGGAGAGTTTTTTAATGTTACTGAAGTTAGGCTGGTATAAATTCAAATTAGAATGTTATAACTTCAGGATGTTAAATGTAATCCCATGGTAACCACAAAGAAAATAGCTATAGAATATATACAAAAGGAAATGGGAATGAAATTCAAACATTTGACTACAAAAAATCAACTAAGTATAAAAGAAGACAGTAATGCAGGAAATGAGGGACAGAAATATTCTCAGGCATAAAGAAAACAAACAGCACAAAGACAGATGCAAGTCCCTCCTTAAGTGTAAAGGTGTTAAACTCTCCAACCAAAAGGCAGTGATTGGCAGAATCGATAAAAACACATGATCCAACTATACATTATCTACAAGAGACTCACTTGAAATCCAAAGACAGAAAAAAGTTGAAAGTGAAAGGATGGAAAAAGATAGTTCATGGAAATAGTAACCAAAACGGTAGGAGTGGCTATACTAATATCTGACAAAATAAATAGACTTTAAATAAAAAAAGAGAGGCCGGCCCCATGGCCAAGTTGTTAAGTTGCTGAGGTGGCGTCCCACATAGCACAGCCAGAGGCACTCACAACCAGAATCTACAACTATGTACTGGGGGACTTTCGGGAGAGGAAGAAGAAGGAAAAAAAGAAGATTGGCAACAGTTGTTAGCTCAGGTGCCCATCTGTAAAAAAAATAAATCAAAAAGGGTTACAAGAGAAAAAGAAGGACATTACGTATTAATAAAAGGTTCAATACAGCAAGAAAATACAATTGTAAACATTTACACACTTAGTGACAGACAAAATATAGGAAGTAAAAAAACCAAGAGAATTGAAGGGAGAAAAAGACAGTTGTACAATGACAGCTGGACACTTCAAGACCCCAATCACAATAATCGATAGAAGGACCAGACAGAAGATAAGTAAGGAAACAGAGAATTTAAGCAACACAATAAACCAACTAGATCTAACAGGCACATACAGAAGACTCTACACAGCAACAACAAATACATACTCTTCTCAAGTGCACACGCGACATCTTGTAGGCTATGCGTTAGGCACAAATGAAGTCTCAATAGATTTTAAAAGATAGATATCATATAAATTATATTCTCTGAACACAATGGATGAAGTTACAAATTATTCAGCAATTCCACCTATAAAAATCCAAAAGAAGTGAAAGCAGGGTTTCGAAGAGACATTTGTAACACATCCATGCTCACAGTAGCGTTATTCACAACAGCCAAAAGGTGGAAGTAACCCAAGTGTCCACAGACTGCACAATGGATAAACCAAACGTGGCATACACACACAATGGAATGTTATTCAGTCTTAAAAAGAAAGGAAATTTTGACATACGATACAACATGTATGAATCTTGAGAACATTATGCCAAGTGACATAAGCCAACCACAAAAAGACGAATACTGTACAATTCAACTTCTATTAGGTATTGAGAGTAGTCAAAATCATACGGACGTGTGTGTATAATGGATAACGGCTGCCAGGGGCTGGTGGGCAGGAGACAATGGGGAGTTACTGTTTAATGGGAACAGAGTTTCAGTTCTACAAGATGAAAAGAGTTACGGGGATGGACGGTGGTGATGGTTGCACAACAATGGGAATGTACTTAATACTACTGAATTGTACAGTTAAAAACAGTTAAGATAGAAAATTTTGATATGTGACTTTTACCACAATTTAAAATAATACACACAAGTGTTGGTGAGGAAGTAGGAAAAAAAAAAAACTGGAACCCTCAGCCATCACTGGTGAGAATGCAAAATGGTGTAGTCACTTTGGAAAATAGTCTGACAATTCCTCAAAAAGTTAAACATAGTTACCATGTGACCTAGCAATGCCACTCCTAGGTATGTATCCAAGAGAAATAAAAACATAGTCCAGGGGCCAGCCCCGTGGCCGTGTGGTTAAGTCTGCACATTCTGCTTCGGCAGCCCAGGGTTTTGCCAGTTCGGATCCTGGGAGCAGACATGGCACCACTCATCAGGCCACACTGAGGCGGCGTCCCAAATGCCACAACTAGAAGGACCCACAACTAAAATATACAACTGTGTACCAGGGGGCTTTGGGGAGAAGAAGAACAACAACAAAAAGATTGGCAACAGTTGCTAGCTCAGGTGCCAGTCATTAAAAAATAAATAAATAAAAAAACATATGTCCACACAAAAACATGTACACAAACGTTCATAGTAGCAGTATCCATAATAGCCAAAAAGTATGAACAACCTAAATGTACGTGAACTGAGGAATGAATAAATACAATGTGGCGTACACAATACAATGGAATATTACTTGGCAAGAAAAAGAAATGAAGTACTGATAACATGCCACAACGTGGACGAACCTAGAAACATTATGTCGAGTGAAAGAAATCAAACACAAAAAGCCATATATTGTATGATTCCATTTACATGAAATGTCTAAAAAGGCAGATCTATAGTGACAGAATGTAGATGAGCCGTTGCCTAAGGCTGGGGAAATGGGGAGTGACTGCTAGGTACAGGGTACAGGATTTCTTTTTAGGGAGATGAAAATGTTCTAAAATTGACTGTGGTAATGATTGGCACAACTGTGAATACACTAAAAACAAGTGAATTTTGCACTTTAAATGGATGAACTGTAGGTATGTCAACTATATTTCAATAAAGCTGTTAAAAAAAAATGAAGTGAGTTGCTTTGCTGTGGTGTCAATTCATTCTTCCTCTAGACAGAAGGAAAGGTGCAGTATGAACTGCCGGGTTAGGACCTCAGCTCGGCTGTTAGACAGAATGTGTCAGCTGGCTCATTACTTAAACTCTCTGATCTTTGATTTGTGCATCTTTCTCATATGGATAATAATACTTCCCTTCCATTTACTATGGTACTTGTTATCAGTAGTACTACTAATAACTGTATACAAATAATGTCATAATTGTATAGTAAAAAAAGCTCTTATTATAGGAAGACAAGAGGCATGTTCCTCAGAAGTATCAAAATGGTCTCCATTCATGGCAGCCATATCAAAATGTGGCTCAATACACTGCTGCTAATTCAATAAACATTTTTTAAGGGCATGCTCAGAGGTGGCAAGCCCTGGCTTTTGGGTTGAATTTAATAGTACTCATGCCTTATTTGGACTATACAGGGAGTTTTGTAAAAACAGAATTTATTTTCAATATTTAAGAATAGAGAGATTTCACTAAAATCCAGATTTCTGGATTCTCTTGGAAAATGAGAAGGTTTGCTAACAGTGGGCCACATGCCCTTGTGGATCCTACAGGCAGGACCTACGAAGTCTTCAACCAGACTGCAGAACTCCTCTGTCACCTGCAGGGCCGCAAAAGGCACAAGCATTTGCAACATCTGGGCTGCCACAGACTTGGAGATACAAAGATAAATCGGCCACAGCTCTCAGTCTTTCAGAGCTCACAGACTAGCAGGAGATAGTGAAAAGAGCCCTACTAAATAGGTGGGGCACTTATCACCAGCCAGATTCATTTTACAGAGGAGGAGAGAACAAGGCTCAAAGAAGTTCTCTCATTTACCTAAGGCAAACCATAGCAGCCAGACTAACTGATACAGGCCTGAATTATTTAAAAGCATGCCATCACTTTCTTCCAAATATCTGTAAGAACTTAATGTAACGGTTAAAGGTAACAGTGAATCAGGGAAGCAGAGTGGTTTTTTTTCATGTCCACTGTGCTTTGATCAATTAAAGAAGAACAAAGAGGTTGAAAAGAAAGCATAATTCTCAACTCCTTTTTATACTAGGAAGAAAGAAGGAGGCTCATTAATAAAATGATACAAAATCAAGCAGGAGCTTGTTATCTCTTGACAATTAATAGCTTATAAACCAATCATCTATTATTTATTCAGATACATGGAGCTTCTTTAAAGAATTACCAGGCTCTATTTTCACAGAAAATACAGTACTTAAATTTAACAGCCCAAGGTGAGAGAAAGAAGACTGACGATCGTTTCCAGGACTTGTGCCAGGATGCTGTGTGCTTACTCTGTCCTTGGACTGGCCTGGCCCCATTAATCAAAGCAACTGCTTTTCTGGGAAAATAACATGTTTTCCTGATCTGAAAAACAGATATTAGAGAGAAACTATGATGTCATGGGGAAAAAGAGAGCAAATACTAAGATATATTTAGCCGTATTTTCTCACTTTTTGTTGTGTTACATGAAAAGTAACAGACGAAGATCTTCGCGGCCCTTCCAAACTGTACCTGGTTAAACAGGTTAAACTAACGGTGTGTTTACCAAACGACATGAAGGAACTTCAGTATTGATACAAATGCCGGATCTGTTTGTATTTAAGGTCAACACGACTTATGTAGATATTCTTTATAAAGCTGTGTTATTGAAAAGATGATGTAAATAAATTTTTCCAGTATACATGGAATTCTCCATTTCTTAAGAAATAAAACAATGACATAAAGTTTAAGGAATTTCTATTTGGCCTCTATCTTTATAACAATCAGACTTAAGAAAGAAGTACATGAGGGGCTGAGCCACCCGGATTCCCCTGCACCCACTTCAGTGCCTGGCACACTGTGGAAAATGTGTAAACACTGCTGGGTTTTGAATTGAAAGTGACTATGTAACCATGTAATAAAACAAGTTTCCTGGCAAAGCTTTTTTTTTTTTTTGTTAAGCTGAGGAAGATTCACCCTGTGCTAACATCCGCTGCCAATCTTCCTGTTTGTTTTTTTTTTTTAATGTGAGCCACCACCACAGCATGGCCACTGACAGGTGAGTCATGTAGGTTCCATGTCCAGGAACCAAACTCAGGCTGCAGAAGTGGAGCACACCAAACTTAACCACTAGGCCACTGGGCCTGGCCCCTGCAAAGCATTTTTAATATTATTTTCCAAAGTTAAGCCGCAGCATCTGAGACTAAAATAATCTTCAAGGTTGAATTTACTCTTATGTTTTCTAGTAATTACTCTTTACAGAAGCCATCAGAATTCCCAGGTTTTTCTTCTGTGGGAGAATAAAAGACACTTAAGCCTATGTCTCTCTAGTTTATTTTTACATCCTCAGGTACTAGCACCACGTCTGGAATAGAGGAATTACTTAACAAATTTTTTAGAACAGATGAATAATCTAGCTTCTATATTAATAATCTGATTCTCTGCTCTGATCTAATTAATGATTGCATAAGTACTCAATAAACAGTAAATTAGTTACCTCATAAAGACTACTCAACAAGAAGTAATCTAGACAACCTTGAAACACAAAATCTTCCTCCAGTCCTGGTTGGCAAATTTAGCTGTCTAACTTCTGATTTTGAGATCAAGCTTGGTTTTCTTCAGACTTTCTAATTCTAAAACAGAGGGCAATGAAATGGCCCTCTGGTAGTGACATTTTCAATTGAGAATAAAATTCTACTCTCTCCTTGGCTGACTGTCTGAATTGCCCTAAATTGGCAATATAGACTTTTAGTCTTATTGTATTTGCCAGACAATATGACTTCAAACTCTTTGCCCTCCAATCCTCATTCCTGTTCCCCTACAAAAGAGGGAAAACAAAAACAAACTATTACCAACATCACCATAACAAAATACTCCATTTCAGGATTAACACAAGCAACCAACAGGACTAGACAGTAAAGGAACACCCTCTCCTACAAGGGCAGAGTGAATAATCTTTTCAGGCGCACATGGAACATATATCAAGATAGACAATATCCTGGGCCATAAAACAAACCTCAACAAATTTAAAAGAACTGAAACCTTATGGAATGTATTCTCCCACTACAATGGAATAAAACAGAAATCAAAGATAACAGGGAAATCTCCAAACACTTGTAAACTAAACAACACACTTCTAAATAATCCACAGATCAAAGAGGAAGTCTAAAGGGAAATTTTAAAAATACAATTAACTGAATGAAAATGAAAATGCAACATATCAAGATTTGTAGCACACAGCTAAAGCAGTTTTCTGAGGACAATTTATAGCATGAAGTGCATACATAAGGAAAGAAGAAACTTCTTAAAGAATAATCTAAGCTCCTGCCTCAAGAACCTAGAAAAAGAGCAAAATAAACCCAAGGCAAACAGAAGAAAGGAAATAATAAAGGTAAGAGCAGATATAAAAGAATTTAAAAACAGAAAAATAGAGAAAATCAATTAAACCAAGAGCTGGTTTCTTTCAAAACACAGGTAAAATTCACAAACTTCTAACAAGACTGACAAAGAGAAAAAAGATAGAAGACACAATATACCAATATTAGGAATGAAACAAGATGTAACTGTTGACCTGGCAGACTTCAAAAGGGTAAGAGAATACTATGAACAACTCTGCAAATTAGACAACTTAGACAAAATGGACCACTTCCTGAAAAACACACAGACTACCACAACTCACACAATATGAAATAGAGAACTTCAACAGCCCTTTACCATTAACAAAACTGAATTTGCATCTTCAAAACTCCCAAAAAAGAAACCTCCAGGTCCACATGGTCTTACTAAAGAATTCTACCAAATATTTAAAGAAGAATTAATACCAACTCTGTACTCTCTCTTGCAGGAAATGGAAAGCTCTCTTCCAGCTTCATTTCATGAAGGTATTATTACCCTGATACAAAAACCAGATAGCCCCAAAAACAAACAAACAGAACTATAGACCAATACCCTTCATGAATATAGACACAGGAACGTTTAACAAAATAGAGCAGAATTCAGCATTGCATAAAAATAATTATTCACATGACCACGTGGGGTTTATTCCATTTGGGTTTATTCCAGGGACTGAAGACTGGTTCAATATTTGAAAACTAATGAATATAATCCACCATATTAACAGGTTAAAGAAGAAAAATCATATGATCTTATCAATTGATTCAAAAAAGCATTTGATAAAGTTTAACACCCATTCATCATTTAAAAAATTCAGACAGGAAGAGAGGTAAACTTCCTCAACTTGATAAGGAGCATTTAGCAAAAACCCACAGCTAACATTATATTAATGGCACAAGACGGGATGCTTTACCCCCCAAGATCAAGAACAAGAGGCGAGGGTGTCTGCTCTCACCACTCTTATTCAACATAGTGCTAGAAGTTCTAGCCAGTGCAACGCAACAAGAAAAGGAAATAAAAGCCACCAAGATTGGAAAGGAAGAAATTAAGCTATCCCTATTTGCAGATGACAGGATTGTCTATATAGAAAATTGCAAGGAATATACCAAAAAACTCCTAGAACAAATGAGTGCACTCTACAAGGTTGCAGGATACAAGCTAGACATACCAAAAAATCCATTTTATTCTATATACTAGCAATGAACAAGTGGACACCAAAATTAAAAACACAATACCATTCATAATTGTTCAAAAAATTGAACTACTTAAGTTTAAATCTAAGAAAGCATGTATAGGAATGACGTGCTGAAAACTACACAATGCTGATGCAAGAAATGGAGAGACCTGCTTTGTTCATTGATTACAAGATTCAACATTGTAAAGTCGTCAATTCTCTCCCAATTCCAGCAAGATTTTTTGTAGATATCGAGAAGATTATCTAAAATTAATACAGAAAGGGAAAGGAGCTAGAATAGCTAAAATAATTTTGAGAAAGAATAAAGTGGGATGAATCAGTCTACTCAATTTCAAGACTTATATAGCTTAGTAATCAAGACTGTGATTGTCTGAGGAACAGACACACAGCTCAATGGAACAGAAAAGAGTACTCAGAAACAGACCTACACAGACATGCCCAACTGATTTTTGATACAGGTGCAAACGCAAACGAATGGATGAGAGACAGCCTTTCCAGCAAAAAAAGTGCTGAAGCAATAAGACATCCACAGGCAAAAACGAAAACAAAACAAAAAACACAAACAACCATGACCTCAATCTCACACTTTATCCAAAAATTAACTCAAATGGATCATGGACTTACATGTAAAATGTAAAAGTATAAAACTTTTAGAAAAAAAGAAAAGAAAACCTTTGGGATCTAGGGATAGGCAAAGAGTTCTTAGACTTGACACCAAAAGTAAGATCCATAAAAGGAAAAATCAATAGACTAGACTTCATTAAAATTAAAAACTTTTTTTTTTTTTTTAAAGATTTTATTTTTTCCTTTTTCTCCCCAAAGCCCCCCGGTACATAGTTGTGTATTCTTCGTTGTGGGTTCCTCTAGTTGTGGCATGTGGGACGCTGCCTCAGCGTGGTCTGACGAGCAGTGCCATGTCCGCGCCCAGGATTCGAACCGACGAAACACTGGGCCGCCTGCAGCGGAGCGCGCGAACTTAACCACTCGGCCACGGGGCCAGCCCCTAAAATTAAAAACTTTTATTCTCCAAAAAGCCCTGTTACGAGGCTGAAAAAAAAAAAAATAACCAATAGAGTCAGAGAACATATTTGCAAGCCACATGTTTAAAAAAAACTAGTATCTTCAGAGAATTATGCTGAACGGAAAAAGCCAATTCCAAATATACTATATGAGTCCAAGTTTACAACATTTTTGAAATGACAAAATTATATGGAGAACAAATCAGTGGTTGCCAGAGGTAAAGAAGAGTCGGGGCGGGAGGAAAGCGGGTGTAGCTATAAAGGGACAACATGAAGGATCCTTGTGGTGACGGACACGTTCTGCATCTTGACTCTATCAATGTCAATATCCTGGGTGTGATATTGTACTATATCATGTAAATATCATTGTGCTATATCATGCAAGTGAATCTACGATCATGTCAAAATACAGAGTTTAACTTTAAAAATTAATGAACAAGAATTTTTAACTCTTCATGAATAAAATTACAACCTTAACTCTCAAATCTCCATTCTCTTCTTCTGCCAACTCTTGCCTCTTCTGTGTCAAATGCTGACTTTTCCAACATTAACGCCAGCTAATGAAAACAATCTAAGTACCACTGCTGTCTTCCACACAACCAATCACCAGGAGTTAGGGACGCCTTCAATCTCAAAGTTCAAAAACATTTTACAGAGACCTTTACTCGAATACACAAACCTCCTAACTGATGCAGACAGGTTCACCAGGAGAGCCCAAGATCAGTGCTGAAGTCTGTCTGAACTCCAGTGCAGATTACCCAGTCAGGCGCCAGCAAGTCCATGTAGCCAGTTCCCTGTTGAGCCATTGACAGCTATCAGACCCCTGCGCTGCTTCCTTGAAACCATTCACTAGCCCCTGTAACATTCCCACTGTTTGCATCACACTGTGGGAGAAGGAGGATGTACTGCAGTTATAAGACCATACAGGAGACACACAGAAGAGTTTCTCTGATTTACGCAGGGAACCAAAAACTGTCCAAAATCATTCCATGGCTCACAGCCCAGCCATTATAAGGTCCAAAATCCTTCTGTGGCTTAACCGTCCAGCCACAAGAAAAAAAAACCAAAGGTGGAACCAGGACTTTGGTCTGAAAGAAGGGAGAGAGGGGTATCCAGAGGCAGGCTTGTGATAACACATTTTGGATCAGTGGCACATAGCCTTCCCAGCAGTGATTTTCCTTGCTCCGCCCTCCACACAGAAGCAGCAAATGCGTTCCATCCACCCTACAGGTTCTGAGGTAAGGGTCACCACATCACCATCTTCCTTCACCTCTTTCCTGATGGCACCACTGAATACATGAAGCAGCCAACGGGCAATGCTTTCCAAGTGCCTCTGCACTCAGACGACGCGGCAGCTACTTCCTTGGGAATCTGAAACCAGCCAGATCTCCTAGCGAGCAGTGAGTGAATCCTGACATGAATCTGAATTCCCAGCCTTCTGAGGTGAAAGCTGTGGGATCCTCCCAATGGGGAAACCTCTTCCAACCAAAAATCCATGAGAAACGTGCTCCAAGTTAATTCTTTCTGAATTCTGCATCAGTGAGTTTGTACAAGGAAGGGAAGGGTTCGCTAACCAGGCACAGGTAATAACTGGTTATTGAAGGACCTCTGCATGATCCAGTTCTCTTTAAAACAATCACATAAAAAACACGCTTGCACGAAAGAAAGTAACACAAACATGTGCTTTAGAGAGCTGTTTTTTTTTAATCCTTTCTCAGGAACGACTGAAGTGCTTTCCAGGCTTTTCCAGGTGCCCTGGAAGGACACAGAGAAGGCGGTTGTCCCCGTGTAGTCTGACAAGGGCCCAGGAACCCTCCAGCTGAACCAGGTCTCTTTTCAGTATTCTTTATCCCAGACTGATCAGCACAGATACCCACTATCTTTATCTCAGAAGAAAAGTGTCCCAATTGTCACAAAGCACTCTTAAAAATCCCCAGCCAGAGAAAAACAGGTGCACCATGTAGACAGTAAGATCTGGCTTCTAGAAGCTACTTTCCAGGAAAGCCTAGAAAACAGAGCTGTCCTGCTGACAACAGGCATTTCCTTCTTCCTTTAGAGTCCTCATCCCAGAAAGAAAGAAAAACTGAGAGATCAGTAGTATCCACCCACAAAAATAAGAAAAGGCTATTCGACTCCTGTAGTAGGAAAGCAACAAAAATGAAACCACTGACTTGACTAATTCAAATTCAGTAGGCCGGCATGCACTGAAATTTAATAAGCCACTATGCTTTAGAATAATTGTTGCATGGGGTTTGACTTAATTAATCTCAGCAGGCTTGAAAACAGCCCCCAGGAAGTCAACGTGATAAATTTCCTTCAGATGTGCTGGTATGAAAATGTAAGTGACTATGCCACCAAATCAGACATATTTAGGCACTGGCAGTAGTACTATATGGCTTGACCTATCCACCTATAAGCACTGACCTCGTAATGCTGGACCATTCTAAGTTCTGTGCACCTCTCGAAGGTTTCTGGGTCAGCACCCATTCAGGATGAGCACCTTGGACGAGGGGGCAGACTAGAAATAAAGATTAGGAAAAGCAGAAAGAGTTGTTGCTTCCTCCTATGAAATTACCTCTCTGTGAGAAGGACGGCAGACAGCACTCTGAGTCCTGAGTCCTGAGTCCTCATTTTGAGTGGAGCCACATGAAGCACAGACGGTCTGCAGGCAGAACAGCAGACAGGAGAGCAGAGCAGGGACTGAGGAGCACACACACCCTCTCACTACACCTGGGCCCCAGTTCCCCGGAAGCAGAAGATTCTAGCCTGAAAAGAAAAGTCCACAGGAGTGAACCTCGGTCCCTCTCCTGCCATCCAATAGAGAGATTCGGTGAGACGGAATTGGGGTGAGGGTGTAAGCACTGCCTGAATTACTGCTGAGACTGGGCGCTGTACGCATGCACTCAGCACCCACGCCTTGCCCTGGCTGCAACAGCGTCTATGTTTATATATGAACAGTCTGCCCCTACATCTCAATGAGCGTTGTCATTACCCACAAGCCAACGTGGCTTATGGGAGCACAAGACACTCTGCTGGGTACACGGTATTTCAAAAGCTGAGTCTGGAGATGGTGCCTGCCTTCAGACGGCTTAACACTGAGCAGAGCTGTTTATACTGATGCTGGTTAGTGAGGAGCGCAGCTGGAAATATGAATGTAACCCAAAAGGGCAACTTGATTCCACAAGCTACAAGTTTATAAATCAGTCTTCTTACTCACACTTGCCATGACTTGTCATTAAAAAACTAAATGTTCAAAACTAGCTGCCACTTTTCTTATTCAGAATTCCACTGTGTTATTTACTTAGTGAGGCCAGGAGTCTAAGACTCGACTTGGAGGGGAACTTTATACGATCAGCATCTCATTCCACGTCACACTGGTATATCATTCTGGCTCCATTATATACCAACACACACACACACACACACACACCCCCAGATCACAGCCAAGAACTGGAGTTGGACACAGCAAAGTACCCAATCCTTTCCCAGGAAGTATAGGACACCACAGTGCTGGCAGCGTGGCCTAAGGACACAGAGATACACTCTCATGCCAGAGCTGAACCCGACTTGGTAAAATAAGCCAGCTCTTCAGTAAGATGAGCCAAGCAACCCACTCTGGGGAGTTTAGATCTGCTTTAGAAAAGTCAAAGGCAGAAAAAGCACAGCAAACAGGTCTGGCAGATCACATACTATTTTTCCTAGTGTATTTTGGATTACTTGTTAACCTCAAATTTTTTTTAACTAAAATGTATTTTTAACTTTTCTCATTTTAAATATATAATCCTTTTGATAACTGAAGCTGTAGATATTAATGTATCCCCTCCTTCTTCATTGTCTTGAATGAAGGTTTGGGATGTTATTTCAGAAGGATCCATGCAACATTTAAGCAAGGGCAATTCCTTTGAAGGCCTGTATTTCTAAAGCCTATTCAGGCCGTGGGTAAGACGAGTGATAATGGAAGACCACACAACAGAGGCCAGTCTTTACCATAATACTGAGCTACTTGTGCACAGGCTATACAAAAGTCTCCCCAATGGTGGATTTTCACTTAGTAATTGGGCAGCAGAACAAACATAGTGAATCAATTAATTTCACTGGCAACACACATTTAAATGTACCAGGGCCACTCTAACAGTAGACATCAGTTACTTGCATGCCCCGTACAGCAGAGCAAAACCAAAATGTAATCTGACTTTACCACAGAAGGAGAAGAAATCATGAGCTTGAGATAGGAATTCACCTATTTCTCATTTCTTTAATTAATTTGGCCACACGACTAGAACTGATTCCGGAGGAAAAGAAATTAGAAACCCACAGAACTTAAACTGGATCACAGATTTCATTCTGAGGACACTAACTGCAGATTACTTCCTCCGGTCTCCTGGTCCCAGGCAAAGCGGATTTTAATAACTTGTCAGGATGTTCCAGAATAATCATTGCATGGGGTTTGATTTAATTACTCTCAGCAGGGTGCAAAGAAGGCCCGTGAAGTTCACATGAAAAATGTCCTTCAGATGTTCTGTTATTAAAAAGTCGAGTAATTGTATTAGCAAAAGAGAGAGGTATAGAGAAGGCTGCAGTTATAAATCAAAACCGAAAGAAATACTTTATACATGCTTCATGCTTTATACTTGACGGGGAGAGACAGTCTCTCCACAGTAGGAAAAGACGGGATAAAACCGCCAGCTCTGTGTTTGGTGCTGAGCAGGTGCTCACCAAGATTTCCTGAATTAATGAAACACTGAATGAAGGTTGAATGAACGTGTGCGACGGGACAGAGTATGCAAAAAGATTCTATGTTCTTTCAAATGATGGTTAGAAATCCGTACTTTATAATATAAGGACACTTAGATCCTAGAAGACAGGTCAGACACCAAAGAGAGACCAAGTCTTGAGATGTACTGTGTGTTTGAAAAGTGGCAGTTAGGTGCAAATGATACATTAGAGCAGGTACAGAATCCTGGGTGCCCCATTCCCATTCCCATCCACACTGTAAAGCATCGCTACTTCGTGATTTTACAGTCTGGTTACATTCCAAAAATTCAAGTTTTTCTGTAGAGAGGTGAGGAATGGTGCCCGGCGCTGGGAAGGCTGACCTCGGGGGGTTGGATGGGGAGGCTGTGTGCTCTGTTTACAGCACGACATCACATCCTCGCATCAAGGGTGCTTGAGAACCAGATGTGAGGATCCACCACACTTGAGGCTATTTCACCTCCAATTCTCAGAACAAAGCCGGGACCACGAGGAGATCTCCAAACCAAAAAGCATTCGACATTCAACCAATACTTATCAAGTAACTGAAATGGCGCTGCTTCTCCCCGTCCTAACACAAAACCATCCAAGCCCCCACCAGCAGAGGAGCCCCAACAGCAGAGGAGCCCCCACCAGCAGAGGAGCCCCTACCAGCAGGGGAACCCCCACCAGCACATGAGCCCTCACCAGCAGAGGAGCCCCCGCCAGCACACGAGCCCCCACCAGCAGAGAAGCCCCCCACCAGCAGAGGAGCCCCCATCAGCACACGAGCCCCCACGAGCACACAAGCCCTCACCAGCAGGAGCCCCCACCAGCACACAAGCCCTCACCAGCAGGAGCCCCCACCAGCAGAGGAGCCCCCACCAGCAGAGGAGCCCCCACCAGCACACGTGCCCCCACAACACACAAGCCCCACCATCAGCATACAAGCCTCCACCAGCACACGAGCCCCCATCAGCAGCACACGAGCCTCCACCAGCAGACAAATCCCCAGCAGCACACGAGCTCCCAGCAGCAGACGTATAGTAAGCACTTACTGTGTGCCTGGAACTCTTAATACTTCACAGGATCAACTGCCTTCATCCTCACAACAGCCTATGACAGTGGTTCCCAAACTTTACTGCATATGGGAAGATTCTAAAAATTCCAAGTTAGGTTACGCCCAAAACCAATCATGATATTTGAGGGTAGGAGTAGGCATCAAATTTTTTAAAGATTCCCGAGGTAATTCCAATGTGCAGCAAAGTTTGAAACTTGCCTAAGAGATGGGTACCGTTCTATCTATATTTTTCAGAAAAGGCAACTGAGGCAGGGAGAGGTTAACGCCTTGCCAAGATCACACAGCTGGCAAACAGCAGAGTTGGGATCTGAACCCAGGTTATTTGACTACTGTCAAATACAAAGAAATCACATCAGGTAAAGGTGTTATAGAAATAATTGAAAAGCTGGTATGCAATGAAATGAAGTGGGGTGGGAAGAGAAATTGTGAGGATGTACGCTGGGCAAAGAAGTACAAGAAATGCAGACAGCTGTCGACTTGAGGTGAATCTCACACAGTGCAACCTGGTAGGAACATAGTTCTAATTATTGTGGGGCCATGAAGAGCAGCTGTCCAGGAACTCTGGAACACACATGTTCTAGAACAGCGGCTCTCAAGCTCTAGTGTACATGAAAACCACCTGGAAGCCTTGTTAAAATGCTGGGCCCCGGGCCGGCCCAGTGGCACAGTGGTTAAGTTCGCAGGTTCCTCTTCGGCGGCCCGGGGTTCACCGGTTCGGATCCCGGGTGCGGACATGGCACCATTCGGCAAGCCATGCTGTGGTAGGCGTCCCACGTATAAGTAGAGGAAGATGGGCACGGATGTTAGCTCAGGGCCAGTCTTCCTCAGCAAAAAGAGGAGGATTGGCAGCAGATGTTAGCTCAGGGCTAATCTTCCTCAAAAAATAAATAAATAAATAAAAAATAAATGCTGGGCCCCACCCCAGAATTTCTCCTTCAGTAGGTCTGGGAGAGAACAGTAGAGTTGCTTTTCTAACAAAGCCCCAAGTGACACAGACACAGCCACTGCTCTAGGCACACCAAAACAGTCATGAATGATGAGCTGGGGGCTGCAGGTGAGCTGTTTGAGGGTCCCTAGAGTCGACAAGCTGAAGTCTTGACCTCTGCTTGCTCTGTCCCGAGGGGCTGGAATGTGTCCCTCTGTCAGCTCCCTCCCCAGTCTGCTCACTCCTGTTACCATTTAGCCCAGGCTGTAGTTAGCTCCTCCTCCAGGAAGCCTTCCTGGATCCTCAACCTCTCATGTGCTCTCTCCTAACACCCTCCCCATAAACTGATTGCTACACCTGCTGTGTGTTTCAAGACTTTGCTTTCACACGTCTACCTCTCCACTGGACAAGAATAGTGAGCCTCCTCTTGAGTAAAGGGGCTTTTCCTGAGTCTCTTTCCATCTTCAGCATCTAGCACAAGGCCTGGCACAGAAAAGGTGCACAGTAAGTGTGCACATATGAACACCCCATCCCACGAGGAAGAGCAGAAATGGGGAAACTTCTGCAGCAGCCATAGAGACAGTCCCAATACACAAATGGGACATGTTTCGTTTATCTCTGTCTCTCCACGTCATACGTCGTGGCTACGTACTAGGGCCTGACCTCAGAAACTTGTCTAATGTGAGTGAATCGTAACTTTAACACTCAAGTACCAGACTGCTCGCTGTTCCTCTTAATACACAACAACAATCTCTGTGCGAGACTGTGATCGAAGTCCAGTACCAGACACACGTCTCCCTCCCCGCCCCCTGCCCGCTGCGTAACAGTCAACTCTCGCACTGGCCCTCCTCTGCACCTGTCCTAGGCGGTAAGCAAAGATCCCAATTTCCCAGTTTCTTACGGGCTGCCTCCCTCCACTGACACTTTCCAGTCTGGTCCCTTCAGCCCTGTGTTCTACTTTTCTCCAAGGACAGCTTGCCAATCCTAGGAAACAAACTGTCTCAGTGTTACGGGGCGAGGGAAAGGCTGGCCCCTCCCTCCCTCTCCACCTCCGCCGTGCAGAGCCCTCTTAGAGCTCCCGAATCTGGCTGAATCCAGAGTGAGGACGACGGGGGTGTTTCCAGTCCAGATGTGGCAGGCTAGAGAGGAAGATATTTCGAGTCAGGCACATGGTCCCTGAAATTACAATGTTGAGCTCTCATTTCTTCCACAATGACACAGACTGGTCCTGTTGCAGGGAAATGGGCAGAGATCATTTCTGACCAAGAAATCAGGTCCTTTAAGGTCCCGGTTAGATGAGGTAACAGTCCTATGTCCCAGAGATCTGAACACTATGACCACAGGAGGGGTCATTACCTGTGTCCACAAATGCTGACATCCAGACCACAGCAAATTGGCACAAGCATGCATCAGAAATGCAGACTATTCTCTTTCCATTCCTAGCACTGCCACAGCCCCAGTGTTGTCTTAGGCACCAGCAGAAAGCCCCGTCTGCACGTGAAGTGAGCCGGCATGAGGACAGGCCTGGGAACTCCTGGGAGCCCTCATGGTCACCTTGCCCCTGCCCTTCCTCTCAGGTTCCAACTTCGGTCAGCAAGCAGGAATCATCTAGTTTGTAAAAGGCACGTGGGAACACTGCTGCCTGAGGGAGTTACAAGCCACAGAGGAGACAGACACAGGGCAGCAGGCACACAGCCTCCTGAGCCAGGTAGCCTGTGTTCAAATCTCAGTCTTGTCATTTACTGTGGGGCTCTGACCACAACACCAACCTGAGCCTCCACTTCTACAACCGTGAAAGGGGAGCAGTAAAACTGAACTTCCTCTTCAGTTGCCACGATCCTCATCTGAACCACAGAAGAGACAACGACTTGAGCGAATGTTTCCTCAGTTCTCCCAGGGATGGCACACAACCACCCATCTCTTTTTAGAAGCTAAGAGAGAAGTTAATTACGTGAACACATGACTTGGGGCATTAGGTTTAACTCTGTCAATTGAGCATCATGGGTAAACAACACCCTCCAATTCCCTGAGGGTTCCTGGAGAAAGGCATTCAACAGACAGGAAGGAGCAGAGCTGGGAATCAGGAGGGCAGAGTGGAGTCCAAGAGGAGAGGAGGGCACGGCAGAGCCAACAAAGAAACAACCAACTTGACAGGTTCTCCTCGCCCCACTGCTGCTTTATCTGAGATGCAGAGGTAAAGGAAATCATGTGAGCACTTTTGTACTAATGCCTTTCTCTCCACAAATGAAAAATACAATCAAATATTCCAGTTACTGATTTTCACATTGTCATATATTACATGATTTCCCTCCAGAAAGCAATGTACATTTCGTGTTCTTTCCTGGTGTTTTGGAAATAAAAATCTTTCTTTCTAACATATCTGAATTTATACTTGCGTGATTTTATGATCCCATTTATGCCATTATATATCTCAAAGCAAACATTTTTTAAATGTTTAGCTTTCAGACAAAAAAAAAAAAAGAAAACCACTGACCATTTCCATCCTAAATGAATTCTTCCAACGCCTCTTAGCTCAGGAAGGGATGGGGAAAGAAGGTTGACTGGCTTTCAGCAGCAGGCAGAGGTCAACCCACCACGCTGTAGGGCCAGGCCTCGAGAGCCAGGGACTAGAGTCAGCAGATCCAGGATCTCAGGCCAGCTCTACTGTGCCACTGCTGTCCCTTGGACACATCATTTTATTTCTCTAGCCCATAGTTTCCTCATCTGTGGAATGTCAGGTCCCTTCCAGCTATTAAATTATAGAACCTTACCAACACTCTGCTTCAGTATCTGCAAAAGTAGAAATACGTGCCTCCAACTTTCAGGAAGGCGAAGACTAACAAAAACATATTTGAACAAGGCTTTAAAATTACATAATGAGGGGCCGGCCCTGTGGCCGAGTGGTTAAGTTCACGTGCTCTGCTTCGGCGGCTCAGGGTTTCATTGGTTCGGATCCTGGGCACGGACATGGCACTGCTCATCAGGCCATGCTGAGGCAGCGTCCCACACAGCACAGCCAGAAGGACCTACAACTAGAATATACAGCTATGTACTGGGGGGCTTTGGGGAGAAGAAGAAAAAAAAAGACTGGCAACAGATGTGAGCTCAGGGCCCATCTTTAAAAAAGAAAATTACATAATGAAATAGAAATAAACAAGACTCATAAAATCACAGGGCTATCAGGGACCCTAAAGGTCTGGCCAGCTAAAGTGAAACTGAACTCTCAACACACGGAGGGAGACGGCTGGCAATGGTGTTTTTTATGAAGCTTTCTTCTGGGCTTCCTGCAGCTAGGAGGGCCGGTGCCTTCTCTTCAGGAAAGCAGGCTGGAAATGAGCACGAATTCAGTCAGCGCGGGCAGTGTCCCAGGCTTTCTGAGGGATATCAGGCATTAGGTTTTCCCCATACACTGTCCTACAGGTATAGATATTATGTCTCCCACTGGTATAAACTGCAGTATACATAAAATGTGCAAATAATGACCTCACTTCCAAAGCTGAAACCCAGCCCACCTCTGAGTTCAAAAGGTCCTGTGGCATGGAAGCTGGGCTGCCCAGTGAGAAGGGCTCCCCCACTACACAGCCACCAGAAACTGGTCCTGCTACTTAACTCCTCTGAGCCTCCTTTTTCTCATTGGTAATATGGGGCCGGTAAGAGTATCTACGTTCCAGGGGTGTGAGGAGGATTAATGAGTTATCACTGCCTGTAAGGCCCTCAGAAGAGTGCTGGCCCACACTCAGTGTTCAAGAAATGCTACCTAATATTCACAGGCCTACCAATGCTGACACGATTCAAGAACGATGTATACAACACCACTTCAGTAAGAAAACAAACAGAAACAGGAGCAGAAGGGAGGTCCTGAAATCCAGAGCACTCCCAGGGAAACGCAGCTGCTCGCTGCCTCCTCCTCCTGACACTTTCAGACCTTCTGAAATAAAGATGTCTGCAAGGTAATGGAGGACTGTCTGGAAGAAGGAAAAGGAACCCAGGGATGGGATGGCGATGGAGTGGGAATAATCACAACCTAAGGAACTGAAACAAGGTGTGCCGTGGAGGCCGTAGCAGGCTGCGGCTGGGAAAGCACTTAGGGAGAAGTAGGTGAAAGGCAAGGAAGGCCGAGGCGGAGAAACTGGGGAGAGAATGAAGACTCCACACATGCACAGGAGCACAAATGAAAAAGGAGATCAGCAAGCTGGTGGCAGGCAGATGGCAAATTTGAGGGCCAAAGGAGGTAGACGAAAATGAGAATATTGGATAATAAGAAATAGCCACATAAAACTCTAAAGGATGGGGGGAGGGGTTAGAGGCAAGGTCCAGCCGCCCTTGGAGGGGTGCATAATTAACAGGCACCCGGAGAACAATGCAGGGAGGAAGTCTGGAAGATGGGGGAGGGGGACATAAAGAGAAAAGAAGCATTTGTTAGGAAAAGGGGAAAAATAAAACTGAGTGAAATATCCGTTCCTGTTAGCAAAGGAGAGCAAAGAACTGGGAGACTAGGAGGGGGTAACAGGGAAGAAAACACCAGGCAACGTAGAAAACGAGGATGGGGTGGAGGATAGACGAATACGGAGAGCCTTGGGAACAAGTGCTAAATAAATTCAAATTATCATACCGTTTATCAATATTATTATACAACGCTGGGAAGCAACTAACCGAGAGAGTTTTGTTGGTTTGGTCTGGTTTGTTTTTTCGCACTTGGAGGGAGGGGAAATTTACTTAGGCTCAGTAACTTTGCACAGTCAGCCGGTGGCCCGCCAGCACAGGTCACCTGAGTTGCCCAGACGTGGGCAGCAGCCTGGCCTCTATCCTCCTGGGGCTGGTGTGTCAATTCCCCCACCTCGTCAACAGAAATGGAACCAAAGCAACTCACGCCCTCCAACCAAGAAACGACAGACACCGGGTCCCACTGTCTTTCTGGTGAAGAGAGACTCAGTTGGGCCCGGGAAGGAAACTTGCTTTCGGAGCTAAGCTCTCCAGCCGCATCCCTCTCGGTCCCCCGGACGCAGCAGACCTGGGCGGGCGCTGGCCGCCGGAGGGAGCTGAGCGTTAAAGGGGCTCCGGGCCGCACCGGGCTCCCCGAACCTCTGTCCGCCCTCCTGGCGCAATCTCGCAGGCCCGGCCGGCGAGCCGGAGCGCGGGTAAAGTTTCAGGGCAACCCCTGGAAGGGTGGTGCTGGAGACGGCCTTTTCCAAGAACGCCGCCTGCACGCCCTCCCCGGGGCAGCGCCGCCGGGCGGGCGCAAGGGCGCCGAGCAGCCAGCGCAGGGCGCCAACAGGTGGGCAGCCCGGCGGCCCCGAGAATCGGAAAGGAGAGAGCAGGCGTCCTCAGGCTACGAAACCCATCGTCTGGGGCTAATTCCTCTCCCGGGGTTCCCAGCTAACAGCCCCCGACGCCCGCCCCGCGCCAGCCCGTAGAGCCGCGCGCCCCCGGCGCAGCCTCACCTCACGCGGCCCCCACTCGGCAGAGCTTCCAGAGTCGGCGGATCCAAGACGTCCCTGCGACCCAGGGCTGGTCCCAGTCCCGCGGAGCTCCGAGCACGCCGGACTGCCGGAGGAGGCTCCGCTCCCGCGCGCGGTCTCGGGGCTGGCGGCGGGCGGAGCGGCCACCGGAGAAAGCGCGGCGCCGAATCCCCGCCCGCGCCGCAGCCGCCGGCTCCCCAGGCCACGTCCCCGGCCCGGCCCCCAGACCACGCCCCAACCGGGTTCTCCCGACCCGGCCCCAGACCACGACCCAGCCCGGTTCTCCCGACCCGGCCACGCCCCCAACCCGGCCCCAGACCACGCCCCAAAAGGGTTCTCCCGACCCGGCCCCAGACCGCGCCCCAGCCGGGTTCTCCCGACCCGGCCCCAGACCACGACCCTAGGACGATTCTCGTCCCCGGCCGGGCGATGCTCCCCACTCCTAGACCAAGCCCGGCTCCCTCGTAGGCCACCACGCCGCCAGCCCGGCTACCTCCACCATCCTCCCATCCAATTCCCAATCCTCCCCCACCCCCCATCAGGGTATACCCCCCTGCCATGCCCCCTGCCCTGCTACACTCCCCCCCACCATAGCTCCTATTCTCCTCAGCTACACGCCCCCTAGTCCGGCTCCCTTCTGTCCACCCCAGCGCCTCCCCCCTACCACCCCCCACAAGTCCGGCCCGGTAAACTAGGCTTTCCCTCCCACCCCCATCAACCTCCCAGCCTAGTCCAGGGCCGGAGGAGCCGTCGCGTCGCCCGGGCAACCGCCCCCCACTGCCCGCTCGATCCCCTGGGTCTGGACCGGGAGTTCACTCTAGGTTAGGCGCCATGGCTGTGCTTTTTTGAGCAAAGGAAACACTAGGTGAGGATTTTTTAAAGCTACGCGTCTCCCCAGGGCAAGTCTTACGTGGACTGTTTCGGTGAATGCATTCAAAGAACTATCACCTTTCCTATGTGGCTCAAGGCCTAGTCATTAATTTACGTGAAAACCACCGAACAAAGCGAACCCTTCTGCGTTGGGATCTGGGCCCCAAATATTCCATGATTATTTCCTGATATGCAGCTAATGGAATTCATAAAATAAATTCTTTTAAAAACGATCGTTTTTTAGATAATTCATTTGATGGGTTATGATGGACCAGCCCTATTGTTATAAACATGTATTGCTTTTATAATCAAAGAACAGTAACCACTATTTTAAAACTAAAAAACATATAAAATTATTAAATTACCCATTGAAAAGTCAAAATTAATTTCATATATGCTGTTTTAAATGGTGAAAAAATTATTCTGTATGATACTAAAATGACGGATATGTCATTGTGCATTTGTCAAAACCCGCAGAATGTACACCAACAAGAGTGAGCCCTCAGGTAAACTGGACTTTAGTTAATAATAATTATCAATATTAGCTCATCACTTGTAACAGATGTACCACACTGATGTAAGATAATAATAGGAGAAATTGGGGGCGGGGCCAGAGTTGAAGAAGAAGGAACTCTCCTTTCCATTCAGTTTTTCTGTAAACCTGAAATTGCTCTAAAAAATAGTCTATTAATTAAAGTACATACACCAAAGTATTAATGGTAATTATCTCTGGGTAGTGGAAATATGGGCAAATTTTTACGTTATTGTTTGAATCTTTATTGAAGTTCCCGAAATTTTAGACCAGCATCTATTTTTAAAGCAGAAAAAAGTATGATAAAAATAAACTATCAAAATTTTAGAGACATAGCATGAGAGGCTAATATCAAATATTCCATTTTATTTCTACATTATATAACTTAAAATCTTCATAAAGCTTTCATAAACGTTAAAAATGAAATCTATTTTAGTATTGTTAGAAAAAGAATATCAAGAGCTAAAATGAGAGTTTTTTAAATTATCTCTTTAGAATTAGCATAAATCTGAGGAAAAAATTTTGATTTTTGTTTTTGAAAAATCTGTGTCTAAAAAAGGATCATTTCTGCCTGCTTGGAAACCAGTATTAATATTTACATGCAACACTTTTTCTAGTGAAGAATGCCAAGAATACTATGCCATGTTCTTGGGTAAAATAGGCCTGGCCCTCAGATAAATGGATTTCTGCAGCCCCTAGACGTGTCTGCTTCCCTGACACCAGCGGCCCTGGGCAAGCTCTGTTCCTTTCTGAGTTTCAGCTTCGTCCTCAGTGAAAAGAGAAACCTCCCTCTCTGGACTGTTCGGAAAATAGCAAACTTCAATACTAAGACTTCTGGTACCGTAGCACGTAGAGGTGCTCAATCATTATTAGTTCCTCCTTTAAAAAATGCATTTTTCAGAGTTTTAGTGGGACTCTTGAGCTCCTGGGATAAAAGATATTTCTGGTTTTAGATTACTAACTCATTGGAGCAAGGCAGCACGGTTCCAGGGAAAACTCATCGATCTGATGTGGAGAGACCGGGCGCTGCAAACCCAGCACCATCACCAGCCATACGCATCAAGTGCATAAATCACCCAACTTCTCTGGATCTCACTTTTCTGATCTGTTAAATGAGAGATTCGGACCAGCGATCCCTCTCTAGGTTTCCTTCTGCTTCCATCATTTCATGGGGAATCTGGGTGTGGCTTCTGAGAGAAAAGGCCTAAATCTCCTATGGTGACCTCCCTCTCTGCCCACAGGACTAGCCATCACTCACCAACATGCTAACAAAGCTGACATCAGCATTCTGCCTTCGCTGCAAATGGGAACCTCCAGAAGTTTCTTTGAACTTTTTCCTCTCAGTGATCTACTGGTACCCAACTCTGACTAACAGCCTAAACCGTACCAGTGGCCAATCCAAAGATTTCAGCAAAGCTTCATCATAATACCACTGCGCTTTCTGCAGGATGATGTCCAGGCATAGAAATGACCGTCTCTTACCAAGGTGCACTTTTTTTTCACATAATAACATCTCTGAAATTATAATGTGTCTTTCCGTTAATATTTATTGAGCACTTAATATGCTGTGTCCTTTACATTCATTATCCCTTAAAGCCTCAAAGCAGCCCTTGAGGTACTATTATCATTCTTGTATTGTAGATGGGGAAAACAAAGTTCAGAGAAGTTGCATGAATTGCCTAAGAGCACATGGCTAGTAAATGGTGGAGCCAGGATTTCATTTCACCCTCCCGCTTTTAAACACTACGAAGAAAGCAGGACTGTGAGTTCCTCCAAGGTTCTGAAGAAGCATTGTTGTATCAGTCTGCTCAAAGTCCCCACTCCTCCTGGGTTCTCTGGAGAAGCGGCAAGGGAGGAAAGTGTTATGGACTGAATGTTTGTGTCCCCACTAGACTCATATGTGGAAGTCCCAACCCCTAATGAGATGGTTTTAGGATGGGACTTTTGAAAGGTAAGTAGGTTTAGATGAAGTCTTGAGGGTAGGGCCCCATGATAGGATTGTAACCATGAGACCAGTTTAAACAGACCCCATCTTATCAACAGAAACTGCAGGTCATGGAGCCAGAGCATGTGCAGAGGAGAAAATCTAGACCTGAAATAACACCCGGAACCAAAGATTCTTTCCCCCCTGAACCAAAGGACCTGGACAAGATTGGAACTTGAAAGCCGGGCTCTCATCAGAAGCAAGCAGTCCATCGTGTAGGAAGATCCAGTGTTCAAGCCCCTTCCACACCATAAATATTTAAAGCCCTCCAATCGAAACCTGCCCCACCAGGGCTTCTGCGTCCCAGCCTATTCCCCTCACTTCCTAGATTTCCCCCCAAACTCTGGATCAGGGAGACAGAATTGAGAGCCTTGCGGTCTGTCTCCTTGCTGGTCAACCTCGCGACAAAGCCTTTTCTTTTCTCAAAAGCCGGTAAGTATTGGCTTTTATGCACAGCAGGCAGCAGACCCCCTTTTTGTTGGGTAACAGGGTTAGTCCCTTATAAGAAAAGGAAGATGGACCACAGTGCTGGTCACTCGCACTCTCCCGTGACAGGATACAGGAAGAAGGGGCCATCTGCAAGCCAGGAAGGGGGCTCTCACCAAACGTTGTGTTAGCGCCTTCATCTGGGACTTCTCAGCCTCTAGAATCCGAGGGAAATAAATTCCTGTTGTTTAAGCCACCCACTCTGTGGTATTTTGTCATGACAGCCCAAGCTGACTAATACAGAAAGGAAACTCCTTTCTACTCATTTTAGATTTTGTCTTTGAGGAGCTGCCACAAAGTAACGTTCTGGTCTCAGGCCTCACCCTCTACAGCCAAAGGAGTTACCTGACTGCTGGGAGAAATCCACTGGTCCACCCACCTTGATAGAACGGACCTAATTCGTTAGTCATTTAGTAGTAATTTATTAAAGCACAGAGGAGTCACTCTTTTCTAACCTCTCCACCCAGACTACTTCAGGGAGCGATCTGGGGTCAGTGTCTCTGCCTCAGAGACACTGTCACCTGCATGGGGTGACTGAAGGTGCACACCTGGCTAAGGGAGCAGAATATTAGCAAGAACTTTTCCCATAAACCTGAAGTCACATTCTCCAACTGACTTTATGGGCAATGTCACTGACATTTTTATCTTCATCTGTCACTCTCCAGCGTCTTGTTTTTTAATTGGTTGTGAAGGTGGGAGGGGGAGAAAACGGAGATTGACTGGCCCACAACTCCCCCTGCAGCGGAAGGTAAGACCTGAGAAGCCAGAGCGTCTTCCACGCCAGCCCTGTGGCTTCGGGAACATTCCTTAACCTCGCTGTGACTCTCTCTTTATCTATGACACATCGTGGTGCAGATTAAGTGTGATGATGGATGTAAGGTCACTCAGGCCTGGCACATGGTAAAATGCTTAGTAAATAGCGGCTGTCATTATTGATTAGAACAGATAAGAAGGATTTGCTGTCTTTTATTCTACAGTTTATTAGAGCAGACATCTCTCTAAGCTTTCTAGGATGAAAGAATGATGTTTGGTCTTTGTTGAATTATTTTAACACATGCATATCTATTTGGGGGAGAGTAGAGAGAGTCCAACTAATTTGGGGAGAGAGAGAAAAGCATTTTCCTTGCTCTTTGCCCAGGAATGGGGCATCGAGGCCAATGGGACTAGAGAGCATGGAGGAGATGGGCCAGAAACCAGCTCCAGCATCCATCTGCAGTGCCCTCCCTGTGTGCTCAGCGAAAGGGAGGCTTTCACGCCTGGATCTGGAGGGAATGTGATGGCAAGGCAGCCGTAAGAAAGAGAGGAGAATGAGCAGTGAAACAGAGGCCCCAGCTTTCTAACCTGCCCACAGAAGTTGTTCATAGCCACTGGGATGAGGAGGGAAGCAGCCATGTCTGCAACTGCCTGATTCCAAAGTGGTTCTAAAAGCTCGTTAAGACCCCTTTCCGCTCTTTGAACTGTGCATGTAGGATTCGAGAGTATACATTGACTACACGGAAGAGACTTTTCCAGAGCAGTTCTCCATAAGCAAAGTCTTTCTCTTTGCCTTAATCAGGCCACTCCTGAAATCCTTTCTTCTTTATTAAATTGCCATGACTGATACCCTCATCTACCAGTTTTCGTTTTCACTCTGACCCCTTCATGGTGACACAGTATGCCTTAATCCTCTGCGTGATGTGACCTCTACCCTTGGTGATGGAGCCCTGGCTTCAGGGGTGGGCAGATCTGGCATAAAGTCCCCCTTTCACCTTTCACTAGCTGGGTGGCCTTGGATAAGCTCTTTTGAACCTTAGTTTCTTCATCTGTAGTTTAGAAATAGTAATACCTGCCCTGTTGTGACAGGGATTAAATGAGATAATCTCTGCAAAGAGTTTAGAGTCACCTGACCTACAGAGAGGATGTGATACAAATGGCTACTAGGAGCGCTTACACAGGCACACCCACGCCCGCCTAATGGACGCAGCGTCTTCTCAAGGCTCCCCTCAGTCTCACTTGTTCTTTGAAGCCTTCCCTGACTTCCCAGTTAGGGTTCATTACTGCATACTCGGTGATACCCTAAGACTCAGACACAGTTCTGTTTTAGCACTGACCAGAGATTAGGAGCTCCTTGAGGGCAGTAAATATAATATTATATATATATATATATATATATTTTTTTTTTTTTTTTTAGTTAATACTTTATTTTTTAGAGCAGTTTTTGGTTTACAGAAAAGTTGACCAGAGAGCACAGAAAGTCCACAAATACCCCCCTTTCCTCTGACAGTTTCCCTGATTATTAACATCTGAGGTCAGCGTGGTACATTCGTCGCAGTTGGCGAGCCAATACTGATACATTATTATTAACCCCGCCCACAGCTTACACTAGGCTCACTCTTCCTGTTAGCCAAGTCTATAGGTTTTGACAAATGCAAGCTGTCACGCATCTAACACCACTCTATCCCTGCCCTAAAAATCCCCTGTGCTCCCCCTGTCCAGCCCTCCCTGCCCTCTAACCCTGGCAACCACTGGGCTTGCTACCATCTCCATAATTTTGCCTTTTCCGGGATACCATATAGTTGGAACTGTACAGTATGTAGCCTTAGGTAGCATCAATTACTTGATCTTTGGTGGCACCCTGAGACTTCAGACACACTTCTTTTAGCACTGATCAAAGAGATTATGATCTCCTTCAGGACAGTACTTTTTTTCTTTTACTTTATTTATTTACTTTGGGATCTCCCACAATACTAGGTACATAGTAGGTACTAGGTAGTCAATAAAATAATAATAAGTGATAGTAATAATACGCTATGAGCTATTATTACATGCTTAAAAGTATATTACACACTTTAAGAATGGTATTTAAATGAAAAAAAAGCAGTTCCTAAAATCAGAGATCTGACTGTCTAGGCAGGCCGCCAGTTCTTTTTAGCTGATTTTTATAAGTCCTTTAAAACAATAATTCTTTTCAACTCCAAAATTCTAACCAAACTCTTAATGTCCTCCATAGCCCACAACTATAATTTGAGATGAATCGTGTGACCAGTTTTGAATTTCAGCTCTGACCAAACTCTTCCTTTTTACAACCCAAGTTAATTCTTTTTTTTCCCCACTGACTTCAAAAGTGCAGGAGAACAGACGGGGGAGTGCGTGCTGATTCACTGTTTACTCCTAAGCAGCCGTGAATAATGAGGAACAAGTTACGGAGACCGTTCTATTATAGTGAATCTTAAAACAGAGGCTTACTTCATAGATCAGAATATTAACTATGGAATATTCACAGCAAACCTCTAGACCTGGGTAGTTAGGGAGGACGAATAAATGGATGTACTAGGAAACTGAACTATAATAATAGAATCATATTCGTAGAGGTTGGAGAAAACAGTGGTAAAGGCATACACTGACCAAAGACACTTGGAGAAGTCCTTAGACAGAAACCCAAGGGTTCTGGCAGCTTCTTGGACTTACTGCATTGTTTGAGATATATAAATTGCTTCCTGAACATTTTTCAGAATTAAACTGCTACTGTTTCCAATAATAAGGCTGCAATGACTCATCTTGGTTATGATGGCTAACATCCTCTGGCCAGAGCATACTTTGGGCTTATTTCCATCCCTTCATTCAATCTGCAGAATGAGAACACAGGTTTTGGGATCAGACAGAGCTGAATTTGAATCCCACCCTGCCACTTAGTAGCTGAGTGACTCAGAGCAAGTTATTTTATACCTCTTAGCTTCAGATATTTAAAAATGGAGATATAACTTAGATTCTGTGCAGTACAAAAATCTGACATGTACAGCTGGATGAATGTGTGTGTGTGTGAGTATGTTGGACAGACCCTAAGGTGACCCTCAATGATGCCTGCCTTTTGGGGTTTGTGTCTTCTTATAAGCCACTCCCCCTGAGTGCAGACAGAATCTGCCATTTTCACCTAACCAATAGAATACGGCAAAGATGATAGGCTATCACTCCTATGATTATGTTCTGTTATATAGACCCCATCTCAGCAGACTAGAGACAGAGACTCTTGCTGCTGGCTTGATGAAGTAAGTGGCTGCGTTGGAGAAGCCTGTATGGTGAGGAACTGTGAGCAGCCTCTAGGACCTGGAGGCAGTCTCCAGCCAACAGCCATCAAAAAACTGGGGCTGCCAGTGATACAGCCGCAAGGAAACAAGTTCTGCCAACAACCTGAATGGGTTTGGGAGCAGTTTCTTCCCCACTCAAGCTTCCTGATTAGAACACAGCCCAGCTCATATCTTGACTGCAACTCAGAGTGGAGGACCCAGCTAAGCTATGCCCAGACTCTTGATCCATGGAAACTGACAGAAAATACACACAGGCTGTTTTAACCCACTAAGTTTGTGGTAATTTGTTTTCACATCACAGAAAAGTAATACAATATCAATGTAAACACCAGGCTGATCAAAATATAGAACATTTCTAGCCCTCAGAAGGTGGCCTCGTGTGCTCTCCTAGTTAGCAATACTCACCATCTCAAGGGTAAAGATTATTCTAACCGCTATCACCATAAATTAGTTCTGTTTGTTTTTGGACTTCACATAAATGGAATCATGCAGTATGTATTCTTTTGTGTCTGACTTCTTTTACTTAATGTTATGTCTATGAGAGTCATCCCTGTTCCATGTAGGGCATTCTTTTCCATTGCTGTGTAGTATTCTACTGTTTGAATATACCATGTCCTATCTTACGTTGATGGACAATTAGATTGTTTCCACTACTGATTATTATGCTTCCATGAACATTCTCAAACATGCTCTTAGAAAAAAAAAAAATCACGCTTCTTTTGGGTATATACCCAGAAGTGGTATTACTGGATCATAGAGTTTGCACTTGTTTACCTTTATTTGGGACTGCCAAACATTTTTTCAGAATGGTTGTATCACTTTACATTCTCACAAGTGATTTAGTAGAGTTCCGGGTGCTCCACCACCTTCATTAACACTTGGTATTGTCTTAGCCTCAGTTTTCTGTCAGAAAAATAGGGATAACAGTAGTACTCATTACCCAGAGTTGTTGTGACCATTAAGAGAGAACATATATAAATCTCCTCATGAAAAAGTACTTGTTTCACAAATGGTACACACGTATTTCCATTTTGCTCACCAGGTCACACAGGTAAAAGTGGCTGAGCTGGGATTCAAACCCTATGGGACAAATTCCAAACTCCATCCTCTTTCCACCACACCCCTACAAGGCCACTTCCCAGACATTTTTAATGGGCATCAATCTCCACAAATATTTCAAAATTATCTCGTCTTTTAGACTGTTCTCCTGCACAGATCCCCAGGAAGTATGTGCTCTTTCCTCACGACTTAAAAGATAGATAGAGCTGGCACTCAACAATGTGGAGGGTATTTGTGATCTCTTTCACAGAAAATGTCCACACTCTCTCTTGCAGTTTGCTGGGAGCAGTCCCTCCACCAGACACCTCTGTGGAAAGTGGGAGGCTGCCTGTGCTGATCTCTTCGTCCACAGAGCTTACTTTATTCATGGTTAGTTCTAAATGGTCAACTTCTTCACTTTTCTGCCACTCGTCAACAGACTATTGGCTCTATTACTTATTCCTTGTCTATATGACACGAATAAGTTCTGTTCACAAAGAAAGGTAAGCGTGAGGACTGTGTGATGGTGGCAGCGCAGGAGAAACGCAGTAAGTAAAACCTAGTGCTGTGGGCCCACCAGCCCAAAGACAGGACGGCAGATGGACGATGTGGCTCACACGTCAGTGGTCCCGGGACCACACAAGGGCCTCTTTGGAAATCCCAGAGACACGGGGCCAGCCAGCGTGAAGGGCCAACGCGTTTGTAATGCGCTGCAATGTTATAATGTTGATTTAATGTTTGTGGGGGAAGAAATGCAGATGAAATGAAGTGAGGTTGAGGACATCATCTAGAGAGGATGCCCTAGTCTCAACTCAGAGAACGGAAGCAGACATGAGCACAGAGCACAGACGTAATACAACTTTTTTCAGACATATAGTCAGTATCGCTTGTTTTCCACATTTGCCTTTATCACATTCAACTACGTTGCGTTTTGAAAATACGTGAAAGTTAGAGGTGAAAAGAGCAGTTATAATTTAAAATGTGAAAGTGAGAAAGAACAGAGATAATCAATATGTAGCCGGAACACCGGGGTGAGAGAGACAAAACTGTTTTAAGATGTGTGAATTCCTCCAGGATGGGGTCTTGAATCACTCATCATTCAGCCCCGGTGCCTTGCTCAGGGACCATCTAATATAAGCCTCATGAATGAACAGGTTGTTTGAAGAAAGGGTCATGGTGAGTGACACAGAGACGTCTTGTGCTGTGCAGTTTTGAAAAGGCCCTGAGCACCATCTCTGTGGGGACAAGACAGGACAAGGGCGCTGTGAGCCCAGACGCTGGTCACATGAGGAGAGTTGAGGGAACTCTGGAGCACTTTCATGAATTTATTCTACAATTGACATAGAACTCCCACCGTGCAGACTGCTGGAGATGCCCAACGACGATGACACGGCCCTCCCTCGTGGGGCTCACGGTCCAGCGGAGGCAGAGGAGGGGGTCATTACATACAATGTGACACATGCTGTTAGAGGGGGTGTGGGTGCAGCGAGTGCTGAGGAGAGCAGCTGAGTCCTGACCGTGGTCCCTGGGGCCCCTTCCGAGGGCAGGCATTGCGCTTTGCTGCGTCTGCTGCTTACATCAGTTCTCGCCAACGTCACAGAGCTATGAGTTCTCTGAGGACTGAGCCACGTCCCTCCAGCAACACGCCCTTCTCTTGCCTTTGCTGCCCCATCCTGGGCCGTGTACAGTTCAGTTCACTAACATCAGTTCAACTAGTCGAGCATAAATAATGCTTAATACTGTTAAAAACTACAAGGATGGTAGGAACAGTAAAGTCTATTTGATACCTAATACGTGCCAGGTGATGTTTTAAGCATTTTACATGTTTTTAATCATTTAATCCTCATAACAACGCTATAGTGTAGGAACTGCTAATATTCCCATTTTACAGATGAGGAAGCCAAGGCCTTTCTAGGGAGGTTGGCGACTTACCTAAGATGCCCCATAGCTGGGATTTGAACCTGGACAGTTGAGCTCCAGATCCCACCCTCTCAGAACAATGAGCCTGGTAATGGGCATTGCCTTCCAGGAAGGTAACAAGACAAAAAACACAGAATCAAAGGCTAAGTACAAAAAAATTGTCAAAGGAAATTAGGTGTTCAATAGACCACCAGAAACACAAAACACTGGTGCTCACTAAAGACTAAGTAAATGGAAGTGTACATGGTGAAGAGATATTACAAATGGTAAGATAAATAATAGACAGACATGTGATACTGTTTATTAAAATTATGGAGTAGTCTGGGATTGTACATATATGTATGCACAACTTGAAGCATTTCATTGTGAAACCCTGGCAGCAACAGAATTTTCAGGTGTGTAAACGGATTATTTTGATTCTCTCCAAATAAACTGGCTGTGAATGATTAAATATTCTTGTTATTACTGACATTATTATTGTCTAGCACATGATTGCTATGTGCCAGGCACTGTGTTGCACATTTCATGTCGTCATTAAAACCACCCTAGGAAAGTTTATTATCATCTTCATTTTATAAAGGGGGAAACTAAGGCACAGAGAGGTTATGTAAGTGGCCCCACGTCCTCCGCTGAGTGTGTTTCGCAGAGCTGGGCCTCACATCAAGGTCTGTTTCACTTTCAAAGCCCCCGTGCATGGCCATCTCACAGTCCTCTCTGCTCAGGGGCCCATCATCACGCTCACAGCACAGACACTGCTATGCTGCGGTAGGCAGCACACACAACGTGGATGCTGTGACCTGGCTTCCATTTCCAGAACCGTGTGGCTCTCAATGGTCTCATCTGTAAAATGATGATAATTATCTCTCTTCCCAAGATTACTGACAGAATGGATTAAAATATCCGGAGGCCCAGACAGGAACTTGTCGATTCTTTAGTGTGTATGTGGGGCCAGTGGTGATGATGGTTAATTTTACACGTCAATTTGGCTGGGTCTTGGCACCCACTTGTTTGGTCAAACACCAGTCTAGATGTTGCTGCAAAAGTCTTTTTTTGGGGTGATTAACATTTGAATCAGTAGACTTTGAGTAAAGCCGATTACTCTCATAATGTGGGTGGGCCTTATCCAATCAAAGGTTTTAAGAGCAAAGATTAAAGTTTCCCAAGGAAGAAGGAATTTGGCCTCAAGACTGGACTTGGAAAACCTGCCTTAGTTTCCAGCCTGCCCTACAGATTTTGGACTTGCCAGTCCCCACTATTACGTGAGTCAGTTCCTTAATTCTCTCTTTCTCTCCTATCCTGCTGGTTCTGTTTCTCTGGAGAATCCCAACTAATACAGGAGTGGAAGGCAAGTCTGGAAAGTCTTCAAAAAGGAGATCCTGCCAAGTTCCCCCAAAGAACATGTATGTACGAGTCAGAGGCACCTCCTGGGATCTGAATGCTCGGGACGCTAAACATAGCTAAAACGTAACTAAACCTATAATTTGCTCTCTAGATGATAGGCAGGAGGTAAGTTCTGTATGAGGCCAACCATGGGATGTGTGGGAGCCAGGGGTGAAACTGGTGCTGGAGGTGGGTTGGGGAGGGGAGGAAATTGGTTTGCCTAGAGAGGCTGAAGCTGTGATGGGAGAGGAAAGAGGAGACAGAAGATATTTGAGGGCTGAGGCACCTCAGAGAAGGAAGGGCCGAGTTCTTCTCCTCACAGCCCGTGCTTGTACTCACTCGCCGTTATCCAACATGACCATCCGTCCACTCATCTACCGAAAATCTCAGCCCCACTCACGGCCGGGGTCTCCTTCAGGGTCCATGCCAGGGGCTTTCCCCATGCCTGTGACCTACTTCAGCTTACACCTTACATCCTACCCTTCCTACAAGCAGAATTAAGTATCTCCTCACCTTCCTTCCCATAATTCTTTTAGAATCATGTGCTTATCTCCATCATCAGCCTGAAAGCTTCTCAAATTCCTGGTGCCCAGTATCATACCCAGTACTGAATAGGCATTCAACAAATATTTGTTGAATTAAATTGGCTGGAAAAGATCAGCGTGGATTGGAGAGATTTTTAAGCAATCATATCTGTGGTCCTACGACTGACCAGTGGCTGAACTGAGATTCAAACCCAAGTTTTTAGCTCAAAATGCGGGACTCTTTCCACTACACCACAGCTGAGAGACATGCTAGCAGTGTGGGGCACGCTCAGGGCAACCCCCGGTTCCCGAGTAGGTGGTGGTAGAAAGTTAACTAGCATTGGAATCAACCCAGGATCATTTGTTTAAGTCAAAGAGAAGCCAGATTTGGACACAAAATTCTCATTGACTGAAAATGAAGGTCCAGGAGCAGAAGACAGGAAAGTATGAGAATGTTTCTCAAACATCCGACTGCAACCCACAGTAAGAAACGTATTTTACATTAAAATCTAGTAAATCCATTCATGAACACTAGACACAAGGAGAAAATATTTACAAACAGTGCTTACACATACAACTCTTACACATGCAACACATTCTGACATTCTCTATTCTCATTGTTTTTTGGGTTCTTGTGGACTCACTAATGGGATGAATCCCACAGCTGGAGAAACACCACAGTGACTGGGAATGTGAAAACTACCAAAGTGTGATAATAAAGAGGGTACAGATGTGACATCCTTTCCCTCTGCCCCGTTCTTCTTCCTTCTCCCTTTTCGCCCCGCCATCACCCTCTTCTAGGGCAGAGATAGTTGGTTTCAGCTAGCGATACTCTTATGCCTGCCTTCCAAACAAATAGATGTTGTTCCCTTTCTCTGGTAAATTCTAATTGTAACTCTAAGTTATTGGAAATTTTATTTATACAATAACACTGACATTATATGTTCTATGTTATCATATAACTGAAAAACTAAAAAGGGACTCTTTTTTTCTCCTGTGTTTTAATATTTCCGTAAAACAGAAAGCCCAAGAACTCAATTTTGGTGAATGTTCAGGCCTAACTACGCTGAGGACTAGACTGATATCATCCTTACTAGGCCCTCAGGATGACAAGAGTTAACCTAAATCCTAGACTCCTGTGTGGGTCTCTGAGCCCCTACTTCCTCAGTGGCAAATAATTTGACCAAGTGGTCAAATATAACATTCAAATCCTCATTTTACTTCTTCTGTGTTTGTAGACCGAGTTTACATTCCACCAAGTCTAGTCACCGTCCCTGAATCACAGTCCTCTCTGTGGCATGCTGAGAAGAGCCTTTCTTTACTGGTAGAAACACTCACGGAAACCATGAATAATAAACAAGCAGCTCTATGGAAATTGACAGCAACTCCTGTGACCTTCCTTCCCTCGATCCACCCCTCGCCGGCCTCCTTAAGCTTTCCAAATCTCTCTGTGCACACACTCATGCTAGAACAGAATGCTATGTTCACATTTTTCGCTTATCTAACTTGTTTGGTCCATAAGCCTTGTGTACGATGTAAACAGTTAGAGGCTTGAGAGAATAGTCGAGCCCGTTGCTTACAGAGCCTCTCAACTATCCAACCAAGTTCCCTCTCTGGTTTTCAGCCTCTCCTCAATCCTGTTACAGATGATGATGCCTTGAACTCCTGTGATGTGTGGACCAGGTGTTTGCATGTAATGCCTAATGTCAGGTACTCCTCCAGGAACCCTGGCAGTGGGCAGAGTTACTGGGGAGAAAACTGAGTGTGGTTAAATTTCTAAGGCTGTCAAGTCAGGTAGTACAGCACAGAGTTATAGCCCCGCTTATTTTCTTTCAACTCTAGGAGCATTTCTGCAATGAGGAGATGCATACATGCTTTTCTAAACAAACACCCCTCTCATTCTGTAAAACTGTGCATAACAGACAGCAGAGTTCACGGGAGAAGCAGAGCTGAGGCAGACCACTCAATTTATTACAACTTTATTACCAGAGCCCTAACAAAATAGTAATAACTTTTATTAAAAGACTCACACAGGGAAAAAGGCACGTTAGAGTCCTAGTAAAGAAATACAACAGCAAGTATATGACTTCATCTTTAAAAAGAGGAGAAATGAAAAGTAGGGACTTGAACAGATATTTGTACACGCATGTTTATAGCAGCATTGTTCACAATAGCCAAGAGGTGGAAGCAACCTCAGTGTCCACTGATGGATAAATGGATAAACAAAAGGTGGTATAGCCATACAGTGGAATCCTATTCAGCCTTAGAAAGAAGGGAAATTCAGACACATGCTACAACGTGGATGAACCTTGAGGACATTATGTGAAGTGAAATAAGCCAGACACAGAAGAATAGATACTGTATCATTCTACCTCCATAAGATAAAGTAGTCAAAATCACAGAGACAGAAAGTAGAATGGTAGTTGTCAGGGGCTGAGGCGAGGGGAGAATGGGCAGTCAGATTCAGTTTTGCAAGATGAAAAGAGTTATGGAGATGGATGATGGCGATGATTGCATAACAACGTGAACGTACTTAATGCTAGTGAACTGTACACTGAAAAACGATTAACATGGTAAATTTTATGTTCTGTGTATTTTACCACAATTAATAAATAAGGTGTGGGTAGCTGCATGGAAGGGGTTTAATGGTTAACACTGATGAGTTATGAGGACAAGGACAAAATGCACACAGACTGAAAGAACTGAGCACAGGAGAAGAAAGCAGTTGAAGGAGGCTCAGGAACAGGCGTGTGGCTCCGTCCGTGCCGTCCCTCGTGCTTGCTGCTCTATCAGAGGCGCCAAACACTAACAGCCGGGAATCACTACGGACCAACGCAACTTTCACGTTATACTGACGTCCTTCCCCATTTGCTGGTCACATTGAGCCCAACTGCTTTACAGAAACTCCCACTTCAGCAAAACAGACTATACTACACTGTCATGACTGGTTACTCAACCAAGTCATCATTCCACCTCTTTCTACCTTCACGGCCTCGCGTTCTGCCTAAATTACCAGAAAAGTTACATGTCAAGGCATCACCCCATGCCAATTAATCAGACAGGTCTCTTAAAACACAGTTTTTACTCTATGTGGAAAAACATTCACGCTTGGTGGTAAAAAAAATCTTATTAATCAGGTGTCACCTTTCACCCGATGCATGCTGGGTGCTACAGACTGTGGAAAATGATGAACTCACCAGCACGCCTGTTGGGAAAAGAATCTATTGATGCAGGTCAAGAATCACTGAAATGTGGGGCCGGCCCGGTGGCGCAGCGGTTAAGTTGGCACGTTCTGCTTCTCAGCGGCCTGGGGTTCGCCGGTTCAGATGCCAGGTGCGGACATGGCACCGCTTGGCACACCATGCTGTGGTAGGCATCCCACATAGGAAGTAGAGGAAGATGGGCATGGATGTTAGCTCAGGCCCAGTCTTCCTCAGCAAAAAGAGGAGGACTGGCAGTAGTTAGCTCAGGGCTAATCTTCCTCAAAAGAAAAACAATCACCAAAATATTTCCTTCCTTTTATTTCCTTGTGGAATGCACAGTTTTTATAGAAGGGAAATGTTTTATGTCTGAATAAGTTCTCTTAAGGGAGGAACTTGCACAAGTATTCAAAATTAGGGGGTGGGTAAAACAGATGTCAGCCTGTCTGTGGGACAGGAGATTCTGCAGTGCTGTCCAAGGTGGATAAGACTGCGGCACAGAGCCAACCACGGTGGAAAGTGCTTTAACTACAAGGGGCCATGCTAACTGAATGCATGATATGGTCACGTTTTAAAAATACCTCTGGGCAAGTGAGAAAATGATTGGCAATTTTTTAAATTTCTGTACACTTCCTATAATGATATCTTCTAAAAGAGCATTTTAAAGGCTATTTATAGCCTATACTCCACTATGTTAACTATCACATCAGTTTACATGTTATTTCTTATCTTAAGTCTATGTAGATAAGACTATAGGCTACTTAGTTATGTGTCTCCTTAGCAGCAATTTTAGTTCTCACTTCTTATCTTTAAATTGGAACCAACAAATTTCCTGCAGACCAGCCCACGTGGAAGCCACCAACAGTCACAGGGAAGCTTGGTGAGCATGAAGACAAGGGGAGTTGGCTGAATTGGATGATTAACTGTCAGTCTTAAAGGGTGTGATGCTCCTTCACCAATGCCTCACCTCTGGGGCTGGGATACTCACACTTGATTGGCTGTAATCCCTAGCAATCATTTTTGAATTAGGACAGCTTGGTCTATGGGATCAGGATACTCAAAGTCTGTGGTGAGGCTCCCTCTATCCTAAACAGCTTGTGGATAAGTGCTGCCTAATATCCTTTCCCCGTGTGGCACGTCCTGTGCAAGCAGCAAAGTTTCTCAAATCCATCTCTTCTTCCTTGCTCCCAAAGCTCTCCATGAAGTGACCCGACACTGCCTGTCCAGAGCTTCAGGCAGACCAGGCCTGTAATTTTTTCAGGAGTGCTTTTTGCCCTTCTTCCTCCCATCCAGAATATCCCCCTCATCCCCTCGGCCACATAAAGGCTTCTCTTCTCAAGTCCCAGCTGGTGTTCTCTCCCTTGCATGCAGTCTTGGCCAATGCTGTCTGAAAGGATTTTCCCTCCTTAGTCTTCCTCACGTCCTTCTAGTCAGCATCACCAATTTGGCATTGAAAAATTTTTTGTCCATACACCTTTCTCTCCACCCGGATTATGAATGGAGCCTTCCTGCATTGGACAAAGAACTTCCTGAAATATGGACTAAGTCATGTCTACCTACTCTCGTGTTAACTTTGTGTGTGTGTGTGTCATATGAAAGGTGAAGCCACATTCTATTAAAGAGCACACCGTGCTCTAATGCCTTTTCCTCAGCATGCAGTGGCTTTCTGCTGTCACCAGACGGCCCTCCTGAAATCTGACAAGTCTCCTCTTAGCTATTAATACCTTCACTCTCCCATCTGTAAACTGAGAATTGTAAGAAGTACTTACGAGTCCTCCTCTGCTCCCAGCTCAAATCTAACTACACAGATACTATTGTTCAGGCGCCAACCTCCACCTCTGACTCTCCTCCCCGAGGCCTGCGATTATTTTCATTACATCTGTTACCAGTTTGCTCAGTTTTTGTCCTCTGTGGACTCAAATAACCGAGAGCCCCCAGAGGAACACACCAGGAGGGAAGCTACAGTCAGCTTCTTGGGACATAATCCTTTTCCTTGGATGGAACATACTCTAAACCTTGTCCAAAGGCCCCGCAAAGCCAGTGTTTGGCTGGAACCCTCTAGCCATTTTACAATGCCACAGCTGTCATGGAAACAGCCCTAATTAATACCTTTAATAGGAAAAGAAGTTAGATCCTCACCTGTTATCCAGTTAGTTGGTGTTTTGTGGCCATTGTAACAAACCATTCTCCTAAGGCAGTAAGATTTACACATTTTAATCAGGTAACCTATCCATGCCTTTCCACGCTCTCTCTTCCTGACATCACCGACACCCCAATTCCAGCGTGATGTCGGTATTGCCAGGGAGTTGAGGAGCAGGTGGCTGGAGCAGATCTCCTGTGCCTTAGCCAGTTTAGAACAGTGGCTCATCTGTACTTTTCATCCTGCCTGTATTCACAATGCCCCTTTCCTCTCCCCTTTCTGCCGCCTCGTCCCTACCCAAAGGACATCCATTTCCTCATCCTTTATGCAGTCATAGGTCTACTAAAATCTTAATCCAAATTTGGGATTAAGAGAATGAAGAATTTCAGGGGAGGAATTGGCACCTAAGTCCGAGGGTGAGCTCTAGGCAGGAATTGGAAGACAAAGGCAAGGAGGTCGAGAGGCAGGTGGGTGCAGAAATTGGCTCATCATCCACAGTCTAAATAGTGCTGCCACGGGAACCTGGAACCCCAGTCTCGGTGTCTCCTCTGGGAACACGAGCCAAAGCCTAGGGAAGGCTCATGTGAAGGGAATCTTGGAGCCACTGCAGCTGGCTGGCATGCTGCGACCAGGAGGCCGCAGAGGTACAAGACAGCAGCTACCTGCAGGGAGCAGAGAACCTCTGAGAACTGCTCAGTGTGCTCGAGCAAAGCTTCCTGGGCTGGTCTGGCACACCAGGCACAGGGGAACCACCAGAACGGAGAGCTCAGTCTTGCTGTACCCCGACTCTTCCTAAACAAGATACCTTTCATGTAGCACCAGCACGGTGCCTGGGACTCAGCCTGGGTGATGTTAGTTCCCTTTCCTTCCTCTTGTCTTTCTGGCATAGGATGTAGAGCTTACAGGCCTTCTTCATTCTTCCATTTTATGTGGGAGATGAGGTTGGAGGAAGGCAGTACCTGCTCTCTTCACTTCAGTGTGATGTTTGGAATGTTGGTGAGGCGTGTAGCAAAGTGGGTCATGGAATCAGACAGATTTGGTTCAAACTCTAACTGGACCGCTTACAGTTGTGTGACCAGAGGCAGGCGGCTCAACTCCTCTGGGAGCTGAGCTTTTACTCTGCAAAGCTGGGATAAGAGTAACAACCTCACAAGGATAGTAATATTCATACCACCTGGGATAGAACACGCACGGCTCGTGGACAACACAAGGTCTGAGATTCGGTGAGATGATGCCTTCCCTCCTCCCTCCACATTGCAGGGTCCCACTCTGGCTGCCTCTGTACCAGGCACTTCTCACTGACGTGACCTTACGTAATCTAAGGGCAACCATGAGGTCGGTGTGATTAGCCCCACCTTACAGTCGAGGAAATTGGATAAATAACTTTGCATCTGGACATCTGGACATCTGGCCAGAGAGCAAAGTGTTGAAGCTCCACGTTTCTGGTCCCCATCTTAAGCCCTTTCTCCAGTTTTGGGGGCCAACTCAGAACCTCTGGGACTGCCCAACTGCAAGACATGGCATCGAGTCACCAGAAAGTTTCTGAAAAGGCCCCCCCAATCCCCAGTTTTGAGTGTTCTACGCTTCCACCTGTAGGGCATTCTGAGTCAGTGTGGGTGGCATCACGACGCCTGAGCTTGGGTACTGCCTCTCGCTTTATAACAGACCTCACAGTTCCAAAGCCTTGGAAGAAAGACAACAACTTGGAGAACAATGACTTTTTAAGTTTAGAAAACACGTTTTTCTTTTCTGCCTTATGTCATTCATCTTTAAAAATAGGACTAAACATCAACTGATCTAAAATATGGGCATATTAATGATAGTGCTGCCAGTATCTGAGGGTTTTTACCTATAAAACTTCCATTCTGACAATCTCCTCTCCCAACCTCTCTCCATCTACCACTCAGGATGATTTGTTTTTTGAGATTGGAGAAAACGGGAGGAAAGAAAAGAGAGAGAAGGATGGGGAAGGCAGAAAGGGCACTGGTGTCCCTCCCAGATCTCCACGCACTTGCAGGACTTCCTAGATGTCCTACCTCAGGCACTGCAACCCTCCACCTGCAGGTATTCTCTGGCTGGGAATGGGCCAGAATGCCAGGAAACGAGTGCTGGGGAGCAGCCCTGTCCAATGACCTGGGAGCTCCCATCAAATGCCCGTCCTCCTCCCGTCCTGCCTCTCCTCCTGCTCTCCCAGCCGTGCTTCCTGGGCTCACCTCCCAAATCAATGACCAAGACGCAGTCATTGTCTCCAGGGCTGCTTCTGGAGGAACCCAACCTACAAAACCGTTTGTGATCAGTAAAAGGCCAAGACTTGGCTGAAGGCTGCTTTGGCAGGAGGGGAAGTCCCCTGGTTGACTAGGGTCTCTACTCACAGGAGAAAGAGCAGGACTGTCAGCTCAGCCATTCTCAAATTCCCCAGAGGGAGGGACATGAATGGTCTTCTAAGGGGACCTTGGTCCCTGAATCATGATTCCAAACTAAGTCATTGAGTGAGCTATCAAATTCCGGAGAAATACAGAGAATATAAAATGCCCCTCAAAAGAAATAATTATCTTCCAAGGAGCAAGTTCCAACACCCATACAAAAAGTCAATGTGAAAATTTTTTTACATATACTCAGAAGGGCACAATGTCTCTTCTGTGGTATTTCTGCCCCAAAATGTATGACCTCAGTCTAACACAAGAAAACATCAACAAATCCAAATTGAGGGAATAACTGACCGGTGTTCTTTGAAAGTGTCTTGAAGGCCAAGAAAGATAAAGACTGAAGAATTATAAGAGTTTGGCAAAGGAAAAAACAGTTTAGTTTAATAACTAAAAGTGATGTGGGACCTTGGATAGGACCCTAAACCAGACAAAGGACATCAATGGGAAAAATGGGGAATTGTGAATAAAGCCTAGAGATTAGAAAATAGTATTGTATCAATGTTCATGATGTGGTTTGGATCATCGCACTGTGGTTAAGTCAGATGTTGACATTAGGGGAAGCTGGATGAAGGATACATGGGAACTCTGCTCTATTTTTCAACATTTTCGTAAATCTAAAGTTATTTTAATACGAAAATGAAAAAAACTTTGCCTACAAATGATTAACACTGTCCAAAATGCTCTAACATCAGGACTGAAAGTTATAATTGGGAAAAACTTGCTGGACTGTTTCTGGTCAAAAGTGAAAAAATGGGAAAAACATTGCCTGGTCTACTTTTTATAGTCACACAAACTGGAACATCCATAATAGTATTTCTAAGTCATATTTAGCTCATTCTTAGAAACACTGTTTGTAAGGCGTTGTTTCTACAAGGCTCATCTGAGATGCCTGAGCCAGGTGGGTAAATAGCTACATGAAGACCTAACACCCCATTTGCCAGCCCAAGTTAAATGCCAGTTTTGAAGAAAAGGAAAATACCAGACTTGCCCAAAGTGGTGGTTAGTCTGCTCTGAAACAGCACATTATTGCCCTTGAAGTGATTCATGAATTAGAAAAAAATTGACAACGTTCACTTAATGATATATCTCTTTTTCTTATCCATCTAAGGCTTTGCAGTTGGGATATAGAGGGCAAGAACTTTTATATGTTCCCCTATTTCTTACTGACTTAAACAACCATTAAATACCTCCTGTATATAAGGCACTAGGGCTTCAAGGATAAACAGGACTCAGACGATTCCCTCATGAAGTATTCATATTCTTACAGAGACCATCCTAATTGATTATGTTATATTGATAAGCTTTACAATAGAGGAACATGCAAAGTACTTTTGAAACATAAGAGAAAGAAAGATTAGTTTAGTTGGAGAAGTCAATTAAGGCTTTGAGGGATAAGTAAGAGTTTGTCAGGTACAAAAGGGAGTGTGAACTCTCATGATATGTTCAAGAGTGAAGGGTGGTAAAATGTATAGGGAAACAGGAAGTGGTGGGAGATTCAAAAGCATTACCATAGCCCAAGGTTAAAAGGTGATCTTCACTAGAATTCCTCAGAACACTTCATAAACTAATTTTTAAAATATTACTTCTTACCACTGCTCTTCAAGCTTATATGAAACAGACAAGCTTTAGTGATCATAATGTTAAAAATGTGGCAGAGAATCATCAGAGAAGTGAATTCTGGTACTTATCAGTAAAGAAGTTAGAAAATTAACCCAGATTCATGGGCCCACTCACCTCATACGGTCATTCTTGGTTTTTTTCACTTAAGCAAACAGCAGAGATTCACAAACAATACCTAGCTTAATTTTAGTCCTGAACGTTTAATAACCTACAGATCGTTGTTTCAGAAGGACCTACACACAAATAGAAATACGTATAAAACCAAACTTTTGAACAAGAGCAATTGACCTTGGCAGAGAGAGGTTAGTTCTTGATCCAAGGAGTTCTGCTTCTACATTTGACCCTATTTGTTTCGGGTTCCGGGATCTCTTACCCCAGCTCCCACCAAATCTCTTATTTCTAAAGGGCTTTGAGGATGAAAACTCCACAGTTGAATGACTAGCTTCATTTCCAACATCAATGAGCCTTCTATATTTTTAAAATATCCTGTCTTCCTACAGGGAGAACAAACTGTGGATTGATTATCTCAGCATCTCTTGGAGCTCTTGACCTTCCTTAAATCCACCACGGTATTCAAGGATAACAATGGCTTAAACATGAACTGACTTTAACCTAAACCACTAAGCTTGTGTTTACTAAACATAAAATTGAAGAACCATTTACCACTACAAATATGCATGTGAAAACTGCAGCAAATGGCTTTAACTTATTATGACACTCGCAGGCATAGGTTATTAGAATTGAAAAAGATCTTAAAGGTGGTCTACACTCTGCACGATACAGAGTCTGGAACAAGAATAGACATGTCGATTAAGCAAATTGTTCCAAGTCACAAAGCTAAGCAGTGCCAGAGCCAGGAAGAAACGCAGAGCCCCTGACCCTAGGGAGAATGTGCTTTCTACCTTCCTAGATTGCCGGGGATTGTTTTCATAGTTCCCAGAGCTGGTAACCAGTATTCTGAAATCTTAACAACTAATTTATATGTTTTTAAAATCCAAATAGTTTAACATTTGGAAAACATGGCTTTCTGCAGCCAAGATGGCTTTCTGATGTAACAGATGGTAGTAAACTTACACAGATTTTTCTCTGACAATATATCACTCACCTGCCAGTTTTTTGTTCCTTCCCCATCAGAAGAACCCCCTGCCTGTATTTTCTTTTTAAGTATCGTTGTGGCTGAAAGGTAGCTCCCCTTAAAAAAACAGGTCGAAGTCCCAACTCCAGTGAATGAGATCTTATTTAGAAACAGGGCCCTAACATGTGTAGTCAAATCAAGACGAGGTCATACTAGATTAGGGTGGGCCCTAATCCAACTGGTATCCTTAGAAGAAGAGGGAAATTTGGACCCAGAGACACACAGGAGAATGCCATGTGAAGATGGACGCAGGGCTTGCATTGATGCATCTGTGAGCAGCGGAACACGAAGGACTCCTGGAATCAGCAGAAGCTGGAAGAGGCAGGAAGGATCCTCCCCTGGAGCCTTCAGGGAGCACGGCCCTGCCTGAACTTTCACTCAGACTTCCAGCCTTCGGAACTGCGAGAGAGTAAACTTATGTTGCTTCAAGGCACCCAGTTTATGGCAATTTGTTATGGCAACCCTGGGAAATTAATACAAGTATGTTATTTAATAATATGCTAAAATCCATTAACACCCCAATAGATAAAGGACATAAAAAGATACTTTATGACCAAAAAAACACAATTATTAAACAGCCATAGAAAAAAAATATATTCAACTCTGCCACTTATTAAAGAAACGCACATGAAAACACCAATGTGGTAGTTCTTTTATTCAAATAGCAAAAATTCAACGTAATATCAATAGTCAATGGTCCAGTTGTGGGAAAACTGTCACTAAAACACGACTGGAAGAAGTACAGAGAAACACTCTGTCAATACCGATTTGGTACACTTTTATAATCACCCCTGGGCATCTGACAGGTTCGAAAGGAACAGAGGAAAATTTCAAGAGCGCACAGTAATGCCAGGCAGTCAGACACATCACTGAGTGTCAGACGTTCTAAAATAGAGCAGCTTAGTGACCTGTCTCTCTGACCCTCCTGGATCTGACGACCCACCCTCTGATGAGGCCCAAAATATTCTCCAACGAGAGTCTGAGAGCACAAGCACTTCTCAATAATACTCCATATTACTTTTTGATAATATTATCACTTAATGTCACTCCTTGATAATACTTAAGCTGAATTTAAAGAGATCTTATTCCAATATCTTACTCCAGTCTTAAAAATTATAATACAGTCTACAACTCTTTATAGTAAAAGATATTTTCTCTGTTGTAGAATTAATTTCTCGTGGGAAGCCCTAAGGTAAGTTCCATCTCCCCAATTTTACTAAAGAGGAAACAGGCTCAGAAACATCAAGCAGCTTGAACCAGGCCCCTGGGCTAATCCATGGCCAACCTGGGACTAGAACCCACGTCTCTCATTTCAGTTCAGTGGCCTTTCACTCCACCAGGACACTAGGAAGTCTTTGCATGGACCTTTTCAAAGTTCGAGAAGACTTGGAAGTCAACTTATGGATGAGGAAACTGAAGCCCAAGGAGGTGAAATGATTTTGCCAAGTTCACACGACAATCACAAGGTGTCTAAGCCTGTCTCTGCACGCGGGATCACATCTCTCATAAGTAACTGGGCGTACTTAATCCAATTTCCATCAACTACACAGATTTGTTGTGCCCAAATACAGTCAGCATTCCTTAAACAAACATCTCTTGTGGGCCTACTGTGCACCAGCCTTGTGCTAGGCAATCTGTCCAAGGCCGGTAGGCCCAGAGTTGGACATTAGTGGACATTGTGGTTCCCAAAGCTGAGCCCGTCAATTTAGCCTTGGGAAGCCTAGAATCAGAATTTATGTAATGAATTTTCTGGGTTTCCCAGTTATTTCTGCCCTTGATTGTTTCTTTAAAAATAGGAATTTTCGTGGCCTGGCAGTGAAAGGCCATTCAGAACCTCAGATAAATAATTTCCTGTTAATAATCTTCTTAGGAAAACTTCTCTCCCACACACCAGCCCTACCAAGCTTAATGCTCTCTGAACAGCTTCTGAGGCTCACTGCTGGTTAAAGGGCAACCAAGGATCTCTTAATTCGGCTCAGGAAAGTGAACACATTGTTTTCAGGAGATCAAAAGATTTATGTAAAAAGAAGTAACCCTACCCCCATTTTCTTTCGGACTGTGCTAGATTTGCAAACTTTTGTGAGACTAATATGCCTGCCTTAAGTCGGGCGAACGAATCACTCCTGAGGATCCTAAGCCTCGAGCATTTACCTCCATAAATACCATTAGCATTTCATTATGCTCATTTTATCCAGCAGTTAAGTCTAAGGATTATCAAAAAGCTGCTGGTTGGGGAAAATGAATTCTACCTAAAATTACTGCTAAAGTGTGAGAGTGAAGCACATGACATTGACCTTGAGCGATCGTCTTTTGTAAGAGGAACTGAATTCCTAATTTAGGAGATTATTTTAACCTCGAAGAAATATGATTTAATAGGGCACACAGCCTTTAAACCTTCATTAAAAATACATATTCATTTAAAATTGATGTGCTGTCTCCTACCCAATTATTGAAAATCCGAGGGAAAGATGGGAGAGAAGGGAAAGTGGGTTTTGTTTCTTTGGATGACGAGCGTGTTCGTTTGCTAAGACTGCCTTAACAAAGTGCCACAAACTTAGGGGCTAAAACAATCAAAATTTATTTTCTCATGGTTCTGGAGGCTAGAAATTCAAGATCAAGGGGTCAACAGGGTTGGTTCCTTCTGAGGGCTGCGAGTGAGGCATCTGTCCCACGCCCCTCTCCTTGTTTGTAGATGGCTTGTCTTCTGTGTCTCTTTATATCACCTTCCCCCTGCATGCGTCTGTCTCTGTGTCCACATTTCGCCTTTCTATAAGGACACCAATAGTATTGGACTAGGGCCCACTCTCTGACCTCACCTTAACTAATTACGTCTGCAAGGACCCTAGTTCCAAATAAGATCACATTCGGAGGTGCTGGAGATTAGGGCTTCAACATACGAAGTTTTAGGGGGACATAATTCAACCCATAACAATGAGTAAAGCTATTCTGAGACCCATAAAACCCCTGAACTGAGGCTTCATATTTTATAGGCCCAGGAGGCAATGTTGGCACCACAAGTGGCTAGGACAGTGAGTTATAACTGGGAAATACAGGGGTTCTCATCTAGCTCTCTGAGGAACAGGCTGGGGTGGAGGGAAGTACTGCTGGGCTCAGAAGGACCAAGTCTTGCCCTTGCATGCAACACACTAGCAGGTGACCTGGATGATACAATTTACATTTTGCAGAGAACATTACCTTTTACCAAGAGTTTAACTTTCATCTGTGTGATCTCAATGAAACAGTACAAGGACCTAGTAAATGAGAGTAGCCTTCTCTTTTGGATGAGAAGGTCAAGACCCAGAGAAGTCAAATGACCAGCCAAGGTCTTAGCGTGAACAAGTACCATGACCCACGGCTTCTGACGTCCCACTCCACATCCAGGGTTTCTTCTCCAACTCTCCGCTGATGTTCCCTGAAGATTGCAGAGGTTGCTTCCCGCTCGAAATGTAATGTCACATAGAACTTCTCATCAACCTTGGGTGAAAATTTGAGCAACTTTCCTGCCCCCTCTTATTGTATCTGTGATGGCAACACAAGGCTGAGAAGTTTGGACTCACCGTCTTGCTGAAGAACGCTGTCTCTTGGCGAGCGAAGATCCTTCACAGAGTGTTCCTGAAGCAGCTGAAATTCAGACGCATGAGCGCATGTGCGTCCTTTCTGGGAAAAAGTCTCTAGGGCTTCATCAGCTTCTCTTAGAGGTCAATGGTCCCTAAACCAGTAAGAACCACTGGTCTACCAGCATGGCATAGCCAGGGTCTCTACTGCTGTTCTCCTGCTCAGCTCCCCCTTAAAAGCTCTCTAGCTTCCTCCTTCCGAAAGCATATCCCAGTGGGACCCCTGGCTGAGCTAGGCCTGGCCGAAACTGCCAAAAAGAGATGGGCTGCTCTGGGTATCGGTTCAGCTTCCATGCAGCAGGTGCCTCCCCATGAGCCTTGGCGATAAACGACAGCAACAAGTTAGCCCCAGGGCTTAGCCAGCCCCCTGAGCTGCACACTGGACCCCCGGCAAGCCCGGGGCAGAACTACTCACGGGAAGGTGGCTGGCCCTTGTGTGTGTTTTCATGGCTTAGAAAGGCCCCCAAGACTAACAGGACAACTCCAGCAGGTACTGTTTCCGTTACTCATTTCTTGGATAAAGGCAAAGAGGCCCTGGCCTTAGGGAGGGAAATCCCTCAGCCTGAAGCCGCAGCCAGTTAAACAGCTTTTGACATTCTCTTCGTTTATTCCATCCAGCGGGGTCCCACCCAGGCACCATTCTGCCTCTCCCCTCTGTTTGGATCGTTTGATATCTCTCCCTACCCACTCCCAACTTCCTGCCAGCAAGTGCCAACACCACATGCCCCTGGAAGGCATGTGGAGTCAGTCTTATACCAGGTTCTGACCAAGAAAACTTTAAGAAGCTCTAGCGAAACACTCAGTCAATATGCTGTCTGCCTGGTGCAACGCTGGGTTGTAACCTCTCCTGGAAGCCACACTCACCCTAGATGTAGTTCTAGAGCCTGTGTCCCTGACTTAACTTGTCCTGTTCCTTTCCCTCTGTGGACCAGATCTCTGCTTTCTCTTACTGTTGCCTTTGTGCGGCCCTGGAACTATTGTCTGCCCTGTGCCCCAGTTCTGCGGGTGGGGCCAGCCTCCCTGCCCCAGCCTTCTGCTGCTGTCTCTGGAGCTCTCTGCTCTGGCTCCCAGTACTGCGCTCCACCTACCCACCTGTTCTGGAACCCTAGGACACCTTTTGGCCTACTTACCACCTGGTGCTTGTCTCTCGCTATTGCATTGTACCTGCATGACCTGCTTTTCTTCCCTCACCTTCAGGTGTATCTGGCACCTGCCCCACCTCAGTAGGAATATCTAGTTCCATTTCTGACTCCGTTTTCCCCGTGCCCACTGAAATTAACCTTTCTGAAGCTGTGGGTATTGGCATTGCAACTTATATACAATGTTCCAGACATACAGAAATATAACTTCGTTTCCTACAACTGATCTCAAACGTCCCAAGAGCTGCTATTTCCAATTGGAGGTAGAAAAAGATTTAGCATAGTTATTGTGGTTTTAAACAGTCTGTACCAGGTGAACTCAATCTCTTTGGAGCACATACTCAGTCTTTCAAGTTTCTCTTTCTCTTTCCCTGTGCAGCATCTGGGGCCAGGGCAAGTTTCAGAGGGGTGGTTGATCTCGGTGCTACCCTCTGGTCCTCACAGGCCTCACAGTCTCATCCCACTGGGTCTCTGGGTACCCGTGTTTCTTGGTAACAGCTGCTGCTGGACACATCTGTCCGCTAGGAATGTCCAGGAGTCCATCACTGATGCCAGCTCCCTCCCTTGCCTCACTTGTTACATGCACACATGCTGTCCTCCTTGTCCCAACACTGAGTCCTTTATGGTTCCACCAGCTCTCTTTGCCCATCTGTATGCCTTGATGGAGCAAGAAGGAATTTCTGGATCTCCTTTCCCAGCCACCATTTACAGGCCATGGGAAGCTGCATGTGACATGAGGGAAGCCATCACTCACCATCTCTACCCTAAGCTAGCCACACAAAGGAGAACTGGGACTGGAGCCCTCTCTGCTTTTTTGGATGTCCCCCAATCTCTTCAGAGTTTCTAAATATCTCCCCCTCACAATAGGGTACAGCAGTTACTCTCAAAGCACCTGGGGCTATGGGACAAGAGGACACATACAGACCCCCGTGATGGGACTCCTGGAGCTGCAAGTGTTCTCAGATTCAAAGAGGGTGGCAGGCAATGAGCCTCAGGGAAGCCGGCCAGGCTAGCCAGGTGCCTGCCATTGGACTGGGCATCAGAGGCAAGGTTTCTGGCCCACAGGGACTCCAGTGCTTGGCTAATTACCAAAACAGGGACTCAGGTCTGGGGATTATTTGATAAAACTGGAGTCGAGTGTGAATCCTCGGTCTCGGGATGAAGACAGAAGGCCTGTTCCTAGAACTGAGGCCCAAGAACAGGGCCAGAAGAACAAAGATCATGATTTGGGTCCATCAGTGACTTCCCCTATATCTCAGCATTAAAACCAAGCTTCGGCACGTCCAACCATAAGCCTATCTTTCATGTAACGGTTTACCCTTCCCCTAACAGTTTCGTAAACTGTGGCTCCACATGGAAATGTTAACTATTCTCTACCTTCTGACTTTCCCCTTGCTCTACTCTCTAGGGTCTAGATACCCCCACATCAGACTGTAGTTCGGAGACATTTTCTTTATCTCACCTTTTCCTGCTGGAGAACCTGCAGGGTTCTCTGTTGTCTCAATGACCTGAGACACTCCTCACTCCACACTCCTCAGCCTGCTATTCAACCCTTTTAGCAACTCCTTCCTCTGCCTCCCACTTACCTCATCTCCCAGGACTTCCTGCCATGGGCTCTGTTTCCATCAGCTAAGTCCTACATCTAGCCCCGCTTTTGGCAGTAGCAAGTACTGATTTCTGCCTCCGCTTTCAAATGAAACAAAATGATCAGCATCTTCTTTGTGATAGGCACATGGTCACAACAGAGGAAATAAAAATAAATGAATCTGGCCCTGACTTCTAAGAAGTTTCCCTTTATGGGAATGCCTTGAAGTTTCCTTTCCTGTACTTTGAATTCCAAATACCACATTTTCTTAATGTCTTCTCCTAAGCCGGGCCTTGCCAAATTAACCCCTTTCTGTTCTTTCTTAGTAAAAGTATTAATAATACTTTATATTTGTATGAAACTTTCTATCCTTTCAAAATGTTTTCAAATAATTTTTGATCTTTCAACACAGCTTGTGAGATGTCAAGACAGTTATTTTACTCCCAATTTCACATATGAGGAAATGATGCTCAGAGGTATTGGGTGCTTTGCCTAAGGTCACACACTAGAACTCAGGCCTTTCGCCTCTCTGTCCAGTGTCCTCTCTACTGTAGTTGGCATAAATCAGGACGGCATTCAGCGAGCCATGTGAAACTGAAGGCTGGGTGTGATGGCTTAACTAAATAGAGGCTTACTTTTCTCTATAACAGGAAATTTAGAGATATGTCATCCAAGGCTGACATGGCAATTCCATAATGTAATCAGGCTCCAGGCTCTCTCTCTATTTCTGTTCTGTCACACTCGGCTGTCACACTTGTGGTTTTCATCTTTGCAGTGGCAAGATGATTCCCACTTCTAAGTACCAGCTCTGTGTTCTAGGACGAAGGGCAAAGGGCAAAGGGCAAAAAACAAAATGGCACCTGTCAGTTACTTCTCCCTTAAGAAGCTTTTCTGGAAGCCCCACTCAGTTACCCCACTGACATTTTATTGGCTGAATTGTGTCACCTGGTCAACCCTAGCTGTAAAGGAGGCTGGGAGGCTGGGTGTACTAAGCTGGGCACATTGCCATCCTGAACAAAATCTAAGCTGTTATAAGGAGAATGGGGAGAGTTGGATGAAGGAAGAATGGATGGTTGGCGGTGTTTGCTAGAACTGCCCACCTCTCTAATCGGCCTTCCCTTATTTTATGTTGCCGTATAATGCTCCTGCCTCGTCATTTCCTTGTCCTCTCTCACTCCAGTGTCCCACCTCTACATGGGTTACAATATCCCAAGAGAGCCAGGCTCCACAATGGTTGCCCGTGTCTCAGCGAAACTTTTCCTCAGAGAGGCAATCAACCAAGGTAATTAATACTGTATGAAAGCTGTGTTCAACTCAGATTTTCTGTATATTTCATGGAATACATCTCATAAACAACTGGAATGTCTTGTAAATCTCAACAATTTAGGATCCAGACTTCACCTCCTGGATATCTGGAAGTAGCACAAAATCCCGTTATCTGACATGTCTTGATTTTGAGCTATTTCCAGGCCCTGGGGATACTGAGGTCAGTAAGACAAGACCCCTGCCTTTCAGGGGCCATCTGTCTGGACGGGGTGACAGTCCAGTGTCCTGGTCAGGTAAGCAGAGATGGTACTGTGAGTCCAGGCTGTGCGGAGTGCACACCCAGGGTTGGTCCGCGGTGTGTGGGGCCACAGAGAGGAGGGGAACTGCTGTCTGCAGGAGTCCAGAAGGCATTACGGAAGAGGACTATTTGATCTGGACAAGGTACGCCCAGGATGTGGTAAGAACTTTCTTTTTCACTGTAAACAAATGCACAAAAACTTAGGAACCCAAAGAAACGTTGGTCTCTCCGAAGCCCCCACCTAAGCGGACATAATAACGCAGCCTTGTTCAAAGCATTCCTTCGCAAGCACAGTTTGTTCAAATGCGGTCCTTTCGCGGGTTACTTTCAAGCTTATATAACAATCTTGAATTTCCTTGCTGACAAATCCTTGTCCTCTAGGCTGGATTTTGTTTCTGAACACACGGTGACTCCTATGGAGACAATCGTGCATCAGGATGCGGGAAGAGAGCGGCATTGCTGGAGGTCAGGCTCGCCCGAAGCTGGCCACAGCTTCCCTGTAAGCAAGTTCATCTGCTCGGATTCCCAGCTTCCTAGATGACTTACGTAAAGCCTATAGAGAAAAAAGCAAAGAATTGAAGAAGTCTCAACTTGAACAGGCCTTTGTTTAGGTCCAGGACAATCGTGTGTTTACAGGTCTGTTGCTTCTGCCTTCTCAGTCATAGGATAAGTGGTCGCTTCTTCACATGTGGTCAGCGTTTTATCCTGAAAAACCTTGAGACCTTCACACGCCATCAGCACAAAGTACTCTCCACTTATCTGCTCAGGGAGCGAGGCTGGGGAATGACCAACCCGGGAAAGCCGGCCCCCTTTAAGCTTCCGATCTTGTCTGATAAACACCTTGCTCTCATGACTCTCAATAATGAGTTGAAATGTTGCCAGTAAATCAGACGACTTTTACTCCTCCCATGTGCTTCTAGAATTCTCATCAGCTCTACTTTTGCCTTTGTCCCTGACCTTTTCCCATCTTCTCTCTTTGTTCTTATTCTCTCCTCCCAGCTGGGTCCTGGGACAGCAGTCTGATTCACATTGGCTAAGCCGTCTCCTTTTTTAATTTAGTTGTAGGTGGGTGTCCAGATGGCTCACGCTGCATACAGGGAGGATTTTTCCTCTTGACCACCTAGGTCTGGGCTCTGCTCACTGACTCACCAGCACCATCATCCTGTTTGTGCACAGCCGCCCCCGATTGCATCAGCCAGTGGCTTTCCAGTGCGGACTCCTGGGCACTGACGGGGACTTGTTATTTCCCTGGCAGGATGCCCTCACACCAGGCGCCAGGCACACGTGGAGCGCCGTGCAAACATGCCTCCGGCAACGACAGCCCTAAAACAGGGGATGAGGTCAGCACTGGGCAGAGAGAAACCTTCCTGAAGGAAGGGGTGGGGCGGGGCTGCCTCCAGGCCACCTCGACGCCTCTTTGCACTTCCCCAAACTGCTGGGGAGCTGGAGGGAGTCCCTGTGCCTTTCTGCATCAGGAGACAACAGGTCATCAGGAGGCAGCACAGGGAGCCACTGGCTAGTACTCCAGGGTCCTCCAGGTCCTGACCTTTTGGCCCAGGTCACAGGAGTTTTAATCCACCACCCGGGCCCCAGAGCTATTGTGTGGTCCTCAGTCCCGCGGAAGCAGACAGCCCCAGCACCACTCAGCAGGCAGGGGTTGGGCGGGGCTGGGCTCTGTCTGACAAAAGTTTGCCCTAAGTTCTGAATGAGAAATCTGTGTCCATCACCCAGCCCGGGGGCATACTAAGTATACGAAGTATATAAAGCAGAAACAGCCAGAAATCCTTGCGGGGATCCGAAGCCACCAGCTCTTCCTTTTATCCCAGACCCAGCGTGCCCTTCATCTCATCTAACTTCAGGCAAAGATCAGGGGAATCAAACGGGGGCGGGGCGGGGGGGGGGAGGGGGGGCTATCAAGCAGAACAAATCCAGGGCTGCTTCATTTCAGGCGCAGGTCTCCAGCGAGCGTGAAATCTGTAAGCTCTGAAGAGCCCCCACGGCTCAGCTCCGGAAGGTTGAGGGCCGTAAGAACCTCAGATTAAACGGTCTGTTACACCCTTAACATTTCTCCCGACCAGCCCCAAACCGTGTTTTCAGCAGTTTCTTAAATCCCGAAACACAAAGGGTTAAGGGATGGAACGTGGGAATGTAAGGATCAAAGTCCCGCCCCACTCCTGTTCCTCCCTCCCACACAGGGAGGCTTCTCACTTAATTCTTTGACCACGAGCTGCTCCTCTGACCCCCAACACTTGAGCGTGGGCTGTGGACCCAGGCACCGAAGCCCAGACAGTCTCTTCTCAGCTGGCACCACTGGGGCTGTGGATTTAGGGCCCGCAGTGCACAAGTCACCACTTTAAAATAAATGGTAATCAGAGGGTCTCAGTAGATTGATGGCCTGGGCCGCAGGGTGACAACAAAAGAAGAGGAATGTTCTCCTGGGCTGAGTTCATCACAGCGCTTCCAGCAGGCAGGTTAGATGGCGATTCTACCAAAACTCGACTGTAACCATGATACCATGACTATCCTAAATAAAGAAAATAATTCCATTTTGGACAGCAGAAAAAGTAAGAAAATTTTTAGTTCACTTGTTTTCTTACCAAATTTTAAAGATCAGTGGGTAGCAACATGTCATTGTATTGGAAATATAAGCACAAAATTATTCCAGAAATAAGAGAAGCTAAAGGCTAAACTTTAGTCCATATTTTTAGTGGGAAGTAGGCATTTTCTTACAATGTAAGGTAGGGAATTTTTATGCTTAAATCCTCCTGAAATATATTTTTTGCTTCTTTTGCTCCTGAGAAAGCTGCTTCCAAAGCAAGGCTGTGTGTCCACATCAACGGAGAGCTTGAACAAGGCAGATTCCTGGGTCTGGGGAACACCTGCTTTCCAAAGCCCTAGTTTGGGACCGGGAAGAACAGGCTCTTGGGGGAAAGCTGCCCGAGGGCTGAGCAGCACCCCGGGCCCAGCGGACATTCCCTGGGGCTCTGCCTCGCTACTGAATTAGGTCTCGGCTTGACCCTTCTCTTCAGATAGCTAATCAGAAACCAGAAGAACCTGGCCAGGCACTGGGGTTAGAGTACATGACAGTTGATGCTTTAGAACGTTTCGAAAATCTTTACAGAGCAGGTTTGGCCAGTTCCTGGGGAAACGAACAGGCAGAGGTCATTTCTGGGGACAGCGGCCACAGATGTCATCTCCTCTCCCGGGTTTGACAAGTGCACTTGGGCAGACCACTCCACAGAGCACAGGAAGATGTATGATTGGCCATCGTGGAGTCCACTTCCAAGGGCGAGGGCACCAGCTCTGGAACAGCCCACTGCGGTGTTCCTGTAAAGGGCGCTTTGTTCCGCAGACGCCCCAGAATGCTAGAATTTACAACCCATATGACAGAGGTTCCCTCCATCCAGAGCCTCCCCTACAAGCAAAAAGCCCCCCTACAATTTCAAAGAAAACTGTAGACACCAGAGACATTGCAGCAGGGGTTAGCGCCCTGTTTACACAGCAATTTACAGTCAGTTATTTGTAAGCCCTGTTTAATGACACTGTCATTTTGCCAAGAGGTGAGAAGTAGTTGGATGCAAACTCAATTCGGGAGGAAAAGTAAGACATGAATAAAGCTGAAACAGACTCGATGCTTCTGTGCTGTATCTCTGCCTGTGATGTGTAATATAAATGTGTAACAACATCATCTTTGAATATACTATGCTTTAACATTACATGAAATTCAAATGTTATGCTTGCTCACAAGTCAATATTTTGTGCCCTTTCCAGAACCTGATTATTACTCAGCAAACCCTGGTTGGCACATCCTTTATGTATGGGGACTGGCTAATGCTTTGTGGGAAAACAAAGATTCCTGCTCTCAACTTTCAAGGCATGGGCTTCAAAGGATCTAAACTGAAGCTGGGGTGACTTATCACAATGGCTCTCATTTCTTGAGCCCTTCCTGTGCAGGATATCTTCTCTTTCCTTCCTGAGTTCACCCTACAGTTCACCCTTCTCCACCCTGTCGTGTCCCCAAATGCTGCCCTGTATGAACTACATCCAGGGCCTCCCGTGCCCTCCGGCTTCTGGTTGGGTTTGTACAACGGGGAGCACAGCCGGACAGGAAAGGGGGAGGGGTGGCCTGTGGTCAGACTGCCAACCTTCCTGCTGGTGCCCCTGCAGGCTGGCTGCCCCTGACTAAAGGTCATGGCACCTATGAGGCAGGCCACTCCACCTCCAGGTTCTGGAGACGCCCTCCCGGCCCCTCCTCGGCCCTGCTGATGGTGCACTCACTGCGACCAGCCTGGGGTGGTCACTCCCTTGTGGCTTCTCTACACCTCGGTAAATCACCCCTTTATTAAATATTCTTCAAGTCATCCCCCTGTGCCGCCAGGACTGACCAGCATTTCTACCACAACTTTGGTATTATTAAATTAATTCCTCAAACAACACGACGAGGTAAGAATTATTAACTTCTTTTTACAGACCCTGGAGCTGAGTTTCAGACAGATTAGGGGATTCCCCAAGACCACAAGTTAGATAATAGATGTGCCAGAATTCAAACCCATTTCTGTTTGCATTCACAACCCTGGTCTTCCGATTATCATCTCAGGAGAGAGAAAAGCTTCGTGGTACAGATTAGTGGAAAGCTGCTAAGTTAATAAAACAATAATGCCAATTTTTTGGTCTCTTTCCCCTACTCCTGTCCAGGGAAATTCCAGGATGAACATGACAGTCACAGGCTTTAGAAAAATGTCTTAAGTGCAACGTTTACTGAGGAGTAATCTGTCCATTAGTCAGCTGGTTAGAGTGGCAGTAATGGGACCAAGACCTGACTTCCACTCCCTCCTTTTCTAGTTAACTTACCGCTGTGACAACTGGCTTCATAGGCCTCAGCCTGCACCCCACCTCCAGATGCCCCTCCCCCAGACTCAGCCACACGTCAGGGCAGCAAGGGCTCCTCATGGCCCTGCCCCATCCCGAGAGGCAGCCCGTGCAGCGCATGAGGGCAGAGAAGGGAGCAGAATTGCAGCGAGGTCATGTGACAGACGTGGACTTTGAGGGGGATGCTCTCCCGTCATTTCTAGGCTGGGTCAGAGGGGAAGGCACAGGGCTCTCACCTGAGACAGGTGCCTGGCTCACCTGCTCCATCCTGCCTCTCCAGGAACCACAGGGTCAGGCCTGAGGCAGAGCTACAGACAGTTGCTATCAGTGGCAGCAGGGAGATTCCTCCCTGGGAAAAGGGACCCTTTGAAATCCACACTCACCTCCCATTAACCTTTATTTACTCTGCCAATTAATTGACCAGATGTTTATTGAGCATGTATGATTTTCAAGAAGAGTGCTGGGCTTGCTGTGTCCTTCTCCTGCTTCCTGGCATCTTTCCCTTGGATTGCCCAAAGCACTTCTGCCCTCTTCCTTGTTCCTCACCTCCCAGGTGACCTCTCTCCCTCTTCCTACTCCCTAGCAAGAAAAACTTCCATCCCTTGAATCTTGAAGATCTTAGCCAAGTAGGAGGAAGAAAATTCCTCGTTATTAATTCAGCTAGGTGGATTGACAACTCTCCTTAACCCTCCCTTGGTCCTGAAACCAATTGGATCTTTAACTGGTGAATATTACAAAGGGTGGGAGAAAGTTTAGGTTGTGCCACGTGCCCTGCTCAAGGGTCATTCGCATTCTCTATGCTGAAGGAGAAAAGGAAAAGGAGAAACTTGCAGGACCCCTCCTCCCAACTTGATCACTCACCAGCTTCTAAGATACAAACAGATCTTCCTCTCATCGCCGTCTCCCCTCTGCCCCTTCTCTGGAAGCTTCCCTGAGGCTCTGAATGTCCCTTCCAATTTTCTTTTCCCAGTGCACTGAGGAGACTCTCATTGGGGATGAGAGGAAGCTCCCCTACTCTGAGTCAAGGGTCCTCTCTCCTCACTTCTGTTAGAGGAAGCAGCTGCCTCACCTGGAGCCTAAGGCTCCTCTGCTGAAGAATCCAGAAGAGGTGGGCTCTGCGCCATCAGACACCAGCTCCAGAGTTAGTGCCTTTGTAGTGCAAGCTTAAGTTATGGGGGAGCAGAAGCTAAGCCTTACAGAGACTGGGATGGGGGCGGAGAAGGCAGGAGAAGGCAGGAGACAATGGAGCCATGTGGAGACAGCAGAGCGGACAGCCCCTCCCTTGCCGTTGCATTCTCTAAGACTTCCCGTTGCCTAGACCCCTTCTCCCTTCTCCCTCTGTGAGTGAGTTTCAGTTCCTTCAGAGCTAATGATCCTTGACCCCATGAAGGACTTGCTCTCACAAATCTGGGCAGGCAGGCTGAGATAATATTCTAGTAACATTGGGTCCCATTGCAAACCTTTGGACCAGTTTGTGCAGACCGTTAGAAACTAGCAAAACAGGCCAAGCATTGATCATGTAAAAATACACATAAAAAGAACGGCCATTTCCACCAGAATTTATAAGGGGGCACAGCGTTCTAAGATGGGACCCACTTTTGTTTGAGAAGATCTGATATTCTGCTGTGCACCGGAAAGGCTAGGCCAGTATTTCCCATCCTCCTTGTCTTTATGCTATTTCAGTCATTAGGGGCTGCAGATCCAGGCTGCAGCCTGAAAGAGCTTTTCCCAGCCTGCTCCGCAGGAGTCTGTAACTTAGAGGAAGAAGTGTGGTCACGTCCTCCTATCTTACAGGTGGGGAATGAGAGATTCTAAGGCAGTGTAGATAAAACACCCAAAATTAACTAAACTTCAGAAACTCCAAATAAATTTTTAAAAACCAAGAATCAGTTTATCCTCAGCTGTTTTCTCTGTAAGAACTCAGATAACTGCTTCCTTTGGTGAATTTACATGTTTTTTGATGCTTAGAAGACTCAGCCCCAAACAAGTTGTGCAAAGGGCTACCGGAGGTAGGTTATAATTCTGACAAATCCCGTTGCTTCGTGTGTGCATGCTGGTGTGGACCCAAGGGCCCCAGAATGACAGCCCCACCCCGCCGCACCCAGGGCAGGGCCGGGTGGCCCAGGGGCAGTCTCTCGTGGGCATTGGAGCCTTTCTTTCCCAGGGCCAGTGTCCCTAGGTTATCTCAAAAGCCTAAAACAGGAAAGTCGTTAAGGCATTAACAATGGATATCTCTGGGTGGGGGAGTTTTAAGCGACTTATTTTCTGCTTCAAACATTCCTGTATATTCCCCAGTGGGCCTTCATTGCTTTTGTAATATTTTTTAAAATAAAAAAATAAAAGCAAGCATGCATGGGACAACTCCTACTTCCTTTTTGTCATTATCTTGCATTTTTCTGCGCCAGGAAGCCTCCCACAGTCAGTGTCATCCATTCTTTGATGACAGAGCAACACCTAAGTTCCCACTTGCAGGTGGAACTCTGAACTTTTCTCTAATACATGTTTGGTCCCATCTCTGCTGTTAAACTGCAAGCGCCTGGCGGCAAGGATTCCAGCACGTCAGGCAGCCCCTCCAGGTCCTCAACAAACAAAGACTTTTTTTTAGCTGATTTGATTTTGATTTTAAGCATTTGTAATAATAATAACCACCACCATTTATGGAGTGTTTATTTAACATCACAATCTGTCTAAACACTTTTTTTTTCTGCTTTATCTTCCCAAACCCCCCATACATATTTGTATATCTTAGTTGCAGGTCCTTCTAGTTGTGGGAAGTGGGACGCTGCCTCAACGTGGCCTGATGAGTGGTGCCATGTCCGCGCCCAGGATCCGAACCCTGGGCCACCGCAGTGGAGCGCGCGAACTTAACCACTCGGCCACAGAGCCAGCCCCTGTCTAAACACTTCTTTTTTTTTTTTTAAAGATTTTATTTTTTTTTCCTTTTTCTCCCCAAAGCCCCCCGGTACATAGTTGTGTATTCTTCGTTATGGGTCCTTCTAGTTGTGGCATGTGGGACGCTGCCTCAGCGTGGTTTGATGAGCAGTGCCATGTCTGCGCCCAGGATTCAAACCAACGAAACACTGGGCCGCCTGCAGCAGAGCCCGCGAACTTAACCGCTCGGCCACGGGGCCAGCCCCTAAACACTTCTTAAGCATTACATTAATTTGTCATAGAACCCCAGGAACTGGGTACTACTGTGATTTCCATTCTGCAGGTGAAAAAACTGAGGCACAGGGCAATCCAATAACTTGCCCAAGGTCACACAGTTAGTGAGTCACAGAGCCAGAGTTTGAATCCAGGCAATCTGACCCCAAAGATCATGCTCTTCAGGTCAAAAATGCAGATAACTTACTTAAGTTGCAGCTCCTACTGCTGCTATGCCTGCTAGAGATGGAGGCAAGGAAAGATCACTGAAGCCATAAATCTTCCCAGAGGCTAAACAACAGGACCAAAGTGAATAACCTAGGCAACCGCCCAGAGCGTCTCATTTGCAAAGGCAAGAAGGCTTTTGCATTCTGCAGTGTGTCCTTCCAGTCACAGGCCAATTTCTTGATAATCATTAACTAGGAAAACAAGCAGTAGTAGCAGACCCCTGACTTTTACAGAGCGGGAAACAGAATCCCAGGAGTTTGCCGGGAGGAAGGAACAGACAGAGCTGGAGTTCAGGATTGCTTTAGCACCAGATACAAATCACAGGGTTGGATCTGATCAATTTCCCGCTAAAGACAGCTGGAATAAACAAATCAACAGAACACCGGCAGTTTGGCGATTGTTTCCTGTCACCGTGTTGGGTGGAAAAATAACTGAGACTACAGGCTGTTCAAAGAGAACTTCGGCATTTAATCCCTAATGGTAATGCTAATGGGAATTCTATCTAACATGCCATGGAATTTCACATAAGGACATTTTCTCAAAGCAGTCCCATAGTAACGCAGAGACTGACCAGAGAGAATTAGCCTGTCCCCCCTGCAAGGGGCTCTAGTTGTCGTGGGCTTCGTGGGGTCCCCATCCCCGGCTTTGACCAGCTGGGGGTAGCTCAGCTCTCAGCAGAACTGTTTATAGTGAAGATAGGAGATAAGACTCCCCACAGCGACAAGTTTGGATTCTTGGCTAAATTAGAAGAAACAGACTGGCAAATCTTGCAAAGGGGCTCTGCTTTTCTGAGTGAGCCATCGGCTGCCTTTGAGGACCCTTTTTTTAGTGACAGCGGCTCACACCAACCAAAGGTTATCGTAGAGATTCAACCCAGTTGGAACAAAAGGGATCTTTAGAAGAAGCTCTGATAAATGCCCCTTCATTGTGATTTCCCAGGTGGCCAGGTCCATTCGAAAAATTCTAGCAGCTGCTGAGAAAAAATAGTATTTACAAAAGCAAGCTTAGTCAATATTTTTTCCTCCCTCAATATCAATATGAATACTTCTCTGTTGAATCTGTATAGAATTTTCTTCTTTTAAAATATTCCTGGGATTATCCTTGGCAAGGATTTGAGAACTTGAAAACAATCACAGAAACAAAAGAACATTGCCCAGGGATCTTAGTTTTTCAATTCAACCCCCAAAACATCTTTCCTGGCCCCACTACATACTGGCCATGGGACTTTGGGCTCTGACTGAACCTCTCTAAGCCTCCATTGTTCTCTCTGTAAAATGGGAATATAAATTAGTATCTACTGATGGAGTTGTGAGAATTAGGTGAGACAATCCTTTAAAGTTCTTAACATGGGGACTAGCACACGCTAAGTACCAAATAAAAGTTAGCTCTTCTTACTGTTGTTATTGTCAGTTATTGAGAGGTAATTATGTGCCAGGCACTATGCCAGGGGCTAGAGATGGGTGACTATGACGTCGTCCCCCACTCAAGAAACAGTCCAACACAGTGGTTCTCAAAGTCTGGTCCCCAAAGCAGCAGCACCAGCATCAACAGGGACTTGTTGAAAATGCAAATTCTCAGGCCCCACCCCAGACCCACTGCATCCAAATTCCTGGCGGCAGGGCCCGGCGGTCTATAAGCCCCTCTTGATCAGGACTCTGGTGCCCGCTAAGGGTTGAGAGCCACGATGAAATGAATGGGACACATCTGATGTGTGTTTTATAATTTCTGTTCTAAAAATTTTAGTTAATTTAGCTTCATGTGATTAAAGGTCCATTAATTCAGGAATACATCATGTGTGAATAATCTGCATATGCCAAGAGCTGCCCATACGACTTTTGTCACTACCCTAAATGCATTAGTAGTTTGCTACACCTGGACATTTCCCCAACTCTGTGCATTTCCCAGCTGTAAATTGGAAACGCTGAATCAATGAATTAGGGACTATTAGGCCAGAGTTGTTAAGAAGAGAGGAGGAGTGGGCCCAGCCCTGTAGCCAAGTGGTTAAATTTTCCACGCACTCCACTTTGGTGGCACAGGTTTGCGGGTTCAGATCCCTGCCACGGACCTACTCCACTCACCAGCTACGCTGTGGAGGCGTCCCACATACAAAATAGAGGAAGATTGGCACAGATGTTAGCTCAGGGCTAATCTTCCTCAGCAAAAAAAAAAGAGGAGGATGGGGAGTGAGCACTCTCACACACAGAAAAACTAAAGTGGAGGAACCTCGAGCAGCTTATTTCAGCCCCCCAGTTCTCAGTTGGTGGTGGTCTCTCCTTAGGTCTAGAGTTATGTGCTGTTCAGGCTTTCCTCATGATGTCAGGCCTTTTGTTTTTCTTTTTTGGAGCTTTGATCAATGAATTTATAATTTGTAGTTGGTTGTAACAAATTGAACTGATAGCTGTAAAAATAGATTGCTATTGAAACTCCTTTAGGACAACTAATATTATTCAAGTCTTTCTAAATCCACTTTTTACAAATGAAATAGTACATTCTACAGTGTGAGTTTGATGGTATGAAGTTTTTTAGGAACACAATTATAATGTTGAAGCAGAATAAAACGTGCATTACCAGTATTTTTAAAGAATGTGAACAAAAATTGTTTCTTTACGTAATGGCCCTCTAACTCCAAGCTGCATCTATGTGGCCCAAACATAAGTGAATGAAATAAACAGCAAAACTCAGGCTGCTGCAGTCACTGTGCAATGAAGGAATGGGTTTGAGATGACTTTCTTGTTCTCTTCTTTTCTCGTTTTTTGTTTAAGGGAACTTAAAGACCGTTTCAGGGAGCCTCCTTCTGAGGCAGCAGAGTTCAGAGAAAAATGACATATTACAGGTAGTTCCACAGAACTGGAAGATGAGCAGCCTCCTGAAGTTCCACAATTTGCTCAGATTTCTGCAGTAATTAATCAAATAAGGAAATCACTAAAGACATAGAAATATATTTGACAAAGTATTTTATCATCTAAACTGTGAGAAATTGTAGGCAAAGTTGAGAATTATCTTAGGGTGTAACAGTCCTGGTATGATGCAGTTTGAATGGATTCAGCAAAGACAGAGACAGCTGTTGTAGGACCAGGGGAAGAAAGCAGAAAACCTAGACAAGGCCAGAGCAATGACATCTACTTCCTTTAGTGCAATATGCTAAGGGTTTCACTTGTATGTAATACAGAATTCAAAGTAAACACCAGAGCACACATACTCTCTCTGTTATTAAATCTGTATTTATCTTTCAGTTCAATCTATAATGTAGATACAATTGTTACACAGCAACAAATGTGTTGTCCTTACAAATACAGGAATTAAAGTAGAGTGTCCTGGTGAACACTTCCTGTTTCAGAAACATTGGACCTACGTTGGAATCCTATCTCTACCACTTGATATTTATGACACATTGGGCAAGTTGCTCACTCTTGCTGAGACATTTCACCATTTCTTCATCTGTAAAATGAAGGCAAAGTTAACTGCCAGACAGAGTCATCGTGAGGACTGAGTGTGATAATAAAGATATATATATATATATGAGGACTGAGTGTGATAATAAAGATATATATATATATATATATATATATATAAAACACATGCCCAGGAAATGGCATTGTGGCAGCCAGCCTCCACGATCCCACCTGCTGGTGCTCATGCCCTGTGCACCTCCCCCCAAAGTGAATATTGCAGACCTGTGACTACCAGCAAGACATTGCAGAAATCACGCTGTGTGACTTCTGAGCCTAGATCATAAAAGACATCATCACTCTTGCTCTGTCCTCCCTTGGATCACTCACTCTGAGGGAAGCAACTGCCACGTTGTGGGGATACTCATACAGCCCTAGGGAGAGGTGCACGTGGTAAGGAACTGAGACCTCCTGCCAGCAACCAGCACCAGTCTGCCAGACACGTGAGCGAGCCACCTCTGAAGTAGATCTCCAGCCCCGGTCAAGCCTTCACATGAGTGCAGCCCGCGCTAACATCTTGACTGCAGCTTCATGAGAGAGCGTGAACTAGAGCCACCCAGGCAAGCTGCTTCTGAATTCCTGACCCGCAGAAGCTACGTGAGATATAGGCTGTTTATTGTTGTTGTAAACTGCTACGTTTTGGGGTAATTTGTTATGCAGCGATAGGCAACTAGTACAGCTATAGTTGACACCACCATAATCGTAATTATATTTGGCAGACTCAACTAACATGTGAAGTCAAAATTGTGTTGCTCCAGAGTACTGAGGAAAGTATTCAAATGTCTTTTAAAAATGTATTTATTTATTTTTACCATATCAAAAGTGCAGGCCCAGGAGGCCTCATGATCATTTCCTTTTCTGTGATCCTACATGGTAAAATGCCTTGTCTTCTCCCCTGAGACAATGTTTCTGGAAACTCCTCAGTTGGTCTCAGGAGCTGACCCAGGCTGGGTTCAAACCCAAACCAAGAAGAGTTTGGCTGATCTCGAGCTGCTTCCGAAAGCAAAAATCAAAAATGGAAGAAACCACCTGAATTTAAGAAAGAAAGAAGAGACTGATGTAGCAGTGTTCTTGAAGCAGTGTGGCAGCCAGTCAACAGCCTGACGACCCAGGAGAGGGGCAGGCCCAAGTCTGTCTTGCTCTCACTCTCTTTTCTGTTCACTGGATAGTCTGCTGAGGTAAAGCACTATGCGTGACATCCTACACACACACGACACACACACACACACACACACTGAATTAGATTCCATATCCTCATGTATTGGTTTCCAGTCAGTTCTAACACTCAGGAAGCAATGAGGAAAATTCACAATCAGATTTGACAGACCACCAGAAAGAGGACAACAATCATTCTTTTGTAGCCTTTCAAGGAACTGCTAGCAGTCTCTCCAAAAGCTCTTTCTGCTCAGCCTGGCAGCACATCTGAATTAGAAAACCTAACCGACGTCTACACTTGTCAATCAACGCTGCGCATGAACTTTGCACTTCTCACATGAGCACTAATGAGAAGTTAAATTATCCTTCCACATTCAGACTTGTAGAAAACATTTTTATGACTCAAGGAATCTGTATGAAAGATCAAACCCAGAACCACAGAGAATGCTTTGCAAACTTATCCTCGATACCGAGCTGGTGTTTATGAAACTCACTTTATTTTCTTGTTTTATTTAAAAAGATAACATAGTTGTTTTACAGAAGTAATTTATTAAATATTCAGTTCAAAAAAGAATTTATGTCACCACTAAGAATGGTTTGAACCAAAATAACTTTTGTTTAAAATATTAAATAATTGAGGTAAAAATGTTCTACTGTGGTGGACGCACAATGTGGTTTAAAAAACTAAAACCTGAGTGGACCTCGTCCAGATCACCTCTCAGTAGGGTTCCAGGAACACACCAGGGAAGAGAACCAGGACGCACCTCGGGACAGCATCTGCCCTGCTTCCTGCGGGATGCTATTCCCCGGCACCCGGGCTTCCAGGAAGTCAGCCTTCCTTGTCTGCAGGGCATCACAGACTCCACAGCCCCTCCTGCCAAGTGGAGCCTGCCAGCATGAACTATAAAATAGTAGGATTCGAGAGAGCGCTCAAGGACGCCTGAACCATAAAGAGGAGGTCTCCATGATGAGCAGTGGGATGGCATAAGAGAGGAAATGCATGGGGCAAGAAGTGGCAGCAAGCACCGCCAAGACGGGCTAACACAACTAGACACTGAAGAAGTGCAGAGTGAGACTGAGTCCCCCGCCCCCTGAGGCAGAGGACAGGGGGAGACCGTGCATCAAGACTGCGAACACAGAGCAGGACTGAGACATCGGCTCTTCCTGGTTGGAAATCGGTAGGAGAACAAACTGCATGTTAGCTCTGTAATGAGCTGTTTGTGTTTAACTGATCGGAACATTTAGTTCATCTGTTCAACAAACATCAACTGTCTTTTTTGGTGCCTGGTGCTACAATAGGCACGGAAACTGCAGTGAAGAATAAGGCACAGTGTCCTGGGGCTCCTGCTCTGGTTGGAAATAAAACATGTGCATGATTCATTATAATCCAGTGTGGTAAGTGCTATATATAAAGTGAGTTCAGAGGAGGTTTTTGTTGGAGGTAGAAAATGTTTAAGCCAAACCATACAGCTTTGTCTGCAGTGCCAGAGAGACCAGCCCATCCTCATTGGTGTCCTGCCATGAACGCGGTTGCTGCTCTGCAAGACGGCACAGTGGGCAGGAATGCAGAAAAGTAGGAGCGTGTCCACCTTAAATGAGAGTGTCCTGGGGGCCAGGGAGAAGTGTGACCAACCACGTGAAATGCTGCTGCTGAGTAATAGAAGATGAGGCCTAAGAACCACCACTCACCAAGAATTCAAGGACGACCATCCTAAAGTAATTCCAAATGATCTAGAGAATAGAGAAACAGAATCCTCCTCAACTGGCTGGATAAATCTAGTATAACCTTAATAACAATTTCTAACAAGGACAGTATAAGCGATAAAATTATGAGTCAGTCTGGATTATGAACATGGAGTCAAAATCGCTGAAATAAGAGATTAACAAACAAATTTCAAAAACATGTTTTAAAAACTCCATCGTGACCAGGCAGGAATTGCAGGAATGGCCTCATATTAGAAAACTTACATGCAATTCACCTCATTCATAGATAAAAGGGGAAAAAAAGCTTGGTTCATTAAATCAGCAAAAGTATTGGATTCAGTTCAACATCTATTTCACCATAAAAACTGTTAGCAAACCAGGAACACAAATATTTATTAATTTTATATAAGGTATCCATCAAAAATCTAAGGCAAATATTAAAGATAAAATATTAAGAGCTTTCCCTTTAAAGTCAGGGCCAAAGCAAAGATCTTTTGCTATTGCCATTTCTATTTAAAATTATGCTGGTGATCTAGCCAGCAAAGTAAGACAAGGAAGAGAAAATGAGACACAGGGATTGAAAAGGAAGAAAAAGCTGTCCTAACTCACAGAAAATAGTCTAAATTAAAAATGCCAAAAAGCAGTATTCATAAAGTATTAAGCCTAGTAAGAGGTTCTTCAAGGTTGCTGGCTGCAAAATCAACTTATAAAAACCACAGCATTTCATATACCAGCAATAAACAATTAGTGCAGGTCACAAAAAAATCCCACCCACAGTAACAACAAAATTTATCGGTACTGAGAAATAATTCTAACAAAAGGTATGTGAAATATGTATCTAAAAAATGATAAAACTCTACTGAATGAAATTAAAGAAGATCTTTGCAAAACAGTGAGATTTATGGTGTTCCTGGAGGGACACTCAATATCATATAGATGGCAATGTTCTCCCAAATAATCTAAAATTCAGTGCAATTTCAATCAAAAGGCCAAAACGATATTTTGAGGGCGTTAACAAGCTCTTCTTAAAATTTATGTAGAAAGTAAAGGACCAAAGATAATTTTGAAAGAGAAGTGAGTATGACTTGCCTTATTTGAAATGAATAAGCTGTAGTAACTAAAACAGTATGATAATAGAAACAGAGATAATTAGACCAATAGAATAAACAGAGAATCCCAAAGTGGAGCCATGTTTATATGATAAATTAGTGTACAGCATGGAGGCATTACAGCTTAGTAGAAATAATGGGCCACTCAAGAGTTGATGCTAGGACAATTAGCTATCACATAGGGAAAATTCTATCCATACCTCACACGATAAACAAAAATAATTCTAGTCAAATGAAAACATAACTAAATGTACAAAACTGAAACTTTAAGAAAAAAGTAGAATGTATATGACAGCAGGGTAGAAGAAAGTTTTTTGGATAAGACAAAGTACAAACAATAAAGGAAAAAAGGATGTTTGATTCCACAAAAAATATGGAGGCAGGAAAAGTCCCCATGTAAGGATGGATCCCGGGGCAAGATCCGTGTTAGAGAGAAAATAATGAGCGTCTGAATTAAGATACTAGCAACAGAGGCGGTGGGACGGAGGTATTATAGTTTATTTTGTGAAAATTAGAAATGCTGTTTCCCTAGTCTCTTTTACTACTTTTATTAGTAAAGAAGGAGTCAAGAATATGCTACATTCACAGATACTATGAGCCTATTTCAGTCTTGAGCACAGGTCCAATAGCTTTGGTGTTAGCTCACCCGATTCTTCACGCCCTTATCTGAAGTGGGTTATTGACTGGAAAGATTTGTCCCTCCCATGTGTAATCTGCTTTATGGGCTATAAAAGTATCACTTTGTTATCATGGGTACATATTTATTCCCTAAGTGGCTTTCAAGAGCCTCGAGAGCAAGGATGTGTTTGTTTCATTTCTGCATCCTCAAGATCTAGCACAGTGCCTTGCTCATGGTAGGGGCTCAGTAAAGGTTTGGTGAATGAATAAAAAATGGGCATTTGTCCCCAAACCCTGGTTCTCCTCCACCTTCCCCTAGGTGTAAGCAGAGTTTGGGCCCACATCCGGGGGCCACAAGTCTTCAGGGCTGACACAGATCAAGGGAAGCAATTAGTCTCCCCAGCAACCCAGGAGGGTCCAGGGGTTTGGAGATGACCCCTGGACTTATTTCAGTAGTAAGTGAATTTGGATCTACTTCCATCAATCTGGCCCTAAAATACAGTCCAGTCCTCAGGTTTGTCCTCACTCTTCCCTCATTCCCTGTAGAATCCACTAGACAAGAGGGAATGAGGTCTGATCTAGCACCTTCTTCCTCCCTCCCTTTCCCACTCCTTGACCATCGCGCTCTCAGGGCCGGCAGAACTGAGAGGGCTCTCAGAGAGGCAGGTTTGACAGGCGGGAGAACATGAGTGCACGCACTGCGCACGCTCCAACTTCTACTCCTGGCTTCCGCCGTCGACAGCCAGGAAAGATAAAAAAACTAAGTGCCATTCTTCCCCTTGTAACTGGAATTATATAGTTATCAACAAAGTCAGCAAACAATGAAAATTAGATGGCATTTTTGCCTGTCAAATTTGCAAGTTTAAAAGTATAACAACATCCAGGGTTGGAAAAAAATTAGTACTAGCGTAGAATGGGAGTGAACGATTGATGCAAACTTCTGTAAGGCCCTTTGGCAATGTGTATCAGAAGCCTTAAAAACGTGCAACACTTTGACTCAGTGATTTCACTTCTAGAAACGTATCCCAAGGAAAGAGTGGCTGATGTGCACAGATGATAAAACAAATGTATTCACTGCAGATTTCTAGAGTGAAATTCACAAACAACCGAAAAGCCCAATGATAGAGGCGCCGTCAAGTGAATTACCATCCATCTATGTAGTGGAATGCTATGCACATATTGAAAAGACAATAACGAGGTAGGAAATACTTCAAAACTTAGGGCTAAGTGGGGGAAAAGAGGCTCCAAAAGAGTATGTGTAGTATGAGCTCCTTTTTTTTTAAGTTTCCACAGGTTCTGGCTCTGATTCAATACGGCTGACTCAGGACAAGTATGTATACATACACACACACACCCGTCATCTGAGACCCTAATAAAACGACACAAGTACAAAAGAGAAAGGAATCTACAACAGTGGAGAGAACAGGAGTGGGGCTATCATCCGTGGATGAGAGATTCTAAGCGTTTCTGGAAGGGAAAGGTGCGTAGGTGGTTAAAACTGAGTGGAATAAACTGCAGCCCAGAGCACTCACAGGAGGGAGCAGCGAGGGTGGGGGTGGGAGCCCATCTTTCTGGCAAAACCCCAGGGAAGCTCTGGGCTCGGGGACCCCAGGCTTCAAGAATAAGAACAGGCGAGGGTGCTGAACACCAGGAAGGAGCTGGAAGTCTGCCTAGGGAAGCACGCACGTCTCTCCCTCAGCCCTGCGCGCTGGAAAGCGTTTGCTCCCGGCCCGGGACTGGAAGGTTCCTCTAAAGAGAGAAGTCAACGGCTCGGCTCGGGGAGAACCCAGCTGCAGGGGCAGCGACCGCACAAAGTCACCAACAAGCGAGCCTGGAAACAGCAGGGCTGGCGCGCGAGCGCAGAGGCCCCGGGCGCAGCCCCGTGGGGAGGCCGCGGAGGAGCGGCTCGCGAATCCTGAGCAGCGGAACGATCAGCCGAGGCCCTACGCTAACTTAGGCTCACGTCACATGGGGGTCAAGTCCGATGTTGAAGGAACAAGAAATAGAAGTTTCAGTCTAGGTACAAAGGGGCCAAAGTAACCAAGAGAACTAAACACAGTAATTACTAAACTCGGAAGGAGGGAGATGGTGCAAACGAGCGTCTTTCCTTCCAGGGTCTCGAAAGAGCGCGCCCAGCCCGACACGTTAATCCATCAATAACGAACAACGCAGGCATCCCACAGGGTTACCGCCCGCCGAGGGGCCTGAAACAGGAATGATTACAAGAGGTGGCCCCTTCTCTAGGCCTTGATTTTTTTTTTTTTTTTTTTTTTACCATGTCCATACGTAGCTTGAGTAAAATTTTAAAAATAAGGAGAAGAAAGCGTACGTAGAGGTCATGTTGCGGTCTTCTGTTCCCAAGTGTAATTCAGACACGGATCGCAGACCTGTCGGAGGCAACTTCTAGGAGAAGGGGTTCTTTCTTTTTTTTTTTTTTTTTTTATTAATGTTATGATAGATTACAAGCTTGTGAGATTTCAGTTGTACATTTTTGTTAGTCATGTTGTGGGTACACCACTTCCCCCTCCGTACCCTCCCCCCACCCCCCCCTTTTCCCTGGTAACCACCGATCAGATCTCCTTCTCAATATACTAATTTCCACCTATGAGTGGAGTCATATAGAGTTCGTCTTTCTCTGACTGACTTATTTCGCTTAACATAATGCCCTCGAGGTCCATCCACGTTGTTGTGAATGGGCCAATTTCGTCTTTTTTTATGGCTGAGTAGTATTCCATTGTGTATATATACCACATCTTCTTTATCCAGTCATCAGTTTCTGGGCATGTAGGCTGGTTCCACGTCTTGGCTATTGTAAATAATGCTGCGATGAACATAGGGGTGCAACGGACTCTTGAGATATCTGTTATCAGGTTCTTAGGATAGATACCCAGTAATGGGATGGCTGGGTCATAGGGTATTTCTATTTTTAACTTTTTGAGAAATCTCCATACTGTTTTCCATAGTGGCTGTACCAGTTTGCATTCCCACCAACAGTGTATGAGGGTTCCTCTTTCTCCACAACCTCTCCAACATTTGTCGTTCTTGGTTTTGGATGTTTTTGCCAATCTAACGGGGGTAAGGTGATATCTTAGTGTAGTTTTGATTTGCATTTCCCTGATGATTAGCGATGATGAACATCTTTTCATGTGTCTATTGGCCATATTCATATCTTCTTTTGAGAAATGTCTGTTCATGTCCTCTGCCCATTTTTTGATCGGGTTGTTTGTTTTTTTGTTGGAGAAGGGGTTCTTTCTAATGAATTTCCATAAACACAGGTGACACCACTTGTTTTTAACATTTTCCGAGAGGACCGGCTTATTTAAATCAAAAGCTAGTGCGTTTGTTTTTGCTTTTACGCCTTGCTAGAGCCTCCGGTGTTTTGTTAAGTTTGGCAAACTGTTTTCGTGCCGTCTTGGGACCACGCCGCAGCAATTTTGAGTATGAATGCTCCTCTCTCTGGGTGCAGCTCTCATCCTTCCTCCATACGCAGGACATTTTCACCAGCAGTACTCAGGAAACTGACTGAAGAGAGACCCGGGGCCTCAACATTTTTTGTTATGAAAGGGAGACTTCAAAACGGCATTTGAGACCCAGCCATTTTGTAATCATCTTGTATTTCACTCTCCTCCCTTACTTAATATATCTACTTTAATTTCTAGTATTTCCTTCCTCTGATACAGTTGTAAAAGCTTTGTTTATTCCCTCCACTACTCTGGCAAGCATAAATTCCTCCCCTCCTTTTTTCTGCCTTTATCTTCCCTTCGTGTTTGTGCTTAATCTGAAAGTTCCCAGAAATATAGTTTTCAGAGAGGAAACGCAAGTAAAATCCTATCAGTCAATTCCTCAAACGTTCAGAAGGGTCCACAGACATCAGCGCCTGGTTGCCTGCTGCATTCACATTCCCACATTTGTTCCACTGCACCCGATCTGCTTTATCTGGAATCACTAATGAACTTGGGAACGAGATTTCTCTTTTGTGGTCTCTTTCCCTACAAGATGCTGTACTATCCTCGTTTCTTTTAGCAGGTTCTTGGTGTCATGCCTGCAGTGCGGGATCTCTGTCAAGTGGACACGGCCCTCACCTTGACCTTGCCTGAGAAGTTTGCTGTGGAGTGAGAGTGACCTCTGTGGGCCCCAGCACCAAGGATTCCACACTGGAAACAAACAATTATTGAATTGTTGCTACTCAGGCCCAGTGAAACACAATGCAGGTGCTGTTCTGTGCATGCCACCAGCTGACCGACTGCTAAATGATCCCCCAGTAGGGTCAGCCTCTGCTGCACAACTGCTCAGCTGAAGGGAGCCGAAGGACAGGAACCCAAAACATCTGTCATGATTCCCACAACTTCAATGTGAATAGTTTACATTTGAATGTAGGGAAAAAATAACTCTTGGTTTCTAGCAGATGAGAGGTGAAAAATGGGGAAGATTGCTATTAATTAACATTAACCACAAACTGAGCAGCTTAAACAACAGAAATTGACTGTCTCCCAGTTCTGGAGGCTGGAAGTCCAAGATCAAGGGGTCAACAGGGCAGGTTTCTTCTGAGGCCTCTCTCCTGTCGTATAGACGGCCGCCTTCTCTCTGTGCAAGTCTGGGTCCTATCCCCTCTTCTTATGACGACACCAGTCGTATTAGATTCGGGCCACCCTCATGGCCTCATTTTAACTTAACTCCCTCTTTAAAGGCCCTGTCTCCAAATGCAGTCACATGCCGAGGTTCTGGGGGCTAGGAGCTCAATATATGAATTTGGGGGGGACACAATCCAGTCCATAACAGAAAGCTCTCGTGTTCTTTCCATTTCTACCCTCCTAAGACACATTCTCCGTAGGCTTATTTTAGCTCTTGTTTCATACCACCCTTTGCTTTTTCCACACCTTCGACTTGTATTGAGTTTCCAGAATGCTTCCTCAGAAGGTGCTTGGCGCTGAAGATCCCAGGACAACTCCTGCCACTGAGTGGAAGTGGACTTGTAAAAAAAATAGTAACAGGTCGATAGCTACTATCATGGAGGTCTGAATAACGTTTTGCGGGAGGTCAGAAGACCGAGTGACTCTTGCCTGGGAGCAAGCAGGTCTGAGCAGAGAAGACAACAATTAAAAAGCTCTTAAATTATGGCTATGAATTCATCAGGAAGAGAAAATGGAGACAACATCATTCCAGAAAAGAGGAACAAAAAGGACAAAGTACAGAAGCATGCAAGGGTACGGCATAGTCGTTGGTTGTGAGGCGGGGGCCGACGATACGGAGTGGACCGGAGGGACGCTAGAGAGATAGGTTGGAGCCAGGCTAAGAGACCAGGACTTCAGTCAGAGCAAGCAATTGATATTTTAAGACATTAATTAACTAATAAATTAATATATTAAATTCTAAATTTCTGAACACCTTCTATGTGCAAAGTACTGTTCTTATGTTACTGAGATAGATCCTCAGTTAATTTTGCCAACTAGACTGTCAGCTCATCAACCACAGTATCTTTATCTAATACTTTATCTGCATTCCATATGTCCCTATCATTGCCACTATGAGAGAACAGATGAGTAAATAAAATCCTTTGCTTTCTAAGAGGCTACTGGCTCTATGCCTAATACCTATCCATGAAGATAAAGGTACTTGCATACATATATATAAAACACTTTCCCTTACATGTGTATTTAAGGGAAAGCATTGTAAGGATTGTTGAATTTATGCTTGCTTTAAGAATTTTCAGGGGCCAGCCCGGTGGCCGAGTGGTTAAGTTCGTGCGCTCCGCTTTGGTGGCCTGAGGTTTTGCCAGTTTGGATCCTGGGCGCGGACATGGCACTGCTCATCAGGCTATGGTGTGGTGGCATCCCACATGCCACAACTAGATGGACCCACAACTAAAATATACAACCATGTACTGGGGGGTTCTGGGGAGAAAAAGCAGAAAAAAAAAAAGATTGGCAGGAGTTATTAGCTCAGGTGCCTATCTTCAAAAAAAAAAAGAAATTTCAAATCAAAATCTTTTTAAAAATTAGACCACATCACCTCTTCATTTTACAGACTGATGGAACGAGGATCCCTTTAAATTAACATGAAGTGAAATCAACTGATCCTTTTTGTCAAACACCAGATTTGCTCTTTGCTTAAAAAGGTCCCATTCAACTTTTATACCATTCAACAAAATAGAATTGTTCACGCTACACTGACCTTTCCTTGCTGGAATTTTCTCAGCATTTATAGATATAGTGGACAGTCTCCCACTTATCATATATTGCTCTCCAACCATTTCATATAAATGATTTCCTTTATAAAACCATTAAAAGCACAACACTTGTATCTTTCCATTACCCACAGTGTCCGGCATACAGAAAATAATAATAGCAAACACAGTATATGGTGCCAAACACTTTATATATATTTAACTCATTTAATTCTTATAATAATCTGTGAAGTCGGTACCATCATTATCTTTATTTTAAAGATGTAAAAACTGAGTCACAACTTGTCCAAACAGCCACGACTTGTAAGTGGCAGGTGGGAGGTGAGCCTAGTCTGGCTTTACAGTCTGAGGTCGTGATCACTGTTACACTAGTTAAGAAGGTCATCATCTGAGCCCACGCACTACTGATAGGACCAGATTCCTCACTCAACTTATTCAACGGCTGGATAAGAAGACAGCACAGTGCCTGGCAATGCATCCCCCCGCCCCGCGTCCCGCGGCTCTGCCCGGAGCGTGGAGCACGGCACAGCTGGACAGGGTCAATAGACCTGTGTGTGTGACTGGGGGAGGCACTTGGATAGACAATGTCCTGCTTTCTTCTCCCTGTGCTCCAGCAGATACATCAGCAAAAGGCTTTTGTTTTTATAAATATGGCTCAGAGAATATAAATTGAGAATGGTGGTTATAATTAAGTTTTAAATTTTTTCGAAAACTATGAAGGATAAATTATAGCTAGTAATAATAATAGTAGTAGCTACCATTTATTGAGCCCTTGATATATGGCAGGTACTGAGCCACGCACTGTACTGCACTGTCTCACGTAATCTCCCCAACAACCCCAAGCAGTAGGAATGCGTCTCCCACTTAAAGACGGAGAAGTGAGGCTCAGAGGCTAAGGCACACAGCTGCACAAGGCAGAGATCTCTTCCTCCTCCTCCTCCTCCTCCTTCTCCCCATCACTCTGTTTCTGTCCCTTCCTCTTCTCGCCGCAGCCCTACTTTGGCCCCTGTCTATTTCTCTCTCTCTTTATAAATTAAAGCATAAGTGACACAATGTAAAAAACAACTTATTTTTTCATTGTTAATTTTGTTTGGAATAAAATAGCATTGTGATTATAAATTTTCTCTTAAATCCTTCCCTCTTGAGATGTACAATAAAGTGTTTACAGTGAAATGGTATGATGTCTGCTTATAATAAGATTTTTTAAATGAGAGTATAGATAAAAGAAAAACAAACAAAAAAGGACACATTTTTATCGTAGAGCAGCTCTGTTCCCAGATCTAGATGGGGACATTTCCAGCACCTAGAGGGGCTCAGCTCTTTGTGTCTGTGTTTACTGCCTCACGGAAATGCCATTAAAGTCTTGGTGAAAATTCACCTCAAAGCAAGAGCTTCTAGGGGTAAAGACTCTTCTGGAGCATCAGATTTCATCAGGAAAGCTTTCTGCGGCTGACATGCAATTGCAATCAGAAAAGTTCTTAATCCAACCAGGTCATACTTAATTTAGACTTCTGCAGCCAATTTCAATTTAAATTCAATTTACCAGAAGCGATTTGCATAAAGTCCTCCATAGGCGATCGTGCATTTCATGAAGCCAATTGCCTGTGATCCCCACTTAGCCTGTGCTTTGACGGGACCACGACACAGGAGAGGAGCCCTTCATCCAGTCGCTCCTGCTGCAGGCTGTGTGGAGGTGGCCTGGGGAGGCGGCAGGGTTGACGGCTGTCACACAGTCACAATTATTAGTGTTGTGCTTGTTTGTGCTGTAAACATAGTATAAAACTTGTTCCCAGAAACTGTCGCAGTTTTTTTTAAATGCCTTAAAACCTTTTGTAAGTGTTAAGTAGAGCAAGGGATTGCTTAAAAGTGTATGACGCCCTTTTTTTTGGGAAAACTGAACTTGTAGATTCTATCCAATTGGTTAGATTAATCAGATTCAACTCGATCAAATCTGGTTAGACTCTAGAATGAAGGTTCTTTGCTACAGAGATTGGTTGGCGCTTAGGTAAGGAAGGTGGTGAGCTGCTGTTCCCGAAGGAAAACATCAGGAGCTGGTAGTGGAGGTGCTGATGCAGCACTTAGCTGCCAGGGAGGTCCATTTCTGGTGTGTTTTTTAATATAGCAGGATTATTTAAGGCCATTGAAATTAGAAAGGCTGCAGGAAACAAAGTAAGCAATCACTGGAAGGCGCTGAAACCAGCCCTACTTAGCGGCACTCCTCCGCAGCTAATAACCAGGAGCAGGGGCGCATCGCATGAGCAGCACGTGGGGGGAGGGGCACCTGCGTTATTTTTTCCCTACAGGGGTAATGAAATGGCAGTCCTGGATGCTGCGCTGTAACTGTGAAAAAGGATGAAAATCCTCTGTACAGGGACATACATGCTTGAGTGTGGGCTTCTCTGTGGGGAAACCTCATCTCATTCCTCCTCTTAGCCTTCCTCCCTTCCCCCAGACATGACACAAATCCTATGTGGAGAACGAAGGAACCCGTTTCTCTGAGATGTGCATCACAGAGTGGCCTCTCATGGAACCCTGGAAACACAGCTACTGAATTTATTTGGGGCACTGGTAGGAGAAGTGACTTAAAAGGAGCAAAGAAAGACTTTATCTGTGGTCCAGGGTGCAAGACAATATGAACATACAGGGGTGATGGTAGCAAGTGCTGATTCTGGGAGGAGAAAAATGCATGTCCTTCTTCTGGCCCTGAGCACACACCAGGGCTTCTGTGAATGACGGCTGCTCAGCGCCTTCACTCCCGAGGTACGGAGCCCAGCTTCAGGGGACATCAGATGGCTGCCACACCTGGCCCTCTCCTGGGAGCCCCAGCTGACCCTGCACACCTGCTCACCCCATCTCAACATGTGTGGGCAGGACCTCTCTGACCCCCCGGGTTCAAGGAGAGAACAGGATGGGGCTAGAAAGACTTCCTCCCTTTCCCTGCTTGGAAAGGCTGTGAAAAGCACAACTGAGTTATGTCTATCCTCAGCTGGATGTTTCTTGCCACTGGAAAATATCATCTTTACTAATTTTGTTGACACAATATATATACATATACATACATATATGTATACAGATACATATATATGTATCCATATGTGCACCTAATTATAATTACATATATATGCAAATATCATATGTGTACAGAATTATATATAGTTATACATATATGATCTATATGTTTAAAGATATTTTGGTGTCCTTGCTGTCCATGTTGTACTATATGTGATAGAACAAATAGCAATGCTATTGGTATTTTCAAATAATAAACATGTAAAGACTAGCCACAGACAATGAACATACACAAACTGATAGTAACACTGTTTAACATCTGTGGAATATGGGGGGAGTGGACAACTACTCTATATTTGTTCATTTCCCATTGTTACATATTCAGAATGATTTTTAAAACCAAGTTCATGAGATTCTCCTGCCCTCATTATGCCTTGCAATGAAATCTGAAACGATTTAACATATGGGATTTGATATTTTCCATTTTGTCTCATTAAAAAAAATGAACCAATTTCTTCAAGAACTGGTGTTGAGAAAACATGCAAAACAATGAAGTTGGATCCTTACCTTATGCCATATGCAAAAATCTACTCAAAATGGATTAAAAACCTAAATGTAAGACCTGAAACTATTTAACTGCCAGAAGAAAACATAGGGGAAAACTTCATGACATTAGATTTGGCAACGATTTCTTGGATATGACACTAAAAGCAAAAACAGACAAATGGGATTACATCAAACTCAAACATTTCTGTGCAGCTGTTCTACTGCCTGCCTTGGCAGGGGAGCAAATTCGCACTCCTGTCTGACTCCTGAACATAGCCTTCTCTCTCACCCCTCCAGAAAGCCTAACTATAGACACCTAGCAGCTCTGGAGCACATCCTATGGCCCACCAGGGCAGGGAGCCAAGCCAGTAGCCCTATCCAACTGTTAAGCATAGCCTTTGGCCCTCTATAACCAGGGAATCTGAACAGTGGCCCTGAGCAGCCTTGGAGCCCAGCATATGGCCCTGCCTAACTGCTGAACACAGCCTGCAGACACCCAGGCAGGGAGCTCAGCCAGCGACCCCACTGAATCACAGAGTAGGATGTGGAGTTCCACCTGACCAGAGAGCCTAGACAGTGATCTTGCCCAACAATGGAGGACAGTGAAAGGCTTACCCAAGTGCAAAGCCCAGCCTGTGGCCCCACGCAACCTCAGGGCACAGCCTGCAGCCCTACCTCAATGTAGAGCACAGCCAGCAGCACCATCCAGTTGGAGAGCACAGCCTGTGGCCACAGTTGACCAGGAGCAATTGTGGAACATGGCTTACAGCCCTTCCCAATGGTGGAATCCAACTAGTGGTATTGACCTGCCAGGAAACACAGCTGTGACCCCACACAACCAGAGGTGATTGTAGACCTTAGCTAGTGGCCTCAGTGGACTGTGGAACACAGCCAGCAGCCTTGCCAGATCAGGGAGCCCACCCAGCAACACCACTTGAACACATGGCCCAGTCAGCAGAACCAGTCAACTGTGGAGCCCAGCCAGCCACAATACCCAACCTCAGAGCAAGGAGAATGGCTTCACCCAACTAGAGACCCCTTCTGCCTGTCAACACTATCAGCTGACATGTTCAGTACCCCAAGCTGAACTGACTGGTGAAGGTCATTCCTTGCCAAAATGAATCTGTAAAGTCTGGAAGAGGAAACTGCTCACTCAAATATGCAGATATCAATGCAAGGAATCAAGCGTCACAAAGAATCAGGTAAACATGATACCAGCAAAAACTAATAAAGCTCCAGTAACTGACCCTAAAAAAAAAATAGAGGTCTATGAACTGTCTGAAAAAGTATTCAGAATAATCCTCTTAAACAAGTTCAGCAAACTACAGGAACACACAGACAGACAACTGAATGAAATTAGGAAAACAATGCATGATGAAAGTGAGAAGTTCAAAAAGAAATAGAAACCATTAACAAAAACCCCAGAAATCCTAGAGCTGAAGAATAAAGTGACTGAACTGAAAAATTCAATAGAGAGCTTCAACACAAGACTCAACCAAGCAGAAGAAATAATTAGTGAACTTGAAGACAGATAATTTGAAATTATCCAGTCAGTGGAGCAAAAAAAAAAAAAAAGAATGAAAAAGTGTGAAGAAAGCCTACAGGATTTATGGGACATGATTAAAAGAAACAATACATGCATTATGAGAATCCTAAAGGAGAAGAAAAAGAGAGAGGGACAGGAAACCCTATTTAAAGTAACAATGGCTGCAAATTTCCAAAACCTGAGGAGAAAAATGGACAACATATTCATAAGGTCCAAAGATCCCAAATAAATTGACTCCAAAAAGGGCTATATCAAGAGACGTTATATTGGGGCTGGCCTCGTGGCCGAGTGGTTGGGTTCGCGCACTCCGCTTTGGCGGCCCAGGGTTTCACTGGTTCAGATCCTGGGCGCGGACATGGCACCACTCATCAGGCTGCACTGGGGTGGCATCCCACATGCCGCAACTAGAAGGATCTACAACTAGAGTTTACAACTATGTACTGGGGGAATTTGGGGGGGGGGGAAAAAAAAGAAGACTGGCAACAGTTGTTAGCTCAGGTGCCAATCTTTTTTTTTTTTTTCAAAAAGAGACATTATACTTAAATTGTCAAAAGTCAAAGACAAAGAGAATTTTGAAAGCAGCAAGAGAAAAGTGACTTGTCACATACAAGGGAAGCTCCATAAGACTATCAGCAGGTTTCTCAATAGAAACTTTGAAACTCAGGAGAAAGTGGGATGATATATTCAAACTATTGAAAGGAAAAAACCCTGCCAACTAAGGATACTATACCTAGCAAAGCTATCCCTTCAAATGAAGAAGAGATAAAGACTTTTGCAAACAAACCAAAACTGAGGAAGTTCGTCACTACTAGACCCGCCTTACAAGAAATGCTCAAGGGAATTCTACAAGCTGAAGTGAAATGATGCTAATTAACATCATAAAAACATATGGGTGTGTAAAATTCATCAGCAAGTCAAATATATAGTCAAAGCCAAATTCTCTAATATTGTAATGGTGGTATATAAATCACATATAACTTTAATTTAAAGTTTAAAAAATACATTAAAAATAACTATAAATACAAGAATTTGTTATTGCACACACACACACACATATATGATGTAAATTGTAACACCAATAACCAAAAATGTAAGGGGAGAGAAGTAAAAGTATAAAATTTCTGTACTGCTATTAAAGTTAAGTTGTCATCAGCTTCAAATAGGATGCAATAAATATAAAATATTTTATGTAAGCCAAATTGTAACCACAAAGAAAATCAGTAGTAGTTACATGAAAGATTACAATAAAGGAATCAAAGCACAGTGCCACAAAAAAGTCACTCAATCACAAGGGAAGACAGCAAGGGAGAAAGCAAGGAACAAAGGGCCTATAAAACAGTCAGAAAACAATTAACAAAATTATAATACAAAGCCTTGACCTACCAATAATTACTTCAAACATAAACAGATTAACTGCTCCAATCAAAAAAATATAGAATGGGTGAATGGATGCAGAATGGGTGAATGGATAAAAAAAGATCCAACAATATGCTGCCTAAAAGAGACTTTAGCTTTAAGGACACACATAAGCTGAGAGTGAAGGGATGGAAAAAGATATTCCAAGAAAATAGTAAACAAAGAAAACAGGATAACTATACTTATAGCAAACAAATACACTTTAAGATCAAAATAGTCACAAGAGACAAAGAAGGTCATTATATAGTGTTTAAGGGGTCAATTAGTCAAGAAGACATAACAATTGCACACATTAATGCACTCAGCATCAGAGCACTGAAGGATACAAAGCAAATACTAATAGCACTAAAAGGAGAAATAAACAGGAATACAACAATAGTTTTATCTAACACCTCACTCTCAACAATGGATAGATTATTCAGACAGAAAATAAATAAGGAAACAGTGGACTCGAAAAACATCATAGAACAAGTGGATCTGACAGACATAAAGTACATTCCATTGAGCAGCAGCACAATACACATTCTTCTCAAGTGCACATGGAATATTTTCTAGGATAGATCATGTGTTAGCCTACAAAGTAAGTGTCACCAAATTAAAAAAGATAGAAATTATATCAAGTATCTTTTCTGACCACAAGGCTATGAAATCAATTACAAGAGGAGAGTCAGAAAATTCACAAATATATGGAAATTAAACAGGAACCTCCTGAACAACCAATGGATCAAAAAAGAAAAAAGGGAGATCAAATATATCCTGAGACTAATGAAAATGAAAACACAACATACCAAAACTTATGGGATGCAGTACTAAGAGGGAATTTTATAGTGACAAATGCCTACATTAAAAAAAGAAAAAAGGAAAGATAAACAGTTTAACTTTATACCTCAAGGAACTAGAAAAAGAGGAACAAACTAAGCCCAAAGTTAGCAGAAGGAAGGAAATAATAAAGAGCAGAAAGAGATGAAATAGGGAATAGAAAAACGATAGAAAGAATTAACAAAACTGAGAGCTGGTTCCTGAAAAGATAAACAAAATTGACAAACCTTTAGCTAGACTCACCAAGAAAAAAGAGAAAGGACTGAAATAAATAAAATTAGAAATGAAAGAGAAGACATTACAACAGATATCGCTAAAATATGAAGGATCGTAACAGACTACTATGAGTAATTATATACCAACAAATTGGACAACCTATAAGAAATAGATTCCTAAAAACATCAACTTACCAAGATGGAATCTGAAGAAAGAGAAAATCTTAGCAGACCACTAATGAGTAAGGAGACAGTAATCAAAAGCCTCCCAACAAAGAAAAGCCCAGTATCAGATGTTTTCACTGGTGAATTCAACCAAACATTTGAAGAATACATAGTACCAGTCCTTCTCAAACTCTTCCAAAAACTGAAGAAGAGGAAACACTCCCAAAATCATTTTACAAGGCCAGCCAGGTAAGAAGATCACAAGAAAAGAAAATTACAAGTCAATATCCCTGATGGATATAGTTGCAAAAATTCTCAACAAAATATAGCAAACCAAATTCAACAGCACATTAAAAGGATCATACACCATGATCAAGTGGTATTCATCCCTGGGATGTAAGGATGGTTCAACAAATAAAATCAATAAACGTGATACATCACATTAATAAAATGAAGGATAAAAATCATATGATCATTTCAATAGAATCATAAAAACCATCTGAGAAAATTCAACAGCCATTCATAACAAAAACTCTTGACAAATTTGGTATAGAAGGAAAATACCTCAACATAATAAAGGCCACATATGACAAGGCCACAGCTAACATCCGTGAAAGGTTGAAAGCTTTTCTTCTAAGATCAGGGCCAAGACAAAGGTGCCCACTCTTGCCACTCCTATTCAACATATTACTGGAAGTCCTGGCCAGAGCAATCAGGCAAGAAAAAGAAAAAGACATCCATATTAGAAAGGCAGAGGTAAAATTATCTCTATTTATAGATTTCATGATCTCATATATGGAAAACCTTAAGGACTCCACTAAAAAACTGTTAGAATTAACAAACAAATTCAGTAAAATAGCAGGATACAAATCAACATACAAAATTCAGCTGCATTTCTATACAGTAACAATGAACTATCTGAAAAAGAAATAAAACATCCCATTCACAATAGCATCAACAATAAAATACTTAGGAATAAATTTAACCAAGGAGGTTAAATATCTATACACTTAAAACTATAAGACATTGATGAAAGAAATTGAAGAAGACACAAACAAATGGAAAGTTATCCCAGTTTCATGGATCAGAAGAATTAATATTGTTAAAATGTCCATACTACCCAAAGTTATCTATAGATTCAATGCAATTTCTATAAAATTCCAATTGTATTTTTCACAGAATTAGTAAAAACCATCCTAAAATTAGTATGGAATCACAAAAGCTCCTGATAAGCCAAAAAAAAAAAAAAAAAAAAAAATCTTGAAAAAGAGGGACAAAAGTGGAAGCAGCACACTTTTTTTTTTTTTTTAATTGGTACCTGAGTTAATGTCTGTTGCCAATCTTATTTTTTGTTTTTTCTCTCTCTTTTCTTCTTCTTCTCCCCAAAGCACTCCCAGTACATAGTTGAATATTCTAGTTGTAGGTCCTTCTGGTTGTGCTATGTGGGATGCCACTTCGGCATGGCTTGAGGAGTGGTGCTAAGTTCACGTCCAGGATCTGAACTGGCAAAACCCTCAGCCGCTGAAGCAGAACTTGCAAACTTAACCACTTGGCCATGGGACCTGCCCCTGCATTGTACTTTCTTATTTCAAACTACACTACAAAACTATAGTAATCAAAGAAGTATAGTATTGGCATAAAGAAACAGACAGAACAATCAATGGAACAGAATAGGAAACCCAGAAATAAACTCACAGATATACAGTCAACTAATATTTGACAAGAAAACCAAGATTACTCAATGGGAAAAAAATAGCCTCTTCTATAAATAGTATTGGGAAAACTGCATATCTACATGCAAAAGAATAAATCTGGACTCCTACCACTCATAAATATTAACTTGAATGGGTTAAAGACAAAACATAAGACTTGAAACCATAAAACTCCTAGAAGACAATATAGGGAAAACACTCCTTGACTTGGTAATGGTTTTCTGGTAAAATGGTAAAGATTTTCTAGACATGATACCAAATGCAAAAGCAACAAAAGCAAAAATGAAGTGGGACTACAGAAGCAATAGAAATGATCAAAGAAAGGCAACTACAGAATGAGAGGAAAAAAAATCTGCTATCTGATAAGGGGTTAATGTCCAAAATATATAAAGAACTCATGTAACTCAACAGCAAAAAAACGAAGACTTTGATTTAAAAATGGCAAAGAACCTGAATATGCATTTTTCCAAAGAAGATACACAAATGGCCAAGAGATACATGAAAAGGTACTCAACATCACTATCATCAAGGAAATGCAAATCAAAACCACAATGGCATATTGTCTCACACCTGTTAGAATGGCTTCATCAAAAAGACAGGAGATAAATCCTGACAAGGATGTGGAGTGTGCACTGTAGGTGAGAACGTAAATTTGTGCAGCCACTATGGAAAACAGTATGCAGGTTCCTCAAAAATTAAAAATAGGACTACCATATGATCTAGCAATCCCACTTTTGGGTATATGTCTGAAAGAAATGTAATTACTATCTTGAGGAGCTATCTGCATCTCTATGTTCATTGCAGCATTATTTACAATGGCTAAGACATGGATGCAACCTAAGTGCCCACTGACAAATGACTGGGTAAAGAAAATGTGGTATACAGTCATACACCACATAACGACGTTTTGGTCAATAATGGACTGCATATACGTTGGTGGTCCCATAAGATTAGTATTGTATAGCGTAGGTGTGTAGTAGGCTACGCCATCTAGGTTTGTGTAAGCATACTCTATGATGTTCACACAACAACGGAATCGCCTAAGGACGCTTTTCCCAGAAGATATCCCTGACAGTAAGTGATGCATGACTGTACATATATACAATGGAATATTATTCACCCACAAAAAAGAAGGAAATCTTGTCATTTGCAACAACATGGATGGACCTTGAGGGCATTATGCTAAGTGAAAAAAGTCAGACAGAGAAAGACATATATGACCTCACCTATGTGTGGAATCTCAAAAGAAAAAACCTGAACTCAGAGAAACAGGGAGTAGATTGGCGGTTGCCAGGAGCACAAGAATGGGGAAAATGAGTGAAGGTGGTCAAAGGTTACAAACTTCCAGTTATAAGACAAAGAAGTTTTGGGGATCTAATGTACAGCATAGTCACTTTAGTCAACAATACTGTATTTATACATGACAGTTGCTAAGAGAGTGGATCTTAAAAGTTCTCACCATACACACAAAAAAGTGGTAACTATGTGAGGTGATGGGTGCATTAACTGAAGTTATTGTGGTAATCGTTTCTCAATATATACACATATCAAATCATCATATTTGATATGATGTACTCCTTAAACTTACACAAAGTTATATGTCAATTATATCACAATAAAGCTGAGAAAAACCCTTTTGTGCAGCAAATGGAGTGAAAAGGCAACCTATGGAATGGGAGAAAACATTTGCAAACCATCTATCTGATAAGGGGTTAATTTCCAGAATATATAAAGAACTCCTACAACTCAACAACAAAAAAACAAATAACCTGATTGAAAAATAGGCAAAGGGTTTGAATAGATCTTTCTCCAAAGAAGATAAACAAATTGCCAACAAGGATATGAAAAGATGCTCAACATCACTAATCATCAGGAAAATGCAATTCAAAACCACAATGAAATATCACCTCACACCTGTTAGTGTGGCTACTATCAAAAATATAGAAAATAACAAGTGCTGACAAGGATGTGGAGAAATTGGAACCCCTGTGCACTCTTGGTGGGAATGTAAAATGGTGTAGTCACTACAGAAAACAGTGGAGGTTGCTCAAAAAACTAAAAGTAGAATTCCCATATGATCCAGCAGTTCCCACTTCTGTATATATATCGAAAGGAATCCAAACAGGATCTCACAGAGACATGTGCACTCCCGTGTACTCTGCAGCATTATTCACAGCAGCCAAAAGGTGGAAGCCGTCTAAATGTCCACTGACAGATGAACAGATAAGCAAAATGTGGTACATACATACAATGGAATATTATTTAGCCTTAAAAAAGACAGAAATCCTGTCATATGCTACATGTGAAACCAGCAGACAGCCATTGATGATTAAGTAGCTAGGAACTAAAGTTTTTTTCCTTTTTGCAATTACTGATTACAGCTTTCAACTGTTTAACCCACCCATTGTTAACTGTGCTGCTGAGGCAATATGCTACCTGACTCCCACTAGGCTCCTATGGCTAACATCTCCCTGGAGCCTGGGTCACCATGGTAATGGGTGTGAGCTGTTTTTCAGGAATTAGAACTCCTTGTCCACTTCAGGCCGGTTGAGTCCACCAATCCATCAACTGCACCCGCAGATGTCCGATAGGTGACCTTTTGAGATCAAGAGGCTAAAAACTCCACCCTCAGATCATGCTAAGGCCGCCATTTTGTGAACACAGGTCCTATGAAAAAGCATGAAGTCTGACTATGCTTGCACAGATCATCAATTACCTCACCTCTCCTCACCTCCAATCACCTCGCTCCACATTTCAGACCACCTTGCCCCCCATCCCATAAATATCCCTGGGTCCCTATTTTCAGGGAAGCGGATTTGAGACTCATGCTCTCACTTCCTTGCATGGCTGCCTTGTGAGTAAACCCTCTCTCTGCTGCAATCTCGTTGTCTCAGTGTTTGGCTTTCCAGGCGGTGGGCAAAAACAAACCTGGTTCAGTAAAACATGGATATATCTTGAGGCATTACACTAAGTGAAATAAGCCAGTCACAAAAGGACAGATATGTATGATTCCACTTCTATGGGGTATATAAAGTAGTCAAACTCATAGAAACAGAAAGTGGAATGTAGTAACCAGGGGCTGGTGGGGTTTTTCAGTGGGTATAGAGCTTAAATTTTACAATATAAAAAAATTCTAGAGATCTGCTGTCTAGCAACGTGCATATAGTTGACACTAATGTACTGCATACTTAGAAATGGTTATGATGGTAAATTTTATGTTATGTGTTTTGTACCACATAGATGAACCAAATACATACAGTACTAAACAGGGTTAAAGAAACAAAAAAGTCTAAGTCTGATGGCAAATACTAAACAAACCATGGGTTAGCATTAGAACATGAAAACAGTCAAGCAGAGCAGTGGTCACAGTGCTCTCAAATTGAGAATGAACTACTTACCCGAATGCGAGAATGCTCATGGCACACCTGTGCGATGAAATGGGGCGTGCAAGGAAAACTCCTCGCCTACTGCCATGTGCACTTCTCACTTCCGCCTCCACGTGTGTGAGTTTTTTACCGCATTGACCAATTCTCCGATTCCGGCTGGGTGTCTAACAATCCAGCTCAACTCTGACGCTATCTACCTGGAGTTAACGCAGACCGCACAGGTCAAGGGCTCAGTCCCACGAGACTACCCCACCCCCTGCTTCAGATGCCAAAGGCCCATCCAGGCTGTCACCTGTGCTTCTCACCAATCATCTCTAAATTGGAGGTTCCCACAGCCGCCTCCTCAGCAGCTCACAGAACTCAGGCAGACAGTTTACTTACTGGATTACCTGTTTGTTTGCAAAAAAGAACTCAGAAATAGCCAGATGGAAGAGATGTGTAGGGCAAGGTACGTGGGAAGGAGCGTGGAGCTTCCATGCCTCTCTGGGTGCGCCACCTTGCCAGCACCTCCACCAAACTGGAAGCTCTCTGAACCCTGAACCCCATACTTCGGAGATTTTTATAGGGGCCTCGTTACATAGCCACGACTGAGTGAATCAACGGCCGGGGATCAGGGCTAAATGTTCCAACCTTCTAATCCCATGGTTGGTTCCTCTGGCTACCAGCCCCATCCTGAGACTATCCAGGAGCCCCAAGCCACCAGTCATCTCGTTAGCATACAAAAAGACACTTGACAATGGAGATCTCAGGGGTTTTAGGAGCTGTGTGCCAGAAGGAGGGGGGCAGAGATCAAATATGTATTTATTATTATGTCACAGTATGCAAACTTTAAGAGCATTTTTGAAAATTATATGTGTGTAAGAGTGTGAGTAGAGAGAAAAGAGGGGGGCAAAGAAGGGAATAGATGAGAACAGGAAAGGAGAGAATGGTGGAGAACAGAGTGGAAGGAAAGCAATGCAGATATCAATAAGCAAAATAGCGTGGAATATTAATAGTGGGTCTTTGTACTTTTCAGAAGTTTATAATAGGCTTGTAATTTGACAGCCAGAAAAAAAAAAGGGCTTTTTAAATTAAAAATTACATCAGATTAACTCCTCAGGGGACAGAAGGAAGCACGGAGATGGGAAGTCCCTGTCCTCATGGAGAGCTGGCCCACAGAGGAGCGACTTTACAGCGTGTGGGCACAGGAGCCGAACCCCAGTGTGAGCGGGGAGCCAAAGGGGCCACGCCGCTGAAAGGAGCGGAGGCACCAAAAGTCACACGGAACCTGCTGCACACTCGCACCTGGGTCCCCACGTGTGCGTGAATGCCCCTTTGAGAGCATCCAGTACGTTGTTATTACATATTGCTCATGCTCTCTTGTAATGGTCATATTTCTCATTAATAATGCTGTCAGTCACACAAAATTTTTGTTTTTCTCCTTCTCAACGCTGTAAAACCCAGTGAAAATTTCTATCAAGAGAATGCATGAATGCACATTGAAATTACTATCAACACACTTGCTCAAAGGCAAGAGTCCACAGGAAGGTGAGTGGGAGGCTGGGACAGCGGTGCGAAGGCTGAATCTGATCCACAAAGGTGAAAATGATGGACAGTACACAACTGAGGACTCAGGCACAACCAAAACCCGCCCAGTCTAGATAGAGGCTTTTGAAGGGAAACAGAACTGGGGGGTTAGAAAATCAAAGCTCTAGCCCCAACTTTGCTCCCCATTAGTTCTGTGACTTCTGCCAGATCGTTTCCTCCTCTGGGCCACCACTCTCCCAAGTGAACACGAAAGAAGGTTGACAGAATCAATCCTGTGTCTTCCAGCAGAATGTTCCATCGCTACAAGACAAAGAAGCTAAGGGACTTGCTCTACTGGAAACGGTCTAGAGAGAGGGGGCTGGGAACAAGGTCTCAACCCGCACATTTCAAGACACGTGAGCTACAGAAAAGTAAATCCCTTGGAGAACTAAATGCACACGCTGAGAGCAAAAGAAAATGCAAAGCTGTTTTTCTCTCCAGAGAGCTGGTTGGTACCTGAGCACGAACAGAGTGCAATCTCCCTAAGTGTTAATGCAGTGGAGAATACAAACGTCACCTAGTAAAAAGGTTTAAAGATCAAGAATCATAAGAAATTATCTTGTCAGGGCATAGTGCTCCGATGAGGTTCTCCTTGGTGTCTTTTTTAACTTTTTTATTATACAATAAAACATTGATGAGAAAGCCATAAAAAACAAAAATATGGTCTAATAAATTATTGTAAGGTGAATACTTTGGTAATCAGGACCCAACTCAACAAAGAGAACTTTGCTGGCCACACCAGAAGCCCTTCCATGGGCCCTGTGCCAATGACAGCCCTTCTACCATCGGTTACCGTTATCTTGAAGTTTATAGTAATTGAAGCCAGGTACCTGAGGGGTACTGTAGACGTTAAATCAATTTGCCCTTTGTCCTGTTTCTCTTGAGGGGGGACACAGGGGTCTCGAGGATTTGTGAGCTTGTTTTCCAGAGGACCTGTTAGCTTGTTTGCAGGAGAAAGAGAATGCCATTGGGGAGGTTGCAGTCACTGGATGGCCCAGGAGTCAAAGATTGCCCAGGGGCCTATCGGGACTGACCCCTTTGTTTCCCTGAAGCCCTTCCTGCCAACCTCTATAAACCCACCCTGGTTTCCGTTCTTGGGGAGGTAGAGTAGAGCAAATTCACCCTCCCGCCTACTCGCCTACTCGTTTTGGCCAATTCGAATAAATCTTTCTCCATCTCCAAGCACCGATGTCTCAGTGTTTGGCTTACTGGGCATCGGGCCACGTGAATTTGAGATTAAGGGGCTCGATATCATAATCACTTGCAGTCCTCCCTCCATATCGGGAGGGATTGGTTCCAGGACCCTGTGGATATCTAAATCCGCAGATGCTCAAGTCCTTTGTACAAAATAGCGTAATATTTGCACATTACCTCCACTCATCCACCTGTACACGTTAAGTAGTCTCTAGATGACTTATAACACTTCCTACAATGTAAATGCTATATAAATATGTTATACTCTATTGTTTAGGGAATAATGACAAGAAACAAATCTGTACATGTTCAGAACAGACACAACAATCCCAGGCCCTCCCATCGCGGTTAACCCTGAATCTGTGAAGGCAGAAGCAGAGGATGCAAACCAAAGGCTGATTGCGTTTACATTTCTTTGTCACTTTTTCATCCAGTTGTTCATTCACAGACACCATAGTTTCCTCCTGACAGTTTAAAAATTCTTTGAATCTGCATGTTCCTCATCTGTTTCTTTTTCTTATAATTTATTTGTTTAAAAACATGGGTCATTTGACCTGTAGAATTCCCCCAAATCTGAATTTTCCTGATTGCATATTCATGATGCTCATCAGCATACTACTGTGTGCTCCATACTTCCTGTTGGCTGGCAGCTGGACCCAGAGGCTTGATCGCACTCAGGTTGGACCCCTTGGCAAGACTATCAGTGGTGCTGTGGTCTCTCATCAGGAGGCTGTAAGGTCTGCATTCCACTCTGTGATGCTAGTTCTTGTTGATGCTGAATGTCTAAATAGTGCTGTCTAATAAAACTTTCTGTGATGATGTCTGAACTGTCTACTGTGGTAGCTGCTAACACATGTGGCTATTCAACACTTGAATTGTGGCTAGTGTGACTGAGGAACTAAAGTTTCAGTTTTATTTAATATTGCTTAATTAAAATTTAGAATTAAATAGCCACATGTGGTTAGCAACTACCCTATTGCACAGCACCGGATACTTATATTTCACTGGGTTTTGCTATTGGTAATATTTTAATTCCATAGATTTTTGCTCATTTCTTTAATTTATTTTTAATTTATTATTATTTTTAAAGTGATTGTTGGGGGCTGGCCCCGTGGCCAAGTGGTTGAGTTCTCGAGTTCCGCTTTGGCGGCCCAGGGTTTCACCAGTTCGAATCCTGGGCACGGACATAGCACCGCCCATCAGGCCATGCTGAGGTGGCGCCCCACGTACCACAACTAGAAGGGCCCACAACTAAAATATATACAACTATGTACTGGGGGTCTTTGAGGAGAAGAAGGAAAAATAAAATCTTTAAAAAAATAAATAAATAAAAAATAAAGTGATTGTTTTTGGTGAGGAAGACTGGCCCTGAGCTAACATCTTTTGCCAATTTCCTTTTTTTTTCTCTCCAAAGCCCCAGTACTTAGTTGTATGTCCTAGTTGTAAATCTTTCTAGTTCTTCTATATGGGATGCCACAAGAGCATGGCTTTATGAGCAGTGTGTAGGTCCACACCCAGAATCCAAACCAGGGAACCCTAGGCCACCAAAGGAGAGTGTGCAAACTCAACCACTATGCCATCAGGCTGGCCTCACTCATTTATTAATTAGAGTAAATGTATAAAGAGTTGCTTACCCTCATTTATTGTACCAAGTGGTGCAATATGTAGGAATAAAGCAAGATAAATGCTTATTTCTCTCCACAATTTACAGATTTTCAAGATAATGAATTTGTTCCCCATTATCCTCTAAAGGTAATCACTTTGTTTTAAAAATATCATTGTGAACTCATAAATATATTTGATAGTTTCAATCAATTACAATTAATATTCATTGTAAACTCAAATTGCCCCATCTTTGTTCAGTAGGAGCATCTTCTTGTTGGCTCTTGAATCTTTTCAAGATTTTATTTTTCCTTTTTCTCCCCAAAGACCCCTGGGTACATAGTTGTGTAGTTTTAGTTTGGGGTCCTTCTAGTTGTAGCATGTGGGATGCTGCCTCAGCACGGCCTGATGAACGGTGCCATGTCTGCGCCCAGGATCTGAACTGGTGAAACCCTGGGCCACCGAAGCGGAGCGCACGAACTTAACCACTTGGCCAATGGGGCTGGCGCCCTCTTGAGTCTTTTTCACATTGTCCTAGTAGTCTTTGATAGCTTTGGGGTTATCTAAAATGACAAGATGTTCCAGGCTCATCTTTTTACATTTCTTAACTCAGATCTGGAACCAGGCACTTCTCCAAGAATCTCTGATTTCTTTTAGAGAGAAAAGACATTTCAAGACGTCAATGTGGATCCTAAAGATACTCTTTGCTCCAGGGTTGGTCATTATTTCTTGGCCACATCAGTGAACAGAATTAGGAAATGTTTTATTAATTATAGACAAAATATCTCAAGAGTTTATACTAATATTTCAAATTCAAATTTGGGGCTACATGGTTTTTGTTTTGCTTTGTTTTTAAAACAAGTTTTTCTACACTACATCTGTAATTTCTTTCCTTCACACCAGGAACACTGTTTTTCAAGGACCAAGGAGATGACAGAGTCAGAATATCCCATGATTACCCTTTAGCTTGACTTACATTATACACACAGTAGTCTCAGAATAAAGTACTATTACTCCCATAGATTTATGGTCAATTGATTTTCAATGAGTGACAAATCAATACAATGGAGAAAGAACAGTCTTTTCAACAAATGGTGCTGAGAAAATTGGATATTCACATGCAAAGAAATGAAGTTGGATATCTACCTCATGCCATAATCAAAAAATTAACTCAAAATAGATCATAGACTTAATGTACAAGCTAAAACTATTAAACTCTTAGAAGAAAATATAGTTGTACATCTTTGTAACCTTAAATTAGGCAATAGTTCCCTAGATGTGACAACTAAAGTACAAGCAACAAAAAAGAAAAATAGATAAATTGGACTTCACCAAAATTAAAAACTTTTGTGCTTCAAAGGACACATCTAGAAAGTGAAAAGATAGCCCATAGAAAGGGAGAAAATATGTGCAAATTATATATCTGATAAGAGACTAGTAACCAGATTACATAAAGAAGTCTTACAAACTCAACAATAAAAAAGATAAATAACCCAATTTAAAAATGAGCAAAGTATTTGAATAGATATTTCTCCAAAGAAGATACACAGATGGCCAATGAGCACATGAAAAGGGGCTCAACAGCATTCCTCATTAGGGAAATGCAAATCAAGACCACTGTTAGATACCACTTCACGCCCACTAGGATGACTATAATCAAAGGGACAAGCAAAGACAAGTGTTGGCAAGGATGGTAAGAAATTGGAACCCTCACACTTTGCTGATAGAAATGGAAAAACATACAACTGCTTTGGAAAACAGTCTGAGAGTTCCTCAAAAGTTTAAGCATAGAGTTATTATATCACCTAGCAATTCCATTCATACGTATATACCCAGCAGAACTGAAGACATATGTCTACCCAAAAACTTGTACACAAATGTTCATAGCAGCATTCTGCATAATAGCCAAAAAGTGGAAACACCCCAAATATCCATCAATTGATGCATGGATAAACAAAATGTGACATATCCATATAATGAATATTATTTGGCCGCAAAAAGAAATGAAGTACTGATACATGCTATAATATGAATGAACCTTGAAAATATTACTCTAAGTGAAAGACATCAGTTATAAAAAGCCACATCTCATATGAGCTCATTTATATAAATGTCCACAATAGGCAAATCCACAGGGACAGAAAATATATTAGTGACTTGTAGGGAGGGGGGTGAGACGTGAATGGGGAATACTGATAACAGGTAAGGGGTTTCCATTTGAGGTGATGAAAATGTCATGGAGTCAAATAGTGTGGGTGGTCGTATAACCTTGTGAATATACTAAAACCACTGAATTGTCCACTTAAAAAAGGATGGATTTTATGGTATGTGAATTATTTATCAATTATGATAATATTAATCCTAACCTAGCCCAAGCCAATAGAATTATTGCAAGTAAAAAATAATTTTGTACATGTTCTCCCCATTCCTTCTCCATTTTTTGTAGTGATACTTTATCTATAGTGCCTGAGCATATAGTATTTCATATATTCTTTTTCCTTTTTCAACCCAATTTACTCTTAGTTCTCCAAATAACTGCATGTTTATTGCTCTCATTAGTACTCATGCCAGTGTGACTTGAGTCACTTTAGTTTACTGAAGCTTTTTTTTCTGGTGCGTTCTTCAGGAAGGGCACCCAACCAATATTTCTTAAGTTTATATATATACCAATGACAGTTTCTATCCTATATACTCAAAAGTCAATCTTGCTTCTTAAAAACTCTTCACATTTTCTTGCCTTGAAGATCATAAACATACTATTCTATTCTTTTCAGACATAAAGAGTTGATGTTGTAAAATCTGATGATAATGTCACTTTCTTTCCTGCACAAATCACTTGCTAGATGCTCAAAATATTTTTTCTTTTAAAGTCCAGTAATTTTACTAAATATGCTTTGGTGTTTGTTGTTCTGGGTAATATATTCAAGCATTTAGCCTCGGGTCAATAGGTAGTGTAAAATTTTTTTTTTATTTCAGGAAATTTTTCTTAAAGGATAGTTTTCAGTATTTGCTTTGTTCCCTTCTTTGACTTTCTTCTTCAGGTACTCTAATATTTGTAAGTTGGATCTTCTTTGCTTATTTAAAAAATTTGTCATTTTCTCTCAAACCCTTTTTTCTATCATTCCCTTCATTTCTTTTTAAAACACTAAAAAAAAATTTTCTCCCCCCTCACATTCTTTTTCTCTTAAAGTACAATCTGTTTTGTTTATTGACTCCAGTTACTTCTAGTTTGTTCTTCACTTCTGAAATGACATTTTCATTTCTAATTATTTTCTGTTACTTTACTTCTGAGTTTTCCCATTTGTATTTGCATTCTTTCATGTTTTGTATTTTTTTTAGATTGTTTTGAAATGAAAGCTTCCTCTTTGAGCTGTTCTGTGAATAAATCTTTCTGCGACGTTTTAATTTTTTCCTATAGTAATTTCGTATGGGACTTGTATTCGATATTTTCCTATTGCCCTTTTCATGTGAAATTAGTTTTTCTGCACTATTACGAGCAGCTGTGGTCAGAGTAGCTCTTCTAACTTCATAGATTTCCTCCTGTTTTTCTCACGTAGTGTTAAAAGCTACGGTGGCTTATTCTGAGACTTCTTCGTTCTGTCCTCCCTCCACTTTTATCTGGACCTTCTCTTTCCATCTGTATTGGCTCCATCATGTTCAATTTGGATTCTGCTCTCAAAGGTTTCTCCTGACTGTGGGCCCCTGGTGTGCACTTAGACTGGGGAGGACCTCCTCTCATTTCCCACTGCCGTTCTCAAGTCAGCCCACCGTGTTTCTGCTGTGTCCCTGTCGGCTGCACTGGAGTTCTGCTCTCCTCAGGTGAGCCAGGTGCCCCGGGGCTCCCTGTCCTTTCTCCTGCACAGACACGGAAACTGTGCAGGTCATGTTTCTGTGCGTAGTTTGGCTCCACTTGCTTCAGTTTATGGGGATGTCTTGTCCTTGTTTTGTTGTAATTGTTGTCCATGGGTTCTTGGTGTTTTTTTAATCTAGTTGCTTTGTCTGATTTCATGTTGAGACTAATAAAGATTTATAAACTATGCTGCTGTGGCAGCCATCTCTCCAGAATCTTTGAGCTAGGATAAAGGGGTCGTCAGGCGTATATTCAAAACTGAACTTTGGCTCTTTTCTCCCAAATTTTATTTTCTTCCAGTCATCCCTTAAACCTTGGCTCCTGGAGTTAGCAGAATTTCCTGAGTCACCTACCAGCTATATGACCTTGGGAAAGTTATTTTTTTTTTTCTCATTTGTAAGTACCTACCCCATAGGATTATTGAGAGGATTGAATGGATAATATAAAGTGTTTAGCACAAAGCTTGGTATGTAGTAAACTGGGCCTCAGAGAACATGGCACGGAAATGGCTTAACGCTCCAGAGGACAGCAGACTCTTGAGGCCCCTGGTGCGTCAGCACTGAGGGATCTGCTAAGACAATAATACAGCTCTTCTGATTAAAATCCCTCAAAAGAAGGGCTATAACCACCTTTTTTTTACATTTCAATTAAAATCTCAGTGTAGACAATAAATCTGCCAATTTTTTGGCATTTTACTTAAGAGCCAATGTTTCTTTAGCCTTTACTAAATGACATAACATGCTTTTACAATATAAGTGACGGCGCATTCTGGTCTGCCCCTGTCTTACAAGTGTTAGAAACATTTACTGAAGAGCCATCTCCATTCACTTAACTTCAGAGTCCTTAACAATACCTTTCCTTTTACATCTGGAACTAGCAACACACCAAGTACACCTGTGGGTATCGTGGGTTGTGAGCTTGTCTGGGAAGGGGGAGTGGAGAGCTGTGAGGGGCACCGGGGAGGAGGAGGGGTGCCTGTGTCGAAAACTCTAAGAGAATGCCAAGCACAGATGCTATTAATGTACTAATACATCCGGACTGCCAAGTACGCCGTTCATTGTCACACCCACCAGATGCACGCCCATCGACGAGGGACGAGCTGCACTAATTCCCACTTAAACACTCTCAGACTGATTCTCAGTCAGGTGTGTCCTCCGAAAGTTCTACCTGTGTCATTCACCAGGGGGCTGAGTTCCCCTCGTGCACCCGTTCTCAGATGGCTGTTGGTTGTGTGAAGTAGATTCTCTTCGCTCCACCACAATTTTCCAATGCTAAATTTGGTAAGAACTGAAAAGCTATCCTTGAAAATAGGAATTAAATTTCTCCAAAAAAGTTTTCTCAAAGGTGGCTCAAGACTCCAAAATCACACAGGGTGAGAGGCATGCTTGATAGAAGGACAGATTCCTGGGTCCCACTCCACATTTACTGATCAGGAGTTCTGTGGTTGGAGGTCAGGCATGTGAGTTTTTTTTGTGAGGAAGATTGGCCCTGAGCTAACACCTGTTGCCACTCTTGCTCTTTTTGCTTGAGGAAGAGTGGCCCTGAGCAAACATCTGTGCCCATCTTCCTCTATTTTGTATGTGGGTCACCACCACAGCATGGCTTGATGAGCAGTGTAGCTCTGCACTCAGGATACGAACTCACAAACCTAGGCCACTGAAGTGGAGTGCACCGAACTTAACCACTAAGCCACCAGGCCAGGCCCCAGGAATGTGTATTTTTAACAAATCCCTAGGTTATTCCTATGCCCACTGATGTTTGAGAACCATTAAACGGTGCCTTCTCTCTACACGTAAGGTGGCTGCTATGAGGTGAAAGGTGACACAGGTGATGATGGGATGGTTTAGATGCAGTGACTGAGCTCAGCCCACGAGTGGATAATTGAGAGATGCAGGGACCCGAACTTAGTCACTTATATCAGTACAGACAGAAATGCTCCCAGCTCTAGTTCTAGGTGATTCTAGAACCGCCCTTAACTTTTGCCATAATGCAAGCACAGCAAGAGATAAAGAGGGTTTTTTCCCCTAGTCTGGACAGACAAACGAACAAAAGAAAGTGCTAAAAAAATTATGGAGAAATTAATGTTTTTATAGGGAAGGCCAGCCAAGAGTTATGAAATATTTATATTCGCCATCCTCCCCACTCTGCTGTGTGCTGGCATTTTGAGACATGTAGTGGTGAGCATTTTTAGCAAGCTTGTTGGCTGATTCATACAGTTCTATGACGTGTGCTTTGAGAAACATTGCTCAAAGTATTATGACCACCACCTGGCTCTTTCCCCACATATTTCGCCTGTATTTTAATGTTAGAAACTTGATTCTTGGTTCTTAAAGCAGCCAGACTTTTTAAAAAATTGTGACATTAAAAAAAGATCAAAATATAAAACAAATCTATCTAGCAGTTTCCTCATAGCCACCAAGCCAAAGCTTCTATTTCTTTCATGTGATTTTGCCTCTTCCCACAATTGATCCCATGTAGCAGAAAAGAGACAAGTCAATCAGATTCCAAAGGAGCTTTTGGGCCAGACCTCTCCGGCTGTTCTTTGAGATAAATCTGAAATGTGCCTGAACCTTGCGTTTGTCTTGGAACCATTTAGTAGACTGTTTCTTCCTAAGGTCCACCTCAATTTTCAGGAAGTCATTTTACCTTAAGAAAACCTAGATCACTAACTATAAGGTCTCTTAAAATTGGCAAACTGCTGCAGAGTATTTGCATCCCTAATGACACAGAAGAGCGGGATACTGATGAATGGAGAGTGAATTTCAGCATTTCTTGACTTATTCAGTTCAGGATGATGAACAGCTTGAGTGCACCCTAAGATGTTTATTTTCATCCTTTATAAAATACATTCGAAACCAGGCTCAGTCACAAAGAGAAACAGCAGATTCCCATTGATGTTTCTCAGGGGCTGACCTTTTAACCCCATGAAATATGGGGCCTCTTTATTAGGGTCAGGTGAGAGAATGGATGGATTGTTTATGGCTTTGGAAAATATCAGTAAAATGTGACCTTGTTAACAAATGTGATCATGCTCACTGTTTCACCAGGATGCTCTGGAAAAATAAGATTAATTATCCCAGCCTGCCATTATGCTCTCAGATTCTGTTTGAAGGGCAATGATCACCTTTATTGCTAATGAGAAGGTAAAAAACATTTAAAAATTCAACTTATAATAACTTATAATATTAGTGCTTCAGGCTTACTCAAGCAATCTTTTATTTTTTACTGGCTTTTTTGGTTAAGTCCACACAATAGAGTCTATGGAGTATAAAAATGCCACATAAAAATACTCAGGTGTGGGGCTGGCTCCATGGCTGAGTGATTAAGTTCGCATGCTCCGCTGCAGGCAGCCCAGTGTTTCGTTGGTTCGAATCCTGGGCGCGGACATGGCACTGCTCGTCAGACCACGCTGAGGCAGCGTCCCACATGCCACAACTAGAAGGACCCACAACGAAGAATATACAACTATGTACTGGGGGGCTTTGGGGAGAAAAAGGAAAAAAATAAAATCTTTAAAAAACAATACTCAGGTGTAATTACTAAAAACGGCTGCCATCTTTATAAGCTACAACATAAAACATGTTGAAATACGAAGCTGCCAAACATGTGGCAGTTTGAAGAGAAATAACTAGTAAATCAATAGAACAATATGTTTTCAAGAGTCAGAGGCCAAGAGAAGGTATTCTCTGATGAAGCGTTTTTCTACACAGTGCGATATATAGTCCATTTCTAACAGGCTCTAAGGTTGGGCTTTCTAACTAATTATCTTTGAATAATCTTATTTTTAAATTATTCTTCTCATAAATTTCCTATCAATTGCTTCCCACGTTACTTCATTATCACCACTCTTTTTAAAATTCTCCCTCTCGTTGACTCATCTACTCTGAAAATGTGAACCATTATCTTTTCTTATCATTCAGGTAATATCAATCATAATCATTCAAGAACTATGTGCAACAGTAAGGAAGTAATAAAAGCCTACTGAGGATGTGAAAAATAAGTGAAAAAAAAAATCGAACGCTTTTAACTGATCTCAGAGGCACAAACATCCCCTTCCTAAAACTGCCCCCCTCAGAGAGCTGCCAGGATGCCTGAAAACACCAAAGGACCATGACTTCCTACCTGAGTTAAGGGACAATCTCTCAAAAGCCCTTTGGAAAGGTCAGTATTGGAGAAGCACTTCCAGGATGGTAGAGTAAGGACCTTCAAAAACCTCCAAAAAACAATGAGAAGCTGGTAAAATTTGTCAAAAACAACTTTTTCAGAACTCTGTAAATGAATCAAAGAGTTTCAACAGTTCACGGAGTACTTATTCAAGGAATATGACCGAATCTCAGTAAGAGCAATAAGCCTTGTGGCAGTCCAGCTTGCCCTGTTCTTGTTCACCCCTCTGCCCAGCACCACAGTAGCCTTGGGAAACAACAACCTTACACCTTATACCTTGGTGAGTGTGAAAATCAGCAGCCTAGCAGCCACAGAGGGACAGAATGAGTTTGGAGCTCCCTCAAAGCCACCCCCAGAAAACTGTCATTTTTTAACATCTCCCAGAAAAGCTCCATTCTCAGGATTCGTCTTTATTAGACCTTATTCAGAGCAAGTTCTGTGCAAACAGCTGTATCCCTAGGGCATTTGTCAAACACAATTAGTGGCAACTGTTTAACGTGGCAGTTGCTTGAGGTGGTGATACCAGTTGAGGCTAACAAGAAACTGAACAAAAAACTCGAAAGGAAGTGCTGGAGAATGAGAGGTCTATAGGGGGCTCTGTAAGGCTGTGATATATTACTGAGGATCTAGAAGGCCACACACATGTGCAAGACTGTGTGTATGCTCAGGTAAGATCTTAGAAGTCTTAATCTCTCACCTCTGGCTAATACTGAGACTATGTACAAGCAAGGAGTGAAGGCTAAGGCAGAGCTGTAAACAGTCTGCTGGAATATTGAAGGCATACCCCAACGCATGCGAAGAGTTCCTTCTAAAAGGCTAGGAGACTTAGCAGTCTCTCCAATCATTAGGCAATCACTCAGCCAACTGAGCAGCTACTTCAGTAGCTGCTTAGGACAAAGAATGCATATTTTATGGAATTAGTCCAGAAAAGTCATTAAACAAGCAAACAGCAAGAACCACAACAATAACAGCAAAAGAAGGGAATCTGGATACTTAATATTTAAAACATCTGGTTTTCAACAAAAAAATCGTAAGACATGCAAAGAAAAAGGAAAGTACAGTCCATGCATAGTAAAAAAAGTAAAGTTTAGAAACCATCCTGGAGGAAGCCCAGATGCTGGGTTTACTAAACAAGGACTTTAAGTTATCTATTACAAATATGTTCAAATCACTAAAGGAAACCATGTCTAATGAATTAAAAGAAAGTAAGAAAACAATGTTTCACCAAATAGAGAATATCAATAATGAGAGAGAAATTATTAAAAAGAACTAAATAGAAATTCTAGGCTGCAAAGTATATACTGAAATGAAAAATTCACTGGAGAGGCTCAAGAGCAGATTTGAACCGGCGGAAGAAAGAATCCGAAAATTTGTAGATCAATCAATTGAATTCATCCAGGCTGGTGAACAGAAAGAGAAAAGAATGAAGAGAAATAAACAGAGCCTGACAGACATGTGCAACATCATCAAGTGGACCAACATATACATAATAGAGTTATAAAAATAAAACAGAAGGAAAGCAGAGCAAGAGAAAGAGGCAGAAAGAATATTTGAAGAAACAATGACCAAAAACCTTCCAAATTTGATTTAAAAAGCATTAATCTACATATCCATGCTCAATGAAATCCAAGTAGGATAAACTCAGAGATATCTATATCTAGACACATTATAAACAAACTGTCGAAAGAAAAGAACAGAAGAACCTTGAAAGCAATAAGAGAAAAGCAACTCATTGTGTACAAAAGATGCTGAATAAGATCAACAGCTGACTTCTTATCAGAAACCTGTAAGCTAGTGGGATGATATATTCAAAGTGCTGAAAGAAAAAGACTACTAACCAAGAATTTTACAGTCACCAGAACTATCCTTAAATAAACAAAGAAGAAATGAAGATAATCCTAGATAAACAAAAAGTGAGAGAACTCATCACTGGCAGACCTGCCCTTCCAGAAAAATTAAAAGGAGACATTTCAAACTGAAATGAAAGGACATTAGAAGTAACTTGATTCCACACAGAGAAATAAAGAGCACTGGAAAAGATAACTACAGAGGTAAATATGAAAGATGGTATAAATATAGTTTTGTTTGTAACTATTTTATTTTGCTATCTGACTTAAAAGATAATTGCATAAGGCAACAACTATAAAACTATGCTGATGGGCTTATAATGTATAAAAATGTAAGTTGTATGACAATAATAGAAGGAGAGAGGTGAACAGAGCCAAAGTAGAGGAAATTTTTGTATATTATTAAAATTAAGTTGATATTAATCCAAACAAATTGCATTAAGATGTTAATTATAATCACCAGGAAAAACGCTAAGAAAATAACTTTTCAAAAAAGTAGAGTAATATAAACAACAAGGGAATTAAAATGGAAAACATCTATTTAACACAAAAGAAGGCAGTAATGGAGGAATAGAAAAACAAATAAGATACAGAAAGCAAATAGCAAAATGGTAGATGTAAATCCTACCTAACTGAGGATTACATTATATGTAAATACATTTCAATCAAAAGGCAGAGATTGGCAGTGTGGATTAAAAAAAAAAGAAAAAAGATGATCCAACTATACACTGTCTACAAGAGAGACACCCTTTAGATTCAAAGATACAGATAAACTGAAAATTAAAGAATGGAAAAAGATACCCTGTGCAAAGGGTACCCAAAAGAGAACTGGAGGGAATAGAGTAATATTAGACAAAATAATCTTGAAAACAAAAATTGTTACTAGAGATTAAAAAAGGAAGTTTAAAAACGGTAAAAGAGTTAAACCATCAGAGAACATAATAATTATAAATATAAATGCACCTAACAACAAACCCCCAAAAAACATGAAATAAAAACAGAGAATTGAAGGGAGAAATAGACAAACTGTAACAGATAGAAACTTCAATACCTTGCTGTCAATAATGGATAGAATAACTAGGCAAAAGATCAACAAGGAAATGGATAACTCGAACAACATCATAGACCAATTAGACCTAGCAGACATTGCTACCCACCAACTCTCCATCCAATAACAGAAGAATAGATATTCTTCTCAGTGCACATGGAAGATTCTTCAGGATGGACCATATGCTAGGCCATAAAACAATCCCCCAAAAGTTAAAAAGGAGTAAAATCATACAAAATATGTTCTCTGACACAATGAAATGAATCAATAACAGAACACATTGGGGAAATTCACAAATATGTGGAAATTAAAAGACACTCTTAAATAACAATGGTCAAAGAAGAAATCACAAGGAAAATTAGAAAGCACTTTGAGATGAATGAAAATGAAAAGAGATGATACCAAAACTTATGGGATGCAGATAAAGCAGTGCTTAGAGAGAAATTTATAGCTATAATTGCCTAAATTAAAAAAGAAGGATCTCAAATCAATAACATAAGCTTCCAACGTAGCAAACTAGAAAAAGAATAGCAAACTACACTCTGAGCAAGCAGAATGAAAAAATGATAAAGATTAGGATGGAAATAAACGAAATCTGGAAGAGAAAAACTAGAGAAAACCAACAACACCAAAAGTTAGTTCTCTGAAAGGCCAAAAAATTGATAAAATTTAGAGAGACTGACCAAGAAAAAATTAGAGAAGACTTAAATTGCTAAGTGGAGGAAGGAAAGAGGGGACCTCCCTACCAATCTTACAGAAGTAAAAAGGATTATAAAGATATACTGTGAACAATTTTATGCTGACAAATTAGATAACCTAGACAAATTCCTAGAAAGACATAAACTACCAAAACTCATTCAGAAAGAAATAGAAAACCTGGGGTCAGCCCCGTGGCATCATGGTTGGGTTCACATGCTCTGCTTTGGCAGCCCAGGGTTTGCAGGTTTGGATCCCGAGCACAGACCTATCTGCCGCCTATCACGCCATGCAGGGCAGTGTTCTACACGCGAAATAGAAGGAGATTGGTACAAATGTTAGCTCAGCGACAATCTTCCTCAAGCAAAAAGAGGAAGATTGGCAACAAATGTTAGCTCAGGGCCACACACACACACACACACACAAGAAATAGAAAATCCTGTTAGACATATATAACAAGTAACGAAATTCAGTTAGTAACAAAAAAACTTCCCACAAAGAAAAGCACAGACCAAGATGACTTCACTGGTGATTTCTACCAGATGGGGACAGAGTTTCAATTGTGCCAGATGAAGAGAGTTCTGGAGATTGCACAACAATGTGGATATACTTCACATCACTAAACTGAACACTCAGATGGTTAAGATGGTAAATTTTATGTTATATGTATTTTACCACAATTAAAAATACTCAACAATAAGAAAACGAATGATTCAATTAAAAAAATGGGGAGAAGATCGGAACAGACACCTTACCAAAGAAGACATACATATGGCAAATGAACAGATGCTCAACATCATAGGTCATTAGAAAATTGCAAATTAAAACAGCAGTGAGACACCACTACCCATTATTAGAATGGCCAAAATCCAAATCACTGACGACACCAAATGCTGGCGAGGATGTGGAGCAACAGGCACACTCACTCACTTCTGGTGGGTGCAGCCACTTTGGAACACAGTTTAGCTGTGTGGCAGTAGGGGGTATGTGGGAAATCTCTTTACTTTCTGCTCAATTTTTCTATGAACCTAGAACTGCTCTAAAAACTAAGGTCTATTAAAAAAAATAAGTAAGTATAGTTGCTACCTGCTAGGAGGGTACTAAGATTTTGTCAGTCTTCTAGGCTGTTGATCCAACGACGAATATTTATTACCTATTTATCAGTTAGAAGAAAGAGGCAGTAAATGTCCAGAGTCACAGGCTCAGTTTTACATGCATTTTTATCTCCAGGGGAAGAAAAACAAAACCGGAGCTCCACACTGAAGCATGGAGTATAGACAGAGCTCAGAACTTGAAGTCAGCTGGGTTTAGGTTCTCATCCCAACGAGACACCTAGTAGTCATGCGACCTTGGGTAAATTCCGTAAGGCTCTGAGCCTCAGTTCCTCATCTGTAAAATGGAAACAATACCCATTTCAAAAATTGCTTTGGGGATCCAGTGCCACATAGGCAGCACTTAATATCTGATAGCTCCCGGTCTCCTGGGGCCATGTCTCAGCATAAATGTTCATATGACAGTCTGCCATCACTTAATGAATTCAGATCACAAGGCCAGAGATGTGTGATCCCAGGTACCTTAACCTCAGTGAGGCATTTCACGAATTCACAAATTAGAGGGCCAAACATGGCTCTCGAGATTTTATAAAATTATTACTAAAGGCGGTTGACAAAGAGCCAGGCGAGAAGCTGGAGGAAGCCCGGAGCCTCGAGGGGTGGATCTGTGTGAGCCTCATCTGAGCTGCACAGCAGCCAGCAGCCAGCAGCGGTGCAGGGGGAGCCCAGCAGCCCCCCCTGGTGGGTCCTTATCAGTCGGCTTCCACCTCAGCTGTGTCACCGGCAGCAGCTCCTGGGGGAGGGGAAGGCCTCCTGGCGGCCTCCCAGAATGCCAGGCTCGGTGGGAGATCTGCCAAGCTGGAGATCAAAGAGCTTCCCAGGGTGCCCAGAGGCCTCCCCGCAACCCCGTGACCTAGAGAAGTGTGTGGGTGGGGGTGCAAGATGATGGGCAGGGGGATTGCAGCCGGTTCTAGCTTCACTCCTAGACGGCATCATTTTGTCCCGCTGTTCCCTGACTTTCAAATGGAATCGTTCACTTAAAATCTTTAACGTTCAGTTGGAATTTCTAAAACCCAAAGATTTTCACCTGAGCAGGAGCTGGAAACCTCAGGATCCCATTAAGCTAAGCTCCCAATAAATTAAATGACTTTTAAGTCCCTGGATGCTGTCCATGTCCGAGGGTCACAGTCTATTTTCTCCTGGTGTCCTTGACTGAGATAAGAGGAGAGTGCCCGAGGCATCAAGAGTGTGTCCAAATGCTGTCCCTTGGGAGTGGGGGTGAGGGTGCAGTGGGCCAGTCAACTGAGACGCTCTGCAGGACTGCAGGGCGGGGCGCGGGCTGCGGAGCAAGCCGTCCAGCGCAGCTCTGGTGCAGGACTCCTGCCAGGACTTGGGGGGCCCGGGCCTCCTGTCTGCAGCCCACCCCCTTCACTCCAGATCTGGGCTGACATGCCTGGAGCCTGCTGCATTGCCAGTTTCACCTGTGATCCTTGGAGTATGGGCACCAGGCTCAGAGGGAAGGCCTTTCTGGGCATTCAGAGATAGAAGACCCCATAGCTCCACGTGTTCACGGGAGCCGGTGACAACACAACTATTTCTCCGCATTTATTGTTTTTGCCTTCATTGAAAATGTAAAGAAAATGTTTGGGCCACAGGGATTTCCGACTCATTTTTAGCCCAGATTAGAGACTAGGATTTCTTTATCGTGCAGTAGACTTCGCTTTCCTCTGCCCTGGGCTGCCGCTCTGCTTTACCTCACTCTGCTCCCTGCCTTGAAGAGCTCATCCACTCTCCAACTTGCTGCAGCTGCCACCACTATCCAGGGGCTTCCAACCAACAGCTCCAACGCACTCCCTCTTCTGGAATTTAGCTCTGCATCTCCTGCATGCTGAAATTTCCCCTTTGCTGTCTACCGTGAGATCTCCGAGGGAACTCAAAGTCCCACCTCCCTTCCTCCTTCATTACGCTGCCTCTGAACCATTTCTTCCATGACTGCTCCCAGCCGCTGGGCCTACACCTTGAATTCATCCCTGCTACAGCCACACTCCTCTGCCTGCTTCTCTGAACTGATTCTGGTCAGTCACCCAGTCCTGTTCACTCAGCCACTGAGCTTTCCTCTTGAATCCATGCCTTCTTTCATGCTTTATCTATAATGCAGACTAAGCGCCTTATAGTCAAGCCAGGACAACTGCAATCATTTTCCAATTAATAGCCTATGATATTGTGATTTATAATAATATATAACAAGAAATATGTATTTTTGTCTTCATCCATGTCCATGGTTCCACATGGACACATGGAGCACAGAGCTCCTAAAACCCTGTAATTTCCTAAATGATATGAGCTATGGGAGCATCTCTTGATATAATATTTGGTCTTTTGTCTTCAGTTCCTGAAATAACTCCAGAGCAATAAAAGGTGAAAAGAGAGTCTTGTTATCTATAACAAGTCCTTTCAATCTGAGTTTATGTTAATGAGGTAATTTTTGGAGACTCCCCTAGATAACCACAGGATGTGACCTGGTTGCCAGGGCAACCAACCACATTTGGAACTTTCAGCCCCACCTCCTGATCTCTGAGGAGGGGAGAAGGCTGGAGGTAGAGTTAACCACCAGTGGCCAAGGATGTAATCACTCATGCCTGTGTAATGAAGCCTCCATAAAAACCCTAACTGAAGGGGTTCAGAGAGCTTCTGGGTTGGTGGACACGTGGAGGTGCAGGGAAGGTGGCACGCTCAGAGAAGGCATGGAAGCTCCACGCCCCTTCCCTATACCTTGCCCCATGCATCTACTCCTTCTGGCTGTTTCTGAGCTGTATCCTTTCATAATAAGCCAGTAATGTAGTAAGTCAGATGTTTTCCTGAGTTCTGTGAGCCGTTGTAGCAAATTGCTGAACCTGATGAGGGGGTTGCGGGAACCTCTGATTTATGGCTAGTCACTCAGAAACACTGAGTGACAATTGGACTTGAGAGTGGCATCTGAAATGAGGGGAAGGGGAGGCAGTCTTGTGGGACTGAGCCCAGAGCCCATGGAACCTGACGCTACCTCCAGGTAGACAGTGTTAGAACTGAGTTAAATTGTAGGACACCCAGCTGGTGTCGGAGAATCTCTGGGTGTGGGAAACCCCCTCCCAACGTCTGGCATGGGAGGTGAAGTACTTCAGTAGAGGAGGAGTTGAGATCTTTCCTTTCCTGGCCCTCACTCTGGTGTCTTCCTCTTTCCAAAACTTGACACAGAGGACTCTCTTGCTACAAAACTCTGTGACTTCCCCTTGCACGAGTTGCCAAATAAAAGTGTAGGATGTTCAGTTAAATCTGAATTTCAAATAAGCAACAAATAAATTTCTTAATTGACTATGTCCTACGCGACATTTAGGACAGACATACAAAAAGTTACGTGTTGTGTAACTAAGGTCAAATTTAACTGGGCATTGTATTTTATTTGCCAAATCTGACAGCCCCACCCCCTGCTTACATTGCAGAAGTCAAACTCACTCATGTGGCATTTAAGGCTTTCTGCCGTCTGACCTTTTCCTACGGCCTTCTCTCAATGCTCCCTACGGTCAAACGTGTCCACTCCATGGCTCGGCAATACTATTCCTCTAGCCCTGAGCTTCCTTCTCCACCGTAGTGTTTGTTTACTACATGGCTCTGATCTGGTTAAGATGCCTTGAAATATGAACAGTGCCCTGGGACTCAGTAACACCGAAGAGCCAGGAAATACACTGGGCCCCAAATGGCACTGCTTCTTACCTGGGCAGGAGCAAGAAGGCTGACTTTCCCACAGAGGGAGAGAGCGAGCAGCTGCAGGGGTGCTAGCACAGAGCAAACAGCTCCCTGGTCACTGCCCAGCATAGCCCTGCAGAGCAGAGGAGGAAACCTCCCCTGCAGAGGGAGCGGTCCACGTGGGAGGGAGCAGAGTCAGGCAAGAGAAAATGAAATGCTTATAAAAGGCGCATGACTGCAGATGGCGGACCTTTCCTCTTGGATCTAGGGTCCCTCGGGCTTCCTTCTTTGGGCTGACCACTCCGGATTCCTGCAGCTGTCCCACATGGCAGGGCTTCCAGACTCTGCACTCCTCCCCCGGACAATCTCACGCCGATCATACTGCTTGTGTAAAGCAGACACTGAGCCAGACCCCACACTCTGAGTTACGGTCTCCACAGTCAACACTAACAACCGAAGAACGGTCTCCGTGGACCTGAATGCCTCTGAGAGTATGCATGAGGTGGAGGTAGGTGTTTATCGCCCCTATCATCCCAGGTTTTATACTTAGTTCCTGATTCAACAAAATCCGCAATCTTTTTCTCATAAATTGTTATCAAGCTAGGCTTCCTCTTACTTGCACTTGAATTTTCGAATGGAAATAAGTGCTGTCACATGTCTCCTTGATTTTAGGTCAGCATTTGCAACCATCGGAAACCGGGCCCCCGACAGCTATTAAACTGGCCATGCTTCCCACCTCGTGCCCTCTGAGCCCCATGGGGTCCCGCCTGAGAGCCCGCAGATGGGCGCTGGGCAATTGTTGGAAATTCATCTCCAGCTAAAGAAACGTACAGATGATTTCGTCCCATAAGGAAAACAAGACAGCAAAGTTTCCCCGGCGTTTTGAAAGAAAGACCATGCAGCGCCCACAGGGCTGGGAACCGAATCAGGGTATGGACAGTGCTCAGCACGCTGGAGTCAATTGTTAGCCAGACCACGACTGCACACATTTAGAAGCAAATAGGATTCAGATTCCCCTCCCTGGGCGTCTCCCAATCTTAAAGTGTCATTGCAGCAACTTCTCTGTCGCTTGTGGGCCCGCTCGTCTCTCTCCCTTGTTTCACTGAAGAAGCAGAACTGCGTGCACGTCCTCTCCCCCCACCTACCAAATGCTGCTGCTTATTGTACCGGGGACGCCGGAGGGCCCTATTCTCCTGTTTCCACCCACATCCTACCAGTGAATTTAAATTGTTCTGCTCCTTTCTTCCCATCCAGCGCGTTGCTAAGTTATTGAAGATAATTAGGAACAGGTCTGGGAGCTTATTACAATTCCAGTCACAGGGCGCCTGCTCTCTCGCTCTCCCCTTTCTCTTTCTAAGGAGCAGGAGGACAGGAGGAAAATGTTCCTTACACTGAAATCAAGGGAACCCAGTTTTCAGAGCAGGCCATGCTGGGGCCGGGCCTGGCGCAGTGGGCTCTTGCAAACGGCACAGATGAACACACACTGCAGAAATCCACGATACAATTCCCTGGCTCCCTGCCTTGCTTCAAGGAAAACGTCAGAAAAACACCTGTTCCTCTAAGATGGGGATTGTTCGCCTGGTGACAAGGGAGGGAGCAGCCAGGAAATGAGCAGTTAGAACTTGATGATTCTGAAGTAGCAAGTGGAATCAGTCTAATCACCACTTGGCTGAACTCACTATTTCAAACCAGTAAGTGCAGTCTTTCTGTCTGAAAAGTGTCTCCCTTTGATTTCCCAGGCAACCCTTGCAGGACAGATCAGAAGAAAGAAAGTTTTAATCCACTCTGATTAATGTTACAAAATGAGCCCCCATGACACCTGTAATATTATTCTCCGAGCAAATGATGCAAGAGGACAGGCTCAGAAACGTAGGGAAGCTAACAAAACCCCCAACCACCTGCGAGCCCAGAGGTCACCCTTCTCCCGCCGAGGCTGGAGTCCTTGGTCACTCCAGGATGACCTGGCATCATCTGGCCTGAGCCAGTCGCACCCTGCTTTGACCCCGTGGGCTTGTTTGCCATTTTCGGGTCCTGGATTTCTCACACCGCCCCAGTAGGCGGAGCTGAGGCCGTCCCTGGGCAAGGCGCCCTTTGTTAGATGCCAGGAGCTGACGTCACCCGCATCGGCCGCTGGGCATCTGTTTCTATTCTGTTTCCCTGGGAGCTCTCTGTTTGCTGGTGCAGAACTCACTCGGGCCCAAAATTATTTATTGATGCCTTTCACTCATTAGACTCGAGGCTAGAGAGAGCCTCATCCAGCTTTGCATCCATAAAAGTCTTTTATTAAACAGATGAGTTTTCACCCTCGAGTGGAAGCTATAATTTCTAGTCCACCTTAGAAGGCTTGGGCTATTTCAACCATTACACATTTAGATTTATATTCTGAAGCTCTGAGAAAAAAATTGTATAAAAATCCTATTCATAGTGGGCTGGTCCCGTGGCCAAGTGGTTAAGTTCTTGCGCTCCGCTGCAGGCGGCCCAGTGTTTCGTTGGTTCGAATCCTGGGCGAGGACATGGCACTGCTCATCAAACCACGCTGAGGCCGCGTCCCACATGCCACAACTATGAAGGACCCACAATGAAGAGTGTATACAACTATGTACTGGGGGGCTTTGGGGATAAAAAGGAAAAAATAAAATCTTTAAAAAAAAAAAAAAATCCTATTCGTATAAAGAGGGCTCCAGGGAAGACAGCCCTTTGATGCTGAGACTACTTAGAAGTTTTTGTCTATGTTGCTGTACTTGTGCGGGAATGATGCAAGATCTCGATTTTATGTCAGCTGTAGTTGCATGTACAAGTTCTCATGGCTTTCTGAGCTCTCCACTATCCCGGGCACAACTCTGCAATGGGTGACCCACTCATCTCAAGGGGAGTTCTCAACCACTGTCCCCCGTCACAGCTGGTCACGCCGTCTTAATCAAATGAGCCCAGCACATTTGCTAAGACGTGTTCTTCAAATCAACTGAGCTCAGCACCAGTGACTGATGTCAGCTCAAATCGCACCTCTGTGCAGAGAGCTGTGTGTCCCTGGGTGAGGAACTCACCTTTCTGAATCTCAGCATCCTCACCTGTCAACGAGACGTTGATATGCGCCTTGCAAAGATGTAAGGATTTTTTATCCTGCACATAAAGCAACTAGCATAGAGCTGGGCAGGAAGCAGATGGTCAATAAATGACTGTAGACATTTTTATTGTTATTATTCTAGATACAAACCTGATAAACATGAAGAGAGTGGAGCGCTGCCGTCAGTGCGAATGGTGCAGCTGTCTGAGAGCCATCTGGCAGCGCTCAGTGGACAGTGAGCACGGGACCCAGGACCTGTAATCCCACTCCTGTAAGAGATCCCAGAGGGCACCAGCACCCACGAACACAGCCAGGCTATTTACCGCCGTCTCTCTGGGGGTGTGGGAAGGGGGCAGGCTGGGGCCTGACGCAGAGAACGGGTGGGAGGAAGGGAGGCTGCGCCTGGTGGGAGGCTGTGAAGCAGACAGAGGAATGAGCTAGAGGTACTGTCAGAAACAGCCACTCGTTTTTAAAACATGGGGCACCATTTTTTAAAAATTAAGAAACAGCATGCGATCTACAACACAATACTCTTGATGTAAATTTAAAATACACATGTGACAACACTGTATTTCTCAAAGATCCACACAGATGCAAGGGCATGTGCCAAACGTACTGGAGCGGGTGCTTACGGGTCCAGGGGAGACGGTTCGTGGGAGTAGGGAGTGAGAATGAAGTGGAAGAAAAAAGAGTAACATGAAATAAAACAAGACAGGGCCTGTACAGACTATGGGTGAACTCCGCATGATTAACACCTCCCTTCACTTTATGTCCAAAACAACAGCAAAAAAATGTGGTGGCCTCTGCTGTGTGACTTGCATAGATTTACTTGAAACGAGTCAAAAAATCGTGTCAATCAGTCCAATGACAAGGACACAGAGGAGTTCTCTGAGAGTTCTGCTTGTGTTTTAACTCAGCTCTATACCCACAATGCTTAGCACAGCACCTAGAACGTAACAGGCAGAAAACAAGGGGTCAAATGAACGAATGAAACGAAGCTACTTATATTCATGCCGAGCTTGTCCTCCTTTACCTGCTGGAGGCTGACAGAGGCCTTGGAATGACAAAAGGAACTGTTGAGAATTTACTAGGAGGCGGGTATGTCTGCAGGAGATGAAGAGGAAAGAAAAGAGGCATATTGGAGCTGGTTGTCCAACCCTCTAGAGGCTTGGTTTAATCTCTGGAGGGAGATAAGACAAACCAATGAAACAATTAAAGAACAACCACAGGACCACATAGTAAAATACAAAATTAACACACGGCTGTGGGCCCTTTGAACTCTGCAGAACCCGAAAGATGACCCTGGCCCCGCTTTGTTACAGGGCCAGGTACGCGGGGTGCTGCTGCACCGGATAATTGATACTCTGTGACATCAAGGTCGCGGGCCAAATCCCAGACCTAATTGCAAATTTAAGGGGAAATTAGCTTCTGAAATGACAGATGGCACGTCAAAGCTAATGGATTCCAGAGTCCAGCCTGACTGGGCTCAAATTCCCAGCTGCAAACGTGTGCACCATGACCCTGGCTTTCCCTTCCTGCCTCACTCCGTATATACAAGGCGAGAACAGGCCTTTTGGGCGTTTTATTCATTTTGAAACAATGAGGCATGCCATGGTAGCAAGTGATTGGGATCAAGCAGCATGTCCAATACTTTGTTTTAATTTCTGATAAGCTGTTGGTACCTAATCAATCTCTCCACAGTCCATTCATTCCGTAGCAGGAGGCTTTCCAATTTGCTGCGATGTCCCAAGTTGCTTGTTTATAGCAATAAAACGTGTTAGGGTGTGTTTTAAAAACCTTATCCAGATCCTCCTGGCTTGACATACGGACAGTTAAAGGAGGTAGACGGCTTTGTGGCAAAGATGAGCTTTGGTGTTAAGAGGGTTTTGGATTAGACTGGCTTGTTTTAGATAAGGAACCGAAGAAGCAAGCTTTTGAGAATTCTCCATTTCTCCTTCAGTTTGGTGCTATCGAATATTTTAATAAGAAATTAATTCTCGTGTCTGGTGTCATTTCTGTTTCAGACACTTGTGTTCACAGATCAACCTCCAGGCAGGAAAAGCCGCAGACCCTCGCTGGAAAGTCATAGCCTCTTCAGAGAGGCTGGCGGGCTGCAGATTGATTTTGTGATTTATTGTAAACAGCACATGAATACCCCCAAGAAACGCCATCCTCACCCGAGGGTCAGAAGCAGAGACCAGGAAAGTACGGACACCACAGCTGGAGCAAGGGCCTTGCCCTCAGACCCTCGGAGGGCCCAGAATCAGAATCGATAGACACCTGCACATCTAACCTAGGTTCAAGTCAGGATTATTAGACGAACCTTCTAGAAAGACTCCCTGAGAGCAGTCAGCCACCAGGGCAGCAAAGAAAGTTCAGTCAGGGTCTTTCAGATGGAAAAGGCCAGAGCAGGAACCCTCTGTTCTCTTTATCTCTGGCCTCTCTCCAGTCTGTTCTGCATTATGAAACCAGACTGATCTCTTCAAAGCATAACTTGGATCATGTCACTCCCTCCCCAAACTTACCTCTTTTTAAAACCCTTCAACAGTTTCCCAGTGTTCTTGGTATAAAGATAAAAGCCCCTGTGGCTTACAAGGCCTTAGATGGTCTGGTCCCTGTGTACATCTCCAGTCTCATCTCATACCATACAGTTTCTACTATAGCCACTCTGGTCTTCTATACATCATGCTCCTTTATACCTCAGGGCCTTTGTACATGCTGTTCTCACTGCCTGGGATGCTCTCCTCTTCATCTTCCACTGCCTCCTACTCATCCTTCAGCTCTCAGGTAAATATTAATTCTTCCAAGAACCCTCCCTGATTATCTGGTTACATCAAATTCAATGATAAGCTCACAGCACTTTACACTCTCCTTCAGAGCACTTGCCAATTGTAATTTTACACGAATTGGGTGATAATTTGATTGGTTTTCCCACTGGATTGTAAACACCAGCAGGGTAGAGGCTGTGTCCATCTTGCAAATTGTTCTGTCCACAGCATCCAGAGCAGCAAGGATACAGGACATATTTACTTAATAATTACCTGAATGGGTAAATGAAGGAATGAGCAAACCAGGGCTGAAATCCGCTCACACAGTTGGGACTATGGACGTGGGGTAGAGGTGGGAAAGGTGTGAGTATTGACCCCAGGATTATGGATAGAGTAACACAACTTTATTGATTAGAGCAACAGCTATCTCCTGCACGCGTCTCCTGGGAGGGGGGAGCTGGACGGGCAGTGACAGCAAACAGCAGGGATCTGCTGCTGAGGCTCCTGCCCTCCGGCCGCTGCGCTGGGAGCCCCTCGCACGTCATTTCTAGAGGTCGAGAGGGCAGATCTTTAGGCACACAGGCTTGGAATCTCGGCTCCATCACTCACGAAAAGCCTTTCTGTAAGCAAATTACTGACGCGCCCGGCGCTGCCCTTTCCTTGCTTGTAAAATACGGTAGTAATAGCATTTTCCTCAGATTGGTGCCGCGAGGGTTAAATAAGCTGACACATACGAAGCCCTCGCAATGGTATTTGGCACACAGTAAACACTAAAAATATAGCTATTATCATCCCCATTTCAAACAGAAGAAAACTGGGGCTCAGAAACTTTGATTAATTTTAAAGCCCCACAACTAGTAAATGGGCAAGTTAGAACTCAAACCGAGGTGTGTCTGGCTCCAAAGTCGTTCGTCTCCTGACCTGCTCGGTTCAGGGGCTGGGCAGCACCGAGCCTTGAGGTTGGGGGTCTTCGGAATTTGCAAAACGCTAGACGGAGACAGCTGTGGGGTGAGAGCGGGCAACAAGCAGAGGTACCAGAGCGCAGGCAGCCAGCTGCACAGTTCTGGCCACAGGTGCGTTAACAGAGTTAAAGTTTCATGGAGAGGAGCAGAGCAGGGACCAAGTGATGGCACCAGGACGCTCCAGTTAAACTCACAGTGGCTGGGACCAATCTGCAAAGTTACTGTGGGATGTGCAAGGTGGTTGGCCATACAAGGCCAGGCCTTAGAGCTCCTTGGCTGAAGGGGGGGGATTATTCCCAAAGCCTGGCGTGGGACTGGGCCTCGGGAGGAAGGAAATGTGGGATCAGCTGAGGGAACAAAGAGTTGTGGGGCCTGGAACAGGCCAGTCCCCACAGCAGTGGTGGGGCCACCTCCTGAGGCTTCAAGCCAAGGGTGGGGGGCGGCGGTTCAGACAGCGGCAGGAACAACGTGATCCTGATGCCCGGTGTTCAAACTGGGCGCGCATTTTCCTGAAGAAACAGTGTGGCATTTGAGGTACTGCAATACAGGATATCCTGGATCTCCCAGTGCAAACCCAATTTCAATACTCTGTTCTTTCGTTTCACTAAGAACACGTGTACTTGTCAATCATGGATCCCAATTTTGGGTTCAGAAAATACGGCCCCTATAACTACAGTTCAGCTCCATTGTGAATTCAACCAGCTCTTGTGGACTGGAACTGGGATTCTAATTCGTATTTCTATTTCCTGTGGGAAAATTCACTCCAACCTCCAAAGCACTTTTGGAAGGGAACCCCTTCATAGGCTGGGCACCGCCTACACAGTGGAAAAATCCATCTACCATTATTATGTTCAACCCTGATGAGATCACGCTCTTCCTTGACATTATTCCACTTTCTCTTCATCCACAAGAGATGGTATTTTAACAAAAAGCAATAAAAATGAAAACTGTGGCTTGACAAGGAACACAGGGTCCCCTCAATAACGTATGAATTAAAGGGAAGGAGCTGGCCATTTCTAACTGAAAGCTAGTCGTTCTGAAGAACACAACAAGGTTAATGGGGGTCATTCTGCCATAATGACATGTGTCAGCCCACCAGGCCAGCTAATCCGTGAGGACCAGAGGAATCTCATCCGCATTCAGGGGGACCTCACTTGAACTCTGCTCTCGGCCGGCCTTCTGCTTGGCTTCTGCCTGCGTTTCTCGGGGGAAGAACTTCCTTTGGATTAAGCTTGATATTCTAGATTTTTTGTCTTCTTGTGACCAGAACCCACCCCTCTCTCTCTCTCCCTTCCATCTCACTGTATTACCCGAGGCCTTAGTTCCTGCATTTTACACCCACTGCAGAATCACCCCAAACCTGGCAGCCAGGACCACAAGAACCTAGATGGCCCTGAGTGTAACGTCCCAGATTCTGCTGGTTTGTTTATATTCATTTTTTCCATTAACAAAGAGCTTTTTTCCACTTTTTGCACGACTAATATCAAAACAATAATGAAGAAACCCAAAAAACCATGTGCATTTTACCATCCTTTGGAACATCTACTTTCCTTCTCTGTTGCCCTAGCCCAGCCCTGACCTACACGCAGACACGCTCCGCCGCTGATCTCCTCAGTCGCTCATCTCCCACTCCGCGACGGGGCACCCTCCAGGCACGAGGCTATGACCTGGCACACCGTGAAGAACCACTCTCTTCCAGTAAGGAGCTCAATCTGCGAAGTTTATAATTAGTATGGACGTTATATTTCATTCAACTTTAATGAGGAAAACTGAACTGATCATTTCCCAGTGGGATGAACTCCCTGTCTGTGAAGCAGGCAAGTGGCCAGCCTTGCTCTGTGCCAGGTCCTTAAGCACACTGAGGAGAATGTTTCTATTCTAGCCGTGATATAAAACAGATTTTGACTGAACATCTCGATTCCTAGCCCTGAGTTACAAAGTAAATATCCTAATTTCTACCATATTAGGATCTTAATTTTCCACCTCACCGCATTAGTCATTTACGTACTGCTGCTTAGTTGCACATCCCATTTGTGGCAGTTGTTAGATGACTAAAACACGTAAAATGCTGTTTCTGTTCTTGTACTTGAGGATCTCTGAGAACTTTCCAGTCAAAAATGTACATCAATGGTTCTTATTATCTCAATGAATTCCAAAGTAGACACTGTCTCTATTGTACAAGCGCAAAAACATGTTCATCTGAGAGAGAAAAGGAACGCGGTCAGCTTAGTTTGGGCAGCTCATTTTAAAGATATCGATAGGAACAGAAGATGTTATAGAAAATTGGGTGTTTTCTGCCACGTTATTTCCTAGTTTTAGATTTTTTCTTTTTAATTCTAGACGATTTGGGGCCCTAATTCTTCTACAGAAATTCTTTCTTCTATAGGAATTTCTGTTCTACAGGGAGAGAACTGTCGATAAAGGGAGGTGGAAAGATGGGAGGCGACTGAGGATCTTGCTTTCCCTTCCATCCGGAAGCAGCACTGAGAGACACGGAGCGTCCCTGGGATGAGCAGCAGACTGAAGAGAGCTTCCTGTCCAGGCAACTTGTGTACCCTGATTAGGAGGGTAAGATAAAAAACTTTCACTCATTAACTCCAGTTGAAATTACAGACAATCTTCAAGTTCCTTTGAACTAAATACTTAACTTTTACAAAGCTAGATAAGCAACTTTGTCATAACTTTTCCAATTCCATAAAGTAGCAACAATGCCAGCATTATAGCTAATCTAGTCAGCAAACACAGCTAGAAGGTACCAGAATATCAGCACTCATTAGAAATAAGAGAACATTCTAGCAATTCTACTTAACTCTTGAGTTTATTTAAACCCCTGGCTCAGTGGAAAGATTTTCTCTTTATTGACATTTGCTTTATTTTTTATTTTATTATTGTGAGATTCTCTGCTGTCCAGGCTCATTCATTTATGCATTCATTCATTGTTTCAGTCAACAGTATTTATGGAGTACCTGCAATTTGCTCGTCTGAGTATTAGGCTCTGGGCTTATAGGAGTGTAAGTACAAAATGAGCACAGGCGTATGCTGTCACAGAGCTTACATTTTAGTAAGGAGATTTACATTTAATTTACATTAAATTTACATTTAGGGAAACTGGTGGTGAACAAAAAGCAAACCAATACTAAAATGTTGGACAGTAACAAGCGCTGTGCATGGATTGAAAAGAGGTACTGTGTGAACAGTAATGGGTGGTCGAGAAGGGCCTTCTGAGGAAAGGTATTTAAACCGAGATGGAAACGGCAGGAAGGAACCAGGCATCAAAGGTGAGAGGGACACCATTCCCGAGCAGGAACAGCTCACTGAGCAGCAGTCACTGTAATCCTCCGGGGAATTGACCAGGGTCCAAAGGCAGCATATTCAGAAGCACATGGTGGAGTGTCTAGACGCATTTGAATCCCCATTCTACCACCAGGATTCAGGTAACCAGGATTCAATGCTAAATAAATACACAGACATACGGTAACTTCTACTGCCCCAGCACCAGGTGTGTGAGGACAGACTTCACCCTCCCAGAACTGCGTGCCTCAGCTGTCACTCTCACCAGCGAGGATAAATTCCAGGTGCAGCTTCCTGTTTCACATTTCTAACTTGTACACGGAAATTTCAGAGAGGCGAATCCAGTGGGTAGAAGTCACCCACCTGTGCCCTAGTTGATAAAGAGGGTGGCAAAGTGAGTTTTCTGGGTTTCTCTCTTGGGGTAGTGGGATTCATAAAGCTGGAAATTTTACAAAATAGCAAAGGTGGAAAGTACAGGGCAGTCAGAATCTTAACAAATGTCCCCTACAGTCCACCCCCTGCCTTCCAACAACATCCCCTCTTCTTCCACACTTAAACTTAGCAACCACAACATCATCTAGAAAAATGACAAAAAAGCTCCCACCACTGTCTTGGATAGAAAAATGTGACATTGTCACAATATCAATGATCCCTAAATAAATCTTTAAACCGAAGGAGATAAGAACGAATGGGTCCAATGTTGGGCAGGTTCAGTTTGAAATGCTAACGGGAGAGTCAAATCTAGAATTCATGAGAAGATCCGGTTTGGACGTATGAGTTGAGGAGTCATTTGTGCATTGCATGTAGTGTTGGACGGGATTGCCAAGGATGAAACCTTGGGCAACAATTAATGGAGGTGGTAAAAGAAAAGGAGACAACTACAGATGCTGAGGTGGGGTCGTTAAAAAGCAGAAGGGGCCAGCCCAGGTGGCCTAGTGGTTAAGTGTGGCACCTTCACTTCAGTGGCCGGAGTTCAGTTCCCGGGCGCAGACCTACACCACTCGTCTGTCAGTGGCTATGCTGTGGTGGCAGCTCACATACAAAAAGAGGAAGACTGGCAACAGGGAAAATCTTCCTCAGGAAAAAAAAAAATTAGGAGAAGAACCAGGAGAAAAGGGATGCCAACAGAGGAGAGTTTCTGGGGCCAAGAGCATCACAGGCACAGAGAGGTGCAGAGATTGAGAAAGAAAAGAGTCTCTGGTTTGGCAAGCCTATCGTTGGTGACATGCTAGAACATATCTTCAAGTGAAGCATGGGACTGGAAGCCAGAATTCAGGGGACTGAGCTGTGCGTGAGTGGGAGGTGCAGAATGGTGGCAGCAAGTCTACACGACCCCGTTATGAAGTTCGCCTCTATAGCGAAGGGGAGGGATGTGGCAGAAGCCTTTACATAACAGGATGGCTGATGTTCAGCCCCGACGTGAGCACACGTCGTGGAGACCAACCTGTCTCGGGTTCAACTGGAACATCAATCATCTCCGTGCCCAGATCATACATACGCTTGGTTTTCCATTTATCTTTCTGCAAAGGCTCCCTTGAGTTTGCCCAGGCATGAAGATTCCAAAGACTGTTCCAATTCAGAAGAGATCTGTAAATGGGCACTTAAATAGAGACAACGGTTTTGGCAACGATTTGGGGACTTTTAAAAATAAATTTGCACGACTAACTCTAGAGGTTTTTGTTTTGTTTTTCTAGGGTTAATGACAAGCCATTTCTTGTGATTTTAAGAAAATATTTACCCTGTGTCAGAGAATAACTTTTTTCTCACATAACTGTGTGTTCATTTTTGTAGTTTCTCTAATTCACTCAGATTTAATTTCCTTGATTGGATATGTGCACTCCTACTTTCTAAAAAAAAGAGAAAAGGCCATGTGAATTGAATTATTAATACAGAAAGCACATGTTACATATTTTACTATGCCAAAAAAGCCAGCAATAACATGCTGGAACCAGCTGCAAATCCTCCTCTCTTGAAGTCCTCCAGCTACTGGAGCGCTCGGGCAGCTGTCACAAAGTACACACGGAGAGGAGGCCCTTGCTCAGAAATTCTTTAAAGTCTTGCAATGTTAAAACTTTTGCCAACAGAAAAACAGAGCTTACGGGCTTCCAGAAAGATATCAAAGTGGGTGACAACGCCAAGAACCTCCTCCTCACCGAATGTTATTACATATGGAACAATGAAAGGTTTTAGCAGCAACGATGCCAGCACCGAATGCTAACTCTGAGCTGGCACAGCGCACGGTAGGCCTGTCAGAACGTAGTGCAGGGGACCAAGAACCGGCTCCAGTTCCCGGAGCGCAGGATCTGACGGGGCCGCCTCTCTGAGCACCCACGTTCCCTAGGCCCACCGCGGAGAAGTGACTGAGCACACAGGGCAGGGCTCTTAATTCCAGAGCCCGAGTCCCCTCGTCTGTACATTATGGACAGTCAGACCCACGTTATAGGTTTCTTCCGAGGACTAAGTAGGCAAAGCAGACAGAGGCTTACGCCAACACCTGTACCAGCCGTGGTGGTGGCGTTGTTGCTCCACCTTAGTGACATCCATGGAAGTTCACCATCGCAGGCTGCACTTCAGCTAGTGTCTGTGCCGCTTCTGCCAGTGTTTGGTCTCCTGCCCTCCGTCCCTGCGTGTCTCAAGTGAGTTCCAGGCTGCTGTGGGTCTTCAGAGATACTGAGGTCCCCTCTCGAAACGAATGACACTGCCACATTCAACAGTTTACGACTGCGCTCAGGCATCAGCTTTCTGAGCAGCTCTGGTTCTCCTGATCAGACCAAAGCCCTTTCCTGACGCGGAGGTGTTAGCCAGGGTCTCCTACTAACAAGTGTGCAGTCATTATTCTCCAGAGAAGCAGAACCAACAGGATGTGTACATGGACATAGATAGAGAACACATAAAGGAATTGGCTCACGACTTACGGAGGCTGGCAAGTCCCAAGAGCTGCAGGGTGAGTGGGCGGTGGAGCCCCAGGAGAGCTGACCGGTTAGTTCCAGTCTGAGTTTGAAGGCCTGAGAAGCAGGAGAGGCAATGATGTAGCTCCAGTTGGAAAGCTGGCAAGTTTGAGACCCAGGAAAAGCCAACGTTTCAGTTTGAGACTGAAGGCAGAGAAAAAGCTGATGTCTCAATTCAAAGGCCATTAAGCAGGAAGAATTTTCTCTTAATCCAGGGAAAGTCAGCCTTTTTGTTCTACTCAGCCTTCAACTGATTGATTGAGGCCCACCCACACTAGGAAGGGCCCTCTGCTTTACTCACTCTGTCTAACAATTTAAATATTAATCTCATTCAGAAAAACCCTCACAGACACATGCAGAATAATGTTTGACCAAATATCTAGGCACCCTGTGGCCCAGTCAAGCTAACACATAAAATTTACCATCACAATAAGCATACGGTCCCAAGGCTCAGCCCTAAGTGAATCGGTAAAATTCCATTGATTCAGGGTAGACACATGACAAACCACTAGAGAGATGGACCAAAGAAGTCACATGCTGTGGACTTCTGGGAAAGGACATCCTTCCTCTCTTCCTTTCAATGGGATGCCTGGAACTGCTGCCGTTGTCCACTATCCTGAGGGAAGCCAGGGTAAGGAGGAGAGAGCAGGCCAGGAGCAGCCCAGAGGAATGCTGCAGCCTTGATCAAGCCACATATGAAGCCTGATTACCTTGGGTCATTTCAGTAACCCAGGCGGATCCGCCCTCTTTACTGTGTAACTCAATCTGGCTGGGTTTTCTGGAACTTGCAACATGAGGTCTTACTGGTCTGCTTACTCCAACACCACGGCCATTCTTGTCAGCAATCTGCTGCCTGCTCCCTGTTCCCTGTACAAGCAGTCAGGATTTGGGACACTGTCCAAGCTAAATGAGGTAGTGGAGCTGTGACAGTGTCCCTCAGATGTCACCTTTGCCTAGTCTTACCTTAGGCCAATGAGTTGCTCACCAGAATGTCCCCCAAACCAGACCTCCAAATCTCAAGCAGACTGGAATACTATCCCAGAGTAAACCCACATTAAGAACATTCCTTTGGCCCCTGAGATTTGAACTGCTGGTCACCTTTTGAGGGTCAGCCCCACAACCTTGCCCGTTCCCAACTTTCTGCCTTTGGCGATAGCCAGTGCCATTTGGTTATGGAATATGACTAATGTTAGAGAGAATTATTGAATGGGCTATATGACAGGAATAATAAAATCAATGAATAAATAGAGAATAGGTGTTGGCAAGTATAATTACTGAAACAAAAATAGTATTAGGTCAAATCAGTAGTTTTTCTATCCCAAGATTCGTTTCTGAGGAAAAAAACAAGAGCTAGTTGGTGAAAGAGCATGGAGATTGCCTTCCCTCCTGCTTATTTCAAAAGAAATATTAGCCTTAACTTCCCAGAATAACGAACTTTTAATCTTATATTTATTATAGATCTGTCGTCTATGAATTGATTTATATAACCTTTCTCAATCTATTTATATATGTATGTATTTTGCGTATGTGAGGAAGGTGGTCGCTGAGCTAACATCCATGCCCATCTTCCTCTGTTTCATGTGGGACGCTGCCACAGCCTGGCTTGACGAGCAGTGCTCAGTCTGCACCCAGGGTCTGAACCTGCAAACCCTGGGCCGCTGAAGCAGAGCACGTCAACTTAACCACTACGCCACTGGGCCGGCCCCAATCTGTTTGCATTTTTGACCTATACAAAGATTTAGGCCTAACATTAGGTATTTCTTTACATCTTGGTTTTTATCGAGCCACCTAGCTTTGATGTTCTGCAGTTTAATGAATGAATCCTTATTCGACCTAATCACAATCCTTCTGAATTTACAGGCAGTATTTACTGTTCTTATGTACCATCAAGTCAGCTCTGACTCCTGGTGACCCTACGAACGAGTGCTGTCCACAGTGTCCCGTCCTAACAGCCCTGCTCAGCTCCTGTAGACTCAGACCTGTGGCTTCCTGTACAGAGTCAATCCATCTCATACTTGCTCTTCCTCTTTTCCTGCTGCCTCCTGCTCTTCCCAGCATTATTGTCTTCTCCAAACAATCTGCCTTCTCATGATGCGCCCAAAGTTGGGCAGCCTCAGTTTTATCATTTCTGCCACCAGTGATAGATAGCTCAGGCTTAATTTGCTCTGGGACCCACTTGTCGTCTTCCTGGCAGTCCAGGTTATCTGTAGGGCTCTCCTGCAAAACTCCGTTTCAAATGGATCCATTTTTTTCCCGTCAGCCTTCTCCACTGGCCAGCTCTTGCACCCGCACACAGTAATTGGGAATTCGAGGGTGTGAACAATCCTGACCTTAGTCGCTAGTGACACTTCTTACACTTGATGACCTTTCCTAATTCTCTCATTGCTGCTTGAGTCTCAGTCTTCTCTTGATTTCTTGGCTGCGGTCTCCATTTAAACTGATGACTGAACTGAGGTAAACAAAATCTTCAACGATTTCAGCGTCTTCATTTGTCGATGTTAAAGTTGTAGCTCTTCTGTAGTCAGGATCTCTGTCTTCCTGATGGTCAAATGCTGTCCTGCTTTGGCACTTTCTTCTCTCACTTTTGTCAGAAGTCATTTCAAGTCATCTGCCACTAAGATGGTGTCATCTGCGTGTCTTAGATTGTCGATATTTCTTCCACCAGTTTTCGCTCCTCCCTCATCTGAGTCTAGCCCAGTTTTTCGATTTGTTCTGCGTACAGACTAAACAGACTCTCTCCAGATTCTGTCCTGACAGTGGCTTCTTGTCCACAATGCAGGTTACGCATCAGGACAGTCAAGTGCAGAGGCAGGTCTTGTTCTTTCAGAGCAGCCCAGAGCTTTCCATGAGGCTTTCCTGTCGTCTATAAAATACAGACTAACCTTCTTCTGAAACTCTTTGAGCACTCCAGTAGCCAACGAATAATCACAATTAGATCTCGTGTGCCCCTCCCTTTTCCAGCTCGGATGTCAGGCATTTCCGGCTCCATATGAGGTAAAAGCCTTTTTTGCAGCACCTCAAGCACCATTTGACTCGCATGGGAAATTAGAGCAGTGGTGCCATGGTTACTGCGCTCCTTGGCATCTCCTTTCTTTGTGATTGGGATATATATTGAGCATTTCTAGTCTGTAGGCCATTGCTTTGTTTTCCATATTTGTTGGCTTATTTTTGTTAGGATTTTGACAGATTCAGTCTCCGTGGCTTGAAATAATTCTAGCAATATCTCATCCACCCACAATAAGAAGCACGAAGCAAGAGTCAGTGATTTAGGATTGGGAGAATTTCCAGGTGTTTGCTGCCTGGATTCTGGTATTTACTCATGAAAAGTCATAACTGAAGGGCCAGTCCTGGGCAAGTGGTTAAGTTCACGTGCTCTGCTTCGGTGGCCCAGGTTTTGCCAGCTCGGATCCCAGGCGTGGACCTACATACTGTTCATCAAGCCATGCTGTGGCAGGTGTCCCGCATGTAAAATAAAGGAAGATGGGCACGGATGTTAGCTCAGGGCCAGTCTTCCTCAGCAAAAAGAGGAGGATTGGTGGCAGATGTTAGCTCAGGGCTAATCTTCCTCAAAAAAGAAAAAAAAAGTCATAACTGAGTTAAATTCTGACCAGGGCTGAGGAAGGTATAAAGATTTAGAGGTTTGGTCTGGGAAGGGTGGCAGTGCCTGGGCTGGGGAGTCTGTGAAACTTGGTGGGGGAACAGAAAGAAGTACAACCAATTTCATCTGCCTGCAGTTTAGCCCTGAACTCTTATCTTCAGGACAGCAAGAGAGAAACCCACAAGGAGCTCAGTTTGTGAGGTTAGCAGCGGCTGCTTTGGCTAGAATCTTGCAGACAGACACCCAGGCCTCCTCCTGGTTGGGTTTGCCCCTTCTCAGGGTGTGGTTCCCTGACTGCTGGCCACGTCTGGCCTGAGTCTCTGAATCCGGCTGCTGAGCGGGCCAGTGTTTGTTGGAGTTTGCAGGCTGACAGTGCAGTTGGCATTGTCAACCCGATCCTGGAGAGTGGTTTCCCTGGAGCTGCTCGCTGGTTTTAAGCTGTTGTGTGCTGGCCGCCCAGTTCTGTTTGGAAGAGCAAGGAGGGGAACCGAGGGGTAGAGGGAGCATGAGGGGTTACAATGGACCCTTCCTGGCCCATGGAAAGAGAGGCCCAGGCCAGCAATGAAAGGGGCCATTGTGACCACAGCCAGGCACCTGCTGTCACCCTCCATGCATGAGGCACCCCTGCCCTTGAGAAACGTCTCTGAGTTGAGGGGCAGTTTAAAGGAACTTTTGTCCCAGGAGGCCCAAAATGGCGGGCGTGTTTGGCAGCTGGTTTATCATGGAAAGAGCCCTGGACTTGAAACCAGAAAACAAATGTTCAAGTTCTGGGACTCCCACCTCCCGGCTGTACGACTTCGAGCACATCATTTAAACTCTGAGTCTCCGTTTCCTCATCAGCAAAATTTGAGAAAGAAAACTTGTTTCTAAGACTTTTGATGAGAATCGAATGAAACAAAGTACGTGAAAGATTCGCATGTGACATACATGGATAGGAATAAACCCAATGCAAGTCACCAACCTCCAGTGGGGGAGGGGGAGGGTGTGGTGATGGATTTCCTTACCTGGTCCAACCTATTCTGGTCATAAATTGACCAACTCAACTAACCATTACCTGGCTCCATTTATCACCTAAAGGTACATTACAGGTACCTACCTTTAATAATACATAACGAAAAATGACAATAGTAGATTACATTTATTTCACACATGGCATGTCTTTGGCATTATGTGAAATGCTTCTATCTCATTTAATCCTTACAACAACCCCACGAAGACTATAATAAGCACAAATTTACCTGTGACAAAATTTAAGCTCAGATTGCTTAAGTGGTCTAAGACCACCCGGGTTGTGAGTGGCAGAGCTGAGATTCGAATCCAAGCGATTTGACTCCAGGGCCCATGCTTCAGAACTTAGAATTATTATTTTTTAATGAGTTGAGAATGATGGGATCCACAGCACTATGAAAAGAACTATGTATGGGTTACCAAACTATTAGCTTCCACATAAATATATTGGAAAACCCAATACAATACCACGTGTTTCCAGTGTTAATTCTACTCTCCCATCATGAAGAAAGTGTTACCTTTAGCCAGGTGTGGCTTAGCGGGTGTCTCTCTCCCAGTCCCATGAGGATTTTGTATTTTCATTACTCTGTTACCTGCTAATACTCTTGTATCCGCGCTGTTTTGGTCACCTGAGTCCTCAGCGCTTTACTCAGGTGAGACTTGCTCAAAGGCAGGACTTTGATTCAGAGTCACAGGTGACATTATTTCCAGAGCTCCAGGATCACTTTCTCGAATCTGCTGCTACACGGAACTGTGCAGCGATGGAACTGGGGAGGCTCACGGCCCTCCAGCGCCCGCTCGGCCCCCAGCTGGCACCCCGCTCGGGAGCTCCGCACGCAGAGGGTTTAGAGGTCACCTCAGACTAGACAGGCAGCTCGTGGTTCCAGGACTGCCACCGAGAAAAGCTGTTTCCTGCGCTGTTGTCACGGGATATATTTTACATTCCTTGTGGGTTTTCGGACAACCCCCTGACAGGTACAGCATCTTAGAGTTTTACTACTAAGTCGTTTATTAACTTTGTCAATGATAAAGTTATACAGATGTGATAAAGCCACAGGGCATCAATGCAAGGTCTAAGTACTGCCATGGCAGGACTTCTGAGAGCGCAGATTAGAACATCCCTCAGGTATTCTCAGTTGAAGGCTCCGTTTTCCTTCTCTGAGCTCCTCCGATGCCCCACCAGAACACTGCCAAAGTGCGCAGGCTCTTGCCGTGGACTTGTCTGTCTTCTCCATGAGACTGTCACCTTCAAGATGGGAAGGACGATGTCTGTTTTGTTCACCACTTTCTCTGCAGCATTTCACACAGCACCTGGTAAGGAACAGTGGTCAACAGGACTCGTTGGGTGAATGGATGGATGGATGGATTCCCCTGGCCTTTGTGGCCTCCTGGAACCCTTACCAGAGTATGGTTTCATCCCTTCTGCAGGTTTTGTTCTGTGGTCAGTATGGTGTTCAGGGTGTGGAACACGCAGCCGGGCCCCATGCGGGGGCCTCTAGAGATGGCTCTGCCCTGGCATAACCGATTGGCACAAAGAGATATTGGGACTAGCAGGAGAGCTAAGGTAAACTCACACTTCATTTTTGTAAATAAACTTTTTATTTTGGCATAGTTTTAGATTTACATAAAAGTTGCTAAGTTAGTACAGAGAGTTCCCCTACTGTTAACATCTTATCAACATGCATTTGTCACAACCATGAAGCCGAGATTGGTACACTGCTCTGGACTGAACATCCACGTTTATTTAGATGGAGCCAGCAAAATGCCCTTCTTGTCCTCCAGGACCGCAGCGGGACACCACTGGGTTCCACTGAGTTGTCACATCTCCTTAGTCTCCTCTGGTTTGTGACAGTTCCTCAGGCTTTCCCTGTTTTAATGACAGTTGTAAGGAATACTGATGACGTACTGTATAATATTTCCCTCAATTTGAGTTTGCCTGATGTTTTTCTCATAATTAGACTAGGTTTGGGTTTTTAGAAAAAACACCCCAGGGGTGAAATGCCTGTCTTGTCCCATCGTGTAGGGAGTACACGTACCCTCATGACATCATTGATGGTGTCATCACCCGATTGAGGTGGTGTCTGCCAGGTTTCTCCCCTGTGAAGTTCCTATTTTCCCTCTGATGTAATTGCAATGCTGTATATCTGAATGTCATCTAGTTACTAAATCATGAAAGCTGGGCTTGAAGGACCCATGAGACACTGGCCAGTTTCAGGAGGGGTTGGTTGCTTGCTTTCACGCTGATGCACTATAAGCTTCGGACCGTCTTCAATTGTCTGTGACGGGATGGTTAACCCTCAGGAGGAAATGGTCGGCAGTAGAGTGGCCTGATGAGGCTGAAGAGCGGGTGCAGTGGAGATCAGCAGGAGAGAGTGCTGGAAGGCTTGGAGGTCCTGGTCTGAGAATGGGAACACTGAACTGAAGACTGCTCAGGGAGAGCAATCCTCGGGCACGGCAGGCTCCAAGCGTGGCCATGGGAGAGCGTGAAGGCCACACAGGTGGAAGAGGACGCCCTGCGAAAGGAGGCAGGAGCCAACGGGGACATTCGGGGGTTTAAAGAAGTCACCCGTGTGAAGTTTCCCAGAGTGATGCTGGGACCATGAGCTTAGCGAGGGGGTGAATGGGCACCAAGTCAGGACAGCAACAAAGAGGAGCCACACAGCCCGGGGATGACGCAGCAGAGAGCAGGGTTTTGTTTTACCAAAGGTGAAACAGAAGCAAGGGGAACGCTGACCCCGCTCCCTGACCCTGAGGTCCAGGACGTGAGAGAGGGAGCCGCCCCCACTGGAGTCCTGGGGTGACAGCCAGGGTTCAGGTGGGCAAGGTGTGGAGGAACATGTGGTGGTGATGTAGGGGGCGCGTCTTCCCGCAACGGGAGTTGCAGAGAGCAGGGCAGAGCGTCTGGGAGGGGGGAGGCGGCCCAGGCCAGGTTGGGGTCAAGAGGAGAGAGTGGTGCTCGGCCAGAGGGCCTTGACCTTGGGCACGCATCAGGACTTACAATAACTCATTCGTTCTCCCTACGACTACTTATTGAGAGCATTCTCTGTGCCAGATGGCGGTTTGGCAATGAGAACACGGACGTGAATAACACAAAGTCCCTGCCACGTGGAGCGTACCTTCTAGGGGGGCTGACACAGGGCCCTGGGGAAGTGCTGGCAGGAAGAACCAGAAGGGGGAGAGAACTGAGCGGGACAGGGCTGCTCTCTCACTTAGCCAGTCTGAGCAGAGAGCTGGAGGGATCAGGGAGCATGGTAGCCCATGTGGGCTGTGGAAGAGGCTTCCAGAACACAGGGGCCGGAGCAAGGAGTGAGGGGAGAAGGGAGGGAGGAGGGAGCCAAGGACCAGAACAGGCAGGCCGTCAGGGTCCCGGCCCGGTCTTTGAACTTTCTTCTGAGTGTAACGCTAGGCTAGCGGCACACTCAAGCACAGTGTCACGATCCCGCATCATGTGACAGACCTGGGGTATGATGTGTTGGTTGACCTGAGGCTGTATAAGCATCAGTCCAGCATCAGCACGCTGGTAGACCACAGACGACCAGGCTGCCCAGGCCTCTCAGGAGCCTGTCTGCGCAGGAACGGCTTTCCCTGAGGGTGAGCTGGCAGGAGGCAGCGGTGGCCTTTGGCTTCCAAGACGCAAAATACGGGAAACAGAGGCAACTCCCAGGGAGGGGACTGCGGTCTCTGGAAATGAGCAGCACCAGCCTTGCTGGATTCTCAAGGCTTGGGTGCCGCCCTCTGTGGGGCCCTGGGGAGGAGCAGCTCAAAGCCTTATTGGTGGGGTCTGTCATGGTTACACTGGCTACAAAGAGAGGCCTCTGGGTCATGGCTGCTGGCCTGACGCTCTGGCAGGGTGGGAAGGTGTCCTGGTCATCCTGGGGCCTGAGCTGCCTACAGAGTGCGTGGTGGAGCTACCCAGGAGGCCTGGCACGGTCGGACGGCAGGACCATCCCCGCGGTCTGAGTTCAGTCTGCAGCTGCCTCTAGAGTAAAATCCATCCACGATCAAAGTTGGGAAATCCTGATTCTTCACTGGCTTAGTCCTAACGAGGGGCTATTAAGGGCCGGCCCCAGCAGCAAACGCATGTGCCTGCACCTGCACGCACACTCGCGCGCCCTCTTTGCAGCACAGACATGGCGATGATTCCACGCTCACCCGGCCGGAGACTCGGGGCCAGCGTTCACAAGAACGTGGACAGTTAGAGCCAGACAGAAGCCCGTCCGTCTCCTGACCCAGCACCTGCTATTTTGCCAAAAGATAGGCAGCCTCTGGAGGCAGGCGACCTGAACGAGGGGCAAGGATCTGTGGGAGGGCGGCCGCGCCCCAGTCCTCGCTGTTGGGTGGAGGTCCGCCCAGTGGCAGGAGAAGGCAGGCCCTGAGGTTTCTCGGTTGGACCAAACCCTCTCCCCCTCCTCAGCCTTTCCTCAAAGGATCACAGCCTCACCCAGACCCACAGCCAATTGGGCTGTGCTCAGTAAATAGAGTTTGGGGACCATGAGACATGGGCACGGGGCTAAAAGTTCCACAGCTCTTCATGGATAACCATCAGCATTAAGAAACAGGAATGTGCCAGGGGTCACAGCAAAGCACTCTGAGCTGTAACCAATCTGTTAGGATTTATACATGCAGATGAGCTGCTCGTCAAAATGGCCTCATTGGTAGCTTACATCTCTCTGCAGCGAGGTTTCCACTGCTCATCACATCTCCAGACCTCCTCTTCAAGATGCAACAGCAGTGGAAAGTAGGCTTTGAGTCAAAGCTGCCTAAATCTTAGTTCTAAGTCCTTCTAGCTAGCTGTGTGACTTTGAGTGAGTTACTTAACCTCTCTGAACCTCAGCTTCTTCAATTATAAAATGGACATAATTATACTTACTTTACAAAACCCCTGTGAGCATTAAATGAGATAACAGAAATGAAAGTACCTGTGCTTGGTATATAACAGACTCAGAAATGTTGTCTTTCTTCCTCCTTTGGAAATTGCTCTCAGAAAGTAAAGCATTAGCTTAAGTAACTTAATGGTGCCAAATCATTAATCTTCTGAAGAAGAATTATACCTTTGAAAATGGCCAAAAGCTGTTCGGATTGTAGTGCGATAAAGCAGAGCAGCACGCACGTTGCCAGGCCAGGTGCAGCCGCTGTGGTGGTAACGAGGATGACGTTCTGCACAGACAAGGCAGAGTCTCTCACGGCCGCCAGGGTCCAGGCGCGGTGCTGGGCCGTGCGACTACACCAGTAAACAGATCGCAGCCCTGTCCCAGGGCCCACAGACCTGTGTGAGCCAGGGTCCACAGGCCTCTGTGAGCGGCAGGGGTGCCCCTTCCCGAGCAAACAACACGGCTCCCCAGGACAGATGCTTTCCAACCAGCGTGCGTGCCGTGGCGCCGTCTGGGGACTGCCACCTCCTCTGTTGCCAGTGAGCCCACAGCACCGCCACGTAAGCCACAGGAAGACAGCTCTCCCCAAGCCACAGCCATTCTTCCCACCTGGCGTGGCTTTATCAAACAAAAAGAAGCAATTGATAAATTATTTGAACTTCGTGATGATGTTGGCATTTTCTGAACCTTGCGTTTCAAACCCGAAAAGCTGTCGATAATTTCCTTTGCTGGAATCTCTAATCAGGTCATTAATTATGTATTATTAACCAGGCCATTTGTAATTATTCACGTCATTAATTATTATTTAAATAACACATAGCCCTTATACCATAAAGACGAATCTCAGCTTGTGAGCTGTTTTTGATCCTGTATTCAGCAAGAGCTGCCCGGGGAGGGATCGGAAGCCCTTCTATTTTGCCTCGATTTCCTCAACTGTGAAACGGAGATGGTGGAGTCGCATACTCAGCGCTGTGGGGAGGATGAGATGAGTCCCTACAATTTAGGAGGTTTAAACAGCGCCAGGAGCCCGGGATTGGGTTTGCTCTCTCTCTCGCTACCTGACCTGAGACCCAAACAAGAATACCAGGTGCTGTGTTGCAGTCTTCCACGTTGGAATCCTGCTTCCTGTGACTGAAAGATGTCATCCAAAGTGAGCTTGCTGGGTTTTGTTTTATGGTCCGCAAAAGTCCACTTTATGTAGCATCATAATCATGCAAAGCGAAATAAGTATGAAGATACAACCGTCCGACGTGGCATCAGGCGTGGAGATCGTGTGTGGTAAAAGGGATTGGGCGTCTGAGGCAATCACATCACACACCGAGTGTGAACTCGACCTTGAACATTCCCTTCTATACGCCACAGCCCCTTGCCACAGCGTCCATGGAATGAAGAGACAATAACCTGGGGTTTGGCAGTCTCACCAGGTGCCGAGATCAAAAGGAGACAGAGGAGGGGTCGGCATAGTGAAGCTCAGCATGACTTCCTTTCATTGATCCTTCCTGACCCCCAATGGGGGTCCCTGGCTGTGACACCCCCCCCCCCAACTGCAGTCTTGTTTAGGGTCACAGCACTCAAAGAAGAGGAAAGCAAGTAGTGACACACGTGGTGTGGAGATTCTGAAAGGCTGCGGCCAGCCATCTCCAGGACTCCAGGCCTCTAGCCACCTGAAGGATGGAGGCTGGGGATGGGGGGTGGGGTCGGGTAGACCAGGAGAACAGAGAAATGGAGTTTATGTCCTAACAGGGTGAATATAATGCCCTGCCCTGAACCAGACCTTTTAGTGCCTTCCATCTTTAGACATTTGTGCTGAACGCCCCACGGCCACCAGCTCTGTTACGGATGTGGTCACAGCACGCCAAGAACACCGGCTTCACCGAGGGCCTCTCGGTGGAGGGCATCACCAAGAAGTGAAGACTGAGAGGGAAAATTCAGGACGTCCTCAGGAGGACCAGCAGCTGCAGAGGGATGGCAAGGTGCCAGAGGCCGAGGAGTGGCCAGATTAAGAAGTCCCACTCTCATTCCCCTGAATGTCCACGCCAGGGATCCTGGAAGCCGCAGTGGGTAGGGAAGGCTGCTCACCTTCGATCTCAGAAGAACCCGAGGACCAAAATCCGCCCTGTGACCAGATCAGTTTGGGTATCTTTTTGGACACACAGAGCAACTTGCTTATTCTTGCCTTCACTCCTCTCCCAAAGCAAAGCCACCCAAGCACACAGAAATAGGTAAGGGTCTTTTAAGTACTGAGTAGGCACAGTTCAGAAGATGGGTCTGCTAAAAGGAGGCGTCCTCTCCATTCACTGGAGACATACACCTGTGCACACACGCTCCTCCCGTGTCTGCAGACTGTGCTGGGCGCCGAGGGCGTGACGACGAGCAATCAGATACCACTTCCACCCGGCTGAAGTTGTAGAGGGGAAGACAAGGAGTTAAACGAGAAAGTAAGAGCGACGTTTAGGACAGAAGAGCAGAATGCTGTGGGAGTATGTAGGAGGAGGGTTTAGTTCATCACATATTTTCTATGGAAAAGGAATAATGAATCTAAGGGTAAGTTGATTCTTTTACTACTTTAAAAGTCCAAATGCAGATCTATTGGGTTAACCAGATGTATAACCTGGCTGGCCTTTCTAGAACTCCCAAGACATCTCTATATGGACCCTAGAGCACCTTCAGGTGGGCATGCGACACACTCTGCACTGAAGCGGTTCTGGGCACTTCCTTCTGTTCCTGCCTCATTTCTCGTTTTAACTTTCTCTAGTTATTCACTTGTTAAAAAGTGACTAGTTCCCTCTATTCAACTGTTTCAACGTCCGTGGAATGCCTGAGAGCTCCCTTTATCCTGTCTCCCCCTGCAAAGACCACTATATGTCTTGGAGGGCTTTCATGGAGAAATGTGCTGGGTCCTTACAGGTAAACCTGTTGTTAATCTGCTCCCTAAATTGTTCAAATTGCTCCTGTTAATATGTGATATGCTTATAACTTCTTTCATCCCAAACGCCCATAAGACACCTCACATATAAGCTATGACATATAAGCTATGACATTTATCTGATGAAGCACACTTGCTTTGTTCTGAATCTTGGGAGTGGACAGACCGAACTGCTCAGACAAATGCACTGAATTCCACGGAGCCCACCTGACTTAGAACATCCAAGAATATTTAGAGTTGGAAAGTAATTTTGAGATTATTGACTCCGTCTTTATTATTTGATAGAAAACTGAGGCCCAAGGAAGCTGGGTGATTCAGACAGTCACTCCCACCAGGGGGTAAGGACTAGTAGCTCTGAGGACTGTGATCCCGAGCGCTCTTGGGCCCACCGCCCCTGGACCCCACGGCCCAGCACAGTGCCTGGCACGTGGCACTGGGAAGTTCATGTACTTTAAATGGGTGAAGGACGATGGCTGAAGGTCTGGGAGACACTGTTCTGGGACCTTCGCCTGCATTAACTCCTTTACTCCTCACAACAACCCAATGAGGTAGGTACTATTAGCATCCTCAGTACACGGAGGCGCACAGAAGTGAAGAACTTTGCCCAAGATAACACAGATAGGAAAGGACAGAGCCGGGGTTTGAACCCAGGCCTTCTGACTGAGTCTATGATCGTACACACGGTGCCGTCCCGGCCATGAAGGGATGGATACCTAACAACACATACACCCCCGAGGGAAGAGGAGAGGACTGGGGAACAGTTTAAGAACAACAGAATAATAGAAGATACACACATATACGACAGCCTGATACTCCTTTACCTGTAAATTACACGTCCCCTCAGACGGCTAGAGACCAGGTTTGCTGATCTGAACTTCAAAGACTATGTAAAATAAGATAGGACACAACATTTGCTTTTGTGGCATATAAATTTTGAATTATAGCAACTGGCATTATGTTGTTCATAAAAAATTAGAATTATAAACGTAAAATCATAGTCATAACAACCACCTTCTGAAACGTGGCTAACTAAACCTACTTGTTTTTTAAATGCCAGAGGGCATATTATCACGAGAGGTCAGTGCCGGTATTGCGTGATTTGTCAGTGTTCCGGCTCTCGCACAACCACTCATCTGCCCGGCCCTGATGGGAAGCTGTCTCTGGGCGTGCGGACAGTTCTGACGTCTCACCACTGACACTTCCAGCAGTGGCTTGGTGGTTATTCCCTGGAACCCTCCAATTAAAAACTCGCTTAGATACAGCCAAGTTTGCTAAACTTGTCATTTATCTATTATATTATATTGCAGACGGATTTGCAGTTCTCTTGAAATCCCCCGGAAGGATTTTCCCTCCTTTCCTGGCTGAAGGACAGTGGGCCCCACCCCAGGGCCGCTGCGCTGTGATGGGAACTGGGGCTTTCCCACAGTGGAAGGAGCGTGGGAGGGATCTGTCATGCTGTCCTTGAAGTGACTGCTCTTTGTGGCCTTCTTCACATCCTCCTCCACGTCTCCCATCTCCCCCTGCAAGCCTGCCCCCAGCACAGGGCACCCATTATTCAGAGTGACCCGGCACAGGCAAAGCTATGCAGGAGCCTCAGGCAGACCCAGGACAAAGGGGGAGCCTGTGACTGCTGTTTCATTTCTGAAGATGTCTACACCTTAAACATATAAATAATCCATAATACCCTGCTGATTCATTTATCTTTGAAAAATCCTTGTAAACCCCTATTCCGTGGCACCCACAATAGTCCATTGCCGAAAGCGTAACGGTTCCCTGTCAGGTTTCAAACGGGCATCAAGAAAACTAAGGGACTGTTTTGGTGTCCCTTAAAATTCTTGCCTGAGTCTCGATGGCTGAGTCACCAGCCCCCGATATGACAAACCTGAAACCAAAGCATTGTCTCCCTCACATCAGCAGGGCTCACGAGCTCCTAGGGAGGACAAGACAGGCAGGAGCAGCGACAACAGGACCAGCCCCTGCACTCTCAGAGACGCCAGCCCCGCAGGCGCGTGCTCCCCGGACATCTAGTGGCCGTCGAGAGAAGTGCCGTCCCGACCTTGCCACCCCACCCCAACTCAAGACAGGTCCGGGAGGGTGCTCAGGGAGCCCGCTGTGGACGCTCCTCGTTCCGGGTAAGGAAGCTGAGGCCCAGGGGCAGCGCGGCTCGCCCACTTTCATATCTAGTTGGGGGCGGTGGCATGCAACCCCACAGATCGTTTGTGCTAGAACACGCACACGGGGAGCGCCGGGCGGATCACCCAGGCGACGGCGGGTGCGTGACAGGGAGCTTTGGGGGCTCGTGGTTCACTAGGCATTTGCATCTAAATGCAGTGATTTTCCAAATTCCATCATTCATCCTTTATGGATAATGGCACTGCTTTATGAGAAGAAAAAACTACTAAAACTCCCATCCAAATCTAAAAGAAAAACGGGTCAAAACAGGCTTAGAGGAAACCTGTCAGGCAGCGCTCCAGCTCCAAAACTCTGCAAACTTCACTCACACGAGAACTTTTCTGCACTTTGTGACAATAAAATGCACGCAAACAAAACATTCCTGGTCCTCAAACACTGAACTTTTACATCTAAAGTTAAAATATCATAGAAGTAAATAACTTTGTGCTATAGGTACCAATAGGTCCCACAAACTTAGAATGCTGAACGAGACTCTGTTTTTTAGCCTAAAGAGCCACAGGAGAGAGAAAATACAAAAGAATTAGGAATCGGAAGTGTTACGTAAGGTAGAGGAGAAAAAAAATCAGAAGCCAAGGTTCTTAGTCCCAAAATATCTCTACAGGAAGCTCAAAGAAACAATGTTCCGTGAAAACAGGAGATGCGTCTTATAAATAATAAGCTGGGCAGGGCTGTGAGGGACAAGGAACGCATGGAGGAGGGAGGGAAAAGTGGACGTGCTGGCCTGCCCCGGCACAGGAACGTTGTGGGGTCCAAGGCCAAAACACTGAATATTTATGTTCTCCTTATAAAATGTGTCTTTTATAGAGAAATTTAGTCACATTCTACTGTGTCCGAAGAGTTCCCTAAAGTCAGATCTTTGCAGACTTTCCATCCGTCCTTGTCATCAGGCCAGCATGTGTGGAGACTGGCTTCCATTTGGAAATGGGGGCAGGCAGAGCCGTTCTGGGCGAGATTCCTAGCAACCTGCCTGGAACATTTATTTCTCATGTAATAGACTGAAAATACAAAAACACCAAAACAACAACTATATATATATCTCGTCTGTATCAGGTCTGCATACCTGAACGTAAGTGCATGTCCATTCTGAATTTAAATATAAGATCAATACTTAATGACAACCAAGAAATAAAAACTTCCAGATCAAACTGTGCCACTGAGGCCCCAAGGTCCTTTGGAGTCATGCTTCGTCCTCCTCCTCTTCCAGTTGGAATTGCGTTAAGAACTGAGCTCAGAGGAGCCCTGAATGCCCAGCATGAATGAGTCAGGGGCAAGCCAGGCGCCCTACAGCCACACTCACTCCCCAAGAACTAGGAGGGTTTCAATTCCCACATGGGAAAGGAGGCAAGCGATGGAGAGCCCACGCGGAAGGGAAAGCTGGAGACAGGCTGTCTGAACCAGGGCAGGAGACTCAGACAGATGAGAGTGCGAGGGTGGCCTGGGAGGCGAGGAGTAGGAATGGGTGCTGTGAACAGAAGGTCAGGGACTCCTGGGGCCCCATGCCCACCGCTGCCTTGTCTGCCCCTCGCACCCCCTGCCCCCTCCTGGTCCTAGAGAGCCCAGCTCGCAGCAGGCTCTTTCCCTCAGGATTCCAGTAGCGCTGCCGCCTCAGCCTCCAAGCCCTACCCCCTCTCACCCACCTGCCTCCAATCCGCCCACTTCTCTTAAGGTTCTCCTCAGTTGATCTGCCCCATGGAGTCTCTCCCTGCCTCTCCTTGCCCCCAGATCACCCTGGCAGGGACCATTCTCTCCACTGGGCTCCACTGTACTCGACCAGTGGACACACAGCATTTATTCATCCACTTCCTTCTACTGACCATCCCACTGGCGTTAACCTCCCCTCCCCTTCCCGGTTGCTCATGTGTGCACCCCAAGTGCCTCCCTGCCGGGGTCCAGCCCCAGCTGAGTCCAGGGTCTCCCGAAGGGATGGACGGAGTCGGCGAGAGAGAGAGACGCAGTGAGACAAGGAGTGAGGTTTCCAAGCCTATTTAATATGAGCATCTGCTTTTCTTATAAAGGGTCCAGGTTACATAAGGTTCAATCAGGTGATATTATCTCAGCAGCTAATCTTTAGCACTTAGACATTATCTAGACATCGCATGTCCGGCAAGCAATATATTTTCTGTGGGGTAAGTAACAAGTGGTTTCAAGGGCGCAGGGTATGGTATACAAAGGAAAGTATAAGATGTCTTGCAAACAACCGAATATACATGTCAAATATAGCTGGCATAACTATTAATAAAGTGAACTTTAAAGGTTGGACTTGTTTGCTTGTCTTTCAAAGGTCAGGAACGTGTTTGGCAGTAAAGTTTGCATCGTCCCCCTTCTTTCCACCAATTCCACCATGGGCCTTCTGTGGCCTTATGTGCCCTTTCTGGGTCTCTGCAATACAGCCTACACAGATGTTTCATTGTATATGGATTCCATGTTCTAGGATCTCCCCACCGTGCATTCATACTATCCCAATATGTTGTATCCTCAGGTGTAATTCTTCTGTTTCCTTTCCACTTATGGGGGACCCAATCTTCATCATAGTCCCAATTAACTCTGACCAAAGTTTCATGATGTTTTCGCATCAAGTCCTCTGGACTTAAAAAAGTAAGTCTACGTCTCTTCTTATGAGGGCCCCTATATGTACCTGGCTGCCATCTGTGTCTTCCTAAAGTTAAGGGGAGCATATACCATTTTCCTCCTATAAAAATTTCCTGATTTGGCCAGGTTCCTCTTATGGGATGGCCACCAATGTTCCTCTGACCTACTTTATGAGGGGAGGAAGGAGGAAGCTGACCAGCAGAACTTCTCATCACTCCCCAGCAATTCCAGAAAAGGAAAAATAGATGCAAGAGCATAGTGCATATAGATATTGTGCGCTTTCCCTAATTTCCCTTGAGAAGCGCCTTGCACATTCTCACTCCACTGCCAGACCTTGTCACACTGCAGTGGTAGCTAAGCCTGGAGACCGGCTCCCAGCACCTCCCCCCAGAATCCCATGCCTGGCCATCCTCCAAGAGCCCCTGAGCAGGAGTTGAGGGGTATGTGAACCTGAGGCAAGACCCTGACAGCTGCACCTGGGGAAGCTGATCAGAGCCTGCACAGGTCAGTCTCCAGGGTATGGTTGGGGTGGGCCAGGCCGGGAAGTGCTGAGCTGTCCATAAAGGGTATCTGTCTGATGCAGCAGGACAGGCTGCAAACTGGAGTGGATGGGGGTGGGGGGTTGTGACAGGCGCTGGTAGGGCCACTGGGCAGAGCTGGGGCAGCGCGTGGGCAGGAATAGCGAGGACAGAAAGTATCTGGCTTCTAAGGATGTTTTATCTCCACCCCCAGGCATAAGGTCATTCACCTAAAAGGTCACGACAAAGACAGGCAGTCTTGATGACTGCAGGCACAACCTGTCCACTGGGGCTGGAAATCGCTCCCTGCAGTGCACGTCCTCATGGCAGCTCACAGGGCCCTGCAACGAGGACGTGCTGTGTGGAGACAGAGGAAAAGGGGCCAGGGTCCCTGAGAATTGAAGGCGGTTAGTGCTGGAAGTGTTCACTCTATCACTTTTGCATACATTGAGGAAATCCAGAGAAGAGCAGAGGCCCTCCCAAGGCTACCCAACTGGTAAAATGCAGAGCTGGGTGTAGAACACAGCTTAAACCACAGTACAAGCACCTGTAAGAACATGATGGGAAAAACTCTTGAGTAACACAACCTAGATGTTTTAGTGCAAAAGTTAGCCAACAGCACATTTTTGAGAAATGGGGAGGCCTCCTGGGACGTTACAGCAGCACCAGTTCAGGAGGCTTCCCTCATGATTTTGTATCTGAGTGTTGTACAAACTACTGCATTTGCCAGATGGGGGTGATACGCTGCTCCTTGTCCAGAGAGCCCTGCCAGTACAGACACAGCCCAGCAACACACAGACAATGATGCAGAATCCTAAATTTGGAGCTGGACAAAGGTAAGTTTTAGTAACATTGGGAAAGTGCATTACCATCCCTGCATTTGAACTTCGGGGGGAGACACAGCACAGAAAACGACTTTACCTCCTCTTGTGAATTCTTGTGCAAGGCTGAGACCCAGCCCACTGCCCCTCCGTGTCCCAGGGGCTGCACAGGCTGGACTCCATCCAGGGGCCCCTTCCTCCTTGCCTGGAGGTTGCCCGACTCAGGGAAAGTGGCCCCTCAGGGATGGTACATAGTCTAAGTCAGCCTCAGAGCCTATAAAACATAAGCCACCTCAACTGTTCTGCGTGTGTGGTTTGGCTCCATGTTTTCCCCATCTCACGCGGATGTTTGGTTTCTTGGGAGGACTGGTCTAGCAGGTTTATTTGGCTCTGGGAAACTGACCAGTCACCATTATCAGATTTCAAGGGACTAGAGTGCACTGAAAATTTTAGTCTTCTCTTACTAAGATCAACTTTATATCTGTTTTCTAGTATCTACCATAGACAATTAACCTTATAATGATTTCTTATAAATTCATGGTTACTATCAATCCTGTGACTTCTACAGATGGTTAGAAAGAGTCTGAAAGTGTCTCAAATGAAAATAATCAGACTCACCTCTTCTGGGCTTGTAAAGACCCCTGCGGAAGACTATGTTGGCTCCACTGTAAAGGTCCTTTAAGTACTTTCTTCAGAATATCTACACGTGTGGTGCGAGGGTCTCCGTGATGGACAGAACTCCCACTCTCCCTTGACCAGGACATTGATTTTGTGTCTTTAGTACTCTGAAGTTAGCACAATAGCAGATACATATAGGAAATCTATGCTGCCTAATTGCACTACAATAAACCACATTTTTAAAACTTACTATGCCCACTTACACTGTCTTAGGTATTATTATTATTACTGCTGCGGCTATTGTTATTTCACAGTGAAGGAAACTAAACAACCAGAGAAGCGAGACATCTGTGTTTAGGGCCCTCATCTCATCCAGGGTTAGAATTCAGACATTTCTCAACCCTACTACTGAATTTAAGTAGCCAAAGATTTAATAGTTCTTGTGTCTACTTCATTATTATCAGCTTCTATCTTAATTAACTTCCTTTTCTTAGGTCCTTTCTTGTTTTATTTTATCCCCCAGTTTCTTAAGATGAATTCTAACCTGTATTTTAAAAATTCCTTCTATAATACAGAAGGCATTTAAGTCTATTTCCTCTAAATACAACTTTTTCTGGGTCCCATAGGCTTGGTATAAGGTCCCCTAGTTTGAATGCTTGCTAGATAACTTCTAATTTCCCCCTCGACCTCCTCTTTGATCTATAGATACTTTGTGAGAATGTCGCCTAATTTCGAAGTATTTAAGATTGTCTTTATATGGTTTACCGCATTTTACTGGATTTTGATCAGAGACTGATGGTTCTAAAATCTCCATTTTCTTGACCTATTTGAAATGTCTTTCATCATCAAGTACCAAATTGAATTTTATAAATTTTAAAGGACAAAAAAAAAATAAAGCGGAACTATATATTCTCTATTTGCAGGATGCAAATTTCATATGTGTTATTACATGAGATTATGGATGTGAAGATCCATTTATTCTTGATTAAAGTTTGCTAGAGCTGCTGAATTGTGAAATACGAATGTTTAAAATCATTCCTTTACCTAAACAGTGTAAGGCAATGTCAACAGTGCAACAGATGCATTAGTCACCTGGGAGATGCAAACGAAAAGCATCCTGAGCTATCGCTACTCAGCTAGGTAGTGGAACAGCGAAGTGAAAAAGACGGACAATGCTGAGTGCTGATGAGGACGACGAGGCGCTCCCACTGTCCTGGGGAGACAGATGGGCATAACCACTTTGGAAAACGGATAGGGCTTACTAACGCTGATCACGATGCACACGCTCGAGTCAGCAGTTACATCCCTAGATACACAGCCAATAGAAACGGGTACGTACATTTACTGTAAGACTTGTTCAGGCATGTTCAGAGCAGCCTTATTCATAATGTCCTCCAATTCCAACACTGGAAGCTCCAATTTCTGACAATGGTAGAATTAATAAATAAATTTTGGTATTGTGCAGTAGCCTTCTATATAGCCATGAGAATGAACAACTACAGACACAAAAACTACAGTTCTACACACTCTATACACACTCGATTTATATAAAATTCCAAAATAGGCAACACAAATCAGTGGTGTCAGAAGTCTGGGCTTGAATGGATCCCTTCCTAGGATGGAGTAGTGCCTAGGAGGAGGGTTTCTCAATCTAAGGGTTAGTACATGAGGGTGCTCACTTTGTGGAAACCCCAGCAGCCACCTGCACCCTCATGACTTACACCCTTTTCTGTGTGTGTGATATACTCCGGCAAACATTTTTTTTGTAAAAATCTAATTCAGGGCTCTACACAGGATTTATTAGGAAACAGAAAATGCAATACTTTATTTTTTTTACAAGATAAAATTCAAATTTCAAGAAAAATTGTGCCAGGCAGTGTGCGAATTTCTTCTCATAAATCACTTTGTTAAATGGTCAGGACTGCCCGTTGAGGTGAGCATTATGACCCCGTTTTACAGATTAGGAAAATGAGGCTCTGAATGGAACCAGTTTGCCCAAGACCCCACATCTGCTAAGCGGGAGAGCACGCTGACCTGGAGGCCGGTGGTTTTTAGTTCTCCGTGGTCCTGACAGGATGAGGAGGGCAGCCTCGTCAAAGCTCAGAGCCTGGGCCAAGGACAGATCACAGAAACCTGTGTGCAGATTTTTTTTTCTGTGAAGTGCAAAAACTATCTTCCCTTGTGATATTTCATATGAATTACTTAGAGATAATTCAGACTAAAATTCAATTTTAGCATCCTTCCATCTAACTTCTCCACTTCCCTGGCACCTTGGTTTTATTTCAGTGCCCTTTGTCACAAACCCTGTCATTGTTTACAGTGCCATTTTATACACAAAATTTCTTCCACAACAAGATTTACTCTTACAGTATTTGTAACAATAAAAAAACCTGTACCACGTGATCCGCCCAGTTCCATTTAATGATACTGCAGCTGTATTTAGGGCATTGGATGTTTTTACTTTATAGCAAATTAAACTCACATCAAAAAATGTTTATTCAAAGTGTATACATCCTGCCTATTTCCAAAAAGCTTTGGCTCATAATAAAAGGTGCATATAAAATAAAGCTGAAATACACAGTTTAAAACTTCTTGGAAGGAGAAGAAACTAACTGAGGATAATACAAAAACCATGGTTGAATATTAAATTCAGCTCTAAGCTGTCTCAAAGATGAGAAGTACATAAATCTCCTTATCTGGTCAAAGGAAATAGATTAGTTATTCAAGGAAGACAGTTTTCCAGATACGAATTTCCAAGAGGCATGCCAAAGAAACTTACACAAAAGGTTTGATTATAAGAGAGACAAATTAAATGAAGACACAGAGTGATATTAAGGAGTGTCACTTTAAGAGGAAAATCTTACAAACAAAACAGTCCTGGATTTTGTTTTTAGAGAATGAGTTCCAAGAAAAAAACAAAAGAAACCAGAAAGAGAGAGAGATTTTGGATTTTCAGAGGCAGCAGAGACCCCCCCCCCCCCACCGCCCCCCGCCGGGCGGTCAGGCAGTGTGGCGGGGATGGCAGGTCAGCCCAGTCACTTGACAGTCACCGGGCCAGCCATGCCCTCCACTGCTGTGCCTTAGTCTTCTGATCAGGGCAAAGACAGGAAGATAATACATTCCCTGCCTACCTGACCGTAAAGCACTCTGGGAAACACAAAAGGCTCTGCCACCGTAAATCCGTCATCTAATCTGCAGCAGTGCCATCAAAACGAAAAAAACAACAACCCATGTCTCCAAGGTTGAGAGCAGTTAAAATTTGTCATTCTCCCCGCAGCCTTTGTCTTGAGGGTGACTTCATTTGTTCCACTTGCCGTCCTTTCCAATTTTGTCTGGAAGGGCATTTATTAGAAAATCTCAATGTGTGAAGAACCAGTGCAGAATTACGAAAACGTGGCCTTTCACTCTGAGTCGCACTGGCCCAATCTTCTGTCCTTCCCTCGGGCACAAGCCTGAAACCCAACAAATTCCCCCATTTAAAGTTGAGAGACATAAAATGTGCAGACAAATTCACTGAGGACTGCATCCTCCAGAAAAGCGTGCTCTTCTCCTCCAACCTGACAGTCATGGATTGCACCCTGTGGGCCCAAGACTCTGTGTGTGCGTATGTGTGCATGTAAATGTGTGTTCACGCACGCGTGTGTGTGTATGTAACCATCAATCAAGGCCCAGAATCCGGGAGATGGACGTTCTCTTTTCCCTAACAGCCAAAATCTCCTTCCTGAATCTCCCAAGCTGTGAGACCACTGCTGCTGAGGTGGCAGAAATTGGTGCACTGTTTGATTACAAACAAGATGACATTTCATCACGTGAGCATCTGTAGTCCTATGTCCCACTTCACACTTCACTACATAATCCTCGTACGTGTGTCACTGCCAAACCCAATATCCATGATGAGGCAGAGGAGTAAAGTACCACTGAGTAAGAGCGAGGGGACATGGAGAAAGTCCAGCTAGGCCGTTGACATTTCTCTGTGAGTGTAAGCTGAAGAGGAGAAAGGGCTGTGCCTACACCAAAAACAAATACTTGAGAGTGAACGAGTTTGTATGTTTCATTCAACGGAAACAAACACACGTTGCAAAAGGCTTCATTATCAACTCAGACCAGTTTAAAATATAGTTATATATATATTTTCATACAATATTTGCATCATCCTATCAACTATCAAACTGCTGTTAATGCTTTGAACTTGCAGTCTAAACAAACACTGGGTCTCTGAAGAACCATCTTTTTAATTAAGTTCCCAGTGCTGTTCCTCTAAGTAGGGTTCTTGGAGCAATGGTGTCACAATCAATCGGGAGGGTTTTATAAAAATGCAGGTTCCAAGGCTCCGCTACTGGCCGACTGGGACAGCCTCTCCGGGCTTGACACTTAGGAATCTCCATTTTGATCCAGCTGCTCAAATTATATCTATCTATGCACAATACCTTTCGAGAAGGTCCGTCCTTAGAGTTAATTCAGGAAGGTTTGCCTCCTGACGGCCAGCACACCAAGTAACTACTCGGGAACCCAGTTTTGTGAAGTGACCAGTTAGGGAGCGTGTGTGAATGTGCACTGGTGCCTCTGATCAGTTGATTTGTGAGGAGAAGGGTCAATGGTTACACCTGGCAGCCCGGCATGCTTGAAAACTGTAGGATTGTAAACACGCAACATTTAAGGACGTGGCCCAGCACATCATCACCACGCTTCCCATTGTGCTTTAAAATTTTATGTTGCTTTTCCCATCTTCTCTCATTCACTGAGAGTTTAAAATTCCCACTGAGGTCAGTGTTGCTCATCCAGAAGCCTTCAGGGGAAATGCTGTGTGCCTAAAATTGAGGAGTAACAAGAAAAGTCACAAAACTGTCTTGTGAACCCTGCCTTCTGTCTCACGACGTACACGAGTCCCCACAGCCTACACTCCTGGAACACAGAGGGTGCCGCGACTTTCCAGCGAATCTGCCTGCGGGAAGATTTACCCTCTTAGTAGGGTTGGTCCCCACACCTTAAAACATGGGCCACATGAAGCCTTCTCTGTGTCCCACCCACGATCCCAGAGCAAGGAACTCCCACTACGTTTTCCAAATAAAATGACGTAAAGGTGAAGGCTGCATGTCAAATACATTAGTATTGACCTTTACGACTCATTCTGATTCCACCCGGTCTTTGCAACGCTGCGGTTGGTCCCCTGGGCCCTGTCCTCAGGCTGAGAGAGGCTTCCTGTGCCTGTCTCCCTCTTTCCTTGATTGAGTGAGACTAAGCCAGACATCTCTGCTCTGCCGTGCCATCTAGTACCAGCCCTTCCCATGCCAGCCGTCACTCCCATCTTTTCTATTCTCTATTTCCACCCAAATTGGGAGGAATGAAAATATGAGCTACGAGTGGGAGAAGACTCAAAAAGACTAAAAAGAAGCATTTTCTTAACACCACCATGATTTCCTAACCCAATTCCAGGTTTGTGTTTCCAATATCTTTAAACCTTTGACCTATAAGCTATTTGACAAAACCAATACATGGGGCCGTGTGGTTGAGTTTGCGCTCTGCTTCGGCAGCCGGGGGTTTAGTGGGTTCAGATCCTGGGTGCAGGCCTAGCACTGCTCATCGGACCATGCTGGGGTGGCATCCTATGCAGCACAACCAGAAGGACCTACAATTAGAATATACAACTATGTGCTGGGGGGCTTTGGGGAGAAGAAGAAAGAAAAAAAAAGGAGAAGATTGGCATAGTGCCCGCCACCCTCCCCCACCCTCGCCAAGATTGGAGGGAATGAAGGCTGTGGGAGGAGAGAGGCTGAGGTGAAGCTGGAAAGGTGTCAGGGGCCGGCCTGTGGCTGAGTGGTTAAGTTCCTGCGCTCTGCTTCAGTGGCCCAGGGTTTCCTGGTTGGGATCCTGGGCGTGGACCTAGCACCACTCATCTGGCCATGCTGAGGTGGCATCCCACATAGCAGAGCCAGAAGGACCTACAACTGGAATACACAACTATCTACTGGGGGGCCTTGGGGAGAAAGAAGAAAAAAAGAAGACTGGCAACAGATGTTAGCTCAGGTGCCAATCTTCAAAAAAAAAAAAAAAAGCCAATACTGACTTTTTGGTTTAGTTTTTTATAACATATAATGACATCTTTATACCAGAGCTCTTTGCACTTGAGATTCTGATTCTGAGGCATTTAACTCTGACATAGGCATCATAGATTATGCTAATCTGATCCTTGTCAAAATTTTTCAATTGGGAAAATGAGCTTTAAAAGGACGTTGTTATTAGAAAGAAAGAAAGAGAGAGAAAGAGACAACAAAAACCCTTGATATCCAAAATTCAGGTTGAAACCCCTTTTTAAAAAAAATCCAAGTAACCTATATCATATTGAAATTTCCGGGAGATTCTACAAAGAGAACATGTCACTTTTAGTATGAGAAAGAAGCTTTCCAAATTTTCCTGTGTGTTTTGAGCACACTGTGGGTTGAATCCAGCTAAGTGGATTCGTGGGAACCCATTCAGCTCCATCCTACAATGTTCCTATAGGTAAGAGCACAGGTTGACATTTATATCTTGCTTTATTTGTTGTTTCAAAGTACAACTGTGTTTGTGGCTCATGTCTAAATGTGGCTGTAACTCTGTGATCGCCCAGCCCCTTTCCCCAAGCCGCCTTCTCTCTGCTTGCTCCCACCACAGCTTTGGCGTCCCCTGGTGGACCACAGCCATAGTACTGAGCTCATTTTGTGTTCTAATCTGAGCAAAAGTTTCTTGTGATTGGCCAACCATAGACTCTAATCTTCAGGAACAAGGAAGAGCTTTATAAAGAAATTATAATAAACAATTAGCAAAAGCCAGAGAGAAGAGATTTAAACTACTAAAGAACTTAAAATTGAAGTGCCTTGAAGCCCAGTTTTTCTTTTCAATTGGCCAAATTTGTATCCATAAGAGAAATCCTAGTTGAATTTTCTTCAGGTAATCTTTCCTCCTTAAAGCTGAGCTCTACAAAATGGGGCTGGCCTGGCTTCTCACGTTACCTTACCCTGGGCCCTGTGGCTCCATCTACTCTTGTCTTCTCATAAGATGCGGTGACTCAGCTTCCACTATTTGTGTTCTCTTAGGAATGACACCATCGAGTTCTACCTACGAGTCCTGCTCCCCCCACGCTCTCCTCCTGCCAGGACAGTCTGTGGGCGGGGAGCTGAGGAAGCTGGTTTGGTAAATGAATAGTAGCTGGTAGAGCAATGGTTGGCAGCTGCAGCCACAGCTGGGTGCAAAGGCAGACTTGAAAGTGAAACAATCAAGGGATTGTTTTCAGAACTCCGGTGACATCATACATCGTGAACCTTTTATTCATCCTCTGCATGGAACAGAGAAAGAAAGGGTCGGCAATTACAGAGAGGCAGACCAGGGAGCAATCGGGACTCGATAACGGGATCCTGCCCTCTCCTTGTTTGTGCTGGTGTAAACAATAACCTTCTTTATTGTCTCTGATAAAGGGGGCCTGAGAACTGGGATAGTGACAACAAATCGCCCCTATTTCCCTGCCTGGGCTATTACCTGGGAAGAGCTGGTTTCTTTGGATGCGGATGCTCCTTTTTTAGCCAAGATTAGAATTACATGCTATTGGTGAAATGTAGAGTTCTGAAAGGCTGCCTAATTACTCTGTTGTGTTTTTTGATTATAACTAGGATTTCCTAGGTCCCAGTGAGGCATGAATAGGTCAGAAGTCGGCAAACTCTGGCTCATGGGTCAAATGCAGCCACTGCCTGATTTTGTAAACAGAGTTGTCCTTGGACCCAGCCATGCCTATTGTTTACCTATGGCTGTCTTCTACGGCTGCCTTTGTGCAACAGAGACCATAGGGCATGCAAAGAAAATATTTACTATTTACCCTTTATAGAAAAAGCTTGCTGACCCCGAGTTAGTTGCTCATCTTGCTTCTCAGCACTAAGGAGGCGTCCTGCTAACTGCTGTGGTCATGTGTCCTGCTTCTCTGGTACCAACCACAGGTCTGCATGGGATGAGACAGAATCGAGGGGGCAAGCCAAGGGTTCTCTTCAAACATAGACCCCCTAGGAATGTCAAAGGTGACCGGATCATTGGGACTCCAATGTAAGCATGCAACAGAGAGAACTAAAAGCCCACTGGCACCATCAAGGAAGGATCTCCTTCTATGGTTGAGGGTCTGAAGGAGGGGACTGTCTGTGTGACCTTTCCTGACCACATTATAGCAGATCTTGGGTTTAAAATCCCCCAAAGACCAATGAGAGTATCTTTGTTGAGAATCTAGCTTAGTTGTTATTAACCTTTATTTATGGGGGAGTGGGAATATTTCTGAAAAAGGACATATACACAGACATCTACAATTTCATTTATAATGTCTGGGGGTTCTTGGACCTCCACAAGCTAATCCACAAACCCCAGATTAAGAAACTCTGATCGGGGGCAGACCCCATGGCCGAGTGGTTAAGTTCACGCGCTACACTTCAGCAGCCCAGGGTTCTGCAGGTTCAGATTCTGGGTGCAGACATGGCACTGCTCGTCGAGCCATGCTGAGGTGGCACCCCACATGCCACAACTAGAAGGACCCACAACTGAAAAATAAAAAATATACAGCTATCTACTGGGGGGCTCTGGGGTGAAAAAGGAAAACTAAAATCTTTAAAAAAAGAAAAAGAAACTGAACGATTTCTTTGCTAGTTGTGGGGAAGAGGAATTCTAAAAAGCACTAGTCAAAGGACCTGTTTTCAAATAGCTTGGTTAACAATTAGCAAGTGCTTCCTTGACAATGAACTTAAAATTAACAGCATCTACTAAGCGCCAAATAACTGGTACAGACAATAACGTTATTGGAATTGAGAGAAGAAAGCGATTACTGTTGTTTAGTAAGGTGAGCGAAGCCTTCACAGAAGAAATGCAATTTATGTAAGATCTGAATGAACAGCTGAGTTTAGATCAGCAGAGAGGAGCAGGGCGGGTGGGCTGTGCACGTCTTCAGGGCTCAGAGAGCTCTTGCGTTTCTTACCTATGGGCCCCTGGAGGGGGGAGTTCCCTAAAATATCCCTGAAAGACAATCCCCTTAAGGAATCCCCAGATCCTGAGGCTTCAGAGGCATCTGTAAACGGCTCCTGTCTCTCACCTGTCTATTGGTGCTGCTGTGACTGGCATCTGGGTCAACACTGTGTCCTGGGCAGAGCGGGCTTCGTGGGTGCTTGGCTGGAGCTCCACTGCTGCCTTCTTAAAATCTGGAATACTTCTAAAATAAAAGGACAGCATTTTCATTTGCACTGGGCCCCACAAATTACGTAACCAGTCCTGATCCTTGGGAAAGAATGGATCCAACAGTAATATGATCAAATAGGAGAAGAAAACAGGAAAATGCACCCCGCCTTCAAGATGGGACAGCAGTCTAAAGGATGAGAGAGCTCCAATTCTTCTTTTTTCTTAAAACTGAGGTCACATTGGTTCATAACATTATAGAAATTTCAGGTGTGCAGGGCTATATTTCGACTTCTGTATAGACTGCATTCTGTTCACCACAGGAAGTCTAGTTGCCATCCATCACTGTACATGTGAGCCCCTTTACCCCTTTCGCCCTTTCCCCACCTCCCTTCCTCTCTGGTAACCACCACTCTGTTCTCCATATCTATGTGTTTGTTTATCTTCCACATATGAGTGAAACCATATGGTAATTATCTTGCTCCATCTGACTTACTTCGCTTAGCATAATACCCTCAAGGTCCACTCCTGTTGTCACAATTGGCAAGATTTTGTCTTTTTTTCAGCTAAGTAGTATTCCATTGTGTATGTACCACATCTTCTTTATCTGTTCATCTGTTTTTGGGCACTTATGTTGTTTCCAAGTCTTGGCTATTGTGAATAATGCTGCAATGAATATAGGATGCATATAGTGTTTTCCTGTTTTGGGATAAATACCCAAAAGTGGAATAGCTGGATCACATGGTATTTCAATTTTTGATTTTTGAAGAATCTCCATACTGTTTTCCACAGTGGTTGCAGCAACTTACATTCCCACCAGCAGTACACGAGGGTTCCCTTTTCTCTACATCCTCTCCAACACTTATTTCTTTTCTTTTTAATAGCAGCCATTCTGACAGGCATGAGGTGATGTCTCATTGTGATTTTGGTTTGCATTTCCCTGGTAATTAGTGATACTGAACATCTTTTCATGTGCCTGTCAGCCATCTGTATATCTTCTCTGGAAAAATGTCTATTCAAATCCTCTTCCCATTTCTTAATTGGGTTGTTTTGTTGTTGCTGTTACGTTGTATGTGTTCTTTATGTACTTTGGATATTAACCTCTTATCAGATATATGATTTGAAAATGACTTCTCCCAATCGGTAGGTTGTCTATTGGTTTTCTTGGTGGTTTCCTTTGCTGTGCAGAAGCGCTTCAGTTTGGTGTGGTCCCATTTGCTTATTTTTCCTTTTGTTCCCCTTGCCTGAGGAGATATATCCAAAAAGATATTGCTAAGACCCATGTCAAAGAGCATACTGCCTATGTTTTCTTCAGGGAGTTTTATGGTTTCAGGTTTTACATTCAAGTTTTAATCCATTTTGAGTTGATTTTTGTGTATGGTGTAAGACAATGGTCTACTTTCATTCTTCATTCTGGCTGTCCAGTTTTCCCAACACCGTTTATTGAAGAAACTTTTCTTTCTCCATTGTATGTTCTTGGCTTGTTTGTCAAAAATTAGCCGTCCATAAAAGTGTGGATTTATTTCTAGGCTCTCAATTCTGTCCCATTGATCTGTGTGCCTGTTTTCCTGCCAGTATCATACCGTTCTGATTACTATGGCTTTGTAGTATATTTAAATCAGGGAGTGTGATACCTCCAGCTTTGTTCTTTTTTCTCAGGATTGCTTTGGCTATCTTTTATTGTCTTTTACTGTTCCATTTAAATTTTAGGATTCTTCGCTCTATTTCTGTGAAAATGTCATTTGGATTTTTCTTTTTCAGCTGAGGAAGATTTGCCCTGAGCTAACAACCATTACCAATCTTCCTCTTTTTTGCTTGAGGAAGATTCCCCTGGAGCTAACATCTGTGCCAACCTTCCTCTATTTTGTGTGTGGGTCGCCACCACAGTGTGGCTGATGAGTGGTGTACTTGCAAACCTGGGCCACTGAAGCAGAGTGCGCCAAACTTAACCACTACACCATGGGGCTGACCCTTGTCACTGGGATTTTGATAGGGATTGTATTGAATCTGTAGATTGCTTTAGGTAATATGGACAGTTCAACTACGTTTATTCTTCCAATCCATGAGCACAGAGTAACTTTCCATTTCTTTGTGTCTTCTTTGATTTCTTTCAACAATGTCTTATAGTTTTCAGTATACAAGTCTATCACTTCCTTGGTTAAATTTATTCCTAGGTATTTTATTCTTTTTGTTGAGATTGTAAATGGGATTGTAGTCTTGATTTCTCTTTCTGCTAGTTCATTATTAGTGTATAGAAATGCAAATGATTTTTGTATCTTGATTTTGTATCCTGAAACTTTACTGTATTTGTTAATTATTTCTGCTAGTTGTTTGGTGGATTCTTTAGGGTTATCTAAATACAGTAACATGTCATCTGCAAACAGTGACAGCTTTACTTCTTCCTTTCCAATTTGGATCTCTTTTATTTCTTCTTCTTGCCTAATTGCTCTGGCCAGGACTTCTAATATGGTGTTGAATAAGAGTAGCGAAAGCGGGCATCCTTGTCTTGTCCCTGTTCTGAGAAACATAGCTTTCAGTTTTTCACTCCAATTCTTCCTATATGCTGTTCTAAGAACTTGTCACCAGTACTTATGAGTGAATTTAAACTCCTTTGGATGAACAGCATGAAGCTACTAGAACTGTCAAGGCTCAAACTTGGTTTAGTGGACTTAGTATTTATTCAACAGACTAACACTGTGTTTCCATTACTTTAAGAATAAATTTGAACTCTTCCTCAGGGTATAAGTGCAAAATGTAAAAGAAATGAACAGAAGAAAAATGATCTTAACAGACCATACGCTTTAATAATACCTCATTCAGAGCATCCAACCATTTTCTATAAAAAGTCTAGTATTTGAATCTGACAATTAGGAAACTAGAGCTTGGCTAAGTTAGAAATAAGCAGAGAGTTCTAGAGCCCAGTTCAACTTGTTTTATTGGGAATGATTAGCCAAGTAATTTAAGTCTTCCATAGCTAGACAAGATGGGGAAGTTTGGATGGTTCTAAAAGATTAGGAGTTGAGATGCCCTAAATCAGTGGTACTCAAGTGAGGTCTATAGACCCCAAGGGTCCCAAGAGCCTTTCAAGGAGTCCTAGAGACCAAAATTATTTTTGTAACAAAATACTAAGATGTCATTTGGCTTCTACTGTGTTGACATTTGTACTAATGCTGCAAAAGCAATAGTGGGTAAAACTGCTGGGCCCTGAGCATGAGCCAAGGCCCCCAACTATACTAGCAGTCCCATTAAATTTGTCACTACCTGTACTTGTAGTTACAAAAAAAAAAAAAATCCAGTTTCACTTAAGATTGCCCTTAATGATATAATAAAACTTTAAACCTCAATCTTTGAATGCACATATTTCTAATATTTTGTATGACAAAATGGAAAGTGCTCATCAAACACATGTGTTGTAGACAGAAGTACAATGATTGTCTCAAGAAGCCTTGAGCAATCCTTTGAGTTGCAAGCCTTTTGTTTCCACGGTACACTGTTTTCACTTGAAAGAATGACTGACAGATAGACTATGGTTACTCATACTTGGGTGTTTGTTGGATATTTTCTCAAGAATCTTGTCACTGAAAGGAAAACAACAGAAGGTATTTGTTGCCAATAGTAAAATTCAAGTTTCAAGCAAAAATTAGATTATTGAAAACTTGTATCTGTCACCATGAGTTTGACAGCTTCCCAATATCTCAAGACTTTTACGATGAGATTGGTAATGATATTAACAGATGTACTTTTTTGATATTGTATAATAATGAAATGTGTCAAATTTGGAAGATCTGTGTAATTCGGTGAACAAACATTTTTCAAATGATCAATGCATTATGCTACCAAATCATGTGCGAGTAAAAGGCCCCTTGAGAGTATAAGACACAACAATGGGCTTTAATGTAACAGTATGCATCTGAAACTGATATGGCTTCAGATTTTACACGGAAACTCACCTTAAAGTAACGATGCTTGTCAAGAAATTCAAACCTGTCATTATCTGAAAGGGCTGTTTATTTTATTTTATTTGAGGAAGATCAGCCCTGAGCTAACATCTGCCGCCAGTCCTCCTCTTTTTGCTAAGGAAGACTGGCCCTGAGCTAACATCTGTGCCCATCTTTCTCTATTTTTTTATATGTGGGACGCCCACCACAGCATGGCTTGACAAGCGGCGTGTAGGTCCGCACCTGGGCTCCAAACTGGTGAACACCAGGCTGCTGAGGTGGAACATGTGAACTTAACCGCTGCGCCACCAGGCTGACCCCCGAAAGGGCTGTTTAAATACTCCTCCTTTTTCCATTTACCCATCTGTGTGAGGCCAGATTTCTTCATATACTTCAACTAAGACAACATATTGCAACAGATTCAGATGAAATGCAAAAGCAGATATGAGAATCCAGCTGTCTTCTATTAAGCCAGACATTAAAGAGATTTGCAAAACTCCAAAAGAGTGCCACTCTTCTTACTCATTCTTTTTGTCTTGGAAAATATAATATTTTCATTAAAATGTTATTTATATAATAGGATTATTACTGTACTTTTAACATAGATTAATAAGTATTTTTAAAGTCTCAATTTTATTTTTTAATATTGTAAATATTAGCAATATAGCCCACTACCAACAAAAGCTCTTGAGGACCCTCAATTTTTAAGAGCATAAAGGGGTCCTGAGACCAACAAGTTTGAGAACCCCTGCCTTATATGAACTAAATACAACTCAGTGATGTGCATCCCATTAGTCTTGTTTCTCTGGCACGTTTCCCTCATGTCTGCTTATTATTTCTTCTAAGTTGGGCTGTGTGCCCAGGAACTCCTGGCTTTCAAGGTTCCTGCCGCTGTGTTCCAAGTCTCCGTGGCCAACGCTGAACCAGGTGGCTTACAAACCTCCTTTAGGGAGAGCGTGCTTGAACTGATGGAGAAGAGGACCAGCATTCCAAATCACTCTATCAAGACCCGTTAGAGTTCACTGGACATTAACCGACAAGGAGTGCTACGGTCTCTAAAGTAAGCATTTAGCGTGAAATGATCGAATCCAACTAATGTCATGGAGAATCTGGTCTCCCACGTTATGTTTGATCCAGAGCAGAAAGAATATTAAGTTTTTTTCCCCATCAAATTCTGCCTCTTGGCAGTAACTGTATTGAGAGAAGCAGATTAGCAAGTCATGTCAAGCAGCTCCCCTGGGTCTGCAGTGTAGAGTGTTACACTACTTGATTTTCTCACTCTTGAGTTCCTCTCTTGCCCAAGGCCATAAATCCAAGAATTTCCCAGCATCATTCCGGGAGTCTAAACAGTCTTTTCAACAGCTGCTGAATGCTGATGGTCTCATGATTCCCTTAAAGAATTTTTCTGTGGGTGGCGGAAGCCACAGCCTATGACTCTGAAGTAAATGTTGGAAGTTCACCTGCAACAATGAAAGGAATCGTGTGGAATCCTCAGAACCTCAATGTGGGTAAACTGTCCTCTCTTCCACGAATAAGGACTTGCTATAGCAGACCCTAGTGCCTTCTTCCTTTCTGTGCAGTGAAAAGACCACTCTTGATAAACGAGAAAAGTAAACGGGTGGCTCCAATAACAAGTCACCTGCGTCTCCTGATTTCACTCTAACATAGTTCCCCGGGCTCTCGCTTCCTAAGGTTGTCACACTGGTTGCACTGTAGGACTTATCCACATGTTGGATGAAAATGCAGCCAGGGCAAAGGTATTTCCTCCAGCAACACATAGCAATATCCTAAACAGCTCTGCTTCACCTAGCGTGAGAGCAGGGGGAATGCTGAGCATGCCTAGCTCTCAGCACTGTGCTGGTTCCCACTGCAGGCTGGGACAGGTATCCAGAGCCTTAAGGAGCCCCATGAAACAGCCGCTTTGTGTCCAGTTTCTCCTTAGTCACCTTCTCCCATGTCAGGGTTGATTACAATAGTCAATTTACCAGTCTGAGTTGAAACCAGCAGGTTAGCGGAACACTTCGGGCTGGGGAAGGCGCTGGAAAGCTTCTGTACATGGGTCAAATTACCATACTCGCTAATGGAAATGAGTTTATCTCTGATATGTGAAGATCTGGCCATCAGTAATCAGGAGGAGAGCCCATGTAACCTTCTGACCCTATCAAAAAGCAAATATGAAGGAGCTGCGTTTCACATGCCTCTCAGCCTGACTGCTTTTGACTTTTATTTTTATTAGATTTTTGAACTTCTTTTTTTGTTTTTAAAGATTTTATTTTTCCTTTTTCTCCCCAAAGCCCCCTGGTAAATAGTTGTATAGTTTTAGTTGTGGGTCCTTCTAGTTGTGGCATCAACATGGCCTGATGAGCGGTGCCTTGTCTGCACCCAAGATCCGAACCAGTGAAACCCTGGGTGGCCGAAGCAGAGCACACGGCGGACGTAACCACTAGGCGAGGGGGCCGGCCCCAGATTTCTGAACTTTTATTTTCTGAATAGTTTTATTCAAGTTGGTGGCTTCATACACAGTACAGAGGTTAGGTGAGTGGTCCTGCTCCCAAATGATACAGTAAAAACATGTAGGTCCAGGGAACTTCCATCCATTTCCTAACACCAAAGGACTTGCTGCAGGCCCCCAAGAGTTACATATCTTTAAAAAGTTAAATTGATGTCTCATTAATCTAGATAAAAATGTGAATTTGTTCTTTCTTCCCATTGAAAGTATTGGATTAAGCCAACCTTTCCAACCTACCCAAACTGAGTGAAACAAACCAATGAATCCAACACTCCCTGGCCAGGCCTACACCAGATGCCCCCGTATTCCCAGATTTGGTGACCCAGAAAACAAAGATTAAGTCTCAGACCTACTGACTCAACTGAACGGAATTGTAAGGATGAAAACCAGACCCTGACGGATGACCAGCCTCTAGGGCAGACCACCCGGATGGAGTGAGCGAATTTAAGTTTAACTCTTATTGGAAAGTCTGGTTACATTTTCGGGCAAACTTAACTCTCAAGTGTAAACTTATTTTGAAGTTAATCTGCTCATGAACTAAATTTTCCCATGTTCCCAAAACTCTAATGTCTTATTTGCCACCCAAAGCCTCCATACTCTCTGTTACTAGAGAAAAAAGCAAACAGCCTTTCCTCACAGCCAACCACCCCTGTAAACAAACACAAAAGGAAACCCAAGACATTTGTCATCTCTCTCTGTGAAATCTCCAGCAGATGCGCAGGTGGACTGATTCCACCAGCAGCCCACTTCCTGCTCGAGCCACATGAGTAATCGTTCAGAAACAACAGCGGCCTGAGCACTCAGCACACAGAGGACAACCGTGGGTGAAGAACGACCTAAAAATGGAGGGGAGTGCCCCCAAGAAGCAACTTGCCTAAAGAGAGAGCTTGTAGATACAGTACTGAGAAGACCTTGCAAACCCGGAAGTCTAACCAGGTGTCTGAAGCTAATTTCCCCGTTCTGGAATTAACTGAAGAATGTTGCAAGTAATTATAAAAAAGAGAATTTTCAAGCGTTGATTATTGTTTAAGGGAGAGAGGAGATACAAGGCTCTCAGCTCCTCAAGGGCAGGTCACTGTCTTATTCATCTTTGCATTTACAGCGCCCGGCATGGTCAGCGTTCATAGCAGATGCTCAATATATGCTCATCATTTAACCTATTCTATGCAGAAACCTCGGTTATTAGAAACATTAACTTTATCAGATGTTCCACAGCCTGAAGGCCATTTAATTTTCTTAGGTCACTTAATTTTCCTTTTTCTAATTCAAAGTTTGCCATGTGTTTTCCCCATTGTCTTGATATCTGGAAAGGCCCTGGAGAGCGGATACAAGTATTCTAGTCACTGACAAGGACTATCTCCCACTGTAAATTAATATATTGGAATTCTGACATGAGATTTGTTAGCATGAATCAGTTCACTAGAGTCAGATTAGCTCCAGGTAAACCGATGCAGTAATCGAGTTTCCAAACCAGTGAAGCTAAGGACAAGACCTTGGTCTGAGCCAAATCTCCAGAGACGGCGGGAGACGGGCGTCTGCCGAGGCTGCAGGCCAGTCTCCGCACAGCATTATCGCCATCAGCAAAGGTTTCCTCACAGGCAGTAGTCCTAATTGTGGCCTAAATAAATAAGTAAATCACAACTATATAAATCAGTGAATAACAGCTTTAACACTTTTTGATGCTTTGAATGATAAAAGGTATTGAAAAATGGAAGAGAATGCAGCAAACCAGGTAAAAATATAGGCGTTGGAGATTAGAATAGCTAGGATTGAATTTGCTTGTTACTTTGTGAATTTAAGCAAATTATTTAACCTTTCTAAACTTCAATTTTCTCTGTGAAATTGAGATAATAGTAATGTAATTTCATTAGGTTGTGAGGATTGAAAGAGAGAATCTACATACAGATTTTAAACCTTCCATTGCTGGTAATATAGTGGACTAGAGCTCCTAAAAATCCTCCCCCTGCAAAATACTTAAGATTCAAATTCTCAACATCACTAATCATCAGGGAAACGCAAATCAGAACCACAATGAGACATCACCTCACACCTATCAGAATGGACATTATAAAAAAGACAACAAATAAGTGTTGATGGGGATATGGAGAAAAGGAAACCCTTGTACACTGCTGGTGGGAATGTAAATTGGTGCAACCACTATGGAAAACAATATGGAGGTTCTTTGAAAAATTAAAAATAGAACTACCATACCATCCAGCAATTCCACTTTGGGTATTCATCTAAAGAAAACAAAAACACTAATTTGAAAAGACATACGCACCCCTATGTTCATTACAGCATTATTTACAATAGCCAAGAAATGGAAGCAACCTAAATGTCCATCAGTAGATGAATGGATAAAGAAGATATAGTGTATATACACAATGGAATATTACTCAGCCATAAAAAAGAACGAAATCTTGCCATTTGAAACAACAGAGATGGATGTAGAGGGTATTACACTAAGTGAAATAAGTCAGACAGAGAAAGACAGATACTGTATGATCTCACTTATGTGTGGAATCTGAAAAACAAAACAAATGAACAAACAAAACAAAATAGAAACAAACTCATAGATACAAAGAACAAACTGATGCTTGCCAGAGGGGAGGGTTTGGGAGGATGAACAAAATAGGTGAAAAGGATTAAGAGGATAGACTTCTAGTTTAAAATAAATAACTCATGGGGATGTAATGTACATCATAGGGAATATAGTCAGTAACATTGTAATAACTTTGTATGGTGACAGATGGTTACTAGCTTTGTTGTGGTGATCATTTCCTAATGTATATAAATGTTGAATCACCTGAAACTAATATAACATTGTATGTCAACTTTACGTCAAGAAAAAAAAGGATGCTAGATTCAATTTTTTTTTAAATCTTCAAAAAAATGTATGGATAAAGTTGTAAGAGAGCAAAGCATTCCTCTGAAATCAGGAAAGAAGCTGCAGGATAAATCCAAGGAACATTCAGCGAGTCTGGAACCATCTTCTAGTCCCAGATGGCCTAGAGCTTTAATCTTAATGAAACCATGAGTGGGCACAAGATTAGGTGGGAGGACAACCAGAGACCACCACAGAAAGACAAGATACATAAAAGGCTATGCCCTTAGAGAAATGGTAAACAAGGGGAAAACATACACACCTTACCCAACCAGTATCAAGGAAAGTTATCCATCTTGGTCTTGAGCTTTTAGTGGAAGGAAAAAAAAGTCTCCCTTGAGTGAGGCTGTCAGATTTAGAAATTAAAATACAGGGTGCCCGGGATTTCTAGGACAGTGAAACTATTCTATATGATACTGTAATGGTAGATACATGTCATTACACATTTGTCAAAATCCATAGAATGTACAACACCAAGAGAACTCTAACATAAACCAAGAACTTTGGGTGATAATGATGTGTCGATGTTGTTTCATTGACTGTAATAAATGTACCACTCTGGTGGGGATGTTGACGGTGGGGGAGGCTGTGTGGGTGTGGGGAGGAGGGGGTATGTCAGAACTCTGTACTTAACACTCAATTTTACTGTGAACCCGAAGCTTCTCTAGATAATAAAATCTATATAAATATATAGAAAATACAGGGTGCCCAGTTAAATTTGAATTCTATATAAACAACATATACTAAAAAAGTATTCATTGTTTATATGAAATTCAGATTTAACTGAGCATCTTGTATTTTTTATGGCAACCCTACCCCTGAGAATCCATGGCTACTGGCCAGCCCTAACATGGATTTGGGTCTTAATTCACATTATCTGTCTAAAACACTGTAAGCTAAAATATTTATATTGGATCCAAATTTGCATTATCCCCAGGTGCCTGGTAGAAGCAAACAAAAGTTCTTCCTGTAAAAATGTATCTTCACCCCAGGCTTCAAAAAATTTTCCAAATAAGTTTCAGACAAATAAAACCTTACCAAAAAAACAAGGCAGGGGCTGGCCCAGTGGTGCAGCGGCTAAGTTTGCACGTTCCACTTTTCGGCGGCCGGGGGTACGCCGGTTCGGACATGGCACGGCTTGGCACACCATGCTGTGGTAGGCGTCCCGCATATGAAGTAGAGGAAGATGGGCACAGATGTTAGCTCAGGGCCAGGCTTCCTCAGCAAAAAATGAGGAGGACTGGCAGTAGTTAGCTCAGAGCTAATCTTCCTCAAAAAAAAAAAAAGACAAAAACAAGGAAACCAAAGAGCCACAGAAAAAAATAAACAATAGACCAGACTCACCAGGACTTTAGATATTGGAATTATCAGATATAGAAAATAAAGTGTTTACATTTACATGTTTAAAGAAATAAAAGAGGAAATTGAAAGCATAAGCAATAAAAAATAACCAGAAACATTAAAAACAAACCTCTAAAATAGAGAAATATAATTATTGAAATGAAAAACTCACAGCAGCTGTTAAATAGCAGATTATACATGACTGATTAAAAAATCAATGATCTAGAAGCCAGAATCAAGCACAGAGAGAGAGACATAAAAGTATGAAGGAAAGGTAAAGAACACCGAAGATTGAGTAAGAAGAACTGACATTCAATTGAAATTTCATAAACAGTAAAGTGAATAAAGGATAGGAAGTTAGAATTTTCCGAAACAGTAGTAGGTATCGATCCTCAGAATTAAGAAGCATAAAGAATACCAGGCAACATCACCTCAAAAAAATCCACTCCTAGATACGTTACTGAAAAACTGATGAAAGCCAAAGGCAAAGAAAAGATTTAAAAGTAGCCAATGAAAAGGAGATATTACTTTGTATCTAATGAGATGCTAGCTGACTTCATCACTGCAAGCATGGAAGTCAGAAGAGTCTTGTCTACAAGGTACTAGGAGGAACCCGGCGCTCAGTCTGGAATTACGCACCCAGCAGCACTAGCTTTCAAGAATGATGACAAAATATAGACATTTTCAGATAAATAGATAATTCAGATAAATTGGGGGCAGTATACCAACAAGAGACCCTCCTTAAAAGACTTTTAGAAGAATTTACTGCAGGAAGAAAGAAAATGAGGCAGAAACAAAAAGGAATGAGCAAAGAAAGTGGTAATCATGTGAGTAAATCTAAACAAACATCAATAGTATAAGATCATAATAACACTCTAACCTGTGGGGATAAAAACAAAACAAAACCAGAAAATATTTACAAAAGCACATATTGGGCCATATATCAGGTCTCACAAATTTTAAAAAATTTATATTAAATTGACAATGTTTTTTGACCACAATATAATTAAAAAATAAATCAATTTTTTAAATACCTGAAAAAAAAACCCCTCTCCTATATGTTTGGAAATTATAAAAACATAAATAATTCATGGATCAAAAAATATATTAGAAATTAGAAACAACTAAAACTGAATTATACCAAAAACACTTTCAATCAAAGTTTACGATGTTAAATAGCCACGTGATGTTTAAGAAGATATTTGACACGAGAAGGTGGAAGAGAAAGAAAAAGGTAAGTGGACAGAGCACTTGCCTGGTGTCTACTCTGCACCAGGTATTAATCTAATTTCTTATGTATTAACTCATTTAATCTTCACAACAACCGTACGATATGGTCATTACCTCCATTTTAAGGATGTGAAAATAAGGCACAGGGAAGTTAAGATACCTGACCAAGGTCACATAGCCAGAAAGAGGCTTAATTGCTTACAGAAAGAGACTTAATGAACTAAGCATTAACACACAGGCGGAAAGAAGCAGCCCAATAAGTCCAAGAATGTAGAAGAAAGGAAATAATAAAGATAAGAGCTAAAATTAATGAAAGAGAAAACAAAGATACAATACAGGAATAACAAAGTCACAAGTTGATTCTTCGAAAATATTAATAAGATTAATAAATCTCTAGCAAGATTAATCAAGGAAAAAAAGCAAAAGAAAAGTATGAGGAATGAAAAGCGATATGACAGCCACATAACACAGATCCAGAAGATAAGACTATACCATAATCAATTTTTTGCCTATATATTTGAAAACACAAACAAAATGCAGATATTCCTAGAAAAAATAATGGAAAAATCGACTTAAGAGGAAACAATACCTACAATCATTAAAGAAAATAAATTAGTCATTTAAAATCGTCCTATAAAAGAAAAAGTTGTTTTGTAAACAATTTCCAAACCCAGTTTTATAAACAATTTTACTGAACATTAAAGGTTCAAATAATTCTGTCTTACCAAAACTTGATCAGAGAACAGAAAAACAGTAAATAACTAACATTGAAACAGCCCTGGACGATAGGAGAGGATCTCTACGTCACCTTCTACAACCCCCCCCCCCGCCACCAAAAACAAGTAATAATTCATGTGCCCTTAATGTGAAGGGCACAAAACTTCAAACTTTTAGAAGAAAAACAGGAGACTGTACAATATGACTTTGCGATAGGAAAGGATTTCTTAACTCACGAGGAGCATCAGTCATAAAAGGAAAAAGACTGAATACATTAAGAACTCCTGTTCATCAAGATACCGTAAAAACAGGGGAAATGTTGAGTCACATACTGGGGAGAAGACATTTTGAACCTATATAACCCAAAGAGAGTTAGTACCCAAGATATATGAAAAACAAGTAAGCCAATTTAAAAAAACCCAAAATATATGATGTGATATTTTATTGAAAAGAAATGCGAATGGCTAATAATCATATGAAAGATGCTCAACTTCACTAGAAGTCACAAAAAGGAAAATTCAAATCATAATGAGATACCACTTTATATCCACCAAATTCCAGAAATTTAAAAACTGAGAATACCGAGTTTTGGCAAGGATTCAGAGCAAAGGCAAGTTGTATCTACTACAGGTTTTAAATATAAATTGGTACAAACACTTTGGAAAAGAGTTTAGGATTATTTTTAAAGCTGAATGTAGAACTCCACTATGATCCAGCAACTCCTAAATGTATGCCCTGAAGACATTTGTACATGGATTCAGGGAGACCTATACAGAATGTTCATAGAAGCATGTCTGCAAAGGTTAAATCTGGAAATAACTCAAATGATCATCCATAAGAGAATATAGATACATACACAGTTAACACGCCGCATAACGATGTTTCGATCAATGGGGAACTGCACATACGATGGTGGTCCCATAAGATTAGTACCACATAGCCCAGGCGTGCAGTAGGATGTACCATCCAGGTTTGTGACAAGTACACGCTCATGTTCCCACAATGACAGAATCGCCTAACGATGCATTTCTCAGAACGTATCCCTGTCATTAAGCAACGCATGACTGTACATACATCTTAGATATAAGTACAATGAAACCTTTAGAGCAGTGAAAACGGATACACTATAGCCTCAAGCATCAGCATGGTTAATAAAAAGCAATAAGGAGAATGCAGAGGAAGATGGGCACAGATGTTAGCTCAGGGCCAGGCTTCCTCAGAGAAAAGAGGAGGATTGGCAGCAGTTAGCTCAGCGCTAATATTCCTCAAAAAAAAAAAAAAGAAGAAGAAGAAGATGAATGCATACACTATGATACAAATTTTAATAAAATTTTTTAAAATAAGCAAAAATTAAAAAATATATTGTTTAGGGACATATACCTTTGTGGTAAAACAATAAAGAAAAGCAAGGGAATTAAAAGCAGCATTCAGAAAAATCAGAATAATGACTACCTTTTGAGAGAGGACAAGGTGTGCAATCATGGAGTAACATGCAGGGAACTTCAGATATTTATAATTTTCTATTTCTCAAGAAGCATGGGGGGATCCAGATGCTCACTTTATGATTATGCATCATAACAGACAGACACACACACACGTAAAACGCATTATTTTGTGTTACCAAATATTTATAAAAACATGAAATATGTTTATAAAGAACTTACTATGTGGTACCTAGTAGGCATTCAATACCCAGCAGTAACAGCTGCTGTGTCCGCTGTTCTGGAGAACAGTGCCATACAGCCACCAGAAGACCCCTAGTGGCATGGGACGCGGGGGATGGGGTCTCTAACACCCTCCCGATAGGATCCTGCTCATGTATGTGGCTGGTCTGTCACTGCCACAGCCCAAGATAATGAAGGGGTGTTTCTTCTTTAGCCAGTAGCCCCTGATTCATCTTTATCCTTTCATTCTCCTCATTCGTTCATCCATCCATTCAGTCAATAAATATTGAAGTACCTACCAAGGGCTAGAAATCTCGAGGCTTCATCTGTCATTCAAAATCCTATTGTTCGAAGAATCTTAGGGCAACAGATGGGTCAGCCAATCGCAGATACCCGGCTGGAGTGCCGCCCAAGGTCAGTCTGATCAGGTCCCTTAGCTACCCCTTCTATCAATGTCTGTGGTGAAACGGATTCTTCGGAAGGAGAACTCAACTCTGATTCATAAATCTCCACAGCACGCGATTCACACACCTCTCCAAGCATGTTGGCAATTGTGATCCACTCGATTCTAGTAACTGAAGCTCACAGCTCACAAGCACCGACAACAGGGAATGTCTACCTGCATTACCAGTGACCAGGGGGTTTTACTAGGAACTGACTGTAATATTCGAGAGGGTCTACGTATGTTAGTTTCCTATGGCTGCTGTAACGAATTACCACAAACGCATGGCTTGAAAACACAGCTTTGTTACCGACAGTTCTGTAGGGAAAAGTCCACTAGGGGCTGACGAGGCTGAAATGAAGGTGTCAGCAGGGCTGCATGCCTTCCTCGAGGCTCTAGGGGAAAATCCAGGTCCTTGCCTTTTCCAGCTTCTGGAGGCTGCCAGCGTTCCTGGGCTCGCAGCCCCTCCTCCACCTTCAAAGCCAGCAATGTCAGACCAAGTCCTTCTCCTCCACCTTCAAAGCCAGCAATGTCAGACCAAGTCCTTCTCCTCCACCTTCAAAGCCAGCAATGTCAGACGAAGTCCTTCTCACATCGCATCACTCTGACCCGTTCCTCTGCCTTGCTCTTCTCGCTTTTAAGGACGCTTGTGATTTCATGGGGCCCACAGGATAATCTAGGATCATCTCCTTGTTCTAGCATCAGCTGCTGAGCACCCTTAATTGCTCTTTGCCATATAAAGTAATATATTCACGGTTTCTAGGGATCGGGACATGGACATCTCTGGGAGGGCCCTTATTCTGCCTTTCATGTTATGAAACATCTCTCATTATTCCCTAATTTTCTCGATAAATTAGATCATCAAAAAGCGAAGTATCAGGGTCACGTCATCTCCACCCTCTCGAGAAATGAATTCCTGAGCTATTCCTTAATTTAATGTCTGCCTTACAGAGGATACAAGTAGGTTTGAACAACCTCTGTGTGTTTTTTAAAAACAATCATTGAAGTTATTGTCCAGCGTGTTATTCAGTGTTCTTTTTCTAGAAGAGCCTACACTAGAAATTTTTGCTTGAGTTTAATTCCAGGAAAACTTCTGATTCTGCAGATGTATTCATCAAATGAGAACAACGTGGCCACAGTGCTGCTTGCCTCACACTGGCTGCCAGAAAACTTGAGAGCTAAATCCATCCCATTTCCTATAGATAGTTTCTGTTTTGTTTTAGCTCTAAAAAAAAATCTTATTTTGGATTTTCAAAGTTACATCAAGTACTCTAAGCAGTCATTTCTGTCTTAATAAATATGGTAAAAGCATCTAGTAATCCTTTTTTAAAAAAGATCCCTTTCAACTATTTTTGAAAATTATACAAATGCTTTATCAGTTTTGGAATACTGTAATTAAGAAATATTAAGATTTTCTTAGAATCTATGTCTAGTATATGCTCAATAGATATTTGGTGAATAATGTCTAGTAAACAGTGAAACTTATAGCATTTTATCTAAATCTAGCCCCACTGACCTAAACAGTGCTAGGGTGTTCTGTGGGTTTGAGGCCCAAAGCTATCTGAGGTGATAGAGGAAACCACAGAGAGCAGCGGATATGCCTCCCACTCACGCTGCAGCACGCGCAGGCCGGGGGCTCATTCGGTCACACCTCGACGTTCAAAGCAATCAGGTAAAAATAAGTCCTCGGTCGCGTGCTGGATCACAAGGCTGCCCGACCACCTTCGCTGCCTGATATTCTCTTCCTCACCTTGAGGCAACCTGTGCTCCAAGCAAACTGGATTCTTCAGGGTTCTCCAGCATCCTCTGCACTCAGAATATGTCCCCATCTCCACCTGTCACATTCCCAGAAATGCTCCACATCCATCCCTACGTGCCCCCTCCTCCATCCTGCCTGTCCTGATGCTGTCTCTCTCTTTTGAAACCCCATAGCATATTGTTTCTTTCATATGGTTCTATATATTATGTTCTACTTTGTAACGTAAATTACATATGAACCATGTGAATTATTCATCTTTATATCCCCTTTTAGAAGAAAGTGCCTTGTAAATAATATGCTCAAAAGTATTCATTGCATTTAACTGCAGTAGCTCTTAATTATATGCGTTACTTTTGTTTTAATAGGAATAAAAACTATGCTACTGCTTGTTACATTGCAGTTATGTTACATTTTATAGGCCAGATTAGCTGAATAGTTTACTCAAAGATTTGTCGAAATTTAAACACCTTTAGTTTAAGATTCAATGGCTCCCTCTCGTGGCCTCTGAGGGAAATTGGGCTCACTGACCTTGAGAGTTCACAGTCAAGCCAGCGTATTTATTTTTAGCACTTAAATTTGAAGTCGTTCTCAATCAATTTCAGTTTTGAGGTTATGAATCAATTACTACTGAACGATAAATTTTATTTGGCACAAAAGTGTCATTTTTATACCAAGAATAAATACAAGCCGTTATTTGAAATTTAGTTCAATGGTTTCCATCTCAAGTGACTGTAAACCTGCTTTAAAAAAATTAATATACTTTAAGTATTAAGATATTTGATTAAGGTTAAAAAGCAAGTTTTCGAAAAGTCACATACACTTTTTCAGTGCATGAGAGTGACTGTAGCTGGGAACTTAGTGACAACATATAGCACTATATTTTTGCTTTTTTCATACTTTGGGACAATATCAATTACAGATAAGTTAGAAACTCAAGCATTCTAACTATACAATTAAATGCTCAAGTTTGAAATGGAACAATGTAAAACTTGGAACTAAGTGAAATCCAAAACATTAAACCTAGAAGTACAGCTCCTAAGGAGGCGCGAACCCTCGAGTCGCCACGCCTGTGGCCGGGAGCTCATGCCAACAGGGGAAAGCTGTCGGAGGAGGTGGCGTTCTGGCTGTCGGTGGCCTCCGTGCTCTGAGGCAGGCTTCCTCAGGGAGCAGCTGGAGTCAGCCAGTCACAGGGAGGGCAAACGCTCAGTCACGGTAAAGGTCTGCATTCTGCCGGAGGACAAAGAGCTCAAGCTGGCCACACACTCTACAGAAGGACTCCAGGGAGACACAGGAGGGGATCTGAACCTCCACCAGTCCTCATGGGCTCCAGAGAGGACGAGAAGAAAGAGAGGGCAACAGTGAAATTCATACCCGTGGTTGCTAACGCGACGTCATTTGAAAAAATAAAGTCTATTTAATAGAAGCTTTTCCTGTGCGTACATGAATGTCTCTTTCCCCCTGGGTCCCCATAGTTGCACAGAACCTCCAACCTATGTAGGATTCCAACAATTATTTCCAAACATCATAATTTTTGAGAACAGTTCTATAGAATTTCTCCCATCATGGTTATATTTTTAAATAAAATCTGACCTCAGAGAAGTATTTTCATTAATCATACTTATTCCAGTTGTGAAGGAGGCACAAGAGAAAAAAAGAGAATATACTGCTTGATAAGTCTGATAACCATTTAGCATGTGGCATTAAAAAATGTTTAAAAATATACATAAATTATTGCTAGATAACAGATTTTTAAATAATGTTTACCAAAAAGCAAAATAAAGCAACAAGAAGCATGTAGAAATTGTAACAACCTCTATTGCTGTCAAATTCGTAGTGATTAGACAGTATAAAATACATACTGCTTATAAAAATACATACTGCTTTTCTTTTCCGTAAATAAAAATCATGTAACTTCGGGCCTCCTTCTTTAGAAACACACTCACTCTCCCTGAGTATCGCCCAAACTGTAATAACACACCACTGAAACCCACCCAGGCAGGGACGCCTCAGGATTCTCCTTCATCCTAAATGTTAAAAACATTATAAAACAGACTGAGTAAGTTTTTAATAGTTTCTCATAATTTCTTTTCATCTGAGTGTGCACCACATGATTTCAAAGTAAGATATAAAGATCTATGATAATCCATTCACAGAATACGCACAACTTTGGAAACCAAATGCCATTATGGAATTTTTCCACAAACAAATAGGAAGAGTTAAAAGTTCAAAAAAAATGCAACAAGTAAGCAAAATAGAAGAAAATAGCCTCTTTGTTTCAGGTCAATGGTAAATGGCAAATGAATGTCAATGTCAGTTAAGGTTGATGGTCACCAAATCAATGAACGATCCAACTGAACTTCAAACAAGCCAGCAGATGCCCCAGCTAATAAGATGGACCTCACTTGTCATCAGTGACTGTTACTGCAGAGACCTCTTTGGGTTTCTGACGTGTAAATGTAATCCCAAGATGAATTTTCTAAATTTTGCATTGTCTGCTCAGTTAAAGCTTTCCATAAGAGGCCATCCACTTTAGTTGGAGAATAAGGAATACAAAACGACTTTTCATTCAATACCTAAATGGCCTTCCTTAAATTCTTCACTTGTTAGTCTTTAGTTAGGCCCAATAGGTAAATCATGGCTATAAATAATGGTAGGAGAACAAACATGATCTTTTGCAACATTTCTATCTGTCCATCAGAAAAGACATTTTGACTTTACAACCATGAAGTGGTTGGTAATACAGTTTAATTTATAACAGGACATAAATATGTCACATATACGTATATTAAAATGGGTTAAACTCTAAGAAGCTTATATTCATCCAATTAAAAAAACCCGAAAATGCTCCCCGGTTTCCATCACAATAAAATATCTGAAAAAGGTAAGAATCGCATGTCTGGTTTTCCACTGGTGTGAGGTGACTAATTTGCACTTGTTTCCAAAGTAAAATCATTCCCAAGTTTGCCTACAATGGATTGGCCAAAATAGCAGAATATTTAGTCGCAATACTGCAGATTAATAAATTTCATTCATGACCTAAAATTATGGTAAGAGAAGGCCTAACTGCAAAAAGGAAGATGTCACCCAAAGAGCCTAACAGAATGTCTATTCTGAAAGTTAAGAAAATCGTGACGCTGTCAGTCTGTGAATCTCAGTATGACTTAGAGAAGAGAGCGGACTGGGAGAGGGGGCGACGACACGGAGCTGTTCTTACCAGGTCTGGAGCACTGGCAACTCTTAAGGACACGTTCTGGAAAGGACAAAAAAGACGTGCTGTTAGTGCACAGATGTGTGAAAACAGGTAATCTGAAGTTAAATCAGAATGTCAGATAGAGCTCTATCTGACCTGAAAAAGATACATAAAATAAAGAAATATATATGCATATACCTGTGTGAGACACTCACATATGTCTTACATGGCCTTGACGGCAGATTTTAATAGCACTGAGAAAATGATGCACTCTACCCAATGTATTTGGATCACATATCAGCCATGGTCTGGCTGTGTATTTCATAACTAGAAGCCCTGGGTTTCAGATCCATGGGACTCCGGTTCAGGGGATGGGTGCTAAGGCCAGACTACACAGACTCAAACCCCAGTCCGCCATTTCTTGCTGCATGACCCAGGGCAGTGATTTAATTTCTCTCCTGGGCTAACAGCAGAGAATTACCGTGAGAAGTGAGTGAGTTAATGTATGTAAAGAGCCTAGAGCAGTGCTTGGCACGTTGTAAACATATGTAAATGTATGTCCTTATTTTGGGGATTTGCTCTCTGTGGCTAAAAACTGGACTATTTCTCAGGAATCCTTGCTCCTTAATATATATTTTTAGATATTTTATATTTACTTTATTAGGCTCTCTCTCTGGCTCTCTGCTTGGCCCCCCATCCAGAAAGAATTTCTGCTCCCCAGTCCCTATGACCTCATTCCCTCCTTATGGAGCTCATCGCCATTCCTTACATTCTGGAAGCACACCTCCATGGAAGCTGCCTGCCACTTCTTAGTTAGGACGACGCTAATACTTAATGTTCATTATACCATCTAGGTGGGCATCTGTCTTTCTATTCATTCTTTCATTCACCAACTTAACGTGTATTTATTGAATGTTGGCCGTCGGCCTAGGTGGGAGCAACACAGGCATGAACGAGGCCCGGATTCCCTCCCCCTATGGAATCTATGTCTGTATTACCATGTGGGGGTGTCAGCCTGGGTGGGGGCAGAATTGCCACCCTATTGTTGGAACTGTGGCATATTGTACATCCTGGAGTGTCCTATAAGGCTTCTTTCTGAACAAGGACACAATAAAACTAGAGACACAATATTAGAGACACAACAGCTCACGAGGGTTGGGAGCAAGAGAGGAGGGGAGAGGATGGAAGATGCCCAGCTTCATAGACGATGCTCAGGTCCCTGGGAATTTGAGCCTGGGTGGAGTCAGTGGTGCTCCAGGCCCATCCAATGACCTCACTTGGTTGTGGGCAGAGAAGGGCAACTTTGAGCCCAACATTGTGGATGTAGTTTGTATCACTTTCCCACCCAGCTGCCGAAGGATGGATGTTCCCAGTTCTTCTAGCAAGAACTCGAGAAAGTTGAAGTCAATTAAATAAAACTGCTGCAACATCCAGGGTGCTGGCAGAATTCACATTTGGATCTTGATAAGAACTGCGACTCCACTGGGAAACAGCCCTCCTGGCCACAGGGCAGGCAGCCACTGCCCCTCGGAGTGACTAGGGCCGTGTCAAAGAAGGAGAAGGAGTGCTCCTTGTGGCAGAAACAGACTCTAAGTTACCGTGGCCTCAACTCGCCTAATCAGGAGGAACCACCCAGGAGCAGAGCAGAAGAATAAAGCCACAAACCAAGACCAAGAGCCAACCGACTTGTAGGACCATCTGAGGAAAATGCACGAAGCACTCCAAATCCTGACAGGGCACACAGGGGCTTGCATTGGGGTTCTCGCCATCTTACTGTGGGGCTCAGAACCGAGACACTTGCCACCGTGGCTCACCACCCCCAGCACACACACACCGTGTGCCCTCCACATCACTGTAGAGCTTGGGGACTGGTGACTCAGACAACAGAGCAACATTAACTCCGTCTTCACAAGGGAAGGGTGAAGCCAGCACTAAGCAAGCTACAGAAAAACAAAACTATATCTTTCGCTTTATGGTAAAGAAAATATCTCTGGATTTTAAATGATCTCTAAGTATAATGAACTTTGTTTTAATTCTCTGGGTTTCGTCATGACAGGGACTCCAGGTTTGCCAGCTGAAGTTCATGTCCCAGGGAAGGCGCTCGGAAAAGCCGTCCTGAAGAAAGGACACCTGTGAGGGTTGTGAGGGACCAGGGGTGTCCTGGACCAGGGGGCAGCCTGGGTGGGGCCGAGAGGAAAGACTTAGGGGTGCAGGTGTGGGAGGCGGTTTTTGAGCAAAGCTGAAGAGGTAGACAGAATTTAGATGGCTTGCTTATGACTTTAGAATAATCCTGATGGATAACACCTGTCTGTCACACGGTCGCATGTGTGTTTTTGATAAATCACCTGCTTGTGGAGAAGGGATTTCAGAGAAAGAAATGAGCATGGAGGCAGAGTTATCCCTGAAATTTAGCTTTAATTGATGCGCACTTTGAAACGTTTTCTTAAAATGTGCGGTCCATCTAGCACCTCTCAGTGAAAGGTAAGTTGATTTAGGCTTTAACTTATGCTCTCTCAATATTTTTTAAAAGAAACATTAAATAACTCTGTGTGTCTATTTTGGAGTAAGTGCTCATCTTTGAAGATTCTTTTCTTCCAAGGCCTGTCTTGTTAAGACTCATATAGGTCATCATCTAGATATGACAGACCTTGTTCTGTCAAGAAAATGTTGCTATTACCATAAAAATCCGGCAAGTGCCGAAAAAGGAAGCTAACCCCAAACTAGGGCAAATCTGTGGAAACTATAACCGGAAAGTGAGGATGGCGCATGGCTCAGACACTGTGCATGAATTACAGCTTTATGACCAATGAAAGCAATTGTTTCCTTTGGTCAGTCCCACACTAACCTGCATGACCTTCCTTTTAAAGGAGGCTGTTAAATTACAATAATCAACTTTCAGGCAAAGACATACAGGATTTTGTTACAAACTAAGAAACTGAGGAAATAGGTAAATAGACTGTTAAATATTCTTTGACCAAAATGACTGACAAGGAGACATGGCAGTCAAAAGGACACCTGGGAGAAAGTTAATTTTTTAATACTTCCTATGATTATATTTTATACCTTTTTCATAGTATAAATTTCTAAGTGTATTCAAAAGTAGAGTTCAGGGAACCTCTGAACTCATCACCTTGCTTCAATAACCACAACCATCTTGCTACGCTCTTGTCATTTATTTTCATTTTGCTGGATTTTTAAAAAACAAATCCCGGTCATCACGCCATTCACCCCAAATCACTTAACGTCCTCTCAAAAAATGGAGACGTTTTCTTACATAGTCATAATGCCATTATCACACTAAACAAAATTATTATTCCTTAGTTAATGCTTTAGTCCAACAATTCATTTCTTACAATCCCCAAATATACTAATAGGTGTAGTTCCAGAAATTTGTTTATAAGTCAATTGTTTAGATTTCGGGAACTATCCCCTACAAGAGCGTCTTTAACTCATACATCACCTGAAATAGAACAATTTTCCAGCTAAAAATGCTCAAAAGTAATGCTTACTCCATAGTAATGTTGTATTTCAATGGAATAACCTGGAATAAACATCTTAGTATGCATTATTTTTGTCCATATTTAAAATTATTTCTATCCTAAGTGAAATTCAAGAATTATGATCATCCTAAGCATCTTGCTCCACGCTGCCACACTTCCTTCCAGAAAGTGCTGTAGACCAGAGCTTCTCACGCCTTAATGTGCATTGGAATCACCTGGGCATCTTGTTCAAACGCAAATTCTGGTTCAGTACATCTGGGGAGGGGCTCCCCGGTGACACCTACGCTGCTGCTTAGAGACCGTCCATGGACCACCTGTCATCGGTTGACTAGTTTCCCGGGCCTGCCCCAAATTCATATGTTGGAGTCCTAAACCCCAGTACCTCAGAATGTGACCTTCTTCGGAAATAGGGTCAGTGCAGATGTAATTAATTAAGATGAGGTCATTTGAGTGGACCCTAGTCCAGTATGACTTATGTCCTTATAAAAAGGTGAAATCTGGACACCCATGCACACATGGAGGATGCCAGGAAGACTGGATTCATGCCTCCAGAAGCTGGGAGAGAGGCCTGGAACGGATCCTTCCCTGGTGCCTTCAGAGGGAGCAGGGCCCTGCAGACACCTCGATCTTGGGCATCCAGCTTCCAGAACTGGGAGGTGCCCAATGTCTATTGTTTAAGCCCCCAGTTGGTGGTACCATACTTTGTTACAGCTGTGCTAGCACACTAACGCACCAGCCTCGTGTAGCCAGGGTTTGCAGGGTCCCACTTTAACACATGCCAGCCCTGCATTCAGGGCTAGGGCAGCGGCTAAAAAATGAGACTATGCAGGCAGACAGGCCTCCATTCCATCACTTGCCCTGAGTAACTTCATACATTACCTAATCAGGCAAGCTTTGATTTCCTCAGCTGGGAAATGGCCATGGTGATATGCAGACCCGTCTCACTGGGGTTGTTGGAGGGTTAAACAAAAAAATGCACACAGTGTTCCTAACCGCTGATTTTCGAGAGAGTAGTTTTTGGGGCAAAAAAGTGTAGAAAAACTCAGCTTGTAGGGAACCAGGGAGCAAAATGCAAGCAGTGGGTGTGGATTACTCTTTCAGAGCTTTTTTTGGAAAAAGGAAAGTTAAAGAGAAATGAAACTTGAAGGATTCACAAGGTCAAGGAAAACGTACTTCTTTAGAATCTGTGGGACTCAAGCTTGTTTGTACCTGTCTTGTCCCCATTCTGAGAACAGGTGGAACCCAGGGCCCTGTGCCCAAACACTGTGCCCAGGTGCTGGGCAAGGTACAGGGTAAGGTGTGGCTGGCTGTGTGCTCCGAGCCCAGAACTAAGAGGCGGGGAGGGAAGTGGAGGAGCAACTTGGACAGTTGTCAGTCTGAAGGGCTTGGCAGAGGGAAATAACCAGGAAGAAGGAATGGGATGCTACGGAAACCAGAGAGCTCAAATAAAAGTGAGAGAGTCCCACTCAGGAGTGGGAAGTGGGACCTGGAGAGATCCTTGGGAGAAGGAGCTCAGGACACGTGCCGTGGGTGGGAGGGGAACAGTAAGTGCTCTAAGCCCTGCTCAGAACCCCCACGCTTGCAGACCTTTTAGGCGGTGGGTTGGGTGGAGGTTTCTCCGGGTTTACAAAGGTTTGCCATGTGACCTGGTGCCGCCCTCCTGCCCTGGCTCTGGCTCAGGCATGTAGGCTGTGGCCAATGGGGCATTAGCCAGCAGGACACAGCAGAGGCGTGGAAAGCTCTGGCATAATTTGGATTGGTGGCCATTCCCCTCTGCCATCACACTAAGAATATTTCTGGGCCATTCTGCTGGATGAGGAGAGACACTTGGCCCAGTTGCACCATCACCCCAGCCAATAGCCAGCTGGGCGCCAGCTACATGAGTGGGCCCAGTGAAGACCAGAAGAACCACCCAGTCAAGCCCAGCCTAAACCCCCAACCAGTGGACTCATCAGCTAAATAATTGCTTAGTGCCTTGAGCCACTAGGCTTTGGGGTGTTTGTTATGTGGCATAATTGTGGGACTAGATGATTGATACAGTGCTCGTGACTGCTCAGCAGAAGGCTAGAGCCCATCCCACCACACATGCTGGTTGTGGGGCTGGTAATAGGGGACAGGGAGGGCACAGATTCTAGGAGCTCATCCCATCAGAGAAGAGGAACTATGGGAGCCACTGAGATTGGAGGGCCACGACCTTGATCATCTTGGCCAACTTGAAGGCTTCTAACTTGATGTCCAAATGGGAAGCCTGTCAGGATTTCCCATATGGGTGTCCCTCTCACTCCTTACAGCCAGTAGGTGTAATCTTTGTACCCATCCTAGTTACACTGGGAGACCCTAAAGGGCTCCTCCCGATACTGACCCGCAGGGAACATCTGAGGCAATGTCCTCCTGCCCAGCGGCAACCTTGGACAAGACAGATGAGAGTTTTGTCCATGAGCTGCCCCGCGCCCAGCAGTCTAAAAGCGTTTTGGTCTGAAAATAGAAAGAAGTTCCTGCTCTGGAGTGGCCCATAGACCCCTGTGCCCATGATGGAGGGTCCAGCCATTATGCAGAGCGGAGGCAGCCAGACTCCAGGGCCAGCGAACGAAACTTGCCTGAGCTTTCATCATAGACCAGTTACACACTTGGCTTCCTGGCAGTGTGTCTGCCAGTGACCAGGTCCCTCACATCCCTTTTGGGCCACGTGGTCAGAGGTAAAGGCCACAATCACTGGAGGATGCCCAATGCCTTTATTCTCCCAGTGAATCCATTACCAAGTTTTATTTACAGATATGCCAGCAGGCAAGACCAGTCCTGGCCCTGTGGGTTCACAGTCTGGGGTGGAGGAGGAAGTGGACAGTACAGCCAGCACTACACGTGTGTGAAGAAGGCAGAGAAGCCGGGGCTACCACCTGGGCTGAGAGTTCTAGGTCTGTGAGTTCAGAAAGACTGGGGGCCTGCTGTCAGAAAGACAGGCTCTGGCCAGGTCATCCCTGGTGACCTCCCTGAGGCCCGCCCAGATCTGCCTGTGCAGGAAGGCCCAGCCCTCAAGCCGCAGGCCATCCACCCTGCCCTGGGCCAGGGCCTGCAGTCAGCATCGCTGGCTGTCTCTTGCCTGCCAGCCTAGGACTACTAGGGGCCTGGACAGACGGCTGCTTGGCCAGGAGAGGCCACTTGTCCCTGTGCTGGAGATTCGGCGGGCTCTGCTCCCCCAGGAAAGTTAGAGCCCACTGTTTCCAGTCACACCTGAAGAAGAAAGCAGGGCAGGGCCAGTCCCTTGTTGGCAAATCTAAAGGTCCTGGTGCCACTGGTTGTGCTGGTGTAGTCTGCCAGCTGTACGTACAGCCCTGCAGCTCGAGGGCGCTGCCCAGCCTGGGCATGGAGAGCAGAAGTAACTTCTAGAACTCTTGTAGGATTCGGGGCTCTGCCCTCACCAGCAGCTCCACTCTCAGGCACGGGCAGCAGGGTCACCATGCTCCCCAGGGATGGGAAAGCAAGGCCAGGTTCTACCCTGGGACTATCTCAGGGCCCAGAGCAATTGTGGAACACAGTGACCACATTGGGTAGCCAAGCTGGCACTGCCTGAGGGACAGGGAGCAGAAAAATCCCTAGAACCAGATGCTCAGGAGTTATGGCCACTTCTGGGTGTGCTGGCATAGCCTGCGAGCTGCATGTGCAGCCCCACAGCAGGTGGCATCCCCACGTGCTGGTCTACGCTGGGGGGCAGCACCCCCAAAACACAGGGCCGGCCTAGGGCTGGAGCTGACCCGACCACCAGTGGACCGCAGCCCTGCAGGGAGGGGGCCTCAGCGGATCAGTCAGGTCCAGGGAAGAAGCCAAAATCAAGGTCTCAGAGGGGTCAGCCAACTGGAGACACATCACAGCAGGATGTAAACAGAAAAAGACAAAAAAGGAAGTGGTCAAGGCAGAGAGGGGAGCTCAGGCACAGGGAATTTCTGTAGGAAAAGCCAACATACTCTATCCTTTGAGACCTCAGGCACCACTGGCATAGGAGACATTGGCCAGGCTATGGGTAAGGAGCCAGTGGAGGAAGAAAGGGAGGACATGATGGATTGGAATAAATATCTGTGGAAGCAGGAGGGAAGGAGAAGACGGCATCCTGGGAGGAAAAGCAGATCCAACTCATGATGCAGGTGGAACAGCTTCCCAGGCAGAGGACAGGACCAAGGGACGGTGAGGGGAGGTGGCCCTGCTGGACGGACAAGGCCCAGGGAAGAAAGACAAGAGACCCACAGGAGGATGACGGTCATCTAGTTCTTGCCTGCAAGTTGGTGACGTCTGTGACACGGAACTGCATGTGTCAGCTCCTCATGGCACTGGAAGCGGAGTCTGGGTGGGGAGAGTGCTGGCTCAGATCTGCGCAGTCCCAGCAACAGAGGGCTCCCTTGGGTTTAGGTCCTAGCTACCTTTTGTGCTCCCAGAGGCCACATAACTACTGCCTTCTGTTTCATGAGCAGCCTCCACCCACTTGGTTCCATTGCTGTATTTTTGCCACCTCTTCCCCTCTCTGTGGCCCACTTTAAGTCACTCTATCAGCTGGTGGCACGAAGAGTCTTTCATAGACAGAGGCTGCAGAACAATAAAACCAAGAGTGCTCTGGGATGTGTGAGGAGGGAGTGTCTGGGGAGAGGGTAGGGAAGAGGAGGGGGAGGGGAGCACGAGGAGCAGGGGGGAGGGAGCACTAGCGAAAGGAGGAAGAGATGAGTAGGAGGGCCGGGAGCACAAAGCTGCCGTGGCAGCAATGATAAAGGCACTGGGAGCTGCCACTGCTTCAGCAACACAAGGCCAAGTACAAGTGGTGAGTGGGGCCTGCCAGTGGGACTGAGGGCTCAGGGCTCGCTTGCTCCCACCGACAGCGACAGAGGAAGGAAAACTGGAAGAAAGCCCCTCAGCCCATAAACTTCAGGACTTAAGGCAGAGGTAGTTCCCCCTGAGATCTAGACATAATCAAGTCTGATGATTAAGCGCTTTAAGTTATTCGAATACTCCTACTTGCTATACAATACAGATTGACCAAGGAAGAAATGGCCTGCCTCAGCAGACACACTTTGTCTCATCCAGCAGACGGGACAGACTCAAGAGGGAAGAAGCCCAGAGTGACGAGCTCTGCTTGAACCTGCCATTCTCACCCCTGACTCAAGAGAGGCCTCGGTGAACAGCCGACACAGCTCCCTGAGCGCGAGTCATCTACCCACCGGGGGCGGCCCAGGCCCGCACCACAGCCTTCGTGCTGCGGCCACTATGGTTTTTTCCCAGAACTTCCTGGCTATGCTTCACGGCTTGAAGTAGAAGTAAAACTTACACTTTCTGGAGGTGGCATGTGCACACCAACGATGATGATAACAAATAATGCTTATTCAGTCTTACTGTGTATCAAGCACGTACAATATTTCATTTAATCCCCACAATGAGGCACGAGGTCAGCGGTACTATTACTCCTAAATTTAAAATGGAAAATCCTCCAGCCTAGTAACTTCCCCAGATCAGACAGCTAGTCATTGGAGGAGCAGCATTTTGAGCCCAGGGCCCCAGTTACGAACCACAGATCTGACGGCCACACAAGAGCAGGCTCCCTCCCCACAGGCAAGCTTGGCCCAACTGCCCCCCAGAAAGACAGCCGGGAGAAGGCGGCCCAGCTGGTCCTTTCCCTTTCCTAGAGACGGCCCCTCAACAAAAGTGTATTCAACTCGACTCTGCGGGTGCTACGCTCAGTGCTCCAGGGGACACCTGGGTCACCGGGCATAGGCTCTTGAAATGCTCTCCAGTCAGGTAAGACGTCAACAGAATGGCTCCCAAGACTACAAGCTAGAAAGTGACGAGTCTTAGGAGGCACAGCTCGCTAGGACCCGAGCGAGGAGGGAAAGGTGATGACTCTTAGCTGAGGGGAAGCAGGAAGGCTCTGTTTGAACTGGCCTTGAGGAAGGGGGCGTTGTGGATGTGTAAGGATGGGGCGGTGGACACAAGGAGAGGCAAGTCCAAAGCAACAAGACAGTGAGGGAGCCGCGGCGACTCTGCGCCTCTGTGCCATCTTCCTGAGAGGGGGCTGTCTGTTGATCACAAAGAGCCAGCGTCCTTTTCTTCCCACCACTCACGAGGCTGCCCTTCAGACACAGAACAAAACCCACAACCCTTATGGGAGCTGACAACGCGGAATCAACAGTGAGGAGCCCGGGCCGTGAGTGCGGGCGCTCTCCTGGCTCCACCCCGTGCAGGAGCTAGGCTCACTGGGACTCAACTCCCCAGCTGTAAAGTGGGACCACGGCTGTCCACGCTCAGGGGATTACCGTGATGACTCCGTGCGCTAGCGCAGGCAGGGCGCGTAGACTAGCATCCCACACAACTAGTGCTCGATCAACCACGGCTGCTGTCATTAGTAGGCTTGGGAGGAGGAGGAGCAGCAGCAGCAGCTGCAATCAGGGCCTGCGTGGTCCGCCTTCTGCCGGCTCCTCTGCCCTCTGTTGCGCCCCAACTCCCCCTCAGTTTGCTGGGCTCCATGCTGGGCTCCTTTCGGTTCCTTCACATCACGGTACATGACATGGCAACAGTGTCATGTAGTCGTCTGAAACTGTTGCTCATTAGTACTGCTTACAATTTTTTCCTATCACATTCTCAATCTGAGGAAGCCCAATATTATGCAAAGCTCAAGGACGCTAGGGGAAGGCCCTGTATATTAACCTGCTGACAAATTAGGGGAGCTCCTGAAGACTCGGGTGACAGCTCCTAGGTGCACTGGAAATAGGGAAACTTTTATACAAGGAAATAACTCCTAATGAATGCTAATATTTAAACTTCCCTCTATATCCTCTCAGATATACCTTACTATGTCCATAAATGTCTCATTTCATTATAGAATTATGGATGGTTACTCTCAAAATTGCTGTATTTTCTCTGTGGTTCACAGTGAAAAGCAAAGGAATGTGGCAGGCTCCCACGGCCACTTCCAGCTCAGCCGTTCTGAGCGTCTTCCATCCAGAACATGTGACCCAGCGTGGTAACTGTGCATCGGAACAGGTGATAATTATGCAAGAAATGGTGTACTGTTCTAGAAGGTCAACTCTAAAGGTCAAGGGAGTGGAAGTCTTTATTAAGGAGAGGAGGGAAAAAATGTCAGTTATGCTGTTGTGTGCAGAAAAAGGGCTCTACTCCTCCATTGAGAAAAACGCCTGGGCTGCTGCTCCTGCCTCAGACGCAACTTGTATGGCTTGTTGACAAATCCGAAAAGAATGTGCCTTCCTTGGGAAATGCCCGTTTAAAGGCTGTGTCCTCAGGCCCCTTTCACGAATTTACCAGCTGTTCTTCACCGTGACTATTGGAAAGAGAGTTTCAGAAACTAAAATCTTTCTCGTCTCTATCCCTCACCCCATCCCCACACCAAGTGTGATAAGACACGACTTCATGCCCCCGCCAGGCAAGACAGCTATGTAGTTGTACCTTTTCACCAACTATTCCCTGTCCCCAAGCATCATTAACATTATCGTTTTCGTTCTGTATCTGCATATACTCCATCTTTCATACTTAGATGTGAGCTCCTGGCCTGGCCCCACCCTGCTAGGCCCTCGGGGAGCCTCTATTTGGTCTAAGATGCTGGGCAAGTCCCGGTTCCATCTTCACGGATCCCTGATTCTCGCCTCTAAACACGCGCACATCTTCTAGGAACATGTTTTCATACATCCATTCAGAGTTGTTAACCATTATAAAAATGTAAGAATAAAAACATTTTTTTTTCTGCTTTATCTCCGCCCCCCCCCCCCCCGCCCCGTGCACAGTTGTATATCTTAGTTGCAGGTCCTTCTAGTTGTGGGATGTGGGCCGCCGCCTCAACGTGACCTGACGAGCAGTGCCATGTCTGTGCCCAGGATCCGAACCCTGGGCTGCCGTAGCGGAGCACACAAACTTAACCACTCGGCCACGGAGTCGACCCCTAAAAACATTTTTGAAACACGAGCACTACATACAGGCTGACAAAGAACAGAATTTCTGTACAATTAAATGCTGGTGTCGTCTTCTAGCATTTAACTCCTCCCCTAAAGAGGCAGAAAAAGCAGAGTGCTCTCAAAATAAAGATTCTCAGAAAATTATTTGCTTTGAGAAAAACTTAGAGCTTTTTAAATTGAAAGCAAGTTGGCAAAGATAACTTATATGTTAGTAAAAAGTAGTAACGTAAAAGGGAATGTAGATTCATTTTCAAATGCATGTCAGTTAGTTCCTTTGGTTTATTCTCACAGTAGATGGTAACGATAATAGAGGGGCTAAAGTCAGGGGACAAGCTTTAAGCTTTCCTTGGGAATCTGATGGTGGGTGGGGGTTTAGAGTCTGATTTGGGAGTCTCTAGGGGGGTGGCATTTTGTTATCAGGGTGCCCTTTAGATTTTACTATTGGCTTTATCTCACTGTAGAATCTTTAGTAGTTACACTGGAGAATGTGGCTGAACATAATTTTTGATGATCAATAGCATGGAGAGTAAATTTGCAGCCCTGTGTAACACAGCAGTCTTGGAATTAATTTAATCGCGGCAGTGTTCTCACCCCTTCCAGAGCCTCCCTGGGTAATAGCTGTGTTGCCTACTCAGGTGCCATGAGGATACTGAAGGAGATACCGACCCTGGGCTCTTCTGCTCTCTGGGTAATAGAAAAGGACAAGAGGCCCAACCACGGCTTCAGACAAGGTTTTATTGGGGCTCATGCTCGAGCACAAGGAGACAGCACGGGAGAAGTGGCCCTCTGGCTAGCTCCCGAAGGGAATCGTCCTAAGTCTTTTATGGGGTGAAGCGAGCGGACTGGCGTCATGATTCTCCGCCTCGGGAGGCGTTGCGCTTGCCTTTTTCCAGTGGTGTCGTCCTCACGTGCTGCGTGGAGTTGGGGTCCCTGCGCCTGCCCCGGGTTGCTCACTACCGCCACCCCAGGAAGGTCGCAGAGTGGTCCTCTCGAGGCTTTGGGCGCACGCGGGAGTCGAGGTCGACCGCTTGGGGGAAGTTTTGCGGTTGGAAGGTTGCTTATCTTGACTTTAAAAATAGCTGGGCTGGGAGATGCTCGACCTGGTGGTTAAGGGTAGAGGGGTAGGGTCCCGTCCCTGTTCTGTCTCAAAGGAACACCTTCATGAGGGGGGCGGTCTCGTCTTCATTGACTATTTATCTTCTCCCCTGAGGGGAGCACCACTCCCCTGCATGGCCAATGAGTTAAGAAAACAAAAATCTGGAGAACTGTGTAGCCTGAAAAGAAATGATCCACAGCACAGGCTTCCGTATTGCATGAATCTCAAATACGTGAATGTCAACCCAACCTAAATTAGATCAATTTGACAAGCAAGAAGCAAGCATACCTGCCATCTTAAAAACTTTTAAACATTGATATAAAGGGTATTTACTCAAAGTGCGTGTATAGACTGTTAGCCCAAGGAGTCACTATTTCCCTCCTAACCCTTTGGTTAGCTATGACTACAGAGCAGTATTTTGTGTATATGTTTTTAAATTTCATTTTTCTAATAATTCATCTTTCTTTTCCTGATTTACAAAATATTGGTTCACGATGCTTTGGACATTTTTGAAAGCAGTCGTTTACCAAGACAGAGAAGCTCTGCCCTGGAGGGGCTGATGCCAGAGCTGCCTGGTGGGAACCCAGGTCCCTGGACGCCCCTGAGGGTAGACAGAACTCTGGAACTGCGCAGGGAGGCAAAAGGAAACTTCACATTTGGAAAACAAGAGTAATATAGATCTTGGGGTGTGCGTGTGTGTGCAGTAAACTACAAAATGATTCTGGGAGAGTGGGAGGGAGGAGCATGTGACTGGAAAGGGGCTTTAACTGGTGGGTTCTATTTTCTTTTTTTTTCAAGATTCACACCTTAGCTAACAACTGTTGCCAATCTTCTTTTTTTTTTCAAGATTTTATTTTTCCCTTTTCTCCCTAAAGCCCCCTGGTACATAGCTGTTTATTCTAGTTGCAGGTCCTTCTAGCTGTGGCATGTGGGACGCTGCCTCAGCATGGATTGACAAGCGGTACCATGTCCGTGCCCAGGATCGGAACACATGAAACCCTGGGCCGTCGCAGCGGAGCAAAGGAAGTTAACCACTCAGCCATGGGCGGGCCCCTTTTTTTTTTTTTTAAGAAACCAATCTTTTTTTTTTTTCTGCTTTTCCTCCCCAAATCCCCCCAGTACATCAGTGTATATTTTTTTAGTTGTGGGTCCTTCTAGTTGTGGCATGTGGGATGCTGCCTGAGTGCGGCCTGCTGAGTGGTGCCATGTCTGCACCCGGGATCCAAACCTGCGAAACCCTGGGCCACCGAAGTGGAGCGGGCAAACTTGATCACTGGGACTTAACCACTGGGCCACAGCTGGCCCCATGTGGGTTCTTTTTTATGGGTATGGTACACACAGATGTGTACTGTGCATTTTTCACATCCTTGAATGTCTCTAATATTGTATTAAATTTATAAATTAAATATAGAACTAAAAATAAGGTATTTTAAGATAATATAATGAATAATGGTTGATGTATAATGTAAAATAAAATTGTTTGCAAATATTTTGCAAAAAAACACAGACTGATTTCCTATGTTCATATGATTAATAATGTATATTTTGCTTTAATCCAAAATTGCTTGAAATGCATTTAAGGCAGTTAAACCTGTGTTAGAGTACTATCGATACAGTACATAAAGAGCTGATTACATAATGAAGATTCTAAACTTAACTAGTAGTTTTTAAATTCTCGATTTTCTCAGAAGCCGGTTGTTGGCAGCAGAGCCCCTCCACGCCTCCCGGAATACATAGCTGCTGTGTAGGACAGCGGCTACTCAATTCAGGTTCTTCCCAAAGAGCAGCACAGCGCCGTCTTTTCCGTGTGTGCCCCACTCACTATTTGAGCTGTCAATCCTTTTCAGCTTAATTTACCAAAACTTCTCTTGCAAACCTGCTGTTATCTCGAGGCCCAGTAATGAAATTATTACTCGCGTCAGAGAAGCAATGCTGAGCTTGAGATTTCTGTTGCTGAAACATCAAAATGAATGACTTCAACCCTTCCCCTGAGTTATGTGACACCGGTACCCGCCTCGCAATCTACATATGTACGTCTACATAGACACACACAATCTGCATTTATAGGCCAGTGCCAGAAAACGCTACAAACAGAAGGATGCAGAACCAGATAAACAGGATTCCAAATAACCATGCAAATGCCCTGAAGCAGCAGCCTCAGGGCGCTAGATCCACCCACACATCCCCCCCTGAGTTCCCAGGGAGAAGCCACAGGAGAAGAAAGAACAGCGATTTTCTCTGTTCACTCCCAAGTTCACAAAAAGAAAAATATTTAGCTGTTCCACTCCTGGGAACATCAGAAACACAGTTCCCAAAAGGGGCCGGATTCCTAAAGGGGATGGCGGCTGACTTTAATGCTATCCCAATACCGTGTGTAATGATGTATTGGGAAGACAGGGCAGTGTGGATCCTCAGGACTTGGCTGAGGAGTTAGGGAAGCAGAGCAGCATGGGGCAGAAGACTCACCTGCCGAGGGGCTCCAGGGGTGTGGAGGGACCTATTCCCTCCCTGGAGGAGCCAGGCAAGACGTGGGGCAGTCTTCTCTCATGGAGACTCTGAGGGAATCAGGGAATTGGGGAAACTTCTCTGGCTTCTCATTCTTGCAGTCAAGTCAGTGCAACAGGGAGGACTGAGGGATCCCAGAGGCCAATATGACCACCCCTTCTGTCCACGTCCCAAAGCACTTAGGCCAATCTTGTGTTTTCCGAAGCCCAGAATGTTGTCCTACAAAACCCATCACCAGCTCCCCTACAACCTCCCCCCAAATAGGTTAATTCTTTCCTCCCTCCGTGGAATACTGATCTAGAGGGACATTTATTAATGACTGGAATTCATTTGCTAATACCCGTCTTGCTTACGGCTGAGAATACCCTGAGAAGACACTTTTTCATTTACCCCTGTGACTGCAAGTCCACCATGGAGATGGACATGTAGTTGTCATTTAATCTATGTTCACCCAAAACATTTTTGAAAGCCTTTTATATCACAGACCTGGGGCTAGGGTGACTATTGAATGGAGGATGCATAAATAACGGACATTAATCTTAGACCTCCCCGGTACAACTACCTCATGTTCCAGAGGAAGAAAACGATGACACTGCTTTTTTGGAGCTCATGCCTCAAACATGCACTTGACCCCGTCCTTGCCATTGCACTTCCATGACCGCCTGGCAGCTGACACACCCTCTGCCTCTCCGTCTCTGGTCTCACCATCACCTCGGGTGAGTTCAGTGTCTACATAAATGACTCCTGGCCCCTCTGTCCATCATCTCCTCACCTTCTGTGTCTTTCCCTTTATCCTACCACCCTTTCTACGGTCACACCCTAGGCCTCATCTTCCCCCCTCATCTATGTCCAAGTCTCTAGAGGAAGCATCTCATAGCCTCTCCTCCCCAGCTTGTTTGTGCAGTTACCACCACTGCTCCTCTACCTTCCTGGAGTTGCTCTGTTACTAACTCCTTTACTCTCTCCAATCTGTCAGTCCCCTCCTTTCTCATTTCCCTCCTTACCCATGGGCCATCAGTTAAACAGCATCCATGCCAATATCCTAACCTCCTCACCCCTCCATCTTCTCATCATACTCGCCTGGATGAATTCAACCCCCTGCTTGCTCTGCTGCTGGGCTCACCTAGCGAGCATCACAACCAGGATAGAAGAGACCATTCATGACCACCCACCTCAACGAGGACATCAACCTGTCCTTCAGCCCTACTGCATTTCTCTGGGTAACTCATTCTCCCACTTTCTATGCTGATGACTTTACACTTTCTTCACTCTCCTCAAACTTCCACCCACCACGGCTCTACCCCCATAACCTCCCCCTACTCAGTAGATGGCCTCACTTCCTACTTCTCAGAGAAAGTAGAGGTCATCAGACATTAAGCAGTCCATTAAAGTCCCTTGCCATACCTATAAGCCTATTTATTTCTGCACAGAAATTCACTCCCTTATCCTACCGTTAGAGTAGAGGAGCCAACCCTCTTCATTTCAAAGCCATCCATCCTCTTGTCCTTCCATCTCCTCAGTAAACTCACACTATTATTTCTCCCTCTTTGTTCTTGTATGTTTTGACTACTCCCTCTCAACTTTAACCTTCCCATCAGCATCTAAACAGACTAAAATCTCTCCCAATTTTAAAAGGCTCTCTCTCTCTATCCCTACTTGCCCCTCTGGCTACCGCCCTACCCCATTCCTCCCTCAACAGTGAAAGGAGACACAAAGTCTGCCTCCATTCCTGCTCCTCTGACTCCTTCTTCAGCTGAGTTCCTCTGTCATTCCCAAAACAGCTCACACAAAGGGCACTGATGATGCCCGTGCTGTGAAATTCAATGACATATTTTAGTCCTCCAATTACTTCAAAATACTTGACCTTTCTGCAGCATTTGAAACTATTGATCACCCCTCCTTCAGAAAACCTCTCTTCTTTTGAATTCTTGGATGCCATGCTCGTTTGTTCTCCCCTCTGGCAGCGCCCCTCCTTCTCCATCCAGGTTCCTCCCCTGCTTGGCCATCATCTGATGTGACTCTTCAAGGCTTGGTCCCTGACCCTTTCTGGCTCTCACCCCACACTCTCTCCCTAGGTGAGTTCACCCGGGCTCACAGCTGCGTTACCATCTGCTGTGGCTTGAATTGTTTCTCCCACGAAGCTGTGCAAGTCCTAACCCGCAGTACCTGAGAATGTGACCTTATCTGGAAATAGAGGCTTTGCAGATGATAAAATTAAGATGAGGTCATTGGGGTGGGCCCTAATCCAGTATTACTGTGTCCTTATAAAAAGGGGAAATTTGGACACAGAGACAGACACATACAGGGGGAAAACGATATGAAGACACAGGAACAAGATGGCCGTCTACAAGCCAAGGGGAGACGCCTGGAACAGATGCTCCCTCACAGCCCTCAGAAGGAACCAGCCCTCCTGACGCTGTGGCCTCAGACTTCTAGGCTCCAGAACTACTCAACAGTAATTTCTGTTGTTTAAAGCCCTCAGTTTGTGGTACTTTGTTACAGCAGCCACGGGAAGCTGGTACACCATCCAGTCCCAAATTTCTCTCTCTAGTCTAGAGCTCTCTCACGAGCTACAGATGCATGATTTTAACTGGTTACTTGACATCTTTAACTGGAAGTCAAAAAGACACTACAAATCTAACATTTCCAAAACCTAACTCTGTTCTGTTACATCCTCTGCCACCAAACTTGACAAAACAAAACAAAACGAAATCCAAGTTTTCCTATCTCATTAAATCATATTCCCAGACGCAGAAACATGGTGGTAATTCTTAACGCCTCTGACTCTGTCCCCACTGCTCCACATCCTAGCCAAATCCAGGTCCTTGGAAATTCCTCTCACGTCATCCACTACCGTTATCTTAACGGTCCTGACGACCACATGGTAAAAGATGGCGCCGTTTCCTGCCTGGAGGGGAGAGATCAAGGAGACCACTTAGGAACCTAGTAGCAGTGCCCCACGCTCCAAGCCTGTTATCTCTCCAGTCATCTCGCTTCACTCTCCCTCATGCACCACGCTTCAGCCACACTGGCCTTTCATTTCCTTAAACACAATAAAACCCTCTTCCCCCACAGGATACTGCACATGCTCACCTGGAATCCACTCCAGGCTTCACTGTCCCCTGGTTCACATCACTAGGTCCTTTGTATGATTTAGTTCTTGGCTCAACTGTCACATTCCAGAAAGGCCTTCCTGGCCCATGCTGTGTAAGTGCTCCTCCCAGAGCAGTTAGTGCTCTCAGCCCTGCTCATGCCCTTCACGGATCTGATTACGTTAGCACACATCGTATGCGTTGTGCGCACTGCTTTGTGGTCTGTCTCCCCACATGAATAAGTTTGAGGAGGCAGCGCTGCATCTGCCTTGTCCGTCCTCGCCTGTGCAGCGTCTGAGACAGCTCCACACGCTCCACGCCTGCCGGCCTTTGGAGCCTCATCTCCACCACACTCTCTCATTTGGTTCTGCACAGCTGGCATGTTCTCTCCCATCACAGGACTCCTGATTGCCATCCATATTCACCTTCTTAACCTCCTGTTCATGCCTCAGATGCCCTAACCCCTGCCACATCCTCAGTGAAGGCTTCTCGACCCCTAGACCAGGTCAGGCCCCCTGTTGTACCTACTCCTGGCACTCTGTCCTTCTCCTTAATAGCACTACCAGAGCTCAAATTTTACATTGATCAATGTCTAACTCTCCCACTAGACTCTAAAGCCATCAAGGCAAGAATCACAACCAGTTTTATTCATCATTGTATTCCAGTGCCTAGTACAGCACTGACACATCGCTGCTTAAAAATATATTTGCTCAATGAGAAAATGAAGTGATTTGCCCAAAGTTACACAGCTTATTAGAGGCCAATCTGGGACTGCAACCTAAGTTTCCTAACTCACTGTCGTGTGTGTGTGTGTGTGTATGTGTGTGTGGGTGGGTATGTGTGTGTACGCAAAACATACAGTATATTAAAAACGTATAAAATACATATGCACAATTTAAAGAAAAAAATTAAAGGAATACTCACGTCTTCTCGGATTCAACAATAAAACGTCATTGTTATCTTAGAAGCTTCTTGTATGCTGCTCCCCAATAGCATCCCTCTTCCTATTCCCAGAGGGAACCAGCACCCAAAATTTTGTATTAACTGTGTTCTTGCTTTTTGTTATAAGGGTGTATCTCTAAATAATGTATTCTTTAACAGAGCATGATTTAACTCTGTATAGATGCACCCACACTGTATATACTCTTCTGGGAATGGCTTTTTTGTTGTTGTTTATCATGTTTTTGAAGCGTGTTCATATTAATCCATGTCATTGGAGGTCATTTTCACTGCTGTATAGTTACTCCATTTTATGAATATACCACAACTTCTCTATTTCTTTGACTGCTCGTAGACTTTTGTGGTGTTTCCCATTTGTGGCCATTATGAACAATAGTGCCATGAACATCCCTAAACCCGTTTCCTGGTACGTGTGTGTGTTTCTCTGGAGTATGTACCTAGGAGCATAATTGCTGGGCCTGTGGTATGCATAGGTGTATCAGACATCACTTTTCTGACACCTCAGATCTTCTCAGCCTACCTATCTCTGGGAAACTTGGCTACACATTCTGCCCTGCCCGTCGCTGCAGCAATCAGCTTGGTGAGTTTTGCTCAGCTGCCACCAGTAGGGCCAACTTTCAGCAGTTTCTGCCCCAGCTGCCAGCTCCTGACTTCTTCCCTACTTCGGACTCAGATGAAGTGCCATGTCACTGGCCGTGGGCTCTACCTTTCCAGCTGTCGGACGAGCCAGATGTAATCTGAAAGTACAGGGGGGTCAATCCCAATGGGGCAAGCTTGGATCAGTGGGGACAGGAGGTGCGAGAGAACCAGCAGGCAGATCTAACCTCCGCCGCAGAGCGACACAACAGTTCATTCAGAAAGGCAGCTCCCCTCACCTCTCTCTTCCTTCTCCTCCACGCCTGCTTCCTGGGACTGTGCTCCCCGGGAAAGTGTGAGCACAGAAGCTTTGCTCCAGGCTCTCTTTTCTAAAGAATCTAGCCTAAGACTCCAGATAATGCCAAGTTCCTGACCATTGGAGTTGTCCCCATTTTTGACCTCCCCCAGCAGCAGAGGAAAGCTCAGCTCTTCTACGTTCTCTTTAACACTCGGTATTACCCAACTTTTAAATTGTCTGCCAATCTGGGGGGTGTGAGATGCTATCGTTTTGTGGTTTTAATTTTGTGATTACTAATGAGGGTGAGCATCTTTTTTTACGTTTATAGACTAACTCATTGTTGAACATATTCTACTATACTGCACCGTCTGTCTTTCAAGCTTGGCAAATTGACCATCTACTATTGTTACAAGCCAGGTATTTGGCCTGGGAATATTAACAACAATGGAGTTGCTTTGGATTTGCTTTGCATAAATATCTAAGTAGAGGCAAGTCTGCTACTAAAAGCAAAATGGGAGATTTCTGATCCTGAAAAAAAGCAGAGTAATAGGAACCAGATTTACCCTTTCACCTAACAAAAAACTAAAAACAGCCTAAATATATGAAACAGGAGTTTTCAAACATTAGCTATCAGGCAACACGGGACCGTGATCCCTGAGATACGGGAAACAAATGAGGTGAGCCACCAGATTGCTCAGCGAGTGCCTGGAAGGAGTTTCTGGGCCACAGCTCAAGGAAGAGCCCAGACTAGACTCTAGAGATCTCCCTGAGTGGAGATGGAGTTGGGATTTCAAGAAGAGCACAGTTTGTACACCTAGAACTATAAAATGCTGCTGAAACGAAGTAAAATGAGAGGTAAACCGTGTTAATGGATCGGAAGATTCAATATTGTTAATATGTCAAAGTTGATTGATCTATATATTCTCTACAATATCAATTAAATCCAAACAGTCTTTTTTTTCTTTTTTTGGTAGAAATTGAGAAGCTATTTCTAAAATATATAGAAATGCAAAGAACCTAGAATAGCCAAAACATCTGAAAAAAAAGATGGAGGGCTTACAGTACCTGATTTTGAGACTTACAGAGCTATATCAAGATAGCCTGGCTTTCATGAAAAGATGGAAAATTGATCACTGAACAGAATAAACAGTCTAGAAATAGACTCACACATATACGGTCAATTGATTTTCAACAAAAACGTAAAGGCAATTCAATGGGAAAAGTAAAGTCTTCTCAACAAATGGTGCTGACACAAGTGGAAGTACATATGCGAAAAAAATAAACCTGATTCGCTTCTCACACCATATACGAAAATTAATTCAAAGTGGATCATAGACCAAAATGAAAAGTCTAGATATATAAAACTTCTGTAAGAACACAAAGGAGGAAGTCATTGTGACCTTGGGTTAAGCAAAGATTTCATAGATACAACACCAAAAAGCACACTCCATAAAAGAAAAAAATTTATAAATTAGACTTTATCAAAATTAAGAATTTCTGGGGCTGGCCCCGTGGCCGAGTGGTTAAGTTCGTGCACTCTGCTTCAGTGGCCCAGGGTTTCACTGGTTTGGATCCTGGGCACGGACATGGCACCGCTCGTCAGGACACGCTGAGGCAGCGTCCCACATAGCACAACCAGAAGGATGCACAGCTAGAATATACAACTATGTACTGGGGGGCTTTGGGGAGAAGAAGAAGAAGGAGAGAAAAAAAAGATTGGCAACAGATGTTAGCTCAGGTGCCAATCTTTAAAAAAAAAATTAAGAATTTCTGCTCTTTGAAAGACACTGTTAAGAGAATGAAAAGATAAGCCACAGGGCGGGGGAAAATGTTTGCAAATCACATATCTGATACAGGGCTTTTGTCCAGAATATATAAAGAACTCTCAAACGCAATAATATGAAAACAAACAATTCGATAAAAAATGGGCAAAAGATTTGGATAGATGTTTCATGAAAGAACATATACAGATGGCAAATAAGCACATAAAAAATGCTCAACATCATTAGCCATTAAAGAAATGCAAATTAAAACTTCTCTAAGATACCACCACACACCTGTTAGAATTGCTAGAATTAAAAAACTCATCACACCAAGTGTTATTGAGAATGTAGAGTAACCGGAACTCTCACTCACTGCTGGTGGGAGTGTAAAATGGTACAATGACTTGAGAAAACAATCTGGCAGTTTCTTAAAAAGTTAAACCTATCTACCACATGACCCAGTCATTCCATTAGCAGGTATCAGCACAGGAGAAAAGAAAGCACAAGTCCACAGAAAGGCTTGTGTATCAATGCTTATAGCAGCTTTACTTGTAATAACCCAAACTGGAAACAACCCACATGTCATTCACAGGTGACTGGATAAACCATGGATTGCTACCAAGCCATACCAAGGCATAAGCCAGTGACACAGTCCACAGCATGGACGAATCTCAGAATAATGAAGTTGAGTGAAAGACGTCAGACAAAACGAGAGTTCATGCTATATGACTGCTTTTACATAAAATTCTAGAAAATGTAGGCTAGTTTCTAGTGATAGGAAGCAGACCAATGTCTGCCTGGGAATGGGGGAATGAGGGAGGGAGGAATGACAAAGGGGCATAAGGACACTTTTGGTGATGATGAATATGGTCTTATTTTGATTACGGTTGTTGTTACATATGTGAAAACTCATCAAATTGTCCACTTTAAATAGTGCAATTGCTTGTATGTTCATTATACCTCAGTAAGTTAAAAAAAAGGGAAAGGCAAAGCAAGACTGGAGACCATTTCCACTCACAATATTTTTAAACTTATGGTTGTTTAAATAGGAAAAAAAATAATTATTTTTAAGAGCCTAGATTTTTCTATTACTCACAACTGATCCTTACAAGAGTGAACCCAGAACGAATACGGGTTAATCCATTATTCAGTGTTCTTAAGGGGAATGGGGCACTGGGAACAGCAAAGACTCTGAGTTGCATTTTCCTGCCTGTAAAATGGCAATAACAACGCCTACCTGCAGGCTTATCTGGGCGGGCCCCATGTTGTCACAAAGGTCCTCATAAGGGAAAGAGGGAGGCAGGAGAGTCGGAGAAGGAGATGTGACAACGGAAGCAGAGGTCCCAGGGATGTAATTGCCGGCTTTGAAAATAGGGGAAGGAATGCAGGCAGCCTCCAGAAGCTGGCAAACGCAAGGAGATGGATGCCCTCCTAGCGCCTCTAGAAGGAATACAATCCTGCCAGTCCCTGGATTTGGCCCTGTAAACCCAACTCAGACTTCTGCCCCCAAACACTAAGATAAATTTGTGTTGTTTTAAGCCATTAAGTTTGTGGTAACTAGTTACAGCAGCAAGAAAAAACTAATCCACAACCTATCCATCAACCCTTCATTTCCTCAACGACCAACACTAAGAGTCTGTTCTCTTCCAGAATGAATATAACAATTCCTATGCATCTCATGTGGTACCTGTTCGGGTATCTTTGTAGCTCCACTTAACCTGCTCTCCAAACACTGCACATCTTTCTTTAACAATGAAACTCAGCTACGCACAGAGCACGTGCTATTAGGGGTCTGATCAGTCCTGGGAATAACGGATCACCTCTTCCTCCATCCAATTCAAGGCAGCCCCATCCTTCAGGAATTCTCATTACCAGAGGGATGCACACTTCACGTTTTCCTCTTGGGAAGGCTACTAATTTGAATTTCTAAGTCCTTGTCACCATCCTCTACTCTTTTCAAAGACTTAAGTCCTTTACTCTCAGTTGCAAATTAATACACTAATTAACACCATCTTCTTCATTTCCCAGCCTTTCATCATCTGTATCGTTTTCTCAGAAGTTTTTGGTAAGAAGAGTCAGAACTGGCCTAGATCACAGAATATGGTTGATTATAAATATGAAAATGCATATCAGATAAAGAAGGAAATAACATCATATATTTATTACAAAGGGAAAGCCTCAGTCAGCCTCAAGATTGCATCTGTTTGGGGTTGAAACGGTAGTCTTCTTTTAAGGCCACGTGCCAAAGCTGACTGCTCTCATTTTCTCCTCATGTGGACAGATTCATTTCAAGTTATCAGTATAATCAGTGTTCTAAAAATAAGTTAGAAATAATAACATGTTTAAAAATCGAGCCCCAGTGGTGTTGACGTTACTGTCAAACTGAGTTAAACAGGATTCATCAAAAGATGACCTGAATCCTACTTGGATCTGACCAAATTAAACGGGAAAACAAAATAATCTTTGACTTCTATGTGTTCAAAGATCACACCTTTGTCTGCTAAGGGTAAAATCAGAAGATCAGCTATGCATGATAATCATTTTAATGAATGATTTGTTTGTAGTTTTCCAATAAAAACAAACAAAAGATTGCTATGTGTCTTCAGGATCCTAAGACTACCAAGGCTTCTCAGCGCTGGCACTATTGACATTTTGGACAACATCATTCTTTGCTTGGGGGCCATCCTGTGTATTGTGGGATGTTTAGCAGCGGCCCTGGCCTCTACACACTAGACGCCAGAAACATCCTTTCACACACAATCATGACAATCAAAAGCATCTCCAGACCTTGCCAAATACCCTCTGGGAGCAAAATCTTCCCCAAATGAGAACACTGAGCTAAACTAGTTCAGGAATGATCACCTGTTCAGTAACGATTACAGTAAATACTCTGTAACAGTGTCCCAATGTGACAGTAACTTTCAACGGGTCTTAGAAGCCTAAAATGGAGGGCGTGGTTACAAGCTATTTTCTCCATAACTCTAGGAGCTATGGGAGAAAATCTATTGCTTATTGACTATTACAATTCTACTCTTCTGTTTCTAAAAATTAGTACTATTTATTCGTTCACACTCGGAGACACCAATTTTGCAAAGGCAGTAAGAAAAAACAAACAAACCACTCTATATTCATTTTGCCCTCTTCTCATTGTCATTACTCACTGAAGAATAGGAAACTTCAGTGTTTCCCACCTGCAGTCATTACAGGCGGCCGCCCAGCTATGGATGAGTGGGACCTCTCCACGACTTAGGGGGTCATAGAGGTCACGGCTGAAAGACGCCCTCAGAACAATGCGGGCAATCCGACGTGTGACTCTCCTCTCCCACACCTCTGTCTTTATCCTGATGGAAAGTTCGGTCTTTATTAAGGAAGACTGCATCGTCCTCCAGCTTCCATCCTAATTCCGCTCCCCGGAGCCATGGCAGGGGATGTCCAACCGCTCCTCTCAACAGGGGCTCTTTGAGAGTTGACGTTCCATCATGCAACATTAAGATATGTTTCAAATTCTTAACAACCTCATGACATAAGCCCACAAAGGACCTTTTCAGCTATAGTTTGCCTTAAGTTTGGGCAAAGGTGATTTGTGGACCAGTATTAAGGAATTAAGCCGATAAACCTTTCATAGTAGTGTTTCCGTTAGAGAATTTTTCCGAGCTGGAATTTAAAGTGCCAGGAATACATCTCCTTTACACCAAAACTGCAGTAGCCTGCCCCAAATTCCCAAGAATGGGCTCTCCAAAAGCTTGGCAGTCACTTCACAAGTGAGAAGAAGGACGTTTCGTTGTAACTGCTTATTACTCGTCAAAAAAAAAAAAAAAAAGATGGAAGAAGTGTGTCACACATTTACTGCTTCCCATTCTTCAGGGAAGCATCACTCACCCCCACATGGCTGTTCTTGAACATAAGAAGTGAATTAAATTTCCTAGCTAAATCTGTTCAAATATTCAGCGACTTCCCCCTCAAGCTGTATAAACACTGACTGCCGTGGGTAGGGCTGCATTTGCATCGGGATGGGGGTTCTATGGGAAAGCACCTAGAGACTCCCCGCAAGTAATCCCAGCTGGCTTCTTTCCCTCTCGCCAAAAGATGGGTTTTTCTAGGTAGGTTTTTATTCCTCTTAGCCTTGTGGTTTGAATCAATGGTCCCAGAATGTAATGCAGGGAGTCTCTGTTTGTTGGGGGGGGGGGGGGGGTGACAAATGCACATTGTATTGGTTCCTGGACGAGAACGTCATCGACAGAACCTACATCAAGCATTTGGCATCCGTGAAACACTGTCAGCCTGCTGGACAGCGGGGCTTATCTCTTACTCACAGACAGGGCTTACTGCCATAAATTGCTGACAAAGGCAATATGCTTCATTCTATGTATCACACACTGTTAGACATAACATTTTAACACCACTTACACCAGTCACAGACTACTTAGTAGTGGATAAACTGAAACCATTAATAAAAACATAGTAGCCCATATAAAACCACTGCCTTGGTCTGCAAATGTCACTGAACTGACCCTGCAATGCTCTATCCTTCTGTGCAAGGCAACAAGCTGTGATTCTGTAGGTACAAAGTGTCAGGCTTAGGATTCCAGGCTGCCATGGTGGGCCACACTTGGGGGACAGCACGTTCATGACCCTTCCACAGAACAGGCTCATTTCACCCTCTGTGGGGCAACTCAGGTTGCTGACGTTTTTATACCACATTTTTTCTAGTGCTACCACTCTTTTTTTTTTTCTGAGGAAGATTAGCCCTGAGCTAACGTCTGTGCCAGTCTTCCTCTATTTTGTATGTGGGACGCCGCAACAGCTTGGCTGGTGAGTTGAGTAGGTCTGTGCTCAGGGTGCGAGCCCACAAACCCAGGCCACCAAAGTGGAGCGCAGAGAACTTAACCACTAGCCACTGGGCCGGCTCCATTCCACTCTTTTCTGAAAGCACTGGTGCCAACATCATTATATGTTGTCAGTAGATGAGATGGGTAAAAGTGAGACATCCTACCTAGAAATAGGACCAGACTAAGATGCCCTTTGAGAACTGCACTTCAAAAATTAACACAGACTGGTTCAGAACAGAGAAAACCAAAGTCGCCTTCAATGCATGACAGACTTCCAGCCCTGTAGAACTTGAATACACCTAAGCAAAGACATCAATTAACACACACAATAAAGAACCAGTCAAAGAAAGGGGTACCGGGCAGCAAGGGAGCACAGCCAGAACGCAGACCTGGAAGAAGGTGGGCACGTACGAGGGGGCACAGTGACTAACATTACTGAGCACTAGTAGGTGACAATTAATCGTTGCTCTAACCACTTTTCACAAGTTAACTCAATTTTCTCAACAAGTCTGGGGAGTAGGTTCTGTCGTTAATCATCTCCATTCCACGGATGAGTAAACTGAGGCCTCAGCCTCTCGGCCCCTTTCTCCCAGAGCGATCTTCCGGGTACGGAACGGGTTCTAATCCCTACTTCCGGTGGCCCTCGGTCAGGTAGGAAGGGTGTGGGGCGGCTTCGAGCCCAGTGCTCTCGGTAGGCGTCTCTCAGACGGCGACGGCGAGGGTCCCACAGCCCTTGGGTGCTTCCTCAGTCCCGAGTGCTCAGCTAACGTGAGTGCACACCTGAGACAGAAGGCACTTTCCCGGTGCTGGCAGACCACGCTCCTGACACTGACAGTGCTAGAGTTTGCACCAATTTTTCTCAACCCCAACCAGTGGGGGAGCTTTTAAAAAGCACCAGTGAGAGCCAGCCCTGACGCCCAGCGGTTAAAGTTCGGGCGCTCTGCTTTGGCCTGGGTTTGGTTCCCACAAACCCGAGCCATACCATTCGCGTCAGTATGCCTGCCGTGCCGTGGCGGCTTATAACCATATACAACTATGTACTGGGGCTTTGGGGGAGAAAAAGGAAGAAAAAGGAAGAAGATTGGCAACAGATGTTAGCTTAGGGTGAATCTTCCCCTGCAAGGAAAAAAAAACCTGTATCAGAATCTCCGATTCAGGGCCACAAGCATTGGGACATTTTTAGCTCCCCGCATGGTTCGATAGGCAGCCAGGACCGAGAACCCAGCCTGAGCCTGAGATTGCTTTGCCCGGGGGACTATCAGGGCCCCACCAGCTGTATGAGTCAGGGTTCTCCAGAGAAACAGAACCAACAGAAGATTATAGGTACGTCACAGGAGAGAGAGAGAGACAGAGACTGATCCATTATAAGGAATTGGCTCACGTGATCACATGTTAAGTCCCAAGATCTGCAGGGTGAGCCGGCAGCTGGAGGCCCAGGACAGCTGATGGCGTGAGTTCCAGTGGAATCCAAAGGTAAGAGGAGACCGATGTCCCCGCTGGAAGGCAGTCAGGCAGAGGGCAAATTCTCCCTTACTCGGCCGTTTTGTTCGATTCAGGCCTCCAGTGGACTGGAGGGGGCCCACCCACACTGGGGAGGGCCACCTGCTCCCCTCAGTCCGCCGATTCAAATGTTACTGTCATCTAGAAACACCTTCACAGAAACCCCCAGAATAACAGTTAACCAAACAGCTGGGTACTCTGTGGCCCAGCAAGTTGTCATGTAAAATTAACCATTACACCAGCCTTGCCCAGACAACAGCTTCTTGTCTTGGGGTGTTTTTCCTTTGAAATGTCTGTACTGTACCCATTAGGTGTCTGCACTTTAAACCCTAGAAGGCTACGTTGTCATTTCTACCTCTAGGGCATTGACTGTCAAGATACATGGTCTGAACACCTTTTCAATTACACATCCCTATAAGGAAATTTGTAAAAATACTGTTTGTCCCTATACACGTTTATTTATTAATTTATAAGTGACATTGAGGTTCTACTAGATGAGAATATATATACTCTGACACACACACACATTCTGATACGTTCTGCCCACCCCAAATGCAGTGCCCCCATACTTTGGAGATGATAGGTATAGATGCCGCGTTTGTCTCTTTGAAGACAGGGTTTTGTACTGGTCATTCTTTTTTAAGAGATATGGTATCTCTCCAGCTAGACTTACTGTTGGGCACTTCAGCCTCCTTTTGGGGCCGGAGGATGTCAGTGAAAATGGTAAGGGCAGTAACTGTCGGCGTGTTGGTCCTGGTGGAAATTCTCCTGCCACATTACAGACAGAAGAGTAGCTGACACTCACCCAGCTCTTGTCATGTGCTAGGTGCTGTTAGAAGCACGTTCCACACATGTGGCAGAGACTTCCAGCAGTCGCCTGACTCAGGCACACTGGACGTGATTGCCTGCCCTGTCACCAGCATGCCCCCTAGGTCGAGCCAATGGTGTGTGAACTGCGGGGGGCGTGTATCGGGAAGCTAATGAGTCTCGCGGGCTGCTGGGGCCGTCTGGGCGCCGGTCACCCTGTGTCCTCTTTCTTAGAGAGCTTCCCCCGAGCTGTGCTCCCTTCAGGCCGCCCCATACCTCGAACCAGGCCTCCAACACCCTCCCCTGGCCTGTGGGTGGGGCGTCACGGCCCGAGGGGCCCTGGGAAGCACCCGTTGAAGGCGCACAGCCTTCAGAGCCTGCGGACTGCACGGAAAGGATGGAAAGGAGCCGCTGCCAGCCCAGAGCCCGACGCTGACCGGAACGTCTGCACGGGGCCGTGAGCGAGTCCTCACGCTTCTATTGTGTCAAGCCGCCGAAACGTTGCGCTCTGTTTGTTGCCGAAAGGTTGGGCTTTGTTTGTTGTAGGACCTAGTGTCACCGTAACTAATACGCAACCTCATTGTTGTGTTTAATCCGCACAATGACCTAAGTCAGAGCCTTCAGTAAGTTGCAATGGTCGCACAGCTCGTAATGAGAGCGGAGCTGGACCTACCCCTGGGCCTTGGCTCCTGGACACCGATGGAGGCAGCGGATGGCCTGGGGTTGAGAGCACGGAGCTGCACTCCAGCTCCGCTGGGTGGCGAGAACCAGCCTCGGGGAGTGTCAGCGGCCGCTGTGCCTCAGTCACCTGGCTGCAGACCGGCCTCGGCATTTCACCAGCTTCGGAGGCTGTCGTGGGGGCTAACTGAAACAATCCACGGGAAGCTCCTAGCACAGTGCTCGGCTTATAGCAAACACTCAGCGAAGTGAGCCGCTCCGTTACAGTGAGCCCGTGGTCATCATCGTTTCCTCTTCCTGTTTGGGGCAGCTTTATGTATTTCACTGTACTAAAATCTTCACTCTGAAAAAAGACTGACTCTCCTCGTATAAGATTCTTCTTCTCAAAAACAAAACTAAAACAACCCCCATCCCCCAGTCCAAAGTCTTCCTAATCTGATTTTCTACACACAGAGGTCATTGTACGATGAATATTCTGCTCTCTGGGTGTTACGGAACCAGAAGAATATTTACTCCAAACGATCATTCTCTGGGGACGCAGCCTTTGGTCACACAGGCCCCTTACGTGGCAATGCTGACCCTTGCTCCTTTTCCTTATTGGCCTCAGCATGACACTAGTCTTATCGGCCTGTGGAGGAACAGAAGGAAGCAACAGCACAAAGACAGCTGGTCCCTGGGAGGGTGGCCTTGCTCACTTTGCAGGGTGAAGCCCACAGGAGAGAAGTTTCTTACGACCACAACATTCACTGTCAGTTTCCAAGGGGAAAAGAGGAGCAGGAGGGAAGTCATTTGAGAGTGTCTTAAGCTCAAGATTTGCTCGCTTACTTTAGACAGAGTCTGCTAAAATACAGCCTTTGTTATTTTATTGTACTCCGTACTCATCAGACCCTAAGTCCCAAATCAATGACTACATTTGGCAATCACAGGATTTCTTGCTCTGAATCAGCCCCAAACCACACTTACATCTCAAAGGGAGGGCTATAAATGTATTAAAAAGAAACGACAGCAGAGGTTCTCAGATGGGCTGTCCTTGAAGGCTGCACTCAAAGGCCATTTGAGTCATGGTACACTCAGAAACCATCCCTTCCACACCAACCCAGACGGGGATCTCAGCCCAAGCTGCGCCCCCGCTGTCCTCGGTGAGCTCCTTGCCTGGCCGGGATGCTGTCCGGAATATCAGCAGATGCACTTTGTTTCCCTGCTGCCTGGTCTCAACCTCGTGTGAGCCTTACCTCCAGTGTCCTTCTCGCGAGGCTAGCGGGCCACCAGGCAAGTAAGATCGCAGCTAACCTAGCCCTCTCTTCTTGCTGCACAGGTTTCAGAATTTTCAGGGGAGACACTCAGGGTTTCAGTATGTAATATTATCGTAACCCGCTCACACATAGCAACACCCCATTCCCAGACGACAGTCTCCTTCAGTTCTCCAGCCATCTTTCAAAAGTCATTCATCAACAGATATTTATGAGCAATAAAAATCTTAGTTGCTGGGGCAATGGTGAGAAACAAAGGAGAGGTGGTCCTGCTCCCTGGGCACGGACAGCCCTGTGGGGTGACCTGTTTGTACACAGAAAAAGGCCGTTACTGTACAGGCTGATCGTGTAAGATAAGGGATATTGAGGGGCCTTGGAAAAGCCACCGACTCAGACTTGGGGAGCGTCAGGAAAGACTTGCTGGAGGATGAGTGACCAAGAGTCATCCAGGTGAAAGAGGTGGAGGGAATGGAACAGGGGAGAACATTCCAGAAGAAGAGCAGATTCAAAGGTCCTGAAACAAGAGTGTGCACCCTGAGTTTAAGGAATTGACAGATAATTTTGAGAAGAATGGAGTGTAGGAAGAGGGGTGGTGAGTGACGGAGCTGAGGGGTAAGTGAGGCAGGCCAGGGCATGCTGGCGTGTGAAGGAGTTGGAGTTTTATCCTAGGGGCAACTGGGGACCATCAAAAGGTTTTAAGCAGAGATGTGATGATCTGATTTGCACTTTAGAAAGGTTACTCTTGGCTAGAGATCAGAGAACTATTGACGGGGACAGGTCTGGAGGCAAAGGATCAGTGGAAGGCTGCTGCAGGTAACCCAGAAGGGCTCGGCTGGGGTCCGGACAAGGTGGTGGGGAGGGCACGCGGGCTGGTGGGCGCACTGGAGGAACTTTTAGTAGATTGATTTGCTTGGTGATATGCTGGATGTGGAGCAGAGTGGGAAGATGTCTTAGGAAATCCATACAGGAAATACAGGAACTAAGGAGTTGCTTTCTGGGTCAAAGGAATGAGCTCAGAGTGGGGCATGTCGAGTTTGAAGTACCCAGGATGTACTCAGCCAAATGCACTTAGCCAAATGAAATTTAACAATACGCTACTTTTTAGTTATTTTTTCAGTTCATACCAAGTTATTTACTGTCTTGAGTTTATACCTCTACCTTTTAAAAGAGGAGTAAATCCTAAATAACTTTGAAACATATTGTGAGCACAGAAAATTTGATAATGTTCTCACAAAGATGTACTTCCCTCTGAATATAACCACTTCAATAAAACCTCCTACAACATCAGACTGTCTGTCCCCTTAATAAAACTTACTGTCATGGAGCCAGTATCCGGTGAATGGTGTTGAAAAGCAGGTCTCACTATTCTTAGACAAAGCTCCTGTTTCACAGCAGAGCTCCAAAAGTCTCCCACAGCCTGCATTAAGGGTGCCAAACAAAAGTAAATTTTTCAACAACAGCCAATATAAAGAAGAGGGAGGAAAAAAACTCAATAGCCCAATTGAGAAATGAACAAAGGAAATGAAGATAGTCCCAGTAAAAGAAAACACAATGGCCCTGAGACACTCAGAGCTCACTTGAGATAAGGTAAATGTAAATTGCAGCTGTGCTGAGACAGCATTTTCCACCCTGAGATGAACAACGATGAAGGAGTTGGTGACACACTGTGTTGGGGAGGAGGTAGGAAACAGACAGTCCCTAAAGGGGCTGTAAATGGGTACAGGTTCCATGGAGGGCAATTTAGCAATAGCCCCAAATTTAATAAGCCCACAACAGTTTTTTCAGCAAATCCATTTCAAGAACTTTAACAGATATATTCATACATGTGTGAAATGGTCTAAGTTCACAACTATTCAGTGAAGCATGAAAATAACCTAAACACCCATCAGTAGGGAATTGGTTTATGTTACAACTATAGAACAGATTACTATGCAGTCATTAAAAAGAATGAAAAACAGTGGAAACAATCCAAATGTCCATTGACAGATGAATGGATAAACAAATGTGGTATACACATACAGTGGAATATTATTCAGCCATTAAAAGGAAATGAAATTCTGATACATGCTATAAGATGAGTGAACCCTGAGATGATTAAGCTAAGCAAAATAAGCTGGACACAAAAGGTCAAGTATTGTATGATTTTACCCATATGAGGCACCTAGAAGAGTCAAATTCATAGAAAGTAGAATGGTGGTGGCCAGGGGAGGGTGAATGGGACAGAATTTCAGTTTGGGAAGATGAAAAAGTTCTGGAGGTGGATGGTGTTGATTACACAACAATGTGAATGTGTATGTACTAATGCCACAGAACTGTGTGGTTAAAAAATGGTAAATTTCATGTTATATATATTATTTTACCACAATAAAAAAGCATGAGGAAATGCTTTATGTACTGATATGGAATAATTTCCAAAATATATCGTTAAGTGAAAATAAAATTTTCAAAATAGCATGTAGACTATGTCATCACTTGCATGAAAAATAGAGGGGGATAGAAGAAAAAATATATATTTGTTTTGTTTTGTTTTTTAAGATTTTTTTTTTCCTTTTTCTTCCCAAAGTCCCTGGGTTTTTTACATAGTTGTGTATATTTTTAGTTGTGGGTCCTTCTAGTTGTGGCATGTGGGACACCACCTCAGCGTGGCCTGATGAGCGGTGCCATGTCTGCGCCCAGGATTCGAACTGGTGAAATCCTGGGCCGCTGAAGCGGAGCGCACGAACTTAACCGCTCAGCCACAGGGCTGGCCCCTGAAAATACATCTACTTATTTACATAGGCGTAGAATTTCTATGAAGCGTGTGGAAGGACCTGGTAATACTGGCTGCCGTGCGGGCGGAGCTGGGTGACCTGGAGGTGTTAGCAGGGCAGAAGGCAGGAGAGAAGAGGCGACTCTTTAGCAGATGTCCTTGTGTACCTTCTAATTTTATAGCATGTAAATATATTACATATTTTTAAAAATTAAAACAATTAAAATTTAAAAATTAATACAACTAAATTTTTATTATAAAAATAGAGTTTTTCTTGCTTTCCAAAAAACTGCCATCTCTCCCACTATGAAAATCCATGTTTATTTAAAAGCAGTTATTTAAGAACAGATTTTTAGTAAACTAGTGGGATATATCTGTTTGTTCAATTAGCAAATTAAACTATCATGAACATTAAATTTTGAATATAAAACCACTTGAACAAAACTATTCATAAAGGATGTTGTTTTCTATCATGAGGCTAATCCATTTACAGCCTTTAGCCCAACTACTTTGGCTAAATCTTTCTCTCTCCTTCGTAGCCCATCTTCATAAATCAGATCCCAGTGAAAATTCCAGACGCACCTTTTCCAAAGAAATAATTAAGGGTGAACTGTTTGAAAGCGAATGTCCCTGCCCCCCTCCTTCCCGTCCACTGCTAGTCCTGCACTGGCCCCCACTGGTGCCCAGCGACCCCAGGGGCTTTAAAGGTGCTTACAGTTTTCTCCAGAGAATATAGTCCCACAATGAGGGAGTTGTTGATTTTCACATTATTCCAGCTATCCTTCATCCCACTGAAAATGTAGGCATCTTATCAGTAGTGTAGGTCCTCACTTTCAAGTCACACACAGATCTAAGGGCTAGACAGGAAAAATTTTCTTTTCTTTTTTTTCCTGAGGTTGGACACCAGCTTTGCCATTTATCCACGGTGTCCTCGGACGTGTGACGTAACTTCTGCAAGCCTCACTCTACTCACCTCCATCGTGAGAACGACAGCTCCAAAAAGCACAAAATGTATGAGTATCTGGTTCACAAACTGCTCATTGATGTTATTTCCCGCCTTTTTTAAAAAAAAATCAATGATATATTTTTACATTAAGACTTAACTCCATCCAAACATTTTCTCAAAATTATAATAGATACAGTTGGAATGTCTTAGTTTCTCCACTCCTTACTCTGTAAAATCCTATAGAATGGTGCTGTTTGGCTGAAGCCTCTGTGAGATGGACTCAGTTGTCTCTGGTGGGAAAGTAAGCAAGGTACTGGGCTAGAATTCCTTCAGTGACCGCCCCCGATCCAGGGGAAGGCAAGAAAGGCCCACGGCTTGGATCCTGGGTAGAAGCATTTTCCAGGAGAAAAGTGTCCATATTTCTCATGCTGATGGCATGGACATGCTCAACCTATAACCCAAAACAACCTTATTTAAATACAGATCCCAAAACACATTTTTCCTAAAATTTGCCTAATTGGAAGCTTTCAGGCAATGTTTGTGTGGGTTTCTCTTTTTCCTTTCTAAATAAATAAGTAATTGGAAAGGAAAAAAATTTCTAAAACACCACATTTACTATCTACATAGAGAAACGGCCACTAAAAGGAAACCTGATAAATAAGATCCCAAGATTATAAATTCTATAAACGAAGAGATCTATTTTCACTATGGAGTTTCAGCGTAGATTTCATTTACTTTGATGCCTTAGGTCATTTAAAATATAAATCCAAAATACCAAAATTCAAAACTTCTCAAAATTTCATATGTAGTGTAAAATGACGGACAATTGTGGGTCACTTTGTCTATGCTGTAATTCACTGCACAAGGAGACCCTTCTACGCTTCCAATCAAAGGCAATTACAGGCATTCGAGTTGAGGATGCAGACGGAGATATTCTATTTGAGACGTAACAGATTGACAACAGACACAGTCTCAAAAGACCATGGCATTCTCTTGGCAATGTGACTGGCATGTGGCCCGATGCTTCTCTAGGCTGAGACCTCACAGACGAGACAGGAGGCAGGAGCATCTGAAGCAATTATATTTTCACAAAGGCATAAACCAAAAGAATAAATTAAGAAAAGTTAAGAAATTCCCATCTCTAAAAATTTTTCTGGAAAGACTTTCCCAACCTTGTGTATGAAAACGGGGAGGTAACATTATTGCTGTCTCATAGGGGCTCTGGAAACTCATGGATAAAAATCAGAGTGATTTGGGGGCCAGCCCCGTTGCCGAGTGGTTAAGTTCGTGCGCTCCACTTCAGTGGCCCAGGGTGTCACAGGTTTGGATCATGGGCGCAGACATGGCACTGCTCATCGGGTCATTGCTAAGGCGGCATCCCACATGCCACAACTAGAAGGACCCACAACTAAAATAGACAACTATGTACTGGGGGAATTTGGGGAGAAAAAGCCAAAAAAAAAAAAAAAAGGCAACAATTGTTATAAGCTCAGGTGCCAATCTTTAAAAAAGAAAAAAAAAAATCAGAGTGATTGATATTTGACCAGCATTTGGGATTCTTAGAGAAGACACATTCCATTTTAAGCTGCCTTTTAGAAAGAGCACAATTCCAGAATGCAAAGCGACCTTAGAAACTATCTAATCAAGTTCCTCTTCTCGCAGATAACAAAATGTAATTTCTGGGAAGTTGACTTGCTAAGCATTTGTTAATTTGTATGAGAGACAAGATTTGCACCCAGGTCTCCCAACCCTCCTTTATTAACAATTTTTGCTCGTATATGTCTTTGCCATCCAAATAAAATTCTCAGTTGCCCTAAGCTTCAGGTTACAAAGGCTTTGTGCAACAAAAATGCAATTCACTTGTTTGGAATTCGGCCCATATTTTCTTAGAAATAGGATACACAATGAATCAGCCCCAAATATCTAATGCATGCACACGAAGCAGCAGTATGCTAAAAAAAAACCCCTGCAAATATAAACACCCTACAGCTGAATTTACCATTCCAAACTGAATTTACCATTCCAACTTGAAATGCCTGGGACAATGGGACAGAGACATCCACTCTCCTTGTGGGGGCCCCTTCAGCTCCAAATAACTGCTAATCATCGTGAAGGGAGGAGCTGAGCTCCAGTGAGTGATGAACGGGAGCCTGGGGCCTCTGCAGGTATAAACCAGGAAACACCTCTGCATCCCGGGGCTGGCTTCCTAATCACCACGTTTACTTTCTTCCATCAGTCTCAGGAAAAGGACCACTTGCTGTTGGCCTATTTTCTGTCACCATCTAGGGTTTTGGACCAGTGTTTTTCTCCTCTCTGCCCTGCTGTTGCCCTCAACACAGTCTCATATTCTTATGTTGCCTACGTATCCTTCTGTCTTTAAAATGAACACTAGGCAGTCTTTCTAGGGCTTTTGAAGGATTTATGACTACTACCAATGATGAGGAAAGAGAGTAGAAATGGCTCTCTCTTCTGCCCCTTCAGCGCAGTCCCTTCAAACCCTGATGAGGTTCCTCCAGGAGTATAAAGGCTTAAAAATCACCGTGGTTTAAACACATTCAGAGACAGGAGTTCTTGAGCATCCTCACTGGATTGAAGGAAGACTCTAAAAACCAGAAAAGGGCTGGGTTTAGGGGGCTGGGGTGATGAGAACTTGAAGGAGATAAGCATCTGGGAAGCCACAGAGAGGAAGAAGATGTAGTTCTCTGGCCACCGAGCCCCACCTTGAGCCATTGTTCCGGGTGGCTCTAGGAGTGTGTGCGTGACACAGCCTTTACCTGTGCTTTCATAAATATTTTCATGTCTGTCTACGCTGAACTTAAGTATCAGCTGCTTGAGGAGAAAGTCTGTGACATATCTTCTCACGGCCTGTCAGCACTGAGTAGACAGTAAGTGACTGATAAATACTTGTTGATTGCCTGGGAACTTCTAAGCCACTTCAGTGTCATGACCTTCTTCAGTAGCACAGGGGAAAGAAGGGTATCTCACTGTGCCAAATCTGGGGAAGTCATGAACAGCTATGAACAGTAGTTTTTCCTTACTCTATACATTTGTGTTTAGTTCTTTTCTCCTAACTTGAGGGGAGTGAGTACATCTGAGGCGAGCTTTTAATTAAAAGGTGTTATAGAAGCAGCCGTTGAACAGACCAACCCACCTCCTGGGCCTGTGCCAGACGATTTGCACAACCGACCAGTTACACAAATGTCTGGCTCAAATCAGAAGGTGAAATATATAGTTCTGCCCTTCAGGGACTTGTACTAACTTTCAAAGCTGACTTTTCCAACTCCAGGTTCTGGCATCGATCCCCTTCCTAATTAAGTGTGCCCTGCTCTGAGGAATAGGCATTCTTTTTTGGCTGGATAACAATAGCTATTCCACACAAGAACCTGTTTTTGAAACCACCCATCTTGGAAAGCTAGTGGATCACGTCCAAAGAGTACATTTCGAAAGATTTTGGTATTCCTTGACAAAGTGCCACCAAGTATACTGGATACACATTCTTTAGTTGGGATATTTCAGAGTATAGCCTGGGGCCTCACATTTAGAAGTAAATAGGATAGTCCTCAAAGGAGATTGACTGAGGGAAGGCCATGAAGACATAAATAACAACTCCTCAACTCAAGATGCGAGGGTAGCTTCTGTGGGATGGTAATAGAAATGGATTCCTAAAATAATGACAGAGTTCCGATTCAACTTACAGAAAAAGGCCAAGAAGTGACCTATTAACACTCCTTTAGCAAATGACAAGACATTACATGAGGAAAAGTGGACAACTATGCTCCACCTCTTCTGAAGGCAGAATATGAAGTAATGAAGGAAGTCAAGGAGACAAACAAAAGGACTTTGAAATTCTGATGACTGTTGAATACTGAATCTTTTATTACAGAAGACTCTGGAACCTTCTTTGGCGATCTTGAAGCAGCACTGATTCCTATTTTTACAAAGCAGATTGTGTAGCCCAGCCCAGGGCAGGCACTGGCTGCAATACTCACAGGCTTCCCTCTCACCCCTGCTACTCTGTGGCCGCAGCATCTTAATATTTTGAGTCTTTGCAACACATCCCAATTACAACCTTTTTAGCTGTTCCGTGTCTCAGAGAAAACCTTCACATTCTTCTGGCTACCTTTCACAGTCTGAAATATATAGCAAACACATCTTGTTAGAAATAAACAGGGAAAATGCTATCCAGATAGAAGGCTGCCGTAGCTTATCTTCACGGCTCTGAGAGCTGTACAATCTACGCTTCACTGTCCTTTCGGTATTGCGATTTCCTTCTTATCAGGTTTATCACGCTGCACAGGCTATGCATGTGACTCAAATCACTCCACCACTCAAAAAAGGCAGAGAGACAGGTCATACCTAGCTGGAAATGGGGTCGTTGTCAGCTTCGTCTGCACTCGTCAGAACCTGACAAGGTTTGAAGCTGATCCTGCAGAGGTGAGAGTGAAAATAAAATATGAAGTGAGCTAAATATAGAAGAATTCAGATTGAATCTCTCTTTGTTTTCTTTATACATCCAGTGCAATATACTGATGTAAAAAATTGCCACAACTTGCTCAAACATTTATTTCTGCTAGGCGAGAATACTAATGGGAACAATAAAGAATTGCAATAGGTCTTGTCTTCAGAGTCATAAACCAAGTTCACTTTCCTCTGTTGTGGGCTGGATTGTGTCTCCCCAAAGTCCACATGTTAAAGTCCTAACTCCAGTACCTCAGAATGTGACTGTATTTGGAGACAGGGCCTTTAAAGAGGTAATTAAGGTAAACTGAGGTCATATGAGTGGGCCCTAATCCAACATGACAGGTGTCATGAGAAAAAGAGATTAGGACACAAACACACACACAGAGGGAAGACCATGTGAGGACACAGTGAAAAGGCGGCCGTCTGCAAGCCAAGGAGAGAGGCCTCAGAGGAAACCAACCCTGCTGACACCTTGATCTTGGACTTCCAGCCTCCAGAACTGTGAGACAGTAAATGTCTATTGTTTACATCAGCCAGTCTGCAGTACTTTGTTATGGGAGATCTAGCAGACTAATACTCCCCGCCCCCGGGGTCTCCTCACCACCAATTTCGATATTCTTTCTTCTTTTATCAACTTCATTTCACTCTTTTTCCTAACACTCACTTGTCTTCCTCCACTGAGCCCCTCTCCTGCTCTTCCTTTCTCCTGCCCTGCCTCCTCTTCTACTAAAGAGGTTCCCTCATCTTCTTCCCAGAAGAGATGAGAGCCTTGGGAAGGTGAGGGGAGAGAATGCGTCATGCACCCAGCATTGCCAGGTCTGTTGAGACGCCCAGTCTGCCAAAGCTCACAGGTGCGTCTGGTTTGCAAAGGTAAAATGCAAAATCACTTGACGTCATCAGAAAATGTGCCTCCCCCTTTCTGGGTGACTCTGACCAAGTCACTCAACTTCCCTGAGTTTCTTTTTTCCCATATACTTAAAACAAAATGGTGATGGGGACTCTTGCATGGTGGTTGTGAGGTTCAATTCAGATAATACATTGGAAAATACTTTATACGCTAATCACCATAGCTCAGTTTTCCTGTCTGTAAAATAGGTACTAGCTACAATTTTACAGCATAGTATCACTGTATTTCACTAGCTTGATAACAGTTTATTTTTGTTTCTCCTGCCAGTTAATATTTATGAAGAGTGTTATACTTGATTCTAAGAGGACGATTCTAAAGACACAAAAGACCTTGTTCTTGCCTTCATGGATCCTGCAATGTATGTGGAAAAATAACATTTTAACAGTAAAAACACTTATAAAATTACTTCAAAGTGGTTTTCAGAGCAGCGACCAGGTACATGTAGACAAATCTCACTGCAGGTCAAGCCAGGTACATACATGAACTTTCTAGGACAACTTTCCAGATAGTAATTTCCAACTATCACCTACCTAAAGTCACTGCCAGCAGAAGCTAACAAATGTGATTTAAAAGATTTAAAATCAACATAGTATTGGAAGTCCTAGCCAGAGCAACTAGGCAAGAAAAAGAAAAAGAAAAGGGATCCAAATTGGAAAGAAAAAAGTAAAACTGTCACTATTTGTGGATGACATGATTCTATATGTAGAAAGCTCTAAAGAATCCACCAAAAAACTATTAGAAATAATTAACGAGTACAGTAAAGTTGTAGGGCACGAAATCAACATACAAAAATCAGTTGCATTTCTACATACTAACAATGAGGTAGCAGAAAAGAAATCAAGAATACAATCCCATTTATAATTGCAACAAAAAGGATAAAACACCTAGGAATAAATTTAACCAAGGAGGTGAAAGACCTATACATTGATAACTATAAGACATTATTTGAAAGAAATTGAAGACATAAACAAATGGAAAGATATTCCATGCTCATGAATTGGAAGAATAAACACAGTTAAAATATCCATACTACCTAAAGCAATCTACAGATTTAATGCAATCCCAATCAGAATCCCAACGACATTTTTCATGGAAATAGAACAAAGAATCCTAAAATTTATATGGAACAACAAAAGACCCCAATAGCCAAAGAAATCCTAAGAAAAAAGAACAAAGCTGGAGGTATTACACTCCCTGAATTCAAGATATACTACAAAGCAATAGTAATCAAAACAGCATGGCACTGGCGGAAAAACAGGCACACAGATCAATGGAACAGAATTGAGAGCCTAGAAATAAAATCATACATCTATGGGCAGCTAATCTTTGACAAAGGAGCCAAGAACATACAATGGAGAAAGGAAATTCTCTTCAATAAATGGTTTTGGGAAAACTGAACAGCCACATGCAAAAGAATGAAAGTAGACCATTATATTACACCATACACAAAAATTAACTGAAAACAGATTAAAGACCTGAATATAAGACCTGAAACCATAAAAATCCTAGGAGATAACATAGGCAGTACATTCTTTGACATTGGTCTTAGCAGTATCTTTTTGAATACCATGTCTCCTCAGGCAAGGGAAACAATAGAAAAAATAAACAAATGGGACTACATCAAACTAAAAAGCTTCTGCACAGCAAAGGAAAACATCAATAAAATGAAAGGGCAACACATCAAGTGGGAGAAAATATTTGCAAATCATATATCAGACAAGCAGTTAATTTCCAAAATATATAAAGAACTCATACAGTTCAATAACAAAAAAAATGAACAACCTGATCAAAAAATGGGCAGAGGATATGAACAGATATTTTTCCAAAGAAGATTTACAGATGGCCAACAGGCACATGAAAGGATGTTCAACATCACTAATTATTAGGGAAATGCAAATCAAAACTACATGAGATATCACTTCACACCCATCAGAATGGCTATTATTTAAAAGACAAGTAATTACAATTGTTGGAGAGGATGTGGAGAAAAGGGAACCCTGCTACACTGCTGGTGGGAGTGCAAACTGGTGCAGCCACTATGGAAACCAGTATGGAAGTACTCAAAAAATTAAAAATAGAACTACCATATGATCCAACTATTCCCCTTCTGGATATTTATCCAAAGAACATGAAATCACAAATTCAAAAAGATATACGCACACCTACGTTCATCGCAGCATTATTCACAATGGCCAAGACCTGGAAGCAACCCAAGTGCCCATCAATGGATGAATGGATAAAGAAGATGTGGTATATAAATACAATGGAATACTACTCAGCCATAAAAAAAAGACAAAATCATCCCATTGGAAACCACAAGGGTGGACCTTGAGGGTATGATGTTAAGAGAAATAAGCCAGACAGAGAAAGATAAACACTGTATGATTTCATTCGTTTGTGGAAGATAAACTCACACATGGACAAAGAGAACAGTTTAGTGGTTACCAGGGGGAAGGGGGATGGGAGGTGGGCACAAGAGGTGAAGGGACGAATTTATATGATGTCTGAAAAATAATAATATACAACTGAAGTTTCACAATGTTATAAACTATTATGACCATAATAAAAAACAGATACAAGACAAAAAAATATTTAAAATCAGGAAAGGTAATAAAAACCTGAATGATAACTAAGTAGTATATTTTGCCTTAAACAAATCTAATTCTATAACAATTTGCACAATAGATACTTTAATACATAAGTACCTCTAAATATTCTTAAAACATGATTTGCAGAACCATATTTTTGTTTTCTCATTAACTTCTCAGGAACTGCTGAAAAAAGATTACCAACAATAGCAACACTCCCGTAGGAAAAACACGTATTTTTCAGGAATGCAATCGATGTCTGACTTTAGAAACATCTCAACCAAAAAGAAAACTGCATATTTTTTTTTTTTAGAAATTCACACTCATTAAGAATGATAAAAATGAGGTAGTTTGGTCAATAGGAACATAGGGATCCAAGGGTTTAACGCGTCAGAAGCAGCCTGTCACAGGAGTCCCATCTGAGTTTGGATCCTGACTCTACCACTTGCTGACTGGCAGCTCTGGAGCAGATGACAGCACTTTAGTGAGCGTCGTCTTCCTTATATTCCACCCGGGTACAACAAGTGTGACACTGATGGAGTGCAAAGCTCGCTGCCAGTCAGGGGGCCAGCCACCGGTCATCGCGGGGGGAATTTCCAAATGAGAATATCATTGTGGATTATAGTTACTTCCTAGCCTTCTCCTCTCCCTTAACTGTGCATTTTTCTAATTAAACTTTGTATGTCCCTCTCACCACTTACTCCTGTTCTCTCAAGTCTAGCACTGTACACAGCACAAAGTAGAGCCTCAATAAATATTTGATGAATGAATACAAGAATAAATAAACAACACAGATAACTGAAAAATGGAGGCAGAGGAAGAAATAAACTAGGGTGTGGAATACATCTTAAGAACTAGTAACAGATCGGTGTCTTTGGCAAACAATTAAAATCAGGAGAAACAGATTAAAAATACCAAAAGATACCTTTAGCTACAGGAAGATAAAAGGAAAAGGGGGTGGGGGTGGGGGTGAATGCCACTGTAGGTGCCAATCACTGCTCTGGAAAAGATAATTCAAATTCCTTGCCAATTTCTTTTTTCTGTAGTGTACGGCTAAAACAAGTAATCTCTGAGATAATAAGCCAAAATTATCTGGCACGTTTACATGTAAGAAAATACCCAGTGAAATAAAATGAAGTTGATTCTCTCCCATCCTTCGTGAAAGTCGTGTCCTTCTGTGGTCTGAATTTTTAATACTGTGTGTACTATCTGCTGTATGTGCTTTTCTTCTGTAAAGATTCTGGTTAATACGTTGGAAAGGCTGAGGGCCAACTCGTTTTCATGGATCCAAACCAGGTTCTGTATTTTATTTTCTGAAAACGATAATCAAGGAATATCTATCAGCAGACAGTACATTGAAAATGAGGAAGCAGTATACCTTTTTTTTTTTTATATCGTTTTAGAAATGAGTATCCTTTAACTTTTTTCATGTCTTTCATCGGAACACAATCCAAATATTTTCAAAAGCAGAGTAATATGGCATTACGTAGGTAGTAGCCCAGATCCAGATGCCCTAACGAAAGGATAAGTGGCTGAGTTAACTACCCACTGAGACAAGTATCCAAAGAAACTTCAGACTTGGCGCATCCAGGCGAGAGGCTCCCAAGGATTCCGCATCCCCCTCCCCCGCGCCCCTCCGTCGCCCGGCAACCTGGGCACGCCGCGGCTCGCCCCGCCCCCGCTGCCATGGCAACAGCGCCGCGCCGCCGCGCCGGCTTTGTGCTCGCGGCGCCGGGCGCAACTGCGCGCTCGCCCCCAGCACCTGCTGCGGCCGCGGCAACTTTTCAAAGCTCCTCCGCACTGACTGGCCTGCCGGTCTCTTACCCGGGGCCCTGATCCTGGCCTCCTCTCACCCTTGTTGCAGAAAAAATGTTACACGGACGCGGGATCCTGGCCACCTGCTGCGTGGTGGTCCCTTCTCTAGAAGGGAGGGACGGGTGCCAACCGGCGCAGAAAGACCACTCACCTTTCTCAGCATTCCTCCAGGTTAGCAGGGGAGCCTTCGGAGGGGCCTCACCATCCCGCGCCGAGCTCAAAGTGGGAAGGAGTCACGGAGAAGCGACGGGAAACTTCGGCCTGGGCGAGAGCCGCCGCGAGGGGCCCTGCGCCCTCCTCATTTGCACGACAAAGGGCTGGACCTTCAGGCCGCTCCGTCCGGAGGCGGTTAATCCGTCCGACCGCCGCCTCCCTGGAGAGTTCAGATCGGCTCTGTTCAGATGCCACACTTCCCCGGCGATGAACGGCTCCGCGGGCTCGTCCTCGGCGGCGAGTTCGGCTTCCGAGCCCCGGGCTGTGCTATTGTTTGACGGCCCCCGAAGCACGGGGTGTGGGGGGCGGCCTGCCACAGGCGTTTCATGCCGGCTCAGGTTGAATTTCTTGCAGCGTTTTTCTCTCAAGCTTCCTCCCAACCCGTTGCTGTTGCATATTCATAAGAAGGCGGAGTCGCTTTCCACCTCTTTTGAGTCCTCGGGGTTGAGGAAGCCGAGGAAAAGAAGGGCAGATGATTTGATTTGGAAGGAAACCCGAAGAGAATAGGGTGGAGAGATAGGTGGCAACGTAAATAAGCAAACACAGGATTCCTATTTCACAATTTCTTCTCCCACCCTCAGGCGGCGAAAGCGCGCGCGCCCACACAGACACACACACACACACACACACCCCATTTCCCCGTGCCTGAATTGTGCTAACGGAGTTTCAAGGAGGTCCTGACTAAATCCCTTGGTCCTAATTGTAGTATTAGACTAACTGGGTGGGGGGGGAGGGTCTGCCTAGAATTTTTAACGATGACTTGCGCTATGTGCTCGTCATAACAAAGAGAGCAGTTAAAATTTTATGTATTTTTAATATATAACTAAAATTGCATTGATTCTATTGCAAATTGCAATCATAATTGTCTGCTTTTAATACAGTGCAGCCCTCCATCATTCTTAAAAACCCGTATTTTTTATAAACATTCAAATTGCTAATTCCAGAAAATAAAAATAGCGTAAGAAAAATGACAGGCGTAAGGAAGTTCACATAGGGGACAGGGACAGTCTGACTGACAAGCACTAAAGCCGTTGGTGCTGAGCTGTTCCCCCCGCCCCCCCCCCCCACCCCCCGACAGAACAAGTGGTCCTCCAGAATGGTTTCTCTTTCCTCCCTGAAATTTCCACCATTGGAATCGTCACTAAATTACGTCGTGGAATTCAGGTCCAGTCCACCCCTCAAGGGATGGGGGTTACCTGAGAAGGGTGATTTGAACGGACGCAAAGATTCTGCCTAACACTCGGCTCCCAAACCAACTGCCGCGATTCTTCACCGAATTTTCTCCTCGGTGTAAAAGTCCTACAGGAAACCCCTGTTAAGATATAAATTCGTTAGCTGAAAGAGGTGACCCATGCTCATTAACCCTCACTAATTACAGGTGGTTAGACTTATGGACTTAGAAACCCACTTACTCCACAGGTCCTCACAGGTGCCCATTTACTGGTGGGTGGTGGGTGGTGGGGAGACAACTGACGGTGAAATAGCCCAGGTCCCTGACCTGGGAGCCAGCCTTCCAGCGCGGGACAGACCACAAACAAACAAATAGAAAGTCAGGTAGTTAAGACTGCTATGAAGAAAATGAAGCCATTTAGAAAGGCAGGTGCTGGAAGCCCAGAGAGTTTAGAAGTACCTTGACTTCCCTGAAGGAACCCACTGAGACCAAGTCCGGGTTTTCTGATGGTGTTTTAGGTCCAATTGTATGGTCACTAGCTGTGTGACCTTAGGTATACCGCTGCCTGTCTGGTTTCTGTTTCCTCATCAAACAAACAAAGACTAGGCGATGTTTTCTGTAGTTTTAGAGTGGACGAAGTAAGTTGTACTGACTGCGTGCACACGGAGCCTCAGAGGGTCTGACAGTGTGGCTGGGTGGTCAGTGTGTGGATGCTGATGTCAGACTGAGTTTCAAATGCATTAGCCAGACAAGACATTTCACTTCCAAGTCTGGGTGCCCTGTTGTGAAGATGGGTAATAATACCCACCTCAGAGGTTGCTGAGAAGATTCAGTGAGATGATGTACAAAAATCACAGGGCTTGCTGTTATAATTTCTCACTGGAGCCACTGGGCCTTCTGGAGGGCAGCCCTGCTGCTTGTCCTTTGAAAGCAGTGGTTACCTGATTATGAGAACTAACTGCTCTCTACTTCTCGCTACTCATCTGAAATTCGTTTCCTGCAAAGGGAAGTAGGATGTGAGAGGGTAAGGCTAGTGGTTACAGTGGTACTGCTGGCCCCTGCATACAGTATCTCTTTGTCGTGGCTCCCATTAACCGTCGGACAGATTGAAGGAGGATCCGGGAGGTGGATTTCCTTGCCAACAACATACAGCACAGTACACTGAGGACCTAGGACTCAAATGGCTCTGTCCCAAAGCCCGGCCATGTCCCATAGCCTGGCCTCCTTCAGGTCATGTGCTACTTTGGGCAACAGCAAACCACTCTGAAGCAAAAGGAAAAGATTCTCATTGTTTGCTGACTCTTTAATGATAGCATAGTAGTAAGTACATGATTATTTTCTTATACAAAAGTAAGAGGGTGGTGCGTCTTTGGGGTCCTGGGACCCAGCTGAATGTGTCTCCGGGGTCACAGCAGTGAGTTAGAGAGAAAAGTTGCACCAGGGCTCCCCACCCTGCTCCACAAGGTGTGAGGGAGAGACACACCCACGTGGAGCAGAGCCAGGGCCGCCCTCTGGGCAGCAGCTGAGGAGACCCTGCTCCCAGTCCCCCCTGGGGAGGCCCTGGTCAGTCCTGCAGCAGGGCGTCGATCAGAGGCTGCCTCCCCACCTAGCAACTCCATCCTGTGCCCCACTTCCCAAATGTAAGAATATGGAAGACACTTAAATGTCTTTATATCAGACATTTGTCAGAATCCAATGCCTAGAAATTGGTCTTTCTGAATAAGAGCCCAGAGAAGCAGCCATGAAAATATTCCAAGATTCCAAAGGCAGTTTTTAGAGCAATCCCTCCATATGGAATAATGCTTTAAAATGCATAACAATTGCTGGGCATCAAATGCATGGGGGAATAGGAAAAATGAAATTGGAGGCCAATGAAATGAAGGGAAAAGAAGAGTTTAGAGCATGAAGTTGCCCAGAGTAAGGGTTGTGCTTCAATAAACTTGTGCACATCTTTTATAATTTGCTTTTTAATGTTCCACTTAGATTGAGGAAGAATTTAATTTGCATCTTTTCTAGTTGGATGCTACATCTGTGGCTCGCTTCTCTAAGCATCCATACTTAGCGTTATGGGGAGATGTTATTTAAAGTATTATTTTCTGCTACAAATGTTAGAATCTGTTTTTACTTTAAATATTTGAAAATGCTAATGTTAGTTGTCAACATGTCCCAGTAAGTAAGTTTATTGTTTTATTAAAATCACACTTTGGTCCAGAAAGAATTTTAGGTGGTATATATAAGATCATCCAATCCAATAAAAAAAAACTTAAAAACAGTCAAGTGAGGAAAATATGACACAGAGGAAATGAGAACAGAAAAGATGAACAAACATTCATATATTTACATCTATGTCAGTTCATTTATTTATTTACATCAAGACCCTTTTAGAACTAACCAAAAGTAGTGCAAACAAACCCTGCAAAAATGAATCTTTAGCCCATTTAAAATAAAAAGGCATGATGTATTTCATGAAAAACTATATTATTTTTAGGGGACAAGGATGGAGTTGTGAGGAGGTAGGGATACCTAGAAGTTTCAGAGTGCAGCCAATTATAATCATTTTTTTATAGAGTATACATTTGTTTTGTGCACTTTTTGAACACTGACCATAGTTTGTTTCACTATGATAAGAGAAAAATATACGTGTGTGTGTGCGCGTGTGTATAATAGTTTTTCCTTAGTGCTCTAGTCACTTCTAAAGAGTTAATAAAATCACTTTGAAGCCTAGGGATAAACAAACACCTACATCCCCCGGTCTGGTCTAACACGGGACTCTGCTGCCTGTGAGCACAGTGAACGCTGGTTAACGGACTTGCTGACCAGCCTCCCTTCTTTTGTTTATTCCTGTGAATGACTGAAAAGCGTTTTCTGGGTGCGCGTTTCCCCATCTCTGTTCGGAGCCCATTTTGAGAGTGCATGGAGAAACATTTCTGACATTGGCCATAAATTTTTCCGTGAAAGCATTTAGATAGTGCTTCTGGATTTAAGATCGACCTTCACACAAAGGGTTAGGAAGAGACTGAAGTGGAAGAGGCAGGCAGGGAGGCCTGGCCATGGTGGACTGGCAGCCTCGTGGCACAGCGCCATGGATCAGGGATGCCTGGGACTCTGGGAAAGATCACGGATAATTCACTCACCTCCGAAGGGACCAACTGGATCTCGAGTACGTAGCTCTCGAAGGATGGCTTCACACTAACGATGCCCCTTACTAGCATGCCCGGGTACAGTGAAATCCCCGTTCACTTGTCGGGAGATCTTGGGTCTTGTTATGGACACACTTTGTTAGATCCTGCCATCTATAAGATTTAGCTCAATTGCCACTCTTGTTAATTCTTTTCTCAGCTTCTGTGATCATCGATGGTTACTTAATGTGGATAAAAAAATTTCTTATGAATTTGAAATGTACAGAATTGCCTTGTGCCCCCTTCCTGGATTCCCAAGTTAACACACAAGTAATGTTAGGCTGATTATGTGGGAAGATCTTTGTTCTGAGCTGCATAGAGACACAAATACACACTTTAGAATCTCTCCAAATTTCCAAATGTAGTATTATTCCCATGAATTGTTCTAGTGCATTATTGAGACTTGAATAAAATGAAAGGGAACTGAGGAATGGATAATAAAGACTCACTCGTGTCTACTGTGCTAAATTTTTCTAAGTGTCAAACAGACATTCTACCTTGGGATCCTAATTAAAGTCACTTTTTATCATTTTCATTGTGGACCCCAGAGAAATAGGCACATAAACAAAACTGACAAGACCTGACAGTGTTATTAACCACCACTGTCAAAACCTGATCATCGTAACACAGAACCCCCTCATGATCTGCTGCTGCACGCACACGCCTCCCGGCCCTCAATCTACCGGGCAGATATAGAGGGAGGAGGAGTGAGATGAAAATGGAGATTTCTTCATAAATTCACCTCGTGGTAAGCCCTTAAGAATTGTTAGTCAGATTTCCCCCAAAAGCATTAATCGTGACCAACTGTGCACATGGCCCTGTTGTTATTGAAGAAATAATAAATTATTACTCTTCATTTTGTTCATCCATTCATCAGCAACTGTTTATTGACTAACTCTGTGGGAGGCAAGGTGCTCGGCTCCTGGGTAGTTTTTTTAAAAGCAACTGTCCATAAAGACATTAGAATATGGCGGGAGGATAATATATAGGTGTAAATCTAATTCTTGTAAATTAAATTATTGTTTAAATGCAGCTTTAAACAACACAATGAAGAATACTGTGGAAAATTCTTTTATAAAGCAAAGAATCCACTTGTAATATGAATCACAGTCATTGCTTAATTTGCAAATTGGAATTTTGGTATAAAGAAACACATTTCTAAGGTTGAGAGGTCGCTGAGGAATGGTGGGTTTCTTCATGAAGGATTCGCTAGTGACACAGTGGTGAGAAGGTGCTGGAGGTGGTCCAAGAGGCTTGGATAAGAACACTGGAGAGGAAAGATGGGGAGACGGCTAAAGGTGGGGAATGGGCACCTGGAATAGCAGGGAGAGGTGGCGGCACCGGTGTAGAATGGGCCTCTAATTCAAGGCAGATTAAGTGACCACTGTCCCCCCCGAGGAGCTGATGGCATGGTGGATGGCCTTTAAGTAAGGGTCTTCATCTTGGTAGGTGTGTGGCTGAAAGCAGTAAGACAAGCACAAATGCTGGTCGTCCAGGAATTGGCCCCATAGGGCTGGGGCAAAGGCCAGGGAGGGGAAGAGCCGGACAGATTCGGGGAATACTGAGGAGGACGGAGAGTCAGGCTCAGGAGGAGACTGATGTGGAGAAGATGCAGAGGCGTCTGAGCACACCCCAGCTTTCTCTGTGTGTTGCTCCATGCATCACTCAGATCCTACTTCTACGAGCTCTTCAAGCATCACAGCGGCAGGCGGGCCCCTCACTGAGCCCTCTGAAAGGCGGGGCCTGTGAGAGCAGCAGCCCCCTCCAATGGGAGATAGCAGCCTGTCCGGGGAAGCATCTGTGTGCCACTAGGAACAGCCTTCAGTTGACCCAGGACTTTTTGCCCTTCAACCACAAAAGAAGGTGGGAAGGCTCTAACTGAGCACCTTCTGCATACCTGGCACCATCACCTTTGCCCAGCTCTCTGGATACACGTATATTAGTGACATGTTTGATCTTTTCCATTCCTAGCTTTCTTCAAATAATCTGTTGTGGAGCCATCATCCATTAGTTTATTTAAATCCTTTCTGAACTGTTTCTGTTTTTAGCCTGTGCCTATTCTTAGAGATAATGAGTTGCATTTATTTTACAATCATGCTTTAAACGGGCACTTTTATTTTCTTTCCTTGATAGGATATTAACTTGTCACAGAGTGCACCCACCCTCATTCAGAGCTCCTTGGTCACCAGCCTTCATTCATTCATTTGCTCAGTAGGCATTGGTTCAGCACAAACCATGTGTCAGACTCTGTGCCAGGCACAGGGGAAACAAAACATCATGCTTCCTGCCCTCGAGACTACTGATGGAGACAGACCGTGAACACCGACACCACAGCTGGGACTCGGGTGCGTGTGTCTGAGTAAGATGTTGTAGAAGCACCAAGGAGAAATGCTTACCTGAGAAAGTGTGCAATGCTTCAGGAGTTTGCTCGTTACTTCTGCCCTGGAATATTTAGGTATCGATAGTTTTTCTTTTCAGTCTTCACCTTTTCAATTTACATGATCCTTATCTTGTTATCCAGCCCTTTATGGAAGCCTCTTTAGACTATTGACTTTTTAAATTTAAGATTTGTTATACCTTTCTTGGCGTTTGATCTGAAATTGAAGACTCTTTCAATTGTGGGCACATTATAAAAAATTAAGATGATGCGCTCAAGGTATTTCGCCCTTAGATGTCAATCTAATAAACAATTTAGCAATCTGCACTGTAGAACTGATCTGATTTTCTCTTGAAATACACTTAAACTGTAAACGTTGGGAATCCAGCATACTAGAAGAGGTGTGTTCGCCTCACGAACTGGTCGTGTGTGTGCAAGCGCGTGTGCATCTGTCTGTCCTTTTGGTTTGCTGAAGCTGAAGTTGTTTAGATTCTTTCGTAAATACTAAACCTCCTGCCCAGAATGTATAACGCAAGTGTGTAGTCCATCACAGCTAACTGTTCTTAAAGGATACCAATGTCTTCTTACGAGAGATTTGAGCAGATAGAAAAAGCACCAGTGACACCCCAGTGAGAAAAACCCCAGGTTACCCACAGCCACCGCTCTACCGTCGGTGTCTAAGCAACTTCAACGTTGGAAAAGGGAATGACGCTCTGAAGTTTGCAATTCAGAGTGTGGATGCTGAAAGTCCCTTGGCTGCTCTGACAGAAGAAAGCTCTCAAAAGCGTTTGCTGGGATGCTTTTACAGTGACCTTGAGACCCCGGCTCGGAAGGCGTGAGAGCTGAGGAGGCTTGTGCTGCTGTCACGAGCTCCCTCTTCCACACTGACAACTCACACATTAGAAGTCTGCTCTCACATTTCTATATTTCGCGAGCACAGAAGGATGCATATGCAGTAAAGAAGTGTTTGTGGCCTGAACAAAGACAAAGCATGGAGAATATAAAATTAAATCCTACATTGATTTATGCCGTTTAACTAGCAATCTTGACGCTTTAGTCCATTAAACTGTGTGTCTCCGGCCTCACGCCTGCACCCCCACTGGCTCTCCTGCTGGGATCTCCCCACAGAGCTGCTGGCTCATCTCTCATCCTTCAGGCTCCTTCGGGCTGTCACTGTTTCCGGGAGAAGCCTGTGACTAACCCCAGTAAACTCGAAACACGTGTGCTCACACACAGGCACACACACTCTCACAATATGTTCATCTTTATATACCCCATCCCACTTACCCCTATCTGACATATGTTTACATGTTTGTTCACTGTCTCTCCCTTCCCACCAGGATTAAGCACCATTAAGACAAGCTTCCCATCTATTTTCTTCTCTGTTATATCTCCAGCTCCTAGAATGCTGGATAAATGTTCAAAAAATATCTATTAAATGAATTGTGAATTTCAAAATGTAAGACCTGCTTCTCAATACTCTTGAATTTATAAGGAGGAAGACACTGAAAGGCCTTGACCTTTCCCCAAGAATTAGAGGATGTCCAGGAAGTAAGATGCTGAGCAGGTAGCAAATGTGTGCTTTTGTTTTCCAGCTGTGGTGACTAGTTAAGAAAAACTACCAACAGTGTAGACACAAAGAAGTTCCCAGAACATAGGACACACGAGAGTGCTCTCACCTTAGTGTCGGATTGAAAATCCTTATGGCTTAATGCTGAATCCTGATCCCTGTGTTGAGTCATCTCAGATGACACATCTTTAAAGGAAGTTGCCTCTGATGATGGATTCAGGAGCAACAGCACCATAGAGGGTGGGAGGACAAGGATGATAGAGGGAAAAAACTTGAACACCTTTGACTGTTGTGATCTGAATTCACACAGCAAATTCTGTCAGACTTGGCAGTGTTCTGAAAGGAGCATGTATGTTGCTGCAGGCCTGTGGCCTCCCCGGTGGCTACAGCTCTGAAGTCCCCTACTTCCAGGAGCTGGGGAAGGAGGAGCGCAGTGCCCACCCCCCCCCACCCTCCCCCGCCGGGAGCCAAGATGGGAGGGAACGAAGGCTGTGGGAGGAGAGAGGCTGAAGTGAAGCTGGAAAGGTGTCTAGGGCCACCTAGTGGCCGAGTGGTTGAGTTCACAGGCTCCACTTTGGCAGCCCAGGGTTCACAAGTTCAGATCCTGGGTGGACCTACACACCGCTCATCGAGCCATGCTAAGGCGGCATCCCACGTAGAAGAGCTAGAATGACCTACAAGTGTGCACTGGGGCTTTGGGGAGGGAAAAAAAAAGAGGAAGATTGGCAACAGATGTTAGCTCAGGGCCAGTCTTCCTCAAAATAAATAAATAAATAAAATAAAAAGTAAAAAGCAGTTAAATGTATAAGCTTGTTCTATAAGAAAGAAAGGAAGAAACAAAGAAAGGAAGGAAGGAAGGAAGGAAGGAAGGAAGGTGTCGAACCTACTACTTTGTGCAAACACAGCATTCCCTGACGTAGATAGCCTCGAGGCCATTCTCGTGTCCCGGGGAATGGAAGGACATGGATCCCAATGAAGAAAGGCACAAGTCTAGTTGGTGGACTGAAGTGGGCATTGAGCGACAGCGCACACCTAGTCCTGCCTTCCTCGAGGAATCTTCCAGTCGGCCTTGTACCCCTAAACTGCTCCTCTCCCCAGCAGTGAGCCCCTCCCATGTCTGGTTCTCAGGCGAGGAGAACAATCGGTGACCTTGGCTTCTCGCTCTTTGGAGATGGGCACCCTGAGTAAGCCTCCGTGAGATCAGCGGGGCCAAGTGACTGCTGTGTGAATAAACCCAGCCAGCCCAGCCACACACGTCAGAACTTGCCGTGAATACACAGCTTAAGGTCTCACACTGATCTTTCCATATGATGAACTCACTGCAATTTCCCAAACCTCCCTTGTTGTCTGTGTTGAACCCTCTGCCAAGAAAACCCTTCAGCTCTCCCGCCTCGTTAGCTTGGCTGAGCCCGGGACTCCACAGTCCCTGAGCTAAAGCGCCACGGCCTCCAGGAAGCATTCTCCAACCCCCAGCCCAGATGTCCTGCCCAGGCGAGCACGCTTTGCAGTGCTCTCGCACAGCACTAATCCCTCTGTTGCTTGAAGTGTCGGTTGAGGCGTCCACCTCCCTGCTCCCCAGACCACGAGCTGCTTGAAAGCAGGAACTCCCCAGGGGTCATGCACGATCTGAAATATGTTAGCCATTAGGACACGCACGTTGAATTGTTAAGTGAAAAGAGAAAGAGATCTGTACAGGTAAGTGTTAAGAAAATTCAGAAAAAGATCTGATTCCCACAGAAGTTTCTCAAGGAAGATATATTTCAGCTATGCCATGAAAGATAAGATTGGATTTGAGCAGGTGTCAGCTGGAGAGAGGGAGGGGGTTCCAGGAGCGGGAACAGCATGAGAAGACGCAGGAAGAAGGAAGATGCAGAAAGCCTGCGTGGGCGCCACTCCTCGCTCCTGCCACTGCCAGCTGTGTGGCCTGAGCAAGTTGCTAACTCCTGTGTGCCTTGGTTTCCTTCTCTGTGAAATGAGAATAATGATGGGACCCATGTCAACCCATAAGTTAAGTTAACCTTTGCTAAGGTTTAGAACAAGGCTTGGCATGTAGTAAGCATTTATATAAATATCAGCTGTTATCAATACTATTATTATTATACATACAAATAAGAAAAGTAGCAGGAATTCAAGGATGGAAGAATGGAAAGTGATCTGGAATAGCCTTGCCTTTTTTTTTTGGCAGCCCCACATTCTAGGTTTTTCTGACAGTGCCACATTCAAATAGAGCATTCCAGTGTTTCCAATCTATCCCAATATTTTCTTGAGAAGAAGAGGGCCGTTGTGCCCTCATAAAGAAGTCACTGGGTCTTTTTATTTAAGTTTCTAAAATAATCCGTATTTTTTTTTTAAAGATTTTATTTTTTTCCTTTTTCTCCCCAAAGCACCCTGGTACATAGCTGTATATTCTTTGTTGTGGGTCCTTCTAGTTGTGGCATGTGGGACGCTGCCTCAGCGTGGTTTGATGAGCAGTGCCATGTCCACGCCCAGGATTCAAACCAATGAAACACTGGGCCGCCTGCAGCGGAGCGCACGAACTTAACCACTGGGCCACAGGGCCAGCCCCTAAAATAATCCGTATTTCGACACAGTCAAGTTTCCTCTCAATTTCATCCTTGATTGGAAAAAAGGCAGAGAATAGATAAATTATACAAGCAATAAAATACAAACACACACACACACTAGGGCAGTAGGGAAAACAAAATCACATTTCTTTGAAGACCATGGCTACATGGGGTATATAAACTGGCTAATTAAATTGCTACAAATCCCATTTGTCTGTTATTTTTTTCTCTAAACTTCCTGGTTGAAGTAACTCCATTTGTGTTTACATGGTCATAACAATCACAAGAGAAAAAATGTATTAACATGAATAGAAGGAAATACATAAGATTATGATACACAATAGTATGTCTATGTTTTCCTTAATACTTTCGGTTAAACCCCTCTTAGTCCAATTCCTTTGTTTTTCGGTCACTCAGATGTCACCGTCTTGTCTCCTTCTTTAGTTCTTTTTCCTTTAAATAATAAAATAAAGTTACGCAGAAGTAGTGCTGCCGTTGTAACTCGCCTGTGCTCATTGAATGGTTCCTTCTAGACTTCTTCTGTTGGACTGCAGAGAGTCATAACAACGATGAATCCGGAGGCCAGCAAAATGAGAGAGGAAGCCGGTGCTGAGGGCTGATCGAGAGCAGGAAGCTTAGGAAGTCGTCCTCACTTTTGGACCTAACCGTGTCTAAATCTGAGAATTGACACTCGATTCTATTATAATGCTCTTTTCCAAGTCACATAAGATTTCCCAGAGCCCACGTAACTGATGCAGGCATGGCCCCAGATGTCCAGGTCTCCAGCTCCCCGAGGCCGCTGGGGCAGGGCCATTGCTCTCTTTACTCTTCATGGACGTGAGAGATGCCAGCTCTCCCGCGCTCCCTCCGCTCCCTCTGTGGAAGCCAGAGAAAGGGCAGGTGCTTAGGTCAGCAAAAGGGCTGGGTTTGAAATCCAGCCCATCACTTACCAGGGTGACTTGGGGGCATTCCTTCAGTTTTTGAGCCCCAATTCCCTTTTTCTAAAGTAGCTACATATGGTGACTATCTTAAGGATGTCTTCCACTGAAATGAGGACATAAACTGGAAAAGAGATGAAAGTGAGATATAGAGGACAGGAGATCCAAGGAGAAGAGCAGCAAAGGGAATCTCCAGGGAGGGCGGCAGGGGTGCAGGGTGACAACAGACCCCTGGGCGCAGAGGGGGAGTCACTCCAGACTGGAGCAGTGAGCCTCAGAGACAGGGGCGTCTGGTGCCTGGAGCCGTGACGCTGCCTGTGTACCAGCTTTTAAAGAGTGAGCTACTGGGGATGCGCTCCTGCAAAGCAACGACTCAAGCAATACAGGAAGCCAGGAGGGACTGCTCGAAGGAGAAGGGCAGAAAACCCTAAGATGACAGCTACCGTGGCCTGGACAGTAGTCACCCCGACAGGAGGAGAGGAGACCCTGGGGAGGGTCATGGCCAAAACACACTGGAACTTCTCGGCCTTGGGAGAAGTTATTGGAGAGTATGAGGGAAATTAGTAATGGATTGATAAGCCGGGGAATTATTGACTTCAAGAAAACAAAAAGTAGAAAAGGAAATCATCACAGTACACCAGATATTTACCTGTGAATGATATTTGCATAAGCAGAATAAGGTGAACAGTGAAGATAGATTTCATTTAAAATTATAACTATTTTGAATGAAAGGAGAAGAAAAGCAAAGAATATGATGGTAGATAAGAAGTATAGGAGGTCAATAAATCACGTTTAAGCTGATAACTAAAAAGAAAACAGTACACACGCAATGTTTAGAGCTCTGGGCGTATTTAAGGGCCAGGAAACACAAGCAAAAGCATTGAAGGAAAGTGGTTGCCTCCAAAAAGGACAAATGAGAGCGGGGAGAGGTGTGGGCAGGTAACTGCTTTCTTCTGTTTTGAGAGTTACATATTCAAATTTTTAACCGATGTGCATTGATTACTTTGATAAAATAAAAACTAATTTAAAATGCCCGCTTCACAAGATTGTTCCGCGGGTGACAGAGGATATTTGTAAAGTGCTTAGCACGGGAACTGGCACAGCAGAGACCTCGGTAATGGGGACGGTGGTCATTACTGCTGCTGCTCCCGCCAGCTCACGAGGGGGCCTGGGTGCGGACCTAATTCATGCTCCCCAGACACCCCGGCTGCTCTGAGCTCTTTGTGTGTGTGTGTGAGGGATGTCTGCAGAGCACTCTCAGCTCTTCTAGAAAATGTTTATGTTTAAATGACAATTTTTTTTATTGAGATCATGTTTACAAGGTTGAGAGTTTCTAATTATATACTCCTTGCTAGAATTTAGATCTATCATGAACCGCCTCTGAGGCCCCCTCCATGGCCTCTGCCATGGGTGCCAATGGATGAACTTCGGGAGTTTTGTGACCCCCCTAAAGTTGTAAGTAAAATTTTTGAGAATGTGCATAAGTGTGTTTTTTCCAGAGAGCCTATACTTTTCATAAGATTTTAATGAGGTCATAAGATCTAAAAAAAGTTCATAAAAATATCTCTAGAGAATATAATATATTGATATTAGTTTTAATAAGTTTTGGATGTTACAATATAAAAATTTTTTTAAATCTAAACTTTAGAGTGTAAGAAAACCTCATTTCAAGAGAGACTAAAAAGAAATCCATTTGTGACTTAACTCTATGTGTAATATAATTTCATGAATCCAGCTTTTTTGTGGTTTACATCAACCAAGAGAAGTTAATAAAGACGGTTTTCTTGAAAGGAGCATAAGTGACAAATGGAAAAGTCTCAGTCACCTACAGTACAGAATCTTTCACTCCTGTAAAGAAAAAAATTTATAAAAAGTAGTCTGTCTGTGTGCCCAGGAGCATACATATGTAAAGGGGGAGTAGAATGGGGAAAGAAATTTAAAAAAACATAAATTGAGAAGGAGAGTATAAAAAAATTCAAATCTCATGTCCTAATTCTATTCACTCCTTTTCTCTTTGAATTCATCTTCTGCTCTTTCTTGGACAGATAAATATTCATTTACTTTTTAAAAATCTTTTTTCTGCCTTCCAATTTTCATATGATCTCTTTTGCCATAAATCATTTTCAGAATCTTCACGCAAAGGTACTTGATCTCGGGGCTGGCCCTGTGGCTTACTGGTTAAGTTTGGCACACTCCACTTCAGTGGCGTGGGTTTGCAGGTTCAGATCCTGGGTGTGGACCTGCACCACTCATCAGCCATGCTGTGGCAGCAACCCACATACAAAGTGGAGGAAGATTGGCATGGATGTTAGCTCAGGGCTAATCTTCCTCAGCAAAAAAAAAAAGGTACTTGATCTTTTTCATGCCCCAAATGTCATAGTGTGAAGTCCAATGTGCTGTCAGTCAACATGAAGTGATAAGCACTGTGTGCATGCTCAGGTTGCCTCAGGCTGACCACACAGCAAAGAGCAGAAATAGACATGATCTCTGTCTTCCTGGAGCTATGGTTTATTGGAAAAGACAGAGCTTGCTTAATTATGACACCAGCAATCGTGGAATCACACTTGTGAGAAGTGCAGTGCTGTGGGGGAGGGAGACACAGAGCCCTTAGAATCTGGGTAGGTGGGTGGGGCCCACGGAGCGCTCAGGAAAGACTTCCTTGGGTGAGAGAAGCTCCAGCAAAGAAGTGCGGGATGCTGGTGAGGGGAGGAGAGTGCCCACCACAGGGCCTGCAGCATGTGCCACCTCAAGGGGAGTTGGTGGCTTAACCATTTTATTCCCTCAGGTGCCGTGTGATGAGACCAGATTGCAGTCAGGAGAGAGACCGGAGAGAGCTCTACAGTTGGTCAGACTCACGGGCTCCTGTGTTCTCTGCCCGCCACCCAGGGCCACTCGAGGAAGCACTGGGGTTGGCCACAAGGCAGAGGGAGAAAGTGACCTATGGGCAAGCGCCTGGTGGCGGTTTCCACAAGAAGGAACAGGTAAGGCAGGGTAAGCGGGCCGAGGATTGGCCAGGTATGTTGGAAAGTGGTGCCCGCGTGAAGTTCATGGTGATTGTGGCTGTTAGGACATTTGGTCTGGGCTTTCTGAAGTCTGCAGATGGTTTGGGGTGGAGCAGGGCTGACCTGGGAACAGCTAGTGGCCATTTTGTAGATGTCACAGCATCAATGTAGAGAAGTTAAAAGCATGGTTAATACAGTTGGGAGCGAGCAGACCTGGGAGAGGTGGGCAGGCTCCGAGTGCTGAGGAGGCCCGGTTATGGAGATCCCTTAGCTACCGGAGCTCTTTGAGGAGGAGTTGGGTAGGAGTGAGAGCCTGCTGAACACTGAAAGGGACAGCCCGGCAGCAGTGTGGACAGGGGTCAGGGAGGTTCTGAGCAGACCTCTGAGGAGGCTTTGAAATAGTCCAGGAGAGAGAAAACCCCTTCCGACCTCCCACAAGGCCCCAGACAAAGAGGGCCACCACACTCTAAGACAACAACTTGCACGAGTGGAAGGATCATCAAAAATCTCCGTGAGATCGTTCCAGACGAAACAATTCCTTAGAGCCAAGACGCTACCTTTGTAAGGTAAAGAAAGATGCAAAGGATATGATCACCTTGCTGTATACAGGGCTAGCTACCATTTATTGATCACCAACTACGTGTTGCCAGGCCCTCAATATGTGTAATAGCTCCAGTCCACACCGCAACCCAGCAAGGTCTTGTTTGTTATCTCCAGTTTACTTCCAGGAAAGCCATACCTCTGGAGGCTAAATTAAGTCAGCCAAATTCACATAGCTGGTTGAAACCGGTTTAGAGAACTTACACATTTTCCAAGACCTCTCTGTGTGTTAGTCATGATAAGATATATTACACAAAAGTTTCTCTCAGAGCAAAAGTTTGGTTTTATGAAAGTGTTACCCGCACATTGGGTTCTTGTTGTCCCCTAGGATGGAAATCAAGAGAGACAACAAGCAGGGGCAGAAGAGTAAGTTTATTAGCTTGTGCACAGGGGAAGCACAAGGGAACAGGTGCGGAAAGGTAAGGGGCAGGTGACCAGCTGGTTAGGGAGCAGGATTGCGGGGCTTTTATTAAGCACAGGCTGGGGAGGAGAGCCTTGTCAACGCATGTAGAGGAGGGTTGTGCTTGCACCTGTGCTGTCATGTAGCATGCTACCACGTGCAGTGCATGGATTATTAGCATGCTGGCTCTCCACCCCCGGGTGTGATTTTTACTATGCTAATGGGGCTAGAGTCACCTTCAGTGGACTCCTGGGCCCCAGGGCGCTTGCGTCAGCCCAGGAAAGTCCCGAGGCTGCGGAATGTGGATCCCGGTGGTCTCTATCTGATTCTCCTAGCTCTCTGATTGGTTAGGGGCCTTATCTTGTTAGGCCAGGGGCCTTGCAGATGGCCCTGTCTCGTTAGGCTGGTTCCTGTCTCAAAAGCATTTCCTGGTAAACTTAAAATTCCCTGATAAAGTCTTAAGGGAACTGAACTGAGATAGTAATCATCTTTTTTTAAATTGAGGTATAATTGCATACAGTAAGACACACACATCTTAAGTGTACAGTTTGACAAGCTTTGAGAAATGTGTACAACTGTGTAATTACCACCTTAATGAAGCATTTCTCTCAGCTTAGAACGTTCTCTCATGTCCCTTTCCAGTCTCTCCTCTTCATACCCAGAGGCGGCCGCTATTTTAGTTTCCATCCCTATTGATCAGTGTTGACCGTTGTTAGGCTGTATGAGAATGGGATCCTACAGGACGCATTCCCTTGTGCCTGAGCATGAGGTTTTTGAGATTCCTCTATGTTGTGTGTTAGTTTACCCCATTTTATTGCTGTGTAGTAATCATCTTTAAATAGATGATTAACGTATTTTAGCTGGCTTTTCCAATTACTAATATCTTCTCAATTGGAAGAATCTCATATTTTATATTTCTCATCTGTTTGCTGTGATCTTGTTTCCTTTATACAACATGGGCCATAGAATTAAGATAAAAATATCTTCTTTCTCCCAGTCACTCATCAATATACTGACAATATCCTGGGCCAGAATTGCTGGCACTAATTGATGGGTTCAGCTCCCCATTGTTGGTAATTAAGGCCATCTGCTTCAAATTGTTATCTTAGAGGGAAACTAAACCCCAATTACAAGGTAAAGCTTCTATAAGCTTAGCTGACGTTGACAGATTGTGGACGTAGGGAAGCGTTCTTGCAGATGAATTGCAAATGAAAGCGGCCACACAATGAGGAAAACTGGAACATTGTGCCCTAAAAAAAAGAAAAAGAAAGTGTTTTCTGGAAATAAATATATATGCAGCTATTTAAAATGGTATTATGACCCCTGAAAATGTTACCACCCCTCACGAACACTGACCACTGCACAAACGCCAAATAAAGGTAAGATCTAAGAAGATCGCATGGTCAGGAAGAGGGCACGAAAGCTCCAGAATATCATCTGGGATAAAAGATCAATATATAATAATCATTTTGTTTCTATATATTAACAGCAAACAACTGCAAATGACATTTAAGAAACAAATTTTGTAATCCTAGAGCAACCACCAAAAAACTAATGAAAAGACATTAGCTAAAAAGCCAATAGATTAAACAATATACTAAAAAACATTTGTTTAATACATAAAAGGCAGGAAGAAAGGACCACAGTGATTGAAAAAAAAGACGTGACAAACAGAAAAACGGCAGACAAATCATTTCAATAATTAAATGTAAGTGGACTAACACTCCAATCAGAAGACAGAGATTGGCAGGTGAAATACACAAGCAAAACCCACCTATTTGCTGTCTACAAAGGACGCTCTTTAGAGGCAAAGATGCAAATGAGTTGAAAGTAAAAGAAGGGAAAAAGACAAAGCATGGAAATAGTAAGCGTAATAAAGCCGAAGTAGCTATATTGTTATTGACAAATAGTTTTTAAGGAAGCATTACTAGGGACAAAGAGGGCAATTTCAAAATGATACAAAAGTCATAAAGCAGAAACACATAACATTTACAAATGTATATGAACCTAATAACAGAGTTCCAAAACACATTAAAAATTGACAAAAATGAAAGAAGAAATAGACAAATCCATAATTATAAGTGGAGATGAAATCATCCTCTTTCAGATAATAACAGAACACATAGATAGAAAATCAGTATAGAGAAAACTTGAAAGACATTGATTAAACGAGGCAGAAAATCAGTAATGATATAAGCTTGAACAACATTATCAAGCAACTTGACCTAATTGGCATTTACAGAACACTCCATACATTCTTTTTAAGTGCACATTGAATATTCACGAACATATGGAATATTTTGAGCCATAAAACATAAAAATAAAAGCAATGGAATTATTCAGAGTATTTTCTCTGACCACAACAGAATTAAACTAGAAGTCAATAACAAAAAGCTACCTGGAAAATCCCCAAATGTTAGAGATTAAACACACTTCTAAATAACCTCTGAGACAAAGAAGAAATCGAAAGAGAAATTAGAAAATATTTTGAATTGAACAAAGATGTAAATACAGCATATCAAAATTTGTGTGATACAGTGAAAACAATGCTTAGAGGAAAATTCGTAGCGTTAAAATGCTTATATTAGAAAAGAAGAAATGAATAAATTCAGTGATATAAACTTCCTTCGTAAGGAAATAGAATAAAAACAAATTAAACCCAAAGTAAGTAGAAGGAAGGAAATCAAAGTAACAGTGGAAATCAACAAAATAGAAAATGGACAAACTAAAGAGAAAACCAATGACATCAGAAGCTGGCTCTTGGCAAATATCAATAAAACTGATATAGCCCTGAGCTAACTACTCTAAGTCCCCCTCTTTTTGCTGAGGAAGACAGGTCCTGAGCTAACATGTGCACCCATCTTCCTCTACTTTGTACTTGGGATGCCTACCACAGCATGGCTTTTGCCAAGCAGTGCCATGTCTGCACCCAGGATCTGAACCAGCGAACCCCGGGCCACTGAAGCGGAACGTGTGAACTTAACTGCTGGGCCACTGGGCTGGCCCCAAAACTGATAAACTTCTAACCTGGTCAATTAAAAATGCACAAATTAGCATTATCAGAAAAGAAAGAGGATTACTGCTACAGTTCTACAGTCATTAAAAAGATAATAAGGGAATATTGTGAATATAATTATGCCAAAAAATTCCACGACTTATATGAAATAGACAAACTTCTTGAACGACACAAATTACAAAAAGAGAAAAGAGACTCAAGAAAAACTGAAGACCCAAGTAGTCCAATGACAAATAAAAATTTTAATCTTTAATTAAAAGCCTTGCCACAGAAATCCCCAGTTCCAGCTGACCTCATGGTGAATTCTATCAAACATTTAAGGAGTAAATAATGCCAATCTCTCACAAATTATATCAGGAAAAAGAGAAGGGAATACTTCTCTACTGCATTATTCTGATTTAATACCTGACAAAGACATATCAAGAAGAGAAAACCATAGACCAATGTTCCTCATGTACATAAATGTAAGAATCCTTAAGGAAATATTAAGAAATTGAATCCAGCAATATATTAAAAGAATCGTGAATCACAATCAACTGAGGTTTGTCCAAGACGTGGAGTATTGGTTTAATATATGAAAATCAATTCTTGTAATTCATCATAGCAATAGAACAAAGGAGAAAAACCATATGATCATCTCAACAGATGCAGAAAAAGTATCTGACAAAGTTAAACCCCCATTCATGATAAAACTCTCAGCAAACTCAGAATGGAATAAAATATCCTCAACCTAAAAAGGGCACCTCTGAAAAATTTAGAAGCAACATCACACTGAACGGTGAAAACGAAATGCTTTTACCTTAGAACACGAACAAGACAAAGATATACATTCTTACGTCTTTTATTCACCATTATACGGGAGGTCCTGGACTGTTCAATAAGGCAAGAAAAAAATGAAATAAAAAGCATAGAATTCATAAAGGAGGAATAAAATTGTCTTTATTTTCAGTCAACATTATCATATATATATATCATATATATATATAAAAGCCTAAGGAAATGTACAAAATCTACTAGAACTAAGCCAATTTAGCAAGACAAAGTAAAAGATCAATATGGAATAATCATTTTACTTCTGTATACATTAACAGCAAACAATGAAAATGACGTTTAAAAAACAAATCCATTTACAGCATAAAAACTTTGAGTAAATTTAACAAAAGGTATGGAAGATCTGTACACTGATAACTGCAAAACTGTTGAGAGAAATTAAAGAAGACAAATAAATGGAGAGATATGACATATTCATGAATTGGAGACTCAATATTAAGATAGTAATTCTCCTCCAATCAATAGATTCAATGCAATCTTAATCAAAGTCACAGCAGGCATTTTCTTTTAGAAATTGACAAGTGGATTCTAAAATTGCTATGGAAATGCAAAGGAACTAAAACAGCCAAATGCTTTTTTGAAAAAGAAAACTTAAACCACCTGAGTTCGAGCCTTACTATAAAGCTATAGTGATCAAGAGGGTGTGGTATTGACGTAAGGAAAGGCACATCCATCAGTGGAGCAGAGGGGAGTCCGGGAATAGATCCGCTCATGCACAGTCAGCTGATCCTTGACTAAGGGGCAGAGTAATTCAATGAGGCAAAGGACAGCCTTTTCAACAAATGGTACTGGAACAAATGGCTATTCAAACTGGGGGGAGAAAAAGAGTCTTGACTCTTATCTTTTACCGTATACAAAAAAGAACTCAAAATGGATCCTACACCTAAATTTAAGAGCTAAACTCTTGAAACTTTAGGCATAAAATTAGGAGAAAATATTTGTGTTAGTAGGTTAGTCAATAATTTCTTATTACGACATAAAGGAATGAAGTAAAAGAAAAATGTTGATAAATTGGATTTCACCAAAACGAAAATCTCTTGATCTTCAAAAGAGCTTCTTCAGAAAATAAAATGAGAAAAAATAGTTGCAATACATCCAACAAAGGAGTTGTGTCCTGACCATATAAAGAACTGTTACAACTTACCAATAAGACAAACAGCTCAATCAAAAACCAGACAAAAGATTTTTTTTTTTCCGAGGAAGATTAGCCTTGAGCTAATATCTGCCAATCCTCCTCTTTTTGCTGAGGAAGACTGGCCCTGAGCTAACATCCGTGTGCATCTTTCCCTACTTTATATGTGGGACACCCACCACAGCATGGCATGCCACATGGTGCCATGTCCAACCTGGAATCCGAACCAGTAAACCCTGGCCGCCGAACCGGAACGTGTGCACTTAACTGCTGCACCTCCCAGCCCCTCAGACAAAAGATTTAAACACACACTTGGCAAAAGAATATATATAAATGATCAGCAAATAATGAAAAGATGCTCAACATCACTAGTTATCAAAGATAAGCAAATTGAAACAATGAAGAGATACCACTATATACTCACTTGAGTGGCTGAACTTTTAAAAGCCTGACAATATGGAGTGTTGGCTTGAAGATGGAGCAACCGGAATATCCACATATTGTTAGTGGTTATACTATAATGGTATATTCACTTTGAAAATCAAGTTGACAGTTTCTTAAAACGTTAAACACACACTTAACATTTGTCCCAGCAATTCAACTGCTAACTATATGACCCAATAATAAATACGTAGATCCACACAAAGACGTTGTATGCAAATGTTCGTCACAACATTGTTCTTACTGGCCCCAAACTGGAAACAGCCCAAATAGCCATAAATTAGTAGATAGGTAAACAAGTTGTTGTATATACAGGCAATGGAATACTGCTCGGCAATAAGATAGAATAAACTGCTGATAGATGCAAAAACATGGATGAAACTCAAAAAGATGCAAAGTGAAAGAAGCCAGACACAAAAAGCAACATATAATTTCATTTATATGAAATTCCAGAAAAGGTAAAATCACAGTGACAAAGGGCAGATCAATGGTGGTCTTAGACCAGAGCTGGGGAGAAGAGAATAAGTGCAAGCGAACACAGAAGAATTTTGATTTTGGTGGGGCTTGCATAATTGTACACATTTGCTAAACTCATCGAACTATACTCTTAAAATCTGTGAATTTTACTGAATGCAAATTATACCTCAAAAGATGCAAAAAGAAACATATGTGAAAATTAGTATCTTTCAAATATAAAAGTAACAGGGAGTAGAATATTCAACAGAAGAAAGGATGCTGCCTGGGATATCCTGTTTGCCCTCCAGATTTGTTCTCCACCTGACCCCACCCTGCTCTCTACCCAGGAAGGCTTAACTATATTGGCTGTATCAATGGGCTCTCCTGGCCTCTTGCCTCTGGTTGGGATTGACCAATGGAAAGCCCCAGCAGGAGAGATCTAAAGGGAGGGAGGAAAGGGAGGTCGCATATTTATTTCCTCCTCTACCCTTTCTCTCTCTGGAGGGATCACGGTGGGCTAGAGGTGTCCCTTGACAAAGTTATAGCTCTTGTCTCCAAAAGGCAGCAGAGTCTCCGCTCAGCGTTACAGCAACTCCTCCTTGCCCTCAACCATTCACGCCTGGGTGTGGAATAAAGGACCCGAGAACTACTGTTACCGGACCAAAGGTACTACTCTGTCCTCTTGCTTCTTCTATACCTTGTTCACATTTTTGTAAATACTAGCTTTCTCTTTGTCTCCTCAAGTTATCCAGCTTAAATAGTGTCATTTGTTTCCTTATTGGAACCTTTATTGCTACTGAGCCCATTCACAACAGCAACGAAAAAGAAAAAATACATTGGAATTAGCAAACCAGAAATTGCAGGAACTATGTTAAGAACACTTCAAAATCAACAAAAGAAGACAAACGAATGGAAAGACACCCACGGACTTGGATGGGAAGTCTCAACATCATAAAGATGTCAATTCTTCTCTAGTTAATTTATAAATTAAATGCCAAAAAGTATTTTTATTGTTTTTTGCTATTATTGTTGCGGTTGTTTCATTGTTTAAACAAACCAATTTTAACATTCATGTTGAAAAACATACAAGAATAGCTAGGAAACTCTGAAAAAGAAAAGCAAATATTAAAACAAAATTATTAGCATTAATTTTTTAAAAAACTCATGGTGTTAGCACATGAATTGGAGAAAACTATGTAACTGAAGAAAAAGCCCAGAAATACATGCAAATACTTATGAGAAATTACAACAAAAGTTGCTTCTCAAATCAGTCGGGAAAAGGACTATTTAATAAATGGTTTTGGGACAACAGGTAGCATTTTGGGAAAAAAAATACAGTTGAATCCATACATTTCGACATACATCAGGATAGAATTCAAATGAATCAAAGATCTAAGTGTAAAAATGGAGTCATGGGGGGCGGGCCCCATGGCCGAGTGGTTAAGTTCGCGCGCTCCGCTGCAGGCGGCCCAGTGTTTCGTTGGTTCGAGTGCTGGGCACGGACATGGCACTGCTCATCAGGCCACGCTGAGGCGGCATCCCGCGTGCCACAACTAGAGGGACCCACAACCAAGAATGTGCAACTATGTACCGGGGGGCTTTGGGGAGAAAAAAGGAAAAAAATAAAAAAATCTTTAAAAAAAAAAAATGGAGTCAGGGAAGCATTGGAAGTAAATATGAGAGACTTTGTTGTAATTGTGGAGTGATAAAGGCCTTTCTCATTATAACTTAAAATCCAGAAGTCATGAAAAAATTTTTAAGTCCTATATTACAAAAAAACACAAAAGATGAAGTGGGAATAGAATAACATACTCCTAGAGATCCATAAGGAAAAGACCAACAACCCAATAGAAAAATGACAAGAGCAGTTAACAGAAAAAGCAGTACAATAGAGTTTTAAACATAAGAAAAGATGCTCAACTTTTCTCATAATGAAAGAAATGCAAATTAGAACAACACTGAGAAATCACGGTCCACTTATCAGGTAGGAAAACAAAAACATGGCAAAGGCTGTGGGCAAACGGGTTCTACAAAACACAGCTCTTAGGACCAGCTCTACTGACAGCTGTTTACAACATCTATTAGAATTCCAACTGCATTTGATCTAGCTATTCTATTCCTGGATATTTACTCTGCAGACATATTTGCACAAGTGCAAAATTATGTCAGTATAAACTTTCCATCTCAGCATTGTTTTTAATAGCAAAAAACAAAAACAAAAAACTAACAGTCAAAATATCTAACAACAGAGAACTGGTTAAATAAATAAATAAACGCTATACGTGTAATACTTTGCAACCTAAACAGACACTGAGAATGTGCTCTGTGTACTGATATGGCATAACGGTAATTAGAAATGTTAATTGAAAGAAGGAAGGTTCTGAAGAAGGTACGTAGTGTGTTACTATTTGTATAAAGAAAAAGGGAGAGGAAAATAAGAATATATATTTGCAGTTGCTTGTGTATAAAGAATACTCTGAAGGCAAGAAACTAGTCACAGTGCTTATCTGAGGGACAAAGGTGAGGGGTGGTGACAGCTGGATGAATAGGATCAGAGGCGGGAGGAAGGCTTGTCATCGTTTACTTTCTTATATTTGGAGAAGTATCGAACCCTGTAACTACATCCTCTATTCAAAAATTTTAAAATATAAAGATATACTAATCTTCAAAGCAAAACCCAGAATGATGGATATTAGTATATTACCTAAGAAATATTCTTTAGTTTAGAATGGGTTCTTCACACCCACCGTCACCTACATTGTACAACGAACATTTTCCATCCTCATCCACAGAGAATGGACAAGAGCAGGCCTTGGAGCCACTGTTTCCCAGCTGCTCAATGAGATGTAATTAGATATGTTTATTCCTCAGCTCCTCAGCAGACTCACAGGACACTGACACAGGAAAATTGCCCTAAGTGTGATTCTCTTTCTATTCATTGAGTTCCCACATACGCTGATTTTCTTAGCTCAAAAGCATGTATTTTTGTACTTCTCTATTTGGACAAGCACAAAAGTGTAATTTTGTACCTCTCTCTTTGGACAAGTTAATACATGCAGTTGTGACATTTACACCCCACCATAAAACTCAACACCATTGCCAATAATAATATGCCATTAGTTTATCCTGACAGCCCATCTTTGATGATGAGGATCATTTTGGGCTGGTTACTTTTGAAAACTGCAGACAGGAAGGAGGCTCTGAGGAGCGGAATTTGCTTGCCCTTTGTTGGGAGACGTTTACCTTTGTAAGGGAAATCTCCATCTGTAGGGGTGTCTCCCTCTCCGCACCAGGAGGAAGGGGGGATGACCTTATCTCTAGAAACTCTTAATGGGGAAGGCAAGGACTTAAGTCTGCATAATAATCTTACTCTTGTTTATTGTGCTTGTCTGGTAACCTCATGTAACTGACTCCCTGCACCACCAACATCCTCTGGAAGCATAAGACATCCTGACTTAATCCGATCTGATTCTTATCTAAAGTTATAGGACCACCCAATAACCAGACCCCACCTGCACTGATACCATTTTAATGACATTTTTTACATATTCTTTCCTTTGTCTTGTAAAGAGATAACTCACATACCTATGCCTTATAAATTTAGCTCTAACCCTCAACACATTGCAGCTCTTAACTGCCCAGGTGTCCTGTTCCCGTGCTGGGAGCTCTTCACTGCCCATGGGCCCTGTCCCCATCCTGGCAGCTTTTTACTGCCCATGGGTCCTATCACCATGCTATTCTCTAAATAAAAGAGCACTACTGCCAGACCTTGAGAGTCCAAGAAATCTTTCTTTCAACTCCTTGGCTCACCAAGCCTGCATCATTTGATGTTTTTCTTTATATATATATATATATTTTTTCTTTATATATATATATGTATATATAGGAACATCCTTCATTCTGTCTTGTTTGTGCATAAGACTATCTTAAGTTTTATCTAAAAAGCCATCTAAGACTGGATGTTTTCTGTGCATCAGTGGCTCTCCAGCAGATAGGCATTCAAACCTATAATTGGTGAAAATCATGAAATGATAAAGAAGCTCCATGAAAGGGAAGTGGGAAGGGGCAGGAATTAGACACGTGAATTTATTTTCCCTCTTATTTTGGAAACCATGGTGACTGAGAGCTCTGATTAAACCGTAGAATATGCCAGTATAGACTCAGGAGCATCTTAGAAGGAGTAATATCCCTTTGATTTACCCAGTTCTTTTTCCTACCCGACAAAATTTTTCCACAGAAATCAATTTGTTTGCCAACCACAACCAAGGTTTTCTATAAACCATAAAAACCAATACAATGGACAGAGTGGTTGGCCAGTGGAAATGACTTTCTAATGCATGGTCTAGTCTTGTTTCAAATGCCTTAGTGTTACTGGCCGTGGGATTACAATCCTCTAAACTCCTGGGAAATCTGAAAATGGAGTTACAAATTAAATCACAGGTCTCTAGCCCTGAATTTTGGTGATTCCATCCCAATTCTACTCCACCCAAGTGGATACTCCGTGAGCAGCACGTGGAGGAAACAAAAGCTAGTGTATATTCAGATCTTTGTGAATCTGCTCTTCTATCCATTTACACAGCGAAACGGTTTTACTATGCTGCCTTTCTTTGAAAGAAAAGAGCATTTACGTTTGTTAATGAGGCAGAAAATTCATCACACATTTTTAAGTAATCACACCCTTCCTAGCACTTGCTTTTTACGAGACTACACTCTCGGAATAATATATGCGTTCCTAAAAAACTGTGCATCAATTTAATTTTTAAACGTTTAATTGAATTTTGTGTTAGCCACTATTTAAAGAAGCCCAGCAATGCATCTTTGTAATATGAACTGACCCTCCCATTTGATCTTCTTTGTAGAACCAGACTTTTTTAAAGGGATTTTCTCAAACAGAATTATTTCAGATTGCCAATTACTTAGATATGTAGCTACGTTAGGTCCCAAGATTAAGGCTGTGCACTTTTGAGTACAAAACTCATACTTAACATGTGAATTTCCAGGCTGGCCTTAAGAGAATATGAATACATAATATCATATTATTAATATTATATATTTGTAATATATTTTATATAGTTATATGTTTATTGTACAGTTATATATTTATATAATATAATATATAAAGTAGAATGTATTATATATAAAGCATAACATATATAAAAACATACATTATACATTAATAAAGTAGAAAGGAGAAAGAAAATTTTTCATTTGACCATTTTTCTCCAGATATTTTAAATTTGGGCTCTGAAAATTATCCTAAAAAACCCACTAATTTTACTGACTTTTCTCTATCTTTTCTGAACTGTGATTGTCGTATCTCTCAATATATTTCAAACAAGAAAATAACTTTTTTCATCCAAAATTTCAGACCTTTACATAATAGCATTTATTTTTAAGATACATAAATGAAGAAAATAGATGATATAATGATAAAAATAGCTATAATAAATTCGCAACATTTTTAAAAATTAAAAGATAATTAATTGTAAATTTTATGTTTTTTTAAAGATAGCTGATCAAAGGTAACTACACGCGTAATTTAAAAAACCTAATTGAATAGGGGGCTATGCCTGGTCCTGATCACAAAGGTAATCACTTGTAACCATTTGTTTTTTTAAAACCACTTCATTGAGGTATCATGGTTACACAAAAAGCTGTACATACTTAATGTATACAACTTGATGAGTTTGGGGATAAGTATACACCCCTGAAACTACACAATCTGGGCCATATTTTATCCATCACCTCCAGAAGTTTCCCTTATTTATTTATTTCAATTAAAACAATCTTTTTTCCTTTTGCGGTAAAAGCACTTAACATATGATACCATATACCATACCAAATGTTATGATATGATACGATGCCCAACATACCAAATGTTTAAGTATGCAATACAGTATTGTTAACTACAGGCTCTGTGTTGTACAGCAGATCTACAACTGATTCACCTTGCATAACGGAAGCTTTGCACCCTTTGACTGGCATCTTCCCATTTCCCTCCCCGCCAGCCCCTGGTAACACTGCAACTATTCTACTCTGGTTTTATGAGGTTGGCTATGTTAGGTTCCTCATAAAAATGGGATCATGCAGTATTTGTCCTTCCCTGTCTGGCTTATTTCACTTAGCATAACGTCCTCCAGATCCATCCATGTTGTCTCAAATGGCGGGATTTCCAACCTTTCTTAAGGTTGAATAACGTTCTGTTGTATACATATACCACAGTTTCTTTATCCATTCATCCAGTGATGGACTTTTAGTTTGCTTCCACCTCTTGGCTATTGTGAACAACACTGCAATAAACAGGAGAGTGCAGATATCTCTATGAGATAATTATTTCACTTCCTTTGGATAAATATCCAGAAGTAGGATTGCTAGAACATATGGTAGTTCTATTTTCTATTTATTTTTTATTTTTTTATTTTTTTTTAAAAGATTTTATTTTTTTCCTTTTTCTCCCCAAAGCCCCCGGGTACATAGTTGTATATTCTTCGTTGTGGGTCCTTCTAGTTGTGGCATGTGGGACGCTGCCTCAGCGTGGTTTGATGAGCAGTGCCATGTCTGCGCCCAGGATTTAAACCAACGAAACACTGGGCTGCCTGCAGCGGAGCATGAGAACCCAACCACTCAGCCACGGGGCCAGCCCCTCTATTTTTTACTTTTTGAGGAACCTCCATGCTGTTTTCCATAGTAGTTGCACCAATTTACAATCCCACCAACAGTGCACAAGGATTCCCTTTTCTCCACATCCTCACCAGCACTTGTTATCATTTGCTTTTTTTTGAGAATAGTCATTCAAACAGCAGCGAAGCGACATCTCATTGTAGTTTTGATTTGCATTTCCCTTAGATTAGTGATGTTGAACATCTTTTCATGTGCCTGTTGGTCATTCATATGTCTTCTTTGGTGAAATGCCTATTCAGGTCCTTTACCCATTTTTTCAATTGGGTTATTTGGTTTTTTGCATTGATTTGTAGGACTTCTTCATATGTTTTGGATATTAACTTCTTATCAGATATTTAACGATTTGTTTTTAGTGTTTCTAGAAGCTAGTTTTCTCTAATAATCTTTGTACACAGTTATTTCTTGGTTTATCAGCTTTACAATTTAACTATTGACTTTCTGCTATGACAGTTGAGGGTATGTTTTATTCACCCCTGCTCATCATCCTCTCTCCTCCTCCTCGCCATATAAATTATCACTATTTTTAGTTCTTTTATTGGTAATATTTATTAATATAAAGGTTCACATAGCAGGTAATTAACAAATGTTTATTGATTGACCAATGTCATACTTTCTGAGGAAGTTTATACACTTAATGCTCAAGTGCTTAAATTCTAATATCATTTCTCAGAATAACTGAGGGAACGTTGATTTGAGTGTGCAGGGCTATTCCAGGTGATGTGGGAGGTATAGAGAGAAACAACTTCCAGTCTGTGGTCTTAAGGAGCACCCTCTGTAGTTGGAGAGGCAGACAGGGAAACAAGCAACTTCTTGTACCAAAATAGAGGCATGAGCCAAGCATACAATTAATGCTTGGACAATTAATTCCAACAGCAAAATCTTGGAGGACTTTGTGAATGAGATGGCGTTTAAGCTGAGCCTTTAAGGATAGGTAGGATTTTGATAGATGGTGAAGAGGAGAAATGGTGTTACAGGCCAAAGGAATTTGACAAAAGGCAGATGATTATTCATCGAATTTTACAATTCCTTCCCTTCCATAGAAGAGAGTTGTCTCTGAAAGTAGCTGCACTTCCAAAGGCTGTATTTCCCAGCTCCTGTTGCATCTAGGTATGGCCATGTCATTAGTTCTTACCTAGGGAATGTTAGTGGAAGTGATATGTGTCATTCAACGCAAGGTGGTTAAGAAACAGGTATGTTTTCCATTGTCTCTTTCCATATCTCCTACAGGCAGAGCATTTCAATCTCTTAAGAGAAAGAGGAGCCAGAGACAGAAGAATCCTGGGCCCCAGAGTCACCCAGGAACCTTATTCCTGCTCACCAACCAGGAACATTTGCATTGGACTGTCACGTGAACAAAACATAAACTAGACCTCTACATTTGGACATTTCCTCACGGTAGGTCAGTCTAAAGGAGGACTGGAATCATACCCACTGGAGTCAGACCGCAGCTGAAGCTGGTGCCAAGGACCTGGAAGGAGAAGAAAGCGCAAAGTGAGACAAACAGGCTGCAGCCATGTTGTCACAATACAGAACATTTATCACTCAAAGGGGGAGATATATCAAGAGACCCTTAAAACAGCAACTTAAAATGTTGAGAGAAAAAACTACTTATCTCCTTCACTACACGTTTCCCTTAAAATATGTCCATTGGGATGGGGAGGCATTTGGAAATGACCATGGCCTAAAAGTTGAGTGCTAAAAGAGAAAATGCCACCCAAGGCCCAAACCTGCTGCTGACAACCTTAGTTTTCAGTTTCCCTTGGGCAATCAATGATTGCCCTACAACTGGGAAAGACTGGGGAATTAAATGCTAAGTATTACTCTCCTCATTTCCAGGAGCTCACTAGGGAACCCCTGCTCAGAACATCACTCCTAATAGGCAGTGCTAACAGTGGGAGCCAACAGCAACAGGGCTTTCTGGGCAATGCAACTGATAGGCTAAAGGAAATAGACGGCCCCAAGGAGACCAAAGTCCATGTAGGTGACAGGCCTGCCTTCTGAAAGATAGGCCTGAAATTCAGTCTAAAAGTAAATGTCAGGTCTGATTGTATCAGTGGACTTAATTGACACTGGCCAGTTAACATTTAGCCATTAGCCTTTAGGATAAGTTAACTCTAAAACAGTCAAAAAGAAGCTTGTAAATAAATAGCAACTACCCCACTCCCAAATCAAATGTCCATTAAGACTTACACATAAAATTACACACAAATATACATAATTACCCACTGTTCTCAGGCCCATACTAATATGTTTGTTGACACAAAGCATCCAGGGATATATGAAAATCCAGACACATTTGGGATCTACCACCTGGGTTAATCACCTTTACAATAATATAATTTTTATTGTAATGATTCGTGAACACTTTGGATAAAGCACTTTGTAAGTCATATTAGGAAGCACTTTGGGTAAAGAAGTAATGAGCTATCTATCCCATCCCTTGGCTTTTACTTCCAATCTAAGGAAAATGGTGACCAAATACCATCCAACTGTGAACTTATAGGAGACAGACATGCTAAGGGCTTATTGGTGTTTCCGCTTAAACCATGATTTACCGTGAGATGAGATTTTCACGAATTGTTGGATTCACCTCTTAAATATGTATATATATGATGAGTATCATTCTAAGGAGAAGGCTGCACAGCTTTTGAGAGTAGCATTCTCTTGTAAAAGGCGAGGAACTGTGTGTATCAGACAGGAATTGTGTATCTGTTGGGTGATGAGCTTTCATGGGCCAAGGAGCTGGAAATCTGGGGCCTCGATCGAGGGCAATTTGGAAGACCAAGCTGTGAGCCCCCAGAATATACCTGCCAAATAGAGAGAGTGGGCCTACCTTAACGCATTTAGACCACAGGCAAATAGAAGTAGAGCAAGAGCATCAGTACAGGCATCATGGGCTGTCTGCCTCATGCTGCGTTCAATAGTATTGGAGTGAAGGGACACAACTGTGCTTTCAAGGGACAGGAAGTCAGGAGGCAACTGACTCAGTTTCATGAGTTCCATTTTAGATTTTCCCCAGTTGTCTTCTCCTACCACATAAAAGCGCCAGTGCCTCCACCTCCCCAGTGCAAGAGCCAAGAGAAATTCTATGTGAGGACTAGTTTGTTCCTAGTGAAGACAGCCAAGCAGGTTGAGAAATCACATCCTGTACTGATGCATGAATAAGGAACTTGGAATAGGGACACAGCTAGTTGTTAATCTTGTCTTAACCAGACAGTTTGAATGTGCAGCAGAATTTTCATCAGATCTATGGATCGTGCCAATGTAAAAAAAACAGGCAAGCTTTGCAGGTTAGATCATTGCCCTAATAGCATCCATCAACGTGGAGTCTTCTGATAGACTGCAAATCGACAACGTACACAAAGAAGGATTTCAACCTTCCTCCTGCTCACCTCAAGACTAGAAGACACAGGGAGCAAGGTAGGCCGGATATGTAGTGATAACATTGAACAAGACTGTTTTTCTTCATGTAAAGGATGCATCTATGAATTAAGGATTTTTTTTTTTGCTGTGACTAAAAATAAAAATTTACATTTTTAGAAAGATTCTCTTATCTCTTAGAGGTAACTACTGAAGTAGTCAAAAATGAAAGTATCTGATGTCTGGGTTTGCTTTAGAATAATCTGTCAAAATGGGAGGGGCATGTGTCTATGAGCCAAGATTGATAAAACATTAATAATGGTTGAAGCTGGTACATGGAGTATATTATAATCTTCTCTTCATTTTGTGTATGTTTAAAATTTTCCATGATTAAAAAAAAACATTTTAATGTACCAATAGAGGAAAGAATATACCTTCAAAAACAGCCCATCATTGGTCAATACATTTACCCCTTGTTCTATACTTGTCTGTGTGTTTGTCATCACTTTAGGCCGGGATTTCTCAGCTTCAGCACTAACGACATGTGGGGCTGGATCACTCTCTGTTGTGGGGACTGTCTTGCGCAGTGTGGCATGTTTAGCAGCAATCCTGTGGGTAGAGAAATCTTCTAACCACTAGATGCCAGTAGCACACGAGTGAGCACCACCCCTCCACACAACTTGTGATGGCCAAAAACATCTCCAGACATTGCCAAAGGCCCCAGGGAAGAAGGCAGCACAGGAAATCACCCCAGATGTGAACCATCATGTCGGACTGCGAATAACTGGAGGGGTGTTTTCCACTTTGTGTTCCTGGTAACTAAAACAGGACTCATACATTAAGTGTTTAATAAACATTTGGTGAATGACTAGGTTGGAGACCCAGCAGGTAAAGCAAAGAATAAAGGAAACAAACTTATAAAGAAAGCAGAGCCAGGGGATAAGTTGGCTGACAAGAGCATATAATTTATTCTTGAGGAGTTGCATTTTAAAAAAACATTTCTAATCGACATGGTTTGTTTTTATAAATAGAACTTATTAATTGAATTTATAAACTACAATTTAAAAATTATATATAAAATGTTGATTTTATGTAAAGTTTTTATATTTTCTATAAAATGTGTGTGTTACTGGTGTTTGACTTGACTATTATCGCTCTCAATTGTTCAAATGTGAATTAAGTCCACACTGCTTGGCCTGTGATATAGTTAAATATAATATTCACTTATCCATCAATCTCAACTATCTGACACAGGAATGGAAAACATGTGAATAAGGGAACAAGGACGTTAGGTAGTCAGGTTAAGTAATACGATGGCCATGAATTTATTTCTTCCAGGAATGGTAGATACATTCTCACTCAGAACCAAGTTACTCTTACTTTACGTATGGATTTAACAAGACTAGTTAGCTGTTTCCTTCTTATTAGAAAATCAAATTGAGAGAGAGACAGAGAGAGAATGCCAGAAACAAGTCCACTAAAAGCAGCAAGAAGTAATGCCTGGAAGTCAAATAGCAAGAAACAGGAAAAAAGCAATTTAAGTACTCAACAACAAAAAATCAGCGGCAACAATAAAAACCACACCTAGTGTGTTGTGTAGTTATTGAATACACTTCATATCCTTTAAATATTATAGCAAATTATAACCAGTGTCATTAATTCATCAACCAGAGCAGAGACTAGAAGTCATGTAACGTAATGTGGAATAAATGTCTACGAGAATAACTCTGAGTCAATAGGAAAAAGTGTAATTGTGTTCAGTGTATTATGATTAAAAGGGCACGAAAGCAAGCAAAACAACTTAGAAATATTCCACCCTGCCCCACCCCGCCAAAACAGTATTAAGGAAGAGTTTTGTTCTTAAGGTCATAATAAGCTTCATTTAAATGGAAACCTCCTTTTCCTAGGAATGCTGTCAAAATGAAGCATTATAGGTGTTTATTCTAGAAACGAAAAGTTGGTTTAACGTTTGAAAATCAATCAATGTAGTTTATCATATTAACAGAGTAAAAGAGAAAAGCCATGTGATCATCTCAGCAGAGGCAGAAAAAGCATTTCAAAAAATTTCAGACTGAGTGATAAACACAGAACTCAGTAAACAGGATTAGATAAAGCATATTTATAAAAACTCTAGAACATCATATTTGAAGGTGGAATATGGAATGCTTTCCCTGTCAGTTAGGGAACACGTAAATGATACCTATTATCACCATTTTTACTCATTTGTACTGGAAGATCTAACCAGTATAAAAGCAAGGAAAAAAAAGAGTAAAGATCGGAAAGAAAAAGTAAATCTTCCATTATTCACAGATGGCATGATTGCATATCTAGAAAAGCCAAAAGAATCTATAAACAAATAGAAATAATGAGTGAATTTAGTAGGTCACTGAATTCAAGGTCAAGATCTAAAAATCAATTGTATTTCTAGATACTAGCAAGAACCAATTTAAATATAAAATTTAAAAAGCAACACCAATACAATCACTTTAGAAAATAGTTCAGTAGTTTCATAAAAAGTGAAACATACACCTCCCATAAGATCTAGCCATCCCATTCCTGGGTGTTTACGTAAGAGACATGAGACCGTGTGTCTGTACAGTGACTTGCATAAGTGTTCCTAGCAGCTTTATTTGTAACATCTCCAAACTGGAAACAACCCAAATGCCCATCAAAAAGTTATAGGACAAAACATGGAAGAATATTTTTAAAATTGTTAGCAGGCAAAGATTTCTTAAATAGGACACAGAAGGCAGAGCCACAGTAGAAAAGATTGACAAATTGATCTTCATTAAAATTAAGAACTTCTGTTCAACAAAAGATGACAGTGAAAGTAAAAAGGCAATTCACAGTCCGCAATCCATCTACCTGAAGTGCTCATTCAGCATATTCCAAGAACTCCAAAAACAGCAAAACGCAACCCAATTTTATTTTATTTTTACTTTTTTACTAAATGAGGAAAAAACTTGAACACGCAGCTAACAAACATCCAAATAGATAGTAAGTATTAAAAAGATGTTGAACATCATGTACAGTCATCAGTACAAAGCAAGTGAAAGCCAGGGTGAGATGTCTCTGCACCCACCCCAGAACGGCTAAAATGAAAAGGACCGAGAATACCAAGTGACGGAGAGGAGGTGAAACAACTGAAACCTGCATTCATGCAGTGGGATACGATGGGGGCAACGACTTTGGAAAACTGCCATTCTACAAACACTGAACGTACATATACTCTATGAGCCAGCATTTCCACTTGTGTGTGTATACCCAACAAATATGAGCTCCTAGATCTGCAAGAAGACGTGTACAAGAACGTTCATAGCAGCTTTATTCATTAAGACCCTGGAACAGGAAAATCCAAATGTCCGTCAAAGGAACAGATAAATAATGGGATGTTAACGAATGGAACACTGCATAGCGGTAAGAAAAAACCCAAACCACTGGTGAGTGCATCCACATGGATGATTCTCACAGACATTACGATAAAAGAAATCACATCTGAAAAAGTACGTGCTCCATGACCTATTTAATATGAAGGTCAAGGACAAGCACCAGTAATCTATGGTGACAGGAGAGGAAGAGGAGTAAAGTTTGCAGGCGGTGGGGGCATTGGCTGGAAGGAGGAATGAGGGAACCTTCCAGGGTGCTAATAACTTTCTGTATAGGTGATTGATAAAAAAGTATATATACATGTTTAAAAATTCACCAAGATGTACACTTAAGATTTGTGCACCATTTTCCCCTGATAGTTGCTAAACAAAGTTCCTGCCCTAGTATCAGAGTGGTACTTATCTAAAAAAAGCAAACTGAGTAAGGCGACCATCACACCGAGTAGCGAGTACTCCTAATTAACTGCCTCCATGTGTGAGAACACACTGCTAATTAGGTTCCTTGGGAGACAGAAGAAAGAACCGGTTTGAGTTTTGATCCTCCCCATCCTGCAACTGATGGTTTGCTCTTCACATCTGTGTTTTGCTTCTGACTCAGTTTGCTTTTAATTGAAAATCCAACTCAAACTGAGTTAAACAACAAAGAAATGTATGGCCTCCCTAAAGGAAAGCCCTAAGATTGTCCTGGTTGGTTGACCAGCTGCTCAGTCTTGGCACTGACTCCCGCTGTTTGATCTCGCCACTCTACCATCCATGGTGTGGGATGCGGCTAACTGAGTCCCCTTGCAGGGTGAGACTACTGCAATGGAGGCTGCATTCTTCCTCATTCTTGCGGGAAGAAGTGCTGCCAGAAGATCTCCCAAAACAGCAAGGAAGAATTTCCCCAGAACTTCCTGCAAATCACTTCTTGTGTTTCACTGGCTCGAATTTTGTCGCAGTTCCATCTAAACCTGCCACTGGATGGAGGAGGGGAGGATGAGTGAGATTACAAAGATTGGTTTAGTCTAATGAGCGCAAACCCTAAGGCTGATAATGGGACGGATATTGGGGAAAACATCAGGGTTCCATTTAGAAAGAGGAAGGAGAGCCTAGGAAATGGATGCTGAGTTGACAACCAATGGTATCCGATACAGTTTCCTCAACAAGATTGTAAGCACCCTGGTGGCAAGGATTGTGTTTATCCCTGCAACATGTTCCTATCTGGGGGCCGTGAAAGGTAGGTGAGACAGGGAAGTGTGCAGGACCTCAGAGTTGCACCATCAGTGAAATAGCAGCTGATGCCACCAGCTGACTGACAGTCCGAAGGTACAGCTAAGGTTCTCAAGAGCTCCCCCAGTGTTTAGAAGAGCTTGGAAGAGGGCAGTTCCTACTTGCCAGAGCCTTTTATGGCCACTACCAGTCCGTATCAAGCCTTTAGACAATGAGCTAGAACAAAAGTAATATTCTATGAAGGAGAGCATCGTAACCTGCAAAGGACAGTCGAGTGAGAATGCAGCATCTTTTTTCTCTCCCTCCTGCCTACCCTCACAGCAAGGGATCTGGAACAGGGCAGAGGGAGAGAACAAAAGTCTAGCTTGAGGACTGGAGTGAGGATACGAATTGAACATGAGATTGAAGCTTAAAAATGAATAGGTCAGTTGATCACATAGTTGTATATATTTTTATAACAGCTTTATTGAGATATAATTCATATACTACAAACTTCACCCTTTCAAAGTATGCAATTCAGGGTCTGGCCCGGTGGCCCAGTGGTTAAGTTCTGCATGCTCCACTTCAGTGGCCTGAGTTCGTGGGTTCAGATCCTGGGCACAGATCTACTTCACTCACCAACCACACTGTGGAGGTGTCCCACATACAAAAAAAAAATAGAGGCGGATTGGCACAGATGTTAGCTCAGGGCTAATCTTCCTCAAGCGAAAAAATGAAAACTGAAAAAAAGAGGAGGATTGGCAGTGATGTTGGCTGAGGGTGAATCTTTCTCAGCAAAAAAAAAAAAAAAAAAAAGTATGCAATTCAATGAGTTTTAGTCTATTTCCAAAGTTGTGCAACCATCACCACTATCTCACTCCAGAACATTTTCATCACTCCCAAAAGAAATCCATATCCACTGTAGTCACTCCTCATTTCCCTCTCCCCTTAGGCCCTGGCAACCACTAATCTACTTTTTGTTTCTATGGATTTGCCTATTCTGGACATTTCATATAAATGGAATCATATAATATGTGGCCTTTTGTACCTGTCTTATACAATGTTTTCCAGTTCATCCATGTTGTAGTATGTATTTGTAATTTATTCTGCTTATTGCCAAATAATATTCCATTGTATGAATATACCACATTTTGTTTACATTTATTCATCAGTTGATGAACATTTGAGTTGTTTCCACTTTTTGGTTATTATGAATAATGCTGTTATAAACACTCATGTACAGGTTACTGTGTGGATACGTATTTTCAACTCTCTAGGAGTGGAATGCTAAGTCATATGGTAATTATATGTTTAACATTTTGAGGAAGTGGCTGAACATTTTAAATTGCTGCTAGCAATATGTGAGGATTCCAATTTCTCCACATCCTTACCAACACTTGCTATTATCTGTCTCTTTTTATTTAGCTTCCAATTGTGTGAGAAGTGGTACTTCATTATGATTTTTTAAATTGAGATATAATTGACATATAACATTATATTAGTTTTGGGTGTACAACATAAATTTTATTTCTTGTTATAGGAACTTTTAAGATCTACTCTCTTAGCAACTTTCAAACATCCAATACAGTGTTATTGACTATAGTTACCATGCTGTACGTTTAAATCCCCAGGACTTATCTATAACTGAAAGTGTGTAGCTTTGACCCCCTTCACTCATCTTGTGCATCCCTCACCCCTGCTTCTGGCAACCACCAATTTGTTTTCTGTATCTGTGTGTTTGTTGTTGTTGTTTTCTAGATTCTACGTATAAATGAGATCATATATTAGATCACACAGTATTTGTCTTTCTCTCTCTGACTTATTTCACTTAGCATAATGCCCTCAAGGTCCATCCATGTTGTCACAAATGGCAGGATTTTCTTCTTTTTTAATGGCTGAATAATATTCCATTGCATATGTATATACCACAATTTCTCTATCCGTTCCTCCTTCAGTGAACACGTAGGTGGTTTCCCTGTCTTTGCTGTTGTAAGTCACGCTGCCATGAACATGGGGGTGCAGATATCTTTTCAAGTTAGTGTTTCTGTTTCCTTCAGATAAAACTCAAAAGTGAAGTTGCTAGATTATATTGTAGTTCTATTTTTAATTTTTTGAGGAATCTCCATACTGTCTTCCATAGTGGCTGCACCAGTTTACACTTCCACCAACAGTGCACAAAGGTTCCCTTTTCTTCCTATCCTTGCCAACACTTATTTCTTGTCTTTTTGATGACAGCCTTTCTAACAGGTGCGAGGTGATATCGCATGTGGCTTTGATTTGCATTTCCCCGATGACTAGTGCTGTTTAGAACACTTTTTTCTGTATCTATTGGCCATCTGTATGTCTTCTTTGGGAAAATGTCTATTCAGATCCTCTGTCCATTTTTTAATCAGATTGTTTGATTTTTGCTATTGAGTTATATGAGTTCTCTGTATATTTTGGGTATTAATCCCTTATCAGATATGTGATTGGCAAATATTTTCTCCCATTTCATAGGTTGCCTTTTTACTTTGTTGCTGATTTCCTTTGCTGTGCACCTCATTACGGTTTTCATTTGCATTTCCTTAATGATGATGATGTTGAGCATCTTTTCATGTGCTTATTGATCATTTGCATACTTTTTTGGAGAAATGTCTATTCAAATCTTTATTGTGGAATGTAAGAGTTCCTTATATATTCTGGACATAAGTCCCTTATCAGATATGATTCACATACAGAAGTCTCCCCTTACCCATGGGACATACATTCCAAGATCCCCAGTGGATGCCTGAAGCCATGAAGAGTACCAAATCCTGTATAGACTATGTTTTTCCCTATACACACATACCTGTGATAAAGTTTAATTTATAAATTAGACACAGTAAGAGATTAACGACAACAAGTAATAACAAAAATAGAACAGTTATAACAGTGTACTGGTATAAAAGTTACCATGGGCCTTAGCAACCTCAGTATACAATTTTTTTCTTTCCTTATTAAGTCGAGAACTTTCACCTTTTCACTTTACGGCTTCTCTTTGGCACCTCCAAATTGCCAGCATCACTACTCTTGTGCTTTGGGGCCATTATTCAGTAAAATAAGGGTTACTGGAACACAAGCACTGCCGTACTGCAGCAGCGGATCTGATAGCTGAGACAGCTGAGTGACTGACAGCAGGTAGCGTATACAGAGTGAATCTGCTGGACAAAGGGATGACTCACATCCTGGTGGGATGGAGCTGGGGCTCGAGACTTTATCACACTACTCAGGAAGGCCTGCAATTTAAAATTTATGAACTGTTTATTTCTAGGATTCTCCATTTAATATTTTTGTACCATGGTTGAGCATGGGCAACTGAAACCTGAGAAAGCAAAACTGCAAATAAGGGAGACTACTGTATATTTTCTCCCATCCTATGGACTGCCTTTTCATGTTTTTGATGGTGTTCTTTGAAGTACAAAAATTTTTTATTTTGATGAAGTTCAATTTACCTGTTTTTTCTTTTGTTGCTTGTGCTTTTGGTGTCCTAAGCAACCACTGCCTAATACAAGGTAATGAAGATTCACTCTGGAGTTTTCTCCTAAGTGTTGTAGTTTTACATTTAGGTCTATGATACATTTTGAGTTAACTTTTATATATGGCATGAGGTAGAAGTTAAACTTTATTTTATTTTAATGTGGATATCCAGTTTTCCCAACAGCATTTGTCAAAAAGAGTATGCTTTCCCCATTAAGTGATCTTGGTACCGTTGTCGAAAGTCGATTGACCATCACTTAAAGGCTTCTTTCTGGACTCTGAATTTAATTCCATTGATCTGTACATCTGCTCTATGCCAGTCTTATACTGTCTTGATTGTTGGAACTTTAAAGTAAATTTTAAAATTGGGGAGTGTGAGTTCTCCAACTTTGTTCTTCTTTTTCAAGATCATTTTGACTATTCTGGATCCCTAGCATTTCCATATGAATTTTAGGATCATCTTGTCAATTTCTGCAAAAAGGAGAAAAAACAGGTAGGTGGGATTTTAATAGGAGTCATGTTAAATTTGTAGGTCAGTTTGTGGAATATTGCAATCTTGACGATATTACATCATCCAATACATTAACACAGGATGTCTTCCCTACTACTTAGGTCTTCTTTAAATTCTTTCAACAATGTATTGTAGTTTTCAGTGTACAAGTCTCACACTATTTTGTAAATTTATTCTTAAATATTTTTTCTTTTTTATGAAATTGTAGTGGAATTGTTTTCTTAATTTCTTTTCAGATTTTTAATTGCTAGTATACAGAAATACAAATGATTTTTATGTATTCATCTTGCATGCTACATAGGTATATACATTTGTTGAATGTCATTGAATCCTGTGCTTAAGATACATGCATTTCACTGCATAAAGCTTACATCAATAAAAGATTACTATGTAGTTTTAAAGAAAGTGAACAGGACCGGTTATTTTTAGAATGAGACTGTTCTACGACTGGAAACACTAAAGGTTTATGTCATTGGACTGATTCAGCAAGCCTTCTCTCAGAGAAAGAGGAATGGTGGGTGATGTTCAATAGAGCACAGCTAATGGCTGCTAATGGAGAAATAAAGTCTTTCAATATTGATACTCCAAAGAGTGAAGAGACTCATAAATCGGTAACTATGGTGATAGAAGATAGCGTAGGCTATTACTTGCATTACTCTGACATTTACTTTGTCAGAGCAATATTGCAAACAAAAAGGCATTTGTTTCCCTTAAAAAAAAAAATACTCTTTGTCAAATGTTTATTGAATTTGCATCTGTCGCAATCGGTGAGCACCCAGGTCCCAGGATCTTTGTGCTCAGCATTCTTCTCTCTATTCTTTACACCTTGAGAATGAAAAGAGCATCTCTACTGTCTCTTTAGCCACATCATAAAAGCTGAGACTCTGCTGTTTGGTAAGTATCAAGAGAAGTTTCAGCTATCAATCAAGAAATAAGGCTCTTTTGGTGCAGATCTTGTGAAAATATAACAACTATTAACAAGTTTTCCTAATACGGAGATAGGCAGGTCCATCCCTTGCAGTGGTGACACACGTCCTAGTTCTTCTAGAGATCTCACGACATCAGAAAACCTAAGGAACACCGAGTACCTATGCAGCGTTTCTCATGACTTCTAGGGTTTACAAGGAAAGCGTCAAGACAAAAGCCTGCTGGAGACGTTGGTCTTTGAGCGTCTGTACCAGAAATTAAAGGAAAGCGGGCCAGACGGGATAAAATGGGCTCCACGGCCACGTATATTTTCTATTTTCTCACTGACAGGACGGTGTGTCTTCAAAGATCTTGGCCTCATCAGACCTTCATCTCAGAAAATCCTGTGTGGAACCAGCCATTTATTTAAGACAGTCTGCTTCTTTTTAGTCTCCTAATATGAGCTGCTATCGTGAAAATAATCCAGGTGTTCCTGAGATGGTTACAAATAATCACCCTTCAAGCAGAGTCTATAAAAAAACAGTATTAACATTTGTTAAGTGACTGCGTTCCATGTATTATTCTGGTGCTTTTTTATACATGATCCTCAATTTAATAAAACTTGACAATAATGAAAAAAAATTCTCTTTACCTGCCAAATCAATTCAATAAATTTGTGTTCATTAAACAGACAATGGAAACATCATTTATACATACATATTCCAATACTTTTTCCTTACGGTTGTTTTAAGCTTTCCTCAAATTACCATAAAGGCATCAAAACCTACCATCACAGTTCTGACCTTCTGATTTTCCCACTGAAGGACGAGAGAAGAAAATTCCATATCTGTCATCTAGACCCTATTAGTACCTGCTTTGGCTAAGCCTTGAAACTAAGCTGTCACAGATCAATTACACAGGAATGAGCTGACATCAGCTTCCTGCCAGGAGCAATACACAGAGAGAGAGAGAGATTTGCTCTTCTGAATGGAGTGACGGAAAACACAGTGTTTACCTTTGTAGGATCTGAGACTCATGAAGCTAGCACTAAAAACTGCATGTTACAAATAAGAACGTGGGTGTTCGGGAGTCAGTGGAAGTGCTAGGTTTCCTCGAGCTGGTGTCTCATCAGCTGGCTTATCTGAATGTGATGAAACAAGGAGAACTTCTCCCTCACTTCCGGCAGACTTGGGCAGGAGTAAGGGGAGGAGCTAAGTCCTTAATCCTCTCCCAAGGCCTCCAGAAAAGGAGAGGCTGAAATGGTAAAGCTGCAAGAGCCCTTAGAAGCCACGTCATCCATAGCCCTTATTTTACAGCCAAGGAAACTGAGGCGAAGGTTGAATGTGACTTTGGTTAAAGCGTCTGGAGCCTTTGTCATCCCTTCTCTCCCTAGAGATGTGTCGCTTGGAGACGTGGGCCAGAGGCTCTGCCGGTGGGACTGGGGCTTGAGTCCCCTGCAACTGAGTTGAAGCAAATGCAAAAATGAGTTTTCTTAGACATGTGACAACAAAATAGCAGATAACAGAACACGCAGAGGACTGACGACAGTCAGAGTCAGCATATTTCATTCTCAGAGAACAAGTAATCCTCTCCACCACAGCCCTCTAAGGAATTTCAGGTACATCCAGATGAGCTGGCACTCGTCCCACATGCAGTTTCCATCACTCAGGACCAGCTACTAAGGGGAGGTGCCCTGTGCTTCACAATTAGCTTCAGGCGTTGCCCACTACAAACAGCTAGACACAGACTGGCTTGCTTTTAAAAACACCACTTAGCTCACAGACAGATCTCTAAGGCAGCAGCCATTTGCAGTCTTAATATAAAATGAAATTAAGCTTAAAAGAACTTTCCTGCTATGTGAATTGTGATCTGTATCTATAAATCAGAGAGCTACAGCAGATATATATATATCTCTCTCTTAAATATTCTTGAAGTAGAAAAATATGCTAAACTATAAATACATACGTTATATACACATGCTTATATAGAAATATATGTTTATTTAAGAAACTGTACATTTCTTTTTGAATCGTAATTAGGTTTATGCTTCAGTCTGTGTATGTTAACAAGTAGAGCACATGCAATCCCACTGAATGAGGTCTTTCTAGAAAGAGAATTAACTCTTACACTGTCACTAAAACAACTAAGTTCCATCTTCCCTTGTCTTGGAAAACGACTGGTGTCCTTTCTGCGAGACCCAAAATCTTGAAAATCCCTCTCACGGAAGGCTACGTTAGATAGGAGAAATCCAAAATTCAGTTTTCCAGCTCTTGTAGCAAAAGTAAATTTCCAAGCAATAGATCTCATTCCTTGTTGAAGCAATGAACTTCAACAGCACACGCAATATTTATTTTCTGGAAATTGGGTTATAAACACACAGCACCTGGATTAGAGGCTGCAGGCAAAACGGCTTTCTCTATTTCTCTCCTTTTATGATTCAGTAATATTGAGTGAAAGACTCACCCTGTTATTACTATTCTATGTTTAGTGAGTATTTTTACTGGTGGTGAGTGATAATACAGGTTCCAATAAGAGGAATGTGTCCGCTCAAAACGTGAATGTTTGCGACACGGTCTGCTACCACGGGGGCGCTAACTCCTCACTGCTGCCATCTCCTGGAGACTCCAGTCCCCGCAATATTGACCAGATAATTTTAAAACTCAAATTTCCTCCAAATAATTGACCTCATTAATTGAAAAAGCCAACACCACAACATTTGACATTTCAGGTTTGTTTACAGGCGGAAAAAGCTTGGCTTCCCGAAATATGAAAGAAAAGTCATAAAGGACTGATCATAGAACAGAAGGCATTGTCCCTGCTCAGCCTCATAAATAACTGTAATAGCTAATGAAAGAATTCATCGTGATATAAAAACAGCACCCCGCCTTCCCCCTTTCCTTTGGCCGTTCAAATCTGAAATAGGATGGGAGCCCACGAAATCATTTCCAGGTAGCCCTGCCTGGCCTCTGCTTCTCTTTCCAAGTACAGTAGCTGAAACAAGTCACTACGCCAGCCGTGGCAAGGGCAGGGTGCTCTATCCCAGAGGCCACTCGGGTTCCTGGCCATGAGTAGAGTCTGATATTGATGGGTTTGGAGAATGATTCTCATGATGTCAGCTCGCTGGATAGGATTCTGTTGTCAAAAATCATCATCCTCATCATCATCTTCAGTGGTGTTTCCTCTTCCTCCCTCTGTGTAGGTTCAGAGCCCATTTCAGGAGAGGTCTCTGGGTAAAGCATTCCGTGGCCTGCTCCACTAGCCAACTCTGACCATCCCTTCCTCTGTTTGGCCTCTCTTAACTCAGTGACGACACAGGAGGCGTCCTGGGAGGCCCAGCCCATACTCACCAACCCACCTTGTGAAGCCTTGGCCGTTACTGAAGGCAGGTCCTCCACCCAAGGTCATTACTGAGTAGAAATTCCACCATAGGAGGGAGCACAAGAGAGAGCTTGCCCTGGAAACAAACAGAAATAAATGCTTCCTGATCAATCAAGTCATAATGCTCAATGTTCAGAACCTCACTCCATATCCCCACACAGTCTAGTCTCACACTCTTTCTAAACACACACACACACACACACACACACTTACTCGTCCCTCCTCTGCCTTGAAGCCAAATGCCCAAGTCCTTGAGTGCCACACAGAGGAGGTTTGTAACAGGAAACTGAAATTTTGGAAGAAGGGAGAAACCTGGAAATATAAAATATTTATCAAAGTTTAATTGCCAGATGAGTAGGAGCAGAGACTGGGAGAAAGAGCGGGTAGATGTCTTTTTGTGTCTTCCTTCTAACTAGCGTTCAGTCAACCTCTTTAGAGGGGTCACTCTGCCTGGTTCCTAAGCCGGACACTGTGGGTAATTTAGACATTGTCCCTGCCTTCCAGCTACTTGTCATCCAGTGAAGGCTTGCAAATGCCGGATTCTTTCTTCCATCACTTCTCCCAACAAACATTTACTGACTGATATTCTTACTTACCAAACGTGAACTAATGTGAGGGCCTGAATCTTGAGGCAATTTTGTCTCTAGAAAGAAATATATAGATGTGAGAAGACACGGGAAAGAAGGATTTACGGAACAAAAGTGCTAAGTTGAGAGAAGCCAGAATCCAAAATGGCCTGTGGTTACAGAGCTGGGTGACTCGGAGCTGGAGGTGCCTGTATTGAAATAGAGACGTGAGCAGAGCCGTCTGATGAGGAAGGTGGTTTTCACTCAGAAACACAGTGATTGAAAGTGACAGGAAGACCTAAGTGTAACTCATCAGCGACCTTCAGACATGAGGGACTGGGTTTGGGGCAAGAGTGAAGGGTCAGACTAGAGATGGGATCTGGGAACAATCTGGGTGACGGTGAATAAAGCAGTGGGAGGTGAGGAGATAAGAAAAGATCTCCACCACTTAATCAGGAGGAAAAGGTCGTTTCCTCCAAACACTCTGTCTGTGGAGAATACTCCACAGCAAGCGTGTCATGAGGCAACGCAGGAGGCCAGACCCTTCCTTCTGAGTCCTGGGGAGCCATGAGCCGGAGGAGGGGAGACGGGTTCTGGCAAAAACTGGGGCATCTGTCAAGGGTTAACTCAGCTCATGTGGGTCCAGGCATTCGCCCCTGAATGCCTCAGAATCCTAGAGTGGTTTCACTTTTTTTTTTTTTTTAATATGCTTTTTGGTGAGGAAGATTGGCCCTGAGCTAACATCTGTTGCCAATATTCCTCTTTTTTTCTCCCCAAAGCCCCAGTACATAGTTGTATATTCTAGTTGTAGGTCATTCTAGTTCTTCCAAGTGGGACGCCCCAGCAGCATGGCTTGATGAGCCATATGTAGGTCCGCCCCGGGATGCGAACCCACAAGCCCCGGGCCCCAAGCAAAGCGCAAGAACTTAACCACTACGCCACCCCGACGGGCAGGCGGGTCGTGCTTTGTCTCCTCCCCCCAGCCCTGACCCGCCTGGCTCCAGCCACGTGTGCAGGCCTCAGCAGCCCCAAGCGCTGAGAGCATTGTGGAGCAGCCTACACGGAGGAAGTGCCCAACCACGCGGGACACACGGGCCGTATGCTGAAATCAGAACAGCCCCTTCCTTTATGTTTACTGTAAATCAGGACTTTAGGGAATGACTTTCATTTTTATGCCTCTGTTTTGCTGCCACCCCACGTGAAAGTTCAATCTGCCTCCTCGAAAACCCAGCCTGCCTTTCCCACGCAGCACCGTTTCTCTCCTTTTCCTTGAGAACCCGTGCTCTTCGCTGGGCTCGTCCCTGTCGCCCCAGGCTGGCCTTTGTGCCTTCGTTACTAGGTCAGGCTTCGGGAGGTCTGTTTCCATCCCACGCCATCAGTGCTGGCTGTGTGCCATGGAAAGCGCAGCCCCGGGGGCGGGACAGCAGGCCTGCGTCTCCGCAGATGTCACCTGCGTTCTCTGTCACAGACGAGCCGCCACTCTGCGGCCCCTCTTGGCCTCCACTCCCCGCCCTTTGCAGTGGCTTTGCTGCAGCAGCTGCGCCTTCTGTTCCGTGCGGTGCCCGCTGCTGGCCCTGCTCCCGGCCGCTCTAAAGCCGGGCGGAGCACAGTCCCTGTCGCCCAGTGGGCATTTGTCTCTCAACCGCCTGATGATGCTTCCTGGACTCAGCTCCTCCTCAGGACAAGTTTCCATTCTCGGTTCAGTGCCCCGGATGAACTCTCTCAATGGCACGAGTTCTATGCCAGGATTAATCCTTTCAGGAAAGACCGTGTTCCTATAAATGCTGATTGTCTCTTTTCAGCAAAATTTATTAAGAGCAACTTGTAGGCAAAACTTAGAAAGCCACAGGTTTATGAGAATGTCTAGATGTCTATTTACAGATCACAAAATAGATATTTTGCTCTCCAGCTTAATCAGGGGAGGCAACAGCACGACAGAAAGAGGCCCAAATTAGGAATTCTAACCCCAGTTCTGCACCTACTGGGCTCTGGACTTTGCCCCGGGGCCTCTCAGTGCCTCTGCTTCTTCACCTGAAAATAAGGGAGTTGGCCTAGATTTTTTGCTGAGTTTCCTTTAAGTTCTCCTGTGCTGGAATTTTGCATTGTACTTTCTGTGTGATGCGGTTTAGCAATTAAGAACCCCCGAATTCCTGTTTGCCATTGGTATGGAGGTGTTAGTAATGCAAGCACTGTTTCCCTCAGACCATCTTTCCCGATAATCTTGTATTTTATGGCGATGTCACAACCGGAAGTGCTTTGCTGGAACATTTGCAGACAGCTTCATCCCTTTGTGCAAAGTCACGATGTTCCAGGTGCTCCGGTGGCCTCTTATTTCACTCCGTAAGAATTTTGTTTTTATTTATTAGCCAAAGGTAATGTGCTCAATTCCACTGCTCACTTCTGAGTAAGCGTTTTTTAAATCCGTGCTTCCTCTTTCCCCAGCAAACCGTCTATGCAGATTTTGAAAGGAGACTTTTGAAAAGAGTAAAAAGCAGTCCTGCAAGTGAATCCCAGACCCAGGTAAGGAGGTAAGGAGGTGTCTGCCCAAGTCACAGAGTGACAAGGGGAATGAGTGTGCATTGTCCCAGAACCGTCGCGTGAGGGTGAGAGCCTGCGAGAGAGCAGCAATCAGTGGGGGGGGGGGGGGGGGGGGGGATGGAGGTCGGGCGCATGCTGTGATAAGCGGCAACTTCTAGTCCAAGCATCGCCAAGAGCACTGGCACCTGCTTCCCCTCCAAGCAGTCCTTGTCCTGGTCCCCATGCAGGGCCATCTCCTGGACTAACTCTGATTCTCAGGAGCTTGCTCAGAATTGGCTCAGGCCTCAGTCACTTCTCTCCCGCTATGTCCCACCCACTCCCCAGTGTGGGGCAGCTTCTCCTTTTCAAACCACAGTCTCCTTCATGGACAAGGGAGACACCCACCTGCCCTGTGGGCCTTCTGAAGGCACCTCTTTCCCTAGGGCAAGAAAGAAAATCCACAGGTTTAATTTCTACCTTTTAAAAGTGACTTCTACATATGCAGAATTTTGGGACTAGTTATTCAACATGTGAATGAGATTTGAAAACCTCATCAGCAAAGCACAACAACATACCTCATAGGCCCTGTTGAAGGTCATATTGTACTTCGTGTGTTCCTTTCTCTCTTTCCTCTCATATTCATGCATTCACTCAACAAACATTTACTGAGCCCTTCCTATGTGTCAGACACTGAGGTTTCAAAGGCAGGGAAGAGTTGATTATGGCGGGAGAGACAGGTATATAAATAATTTACCTGCACACCACAAAGTCCTGGCCCATGCCCCTGACACTGCTGGGCAGAAGTTAGGCTACGGGGCCTACAGGCTGGCTCTAGGCACTCCCTGGCTTGCACGGGCTGCAATTCTGAAGGAATTATTTTCCCATTTTACAGAGGAGAAAACTGAGGCCCAAAGTGGTTAATTCAATCAACATGTGTCCTCAAAGTAGAAAGTGGTGAAGTTACGTCTGTCCTTTGGACCACATCTGACACTCTGTCTCTGACTCTCTCGGATGACGATTATTTTAGGCTGGTTACTTTTAAAAACTGCAGATGAGAAGGAGGCTCTGAGAAGTGGAATTTGCTTGCCCTTTGATCAGAGCCATTTGCATTTGTGAAGGAAGTCTCCATCTGTGGGGGTGTTTCCTTCCCTGCACCAGGAGGAAGGGGGGATGGCCTTATCTCTGGAAACTCTTAATGGAGATGGCAAGGACTTAAGTTGTTTACTGTCTGGTAACCTCATGTAACTGACGCTCTCCCCCCCCCCCCCCCCCCACCACCGCAACATCCTCCTTTGTCTTTAGCTAAAGATAATATTTAAGGTGGTGGCTTCTGCCATTTACTTAATCCAGTTTGATTCTTATCTAAAAGTTATAGGACCACCCAATAACCAGACCCCACCTGCACTGATACCATTTTAACAACTCTTTTTACGTATTCTTTCCTTTGTCTTGTAAAGAGGTAACTCACATACCTATGCCTTAAATTTAGCCCTACCCTCAACCCATGTTTGCAGCAGCAGCTCTGACTGCCCATGAGTCCTGTCCCCATGCTATTCCACACTATTCTTTAAATAAAAGAGCACTACTGCCAGACCTTGAGAGTCCAAGAAATCTTTCTTTCAACTCCTCGGCTTACCGACCCCGCATTATTTCTGGCGGCCTGTACGGGGATCCTGCTTCATTGGTTTGTGGCCTCGAGTTCTGGTAAGTGCATTTTTTTTTTCCTTGTGCCTTTCTCTTTTTCAAGGATGTATCTAAATTCACTTCTTCATTGGGAACTTTCTTGGACAGCTGTATGAATCCACATTTGCTGCCCATGGCTACTCTATGGGGCAATCATGGCATTCAGCTTGAAGAGAATCAGTACCTGAAGCCTGAGCATGATGGAGAATGAATTAATCCATCCCTTCCTGACTCTATCTCTAATATATAAATTTTACGTGGGCACAGGTCAACCACTTAACTCATTAGGATGGTCGCCAATCTCCAAGACTCCTGTGGAAGGTTTCTTTTCCTAAGGCTGCATTGGTATCCCTCCCTATGGCTCCTGACCACACTCTGAACCACAGAAAAGTCCCAATCAGGACTCCTGTTCAAGGAAAGTACCAAACTCTAACCTTTGGTTGAGTATGGGAACCCCTTCTTGGGAGAATGGCTCCAGGATGCAATTGGGTAGAATGTCCCCCAGACTGGCAGAAAATTCCTCACCGTTTTTCTCTATCCTTTTCTCTCTGGGACCATTCACCAGGCACCTATTACTGCCAGGCATAATAGGGAAGATATACAAGGGATGCTATATTGGGGGACGCCCCCATCATCCCTTGCCATAGGAACCCCAGTGGGGGGATTTTCGAGGTAATGGCTCCTTTTCTCTCAGGGACCATTCACCAGGCACCTATTACTGCCAGGCATAATAGGGAAGGTATACAAGGGATGCAATGCTGGGGGACGCCCCCATCACCCCTTGCTATAGGAACCCCACAGTAGGAATGACGGGTAGGTTGCTGCCCTAGGTTCAGGGGGGATTTTCAAGGTAATGGACCCGTTTCTTTCATCTCTCTTAGAGTTATAGTGGCCATTTTGGTTTCCTTTTGAGCTTTGCAACCGGGAAACAAAGAAATCTTTAAAGAGTAAACAGCTCCACACCTGGGAGCCCCCCCCCCACTCTGGTTTCCAGGCCTGATCACCCCGGTGACCCCAAGTGGGGTGCCCTCTCTTGACGGTTGACTCATTGAGTATTTTAGTCACCTACTGAGTCACTTATGAGGGTAGGAGACCTGTGATTCATTCTGTGAACTGTCCTGCTGGGGTTGTGTGCCCCAGCACGGGAACTGTTGTGTGACTCTTATTTTGATAACCCTCTGGAAGAGGCCATGAGGGTGAGGTCTGATCTCTTCTTTTCCTTTCTTTGCCTTGTTCATCACCTCCTCTGCTGTCACCGAGTCAGGTTACGTTCAGGCTGGACCTGAGCAGAACCTGGACCTTCTGTAAAATTGAAAACCTTTTGCCAGGGACTTAACTCTCAACCCTGGCACTGGGAGCCCCAGCCTCCAGCCAGTTCCAGGCCCTTGCCTCCTACTTTCCTGCCTCACCTTGTGCTGGCTCAGAGACTAAGTGCCCTGGTTCAGCAGGACTTGATTAAATCTTATAACTATATCGATGCCTGCAATCAGGCTGTGTACCCTTTCTCTGGCCGCGGTCAGTCAGACACCAGCTTTACTGCCATGGGGAACGCCCCCAAGCATCCCCGGAGACTAACCGGTTGGTGCATTCTAACCAATTGGAAACACTTGCAATTGAACACATTATGCCCCAGAAACTCCAGCTTGGAGAAAACTTGAGGGGTTTCTCTGTGCCTTTGTGATGTCGTTGGACAGGTAGGTCAATCTATAAGGTCATTTAAGTTACAACCCGGTTTCTGAGAAATCAAGAGCAACTGTCCTTGGAAAATCCTTGTAAGGCTAGGAAAGCAGCTCTAGAGGCATCAGGTTCCACCCATTTCCCTTATCTCAAAGAGCTTGCAAATCCTCTGGAGGACTACTTAGCCCATCACTAATTCCTAAGACTGAAGAAAAAAAAAAGGAAAAAGAAAAAAATGGTCACAAGCGTGCCCTTGCAAAAAATCTAGCATCTTGAGTGTCTTTTCCATAAGTATTAGTAAAAAGGCTCAAAACAAAATTTGGATTCATAGCTGGTGAGCTTTGTATTACTGTACTTGATTCATGACAGTAATTTTTAAAACAATAGCTGTGGAGACTCTGTGTATGTGTGTCTATATATGTGTTACACGTGTGTGATATTTTACCTCCAGATGGTATGGCCAAAATTAAGAGCTCTGTTTAATTGGCTTCAAGTAAGCGCTTATATAAATTCTAAATGTAGTAGAAATTAATCCAGTGTCTTTTAAGTTAACGTGATGTGAATTAATCTTTGGTAAATGAAAACTTGTTTAAGTTTGTTTGTTTGATTGAAATAGTCTTGTCAGAGTTGTCGGTATTTGGATATGATGCAGGCATGGAGCCTGGGTTAACTAGTCAAATAATCTCATGTTGTCTGTTAGAAGTCCGTCAGCAAAATAACAGCTTTAAATGATGACCAGTTTTGTCTAATGTTTCATGAGGTTTTCGTGGCTAACCTGAACATAATTGTTGGAAACAAATGGTTTAAATAGATAAAAGTGGGTAGAATAACTGTTTTATGGTCTGTATACTTGGAAAAAAAAAACCCAGCTTCCAATTTCTTTTTGATAACAATCTTGAGTTTTGCCAAGTTAAGTTAAATGATAAAATCTGAGTATCTGGGTCATTTCTGGATAGGATGGAACACTGAAACATTGCTAAATGTATCCAAGTAATCTACTTTTGGCTTCTTATTGCAGAGGGGCTAAAAGTCTTTGGGTCTGTTACTGTAAGCTGGCGTGTTTCTAGAAATTATGAAAAGTGTTTAGAATGCTGATATAAAAGACAATTCATAATTGCTTACCTTTTTAGTGTTTACTAGGGTCTGTTAAGGGTTAAAAGTTCTAATTAACCTATATAATTAAAGCTACTGTAAATTAATAAGGAAAACAGCTCTGTATTCAAGGAAAGTTAAAATGTATGTTTCAGTAAAGAGGGTATAAAGAATGGAAATATTTTGTTTGTTCGGTTAAGAAAGATAAATTTGTCCTAATGTACTAGAGAGTAAGAAAGCAAGCATGGGACAAATTCTGAAAGTAAAAAGAAAGTTGTGGAAGGTTTGTGAAGGAGAAATTCAGAAAGGAGTTTTATGCCTGGTCAAGTTGGCTAAGATTAAAGTAAATCCAACTAAGTAAATGAATTTTAATGTTAAAAATAAGCTGGTGCAGAAATTAAAATTTGGTTTTCTCTCAAAGGATGATTACCTTGAGCTTTTCAGCCTGGTCTAAGTCTGTCTAAAAGACACATCTGTTTTGTTAAAATAATGACTGAGGTCACTTAAGATTTTTGACTGTTTCTGTTGTCACTTTGAATAGATACCTGAGCATTGTTTCACAGTGAGTGTTGTTTCCTATTTGAACAAGTGTTTTAAAATCTTTTGATGTTTTTGACAAGGTTCTCCCTCTTAAATTACATGGGAAGCATTGTCAAATAAGCGATGATAAACTTTCTTAGGTGGTATTATATGGGTAAACGCTATTGATATAGATGTCTTAAAATTATATAACATTCCTAAAATTTTGATCTCTCCTGGTTATCGGTCATAATTCCAGTTATTATCTTGAAGTGTTGTATGTCACAGAAGTAGCCAAGTTTCTTTGTCAGTTGCCCTTTTGAGTCTTTTGTCCATTTACAGATAGTTGCTGTTTTGCTGTGATGCTTTTTGCTTTTGCAAATATGTTTCATCTTCAGAGAAATTCCCGGAAAGGATTCTGACACAGGATTCTAGAATACAGGTTTCTGATAAACTTTCAGATTGCAAAACTGAACTGGGTAAGATATTACAGAATTCTAACAGAGAAACTGAGCTCATAGATCTGCTAACAGAAGATTAAACTCAATAATCGATTATACAGGACTGTGTGAACTGATGAGGATAGTTATAATTTTTTATGACTTTGAAATATTATTTTTGATGTATTTTGTTTTCTCATATTTGAGGAAATCTTCTTCTCTTTTCTCTTATGCTAACTGACTTACAATTTAGTGAAATTATACCTTTCTGAGCAAAACTGAAACATTTATCTTTTTCTCCTTACCTGATCCCTCCAGAGTTTGGAAACTCTTTGTGAGTGAGCATGGTTATTTTGTGGCAATATAGTTATTTGCATAAGTTCAATAAGAATCTGTTCTCCTTATAACAAGACACATTGGTTATCTTACTAAAGCTTTGAATGTCATATTTGAGAAACATACAGACTCGGATATGACAATGCTGCCTTTGAGGAATAAGGTTGACTTTCTGGGAATAAAGCCACTTGGAAATATGGGCCTGGTACCTTGTTTACAGAGATTCTGGCAATCTTACCCAGTAAGTAAGGAAGCTTGCTTATCTGGCAGGTGCAAGGAACCTCAGAATCATTTGGGGGACCTTGAGAAGAGAGGAGTCCACCCAAATCTGTAGGTACTGCAGGCAAAATCTGATGGCAAGTCCTTGGCTTGGCTTTTCTGACCTCAAGAGGCCTTTACAGTTCAATCTGATGTTCCTCATTAAAAAAATTCCAGTAAAGCATATTTTAAGAAGCCTGTATAATCAGTTGCTATTCTTGCTGCACTTATGTAAATAATTGGACCAAGTTTTATTAAAACTACACTTATTTTGCAACCAGTTAATCTTAATTTGGCTATCTTTTAAAAATGAGGGTCATTTTAGAGAGAAAAATTATGTTTTAATACAAGCTATAGTACACATTCATGGATATTAGATTCTAGCTCTTTTCTTCTACAAGAATCATCTATTACTAATCATAATGTCTCCTTGTGGCCATCCATCTCTGATACCAGGGAGTTCCCTGGCCACAATCAAACCTTTTCCTTCAACACTACTGCCCAAATACTAACTAGATTTGCCTTGTCACAGGTGGATCATAAACAATGAGTTCCTAAGGTAAAGTCTCATATCATCACCTTAAGAAATACTGATTGGTTCGGGACTGACAGGGATAGACGGCCCAGCATACGTTGGTTAGCCCCTAATGGCACTCAGTGACTATGTGGCTCCAACTTATAGCCTTGGCTGCCACCTGGATGGATTGGACGATGCACCCTAGGCTTCATCTGGATGCAAGGTAGAACTACATTTACTATTTCTCCTCCTGCTAGCCTACCCAACCTACAATAGTGCTGGACCTGCTCTGTCTTCCACTGGTGTGACCACATTGCCTTAATTTTCCTTCCCCAATTAGGAATCGAAAGTGTCATCTGGCACATGGAAGCTCTAAACAAATTTAGTATGAAGGCATTAAATGATACACAACATAGCCTTTCGCTGCTCGATTTAGAAGTATCCCAAATGCATAAGGCAGTCCTCCAAAACCGAATGGCACTGGATGTCTTGACAGCAGCACAGGGGGGCACTTGTGCCATTATAAAAACTGAATGTTGTGTTTATATTCCTGACTACCATCATCAAAATATCTCTGACTTCCTATCTGATATGAGCCACCAACTTAAATCCACGTCTGACCCTACCCTATCTCTAAATGATTGGTTGAACTCTTGGTCAGGTCCAGGTTTCTGGACTACTATCAAAACCTTATTCATTGGGTTAATCATATTGCTTGTATTTCTTATTATAATTTGTTGTCTATTTCGTTGTTTGTCTTCTGCATGTCAACAAAGTTTCACCTCCTGGACCACCTCTCATCAAATGATTCTCTCGTCTCCAGAGTATCTGTATACCTTGTCAGCCTTGGACTCCACAGGTGCAACCTTCCGGTCCACTGAACTTCCTGCCTGTACCTATGGCCACATTTAGGGACAGCTCTACAACCTTGTACAGCCAGAAGTAGTTACAGAAGACTGACCACCGTCTGTATCCCCAAAAGATTTCGGGGCCAAATGAGTTCCGGGGGGGTTTATGATGAGGATTATTTTAGGCTGGTTACTTTTAAAAACTGCAGATGAGAAGGAGGCTCTGAGAAGTGGAATTTGCTTGCCCTTTGATGAGAGACATTTGCATTTGTGAAGGAAGTCTCCACCTGTGGGGGGGTGTCTCCTTCCCTGCACCAGGAGGAAGGGGGGATGGCCTTATCTCTGGAAACTCTTAATGGAGACGGCAAGGACTTAAGTCTTGTTTATTGTGCTTGTCTGGTAACCTCATGTAGCTGACTCCCCCCACCACCAACATCCTCCTTTGTCTTTAGCTGAAGATACTATTTAAGGTGGTGGCTTCTGCCATTTACTTAATCTGGCCTAATTCTTATCTAAAGTTATAGGACCACCCAATAACCAGTCTCTACCGGCACTGATACCATTTTAACAACTCTTTTTACATATTCTTTCCTTTGTCTTGTAAAGTGATAACTCGCATACCTATGCCTTAAATTTAGCTCTACCCTCAACCCACATTTGCAGCAGCAGCTCCTCCTGCCCGTGGGTCCTGTCCCCATGCTATTCCACACTATTCTCTAAATAAAATAGCAGTACTGCCAGACCTTGAGAGTCCAAGAAATGTTTCTTTCGACTCCCTGGCTCACTGACCCCGCATCATTTCCATGGCAGGGAGTTTGCCATGACCCAGGTTCCTTTGTGACATGCTGCCAAAGACCTCAAGGCAGCTGAATCCCCTTTGCCTTCCCATGGGTCAAAGCAGAGAAAGGAGAGGAACCCCGTGTGTCTGGGCTGGAGCTCAGGGACCCGCGGCTCCTGCACCAAGCACAGGAAACACCACTTGGGCAATGGGTTCCTCAGAAAATCTGCCCAATTCTTACATCATTCAAAAAGCAAAGGAAAGGAAACCAAGAACCACCCCCCCCCCCAAAAAAAAACTCTTGTAATAAAGTGACCCAATCGCTCATTCCATGAACATCATTTATTGAACACAGGCTTTGAGACTAGAGAGACTAGTAAATTTGGCCACCATCAGATAGAAGATGATGTGGATCACCTGTGAGGATCCCAACAGAGCCCAGCCAGGCCACACTCCAGTGTTCTGCACCCAAGGGTGAGAGCCTGGTCCACTCACTGAGCCCAAGGTGTCTCTCCAGGGTGCTGTTTGGGACTGAAGTCCTCTGACAGCACTGCTTGATCCCCCATCTCTCTCCAAGGCTTGGTCCCAGCATTCCCAGCAGATGAAGGAACAGACCCCCGAACTCAGTGCTGTGGCCACCACCAATCTGAGGCAGAACTCAGAGGACATGTTTGGAAGGGAGGCCTCTGCAGGTACCGGCCATCCAAACACGCTGTCATCACCCCACCCAATGCGAACCAGGGATGTCATCTCAGAGGCGATATCTCGGAGAGTGTCTAGAAGATGGGCAGGAGAGGGAACGGGATGCGTGCTCCCGGAGGCCTAGGTCACCCCTCCCCCATTCGATGAGCTGAAAAGATGAAGGTGATGGTCAGTCAGACCTTGGAAGGGGAAGCAAGACCACCGGGGTCGGAGAACTGCACCTGGAGCCGCGACTCTGCCCACGATGGGGGACTGCAGTGTTCCGCATTCATGGAGTTGAAGCAACACCTGTTCTCTTCCATGATCCAAACACAGGCGTTATTGTACACTCGGTCTTCAACAGATATTTGTGGGTAGAAGAGCAGATGAGCATTTTTCACAGATTAAAGACATTGGCAAATTAACAAGGCAGCATTTATTTTAAGCACTCGGGGATCCCAGAGGTAAGAGTGATGATTTACAACCTAGTTCAGGAAGGCTTCCTAGAAGAGGGGTGGCATTTAAACGAGGTCTTGAAGGAGGAATAGGAGTTCACCAGATAAACAACATCAGGAAAGGCATTCCAGGTAACAGGAACAGCATGTGCAGAGGCAGGAACTGGGGAAAGAGCTAATTTATAGATTGGTGAGAAGTTAGGTATAAAGAGGATGTAAGATATGGGATGGGGATGGGCAGAAGGAGATATTGAAGAAGTTAAGTTTTCAGTGAGAAATTTGGACTTTTTCCTATAAAAGTTAGAAATCAACCAAGGCTTTTAAGGAAAGAGGGCACAATTAGAATTTATTTTTAGGAAAATTGTTCTGGTAATAATGTAAAGGATGAACCTAAGAGCAGAGATTCTGGTAGCAATGAGTCAAGTTAAAGGGCTGCTGTCCCAGTAGGAGGTGGTCTGGGAATGACACGGCATAATAAGTTGGGGTTAATTTTGGAAACAAATCTGAGATATAGTTTACACAATTTGGAATAAGTTGGATAGGAAGGTGAAAGATGAAAAAGATTAAGAACATTTTTAGGGAGAAGAAAATGAGTTCCATTTTTAACCTATTAGACTTGAAATACCTAAGGATGTCCCTTAGGATGAAGAAATACAGAAACGTGACTGCAGCTCAATTTAGAAATAAAGCTTGAGATACTGATTTTGGAGTTGTCAGTATATGGTGGTGGTTGTAACCATCTGATGTGGATCAGATCACTGAGAAGAAGTATCTAAAATACGAGAAAAGGACAAATTCCTGGGTAATAAATTAGAAGGAGGGGGTCAACAAAGAAATGACAGTTCTAGAATTAAGGAGGAAAATCAAGAAAAAGGGAGCAGATCAAAGATGTGGAAATGTTTTGGACAGAAAAATAGCAATAGCGAGGGGGACAACTGTGCAAACCCTGATTGGGGACAGCAGGACCTGAGGGCGAGGTCTTCAAGGCAAGGGGAAGGAGGCAACCCCAGGGTGCAGACACACACACATACACACACACACACACACACAGGGTCAAGCCACACAGGAAGGCCTCACTGGACACTGAGGTGATGGGCTTCCATCCCACTTGGGCCAGCTTATCACAGCCATGGGTTGTGGCCCTCATGACTCACAACCAAAGATGTAATAGTCAAAGCACTGAGAACACAGCTCAGGCCCCAGCCAGAGTTGAGGACGAGGAGGCAGTGGATAATCTTCATTTATCCACTCTGGAAGGCCAGCTTTTAAACTCTTTCTCTGAACACTCCAGCTGGCAGGATCTTTCCCCTGAAATCCCACAGTATTGATTGTCGTGATTCTCATTTGACTCTTGTCACTTGCTGATCACTCTCTGTTACTATTAATGCTTTATGCACGACTCCAACACTCCAACTAGAAGAGAAGCCTCTCCCACACAATATCTGGCATATGCACATGTGTAAACTCAGAGATGTGTTTTAATGAATGATTTTCCCGGAAGCCTCTAGGAGTTTTCAGATGGAAGAGGAGGCCTGGCAGTCTTTGAGAATCAGATAACTCGCTTCTAGCATATTTGTGAAGCTTAGACAACACAGCCTAGACTCTCTGATTTCCCAGTGGGGTTTTAGGCTGAGAGTGACAAAACCCCAGAGCCAGGCAAGCAATTCCAAGGACGTCCTGTGCTTGGGAAATTAGAATATAGTATTTGCCTGATTCTAGGGGCGTGATTGACTCAGCCATTCTTCATGTAATACAACGTAATCAGTACTTGAATGTCCTGAGTTTGTTAGCAAAATTGGGAGACTGCATCACTTTTTAGGTTGAGGCCAAGTGAAAGAAGTCACAGACAGGAAGGGGAGGGAGAGGAGAGGCTGTGAAGGAAACCCTCCTCACACCGCCACACACATAGCCCTTTACAAGAATGGACTGAACTGTGCTTAGCATCTTGGCCTGAATTCTTGGACTTATTTTGTGCAAGGGCTATTGCTGGATGTTCTGCAAACAGGAGGAAGCCTCAGGGCCGCCACAATTCTGCTGCTTCAGTAACAGCAAACAATGTGGGAGGACAAGTCTTGCCCAGCTAAAGCAATTCCTTGTTTAGCTGTATCCATTAAAACAGATATGCATTTGGGCTCCTTTCAGATAACTCAGTGTGGCCAGCTTCTGTTTCATCTTAGCTCTGGAAAATTTTTAGACATTCAATTAAATACAGGTAATTCAATTTAGACAGAGAGAGTAAGGCCAATGGGACGCCTCAATGTTTCCTTTATTATAGACAAAGCCATCCCTGGAGAATGTGGCTTATGCCTATGGAAGGGTGGGCTTCCTTGTGCCTGACCCCAGAATGAGGGAGCTGTGCCCACCCTGTGCAGGGAGGGCTGGCCTGCAGCCCGGAGGAGCCCTGTGGAATGTGCTCTCCCACCCAGGGGCCAGCCAGCGGGGGGAGGAGGGGAGAGGGCCAGGCCACTCCTTCCTGCATCACCCACCAGGACTGGAGTGTGTGTCGAGGCTTACACGAAGGCACTTCCTCCACAAAGAATGAAACGTGGCGAGTGAGAAAGACCCTCACCCCACGTACAATATGCAGGCTTCATAAGTAAAACCAGAGTTTCACTACAAATGTGCAGCTTAACTTCTGTGTCGACCAGCCCCTTTTGCTTTGTGGTAAAAGATAGATGGAGGGGCAGGTTCTAAAACACCAAATGACTATGACTGCAGGGGCCACACTGAATGAATGGGTTTCTCTTAAGAGACATTCATCTTTTACTCATATGCCCTCCAAAAAACTATCGGAATCCTGCTCCCTAAAGAAAAAGATAGGATTTGAGCTGTGATAAGCGTCTTAGAAACTCCAGTGTGGAATGGATGGTGAGCGGCACCTCGACCTAGTGAGAGATGGAGGGGTTTGCTGGACCAGAAGAGCTGAGTTCTGGTGTGTGTGTGTGTGCACACGTGTGCGTGAGTGTGTGAGCGTGTGTGTGCATCCTCCAGGTGGGGGATCCTGGAGCCAGAGGTTCTCAAACCTGAGTGCACTTATGAATCACCTGGAGAGTTAAAGATGCAAATTCCTGAGCCCCGCCCTGGAGATCCGGATAGAGCTCAGCAACGCGAGTTTTAACCAAATGCTCCCCATGTGATTCTGATGTGGACAATCTGTTGGCCGTAATTTTAGAAAAACTGCAATTGGTTTCTCATGGGTTAATTTAGAATAATATCTTCTCTGTGTCCCTCCCAGGGGTGGGCCTCAGTGGGGATGAAAAGGGACAATCTACATATAATCACGTGGTAAATTGAAGCAGCCGCACCACCGCAGGAGCTTCTGTGAGCAAACCTGTTCCTCCCCGTAAAGCCTTTTGTATCCCCCACTAAAATGGCCCAGCTGCTTCACTAGGTGTATAGAGTGTTTGGGTAGAGAGTCCTTTGTGATTTTTATGTCACGCTCTGCGTTCTCATTTTCACCATCTTCTTTATGTGGGTTTTTCCCCCCAGAATCAATTCTTCCTTGAATTTGGGGTTTCATATGGTATTTGTGTGACACATCTCAATCCGGTTGCATTTCCCTGGCAACAGATTCTCCTTGCGCCCCTGTTCTGTCAATCTCACTCTGAAAATCATTCCTCGCAGACACAGAGCTGTCAGTAACAGGTGTGCGATGGATTTGGGACATCACAGGCACACAAAGTCCCCTGCTGGGGCTTGGCCCAGGCCCTAGGGCTTCTCTCGGCTTTGGTGGGAGGTGCTGTACCCCTGGCCTCACCACCCTACGCTCACTGCCCTGTGACTGTCTCTGACCCTTGGTGGACACCCTCCATTACCGGTCTCTCAACATGGGACAAGGGGCTGCACCTACAGGTTGGCCTTCTCAGAGGCTCTTCCCCCAGGCGCTGGCTGGGGAGTGTAGTTTATACCAGACCGCATTTCTGTCCTTTCCAGCTCTCCAGCACACGATGCACACACCATCTGTGTTTTACTGAATTCCCATCCTTTCCTCTTGTTCTAACTCGAATCCACTGTACTGTCAGCTCCCACACGTCAGCCAGCGAACAGCCTGAAATGAATGTTGGCTGAGTGGACAGATCCATGAACACATAAGCGATACTGATACAAGGAGAGGGCCATTGATGTGATAACTAATTCCTGGAGCGTGTGGGGTCCTGGTGGGGATGGAGACCCTGTAAAACTCCCCCAAGCGAGCCCTCCACCCTAATACAAAGTGTAAATGGCGCTGGGGGCTGCTTACGTTAGAGCTTTAGAAGACTGTGTGATACTACTTTGCTGTAAGTTGCTGTCATTTTCCTATTTTAAAATATATACTCACAGACTCTTCTTTCATTTAATAACACTCCTTTTTTTACGGTATGCTTTTTTGGCAGGGGTGAGGGGTGGCAAGGAAGAGTGGCCCTGAGCGAATATCTGTTGCCAATCTTCCTCTTTTTTTCCTCTCTCTAAAGCCCCAGTACATAGTTGTATATCCTCGTTGTAAGTCCTTCTAGTTCCTCTATGTGGGATGCTAGCACAGCATGGCTTGATAAGTGGTGTGTAGGTCCACGCCCAGGATCTGAACCAGTGAACCCTGGGTCACCCAAGCGGAGTGCATGAACCCAACCACCTTGCCACTGGGCCAGCCCCTAATAACACTCTTTTCTGCTACTTTATGGCTTGGATGCTTGCAAGCTAGTTAGTTGGAGCCAACATAGAGAGGCCTGGTGCTTTCATTTTCCTGGGTTTTAGAGGGAGTTTGAGCCAAAAGAATTTTGACATCTTCATAAATTAATGGGATACCTGTGGCTTGGTCATCTTGGAACGAAAGTGTGGAATGTGGCCAAATCGCTTATGCAGTGTGGCTATGCATTCATGCCCTCCTCACGTGTCTTTTGAGGACTGACTGTATGCAGGGGTCTAACAGAGTGAGGATGGTTGGTCCATGAGTGGACGAGACGTCCTTGTCTTTATGAGATTATTGTCTCAAAAGAAAGGCAGACAAAATTCCAAAAGTCCCATGCACCCCTATGTTCATCGCAGCATTATTCACAATAGTCAAGTCATGGAACCAACCTAAGTGCCCAGCAACTGATGATTGGATAAAGAAGATATGGTATATATATACAATGGAATACTACTCAGCCATTAAAAAGGACAAAGTCGTCCCATTCACAACAACATGGATAGACCTTGAGGGTATTATGTTGAGTGAAATAAGCCAGACAGAGAAAGACAAACTCTGTATGACTCCACTCACAGGTGGTAGTTAACATATAGACAAAGAGAACTGATCGGTGGTTACCAGGGGAATGGGGGGGTGGGGGGAGGGCACTAGGGGTGAAGTGGTGTACCTACAAGATGACTAATAATGATGTACAACTGTAATTTCACAAGGTTGTTAAATATCATAATCTTAATAATAAAAAAAAAGGCAGACAAGTCCATAGGGAAATGCAATAGCCTGTAACATAAGGCTCCATTTTGTTGTATTTATTCTGGGAAAAAATGTTCTGCTCACATTGTTGTGAGATTGGAGAATGATTTTGAAAATTCCATTTATACTAGACACCTACTAGAACACTTCCACGGGAGGAGATGTGTTCCTGAGTCATGGAGAACAGGAAGTGGCAGACGGAGCTGATAACAAGAGCTGGAATATTCTGTGGGTGCAGGGTCCATCTCCCATTGCTGCGTGTGAGAGAGCTGTGAAGTGGGAAGAGGTTGGCTTCATATGGGCTGGACCTCAGGGGCTAAAGGAGACTCAAAACTTCAAAAAGCAAGATTTCATATAAAACTTTGATTGGAAGAGGATGCTGAGGCAGCATGTTCTTTAATTCCTAGCTTGTCAAAGTTGGCAAAACCTGGGAGTTAGAAGTGCAGAATCTCAAGTCCCATCCCAGATCTATCGGATTAGAATATGCATTTTAACAAGATCTCCAGGTGATTCATGTGCATATACTCTAGCTCTGGAAAGAAGATACAGCCCAGGGTGGAGCTGGAAAGAAGATACAGCCCAGGGTGGGGACAAGGGTTGGAGGAGAAGGAACATGAAGGAGAGGCTGTAGACGGGCTGCTATCAAGGACCGCCTGGAAAGTGAGGAAACCTTGTGTTAAGTTAACTTCTTCAGTGCTTTTTCTGGGATCCATACAGTCTGGAATCATCTGTCTTAATAACTCTAATAATAGCCAACACTTAATGGTGCCAGACGCACTTGCAAGCACTTTACCTGTATCAACTCATTTAATGCTCAGGACGACCCACAGGCGGTGACTAATATTCTCTCCATTCCACAGATAAGAAAACTGAGGCGCTGAGGTGAAGTGACGCCCTCCAAGCCCAAACAGCCAGCAAGTCCCAGAACCAGGATTCAAAGCCAGGCATGCCGTCCCCGTCTGTCGTCTTTACCACGTGTTCTCATGCCTCACCAGCTCTTAAGCTGTTTGTATTCACTTTTTGTTCTTTCTGTTTTCTTTGCAGTGTTCTGTTTTGTTCATTTGTTTAATATTACCATCCTAACTACTGTTCCAAGGAGAAATAACGGGAAGGGAGAGGTATGCCCTGGGCCATTCCCTCTTCCGGCCTCTTGCCCTCCCACCTTTCCCTGTAATGTGCAAACTGGCAGGATAGGGGCTGAATTCAGCCCGTGTTTTGCTTCGCCATATGGGTTTTAAAAATCACACATTTTCACACTAAGATCTCCATACTCACATTTGCTCTCTCCAGCTTGTGGCAGCACCCCCCACTCCTGAGGGGTCTTACATATGCTGCTTCCTTTGTTCACGCTCTGCCTCCACCGTGAAGTGACATCATTCCACTTTTGCCTCCTCCCTGAACTAAGAGCTCCATGAGGATGCACGTCTCCTCCGAGTCATCTCTGTCACTCTCCGAGGCCAGCGCTGTGCCTCCAGTAGAGCTGCTGCCAGACCCCTGCTTCTCGCTCTGGGCATTCTGGGGTGGGGTGGAATAGAGGGAAGGGGGGGCCAGCCGTGCGCAGAGGAACGGCCTTGGGAGCAAGAGCGAGGGTCAACGTGAGCATCCGAGACTTCGTGTCGGAGGCTTTTGCACAATGACTGTAGATCCTGGTGATCCAAAGACAGATTGTTCCCTCGGAGCAGGCTGTTGGGAAATCCCTCTCATCTTTGAATCAAAACCCCATGGACACTTGCCATGTTAATTCAAGTAGCTGATTTCTTAATAAGCAAATTCATTTGCTGCTGTAGCGTTTTCTCTCCTTCATTCACCATCTGTCCTTCTGAGTATATATGAATGGATCCCTTCCAAGACGTTCACAGGTTGGGAAGTGGGATAAATGTGTGCAGAAATGCTCCACTGCCAGGAGGACTGTTGTGAGCCCAACCTGCAGCAGTGCCAGTAAAGATGTTCTGACCCGTTCTCTGCTTCTCAGAAGTGTAAGCATGTATGACTCATGGACGCAATACTGAAGTCAACTTTTTGTGGCAATATAGTTGTGCTCTCTTAAAGGATCCTATCAGTAAAGCTGGTTCCACTGTGATTTGCTGTTGGAAAGACCGAAGTCTCCTTATTTTCCACCTGTCCATTGGATTCGGGAATACAGTTATGATTATAAAAGATTTAACATTATTGGCTACTGGTAGCAAAGTTAACAACCAAATCTCCATTTAAAGCAAGTGATTATTTTAGTCCACTTGAGAGAACTGTGTAAGTACATTAAATATTCTTGCAACTCTTTTTTCTACTGGGAAAACATCCGAAGGGAAAATCAGAGTCAGGTTATCATTTCTGGAAGAAAGAAATGTGAGCCTCCTGGTGCTGGACACTTGGACCTTTATGGAGCCTTAACCATGAAATTCTACCATTTCTCTTTGTCTTTCATTCTCCTCCCCTCTCTCCCTCTTGCTCCTTCCTTTCTCTCACAAACATATCTTGCTAACTAAGCTTTGAAGAGTTTGGTGACATTTATACCATTTAGTCTCATCATTTTAAGGCCCTCTGCTGTAACCACGCTAGAGTTCCCTTCTGTCTCACCCTGACCATCACTGACGTAATCGCCACCACGCCGGCCTTCCCAGCTCCCGTCAAGGGCCTCTGGCCAGTTGTATTTCCTTCTTACTCTGAGTTCTTTAAAAGGATATATAAAGAGATTTATTGTTTGTTTTCTTAAGTGACATATTATGTTAACCACTCTGAAAAGGATGGATATTTAAAAAAATAACGATATTGCCAGACCTTACTTTTAATGTGTCTGTCTCATACTTGTTCTGGAACTATGCATTTTAAACTTACGAGCTAATTCAACAGGAATGATATTTTGAAACAAGTAAGTGAGTTCTTAATCACACAATTGTGATAAATTTGAATAATTTAATAATCTCTTATTTTAATATTCCTTAGAGATGTACTTTTAAAATTACTATTTGCCTGTCTGATGATCATCATAGTCATCATCTTCATACACGCACTTGCATAGCACTTTAGGCGTTCTAAAAGCTTTTTATAAGCTTGATCTCATTTGATCCTCCCAAGCACCCTGTGAAGAAGGAGCTATTATTTCCATTTCACGAGGAAGGAAGCTGAGATGCACTAAGAAAAAGGAATTTACATGGGACAAATGGCAAGTGGCAGAGCAGAGATGTGACACTGAGCCCTCCCAGGCGCTTTGTCACATGGTGGAGTGAGGCTAACATCAAGAACTCTGCACTTGGGGCTGGCCCCATGGCCGAGTGGTTAAGTTGGCGCGCTCCGCTGCAGGTGGCCCAGTGTTTCGTTGGTTCAAATCCTGGGCGCGGACATGGCACTGCTCATCAAACCATGCTGCAGCAGCGTCCCACATGCCACAACTAGAAGGACCCACAACGAAGAATATACAACTATGTACTGGAGGGCTTTGAGGAAAAAAATAAAATCTTTAAAAAAAAAAAAAGAGCTCTGCACTCAGACTTCCTGGATGTGAAGCCTGGCCCTGCCATTTACCCCCAGGTAACTTGGACCAGTTACTCTTTGTGCCTCCCTTCTCATCTGCAAAATGAAAACAATGATATCTACATCACAGGGTCATTATAAGAATAAAAAAAAGATAAGCCACAGGAAGCATCTATAACAGCATAGAAAGCACCGTGCATTAGCCTTGCTGTGAATATAGTGTGCTCCTCTCATAAACCTATTCCTGCTAGTGCATGCTCAGCATAAATGTCAGTGGCCATGGGGCTGGCCCGGTGGTGCAGTGGTTAAGTGCGCATGTTCCACTTTGGCGGCCCGGAGTTCGCCAGTTCAGATCCCGGGTGCAGACATGGCACCGCTTGGCACGCCATGCTGTGGTAGGCGTCCCACATATAAAGTAGAGGAAGATGGGCACGGATGTTAGCTCAGGGCCAGCCTTTCTCAGCTAAAAGAGGGAGATTGGCAGCAAACGTTAGCTCAGGGCTAATCTTCCTCAAAAAAAAATTTTATTAAATAAATTTAAAAAAAAAATGTCAGTGGCCACGCCAAGACCAGATGCTCAGGTGTCTGTATTGAAATGACTGGGAAAAAAGAAAACTCAGCGGGGAATTCTGGATATCAGATTTCTTTAGCTCTCTTCAAAATGCCACCCAGGCTAGAAGTAGCAGTGGTCTGGGATTCAAATGTTTAAAAAGCTGGTGAGGGTATCCTGTCAATTGTTCGTGGAAACAGCCTGCAGATGGAAAGAGCGTCCATTACGGCGGGCTCTTGTCTCTCGCAAGGTTGAGAAGCTGTCTTGTCTCTCCTGGTCTCATCATTAGTCAGTGGAATAAAGGGCCGACCACGGCTTACATTTCCTCTTCCATCTTCCCAGAAGAAATAGTTAAATCTGATAAGGCAAAATGCTAACATATTTCAAAGATCTCGTTACATAATTCAAAGAGAGTTTAGGAGCTTTCTTTATTTCTCTTAAATTATTCATAACATAAACCTTTGAAATATTTAGACTCCTTTCTTCAGTAGTCAGAGGAGAATGCTGATGGAGAGCGCTGCACGCCTGAAAGGGGCAGGATCGATGCTCGGGGCTAGAGGGAGGACGGAGCGCCCGGGAACGCCTCCCGTAGGACTGTCAGAGCCTTTCATCCTGCCTGCTCTACTTTCTGGAATTGGGCATGTTTTCCTTTTGAGATCAAGGTTTTACCAAATGGGATTTATTTTTTCTAATGTTGTTCTCAGGGAAGAGCCTTTAACAAAACACAAGCAAACATGTGAAGACGTGGAAATGTCCTCCTACAGCAAATGAAAAGTCGCTCATTAGCAAAACACCGGGGTGCTACTATCTAGACGCTAGTGCAGCTGGCACCAATTCTGAGAGGAGAATGATTCATTACCATGGTTACTGATGCCAGAAATATTACCTTCTGCAATCAGCACACACAAAGATCCTTTAAAGAGAGTGTAAAAATTAGAGCACTGTAAACAATTAATGAAAATTGCCAACGGGCACGGAGGCTGAACTTATACAATGCTGCTTTCAGGGCGTAAAAACAGGGGATGCACCATTGCCCACCAGCGAATTTTGCTGCGGGCAAAAAAGGGACACTCACGCTCAGGGAGTGAGCAGAAGTCCCCACTAACAAACATTTCTGCACGAGTTGTTATCAGTCACACAGACAGTGTTAGAAAAAGACCTATCTGATTGGTCATATTTGCATGATCAAGTTCTGGTCCATTAAACACACAGTCAGTCTTTTTTTAAGATTTTGTTTTTAATTAATAAACTTTATTTTTAGAGTTTTAGGTTCACAGTAAAATTGAACAAAAAGTACAGTGAGTTCTAATATAACCCCTGTCCCCATACACGTACAACCTCCCTCATTATCAACATCCCCACCAGAGTGGTACATTTGCTACGATCAATGAACCGCATTGACACGTCATTATCACCCAGAGTCCATAGTTTACATTAGGATTCACTCTTGGTGCTGTATGGATTTGGGCAAAGTATAAGGACATGTATTCACATTACAGTATCATACAGGCTGGCTCCACTGCTCTAGAAATCCTCTGTCCTCTGCCCATTCACCCCTCCCCACCTCTCTCCCGTACCACTGGCAACCATTGATCCTTTCACTGTCTCCACAGTTTGCCTTTTCCAGAATGTCATTTGGAATCATACAGTGTGTAGCCTTTTTGGATTGGCTCCTTTCACTTAGTCATATGCATTGACGTTTCCTCCATGTCTTTTCACGACTTGATAGGCTCACTTCTTTTTAGTGCTGAATAATATTCCACTGCTGGATGTACCATTTTGTCTATCCCTTCACCTACTGAAGGACATCTTCCAAGCTTGGGTAATTATGAATAAAGCTGCTATGAACATTTGTGGGCAGCTTTTTGTGTGGACAGAAGCTTTCAGCTCCTTTAGGTAAATACTAAGGAGTGTGATTGCTGGATTGTATGCTAAGAGTATATTTAGTTTCGTAAGAAACCACCAAACTGTCTTCCAAAGTGGCTGTACTATTTTGCATTCCCACCAGCAATGAACGAGAGTTCCCCCGCAGTCAGTTTTTGCATCGTGTCTTAGAAAACGCAGTGTGTTATAGCAATATACCGTGAGTGTCCAGTGCTGTTACTCCCTGGTAACAAATAGGGATAAAGAAGTTCAAGGAAAGGAAGTTTGTTAAATGACAGTAGTTTCCTTTTCAACTTCAGTGGATTATTTCCCAAGTCTTGAAATAGGAAAATAGACTAAGTACCATACAAAAGCTTTGACTGAGTGAATGAGTCATTTCTGCACACATCTTACTCTATTTAAAGAACGTCAATACTGTGAGGCAATCCATGCTTTCATAAACTCTAGCCCAAACTCGGCAAATCCCAGAGCACCACCCAGCTCTGCGAAGATGACCACAGGAAAACCTGGATCCCAAACTCTCCAGTTACTAAGTCAGGATCATTTGAACATATGATGGACTCAATTTACCTTCTGCAGCATAATTTCTTCAAAAAAAAGGTTGTTACATCAATGAGTAGTATAAACAAGATATCTAATTACAAGAACAAAGTGCTTTTGCATTTTACAACATAATTTGCGAAGTCAATTAAAATGTTTCTTATTTCATGTTATCATCTATTCTCTAAAGAAAGAACAGTAGTTTATCAATACTGTATTAGCCACTAGTATGGTCTCAAGCAGACATGGTTTGATAAATACATACATAGAAATATAGGTAGATATAGATATAATGTGATCTCCACATGAGCAAGGATTTTTTGTTTATGTTGTCCATTGTTTTATCCCAAGCACCTGGAAAAGTCCTGGCACACAGAGGGGTGTATCCAGAGACAGTCTCTAATATCTGTCTAGTCTTCAAAGACACACACAAATGGATGAATATGAAGGCTCTCTCCCTCCTCCTCTGAACTCAGCTGCTGATTGATTTTCTATGTAAATTTTCCTTTTCCGAGTACACCGAGCTCTCACTCCAGGAAGGCTGTAACAGTGTTTTAGAGTTCTGTGTAGTCCTGGCCTCCCAGCACTTAGCGAGTGCTCGCCAGATTCTCACTCTTGGCTTCTCCAATTTGATTCTGGTCCACAGGGTCCTGGCCTGGCGCTATGGGCTGCTTCTGCTTCCCGCGGATCTTGTGTCCCCAAACCCAGCTTGGAAAGGGCCCTTGCTTCTTCTCTGCTTCGCTTTGACGTACTTCTTTTAACCTCCAAGCAGCAAATGAAAATGACATAACTGACTTCTGGTCTCCTCCAAGCATTTCAGCATCCTCATTAGCTTTTCCTTGGTGCCAGTGGTTGGTATTCAATTATATGCAATTAACAACTCTGAGGGAACAAAGTCAGCTGCTGGGTAACGCCCTTTGCATGCCAAGGAATGGTCAAGAAAAGCAAGCCTGGCCAGAAGGCTGGGGACTGCCTAAATTGATGGGCTTGCTAACATGGTAACTCCCAAACAGCTTTCACCTGGTGGAACTGATACAACAGTCACTCAACCCTGCTCGTTTCCCTTTCAAAGGATTAGTGGCATCCATGAGATCAGCAGGGCTGGAGGACAGTCAGGCGTTTGCCTGGACTCTGGGGCAGAGAGGCTGAGGAGTGGTATAGGAATTACAAGAAGGAACTTCCCAGACACAGGGCTTGTCTCTCCCTGGGGCCTGCCCTCCCTCCCACGAAGTTAGGCTGATAGGGTGTGGCTGGTGTGGACCCCTGTAAGGGCCCTCATTTCTCTGCCTCAATGGAGCATCCAGGACACCTCTGCCCAGTGAAGAAACCTGAGAATAGAGAAATTTCCAGTCCTGGCCCTCCTCCTCACCAGGCTGCAGGATAGAGTAGGTAGGAGCGCTGGCTCAAAGCCCATCACAGATGGGTAAATCTCTGCTCTGCTACTCACTACTTGGTCACTTTAGGAAAGCTGCATAACTTCTCTGAGCTTCAGTTCTCATAACTCTAAAATGGTGAAATTAATCACCTACGCCATAGGGTTTTGATAAAGATTGGTTGCCAGTGAGCGTAGAGTGTCGGGTGCACAGGAAGACCCTGGTGATTTGGTTCCGACTGTTCTCCTGTGATCATCCTGACAAATGTGGACCAGCTCCACAGCAGGCGCCTCTGCTCACTCTGCGGGCCCACCTGAGCAGGCTCGCCCTTACCCATCTCCAATGGCTGATCCATCTCTCTGATGCAATAATGTGAAACGTTTCATTCAAGATCTTATGAGGATTCAGTAGAGAGCCCTCAGCACCCAACACACAGTGGAAGCAATAAAATTCCCGTTAAACACCTCAGTTCTTTCTTCAAAAGTTTCCCTTGACTATGTCAACCTCACGTCTTCTCCTTCTCTCCCCAAAACACAGATTCTAAAGATCTCACAGGATGCCCTGCCAATCCAGCCCACCCTCAGCTTCACACTCCACACTGCAAAACACAGGGTGGGTCAGCCCATCCCTGCCGCCCGACAGCGGGTGGGGTTCTGAAGCCCCACAGCCTTGGCCTAACCATCTGTCTGGGATGCTCCACGCTCCTGTTCTCAGGCAAGGAAAAAACGCAAGGCAACCCCAACGTGAGAAATGACAAGTTTTGCTCACAGTTTTTTGGGGGCTGCTCAAGTTCACAAAGCAAGGTGGGTTCAGGGCTGTGCCCCCAGGCCTATGACTCAAGGCCTCACCTTTTCAGTCCTCCTCTTGCGTTTCCCCTGGGCTTTAAGCAGACAGCTGGTTTCTGTCCCACTCTGCATTGGTGCAGTTTAACGAGAATATTGGTGGCGCCCAGATCAACTGCCTCCGTCAGTCATGACAGAACGTGAACCAGAGCGGGAGGCCCTTGGCTTCCTTTGAGTAATCCCACAAAAGGCATGGACACCCTCCCCCTCCTCCAGCCTCCTCCCTGACTCAACTCCCTGGCCATACCCTGCAGACCTGGATCACACCTAACACCTCTCTGTGCAGCGGTAGGAGGTGGAACACGAACTTTACAGTCCTACTGCTCAGTGTTTGAATCTTGGATTCCCGTGCTTACTAGGGCGCAAGTTACTTAACCTCTCTGAGCCTTAGTTTCCCCAACTGTAAAACCTGGATAATATTACCTTCCTCAGAGGATCATGGTTAAGATGCAGCACCTGGCACAACACACGTGCCCAATGGAGAGGGACTATTTGTTCCTGATTTGGGCAGAGCTGGGTTTGGGCTCCTGAACCTATCCAATTGGCTTTATTATGATGGTCAGCTGAGAAGGCCTGCGTGCGCTCCTCAGGGGCTGGCTCCACTACCGCTGGAGCCAAATTCCTTCCTTCCAGCCTGGACATGGGATTTCATTCCCATCACCCTTTGTTTCCCTCACATAAGAAAAAATAGCCAGTGGCCCTCAGCTCGGGCAAATTTGCCAAGTCTCCCACCCACAGGGGCATTTGGCAATGTCTAGAGACATTTTTGGCTGTCACAGCTGGGGAGGTTGGGTGCTACCTGCCTCGAGTAGGTGAGGCCAAGGCTGCTGGTGAACATCGTACCGTGAACAGGACGGCCCCTGCAACAAAGATTCTCCAGCCCAAAATGTACATTGCGCTGAGGCTGAAAGCCCTGAAATAGGCCTTGTATCCAGAATGTTTTTGCTCACAGATACAATGGCGTTTTTTATTAAGTGGGAAAAACAAGTGTTGGAGGCAACTATGTAAAAAGTACACTTGTGGACGAATTCTCTGAAAAGAAATGCAAAAATTGTTATCAGGAGAGTAAGATCTCAGAAGATTTTTCTTGCATTTTAAATCTTCCCATAATGTTGTTTGGGCAACGAAGAAGAAATGAATTATTCTAGAGTGTGGCACAAGATTCAGCTGGCAGTTTAAACAAGATGGCCAGTACTTGGAGATCCAATGACCTTCAACCTCTCTCCACTCACCCAATGCGCCAATTTGCCCACACCCAGCGCACATCGAAAATGCATGAACAGACTCACACCAAGAGAATCAACACCAGGAGGGGGAAGAAAATCCATCAATGTGAAAATAACTTAAGTAGGGCTTTTATATTCATGTAATTTTTACTTCCTTGTTCATTAAACCAGAAAATGGCAGCGATTGCCATGACTGGTTAGGTCAGTCAGGACAAAAAATTTCTGGTTTGACTGGTTTTTCCTTTTCAAAAATTATTTTTTCCAGAAACTATTCTGACCTACCAAGTCATTAAAAACTGCCAAACCAATCTGTGTGAAACAGAACTGAAGCAGAACAGGAGGTTAGAGGGGAAAAAATAAGCACTTAAAATACCTTCTACCTTACAGGACAGATAGCTTCCATAATAACAAAACAAAAAATATGACATTATAATGAAATGAAGTGACGAACATCAGAAGATGTTATTAAATTGAGGCAGAAAGAGACTCCAACATATAACACAAAAGGCTCACTGGGGCAAGACATTTAAAAGTCCTATTCATTTGAGGCCAAAGAATGGCTTAGATCCCAAAATACTATTAAAGAATTAGTTACACTCCACGTTAGCTGATCACATGAGACACAATAACTGCCTGTAGTCACCGTCAGCACAGTGGGGATAATTTGCATATGATTTACATACAATATTTTTGCAGGCAGATTATGGCATTCACAAGTCTGAACTCTTTACTATTTTTTCTCAAAGGGAAGGATCCAGTGACGGATGGTGTGGAATTCTTTCAGAAATGCTAGTTATAGCAGCTTTTGTCATTCCTGCCTCTAACCACTGGATGTTAGCAAGCTCATGAATTGTCCTTTTGATTTATACATTAACACTGATCAAGGCAGGAAACATGACAATCTAACCTTTAATCTTTGACATGGTTACATAGTATGGGGTTGAGCTTAATTCCCTAGTAGAAAATGCCAAAGTTATGAAATTATAAACTACATTATTTATGCAAGAGGAATGTGTCTTGACAAAAATTGACTTTAAGGCAGAATTGTGTAATGGGTACAAATTATTTGATCTGCCCATTCTACCCTGTCTAGTCTTGCTGTAATAATCTATTTATTCATTGATTCATTTCTGCTACACTCCACAAATGCTTCTAGGAAGTACACACATACACACACACACACAGGGTAGTTGAAGTGACAAAGCTGAGGAGAAAGAATTAAGCCAGTGAGGGACTGGAACAGACTACCTGCCACACAGTGCTACAGAGCTCCCAGTGTGGGCTACAAACTCGGGGCCAAGCGTCTTAGCGGCTAAGGCACAAAGCACACTCCAATTATTGCAAGGCGCACAGAAAAAAACGTTCAGAAGTAGAGTGTTTCTTGACTGTGAAACCTGAGAGAAAATTCTGTACTGTGTCTCATGACGGAAATTTCTTGAGAGATTTGTTAAACGATATTAACGTTCATGTTTTCTGTTTCATTACTTTCTACACTTATCTGTATTGTTTTCAGAAAATGTTAATAGAACACAATTTTGAAAAACCCTAGAGAAACTCACATATGTGTATAAGGAAGCGTGCATAAAGCATCTGTTACGACCTCGTTGTATGGAAATAAAATAAATCTTCCTCTTCAGGAGAACGGACAAAGTTTGAGACATCCGTACATGGAAACATAATACATCACCTGAAATAAATGAAATGAATTAGATCTACATCATTAACATGGATAAATCTTAAAAACACTGAATTTTAAAAAGCAAGTTGGAATTTGATACATATAGTATGATTTGATTGCTATAAAAGATTAAATCTCCTTGAACAATACTGTGTCATATCTATAGATACATATAATTAACAAAAATGCATAAACATGGATGGGAAGGATACACATCTCCCGGACAGTTATTCCCTCTAGGGCAGCAGAGGGGAATATGGCGGCCGTGACACTGTTTGACCTCCACATAGGGATGCAGGGTGGCAGGGAGCTTCCACCACATTTGGACGACTTTAGGCAAAGATATCAAACAAATACGGCAAACCAATTAACAGTCTAATCTTGGTTGTGGGCACTTGGATGTCTATAATATTCCTCCCTGAACTTTTCTGAGTATTAAAATATTTAATGTTTAAACATAAAAAAATTAAAATAATGAAAGGGAGGTTTGAGGATAGAGTTTGAAGGATCTAAAATACCATGCCTAGGATTCTGAACTTTATTCTCTAGGCATTAAGAGTGTCTGCGCAGAGGGCAGCCTTGTCAGAGCTGTGCGGCAGAAAGTACTCGGCCCCCACAGAGAATCGATGTGGAGAAGAAGGGCTGGAGGCAAAGAAAGCTGCTTGGAAGTTGTCGCAAAATGCCTGTTATAAGAAATATGGTGCAACCCACCTTATTAGTTAAGAAACATAGACATATTTGCTTAAAGTATGTAAAACATTACTCTTCGCTTTTTAATTCTTATGATACATAATTAACTCCATCCCTATTCTCTGACGTCATATTCTCAAAGTTGTCCCACAGGGATTATGGAAAGATTCGCTGTCCCATTTCACCCCGAGACTCAATGTTTCTTAACTCGGCTCTAGAGCTGTGGTAGAGAAGACTTGGTTATTGTAGATACTGAGGGAGAAAAATTGGACTGAAGGTGGGGAAAGGATCAGAAATCAAGAAACGTTATTGCTGCTATGAAGAATGCCCTAAGGGGGAGCAACACAAAATTAAAACTGAAAGCAGATTTTGTGCAAATCACATGGCAATTCCCTGGTGGCCCAGCTATTTTAAGTGCTGGCTTAGTTACATGTGATTAACACCGGCACACCAATCCAGGAAGGCAAGCATCTCATAATCCCTCACTTGCTCCTCTTTGCTTGGGGATCACTCCAAAGGATGTCCTTTACGTCTCTCCCAAGAGTAAATCTGCCTGTGCAAGAAGCTGCGGACCACGTCTGCTCCTTGTTTATGGTCTGTGTATGCCCCATCAGCGCCTTCAAAGGTAAGCCAGGAATTTCCCAAGAATCAGGGCACTGTCACCCATATAGAGCAATTTACATCCTGGCTACAACTCTGTCTGCAGTCAGTATATTTCTACTAACATTTCTGTTTTCTCTCCCCACACTCCAGGGCTGGCTACCAAGTGCTGCTAAAAAAGGTCTCGTAACTATGCTCACTGACTCAACTGTGTATTTGTGCTATCTAACCTTAGAGCCCTCCTCACAATCTTTTTGTTCATATTTCTCTGTGCTCTCTTCTCGGCCCCCACGGGGCTGTTTGCAACTGTCAGTCATCTCAAGTTCCTCTCACACTCCGGCCGCAGGAGTAGAAGGCTTCCCTTTCCTCTTTTCTAAGAACCCTTCGCGTCCGAAAGCAATGCCTGCGGTTCACATTGATAGTCCTTGCCTCCCTTACATCGGATTCCCCTATCTTCCTCTCCCTTTGGGGAAATTTGGTTTGAGTATGGCTCCAGCACAGTCTTCAGGGCTGGAACAGGGACCCAGGTCTGCCTCCTCAGCGCTCTGGAATCCCCCAGGCACAATGATTGGATGAGAGGCAATCACATGTCCTGGCGCTGGCCAATCAGAGTAATTCAAATCCCAGCCACGGCGATTGGTTTAAGAACGAGCTTTAAACCCAAATGGGTCTAGTGCGGGTCAATGCCAGGACTTAGGTATGATCTCCAGGAGGAAGCCTCTCCTTTTTCTCTGTACTTCATTCCAAGTGGGAAAGTCCATTGTTGCCGAGGACAAGGCAGTGGCACCTAAGAATTGGAGCCAACATAACAGGGAGAGAGAAAGAAACCAAGTTCTGATGGTAGTGTTTGAACTCCTTGATGCAGCTCTGCCCCTCGACTTTTCACTACGTAAACCAGTGGCTTTCCATTTTTGTTCAAGTCAGTTTGAGCAGGGTTTTCTGTAGCTGCTGTTGGACAAGGCTGGCTAAGCCAGTGTCCTCTCCTGTTCCCTAAAGCAGCCTCTGCAGTCCCGCACCAGGCTCCGCTCAGATGCTGCCCACTTCTGCTCCCCTTTAGCAGACGGCCTGCCTCCTACTCCATCAAGAGAAACCATCAGGCAAAAGTCCACAGCTTCCCTCTGACTTCTCATCCATTGTCACCTCCATCACTGTTGGATCACCCTCAAAGGTCTACTTCCTCCTGTCCACAGTGAGCCAGGCCACCTCTGCTCTGGATCCTGTCTACACTGCCCTCCTCTGGGACTTAGCTTTCTCAATGACTCCCTCTTCCTTTTATCCTATTCTTTCCTGCTCTGTTGGCTCTTTATCTTCAGCATATGAAGATATATAGTCCTCTCACTAAAAAAGAAAGAAAGAAAGAAAAAGCAAACACTAAAGAAACACAGAAGGAAAGAAAAACAACTTCCCTTCTTCCTGAACAGCAATCCATCATCCTTTTTCTTTTCTTTACTTCACAGTGTGTTTGCTTCAGCAATGTTCTACACTCCCTGTACTTTCTCATGCTTCACTTGTTCTCAGCCTACTGCAATTAGGATTCTGCCCCTCCGCTTTCCTGAAGCTGCCAAGCGCAGTGGCCTGATTTCAACATTTCTCTCCTCAGTAACAGTTGATTCTGCTGATTTATCTTCCACAGAAGGGCCTTTCCAGCACTTCTCTCATGGATCTTGTGCTTCTTTTTGGGCCTTCCTCCACTTTTCATCTCTTATGCTAACAATGCATAGCCATTTTTGGATCACAAAACCTGTTGAAAATTTGACAAAGCCTATGGTTTGTTTCCCTAGAAACATGTGCTTTGCATGGTTTTGGTCAAGGGTGTTAGTAGCAAACTGAAGAGTACACTCCAGCTGGTTTAATCAGAGAGGGCTTTCCTGAGAGTACAGATGGTTCACACAAGGGTTGGGAGGGCCAAACTCCAGGAACCTGAACCACGATGGAGCTGCTCTCCTCTGCCGGTTAGAAAGCTTCCAAATAAAAAACCACCACCAAGCCGCTGGCACAGAAACCATCCCGGCTTTAGCAGGAGCTGTGCCAGCAAAGCGGGTGCCTGCACCCCACTCTTCTCTCCTCGTGAACCCCATCCTGGATCAAATCTCACATGAGGTTCACGGTCTTCAGGTGGCCCAGTTTCTAATCAAGGTCCCCCACAAGCCTTTCTTACCAGCAGAACCTAAATCTCATCCAGAATCCTGGCTTCAAAGTGGAGTGGGAAACATTGTTTCCACCTTTCCAACTCTGCTCTGCAGAAAGGGGCTGAACTGGAAAGTGTTAGGCGGTCAATCTGCCACATCACCACGTGCACATAAATGCAAAATCCAGTGACCGAAGTTGAAGAATCACATTTTAAACATTAATGTTCCCAGGGGCTTTAGTCAGGATCTTTTTTTGGTTACAAGCGTCGGATCATAATTTAAACCACCTTTAGTAGGAGAAGGAATTTATTGGCTCAGGTGAAAACTTCAAAAAGAGCTAACTTTGTCACATTGCGTCCATGACTTGGGCAGCAGGATTTCTCACTCAGGCTCTCCTCCGTGTCTCGGCAATGCGTCCCTTGCTTCTCTCTCAGGCAGATCTCCTTGTGGTGAGCAGTTGGCCAAAATGGCAATTCCCAGTTCATATTCCTACCAGTACAGCAACTCCAGCAGACAAAGAGCCCTCTTCCCGAACAGTTTTAGAAGAAGACCGAGAGAGATGTCTCCGGGCCAATGAGGCAGGTGCTCCTCCCTGAATCAGCCATTGTGACCAGGGCCTGCAGTGTTCTCATGACCCGTGCCTGAGTGCTCTGCCCAACCCGGGGTCCAGGATGTGGGGCCGTCTCTACATGAACAAAGTGAACTGAGGGGTGAGTGTGAAGGTGCTCCCCAAAGGAAACACTGTGTTACCAAAAGGAGCGAGAATGGATGCTGGGAAGGCAAATTCAAGAGCTGTCCATCATACCAGAATTCTGTCTCCTGCCTTCTGTTCCACAGATCCTTCTGGATAGTCTCAACTACTTACGTGATTTCAACTACCACCTTGATTTGGGATCCTCTGCTCTGGGATAAATCTTAGATCATTTTCATGCAGTGAAATAGAAATTTCAAGTCGCCAAACGATGTGGTCCAGCTGAAAGGATTTTTGAGAAGGAGGAAGGGAACTGTCTTTTTATTCCTGATCTAAGACAATGGTAAACAGCATTCTGAAACGACTGGCGTTGCTTCTGGTCCTCTGCTGGAAATGAATTGTCAACTGTTGGCTAATCCAGCTCACTCTGGGCAAAACGGTGGACACGGGTGTTTTTGTCCACAAAAGGGAATATTTTTAAAAATACGTTTATTACTGCTTCTTCAGGGACAGAACCCTTGGTCCTCAGAATCTTCAACTGAGATATTCAATTACTCATTCATCTCATTTAAGGAACGTTCAGTGTCACGTCTAATTCCAGTTCTCTTGGTTCCAAGCAAGCATGACGTTAGCAATTCTGTGTGTTGTATTTTCTCCTTCCTTAGTGTAGTGTATCCTCTGGGAGAGAGGCATGCAGGTCTGGGTGGGTGACCACCTCAAAATCGATTTGTTAACACATGATCTTGGGATAGAGGAAAAAATAAATCATGTCCTGGCATTATCTGCTGATGTCCAAAGCTTCCTGTCTTTACAGGGCATTTTTGTCTCAAGGCCCCAAAAACCGCACAACTCAACATACTTCAAATTAACTCATTTTCAAGATCTGCTTTTTATTCACTACTCCATTTGCAATTAATCATCATCTATCTTTTAGCAGATTAGAAACTCCTGAGTCATCTCTCTCTCCTTTCAAATCCAGTTGGTCACCAAGGAGTGTTACTATCTCCTAAATCTCCCTCCGGTCTGTATCTTTCCCTCCTCCTCCGCACTTGCCTTCATTAGTAAGGCCCTTTTCAGGAACTGTGGGCATCTAACTCCGAGTTATAGCAAAAGCCTGACCACTGCTTTCACATCTCCAGTCTTCTCCCTTCCGTCCAACACCGGGAAGAGAACCAGACAAGGATCTGACTTTATTTAGCTCTGGCTTTCGACTGCCCCCTCACTCACCATGAAATCTCAAGGAAATCGTGTCTCCTCCTTGGGCCTCAGTTTCCTCATTTGTAAAATGAAGGTGTTGGATCTCTAAGGCCCCACCAGCTCAAAAGTTCTGGAATTCGAGTTCCAGTGATTCTGCCCTGCCCCACTTACCTCACGGGGAACTGTGAAAATTAACAGATAGTGTACGTGAACGTGCTTAAAACCTCTGACTTACTAGGTTTTAAATTTCCAGGCATATGACTAATTACTATTAACTTACCAGTGTCACCTCCATGGCCCCGAAGGCGCAACACAGGGCAGCTAACGTTCGAGCACTTACTGTGTGCCAGAGAAGGTGCTAAGCCGTTTGCATCCATTATCTCTTTTATTTCGGTAGTATAAAAGGGGGAGTGTGTCGTCACTTACTGGTTGTTGGCCTGCGGTCTCTGCCTGCCGGCAGACAAGCCACCTCAGAGCTCCCAGCGAGCAGAGGCGGGAAGGCAGAGCAGATGAAATGAAAAGTGCCAAGAGGGCCGGCCTGTGGCCGAGTGGTTTAGTTCCCGCGATCAGCTTTGGCAGCCCAGGGTTTCCCCAGCTCGAATCCTGGGCGCAGACATGGCACTGCTCATCAAGTCATGCTGAGGCAGCACCCCACATGCCACAACTAGAAGGACTCACAACTAAAAATACACAACTATGTCCCGGGGGGCTTTGGGGAGAAAAAGGAAAAAAATAAAATCTTTAAAAAAAAAAAGAAAAATGGCAGGAAAACGTCCACACAGCAGCCGGTCAGGGATGCACAAGGCGGACAGCCCTTTTTGGGGCGCAGCACCCGTCCTCAGGAAGCACAAGCTCAGCTGCACCTGCAAAAGCAAAGGACCTACCGCAAACCTCTCCCGGGGCCCTTGGAGATCTCTCCCACCAGATCTCCCGCCACATCTGTCGGCACGGAAACCGGCGGCGCGCGGGGTTTCCCAGCAGCCTTCTCATGCCCCCTGAGAGGCAGGACGTGCACAGCTTTTCTCTTTTGCTCTCCTTGTTTCTCTGCTCACAGCTGTTCCTTTCAAATTAGACGGTCTCTCTCACATTCACATTTATTCACCAATGCTCATAACCCCTTTTCTCCTCCTCCTCCTCCAGATGTTGAGAAGTCTGTCTTCTCCCTCTGTCTCAGTGGGGTTCCCTAGAAGCAGAGCCAAGGGGGGGACTCCCGGGCAGGGATGCTATTACAGGAGGGCTCCTGGGAGCACCCTGTAAGGGAGTAAAGGAGGGAAGAAAGGCAAGAGGAAAGCTACACCAGGATGTGGTTTCGGGGGACGTGCCCTCAGCGTGATCCCCCCTGGAGCTCTGGAGCATATATTTCACCACCAAGTCTGTCCCACCTTCAGCCCAGGGAGCAGAGCTTTTGTGTCCCTCTGCAGTCACTGGGGTGGGGTGGGGAGGAGGGCAGCTTCCGGCAGGCCTGGAGAGTAGCTCCAACCCCCGATGGGCAGAGCTCCAGAGAATGTTGCAGCTCTGAGTCATTATCAGCAGCAGCACCTGAGCAGTCTCCAAAAGCCCCCCCGGGATCTGGGAGCATCTGCACAGCCTTCTGCCTTCGCTCTTTTATTAATTACTTAGTAGCAAGAGTGGGGAGATGGTTTGAATAGCTGGCACCAGATTTCTGCTGGGGAAACACGGTTTAGGAAACCCCCTGAATTGGCCTGTCCTGGGAAGCTGAGAGAGTGTGGTCATGTAGGAGACAAGGAAACAAAGGGGGAAATTCAGATGAGAGAGTGTGGTCATGTAGGAGACAAGGAAACAAAGGGGGAAATTCAGACAGGCAGTGTATCGAAGAGACCAATGGCCAATAAATACAGAACAAGGTGCTCGGTCTCACAGCTAACGGCTGAGTGGAGAGGAGTACAGAAATCCTGCTCCCTCGCCTCCAGGCGGGACAGGCTTGGTGTGAAACGTGCTCCAGAGCCCCCCGTGGGGGCAGGCTGACGGGACCTGCCCCAAACCACAGCCTGGCTCCGCTGGATTTCCCACCGTTTGCAGGGCGGCGTTTAAAGTCAGAGGCCCAGGGAACCCCAGCTGTCACTCATGTTACATTCATAACATAACACAACTGTATTGCTTGCTGATTTTTTAAAATTAAAAATGTATTAAACTTGTGTATTTGCTTGTGTTTGCTAGTGCATATCACACTAGAATCCACTGAGCTCATGATATGGGCGCTGTTGCTGTTATCATCTAACAGCTCTTGGGGCAGGGAACAATATAAAACGATTTTTCTGATATGATATAAGGAGGCTAACAAATTACTGCCCATGATCTTGAGTTTACAGAAAATATGAGTGAGTATCATGTGAGTCTGGGGACACGATCTTGTGACTATGAGAAAACAGGGACCCCGAAGCTTGTCCTGTCATGGCCCTCATAGAAAACGGCGGTGTTTATGCAGAATTGTGTGTGTGTGGGGGGGGGTGTCTTAGTATCGCCTTAGGAAAAACATTAGCTTTTTTTCATGTTATATCATATGTTATGCTGAGAAATATAAGACAGGAAGTACCAGGGAAAATATTTAATATTGGCTTTCCATAAAACTTCCAATAAAACCTCCTCAGGAACTTTATGGAGAAATTTGAGCTTCTCCTGACTTTCCTCTCTCAGGTCTCAGCCTCACATGGCTTCATGCTCCTTTTCTAACTCTCAGTAGATGCCGTCAAGGAGAAAGCATGTTCACACAAATGGGTGATAAAAAATTGAAAACCATTTTCAAACCTTTCAAACATTTATAACAGTTGAAATTAGTTTTAAAAAGTTAACAGCTCTGCCTTTTCTTTCATGATGGAAGTTCTTCTAATAGGGGCAAACGGATTTTGAACCCAGTGGACTTTTTTGACATCAATGATTCCACAACATGGAAGCTCTCCTTCGCTAATCTCGCGTGTATGAGAGCAGTCACTCCAAAGATAGTGACTCCTACTGAAGTGCCCCTTGGCCAAGAACACACGGAAGCACCCTAAACAGGAAGAGAGAGATTGTGGCCTGGCTCACCTGGCCCCCACAGCTTGGCCAAGCCCCATCCCAAACCTGCCTGCACCCTGTGGAGGCCTGCTCCTGGCACCTTTCCAACACACATGCCCCTCGCAGCTCCCCGCTTTGTGCATCCGTTGGGCAGCAGGTGACTAAGGTTGATTTGCAGGTGCTGGACCACCTTCCTGCCCTTTCTAGCACTGCAGGGAGTCCCAGGTTTTCTCTCCGTTCTCAGGCTGTGGGCGCCATGGGATGATGTGAGGCTCCCATGCCCTGCCCAAGTGGCTCTCTGAGGATCCAAAAACCAGGGTGTGGCCAGCCACTCTAGGCCCTGCCGGGCTGCCCCCAAGAGGAGATCAGCTCCTCCAAGCACACTTCTGAGGATAGCCAGGTAAAGCCATAAGCAGATGGCGAAAAGTAACTCTTTAGGTTCACTGAAACCGCCTCACAAAATAACTAAGAAACAAGTGTAGCTGGTAGAGCAGTTGCACATACAAACTATGAGACTGTAGCATCAGTTTTTATTTCTTTATTTGTAAATAACATAATGAAAATAATTTTTTAAGTTTTATTGGGGCCTGACAAAATGAAGCGTTTCTTTTCACTGTATCCCTGCAATACCCCAATCCGATTCTGATACTGGCCACCGGAGCCAGCAGATCCCACAGGTTAGAGGCACAGTCCCCGCGGCCATCATTTCAGGTGCCGGCCACAAGTTCAGGAGTCCCCAGGCCACCTGCACTTTTGACCAACTGGTTAAAAATTTAGGGGTTCCCAAGACCCGCCTCAGATTTGATAATTCACTAGAATGACTCAGAGAACTTAGAAAAGTGCTATCCTTACAATTACATTTGTTCTAAAGGGTGCAAATCAGGACCAGCCAAACGAAGAGACACACAGGGCAAGTTCTGAGAGAGTCCTAGACACAGAGCTTCTGTGCCCTCTCTTGTAGAATCGGGATGTGCCACCCTCCTGGCACATCGCTGTGTTCACCAACCAGGAAGCTACCTGAGAAGCCTCAGTGTCCAGAGATTTTACTGGGACTCATTACGTAGGCATGGTTGATTAAATCATTGGCCTCAAGGTTGAACTCAATCTCCAGCCCCCTTCTCCCCTCTGGAAGTCAGGAGTCAGGCTGATGCTATGTGGCTCTGAGCCCCAGTCCTCTAATCCCATGGCTGGTCTTTCTGGCATGATCAGTCGCCATCCTGAGTCACCTCATTAACATAAACTCAGGTGGGTTGAGGGGTCCACCATGAAAAACAAAGACACTCCTATCACTCAGGAAGTTCCAAGGATTTAGAGGTTGTCTCCCAGGAAGCAGGAACAAAGAGAGACAAATTCTTTATCATACAATAATCCCTAATAACATAGTTTATCAGTGCAAGACTCTCAGGACAAGCCTCCCAGAAAAAGTAGGTAGTATATGGATTTTCCCCTAAAGGAGTACAAATGAATCATTGGGAAGATAATTCTGGGCCAAAGGTCAGTATGAAAGGTTATTAAGAGAACAAAGAACAAAGATGGCAGGAAGAAGGAAAGATTAAAACCAAAACACATAGTCTGAAAAGAAATGATCAACTAAAAGATGTAAGTCCTTGAGGTGGGGTCACTACAGACCATCAGAAAGACTGGAGTCAAGTAGGACCTCACCTTTTATTGCTATTTAAAGACCGACAGGTTGAAGGATATGCTATAGGAAGACCAATACTCTTGTAAAAGATATTGGGCTTGGACTTGCTCGTTGCTAGGGCTTTCTACTTAGAAGAAATTTACCTGACACCCACCAGCAGCCACGTGTTGGTGGGTATGGTCATCCATCAGGCCTGGTGCATATCTGCAAGACTGAGAAAACAAAATGTGTCAAGAGTCTTCTGAAATGCAGTCCCATGGGCAAAAGAAAGATTTAGAAGCTTGTTAAGACATACACTACCATCTGGAAAGAAGTATGAGACATAGATGTATGAGAAATTCATGTTTTCTGGGAAACACTGAGGAGCTAGCAGCTGACAGAGAAAGATCTTTTTAGATTATCACTGTATTCTTGCCTGCCAACTTGGAGGGCCTGGTAGATGAAGAAAGACAAGAAGCAAAGACGTCAAATGTGCAGGCCTCCATTTTCTTCAAAGTGAGAAGCTTTAAAAATAACCCTGTATACCTGTGAGTCTTTTCAGTGTATAATTCTGTACAAAACGGAATCTACAATTGTCCTAAAGTTTGAGACCTTGATTGTGTCTATTTGATAGCGTTCTTTACTAAATATTAACTGCTTCCAAACTTCTGGACATTTGGTATCTGTAGATCCAGCATTTAGATAGCTGTCTCTTTTCACGTAAATCTTCACTTTCCTGATAAGTGAAAAGGAAGAATATTGTTATTAAAATTTTTAACAAGTACGTCAATGTCCCATCCGTTCTAAGACGCACATTTTCACAATTTTATCTCTAAAGTTGGGTGCATCTTTCAATCAGTGGTGTCTTACAATTATAATTGCCAGTGTTTTTTTCGTTCCTTTATGATACATAAGAGAATGGTGCATCTGCGGCATCTTAGATTGGATGAAATATGGGCAATTGCTTAAAGTAATGTTACTAGAGAAAATGTTTAAAGTTTAAAGAAACCCATTGTCCTGAAGAGTTTGAATGCTTCAAGAGCAAGGCAGGAATTAGGTATGCAAATTCTGGAATTGTTAAAGAAACTTAAAAACTGCCTTCAGGCATGTGAATCTACAGCTTTGAGATATGATTCGCTCCTCCTTAATCTCTTAATCTGGTGAATTATATTAATAGACTTTTTTACAGTGAACCATAGTTGCACTCCTGGAATAAACTCACCTTTGACAAATAAAAATGGCAAGTAATAGGATATATTGGAGTATATGAGGAAGCCATTTGGTGTAAACTTAATTTGGCCTGACCCCGTCTTTCCAAAAGGGCCTGACCGAGGCCGTTGAGCACGCATTGTATAGCTGCTTTAGATATTCCCTATGGCAAGAGCAAAGGCCCTTGAGATAAAGGTGCAACTTCCCTCCCCCTCCCAGCGTTGGCATTTCTTTAAGGATTAAGCATCTTTCCTCAGGCTAGAAAGTGATCGCTGCGCTCACCTGTAACCACCCAGCTCAAGACAGTAGACTTGCCTCCTGCTACGCCCTCCGAGATAGCAGACCCACTATCTGCTGTGTCCATCAAGTGCCGTGCCGACAGGGCAATCTTGTGACTATTGTGGGAGGGACATTTCAATCATATGTGAAACGTCCTGTATGGGGGTATATAACCACTCTGTATACCTCACTTCCTTGTTGCCCTTTCTTCCTTCGGGAAGAAATTTCCTTCTGGAAGAAAGGCCCCGGGCCATGGTCCTCAGATTTCAGCTCAGAATAAACTCACCCAAATTTTCATTTATAGATTGGTTATGGATTATTTTCATCGACACCTTGATCGTGATGAGTGTTGGTTTCACAGACTGCTAGATGCAGGTTTCTAATGGCTTATACGGAAATGTTGAATTTCATGATAGAGATAGGTCTGTAATTTTCCTTTCTTGCTAACCTCACACAATGCACTGGGGAACATGTCCTCTTTCTCTTGAAGAGGCTGTGTTAGATGGGAGTTACCTGGTCGTTAGCTGTTTGGTAGAACGCTAGTTCTGCCATCTGGTTTTACTGTTTTGTTTTGTTTGGAAAAGGAGGGAGAGTTTCAACTACCAACTCAACGTCTCTAATGGTTTTAGGACTTTTTAGGTTAGCTATTTCTTCAAGTCACATTGGCAATTTATTTATTTATTTTTGGAATATGGATATTTTGTCTAAATTTTAAAACTTATTGGTGACAAGAGATTTGCACATATTGAGTTACATGGGGTAGCTATTCGAGTTCAAAACTGATTCGGCTTGAACTAGAAAGCCTGACTTACGGCCTATCAAATATACATTGTACATCCGCTTATCCATTAAAGTAAGGAATGCACTCTCTTGAGATAAAGAATGCACACTTCCCCTCCTATGCCCTGTTGGTAACACTCTATTGGTAATGCTCCAGATTAGTCCCTTTCCTGGCATCAGGGTCATGTTGACTTGCTAATTTGCAACTGAATACCTCTTTGAAAATGTATCCTGGGTGTGTTTAATGTATCTTCTTTGTTCTAAAAAAATATAAGACTATACTTCAGATATAAGACTGAAACCCAAGCTTCTCTGCAACGCCTTCTAAGCCCTTCCTGGGTTATAATCCTCACTCTGACTCATAATAAACTCACCCCAATTCTGATTTATAGGTTGGTTATGGATTATTTGCATCGACATTGGCATGACTTTATTTATGGCATTCTTTATCTTCTTATGTCTGCCGTAACTGTAGTTATGCCCATCTTCTCATTCTGAACCTTACTTATATCATCTCTCTATTTTTTCTTAATAAATAATATTAGATGTTTTTCAAGAGAATCAATTTTTGTCTTTGTTGATCCACTTTAAAGTATCTTTGTTTTCTGTCTCACTACTTTCTGCTCTTATCTATGTTACTTCTTAATCATACTTTCTATGGGTTTATTCTGTTATTCTTTTTCTAATTTCTTATAATTGGTTAAAATGGATTATTAACTCATTAATCTCACCTTTTTATCTTTTTAATCTAAGCATCTGAGGCTGTAAAATTCCTTCTAACCTTTAGCCATATTTCATGTTTTAATATAGTTTCATAATTATGCACTTCTAATTGTTTTCTAATATTTATCCTCATTTATTCTTTGATCCGTAAATTATTAAAAGGTGCACTTTAAAATTTTCCCAAATGTATGGAGTGGTTTTAGCAATCTTTTTGCTACTAATTTCTGGCATGTTGTATTATAGGGAAAAAACCTGTTCTGCATGGAAGTGATTTTTTGAAATGTGTTAAGACATGCTTTATGGCTTAGGATGTAGTCAGTTTTCATAAATGTTTTGTTTGCACTTGAAAAGCATGTGCATTCTTTAATTGTTTGGTCCAGGTTTATATAGATGTCCAAATGTGTTGCTCAAATCTTTATCATTACTGATTTTGTGCCGCTTCATCTTTCAATGACCAACAAAGACCCACACAACAGTCCTTCCCCTCTGATTGTGGATTTCACTAACTCCTCTATGCTCCCTAGCCCATTCTCCGGCCATCGAACCCAAAGTTCTGGGCCTCTAAGCATCAGTAGTTACATCTAGGGGTTACTGGCCTCCCTTCCTTGATAACTCAACTATGCATTTAAAGAAATAAAAATTAATCTTGTCTGGCATTTTTAAGTGTTCTGTCAAGAAAATTTTTTTAACTCTATCTAACCTTCTGTATTGCCAGAAACACTTAAGATCTCTAAGCTTCACTTTTACATTGGAAAATGGAAATAATAATATCTGAGGTTGGAGTTTCCCAGGAAATGACACCAAGACAGAGATTTGCACACATGGAGTTTATTGGGATATTTAAGTGGCCTTAGCAGAGGGGCCAGTGTTGTATCTCACCGACACCCGCCATGCTTCGCACAGAACCCAACACATTAAGTACTCAATATTTGTGGAGCCGAAACAAATGGCACAAATCCATTTACCATCTCATATAATGGATATGACTTTTTCATTATATGGAAAGCTGCAACAAGACTGTGACATCGGACCTGGGAGCACTTGAGCACCTGGCAAGAGTTGTCCCTTAGCTGCCCAAGAGAACCAAAGTCCTCCAAAAAGTGCCTACACACACTGAACAACAGAGCCGACACAGAGGCAGCTTCTGGCACTGAGAACAACCATCCAAAGTACCTTCATGTTTTAATATATTGCTTCATAATTATGCACTTCTAATTGTTTTCTAATATTTATCCTCATTTATTCTTTGATCCATAAGTTATTAAAATGTGCATTTTAAAATTTTAAAGTGACTCTGGGTCACTTTACCCAGAATATGGGGTGTAAGGATCTTAGGGAAACCAACCTCTCAAATCATAGACCTAGAAGCCAGAAAAATATAAAAGGACTGATCTGAAATGGGGACCCATGCCCTGATCCAACATGAATACACACTTTGCTGCCTACACCTGGGAATAGCAAGGAGAAAAGGACGTGCCTGCAGCCCAGGGCCCTGGCTTTTGCCCATGCTTCTATTCTCTCCTGGGAATATCCCTTTTCCCATCACTTTACTTGTCACCCAACACTGCTGCTTGTTCATGGGTGCCTAACGTATCCTAGAGTGTGCAGGAGTCTGCGGGTTCAAAGCATAGATGGAACGGTTTTCCATTGCTTTGTTCTCTTGCTTTAGATTTTTGACACTAAACTCTTCCTTCTGACATACATGTTTTCACCCCTCTTTGGTTCACAGTTGCTTCCTCAGGACTCTAAACTTTTAGCTTGAAGTTCTCCACAGAGTGAAAATAGCATAAAAGGTGAAAATTACGTATACTTTTCAAACTCCCCTGTGAAAGCCCACATTGGAGACTGACATCCATCCATCAGTATGCCCAGTGTGGCCTCAGTGTCACAATAGGTGGTGTTTCTCTGACCCAGCACTAGATGTCATTGCTCTGAGTTTGGGTGCCATATTGTATGAAAACAGTGTTACCATTAAGTTCCAGAATGTCACTTCCCACTCAGGGCAGAGGGATGCCCATTCTGTGACAAGTGTTCAGGAACTGAGGCCAATTCAGAACACAAGCCTTGCTCATTCGTTGCTTGAAATGGCAGAAGCAATTGCTCTCTCGCTTAAATTATTTTCTATCTCTCAAGCCCATATAGTTAAATTTTTTTCAGGTTAAATGCACCAATGATTTCTTCCCACTGTACTAAACCACACAGCTCTCTGCCTTCCATTATGGTCACACTGTGTCTGATGACCCAATGTTAGGTGTCTGGGGAGTAAGCTCCATTCTGATTTGACCACCACTGTGTCTGATCTTTGCTCTTTTTGCTGCCAACTCCCCAACTAACTCAGCTACTACCCTTGACTTCTTCCACAAAGACTAGGGTTTTCCCCCATCTCTCCTAACCATATGTAGGCTTTTGTATCTCAGAATAACACACTCAAGATTGCCCCTGCATTCCATTTTTATATAAGCGTGCTTCACCACTCTAGAAGTCCACCCCTGTCTGAGAAGTCCATATTGATCGCTACCTTACATCAAAGCAAGTTCTCTGTTCAAGAATATTTCAAGTCCAACCCATCAAGTTTTAATTTTTATGTCTCTTTTTTTTTTAACAAAAGTAGCTAAGTTAGCATATACAAAAAATATACTATATCTTAGACACCTATCTCTTTGATAGTTAATAATGGTACAACTACCCTATAAATTAAATCTCCTTATCCTCATTCTGTAGAGGAGGAAACTCACAGAAGCTAAGGAGAAGCTGGCTCACAGAAGTTAAGGAGATTGCCTGGACTCACAGAGCTCCTAAGTGTCCAAACCAGAACTCGAACCCAGATTCCATTTGGTTCCCAATCTTGGTCTCTTTTTACCACAGCTTCCTACCTCAAAGACTTCAGGGTCAGTCTCCCAGAAGCTCTGAGCTTTAGTTTCCTCCTCGCCTCGTGAATGGGAGACTGGGTTAAGTTATTTTGAGATGACTTCTATGTTAACTCTAAGAAAAGAAAAGAAGACAAGGGAAGACCAAGGGGCTGGGAGAAAGGGGAGGAAAAGCAGAAAGAGTGTGGAGGGTTGTGCATTTCTTATGTCACTATTTGTGATTCTGCTGATGACTATTTACTGTGACAAATCAGATCTCCTTTTAGAAGTTTATCCTCATCATGTTCTACAGATAAGCATGAATTTTTCTTGTTATTTAAGAGAAATGTGGGGGCTGGCCCCATGGTGTAGTGGTTAAGTTTGTGCATTCTGCTTCAGCAGCCCGGGGTACACAGGTTCGGATCCTGGGCGCAGACCTACACGCTGCTCATCAGGCCATGCTGTGGCAGCATCCCACACAGAAGAACTAGAGTGACTGACATCTAGGATATACAGCTATGTACCAGGGATGTGAGGAGGAAAAAAAAAAGAGGGAAGGCTGGCAGTACATGTTAGCTCAGAGTCAATCTTCCTCACAAGAAAAGCATTAAAAAAAAAAGAGAGAGAGAGAGAAATGTAAGCAATTGCAGTGTGAACAAGCTTATTTTAAGGGAGGTACGCTTCAAAACAATTTATGCAGTCTTTAATCCTTATTTTTTAAGCATAAAATGGTACAACCTCATTATTCTTCAGATTGAGTTTCAAAATACGATGGATTTGAACTATGAGACATATGAAATGAAAACACACCCCCCAAAACAAAGCAAAGTAAAAACAGAAAACAACTCTTTAGAAAGACTCTAATTGGCTGGTTCCTAACAGCCACAGCGATTGGCTGGCCTCACATGGGCTTACAAGGAATGGAGATTTTCTGAGTAAAAGGCTCAGAAATCAGAGCAGAGTCAGAATAACAAATAAGCTTTTCAAAAGGCAACTGCCCAAACCAAACAATAATTTTTCACTTGTTTACAAAGTGTGGAAAGAAATAAGGGCCTCCCCATTGGTATTTTCACCAACCACACATACACACACACACACACACACCTGCATCATCATTATCATCATCATCAGTATACCTTCTAAAAATTGAAGAAGATGGAAATAAAATTCATCCTGGAAAAATAACAACCAATGGAAATCACTTTAAATGTAAAGGAGTAACGAAATTTATTGACTGACTTAAACACAACAGTTAAAATGGCAGTGTCGTATTTTCAATTTAAGATGTTTGAATGAAACAAGAAAAGTGCTATTAGTCCAAGCTTCTTACATTCATTAAGAGTGACTATCAAAAACGGCAACATGCACAATGATACATATGCACAAAATGGAATTATATCAACAAATATACAAAATACCCAAAATAAAATATTTACAGGTTTAAAAATATAAACATTGGTTCATCTACCCCATTAAACCATTGGAGTGGAGAAAGGAGAAAAGACCCTATTGCTATTTAGAATCCTTTGTTAAAACAAGTTTCAAAAACATAGAGTAGTTCTAGGAGACAATTTTTGATGTTTTGGGGGAGTTTAACATTCTATTATAAAAATAATATATATAAACCTACTAACAATTTTCCTCCTGTGCACAAAAATAATACAGCCAAAAGCTTGTCCTCAAAGACATGCCTGACTCTCAGGAAAATTAATTATAGAAAGGGAGTCTCTCATTTGGGTTTTCTTTATCATTGTTTTCAAATAACCTGCAATTTCCTGTATTACACTGAGATATTTCATATAAATATCTTGGGCAAAACCTGCAGTTAGCAATGAGCCTGGTAGATAGCTGGAGTCAAGTGAAAAGGACAAGAATTGACTTTTCCTGTAGCATCAAAACCATTCTCCCTGATATTCTTGATAAAGCTACCACTATCAGGTCCTCCACATCCAGTTAAATTTATCCTGGAAGCAATAAAAATGTTAAATATTACTTGGTTAGAGTTTCTCCTCCTTTATCTAGACGTAACTGTGTAGTGGGGGATAAATGGTTGTAATGCAGATATTCGAGAAGGTTCACTGATTCCTTCAGGCTACCTGGGGCCACTCATGACATGTTAACGAGTATTTACTGTGTGTCTACTCTATGTCCCTATGCAATTTGACCCGATATTTTTAGTATTTCAGCTTGAGTTACCAAGTGATTCGGTAGGTATGTGGGAAAGTTTAATATGTCTCCAATAACCAGTAACTTATTAAAAATGGATCTTCTCACATAGAACAGAGAGTTACTCTACCCAATCACCGAATAATTTCCAAAAATTACCCCAGTTTACAATTCAGTAGAATGACCATCTGTTATTGAAATCTTCTATTACCTCCCATTAAAATGAAATGTAGAATTCATTAAAAAAGCATTTTACCAAGTGTAGGCAGCCCACGTGTTAGTAAAATAACCTCATTAATTGTGACCGTGATGCAATTTCAAACGGATTTTCCCTAAATGCTGAGAGTGGCATCTCAGGAGAATCAGAGTGGAAGAAAACTCAGACAGCAATCTGTTGAGTTCACTCCCGAAACTGCTTTTGGTTTTCTTATTGACAAAGCGTCATCAGATTATAAAATCCGTATGTAGACCTGCCAGTATGTAACTCTAAAATAATTGGTGAATATGGTCCAAAATTTTGACTGGCCCAGGTGAGAAAAAAAACCTGCTAGACTCCGAGATCTACCTTCTAGACTTGCACATATAAAAGCCATCAAGCAATTTTTCTTAAAAAAACCAAGTTCACCTTTGACTAAACTAGTCATGGTTTTAACGGTATCCACAATCAAAAATCTGGTTTGGCTCTTGCATTTCAGAACTTTGATCAGTTTGTTACGTAAAACAAGTTACGCAAAGATTGAATCCTACGGCCAAAAAAGGATTATAATTAAAGCATGAGCTACAGAGTTAGACTTCTGGTTTAAATTCTGTCCGTTCTTATTAAATGGGTGACTTTGGACAAGGTATTTCACCTTTGTGAGCATCATTTTCTTCCTCTGTAGAGTGGAGCCAACACCCACCTTGCACGGTTCTTGTGAACAGCGGAGAGAGCAACGCAAAGGCAAGTACACAGCGTCATCCCGGCACGGCGTAAACACACAGGATTTTACCTTAATACATTAATTTTAATTTAATATAAAGTACTCAGATTCATGGTGACTGATTTGTAGCTATTCGACAAATATTAGTTGAACGAATTAATGAATCAGAAAAGATAGGCCAGGATTCAACGGCTGTAGACAGAACATAGGATGCGCTACTTTTGAAAGAGACAGGAGCTTATGTCTGAGGCTCAGAAATGTATCCAGGCCAGGGATTCCCCAGGCTGCTCCTATTCAAACAATAACACAGAACACCCAGAACAAGCTTAGACTGGGCTGAAGTTGGAAAAGCAACAAGTGAAGGGTGCTTGGAATGACTGACATCCCAGCAGGGAAGAAGTGCTTCCATGACAGCAGAAGAGATTTCTGTCCACACGTTTGAAGTTAATCCCAAGAAAGAGAGGAGCCTCCAAAGGAAGGCAGATTGTTAGCCTATTAACTGTGCGACAGTGGCCGGTTTCCCTGTGAGCAATGGGAGCACCACCGTCTTGGACACAATACCATTTTCAGCTTCTGACATAGGTTAGCTTTGCTTCTGCTGAAAGATATTAAGCAGTTCTTAGCTTCCCTACTACCATGAGTCACTAAAGATTCTCCATCCCTGCTGCAAAGACTAGGGGAAAAGAGAGAGAGAGATGGAATGGGATGGAGACAAACAAAAAAGGTGAATTAAAGATGGCATATTAGGGAGATTTTGCCTAACTCACATGGCTGTTAAGAGGACTAAGTAAATATTTGTAACGCTCCTAGCAATCACTGGAACTTACTAAGTCTTCGATAAATGTTAATCATTGTTATGATAATTATTATTTTTAGAGGAATTTGTGTGGCTTAATCCACATCGCCCGTGTTCAACCTCAGCCATTCTGCTCCACCCCACAAACTATAAGCAACAAAACAAAGATAGATAAAATAAAATCAAGATGGTTTTAAAAAATATTAAGAAAGTCCAATTACAACACAGCTATGTGTGAGCTCCAAACTGAATGGGCTTTTCTTAAGATTTAGGTACAGTGTATGCCCCAGGAATATGGGTTGCATTGAATTAAAGTAAATAGCAGTCATAAAATGTGCCCAGTTTCAGATCTGGAGTCTTTGTGACTGGTTCAATCTTTCCTTTTCCAGTTTGAGAAGGAACTCCTTTCCATAATCATGAAACTAGCATTCTGAATGACTCCTTGAAGACACTATCTGCAGTGAGATAATAACTTTCTTTATAAGTGGCTATTGTTTAAATCATCATCACAGTGAAAAGGCTCTGAGAAGCAATCCACAACAGCCGTCAGAACATCCTCAGAGCAAGACGGGTCACAGTGTCAATGACTGCCCTTAAGAAAGGACCACACTTGCCTACCACCTGACAATATTGTAGCCTGCTTCTTTTTAGGAGGTAAAAGCTTGCCTCTTGCTTCCCCACATGGCTACATAGAAAATACCAGTCCGCCATACTAGCCTTTTGGTCTCAAACTGTTTTATAAATATTTGTGGATAACAAATTCAAAATTCCTAAGGCAGAGTGTACACAAATGAGAAGTGTGTTCATCCCTTGGTCTGCCTAGAGAAGGGGGAGGGAAGGGGGGTTAGGCCAAGGTATTTGGGTTTCTCCTCTTATTTCACCCAGGTACTTTTAACTGAGCATTCTCAGGTCATCAGGAGTGGTAAGAGGCTACAGCAATGCTTTTCCTTTGTTTAAGAGAATAAAATTCTTGAATTAATTTATTAAGAATGACAAGGGGGGGTGAAGTATATGTGAATGTATTGGAACGTTTCTCAGCGGAAGCCAGGCCCAGGGGCCAAGCCCAGATAGTCACACTTCAGGAGAGAAGTCTGGTACAACTACAAGCAGGAAAGACGTTCCACTAAGAAGTGTCAAAACACACTACCATCGCGACAAGGGTCCCAGTACTGCTATCCAAGGGCACTAAGCCAACAGCATGGAGACAAAGGGAGAGGACCACGAGCACATTACCCAATCTCTCCAAAAGAAGTGGACAGTAAAAAGTCTCCAAAACTTAACCTGACAAAGATGTAAATAATGAAAACTCAGAAAGTTCAGTCAAAGAAATCTTGATACCTAATACAGTCTCTTTACCTTGACAACTGTGTAAGCAAAGGGTTATTTGAATATTCATTTAAGTGCAAATACTTGAAAACTACTTCTGAGACTGAGTAAACCCTTTACACTCAGAAAGGCATCATTTTCACAGATATTCAACACTTTGTATTTTAATTGGCAGATAATTTGTGGAAATGTATCTAAAGGAAGTTCCTAATGTTCTATATTCCATTGTTTATTAGGGGAAATAATAAAAATCTATTTCCTCCTGCAATTATTAAAAATGCTGTGGTAAAATTTCTCCCAGTTGGTGCTAATGGAAGATTAAAAGCATCAACCGCCATTGGTGCTGAAGCAGAGTGGGTCAGGAAACATCGTCTGTGCGATGGAGGTTTTAAAGCCAGGCTGTCTTCATGCAGAGCTATCGAACTGACCGATAAATTCAGGGCCAACAATTGATTTGACTTTTCCTCTCTACACTGGCCAGCTCTTTGCCTAAAGCGACTTAATCAACCAAGTATTTCAGAATCATATATACACAGGAAAGTTTGTCATCAGCCCATATCCAATCCTTTCCCTAAAAATATCAGCAAATAGGGCCAAATTAGATAATGCATTAATAATTGGAATGTAAATCTATTAAAATTCTAAAAGAGAGTCTTCACAAACGTAAATGAAAGTAGCCCTTGGCACAAAAAAGCAACTTTATCCCTTGTCTGTGGTTGGAAAAGATTAAGACACACTCTTCTTGCATTGGCCCGGATTTCCCATCAAGCGATTGAGGCCCTTTAATTCGTTGCCTGAATTCTTCATTTGACTGGTGTGGGTGGAATTCTTAAAGATATAGAATAAAAAACGTGGGAAATATATGAAGAAAAGAATTATAAAAGAAAACATTTTAAATCTTGTCTAACCGGTTGACAGGAAGGAGAAAGTAAAATAAACTTGGCTGACATTTTCCTTTACTTAGAAAAGAAGACACAGCATAGTGGTGTAAATGCAGAAATAAGTCCCCAAGCTGTGAAAGCAAAAATAGTTTGTTCCAGTGCTTACAAAACAAGTAAATAGACCGCTTGTACTATTACAATATTCTCATTAGTACTTCAGATACTCTTAACTTTCCTGTACAATTGAACAAATGAACTAATATAACTTTGTCAAGAATCCATGCAGAGAAGAAAATAACCCTTGCAGGAAAGTGTGCAAGAAGAAAATAAAGATCCTTTGTTTTATAGCTAGGAATAAAATTTATGTTCTTTCCATTCACTAGGGAAAAATGAATGTATTTTGAGTCTAAATAGTACTATCAGTGTTAAATCAAATTTAAATTGCTTTTCTAAAGACAGAAATAATTTCTAAAATATTTCTGGGTTTACAGTAGCTGCCTTTGTCTGTTGGTTTGTGCACAGCTGAGTGCATGGGCACGTGTAAGTGTGAGTTACTGTATGAGTTCCTGGTGGTGTATTCAGAGTGCTTCTGTCTGAGTACAGGACTTCATCTACCGACATAAGAAAATTCAACATTAAAACATTACTTTGTAATAACATTAAGGATCTGACACAAAGCAATAAAAGCCAGTAATCTGACTAATAAAGAAACTCAGCAAATCTCTACCACCTCTTCTAATCAAATCATTATAAATTTAAAATGAGGAACAACCTGCTTTGTGCTACTGGCTCAAATCTGTTTTCCTTTGACGCCTGCTCATTTTGTTACTTCCTCCATATTATTAAAATAGGTTTTCATATACTCAACTTGCTTTATTCTTTCCTTTATAAAACAGAGAAGAAACTTTAAAAGCAAAGGTAGTATCAGTTGGTTATTAGGGCAATCTCTCTGGAAAACTAGAGTTACATAGAAGGGCTTATGGCATTTACATGCGTGTAATTCCCCTTGAATGTGTCTAACCTTCCTGAGACTGTGAGGCACCTCCCAGCAGAGGCCCCGGTCTTCTGATTAAATACACTGAAGTGCATTTCAAAGAGGATGTGATATAATCATGGGGCACTAATAGCATTTTAGGCACTGGTTCAGTGTATCACTCCAAGTAGGCATACGGTAACCCTTTCTGAAATAAGTGTTTTATCTAAAATAATAGAAAATATGTGTCGAAGTCAACCACTTTTCAAAAAAATCTTGGCATAAAGTGTTTAGGATACGTAAGCTTGCCAGTGTCATATTCTGAACATATCTGTCTCAGATACAAGTCTATAAAGCAAAAGTCCGATAACATGAAAAACTATAGTTTTCTATTGTTTTTCTTTACGTGTTCCTCATTTTGGACTCCCCATATTGAGGAATGGTTGAATCCAAAATTTTTATAACCAAGGTCAAATTTCTGAACACCAGGGTTGGGGGTGAGAAACGAATAGACCCTTACCCAAGACAAGGCAGAACCATTCCTCTGACACATCAACACAATAGATCTTTTTTTCTGCATTGAGAGCCAGAGAACCCATATAAAACAAAACAGAACTGCTTCTGGTCACAGCACATAAAAGAACATCAATGGTTTGGGGACAGTTACCATATCTAGCTATAAAACCAGATTTTAGACTTGAGGTTACTGACAGATTATAAAATGTTAACAGCTGAATAAACTGTAAAATATGCATTATCTACACATGAAAAGGTTACAGAGTTTATAAATGCTAAAATACTGTGGCTATTGGCATTTAGTGAAATCTTTCCCTGATCCTGATTTCTGCACTGGGTGGAAAAAAAAAAAAAAGGGAAAAACGTGCTCTGCTGAGCTTTTTATTTCTCGCCAAAGGAATGATCTAAACCAACCAACCCAGACTCTCCCTTGTTGTCCTAGTGGTCGGTATTTACCTGTTTGCATACCTAGCAACTGAAAGAAGGCAAGTTTTCTGCCCATCAATGATCCCCCCTCCTGCTCCTCAGGTAAATACCTGGCTCTTTCACCTTTGTAGGTGTTTCCCACACAGTGATACAACAAAGGGTCGTTTTTTTCCTGGAAAGGAAAAGGAAAATAAGGTAGGAAGGAAAGCATCAGGGAAGAGGAGGGCCCCTCTGGTCCTCCCAGTGGTTCCTCCAGGCTCTGTGGACCACGGCAGCCAAATATCACGGCATGGTGCTTACCTAGGTTTGATTATGTCCTGTTTTCTGCAAAGGCAAGTAAAGGTGGCCTCTGAGTGTTCAGTGCATCAAAGAAAAAAAGAAAGAAAAAAGATTTTTAAAAAGGTAAAAAAGAAAAAGTGCTTGAAAAGAATTCTCAGGGACTTATCTTGAGAGGAGAATCCCATGTGTAGCTCCCCCTCTCGGGTGGATCCTGCCCCTACTGGCGGCACAAAGACCTCCTCAGTCCAGGCTCTGCAGCAGGGACGTCCTAAAAGCCTTTCTTTAGGGGAAACAAAACTTATTTTAGTGATTTCCAGGGAAAGTTGTATTCCTTGACATGTGGTCCATCCACCTTGGCCTCGGAGACCTCACAATTTTTTGGCACTGTCGTGGCACGCCGCTGCGCGGATGGTGGTCCCAGCTAAGCCCCGGTTGCTGACCCTGCGGACCAGCACTTTGGAAACGGGGATTTTTGTTCTGGGCATCTCACTCCTGGCTGGTTGCTGGTGCACTACGGGATGGCTGGATGGAAGGTTCGCGAGGTGCTTGATGCTGATAGGGATCTTCGAGTCCTTCAGCAAACTGCCTGGTGTTCGCAGGGGACAGGTGATGGTGCCTGGAGACACAGGCTTTAACCGGGACACGCAGGACGTCTCCTCGTTGGCGGGAAGGGCTGCCGGGCTCGCGTCGGGATCAGCGTAGAGATCGTAGAGGGCGTCGCCACTGTAGCTGTCCCGGGGGATGCCCGCCTTTTTCCCACTGTTGGTGCCGTCTTCCTCTGGGCCAGGGGTGGTGGAATCCCAGTAGCCCTCGTCACTGTTGGGGACTCCTTCCTGCTGCTCCTTCTCCGGGTGCTGAGGCTCCTCCTTCGGCTGGAGCTCAATGGGAATCCGGTTGAGCCTCCTGCGCTTGACCAAGGACACGTCCTTGGCCCCTTCTGCACACCTGGCATCTTTGGAGGTCTCAGGTACCACCTTGGTCTCCAGTGCTGCTGCTGCTGCCTTAGCCGCTCCCTCTTGGGGCCCTTGTCCTTGGTCCTCAGTCTGGGACAGCATGTCCCAGAATTCCTGGAGATAGGTGTCGTCCACCTCATCCGGGCTGGCCATCTCCTCCCCTCCTCCTTGGTAGGCCACCACGCTGGGGTTCTTTTTAGAGAGAACTGGCTTGCCTGGCCCGGGGGCATGCTTGTCACAGCTGGGACCTGCCTCGTCCTCTTGGTCTGCAATAATATCTCCACAGCCTGTAAGAGAGTCAAAGCTTTTCAGTGAAGTCACGTCAGAAAACATCAAACAAATACGATCGGCCGATGGGTCTGAGGGTGGGTCGACAGAGGAGGGGTCGGGGACGGCAGACGCTCGGCCGCTGCCGCACTCGGAGTCGACAGGGGGGACGGTCTTTATCGGAACGTCACCTGTCCTGGAAGCATCCTCTGCCGTCTGGGCCTCCGCAGCGCCCAGCTCGGGGGGTGCCCCGGGCGTGTCGGCGCGCCGATGCCCCGCGGCGTCCTCTCCCCGGGCGCTTTCGGCGTGAGGGACCCCGGGGCTCTCGGCCTCTCGGCGGGTCCGCACTTCGGCCGGCGCCGGCTCTCCCCCTCCGGGCTCACCTGCTGGGCCCCGCGGGGCGTCCTGGCGGGGCTCCTCCGGCTCGCTGGCGGGTCGGGGCGTTTCCTCCTTGACGCACTCCAGGCTGGCGGTGAGCGACCCCGGCAGGACCAGGACGCGGCCGCCCGGCGCCCCCGCGCGCTCCCCCTTGTCCTCCTCCTTGGCCCGCTTGTCCTTCTTGTGCCAGCGCATACTGCTGAAGAGCCCTTTCAGCCCCCTCTTTTGTTTGCCGCCAGCCTTGCTTGCATCTGCCTGCTCCCCTTTGCCATTTTCGGATCGCCCGTTCTTCTTCAAAAGGGAGAAGAAGCTGTGTGACTTCGCCACCGAGCTGTTGGCCAGGGAGCCCACGCCGGGCACGGCAGCCCTGGGGGGACCCGGGTTCGGCCGAGCCCCGCCGCCGCCGCCCCCGCCGCCGCCCCCGTCGCCCCCGCCGCGCGGCTCCTCCTTCCTGCTGCTCTCCAGCACCACCACCTCGGCCAGCCCGTCGTGGGTCCTGCTCCTCACCATTCCCGTCGAGCCCGAGCCTTTCCCATCCCCTTTGTTTTTGACCCCAAATATGCTGGGCATGGTGCCACCCGATTTCCTCTTCTTGAATAATTTGAAAGCAGCTTTATTAATCTTCCCCGACGGCTGCTCGGCGGCCGGAGTTTCGGCAGCACAATCACAATGCAAGTCCATGTCTGCCGCGAGGGTCCGGACCCCGGCCTCCTCCTTCCTCCTGCAGACCCCCGCGGACGCGCGACCGCCGCCGCCGCGCTCGCTGACAGCCCCGCCGCCGCCGCCGCTGCTCGCGCCCGTCGCCATGGAAACCGAGCTGGATAAGCAGCTTTCGTCAGCCGTGGGCTCGCGCCAGGCCACTGTCATCCGTATTCTAAATCAACCTGAGCCACTCGCTGCTGCCGCCGCCGCCGCTGCCGCCGCTGCTGCAAAAGGAACACACGTAGAAGACCATCTCCCCTCCCGCCAAGGGCTTACATAATACCCTAACCCACTTCGGATCCGGCTTGGCTTTGTGCTGCATAGCTTTTCCGTGGCAAGAGCAGGCAACAGAGCCTCGAGCTGATTGCAGAATTAGAGTCGCAGTTATGGAGTTCAAATTCTAGCCAATCGTACCCACCTTCAGATTCCTTCCCTAGACTCGCTCTTTCCAGAAGCCCAATCATGGAGCACAAAATGCCCCCAAAATGCACGAAGAAATTCAACCCAACGCGAAATGCTTATTTCTCTTACCACCTATCCTGAACTTCATGAATCTTCATGCCTTTCCCAAGCCCTTCATGTCTGTCCTTATTATTTGGGTACCAAGCTGAGCAGGCAGGGAGCATCTGTTTACATCCGTGTCTTGTCCAGCGCTGCGCACAGTCGCCTAGTCGATGTTGAATCGTTATTATTGCGGTTCTGATTCTTGCTACGTAAACACCGGCCATCAGTCGAAAACCAATTAGCAACTGTCTGCAAGGAAGGTGCATCAGTTCTGTGAGATGGAAGTCGAACGGTCCTTTGAGACAACCGTGGCGTTTATCCCAGACTCCCGCTGCTGGGGCTGAGGTCACTGAAGGCACTGCCCAGCCTCATTTGGTCGCAATGGAGGAGCCGAGGATGGAGAACACAGTTTGAGAATCTCAGGTTCACTCCACAGGTGGTCCTTGGGGGCCAGGGTCTACCCCCTCATTTTCCATCCAGCAGGACACAGGCGTTACTCCTGCCTCTGCTGCTGCCACCCACCATGCACATGCCCCAGGGCTGTCCTGTAGCCCCCTTCCCGGGTGAGATAGGGAAAAGCCTGGCAGGGTCCCTGAGTGCCTGAGAGTCTCTGCAGCTGCTTGATCTGGGGAAAAGGAAAACCTCGTCCCAGGGAACAGCCCAGCTGGGGGGTCATTTCTGTGCTCTGACTTCCAAGGTGATTGCTAATATTGTAACCTTGGCACCTGATGTGATCTTAGCTGAGGGTTTATTAGCAAAAAAAGAAGAAATTTGGAGAAGTATGTACACATAGATAATTTAAATGTGTTTAATATTATTTAGCAATATTATGTAATAAATATGTAATAATATTTATTATATATAATATATTCATTGTTATTTATTAAATATTATTTCATAATACGTAATCTTCATGTGTATACAAATATCAATCTTTTCCCTAATCATTGTGAGCTTCCTTTTTTCTATGCTACTTGCATTATACCCAGAAACCCCAGTCCCCACTGATTGAAGCTGGAGTTTTACTAATAACGTGTGTTGGCCTTTGAAGCTTCTATAACATGGAACACAGTTGGTCTGAGTTCAGGCCTTGGGGTTATTAGTCATATACTTGCCCTTTTCTGTTGAGAACATTGTTTTGTAAAATTAAGAAATCAGAGTTTAGATTTAGAGAGGTTTCTGATCCCATGGCTCTCTCACTGTTAGCAGACCTCTCTCCAGGACCAGGACAGGGTGTGAGAGGCTTTCCCCAATTCTAAGTGACCACTTGCCACGAGAAATCAGAGTCCTCGCTGCCTGGGAAGAACAGCTGAGGAACTTGGAGGAGAAGCTCATTTGTTATTTCTTCACAAGCTTTTGAAGGATGGTTGAAAATCTTCCTCAGTTTTTTCACATGCACTGTACAATTGCTTCGATACGTGGCGTACCGCACAACTGTATCAGTCTGAAGGAGCTTATGACGGACGGGGATCAGGGAAAGATGAAGTAGTCGCTAAAACATCGCCCCTTCTCCGCCCCTGAGCCTGAGAGTTGGGAGAAGGTAGACCTGCTTACCCACTGGGGAGCTCTGACCTACCAGGACAGCGGAATGGGAGCCTCATTTACATGAGGCCCCTCCCCACCCACCCACCCACCCCAGGAGAAATTTGGCCAGGACTTTGGGATAGATATCATCCCTTTGGGACATAGACATCCAAACAAAGAGAAAAGGACAAAGCAGTCTTTAGTCTGGGGACGGTACCCTGCTGGCAAGTCTTCGGTCCTGAGGTGGAAGAGAGCCAGGAGACCAGGAACCATCCAAAGGCCCTGGACGAGGTGAGCTTTACCAGCTGTGGTGTGAGGCCCCTCAAATGTCCTCCAGCCCACGGTCCTTGTTAAGAGGGCTATCAGAGAAGGGAGAGTGAGGCCAGCTCACAAGGGCCTTACCAGAAAAACAGGTGGGTGAGGAGAGCACCCTGATCCCCGGGCCAAGGGGAGAGGGGTGTGGGGGCGATAGTTAGAGTCCCAGTCACATTGTTGGGTGGCAGCCTGAAGCAAAGGCCATTGTTGTGAAGCATTGCAAAGGTTTACTCACACCTGAAATTGCTCTTCACAGTCTGGCGTGGGGCAAAGCAAAGATTGCATTTGCACAAAATGGTGACTTTTTTCCCTGAAAGACAGATCATGACCGTGAAGATAGTTTTACTGGAAGCAGCCTGTTCTGGGTTGTGGTTTCTTCTTTCATTCCTTCTCCCCTCCCTGCCACTGCCCTGCCCTGCCCCCATTTAGAAAGCGAACAGAAAAATAGAGTGGAAAGGAGTGGAGAAAGGGGCCGAGGGGAAAGGTTTCAGAGCAAAGCTGTTCCCAAATGATAGGATGCTTCCCAAGTGTAAACAGCAAGTGGGTTTTGCTGGAAACATGCGCACGCTTTTCTTTTTTTGGCACAAGGAAGTGTTTGTCATTCAGTCGGGGCTTTTCTCTCTGGTTAGCGAGTGTCTGCGGAGGAGGATAAACAAAAGGAGGAAAAAAATAAGAGAAACACAGGAGGAGACATTTGAGAGCCCATCATCATCATCATCATCATCAGTTCCTTTCCCGGGTGTCTTCTAACCAGCCTAGTCACTGCCTTTGTCCTAAACTTACTGTGTGGAATTGTCTTTCTGAGGGGAACCACCCAGAACATAATGTGGGAAAGGCTGGGTGAGCAGCTGCGCTCCCAGCCACGGTGGCTGCTGCTGTGGAACTGTCCGTTTCACAGCATTCCCATTAAGGAGGCCGCTGGCTTTACCTTAAATTTGCCCTAGGTCTTTAAAGCGATCATGTTTAATGAATAAAGTTTGGAAGTGATACTTGAATTGGGACCAACAGGTCCCGTCTCCAGCTCACTTAGCCTGCTCTGGACCCCAGCCCAGTTGGAAATGTCAGCTCTGTGCTCTCGTCCATCTCCACCCCCCACCCCACTGCACCATGATTACCCTCCAAGGCGAGCTCTAGAAACCCTGTGATGTGAGTGAAGACCCTCAAATGTCCTTGTTACGAGGACTATCAGGAAGAGCCCAGCCTTGTTAACCTTGACCCTCACCTGTCTTTGCCCTCTGAGGGATGCTATGGGCCTCTTACAAGCAGAGACCACAAAACGAAGTGCACAGATGCCGGAAGAGAAATGTGGGGTTGCCCCTTACAGGGAGCTTGGCTCAGGGGTCAATGCTACTGGCACTTTCCTGTACCCTCCTTCCTGGGGACGATGAGGCTCCAGCCGAAGGCCAGCAGGGTGAGGACCAGAGAGGTCTCAGCATAGTAAACCCTGAGCTAGACTGAAGTTCTTATGTTTTCTTTTGCATATTTTGATTTCTGATTTTTTCTGAACATCGGCTCTCACTAGGGGTTAATAGCTGTTCTGGGTATAGGTTTCCGCAGAGGAGAAGTTCATTTCTAATTAGAAAAATTCAAGTGTAAAAGCCCGGCACACCTCCTCATTTTCCACATTAACCCTGGAGTACAGCTAGGGCTACTGAGGGGAAAGGGCTCCTTGCAAGAGGAGACAGAATCCTCCGCAGGCTCTGGAGTGCCCGGGAAGCTCAGGGAGTGAGGTGTGCTGGGCTCAGCAGGTCATCACTCATAAGATGTCCCCTCGGCCCGGCCCCAGGGATTTGTACCTGGATCCAGGGCAAGGAGGTGTGCAAACAAAAGACCAAATAAAAGCAAAATGAGCACTTCTCTGTAACATTGGTGGACCCCAGGGGGCACGGGCCGTGCAGCAGCTGGCAGCCCTGCCATTTGGGCAGTTTCTATGCTTCTCTCAAAGCTTCTGGTTACTGCCAGCAATCACTGGCATCCCTTGGCTTCTAGACACATCATTGTAAACTCTGCCTCCATCTTCACATGCTGTTCTCCCCCATGTCTGTCTGTGTCTCTTCTCTTCTTATGAGGACACCAGTCATATTGGACTAAGGGCCCACACTAATCCGTCCAGCATGACCTCATCTTAACTTACTTCTTAGTCACAGCTGCAAAGACCCTATTTCCAAATAAGGTTACATTCACAGGTATGAGGGCCTGAGACTTCAACATATCTTTTGGAGGACACAATTCAACCCACAACAAGCATCACTGCCAGTAATTGTGACAGCATCCACTTCACCTTCATTCCTTCAACCCAGTCACCAGTGCCCTGGGCACAGACATGAATGTCCTTGGACTCACATTGTTGAATTCAAATTGGGTGTGGGCTGTTCCAGCAAGTGTGGGCCCTCAGCAGATTTCAAGGTCATAGATGGCACTTCTGGGGTTGCCAGCAATGAGGGGACAGTACCAGTGCAACCAGAGTAAACAAGGAAGAAAATGGTGTTGGTCAAGAAGACTAGATCTTGGTGTACATATGGTGGTCCCTGGGTTCTTCCAGGATTACCCATGAACTTGAGCGGGATCAGAGGTCCCCTGTAGTGCACAGGACAGAACAAGAGAGACACCGTGGCTGTTACTGTTCTCCTATTTCCTGCACGCAAGCCAGAGTGGCCAGAGAAACATGTTACACCATTACCACTAGTCTGCTCCTCCCCAGAATTCCCTTTTCTCCTGGTCTGCTATTTGGCTAGAGCTTCTCTTAGAAAATATCCTATCCCAGGTTTCAGAGTCGGGCGGGTTCCTTCAAGCTGTCGGCACCAAGGCGGACGCAAGGAAGCCAAAAACAGGGCAGCATGAGGTCAGATAGCAGAGGGCGGGTGGACAGGATGCCAAGGCTTTGGGCATGGATGAATGCACATCAGGGAGCAGCCAAACTCAGCAGTGGGACTCATCTAATCCTAGCAAGGATGCACCTAGAACCAGAGTCCAAGATGAGGGCCCACAGGTGTTAATGAGGAGGCACAGGAATTCAAGAGTGTGAGCCTGGAGGGGGTTGCGAAAAATGAATTAAAGCCCAATCATCTGGCCCCTTGGGTGTACTTCCACTCATCTTAAAGAAGCTCTACTCTGTGTGCCTCTTGACGTGAAGCAGCATCACACGCAGGGCTGGTCCACACAGACAGCACGCACGAAGCATCCTGTGTAGCTAAGGCAGGCCCTCTGCCCAGATTCCTCATTCCCACCTGGTCTCCAGCCATATGAGCAAGCTGCTCTCTGCCTCAGCATCTCCGCATGGCAACCGTGACACCTTCTGGATCACTGGCTCCCTGTCTCAGCTACTTCAGCTTCAGGCTCAGAAACACGAGAAGGTTCCCTAGCTTTCCCATGCCACTTTGGTTCCACCCCTGGCCCAGGTCATAACATCTCCTCCCCTGTCCCTGCCGGGATGGCACAGGGGGCACACACAAGGGCTCCCGACAGACATGGCAGGGTCCTTCTACTCTAGCTCCCTAAGCCCAGGGGGCCGGGGCAGGCGGGTCTCATCCCCACACCCTTGGAGCTGACCTGGGTGGACAGAGGAGAGAGCACAGCCTCTTCCTGAAGACCCGCGTCACTCTGTCTTCTTCTCCAGCTTCTTTTCTCCCATTCTCCAAAGTTTTTGGGTCTTAAGTAGTCAGGGCAGCAGACAAAAACACATACTTATTCTTTAAATTTATTGCTTAGGTGGGACCTTCACTCTGGAGGTTTAAATGACCCTGGCTTGTGTGAATAAAAAGATCTTGTTCCCCAAAGATACTGCCATGGGCTTCAAAAGTTTATTCTGAACTTCAAAAAGAGTCTCGTCTTTTTTTGTTGTCTTTTTTCTGCATCTCTGCCTACCTATTCTAGTCTAATTGCCCAGCCCTGTAAAATCCCTAACTCCATACACATAACACACAAACACACTTGCTCTCACGGTGTATGTTCCCAAGTCTGAACATATTCCCTGAATATGGTGTTGGCCTTCTGCATTTGTACCCACTGTAGCTATCACCTGGGATAGTACTGCCCCACCTGTGCAGTTAATGAGTTCTATGCATCCCCCAGGTAATGGCTGGGACCTTAGTCCCTCTACGCCTCTCTGAGGCCCAGCGGATTCCCATGACATGTTGTGAAAGATCAGGCATTTTTTACATAGCGTCCATCATCATGGTGCCCCACGGCCCCCTCCCCATAAACTGACTCTGACTTTTAGGGACTAAGGGTTGTGCCGAGAGGGAAGAATGTAACTCTTCCCCTCTGTGATAGGCAGAGCCACCAACCAGCAGAGCTGCAGGGGAAAAGCCCAGTCAGCTCCATCAAAGGCTGATGACTCATGTTCCGGGGCCAAGATCTCTTTTTTTTGAGTTACATGGGATGGGTGGGTTACTTCTCTTGGTATTCTAATATGTTACGTAGGATTGCGCTAGCTTCTGTAACAAACAGATCCCCCAACATAATGACTCAAGCCAACAGAAGTGTACTTTTTTCTCACCTATCCGTCCTAGGCAGTATTCAAGTCATGGGGTGGGTTTCTCCCAGGTGATCATTCAGTGTCCCAGGCTTCATGCCTTTCATGTCACCCCCAGGGTCTTGTTGCCATCTGCTCTAGCCTGTCGTAGAGGAAAGAGATCTTGGAATGACCTTTGACTCAGACGTGGTGCACATCACTTCCTCTCACATTTTGTCAGTGACAACTGGTCATACGGCCACATCTAGCTACAAGAGAGAGTGGGAAATATGGTCTAACCGTGTGTTTGGCCACAAGCTTTGTACCATGGAAGGAGAGAATAAATTAGAGCAAACAGCTAGCAGAACCTGCCATGAATCAACCCACTCTGCAGCTATGCTGGGGAAAGGGAGCATTCTCTAGCCCCCGGTGGACTCTTTCCTTCATGCCTCCTCCCCCCACAACACAGTACATTAGATTTCAAGATCTCTGTGCTCCAATCTCTATAGCCCACTCCCAGCTGTCTTCATACCCTTTAGCCTTCTCCTTCAGAGAGGATGCTTTTTGGTTAAAGCAAATACATTTAGTAAATGTTTGAAATAGACTAAATCAAGCATCTGGCTGTGGTCATTTCCACCTCCAGAGTATCTTAGGAAGGGCCTCCATGTTGCCTTAGCTGCATCTATTAGCATTTATTGAATGTCTACTGTGTCCTGGTGCTGCTGGGAGTAAATCATGATATTGGCCGTAGATGGTGACCAGAAGATTCATCACTGTGAGCCTCAGTTCAATGCAAAACTCTCCAGCTGGTTACACTGACACTACCTTTGTTCCATCCCAAGGGCTAGGCCAGAATGACCAGGCCTTGGCAGTTTAGGTGTTAGTTTTTTTCTCCTTTGAAAAAAAAATATCTGTGTTTTCCTCCAAGATGAGTTAATCCCCAAATAACCGGGCTTGCTTCTGTCCGGATCCTAACCACCTACTGGCTTTTCTTCGTGTGCTTTAGGTTCACTGCCTGATCCGGCTTCACGCAGCTTTCATTTGTGTCTCATTTGCCATCCACCACAACAAGCTTACTTTTTTCAAAAGACAGAAATCTCAGCAGATGTATTCATTCTGGGATGTTTGCGGGACACACCCCAGTGAGCTCATTAGCCCAAGCTAACCAGGAGGCTTTTTTCCTCTTTTCTTTTTTTCAGTTTGCAGCAAAGAGCAGGATCATGCGGTCTGCTCCTCGCAGCTCTCATTCCTGTGTGTTCAGGGAGCAGCGGCTGGAATCACCCTCCAGGAGGGGGGCTGCGCTTTCTTAACATGCACACTTCTTAGGAGAGTCTGCTTTTGTTTAGCGGAAGACTGAAGCTCAAACAGGAAATTTCTAGGTCAGCTACACTTTGCTCTAAGAAAAGAAAAGTCTAGCCAAAAAGAACAGCAAAACTATGGCCTGGCTTTTTGGAGTGTCTTGTCTGATTACCCAATTGTTACAGCTCAGATTAGGAGGGGATTAACCCCCGAGGTTGGACAGATGGAGAACACTATTAAAATACCCCATGTGGGGTTTCAGAGTAAGGAGCAAAGTGACCACCTGTCCCTGTTTCTCGGGTCAGTCTGGCCTCATTTAGAGCCCCAAGGTCGCTGTCTCTGAGGCCCACATGTGGAGAAACTGAATCGCGCAGGAAGCAGGCAGGGCCGGCCCTCGGCGCGCCCAGAACTCTGCCCTGCTGTTTCTTTCTCGATCTCGTGCCCTGCCCTGGAATGACCTGGTAAGAAATGTTCAGCTGAATTGCAAGTGACTTTGTGGTTGTTATCTCTCAAGGCCCTTGGGAACAGGTCTGGGACGTTTTATGAGATCACGACAGACAGGAAGACTTCAGTTTCAGACCTTCTTTTCCTTTGTTAACTACTGAGCAGCAACTCCTCCTTTCCTGAACCTCTGTAATTCAGGGGCTGCATCAGGCTGTTTCTGTGTCTCAGAAGCTGGAGAGGAGTGAAGCGAGATCTAGTCTGTGTCTTTGTGCCTCTCACCTCTGCATTTGAGGGGGTTGGGACAGTCTCTGTACCACCTTGCTGAGCAAGGAAGCTGAGTGGCTTAGGCCTCGTGTTCCAGCCTTGAAACCACAGGCAGGAAGGTGATATAAGCAGTCCATTCAATAATTAATAAGCCACTTAGCTCTTCCGCTTCAAGTCCTTTCTCTTACAGGAGTGGTAATGCCGACCTCTTAAGGATGTGTTCAGGAACATCAACCGTTGATGAGAAAACATACGCCAAAGAAAATATGTTGGGTAACCTCGAAATCGTAATGATTCAGCCAGATGACTACTTCTTTCTTATATATCTAGCTCAAGTCAATTCAAGAAAAGCATGCTGAGCACATTGAGTGCCTCTTCCATCAAAGACACAGCCCCAGCACAATGAAACACAGAGTCTCTAGTTGACAGGGCCATCGATCCCCAAACTCTAAAAACAGCCACTCATTTATGATTGGAATTCTCCCAAGGAAAGGGACCTCACCACATCCAGAGGCAGCTTACTCCATGTCTGGATAATTCCATTAGAGATTTTTTAAAAATAGAGTTGAATTATTTTGTATCTTCACAGCTTCTGTCCCTTAATTATAGCTCTACCCCTGTACTGAGCAGTTTTTATGGGCCAGGTATTGTTCCAAGTGATTCCCATGCTTTAGATTATTTAATCCCCACACCAGCACATGAGGTTGGTCCTCCCTATGTTACACAAGAGGAAACTGGAACAAAGGAGTTAAATGATTGCTCAAGATCAAATAGCTAGTAAGTGGCAAAGCAGTCTAGCTCCATAGTCTACCTTCTTAATCACTGTTTTGATTATCTATTGCTGAATAACATACCACTCCAAAACTTAGTGGCTTAAAACAACGACCATTTTATTTGCTCAGAATTCCGTGGATCAGGTATTTTTCCAGGGCTCAGCTGGGCAGATCTTCTCTGTTTGGCGTCAACTGAGGTCTCTCATGGATTGCAGCAAGATGGCAGCTAGAACTGGGATATCCAGGATGGCTTCACTCACACATCTGGAACTGTGGCAAGGACAGCTGGAAGGTTCCATGTGGCTCTCACAAATGACTAGCTTGTGCTTCTTTTCGTGACAGATGGACCCCAAGGCAAGCATTTCAATCAGCAAACATGAAAGCTGTGTAATTGTTCAGGTCCAGCTTCCAGAGTTATACGCCACATTCTATTGGTCAAAATGAGTCTCAGGGCCAGCCTAGATTCAAGAGGAGGACAACTAAATTCCACCTCTTTGTTGGAAAATGGCAAGATCGTAACACAAAAGAATATGTGAGGGAGAGATTATTATGGCCATCTGGGGAAACACCATCTACCCAAACCACAACACCATACTGCCTCTCTAGAAAATAAGCTCATACACACTTCCAAATGACACCTCTCCAGATACTTGACACTGCCTCTCAAGTCTCTCTGAGTCTTCTGTTTTTCAGGTTAGGCTTCTTGTTCTTTATGAAATGTGGAATCACCTGTCCTTCTCCTCTGACGTGCCCAGAACTTAATGTCATACTCCAGGGTGTGCCTAGGCTGGCACAGAGCAGAAGGACCATCATCTCCTGTCTTCTAGATATGGATATTGAATCATATAGGAATTTTTGACTGCCACACAGCATCACATAGAAATTCTATCACCTGAAATTCAACGCCCCCCACTCTGTACTTGGGAATTGTTTTGAGGGACCCAAGTTAAATTCTACTTTATGAAATTTGGCCTGGTATTCTGATTCATTGAGCCTTTCTAGATCCTGATTCTGTCGTCCACTGTATTCACACCCCTTCCCAGCTTTCAGTCAAATGTACGTTTGACTCATGTCTTACCTCCTCCTTGTACATCTCCTTCCAAGTCACTGATAAAACTATTGGCTCAGTCAGAGACAAGAAGACAGCTCCCAGGAACACCACTAAAAAGCCCTCTCTCCACATGAAAATCTAGCCATTGATCTGCAACTGTGAAAACTGATAGGGCAGAGTTGTTCAGGCAGTTCTGGATTCACCCACTTGTCTTTCTTTGCATCCAACCTGCCTTTTTACACCTTGTCTCAGGAGTGTCCGAAGAGCCATTGCCAGCACTTTGCTCAGGTTCTGGAAACTCCCTGCTTTTTGCATTCCCCTGATGTTCCACAACCATGACACTGGCAGCAAAAGAGATTAGTCCACCTGAACTTTCTTATTGAGCCCCTCTTGATTCCTGGTAATCACAACAACGTCCCCTTCCCGAATCATCCCATGAGCACACCACGCCAGAATCTCGCCCCTCCTCACCCATCTTCTGCCATTTCTGAACACCACAGCACCGTTCACCAGCACTTCTCCTCGTCTCCAGAGACAACCTCAGTGGTGCAGTCATCGAATTAACTGCCACACCTCTTACCACCTGACCCTCTTGTGAATCTGCACCAGAGACAAAGTTAGAGTGGTGGGTGCTGCTCATTCTTTTCAAGAAATGTGGACATCCCACAGCTAGAAGGACCTGCAACTAAGATATACAACTGTGTACAGGGGGGGTTTGGGGAGATAAAGCAGAAAAAAAAAAAAAAGATTGGCAACAGTTGTTAGCCCAGGTGCCAATCCTTAAAAAAATAATAATAATAGAAAAGAAATGTGGGCTCCTGCCCGCTTCATTAGTTACGGCGCAGCAGAGTCTGGCTTCAAGCTGCTTACAGTATAGTTCAAGAGGGAGTTGTGTATGCTAATATCAATAACATAAAACAGAGTACAATTACTGCCTTTAGGGGAGTGAAAGTGAACTCTTATAAGGTTCATAAGACAAACTGTTTCTATTGGAGCAGAAGAAAAGCTCCTTGGAGGCAGTGGCGTGTGGAGTGGATCCTGACCAGCAGGGGAGTGCGGGCGAGGCGGCAGGGTCTGGCTCTCCCAGCGCTGCCCGTTTGCGCAGTCTTGAGGAGAACCAGTGGGAGTTTAAAACACTTGTACCATTTGACCTAAGGCTTTCAAAGTCCAAGGAAAGAATCTAAACACAACGTTTTCCATAGTGTTATATAAATGATCCTGCCATTGAATGGAACACTAGGTAACGCTCAAAAGGGTTTTTGTGAACGTAAACCTGATCATCAGCTTGGGGAAGGCAGAGGCCCTTCCCTTGGTCTCTCAGATATCTGATTGCCCCGCCCTGGTTCTCCACTCCACAGCCTCTGAAAATGCAATGCTTTCCCACTAATTTTGTAGATGACTCAGAGCCTCCTTCTTTCCAAGTGATTTTTCTGCGTGTGCCGTGTCCGGGGCTGCCTAAATTCAGCTTCTGCTTCCCCAAGCAGGTCCTGATTTGTGATTTACTGTCGTCCTGAGGCTCAGCAAGGGGCACAGTTTACGCAGCCCGGCTCGGTCTCCCTCTCACCCGCTTGCTCTCTCAACTCCCTGCAACAACGGACAAATTATTCCCCAAGATTCTCCCCAGAGCTTTTGTCTCAAAAAAGGCAAGTTTTTCCCTAAAAGGAATCCTTGCGTCAGTTGCTAATAATATACATTTTTCCCTCACATTATTTTATGAATTATTTTTCGTGACATGGGAAAATGCTTGTGATAACATGAGCTAAGCAGGGAAACAGCAAGATATAACCTTAAAATGGTACCCAGTATAGTCTCAACCATGTAAAACAATGTGCCTCAAAGAGGAAATTTAATCAGGCAGTAGCAGCGGCCATCTCTGCTAATAGGACTCTGGGTGACTTTTGTTCTCCTATACGTACATTGCTATATTTTCCAGAGGTAATGAAAATATTTGGAGGCCAGGTACTTGGGAGAATAGTATTGCCATTTGGAAAATTAAAAAGTCAAGAAAAAGCCAGTGCGGGACGAGAACAGTGGCTATTGTTCGCCCGCCCCCGCACCGCGCGCAGAGGGCGCTCCCAGTTGCCGTCCTTGCCTTGCGCTGATCCCACCGGCCTCCAAGTGAAAGCCTGACAGTTGAAGTGTTTGTCAAAGGCAGATCTAGTTATCTGACTTCTCCTTATCCTGTTGCCAGACTGCCTCGGGACACTTGACGCCTCGGCAGGATTTCTGGGAGGACATGCAGCCACCCGGCCGTTGGACAGACGGGACTTGTCGCTGCGAACACGTGATGCACCTGCTGGTCCCCGGGCAGGCGCGCAGGCTGCAGCGTACCTCCCAGGGCTGGATGGCCGAATGCGGTGTATAAAGGAGTAGATGGGCTCCCTTCTTTTCTCAGCCTAGCAAAACTAAGAGAGCTAACCAGGGCAAGCTCTGGTCTTACTACTTTTGCTGAACATTCAGCCTCCAACAAATCCAAAACCGTTGCCCAAGATGTCAACAACAGGCCTGTTTCAGGAGGAGACGTGAGGACGCATGGGGAGAGGGAAAGGCCACTAATATTTCACTCTGAAGGGATTTCCCTGAATTTCCACAGAAATGCCTTGGAGCCACACACCAGTCTTACTGTCTTGGATGCCTCAGAAGCACAACCACCATTCAGAGCTCACGTCAGGATAGACAGAGCTGTAGGTGGGGAGGACTTGAAAAGCTCTCTTCCTTTCCTCCCTCTGACAAATGAAGCACTGGAAGAAAATGTTTTTCCCTGGTAATACAGCGCTTGGAATTTCCTGTGGGTGGTGTGTGCTAACACAGTTCTTTCATTTCTTTAAATCGTTACGAGGGGTTGGTTCTTTGTGTAAGCCGAGAAGCGTTTCTTCTTGCACCTGTGAAAATGATATTGCTCTGTCATTCCGGCTGCATGGAATGGCCTCTTCGTGTGGGAAACATTGTGCTTACAGAGTGTGACCCCTCCAGTCTCTCACTTCATGCCTAGAACTCCTGCGCTCCTTTCTGTTTGCCCCACTCTCCCTCTCAGGCGGCAGCCACGCCCCGGAAAGCCAAGCAAGAATTCCCTGGCCCAATAGAGACTGAGGGAACACTCGGAAAGCAAGGGGCCGTGGATCCACTGAGACAGGCAGCCCCGGGAAGGAAGAGGGAGGAAGGTGAGGGAATCTGAGTTAAGAGGGCAACAAATGCAAAAGAAGGAAGAGGAAGGGAGCCCAAGAAAGAACCCTCTGGTAGATTCCAAACCAAGGCAGCACCCAGATGTGCAGGTGTGTCCACGTCCTCTCAGATTCTTCCCACTTAAACACACTGCACCTGGGAACCAGGTACTGGCAGCCGTTTGGTTTGGGGAATACTTTTGGCTTTCTCCATCAGCAATCCCAAAGCAACCTCAATTTTTTATACTCTGATTAAAAAGCAGTGTTCTTGGTGTGCAAATCCAGCATCAAGACAATTGTCCTAGGGGCCAGCCCCGTGGCCAAGTGGTTAAGTTCATGTGCTCTGATTTGGTGGCCCAGGGTTTCCCCGGTTTGGATCCTGGGCATGGACCTAGCACTGCTCCTCAAGCCATGCTGAGGCGGCATCCCACACAGCGGAAATAGAAGGACCTGCAACTAGAATATACAACTAGGTACTGGGGGGCTTTGGGGAGAAGAAGAAGAAAAAAAGTTTGTCAACAGATGTTAGCTCAGGTGCCAATCTTTAAAAAAAAAAAGACAATTGTCCCAGTCTTCCTTTCCAATCAGATTATGACTCTAAGCCCTTCCTGTAGAAAGTCTGGAAGGTTCTAAACAAGGGGGTGATGAGAACTGACATGAGAATATTGCCTGGCTGTCGTGTGGAGGTTAGATTTGGGGGATAAGGTGGACCTGGGGAGGCCAGAGAGGAGGCAATTTCAGTAATCCAGGGAGGGCTGGTGGTGATTTGGACTAAGGTGGCGGCAAGAGAGGCGGTAAGAGGTGATGACAGGTGCTAACAGACTGAGTTCTTGGACCTCATGGTTAATGACCATCCCTCCTAAGTTAAACACTAAACGTCGTAAAGCTGCATGTGACGTCCATGATAGCTACTCTAATAGCTACTTCTACATCTAATCACTAGTACTTAATCAGTAATTTACCGAGCTCAGTATAGGAAAATAAGACACAAGGCCTATCCTCAAGCTGCTTATAAAATCTAGAACAGAAAATTCTGCATATGACCAGATGTGACAAGTGCCATCTGAGAAGTACAACACAGAGGAATTCAGACCCTCCAAAGGAGAAAAGGACCACTGCCTGGGACAATCTAGGAGAGCTTCAGCCCCGTAGAGCAGGCCTGGCTGTATGGAACCGTGAAGAATGAGGGTGTTGGCGAGCATACATGGGGAAGAGGCCTTTCTAGGCTCAGCAATGGCAAATGGGACGGGAATAGGCCAGGCATGGGAAGCATCAGGTGTGCTCAAGAGTGGTGAGTGGTGTTTTGGGCTGGAGGTATGCTCCACATAAAGGAGTAGCTACTGGAAGAGAAAGCTGGAAGGTAGATTAGTTTAAGGAAGCTATAAATACAAATGACAGAATGTATTCCGTGGTTTGAGGTAAATAGTGAAGGCTTTTGAGCAGGAGAGCATTGGAGCTCAGGAGAGATGACTCTGTCTGCTGCAGGTGATTAAAGGGGCAAAACTGGGCCTTGCAGATCAGGCACTAGACAGGAAACAAAACTAGATTAGGGAAACCTTGCCGGTGCGAGCCACATTGTCATTATCCAGTTGAATGTATAGAGCAAGGGGAAGAGACAGGAGGGAGTTACCAGGTGCTGAGGTTTCATGGCTAGGAACGGGGAGCTGCTATTTGTTTCTAACTGAATTTCAGGTGTATCTGGCACACAAGGGTGCAGGCCCAGGGAGATGCATGGCTAACGCCCAGGAGAACCAGGGTTGGGATATCTCTCTGACCTATCTTCTTGGAGATAATGAAATTGCCAAGAGAGGATAATGTAGCAGCAGAGAGGAAAGCAGGAGAAAACCCACAGTGAGGGAGCCAGAAGGAGAGAGGTTAAGCATAGAAATTATCAAGAGAGTTGACTGATATTTTTGCTTTATCAACCTTTAACTTGTTTGGCACTTGATGGCACCCTGACACATAGCTGGCTCCAGAACGCTCCAACTGACCTTCTGGCTTGCTTGTCTGGGTGTTCTGTCTCTACTGCATTGGACGCTATTGATGCCCAAGTAACAGAAATAACTGTTGCTGAGAAAAATCTTTGACAAAGTTTCTGTCATAGAATTTGGTTCATGAGCCCACTAGTCTCCAAGCTTTTAAAATCAGATGATAACTCTGTCTTTTTAGGCTTCTAGAACTTTATAAACAGTATTTATGTCTTCGTGGCTATCGCAAAGCCATTCAGTGGTATTTAAATCCTAGGCTAGTGTACCTTTTGGTGTCTTTTCATTGGTGATAGTGCATTTTCTTTCATGAATACTACTTCTAGAGATTATATCATGCTGTGTTTATGTATATCAAGATAAACAAAAAGGTGCTCACCTGGTAAATAATCCAATCGTGTATGCATTGTGTACAAAACACTTCCTGTGGACTCAGTCATGCTTCCTGAGTAGAAGGGTGTGGTAGAACCTGAGAGGAGACAGAGAGAGAACCGCAGCTTGGATGGTGAGTACGAGAACGGTTCAGACTGCAAAGCAGAGCCATCTTCATGGCATGTCCGGTGGCACAGGGCCCATGCTGGGCTGATGTCCTGCTGTTGTGTCTTAAAATTGTTAATACTTTTTGAACAGGGAACCCTGCGTTTTTATTTTGAACTGGGCCCCACAGATTATGTAGCCGGAGAACTAGACACACGTCCCAGTAAATAACAGAAAAGGTCAGTGGGGTGCCTCCTGGAAACAATGTCTGACGTGGCTCTTTAGGTCAAAGCAGGCCAGGACTGCAGGATGTGGCCCCATGGGCTTCCCGCACAGGCTCTCACTGAGGTCGCTTTGGGAGGGCCAGGGGCTCGCCAGACGCAGGGGGACCTCTACCTCTGAGGCTGCGCCGGGCAACAGCTGCTCACCCTGCGTGGCTGAAGAATTTAGCTGCGAAAATCTAATTTGGAGCTCCCTAATTAAGCTAATGAAGTCAGATCATTTTTATCTGTTCTTGGTCCAGTCCTATGTATAATCCCAGAATAAATAGGTAATTGTGACTTTGTGGCATATGTGTCCTTTTTTGTGACATATGAGCCAGGCAACGTCTTTATATAGTTTTTTTGAAATTTCAGGGAATGAACTGATTTTCCTTGGCCAAATTGAATGTTTGAGATGAGGCAAAATTGTCGTGCCTTTAAAATAAATCAATGGCGCTCCCATTTTACCACCTTTTACTGACTACTGTAAACAAGCGGTGCCCAAATAAGTCCCTTAGTCCTGAAAGATCCTGTATGATCCTCAATTTTTTCTTGTTTTAAAGAACACTTTTGAATAATAAATGTCGCCATACACAGATGTCTTCTGAGGCGGGTTGAAGTTAGTGAAATAGAGACCAAGCCGTTTCTTTCCTTTGGCCTTGCATTCTATAAACTGGGAAAATTCACTAATTAACCTTTAAACTATATCAAATTATTTCCCTGAGACACATACATCTTTATAATGTTAGGAAAGCCTATAAAATCCAGAGAGTAAAGGAATCATTCTATTTCATCCATCCATCTTCCTGCCAATCGAGATTGTTCTTTATGAAATAATTTCAACTTCTTTTCAAATTATTGAGGTGAAGTCATTCTTTCCCCTTTGCAGTTTATTGATTGATTTACAAATATTAGGTTCTCTTCAAGTGTCATCCATTCCTCTCTTTAGAGGGCTTTGTTTTTCACTCATGTAGTTTAATTTCTAAAAATTGTTAGAAAATAAAGGAACCATTTACAAATAGCCCAACTGGTTAATAATAATAACAATCAGAGGTAATGTTGTTTGACTGCTTACTCTGTACGGGTCAGGCGCTAGCTGAGTGCTTTGTATACATTGTCATTTAATCCCCAGTCACGAGGTAGGGACTCCCACTGCTAGAAATGAGGAAATCGTGGCATGAACTGGCTCTGCGTTTACTCGGGGTGCCCAGCTGGCAAGCGGAGGATCTGAGCCCGGAGGTTCCAGATCTCCAGGCGTACCTCAGATTCTTTTATGAAGGACAGGCTCTGTCCTACACCATCCGACTTAGCTCCAGCTCAGCTAAGTATGACATGCAAGCTTTCCATCTCAGAGTAACGCTGAGACAGGGTGGATGCCAGCACATTCCATCTGCACCAGGAAAGGAGAGAACCCTCTCAAACCATTGTAAGCACACGTTTGCTAAGTGCAAGGCTGGATGCTCCATTCAGGAGATATGATGATCAGTACAACACAGACCCTGCCCTCAGAGAACATACAGACCTTTTCCAAATGTCCTTTACACAGAGTGACCATCCATCCCGGTCTGCCTGAGACTGAGGGGTTTCCAGAGATGTGTGACTTTCAGTTCTAAAATCAGGAAAATCCCTGGCAGACCAGGATGAGTAGGTCACTCTGCTGATAGAAAAGGAAGTAGTATCACTGTGTATTTTGAAAAAAAATACATGCACCCCTGTTTGTGGACACTCTATACAAACACATGCTCCTGCGCACCCCATGGCCTCGGAGCCCAAATGAGTCACCTAGGTAAGCAATCTGCTCAAGACTCATGTCCCGAGCGTTGTGAGTCTCTAAGGACTCCAAGGTGAATACAGTCTGACTTAGGGAAAGACAGGCTCAGGGGAAGACCTTCCAGAAGCCCCCAGACAGATGCTGCTGTCTCTCTCCGGAGAAGCCTTTGAGCATGTAGGCGGAAACCAACATGGTGGACAGAACTCAAGGTTTTCATGAAGCCCTATGCAGGAATCCTGGGGAACAGAAAGAACATAGAAAGACAAAAAGCTTTTCTTTCCTTTTGTTTTCATTTTGGTATTTGTTGCTGAACAACCCTTGTTTATAATCCTTTGGGCATGTATTCAGTTCTCGTGACAATGCCTATGGCAGAGCCAAAATGTGAAATCAGACTCATTGTCAACCACAGATGTTCAGCCCGAGGCTGGGCGGGGCCCCGCGAAGGAGGGAAATGGCACCAGCTGAGCTCGCAACAGTGGCATGCCCTGTGCTGGCACCACGATCTCACAATAGTCCAGATAGGGAGCACTCCACACAAGGTTTGGAAACCCTCAACAGAGGAGATTCCAGGGAGAGAAGAGGAGAAGGCAGTTGAATTGGGTAGATGAACGGGGTCCGATTTCAGAGGGGGACATAGCACTTCACTGTCATTGAGTCATTTGCTGAGGCAAGAGGCAGTACTTGTTGTTGGGCAGTTGACATCTAACAGGTTCCTCTGGGCGACCACAGATGCCCAAGTCGTGTTAATACTTAAGCTAATTTAAGATTTGTATTGGCTCGGGTTAAGTGTGTCACTATACTGTTTTTACTTCTATTTTAATTTTATAGGTTGGAATGGGAACAGTTGTGAAAACAAGCATGAAATTAATTTCTCTATACTCTCTCAGTAGGAATATGACATCAATATCATCGTTTGCATTGAAGGACTATTTCACTCAATAAAAACTGAGTGTCGGGCACTATCTTATCCTGCAGAAAAGTGAATTGCCTAGTGAAATAAGCATCCCATTTAATTTTTATTCCTTATTTAGTTATCTATATTCATGGCTGAGCTGCAGATTTCATGAGAATATGGGTCAAATCTGTCTGTGTCTTTTACGCCTTACAAAGTGCCCTGAAAGCACATGGCAGCCACTCAATAAATATTTAATGAATGAATGAACATAGTTCAGATTAGGTAAGATCTCCACCCTTAAATTGTACAATCTGGTAAAGGAAACAAATATAATTTAAAAAATTCATACAAGGCTGACTGAATTAATTGACAAGTAGAAGTACCCCACATTCATCCATTTGTTCAGTCAACAAACATTTATGGAAAGCCACTAAGAGCAAGACGCTGCTGTAGGTGCTGGGCATGGAGCAGCAGCAAGGAGACAGAAAGTCCTGCCTGCCTCTGTGGAGCTTCCATTCTGGGTGAGGAGACTGACCACGAGCAAATAAATAAGGAGGACATAGAGCCTGTCAGAATCTGAAATGTGCCATGTGAAAAAACCAAGAAACGAAGGAAGAGAAAAAGGGGTGCTGGGTAAGGGGGGGTGCCATCTTAAAAGGGAGAGCCAAGGAAGGAGCCATTTGACCCTGGGTGGGGGAGGACCTGGGAAGGTGAGTGCTCTTGAGGTGGCCATAAAGGCTAAGAGGGTTTGGGGTGGGTGAGATGGAAAGCCCCTTCCAACTGCGAGAGCATCTCTCCCTGTGGAAAGAGGGGCTCTGGAGGCAGCCCTGGAAGATGAAGCAGGGCCAGGCTGCAGAGGAAGAGGGAGCTCCTGGTGGCTCGTGCCTTCTTTTCCCTTCCCTGTGCCTGACTATCTGAAGCGATCTTTTCCAGGACCCTGGTCCAGCAGTGGCCAGCCTGCCCTCCATGAGGCCCACACAGCCTGTCACCCACGTCTGCTGTGGATCCGCCTCAGGATGGGTGTCTGGGGGAAGGACACAGGAAGGAGAATAGTCGTCACATTTCTACCTGAAAGGGGTCTGTGTATGTCAGAGGGTCAGGAGGAGCTGCTCCCCAGCTCTGGCTCCCAGCAGCGGAAGGACCATGGGACCATCCCAAAACCAGTGCCCTTCCCGCCACCCACGGATGATCAAATACCTCCAACCCTGGAACCCAAATCTTTGTGCCACATTCTGCTATTGTGGTGCCCCAGTGAAATGCCAATCCAGTGCTCTTCCGTTCATTTCACACTGCCCCTCTAACCAATCGCCATTTCTCTGTATTCCTCCTTTCTCTCAAATACTCTACCTCTTCTCTTCCCACCGACGGTCCTCCTTTCTCTCCTCCTTTGCCTCTCTCTCCGTTTGTCTCATCCTTGGTCTCTCCTTCTTCTTCATATTGAAAATCCTTTCAGTTTCTAGTTAACAAAAGAAAAAGACTATTAGGCGATTTATACCAAAGCAAATAAAGCCAAATGTCCTTTTTAAAAACAGATAAAACCATAAAAGTACTAGAAAAATCATGTGATATTAATTAAAAATATATCAATACCCATTCACAATTAAAACTGTCAGCAAACTGGGAATAAAGGAGAACTTCCTCAGTTTGATAAAGAACATCTACAAAGTGCCTACAGCTAACATCATCCTTACAGGTGAGAAATTAGAAGCTTTCTTGCTAAGATCGGGAACAAGGCAAGGATGTCCCCTCTCACTACTTCTTTCCAACGTTGTACTGGAGGGTCCACTTAATTCAGTAAGACAAGTAAAGGAAGTAAAAAAGTACACCGATTTGGAAGGAAGAAATAAAACTGTCTTTGTTCACAGATGACATGATCATCTATATAGAAAATCTGAAAGAATCAACCAAAAACCTCCCACAACTAATAAGCAATTATAGCAAGGTTGCAGGATACAAGGTTAATATACAAAAGTCAACACTTTCCTATATATCAGCAATGAACAAGTGTTATTCACAATACCATTTACATTACATCTCCAAAAATGAAAAACCTAGGTATAAATCTAATGAAATATGTACAAGATCTATATGAGGAAAAATACAAAACTCTGATGAAAGAATCAAAAAACTAAATCAACGGAGAGATATTCCATATTCATGGATAGGAAGATACATTGTCTAGATGTCAGTTCTTCTCGAATTGATCTGTAGATTCAACGCAATCCCAATCAAAATCCCAGTAAGTCATCTTGTGGATATTGACAAACTGATTCTAATGTTTATATGGAGAGGCAAAAAACTCAGAACAGCCAACATAATTTTTTTTCTACCTTTTTTTTTTTAAAGATTTGCCCTGACCTAACATCTATTGCCACTGTTCCTCTTTTTTTTTTTTTCCCCAAAGCCCCAGTACATAGTTGTATATCCTAGTTGTAAGTCATTCTAGTTCTTCTATGTGGGATGCTGCCTCAGCATGGCTGATGAGCAGTGCGGAGGTCCGCGCCCAGGATCCCAACTTGCGAACCCCGGGCCAGCAAAGCAGAAAGTACAAACTTAACCAGCTGGCCATGGGGCCAGCCCCAGCCAAACAATATTAAAGGAGGAGAACAAAGTCAGAGGCTTGACATTCCCTGACTTTGAGACTCGCTATAAAACTACAAGTAATCAAGACAGTGTGGTATTGGCGGGAAGGAGGAGAGACAAACAAATCAATGGAACAGAATAGAGAGCCTAGAAACAGACTCACATAATTACAGTCAACTGATCTTTGACAAAGGAGTAAAGGCAATACAATGAAGCAAAGATAGTCTTTCAAAATAAATGGTGCTGGTACAACTGGACATGCCCATGCAAAAAAATGAATCCAGACCTTACACCCTTCACAAAAGTAACTCAAAATGGATCATGGACTTAAGCATAAAATGCAAAACTATAAACCTCTTAAAAGACAACATAAGAGAAAGTTTAGGTAACCTTGGGTATGGCAATGATCTTTTCGATTCAACACCAAAGACACGACCCATGAAAGAAATAATTGATAAGCTGGACTTCATTGAAATTAAAAACTTCTGCTCTGCAAAAGACACATCAAGAGAATGAGAAGACAAGCCACAGACTGGAGAAAAATATTTGCAAAAGATCTATTTGATAAAGAACTGTTATACAAAATATACAAAGAATTCTTAAAACACAGCAATAAGGAAAGGAACAACTAGATTAAAAAATGGGCAAAAGAGCTGAACAGACATCTCACCAAAGAAGACATACAAATGGCAAATAAGCATGTGAAAAGGTGCTCCATATCATGTCACGAAGGAATTGTAAATTAAAACAACAGTGAGATACCACTACACACCTCTTAGAATGGCCAAAATCCAACACTGACAGCACCAGATGCTGGCAAGGATGTGGAGCAGCAGGAGCTCTCATTCATTGCTGGTGGGAATGCAAAATGGTACAGCCCTTTGGAACACAGTTTGGCAGTTTCTTACAAAACTGAACATAGTCTTACCATACGATCTGGCAATCACACTCCTTGGTATTTACCCAAATGAACTGAAAATTGATATCCACACAAAACCTGCGTATGTTTGTTTATAGGAGCTTTCTTCATAATTGCCAAAACTTGGAAGCAACCAAGATGTCCTTCAGTAGGTGAATGGACAAAGAAACTGTGGTACATCCAGAAAATGGAATATTATTAAACAATAAAAAGAAATGAATTACCAAGCCATGAAAAGACATGGAGGAAACTTAAAGGCATATGACTAAATGAAAGAAGCCAAAGACTACATACTGCACGATTCCTACTATATGACATTCTGGAAGAGGCGAAACTGTGGAGAAAATAAACAGATCAGCAGTTGCCAGGAGTTAATGGGGAGAAAGGGATGAATAGGCAAAGCCCAGAGGATCTTTTGGGCAGTGAAAGTACTCTGTGTGATACTATAATGATGAATACATCTTAATACACATTTGTCAGAACCCATAGAATGTACAACACCAGAAGTGATCCCTAATGTAAACTATGGTCTTTGGATGATAAGGATGGGTCAGTGCGGGGCCCCGTAAAGCTTCATTGATCGTAACAAATGCACCACTCTGGTGCAGGGTTTTGACAGCAGGGGAGGCTGTACGTATGTGAGGGCATGAGGTATACGGGAAATCTTTGTATTTTCCACTCACTTTTACTGTGAACCTAAAACTGCTCTAAAAAATAAAGTCTATTTGATTACATAAAAATTAATAACTGATATTCAATAAATATTACCATAAATAAAATGAAATGAAAATGATAACATTTTAAAATCAAATAACATTTTAAACACTTAAAAATTAAAACATTTGGAAACATAACATGTTAAAATTGTAACATTATAATATTTATTTTCACTGTTCCAAATGTAGTCCCCCCAGCTTAACTGCCACAACGTCACAACATTTGCTGGCACACAACCAGCCTCTCCCCAGACCACCATCACCAGCTGCTCCTGGCATCTCCATAGAGAGGGCAGCTAAGGAAATGCAGCAGGACGTAGATCCCACCTCTGCTGTGCTCTCAGTCCTGAAGGAAGTACGCCCCTCAGCTCGCAGGCCAGAGTGCCTCCTGGTTCTCTCGTCCTTGCTGCAAGGGCCTTTTACAAAGTCCTCCCTTTGGCTATGGCACTAGCAAGCTTCTGGGCATTTTTTATTTAGGATCACGGGGACACGTGTAGCTTCTCCTTGTAGGCAGCTGATGACTTCACTTACTCCCCACCTGCCTTCATCTCTCTGGATTTAAGTTCTTGCGGATGGGAGGGAAGTAGCCAGTTGGCCCAGGCTTCCACGGGAAGGCACAGCGTTGACTGGGTTTCCCGCGGCTCTGACAATAACCAGACCTAGGCTTACCTTCTTCCTGAGCTCTTTATACTTGGGCTCCAGATTCCCAAAGTCATCACGCCAGGAGCATGAAATCCAGTTGGAACATCTTTGCTCTTCTCTGCTATCTCCCTAAAGCTCCCTGCTGCCACTGCCCTCAGGCCCGTGGGGCTCCGTGGGCTGGGCACTCGTCTCAGATGTTCCCCCACATTGCCACCCGAGTCATTCTGCCTGCACAAAAATCTGCTCTCCTTTAGCAGCCCTGAAAGCTACAACTTCAGGGGTCCTTTCCAAGCTACAAATTAGAAAATTTATGGCCCAAAGTCTCACAGCCAATGATGGCAAAGATGAGATTCTCTCCAGCATTCAGAAACTTTTCTGTCACCAAATCACTGTTTCTCTGATCATTAGACCGTCCCCCATTCTTTGCATAGTTTACATCAAAGTAAGTCTTGAGTGGGTCATTTTCTTACATCAAATCTTTATTCTCCTTTTCTTATGAGGGCAGAATGTTTTCCTGAATAAATTACTTTAATGTTGCCACTGGCCGTTTTTTGTTCTGTGTATGTGTTTCAGTGATTTATTGCTGTGTAACAAATCACCCCAAAAAATCAGAGCTGAAAACAGCACTATATTTCTCATGATTCTGTGGGCTGACTGGGTGGGTCTTCTGCATGTCTCACCACGGACAGTTCACACTTACGCTCCATCCGAGGGCCAGGTACTCACAGTTCACACCCCCTGCAAGGCTTCTCTCCCCATGTGGGCTCTCTCCAACAGGTTCACGTGGTCTTCCTTACAGCATGGTGGCTGGGTTCCAGGAGCACAAATGTCAGGCCTCCGGGTCCTCCCAAGAACTGACACAGTGCCACTTCCACTGCATTCTATTGGCCAACTGAGTTTTAAGGCCAGCACAGACTCAAGGGGAGGGGAAATTCCTTCTACTTCTTGGTGAGAGGTGCAGCAAAGAATCAGCCCCCAGGATCACATGAGCCAATTCCTTAAAATCAATCTCTCTTTCTCTCTCTCACTATATATAGCATTATATAGATAGATAGATAATGGGGTGCATGTGTGTGTATGTGTATATATATACACAGGATGGGCAAGAATTAGATGGGTAGGAGGCTCACGGAGCTTAAGTTGGAGACGTGGCTCCTGAGTTGTCCCCCCTAAGTGCTATCAGAAGCATTAGAAGCTGGAGTGAAAAAGTCCTGGTGAGAAACAGCGTCAAATGTACAGAAACACCCAATGCCCTGCCTGAGGTGAGGTGGTGAGGAGCGTGGGGGCGAGGGACGGTCCAGACTTCGGCATCCGAGCTCTGCCGCCCTGGGCATTCTGCCTCCAGCTCTCATCCAGTGTGCTCGGATGGTCTATTCTGAAGAGAAATAATTTTTAAAAGACTTTTTTCTGTTTTTCTTTAAAAAATGATTTGTGACATGTATATCAAAGGATAAAAATTGTGTGAGTAGAGAAAGTATAGCTTGTTTGGCATCCATGCTCTCTCTTTTTTTAAAATAATGTACTAATCAAGGTTCTCCAGAGAAACAGAAACAACAGGATAGATGGATGGAAGGATGGATGGATGGATGGAAGGATGGATGGATGGATGGATGGATGGATAGACAGATAAGGAGATTTATTGTAGGAACTGGCTCACGTGGTTATGGCAGTCGAGGTCTCACCCTCTGCCATCTGCAAGCTGGACCCTGGGAAGCCAGTGGTTTAATTCAGTCTGAGTCCAAAGGCCTGAGAACCAGGAGTGCCGATGTCTGAGGGCAGGAGAAGATGGATGTCTCAGTTCAAACAAAAATGGCAAATTCACCCTTCCTCCACCTTTTTGTTCTATTTTGGGCCTCAGCTGATTGTATGATGCCCACCCACATTGGCGAGAGCAAATCTCTTTACTGAGTCCACCAATTCAAACGCTAATCTCTTCCAGAAACACCCTCCCAGATGAACTCGGGAATGGTGTTTTACCAGTACCTGGCATCCCTTAGCCTAGTCAAGATGATACATAAAGTTAACCACCAAAATAATAACGTTCATTATTCACCACAAAGGACAGGCTCTGTTCCGTGACAATGCCGAATATGTGAGCCTTTGCTGCAATCGTGCTTAGTAAGAAACGAGCCCAAATCTCACTAGACAGAAACTGAAAACATTTCTTCCTTTTGGCCCAATGCCTTCCCTCGTGCCGTGCTCTTTTTATGTCGTTCTTCCCAGCACTGATAACTACTTTGCACACCTGGTGGGCTCTCGTACTGAAGGCAGGAATCGGGCTTCGCTGTGTCAGCTGAAGCCCTGTGTTCTGCGGTGCCATTGTCAGTCACCTGACCAGCTGTGTTCAGCAGCACAACACAAAGCAGTGGGTGAAATCACAACCAGCTCTCTAAATGAGACCAGACGTGTGGCGTCTCTTGCTTTTCTTTCACCGCCCAATGCATTCACGTGTTCATTATTCCAAACGGCTGCCCGCCCATCCACGAGTTCTCAGGGCAATCGTAGCAGCTCCGATGCTGGGTTTGTGTGTGGTTAGTGCAATTACCATTAATAATGGCCCATACATCAGCGTTTCTGGTGCACTCTCTTGTTATGACCTTCCATCTACACTGTGGGGTGTGCTGCTGCAGAACTGTGTGTGTGCACACACGTGTGTGTCTATGCAACAGCGTGAGTACATCACCAGCCCTTGGTCAACTGTGAGACTGTTCGTGCCTGCCCCGTCTGGCCATCATTTTTGAAACCTCCATCCTCCGGGTAACTTTCCTATATCCCCGAGAATGAGTCTCTCCTCTGGGTTTCAGAGACGACGACAACAATGATCACTATTACCACCATTTGGTGAACATGTATTAGAATAAGAACTTAATACATGGACTCTCTTACTTAATCATCACAGGCACTGACGAGGTACTGCTATTTCCATTTTACAAATGAGAAGGCCCTGAGGCTAGAAATGTTCATTCAATTGCCCAGAGCTAGGCACGAGTTAGGGCAGGTCCATGACTCCCATCAGCCTCAGAAAACAGGTCTTCCTGTCAATTTTAGTAAAGTCTCATTTATCTGTAATTAAAAATGTCCAATTCCATGCAATAGTAGAGGTTTTTAAACACTTCTTCACACAGATTTAGTTCCTAAATACCATTTTCCAACTAAAGGAACCAGGGCTCCTTGGGGAAATGCCTGATGTCAGATTTGGAGCATGAAATGTACGAGATGAACCTAAGACATTTTGAGCCTGAAGGTAAGGAAACCATCAAAGACCACTGAGTATTTTGTAAATGACACAGGACCCAATCTGCAGGTTACCAGTTCACCAAAAATGGGACCATCTGAGCATCAGAAAGAAGGGTCATGGCAATCAAATATACAAAACCCGTGGGTTCACAATAACGTGAAAATAAACAAAATCAAACACACAAACGAACCCAAACGTACTGGCTGTCTTCAGAGGTTGCAAGAACACTCGCAGGTTACTCTGAAGACGGGTCTATAAAGGGGAAGAATCGAGCATCTAGCCTGCCTTTCCCACGTAGACTGCACTTGAGAGTAATCAAACAGTGGATGGGGGAAATTCTCCTTAATCCAGAAGAACCCAGCTAATTAATACTGAAGTAATTATATCGTTAGAAAATCACAATTTTGCAGCCCCCTAAAGAAGTGGTGGAGCTGGAGAATGATCATCGGTGGCGGTTAAAAACCAGCCGGAGCTAAATGGAGCCCTGAGACCCATCACACAAGCGGAAGGCGAGGGTCCTGTTTGGATCCTGTCTAGAATCAACCAACCAAAAAATTCATTTTTGAGTCAAGGGGAAAATTGAACATGGATTGCCTATTAAATGTGAGATATTGTGGGAATAGTATTGAGTTTGGCTGGATGTGATAACAGCACCGTGGTTATGTGTGTTTTTTTAAGCCCTTATCTGTCAGAGACGCACACTGAGCTACGTACCAGTGCTGTGACGCAATGTCTGGGATTTGCCTCAAAATACACCGGGAAAACAGTGTTGGGGAAGCACAGGTAACGCATAAAGGCAGAGTCTGAGCATTGTTGAAACGAAAGGAGGAAGAAATGGGGCTTCATTTCTCTATTCTTTCCACTTTTGTGTCTACGTGAAAATTTCCATAATCATTTTAACATTTTTACAAAAACGTTAAGGTTTCCCTCCAGCCTGGTTCTTCTTTGGGCTGAAGGCCAGGAGGAAAAGGGGGGCTCTCGTTTCTTCACGGGGCCTCCTCCCCTCCATCCGCGTGGGCCCCTGCTTGGGAGGGGGACCAGAGCCAACTCACCTGACAGGCCGGTTGGGATCCAGGGCTGGTGTTTTCTGGGCCTGGCGCGTGTTCGATCCGACTTTTCTTTAGGGTAGAGGTGGATTTCATGTTATCTTTTAGAGACTCTCCTTTGTTGGGGAGGTCCCCGAATGAGTGCAACACGCCCTCACGCTGGCCACTTGCCATCTACCCCACCCCTGCTGCCAGCCCAGGCTCCTGATTCCCAGCACACCCCACACCCACACTACACAGACTCTCTGCTCCTGCCCCAAGGTCCCTGCCCGTGGCCTCTCCTTTAAGATGGCTCCAGGCTGATTCCCGCTTCCACGCAGACCATATCTCATCTGAACCCAATGCCCCAGCACCAAGATAGAGGACATTCCTTGACTTTGGGGGTCTCTTCATTTGTTTCCTTTCCAAATTCTCCCGAGAAAGACAAATAGGTGCACCTGACTGAGGGAGCAATCTGGGATGGGGGGTGAACAAAGCAGATCCTGACATTTCCTGGGGGCTAGTACTGTTTCTTGGCTAAGGGTTATCAAAAAAGATGTTTCATCTTCTCCTATCTCCCTTCCTCTCTGCCATGCATACAACAAGCTCCTCCAGACAAAATCCACCACCGTGGGCTTCTCCAGGAAGGTCCTAAGGCTTGTTGGTGCCTGACACATTTATCAAGGAGCTTTTGGTAGCAAGCAACAGAATACTTGACTAAGAGTGGCTTAAGCAATAGGGGTTTATTATTACATATAATAAGTATAGAGGTAGAAAGTTCCACATCAAGGCAGCGGTTTGATGATATCAGGGCTCTAGGTCGGCTTCTCTGCATTCTCTTGATTTTTTTTTTCTCTTCTTGGTCACAAGATGGCTGCCACAGTTCCAAGCATCACATCATCACACAACAATATACAAAGGCTGGAAGGAAAGAGTAAATTCACTTCATGTATCTCTGTTTTCATCAGAACAGAAAATATTTCCCCAAATTCTCCAACAGACTTCCTTTACATCTCATTGGCCAGAAAAGAACATGCTCGCCCTCCCCTCCTGCCCAAACCCAATCACTAGCAAAGGGTAATAGGATTATGGTGATTGGCTTAGACTAATCTAGAGCTGGTTCCATCTTCCCTGAGTCAACCAATCTTAGAACAAAACTGGAATTTGGTTAACAAGGGAAGAGGACGGACTGGTTGTTGGTAGGCCCCCACATCGTCACCGCAGGTGCCAAAGACGAATACCACCTGCTTCTACTTCATGACTCTGCCCAGGGCAAATCTTGAGACAGCACTCACCAGTCCTTCTTTCTTGAAATGAAAGAGTCACACACGAGTGATTTGGGGGACGGAGCCGAGCTGAATTCTCCAGTTCTAAGAGACTTGTTTCTGCATCACGTGCCCCTCAGAAAGTCCCTGAACGGGCTGAATCAAAGAGCGGGAACACGTCAGGGAGCCCAGCAACTCGTGTGCCCCAGGCTGCAGGGTCCTCCATCCCACCTGGGGATGGGCTGCCCGGGCCCTCCACTGGGCCACATGGCCAGCCTGGCTTTACTCTCCGCCCCGGCTTCCCCAGCCGGAAGTTTGCTCGGCTGGGAGGGGGATGTGGCGAAGGACTGACAGGCCCAGCGTAGTGAAGACAGGTGTCGTTTAGGGCACGTGCGGGAGAGAGCGGGAGCGGGCAGAGGGGCTGGGACGTGATGTGGAAATCAGCCAGAAGCGGTGCAAGGGTGTCAGAGCTCTGACAGCACATGGCGCTGCTGCCACGACCGAGAGAACACGTGAGCATCCAGATGGAAGGAGAAGGAAAGGGCGGCCGGAGCGGAGGGGGACAGGAGAATGCGAAGGAAGCAGAAAGGGCAGCTTCCTCTGGATTTGCAGGTGAACTTGTAGAGAAGTTACTTCTCTTTCTGTTTTCCACTGGTTCCCGATGAGCACAGCAGGTTAGAGTGTGGCTTGTTTTAATTAGTTTGGATATCCATGCTCTGGGTTTGGGGTTAATTTAATTTCCACCACTGTAATGGACTAATCCAATTCTCCTCTTGGGGAGTGTGGATGCGAAAGGCAGAACACAGTGGAAGACAGAGGCACGCTGCAGAGACGGCGATCAGGAGCCCAGAGACAATGCAGGGAGGAATCGGCAGCCAGAAGGACCACTGGAGACAGAAGTCAGTCCCTGGTCAAGGCGGGTGGGTCAGTACCAGAGCCCCAGAGCCACCACCGCCTGGGTGCTGTAGGGTAGAATGAAGCTCAGCCAGTTCCTGTCGCGAGGGGGCCAGGCGGCCCTGTCGCCAATGAGAAAGACGCCTGGCACTGTGTCCCCGGAGGCCCTGCCGTGTGACACGTCCCTCGTTTCTTCATTTCCTCACATATCCCTTTAATGAGGCCTCCTTGCCTACAGTAGCCAGATGAGTACCTTTTCTTAGCACTAAAAGAGCTCCTGAAGGTCACTGTTCAGTACTTATTGTTCTTTCACCTTCAATTAATCGCTTCTCAATTTTGATCCCAAACCAATCAGAACATTTTTCCGATGGTGAAATATGTTCCATTTCTCTCTTCAGGAATGACATTATTGCAACGGTTCTGGAATGGACGGTGTGTGCCTCTGTGGCCAGTAAAGAAATCATTCATTAGTTCATTCACCGAACGCATATTTAATCTGCACTAGGTGCCAGGTTGTGTGGTTTCAGGGATGAGCAAGAGGGCATTAACGTGCTACAGTTCTATTCTGAATAATTTACGCCTTAGAAAAGAGCGTGGAAAAACTAATTGAAAACGAGTGAACTGTGGAGGAAGACAGATTAAAAAGATGTTCATCGGCTTAAGGGAAGAAGAAGAAAGGAGAAAGGACCACAGGCCATTTGTTTCCTGGTAGGAATGGGATGCAGAGGTCCGTGCCCAGCCCTCAATGCCACTTGGTCCTCTCAGACAGACAGCCTGTCCTCGGAGACAACCTGAAGCTCTCCCGCCAGCGCCCCCAGTGCAGAGCCGCCCCGCGGACCCTGGGGCTTCCGGCTGTGGGTGCTCCTGGTGGGGAGCTGAGGCCCCGGAAGCTGGGAGAGGGCCTATGTCTGGATAGTGGTGGCTGTGTGTTTGGCATTTACAATTGAAAAATAATAAAGGCACACGAGGCCAAGTGTGACCATAACAGTGTCATAAATGATTTATCCAAAAGAGCTGTCTAGATGTGTGAGCTTTCATGTGCCAGCGTTTCAGATGTATTCCAAGGGAAGTAAATGTGACTTCCATGTCAGATGCCAGGTTTTCCTAGAATGGGTGACTGTGCCAAAGCATTCGCTGGTTACATTTTGAATAATCAAGGAGATGGATCTGCAGCAGCTAATTGGCTGGCTGATTCAAGGCCAAAATCAAAGACTGGACGCTGAGCTCAAGTGTGCTTCACTTACAGGATTATTTTAGGAAATGGTGTCATTCAGAAGTCCGACTGATTCTTGCGTTCTCTCAGAATCCTTGAGACATGGACATGAGAGATGTGCTCTAAGCACACTGTCAAAAAGAGGAAAGACTGGCTTTTCGTACTTTTTGCAATAGCTGGACGTCACACTCAAAGCATTATCACGTGCTCTGGTTTACTATGTTCACCTCACCACTGCCTGGACTGTGACACCCCATGTGTCACCTCACCACTGCCTGGACTGTGACACCCCGTGCATCACCTCACCACTGCCTGGACTGTGACACCCCGTGTGTCACCTCACCACTGCCTGGACTGTGACACCCCGTGTGTCACCTCACCACTGCCTGGACTGTGACACTCCCTGTGCTCAAAGACGGCGTTTGTGAAGTGCTTCACTCCACATTCCCCTCAACTGAGCACAAGTGGGGACAGTTATACCCCCCTGGAACCTACTCATGGAGAAACACGGATCCAGGATGGAAAGTTCCTGGCGAGAAACAAAGCAGCCTTCACTTCAGACTCATGAGCCAAGGGCCTTAAAAGAAACTCGTCTAATAATCTCAATAAAACAAAAGAGAGCAAAATACTAAAGCGTCTGGGTAAAGACTTTCTCTGTGAAACTTTCTGACGCTCCACCCTACCTGGGTTAGGCTGGGCTCAGCTTTGTTTCATTTCCTTCCAGAACATATTGTGCACATGGAGAGGGATGTTTCATGAGGGGAAACCGGCCTAGGCCCGTTTTCTCTTACATTTCATATGTTGACGCCCCAGACACTTCTTTCTGTCAAACAGAAATGGCCGTTGGTCTGCAGGAACAGGAGCCACCCCTCGTCTCCCCCAGAAGCTCTGCTTGGTGCCCCTACACATGTCCCCACCGGGGGGAGGCACCGGGGGCTGCGGGGGGAAGGTGTCCAATTATCCGAATGACAAACGGGAAAAACACCAAACTCAACTCAAGCCCCCAAACAGATCTTCCAACCGTTGCTAAAAAAAGGAACTCTTCCAGGGGCTGGCCCTGTAGCCGAGTGGTTAAGTTCTCACGCTCCACTGCGGGCGGCCTGGTGTTTCGTTGGTTCGAATCCTGGGTGCAGACATGGCACTGCTCATCAGGCCACGCTGAGGCAGCGTCCCGCATGCCACAACTGGGGAAGAACCCACAACAAAGAATACACAGCTATGTACCAGGGGGCTTTGGGGAGAAAAAGGAAAAAATAAAATCTTTAAAAAAAAAAAAAAAGGAACTTTTCCATTTGGCCTAGTTGAAACTGTCACTCCATCACCACCTGCAGGAGGCACTCAGTAGGTTTGTCGAGTGACAGCTCCTGTTCCTCACAGATGGTTGTCCTGGCCACCACCTGTCCCCAGGCCCCTCTAGGTGAGCTCACCTGCGCTGGGGGCGGGCCACGGGGCCTGGTCTTCCTGTGCAGAGGGCCTGGCGGTCCTACAGGATGGGCTGCGCTTCTGCAGCCGGAGCGGGCGGCGGGAGCTGCACACAACCCGCCACACTAGCAATTCCTCCTCTTCTAAAGGGCCAGACTCTGAGAGTAAAGGCCCGCTCCTGCTTACAACCTTCCAGTAATTTCCCATTTTTCTCAGGACAATCAAGTCTGAAATCCTCAGCCTAGTCTACATCCTTGATGACATGGCCCTTGGCTCTCTGTCCTACCCTGCCTCCTGCCATGGTCCCTTGTCCACTAGGCTCCAGCCACCTGGCCCCAAGCACCTGTCCACTTCCTGCCTCAGCCTCCGGACACCAGCTCCTCCCCACGTGGTGCCACTTTCCGCCCAGGCGAATTCAGAGCTCAGCTCACGTCTCTCAACCCCGGGGAACTTCCTCCAAGAAGTGCCCCTGCTAAAAGCTCTCAGGCACCCCGTACCTTGAGAGCAGGGCCCTCCACTGGAAATACATGCTTGTTGGGATAGTTGAGAAACGTGGGAAGCTCACGTTTCTCCCTCATCCTCCCCTCCGGTAACCAGCACGCCAGCTGGCCCAGGGTGGGCTGGCGGCACACTGAGGGGAAGTGGGCAGGAAGGCGGGGGCGGGTCCTCACACTGCGCAGCTCCCTCTCTCCCACCCGGGACTCACAGGTACCGTAGGGAGGGGCGGGGAAACAGCTAACACGACTTCAGGAGACGACTCAGCTCATCACTTCCTGTGCTCTACAAAGGAATAGTCATTTTAGGAATTTTTCTCCCAAAACTGTATTGGTTTTACCAACTTGATTACATCTTAACCTTAGTCTGTTTCATTAAAGATGAGCGTTCTCAAAGGCTCTCCTCCAGGAGCGTGCCCTGGTGTGGACAGCAGTAAGTGTGAGCCTCTTAGATAAGCCATTTCTATAAAATAGATAATTTCACATACTGACCATAACGGTGCAGATACTCGGACAAAAGACTGAACGCCGGGCCTGTCGGAGCATGTTTGGTTCTAAGTTTTTCGAGGGGCCGCCCCCGAGGGGCCTGGCCAGGGGCACGCTCCGAATCTCCGGGCCGTGTGGAGGGTGAGGACGGTAAAAGCAGCAGCCGGGGCGGTGCCTGCTGGCCGAGACCCGCCGGCGGCACGAGGCAGGGCTGGTGGAGGAAGGCTCCGGCCCCGGGGCCACCGCGCACCCTGCTGGCTCCCAGGCCTCGGGCGCGGCCTCGCCCCCCCTCAGCCTCTCCCTCCATGGGAGGGGGCTTCGTAGCACCTATCTCACACGGTTGCAAGGGTGGAGTGACAGAAGGCACGTCGTGTCCGCCCATGGAAAAGCTCTGGGTGAGTTACGTGTCACCGTTCGGCAAAGCGTCTTCCCACACCCTCACTGCAGACGGAGGGCGCGTGTGCTGTGGGCGCGCACCTGTGCCTGTATTGACCTACATCCTCACTGTACAGAGGAGGAGGCTGAGGTCAGGGGGAGGGGGTAAAAAACAACTTTGGGGAAGTCAGCCTGCTCGGGTCAGAGGGTGGCAGCGGCGCTGGGAGCTCGCTCAGGCTGCCCTCCATGCCTGCTGCGATCCGGAGGGAGGACAGAAAGCCGCCCATCTGGAGAGCGGGATGGCCAAGCTCGCCCACGACCAGGTGACCCTTCACGCTCCGGGGAAGTGGGCGCCACGCAGTGTGGCCGGGACGGAGGCTTCGCACCAGCTCTAAGCTGGGAGACTGGTCTTTCTGAGCTTCCCATTCCGTAACTCGAACCAGAATACTACTTCTTGCTGTACATGATCCATAGGACTATAGTGAGGACTGAAGGGGACGCCAAGAGGTACAATTCCTCGTAAGGCTGGAGGCCTTACATACACGAAGTCTTTGGAGGTTTGCTTCGTTTCTGTCCTGAGGACCCTCTGGTTCCCACATAACAGCTCACGACCTTGATCCGGATCCGCGGCCCCTCGCAGACTGTCCTTCCTCGTTTGTACCGTGGGAGCGAGCGCGCGACCCGGAGGAGCGCTGTGAACCCTGCCACTCTACCCAACACCGACACCCTGTCCTTATTCCCCGGGATCCGGGGTGGGGGGGGGGGGGCGGGGCGGGGTCTGTTTTCTCCCTTTCCTGGCGCTGTGAATGGCTTCACCGTGCGCCCCCAGGGCAAGGGGGAGAATTGGGCCGACCCGAAGGTCTCGGGTCTTTTCACATTTGTTTCAGACTTCATCTCCTGCGTGCACAATGCTGATGCCGATGAACCAGAGTAGAATCTATGTCTCCTCTCCAGGGCCGCTCTCAGGAGAACCGCTCCGCGGCTGCGCATCGGCTTCCCTATTGCACGCGTGCTGTGTTATTACACGCGTAACTCTGATTTCATGAGAGCATTTCAGAGAGAAAATATATGACTGATAAAATACTTCTAGAATAGTGATTCCGCAGGCTTTGATATAAGATAATGTTTATGAAATATTCTAGGCTTTGGGTTGAAAGTGAAACATGAGGGTCATAAATATGTCATTGAACTCATTAGGCAAGCCACGGCCCTCATGTCACATAAAGTATGTCTATAGCCCTGGACTCCATTCATCACATTATTCTGTGATTATCTTGAAACCAATAGTGAGTCTTTTTTGTGGGAGTGATGATTAAAGACGAAATTTATAACTAGGAGGTACAGAAGTCCATCCATATTGCCACTACTTAAAGAAATGCTGGGTACAGGAAACTTAGAAAATGGTTTGAGTTTCCCCTCAGTAGCTGTGGCACAGGATAAAAGCTGTATTTGGAATATACGGGGTGTGTAGCAGGCTCCCACATTCACCCCTTCCCCCAGTTAAGCAGAGAAAATGGCGTCTGTGTTTCTCCATTCCTGAGCTGCTCCTCCTCAGGAGCCCCCGTCCTTCCCCACCTGATCACTGCCAGCGCCTCTTCCTGAGCCTTCTTCAAAACCCGGAAATGTGTTGAAATTATGAATGTCTTTTGAACAAAGTGTCCTCCTGGGCCCAGAGGGAAGGAGCCCAGCTCCTCTAGGCACTCCTGAGCCAGGACGCAGGAGGGCTCCAGGGAAGCCCACCTGGCTCCTGCCATGCCTTCTGGCCACCCTCACTCCTGCTCGTTGATCTCCATCACTGCACAAGACAAGGACTCCATCCTCCACCAAACTTGAGTCTGGCTCCACAGCCAACTAGCCTTTAACCTTGGCCCTGTCCTTGGTCTGTCAAGTCCAATGTTACCAACGAGTCTGTCGGTTTGTTGAGAACCCTTCCCCTTGATATCCAAGCAAGCTCCTCTCCCGAAACCAACCTTGACTCCTAACCAAGTTCCTCTTAGTGATTTTGCATCCACTACCCCATCTTGCTGGTTGGTTGTAAATCCCCACTTGTCCCTGCTATATTCAGAGGTGAGTTCAGTCTCTCTCCCCTATTGCAATAGTCTTGAATCAACTCTTTCTTGCTATTTTCCACGAGTGTCAGAATAATTTCTCTTTACCAGTTTCAAGACTACCCCAAAACGTAGTTGATGGAAACCACAACTTGATTTTGTTCAAATGCAGGAAGAGCATGGCTGAGCAATCTGTCTCTGATCCACAGGGTGTCAGCTGGGGAGATGGGGCTGGAGGAGACACTTCCAAGATGGCTTTTTCGCTCCCATGTCTGGCAACTCCAGGCTTCCTAGCCTGTCCCTCTCTACTTGGCATCTCATCCTTGACAGCCCCTCCTTGCACTTTGGGCTTCTCCAGCAGGGTAGTCAGACTTCTTACATGGTGACTGGCTTCCCACAGAGCAAGCATTCCTGAGTGAGCATTCCAGGGGGCCCAGGAGAAGCTGCAAAGCTTCTTATGACCTAGATCTGAAAGCCCCAGATATCACTTCTGCCACGTTCTATTGGTCAAGCAAGTCACTAAGGCCAGCCTAGATTTAAGGGCAAGGGAGGTAGAGATTCCACTCTCAAAGGAGAGGTGGCTTTTGTGTCCAGGGAGGGAAGGAATTGATGGCAGCATCTTGGAGACAAGCTACCCCACCTGCTGTCAGTTGCACTTTGGGTTTGCCACTCTCAAAACAGGTCATCCCAAGGAATTTACACTTGGGCCATTGACTTCTCTCTGATTTACATTTTAAACATTATAGTAATTTTACATTTTAAAAAGTGTATGGGTTTCCAACCTGAAAGAGCTCCAAGGTCAAAACTCAAACAATGAGCAACAAAATAAATAATGTAGTATTAATATACAACCCCAAATATAAAATAAATACCCATGAGTCCTTTCCGATGTAAGTAAATAAATGAATAAATAAATATGTGGGAGAGAAGAGATAAATATCCTTTACAAAAGAATTCCACCAAAAAATTTTAGAAATCGGGCTGGCCCGGTGGCGCAGTGGTTAAGTTCACACCTTCTGCTTCTCAGCGGCACAGGGTACGCCAGTTCAGATCCCAGGTGCGGACATGGCACTGCTTGGCAAGCCATGCTGTGGGAGGCGTCCCACATATAAAGTAGAGGAAGATGGGCACGGATGTTGGCTCAGGGCCAGGCTTCCTCAGCAAAAAAGAGGAGGATTGGCAGCAGTTAGCTCAGGGCTAATCTTCCTCAAAAAAAAAAAAAGACTTTTAGAAATAATAGATGAATACAGTAAAGTTGCAGGATACAAAATCAACATAAAAAATGAGTGGCATTTCTATACACTAACAACAAAGTAGCAGAAAGAGAAATTAAGAATACAACCCCATTTACAATTGCAACAAAAAGGATAAAATACCTAGGAATAAATTTAACCAAAGAGGTGAAAGATCTGTACACTGAAAACTATCAAACATTGTGGAAAGAAATTGAAGTAGACACAAAGAAATGAAAAGATATTCTGTGCTCTGGGATTGGAAGAATTAACATAATTAAAATGTCCATACTTCATAAAGCAATCTACAGATTTCATGCAATCCTTATCAAAGTTCCAATGACATCTTTCACAGAAACAGAACAAAGAACCCTAAAATTTATGTGGAACAACAAAAGGCCCTGAATAGCCAGAGGAAACCTGAGAAAAAAGAACAAAGCTGGAGGTATCACACTCCCTGATTTCAAAATATACTACAAAGCTATGGTAATGAAAACAGATGGTACTGGCACAAAAACAGACACACAGATCAATGGAACAAAACTGAGAGCCCAGAAATAAACCCCCACGTCTATGGACAGCTAATTTTCAACCAGGGACCGAAGAACATACAATGGAGAAAGGAAAGTCTCTTCAATAAATGGTGTTGGGGGGTCGGCCCTGTGGCTGAGTGGTTAAGTTCTCACGCTCTGCTTAGGCGGCCCAGGGTTTCGCTGGTTCAAATCCTGGGTGCGGACATGGCACTGCTCATCAGGCTGTGCTGGGGTGGCGTCCCACATGCCACAACTGGAAGGACCCACAACTAAAAATACACAACTATGTACCGGGGGGCTTTAGGGAGAAAAAGGAAAAATAAAACCTTAAAATAAACGAATAAATAAATGGTGTTTGTAAAACTGGACAGAAACATGAAAAAGAATGAAAGTAGACCATTCCCTTACACCATGCACAAAAACTAACTCAAAATGGATTAAAGACTTGAATGTAAGACCTAAAACCATGAAACTTCTGGAAGAAAACACAAGCAGTACGCTCTTTGACATTGGTCTTAGCAGCATATTTTCAAGTACCATGTCTGACCAGGCAAGGGAAACAATAGAAAAAATAGACAAATGGGACTACAGCAAACTAAAAAACTTCTGCACAGTAGAGGAAAACACCAATAAAATGAAAAGACAACCTAACAATTAGGAGAAGATATTTGCAAACCACATATCAGATAAAGGGTTAATATCGAAAATATACAAAGAACTCATACGTCTCAACAACAAAAAACCAACAACCCAGTTTAAAAAATGGGCAAAAGATCTGAACAGATATTTTTCCAAAGAATATATACATTTGGCCAACAGACAGATGAAAAGATGTTCAACATCACTAACTATCAGAGAAATGCAAATCAAAACTACAATGAGATATCATCTCCCTTCCATCAGAATGGATATAATTAACAAGACAGGAAATAACAAGTGTTGGAGAGGATGTGGCAAAAAGGAACCTCTCATACACTGCTGGTGGGAGTGCAAACTGGTGCAGCCACTATGGAAAACAGTGTGGAGATTCCTCAAAAAATTAAGACTAGAACTACCATATGATCCATCTATTCCACTGCTGGGTATTTATCCAAACAACATGAAAACACGAATGCGTAAAGATATATGCACCCCTATGTTCACTGCAGTATTATTCACAATAGCCAAGACTTCAGAACAACGTAGGTGCCCATCAAGGGACGAATGGATAAAGAAGATGTGGTATATATACACAATGGAATACTACTCAGCCATAAAAAGGATGAAATCCTGCCATTTGTGACAACATGGATGGACCTTGAGGGTATTACACTAAGTGAAATAAGTCAGAGGGAGAAAGTCAAATACCATATAATCTCACTTATAAATAGGAGATAACAATAACAACAAACAAATACATAGATACAGAGATTGAATTGCTGTTTACCAGAGGGGAAGGGGGAAGGGAGGAGGGTGAAAAGGGTGATTAGGCACATGTGTGTGGTGATGGATTGTAATTAGTCTTTGGGTAGTGAACATGATGTAATCTGCACAGAATTTGAAATATAATGATGTACACCTGAAATTTACAAAATGTTATAAACCAATGTTACTGCAGTAAAAATTAATTAATTAATTAATTAATTTACTGATACTGTGGGGGAAAAAAAAGAATTCCCAATAATTTATGTAGATATTCCCCCCTCAAAGAAGTGGAGTTGAACTCCCTACCCCTCGAGTGTGGGCTGTGCTTAGTGATCTGCTTCCGAAGAGTCGAGTCTGGAAAGGAAGAAAAACGGAACTCCACTGCGGATGTGCTGGTTAATTTTAATGCCTCAACTTGACTGGATCATGGGTGCCCAGGTATGTGGTTAAACATTATTTCTGGGTGTGTCTGTGAGAGCGTTTCCAGAAGAGATTGGCATTTGAATTGGTAGACTGAGCAAAGCAGACAACCTTCCCCGGTGCTGGTGGGCAGCATCCCATCTGTTGAGGGCCTGCATGGAAGAAGGCGAGGAAGGCTGAATTCGCTCTCTGCCTGGCTGGGCGGCTGGGACATCACTGGCACCATCATCTACACAGGCCATTGGCTCTCTGGCTCCCAGGCCTTCCGACTCTACTAACGGCCTTTCTCCGTCTCAAGTTTGTAGACGGCAGATCATAGGACTTCTCAGCCTCCATAATCACATGAGTCAATACCTTATAATATATAATATAATAAAATAACATAATATTTTATAATACGTTATTATAATCTTAACATAGCAAATAATAAAGTATTAATAAATACTACCCTTATACTATATATACATTTATGAGCAATCCTATTGGTTCAGTTTCACTGGAGAATCCTGAGTAATCCAGTGGAGAAACTGGCAAACACTACCTCAGCCAGGTGGTCAAGGTCAACATCAGCAGCAATAAGTTATACTAACACGTACCCTTGATCTGATGTGATGAAAATGGCACTTTACCTCCATGCGCTTCCTTCCAAGAAACACAACCCCAGTCTAATCATGAGAAAAACATCAACACATCCCAACAAAGGGACATTCTGCAAAATACGTACCAGTACTCCTCAAAACTGTCAAAGTCATGAAAAGCAAGGAAAGACTGAGAAGTCGTCACAATGCAAAGGAGGTTAGGGAGACACGACACCTACATGTAAGCTAGTAACCTAGATGGGATCCTGGGACAGAAAAAGAACATCGGGGGAAAACTGAGGAAAGCATAGGGTTTAATAATAATGTACCAATGTTAGTTCCTTAATTGTGACAAACGTGCCATAGTCATGTAAGATGTTAACACTAGAGGAAACGGTGTATGAAGTATGTGGAATTTTCTGTGCCATCTTTAGAACTCTTCTGTAAACCTGACTATTCTAAAATCGAACATTTTCTAAAAACTTAGATGAATCTAAGCTAAAACAATATTAAGCCATTTATGTAAGACTAAGGAATAGAAAACCGAAAAAAAACTCTAAGCCTGACGACACTTGGATCCTGTCACCTCGAGGAGCAGCTAAGATGACACAAATGGAATCAAAAGCAGATGACGACTTTACCGAATGCTAATTAACTCCGATTTGGGACTTAGGATTTTGAAATTACCAGTGACTGTACATAGAGTAATTAACTATAAAAGGTTAACTAGACAATGATTTAATTTAAATTTTGAGTTTCAAATTCTGCTCCCTTTTCTTTTGGGTAATCCCAGTTGAATACATCTCTGAACTGTGAATTCATTTGCAATGACACCTAAGGAATTTAAATCAGAATGTTCTCCAGTACCACGCGACTATATTCAGGAAAGGATGACCAATCGATATTGCATCCTCTCTTTTGCCTTCTGGCTACCTGATGAAACTAAACCCACTACCAGAGCAACTAATGCTAGGCTATGGGAGCTGAAAGGGGATTTAGAGTTTTAGAGCTTTAACTCCGACCGCGCCGGAGGAGCTGGCGCTGGTGACGCTGGTGAGAGCAGACGCATTTTCCCGCAGCTGTGTCTCAGTGCAGATGATGGTACTCGGATGAGCATTTGGCCGTGGCAACAGCGTTGTCAGCTTCCGGTCGTGCTGCCGTTTGAGTGGCAGCTCAGTGGGGAACCCAGCGCAGCACAATGAAGGCCCTGCTCTTCAAGGCCAACTCAGTAATAGAGGTAGCTCTTTTCCCAAGCCTTCTGGGGGACAGGGAGGCGAGGCCAAGGGAGCTGGGAGAGCGTCTCGTCTTCCGGCATCCCGCTGTTTCATTTCCCATCGCTGTCTTTTTCACTAAGCAAGCATTCATACACTGAAAGTGGTAATATTATGGTTTTGACAGTGCATTTGATTTTGTTTTCCTAAAAGAAGATTCACAATGAGGACAAAAGTCCCTTTCATCACATTGGAGCTCAGCACACAAGAGCGAGGCTGGCAGGGAAAAAAGGTTCACGTCCAGTGAGGGGGTTAAATTCTACTCCAAGTGCACTGGGAAGTCACCGGAAGGGCAGCCATCCGAGGACTGTGTGTGCTGGGGAACTTAAGAGACCTGCTTGGAACAGCGGGGAAGTTTATTGGCTCTGTGTCTCCATTAAATTTTAATGACATGTTAGAAAATTGGGGTCAAAAGAAACAATTTCCCAAAGTCTTGATTTCCTGAAAGGGTTTACCTGACAAGCAGCATTTTTGTGGGATCTCACCGTAAGATTGAACCAGGTTTCAATTTGGGAAAAGGATCTTGGCATTCTAGGTAATCACGTAGAGTTTTTATATTCGATCAATTAACAAATATTTATTCAGTACTAGTAATGCCCCAGGCACTGTGCTGGGCACCAGGAATAAAGATGAGCAAGACCCAGCCCCTGCCCTTAAGACACTTACAGCCTAGTGTTGGAGAGACGCAGTCATGGGTACTGGTTGGGAAAGATCGGTTCCACACTCATCTGGCTTTTACAAGTTTTATAAGCTCATCCCAAGTTAAAATATCCACAGAATGACACCAGATTTTCTCTGGTATTGACATCTTACAGCTCTTTACGTTTTGAAGTCTCCTTCAATCATCTTTAAAGTGTGTGTGATTAAAGAACAACTCTTTCTATTTAGACTAGTGAATTTTAACAAAGTCGACAGCCATCCCCTCAGTTGCCTGGAAAGCTGGCACACTGGCAAAGTCTAATTTGGCAACCTCCTGCTCATCTTTCTATCCCATCTCTTCTCTCTTTAGAATTCCAAAAATCTCTCATATTCCCTCCCCACTCCATCCTCTGAGGAAAGAATCTAAGACTTTCCCACCTTGAGATTTAAGGAACTGATGAAGTTCAAAGAGTGTTTCATGGGGGCAAAGTTTCTTTTTTTGGTTTTGGCCTAAGCTCTACTAAATTCCATGATAGATGGTTAATACATGTGGAATAAACGAATAAATGAATACACAAGCAACAAAATAAAGCAATATGATATATTAGAAAGGGCAAAAGGGGAAGCAGAGTTAGGCAGACAGAACGGTAGCATTCCACTATGCCAAGTAAGGTCATTAAGCAGTCAACAAACAAAAATAAAGATATTATAACAGCAAAGAACATAGAACTGACAAGGTCTCAGAAACAAAGATCATCCCTCCCAGGAGAAGACAGTTAGCAACCTGATCCCAACACATATGTGCATAGTACACCGTCCTTCCATCCTTCATTTTGCCAAAGACTGGGAAAACTTGATTACGGCCTGAGGCCAGCAGCCGCCCACAGGCTAACTGGTGTCTGGAGCCACGGGCCAGAAGATGACCCTACTGACAGAGACTCTCTAACTGGGAGGGATAGGAAGTGTGATGTGGAAGCAACAGAACTGTGCACCCTGCATGCGTGGCGCTCTTTCCTCGGAAGCGGCAGCCTCGGATCTGCGACGTCCGCTAAGGCGAAAGGCAAGTGCCGGCGAACTCACACCCTCCTGCTGCCTTTGCTCCGGAAGGGGGCGCCGCCTCACTCCGCCTGTCTCTTCCTTTCGATTCCACGGCCTCGTACGTGTGATCAATAAACTCTTGATTTCTTTTTCCAAAAAGGAACACTTAAAGGGCTTAAATTATTCAACTTGCACGAGTTGATAGGGACTCCTCCAGTAATTCTTATTTCAAGCTACGCTTTAAACAGCACAAGGACACTGGTCCTGGTTCCTTACCCTCACCCCACACATACGCCGCCCCCCACCATCTGAGTGACTCTTATCTTTAAGATCAGTTTGAAGCAGAGCTGCTTTCTCAGCCTCCCAACTCCTCTGTGGGCTGGTTTTTGTGGTCGACTTCCCAGAGTGAGGAAGAAGGCAAAACCACCATCGAAGGGGAAAAATAATATTTTCTTAATGAAGAAGGCCCTGGTTCCACTTCTGAATTATGACAATTATTTGTTTCAGATCAAGCGAAGAATGCAGCAGTTTGCTGGTATAGAAGCAAGCTGTCAATTTTTAGGATATTTATCTTGCATTCAGCCACTTTACTGATTCTTTATCCAATGAAATGTTTCTTTAATCGATGATCTGGTGCGCTTTTTAGGTAGACAACAATATTGGCTGCAAATTCTTTTCTTCTTTTAGATAATTATGTCTCATTTCTACTTGATGTCTAACTGCGTTGCCCAGAACCTCCAGGAAATGGTAAATAATAAGAGTGATAGCACCCATCCTTGGAGTTTACCCCCAGTTTTTGTGGAAATACGCCTAGGTTTTCACACTTAGCTGTTGTTTAATAGAATCACATATTCTATTTCAAATATGTACCTTGATATCCCTCGTGTTTTAAGGGTTTTTCTGATCTCAATAGGGCAAGAACTCTGAATTTCATGAATATCTCTTCAGCGTCTAAAGAGGGGAATTTTTCACTTTATGAGTTATTAATTTGATTTATTAATATATTTTAATGTAGTTATTCTTGTATACTTGAAATATATCTTATATGAGCATAATAAATTATTCTTTAAATGTACTGTTTAATTTCCTAGTATTTTATGTAGCATTTCACATCTATGTTAAAAGGTGAGATTGGTCTACAGGTTTCTACTCTGGAATTTGGGGAAAATAAATCTTTAACAAAATTTTAAAATTTATTTTTTTATTATTGATCTATCCAAGTTTCCCATTTTGTCCCGTTAAAGATTTTTCTATTTATTAGCATTTATTGTGATCTATAATCTTTTAAAACTAATTATTCCTTCCTTCCTTCAACAAATACGGTGTTTGACTTAATCCACTCAGTTCATAGTAAAGTGTCCGCCTCGGCGACTTCACATTTCAGGGACCCGATCACTGTGCCTGGCGCGGAGCGAGCTGCCGGTGGCGCGGTCGAGAAGGTGCCTGGACAAGTCCTTTTCCGACAGAGCTTACATCCCTGTGGGGAAACCAAGAGGAAGTAAACAAATCGGCTGCAGAGAGTGACGTGAAGACGACAAAGCGAGGCGGTGTGATGGAGACGGGCGAGCGGGGCTGCCTGGGACACGTGCGCAGAGCGGCTGAGATTTCATGGGAAGCAGGGTTGCGGAGGCCAAGGGGCCGGCCTTGCTCAGGCTCCAAAGCCAGAACGAGCATGAAGGGCAGGAAGAAAAGGCAGGCAGGTGCCCATCAAGGAGACCTGAAGCCAGCACGGGGAGAGAGAGCCGCAGGGGGCTGGAAAGATCCGCCGGATCCCCGGAGGCTGCGGAGGGACGTGCAGGATTGCTCAGACACACAAGCTGAGCGGGGAGGGGGCTGAGCAGAGGGTCGCTCAGGGGTCTCCAGCAGGGACTTCATCCCCTAACTTCCTAAGAAAAGCAGAACCGCCCTCCTAAGGACGGCCTCGTCTTCTACGAGGAAAGTAGACTCACATGTTTGGAAATTGTTCGAATTTCACCGGTGTGGATCTCCAATATTCTTTTCCTCCGATATATCTCTGTAATGGCAAAAACTAGCGGAGGCTGTTTCACAGACTCTTGTCCGCTCTTACTGAATAAATCATGCTTCTGCTGAACAAAACATGTTTCCTCCCTCCTGAGCCTGCGTTTCCAGCGTTCTCCATCAGGGCCCTCTAGTCCCGTGTGGTTGAAATGCTTCTCTTTGAATGGACTCCTATTCTAGCGTGAGCTGGAAAGACGTACATAAATATTTGAGATGGCTAAAAGCAGGCTTTCCCTGTCATCATGGCTAAGCTTTACCACCAAAAGTGAATCCTAGACCTTAAAAGACTTCTCTTGTAGCCTGTACACCACAGACACTTCTAACCTTGTCTTTCGGCTTTCTGATGACTGACTTCCACTTTTTTTTTTTTGGTTAGGAAGATTGGCCCTGAGCTAACACCTGTGCCAATCTTCCTCTATTTTGTATGTGAGATGCTACCACAGCATGACTTGATGAGCCATGTGTAGGTCCATGTGTGGGATTTGAACCCGTGAACCTGGGCCGCCAAAGCGGAGTGCAGGAACTTAACCACTATGCCCCCAGGCCGGCCCCCTGACTTCTACTTTTAACACAGTGAGAGAGTCTCCGCTCACACATTCCGTACCATATTAAATCTCCACAGCAGACAACTAATTATGAATTGAATCTAAAATTATAAATTGAATCCAGAATCCTAAATTAAGGGGTTTCATCCTGTTACCGTTTAAGAAATGACATATGACACCCGACCATTGTTCATTTTCGTGTCGGTGTCAACCGTGAGATGTAGCAGATGAAGAAATAGACACCAGAAACCCTTATTCCAGGAGCCACGACTGTATTTGACTCGGGATGTGAAACTTCGCCCTGCAGCAGGGCCGGCTGCATTGGCTGCATTGCAGCCCTGGACTAGGACTCTAGATAATTCTTGAAGTAGCTCGTTCCCATCTATTTTCCTAACACACTAGTAAAACCATTGTGGAGAACAACTAAACATTCTACAGGGCAACCTTCAGACCAGAAATAAGTAGAAGATGACAAAAATAGATAAATAAGGAAAAATTCTTTACAGCTTTTATTTTAGCAGGGCCCATAGTAATTCAAGTCCAGGGACAGAGGCCAGAAGAGATAGGGTTTCGCAAGTAAATAAAGTGGCCCGAGGAGGATGAACATGGCTCCACTTTAGAATCACAGTTGCCTTGTGTTCAGAAGTTTCCCTCTTTATAGGAACCTATCACGCTGGGCAGGTGCCAAAGTCGAAGGTTCTTTTCGGGGCTTGTTTTCTCTTGCCGCTCTCACATTTCCCATTTTTAGATGGCTCTCCTCTCCAGCCATTCCCCTCTTGACTTCCTGCATTCACTCACTCATTCAACAAATCACGGAGTGTCCACTAGGCCCCAAGCCTTGAGTCACGTCACACATGAACGTCCCTGTCCTCACGGAGAGTTTGTTCAAGAGAGCTGGCTGACAGTTTAAAAGGACTGTTCTGGGGCTATGTTGCAAATCGACTCATGGGGGAGGGCAAAAGTGGGGGCACACAGAAGCCAATGTGGCTCCCGCCCATTCTCATGCTTGCAGCTCCTCAGGCCTCTAGGTGGCTCCTGGCCTAGAGCCTTTCTTTCCACCTGATGGCTGACTCCCGACGCCTGCCCGTCTCTGCTCCGTGTCGCCAGGGCAAGGCCCAGCACTATCACCCTAGGTACCCCACGGCCTTCCCCTCCTCCTGAGCCCTATGACTTCTTTTCATAGCACTTGTCAGTTTCTACCGTAGAATACAAATTACTTTTAATGGTTATAATTTACCAATGGCTTCCTTCCCCCCAGCAGCTCCTTCGGAGTCTCTTCAAGTGTCTCCTGCCCTACCCATACCTTACATGTTCCCTTGGGTGTCAAACTCAGCTTTTTTCAACAGTGATTTAGTTGAATGCCCAGATATGTGGTCATTGAGGATATGAAGGTGAAACAAGCCTTGGTCTTTGTCCTCAAGGAGCGTATAATGTATTTGAGGAGGCAGACGTGAACCTTCACAGTACACCGTGCTATGCTGAAGATATACGCAGATTTATCTGAATTGCTGGGAGTCCGCAAGTAGACCGCTCAGCCCTGACTGGGACACAAGGGAAGTCCTCCTGTTCATCACAAACTCAAGGATTCACTGGCCTAAGATGAAACTTGAAGGATGAGTAGAAGTTAGCCAAAAAGAGGGGCAGGGTGGGGAGTAAGACATGGGGTTATGCTGGCAGAGCCAGTAAACCTCCCCCGCTTCTAGGCGGGTCTCCTCACTCCCCCCACGCGCTGTCCTTGAACGGCTGCCCCCACCAGAGACTTCCCAGCGCACGTGGAATCAAACCCAAGCCCCTAGGCTGTGATCGTGCCTCCTCCTGGCCTGCCTTCCTGCGCTGCTCTCCAACGTGACAATGGACTTGTGTCCTTAGCATGAGTCCTTTTTTAGGAAGACGAAATTTAAAAATAAAACTTCAATATTATAACTTTTAACGAATAAATAAAACAAAAACAAAACAGTAACGGGAAATTAAACAGTGGGCGCAGGAAAGGGGCACTCCCAACCATGCCTTCCCCTTTCCTCCAAAAGTCTGGGCAAAGAGCCACGTTTAACTGATATTAGACTCAATAAATGTAGATGCCCTCTCCTCCTCGTGTGTTCACGATGCACAGACCGCCAGGTGCAGGCCTCGGTCCTGAGCTCCGGGCTTGCATCCAACTTCCTACTAACCATCTTGCCTGCGTTTCCCACAGCGCCTTCAATTCTCCCCGTGAGAAGTGAGACCCCCACTCTCCTCGACATACTCCCCACTCTTACAGCTTTATTTTTCTTCTTGGCTAACGATACCATCCTTGTCAGCAATCCCCTCCCTCTTCTCCACCTCTCTCAGTGAACTGGCCATCAACACGTGTCGATTCTCCCTCCTACAATCCCTCCATCCTTCCCCTGCGAGACATCCTGGCAGTTAAATTTTTTTTTTTTTTGGTCCTTTATCACCTTCCCCTGACATATTGCAGAGCTTCCTCTTTGGTACCTTCTGTCCCAGCCTGGGCATCCCCCCGCTCCCTAAAAGCAGAGCTGACGAGAGCCTGTGAGTAACGAGGTAATCTGGGGGGTGCTCAAGACCGCAGCAGTGAGGGACCTGGAGAGTGATGGGAGAAGCCAAAGCCAACGTAAGGATGAGTTCCTAAGGTGGCCAGTGCGGGTGCCTGGGGCTTGACCCGCTCCTCAGCACATGCAGATCGCCTCTCTGAATCGTTTGCTGAGGGAGGACGAGTGGAAGCATTTACCCATCAGCTCCCATCCCTCACCCTGAGGGTGTCAAATCTCCTGCACTTCCGAGGTGCAGTGGAGGGGTGGGGGCACGGCACCAGAGGTATGTGACAAATGCCCAGTTGAATCCACCTTTCTTCCAAAATGTCCTTCTAAAATATAAACCTGATTATGTAGCCCCTCCCCCATGCTTAAAATCCTCTGATTCACTGAGGCTTACAAACAGCACCCGTAGCCATTAGAAGAGCATAAAGCCTGCATGATCTGGCCACCGCAGCCTTCCTCACCTCACTTCCCACACCCGTCTCCACTTCTCCTCCCACCACGCCATCCCCATCCGTGCCCTGGGCTCCAGCCATACCAGAGCTTCACCCTGGACTTCTGTCTCCTTTGTGTTTTTTCATCCTTCCATCTTGAATGCCGTTCTTCTCCACCTGGTGAATTCCTACTTATCTAAAACTCAACCCAACTACCATTTCTCCTGTAGAACCTTCCTGACTCCTACCACGTGCCCCCAGCTTGGCCCACAAAGAAAGAGTTAAAGCTCCCTTCCTTCGCTCCTGTAACAGATAATTACAAGGAATTGTTACAGATGGGATCACGTACACAACTCTGTAATTCTACTTATCAGTTTTCTTGTATTACATGCCTGTCTCTCTCCTTACTATCTCGTGAGACCCTTGAGAGCAGGACCACTATGTCTACTACATAAGACACAGTATTTTTGTATTTTTAGCACCTTAGCATTTTTCACGTTGGTCATCCACTAAATATTTCTTTAATGACAACATGAATTGGTCACTTATAACAAATCAGCCACTTATTTAATGCATATGTCACTGAGGTGCACGGAGGAATCAAAATCTTGCCCAAATAAAATACACCTGAAACACTTCCCGTCAAGTGGTCAGGGAAGGATTATATGAACAGTCAGAGATAAATAGCTGGAGGTTCCATCCCTCTGTGCTTACTCTTCTCCAGAGAGAGCAGCTTTCCCTCTTTTCTTTTTATATTTTACCCTTTAAAGTATGGTCCTGTGAGAGCAACTGCTATGAATTTTATTAGTTCAAAATCTCCAGGAACTTGAAAATGGACACTAAATCAGAGACTTCAGAAAAAGCATCGGGAAATGGTAGACAGAGACAAGGGCAATGCAGAGTAAGGAACTGGGTTAAAACATTCAGTGGGAGCAATCAAGAACAGCGCCAGATACAAGATCCTCACAAAGGGGACAGCGCTGTGCAGCAGCTGCATAGAAAGGAGGAGCATTAAACATTTATTAATATTGCCCATTTTCAGAAACCATTTGGCCAAGAGCCACCTGGCCTGGCTCCTGGAGCGGTGGCCCCAGCCCCAGGCTGCTGGGAGGCTGGCTTCAGAGCACACAGGGCCTTCTAAGTGGGATCTCCATTAGATGGTTACAGGGCTCTGAGCAGCGTCAAACACGGCCCCACTAGGACCAGAGGTTCTTGTCATCTGGGATCAGCATTCAAATTTTAAAATCCTAATTCACTTCCAAGCTCTATAGATACTAAAATATTTAGATTAAATGCTCGCTGTGAATTATGAGGAAGGGAAGAGAAAGCATATTAAAAGAGAAAGAGCAATTCTAGCAAATTGGAAAAATGACAGGGTATTTGAAAATTAAAAATATCATTCTTGGTATGTATCAATATTTTACCATGGTTTCTTTAATTCCTTTTCTTTTAACTCCATCTGAAATTAGAAAAAAAAATAACCTTAACAAGTCTGGGTTTGTATATGCATCCATCCATCCAATCAATAAAGCTCCACTGTGCACCTGCTGGGTTCCCAGGAGCGCGCTCACGAGTTGTGGATGAAAAGAGGAAGACAGCCCTGCCACGGAAAGGCTTATAGTCCAGGACCAAAATCCCCTATGAGCCAGTTTTCTTTTTCCATGTCCATTCCATCAGATAGGTTCATTCAGGTTTTTAAAGTCAATAATCTTTAATACACTTCATTTCTTTTAATGGAAAAGTTATATAAATAAGTTAAGAAATTTTTTTCTTCCTAACCTTAAGTGTTGTCTGCATTCATGGTCTCTACTTACCATCTTCCATTCAACTGTAAAGCCGCTGAAATCTGATTTCTGCCTCTACTATCTAATATTGAAACTGCTCTTGCCAGATAATGACACAGACAATGTCTACTCTTTAAATTAAAGGACCTCTATGTGGCATTTGACATAGTTAATAACTTTTTAATAACTCTTCTTCACTGGAGCCTATCTGTCTCTCTTTGGTTTTCCAACACTTTCTTTCTCTTGTTTTTTCTTGTCTTCTCTTCTTCTGTCTGCTTCTCAAGGTTTCACTCTCAGATCTCTGGTCTTATTCTAAGACCTCCTGATAAACTTATTCATACCCATAGCTTAATCCTCCACTAGAAACTGGTGGCTTGCAGACCTCCATTTCGAATAGAGGTCTCTTCCCTTAGTACCAGCCCCATACTCCAATATTTATAAAATATCTCCACTTGGGTGTTCCATAGACATCGCCAATGTAATATACCTAAAACTAAGAGCATTTTCTCCCCGCATACCTGCCTCTCTTCTTCTATTCCTACCTAGGTGAATGGTAGTCCCCATCCAACCCAATTACTGTTATGAGAAATCTGGAAGTCATCGTTGACTTGTACCTACGCACACACCCAGCCCAGACCTTCAACAATGTATTGTCAGCAAGCCCTGTCTATTCTAGCTCTTCAGCTCCCACCTTCTCCATCATTAGAGGCTTATTTTAGGCCTTCATAACTTCTCTCTTGGATTATCTCAGCAGCCTCCTTTTGACCTCCTCCAGTCCAGAGCAATCTTTCTAAAATACGAATCCAACTTTATGTCACTCTTGCTTAAGACCAAAACTTCAAACTGCTTTTCCATCTTCTTCAATATCGGATCTAATATCAACTCTTACTACTCTCTAGTCAAACTTCATTATGATCATACTCTGAACTACTTACAGTTCCTCAAAAAGACATGTTCTCCCTATTTATTTTCCTTCATTCTAAATGATAACATTCTCCTTGTCTTTACCTGGTCAAAGCCCACACATTCATCCCAAGCCTACTTATTTGTGCAAATGATTCAAAAGGGAGCATTTGACGACTCCTCCCCAAGCTGGGTGAGGATTTTTCTGTGCTATAACAGTAATAATTTGCTGCAGCAGTAGTAAAAAGTAACAAAACAACCACAAACCAGTCACAGTGGTTCTCAGACCTAAATGTGCATAAGAACCACCTGGGAAGATGTTAAAATGATGATTTCCATGGCCCATTCCAATATTCAGATTCATCAGATTTAAGACTGGGATCAGGAATCTACTTTTGTGTGTGTGTGTGTGAGGAAGATTGTCCCTAAGCTAACATCTGTGCCAATCTTCCCCTATTTTTGTATGTGGGTCACTGCCAGCGTGGCTTGATGAGCAATGTGTAGGTCCATGCCCAGGACCTGAACCTGTGAACCCCAGGCCACCAAAGTGGAGTGTGCAAACGACTACGCCACCAGCCTGGCCCCTCTACGTTTCTTTTAACTGACATAAAGTATTCTATTAGTTTCAGGTGTATATCATAGTGATTCAATATTTACATGCATTATGAAATGATCACCATGATAAGTCTCGTTACCATACAAAATTATTACAATATTATTGACTATGTTTCCTATGCTGTACATTACATCCCAATAACTTATTTATTTTATAACTGGAAATTTGTCCCTCTTAATCCCTTTCACCTATTTTGCCCCCCACCCCCATTCCCTTCCTCCTCTGGTAACCGCTAGTGTGTTTCCTGTATCCAGGAGTCTGTTTCTGTTTTGTTTTGTTTGTTTATTTGTTTTGTTTTTTAGATTCCATATATTAGTGAAATCATACAGTATTCGTCTTTCTCTGACTTATTTCATTTAGCATTATACCCTCTAGGTCCATACATGTTGTTGCAAATGGCAGGATTTCATTATTTTTTATGGCTGAAAGAATCTACATTTTTAACAAAATATTTTAAGTGATTCTGACACAGTTGATCCAGAGACCATATTCTGAAAAACACTGAACTACTGGCTCCCCTCCAATCCACTCAATACATCGTCGCCAAGTTAATATTCATAAAATAGCTTTTATAGTTTTAAAACATCAAGTATTTGGCACCAAACACTATCATGTGCACCACACATACCTGTCAACTACCTTAAGGCCAGTGAGGTTGGTATTATCTATAGATAAACCAAGAGAAGATAATAGAGATTAACTTGATCAAAAGTAATAACCGAAAGTTTCAATGGTGTCCCCATGACAGTCAAGAGAATCAAAGCCTTGGATTTGAAGGCCTTTAAGAGTCTGCCCTTATGTGATAGTTAATTTAATATGTCAACTTGACTGAGCTAAGGGATGCCCAGATAGCTGGTAAAACATTATTTCTGAGTGTGTCTATGAGGGTGTTTCCAGATGAGGTTAGCATTTGAATTGGTGGACTGAGTAAAGCAGATGGTCTTCCCCAATGTGGATAGACGTCATTCAATCCATTGAGGGTCTGAATAGAACAAAAAGGTAGAGGAAGGGTGAATTTACTCTCTTGTCTTGAGCTGAGACATCCATCTCCTGCCCTTGGGCATCAGCTCGGGATTTCAGACTCAGACTGGGAGTTACACCATCAGCCTCCCTTTCCTTCTTTCTCAGGCCTTCACCTCAGACCAAATTACGCCACCCGCTTTCCTGGTTCTCCAGCTTGGAGAAGGCAGACAGCAGGACTTCTCAGCCTCCGTAACTACATGAGCCAATTCCTATAATAAATTTCCTCTGAAATATATCTATATATGTCCCATTGGTTCTGTTTCTCTGGAGAACCCAAACTAAAACAGATTTTGGTGCCGAGAGTGGCTCTAGAGGAAGAGAATTTGAAGAACGAATTTTCTGAATTGGTTCTTGGATTTCTGGAATACTCTCTAATCTGATTTAGTTTAAAGATGCTAATGAGTCTATTTCCAATAGTAAAGAAAGCACTGATACTACATGGTGTGGCTTGTTTATAGAGATATGCAAAATATCTGCATTGGCTACTCCTAATCAACCATTTATAAGAAGTAAGGAGCTAAATGACTCTGTATGTGATACTTTAGAATACTTTGGAAAACTAAGGAATATGATGATATTGGTTGGTTGCTCCTGATGTCGCTGGACAAAGTGGTGAAAGAAAAAGATGAGCTACTTAATTCCTAACACACTCCCACACGAATGCCTGCTGATAACTTTCTGATCAACCTTCCCGTTCCACTAATACTTTACATCTCTTTTCTAATGCCTTCTCTAACTGCCACAAATACTCAGATCTTCCTTCAATAAAATCGTAAGATCTTAAACCTGTAAGGGGTTACTTAAGTGCTTACTTAAACCTCAGTAAGCATTGCACTTCACGTTACAGGTGAGGAACTGGAGACTCTGTGGGGAAGGCTCTTGCCTGGAAGTACAGTGGCACAGCTAGGACACACCTCCCTCACACTCACATGCAGGCGAGAAAAGAGGGAAGAAAGGCCAACCTCTCTGCCCACTCAACTTTTGTTCCCAAACTCCCTGATGTTTTGCTCCCCTATCTACCAACTGCTCAAAAAATCTACCTCCTGCTGGATCCAGTGAGCCTAAAATCCTCAACAAATCCCCTTAGGCCCTCACCTGCCACAACTACTTAGCCACCAGTCCTCCTTCCCCCTTCTCAAGTGCCAAGATTGTTTGCCAAGGACTTGTTTTTGACAATCTGTCCAATGTCTGCTATTTCTAAAGAATACCTCACTAGATAAATGAAAGACTTCAGGATTTATATCTTTCTATAGGAAATGTCTTGTCTATAAGCATACAGATGGATCAATTAAGAACAGAGGGCAGAAAAGCTAACAATTTTATCTGTCAAACTTTGGAAAATTAAACCGAGAAACAGAGCTGGACAAGCAAGATCCAAGTGTTTAAATTTTTGCTGCCCAATACAGTAGGCACACGTGGCTATTGAACAAGGAAAATGTGATGAGTCTAAGTCGATATGTGCTATAAGTATAAAATATACCAGATTTTGAAGACTTAGTAAAAAAAATGTTAAATATCACAGTCATAATTCTTATATCAATTACTTATTAAATGATAATATTTGGGATGCAATGTGTTAAATAAAATATAACATTAAAATTAATTTCACCTGCTCCTTTTTACTTTTTTTAATGTGGCTTCTAGAAAACATAAAATTACATATATGGCTTACATTATATTTATATTAGAGAGTATTGGTCTGGACTTTCCCACTACTGTTTTTCAGTCACTACTCTAACTACAAGAACACCTTCTGATGATAACATCTGATGATCTGGTAATTTGAATAAGAGTTTCACTCGCCCAATTTCATGCTCATGTGTGCTATTCGACATGTCTCCAACTTTCTTTTACAATATTCCGTGTTTGCTTTCAGATGGTTATAATGAGTCTAGAATTTCTGATATATTTTACATGATCCTTTTAGCCATGTTTAATTTTCATATTTTTAGTACCCATATCAAAAGAAAAATTTAAGATAAGTAGAAGGATGATGGCTCAGTTAGTGAAGCTGAGAAATGCTTTTCTCTCCTCTTCCTTGCCTAAGGGTCAGCTTTTCATGGTGGTCACTCTTCCTCTAGTTTATCAACCTATATCATGCCAACAAGAAAGAATAGCTGGACCAAAGCCAAAGATACCATAAGAAAAGAAAACTACAGACTAATATGCTTTATGGACATTGATGCAAAAATCCTCAACAAAATACCAGCAAACTGAGTTCAACAGCATCTTAAAAAGATTATGGACCACGACCAAGTGGGATTTATTCCTGGAATGCAAAGATGGTTCAATATACAAAAATCAATCCATGTAATACACCACATTAACAGAAAGAAGGAAAAAAAAATGACAATCTCGATTGATGCAGAAAAATCATTTCACAAATTTCAACACTCTTTCACAATAAAAACATCCAGCAAACTCGGAATAGAATGAAATTTCCTCTATATGATAAAGCCCATATATGAAAAACCCACAGCTCATACCATACTCAATGGTGAAAGACTGAAAGTTTTTCCCCTAAGATCAAGAATAATACAAGGATGCTTGTTTTCACCACTTCTACTCAACACAACTACTCAACATATAGTACTGGAAGTTGTAGCCAGAGCAATTAGGCAAGATAAAGAAATAAAAGGCATCCAAATTGGAAAGGAAGAAGTAAAATTATCTCTGTTCACAGATGACACAATCAAGATGCCACACACAAAAAACTGTTAGAGCTAATAAATGAATTCAGCAAATTTGCAGGATGCAAAATCAACCCATAAAAATCAGTTGTGCTTCCATACACTAAGAATGAAAAATTTGAAAAGGAAATGAAGATAATTCCATTTATAATAGCACCAAAAAGAACAAAATACTTAGGAATAAACTTAACCAAGGAGGTGAAAGACTTGTACCCTGAAAACTATAAAATGTTATTGAAAGAAATTAAATAAAACACAAATAAATGGTAGGACATCCTTTGTTCGTGGGTCAGAAGATTTAATATTGTTAAGATATTAATACTATCCAAAGAAGCCTATAGATTCAACGCAATACCTGTCAAAAATCCCACAGCATTTTTGCAGAAGTAGAAAAGCACACCCAAAAATTCATATGGAATCTCAAGAGATCCTGAATAACCAAAACAAAATAGAAAAACAAAAAAGAAAAAAGAACTAAGTTAGAGGACTCACATTTTCTGATTTCAAAACTTCCTACGCTACAATAATCAAAACAATGTGGCACTGGCATAAAGACAGACATACAGATCAATGGAATGAAATAGCCCAGAAACAAAGAAATAAACTCTCACATATATGGTCATGTGGAGTGTCAAGAGCATTCAATGAGGAAAGGACAGTTTTTTCTGCAAATGATCCTGGGAAAGCTGGGTAACCACATGCAAAACAATAAGCAGGAGCTTTATCTTACCATATACAAAAATTAACTCAAAATGGATCAAAGATCTAAATATAAGAGCTAAAACTATAAAACTCTTAGAAGACATGGGAGGAAAGCTTCATGATATATTTGGCAATGATTTCTTGGATATGACACCAACAGTGCATGCAAATAAAAGAAAGAATAAATAGAAATTCATCAAAATTAAAAACTTTTATGCATCGAAAGACACTATAAATGGAGTTAAAAGACAACCTACAGAATGGGAGAAAATATTTGCAAATCATATATCTGATAAGAGATTAATATACAGAATATACAAAATACTTCTACAACTCAACAACAACAAAAACCCAACAATCCCATTCAAAAGTGAGCAAGGGACTTGAACGGAAATTTCTCTAAAGAAGATATACATATGGCCAATAAGAACATGAAAAGATGCTCAACATCACTAATCATTAGGTAAATGTAAATCAAAACCACAATGAAATATCACTTCACACCCATTAGGATGGCTATTATCAAAAAAGCAAAACATAAAAAGTGTTGGCAAGAATGTGGAGAAATTGAAACCCTTGTGCATTGTTGGTGGGAAGCTAAAATGGTGCAGTCACAGTGGAAAACAGTTTAGCTGTTCCTTAAAAAGTTAAACATAGAATTATCATTTGATCCAGCAATTCTACTTCTGGGTATATATCCAAAAGAACTGAAAGCAGAGACTCAAACAGATACGTACAGCAATGTTCATAACAACATTATTCACAACAGTCAAAAGATGAAAATAACCCAAGTGTCCATCCACAGATGAATGAATAAACAAATTGATAAATACATACAATGGAATATTATTCAGGCATAAAAAGGAATGAAACTCTGATACATGCTAAAACATAGATAAATCTTGAAAATATTATGCTAAATGAAATATACTGGACACAAAAGAACATAAACTGCATGATATATTTCTGTGAGGCAACTAGAATAGTCAAATTCGTAGAGACAGAAAGTAGAAGGGTGGCTGCCAGAAGCAATCGGGAGTTATTGTTTAATGGATACAGAGTTTCTGTGTGGGATGATGAAAAATTTCTGCAAACGGATAGGGGTGATGATTGTACACCAGTTTGAATGTACTTAATGCCACCAAATTGCATATGTAAAAGATTAAAATGGTAAATTTGATGTTAATTATATTTTGCCACAATAATAATAACATTAAAAGAATAGACTGGGGGAGCCGGCCTGGTGGCGTAGTGGTTAAGTTCGTGTGCTCCGCTCCAGCAGCCCAGGGTTTACTGGTTCAGATCCCAGGTGCAGACCTAGTACCACTCATCAAGCCATGCTGTGGCGGCATCTCACACCAAAAACAGGAAGATGGGCACAGATGTTAGGTCAGCGACAATCTTCCTCAAGCAAAAAGAGGAAGATTGGCAACAGACCTTAGCTCAGGGCCAATCTTCCTCACACAAACAAAAGAGAGTAACAGACTGGCGGCTTCTGGGTTCCCACAGAATGACGGTAACTACCTGTATTAGTCAGGATTCTACAAAGAAACAGAACCAATAGGATATGGAGAGAGAAGGAGATTTATTATGAGGAACTGGCTCACATGACTATGGAGGCTGAGAATTCCCACAATCCGCCATCTGCAAACTGGAGACCCAAGGAAAGCTGGTGGTATAATTCAGTCCAAGTTAGAAGCCTGAGAACCGGGGAGAGGCAATGATGTAAATACCAGTCCGAGGGCAGGAGAGGACCAACGTGCCAACCCAAGCAGTCAGGCAGAAGAAAGGGTGAATTCTCCCTTTCTCCACATTTTGTTCTATTCAGGCCTTCAATGGATTGGATGATGCCCACCCACACTAGGGAGGGCCATCTGCTTTACTGAGTCCACCAATTCAAATGATAATCTCATCTGGAAACACCCTCACAGGAATCCCAGAGATAGTGTTTAGCCAAATATCTGGGCACCCATGACCCAGTCAAATTGACACATAAAATCAACCATCACAAGTCCACCCCTTGTCAACTTGGCACCCATACATATCTCCTTAAACCATACTTACTCTCCAAATAAGGACAATTAACAGGTCATAATTCTGCCTAACGTGATACAACTATCCTGTGTACAACTGAAAAAGCACTAACTTCTTGCCTGGAAAAGGAAACAGACCTTGAGTGATGTTTACTCCTCTCCTTGATGTCCTGTAACTTAAGTCCTATGAGATAAAATTAACAATACTTAAATACTATGACATAAAGTCAATACACTGTATCCACATGATAAGGGAGTAAGAGGGGAAAGAAAACAGAGACTTGCTTCATACACACACACACACAAATGTGTTCTTAAGAAAATAAGGAGTGGGGCTGGCCCGGTGGCACAGCGGTTAAGTTCGCACGTTCCGCTTTGGCGGCCCGGGGTTCGCCGGTTCAGATCCCAGGTGCAGACATGACACCGCTTGGCAAGCCATGCTGTGGCAGGCATCCCACGTATAAAGCAGAGGAAGATGGGCACAGGTGTTAGCTCAGGGCCAGTCTTCCTCAGCAAAAAGGGGAGGATTGGCAGCAGATGTTAGCTCAGGGCTAATCTTCCTCAAAAAAAGTAAAAGAAAATAAGGAGGAAATATTCATGACAATTATAGTCCTTGTTCTGTAACTGGTCACGTGGTCATTGCTGATATTTATAAGTACCTTCTGTATCCCTTTGCCTTTAGCAAGCACCTCAGGGGCCATGGTTCTTTATCTGGTGAAGTGACCCAAATCTACATTCCTGAAGGATGTAACCCATTAGCAGTTCTGCCTGGATTGGGTTGCTGTAGTTTTCCACTTATCTTAATCACAGGGCATGGTAATACTAAGTAAGAGATGTCCAAAGAAACCTGCATTCCAGACATACTCTTCCTCACCTCCATTGTGGAGTAGCAGTCCAATTTCCCCTTGGTCGTCAGGATCGCTCACTCCAGCCAGCCCAGGAACTCCCTTCTCTGCCTATTGATTCAGAGGTATGAGGAACCTAAAGTGGCCAGGCTGCAGTCTTACTTCCAGTTCAATGGAATCACTGTTGTATCTCCTAATGGAACAATTCCTCCCTCTGGAGCCAAGACCTGTAGGCCAGTAGAGCACGACATCACGAGAACAGGAAGCAAAAATTTTCCTAGTGGGTCACTAGAGGTAACAGTGAGTGATGCCACTCCCATTTCCACTCCTTGATTCCTGGAATCATGAATCCTGGCTATGGGAGAAAGAGCAACATATACTGGACATTGATTCAGAGCATATACAGCCTTCTGGAGAATCTTGTCCTTGCCTTGTAAGGTCCTGCCACCTAGTTAGCACTGTAACTGAGTCTTCAAAGGGCCATTCCACTGTTCTATCAAGCCAGCTGCTTCAGGAACGGTAAGGAACATGGTAAGACCAATGAATCCACGAGCATGGGCCCATTGCCACTCTTTTGCTGTGAAGTAAGTTCCTTGATCCGAAGCAATGCTGTGTAGAATACCATAATACATAAGGCATTCTGTAAGTCTACAGATCATAGTTTTAACAGAAATATTGCATGCAGGGAAGGCAAATCTGTATCCAGAGTGTCTATTCCAGTAAGAATAAAACACTGCCTCTTTCATGATGGAAGTGATTCAATGTAATCAACATGCCACCCAGGTAGCTGGCTGATCACCCCAGGGAGCAGTGCCTTATCCCGAAACTGCGTTGGTCTCTGCTGCCGACCGATTGGTCACTCAGCAGTGGGTATAGGCCAGGTCAGCCTTGGTGCGTGGAAGTCCATGTTGCTGAGCCCACGAATAACTTCCAACCCTGCCACCATGGCCACTTTGTTCATGAGCCCATTGGATGATGACAGAGGTGGTTTGGGAAAGAGGCTGACTGGTAGACACAGAATGAGTTAGCTTATTCACCTGCTTATTAAAATCCTCCTCTTCTGAGGTCATCTTTTGGTGAAAATTCACATGGGACACAAATACCTTCACATTTTTTGCCCATTCTGAGAGTTCTATCCACATACCACTTCTCTAAATTTCTCTGTCATCAATTTTTCAATCACGTTCCTTCCAAGTTCCCAACCATCCAGCCAAACCATTGGCTGCAGCCCATGAATCAGTTCATAATTGCACATCTAGCTATTTCTCCTTCCAAACAAACGGAATGACCAGGTGCACTGCTCAAAGTTCTGCCCACTGGGAGGATTTCTCTTCACCATCGTCCTTCAGGGATGTCTCAGAAAGGTTGTAGTGTTGCAGCTGTCCACTTTTGGGTGGTACCTGCATATCGTGCAGAAACATCTGTAAACCAGGCCCGAGTCTTCTCTTTATCTGTCAACTGATTGTAGGGAACTCTGCATGAGGCCATAGGTGCAGGCTGCAAGAGAGAGGGCAGTGTAGCAGGAGTGGGAACCATGGGCATTTAGGCCACTTCTTGGTATAACTTACCTGTGCCTTCAGGGCCTGCCCAGGCCAAATCGTGTACATACTACTTCCATTTGATGATGGAGTGCTGCTGTGCACATCCGATTTTGTGGTTTCGTGGGGCAGATAACACCCAGTTCATGATGGTTCCCTCAGGTTGCATGGTAACTTGGTGGCCCATGGTTAAGCACTCAGTCTTTACCAAAGCCCAGAAGCAGGCCAAGAGCTGTTTTTCAAAAGCAGAGTAGTTATCTGCAGAAGATGGAAGGGCTTTTCTCCAAAATCCTTAAGGCCTGTGCTGAGATTCACCTATAGGAGTCTGCCGAAGACTTCAAATAGCATTTCTATCTGCCACTGCCACTTCAAGTACCATTGGATATGATAGATCACATGGCCCAAATGGTGAAGCAGCTTGCACACTGCATGGACCTGTTGCAGAGCCTTCTCTTGTTCTGGGCCCCAGTCAAAACTAGCAGCTTTTGGGGTCACTCAGTAAACGGGTTAGTGTAACACAGCCAAATGAGAAATATGTTGCCTCCAAAATCCAAAGGGCACCACTAGGCATTATGCCTCTTTTTGGTTGCAGGAGGGGCCACAAGCAACAACTTTTTCTTTACCTTAGAAGAGAAATGTTGACATGTCCCACACTACGGGACTCCTAGAAATTTCATGCAGATAGAAGGCCTTTGAGTTTTTGTCAGATTTATTTCCCACCCTCTGGCACACAAATGTCTTACCAATAAGTCGAGAGTAGTTACTATTTCTTGCTCTAATCAGCATATTGGAGCAAGGTCATTCAGCATAATGTCATCAATGTAACGGACCAATGTGATATCTTGTGGAAGGGAAAGGTGATCAAGATCCCTGAGAACTAAATTATGACCTGGGGCTGGAGAGTTGATATTCCCCTGGGGTAGGACAGTGAAGATGTGTTGCTGGCCTTGCCAGCTGAAAGCAAACTGTTTCTGGTGGTCTTTTCTAACAGGTAGCAAGAAAAGGGCATTTGCCAAATACCAGGTGCATATCAGTACCAGGGGATGCATTAATTTGCTCAAGCGATGAAACCATATCTGATACAGCAGCTGCAATTGGAGTCAGCACCTGGTTAAGTTTAGAATAATCCACTGCCATTCTCCAGGATCCATCTATCTTCTGCACAGGCCAATAACCAAGTTGAATGCGGATGTGGTGGGAATCACCACCCCTGCATCTTTCACATCCTTGGTGGCGGCACTAATTTCTGCAATCCCTCCAGGAACGCAGTATTGCCTTTGGTTTACTATTTTCCTAGGTAGAGGCCATTCTAACGGCTTCCACTTGGCCTTTCCCACCATAATAGCCCTCACTCCACAGGTCAGGGAACCAATGTGGGGATTCTGCCAGCTGCTGAGTATGTCTATTCCAATTATGAATTCCGGAACTGGGGAAACAACCATAGGAAAACTTTCAGAGTAAGGAGTCATAACAGTCACCTCCAAAAACTAGTTTTCTCTCTTTTTCTGTAAGGATATGGATTTTTGTAATCAATTACAGTCAATGCTCTTTGTGCTCGAACTGTTCTGAATCTGGCCAGGGGAGCCCCTTCAAGTTCCTGCCACACCCTTTTGACACGCCCCTATTTGTTCTGAGCACATTTTTGGTTTCGGACACGAGAGATGTCCCAGGCTTATCTTGTACTTTCCCTACCCCAGTTTTGGAATTAGCCATTTCTCCAAGGAAACTTTGTTCCTGTTAGTGGGGAATGATATTTAGAATCCCAGCTCAGGGCATTAGATGTGCTCATTGCTACTGGAGTGTCACTGCTTCTAGGCCCTTTCAGTTGACAGAGCCAGAAAACGTATTTTTAAAAATCATGAGTTTAAACGATATTACTTCAAATTATCATTACCACAGTGTTTTCTTTTTTGATGTATATCTCTTTTTGCCTTATACCGAAAATCTTGGTTTCTCATAGCATGAATATATGGACATTTTTTGCTTTATTCTGCAATGTACAAAGTACAGTTTCAAAAGTATAATCAGTGTTACTACTTCTAATAGAAATACTGAGTAAAATGGAAGATGTCTTTGCAGTCCTCTTTATCCTTATATACGTCCTACCAAGGATGGACAGAGTACTATATTCAAAAGTCACTTGAAATAATTTCTCTGTTTACATTAGTAATTTGATATACAACTGAGATATTTTGTTTTCAATTTTAGGATTTGCTTATTTGATTTAGTGGATTTTTAAATAGGTAAAGCAGTTACATAGTTCAAAATTCAAACATACAAAAAGGTATATGCTGAAGTCGTGCTTTTATTGCTTGCCCTCCCACACTGTTTCTTTCCACTACTCTTCCATCGTCCCCGCAAGTAGCAGAATAAACTGAAACTTGGTGATTTCACTTGATAAGATGCAAGAAAACAATGCAGCATTACTTTGTTGATACTCTAGACAAACATACATATTCTTTATCTAATCAGAAAAAAAATTCAGACAAATCCAAATTGAAGAAACTTGTACAAAATAACTCGCCTGCACCGATCAGGAAATTCAAGGAAACCCTGAGAACTGTTCCTGATTGGAGAAGCTAAGGAGACCTGACAACCAAATTCGACATGTGATTCTGGACCAGACTGCCTTTTTAAACAAAGGTAATTTGTGTGACTTTTGGAAAATCTAAATGGGATCTGAGGATTATATAGTGGTAATGTTAATTTTCTGATTTTGATGGCTACATGGTGGTTATGTGAAAATGTCTTCATTTGTAGGAAATACACAGTTAAAGTATTTAAAGGAGATGGAGCATTAGGTCAGCATCTCTCTCTCTAGAAGGGGTTCAGGAGAAAAAGTTCCTTCTACTGTACTTGCAACTTTTCTGTACAGTAGAGACTGTTTCAAAATAAAAAATAAACGAATAGTGAAGAAAACCTGAGAAGGAGAAGCGATGAGGCAGGGCTGGCTCTACCATATAGCCTTGATAAGTAACACAAGTGCATGGCTTTGGTACATGGACAGACACACCAGTGTTAAAGAGGAGAATCCAGAACTACATAAAGTGATGTCTCAAATCACTGACAAGATGAATTCACTAACAAATGACTGAAACAACCGGACAGCCATCTGGAAAAAGATAAATTTGGATCCATACCTCTTTCTATATACCAAAACAAACTCCACATGGATCATAGCGTCAAATGCAAAAAAATAAAACCTTGTAAGTACTAGAAGATGATGGGTGAATTCCTTTATAACCTAGGGTTAGAAAAGTCTAATTATGATTCAAACAAGAAGCAAAGATATATATATGTTCCTATAGAAAAAGAGAAAAAACTAGTTTTTGGAGGTGACTATTACAACTCCTTACTCTGAAAATTAGTGATCAAAGGGGAAGAATTCAGCATTTACCATGCCATTTTTCAGAGGAATTTCCCATTTGATGAGTGAAAGGATTTCTTTAAACAATGTCAGCAAATAAGTATAAAAAGGAAGACAAATTAGAAAATCACCATTTTGGAACACTCAATGAAATAACTGATTCAGGCAAATATCATCAGTGGATAGGTTGTTAGGGAACAGGATATTCATTTTGATACCAAAATATCACCCTGCAGAACATTTGCTAATTGTAAAGGAAAAAATGTACCTTTACATTAGAGAGATCAAGCAAGTGATCAAATTTAGCAACCTAACCGTGGAACAGCCTGACATTATCCCCTCCTGAGGAATTCAATACCAAGTACACAGCATCTTTTTCTAAAACGCTCAATCTGAATCTCAGCCAGTCCCTACTTTACAGGAGGTACAGCAGATAGAGGAACAAGTGAAACTACACCACAAGGAAACAACAGGACAAATGCAGAAAGTGACATGATACCCTACAACAGGTCTGGTTCAAAAAGTCAGTGCAAAAGGGGGAAAGTGAGGGGACTGCTCAAGATAGACTAAATTGAGAGCCAAAACCAAACGCGATGCATGAACCTTAACTGGATATGACTGCAAAAATGACAAGTAAAAGGCCATTTGGGGACAGTGAGGGAGTGGACTTTAGATGAAACCGGAGAATTAACTTCTTAGGTGTGCTAATGGCTTTATCATTCAGGAAGGACGAGGCTACGCTACAGTAACAGACAAGCCCCAGCTCTCAGTGACTTAGAAGGAAGGTTTCTTTCTCACTTCCACTCGTGTAGCAATGTTTCAGAAGCATGATGCTCCCCAATCTATTGCTCTTTGTACAAGAGTAATTCTGCGTTTCCTCTAAGAACAAGAGAAATGCTTATTGATCAGGGTAGGTGGTCTAGGGCAGTGTTTTTCAGAGTGTGACTCTCCTACCATTTGCACCAAAATCTCCAAAACATTTTAAATGCAACACTTTATTGCTTTGCAAATGCTTTTAACTCCAGAGTCCCAACTCAAACTTGCTGAATCAGAAACTCAAAGACTAGGGCTTTAAGAGTCTACTACTAAGTAGCTTCTGAAATTTGCTTTCAGTTACACATTCCACTATTTTATAAAAGTTGCTGTAAAAAGGATATTTTACTTGCTTAGAAATAACTAGAGTAGTATTGTTTATAAAAATGGCAGAAATTAGTGTTATTTTCTTATAAGATGGCAAGTACAATAGAATATGTATACTCTTTTATTCTTTGTTGAGGAAGATTCACCATGAGCTAACATCTGTGCTGATCGTCCTCTTTTTTTATATGTGGGTCACCACCACAGCATGGCCACAGATGAGTGGTGTAGGTCTGCACCTGGGAATTGAACCCAGGCCACTTAAGTAGAGTGTGCTGAACCCAACCACCAGGCCACAGGGCCAGCCCCCTATATATTCTTTTGGAGATAATTCTAGATTACAGCCTGTCTTTTTTTCTAGATACAGGTTCCTAAATTTATGGTTGTGTTTTTAAAAATAGATTCTACATTTTATTTAGTAAAGATATGCTAATGCAAATTGGACTACTATATGGAAAAGTCAACAAAATAGCTAAAACTTGCTAATGGAAATGGATCGATGTCATTGATAAAAGTCTGCAATTGCTCTATATAGTTTTGCAGAGGATCAGCATTTTATCCAACTTAAATTACCAACTGGAAATTTTTCAGTATTCTAAAGCTGATCTTCTGCCAAAAATAAAAAGAAAGTCTGGTTACACACCTATTAGAATGGCCACAATCGAGTATACTGACAACACCGCAGCAGGAACTCTCATTCACTGCCAGTGGGAATGTACATGGCATAGCCATTTTGGAAGAGTTTGGCAGTTTCTTACAAAATTGAAGATCCTTTTACCATACAATCTGGCAATCATGCTCCTTGGTATTTTTTCAAAGGAGCTGAAAACTTCTGTCCACACAAAAATGTGCACACAGATGTTTATAGCAGCCTTATTGAAATGTGCCCTAACTTGGAAGCAACCCAGATGTCCTACAACAGGTGAGTGGATAAATAAACTGTGGTACATCCAGAGAATGGACTATTATTCAGTGCTAAAAAAAAAAATGAGCTGGAGCCATGAAAAGATATGGAGGAAACTTAAATCCATGTTACTAAGTGAAAGAAGCCAGTCTGAAAGGCTACATACTGTATGATTCCCACCATATGACATTCTGGAAATGATAAAACTATGGAGACACTAAAAAATTTAGTGATTGCCAGAGGCTGGGGGGAGGAGGAGGGATGAGTAGGCAGAGCACAGAGGATTTTTAGAGCAGTGAAAATTTTAGGGCAATGAAAATACTCTGTATGATACTATAAAGGTCATTATATATTTGTCAAATCCCACAGAATATACAAGACCAAGAGTGAACCCTAATGTAAACCATGCACTTTGGGTGATTATGATGTGTCACTGTAGGTTCGTCAATTGTAACAAATGTATCACTCTGACGGGGGATGCTGACAATGGGGGAGGCCATGCATGTATAGGGGAAGGGGTATACAGGAAACCTCTGGACCTTTGCCTCCATTTTGCTGGGAACCTAAGACTACTCTAAAAAATAGTTGTTAAAAAAAAAAAGATCAGCCTGGCACTACCTCTCCTCTGCTACCTGATCAAATAAAGAGAATTAAAAAAAAAGAAAAAAAGACTTCCTTCCATCAAGATTCTGACCTAGCTAACCTGCTCAAAGCATCCCCATATCAAATTATACTCTCCTCTGCCGGTCATGTTCCTGTTCATATTTACTTCCAGATCTGCCTTTGGAGAGACATTTCACCTTGACTGTACAAACTCATTGGACATTGTCTTCCATCAACAAGTTGGCAAGGGCACAACAAAACACTAATTATACCATCAGGAAGTGACAGCAGCAAAAGGAAAATTTAATGACATTATCAACTATATCTGCTGAACCTTTTAGCCCACTATGCCCATTCTAAATGTTTTAGAAATTATTTTCGCATATAACAGTTATTTATGAACATCCACCTTTTGGAAAATGAACTGCTCAAGCCTTATACTGTTATGATTAGTCTAATATGCAGGTCCATTTGCTTAGGTGAGAGGAAAAAAAAACAACCACAACTTGATCCCATTTGTTTTTACCAAATGAAAAACATTCAAAGTAAAACATGAACATTTAATTACTTTTAAATAATATATGTAATAATTTACATGCTATACATTCTCAAACACATTGAACGTAAATTCAATTTTATAAGACATATACACAATCTGCTTTTTGCCAACAAATACCCTGTAGGTCACTTAGGATATTAACTGATTTCTCAGGCCATATGTGAGCACATAAACACACATATATATGCCTCAAGTTGAAGATTAAGAAAATAAACCAAAGAGTTGAATATAAGAAGTCTGCCATGGAATATTCTAAAACCACAATCAATAACTCAAACCAAGTAACAAGGCACAAAAGCTTCCCTTTGTGGTCACAAATATTAAGATTCCCGTCCCAGTGCTTAAATATGGAGACAGGCTTGGCTAAATCACAAACTGTATTTTATAGTGCATTTGTTACTATTTTAAAAAGAGTATTTTTCTTATTACACAATATGCATTACAGAAAAGCAGTGGAAAAATAAACAGGATTAGATAAGCTCTCATACAATAAGGCTTTTGTTCCACTTGAAAAAGGTATTTATGTTCAAAACTAATATGATAGTTGTGGGTATAATAAAGAGAAGCATGAAGGATCCTATGTGGACTTCCTAGTACCCTGAATCATACCTCATGCCACCCATGTTACTTAAATTTTCAGTTTTAAAACCAGCTGGGTGATACTGCCAATTGCAAGTGATTCTGTGTGAGTGTGAAAGATATGTACCAGTACGCAGAATAAACAGGTAACATAATATGGCAAAATGAAACTTTTCCTAGCATTTAAGTTGTTTCCATTAAACATGAACTTTGTACTAGGTTATCCTTAAGTTTCCTTTTTTTTCTATGTTAACAGAGAAGGAAAAAATGTTCTACACAGAAACGACTGCTTTAAAATTCATGCGACCAAGCAAACCCTAAACTATTTGTACTTCCTTTTTTTGGCCCCCAAATTTCGGGGTAAACTGAAAGTTTATTCCAGGAAGAGCAACTCACTGAGAGATAAAACAGTTTAAAAATATACAGATATGTACTATTCGTTGTTTCTAAGAAGAGTTTCAGAGCTTTAGCTTTTTAAACTCACATAGTTATCAAAGGAGTGAAACCCACCACAAAACAAGAACCAATAGAATGCAGTAATTCATACATAAAAGACAGTCAAATGTGCTCGTACATATTTAAGAAAACAATAATCTGTCAAAGTTGTAAATAATAAGTCATCAAATGTAGCACTCAACAAATTGTAATCTGAATAAAACCTTCAGTTTCAATAATTTTGAATATGGAAGTGGGACCAGCTAAACATGAACTTAACAGTATATTTCTACAACTGTTTATACAGAAGTATTGTAGCATGCAACTCCCACAGTAATGAGAGCGCGATTTCTTATAAAACAAGGCTAACCAAAAGAAAAACAACAAAAAACCTCACTCTAGGCTATAAGACTTAAGAGTAAAGAATAAACTGAGATTTTAAGGCTTTCTTAGAAATATTTTTCATGGCACTTCAATATTAAATATCACTAATAGGCAAAATATGTAAATATTCCTAGTTACATAGTTACATATTCAAAAGTACATGCCATGTTAACTGTTAAGTAAGGGACCACTTTGTCAAGTTTCGTTTTCTGGCAATTAAACTTAAAGAAGGCTATTCATGTTTGGCTGTAATTAACAAATCATACAGAAATGTCAATTCACTTGTATACAGTACAAATTGCGTTTTGAATTAATTTGCCAATACCACTCATTTCTTAAAGAACTGGAAGTCATTCTTTGTTAGAAATGCAATTAAACTGACTTATTTCTCTCACAAGAGCAGTTATTATCCTTCAACTATCAGCCTACTGTTAAACTCTAAGATTATTTTTAAACAAATTCCCTTTGGTCACGCGCACAGATCATCCTCACAACAATCCATTTGTTGCACTACAGTCAGTCCAGAAAATACCCTATGAGTCTAACAAGTCATTCTTGCCACGCCATACTCTAAGCTGACCACAGCGGGTTCCGATTTGGAAAACTCTTCAGCATATTCACTGTACCGATTATCTGCTGGGTTGCTGCCCTCTATAGTTCGAAGAGCATCATTCACAGGTAGCAGAGTTTGCTCCTTAAAACACAAGGAAGTTTTGAGGGTAGGCGATTCAGGACGAACTGAATGTAATAATTCCTTGGTGAGAACTCCATCTGTTTGCTTATTTTTATGTTGTTTAATTTTCTAAAACAAATGAAAATTTGAAAAAATTACTAATTGCACATACTACATGATGTTCAATCTATGTTAGATGGAAGAAGAAAACATGCTTTTGAAAATGTTCTCTTCATGTACAATACAAACTTAAATCTCAAAAAATTAATACAATCTAGTGCAGCTGAAATCCTAATTATTTACATTTGCAATGGAAAATGGCTATTATACTTGACTGCAGAGGAATCTAGGCCTTCATATTTAAAAAGGACATACTATAAAAAGTAAATATTTTATAATGAAAGAAATGTATACAAGACATTCACCCTGAAATCACAACTGTATAATATGACAAACACACACTTATTTGGCTAAAGGTTTTACTGACTAAAGAGCTTTCTTACATGGTTTTCCTGTAGTTGTTAGGTAAACACAACAGGCTTTAGAACACAGCAGATTTTTATTTTAAACGAACAGAAGATTTTAAAAGTACTTTTTTGGCAGAGTAGCATGGTCTCCAAATCCTTGGACCGATCTCCAGACAATCTTCTTGTATCACCTATATCTTGGACTTGCCTCTCTTTTAACACATCCTCCTACAGTTTACTCAAGCAGTCATTACTTCCTTATCTGAGAGATGACTAAGGAACACTCCTGCCTGAGAGGCAGACAAGATAGTCTTACTGAGTTATAACAACTGTCTAGAATTTTTAAAATGTGCACCTACTGATCCTTTTTTGGTTTACATATGATGGCAAAGTAAAGATTATAGGAAAGTCTTAGGGTGGAGAGGGATTTCTTAAACAAGATACACAAAAAGGCGTAAAACATAAAGATTGATCAATTTGACTACATTAAAACTCAAAACATCTATATAAAACATACCAGAAATAAAATGGAAAAAGACAAAAATAGGCTGGACAAAGTCATCTGTGATATGTATATAACTAACAAAGAATTAGCATCTGGTATATAAAGAACTCTTACAAATCAATAAGAAAAAGGCAAATAGGCCAAAAGAAAAGCAAGCAGAGGTTTGAATAGCCCATTCACAGAAAATGAAAAACCAAATGGTCAGTAAACATATGAAAATTCATTTAACTTCACTTGTTATCACAGAAACCTAAAACTGAAAACAATTTTAATGTTGAGCAGCAGCTGAATAGACTGTGATGTTTTCATGCAAGAGAATATTATACAGTAGTTATTAATAAAGCAGATGAATTAAAGCTACATGTGTCAACATGGATAAATGTGAAAACAATGGCGAGCGAAATGAAGTGACAGTATGACGACCTTTATACAGTAGTTTTAAAACATGCAGTTTCTTAACCTGAGTGAAGGGCACATGGGCATTCATGTGGTTTTGCCCTATATACGTCACAGAAAAACTATATCCTTTTGCATTTTTTCAATATATAAGAAAAATAATATTTTAAATCATACAAAACATTACAAATTGTCCACAGGTACAAACATACACAGAAGTATAAAAATATGCACAGGGATGATCAACACCAAACTCAGCAGAGTGAAAGCAGGTGGGGCCACTGAGGTGGAGTACACAGGGTCTTCAAACATTTCTACAACGTTTCATTTCTTAAAACATGAAAGATCTAAAGCAAATATGATAAATGTTAAAATCTCACAAGCTGGGTGGTGGATACCCCAATATTTATTATGCTTATATCTCTACTTTTCTATATACGTCAAATATTTCAAAATATTTTACAATTCAGGGAAAGTGATTCAAACTAACCTAGTCAAAGTAGAGATCTGATTTTGAAGCAACCATGTGTGCTTGCGAGGTTTCTATATATACCAATTTACACCAACAACACAAGGAAATAAACTAATTTAATATTCCAAATATATTATATGAGATACTTCAGAATACTTACAGATTCTAAGTCTTTAATATCATTCTCTAACTGTTTATTCTGCTCATTCATATTCATAATTATATTAAACACAGACTGCCTAGGATGCAATGTTCGATCAAATTGGTGGTACATGTTTCTCCAAAACCTTTATGACAAAAAAAACACAAAACTGTCAACAAATTGTGTCTGAGTAAAATAGAGTATAAATACTTCAATAACGTCAACTTACTTAAAATTGAAAGAGACTGTATTTGGCTCCAAAACCGCAACTGCCTGAGATTTGGGACTGTACAGAGGATTTAAGTACTTCTTTTGGTCATCCAAAAGAAACGGCCACAGGGAGTAAGTCTTCTCCTTTAACCTTAATGAGATGAGAAAAACAAAAAGATCTTGCCCATAGATGCTACTACTCATTTTTATAAACTAGGCAATTGCTTCTCAAGTAGATTTAAGTTTTAGTTTTTCCTTCTACTCACAGCCTAACTTCACCTTGTCTCTGAATTCTGTATTCTCCCTTTTCTCCTTTTTCACTTACAATCATGTAATAAATAAAATAATGCTCTTGAACACAACACAGGTATCCAGTTCTCTCACAACCATACACTTTAAGAGATTCCTCTCTTGATTCACACAATTTCATAAATTCGGTCTCTGTTACACCTATTTCAAATCACCACACACACGTATACGGAATAAAATAATGGATCTCTCTGTTTGACCAGATTCTCTTAGCCCCATATCTGGGTTGTAGTGGCATGTATCACAGGGCAGGAACAAATTTAAGTGTGAGTGGGCACAAAAAAGGGAATTAGGAAAAATCAGGACATTATTCAAGAGTAAATAAATGCTAACTGCATTGTAAATCTAAGAGTAAGTAGGTGGGTAAAGGGTAGAAGGGTTTCAGATAGTAGATTTACCAAATAAACATAAAATAGATAAGGAAAAGCGGAGAATCTGCTCATTGTTTGGTGACCCCTAAGATGACCCATAGGTATGTTCTTAGAGAAAGACTACCAGGAAATACGTGCTTTTATTACCATCTTCCTATTTATAAGGATATTTGGCACCAATTGAGAAGAACAGGTTTTCCTAAATTAGCCCGGGACCCCAGGAGTCACCTGCTCTAAACTATGGTAAACTGTTGTGAATTACTATAGCACAGAGCTAAAGTCTCAATGTCCTTTGATTTGTTCATCTCCCTCATACTCTATTTCACTTGTTATTCCCTTTACATATCTTTAGAATTTTCCATGTGCTCTCAGTTCTGCCTTCAACTCTGCTGGGAGTGACAGTATGTGGCTGTCTTCAAACTAGTACTAGATTTAGGTTCTCTAATAGTCACTTGGATTTTCAAGAATCTGGAAGTGCTCTTTATTGACTACTGTAAGAAATCCAAACTCAGAAGCCCAACCTAAAAAAAAATATATATATATGGACCTCTCACAGGCTTACCCCTCATCTCCCTTGCTTCAAAATTTAGCCAGAAGACCCTACTCCCAAAGAGTTAGGGAAGAACAGGTGTGAGATCCAATTCAGGAACAGACACACTGCAACCAACATACGTAGATTTATTTTCCCCAAAAAACTGCCTGTTTAGAAATCTGAGAACAGCTACAAGGCTTCATCTTACCTTAAAACCAACAGTTTTTCAATCTTTTACCACACTTGAAAAAGTAGTGACCAATACTTTCCAGGAAATAAAAGAGTGTAAAAATGTTTCCCTTCCAAATATATATTCAGACTAGAAAAGAGCATGAGGAGGGTTTCCAGGCTGTTGGTAATGTTTCTTGTTCTGGGTGCTGGTTACATAGACGGATGAGTTTAAGACTTACTGAGCGTCACACCTATGCTATATGTACTTTTCTGTATGTATGCTACACTTCAAAACAAATTTTAAAAATGTATTTTTACTATTGACCTGAGGGTGTAAGGGATAGTCAGATATATACAATAAAATTTTTACAATAAAATTCAGTTCTATTTCATACTGTCAAGATACTTAAGTTCAATTATAATTTATATTAGACCTCAGCTAAGTAGGAAAATAAGAGCCCATTTTAATCAAATCATCTTACTTGAGTTCTTCTCTTTCCTTCTGACAATTTCCAAGGAAGTTTCCAAATTGACATGAATAAATATGTTCATGGATCTGAAGAAGAAATGCTTCATTGAACTCAAACGCTTGTGGAAACTGTTCAGTCAAATGCCACACACACTCCAAGAACTGGGTAAACACCGGCGAGACTTCTTTTGGGTCACTATCCAAATGGCCACACCTAACCCCCCCCGGAAAGTACAAGCTGTTAAAAATGCCTCTGAAAGAAGTCAATTGTTCAGGTATTGTTAAATTTAAATACACATACAAAAAACTTAAAAATCCTAAAACATTATCACATTGGCGGAAAAAAACCCGTAATGTTTTTACTGAAACTATTTCTACCTATGAGTTCTTCAACAACAATTTTAAAGGAGCTGTTACCTTCTAACTACTACGATCCAGACAAAAAGGGAGGTACTAAATTGCCATGAATTAACAAAGGTATGAGAATTGAAAGAAATGACAGAAAAAATTAAATCATTCTTCATACGAAAAACAATAGCACCATCATTCCCACTGGACATGCAAGTTCATGAAGAACAGAAACATTCTGGCATTCTAAACTAGTTTTACTAATTTTACAAAATATATAAATGTATAAAGGTGACTCACCTCTCTGAAAATTTATGTCCAAAGGAGATCCAATCCTTTTCAATTAAAACCTTAAGGAGAAAAAGTGAAATCCATCTTATAACTACTTTCAATTTTCTTTGTTTAGAATAGATTAAATCCTACACTCTCTTTTTTGTGGGTGAGGAAGATTGGCCCTGAGCCAACATCCGTTCCCAATCTTCCTCTTTTTTTCGGCTTGAGGAAGACTGTCACTAAGCTAACATCTGTGCCAATCTTCCCCTATTTTGTATGTGGGACACCACCACAGCATGGCTTGATAAGTAGTGTGTAGGTTCATGCCCGGGATCTGAACCCAAAAACCCCAGGCCGCTGAAGCTGAAAGCGTGAACTTAACCACTATGCAACCAGGCTGGCTCCTAAATCCTATTATCTTAAACAGCATTTGCACTTTTAATTTACAGCCACAAACAAAACAAAAAAATTATTTTTAATTATAGGCAAAAGACAGCAAGAACCTGGACTAGGTTGACTTAACGAAGAGTGAAAATGATACATAAAAAGAAATACAGTACACTTGTGACAAATTATTTCAGTTGTATTTATTACATTTTACATGAAAAGTACATTATAAAGCACTACTGCATTTATATTTTTGTATGTATGATGATGATATATGCATAGAAAAAAGCCTAGGAAAATGTAAACCAAAAAGTGAACAATGGTTAAGTGTGGGTGTCAGACTGAGTGGGTTTTTTAAACCTTCTGGCTTACTTGCACATTACTTATATAGTACTTTAAAAAAAAAGAATGATAAAGAGACTAATGAAAAGTATATTCAGATTTAAGTGTTGACATCTAACCTCTTGAATGGACTGACTTTGTGTTTTCTGTCACAACTCTACTGAAATACCAGGTTTCTAGTTTTTTTCAATCTAATGTAAACATATCTTCTTAGTACTTAATATACTGTATAATTTCATTAAATAATCACCAAGTACATTCTTTTCACTCTATCAAAATTACCACTTTTAGCTTCCCTAGCTTTGTTTTTAATCTCCCCAGAAGGCCATGTAATGTGATGGGTAAAGACGCAGTTTCTGGAGTCACACTGCATGGGCTCAAATCCCAGCTTCACTACTTCTACACCTGTGCAACCTCAGGCACGAGATCTTCAGGCAGAAGCCGCAGACTTCATTGTGGGACCTCCGCCCTTCTTCTACACACCCACATCTCAAACTTAATTCAATATCTTTCTTACTCAACTTATTCCTCAGCCGATCTCAGTGAAGAGCAGGAAAACAGCACCATCCACCCTGGCAACTGAGCCTGCAGCCTGGAAATCATCCTAGAGGAGGACTCTTTTCTACTCCGCAGTAAGGCGTGAACAATTCTTAACGGACTCTACTTCCTTAACATCCCTAGAGGTTGAACTCATCACCTCCTCCTCCACTCGTGTGGTACTGCCTTAGGTCTGGCTCTCTTTTCTCTCAAGTTCCCATGACACTTTCTACTCTGGTCTCCTAGCCTCAATTCCTACTCCCCTTTGCTTTCAAGATACCAAACCCCCTTTTTAAAAAGCAGATCTAAGCAAGTTACCGTTTCCTGTTTAAAGCCCTTTAATGGCTCTCCTTACCCAAAGAGGGTGAAGTCCAAATTACAGTCTTCTCTTCCTCAGGACCTCACCCCGCTATACCCCTCTGCACCCAAGCCCCCGCTCTAATGCTCACCCTGAATTCCACCCATCACACATTACCTGTGGTCACCTAAAGGAGCCATGCTCTGCTCTCACTGTTCCTTTTGCCTGGGAAGCTCTCACATTGTCCCTGGTCATTTATCACATGATTTCATTTGGATGTCTAAGAAACAAAGCCAAACATGGCAAAGAAAACATTCCTTATGTTACACTCTCAAGGTAGCCTGAACACTACCTTATTAGCGGCACTTCCATTTGGCCTGTCCCAGATTTGATATGTTAGCGCCACAAAATAATGGTGCAGAAAGGGACCCAGTGATGTTGAACCTTCCTTTGTTAAGATGGTACAGTATTTAATGATTCTAAACTAATGAAAACGTTCTACCATCCCTTCATTTACTTTATCTGCCATGAGTTAAAACGTAAATTTTGAAAACATGAGTTAATTTGATCATACATTAAAAAATAAACAAAAAAAAAACCACAGGAGCCAGGGCTTTAGCTTCACAAAGCAGAAAATTCAACTAGAAATTTAACCTTCAGAAATAAAATACGTTTCCTAACATAATTACAATTAACAAATGAAGGAGTTTTAAATAGAGGGTTTACTCTAGAATACAATTTTAAGTACTCTTATTTACGCCTTGTTTTACTACATTACTTACATTTGTTAGATAAAAACGAGGAAGAAAATATTAAATATTTCTTTTGTAACATTTTAGGAAAACATTTTAATATAACACTTTTTGTCAAAGAGGTGGCACAGATGGAAATCAGTCTAACTCAAGCACTGCTGACATTCTGGACCAGGTAATTCTTCACCGGAAGGGCTGTCCTGCACATTACAGGATGTGCAGCACGTCCTCGGCCTCCACCAGCTAGATGCCAGTTGCCTTCCCTCCTTTAGCTTTAACAATCAAAACTCTCACCTATAACATTACCAAATCTCTCCTGGGGGGACAAAATCATTCCTATCTGAGAACCACCAGTCTCGCCAAATAAATCCTTACCATGAATCCTCTGATTGTCCTATAGAAGGAATCCAATAAAAGCGAGCCAAGGGAACACACTTGGGAAGTCCTATCCCAGCCATCAGAACAATGTACCAACACACTTGCATTTTCAATCATTATTGCCTGAAAAGAAAGATCACATACTTAGATTCGAGCAAAACGCGTTTCAGGTAAATCAGTAAGTTCTACTCACTCAAAACCATACTAACAAGTATTGCATTATAAAAAAGAGCTATGACTGCAATGACAATGTTGTCACAGCATAATTTCCAAAAACAAGACAAAACACAATAAAACCACAAAGCAAACAAAAAACAAAGATAAAAAAGCTGTTTCAGGGGCTGGCCCCGTGGTAATGGTTAAATTCGTAGTGGTTAAGTTCAGCTCACTCCACTTTGGCAGCCCAGGTCCACAGGTTCAGATCCCAGGTGTGGACCTACACCACTTGTCAGCCACGCTGAGGCAGCATCTCACATACAAAATAGAGGAAGATTGGCACAGATGTTAGCTCAGGGTGAATCTGCCTCAGCAACAACAACAAAAAATGCTGTTTCAAAGTGTTTGGGAATTTCTTTTTAAGTCCTTACACTAAGGGCTCATGATATTTTTAAAGCTCAAATTGAAGTAAGCCTCATTAAAAAGGTAAAACATAATAAAAGTTATGTGACTGGAAAAGATACCAGCACCTAGCAGAATAAATCCAATCCTTCCCGACCATTCATTATAAACCCCAAAACCAAATATGAACGATGAAGCATTACTTTGGTTAAGAAGATTGCAGCATCCATAACAGCTTTGATATGGCGAAGCCATCCTGAGCTCTCCAAACCAGAGTAGAAATCATTGACAGAAAGCCCTTTGGTACCATTGACTAAAAAAGGGGAGAAAAACATTTCCATTAGAATGGGACTAGAGTCTCCACTTCTCCTATTGAAGATATCTCTAGGTGAGTGAAGTGGGGAAGAAGACGACGAAATAAATAGGCAAGACTCTTTCTTTATAAATGAAAAGATGCTATTACAAACTCAATAATCGATTTTTTGGTACATTTTTCTGTTATTCCTTGTGCTGAAAAAAAAATGCTCCAATCTCCTTTTTTAAAAAATTTGCAGCACATGGGGCTGGCCCCATGGCCTAGTGGTTAAGTTCAACACACTCCCCTTTGGCAGCCTGGGTTTGGTTCCCAGGCGAAGCCCTACACCACTTGACAGCAGCCATGCTGTGGTGGTGACACACAAAACAGAGGAAGACTGGCACAGATGTTAGCTCAGGGCAAATCTTCCTCAGTGAAAAAAAAAAAATTGCAGCACAACTGTTTAATTAAAAATAGTCTGATATTTAAAATTTTTAGGGGCTAGCCCCATGGCTGAGTGGTTAAGTTCTCGCCCTCTGCTTTGGCAGCCCAGGGTTTCACCAGTTCGGATCCTGGGTGTGGGCATGGCACCACTCATCATGCAATGCTGAGGTGGCATCCCACATGCCACAACTAGAAGGACCCACAACTAAAAACACACAACTATGTACAGGGGGGGTTTGGGGAGAAAAAGTAAAAAAATAAAAAAAATCTTTAAAATTTTTAAATTCCACACCATGGCTGAAAAGATATTTTAATATTTAAATATAATATTATCATAAATTAATCTTCACTATACTGATTAATCAAGAATATCTATCTAAAAATAGGAATTTTTTGTAAAACCATTAGAATTGTACTGTCTAATACAGTAGCCACTACCCAAATATGGCTGTTTAACACCTGAAATGTGGGTAGGCCAAACTGATGCATTGTAAGTGTAAAATATACACTAGTCAATTTCTAAGACTTAAAGGCAAAAAGAGTAAAATATCTCACTATTAATTTTTCATATTGATTATATGTTAACATAATATTTTTAATATATTAGATTAAGTAAATATATTATTCAAATCAATTTCAACTGCTTTTTACTTTTTTGAATGTGACTACTAGAAAATTTTAAATTATATAACTTTAAATTTTACAATGTGACTAGCATTATATTTCTATTGGACAAAGCTGCCTACAAGATAAGCATTATTCATACCTTCCAATAATTTCTGAAGGCTGGAGCGCATGACATGAATATTCTCAATTCCAACAAACTGAAATCTAATATTAGAATAGTTATCTTCATTTTCATAACCTTTTCCAGCTGCTCTGTTGGCCATTGCATTCAGCTAAAATTTTAAATTTTAGAAATTTTAGAGACAAATTTATCTTTTAACTTAGTTTACCAAAACACCATGAAAATACTAAATAAACCATAACTGAATATGCTACCATTTTTTAATAAATAAAAGTGTCACATGTTATTAATAGTAAAGAAGGATACCATAAAGTAACAACACGATGGCTATAGAATGGAAAGGTCAGACAAGAAGTTACCCAAAAATAATCATGAAACTAATTCATTTATGTCTTTAGTCAGTTTTCCATATGACTGTAATATTTCAAAATTTAAGAAAAGAAAGAAATGTCTCCTATCTAAATCCTAAATGATTCAGAGATGAGCAGAGCTGGGGTGTTTTTCTTTTGCAGAATGAACCTATGAGATTCACTTCAGAACAAGCCTGGAGCACTTGATCATTCAGAAGGCCAAAGGACCCTGAAAATCAGATCTAAAATATGCATCAGATTATTTGAGATCCTCCATATTAGAGATTACCTGAGGCCCATACAGTGTATAACACAAAACACAATCTGATAGCCTGATATACCTCCAAGAATTGGACCAAAAATAAACTGATCTCTAGGAGAAAACAGACTGCCTGTAGGCCCATGGTCTTCGATTATTAGATCAAATGCTATCAGAGGTTCTCTGAGGATTTGACGTGTTTAATTCTTTCAGACTAGGATTTCACATAGCACATTATTAGAACTTACTAAATATTCTCACAAACGTGGATGAAATAGAACCTAAGCTGAAAGAAAAAGTAGCTTTCCATTCAGTGGACTGGGGCCCAGGTTGGTAACAAGTACAGTTAAATTGCATCTACTGACTCACTGATTATTCAACACCTATGATGACTAAGGTAAGAGTTAGATATTAAACATGCTACCACATTATTACCACTTGAGTTTAACTAGTAAAACAATCAAAGAAAGATACATTTTTGTACAGAAGTCAATTATACAAATAATAGACATTAGGTCCCTAGATACAAATCACCCTTAGACTTACATTCAGAAAGTCTTGCATTACAATGACCTTTTACATCCAATATTACCCCAAAAGAGTTCTAACCTATTAATTCACCCAGACTTTACAAGAAAGTAAAATAACATTTTTCTTACAAGAGATAATACCAACACTCTTGACTTCTAAGAAAGCCTTTTCTTTTTCGTAAAACAAAAGACTATCAAATTATCAATTTCTAATTTTTAATACTTTTAATTTACTCAAATTACTCTTATCTTCTGTGAGACTGTATAATGATGAGAATCACTTCTAAAACAGCTACCATGCCTTTCAAAAAAGCTGCCTAAAATTGCGTTCTATATCGCTCACTCGCTTTTGCTCATGGCTTTCTCTTATTTTCTCATCATTCCAGATTTTTGAAGAAATTCTCACTATAATTCTGCCAATGTCCTTTTGTGTAGCCCACCAGCTCTGCATGCGATGCTATAATAAAAATTAAAAGTAATGTTAGCTATTACCATTGAGAATTTTAATTACTTTAGTTTCAGGAGCCTAAATGAATTGATTATTTAACTGTGTTTATTAAAAGAAAAAGGGATTCTGACATTTTCCCAATGATAAAAATTTAACCTAACATTACAGATGCCTAACAGAACAACTATTTGCTGTTCACTATTTATAACTCTCTAGGTTCAATGTCTCCTAAGTTAACTCACTATCTAGTTTCCTTATTTACTTGAATATTTCAAATTAAAAGTTCCATTATTTTAACACAAAGTGTTTTGCCAATTAAAAATTCTGCCAAAAAAAGTAATAAGAATTTCTAATTTTTCACAACATACACAATATTTAGTATTTCTTCATAATACCATAAGACTTATACACCATCAAGAGTTCCCAATATAAAATTCAGCTTTCCTAAATTTATATATCTATCAGACAACATAAGAAATCACCATCTGGGTTACTGGGAAACTGGTCTTCAAGTTGCATCCTTTAAAAATTTATTTCTTAGTATCATTAGTCTCAGTTAATTTAAAACTAGGATTCAGAGGCCGGCCCTGTGGCCAAGTGGTTAAGTTCACACGCTCCAATTCGGTGGCCCAGGGTTTCACCAGGTCAGATCGTGGGCACAGACGTGGCACTGCTCATCAGGCCATGATGAGGTGGCATCCCACATGCCACAACTAGAAGGTCCCACAACTAAAACTATACAACTATGTACCAGGGGGCTTTTGGGAGAAAAGTGAAAAATAAAATCTTTAAAAAAAAAATAAATAAAACTAGGATTCAGATATTTTAACTATGGACAAATTGATCCACTGCCATTAATTAAAGTAACAAAGATAATTAAACTAACAAACTGTGCTGTATTCAAGACACATACTTTGGGTCTGGTGTCCATGACATACATATAGCGATTGACTGGATTGGCTTTACTAATGGCTTGAAGCAAATGTTCATCCTCCAGGCACCTGGCACTGAATCCTGACAGTGGTTGACTACATCGACAAACGGCAGCCTAATTTTAAAAAGAAAGAAAACAGATTATCCAAAGATGTCTAAAAATGTGTCAGAAAAAAAGGCTTAAAAGAAAAAAAATCAGTTAAAATCAAATGTGCAATCTGTTTAAAAGTTGGCAAGACAATGAGAAGGCACTAACTTTGAAATCCTATTTGAACTAAATACTATTTCAATATCTTAACACTACTTAAGTTTTCTAAATATTCTCTTCTACTACGAAACCTAAATGCCTCCTTACCTAGTTTGATGAAAACAATCTTAGGTCCTCAGAGGTAACACCTGGTTGATTGCCTATCACGTAACCTACTGTTAAGATCCTTAGATTCTGTGCTCTATTTAGATTACGAGATACTTTCAACTTAAATTCAAGTAAGAGATTAGTCAATAAAACCAGAAGAGGATTTTTTAAGTTGCAACACTTGAACTTCTACTTTCCAAAGACTTTCAGATCTCTAATTAGAAATCAGTAATCTTTATATGAAATGAGACATGAAACGAGAAAAATGAGCATCAGCTCAAATTTGGGTTATAATGTAGTAAATCTAAGAGGGTAAAAATATCTATAAGAAGAAGTGAATGCTAGATTGGATATTTACTGTTGTTTAAAGTCTTAAGAAAAGATTAAAAAGATTTAGATCCATAGACTTTTTCTCCAGTCTCATCCATACCAACTCCAACTTAGCTCTACTCAAACATTCCAACCACAATATCATTAAAGAAAAAAAGTATACATAAATTCACACATTCACACATTTAAAATTCACACAAAGAATAAAACTATGAAAATTTAATAAAATAGAAGAAAATGAGGATTGCCTTATTACATTCTTTTTAGACCTACTTTCTGATTTGTTAAGCTGGTCACTGAATATCTATTTTCAACCCAGCTTTCCAATAAAAAATGTATATAAACATGACCATATCAAACAAGAGGTCATAACCAGTCATAACTCCCTATGACTTTGTTATGGAAAGCAGATTAGGAACTTCTGTTTAAAGTTCTATTTTCTACTGCTGGCTCCCTTCCAAAATCCAACTAAAGTTCTAACAAAGAAAATTAAAACGTATAAAACCAAAAGGCCAAAGAGAATGGGAAAGGAGACAAAAATAGAGCAGAGATGTCAACAAAATTTGGTGAAACGAAAGCAGATTGACAAGCAATAACTAATTTTCCAGAGCAAAGAAAGCTGCCTACTCGTTGTGAGTCAATAAGAAGCAAGGCTTTCTGAGCAGCAAAATCCCAGAAAGGCTCAGGATGTGGTACCTCTGAGAGCCTGAGCTAACTGAAAACAGAAAACTGGCTGAACATCTGTATAAGGACTAGTTAAGATACCCAGACCTTCCCTCACCCTGAAGACAAAGTTTATTCCATAAAGAGGATTAACCTGAAGACTTCGGACAACACACACAGCTGTGGGTGAGGGAGAAGCCGTGTACCTCCAAAAACAGGAGGCTTAAGTAAAGCCTATATAACGAAATGTGAGATTTTCCCAGCTCTCTTCCCACACTTGGATCCTGGCCAGACCTACCACACACATCGGGATGAAAATCACAACAGAAAGAATCCAAAGACAGAGATCACTCATGCACACAAACTTCTAAACAGCTTTGTAGTACCTCACTCTTAAATATGAGAGGCCAACCAAGAAACAGATATTTGAAAGACATGAAAAACAAAAAGACAAAATAAACAACAACGAAAAAGGAACTCTGTCCAAACAGATAACTAATGTGGGCAGCACAAGAATTCTTTTTAAAAATTCTGTAACATCTTCAGAGAACCAAGTCATCACATCTAAGAATAGAAAACTTGCCTAAAAAGTTCAGAAAATAGGAAAGAGTTCTTGGATTTTAAAAACACTATAGCAAAAATAAAGGATTGAAGAGATGGATTGGAAATAAGGTTGAGGAAATCTTCCAGAGAAAGAGAAGGAAAATAGGAGAGAAAATTTAAGAAAATGGAGGTTTATGCTAGGAAGCTCAAGTGTCAACACACACACACACAAAGTAAATTAAGAGAGGAAGTTACTGAAGAAATAGAGAAGCAACTTCCCAAAACTGAGACCCAAGTTTCCAGATAGAATTTAAAACAATATGCCAAGGCACATCACTGTGGGATTTCAGAACACTTGGAAAAAAGATGATTCTAAAAGATTGCTGAGAAAAAAAATCACGTCACAAAGAACTGGAAGTCAGAACTGGCATCAAACTCCTCAACATATTAGCTGTGAGATACAGTAAAAATGATTTACCCTCTCTCAACTACAGTTTCCCCATTTGAAAGTTGCAGGTGATTAGCAGAGTCTACCTTATAAAGTTCTCTCTCACAAAGAGAATTTCAGGCATGTAAAGTATTTAACTTATAGTACCTCCTGGCCTACTGTTATAGGCTACAAAGTTAAATTTTACTCTAATGAGCAAACCCTATTACAGCATCTCAGTATAAAAATGCCTCCTCCACCTCTTCATATTGCAAAACCCTTCCAATTTGAAGAACTTACTATTAAGATGGGAGTCTGAAATACTCTTGGTTCTCTCCCTTTTCTCAATAGTTGGCTTGTCAAAACTATCTGGTTTTCCCAAACACAAGCAGGATCAAAAGAGAACCACAGGAAAGGAAGAAGAACCAAGCTGTTCACTAATCCCATTATTTTTTAGTCACTCCTAGAAGGAAGGAAGGAAAGAAGGAAGGAAAGAAGTTGGGGGTGGAGGGGGAGATAAGTATGCAAGTTTCTATATTTCAGAGTAGTTTTGTTTTAAAGTTTCAAAAATGTAATTATGTGAAAAGCCAGCACTTCTCTACAAACATAACAATGACCTCTTAATGTAAAAATGAGTGTTAACACTTGGATACTTAAACCTGAAGAGGGGTTATACTACATTAGTAAAACCAAAAGAAAAGCTTCTTACCTCTTTCTCTCGATGATAGTAGGAGAGAACTGGGAACCTCCCCTTGCTCCGGAACTTGGAACTACCAACAATTATTGGTTTGCTTGCTATTCGGGGAACATAAAGTTCTCTGGGATAAGTTTCACAGATCTGTAAATAACAAATAAAACATATCCATTCCATTCATAGTTCAAAAACCATGAGGTTACAAAAAACCTTTAAAAGCAATAAAAACTTTAAAAGTAACTAAATGCAAGAACAGTACATAGTAATACACAGACGACTTGACACTATGACACTCTCTCTGACTCTCTGGTACTAACATTTTCTGAATTTCTCTAAAAGGTTGCTAAGTTACCTTGTATTCTCGGTTGGCATCAGACAACTGCCAATTTGAATTTGGCACTCCCATCCTCTTATATTCCTCAGCAAGGTCAATGAGCTGCCAACCTCGTAGTCGTTCTGAATCATTTTGTTTGGGATTATAAGAGAATGCATAGAGATCTTCATATTTTGCTATAGTATACAAAATACATAAATGTTAAAATGCAATTTATAGGACTTAATACACTACAAATAAAAGTAATTTTTCAGTTTTATCCTTCCATTTTTTCTTTAAGATCATCAGAGACAGTTAATACCTGAACATGTCTGAACTTAGTATCTTCTCACTTTTTTGATGCAAATGATTACATCTAGAGGCACACACAACTGATCTGAGATTCATTTATATCATCAGCAAAAGCTAGTAAACAATAGTTAGACTTATACATTACTCTACTGCAATATTTCCTTTTCTTAAAAGTTAAATATTAAAGACACAAATAGACACTTCCCACCCACCATTTTTCCCAAATGAGATGTAATATGGAAAGACTAATGTTATAATGAAAAACTAGAGGTGGCATATAGAACATGAAACCGAATATACATTTCTACAGAACAGTGTTGACCAAAAATGGCAATGGTCGCACAGAGCTCCAGACAACATTTACTGCTGAACAACAAGAAGCCCCTGAAGTCACAGACCATCTTAACTATAAGATCTGGCTTAACTTGGGACAACAGGATAAATGTTATAGGCTTTATATGTTAGGAGAGAAGAGTGAGCACAGACCTAGATCAACGCAATCTAGATTTCTGACGAAAAAGTAACATGCAGTAACCAGGGTGTTTTGTCTCCCTGGAAGGATCTATGTAATTCAAGTCATCCTGGCGGAAGGAAGCCTCCAGATCCCTAAGGCATGAGTAGTGATAATATTCCTCTTTAGGGCCTGTATCCCTCTCACTCCCACCTCTGCTAAAGTAGGATTCACCCTCTCTTTTGGGTGCTCATCTCCTTTATGTTCCACCCTAGTCAATTAAATTTATTAGTCCCACCGCAACCAGAGACGCCTGACCTTTCTTAGCTTTGCATTTAGTAATATCAATTTCCAAGTCATTCCGCTTAGTTGTGGGATACCCACTTAAAAAAAGTTGTGCTACTGGCTATCAACAGACTTTTAAAACATTAACATAAATCTATGTTTTTTAAAAAATCTGTACTACAAATGCTTTGCTTTTTCTTTACTATTACCCCTTTGGAAAGTATTCTTACAATTCAGATCATAAGTTTCTAATTATTTTTAGGCCAAATTTTTTGGAATAGAGTGCACAAGAACTTGACGTAAGAGTAATTTAAAGTATAAAATAATAACAATGAGACATTAAGTAAAGTATCTTAGATAATCCATCTCAAAATTGAGTAAGCAAGCTTTGGTCTCTAAGAACAGTACCTTGTTTTGACAGTTGTAGCAAAGAGTTGTAAATATCATGGCAATCTCTTTCTCTGGGAACAATGAAATGCACAATCCTGAAGTTCTTGCACTGAATCACAAGTGGGCATCCAGAAGTAGTCAAAGCCAGTTTCTCTACTGAGGCAATATGGTGGTGCAATATCTACAGCATGAAAAAAACATTTGACCATCATTTTAAAAAGCAGTAAATACCTTATTCTCTTCCAGATTGCACAAATGTTAGAAATGGTCTTTCCAAATAAAGTCTCAAATGTGATATACTACACACCCAAAAATTTTAAATGACTGAATGCCCAAGCTGGAAATATATGCCCCGATACTTCCTCCATCCCTCCACATATACAATACATCATCAAACCCGAGAACAGCATCTCCTAAATATCTCTGTCCTACTTCTCTCCATCTCTGCTGTCCACCCCTACTGCAATGTTCCCATCGTTTATTACCTGAATTGCTATAAAAAGCCTCCTAAACGCTTTCTCCATATCTACTCTTGACCCCTTATAATACATTTTCTAAAAGGCAGATGACCATTATAAAGCAATCTTGTCATGTTATTTCTCACTTCTCTAGCCTCATTCAAGTCCCTCCCCACATTGCTACGTTCCAGCGACAAGAGCCTTCTTTTGGCTCCTCAAACGTGCCCAGCTCCTTTACATAGGCTCTGAGTTGCTCCTACTAACTGGGATATTGCAGCTCTACCTTTTCACCTAGGAACTTCTTGCATTATCTCCAGCTTTTGCTTAAAAGTCATCACTGAGAAGTATATGAGACATTATGTATTTGACAACCCCCCCAGCACCCTCCCCAAGTAAGTTAGGTCCCCTCCATTTTCTTATTGCATATTAACTCATACTTTTCTTTCATAGCACTTAGTGCATGAGTAATTCATTGTGTAGTGAATGTCTATTTCTCCAGCTAGATTCTGGAAACTTCATAAGGAGCAGTACTATAGCTAAGCTGATCACCACTCTATCTCCAGCATTTGACATGGTATCTGGAACATTATGATGACCCTCTTAAAATAAAATAAAGGTTCAAATGTTATATATTACACATTCAAACTTAAAATTTGACTAAGCCAGAAATATAGGTGTCATCGCTGATACCTCCTCCATCATCATAAATGTTTACTGAATAAATGAATAGAAAGTCCTACTATAAACTCAATACCTGATAGCATTTTAAACATAGATTATTATTCTCACCTGCTACCTATAATATTGTTTGCTACTATAAACATTTTCCCTTTTTCAATACCATTCCTATTAATATAAAAAAATTATAGAAAACTTTTCTGGAATACAAAAGATCTTAAGAGTCATAGCAGGTTCCTGAATGATAAAACTCAATCATGGCAAGAAATCAGCTCATCCCAAATTAATCTAAAAATTTAACATAAATTCCAGTAAAAAATTCCAGCCTGTTTTTTGTTTTTTTGTGGCAGGATGAAAGATGGATGATTATTTATATCATATCTATATATTATATAATTATATTATTATATGCTGTTATTAATTGTATTAAATATATATATTAAGTCTAAAGTTCACCTGCAAGATTAAATGCATAGAATAATCAAGAAAAGCTTGAAAAAGAAGACTAAAAAGAGAATAACTTGTCCTGTGGAAATTAAAAGCACATACAGCACAGACAACTAACACACACTACACATATGTAGCCCATACTTAGGGCTAAGATTTAACATTACTGACATTTATATTAGCAGATCTGTGCCAAGTTACTCAAAATGATCTCAAAGTAACATCCAAATAGAAAATAAAGAACAATAAGCCACTATAATACTATATGACTATTTTGATTCCAATTAAGACCCAAAATTATTTGCAGGAAGAGAATGATGAAGGGACCTGTCTCAGCCAGTAACTATTTATGTGATCTTGAAAAAATAATCATCTGTAAAACGAGGAAAAGGATAATAAAAAGTTAGCAAGGCCCCTTTCTAGATCTAAAATGCTCATTTCTATGGATCCAGCATACTCAACAGACTTCATTCCGGAGAGACATATGGAAATGTCTGATTAGAAAGCATTTTAAAGACAACAATAGGAAAGAAGAGAACAACACAGATATCTTGTATCTGCCCCTAAAACTACATTCCCAACATCTGAAAGAATAGCTATACAGGAAACTTTCATTTGTATCTCCTGGGGATGGATAACACACAGAGAAGATAATAAGGCAGGCGGACAAAGGAAGGGTAGGCAGAATGGATGATAATATGACTATTGATTTTACAAGGCCCTGCTAGGTGAAACTCCTGGCAGTTCCTGGGCAAACACTGGACGGGGAAGAGATCCAGTGCCTCTAGGGAATATAACTTCTCCAAGATCAACATCTCCGGTAAGTTTTTTAACTTACTTATTGCAATCGCATATCAACAGGATGGCCTTCCTGGGGAAAATCAAAAAAGTACAAAGAGAGAAGAGAAAAATGCAGCATGCTCCACAAAGAAAAAGCACAACACAACACAAAAGCACAATATGACTCCCTGGACTGGGAGTCAGAACTGACCTGTCATCTTGATTCTACTACTTAGAAAAATAGTAAGAGCAGCTACGATTTACTGAGTCACTACTACATGCCTTAGGCGCAGGTGCTTTTCATGTTTTACCTTAATTAAGATTCCCAAAAGCCCTACATGATGACTGATGCTATACCCATATTCTGGGGGTGCTAAGACTTGAAAGTTACATATTTTTTGGCAGACACTCTTGGTTTGCCTTTCCTTTCCACCTTGTAACACCCATCTCCCACAAGAGACCAAAAATGCCTCCTATCCCGGTAGGAGTTGCCAAGAGTCCCATTTCTCAACAATTAGATACTAGGGAAAGTCCACTGGGCCACCCGGGAAAGCGTTTCCTCCCTGATACAAGGAGAGGGAGGTTCTAAGGTAAGCCCACCCACTCTTCTTTTGGAAGGTTTGACACTATTTTCAGTTACATGTTCTTTTACCTACAGCAAAAAGCACCCCATCAGCAAGCAGCAGAACCAGTATTTGAACCCAAAGCTGCCTGTCAAGAAAGCCTAAGCTCACATTACTACTCTGCGCTGCCTGTGTGACTTGGAACAAATCACTACCTCCTTGAACTTCAATTTCTTCATCTATAAAATGGACGTTAAAAAACTTGGTGTCACCAGTGGCAGAGAAACATGCTCAGTCTCCTTCATCTTCTTACAGTAAGAGAAAGCTAAGGAGTTGTGTAGTCAAGAGCCTAAGGCCTGGAGTATGTGAGCCTGAGTCCTGCTCCACTGTATTTAATGTGTAATGTCAGGCATGTAACTCAACCTCTTTAAGCTTCAGATTACTACATGTGAAATGAGGATACTAAGAGGAATAATAGTGAATTTACTTTATATGGTTATTGTAAGGAAAAAATAATTTAATACATGGAAAGCATACCACTGGCATATTAGGAATAGAGGGAACTTCTATTAAAAGATAGTTACCAGAAACAAAAACCTACAGTAATTATTACCCTTAATGATGAAACATTCAAAGGATTCCTTTTAAAATCATGAAGACAAGAATGTATGATATAATCTCTTCTATTCAGTATTACATTGGTAGTCCTATCCTGCATGGCAGAAGAAAAAGAAATGAAAGGCACAAAAATTGGAAAAGAAGAAGCAAAAAGACTGTCAATAACTACAGGAAAAATGACTGAAGCATGTAAGATACCCAAGAGAACCTAGAGAAAAATGAAGTTCAGTAAAGTTGCTAGCTATAAAATCAATAGACAAAAATAAAATGCCTTCGGGTCCAGCCTGGTGGCATAGTGGTTAAGTTCGCACACTCCGCTTTGGTGGCACAGGGTTCATAGGTTCGGATCCCAGGTGTGGACCTAGCACCACTTGTCAAGCCATGCTGTGGCAACATACCACATAAAATAGAAGATTGGCACAGATGTTAGCACAGTGACAATCTTCCTCATTCACACACACAAATAATAAAATAAAAGGCCTTTCTATAGCAAAGCAAGCTTTTAAAATGCAATTTAAGATCTTTAGATGCAACAAAAAAATTCAGGATACTTATGGATGTATCTAACAAAAGATGGGCATTACCTTCACAGTGGAAAGTATAACACTTTATTGAAAGATATTAATGAAGATCTAAATAGAGAGCCATATCATGTTCAAGGATAGAAGTTTCAATTTTGTCAAGATGTCAATTCTCCTCAAGTTAATTCATAAACTCAATATAATTTCTAATCAAAATCCTAATAGGGTTTTGGTGGAACTTAAGGTCTCACACACACAACACATCATTACATTTCTAACCTCATGTCCTCTCATTCCCTATCACTATCCCTTCCACCCTGCTAGTCTCAACCCCATTAACAAACCAGGCACAGTCCCACTTATTGAGGGCTTGCATTTGCTGTTCCCTCTGCTTGAAGCATTGTCCTCCAGTATCCACATGGTTCACCTGCCAACCTCTCCAAGTCTAACTCAAATGTCCTCAGTGAGGGGCTTTCCCGGCCATCGTGTCTAAAATTTCAACCCAACCCTTCAAGCACAGAGACCCATAAATGCAACATTCTATCCCCTCTTTCTGCTTAGCTTTCATCACTGTGTATTTTACTCATTTATCCTATTTATTGGCCACCTCTCCCCACTAGAATGTGGGCTCCATGAGGACAGAATTTTTATATTTAGTTCACTATTGTTTCCAAAATACTTAGAATAGTGATTAAAAAGACACACAGCAGAGTTCGATCGGTAGTGGGAGCGGAGGGCGGACCCCAGGGAGCCCTGAGCAGCCCCACCGCCTACGCAGGCCTAGTTACCAGCACACCCCGGGAGGAGCCGCAGCTGCAGCAGCCGGCCCCATCACCATCACCGCAACCATGAGCAGTGCGGCCGAGACCCAGCAGCCGCCCGCCGCCCCTGCCCTCACCGCTGCTGACACCAAGCCCGGCACCCCAGCAGCGGCGCAGGGAGCGGCGGGGTGGCCTCACACCGGCGGCGCCTGCAGGCGGGGACAAGAAGGTCATCACAACGAAGGTTTTGGGAACAGTAAAATGGTTCAACGTAAGAAACGGATATGGCTTCATCAAGAGGAATGACACCACGGAAGATGTATTTGTACACCACACTGCCATAAAGAATAACCCCAGGAAGCACCTTCGCAGTATAGGAGATGGAGAGACACTGGAGTTTGATGTTATTGAAGGAGAAAAGGGTGCGGAGGCAGCAAGTTACAGGCCCTGGGGGGGTTCCAGAGCAAGGCAGTAAATACGCAGCAGACCTGAACCATTATAGACGCTATCCACGTCGCAGGGGTCCTCCACGCAACTACCAGCAGAATTACCAGAATAGTGAGAGTGGGGAAAAGAATGAGGGCTCGGAGAGTGCTCCCGAAGGCCAGGCCCAACAGCGGCGGCCCTACCACAGGCAACGGTTCCCACCTTACTACATGCGGAGACCCTATTGGCGTCGACCACAGTATTCCAACCCTCCCATGCAAGAAGTGATGGAGGGTGCTGACAACCAGGGTGCAGGAGAACAAGGTAGACGAGTGAGGCAGAATATGTATTGGGGTTATAGACCACGATTCCGCAGGGGCCCTCCTGGCCAAAGACAGCCCAGAGAGGCTGGCAATGAAGATAAGGAAAATCAAGGAGATGAGACCCAAGGTCAGCAGCCACCTCAACGTCGGTACCACCGCAACTTCAATTACCGACACAGACACCCAGAAAACCCTAAACCACAAGATGGCAAAGAGACAAAAGCAGCCGATCCACCAGCTGAGAACTCGTCCACTCCCAAGGCTGAGCAGGGCCAAGATGAGTAAATAAATGCCGGCTTACCATCTCTACCGTCATCCGGTTCAGTCATCCAAGAAGAAGAAATGAATATGAAATTCCAGCAATAAGAAATGAACAAAAGACTGGAGCTGAAGACCTTAAGTGCTTGCTTTTTGCCTGCTGACCAGATAACAAGAACTATCTGCATTATCTATCCAGCATGGGGTTTTTATTATTTTTACCTATAGAGCTCTCTTTTTGGTAATGACAAACATGTTTTGTTTTTTTTTAAAAAAAAAAGCCAGGTTTTTCTCAATACACCCTAAAAGGTTTTTAAAATGTTTCATATCTGGTCAAGCTCAGATTTTTAAGAACCTCATTTTTAATTTGTAATAAAAGTTTACAACTTGATTTTTTCAAAAAAGTCAACAAACGGCAAGTACCTGTTAATAAAGGTCTTAAATAAAGACACACTGTAGATACTCATTAATGTTTGCTAAATGAATAAATTAATAAATTCTACAAAATAAGGGGAAGAGCAAAGGTCCCAAAACAGCCGTGGCAATTTTAAAGAGCAAGCTGAGATTTGCCCTGCTAGTTGTCAAGGCTTATTGAAAAGCTACCGTCAGTAAATCAGTACGCTGCTGGTGCAGTGTGATCAGTGTGCCAGCAGAGCAGAGCGAGCTCCAAAACAGACCCTCACACACACGGAAGCCTCACTCACGACACAGCTGACACCACACCAATGCAATGAGAGTCAGCAGACGGTGCCAGTAATCAATATGAAAAAAATGAAATAAAAACAAATGCTTATGTCATAACACCCACCAAAGTATTTCCCAGATATATTAAAAACTTATACTTGGAATACAAAATTTAAGGAGAAAAAACTTTGAGGAGAAAATACAGGAGAATCTTTATGACTTTGATGTAAAGAAGGATTCCTTAAACAAGTTACCATAAAAGAAATAATGAAAAATCTATTACACTAAAGTTTTAAACTTTAATTAAAAGACATATACACATACAAGACAAACTTAAACACTGGGAGAAGTTATTTACCAATACACGTACCTGATGAAATATTCAAAACCAGAACTCATACAAAATCAATAAAAGGACAAACAACCCAACAGAAAAAGAAAAGGAAATCTAAAGGTCAAAATACCTGAAAGGATAACTTCCTTGTAATCAGCAAATTAAAATCACAATTGCACATCCACTAGATACGCAAAAATTTTAAAGTTGACAATATCAATGTCACTAAGGATGGAGAACAGTACGTAATACTCTACTGAGAATATTTTGAAACAATCATTTTGGAGAGGTCACATAGTAAGATTGAAAATGCACTCATATAAGGCTCAATAATTCTACTCTCAGGTAAATATCCCAGAGAAACTCTGGCACATATACAGGAAGAAACATACACAAAATATCTATTACTGCATTGCACTAGCAAAAATAAATTAGACACCGTAATTGCAATTTGGTATAAAAATACTGTGGAGTATGGTACTTGATCTGTTAACATGTACATATATTACTTAGATTTTTTTAAATTAAAAGGCACAAGTAGATATTTTGTAATTATTCACGTAGATTAAAAGAGCCTAGTATTCTACAAAAGAATCCCACATTCCACATGACATCCTTGTTTTACTAGGAGGGAGGGTAGAAGTGATGGAGTGACTGAAAAATTTTTGGTTGAGAGTAACCAATGATTAAACTTTTTTGCACATGTTCAAAATAAAACACAGGAATAGACCAAGCTCATTATTATAATTACGGTAAACAGCACAGCAGAGGTCCTCCTTACCCAGGTTTCTTTCTGATGAGAGTCTATAAACAACAGATGTGTGGCCGTAAGATACAGTGTTCCTGTTAATGCCTTGTTGCTGGTACTGAATCGGTCAAGTAATTTCACTTGCTCAACCTAGAAAAGAAAAAGATGTTATTTCTCATTTCAAAAGTAGTATAAATTCTTTTTCTGTTGTCTCGGGATTTAAATGTACCATTTTCAAATTTTTTCCTCCTTCTGTTCAAAAACCTGAGTTTAATGTTCAATGTTAAATTTCATATATCTTGGGGAATATATAAACCACAAACAACATAGGTACTATTTACAGTTACAACTAGAACCAATAGAGAAGAACTCTGTAAAAAAAATATTAACACAAATATTAAGGGAACAGAAAGGAGGGGTGTGGCATAAACAAAAACATTTTTCATATTGAAGAGTAAATGTAATTTATTTAAAGTTGGCAAGTAATAAATATATAAGGTTATTATCTAGAGTTATAGAACTACCAGAAAAATTAAATCAGTCAGGAAACAGTTAAATAGTTGCAAACTCCAACTTAATCTCTATATTCTCCTCACCACTCCACCCAGGGCAATGTTTTGTCTAGCTCTGTGCTTTAACTCATACTTCTCTTCCTAAAGCCGTCTCTTCTGCTTAGCTAAGTGCTGAGCATTCTTCAAGACTCACTGATGCCCTGTCTCCTAACAGGAATCCTTCCCAGAAAATTAATTAGCTACCTAATGTCTTAGCTTTGTCTCTCTTCCTGGCTCTGAATTCCCTGGCATAGATTATGCCATGTGCTGCTTTTCTGTCCTCTAGTGGCTGATGCAGTGAGGTACACAGTACATCTTAATATTAGTACAATAGAGACAGACACATACATACACACACACACACACACACACACAAGGCTGCCACCGGAGAGTGAGGTTAGAGTTAGCCAGGTATTGCTATCTATTCTTACAAGAGGGAAAAAAGTAAAAATAACCAGTACTAACTCAAAAATTTTAATCCACAGCTATAGCAACAGGTTGTAGATAGTTCTTTAAATTGCATATGTCTTCAAGACCAGATAGCTAGCCACTATCTCCTTAATTGTATACATCCCCCACACATATTTTCTTTTCCCTTACTAAAATTGAAGGAAAAAATGCTCCCCCTTATGAAATTATAATTTCCAAAATAATTAGTAACTACCATTTAAAAGGCTTAGCTCCTCCTCCCAAAATTTCATTCCAAAGACAATTTTTTGCTTATGACAGCACCTGTTCAAATAAGTTAAAATTTAACTGCAAAATTAAAATATTTGTTTTTGGTACAAAACCTTATTTGCATGGCTAAGGCAATGAATTGAGTTTTAACACTTTCCTCTGGAAATGTGGAGATATGATCTAATTTATATAGTTGAGGTCTGACAGTTGATTTGACACACAAAAACTGTCAGATCCTCACACACTGTCCCTTAAGACAGCAGGAAAACTTCCTTCTTACAATCTGAATGAAGATTGCTCTTGGAGGTCAATGTGTATTTCATTGTTCAGGACCATTTCTTCCTTAAATAAAACCCTAGCTTCATTACACCACACACTTTGAAGCAAAATAAATTTAAACACTTTTAAAACAATGGGATCAACTACTGTTTACTCTTCTTCAGTTGTGCTAGACTTGGCTGTAGGGACACTACAGCCAACCAAGAGCAATTACCGTAATATAAATCTCACCAGCCTTATTTCCTGAAGCAATTAAAACAAAGTGTTAATATTAGGCTCTAAAGAAAAGAGAATTAATGAATATACATTGAAATAAAGACTATTATGACGTATCAACACTACTCAAGCAAACAATTTGTGCCAACATCATTTTGCAGCACTTTAGATAGCTACTCAGAGAAGATAAAGTATATTTAGCAAGTAGTTTAAAAAGGAAGAGGCTGATTTTACTATCATTTATTTAATGAAATAGTAAGTTCATTTTTTTTTTAAAAGTCCACATAAAGTTTTTTAATCGGTGGATTTTTTTTCCTTTTTTTTTTCTTTCTGCTTTGTCTCCCCAAATCCCCCCAGTACATAGTTGTATATTTTAGTTCTGGGTCCTTCCAGTTGTGGCACTGTCTGTGGGTTTTTAAAACCTCATAAATATTTCTCGTTGTGCTCCAATTATAAGCCTTAAATAATAATTTCTCTATAAGGCACACCATTCTCTACACATAATTATCTACGTGCAAAACAATTATACCACTTTTCATTTGGATTTTAACCCTCTTTTGCCCATCCCCTATTTGTTAATGTTATTCCTCAGGGCTCCATTGTCTATAGGCAATCTTATCCACAGTCACTATTTTAGCCTATATGTTAATGACTCCCAAAACTGTATGTCCAGCTCTGATCTCTCCTGAGTTCATACTGTCTGCTATACATATAATAATAACAATTTTTGACACAGTATTGAGGTTTTACTATATTCCCAGTACTATGACAAGTGCTTAACATCCGTTATTTCTTTTAATTTTTACAACTCCTGTGTGGTAGGTACTATTACCATCCCCATAGAAACTGAGACTTAAGAGAGGTTACTTAAATGCACCAACATCACACAGCTAGTAACAGTTAGTAAGTGGAATAGCACAGTTATAACCCTATGTCATAAGTCTGATTCCTGAGCTGGAACACCCTCCCACCATGCTATACTGCTCTACTTGGATGTCTTAGAGTCATGTTAAGCATACTGAAAAAGAACTGATCACCCTTCACAGATTTATGTTCCTAATTCTGTATTTCTCAGTTAATGTTACTCCATGCTCATCCAGTCACCCACACCAGAAATCAGGGAATCATTCTATGACTTCTTCTTGACCCCCACATTCAATTAATCACCAATTCTTACCAATCTTACGCTCTAAATATATATATACGGATATATCTTTTTTTTCAGTGAGGAAGATTCACCCTGAGCTAACATGCGTTGGCAATCTGCCTCTTTTTTTTTTTTCCTTGAGGAAGTTTAGCTCGGAGCTAACATCTGTGCCAATCTTGTTCTATTTTGTATTTGGGATGCCTCCACAGCATGGCTGACGAGTGGAGCAGGTCCACCCTAGGATCCGAACCTGGGAACTGGGCAGAAGTGGCGTGCACACAACTTTAACCACTCCACCACAGGGCCGGCCCCAGTAGTCTAAATATTTTTAAAATCTGAACCTTTCAACACTGTTAAAGTAGTTCCTACATTATAATGAAAGCATCTGTTCATGTGCCCCTCTCTCCCACTAAGACTGTAACATATTCTAGGGCAAGAACTGTGTTTCTTATTTACGTCTGAACACCTAATGGCTAGTGTAGCATCCGACACACTAAATGTTTGCTGAACTAGGGTGAACTGCCACAGAGAAATTCCCCATTGGGGAAAAAGAGAAGGTGCCCACAATTTACTAGTGGTCTCTTTTGCCAAGGGATTCATTAAACAGAATTCTTCTTTATAACATTACCATCCCTCATTTCTCTCTGCCACCTATTCCCTACACAGTATATGAACAGTAGATACTCATTCAGTAATTTATGAATGAACAAACTCAAAATAAGTAGACAAATTACTAATAGAGTATACAGTTATAGTTCGTTTTTTTTTTTTCTTAAATACATGTGTGGACTCTCAGTCCTCTATACCCACCCCATCACCCAATTAGGACAAAGTACTCTTCCTCTAGAGCTGTATAATAGATACAACATAGTTCTTTCTAGCCGGGTGTCTATCAAGATTGGAAATTCAGGTTGAAAATACTCTTCCCAATGCTCTAAGCATATTTCTTGATTCCCCCTAATCCCCACATCCAAAATTATGTGAAATCACCTTTGTGAGATCTTTAATTTTGGTTACCTACATACAAGTTTGAAAGCCTCGCTGTTCAGCTGAATGATCTCCAAAACTTTGCAGAAGTACAAATCCCAAGTCCCACCTCAACTCCACTCAAAGATCTCAGGAGATGGAGACCAAGAATCTGTATTTTTAAGAAGCTCATCATGTCATTCTTACGCAATTCATATTCCTTCTAACTCCAAATTAATCCCTCTTGCTCTTAACTCACATTAGGCTGGCTCCTTCTCTATCATTATGTTCATTTCCCAAACATTTAAGGCCCCAGCTCATCTAGTCCTCTCACTTTTTAAAAGAGCTTCTTATCAACTCTGGCCCTCCGAAACATACAACTGTTCTGTGTGCCCCTCCCCCCACATCTTTCAAGAATATGGGAAAAACAGGTACATAAACACACAATATCAAGAAAGAGAGGGGCTGGCCCCGTGGCCAAGTGGTTAAGTTTGCGCACTCCGCTTCTGCATCCCAAGGTTTTGCTGGTTCGGATCCTGGGCATGGACATGGCACGCTCGTCAAGCCACAGTGAGGTGGCGTCCCACATGCCACAACTAGAAGGACCCACAACTAAAAAATATACAACTATGTACCGGGGGGATGTGGGGAGAAAAAGCAAGGAAAAAAAAAAAAAAAGAGGAGACACAAACTTTAAAAAAAAAAAAAGAGAGTTTACTAATTCACTCAACAAAGATTTACTGCCTATCAACTAAAGACCAATCTGTCTGGGTCTCATCTTCTTTATCTGTAAAATAAGGACAATAATCTCTTCCTCAAGGGCTGCAATAAGGTTGGATAATAAATGTCAGGTATTTTACCCCACGTTTGCTTGACAAACAGTAAGCAATAAAATGCTCAAATAAAATTTTGCAAAAATTACTATTGTTAGTAAGCTGATAAGGTAAATTGAGCCCTGACAGTCCTCTGTTTTAAGCTACTGTCCAGTTAAACTCAAATGGAGAAAGGAAAGAGGAGGCACATGGACTTTAAAAGAAATTCAACATTCTAATGTGCTCTATAGTTGGAAAAAACTATGTTTTCCTGCTCTAAATGTTGAAGGCAAGGATCAACAAAATTTTCTTGACTAACGGAGAATATAGGGGAAACACAGACTTCTCAACAGAGGAGACATAACATAAAAAGGGAGGCGCATAACATTTTATCTGATGAAAAAGAAACACTGATTAGAGAATCTATGCCACAGATAAAAGGATATAAACAGAAGATTTTAAGCACAGTAGTCTATGACCAGGTGTGATTTTTAAGAAGATCGTTCCAAGGGCAATGTGGAAAAATTGCTGAGTTAGAAGGGACTAATGGCGGGCAACCAGGGAAGAGGCTAATGAAGTAATCTAGCCCTGCCTGGAGAAATGTGATAAGGGCCTGGATTAAGCTGTAACAGACAGCACAAGGAGGAAGCCCATCTTGAGATAATGACAAAACTGACGTGAGAAGGAAGGAAGGAGAAATAGAGGCTTCTTAAAGATATTAAGTTTGTCAGACTGGCTGTCATTCACTAGGATAGGGTATAAAAGGAACTGTAAGTCTGAAAGAAAAAGTTCATCTTGACTATAATAAATTGAGGATTATTCATTACCTCAGTAAATGCAAAATAATATTCAAATCAAGAAAATATAATAGGAAATCATTATACTTGACTGCTTCAATATAGCTATTTCTATATGGATGTAACAGATAATAAAATTAATCTGAAATTATTCCAAAACATTTAATTAGTACTTAAAGTTCTGAAGAAAATAACAGAATTTCTGAGAAAATATACTGATTATTGTCTTTGCTGCAAATCCTAAAATAAATTTAAAAAACAAAAGAAATCAGATCTTTTTCTTTGCTAAAATCATCAGCATACAAATTTCAAACCACAGACTTAGCCAATTTCTAAACATCAACTGCTGCTTCACACTTCCCCTTTCCAGGAAGGAACTGAGAGTGCTTTACAGATGTTGCTAGAGATTTTTCCTAGTGTTTTCTTGGAAATGTTTTAAGTCAGATATTTAGGAAGCAACTACAACTCTTTCAGGTCACTAGCACGGAGGCACTACAGAGACAGTGTGAGGATCCTTTAATTACAGGTGTCACTACAGGCAAAACGGGAATGGGAAAGGAGGGAAAGCTTATGGGAAAAGAAAGAATAAACCAAGAAGAAGAAAATGGAGCAGCGAGAAAAGAAGTGAAGGGTGCGGTCATGATGGTGAGAAGGGGAATGCCAACACATTACTTAAAGGGCCATTTAGTTGAACTGTGCTACCCATCGGCCTGCACTAAAAGAGACCCTAATGGTCTATACAGGAAGTTCAAATTTCAGCTGATTATAAAGCTGGAAATGAAAAACACAGGGACTCACACATACACGGAATCACACTAAAAATTCAGACATTTATCTACCCCAGGGGGAAAGTGGGCACTGGGACAGGAATGGACCAATGGACTTCCTCAATCAAAGTTCTGTAACCAACAGTCATGCTTACTCTACAACTACACGACAAGGCTCCTGTAGCAGAAAATGCACTGTCACGGCTTCTCTGGCTTGCTACACATCCCTCCCGATAGCCAGGCACCCATTTGGGACTCTTAGAATCATTATTCCACACTCCATAGCACTGACATCTTGCAAGAATTAGCTATCAAAAAGAAAGAGATCATGGGGCTGGCCCGGTGGCACAGCAGTTAAGTGTGCACATTCTGCTTCGGCGGCCCGGGGTTCGCCGGTTCAGATCGCAGGTGCGGACACGGCACCGATTGGCACGCCATGCTGTGGTAGGTGTCCCACATATAAAGTGGAGGAAGGTGGGCGTGAATGTTAGCTCAGGGCCAGTCTTCCTCAGCAAAAAGGGAGGATAAGTAGCAGATGTTACCTCAGGGCTAATCTTCCTCAAAAAAAGAGAAAGATCATCGAGCTGCCTTCATGAAGTGGACAGTAAAGCATCAACAGGGCTTTTTTTGTTCATGTGTCCCCAGTTCTTAGAACAGCATGTGGCTGCATAAATCACCAAACGAAACAGATGATAAATCCAGTGGGCACTTTTCAGTCCTGTCTTACCTTGCTTTTCTGCAGCGTTGGACACAGGCGACATTCCATAAACGGCTTTCTATCTCATTCCATAAAAGCAAAGATTTCACATTAGCCTTCAAGGCTCTATAGTAACTTGTCCCTGCCCCCAACTTTAATCTTCCACTACGCTCTCTCCTTCACTCACTCTGCTCTAGCCACACTGGTCTTCTTGCTAGTTCTTAGCAACCAGGCATGCCCACCTTAGGGTTTTTGCTCTTACTGTTCCCACTGTTGAGACTGTCCCTATTCCCCACCCATGTTAACATGGCTACTCCCTCACCTCTTCCAGGTCTGTACTCAAGGTTCACTTTCTCTGTAAGGGCTTCCCCAACTACCCTATTTACAACTGTCCTCCCCCAACGTGGGCCCACCCTGGTTCTCTCCACAGCGCTTACCACCATCTATCATACTACCTACTTGACAATAAATTTGTTTATTACGTCTTTCTTCCTAAACCAGAAAATAAGTCTTATGAGGTCAGAGATTTTTGTCTGATTTATTCATCGCCATTTCCCACGTACCTAGAACAGTGCCTGACCCACGGAAAAGGAAGGAGCAGGGGAGGAAATCGGAATAGGGAAGATTGTTCCCTTCCTCTCTGTGATTCACCTCCTCCCATTTTATCCTTGATACTCTTTCTCTGCTCGCCCCTTTTTAAGGATTTCTAGGGCTCCAACCTTCACACTCTTCTCCACAGAGCCTCTACACAGTCTCCTTACATACACTCGTCTGTGAGAGAAAATTTCAGTGATTACCAAAACACTGACAACTCCACTGACAAATCTATTTCTCTGGGCCAGACCTCTTCCTCAGTTCTGGACCCTCATACTCAGCTCCCTACTAGACAAAATCCTACCACCTCAGCTCCTCTCATCCATCTCCTCCTCTCCATCCCCACTCACACTGCCCTACCTCACTACTCAAAGTTCTCGATTAGATAATTACTCTGTGAGGCAGGATGTGTAATGGTTATGCGAACAGTACTGGTATCACAAAGACCTGGACTCAAGTTCCCAGCACCACCTCTTTCTTAGTAGAGGCAGCTGTGTGAGTCAGGACAAGCCATTTTATTTAATTTCTACAAGCTTCAGTTTTCTCACCTGTATAATGAGATATTAGTCAAAACAGCACTTTACACGGGGAAAAGCATTCAGGTGCTCCTCAAAATCTACTGGCTCTTATTTCAAAGACAATTAAAATAATATCAATTTCTCCTTATTCTTGATCTATTCTTAGTTTTGCATCTCCTTCCCTCTTTGTAACAGATGACATATCTGTATACATACATGTATGATCTCACATTCTAATGACAAAAGGGGTAGCAAGCTAAGAACAAACTGGGCATTCCTTTTGGAATAACTCAATTTGAGCCCTAGGAGGGTTAGATTCTCATGGGGCGTTCCATTCTGTAACAAACTCCAGGAAGCAGTCTTTCAGATATAACTAGGAAAACATTCTTCCATTTCATTCTGTAAAATTCCATTCACAAACAGCACAGTATGGTTTGATAGCAATATATGATGTCAGCCAAAGCACTGGAGCCTGGCGGAGAAAGACTGCAGAAAGAAGAACTGTCCCTGCTAATTTCCCATTGTTTCTTGGCAAGACTATCTCATTAAGGCAAAATGAAAGCTCAAAGTGATAGGCAGTAACCACACTCTTCATCAGTATAGCTTGGAAATGCTCTTTGGGAGATTCATTATCAGACGACATCTTTATTGATGCTATACAGTTAGTAAACAAAATGTGACCAAAACAGGATGACATACCTGTTTCCAAATTTTAGAAGTATAAAGCCATTTAATTAGTACTCAGCTAAAATACTTTATCTGATAAATTACTTTGGTTAGTAAGCAATAAAAAAAAAGACCATCAACAATGTAAAAAATACTACTACTACATAAATACTATTTACTTACGCAAAGAAGAGATTTGGGGAAGAAAAAGCACTCAAAGGAATTATTATTAGAATTTATTTCTAAATTGATATTAATACATTTAAACAATTAGAGTAAAACTAGAGAGGCAATGGAAAAAACATTACCAAGTCTTTGGAGGTAGAGAAACTTCGACTTTATCCCTCATGAGCTAACTGGGCAGGTTATTTAACTCTCTAAACCTACTTCCTCCTCCTCTGTAAATGGAGATAATGACCCAATTAGCAGGGTTATTTAAGAAATTAGTGATAATTCTGCATAAATTATGTGAAATTGTATACACTGTGAAATAATACCCTATAGTTGGTTATACTAACATATAGTTGTTAATAAATGGTACTTATTACTTTTCAGATATAGCTTTCTGAAAAACATAGAAGAAATCACTAAATAGATACAAAGGACTACTCTATAATCAATTCTTGATCATAGTGACTAAACTACATAGAGTTCAAAACAGCTAAATAAACTTAAAGCAATTTTTTTAGTTTTGAAATACTTACAATTATTTTTGCAGCAAATTAACTATGTCCAGGTGAAGGCTATGCATAACAGAAACAAAAAGTTGACTATGTTCCAATCAACCTTTTAAGAATAAGTTAAAATTTAAGAAAATGTTACAGTCCACACAACAATTATCAGAATGCATTATGCCGTCTGCGTCCATCGTGCTCACTGTGGCCTACCCAGTGTCTGTACAGTGCCTGGCACACAACAGCTACCTAATAACTATTTGTTGAATGACAGTCTACACACACCCATTTAAGATTATTCCAGAGTAGTAATGGCCCACTGCTAGAAAAATAACCCAAAGTGATAAAGGAGCACACTTGAGAAGTAATTTTAATAGAAAATTAGTCAGAAATCTCTTAGTCTTTAAAAAGGCATAAAAGAACCTCACTAAACCACCAGCACGGACTCACTGTGAAAAGGTAAGACTAAATCAGAAAATTAATTGAAGAAAAGTCCATCAACTGGTAGTTAAAGAGGAATATCAGACCAAATCAAAGTCACCAGCTATAATCTTCCAGGAAATAAGAGAAGCTACAACTATATAAATAAAGACATATATCCATCATAAATTTAAGGAGGAAAGGTTTAAAATAAGTCAAGGAATCCTAAAGATTTTCTAAAATTCTGTTTCGCTCTTACCGATCACCTAGAAATAGGGTCTGTTCTAATTTATTACATTCAGTTCATTTTTACTGCTTTTCTACTGCGTGGTATACACTGTAACAGGCATGAAAAATGCAAAGATGAGGTTCAATCCTGTACAGAAGGAAGGCATGTGTGCACACAGCTACTGCCTAGTAAACATCTGGAACCTTGGAAACAGGACAAGATCCTGATCTGATGACTACTCTAGTCCTCTTTTCCACCTCTGCATCTTCTACTAGTTTGGTTACTTAATCACCCTTCTATTTTCAAACTTTAAGTGCCAGCAACTTGAATTCTAGAGTTATTTTACCTTTCTTTTCTTTAAAAAAAAAAAAGATGTCTTAAAAGGGGTTAGTTTTTAGCATCTTCAATTTTATTATAGTAGATGCAATGTTAAAAGAAAAAAAAAAGCTCCAACAAAAATCCACGTACACCTTAAAAAGGTTTGTGAAACATTTGAAAGACAAAGATCTCAAATTCTCCACGAAACAAATGAAGATGAGGTATGTCTGCCATTTTCCTAGATGAAAGGTAACTTTAGGATGAGCAGCAATTAACTGATGGTTTCAGCGAAACATGACGAGTCAGGATTCACAATGGGTCCTCTTCCTGATTTTGTTAGGCTCTGAGCCATCTTAAAATCATGTTATTCAATTCTTCTGGTCTCAATTTACGTTTTCTCCCTCCCAGTGTTGAAGCTGAACTTAAATGTTGGTAATTTGGTAACATTCTGATGTTTTTTCTTCAGTTTTAAAATTTGTAACAGAATCATAAAAATACCCGTTGTCAAAATAAATACCTTTCACACACAAAAATTAAGCATGGGATTTAATAAGCTCAAGTGAAGAACAGTTCCATCAGACATTTTAAAACACAGGTTAACATTTTTCTCTTCTCCATAGTTTCTCTGTTAAGCTGGCTCTTGACAGCAAAGACAAAGTTTGAAGCACAGAGACGGAAACAAATGCAAATGACTCGAGACCGAGACAAGAACGTGGGGCGGAGCCCGGGGCGGATGTCAGCTCCTGCAAATCTTGCATCAAGAATCTTGCACCGGACAATTCATGGTGAACAAGAAAAGCTTACACAGCACCTTGAGGACCCACCAGTTTTCCGTTCCATGAGGCCGCGGACGGCTGAGAGCCCCCGAAGCCAGGCAGTTCCAATTTTGCCCAACAGTGTAGCGCTGAGAGGGGCCGACCGATTTCACCGGACTTAACCCCAAGCAGCCCACATCCTCCGCACCACCCCATCCCGCAATATCAACACCAAGAACTGAAGCGAGACGCCCACTCCCGTGGGTAGAGGAGGCCTCCGCACGCCCTGGCCCAAACTGCCCGCGCCCTCCCGGACTAGGCCCGGCCAGGCCCCTCCGGCCCGGCCCAGGTCCCCGCCCTCCCGGCCGGCCCAGGCCCCCGTCGGGCCAGCTGAGCTCTCGCCGCCACCCGCCGCCTCCAGCTCTGCCGAGCGGGACCCCGGCCGGGGAGGAACGGCTCTCCCGCGCCCGACTACCTTGGTGGTACGGATGTGCTCCATCCCGAGGTGACGTCTGCCGGCAGCTCGCCTCACAGGCGTACCATGGAGCGAAAGAACTCGGGGGACCACAGGGACCCAGACGCAGCGGGAACCACCTCCACCGGCCACCGCCGCGGCCCGTCAGACCGCCCCCGGCAGCGTCAACTGCGCAGGCGCAGCGGGCCAGCGCCGTCTCCTAGAAACACTTCCCCAAACCGGGCGTCGCCGAGGGGGCGGGGCGGGCGGGCGGGGCAGAGCGTCTGCCGAGGGAGAGCGGCGTCTCGTTCCTTCGGAGTCGCCGCGTGTCCTACAGCGCCCCCTGCCCGGGGAGGCTCACCAACGCCTGACAGAAGGCGGTCCTCTACGGCACGTAGGACCAGAAAAGCAAGAGCGCGGAGGGGTCCAGAGAAGACTATTCCCCGTGTGGGAGTGGGTCCCCCGACGTGCTGGTATAAAGAGAGACACGATGTCACGGAAGTTCATTAACCTACCAATGGACCGCGCCAAATTTTAATACTTTCTCTTTGGTTTGAGCTATAATTCTATTCACAGGACTCTCTTGTAAGGAAATTAACAAATATGTTCAGTGCAGCCTTACTTGAAACAATCGAAATTTCCAAGGATTAGTTATGTAAAGTGTGGTTATGTCCATGCACTGTTAATACCGGCATTCATTAAAAATTATGCAGTAGGTCCAGATAACAGGTAAAGGCTGAACAAACTGAAAAATCGACAACTTTTCTTAGATCTGTAAGAGAACCGAGGTCACAGGGCAAACTACGGCCCCCCAAATTAGAGAGAGGGGCAGGCGAAGACAGAAAAATCACGATTTACAGGAGCAGAAACCCGCAGGCAGCAGGGAGCCAGTGACAGGCAGTTCACTTTACCCAGTACATCACGTCTAACTATTCCGAAAAAATTACACAACACACTAAAAGACAAAAAACACAGTTTGAAGACACAGAGCAAGCATCAAAACCAGACTCAGACATGGCAGGGATGCTGGAATTGTCAGACTGGGAATTTGAAACAATTATGATTAATATGCTAAGGCTCTAATGGGTAAAGTAGATAGTATGCAAGAACAGATGGATAATGTAAGCAGAGAGATGGAAATCATAAGAAAGAACCAAAAAGAAATGCTAGAGATAAGAGAACACGGCAACAGAAATGAAGAATGCCTTTGATGGGATGATTAGTAGACTGGACATGACTGAGGAAAGAATCCTCGAGCTTGAGGATATCTCAATAGAAACTTCCAAAACTAAAAAGCAAGGAGAAAAAAGACTGAAAAAAAGCAGAACAGAATAAAGGTGTAACATATGCATAATGCTGAAGGAGAAGAAGGAGAGAAACAAATATTTGGAACAATTATGAATGAGAATTTCCCCCAAATTAATGTCATACACCAAACCACAGATCCAGGAATCTCAGAGAACATCAAGCAGGATAAATGCCAGGAAAACTATGTATCATTCTCAAACTATAGAAAATCAAAGATAAAGAAAAAATTCTGAAGAAACCAGAGGGAAAAAGCACCTTACCTATGGAGGAGCAAAGATAAGAATTACGTCTGTCTGCTCTTCAGAAACCATGCAAGCAGGAAGAGAGTGGAGTGAAATATTAAAGTTGACAGAAAAATCCCCAGCATTCTAGAATTCTGTATCCTGTGAAATTATCCTTCAAAAGTGAAATGGTGGGGCTGGCCCCATGGTGTAGTGGTTGCGTTGGGCACACTCCACTTTGGTGGCCTGGGTTCACAGGTTTGGACTCCAGGTGGGGACATTCACCACTTGTTGACCATGCTATGGCAGTGTCCCACATATAAAGTGGAGGAAGATTGCCACAGATGTCAGCTCAGGGCTAATCTTCCTCAGCAAAAAAAAAAAAAAAAAAGATGTGAAACGGAAATGAAGAAGAGTTTTGTTCATTGAGATTTGTTTTATCTTACTAACGTTCATAAAGTATATGGTCCAGTTTAAGAGAACTTCAATGTGCACCAGTAGCCTAAATCCTATCCTTCCCTAAAAAAGCTGGGATCCAATAAAATTAATCGGATTTAGTATTTTCTGCTGTCCTGATCTCATCACGTATGCAAACAGGGCACTTAATACAGTTACAGTTTCAATAAAGGAGTTCACTGAGACTTATAAGCTAACCTGAAGAAAGACCAGCCAGCCAAGAAGAGATCTGTTTCTTAGGGTAGTTAGTCTGGCGAAATGCCAACATAATTATCGGCCATGAAAAACCGAAGTTTAAAGCAGACAGGAATGAGGGTCAGCACATTCTCTTCCTATAAAGCCATTTGGACACTTTACAGTTGAGAAGTTTGCTTAGTTAGCATGAATTCAGAGCAAGGGAAATTAACCAAAAGATATGAGAGGCTGTTGTCATTCAGCCAAAATCTTGATGCATCTGTAAACCCTATGAGATGTACCAACTGCAAGATCAGATGATAGTGTTTCTGGGCCATGGAAGCCTCTAGAGGCAGCCCTGAATGCTCATTATTATACGCATATATTAAATATCCCTAATCTAGGCTTCGCTGCTGAACAACACCCCTTCTGAGGGCCTTGTTGTTTCTTTAGATATGGCACTTGGTCAATTAAGTTCCTATCAAGATATGGTCTAGAAGTCACGCTGTCTTTTTAAGGAGTCTTTAAACATCTGTGCTTTGATTAATTTTCTTTTGATGTGTATATTCATAATTTCCTTTATTATCCAAGTTCTGAGGGACACCTAGATTTTGGTTTACATATGCCTATGAAAACAACTTAAAATGGTGACATGACTATTATTGATGACTTTAATAAAATATCATTTTCTTAATTGACCTTGTATTTAAAATGGTGGTGTTATGAATCAGAAAATAACAAATATACAAAAACATTGAATAAGCAATCACAATGGTTTGAAATAACGGGGAATCAGCATCTTCTGCGTTCATTTCTCCCTAATGTTTATTTTTACATTGTTGAAAAAAAAACCTCACTTATTTCCCCTATAAAATGCACAAGAAGTGTCTGATATTATGATTGTCATATGAGAAAACATATCATATTTAAAAATTAAATGTTGATGCTTTCATAATTATGCTTACTGTTTACTATCTAATGGGATATTATAAAAGCAATCACACTCTCTAACATGGGTGTTCTTAAATAAACATAAATCATTAAAAAAGCAAGAATATTTCACTTGATTACATTTCTAGGCTTTTATTTTTAGGTGTATTATTGCAGAAGATGAAGCCTATGATCAGAACTCTTTCTGGAAACAAAGCTATCTGAATTCAAATCTCATTTCTGCCACTTACTAGCTGTGTGCATTTGGCAAAATTATTTAATTTCTCTAACTCTTGGTTTAGTTATCTGTAAATACTTAGTACTTATCATTATCTCCTCCACTGAGGTATTTGTGCTAGTTAAATGAAATAATGAACAGAAATGCTTAAGCATAATAGCTGGCCTCAATTAGTGCTCAGCAAATAGTAGTTGTGTATGTGTGTGTTAAGCAGAATGCACCCTCAGAATCCCCAGAGATGTCTAGATACCTGCTGATCCTCATTCTAATCTTTTGCCCTGAGTCACAAATTTATTTGGATGAGGCTGTGCTCATTTGGGGAGACTGAGTGAAGGATGAAACATTTGTTCTTATCTGAGTGTACTGTATACCATACTCCAGTGATCATATTATGTGTTCTATAACCCTGCAACTGAGGAGGTGCACCTGGCCCAGTGATGTGCACGTGTCCTGGTTAGCTGACATACAGGACTGCCTCAGTCTCATGCTGAGTTGGAGGGAGACATACCATGATGTTTCTAGAAGGGCAATATGACTCTCACTCTCTCAGGATTTGAGGGTTTGGGAGCTTGCTCCTCATTCTATCCTAAAGAAGGTTACTAATCATTTTTTTGCATTTCCTAACTGTGTGACCTCCTCTCTGAATCTTTTAGATAAGTAAATATTTCTGACCATTTGTACCTGCTGTTGACATCAGGTGATGCAGTAGTCGGTTGGGCTCTGTTCTGTGTAACCACTTCATTGAATACTGGGGTCTTCTGGTTCTGTGGTTCTCACGCAGGCAGCAGCTTTCTTTTTCTCCAGTTGCCCTTCAAGCCTGCTTTGCTGCTCTCCCTCCCTCTCCTCAACAGGAACTTAAGCTCCTAGAGAAGTACCAGTCAGTCTTGGGTTTTAGAACAATCTAATTTTCAGGAGTCAAAGAATCCAGTCTAATGTAAATAAAAATCTGCCGTTGTATCCAATTCAGAGCTTCTCTTTCCCTATACCCCCCAGGTTTGATGACAGTGGGGATGGAGGTGGGAACAGAGGTGGGGGCATCTGTTTTGACAAGTTTGTTCCGCTTTCTCCCTGCTTGCTTGCTAGTTCCTGCCTTTGCTCTCTGGGAATCAAGTCTTACTTGACCAGTCCTATTATAATCTGGCATCACTGATTTTTTGTGTGGCTGATGCCTGAATGCCCCCTCTTTCTCCCTTGGGCACTTAGTCAATTAGTTAATCCTTCTCTCCATCCTCTGGGACCTCTGGATCTTCTCATTTCCCTGAAGTAGGTGCAGTGCTCTCCAGTTCATTTCTTACAAGCTAGCTAGCTCCTGGTTTTTGATTTACTCAAAGCCTTGTTATTCCTCTTCTTCTAGACTCACTTGAAACGTCTCTGTATCTGTACAATAGCTTTGTCTTCTCATGTCTCCTCCATATAGATATACACACACACTTGTGCTTTAACTACTTTGAGAGGATTTCTATTCCTTGCAATCGAAAGAGGCCTAATTAACCTGTGGGAAAACTGATCACAAAGGAGATGGACAGTTTTGAGGGAAATTTTATCGATGCTATGGAAAAGCCTTATGAATGTATTCCTGCTTCACAGCAGTGGACATCAGTCTAGTGGCCAGAACATGAGTGTCCATCAGGTACAGTGACTTGTTTCCTTGACAGATGAGAGGAATTAATGCAGATGAATTCTTCCTCTTTGGCTCCCATTTTTTTGAGACTAGACCCTGACCATTGCCCTTCTTTTAGCATGTTTCAAGACAAAATTGATAACAGGTTGTTGTTTCTGCTCTTATTGTTATATTCCAGTCTTATAGATATTCTGGACATTGGTTCATCTTGGATATTTCCTACGTTTCTTCACTAACGCATGTAAAATTCATCTTTTAGTGTGGATTCCTATGAAAGATGGTATAATAATTTAGCTGTGACCAACAGAGACCCAACTATAATGGCCTAAACAACATAGAAGTTGATTTTTCTGTCATTTAAAAGAAATCTGAAGGTAGGCAGACCAGGATTGGTATGATAGCTCTGTAACATCATCAAGGACCTACGTTCATGATATTTTTCTGCTACGCCCTCCTTAATATATGACATCCATTCTTAAGTTCCTCACAGTCTGAGGTGGGTGTTGGAGACCCAGCCATGTGTCTAAGTTTCAGGTAGCAGAAAGGAAGAAGGAAGAGAAAAGCCAAAGGGACATATGCCAGCTATCTCTTCCTCTAAATGAGTCATACTGGACGTCTCATCTCATGTCTCCCACTTACATCTAAGCAGCCACATTTACCTGTAAAGGAAGTCGGGGTATGTAGTTGTATACCTGGTTGATGTACCACCTTGAACAAAAATGGGATGTTTTTTGTAAGGAAAAAGGGAAGAATGAAAAATGGTGGCAAGAAGAGAGCTTCCCTCATTTATTTTATGCTGACATTTCCAAGTTTCTTTTCCTGATCTTTTCCTTATCCACTATCATGAAAGCAACTGTTCATGTCCCATCCCCCATACTCACCAATAGGAAGGACATAATTTCAAAATAAATGACCACACTTTGAATTAAATATATTTAGCTTCATGGAAAACTCCCTACATTGCTTTCGTTTTCCTCATTTCTTGGGGGAAACAGATCATTACTGTTCTGATCTATTGTTGGAAACACGTTTTAGCTTTAGGCTTTTTCCCTCTAACTTTTTATTTTGAAAAATTTCAAACCCACAGAAAAGTTGAAAGAGTAGTACGTACAATGAACACCCATATATTTTGCTTGTAGAGTCACGAATTGTTAACATTTTGTGACATTTTCATTATTCATCTCTCTATAAATTTTGTTGTTGGATTGTTTGAAAACTTAATAAGATTTCTAAAGAGGAAGGACACTAGCTAAATCTTTAAAGTCAATAGACCCCTTCTGAGAATAAATTCAAGATAGAGGGCAACTGGTTATATATAGTCTCTAAAAGATAGCTCTCTCTTGGATATTTCAGAGGATCAGATCATACATATATAGATCCCTTTAAACAGACTTGTGATTCCCATTTCCTTTCTGTTTTAGAACGTCTCAACTGGTACTTCTCAAAAGGTTGTCCCCATCTGAACATACCACTGAGGCAAGCCTATTTAGATATTTTAATGCAAAGCCAAATTAGAATCTTTTTAGTGCTATTGCCTTTCAGATGATTCAGTCTATGACATTAGCAATGTCATCACACAGCCAGTAAATCAGCAAAAGATGGGGTTTCTTGACAGAATTCTCACAATATAAAAAGCAAAGGGAAGCAAAATGGCTTGCCATAGAGTTTAGGATCTGAATCACTTGCTTTATTCTTGGAAAGCAGTAATTCACACAGAACTGACATATGGTTCAGGTGTCATGATGTCGAAGGGGAATGTTTGGAACGTCCTTTGGAATAGCATGTGTTCCTCTCATTAGGTTGGGAGGGTTAAGAAATTCCAGCACTGCATGTGTTTGCCTCGCTGGATAGGCTTTAGGTTTAAATAGGCATGAAGTTTATGTTACTGCCATTTTACTGTCATTTTTCAATTGAATAACCAAACAATTGGGCTTATAGAAGCTGCGTTCTTTATTTCTGTAGAACATAAGGATGTCAAGTTTTTTCTTTTCTTTTCTTTTTGCTAATAGGACAAAGAGAAGACGGCACAGAAGATGAGAAAGGGTCTTTGAGGTCTAGTCTTACATTTGGTGCACCTAGCGGCTTGTGGTAGATTGTACTACTGTTCACCAAATATTCCAGTTTCCATCTCTGCAGTGCTTCTCTCTGTGGGATTTTTGGGTTTACTGTAGTATAACTTAAACTACTCTGACAGATACAAGTCAGAAATGCCACTAAAAGACATAGGGAGCCACTTTCTGTCTTCCTACAAAAATCGTCTGGATCTACCTTTTTTTCCCCAGTCAAAAGTCCCCTAGATTTCATATCCTCAGTCCTTTACTGACTATCCTAGAGTCATCATTGATAATAGCATTCTCTAGATCATTGAAGCTCTAAAACCCACCGTATTTTATTTTTCTCTTCCTGTTCAATCACTGTGAATTTTTTCTGTATACTATAGTTCACATATGTCCTTCTTCTCTTTTGTTTTATCATTCCCATGGTGACCTTCATATTCTAAATGCTATTTAATTTTTATTTATACAAACACAGAGGTGGTTTATTAGTCTGCTCAGGTTGCCATAACAAAATACCAAAGACTGGGTGGCTTAAACAACATTTCTCACAGTGCAGCAGGCTGATAAGTCCAAGATCAAGGTGCCCATAGGCTTTCTTCCCAGATCACATAAGGCTGCCTTTAGGCTGTGTCCTTAGAGGTGGAGAAAGGAGAGGGAATTCTCTTGAGTCTCTTCTTATAAGGGAATTAATCCATCTTGAGGGCCCCACCCTCATGACCTCATCACCCTAATTACCTCCCAAAGGCCCCACCTCCAAAAACCATCGCACTGTGGGTTAGGGCTGCAACAAAAGAAATTTTGGAGAGACCCAATTCAGTTCATAACAGGTGGCAAAGCCCAAGTTCAATACTGGAGAAAGTGTTGCATCAAGGGGAGTTGCAAGATGTGAGGTTAGAAAGATTGGTTACGTACAGGACATTGAGCGCCAGACAAACAGCCACTGGTTTTTGACCAAGGCAGTGTTGTGGTAAGAATTATGTTTTAGGAGAGAAAATCTGGTGACTGCTTATGGGATGAATTTTATTGGAAGAGACTACAGGTAGTAAAACCTTTTGCGGGAGTAACGTAACAATCCTTGATGGAAAAATAAAGACCCACATTATGATGGCAGCACCTCAAAGGCATCACCGCCAGGCAGTCTGTCCTGATCTTTCTGCCAGAGGGGAGTGCTTCTTTAAACCCACATTTTTCCTATGTTAAAAGGTTACTCATAGCAGCCTTATATTTCGCCTTATATTATACTTGTTTCTGTACTTTTTAAAAATCCCTTTCACTTTGTGGTTCCTGAGCGCCGCAAAGGTGGGAGGCAGCCATCCAGGAGGAACCCCACACGCTCCGCCCCAGGCCGGGCCCTCTTCCCCTGCAGGATACGCTGACACTATTTGCGGACTTGACAACATCCTTTGCCATCCAGGCGCCTTGGCCAGTTCTGTTTGCTCAGCACCACTAACAGAACTGACCACTCCGCTCACGAAAGGACGCTCTTCTGAGCTTCCTTCAGGGCCGCGCATCGGGCTCCCGGTGACTGCCCTTAGCGGGCTCCGGCGGCACCCACGCGGCGCTGAGCTGGGGCTCACGTCAGTAGATGGATGAGTGAATGAAAGGCATGCCTGGAGATATTGTGGGTTCAGTTGCACACCACAGCAATAAAGTATCACAATAAAGCGAACCACGCGAATATTTTGGTTTCCCAGTGCATGTAAAAGTTATGTGTACACTATACTATATTAAATGTGCAATAGCATTATGTCTAAAATCACAGGGTACATACCTTAATTTAAATATGTTTATTGCTAAAAGAAGCTAACGATCATCTGAGCCTTCAGCGAGTCAGAATCTTTTTGGGGGCAGAGAGTCCAGCAAAAAACGCAGTATGAGCGACGCGCAATAAAGCAAGGCACAATGAAACGAGTATGCGGTATTATCGACTGATCTGCAAACCATCAGGAAGCAGACACGCTCCGTCCTCCCTGGGGAACGAGAGGCAGCCAAGGAAAGACTGGAAGCGCCTCCTTTTCTGAAAGAGGGGCTTGGGATGCTCAATAGGGCCTTCCCAACGCTGGGATTCTGCACATCCTTTTTTGGCAGTAAGCAAAAATATAAGTAACATTGAGAGTCAACGGTCACAAAGTACAGAAGCCGCACAAACACCAACACAGAACTAACAAAAAGGGATGGACCGGCTTTTGACTCAGGGGGCCCACCGCTTAGGAGAGTAGGCGGGGCTCCACCCCACCTTGTCCCAGGACGCTTTGCGCCGCGCGCCGGCCCAGCCCCTCACCGTCCCAGGGTTCCCTGCGCGGCGGGCTGGCCCCCGTGAGCTACGAGCGCGCGGCGGAGCCGAGCTCCGCCCTCTTGGGCCTGGTCTTGGCCGTTCCCGCGGTTGGAGGTTCCCGCCAGATCCGGGTTCGGGGAGAGTGATGTTGCCCGGCCCGGCTCGGCTTTAGGCGGGAGGAGAGTCCTAGAGCCCTTGCAGCTTGCTGGCGGCACCGCGCCCCGGGCAGCCATGTCCACGGGTTTCTCCTTCGGGACCGGCACGCTGGGCTCCACCACCGTGGCCGCCGGCGGGACCGGCACGGGCGGCGGTTTCTCCTTCGGGACGAGCGCGTCCAGGTAACCGCACCTCCTCGCCGGCCCGGCCGGGGCCTCCGCGGCGGCTCCCGGGGGCGTCGCGCCCCTCTCTCTCTCTCTTCCCGCTGGCTCCCCGGAGGCCTGGAGAAGACGACCTGCCCCGCGCCGGGCTCGTAGGCCGCCCGCTCGCCGCCCTGGCCGGCCCCGGCGGCTGGTGGGAGGAGGGCGCCGTCTCTGTCGGGGGGACCCGGGAACCGCGATGGTTCCGGCGCGGTCCCCGCCGAGGGACGGCCGGCGGCGTGAGGGCCTGGGTTTCCCTGCTGAGCCCGAGCGACGCGCCGGTCTTAGGCGCAGAATGAATGTGGAACGAATGAATGAGACCGTAGCTTATTGTGAGGTTTTAGGAAAAGACAATAGAAAATTCTAAGGAGGACAATCAAAAATTTCTCCCTGATAATTCAGATTCCAGTGCAGAGTTACGGTTTTGGACATTGCAGGGCCTTAGTGATTGCGCCGTTGTTTTAAACGAGCTTTCAAGTCTTTGTGCCTCATGGGACCCTATCTGTCCTTTTTTTAGTTTGTTTTAAATACTTTTTACAGAGTTTGTTGGTGATTATTTTGAATAGAAGTGTTTGAATTAGTATATTATAGGTGAGAGTGTTGTCGTAATGACTCACATTTAAATTTAAATTGCAAAATGTAGGTAACATTCATCATTTTTGTGCAACCTGCTACGCCACCACTTCAGAAGGTGACAAAAATTTGCGTAGCAGAGGTACAGACAGAGGCAGTTAAAGATGATTTTAATTATGAGAGATTTAATCTTTGGAACTCAGTCTTCTGAAGATAAAGTGGAGGAGTTCTTTCAACCAAGGAGTGTATATAGAATGAGTTACAAGATATCTCCTGAAGCTTGAAGAATGTGGTTGTAGATTGACAAGGCAAGAATACCTTCAGCATTGTCTATTAAAAAGGGGCGGGGGTGACAGACTACACAGTCAAGTCAGAAATCTGAGAGTTTTCCTTAATACCTCCTTTTGTCTCACTCTACACGCTTAATCAGCAAGGCCTGATAATTGTAATTCTTCAGTTTCCATTTGCTTCATCCCCAGTGCCACCACCCTGTTGCAAGCTCTCGTTGTTCGTGGAACAAATATTTACTGAACAGACTCCTGTGAAGTAGACTTGTTTTAGGGGTTAAAGATAAGAGTCCTGCTCTCTTGAAGCTTACATTCTTGTGAAAATCCTTATGATCACTGCCAGCTTTTCAACAACTCACCTTTCTCCTGTTGGATGAAAACTTCTCCCATCATTTCCTACTTAGGTTAGTTCAATGGAATCCTAGTTGCTGTCTCAAAAATCTCCTCTTAAGTCAATCTTTTTACCACATTGTAGCCAGAGTGATTTTTTAAATTCCCATTGCCTCCCTTCAGTGATTTTTCCACTGTCATTGGAATGAAGTAAAAATAAATCGTACCATGATCTGCGAGACCTAAATAACCTGGAATCTCTTCAGACTCATCCTGAGTCTTTTATTTAAAAAAAAAAAATAACATTTGCATTAACACCCAGTACAGGCACACAGATAAGTAACTGAAACAAAGTGTCAAAGAAAGACCCTTACCCTTACTTCAAGTGATGCACTTTGATATTTTCTATTTGGTTCCATTTCATTTTTTTAAATGCTGGTTGTGATCTACTAAATTGATTTTATACTCCTCTCACAGGTCCTGCTTTAGTTTGAAAAACCCTACTCTAGTAACGGGCCTCTTCTCAACTCCTAGTGGGCTTGGCCAAATTCTGTCCCACTTTAAGGTAGTTCCCTCTGCCTCCACTTTCCCTACTGCCTCTCACCCTGTCTGCCAAGCTAATGCCCACTTTGGGGACTCTCGTGGTTGCTTCCCCAGAGGGGCCTTTTCTGACCTGTGGCTCAGGAGGAGGTCTCCGTCCTCATCCACCGAAGCGCTTACCACGGTTGTAGTCAGTTCATCATGTTTTTTGTTGACTTGTTTATTGTCTGATCCCGGCAATAGACTGTAAGCTCCATGGCGGTGGAGACTTTTTCATGCTATTTTTCTGGTTGACACAGTGGAGCTCAGTGTATATTTGTTGAATGAATGAATGAATGATTGATTAATCTCGTTTTCTCACTGACTAGGAACTTCCTGAGGGCAGGGTCTGAGTCATATTTACTACTCCATCTTCAGTCTCTATGACAGAGCCTGCCATATAAAAAGGACTTTACTAAACACTTGTCGATTGATTGAATAAATGAATTATTAGTAGTAAATTAGAAAAATGTACACAGGCTTCAGAAAGGCTTGGATAAATTAATAGAAGGAGGGACAGTCTTAACATCTGTCCGTTGGAGTCCTGGTTTGGAGGCCTGTCTGCCCCTAGTGGCACCTGGTGATCTGGTCTCTTTAGGTAAGTTATTCTTGGGGAAGTTACTCTCTAAGCCTCAATTGCCATGTCTGGAAAAGGGGTATAACAACATATTTACCTCAGAGATGTATTGAATGAGATAAAGCATGGAAAGTATTTAGCAGCTCCTCCAGCACTTGGTAAGTGCTCCATAAATGTTAGCTGGTCTGTTAGCTCCTAAGTCCGCATGAACCCAAGCTCCAGAAATTAAAATAACAGGCCGGACCTGCTGGAGTCGAGGGCTTTTCTACAAGACGTCCTGTGGGGCATTGGCAGATAATACTGGGTTGAGGCAATAATCGGTCAGGGCGGGGGTAGCTTTTGTTTTTCTCTTAAGTAAGTAAATTTCTCTGCTGCAGAGAAATTTCCCTTTTGCTTCTCTGGTAGAGTAAGAAGATTTCACTTTGATGTATTTCTTTGGTAATGTTTTCAACTTTAGTTACAAAACACTTCCTTGTGTCTTCAGTTTTCTTAAGTTGTCAAGAAATTTTAAATTATTTTAATTGACTGAAAGTACATACTTTCACTGTACTTCTTTTGTTTATTTCTGGAATAGCAGTAGATACAAATGGGATCACTGATTTGTTTGGGAGGAAGGCGAGCATATTAATCATTTTCTTAATTTGATGTCCTCAATATTTGCCAATACTGTTTCTTAAAATACCTTTTGATTCAGTTGATTAAATGTTTAAAGATTTACGAGATTTTGCAACCCTGCTCTGCCGACCCCCTATACTTCATACACCCAGGGGCACACACACGTGTTCATAAGGATCATTTTTAGAATCAGTGGTAAATTAAGACACAATTAGGGTATGCCCTCTCCTTCCTCCTACTCAGTGTTGTTCACTGATTTCAAGTTCTACCTCATTGATACGCTCCTCCTTCTGCATTCCCCTCACAGTGATTAGCTGGCGTAATACCTTGTACGTAATGTGTTCAGTTGAATTTATAAGTATTATTTATAACAGTAAGTAATAACAGTTATTGAGTAAAGTTAATTTGCCCTGCATAATCTCTTAATCTTTATAAAAAATTCTGTTAAGTGGATACCGTTATTCCTATTTTGCAGATGAGGAAATTGAGTCTCAAAAAGTTTAATGTCACACAAGTACCAGCACATTGGGAAGCTGATACTCGAACCCAGCCACAACACTGCTGCCGTCCCCTTAAATTGAAACACCCTTGACTTTTAAGCTTTTTTAAACTCACATTGGGTCTCTCATGGTGATTATGTCTGTCTGGAAGGACAGAGTGAGAAGTAATAAAGATACATCTATAGGATGAATGGGATTTCCCATTATGTTGTACATGTTGTTATAATTTCTCTTAACTCTCCTACATAATTTTTGGAGTGTCAAATTGTCGAGGTTTTTGGCTTATTTTCATAATTTATTCTCCCACCTACGGGCGGTGAGTTTGAGCCTCTGAGACTGGATAAGGACCATTGAAAAGTTGTGAGCTTTGTTCACATCGCTTGTTATTGTCAGCTGCTCTTTTTAAGCTTTCAGAAACTCTGAAGAAGATTTCTACTTATGAACACATAATCTTGACAGAGGGTAATTTTGCTTTGCATTTTACTCTTACCTGGATGTGTCTGTTCTTGTCCCTCCCCGCTACGCGCTGCACCCAGATCTTCCTAAAGCTTTTTCGGTGGCAAGATACCTACCTAATCCTCCAACCCCCCATGAATATGGTAATATAGCCATAGAAAGATGGTGAAGACAACTGAGAGTAACTTTTCTATTTCTGAGTGTGTCTTTCTTTTCTTTATATTAATAGTTGGGGAAGAAGCAAATAATTTAGCAATGAGAACTGTGTGTGAGTAGTTTAAGAGGAAAATGATCCACATTCATGGGATTTCCTTATGGCTGTTTTAAAATATGTGAACTTTCAAACAAAAACTGGTGAAAGCAGAATATGTGTGAACCTGTTTATGATTTCTTGGGGTCTGAAATCCTACTTGCTATAGATTATGCTTTTCTTGAAGACTGGTATTATATTTTTTAAGACTAATTTTATATGTAGATTTTAAAGAGAACAGAAAAATATTTGAACTTGTTTGGTTAAAGGTAAATTGTTACTTCCTTTTGTATCCTATGCAGATGTATTAAATATGTTAAATGAAAGAAAAATTAACCTTGAAGAGTTAATTTTCATTTTTCTTAAGTAAATATTGGCTCTCGTAGACTTCATTTTGTGTTTTTTATAAACAAGCAATCCCTCTGTGGGCCTCAATTTTGGAACTCTTGGGAGCACCTCGACTCCAGCAACTACATCTGCTTCTTCGGGTGGTTTTGGAACCGGGCTCTTTGGATCCAAACCTGCCACTGGGTTCACTCTAGGAGGAACAAATACAGGTAAGGAGGATTGCCACATTTTCAGGAAGTAAGCTTGAGATATTTATTCTTTTTCAGGTTCTGTCTCCTCCTTTTACAAGAATCGTCATTGGTGGTAGACCTAAAAATGGTCAATACGAAGATGAAAAGAAACATAGAGATGTGCAATTAAGGGCCAGCAATAGGCCCAGTCAGCAGCTATGATCTACTTTAGTGTATGGAAGGAAAAAACACACACACACCCACTTAAAGAATTGAAGAAGATATGTCTCTTTAATGAGTTAAAGTAATTAAAATTTTAATATTAGACTATATAATGTTGTTTTGCTTTAGTGAAGATTGTTAAGTTTGCCAATTTGGATGTTAATTAAAATTAGCATATATGGGACAGTCAGCATTGTATTTTGATATAACTTCATAATTTATATCCCTAAGAGATGTTTTAAATTTTTGTATTAAAGCAATTGTTTCACTAAGTAAAGGGCAAGAGGTAAAGGTTTCTGGTGGACATTTCAATAATAAAAAGTTTTTTTTAATACTTACAGGTAGTTTGTTATTATAAGCTAAAAATATGTTTCACTGGAGCTACCATTTAAGAGTTTGCTTCCTTATTTACCCTTTATTCTCTACTTCAGAGCCCCTTGGTCTCTGTTACCACCTTTTGCGTTGACTTTCCAGCTTTGATTGCCGTACTTTTCACAGCCACATGTAGAAAATGAAAGAACTGCAGGAGTAAATATGAGACTAGCCAGGGAGCTTCTTGAGACAGCTCTGTGTGCCAGTGTTTTGCTTGGAGTAGCTTTTTTTCTCCTTGCCTAATTTTGTTATAAACAACAGTTGTTTGCATTTTACAAATCTTATTTCCTAATTAGTGACATTCTGTACTTTGTAGTCCGCAGACCGTAGAGCACTTGTGTTAGGGTGTGGTTGTGGAGGATGTTGTGATACATATTGTTCCTGTTAGCAGTGTTATCACTCCCGGAGAGGGAATCCAACTCCTGCCCTTATGACACACAAAACGAATGCCATCTTCCAGTGATGATTAAATTGTATTTCTCTTCTTATCCCCAGGAATAGCAACAACTATAACTACTGGATTAACTCTGGGTAAGAATTTTTGAGGAAAGATCCCAGATCTGTGGTTTCTGCTCTTCTCTTTCCTAATATCTCACAGAGCTTGGGTGTAGAAGAAAGTATGTAAGGAACTGAATATAGATCACAGATACTGACTTTCAGTATTTGAATTTTTAAAAAATCAGTGACTAGATAGTCTTTTTTAATTCATAAAAAAATTTAAATACAGAAATGATTTTTCTGTGGAAATTTATTTCACATTACATTTTCAGTCATTTGCGTCCTTGTAGTGGAAAAAGCACTAAACTCTAGTCGGAAGTCTTGGAGTTAAGCCCTGGTTGAACCTCTAAATAGTTGTGAGGCCTTAAACAGTCATGTAATGTCTGGCAGCTTTTAGTTATCTATAAAACGAGGGTATTGGACTGAAAAGTTTTTGGATTCCCTTGCCTCAAAAACATCATGGTTCTCTGTAGTGATGTGCTGAAGGGAATGTGGATGACTAGGGTTACTGCCTGCCTTGAATCTGGATGGCAGTAAATAATGTGAAAGGAAATGAAAGACTGAAAGGCATTGAGGAACCTCAGTTAAAATTAAATTAAATTAAACATGAAAATGAAGGTTGGTGGACTTTATTTGGATGCTACTTGTCAACAGAAAACACAACACATCCGTTCACCACCAGGGTTTTAGACAGGATTGGCTACAAGGGAAAGCAGTTGGATCCTATTTTCTGTGAGGGTAGAACATGATTTCAAAGCACTGAACTCTGGTAGGAACTTCCACTTGTGGTAAGGGCAATCCAAAAGTATAATTTCTGGCTTCTTTTCTCTCAGTGCTCTCAGGAGAAGCCAAAATGCAGATGATGCATGCATTTCTTCGTTTATACTTTTTGAGCAGCTGCTATTTCCCAACTCAGTGGCCTTGGGTATGCATGATGCCTTGAACGTTCACTGTTAGATCTTGGTTTGATGCTGGTGATCAGGATGGTACTGATGTCAGGAACTGCTGAGTGCGTGAGCAAAGCATTCAGTCTGTTGTGAGGTGAAGGGAACAGGCAGATATATGTTCTGGTGTCATCTGATAAATGCTCTAACGATGTATGAAAGACGCCAAGGAAGCCAGAGGAAGAGGAGAGTTGGAGTTTATTTTGGGAGTAGGAAACAATTCCAGATGAAGGAGTGGACAATGCAAAGGCCAAATCGTAAAAGGATCCAGGGAAAAAGGAAAAATACTTTGTTCTTGGAGTTTAGGATTCAGAAGAAGGAATGATAGGGAGAGGAGATTTAAGGAGCAGGTTGGGACCAGATAGGAAAGGTGGTCATACCAAGCCCTTAGACTCTATTTTAGAGACAGTATAGCACTAGTGGGAACCTTAAGTCTGGGGGAATCACCAGGGTATTATTTTTTTGTTGTTCTCTCTCTCTCTCTCTCTCTCTCTCTCTCTTTTTTTTTTTTGTTGAAGAAGATTAGCCCTGAGATAACATCTGCTGCCAATCGTCCTCTTTTTGCTGAGGAAGACTGGCCCTGAGCTAACATCCGTGCCCATCTTCCTCTACTTTATATGTGGGACGCCTACCACGGCATGGCTTGCCAAGCAGTGTCATGTCCACACCCAGGATTTGAGCCGGTGAACCCTGGGCCGCCAAAGCGGAACGTGCAGACTCAACCGCTGTGCCACCAGGCCAGCCCCTTTCTCTTTTTAAAGTAACTGAGATAATTCCAAGAATAGATTAGTGGTTGGAAGAGACCGATAGCAGAGAAACAAATTAAGAGGTTTATTGTAATAGTTCTTGAGAGAGAGATGGCCTGAACTAAGGATTTTGAGATGTTTGTAATCAAGGGATATCTCTAAAGTAGAATTGACGGGACTTGTGACTAACAGAATGCAGAGGAGGGAAGGGATGCAAAGATGATTGTGGTTTCTGGCTTGAGCAGCTGAATTGACCACGGTGGGACATGTTTTTAGGAAAGTTTTTTATAGGGAGATGTGTAGGAGTCCAAAGGGATATCCAGGTAGAGCTAGTGAATGGAGACTCAGGTAGATGCAGATTTAGACCCGTGTGCCTACAGCTGAAATTCTGAAAGTGCCTGAGAGTGTTCGGGAAGTAAGGGAGCAGGAGTGGAACCATAGGGAGTATCATTTAAGAAGTGAACAGAGGCAGGAGATCTACAAAAGCAGCCTGAGAGGAATAGCACAGGGAGTAGGAGGGAGAGAACTGGGAGCTGACAAACAGAAGCCAGAAGGAAGAGGATTTGAAGCAGTGCAGAGTGGTCGCTTAAATGCTCTTGGAGAAGAGGGAGTGTTCTTGTGCTGAGTACGAAGGAAAGGAAGGGTAAATGCTGGGTTAGGTAAACCCTGGAGTAGAACTGACATTGGATTTCAATATTACCATGCTGATTGGACTTTCTTTTGCTTTTCTTGACTCACAGGGCCATCTTTTCAGTGTTCACCATGATTTGGTTCCAACTTTCATATTGTTCTCTCTCATACATACATAAGTACGCATATCATTGTTTTCTCTACAAAAAGTAGGATCATAAACTTTTAGGGATCCTGGTTGAAGCTGGTATAATACATATACAGTTATGGTAAAATAGGATTTTTTTTTTTAAAGGAACGCCAGCTACTACATCTGCATCTACCACTGGTTTCAGTTTAGGATTCAGTAAACCGGCAGCATCCGCCACGCCGTTTGCTCTGCCTATTACTTCTACCTCAGCTAGTGGTCTTACTCTTTCGTCTGCTCTGACATCAACTCCGGCAGGTGAGGCAGAATGGAAAAAAGTTGCATTTTATGCTTAAATTTCAACTTTATTTGGCTAGTGAGCATAGATATCCACCTTTATTAAAGATAACTTTAGTTTGGGAAAATTTTTATGTCAGTCATTTAGCAGTTTTGACTTACTAATTGATTTGTGAAGAAGGTCAGCATTGGGCATTAAAGCAGCGGAGGACGTCTTGGAAGTTGGTCTCTGTTTACATAGCAAGTCAGGGGAGAGAGTGAGAGAGGTAAAATGTAAAAATGTTAACATCCACTTTGTCTTCAAGGAGCATTTTGGTGACAGGGAAGGATCAAGAGTTTGCATAAACCTTTCCTGGCTTAGGATTCATTCAATTTTGAGGGTGGGATTGGTGAACTGGGTTGAAAACTATTACTGTCCAGAATCAGTTACCTAGTACCATTCTGTTATTACCCAAAGCCCATATTTCTGTTACTGGTTTTTACTTTGAAGGTACTATTTCTCTTTATTAAGTGTATGTAATTTTATGTTTAGTGAGTAGTTTTTCCCCAAGAGCCAGTTTTATCATGGACGACATCGTTTTGTTTTACTAAGTGTTTTGTATTTTCTGTAGTGTTCTTAGGAATGATGTTTCTTTGTGAAGGCTTACAATCTCACTTTTTATAGCATCCACAGGATTTACTTTAAATAATTTGGGTGGAGCAACAGCCACAACTACGACTGCATCAACAGGCCTTTCTTTAGGGGGAGCCTTAGCTGGTCTGGGAGGTTCACTTTTCCAGAGTACAAACACAGCAACATCAGGTAATTGATATTTGCTTTCCAGAAATAGCAGATATTTATATTTAAATTTACTTTATCTTTATTTTGGCCTTTCGAGCAGATCACTTTGTCTCTTTATCCTGTGTATTTTCCCTTTGGTATGAAAACTGAATTATAAAATAATGTTTTTTATACATAATTGGACATCTTAGCTGTATTTTAGAAATACATATTCCTGTTTCTCAATATTAATTGACTAGGTAAGGAAAGAAAGAGGAGCCCTGGTTGGTAAACTGTTCTAGAGAAACTTTCTTTTTAATAAATGGCATTTGAATATTGTAGATCATGTAACTGCCTAAATTCATTGTAAGACAACTTGACGTTTTAAGCTCCAGTTCTAGGAATGACTTTCCATTATAGACACCAGGAAAGGGTATTAGCATGCTTTGAAGGCAAAATTTTAAAACACAAATATTAAATAATTTTGTTATAGTCAGGCAAAATGCTGAAGTACCAGTTCACCTGGCAGAGGATACTGAATTAATATTTTATATCTTGGTCTGATTTCTCATTTCATGCTTATTTTGAGATAAGCTTCATGTTAAGGATTCTACAGATGTTTTGAATATTGGTTATAGTTAAGGCCAATGTAGGAAAGCCAGTGGGGCTTTGTGGGAGTGAGAAAAGCATTCTTATTTGAAGAAATTGTGTAATTACCTCACATAGCATTGTAACAGCAAGAATTTCTGTTTAACAATTTACAGATTGGGAAAAGTTGATAGATGTTGAAATCACAGAATTTCCAATAGTACTTAGGTTAACTTACAATAGCTATTTAATTTCAGAAGTTTTACTGAGCACCTAGTATGTGTCTGATACTTTACTTGGTTGGGTGGGAGAGATGAAGGAATGTGACTATATTTTCTATTAAAACTATGGTTCTTTCATGTCTTCTGTTCAGAGACCAAATTTAATGGAGAAATTCCAAGTCAGTGGAAGGGGAAAAAATGACTTTGTCAAAATGATCTGTAGAAATTTGTAGTGTTCAAATTTGCATTAATCTTTCAAAGACTTATCTTTATCATTATTGTCTAACTTTATAGTATTGAAAATGTCTACTAATAACCAAATAGTCTTCTAGTAACCAAATTACTAGATGACTGTAACATATTTTTTTGCAGGATAAATATTTTGAACATCTCCCAAAAATTCCTATGAAAGTAAAACATAAAAATAATAGAAAGGAGAGGTAGAGAGTTGTTTTTGTGTCTTGTTATTGAGTTTTTAGGTCTGTTCTGATTTTTCTTAGGCTCTTGACACAATAGTCAATGCTTAATTTATGGTTATGTTAACCTAAAGGCGGCATTGATTTTTAAAAAATTAACAACAGTTATTTTTTTAGCTATGTTTTTCAAGCATTCCCAAGATTTAAATCCAGTTTTCAGTTATCCCATGCTCTTATCTAGTACAGCCTACTGTTTCTTTTGCTTTTAAAGTAAATAGCGTCTTGTCTAAAAAGATCCACAGTTCAGAATGCATGGATTTGCATAATTTACCAACGCAAGATCTTTGACATTTTGCTACTTGATTCACAAGTATACATTAATGACTTAAGATTAACTATAGTCTAGCCTCTTCAGTTCCTTTTGTCAGTGAGGTAAGATTTAAATAAATGTCTAAATTTTAAAAAGTCTACTTATGTTTTCAAAAGTTTTATGAAAAGAACTTGAGACTATGAAATTTTGATGATGTTTGAACTGTAAGACTTCCAATATCAGTTCTTTAAATTTCATTAATAGTAAAGCTGTTTGCTCTATGTTATACTACAATCTTGTAAATTCGTACTCGATTATTTTATTTATTTTCCCCCAGCTTTATTGAGGTATAATTGACAAAATTATACGATAGTTAAAGTGTACAACATGATGATTTGAGATACATACATACATATACATTGTGAAAGGATTCCCACCATTGAGTTAATTAACACATCCAGGACTAGATTATTTTAAAAGTATACAATTCCAAAGCATGATTGGGAGACGATCTATTTACCTGAAAATGTACAAACTAAAGCTGCTTTTGTAGAGAGAGTTTAAAAACAAGAAAATCGTGTCCAAATATATTGAACTAACAGATACATTCTGATCCTTTTCATAAAGAAAAATCACATCATCTAAACTACATATAGCATTGAATCCAAGCAAGACTGTAAGTCTTTGTCCGAAGCATGCTGTAGATTTGTTTCTTGTCATTTGCCCAAATCAAGTATGAAGAAAATCTGGGATCCAACTTAAAAGTATCTGAGTGCTTTGGTCAGTGAGGGAAGATGGTTATAAAGCCTTTGAGTGAGCTTTGTGAGTGATGTCTGGCTTGTTTGTAGGACTTGGACAGAATGCTTTAGGCTTGACCTTGGGAACTACGGCAGCTACTTCAACTGCAGGCAACGAAGGCCTTGGTGGTATAGATTTTAGTAGCTCGTCAGATAAAAAGAGTAAGTAATGTTATTGTAATTTTTTGTTCTAACAGTCCTGTTAAGGAAACTTGATTCCTATATTTCAAAGATTGTTAGTTATATATTCAGTGGTAAAGTTTTTACTGTTAAGTTTGTTTGCATCATATTTCATGAATTTGCTGTGTGTTGTGCTTTGAAAATTTTATTTTTGTAGGAAAATAAGATTTATATGTGCATATGTCTTATTTAGCTATCTTAATGTGTGTATTGTATACTTTTAAATTGGGATCATGATAAATATATTGTTTTGTAACCTATTCTTTCTCATATGATGTATCTCAAATATGTGTCAGTGTCAATAATTCCTAAAAGTATTTTAATGCTGCTTAGTACCAGTTTTATGAATAGATATATCATAATTTAGTCAACCTAACAGTCACCCTATTGTTAGTGTTTGTTTTCAGTTCCTTTCCTCTGGGAAGTATCACTGTATTGGGCATCTTTATAGAGAGAGGCAACATACTATCACAGTTTAGGAGTGCCAGTTCTGGAGCTGAATTGCCTGGGTTCAAATCCTGGCTCAAATGTTTATAAACTCTGTGACCTTATATAAGTTATTCATCCTCTCTGTACTTCAGTTTCCTTATCTATACAGTGGGGGAAAATAATGGTACCTACTTCATGGGATTGGTTTGAGGATTACTGTTTGTAAACCTTTGCAGAGCCAGGCACAGAGTAAATGCTGTCTAGGTATTTGCGTTTATTAGAAATTTTTGTTCGTATTTGGGGTTATTTTTTTTTTTTAGGTAAAATACCTAGAAATTGAGTCATTGGCTTAAAGAGAAGGACATTTTGGGGACTCTTGGTATATATTGTGAAACTACTTTCCAGAAAGATTTTACCACTTTATTTCCCCACCAGACAGTATGAAAATGCCCTTCTCCCTGTGCTCTTGCCATCCTGAATATTCTTTTTAAAAATTTGCCAATCCAAATTCATTTTGAGAAGTTTGTTATTATTGTTGATTCTGTGTGTGTGATTTTTTGTTCTGTTTTGCAACATCTTGTCTGCTTCTGATGAAAGCATGTTTCACTAGAGTACATATTTACCTGTTGCGTTGATACTCTCTGAAGAACGTAAAGTGAGGTAGTGGATGAAGGTGTAACATATTCAGTGTCCATATGTCTGTATACGAATTTTTTTTAAATTGGACATGGGTATTATTATAAGAACATGCTATTCTAGATGCTTTTAGAATTACTATTCCAAAAGTTGGTAAAATCCTTTTAAACTGAAAAGATTTGGATTTATTTCCCTTTGAAAGAGAATCGACTAATTCTTAAACATAGGGTCCTATCTCTTGTTTTTACTTACTTTTCTTTATGGCAACTCTATAATTAGAAAAATAGCCTTAGATGTTTTAGCAGCTCATTTTTTTACTCATTTGAAGCAGCCTGATACCCTCCAACTAGTTCTGTTTTAAGCATGAGACTACTTTTGTCTTCACTGATTGCTTTTAGGCTCCATGTGAAAGGGCAGATTGAGGCGAAGGTGTAAGAGAAATGTAAAGAGTTAATCTCCCCTGTCTTTTACCCTTGCTGCACCTCCCCCCACATCGTCCTACTCACATGCCTTAGCTAGAGTTGAGTGAAAGGAATGCATGGAATAAATGTTATTGCCAACATGTACCATATCCCAATTCCCTTTAGTCTGTTATGTTGTCAAAGGATTCTTTTTTTTCTTTTTTTTCTGCTGAGGAAGATTCGCCCTGACCTAACATCTGTGTCAATCTTTCCTCCATGTTTTAGTATGTGGGGCACCAGCACAGCATGACCACTAACGGAGCAGTGTAAGTCTGCACCCAGGAGCCAAACCTGGGCCACTGAAGCAGAGTGGGCAGAACTCAACTACTAGGCCACCAGGGCTGGCCCAAGGGATTCTTTTTTTAATCTAAAGGATTTCTATTTTTTCCTAGTAGCTATATCAGTTAGCCTGGACCTGCGTTATCAGAGGAGTTCAATCAGATGAAGAGTGGTAGGAAACACCATTTCCTGAAGAAGGGGCAGCATGCAGTGAGACCTGGAGATGAGAATGACCTTGGCCCTTTTGAAGAACTGCTGGAAGGCCAGGGCAGCTACAGAACAGAAAGATCAGACTCCAGAGAGTCATGAAGGGCCTTGCCTGCCATGCTAAGGAATTCTGTAATCATTCTGAAGACAGTTGGGATCCACTAAAGGGTTTTGATTTGGGTAATGTGACATGATGAGATTTGTATTTTAAGAAGAGCATTCTGACAACCCTGTGGAAAGGAAGGAAGAATAGATGTGGAGAACTGTTAGGAAGCTTTTATGACTGAGGCAAAGCTAGGTAGACTAATCAGGAGTCCATGGTAATCTAGAAACAGGCTCAAGTTTTATATATACGTTTTGTTTATATAAATTTTTGTAAAATATGATAAAAATGGAATAGCAAAGAAATAGCAAAATAAGATATTAGTCAATAAAAATGAACTATTTGGAAAAAAATAAAATTAAATCCCTACTTTGTATTATTGTCTCATTAAATCTAAGTCCTGGGTGCCAATTTCAGAAATGTTAAACTATGAAATGAAAAATTTGGGGGCTGGCCCAGTGGCACAGTGGTTAAGTTTGCACGTTCTGCTTTGGCGCCCTGGGGTTTGCAGGTTCGGATCCCGGGTGCGGACATGGCACCACTTGTCAAACCGTGCTGTGGCAGGCATCCCACGTATAAAGTAGAGGAAGATGGGCATGGATGTTAGTTCAGAGCCAGTCTTCCTCTGCAAAAGGAGGAGGATTGGCAGCAGATGTTAGCTCAGGGCTAATCTTCCTCAAAAAAAAAAAAAAGAAAAACTTAGCTTCAGTGAAATAATAAAATATGGAAAAATAAATTACGGTTGAATAAGGAGGTAAACAAAAAGAAACCCCATGTACAAAGTAAAAGGTAAATGACAAATTGAAAGTAAAGCACTTGTTTTCTCACATGTTGACGTCTCTGAAATTGAGATGTGTCTTAACAATTATAAGGATCTAATTTTAGAAATAGACACATGAAATATGATACATTTGAGGCAGAGACTTAATATACTTACTGTTGAAATAGCTCTTAGAAGTCAGTAAGAAAAAGACCTCAGAAATGTACAAATTACATGAATAGGCATTTCACAAAAGGAAAAATATGCTTGTCTAATTAACATTTGAAATGTGTTTTGCTTTACTTAATACTGTCAGAAATATGAGTTAAGATTATAATGGAGTGGCATTTTTCACCTATACACTGACAATGATTTTTTTTTAAAAATATGTTGGTTGTTAAGGGTGTGATGGAAAAGTACTCTTATTCATCGTAGAAGGGAAAGTAAATTGGGACAGTTGTTTTAAGGGATCAGTTTGGTAATATATCAGAGGCCTTCCTTGGCGTATTCTTTGATCTGTAAATTCCTCTTGGAATACAGATCAAGTAATGCACAAGTATTTGTAGAAAAATACATTCATTGTAGCAGCGTTATTTATGTAGTAAATGCTAATATGCTAAGAAAAGGGTGGGGCATAAAGGTTATGATACAGTACATCATCTGTAGTGTACGGTCACTTAAAGTCATTGTAAGTGAATGGAAAATATTCCCAACATGCTGAGAATGTATGTTCAAATATTATTTATGATAATCCCGATTGCTTTTAAAAATATGTATGTAAGTGCAGAAAAAGGCTGGAAGGAACCGTTGAGCGCCCTGGGTGGGATGAAGTTTTGTGTGTTTCTGTATTTTCTATATTTTCTTAATTAACCAAGTCCTATAGTCAGAAATAATTTTGGAAAAGCAGAAAGGTAATCACTGCATCATTTGCTGAAGGAGCATTTTTACTTTTCTGCTTTTAGATATATATTATTAAGGATAACTATCAAATAGGTGTTATTACTGAGCGAGCTGTTGATATGTCTGCAGGTATTAAAAACTATTTTCATTTTTTTAGTTTGCTGCTTTTGTACAATAGGGAAATTCAGGTAATCTGACATATTTTAGTATTCTACACTGATATGGCCTTAAAATGTGTCAAGTAAAGCTCTTGGGAGTTAAACTGCTAGGAAGAATATTTTTCATGGAAGATAGTTGAAAAAGGAGGATAATTACTGTGGAAAGAAATAGATGCAAAGATCTGTACCTGAACATGTCTCCATAACATGCTATCTTTGGAGTTTGTGACAAGTTGACATCGCATGATATTTAAGAGGCGGTCTAAGAAATGCTTAACAGTTTCTATTTCTAACTTAGTTTATGTTAACTTAAAACATGTATTTGGAATACATTGTTAAATTACCTATTTTTACATGAAGCTTCTTGAATTTTCTAGGTGATAAAACAGGAACAAGACCAGAGTAAGTTTATATTTTAACTTTTAAAATATTTTAATTAAGGAGTTTTATTTATTAAATTGCAGGCAAATGGTATGGTTGGAAGTAAATGAAACTGTATAGGCACTTAGAAGAAAAATACTTTCAACCAGTTTTTGTCAAAAATAAAATAGTAAACATATGCTCTAGAAAGATTTTGAAAGGTCAAATCTTTACTTTTTAATCATTAAAGAAATTTAGGATCACTTCTTCCTAGGAAGTGGTTGGCTTTTCCCCAAATAATACAATAAATACAAATACACGTATGTATTTTTTTAACTTATTAAAGTATTGAACTACTCATGGAACTTTACTCTTGGAGCACCTTTTATTTATATATATAAGTGAAAACATATATATACCCCTTTTATATAAAAATTACTGTGCCAGTACCATTTATTTCCTGATGATGAAGAGAATAGCCTCCGTATACATCATACATATGTTTGAAGATTATTATTTTTATTACCAAATTATATTTTCTCACCCAGATTGTATTACATTAAATAAAGCATTTGTAAATAAATGATGAAGCTCACTCCTCCACAACATCTTGTGTATACTTTAGCCTCTTACATAAATGAGGAGGATGCGAGAGACCGAGTTGGCCTACGGTTATATCAAGGAAGTAGCAGCAGATCTGTAACTGAAATCTAGCTCATGATTCTCTTACGTGATGCCAAATGTCACTTACTCTTGTCTTCATTAAGTAGTTATGATTCCCTTAAGCAATTCCCTAGGTCTTACTTTGTTGAAGAACAAATTGAAGTTATAAAATAATAAAGTAAAATATTGTGAGCATCTCATTATGAGAAATTTGTAGACTTTCTTTAGTGAATGCTTTAATATTTTTGAACTGAATAAAATATCAGTCATAGAATTTTTGAGCCAGGGGAACTTAGTTCAATATCTCACCTAATCTGTGGTATTTTCTGAGTTTTTTTCTTAAACATTTAGTCAAATGCATTTAATTACTTAGAATAGATGCCAGTCTTAGAAAAGAAATCTCCATGTCAGATGAGTTGTTAGTTATTTTATAGGTCAGGAAATTTATTGTTCTTTATAAAGAACTTTGAAATCATTCAAGAAAGCTATAAATGGGAAATATTTGCTCTGTTTTCTAGTATCTTAACACATAGTCTAGTATACCTCAGCTGTCAGCTTTTTATAATCTCGATGGTTTTAATATGTCTGTGGTATTTTTCTTAGGGATAGTAAGGCCCTGAAGGATGAAAATCTACCTCCTGTCATCTGCCAGGATGTTGAAAATCTCCAGTAAGTGTGTCATATATGATCAGATAAATCATACTTGAAGAATGCTAGAATATATTTTAGGGGGAACATCTCTTCCTCCTAAACATTTTGAATATATTTTAGGGGGAACATCTCTTCCTCCTAAACATTTTAACTTGGATTAAAATTTTAATGCTTTTAGAAATTAGAAAGTAGAACAACAGGAATTAAAATTCTCTGCCATTCTATTAAAAAAAGCATGTGAACTATAGATAAATTTTTAGTGTTTGCTTCTTAAAATACTTGGACTCTGACCAACTTATTGTAAATGTACTTTCTTTCTGTGGGAAACCAAAAGTGTATTTTTTTTAAAACTCAGTTTTGTTTTTGTAAGGAAATTTGTGAAGGAACAAAAACAAGTCCAAGAAGAAATTAGCAGAATGTCTTCAAAAGCAATGCTTAAAGTACAAGAAGATCTTAAAGCTCTGAAGCAGCTTCTGTCATTGGCTGCCAGTGGACTACAGAGAAACACTCTCAATATTGACAAACTGAAAATGGAAACTGCTCAGGTAAACTAACTTACAGTCATTTTATCATTGGTTTTTGTTTGTTTTTTTAAATGGAAATAAGTCTTTTTAAATTACAAGTTTAATACAGATCTACTATTAGAAAACCATGTAGGTCATATACTTTTAAATTGCTATAATAACAATAGTTACTAGTTTTTATTGAATGCTTACTACATGTGAGGAAGTATTCCAAATGATTTATATATATTAACCCAGTTTGGTTTTCACAACAGCCTGTGAGGTAGGTACTGTTATTATCCTCATTCTGTAGACAAGAAAACAGGCAGAGAGCTTTGTTAACAAGTAGACGAGCTTGGATTCAGACCCTGTCAATCCAGCTCCAGAGCTTATGCTCCTAACTGCTTGTTCCATAAGAATGCCTGCTGGCTAAGTTGTTATATTATACCAGAGGGAACGGCTCGACAGAAAAAATTGTTTGTTGGATCTGCGAATTATTAAATAAAAATTCTATCATGCTTTATAGATACTGAGTTCTACCGATGGCTTGCTAGTCTTACGTCAGTTAATAAACATACTAATGAGGCTCATCTGTCACTCATGTCTACTTGTTTTTTGTCTCTGGTGAATTAAACAATATGTAAAATATATATGTAGTAGTTCTCTGTAGCAGTGGGGAAGAATGATGATAGAAGATTTACCTCTGTTTTGTATTGCACAATTATGAAGTGTACTTGATCTCATCGTGGCAGTCCAGAAATCTTTCCCTGAAGTTCTGCCCGATTAGTCAGTGAACTTCATGTGATACGCCTTTTTACTTTGGCTTCTCGGAGTGCTGTGCTCGGCGTAAATGAAGTGAGAATATTTTAAGTAAAAGTTTTAAAGGTACTTATGTGTCTGTTTTATTGAAATCTAATTGACATATAACATTATATTAGTTTCAGTGTACAACATAATGATTCAATATTTGTGTATATTGTGAAACAATCACCGCAATAAGTCTAATTAACATCCACTGTCACTATAAATGTTACAAATTTTTTTTCCCTTTGGGATGAGAACTTTTAAGATCTACTCTCTTAGTAACTTTCAAATATACAATACAATATTATTAACTGTAGTCATACTATACATTACATCCCCAGGATTTATTTATTTTATAACTGGAAGTTTGTACCTGCTTATATTTTTAAGTCAACTATTGGAGAATACTTTGTGATGTTTTTAATAAAAATGTGTTACTAAGATAGCTATTCTAAACTATGATGTTTAAAGGAAATTCAAAGACTGGTCAAAGACTTTGCTTTCATATTTCCTGTTTGCTTACAAATTCTTTGGTTAAATATCAATAAAAGGTTCCTCCCTGTTTCCTTCTCACTTAGTCTTTCTTTATATATCATCAGTTATGTACTTTCTAGGAGGAAGAAAATGTTAGTTATGGTTTTAGACTACGGAGAATGTTTAGACTTTGATTAAACATTACATGAAATTATAAATTTCATATATGAAATTATATAAATTGTATGGAAAAGGTCATTAGCAAACTAACAGAGCTGGCAAACTCAAGAAAAAGTGTAATTAATGCTATAATGGGGTCCACTGTAATTTTAACACTGGATGATTCCAGTCACAAGTATTTGTGGAATACCTGTTACATACTAGACTTGTTAACAGTCTTTCAGAGATAAAAAGACAACTCCAGAGGTACTAAAAGTCTGGTGGGGTAAATGAAACAATAAAAGATTGGATAGAGTATAAAGGTGGCAAATGAAGAAGAGGATATAAGTCAAAGAAACTTTCCTTAAGGGAAAAATAATCTGAGTTGAATTTAGGAAATTTTATAGGAGATATCAAAGAAATTTGATGTAAGATTATTCTTATTTGCAATATACAGGAATTAGTGCTCTACTCACAGTCTAGTGAATTATCAATGGAAAAAAATGTTCTGACTCCCTTAGTGGAGTAGTTATCAATCTTATTTAACCCCAAAACCTTTTCTTCAAAGAAAGCCTTTTTTTCTGGGAAATACAAGCAGTTTTGAGCTTGAGGAGCAGTGTTGTGATTGTGTAGACCAGAACCTTGTGAAAGCAAAGTCCTTTGTATACTTCATTTTTTGATACACAACTTGAGAATTTAGTAGGGTGGTTAAAATTCTTTTAGGGTAGGGTGGGTGCCACATGCTTCATTGAAGTTACATTGCTGAGTCCATGTGTTCATTCAGTGAACATTTTTAAGGATCTGTTATGTGCAGAGCACTTCAACAGGCATTTGGGATCCAAACACTTATGATACACTAGGGAGAATGAGTTAAATCAGGTAATATGTTCCAGGTGCAAGGTATGATAGAGACACCAGGGGCTCAAATGGACACTTTTATCATCTGTCAGGAGTAGGACACCTTTGTATTGAGTCTTGAAACATACACAGGTGTTGCCCAGGCTGATAGGGAGGAAGGATGACAAGCAAAGGCATAGAGGCATGAAATTGGCATGTTTGAGGATTGATAGTTTAGTATTACAGGAGCCCTGAGTGTGAATCTGGACCTGGCAAGAGCCCATGCCTGGAGAAGTAGGCAGGGTCGGAGTTTGAATAGTCCAGACCTCTCCAGGGCATTTATACTAGAGTCCACTGGATGGAAGCCCAGATTGAAGAGTGAAAAGGAAGTGGAGAGAACAGTTAGAGACTTAACAGCATGGCGTAAAATGAGGGCAAGAGGTGGCTGCAGGGAATGTAAAGCTAAGGTATAATACTTTTTTTTTTAATAAGAAAAACTTAAATAGGGGTTGAAAAAGCAGTGAAATGACATGAGTATGAAGTATAAGGGGGTAAAACAGAATATCTGTCTTGGAAGACCTCTGCCTAGAAGATAGAAATTGCACTGAGGAGCAGAAGAAGGCAATATAAGAAAGATTATATCTATAAGCTTTCAAAGAACTGGGCTGCCTCAGTTCGCTTCTCAGGTCTTCCAGCTTGGGCAAAGGACTTAATGTCTCTGTAACTCCATGTCTTCATCTGTAAAAAGGGGGACATGAGCTCCATTATAGGGTTATTATTGAGGATTAACCATGATAATGTAAGTAAAGCCTTTAGCATAGTTCTTGGTACATAGTAAGTGCCCAGAGTGTTAGCTGCTGCCATCATGAGCCTCAACATTATTATTACTACTACCTTGGTTTTTCTTTTTTTTTTTTTATTCCATTGAGGAAGATTTGCTCTGAGCTAACATCTTCTGCCAGTCTTCTTTTCACTTAAGGAAGATTCGCCCTGAGCTAACATCTGTGCCAGTCTTCCTCCATTTTGTGTGTGGGTTGCCCCATAGCATGGCTGACAAGTGGTGTAGGTCTGCGACCAGGATCCGAACCTGTGAACCCAGGCCACCAAAGCAGAGTGCATCAAACTCAACCAGTATGCCACAGGGTTGGCCCCTGCATTGCTTTTTTAAAATAGTTTTCTCTACATTTGTATATTGAAGATGTTTAAATAGCAGCATAGTCTTCCACTGTGGATGAATTAACTGTATGAATCCTACAGAAATCTATAGTTTCTTAAAATAGACCAGCACCTCATTATAAATTTATCATAAAATTTGTTAAAAGTATAGTTTCTTGCTGCTATGGCAGTGTCCCACACATAAAGTGGAGGAAGATTGGCACAGATGTTAGCCCTGGGCTAATCTTCCTTAGTTAGGGGTGAGCTGGTGGTGGGGGTGGGAGATTGGCAACAGATGTTAGCTCAGGGCTAATCTTACTCAGCAAAAAAAAAGTGTAGTTTGTCTTCTCTGGAAAGAGGTGTTAGCAACTTGTTGTAAAGCAGCTTTATCCATATGTTCTCATGGCATGACTCTCTAAAAATGGCATTGTTTGAAGTTCCAGTCCAGGGATCTTGGTATTTTTAGCCTAACTTTTAACTGGCCTTTTTTTTTTAAACCTCTAATATACTAGGAGTTAAAGAATGCTGAAATAGCTTTAAGAACCCAGAAAACACCACCTGGACTCCACCATGAAAATACAGCTCCTGCTGAGTAAGTTACTGGATTTTTTTTAAACAAATGTTTTTTACTTTAAGAAAGCACAACAGTAAAAACAATACACTGGGTAAGAATTTTTAGTTTACTACGTACCAAGTCTGAGTTAATAAGCACTTTACATGGATTTTTAAATATAATTCTGTAATAACCCTAAGAGGGTAGTTGATTATTCTTGTTTTATTAAAGGGTAAGTGAAGGCTAAGATCTTCGCTTTTAACTACTGTTAGGCAGTTACACTTCATTTACATGTTACATATAGGGTCTGTTCCTCTTTATTAAGTTGTACAGGTAGTAGAAACTTACATTTTTACCCATAAGGACTTTTAATTTAAAAATAATTTTATGATAGTCCTTTCTGTAAACAGGGCATACTAAATATAGTTCAACCCTTTTACTTATTTGCATAGCTTTTATTTACATAGGTAATAAATCTTCAGGAAGAAAAATTACAAAATGTAGACAAGTAAAATTAAATTTTAAAAATCCACCTGTAATCTCATTAGTCAGCTTGTGTATCTGTTTAGTTTCCACGCGTGTGATGTATGTCTTGTCTTTTTTTAATGTCCTTTTGAGTTGCTAGAGATAATAATAGCTAATACTTATCAAATTCTTCCCATACGCCAAGCAGTGTGCTTAGCACTTCACATGCTTCATCTCATTTCCCACAAAACCTCTGCAGCTGTTACTGTGCAGTCTGAGAGATGCGGAGCCTGAGGCATGAAGAGGTGCAGTCCTGAGCTTGTGAGTGGTAGAGGTCTGACTCCTGCTCCCTCACTTTTTTCCTTTCAATTTTTTATTATGATATAATTTCAGATTTACAGAAAAGTTTCAAGAATAAAACAAAGAATTCCCATATACGTTTCATCCAGATTCCCCACGTTAGCATTTTTACTAAATTTGTTTTATTCCTTGCTCTCTGTGTATGTATATATACTTTTTTCCCCTGAATAGGTTATTTGCAGACATGATGCCCTTTATGCTTAAGTACTTTAGTGTGTATTTCTTAAACATTAGAATATTCTCTTACATAACCACAGTACAATGATCAAAAATCAGGAAATTAACAATGACAGTGATACTCCTCTTATCGTATTCAAGGTAGCATGAGATATGCTTCCTCGCTGGACTTCCTCTAGTATTTTATCCCTGTGTCTTGTTCTTCATGCTGCCATCAAAGATAGTTTTGAAATGGATTGAATTGTATCACTTTCCACTGCAGAAAGCTTTCACAGCTCCCCGTTTCTAATAGAATAACATTGACTGCTTTGCATGCTATTCAAGTTCCTTTTTATCTTTCCAGCATTCTCTGGTTAAATTTATCAGAATAGTAGTAATAATTGCATGTTCTTCCTATAGTACACTGTAGTGTTTTCAGATTATAAGTAATGTTTCAGATTATAAATAGAAGAACTCTTAAGTACCTGATTGTAAAATCTGATTTACAATTGCACTGTGTTTTTAACTTTTTATTTTGAACTTTAGACTTACAGAAACCTTGCAAAAATAGTAGGACAAAGATTTTCCTTATATCTCTTGCCCTGCTTCCTTTAACATTAACATATTGCATAACCATAGTATAATTATCACAGGAAATTAACATTAGCACAATATTATTAACCAAACTACTCAACTTATTTGAATTTTACTGACTTTTCCACTAATGTGCTTTTTCTGTTCCTGGATCTTATTTTCCGCCAATGTATTTTTTCTACTATGGGATCATGTTCACATTGCATTTAGTTATTATTTCTCCTTAATCTCTTATAATCTGTAACAATTATTCAGTCTTTCCTTGTCTTTGATGATCTTGATAGTTTTGAAGAGTATTAAGTTATTTTGTAGATTACCCCTTGATTGGGATTTTTCATGTTTGGAGTAAGGATATGCAACTATTTTTGATACCTTGATAACTTACAAGTTTGGGTTTTTGTTTCAATAATAATCCCTGCCTCTTAAGGATACCTTATATCATCAGACTAATTCAAAGGCCCTGCTTAAAAGGGGGCCTATGTTTATTTATTTGGTATTCTGTTTTTTTAATGAAGATTTATTTATGTTTTTAAAATTTTTTTTGAGGAAGATTAGCTCTGAGCTAACATCTACTGCCAATCCTCTTTGCTGAGGAAGACTGGCTTTGAGCTAACATCCGTGCCCATCTTCCTCTATTTGTTTTTTCCTTCTTCTACCCAAAGCCCCGCAGTACACAGTTACGTATTTTAGTTGTGGGTCCTTCTAGTTGTGGCATGTGGGACAGCGCCTCAGCGTGGCTTGATGAGTGGTGCTAGGTCCACGCCCAGGATCCGAATCAGCGAAACCCCGGGCCGCCGAAGCAGAGCGTGCGAACCCAACCACTCGGCCATGGGGCCGGCCCCTGGTATTTTGTATATAAAGAAAATAATGTTTTTAAAACTTTGATCTGACTTTGTAAATGTTTTATACAGCTACTTTAGAATCTTGGTTCAGCAGTTTGAGGTACAGCTTCAGCAGTACAGACAGCAGATTGAAGAACTAGAAAACCATCTTGCCACTCAAGCAAATAATTCACATATAACCCCTCAAGGTAACATGTTTTCTGTGGTGATTTTCTTTTGATAGCACAATTTTCTTGATAAGAGAGAGGTTAGGCTTTGTTATGTAGTAGATATTCTAGATAACCACTAGTAGTTGTCTTAAGTTGCCATAAGAAAATTTCCTTAAAAATCCTTGATTAGATCTTCATTCCTCGTAAATATAAAATGCTTTATTATGAATTGTTACTATACTAATAAAGGCAGAAGTCTTAGGGCCTCTTCCCCTTCTGCATGTTGCTGATGGAGACATCCTTCTCTCAGCCTGCTCATTCTGCTCTCTTCTCTTAGCCGCAGAAATATTGATGGAGTTTTTTCCTCCTACACATTAAGAGGCCCAATGTAAAATTGTACTCAAGTAATAGAAAAATAACATTGATTGTGTTATACATGTATTTGTGTGATAATATAATTTTCTTTTATAGATTTGTCAATGGCTATGCAGAAAATTTATCAAACATTTGTAGCTTTAGCTGCACAACTTCAGTCTATTCATGAAAATGTAAAGGTAAGTTTTCAGTGCCAGTTCAACTATCTGGATTTCTAGACCCAAGCAAACTGTTTGTTCGTTTGCAGGACAGAAGTATCCATGCTTATTACACAAATAGCTAAAATTACATGTAAGTGAAAAAGACTAAAACTAAAATAGTCCATAATCATGCGCAGACAAATCCATGGATAATATCTGTTCTTTTTAAAAAGATCTAAGTGTCATATGCAATCTGTTATTGTAACTTTTTTCAACAGTATATTGTGAACCACTTTCTGTGTTCATAACACATGTTTCTTTGACATCATTTTTAGTGGTTACCTAGGATTTCATTATATGTATGTGCATAGTTTGTTTAACCCATCCTCTTTTGTTGGACATTTAGGTTATTTCCATCTCTACCACAAAAAACACTGCTACAGAAAATAAACATTCCTAGTAGCAAAATCATTTTGCACTGCTTTAATTTTATATATGTTTTAAATGTTTATTAGCCACTGCATAAAAAAACTTGCTTTGTCCATAAATGCAGGAAACTGTTTGTGTTTATTAAGTAATATAAATAAAGTAATCTGTCACTGAGTATTTTGAACCTCATGTAACAATGTTAATTTTTAAACTTTAAGTGAAATGTTAAATGTAAGTACACTTTTTCCAACTAATTAAGCAAATGTAATTAAAATCTTTCTTGGAGTTATATACAGCCAGAAAAAACCTTTAAAATTCAAAGCATCTGAACCTGAGTCTAAATAAATTATTAACTGTGTAGAATAGAGTTTAATCGAGATTACCACTATTTTTATTTTTATTTTATTTTATTTTTTTGAGGAAGATTAGGCCTGAGCTAACTACTGCCAGTCCTCCTCTTTTTTGCTGAGGAAGCCTGGCCCTGAGCTAACATCGTGCCCATCTTCCTCTACTTTATACGTGGGATGCCTGCCACAGCATGGTTTGCCAAGTGGTGCCATGTCTGCACCCGGGAACTGAACTGGCGAACCCTGGGCCGCCGAGAAGCAGAATGTGCGAACTTAACCGCTGCGCCACTGGGCCAGCCCTTTATTTTTATTTTAATCTGAAGCATGGTAATAGAATTTTTTAAAAAGGTAACCCTTTAAATTATAGCATTTCTGAAATAATAGCACACTTCAGACCTTTTTCTTTAATAGATTTAAAATTCTAAACTAAATCTTTAAAATAATTTCGTTTTAAAGGAGGAGTTTTTATCAGATTTTCGTGAGATTTCTATGTATTATAGTAAATATTACTTTAGTTTTTAAAGTGCTAAAGATGATTCTCTCTTGGTACTTTGAAGTCTCTTGTGCGGATGGCTATTTTTTATTATGGAAATTTTCAAATACATGCTATATATCCTAATGAATGCCCAGGTACTACCACCCACCTTCAGTCACTATCAAGATGCTGCTGATCTTGTTTTATCAGTTCTCCGCACAGAGATGCTTTTCTTCCCTGGGGTATTTTAAAGCAAATTCCAGATATGTCATTTGTAAGTATACGTGCTTTTTCAATGGCAGTTTCTCCTCTCTGGTTTAAAAACTACACTTTTCAATAAAACAGTGACCATAAAACAATGACAGAGATTTGCACAAAACAGCCTCAGATTGTGTTGTATGAACTTTACATGAAGTTTTGACCTACTCTTTTTTTTATACACATTCCCAAGAACCAAATGATATTCCATGATCAGATTTGCTACATTGCCATTTATTTTCAGCTGCATTTAGTGAGCACACTGTAATTTGTAGACTTGTTGACTTCTCATAGAAATCTCGTAAGAGGCATTTTTTTGTTCCTTTTATATTGTTTTTCATGAGTTAATGTATTGAAACAGTCTTAAGCTACCTGATCCAGCCAGGTAATGTCCTTAACAAAATTGGATGTTTCATCAATTAATTATATAAATCATGGCTGATGTCAGTTTTTCTTTTTTTTTAAGATTTTATTTATTTTTTTCCTTTTTCTCCCAAAAGCCCCCAGGTACATAGTTTCATATTCTTAGTTGTGGGTCCTTCTAGTTGTGGCATGTGGGACGCTGCCTCAGCGTGGTCTGATGAGCAGTGCCATGTCCGCGCCCAGGATTCGAACCAACGAAACACTGGGCCGCCTGCAGCGGAGCGCGCGAACTTAACCGCTCAGCCACGGGGCCAGCCCCTGATGTCAGTTTTTTGTTTTTTCTTAAACTAATTGTCTTTTGAGAGTCTTTAAGACGGGTCATTATTTCCTAGTATCTGAAGTAGAAATAAAATGTATGGGCTATTGATACCAAACATTGTATGGGTATGTTTATGTAACCGCACAGAAAAAGGAGGATGGGTTTGGGGGAGATCAGTTCTAGTAGTATTTGTTTTTCCAGCGTTGCACACCCTAATTCTGACTGCAGTTTCCCAGCGTCACACACCCTGATTCTGACTGCAGTTTCCCAGCGTCACACACCCTGATTCTGACTGCAGTTTCCCAGCGTCACACACCCTAATTCTGACTGCAGTTTCCCAGCGTCACACACCCTGATTCTGACTGCAGTTTCCCAGCGTCACACACCCTGATTCTGACTGCAGTTTCCCAACGTCACACACCCTGATTCTGACTGCAGTTTCCCAACGTCGCACACCCTAATTCTGACTGCAGTTTCCCAACGTCACACACCCTAATTCTGACTGCAGTTTCCCAACGTCACACACCCTAATTCTGACTGCAGTTTCCCAACGTCGCACACCCTAATTCTGACTGCAGTTTCCCAACGTCGCACACCCTAATTCTGACTGCAGTTTCCCAGCGTCACACACCCTGATTCTGACTGCAGTTTTCCAGCGTCGCACACCCTAATTCTGACTGCAGTTTCCCAACGTCACACACCGATTCTGACTGCAGTTTCCCAACGTCACACACCCTAATTCTGACTGCAGTTTCCCAGCGTCGCACACCCTAATTCTGACTGCAGTTTCCCAGCGTCGCACACCCTAATTCTGACTGCAGTTTCCCAACGTCGCACACCCTAATTCTGACTGCAGTTTCCCAACGTCGCACACCCTAATTCTGACTGCAGTTTCCCAATGTCGCACACCCTAATTCTGACTGCAGTTTCCCAACATCGCACACCCTAATTCTGACTGCAGTTTCCCAGCGTCGCACACCCTGATTCTGACTGCAGTTTCCCAGCGTCGCACACCCTAATTCTGACTGCAGTTTTCCAGCGTCGCACACCCTGATTCTGACTGCAGTTTCCCAGCGTCGCACACCCTAATTCTGACTGCAGTTTCCCAACGTCGCACACCGTAATTCTGACTGCAGTTTCCCAACGTCGCACACCCTAATTCTGACTGCAGTTTCCCAACATCGCACACCCTAATTCTGACTGCAGTTTTCCAGCGTCGCACACCCTGATTCTGACTGCAGTTTCCCAACGTCGCACACCCTGATTCTGACTGCAGTTTCCCAACGTCGCACACCCTAATTCTGACTGCAGTTTCCCAACATCGCACACCCTAATTCTGACTGCAGTTTCCCAACGTCGCACACCCTAATTCTGACTGCAGTTTTCCCAATTTTCAGTTCCTGGCAGGCCTACTTGAGTACATTATAGAGGCAGAGGAGTTTGGAACTATAACATGAAATACTGACATCCACATAAAGGGGATGATAGCTTTTAAATACTATAAACAACAGTAAGATTTCTGAGTTCTCTGTTAAAACCAAAAAGCTTAATATTTATTAATTTCTGCTAAGAGTGGGTCGGAAATATGCAAATTCTACCTCTCTTCAAAAAGTGGTATAAAACTGATCTAAATTAGGTTAAATCTTTAATGAAAGTATTTAATAATTCTAATGTGAAACAGAATGGTCCATATTAATGGCCTTAATCAAAGCAGATGTTGCATTGGATAAACCAGCCCACTTTATGAACTTGATTTTTTCTTTCTTACTCTGAAATTATAAACTCACTCCTCTGCCTCCCACTCCCATCCTGTTTGGTTATACAAGCTCAACATAAGTTACCTAGGCTTTTTAAGAAAGATATTTAACAAATACGTATTTAGTACTTTGTTTTCAAGCTTTTTGAATCTAAAAGTTATCAAAAGGTTGGACATTGGAGGGGAAAATTTGATGAAAAACTGGAATATTAAAATGAAATTTTAGATATTACTCTGCTTGTCTCAAAACCTAGCTAACTCGGGGCCAGCCTGGTGGTGCAGCGGTTAAGTTCACATCCTCCATTTAGGCAGCCCGGGGTTCACCAGTTCAGATCCTGGATGTGGACCTACACACCACTTGTCAAGCCATGCTTTGGCAGGCATCCTGCATATAAAGTAGAGGAAGGTGGGCACGGATGTTAGCTCAGGGCCAGTCTTCCTTGGCAAAAAGAGGAGGATTGGTGGCAGCTGTTAGCTCAGGGATAATCTTCCTAAAAGCAACAAAACTTAGCTCTAACTCATTTTAAAGAGGGCCTCACGAAGCCAGAATATTTTAGGCAGTTTATTGTAAAGACATGACAAGAATAGAGAAAAAAATATTCAAATATTCGAAAGAGTACTAGAACTCACAAACTTGTTACTCCCCACACCATGCATTACCAACATTCTCATTTGCAGTTTAGATGGAATGTATAATATTGGCAGTGTCTTTGCTAACTTATTTCATAGTTATATCCATTCACATACTACCAGAGTCAGTCCAGAACTTGATTAATCTTTTCTTTTTTTTAATTTCGTTTAGGTGCTTAAAGAACAATACCTTGGCTACAGGAAAATGTTCTTGGGAGATGCTGTAGATGTGTTTGAAGCCAGGCGAGCAGAAGCCAAGAAGTGGCAGAATGCACCCAGAGTTACTACTGGACCCACCCCTTTCAGCAACATGCCAAATGCAGCAGCCGTTGCCATGGCTGCAACACTTACACAGCAGCAACAGCCTGCTACAGGTCTGAATGCATTCAAGTTATAGCTTCTTACTGTTAAAATGCAGAACATTTATGTGCATTTTTATAAGTCTTCCTTTTGTGTTAGCACTGAAGAAATTTCTATGAGTAGCTGTTCCAATACAATCTAAAAATTGTGATGGACACAATTATAAACATATACCTGATAAAAAACGCAGGGTAGTCTTAGCAATAATTATACGTCAATAGATATTGAATATTGTGAATTTACTTAATGTTACTTGCTGTATTGCTATAAATGCCCTTTAGAACACAGTGTTTCACTACTGAATTACACTTAAAAATAACAGATTCTAAAATCGTGATTGTATCATTTATTGTTTTAAAGTCTGAGGTAATCCAGCCATACACTGCATTTTTCATATATGACACTGATAGATGGTGCATTCTCGTTTCCTCATACATGGTGATTACAGAGCACCCACATTCAGGATGAAGTACGTTTTTATTCACTGAAGGTGTGTTGAAGATCAGTTTGTGTGTATAATGACTGGAAACAGAGTACAGGCCCTCTTAACCAAATTTGGAAGAAGGTATATTCTAAAATTATTTGTACCTTTTCAAAATGAACAGAACAGTAGCAAGAGCAGGAAAAAGATGTTTTGAGATGCTCTGGATTGCAGATGAAGAAGTATGAACTAGGAAGTTGAGCAGGTGGTAGAAAGAATTGGTGAGATACTGGAAAGCAGACTAGTCCCTTGATTTAATTTCGCTTCTAATGAGAGAAACATTTTTGTGGTCTAGTTCTGCAATATTTAGTTTGGTCCTATGTCTTTTGGAGATTATTTGTCTTTTTATCCTGCAGTCCCTTTTTTGTCAGGATTGAAGTTTAACAGAAAAATATGGTCTTAATGAATGTTGATTTCTTTCTTTACTCATTCATAGATTTTTGAGTAATGCTTATTAGTTATTCTACAGCTTGTGTCTTTCTGAGATTTCTTTATAGTCCAATAATAAATTATAGTACAAAAAAAAGTAAAAAACGTATCTAGATTGCATTCAGGCTGCCTCTATTAGGGAACCATTCTCTGGTTTTCACTATTGGCAGTTTAAGCCATTGTTCTTCACATTTGGAGATGACGGAATTGACTTTCCATCAGTAAATGGCTGATGATGGGTTTATGCCAAATCCTCCACATTCCATGGCTGGATCCATGTGAATAGTGGCTCACATAAGCACTATATAGTAGTCTCTAGCTGGCTGGAGTGTAGAATTGCATTCTCAAGTTATGGAGGGAAAAAAAGTCATTCATTATGGGATTGATTACTATAAAGCGATTATGGAATTGATTCCTGTCAATCTCATAATTATGATCATCAGTTCTCATGATTATTTAACCAGCTAATCAAACCAACCAGAGTACCAATTTACTCTTTAGAGCCAATGTTAATCCTAAAGTAGATCAGATAAAGCATGGGTTTGCTTAAGTCGTCTTTATACAGGGGATTTCCATTCTAGTAAATAAAACTGGAGAAAGATCCATTATCTAAAATGTTATGCTGTAAGTGAACTTTATTCTGTGGTATAAACTAAAATTGAAGGAAAACCAGCTGTCAGGGCATTTGTTTTGTTTTTTAACTCTCATGTAGACAGTCTTGAGAGGTTTGTAGGTTTTTCACTCATACGTTTTGGACTTGTGGACATATGAAAACATGTGTTCATTCTATAAATACGAGTGCCTGCCGTGTGCTTGGCTCCAGGGGTAGAAAGATAAACAGTATGGATATGGTCTTTGCTCTCTGTGGTGGTGGAGCATATTAGATGAATTTAGACTAATCATCTTGAGGAGCCTTTTGCTCATATGCTTTAGTTTTGTCTGTACTTTTGCCAGACTTTGGGGAAACTATTTTCTCTGTTCCCTGAAGTTGTTTTCTCTATTCGCATAAGGGCTTTCTAATCAGGTGGCAGGAATTGTAGTTTATCGACCTAAACAGTCTTAGAGTGTTTTCGTTTTGAGTTATATGGATTTTTAGAACTGAGAAGCTAAACAGTAGTACTAATAGTTTTGCATTATGCCTTCTCTTTTTCCTTTTATGTCTCTAAAGGTCTCCCAGGCTCCATAGTCCATTCCATTATGCCTCTCCCAGTCAGAATGTTAGTTATTTTGGTCATGTCACCACTATAGCAGAATTTTTTAGCTCTGTTAGAAACGTACTGATTTTATGAGTTACAGCCCATTCAGAAGTGTCCCTATTTATTGCATTGTGCTTTGTACCCAGTGACTTATTTCTTATGTCCTGTGACTTTGATGAAATCTTTTTTTAAGCGCTAGTAACCAATTTTAAAGACCATGTAGATGAAGCTAGATAAAGCTTGTGGGCTGTTTTTAATGCATCACTGTTGATCTGTGCAAGATTTGAGTTGTCAGAGGTGTTTTACTTTTATTTGCATATGGATTCTTGACTTCATTAGTGTATAACAGATAGCTTCTTAGGCTGCTACCTTCTGAAGGTAGTTTCTATGTAGTCTTTCTTGGAGGTGGAGGTATGGACTTAAGTGACTGCTTGGTTCCTTCTTCAATGTTTTTTAATGAAAAAGTATGTAATAGAGCTTACGCCTTTGTGACTTATGGTTATTGCTTCTGAAGGCTGAAGCAAATTGATGAAAAACCAGCAGGCTGTTTATGTATGAAATAAGCATCAACACATGGATGAATTACACATTGGTAGATCTTGAGTATACTTGTCCACCAGTGCTTCTGAAGCCTCTAAAAAGCTTAAGACATTTACATTAGGCTTTTCAGTTTACTTTAACTTAGGGTAGGTTGTTTTAAGCTAAGGTACTGGGATTAAGTTGTGCTGTTGTGTTTTGACACTTTAAAAAGTTCTTAATGTTTACATAATAAGACTCATGTGATTTAGCTGCTGTTTTTAAGGAGAGCTGAGACATTTTGTTAGGAATTTCTACTTTGTAGCTTTTAGTGTAGGTTTGGACATTTAAAGTGTAGTGTTAAATAGAAAACTTTAAGTATTTAATTTTAGTCTTGTGGCTTTGTGATTTTTGTTGTATTTAATAACCAAAGGGACATTCCCCATTAAATCAGTAAGAGTAAAATTTTTCAAATTGGGGAAAAGGCGTTTTTTGTTTTTTAAGAAAAACTATAATTTTTAAAATATGACTTAGGAACAACCATACTAATTATGTTAGGTATTTTGAGTGATCATTGAAAGTTATAAAGACTTTTAGCACTTTAGTCCTTTTCCTGTGAATGCAGTTTTGCTTTGAAGAAAGTAGAATTTATTCTGGAAAATAATGAATTACAGTGCTAAACTTGATTTTGTTGTGTGTGAATATATTATACAGTAACTTTTGTAAAATGTTACTCTACATGAAGATTTCACTTTGGGCAGTCATTGGGTTATATTACTATTAACTTGGTTTTATTTATGGAACTAAGAGCCTCTTATTGAATGACTATTCAGATTTTGAAACAGACTTCTTGAATTGTTCGCGTAACTTTTGCCTGAAGGATTTAGATTCTGCTTTCTAATAGTGAAACTAATTTATATAGTGGCCAGAGTGTAATATATGCTAATACTTTGGCATGGGAGATATTTATCATGAGTTTTTACTACTAAAAAATGTTATACATTTGCCTACTAGTTTTATAAATGATGTTGCCTTCAGAATTTGTGTGAAGGTAGAAAACTCAAAATACCATGTACCTGTTGTGCAATGGAAAGTCTTGTCATCGTTAAGAGTTCTTATCTATATCCTGAATATTGATGATTAGAGTTGCTCTCAAACAGACCCACACACAACAAAAAGCCTGTGATTTGAGTAACTCTTATGACGCTTAGGGCTGAGGGCTGTGGTGCGTCTTCTTTAGGGTCTTCCACCAGCAGTGCCTCCTGTTAACATGTGACACTTAAGTCTCTCAATGTTAAAGAAACTGGACGTGTGTTTTCTACATATTATTTTTGCTAGAAATAAGGAAGTAATATGCTTAGTTTCTTTTTCCTATAGTAACATTTTACAAAAGAGCTGCTAGGCAGGTGTTTTATTCTCAAATTGATGTCAAACTGGATGTAAAAATTTAAATCCTTTTTTAATTTATTTTTTAATAGTAGTATAAGAACTCTGGCTGCTATTAGTCCTTGTTCTTTATTTTCTGGATAGGAGTTTATTTGAAAAGTCCAGTTTCTGTCCCAGTGTAGCAAAATGTAGTTCTTCAGTTGTTTTTTTTTAATGCTTTATAATTTTACACTACCTTTTGAATATACAAACCTCATTCTTCATTGAACAACTTGAAGGCTTTGATTTCTCTGAAGAGTGTAAATTTCAATCTGTATATTACTTTGGCAGTTCCCTCAACTTTGAGATGCACTGATCACTGTGCTTGAAAAAGACAAGACTGAAGATTGTACTGTGAAATTTATTGAATAATTTTCATAAATTATTTATCAAATGAAAGATTTTTAGATTTTTGTATTCTGCTTAGTTTAAAAAAAAAAGTAGGTAAAAAGAGAGGCTAGTGAGTTTGATGCTATTCTTGCCAAACAAACTCAGCCAAAATCTTTAAAGTTAACAAATGGGAAAAGGATGATTAATCATTCTGCATCTGAGTGCGTTTTCCAAAATGTTGGAAAGAAACTTCTGAATTGAAATCTTGAATGTATTGAATCTGTCAAGGTACACAGCGGTGCCTTTGTAAATGTTCATTATCTATCTTATTTAATCAGGTGATGAGTGGTGTAATGTAGCAGAGCTTAACAGTAGAACTCTATCACTTTTTGTGAACAAGTTGGAATTGTCATGTTACTGTGTAATTGATTTGCTTTAAAATGGAACAATAAATTTAATAAAATAAAACATTGTCTTGTTTTTTATCCACTTACTGTATATATCATTTATATTTCATGTAAGAAATCATGCCTAGTTTTTTGGGTACTTAATCTTATGAAGTAACATGATAGTTTTGCCATGTTAGCGTCAATCTCTTGATCAGTTGAGACTTGACTCTAACGTAAGGAGCTTGTTTTAAAAAGAAAAAAAGTGAAACCCTTTACTGATTAGACCAACTAATTTTATCAGAAAACAGGTGGGGAAATCTAAAATCATTCTAGAAGTAAAACTAAAGGAACTATAATTTACAATACATTAAAGATTTCAAATTATTTAGTAGGTTAAACTAACATTCATCTGTCAATGTGGTAAGCCTCTTAATTGTCTAGTGTGAACAACTTAATTTTAAAAAGGGTTTTTTTGATAGGTAAATCAGTTGAGACATAAATTAGGCTGGGGAGACATCCTGAAAACTAATTTTAGCAAATAGAATTTGTTAAAAATAATCACTGTTCATTTGAAAAATAATTTCATAAAGAAACTTTAATCTTGAAAGAGTAAGGAAAATTTGTTTTTCCCCCCCCATTTTTTTTTTATACCAGGGCCACAGCCATCTCTGGGAGTTAGTTTTGGAACGCCATTCGGCTCAGGTATTGGCACTGGCTTGCAATCAAGTGGCTTAGGTTCTTCAAACCTTGGAGGTACACTTTAACTTTTCTAATATTGCATTGGACTATTATACACTGGAATTGATACCAGCCTGTGAAAATTCTCTAAGAGGAACTACTATTTTGGAAGTTAAGGTTCCATTTGGCAAAAAACGATTCTCCAAACATAGTCAGTGCTTTCTATTAGATTTAGAACTTAAAAAATAATGTCACTTTCTGTGAATAGTAAATATTAAAGGGTATTAAAATTAAGTGGTAGGGATGTTCATATTTTCAAAGCATATGCTAAAATAACTTGAAAATTACTGAGTTTTAATAAATTTAATTAACTTGAAAAAAATTAATGGTCATCAATTTGGAGTCCAAACTACTTCTGGACGTACATTCTCCTAATCATTATCTTCTGAAAACGAACACTTGAAATGGGGAAATAGTTTTATTCTAAATTGAACAGCTCGATTTCTGTCCATTCTTAAGCACTTTTGGTGTATTTGCCTTTATGCATACTTGTGTACATAAGCAATTAAGTTTATTTTAATAGTTTCATAAGTTAACTCTTAAGGTAAGTCTTCTGCAAAAACATCATGCTAAATAGAGATGCATTCACACTTCTCTGGTATGGATAGTTGAAAGTTGATTCTATTTTGACAAGTGCGTTGTCATGTAATGAATAAGGTTTCCTTATTTCCACTAATATATATCATCGTAAGAGGGGGAAACCTATAAGCTATCGTGGTTAGTTAATATAGTAGACTCTATTAGGAATTAGTAGAATTACGGCAGACAGCATAATTCCTATGAGGTATAATCCAATTTGTCATCATATTTCTTAGAGTTACAGGCAATAATACTATTAAACTTAATATTTGATAAGGTGTTGCAGAGTAGCCTAAGAAGAATTTGAATTTTATTTTTAGAGCACTTGACTTTTAGGAGAGTGGAAACAAGTCTTCAAGTACTTAGCAGAATCTCCTCTTGAACTTGATTTCATGAAAAATATTTCTTTATTTAAATTGTGACTATAGTGTTATTAAGAGAAAAAACATGATGCTCCCACTCCCAATTTCTCATTGTTGCATTGGCTGGTACTATGGCAGGAGCCTACTGTTACTGAGTAGATTTTAAATGATTGACTGTTATTTAGTTACACAGTTTTTCAATGGTAAAGGTTCTTAAGTGAAAATGTTTTGGTAAAAAGCATAGTAAAATTACCTTGTGGTACTTCATGTTTCAATTGTTGTGCATGTCATGCTTATTTATGAATTTAGTCAGCCTTTCTTTTTTTTTTTTTTTTTTGGCAAAATGAAGTATCCCTGAGTAGATATATTTATGTCTGTTTGACTAAAATCATACTTGGTCACTAAAATTTCCAGTCCATTTGGGAGAGAAAATACTAATATGATCTTGTTTTTTATGGCCCTGTTCTTTAAGAATTACTGATGGGTCATAAATTTACTCTAACTAGATATAAATGTTTTATTTCAGAATTAATCTATTTTTTCCTAAAGTCTTATGCCAACGAGTAAACAGCAGATTTCCTTAATAAGTCCATGTTTTTCAACACTATTGTTAGACCTTTGATGATGCTAGGTTTGACTTGTCAGTGTCCTGTAACCTGTGTTTTACGTACCGTTGTGTATTTCTCTATTACCCTCCACTAGGATTTGGAACTAGCTCTGGTTTTGGATGCAGCACCACAGGGGCCTCCACATTTGGATTTGGAACAACAAATAAACCCTCAGGAAGTCTTAGTGCAGGTTTGTGTGTTTCGGCCTGAATTTCAGGCAAATTTAAAGGTGCAAATTATTTAATTTAAAAATATAAGTATTGTTATTTCCACTATCTGAAAAAGATCCCTGATTCAGTTTCTCCCCCCCGGGATGAAGCATGCAAGCCTAACTCAGCACACAGCTTTATCTCTCTGTAAGCTAAAGGTCAAGTGTGTAAAAATACTTCAAACAACACTTACTAGTCTCATACAATAAGTAGTTACATCTTCTCTTACTATGTACAGATTCTTTTGGACCCAAAGACTAGTTTCATGGTTAAAGAATTTTTTTCATTATTACAAAAATGAACCCATCGTTGTGAAAGTTTTAACCCAGTTTTTATCATTCTTCATTCAGAAGAAGGATTTCTCTTCCAAAGAGATGTTCTTCAGTTATAAGTCCTTCTGGCTTTAAGAATACCAGTCCTAGAAATGGTGATTAATTGGGTTCTTTGTTCATTTTTAAAATGTGTATAATCTTTTGACTCTTCTAGTAGAAAAGTCTGAATTCTATCTACTTTTGCATTTTCTCTATGTTTGTAAATAATGGCTTGTTTTAACGTGCAATGCTTAGGGGTAAATATCATGTCTAACATAATGACATAATACAGATTAAATTGTGTTTAAATTGAGAGAACTTGAAGGAAATTCCGTTTAATATTAAGTAGTATTTAAAATCAGCACTTCCAACAGAGTAGATAACAGTAGAATTTAGTGGTGTCAAGATTATAATCTAAATATGCTAGTATTAGTTAACTAAGCAGTAATAGTACTTGATCTTAATTATGCAAGTGCTCTTATAAAGTCAAAACAATAGGTACTACTCTTCGGTGTGTTCATGGTCCTGAAAATTGAGAGTTGGGGCTTTCTTGGAGGACTTAGAATTGCAGGTGAGTGCAAGGGTTGTGAGAGTCTTTCTTCTGCATGTTGATAAATGTTTCTGGAGGGCTGAGGAGGAAGGCATCTCGCTCGTGTGCTGCACAGAAAAGGGCCTGGCGACTTGCCATTTTCTGTAGATTTCAGTGATTTGCGCTAAGCTGTCTCTTTTGGCCTGGATCACTAGACTTCTGTCTTTAAAGTTGCCACTGAGTTGTTAGCTAAATTATTTCCCTGTAAAATTCCGTGTTAGAAATTTAGGGCCCTAAGATATTTGCTATTTTTATAGATTATATGTTCTTTCAGCTAGAAATTTACATTTCATTCCCACTTTTTATTTTTGTTTTTGTGACTTAACTTCTGATATGAATATTTTCTTCCCTAAACATAAGGCTTTGGCAGCTCAAGTACATCTGGGTTTAACTTCAGCAATCCTGGCATCACGGCATCAGCTGGTTTGACATTTGGGGTGTCCAATCCTGCGTCTGCAGGTTTTGGAACAGGAGGACAACTCCTTCAGTTGAAGAAACCTCCAGCTGGAAACAAAAGAGGAAAAAGATAAACATATGAGTTGATGTGTTGAGAGAATCCATAGCAGCATCGTTCGTTCTATGAGTCTATTTTTCTAACGTTGATGCAGTAATTAAATTGCATCCCAGGAGATTTATACAGTTTTGATATTTTCCCTACTCTGGAATTTGGACTTTCTTCCTTGTTTGCCATGCTAAACATCTTTTTTCTTGTGAATTTGAAACCTAGTTGTGTATTTTTTGTTATTTTGATTTTCACTGTAAGAAATGTTCTGATTACATCACTGATTGGTAAAACCTACTATTTAACTTAGTATTAATAGCAATGTTTTTGTTGATAAGGTTTACATTATGTGAATATATGCACATTTGTTCTTATGCAGATGGTATGAACTCTAGGGCCTATACTAGAATTAGTTTGTTCCTTGATAAAGGCCTTTTGAACTACACTGCAGGGCATCTTGTGAATATATATGTAAATATATACAAAATAATACACACAATTGTGTGTGCATATAAAATATATATTTACAGACCTACAACTTTTGCCTCAGACTGTTTCCCTTTTCTAAGGGTATTCCAGTTTTCACCCTTTAAGCTTCAAATCCTCAGTGCTTGTAGAATGATGAGCTAGAGGTACCAGATCATTTCAGTTATTTGCTTCAAGGCCTAGTGAAACGGTTACTGGCATAAATATTTGACCGACTCAACTTCATTGCCCCTAGTCTTTTCCATTTTTGTTTCCACGTTAACGTTTAGCAGCTACTCCAAATGAGGAATGCTGTAAGACTCGTTGAACAGATTTTAAAAATTTTAACCATCCTATATATCCTCATATTGCCTATATGAGATGTTTTTCATATCTAAGGTGAACCTTCAGGAGCATATTTGACTCCAGACTGACGTTCTGGGGGCAAAGAGCTATTAAGCCAAACTGATTCTATGCAGGTGAAGGATGCACTATTACTTTAGTGGAAACTTTTCTAGCTATTCCAATACAGAGTTCTTTCTTATAGGGCTATTGATACTGACACCAAATGGAGTGGCTTATCAGCCTCTTAATGTCTTAAGTAAGTGCTTAATTTGGAATAGAGAAACAATATATTTTAAGTAAAAAGTATTCTTTGTAGCAACTGTAAACGATCCCATTTTAACGGTGAACAGAGCTCCAGGTAACAATACATAGGCATGTCAGGTGACATCTGTGTGCTCTTTGTCTCCATTAGTATTAGTGATGTGAAGTGGGTGACACAGCCCTTGGGGAGAGAACTGCCTTAGCCACGATTTCAGACAGAAACCTTTAGGTAGACCTGTTTATCTTTCAAGTAGTTTTCAGGTGGGATGTGAACATGCAATTTCATTGAAAATAGTTTAATTTTTTATATAGAAGGTTTTGTACATGATGTGCATCAAGTGACTATTTTCAGAATCATTTTCACCAAGGCACCTTTTTTTCTAAAATAGGTATTGCATATATATATATATATATATATACACACACACACACACACATACACACACACACACACACACGCACACACACACACACACACATATTTTTAGTATAATGTTAGTTGGGTTAGAGTATAAAAGTGTTGTCAAATCTGTTTTATTTATCCGCATATAGCAATGATTGGCTTTTTGGAATTGAAATTTTTGCACCTTGATGCATTAAAATAAGGAAAATGCTTTGTTTCTGAGCACTAAAGTTGTTTTTATTTTTGCGTACTTCTCTAATACTCTAATCCCCAGATCCAGATTTTGGGGAAGGGTAGGAAAATGTGTGATTTTTGTGTTTTGAATTACTGTCAGAATTAAATACACAATTACAACAAACTTTTTATTAAAAGGACATTGCATTGTGCTGCGAAAATCTGAATATTTATATTTCTTGGTTTTTTTTCTTTATATATTTTACTTTTTAATATGTTGTACCACTGGAAATTTGTAACAGATCAATTTGTGATAGGAGTTTAAATGTGTTGTTGTCATTGTCTCCATTGTCCTCACTTTGTCCAGAGCCTATCATTATGTAAACAATAAAGGTTATTGTGTCAGTTGCTTTGAATCTTTATAGGTGTAAGTAGTTGTTCTTAATATGTAATTTTCTTACTATTGCTCTTTTATTCTCTTTGGTTGGTTTTTAGTGTTTTCTTTTCGCTGGTTTATGTCTTTTGCTTTTTTTTTTTTCTTTTTGGTGAGGAAGATTGGCCCTGAACTAACATCAGTTAGCCAATCTTCCTCCTTTTGCTTGAGGAAGATTGTTGCTGCTAGTATCTGTGCCAGTCTTCCTCTGTTTTGTATGTAGGATGCTGCCACAGTGTGGCTTGATGAGCAATGTGTAGGTCCATGCCTGGGGTCCACACCTGTGAACCCTGTGCCGCCGAAGCAGAGTGCATGAACCTATCTACTACACTACCAGGCTGGCCCCTAAATTTGGCTTTTTTAAAAAAACAAAAGACTGAACACAAATAGTAAGTTCTTTGTTAGTTCATACTATGGAAGAATATTGAGTAACAGTCCCCTTCAGCTCCCAGGTCCTAATCCCACTTTCTTCCCTAGAGTATCCACTCCTAATGAGTTGGTGTATATCCTTTAGGACCCTTTTAAAAAATATCTTTTTCAACGTATGTGTACAAATGTATATTCTCCTTTCTTTTTTTCTTTTCTCTCATTTTCTCACATTTTACCATTGTCTCTTAGATCTTTTTTTTTTTTTAAACAAATGGGTTAAGAAATCTCTGTATTCTGTCACTTGCTTTTTACCCCCTTGAGTGATATCATCATCTTTCCTGTCAGTGCATGTAGATTTCCTTTTTACATACTGTCCCCTAGCAGGAATGTACAATGATTTGTTTGAATGTACGATGATTAGTTGCAAATTCTCTGTTGATGGGCAGTTACATTCTTTCTAGTGTTTCCCGAAAAAGCTGCAGTCAATATCCTTGTACATGGCTCTTTATGCTTATGTTTGATGTTTCTTTGGGATTGATTCTAGAAGAGGAATTGCTGAAAAGGCATACAAATTGCATGTTTTAATGTCAGATTGCCTTCCCAAAATGCTGTATAAATTTACACTTCAACGGTGTGTATTAGTACCCATTTCCCAGCATTCTCCATAACTCTAGATATTGTCAATCCTAATAACAAGTACTTGTGAAGTTGAGCTTTTTAATATATATATTCCCATTTGCATATTAATGTAATTGCATGTGATATTGTTCATTTTTATACCAGATTATTTAGGAGTTTTTTTCTTAATGATTTCTACATAATGAATATTAATATTTTTCTTGTGAGACAGATTGGGCTCCTGGAATCATCTGGGTTCAGACGGTTGCCTTGAACCCGTATGATCTTGGGCAAGTTACTTAACTTTTCTAGACCTCAGCTTCATCATCTGAACAGTGGGGACAATAAAGAGGGGTGGTTGTATTAATAATACAGTTCTACTTTAAAGCACTTGGGTGGCATGAACCCCTGACACTTTGCAAGGATTTACTGTTCCTGGACTGATGCCCCACTGCTTTATCACTATAGCTGGATGCTTTATTTTGGTACCTGATAGGGAAGCCACCCGATCTTATTCTTTGTGTTGTTTTGTTTTTGTGTGGAGTGGCTATTCTAGGACACTTAACTCTTTAAGATAAGCTTTAGTACCTATTTTGTCAATTTTGATTTTTCTTAAAAAAAAATCCTATTGGGATATTGATTGGCTTTATACAAATAAAATACATTATGATCTGGGAAGAATTGACATCTTAATACGTACAACATGGTGTATGCATTTAGTACGTCTTTCATTCTGTTGGCAAGGTTTTACAGTGTTTATTAGATCCTTGGTTAATTGGTTTCCCTAACAGCATTTCAATTTTATTTCTGAGTTCATTTTTATCCTCTAGGTGGTACAAGGTCATTCACATTATTACAAAAGCAGATTAACTGTTCTTTTGTGATAATAGAGTAAGACCAAGTTAATGTCCTACTCATCTCAAATAGTGTTTTTTGCAACAAGGCAATTTGAATAGTGCCTTTAGAAGTATTGTAACGGGATTTTTTGTGTAAAATATTTGGGTTTGAATGGTGTATCACAAGTATTTTGCTTTGGCATCCCCTTCCTCCATGGTTGGCCGCAGTCTCACTGTGAATAAGCCTGGCTCACTGTACTTTCCAGAGCACACACTGAAGGTTATGGCTTGGGGCACACAGCCGTGGACCTGGAAAATCTGAGCTGGAGGGCCTAATTTAAGTCTCATTCACAAAGTCATCTTGGCCTATCAACATATCTCCCATTTACTGAGTGTTTAGTCTGTTCTGGGCACCACACTCAGAGCTTTATATACTTGAGCCTGATTAATCTCAATGTTACCCTATAAAGCAGAAATCGGCAATGTGTAGATGAAGGAACTGAGGCTTAGGTCAAGCAATTTACTCAAGGTCGTGTGGCTATTAAGTCTCAGAGCCGGGGTTTTCTGTGCTACAGGAATAGCACACTGATTTCCATGCTACCTCTCAAAGGTGCTGAAGGTAATGAGACTACCTACTTTATACGGGGAGATTGCAAGTTTTCAGTAGACTGTAGATGAGGGAAAGGTAAGGTAAGTACAGAGGGCCATGTGGCTTGAGGAGAATCATCCTCTCTAGGGTGTCAACAGTGTTAGGAAGAAGCCAGGGCTAGGCTTATGCGACCATCTCCGACCTTTCCCCACTGTTGCCCTATGAAGACATTCCTAGAGAAAAGCCAGGCATCCCAATGTTGGGAGTCGTCTGCCACCGTGGAAGGGGGGAGGGGAGTAATTTTGGCTCTTTGAATCTTAGGAACTGTAAGAAGTTTAACAAGAAAGCCTTTCCAGGAAGGCTTGCCTGACTCTCCTGTAAACCCAAAGAGCACAATATGTTCCTTAGAAGTGAGACTAGATCCTTTCTTGCCATACAGAGATGACTCAGCTGGCCTCAGGAGACCAGGAAACAGGCAGGAAGCGTCAGATGCTAAGAGAGGGGCAGCTAGAGGAAAGAGCAGGGGTTACTGGAAAAATTGGTCATGGCTCAGAATGTTTTTTGCCTTTTCCCACTCATTCAATCTAATGTACTTTTTCTTTTCTACCTAATCTGTCAGTAAAAACAAAAAACCTGCCAGGCTCACAAAGGTTGCAGTGCTGAAGAGTGGGCAGTAGATTAAACTTGCAGGGAACTTGTTTTTCTCATCCTTGCTACTCTTTGAATCCCCTTGTAGCAAGTCAGCTTAATCCAGTAAACATTTATTAATGTTTTCTGTGTGCAAGACACTGCTGGGAGTTTAGGAGGATATAAATGTAGGTAGGATATTGTCTGTGCTCAATAACGTTAGCTAACATTTATTGAGTGCTAAGTAGAGGCCAGGACGTGCTCTTAAGAGCTTCCCATATATGAGCTCATTTAATCCCCAGTTTTATGAGGTGGATGCTATTACTCCTTTTTTACGAAGGAGAAAACAGGCACAGAGAAGTTAAATAACTTTTAATGGTCATTCAACTGGTAAATGGATGGGCCGGAATTCAAACCGAGGTAGTCTTTCTAGAGTCTAGGCTTTTAACTCTTAGTATATACAAATAAATATAACATAGTGGGCTTTCTTATTAAGTGATAGGATAACAATACAAAGAAAACTATTGAGAGCACAGAAGAGATACTAATTCGACTTGGACTCAAAAAGTTCTTGTAATAGGTGGCTTTGAGCAATGAGTATGAATACAATTAATTTTTTATCAAGTGTTTACAATTTGAATTTGAAGAACCACATATTTACTTAAAAGTAACCCTAAATTTTCACAATATAAAGGGAATAAAATAAAAAGCAACTAATATTCCATTCTGCAAAGGAAGTTCCTAAATTTCTTTTCATCTTGATTCATATTGTTTTTCTTCATGTTTTAAAATAGCTGCATAGCATATATGTCCACATTCTGTTTAACTAGTTTCTTTTGGTAAATATTTAGATCATTTCTATTTTTTTGCTATTAGAAATAATAATTCTAGTAGGATAGGTGAAAATAGTATCCAGTTTTATTGACATTTCTGTAATTATGAGGAAGTTTGAACACTTTTGTGTGGGTATTGGCCATCTTTTTGTTAGTTATTTGTAAGAGTTCTTTGCATGTAATCACTTTTTATCTTTAAGGAAGTTTGGAAAAATTAACAATTTTCAATCTTTGGTCTTGGATCCTTGTGACTTTTTTTTAATGAAAATTATGTCATTATCCCTATTTCATGTTGCTTTTGAACTATTTGTCGTATGTATTACAGATGTTTAGCAGTTAATCTTTTCACCTCTGTTGATGGCTTTTTGTTTTTGTTGTGTAGAAATTTTAGTTTTTTATGTTGCCAAAATTTATTAGTCTTTTTTTAATGACTTCTGGGAATAGGTGAGAACTCGAGAGGAAAAAAGAGACTAAGACATTTTAAGTTTTACAGCTATAAAGTCTTTTATATTGATTATATTAAAACTTCTTAACTGTGCGAAATGTCTTTAACGATTCAGCTTGGTGGCTAGGGTCAGGCTGTAATTAGAGAGTGGCAGAGCTGAAGGGACACTCCACATCCCTTTACAGGGCGCTTTGACAGGCGTAAAGCTTTTGAGCATTGCAGTAACATTAAGGTAAGTGAATGATCATTTATCTTTTACAGATCAGGGAAGAAGCTAAGTAATTTGCCCAAACTTATGCAAGTACTAAGTGATGATAAGACTCAAACTCCAATATCCCAGGTGTCATCCAGTGCAATCTTTTTGAAATAGGTTATCAAATGGAGAGCAGTTTCAGCTCAGTGGTGTTTCCAAATTTAATGTTAATGCCTTCTATATTGTTATATAGTGAGAAAGCAGAAGAAAAATGGCCAATGAATTTTTTTTCATTTCTTTTTAAAATATTTTTCTCCTACATAGACGTGAGGACTTGATTGAAGGACACCAACTCTTAGATAAACAACATGAGTGACAAGTTCTTTTCTCATGTTACTTGGTGAACTATATAGATGCCATTTTGAAAACTGAAACTATCTTTTAACTGGACCTTCTAGACTGAGCCTTTTTTACATGTAATGATTTTATCTTTTGAAATAATCTCTTAAGTTTCTAAAAACTACCACTTTCGGACTCCTCATATACTGTTGAGCCTATGTGCTCTTAGTTGTATATTTTTTTCTAAAACTAATTGGGTGGTGTGTGTTTACAGATATAATTAAAATAACATTTATATATAAATAAAATGGAAACTGTCATTGAAAGTCATCCTTATTTTTGATGACGTATAAAAATTTAAAGATATTTTATGTATTTTTGTATATCAATATTTTGACCCTCAAATTGATGACTTAGTCCAACGAATTTATTACTCTTGAAAATGGCATAATTTTTCATTTTTTAATTCTTGTTTTCTATCAAAATTACACAACACGGTTTAAAGAGTCAAATGTTTCTATAAGGTTTGTTACAAAAGCAGCAGTCTCACTTTTCTCTCCATTTCAAAGTGATCATTTTCACTTCTTTACACTTTTAGTCAATTCTTTTTTGAGTCTCACCTTCACCTCTTACTTGGAGAAATACAAATAGCTTCCTTCTCAGCTTCCCCTTCTATAAGGTTAAAATTTAGCTTTCTTGATTTGCTAAGTCAGTTACTTTTCCATTCCAGTTTCTAAAGTTTCTAAAATTTCTTTGCTCTTACCTCTTTTCTTATTCTCATTGGCTTTGTGGTTTCAGGTCCTCTTTAAAATTTTTACTCCTTTTATGGTAATTTTATTGGAAACTCATTTAATTTTAAATTTCAATTTTTTCCTTTCCAGAAGTTCTAATTAGTCCTTTAAAAAGTACACCTGGTCACTTCTTGATAATCTGTTATTCCTTACTTACACTTTCTTTAAGCATTAGTCAACTAACTTACTTTATATTTTTCATTGATAAATCCAATATCTAAAGTCAATAGCGTCTGATTTTTTAATTTGTTTTTTCTGCTAACTTTTGGTCAGTGTGACTTGTCTTTTTCGTTGTGTGTTTTGTAATTTTTAATTGTGAGCTCATCTTTGATAGGAGTTTATCTTTGGGAATTCTTTGAGGCTGAAGATGTGCTCCTCCAGAGAGGATTTGCGTTTGCTTCTGTCAGGTAACTGAGAACACTGCCAACCCAGGTCCACTTTAAAATAACATCTCACTCTGAGGACTTGTTGGACCACATATGTAGTGTGAATTGAAACCATAGTCCCTTCTGAGAGTCAGCTCTAAGTAATGAAGTCTCAGAGCAGAATTTTCTTTCACTTCAGAGACCCAAGGCTATAATACGCAAGTTCTCTTTGTCAGACTTTCATTCATTCATTCATTCATTCATTCATGGTAATAGTTTTGACAAGGAGTTGGCACTATAGCCTATGGGCCAAAGTCTGCCCACTTCCTGTTTTTGTGAATAAAGTTTTATTGATACACAGCCGTGCCCATTTGTTTACAAACTATCTATGGCTGCTTCTGCTTTACATTGGCAGAGTTAAGTGATTGCGACAAGGACCATGTGGCCTCTAAGCCTAAAATAATCACTATCTTCTGACCCATTACAGAAAAACTTTTGACTCCTAGTGTGATCTTTGGTATCCTTATTCTCTAGAGGGTTCTCTGATCTCCTTACCTTGCATGGCTTATATTAGGATACAGGCAAAGTTGCCTTATTAAGAGATCTCAAAATACAGTGGCTTACACAGGACAGTCTATTTCTCTTTCACATGATGGTCCAAGTAGCAGTCCAGGGTTGATGAGGTGCTCAGTGGGCTCAGAGGCCCAGACTCCTAATAGTGTTGTTCTGCCATTCCAAGAGTAATGTCACTGTCTGCATGATGGAATATATTTGCACTCCAGCTCATGGGAAGAAGGAAAGAGTGAAGAGAAGAACATGTCTTTTCCTTTTAAAAATGTGATCCAGAAGTTGCATATGTCACTCTGTCACATCACATTGGCCAGCACCTAGCCACATAGCTGCAAGTGAGGCTGGGAAATGTCCTTTGGTAGGTGGTCATGCTCTCAGATGAAACTTGTATTGGTGAAGAAGAAGGGGAGAATGTTTGCTGGGGGCACAACTGATGGACTGCCCCAGGCGCCTGGGCCTCGGCGTGTCCTCTGAAGGGTTGTAAAGCCTCTAGATCACTGGCGGCTCCAGTGTCAGGGCCCCCGCCCCTTCCTCCAGCTTTCACTTCAGTTTTGCTTCTAAGACTTTGCTTTACTTTCTTTCTAGCTCAGCTGTGAGTTTAAAAGTTGCTTTTAAAAGTTGTACCCATCATTTTCAGGAGTTTTGTAGTGGGATTATGTTTTAGGAGATCTAATCCAAATATAGGTTTAAATAGAGGGCATTTGCTTAGTTGTTACGGGGACATATTCTATTGAATCTATCTTATTCCTGATATGGATGTAAACTGACCTAAATCGCCTCTGATCCCACCAGGGATTTTATTCTCTCTGTCCATGATCTAGTTTGTGTTATCCTTTCTTCAGAACAACTGTCCTTCACTGAGCTTTCACTTAAAATTAGTTTAGCTCTTACTTCAACTGTTTCTGGTGTTGCTCTTTGTTTTTAATTTCTGTAGCTTTATATTCACTTGTTGCAAACTAGAGGTCTGCAGCTTGACCTGTTTAGTCCACAGAATGCTCATTTTTCAAAATCAGATTTTACATAAAATTCCAAATCTCTTCCTTCTAAAAGTCACTGGACAGGTCTAGGGAGCTGCCTTTTTCACAGCTGACATTTACCCTCCAGTTTATCCCAGTCCCCACCACTCCCTACTGTCTCTTACTCTCCCATTACTTTGTTGAATTACCTGCCACACCAATTTAATCACTTACTCTATTTTACACTGGCTTTGTTGATTCTCTTCCTCAACTTTAATCATCACAGGAGTCCCCTCTATGCACTCTTTCACTAGTGCCACGGGTAGTGTAGTAGGATGGGGTAAATATTTTCTGCATTTCACAGTAGGGAAAACCAACTCACATAGAGCCAGACTTCTGGCCTTCCCTATTCAAACAGATGTTACTCTGCTCACAAATGAGCATTAGGACCGGAAAGGTAGTCACTGTGTAGTAGGTTTCTCAGTGCTGTGGAAAGCCTCTGGCAGTCAGTCATCTCTCTGAATGCAGTGAATCCAAACTTGGAGCTCTGCAGTGCGGGACAGCTGACAGCAGGGGGCAGGGGAGCCCGTTTCCCTGCTGTCCGGGCCCTACTTATACATTTCTTGCGTTATTATTCAAGGTGCAGTGTATGTTTCCTGACCTGTTATTTTATGACTTACGGTTCTATAATGGGACTTGTTTTTTTGTGTTTTACTCTTTTGTAGGTACATTAATAACAAAGAATGATTCTTTCCAATCATTGTTTACATCTTTTGTATTATAAGCTGAACAAAGGCTTGGTCTAAAGAGCAATGTTCTTTTAAATAACTTAGCCAAGACCAATAATGTGCTGAGCGCTTATTACTTCTCCTCCTGTATACTACGTTTTATTAGAATTAGTGATTCTGCACTTTTTAAATCCCATACTCTCTGATAATAACAGACATGTTTAGTAAACACCTCCTATAAGCCAAGCAGGAGTGTTTGGTAAATCGTTCTGTCTTGGTTCAGAATTAGTGCTTTTATCTCTGCTGTCCGAAATGGTAGCCACTAGCCATAGACAGCTACTGAGCCCTTGAAATGTGGCTAATGTGATTGAGAAACCGAATTTTTAAATTTCTTTTGAAGCAATTTAAATTTGAATTTAAAAACTGACATTTGATTCAAATATTGGGCAATATTTAAGTGTGTTTGGAACAACTTGGATTTATGAGTCTACTTTTTCAAATGTAAATTTTATGAAATCTAAATCTGGATCAAGTAGTTCCAAGGCGAATTCAGAATCCAAATTGAGAAACATTTAGGTGTAAAATCCATACCAGATTTTGAAGACTTAGTATTAAAAAAAGTATGTAAAATTTCATTAATATTTTTATATTGATGTTATGTTGGAATGATAATATATTGGGTTAAATAAAAAAGTTAATTTCACGTGGTGGTTTTATTTTTTTTAATGTGGCTCATGTAAAATTGAAAATTACTTATGTGACTCGCATTATATTTGTTGGACAGTGCTGCTTTAAATGGTACTAACCGTGGTTCTGGGACCAAATATGGTTGATCATACACCTGAAAGAGAAATAAATTCTAAGTTTTTAATTTGCTTTTTTTTCTGTGTCAAATGTCATAACAGCCTCCTCCTGGTATCCTGCTTTCGTTGTCTCTGCCCTTATCCGTAGTTCTTACACTTACCCTCTCAAAATGCAGGTAGGATCATGAAAAGCCCCTACTCTTTGATGCTCTTTATTCCAAACTCTCTAGCAAAATATGCAAGGCCACTCATAGCCTGGCCTCTACTTTTCCCAACCCCTTCGTCTGGCACCATCAGAAAGCCATCCGAGAACACAATGTTCTTTCATACCACTTCGCTTTTGCACATGCTGTTTCTTTTGTCTGGAATAAATGCTAGCCTTTCAGCGCCATCTTTCCTCATCCTTCCACATCTCCAGCAAAGTTTATGGGCACATCTTCACTCTGGTTAGACTTTGGACTTCGTGATAGAGGCTTACCACATCAATATTTTTCTTACTTGATGGTACATTTGTCTCCCACATTAGATTGTGTAATTCCAGAACAAGAGTCCTGTCTTGTTTGTGTTTTGATTTGGTTTTGTATCTTCACTATTTAGCATCTAATTGGACTCTATAGAAATCTATGAATTGAGTAATTAATGTAGTGAGAAAAGGCTTAACCTTACCTGCTGACCTTTCTCTGGATATGTATTGGAACCATGCTGCTAGAGTCAGAATCTCTACTCCACCACTTAGCAGGTGTATGAGCTTGGCCGAGTTATTTAACGTCTTTGTGCCTCATCAGTGAAATAGAGATAATAACACCTATCTTACAGGTTGATTGTGAAGGTTAAAATGGATTAACATATGTAAGGTGCTTAAATATGTGCCTGGTGCAAGCTAAGCATGCAATAAATATTAACTATTATAATTGTCATAATACAGTCTAAACTATTTTTCCTTTTCTCTCAGGCAACATACCACAGGTTTTAACTGGATTTCGAAAACCCAGTGTTACAGAAACCAATGAAGTAGGAAGAAAAATCCAGTTCTGAGCAGTCATTGAATCAACAAATATCTACTTTGCAAGGAACTTCTGATTATCATTTTATGAACCTCATTATTAAGAACAAAACAATAAGGCTTAGAGTGAATTTTGTCAAGATATTTAGAATTCAGGAAAGAAAACTTGCCATTGATGTTTAAGGATGATCTAATGGATCATATACCAGATACTTAGAGTGTTTTAAGAGGAATTCAGAAGTAGGCCACTAATTCACTGTGTATAAGGAATTGTGGAAAATTCACAGAGGGAGTAGGAAAGGTTGACACAAAACACAAATGACCAAGTAGAGTGAATTAAATATTTGTTAACTTTAATTATGCAGCTCATTCTTTTTTATAACAATGCCTTTATTGAGGTATAATTTACTTATTATACAATTCACCCATTTGAAGTATACATTCAAGGGTTTTTAGTGTATTCACAAAGTTGTGCAATATCACAATCTAATTTTAGAATATTTTTGTCAACCCAAAAGGACCCCATACACATTAGCAGTCACTTCCCATCCACCCCCGCCCCCCCACCAAGTCCTAGGGAATCAGTAATCTTTCTGTTTTGAGATATTTGTCTATTCTGGACATTTCATATAAATGTGACTGGCTTCTTTCACTTACCATAATGTTTTCAAAGGTCATCCGTGTTGTAGGATATATCAATACTTAATCCCTTTTTGTTGTTGAATAATATTCAGTTGTGGATGTAATACATTTTATTTATCCATTCATCAGTTGATGGACATTTGGGTTGTTTCCACCTTTTGGCTGTTATGAATAATGCTGCTGTGAGCATTCATGTACAGATTTTTGTGTGGACATATTTTTTTTTAATTAAGCTTATGATAGTTAACAACCTTGTGAAATTACAGTTGTACATCATTATTAGTCATGTTGTAGGTACACCACTTCACCCTTAGTGCCCTCCCCTCACCCCCCCTTTCCCATGGTAACCACTGATCAATTCTCTTTGTCTATATGTTAACTACCACCTATGAGTGGAGTCATACAGAGTTCGTCTTTCTCTGTCTGGCTTATTTCACTCAACATAATACCCTCAAGGTCTATCCATGTTGTTGTGAATGGGACAACTTTGTCCTTTTTTATGGCTGAGTAGTATTCCATTGTATATATATATACCATATCTTCTTCATCCAATCATCAGTTGCTGGGCACTTAGGTTGGTTCCATGACTTGGCTATTGTGAATAATGCTGCAATGAACATAGGGGTGTGTGGGACTTTTGGAATTGCTGATTTCAGGTTCTTAGGATAGATACCCAGTAGTGGGATGGCTGGGTCATAAGGTATTTCTATTTTTAACTTTTTGAGAAATCTCCATACTGTTTTCCATAGTGGCTGCACCATGGACATATGTTTTTAATTGTCTTAAGTATATACCTAGGATAGGAATTGCTGGGTCACGTGGTGACTCTATATTTAACATTTTGAAGAACTGCCAAACTTTTGCAAAGTAGCTCACCATTTTACATTCTTACCAGCAATAAATCAGGATTCCACTTTCTTTGTATCTTTGTTATTGCCAGTCTTTTTTTATTATAGCCATCTTAGTGGGTATGAAGATGTATCTTGTTGTGGTTTCGATTTGTATTTCCCTAGTGACTAGTAACAGTAACCTTGACCATCTTTTCATATGCTTATTGGCCATTTGTATCGTATGCAATTCATTCTTAGGATGCCTACACCATTCCTATGTTCATTCTATTAATTAACAAATATTTGTTGAGCAACTGTTATGTGCCAGACACCTTTCTAAATGTTGGAATAGGTAAGTGAACACATAAAAAATTACAGCCCTCATGGAACATATGTTCTAGTGGGGGGACATAGACAATATATACAATAATAAGTTAAGTATGTAGAATGTTAGGTGATGATAAATGCTATGGAAAGAAAGAAAGGAAGGAAGGAAGGAAGAGAGAGAGGAAAGGAAAGGAAAGGAAGGGAGGAAGGAAGGAAGGGAAGAAAGAGGGATTGAGTCCGCTGGTGGTGGGGCTTACAATGTTAAATAAAGTAGCTAGAGAAGGCCTTGCCAAGAAGATGACGTTTGGGTAAAGACTGGAAGTGATAATGGAGGGAGCTGTGCCAGACACGGGCAAAAGGAGGTCAAGGAGACAGTGCAAAAGTCTCAAGGCAGGAGGAGTCATTGGCTCGTTCAAAGAGCATCAGTAGGGCTGGAGTCAAGAGAGGGAGGAGAGTAGGAATGGAAGAGGAGATCAGAGAGGCAAACTGAGATCAGATTGTGCAGGGCCTTGTAGGCCAGCGTAGGACTCTGGCTGTCACTCTGACATCCTAAGTCTTTGGAGGATTTGTACAGAAGAGTGACATGGTCTGACCCCCATCTTTTTTAAAAAATATGATATTTAGAGAACACTAATAAAATCAGAAATAATTAACAGTTATATTTTTGGTCTTGGGAAAAAATAACACTGAAATTTACCTTATTTTTGGTTGTTGAACTAAAATATTTATAAAGAGTGTAGAGCTTGGAATGCATAAAACTTGGCTGTAAGATATAGCTGCATATCGTAAATCATGAAATATGTAAAAGCATCTGATAAATTCCAGAAAGAAGATAAATTTGAGAGATATTACCTTACTTATGAGAAGACTTTACTATCATAAGTGAAAGGAGCAATAGGGTTTTTTGTTTGTTTGTTTGTTTCCTGCTTTTTCTCCCCAAATCCCCTAAGTACATAGTTGTATATTTTAGTTGTGGGTCCTTCTAGTTGTGGTATGTGGGACGCCACCTCAGCGTGGCCTAATGAGGGGTTCCATGTTCGTGCCCAGGATCCAAACTGGTGAAACCCTGAGCCGCCGAAGCAGAGCGCACGAACTTAACCACTCAGCCACAGGGCTGGCCCCAGCAATAGGTTTTTTTAAATTGAGATATGACATAATATTAGTTTCAGGTGTACAACATAATGATTTGATATTTATATGTTGCAAAATGATTACCACATAAGTCTAGTTAGCATCCATCGCTACACATAGTTATACATTTTTTTTCTTATGATGAAAACTTTTAAGATCTACTGTCTTAGCAACTTTCAAATTGTCTGCAGTCACCATACCGTACATTACATCCCCATGGCTTATTTATTTTATAACTGGAAGTTTATACCTTTTGACCAACTTCACTCCTTTTGCCCACCTCCCACCTCTGGCAACAACCAATCTGTTCTCTGTATCTATCAGTTTGGTGTTTTGTTTTGTTTTTTAAGATTCCACATATAGTTGACATCATATGGTATTTGTCTTTTTCTGTCTGACTTATTTCACTTAGCATAATGCCTTCTGGGTTCATCATGTTGTCACAAATGACGGGATTTCCTTTTTTATGGCTGAATAATATTCTGTGGTGTATATACCACATTTCCTTTATCCCTTCATCTATCAATGGACACTTAGGTTGCTTCCCTGTCTTGGCTATTGTAAATAATGCTGCAGTGAACATGGGGTTGCAGATACCTTTTCGCGTTAGTGTTTTCATTTCCTTCAGATAAATACACAGAAGTGGAATTGTTGGAACATATGGTAGTTCTATTTTTAATTTTTTGAGGAACCTCCATACTATTTTCCATAGTGGCTGTACTAGTTTACATTCCCAATAACAGTGCACAAGGGTTCCCTTTTCTCCTTATCCTGTTCAACACTTGTCATTTGTTGTCTTTTTCGTAACAGCCATCCTAACAGGTGTGAGGTGATAACTCATTGTGGTTTTAATTTGCATTTCCCTGATGATTAGTGATATTGAACACCTTTTCATGTACATGTTTGCCATCTGTATGTCTTCTTTGGAAAAATATCTATTCGGATCCTCTGACCATTTTTTAATCAGATTGTTTGCTTTTTTGCTATTGAGTTATATAATTTCTTTATAAATTTTTGATAGTAACCCTTACCAGATATATAATGTGCAAATATTTTCTCTCATTCAATAGGTTGCCTTTTCATTTTATTGTTGGTTTCCTTTGCTGTGCAGAAGCTTTAAGTTCAATGTAGTCCCATTTGTTTATTTTTGCTTTTGGTGTCAAATCCAAAAAATCATTACCAAGACCTATGTCAAAAAGTTTACCACCTATGTTTTCTTCTAGGAGTTTTATGGTTGCAGGTCTTATGTTTAAGTCTTTAATCCATTTTGAGTTAATTTTTGTGCATGATCTAAGATAGTGGTCCAGTTTCTTTTCTTTTTTTTTTTTTTGCATGTGGCTGTCCAGTTTTCCTGGTACAATTTATTGAAGAGAATGTTCTTTCCCCATTGTGCATTCTTGTCTCTTTTGTCATAAATTAATTGACCATATATGCATGTGTTTATTTCTGGGCTCTCTCTTCTGTTCCCTTGATCTATATGTCTATTTTTATGCCAATGCCATACTGTTTTGATTACTATAGCTTTGTAATATAGTTCTAAATCAGGAAATGTGATGTCTCCAGCTTTATTCTTGTTTCTCAAGATAGCTTTGGCTACTCAAGGTCTTTTGTGGTTCCATACGAATTTTAGGATTGTTTGTTCAACTCCTGTGAAAAATGCTGTTGGAATTTTTATAGGGATTGCATTGAATCTGTAGATTGCTTTGGGTAGTATGGACAATTTAACAATATTAATTCTTCCAATCCATGAGCATGGAATATCTTGCCATGACCTCCATCTTAACAAGATGTTTAGAGATGCATGTGTATGCACACACATAGTTAGGGGGGTACTGCTTGCCTCAATCACTGGGAACCAGGGATACTAAACATTTTGTAAAATATAGAGTGATCTTCCACAAAATGTCAATAGAAGCCAGGCTAGGAAACAGTGGGGCAAGGAAGAAAGAAGAGATTAGTTGAGAGGCTATTCCTGCAATCCAACTAAGAAATGAAGATGACTTGAATCAGGCTGGGACAGTGTGGGTGAGAAAGAAGCTGGATGATTCTGGATACATTTTGAAGTTGGAGTTGACAGGACTTGTTGATAAATGAAATGTGGGGTAACGAGAAGAATCAAAGATGACTTCAAGGATTTTGGTCTGAGCATTGGGAAAAATGGGGTTGGCATTAACTGGGAAGGGTAAGACTGAGGGAGGAGTAAGTGGGGAAGGGGTGGTGGAATCATGGATGTAATAAGATATTTTAAGTTTGAGATGCCTTTAGACATGCAAGTAAGTATGTTAAGTAGGCAGTTAGAAACATAAGCCTGCAGTTGAAAAGAGAGGTCTGAATGGTGGTATAAATTTGGGAGTCTTTTCAGGCCAGATGATCAAAAAGGGGTGAGTTAGAAAAGGAGACAGCTCTGGGGCTTTCCAACATAAAAAAGAGTGATGAGCAGGAACCAGTCAAGGAGACTTGGAAAGAATGTCCAGTGAGATAGAAGGAGAAAGGAGTTAGCTGTCAATTTAGAAGAAATCTCTCATCACCTCAAGAAGCATAGCTGGGTGGAGCGGTGAGCAGGAGAACCTGACTGGAGTGGGCTCAAAGAAGAGTGGGGAGATTCCCAGTCTGGCTGTTATGTTCTGTTCCCCTGAGAGCCCATCCCTCTTGCTGATTACAAATGTAAACTCTGGACAAAACACAAAAACAACTACTTGAGGATTTTTGAAAAGTATGCAACAGAAGGCAAATTGTGGAACAGGGCTCATTTTCTTTTTTTATAGAAAAACTTTCTTTTCTCAATGCTTTGCCCCAGAGGCAGGCCCCCAGTAGCTTATCAGTTTTTAGAGGCTAAAACTCCGGTAGAAACTTCTCAGTCTTTCTGGCCAGAGGAATCAGGTAAAGGAGCCCCTGTGGACTGGAAAGAAAGAGAGTGTGTGTGTGGCCTGGGGATGGGGTGGGGTGTGGACAGATCTGAGAAGGGGAAAATAAACAGAGAAGGAGATTCTTTAACTTTGTATGTGAATGTATGTAAGTCTCAGATTAATCCTGAACCACACATATGCTGGGAAGACCCAAACCAGGGCAGCAAATGCTTAGAGAACTGAATTGACACTTGAACCACTGAAGGCAAAATGGACCTTATGGTCTGAACTTAGAACAAAGAAATGAAATAAAAAATAAAAACCTTCTATAGGTGACTAGAACAAACCCAGAGTCTATATGAGATAACATCAACAATGTTCAAGACACAATACAAAATTACAGGACGTATAAAGAACTGAGAAAATGTGACTTATCCCCAAGGGAAGAAACAATGCTAAGATGCTCCATGAAGTAAAAGAAAAATCCCTTGAGATGACTAAAGATAAAAAAAACTCAATACAGAAATAAAGGCAAAATGAGGAACCAAACGAAAAATTTTAAACTGAAAACTACATCTGAAATAAAAAATTTACTGTTGAAATTAATAGCAAAATAAATATGGCAGAGGAAAGTTTGTGAACTTGGAGATCAGTAAAAATTATCAAATCAGGCTGGCCCCATGGCCAAGTAGTTAAGTTTGCATGCTCCACTTAGCAGCCCAGGGTTCTCTGATTCAGATTCTGGGCACAAGCCTACACACTGCTCATCCAGCCACGCTGTGGTGGCATCCCACCTAGAAGAACTAGAATGACTTAGAGCTAGGAGATACAACCATGTACTGAGGCTTTGGGGAGGAAAAAGAAATTATCAAATCTGAAGAATGGAGAGAAAAAAGATGAATAGAGCTTTAGGAATTGTGGTGTAATATTTAAAAATCTAACGTGTGTAGTAAGATTCCCAGAAAGAGAAGAGATAAATATTGGAGCAAGACAATGTTTAAAGGAATAATAGCTAGAAACTTTCTAATTTGATGAAAGGCATACATTGACAGATTCAAAAGACTCACCAAACTCCAAGCAGAACAAAGTCAAAGACACTATGCCTCGGCATGTCATAATCAAACCGTATAACATCAAAGATAAAGAAAAAATATTTGAAGTTACTGTAGAAAAACAGCAATTTGAATAATCATGGATTTCTCATCAGAAACCATGGATGCAGGTAGACAGTGGAACAGCATCTTTAAAGTCCTGAAAGAAAATGTATGTAGATGCACTACTTATGATCAGTCTCACACAAAGGCTTTGGGGGAAGAATAAAGGGATCTCTGTGGTTGCAAGGTCTCTACAGTTTATTAACTCCAAATAGATTTGAAAGTTCAAGTATATAGTAATCCCTAGAGCAACCGCCTCTACCAATAAGAAAAATACAAAGAAAGTTAGCCAAAATGTCACAGATGAATTACAATGGAATGCTACATATGCCCAAATGTTTAAGAGAAGGCACACAAGAAGAACAGAACAAAACTTCTTGGGGTGAAGGAAATGTGTGTTATCTTGACTGTGTACAGGTGAATACAAGCGCTGAAGCTTACCAAATTGTACACTTTAAGTATACGTGGTTTATTGTACACCAATTTTACCTCAAAAAAAGTAAAAGAGAGAGAATGGGAAGGAAGAAATTCAGGCAGTGATTAAAGGTAACACTTTGGAGGATATTGTTGAAAAGTGGGGCAAGAGTTAGAGGGCAAATTAGAAGCAAGAATTTTTTTAAGATACTAGAAATAATGGTATGTTTGTATACTGACAGAAAAGACCTAACGGAGAAAGAAAAATTGGTGATGCAAGAGAGAGAGGAGAGAATTGTTGGAGTGATGTCTTTGGATAAATGAGGGGAGATAGGCTCTGTCTTAAATAAGAGCAAAGACAGTTGACTTGTAGTTGACTCTGAAGATAGTAACTGAAGGGAACGCAGCGTTGATGGACATAGATTGAAGATGGAGAGATGTCGTGGTGGGAGTGAGAGGTGATGCAGGTGAAGGTGTGACGTTTGGAGAGGAAGGGAAACAAAATAGTCGCCCTGTGACAGCAAGAGTGAATAGACTAGATTGCCAGGCAATACTGAGTTCCCTTTTGAGGCTGGCGGTCATGAATTAAACAAGCCCAGTCAGTAGAGTTGGGCATTTTTCTTCTCCAGGTTCAGATGTTCAGATTTTGGCATGTAGAAAGGTACAGACTTGGATTAAATCACGTTTTAGTTTTGCCTAGCAGATGAAGTGAAGCTAGACGGTAATAAGGAGTTTGGGGGATATAGAATTCAGACTGGGTAAAGAGGGAAAAGAAGAATTGAGGGACAATGAAATAATTGTAGAATCAGTGGGTTTTAGGTCCGATAGAGATGGAAGGATTATTGTATTTGATATTCAGGAGGCTATGCTGGAAAAATAGATGATGGTAAGAGAATGTGATTAAAATTTGCATTGGGGGGGCCGTTTCCAGTTGCTGATAATGACAGAGTCTCAAGCTGTGTTTTTCAATACGATAGCTGCTAGCCTCAGGTGGCTATTTAAATTTAAATTAATTAAAAGTTAATAAATTAAAAGTGAATAAAATTAAAAATTCAGTTCTTCAGTCACACTAGCCACATTTGAAAAGCTGTATGTGACAAATGGCCACCATTTGAACTGCACAGATATAGGACATTTCCATCCTCACAGACAGCTCTCTTGGACAGTGCTGGGCATGTGGCCATGGGAGTGATTGCTATGTAGGGTGAAGATAAGATCACTGGAGGAGAGGAAGTTAAGGAATCCTGAGGCCATGGTGCTGGATAGATCATCTACAAGGATGTTGCAGTCACCAAGAATCATGGCAGGAGTAGTATTGCAGAGAGTGGGAATAAATCAGGAGTTAAAGTCTTCAAGGCACGCAGTGAGGAGGGATGACCCAGGGTAGGCAGTGGTGTAGTCTGATGGCCTGAGCTCCAGAGCTCAGGGATTTTTTGGAAGAAGGAGAGAGAATGGCCTGGAAGCAGCAATGAAGGGTAAGGACACTTTCACTATCTCCTGGCCAGGTGTATGAGGGATGTCAGAGAAAGCAGCAACCCTGTGAGGAGGCTGCAAGGGAGGCAGCACACTCCCAAGAGAGATGAGTTTCCATTCTAGCAAGAAGGTGAGGAGAGTATTCAGAATTTGAGGCTATAAGTGACTGCTGGTGACTGACCAGGCATTGCAAAGGACACAGCTTTCAAGAAATGAGGAAAGGTGGGGGATGAGATTAGGTTGATGTGCAAAGGTGTAGAGAGTTTGAACGTGGGAATTGAGGGATAAATGGGGAGTCCTCGGGTTGTGTGGGTTTGACATAACATAAAGAGCATTATGAGCCTAGTTGTGATGGTGACAAGGCCACAGAGTTGAGTGTAGGTGGGTTGGGAATCTTGCCTGGAACATACAGAATTCCAGAGCTTCTTCCTAAAAACTGCCGGTGGTTTGGGGCCTGGGGCAAAGTGGTTCTTCCTCCAAGCATATGGGGCTCCCTCTTGGCTCTTGTACATGGGAACTTGGACCGAATCTACAGTTTTTTTAATTAAAAAAATATACGATATCTGATACATACAAAAAAAAAGTATGGGGTATGTGGGGTAATAATAAAATAACTGCAGGTATAATATAGTGTCGATAATAATAACTAGCATATAATATATAATATTAACCACATAATGAGCGTAATAAATAAGTATAATAATAAAACAAAATAAGCATAAATTATGAGTGATAATGTTAAACACTTGTGAAATCACCATCCAATTTAGAAACCAGGACATGATCAGTATTGTTGAAACTACCTGTGTGTTCTTCCCAACCGCATCTCCTTGACTCCCAACAAAAGTAACTACTATTCTAAATTTTGTTCTCCTCTTTTCCTTTGATGTTTTAAAAATAGGTTTATTTTTAAATCACATATGCATATTTCCCCAAACGTTTCATTTTGCTTGTTTTTGAGTATTATAAAAATGGTATATTATATATAGTCTGCAAATTGCTTATTTTCACTTAACATTATGTTTCCAAGATTTATCTCTATTGTATCTAGATTCGTGAATTTTTGACTGTGTAAACATTAATTGTGTGAAGTTAACTATCCCTTCTCCTGAAAATGGGCACTTTGTAGTTCCTATGTTGTTTTCTGTTATCAACAATGGCTGTCATGAATATTTCTGCATGTTTCCCGACACACCATGCAAGAGGTTCTCTAGCGCAGTGTTTTTCAAACTCTGGGTCACAATCCATTAGTAAGCTATGAAAACGCATTTAGTAGAATTCATCCAGCATCTGTAGATTTTAACCAGACCTGATATCTTTTAGTAATTACCAGAATGGTGAACAGAAAGAGAAAAAAGAGGAGGGACTTCGTACACTCTCCCTAGGCCTTCTTGAAAACATGGAAGTTTTCCTCAGGCTGCATACATGGGAATCCACAAGAAAGCTGATGTTGTAGACATCAAGGGAATATTTCCTGTTCTAAAAGGAGGCCTCACAAATGTTACCACAGCAAAGGTAGAAAGAATCTAGAATGTCAAACATCATGTTTCTGAAATTGTTGGATCAAAGAAGATATTTACCTAGAGAATTAATGTGTGATTTGTGCATATTAAACACTCTAATGAACTGAGAGAGCTTCCTGAAATGTGAAGAATGATCAGACAGAAGTGAAAGTCAAGAGAGAAAGGCATCTGGGTTCAACTGGAACACCAGTCTGCTCTACCTAAAAAATCCCTTTCCGATGGCCCAAGACAAGAAGGCCAAGCTCCTGGACGACTCTATATAAATTCATGGCAGGATTGGTATAAAACAAATGAAGACTTTTGTATGAAAAAATAGAAAATAGCAGAGCATATCACATAAGAGCAAGTATTGTTTTCTTAAACTAATTTCACTTGTAATTACATTGGTGTACTGGATTGGGATGTAAAATGTATGATTGTGGCTGATGGTCAAAAGCTTTCAAGCCGCTCCTCTACAGAGCATTTGAGTGTGCAGTGTTCAAACTGTTTCACAGGAGTGTGTAAATTCACATTCCTGCCAGCAGTGTTTGTTGAGTCCCCCTTCTCCTGTATCCTCACTAGTGTTACCAATGACAGAGTCCTTATTTTTTGTGAGCCTAATTGGTATTAAATGGTATCTCTTGGTAATTTTAATTTTTAGTTACTAAATGACTAATAAGGTTGAGAATATTTTCATTTGTCTACGGGCCATTCCTGTTGTCTTTTCAGTTAAATACCTGTGATATCTTTTGCCCATTTTTTCTATGGGTTGTTTACCTTTTTCTTATTAACTCATCAATTCCAGCTGTTCATCCTGTCTTGGTTATATATGTTGCAAATATTTAATCACATTTGTGGCTTGCCTTTTCCATCTTTGGTGTCTTTTGATGAGCAGAAGTTCTTAGTTTTAATGTAGTTGGAATTATTCATTTTTTTCTTTATGATTTTTATGGATTTTTTTTTTTGGTTTATTTAAAAAATCTCTCCCTACTTAGAAGTCACAGAGATATTGCTCTTTCCAACTGGAATTGATTCACATATGGTGTGAGAAACACAATTTAATTCTTTTTCCACATGGAAACTCAGCACTGTTTATTGAATAATCGGTTTCCCCGCTGCTTGGAGTGTGTGTGTCAGGTCAAGTTCCATGTACGTGAAACACTCTTCTCACTGTTAGTTCTCACTCTTCTACTCCATTGGTTTATTTATTTCTCCCAGAATCATTTCCACACTAACGTAATTGTTATAGAAACTAAATCGTGAGCTTAATTTCTATAACTTCATAATAAGTCCAGTAGGTTGAGTTCTCCTACTTTGTTCTTTTTGGGAGTATCTCGCTTATTCTTGGCCCTTTGCTTTTCTTATACAGTTGAAAATCTGCTTTTCAAGTTTCATGAAAATTCATATTGGAAACTTGTTTTCATTTTGCTGAATCTACAGATCGATTTGTGGATAATTACATCATCTAACACTGGGTTTTCCTATCTGTGAGAATGGTATAGGGTTCTGTTTATTTGGGCCTTTTTAATGTCTTCTAATAAAGTTTTGTAACTTTTTTCTATAATAGGACTTGCACAGTATTCATTAGATTTATTCACAAGCTATTATTGCTATTGTAAATGGTATCAGCTTTTTAAAGAAAACAGCTAACATTTCCTATTGTATAGAAATACAGTTGAATTTCATATAATGAATTTGCATTCAGCAATTGCTAAACCCTTATTAATTCTAATAATTTATATGTTTTAGAGATTTCTGCTTTGACAATCATATCATCTGCAAATAATCAGTTTTGTTTCTTCCTTTCCAGTCCTTTGATCTTTTACTTGATTTTATTATCTTATTCTCTTGGCTGGGTGTGCTGGTACAATGTTGAACAGAAGTGGAAATAATAGCATCCTTGTCTTTTTCCTGATCTGAAAGGAAATCTTCTCAATATTTCACCAGTAAGGATTTTTTTTAAAGATTCTTTCTATTTAGTTAAAGAAGTTCCTTTGTGTACATTTTTTTAAAATTCTGAATAGATATTAAATATCTTGCTTTTTCTGCATCCATTGAGATGATAAAATGGTTTTATCCTTTAATCTGTGACTGTGCTAAATTGCATGTGTTTATTTTCTGTTAAACTATTCTTGCACTCCCAGGATAAGCCAAAGTTGGTCATGATGCACTGCCTTTTTTATAAGCTATCTTCTCGTTCTCTGTCTTTCTCTCTCCTACTCCTCCCATCCCAGCAGTTTATCTATTTTATTGATCTTTTAAAGGAATGAACTTTCGACTTTGTTGATCCTCTGCATTCTATCTTTCTTTCCTAGTTCGTTAATTTCTGTTCTCACCCTTACTATCCTCTATCTTTTTTAGATTTACTCTGTTGCTATTTTTTTAATTTCTAAAAATTGACATTTAGATAATTAATTTTGGGGTTATTTTTCACTTCTTGTTTTTCTAACATAAACATAAGGTCTCTAAATTTATCTCTTTGTGTCAATTTAGCATTACCCCACAAGTTTTAATGCTTTATGTTTATTGGTGTTAGGTTCTAAGTGTTTCTTCATTTTCAGCATGAATTCTTTGATTTTTCAGTTACTTAGAAGGGAGTTTCTACATTTCCAGCCATGTTTATTAAAATACATATATTTATTTCTGTCATTGATTTCTAACTTAGTTGCATTGTGCTCATAGAATGTGGTTTGACTAACTTTTTTTGAAGTTTTCGATATAGCACTTGTTCCATTTTATAATGTGTGCTTGAAAAGAATATTTATTCCCTGACTGTTGAGTGCAAGGTTTTGATGCCTGTTAAAAATGAAACTTTTGACTGTGCTGTTTAAATCCTCTACATCTTTGTCAGTGTTTTTGTGTTTATTTGTTTGTTTTGGTCCACTTGACCTATCAACGATGAGATCGCTAGCAGTTGTGTAGGACTGGCTATGTGCCAGGCAATGCTCCAGACTCTCTACAGTCGTTATGAGGTAGTTAGTTATCTTAACTGCCCTGTGAGGTGAGTACTATTCGTATCCTCATTTTACAGACGAGGAAACTGAAATGCATTAATTAACTTGTCCAAGATCACACAACTAGTAAATCCCAGAGTAAGGACTCACACCTGGCCTTCTGGCTCCAGCCCTGAACTGCTGCGTTACACTACCTGTCAGTAGCTCAGACCGGGTGTTGGAGTCTCCCACAATATTGATGTCTCTGTCAATTTCACACTGAGGTTCTATCAAGTTTCCATTATACATATGAAGGCCATTCTATTAGGTGAAGTGAATCTTTTATCATTAGGTAGAACCCTTCTTACCTCTAGTAATATTGCTATTATCGATTTTGTCTCTTATTAGCATAGTCACTCCTGCTTTCTTTTTGTTAATATCTGCATAAAGTAACTTTTCTGTTCTTTTGTTTTCAACCTTTCTGTGCCGTTACATTTTGGGCGTGTCTCTTATAAACAGCATTTAGCTGGATAATTATTTTAATTTTCATTTTTATTGGTACACATGTTTTAGAGTATAAATTTTATCATTACCTTTAAAAGTATCTTATAGATTCTGATACTGCTTTTCAATATCCTTGTTCTTGAGAAATTTTGTAATTTTTAAAAAGTTTCTCCTTTTACCTAAGTGTTGTTAAATATGAGTTTTTGAATTTCCAGCAGAAGGATCTTTTTAAAAATGTTTGTTCTGCTAGGACTCTTTAAAAGGGAAGAAACACACAGACATAGTCACACTCAAGCCACTATCTGACTTCAATTTATTGGGTATGCGACGTTTGGTTAAATTTCATCAAATTTCCCAATAAAACTTTCAGAGGAAAAAACTTCATACATTGATCCCACCAGCCCTTGTAAAGTGTCACCTCAACAGTTTCCCTGGAAAATCATAATTGAACCTCCAGCTTCATTTGTATCACAAATATCCTTCTAGATGTGCATCCATTTTTCCATGTAAAGTAGAACTCTGCTAGTCGTCATGTGAATTCTAAGCTTGCTAGACTTTAGATTGAGTTCTGTTTTTTGGAATATAATTTCCCTGCACTTTAAAAAATTTCCAACTCCCGATTCTATCAAGTCTAGAATTTTCAGTTACTGAGATCCACAGACCGCTATCATCCCCTAATAATGGGTAGACCTTACGATTAATGATTGAGTGCTCTCAGTCCGCAGGCAGTGAGCTCAGTGATTTACTTCATTTAATCCCCTTCACATTAATTCTGTGTCACAGATGAGGAAAAGGGAGGTGACAGCGGTCGAGCAATTGCTTCAGCTCATGAGCAGGTAAGTGGCAAAGCCTGTCCTCCTGACCTCTGTGCATTTGCCATCTTGAATGACAAAAGGACTCTGTGTGTGTTTTAGCTTTCATAGTCATATTTAGTATCACACTTAAATGGTGATGTTTCTCAAAAAAAGTTTATTACTAATTAATAGTTTTATTATATGTGACCAGAGCATTGTTTATATTATTTCTATTTTATGGAACTTCTTGATGCTTTCTTTATTACCTAATATAAGATCAATTTTTGTGACTGTTTCACGTGGTTTTGAAAAGAAGGTATATTCTCTGTTATCAGTGTATAAAGTTCTATACGTATCCTGTAAGTCCTACTTTATTGTTTCTATCGTTTAGATCTTCGTTGTCCTTATTCTTTGTCCTATTTGACCCAACTTATACTAAGAGTATGTCTTAACATCTCTTATTATTAATGTGTTTGTATCTTTTTCTTCTTGCATCTCCTATAGTTTCCTGCTTTATAAAGGTGGTGGGTATGTTATTTGAAACATCAATATTCACGACTGTTATATATCCATTGTGAATTAAAGCTTTCAGAATTATAAAGTGTCCTTCTTTGTCACATATATTTTTGGCTGAAATTCTACTTTGATAGCAGAATCTCAATTTTTGCTTTCTTATCATATTCATTTGTCCATCCTTTTATTTATTTATTTTTTTGATGAGGAAGTTTGGCGCTGACCTAACGTCTGCTGCCAATCTCCCTCTGTTTTGTATGTGGGATGCTGCCACGGTAAGGCTTGATGAGCGGTACGTAGGTCGCTGGGCCACCAAAGTGGAACACATGAACTTAACCACTACACTACTGGGCCGGCCCCCATCCCTTTATTTTTAACCTTTCTGAATCACATAAACAGCATATAGTTAAGTCCTGTTTTGTAAGCCAAACAGAAAATCTTTTTATTTTAATATATGAACTAGACCCGTTCACATTTATTGATATTATTAATATATTTCATTGCAATTCAGCCATGTCATAATTACTCTGAATATTTTCTTTGTATCAGCTGTGTTCCTTTCTCTACATATTTTTTCATTTTAAAATTTCTTTTGGTATTAGGGAAGATTTTAGTTTTTATAGTAGTGGATTACCTTTGTACTTTAACCTTTTCTATTGACTTTGGTTCCCTATTTTCTTATTTAACCTTTTACCATCGGGTTTGTTGGTTTCTAGTAATATACTTCGATTTCCACTCATTGCCTATATAATAATCCATGAGCTTATTCTACTTTTCTCTCTCCCTCGTTTCATCTTCTCATTGAAATTATTTCTACTTTGTCAAAACATATAACATTTATATATTATTCATCCACCCTCATCCTATCTTTTAGTCTTAGATTTACATTTAAACTTATTATTTCTCCCCAAGGCCCCCGGATACATAGTTGTGTATTTTTAGTTGTGAGTCCTTCTAGTTGTGGCACGTGGGATGCTGTCTCAACATAGCTTGATGAGTGGTGCCATGTCCACGCCCAAGATCTGAACCGGCGAAACCCTCGGCAGCCGCAGCGCAGCGCGCAAGCTTAACCACTCGGCCATGGGGCCAGCCCCAACATCTAAACTTATTAAATGTTCACCATCAAGCCTTTTTGCTGAAATTTGTCCAGTTATGTCTTAGAGAAAGTTTATCCTCCAGGATACTCCCAAAGAAGGGCCTCTGAATACAATATTCCCTCAGCTCTTGCGTGTTTAAAACTTTTTTCTGTAAGCCTTTATCTTAAAAATCTTGACTAGATCATTCTTGGTTCACGTTTTTCTTTCTTTGTATATTTTGGTTCAGTGTTTTTCTTGTATTTCATTAAAATGTTGCTCCCTTGCTGCCTTGCTTTGTATGTTGCTTTTTAGACAGCAGTCTAATCCTCTTGCCATCGGCAGTTATTTGATCTTTTTGTCTGGAGGCCCTGAGGGGTTTCCCCTTTGTCTGTGAAGTCTAACGGTTTTACTAGTCTGTTAATTTCCCCAGGCGTCTGGTTGATCCTTTCAATATGTACGTTCAGGTTTTCTCTTGCTTCACGAAAGTTGTCTTGGCTTCCGGCGTCTGTGTTAGTGCCGTTGGACAGTTCTCTTCCTCTTCTTCCTCATCCTCCTCTTTCACTAACTCCTTCTCCTTCTTTCATTTTATTCCTGTTATTCCTTTTCCACTTCCTTCTGTTCCTCCTCCTCTTCTCTCTTTTCTTTTTCCTATTTTTCTCTTTCTCCTTTAGGGGCTCTATTTATACATATGTTTGATCTTTTTTTCCCCATCTTCCATTTCAACCATTTTCTTCTTCTCTTTTAATGTCATTTTTATTTTCATGTTTTTACTACATTTCTTTAATGCACCTTACTAAACACTCGTCTGACTCTATTCTCTCTTAGACACTTAGTGATTTAGTCTTCCATTTCTGTATGATTTTGTCTTTTGCTTTCATTTCTTTCCTCCCTTTAAACAAATTTCATTTGATTTCTTCCTGTTTGGGGTCCATTTCCTTCTATTATTTTTAATAAAAGTTTCTCATTCAAGCTGTTTTTCGTATTCCCAATGCTTGTTTGAGAATGTTTCATTCTGTCTGGAGCACTATGTGACAATCGTCTTGTGCTCTTTGATTTTGTCAGGGAGGGATGGTTCATCAAGTTCTTCAAGAATCAAATGCTTTGATTCTTATTTTCTGATTTTGTTTCCCTTATGGTAGCTTTGTATAGGTGAAGACTGCTCTTACATCTATGCATTTTAGGGACAATGTTGTTTGTTTATGGTGTTATCTTTTGCAGTACAACAAACCACCATAAAACTTGCTGGCTTAAAACAAAAAACTTCAGTGATTTATATGCATGTATTGGCTGGGTGGTTCTACAGTTGTCTCTCCGGGGCTCATTCATGCAGTCGCATTCAGCTGAAAGGCTGGCTGGGGACTGGTCTCAGCCAGGATGGACACCTTGAGCTCTGTTCATGTAGTTGTTCATCCTCACGGCAGTGTTCTAAGAGAGTGACAGTGCAAGCTGCGAGGACTCTCAGGCCCGGGCTCAGACGCCACACAGTGTCACTTCCATTGCATTCTACCAATCAAAGCAAATCAGAGGATTAGCCCAGATTCAAGGCAGAGGGCAAATAGAGTGCAAAATAACACTGCAAGGGGCCATGTGCAGATGCGTAAGACTAACCACTGCACTGATCTGTGTGAATGATCTCTACAGAAAATCCCTAATTCCAGAGACCCTCTTCTCTCTATGTAGCAAAGTGGATGCGTAAGAAACGACTGTTTTTAATGGATTTTTTTGGTGGGGGGGGGGGGTGCGGTACAGAGAAGGCTTGGGTTGTGTGTTCCTCAGCTTTTACCTTTGAAGATCCTAAATTTGCCCCTCTATTTACTTTTTCCTTAACCATCAAGTCTCCAAAGGGACCTCACTTGTCTTTTTAAGCCTCTTTTCCCCCGGAAGTGATAATTTTATGTGACTGCCGCCTTGGGCCCAATGCACTTTTCAGTCCCTTCCCTGCCGTCGATGCTCTGATGTGCTAGGGCTTTTTTCCTATATCTTCGCTCTGGTGGGGGAGTTTCTCTTTCTCTGCTAGCTTTTAGGTGAATAGGAAACCCTTTTTTCCTCCCTAGATCTCCACAAAGGCTTGTGGTGAGAATTAGAGATCTATTTCTCTGGAAGTCATTGTTTATTCTTCTACATACAGGTAATTTAAATTTTGTAATCTTGTCTGTCTTATGGCAATGCTGACAGCATGGGACTTGTGCTGTTTGTCCTTCTTGGTGAACTGTAGAGTTTACTGGAGGATGCATGGGGAGATTCAGATGTGGATGCCCACCACCACCTCAGTAATCTGGAAGTCTGCTCTTTCTGTGATTCTTTTTTTTTCCTTAATCTTCTCCCCGAAGCTCCCCAGTACATAGTTGTATATTCTAGTTGTGAGTGCCTCTGGCCTTGCTGTGTGGGATGCCACCTCAGCACGATCTGACGAGTGGTGCCATGTCTGCACCCAGGATCCGAAACGGTGAAACCCTGGGCCACCACAGTGGAGCACACGAACTTAACCACTTGGCCACGGGGCCAGCCCCTCTATGATTCTGAATGACTAACTTTTTCTGTCTCCTTGCTCTTCATGCTGTAATTCCAGATAATTTTTTCAGACTTGTTCATCAATTCCTTTTCAGCTTAAATTGCCATTTCAATTTCAAGGTTACGTTTTCCCTTTGAGGTCCCATCTCATTGGAGGAGTTTAAGGGTCTCCTCTTCCACTTGGTGGTGGGCTTCGGGAGGCAGTGCTGCCTCCAGGGCAAAAGCTACCTTACAAGTTTGCTTGCTGCTTACTGTTCCCATTTCAGCTCACTGTTCTTCGTAATGTTTTTATAAACTTCTCTCCACCCTCACCTTTTTTGATAGCTTTTGATGCTTACTTGTAAACTCAGTAATGCTTTAAAAGGCAGGATGATGTAATTTACCCAGCATCTACTTGTTTCTATCTGGAGGCTCTAAAGTTCCCGTGATTTATTTTTCATTGCTTCTTTTATCCCCAGGCAATTCCACCTTCTCCAGCCTGGCTACATAGAGATATTAAGATGAGCAAAAGGAATCGACTGGGAAAGGTAGAAGCATTTGAAGTAGGAAAAAGGCACAGTCAGTCACAGGTAGACTTTAGCTCTTCATATGACTATTTATGTGAGTATTACCCACAACATGAGGGAGTCCAGATGAGGGTTTTGGAATAGAGCTAGAACGTGCACTACACAGATTGTCTCCGAGGGAGCAGCAGCAAAGCTTAATTAATTTTTTGCATCAGGATCCCATTTGAGAACAAGGGAGCATTTTCTTTAGCATGTTCATTTGTTTTCTCAATAAATGAGATTGGTGATAAGCACAAAGGCTCATCATCTATTTGTAACTTCTCTTTAATGATGATTGTGCCTTTCTTGTTCTGACCCATAAGGGAAGACGTTTTAAGCTCTTCCTTTGAGCCTCACTAGGTCCTGAGTGCCTGTCCTTTGGATTACAGCCACCTTGCTGAGTTATATTGACAAGCTTTTGGCTTCCTAACTGGCTACCTATTTACCTCTGAGTCTTCACATTTCCACGTCATAGTCAGAGTAATTTTTCCTTATATAGGGTTGGACTAATGCTTGTTTCCTCTATCCTTGATTTTCAATTTTACTCACTCTTTTGTTGATATAATTTGCCTTTAATACTTAATATTATATTCATTATTTGAACCTTCCAATTTCCCTTCAGGACAGGATGATTAATGTCCTTGTTTTTGTTAGCGCCTACAAACGTAGGTTCCTTACCTGCCACACAAGCGGGGCCAAGTAAAAACTGGAACACCAGGCTTACGGCAAGGAAAGGGTTTTTATTTCGGATGACATCAGCCGGAGATGAGTGAGCCCTCACATTCGTCTCATTTCATCTCATCTCCCCGAAAGAGAGGAGACGAGGGGTTTTAAAGGTTTGTGAGGAATGTGGCTGCTTGTAGATGGCAGGGGAAGTCAGTGGCCTTGCTGGTGGGAGATTTGCCACAAGCCTGTAGTCAGCCTTGGGATGCTGTTTGCAGGGGGGAGGAGGGGATGATATGGAATCCAGGTGGCTGTCCTTGGCTGTTTGTGTCCATGGCGTAAAGTGGATTCTGGAGCCAGGAAGCCAGGGAGCAAGCAGGGAAAGTGCTTTGGTTTTAACCCCAGATATGCTGGGTTTAATGTAGGGGAACCAATATCAGAGCCAGCATCATTTTGAGAGAAAGAGGAATTTAATACTAGTCTCAGTTCATAAGCTGAGATGTAGCACTGTGATTCAAACCTCTGAAAATACTGCTCCAATAGTTGTGCTCATTGCACAACCACACTGGAAAAATTAGAGAAACGTCTTGGATGGGCTGGAGAAGAGTCCTTTTTATATAAATCTACTTTTCCCTAAAGATTTTTCATGAAGGGTAAATTGGCTAGTTTATATCTTCAGAATAACTGAGATTTGCAGTATCCTTTGTATGATATAGGGGAAGACGGGAAGAATCTCAAAAAATACAAAACAGATTCTGTGTCATAGAGATGATCCCATAAAAGAGACAAACATGGTAACTGAAAATGCAGAATCAGAATTGTCAAGCTGCCCACGATGCATTTTCCTGCATGCAGCCCCCAGGCCGACATTTAGTGAATGCTCCCTGCTTTCTCTCTGCTTTTCTCCAGCTGGAGGAGGACACCTTTGTATAGAAATAGCTTCCATGTGAAGGAAGTTGCTTTAATTCACTTTGTAGTGCCAGTTCCCTTATTGAGGGTCCTTCTTCAGTCTTGGTTTAACATTGAAAAACAAAGAGCAGGGCCATCTGTGCTAGATTCTTTTCCGAAAAACCCAGACGCATCAGTAACCAAGAACGCCAAACAAACATCTCAGTTTCCAAAAGGCAAGATAATGGTCATCAGTAGTGGCTGTATTTCCAAGTTTGAGAGACAGATTCAACTTTTTAGTGAGTTATTTTTAGTGGTTGAGTGAGTATATCAGGTCCTGAAGAAATCTGCCCTTATGTTAATTTGCAGGATCCATAATTACTCTCTGCAAATAGGATATTATTTAAAGACCAAATCTTTAAAATACCCAGAATGGCCCCTATGTTTCTACTTTATAAAACCAACGTATTTCTTCTGCAGAGTTCACAACACTCTCAGGCATATTAAATCTTTTTTGGTTTCACTAGTCCTCCCAATATCCCTGGGTGAGAGGGGCAACTTCCTTTTGCAGATAGATTAAGTGAATACATGAAGGAAACTGACCCATGCTTACTTGTACAGCAGGTGATTTGGGTCCAGAATATACATCGTTATTTTTAAAATAGGGGTAGCTTTTACCAAAAATTACTAAAGAGTTTTTAAAATCTCTTAGCTCCTGCATTTACAGAAGTGACTGTTGCCAAAATTTGAAAAACATAAAAGAAAGCCCATCATCCAGAGATAATACTGTTTAAAACGTCAGCATATTTTCTTCTGTTCTTTTTCTCTTCATTAAAGAACCCCACTTGCTGAAATCTTTTTAAAAAAAGAAATACAGAGGAAAGTGTATATTTATGGTAAACTTTGAAAAGACTTCAAATTCATGCTAAAAATTCCAAAGAATGTAAGTTAGACAAAATGCAATGTGGACATATTAAAGAAGATGTGGATCCAACAGATATTTCCTCAGTTCATGACATTAGTACAGTCAGAAAATACAAACCACACAAGATGTTTCAACAGAAGAGATTTAATATGGGGAATTGGTTACTTAGATGTTGGGGGCTGAAAGAGCAAAAACCAAAGACAGTAATTATGCCAGGAAGTGGCTACCACGCCTAGACTGAGGGAGGTAAAAGAGGAGATTATCATCAAAATACAGGAACTTGAAAGAAGAGTCTACAAAGCCAGCGGTCAGAGCTCTGAGGAGGGCACAGCCAGCTACTGCTGCACCTCAGCAACGTGCGGGAAGGGTCTTCAGAGTTGGAGAAGTATATTGCCCACGCTCTCTTAAAAAATCCGCTTGTAGGGGCTGGCCCCGTGGCCGAGTGGTTAAGTTTGTGCACTCCGCTGCAGGCGGCCCAGTGTTTCGTTAGTTCGAATCCTGGGCGCGGACATGGCACTGCTCATCAGACCACGCTGAGGCAGCGTCCCACATGCCACAACTAGAAGAACCCACAACGAAGAATACACAACTATGTACCGGGGGGCTTTCGGGAGAAAAAGGAAAAAATAAAATCTTTAAAAAAAAAAAAAATCCGCTTGTAGACACAATGCAGTCAACTGAGATATAAAGTGCAGGTAATCAGTATGTTGAACAAACATGAGCTTTGGAATGTAATCATAAAACATTAAATTCTAGAAGTAAAAAAGAAGAGTGATAAAGTGAGTGAAACAGGGGGAAGGAATTCGTAAAGATAAAAACATATAGAAAAAGTTATAAAATAAAAAAAGAACAGAACTAACACTTTGAGAAGAATTTGGAAATATTTGCTAAAGTCAATGATACACATATGCCAGGACATACCAATTTAACCCCTAGGTATAGACGCTAGAAAAACTCTCCTAATATGCATAAGGAAGCATACCAATGTTGACGCAGCATTGTTTGTAATAGTAAAATCTAGAAACATCCTAAATGACTATCAGTAGAAATGGGTAAATAGTAGTGCTGTCTTCATATAATGTCTTGTTCAATCTATATGTATCACTGTGTATAGTGTATATACATATACTGTATACATAACATATGCATTATACATATAGTGTATATATATATAAAATAGAAAAGTTACAAAGAGTTATACTCCCCAAAAGGACCTGGCTCAGACAGTTCCATGGATGAATTCTTACAAACCCTTAAGGAACACAGAATAATAAAAGCAAACACTTAAGAAAAAGTACCATGTGCTTTATATGAATTCTCAGAATAACACTATGAAATCATATCATCATCATCATCGCTATTTTATAGATGCAGACACTGTGGCACAAGATGGTTGATTTGCCCAATGTCACACCACTGGGAAGTGACAGATCTGCCCCCTAAGGGTGTGCTTAGTCACTGCGCTGTCCTGTCTCGTCCCTGTGCATCTAAACTATTCCAGCTCAGAGTGAAAGATGAAACCTGTCCAATTACTTTTTATATTTTAAATATCCTAAGAGATAGTAAAACAGTACACAAAAGGGGAACTACAGACCAATCTCAACCATAATGTTAATATTAATACTATTAATGCATAATATTAATATCCTGGTAAAAGATTAGTAAATAGAATTTAGTAGGACATTAAATAAATGGTTGAGCAACTTGAGCAAATAAATCCAACTTGAGCAGATGGAGTTATTCCAAGAAGATAAGGATTATTCATTGTTAGGAAATCTATTTAAAAATCTTATCATATGAATAAGTCAAAGAAGTAAAACATAAATGATATCGCTTACTTAATAATTTTTCAAATATAGGCAAACATTCTAAACAACTTAATATGGAAAGTATGCGGGATAAAAGCAAAAACCTGTGCCCCTCCCCCTTCCCATTTCCAATTCCTTCCCCTCCCCAGAGGGAACCCCTTTGGGAAATATCTTTCCAGACTTTTTTTTTTTGAATTTACATAGAAACACATTTGAAATTTATTGTGATTAGGTTTGTGACAAAATAAATGCTAAATTTCCTATGTTCTGGGAGTGTTTGAAAAAAATGTATTGTGGGGGATGGGGTAGCAGTGAGTTCTCTATCTGACAAAAATTTTTTGATGTGTTATTCAGGTCATCTTAGAGCCTTATTTAGCTGAAAAGTAAACAAAATCGATGCTATTATGTACATAAAGCTTACTGTTCTATTTTCTCAGAGGATAGTAAATTTTCATCAGTAGAAAAGAGTTCTGTTTGCCCAACTTAATATTGTCTTGCCTTGAATTCAGTTTAGTTTGAAACTGATTTCCTTTTGTGAGCATTTGCATTTTGTTTTAATGATTTTATTATTTTATGAAAACAATACATGCTTTTACTATTTTTTAAATATGGGAAATTACAAAGATGTGAGTCAAAATTTACTCTCAATCCTACTTCCCATCATCAATATGGGATATACATAATTTCAAATAGGGCTCTCTAACACATTGTTAGGTAGGTAGATTGAAAAATATCTTGGATAGAAGAAAGAAACAGTTTTTTTACAAATAAGATCATATGACACATACTTTTAACAAAAAACTATTGAAATTTTTACTTAATAGGGAGAAAATAACCAAAGTGAAACTAATAAAAATACTGAAACTCAGATAAATATTTCTTGACCACAGGAACCATTAGTTTCTAAATAATTTCTTTAAGAAGAAGGTAAGGGCAGGAAAAAATAATAAAAGGCAACAGTTTTTATACGTATTTTTGGCTGCCTGCTTTAATTTTAAACAGTGATTATTAACTTCCTGTTGTGAACAGTGACAGAAAGCTAGTAGCTCTCAGCTCATTTCTCTCATTTTCCATCTTTCTGTTCCAAATAATTATGTCATATTGTTATTTTTTCGTTGATATGATTTACATCACTTACTTTTCTAGAACAACATTTCCACAGGTATTTAGTTGTAATTCCATAATCTTTTGGACTTCACCAGTCTTTGGTGGGGTGCACTCTGCTTTGATCCCTCTATTGGTTGGTTGGATTTCATCTCCAGAATTTTTTTCCAGAAGACTCTGTAAGTGCTGTATTGTCTAGTTCTTACATCCTAATTGCCTTCTTTTTCTTTAAACTGTCTGCTATTACTGCTTTTGTATGATTTTCCAATTCTCAAAAATTAAATCTCTCACATCCCCATTTTCTCCCACAGCCTCCCTCCTGAAGCATCTACCCTTTTGCACCAATCTAGATCAATTTCCATATCCACTAACAACTGTCATCCTGGGACTTTTTCCCTTATTATTCTGGGCAGAATCTATGATTTCCTAAATCCCATGTCTTCCTCTTTTTTCATTCAGTCCCTTGTTTTTCTGGAGCACATCCTGAAAAACTCTAGTCACTTACTTCCTAACAAAGAATGTATAGGACATAAATTTGCAAATCTGAAAATAGCATTATTTTATCCTCATTCATACTTAAAGGTTTGGTTGGGTATAAATTTTGGGTTAAAAATAATTTGCCTTAGGGGCCAGCCTCGTGGTGCAGTGGTTAAGTTTGCATGTTCTGCTTCAGCAGCCCGGGGTTCACCAGTTTGGAACCCGGGTGTGGACCTATGTGCCGCTTATCAAGCCATGCTGTGGCAGGCATCCCACATATAAAGTAGAGGAAGATGGGCACGGATGTTAGCTCAGGGCCAGGCTTCCTCAGCAAAAAAGAGGAGGCTTGGCGGCAGATGTTAGCTCAGGGCCAGTCTTCCTCAAAAAAAGAAATTTGCTTCAGAAACTTGAAGGCATCATTCTTTTGTTTTCCAGCATCATGTTAATGAAGAGGAAAGTTATCTCTGCTGGTTGGAGTCTCATTTCTTTCAGAGTACTTGTTTCTTTCTTTCTGGGAGCCTGTAGCTTCTTCCCTTTTTTTCTTGATATTCTAAAATTTCACAATATTTTGTCTGGATGTGGGTTTTTTTGTAATTCTCTGTGTTGGGCACAATTAAAAGTGGTCCTTTTAATTGGAAAATCTTTGAACACAACTCTGGAAATATTTCTGTTTAATCTTTTGAAAAGTATTTTCTACCTATTAATTTTCTTAGTTTTCTCTTCCTGGAATTCCTATTAGTAATCAGATTAATTTTCTAATTTTTATCCTTTCTGTCTTATTTCCCTAAATGCCTGGCTTCTGGAGGTTCTGTGCATCCAGTAGGCAGATATGTCTGTATGTGTACTGGGGTCTGTGTCTGGGTTTGTATCTGTGCTTGTGCATGTGCACGCACATGTACATGTATCTGCATGTGTGCCTGTGTGCGCATGTGCTCTGTACGTGTGAACTTGTGTGCATGCCCATGTTTGTGGAGCCTATTCAGGGTTGCACTAACTCCCCTGTTTGCAGTTCTTCTTCCATCCTGCCCTCCCTTATGCTCATGTTTCAGAGCCTTTCCTGGGTTCTGGTGGGCTGACAAGCTCTGACTTTGACCTTTTGTTTTTCTTTTTTTTTTTTTGGTGATGAAGATTGGCCTTGAGCTAACATCTGTAGCCAATTTTCCTCCATTTTGTATGTGGGATACTGTCACAGCTTGCTGTGGTATGTAGGTCTGCGCCTGGGATCTGAACCCACAAACCTAGGGCTGCTGAAGTGGAGTGTGTGTGAACTTAACCACTATGCCACTAGGCCAGCCCTTGTCCTCGACCTTGTCCCTTCTATGCTCTACTGGAGGCCGAAGCTTCTTCCAGCCTGCAGAGCCTTATCCATGGAGTAAAATATAGTGTTCAGACATAGACATAGATCTTTATGGGAATCAGTATAGAACACAGATCCACATTACAGCTGGCATTTCCAATGAGTGAGGAAGAAATGGCTGGTTCAATAAATGGTGTGGGCTTGCCATTTAGAAAACAATAAACCTGGACCTCTGCCTCCTTCTAGAAAATAAAATAAATTCCAGATGGGACAAAGATTCAAGTGTGGATGAGGAAAAGACAAAAATACTAAAATAAATGGATCATTTAAAAGAGAATACAGTAATCTTGAGATGAAGAATGCTTTTTAAAAATGTCATGAAATGCAGAAAGCATAAGGGCAAAGAATATAAACAATCTGACAACCTGAACATGAAGCCCCTTGGGGTTGGTTGTTTCTGCTTTCCAGGATGCTCTCGCTCTTTGGACGCCAGCTGCCTTGTGATTGCCCTGTGTGGGCTAGCTCCTTCAACCCACGCTCCTCCTACCGCCTGTCCACACATGCTGGGTTGCTGACTGAGTCTTGGCCATCAGACTCTGTCCCAGAAGTGTGAATCTGGAGCTGGGGGACATAGTGACTGAAAGCAGTGGCAGTGCCCTGAGGAGACCGTCTAGTGCCTGGACCTGGAACACCAAGGGCTTGCCCTTCTCAAGCTCTCCTGTTCTGTTTGCCTTTGGTTATCTGCGGGCCCATGTCCTTTGATGAATTCTATTTCTGTTTACTTAGCCATAGTCAGCATTTATTGCTTGCACTCAAAGAACTCTGATGAATAGAGACCTGGATGGGGAAAAATGTTTCCCACCTCCCTCTTGCCCCCTCACCCCATAAACGTTCTAACTGAGTTGAAAGAAAAATATCAAAGTGGGAAAATATCTACAGAAAGAATAAATGATCAATTAGAGAAAATAGACAAAGAATGTTAATGGCCAATTCAGAAAAGGAAAATACTACCAATAAATCTATGAAAAGATGTTTAATCTTTCTAATAAGCAAATGCTTGATTTTGAAAATCAAGTATTAACACCCGTTAGAATTGCCAGGTGGCAGAGTAAGCCACAGGCTGCATCTTCCAAGGAGGCACAGTGGTCGCCTCTCAGAGCAATCTTTTCTCTAGGGGAAATCTCTGTTCCCTTTACGCTTGCTGGGTGTTGGGCTTTGTTTTCCAACTCCTTAGAGTTAGGCACTCCTGCCTCCTCCTGCTTTCCTCGTCTCTAAGCTGTGATGCTCTACACTGAGGAGACCTGAGAGGCCCTGGCCACGTAGGGAATGCCATGGAGCCAGGTCACCCCCAGGATCAGTGGGATCCGCTCAGGGCCCACAGCCAGGGCCACCCTCAGGTCCCTCCACTCACCTCCCTCAGTCTCAGTCTCCCGCCGCATGGGCCCACCCATGTTCTCGAACTGCATCCTCCACCCGGCGCTGCTGTCGCCTCGCTCTATTTTTGGAGCTTTACAATGAGTGTCCACCTCTGAAACAATTGGTGGCACTGCCAAGCATGCCCTGGGTAAGGCAGGAGTGGGAGCTCTGTGGATGGAGACGCAAGTCTGGGACTGGAGGGAAGGAAAGGAGAAGAGGGAAGGAACATGAGGAAAGGGTTGGAAAGGGAGCCCCAGTGCAATGCAGCCATCAGGTGGTTGGGGTGCAAGAGAAGGTTACCTGTGCAGGTACCTGTAGGTGACGGTGTGCGTCCATGCACATGCTTACACATGCAGGGAGGAGGCTGAGGACGTGCGTCGCTCGGCAGGGCATCCAAAGGAGCGCCCGCGCCGAGTGGCCTGCGCATCTCGAGGATGCCAGTGTGGGACTGCACTGAGGAGCTCCCGGGAGAGGCAGCAGCTGCAGGGAGGCATGGGCTCAAGAGCGCAGGGGTGGCGGGGCAGCGGGGAAGGGCTGTGCCCTTTGCCCTAACTTCTGCCATTGCTCTCTCTCCCTCCCTTGCTGCCTGTTCCCTCTCTGCTCCGTTGATCCTGCCTGTCCTCCCTGCCTCTCCAGGCTCAGGCAGTTAGATCAGTGAGTGCGGCAGGAGGGAGTGGTGCCCAGCGCAGACACATGCCGGGCCAGGCCTGGCTGCCTCCTAAGCATGCGGGCTGTTCCGGAAAGGCTGGGGGAGCCAGCTGCCCTCCGTTGCTGAGCAGGGGGCCAGGTGCGGGTGGGCAGGTGTGGTGACCCAGACTCAGTGGCTGGATTCTACCATTTATTCCTACATTTGCTGCGTGCTCCGTAATCTGAGAGGGCATTTGCAAGGTATATTTGGTAGACTTCTTTTTCACAGTTCAGTCATAAGGAAATAGTGTGTCATACCACGGCCCTTTGGGAGGACAAAAATGGTTCCAGCCCAGCGAACACTCACACAAAATGCTGCTCAGCATCACTGAAGCGCCGTGCCGTGATTCTCCTGCCCACTGTGGCTGAGGCCCCGCCGCCCCGGGGTCCTCTCCCACCCCGGGAGGGCCTGGGGACAGCGGCTGCCCTCCCTCCAGGCACGCTGCATGCTGCAGGGGCCTGAGTGCTCTCCTGTTCCTCGGCCAGTATGCAACCTCAAGCTTTTCCGTTGTTCCATAATTCAGGAACAGCCTCGGTCCAAACCTTCATCTCTCTTTGCCACTCGTCTTAAAATTCAGAGCAAAAACGTAGAAAGTAGTGAGAAAAAATGTTTAAAATTAATGTTACGTTAGAATTAATGTTTCTAAAATATTTTTAGCCCGTAGAGGTGATGAAGCGGACAGCAAACCAAATATTAAATGTTAAAGTCTCAAAACACTGCCTGGCTTATGCCCATGTGAGTAACCTGCCACCATCTGGGGTGCCAGCCTACCCCCAGCGTGCTTTTTGGCCCTGATTTTGCCTCCACTCCCTTTGTGGGGGCCAGTGGGATGAAGAGAATGGGCAGTGAGTCTTTACAGCTTTATATTTATATTTTTCATACCATATCTATTGTTTCCGTTAAGCTTGCTCCATTAGGGAAGGATGTTAGGAACTTTTTTTTTCCAAGTAAAATTGTGTCTTTTGAACACTTGCCTTCAGCAGTGCTGTTTCTGTCTCTCAGCAGCAGAAATAACAGAATCAGCAACACCTCTCTCTCTGAACATGTAAACAGAAATAAGCTTTCATCTTAATCAAGAAAGTTTCCAACAATTTAAGAAAAGATGTAGTCTCTCAATCATAAGGCATGAAGTCTGTCATCCATAATAAGACAATTTTAAAAATGATTCTCATGTGCGAGAGCACAAACCAGCTGTGCCTTCATTCCCATGTGGTTGAAACTCTGCCACCTCCAGGGTAGACCCCCACCATGTTTCTTCTCCTAGCGTCCCTGGCCCCTCAGCTCTGAGCTGAGGAACTCCTACATGTGGCTTCTCTGGTGGTGTCCTGTTAGGAGGGCTGGGGAGGGGCAGGGAGCAACAGGAGCAGAGGAGATCCGGCTTCTCCAAGGACCCCTGGATCCCACCTAGCATCCTCCAACCAGTAGACAACATATATTCTCTCTTATACCAGAAGGAATCTGCTTTTCCCAGCTTCTCGGCTACGTGGAGAGGGAGGATGTCTCAAAACATGGGAGGGGTGAAATCGTGTGTACACCAGTAATGCTCTACCACCTTTTTTGAGTTGGGAAGACAGCACCTGCTTTATGGGTAGACAGTCATGCTGTGTAAGCAGCACAAGCTACAGGACACCCTAAGATGCAACTAGCCCAGATTCAGAATAGGATGATAATTACAGTGTATATGGCAGTTTAATAAGTTAATTAGCCTCAAAGAGTAAGTGGGTCTTGGAGTGACATCAGCATCATGGTGGAGTGAGCTTGCCTGGGACTCTCTCCCCTCCAACATACAACAAAGAGGAGCAACCATATTCCAACAGCAAATACCCTAACAGCACAAAAATCCTCAGAGAGATACGCAGCCACATGATGGAGGGCAGAGAGGCTGGAGACCCACTCAGAGGAGCTAGGAGCTGGACTGGGTAAGAGAGAACTTCACTCCCTCCCCAGAGACTGAGATCACTGCCCTGGGAAGCTCCATGAAGGAAGGAGTAGGGGAGGGGTTGCACATGCAGAGGATCACACAGTACTCCCTAGTGCCCTTGTAGCCTGGAGTGAAGCCCTCTAGTGGGGCAAAAGCTTTCACGCAGGGTGACCTCATCAAGCTAAGACCCCAGGGGACCAGATAGCAAGAGCTGATTGGGAAACTGGGGACTGCAGGCAAGAGAAAGCACCCCAACCCACCCCCTGCTGGGCCACCTCTGCTGAAGGCGGAAGGCTCAGAATACAGGGCTCTCGACCCCTATCTAGTGGTGATTGGCTGTGACTCCAACCAAATAATATCAGAATGGGAAAGACCAGTCCTTCCAGCATCAGGCAATTCCTCAAATCTCCAGACCAGAAAGAAAACGACGAGCACCCGAATTCAGTCCTGAGGATGCAGAAATAAGTAAACTAAACAACAATGAATTCAAAATAGCTATCATCAAAAAACTCAATGAGGTAAAAGAGAATACAGAGAAACAGTTTAACAAGTTCAGGAGCTACTTCACAAAAGAGATTGAAACTATAAAGAAGAATCAATCAGAAATACTAGAGATGAAAGACACAACGGAAGAGATAAAACAAAATAAGGATTCCCTGAACACTCTTGTGGACACCATAGAGAAGCACATCAGCATGATCAAAGACAGACATGTTGAATTGCTCCACACAGAGGAAGAGAGAGAACTGAGACTAAAAAGAAATGAAGAAAGTCCCTGAGAAATATCCAACTCAATCAGGAAATGCAACGTAAGAATTATAGGTATTCCAGAAGGTGAAGAGAAGGAGAATGGAGCAGAAAGTGTGCTCAAAGAAATAATAGCAGAGAACTTCCCAAATCTAGGGAATGAGAGCGAAATGTGTGTGGAGGAAGCTTTCAGATCTCCTAGATTTGTCAATTTAAAAAGACCTACTGCAAGGCATATAGTAGTAAAAATGGCAAAAATGAATGACAAAGAAAGAATACTCAGGGCAGCAGGCAGAAGAAAATAACCTACAAAGGAACCGCTATCAGACTTTCAGTGGATTTCTCTGCAGAAACCTTACAAGCTAGGAGACAATGGAATGACATTTTCAAAACTTTAAAAGATAAAAATCTTCAGCCAAGAATACTCTATCCAGCAAAAATATCCTTCAGATATGAGGGAGAAATTAAATCTTTCCCAGACAAACTAAAGCTAAGAGACTTCATAGACACGAGACACGCCCCCCGCCCCCACAAGAAATCCTCAAGATGGCCCTCATATCTGAAAAAAGAAAAAAAGGGAGAAAGGGGTCACAAAACATAGAGTAAGGAGACAAATAGATAGACAGAATCAGAATAGGATAGCAAATATTCAACTATAGCATTAAGCTAAAGGGAAGGAAAACACCAAAAATAAAGATAATCTTGTCACTTTACCACAAACTCACAACACACATTGGAATGAGATATGAGAACAATAACTTCGGAGGGGAGGAGGAAAGGGACTGAATCAGTTTAGGCTAAGGAAATAAGAGGCCAGCAGAAAATGGACTATGTTATGCATGAGATTCTGAATACAAACTTCAGGGTAGCCACTAAACTAAAAATCAGAACAGAGACACAAAAAATAAATAAGGAAAAAACAAAGAAACACAGCATAAAAAACAGCCTAAGTCAATGGGTAGACCAAAACACACAGGATGAGAAACAAAGGAAATGCAGGAAAACCAGAAAATGAGTGATATAATGACAGTGTTAAGCCCTCATACATCAATAATCACCCTCAATGTAAACAGACTGAACTCTCCAATAAAAAGACACAGAGCGACAAGATGGATTAGAGAACAAGATCCAACAATCTGTTGCCTCCAGGAAACACATCTCATCTCCAATGACAAATACAGGCTCAGAGTGAAGAGGTGGAAGACTATACTGCAAGTTAATGGCAACGAAAAGAAAGCAGGTATTGCAATACTTATATCAGACAAAGTAGACTTCAAGATAAGACAAGTAAAGAGAGACAAAGAGGGGCAGTATACAATGATCAAAGCAACACTCCATCAAGAAGAAATAATGCCCATAAATATCTATGTGCCCAACACAGGAGCACCAAAGTGCATAAAACAACTATTAACAAATCTAAAAGAAGATATTAAAAATAATACAATAATAGTAGGGGACCTCAACACCCCACTCACATCATTGGACAGATCATCTAGACAGAAAATCAACAAGGAAACAGTGGAATTAAGTGAAAAGCTAAAACAGTTGGACTAATAGACATGTATAGAAGACTCCATCCAAAAACAGCAGAATACATATTCTTCTCAAGTGCACACGGAACATTCTTAAGGATAGACCATATGGTGGGAAACAAGGCAAGCCTCAGAAAATTTTAAAAAATTGAAATAATAACAAGCATCTTCTCTGATCATAATGCTATAAAGCTAGAAATTAATTACAAGGAAAAAGCTGAGAAAGGGACAAAGATGTGGACACTAAACAATATGCTATTGAACAAGCAATGGATCATTGAAGAAACTAAAGAAGAAATAAAAAAATATCTGGAGACAAATGAAAATGATAACATGCCATACCAATTCATATGGGATACAGCAAAACCTGTATTAAGAAGAAAATTCATCGCAATACAGGCACACCTTAACAAACAAGAAAAATCCCAAATAAGCAATCTCAAATTACATCTAACTGAATTAGAAAAAGAAGAACAAACAAAGCCCAAAGTCAGCAGAAGGAGAGAAATAATAAAAATCAGAGCAGAAATAAATGCTATTGAAACAAAAAAGGCAGCAGGAAGGGTCAATGAAAGAAAGAGCTGGTTCTTTGAGAAGATAAATAAAATTGAGAACCCCCTAGCCAGACTTACAAAGAAACAAAGAGAGAAAGCTCAAATAAACAAAATCAGAAATGAAAGAGGAGAAATAACAACAGACTCCACAGAAATACAACAGATTGTAAGAGAATACTAGAAAAACTATATGCCAGCAAAAAGGATAACCTAGAGGGAATGGATAAATTCTTAGACTCTTACAACCTCCCAAAGCTGAGCCAAGAAGAAACAATCTGAACAGACCAATCACCAGGAAAGAGATTGAAACAGCAATCAAAAGCATCCCAAAGAATAAAATCTCAGGACCAGAGGGCTTTCCTGGGGAATTCTACCAAACTTTCAGAGAGGATTTAATACCTATCCTTTCCAAGCTATTCCAAAAAATTAGGGAGGATGGAACACTTCCTAACACATTCTATGAGGCCAACATCACTCTGATGCCAAAGCCTGACAAGGACAGCACAAAAAAGGAGAACTACAGGCCAGTAACGCTGATGAACATAGATGCAAAAATTCTCAACCAAATTTTGGCAACCTGAATTCAGCAATACATCAAAAAGATCATACATCATGATCAAGTGGGATTCATACCAGGGACACAGGGATGGTTCAACATCCGCAAATCAATCAACGTGATACACCACATCAACAAACTGAGGAATAAAAACCACATGAGCATCTCAATAGATGCAGAGAAAGCATTTGACAAGATCCAACAGCCATTTATGATAGAAACTCTTAACAAAATGGGGATAGAAGGAAATTACCTCCACATAATAAAGGCCATATATGACAAACCCACAGCCAACATCATACTCAATGGGCAAAAACTGAGCATCCTCCTCCTGAGAACAGGAACAAGACAAGGATGCCCACTCTCACCACTCTTATTCAACATAGTTCTGGAGGTTTTGGCCAGAGCAATTAGGCAAGAGAAAGGAACAAAAGGAATCCAAACAGGGAGTGAAGAATTGAAACTCTCCCTGTTTGCAGACGACATGATCTTATATATAAAAGCCCAAAAAATCCATTGGAAAACTAATAGAAATAATTAATAACTACAGTAAAGTTGCAGGGTACAGAGTCAACTTACAAAAATCAATTGCTTTTCTATACTCCAATAATGAACTTACAGAAAGAGACTCAAAAATATAATTCTATTTGCAATCACAACTAAAAAAATAAAGTACCTAGGAATAAATTTAACCAAGGAGGTGAAGGGCTTATACAAAGAAAACGATAAGACACTGCTGAGAGAAGTTGATAATGACTTAAAGAGACGGAAAGAGATTCCTTGCTCATGGATTGGAAGAATAAACATAATTAAAATGTCCATACTACCCAAAGCAATCTACAGATTCAATGCAATCCCTATCAGAATACCAATGACATTCTTCACTGAAATAGAGCAAAGAATCCTAAAATTCATATGGGGCAGTCAAAGACCCTGAATTGCTAAGGCAATGCTGAGAAAAAAAAACAAAGGTGGAGGTATCACAATCCCTGACTTCAAAATGTACTGCAAAGCCATAGTGACCAAAATGGCATGGTACTGGTACAAAAACAGGCACACAGATCAATGGAACAGAACTGAAAGCCCAGAAATAAAACCACACATCTATGGTCAGATAATCTTCGACAAAAGTGCCAAGAATATACAATGGAGAAAAGATAGTCTCTTCAATAAATGGTGTTGGGAAAACTGGACAGACACATGCAAAAGAATGAAGGTAGACCACTATCTCACACCATACACAAAAATAAACTCAAAATGGATCAAAGACTTGAAGATATGTCCTGAAACTATAAAACGCCTGGAAGATAATATTGGTAGTACACTCTTTGACATCAAACCAAAAAGGATCTTTTCAAATACCATGTCCTCTCAGACAAGGGAAACAAAAGAAAAAATAAACAAGCGAGAATTCGTCAGACTAAAGAGCTTCTGCAACGCAAAAGAAACTAGGATCAAAACAAAGAGACAACCCACCAATTGGGAGAGAATACTTGCAAATCATATATCTGACAAGGGGTTAATCTCCATAATATATAGGGAATTCACACAAATGAACAATAAAAAAGCAAACAACCCAAATCAAAAAGTGGGCAGAGGAGATGAACAGACATTTTTCCAAAGAAGATATACAGATGGCCAATAAACACATGGAAAGATGTTGAACATCACTAATCATCAGGGAAATGCAAATCAAAACTACACTAAGATACCACCTTATGCCTGTTAAAATGGCCATAATCACTAAGACTAAAAATAACAAATGTTGGAGAGGGTGTGGAGAGAAGGGAACCCTCACACACTGCTGGTGTGAAGGCAAACTGGTGCAGCCACTGTGGAAAACAGTATGGAGATTCCTCAAAAAACTAAAAATAGAACTACCATATGATCCAGCTATCCCACTACTGGGTATCTACCCAAACAATTTGAAATCAACAATCCAAAATAACATATGCACCGCATGTTCATTGCAGCACTATTCACAATAGCCAAGACATGGAAGCAACCCAAGTGCCCATCGACCAATGATTGGATAAAGAAGATGTGGTATATATATAAAATGGAATACTACTCAGCCAGAAAAAAAGACAAATTCATCCCATTTGCAATAACATGGAAGGACCTGGAGGGAATTATGCTAAGTGAAATAAGCCAGACTGAGAAAGAAAATCACCAGATGATTTCACTCATATGTGGAATATAAACAATTACTGGGACAAAGAAAACACTTCAGTAGTTACCAGGGCAGGAGGGGTGGGGGATACTGGGGGTGAAGGGGAGCACTTATGTGGTGACAGTCAAAAATATTGTGCAACTGAAATCTCACATTGATGTAAAGTATTATGAACTCAATAATAAAAAAGATAAGTGGGTCTTACTATTTTACTCACAGAGGCAAAGCACTCTCATATTTCTGTGCCTTTTCTTCCACTCTATACTCAGCACTCAGCAATGAATAAATCAGTGCAGGACTCAACAGTTTGTAAAACAGCACTTGTGTTAATGTCTCCCTTGTTTCCAGGTAAGATTTAATCTTCGTGGTAGAGACACAGGTTTCATCTTCACTGAAAAGTGAAGACTTGGAGGCAGCTCCCCATCCCAAGGGTTCCCTGGGCCTCTTTCTCACTCAGGGCTAAAGCAGATGCTCCCTCCTCTCAGTTCCCAGCCCTGCCCCCCACCTCGGCCCTCCTCTGAACCGCAGGTCCAAATGCTCCATCATCAGCACTCTCCCTTCCTGCTTCCTGGAGGGCCTGGGTGGAGGGACGGGAGCTGTGGGCAGGGCTCAGCCTGCGAGTCTGGTTACGAACTCAGATTTTTAGCCTCCGCTCTAGACACACTGAATCCATCACTGGGGGTGAGATGGGAGGAACTTAGCTTAGGAATCTACATTTTTAATAAGCTCCTCAAAGGTGACTCCTGTGGTAGAACCACAGGGAATTTTACCTTGGAGTGCCTGCTCCTCGAGAGGGGAGATGACCCACTGAGACAGGGAAAGAAAATATTAGATCATATTTTTATTACTTTTTAAATTTTAATATTTCCATTTATGGAATTCACAAATTCAAAATCCTGGTTCTTCCTTAAAATTTTTAATGGCATTATTGAGGCATAAATTACATGTGATAAAATTTACTCAGTTTAAGTGTACAATTCAATGATCTTTAGTGAATTTATAGAGTTGTGCAACCATCAGCATAATCCAGTTTTAGAATATTTTCCTCACCCCAAAAAAGATCCACATGCCCGTTTTCAGTCCATCTCCATTTCCACCCTGAGTCCCAAAGCAGCCTAAGCTGCCTTTTGTCTCTATAGATTTTTCTTTTCTGGAAATTTCATATAAATGGAATCATACAATCTGTAATCTTTTGCATCTGGTTTCTTTTACTTAGCATTATGTTGGTGAGGTTCATCCATGTCTTGCATGTATGAATAGTCAGTTCCTTTTCATTGCTCAATAGTATTCCGTATATGGACATACCACACTTATTTATACATTCACCAATTGATGGACATTTGGGATATTTCCAATTTGGGGCTATTATGAATAATGCTAGTATAAACATTTGTGTACAAGTTTTTGTGTGGATAGATGTTTTCATTTTTCTTGGTAGATTCCTAGGAGTAAAATTGCTGGGTCGTAAGATAAGTTTATATTTAACTTTTTTTTTCCTGAGGAAGATTAGTCCTGAGCTGAAATCCATGCCAGTCTTCCTCTATTTTATATATGGATTGCTGCCACAGCATCACTGATGAGTGGTGTAGGTCCACGGCCAGGATCCCAACCCATGAACCCAGGCTGCCAAAATGGAGTGCACCAAACTTAACCACTAGGCCATGGGGCTGGCCCCTGTTTAACTTTTTAAGAGACTGCTAAAATGTTTTCCAAAATGATTGTACCATTTTGCATTTTCACCAGTGATGTATGAAGATTCCAATTTCTCCACATCCTCACCAACACTTGTTATTGTCTGTCTTTTTTATTACAGTCATTGTGGCTTTAATTTGCATTTCCCTAATGACTAATAATGTTGAGAATCTTTTAAAGTGCTTTTGAGCCATTTGTATATCTTCTTTGGTAAAATGTCTATTCAAACCTATTGCCTATTTTTAAGTTGGGTTGTTTGTCTTATTGAGCTGTTCTGGATATAAATCCTTTACCAGATATATGATATGCAAATATTTTGTCTTAGTGAATTGTATCTTCGTTTTCATAATGGTGTTTTTTTTAAAGTGCAAACATTTTTTTTTATCTTGATGACATCCAATTTGTCATTTTCTCTTCATGGATTATGTTTTTGGTATCCTATCTGAGAATTCTTTGTCTAATCCAAAGTCACAACAATTTTCTTTGTTTTCTTCTAGAAGTTTTACAGTTGTAATATTTAGGTCTATGATCTATTTTGAGTTAATTTTTATATATGGTAAGATGTAAGGGTCTAAATTCACCTTTTTGCATGTGGGTATACAATTGTTCCAGCATCATTTGTTGAAAAGTATTTTTTTAAATGTATGAAGTAAAAAAGAAATGGACTTTATTCATAACTACCATATAGATTTATTGCAGTGTCCTCACTTAGCTCGTACGTCAGTTGCATGTCATGTAGGCACTCAGTGTGTCCTCAGTTCCGTGACAGGGAGGGGTGACCAGTCATGCCTAACCCCTTGTTCTCTTAAGGCATATTGTGATATAGTGCAGTTAATGTGTACCTGGTTTATGTGGGTGTACTGATTATGTTGTCTAATTTTAGCCAAAAAAAACCGTCATGAGGTTAACAAGAGGCTTTAAAAACTGGGTGAGAATCAGGAACCACAGCAGTTGCCTGTAAGTGGCGATGGTGGAAGAAAATTGCCAGTGTTTCTACGAACTCTGCATTAATCGCCCAGTTCACATCATTCTCTCTTTCCCACTGGACACTCATGCTTTCCTTTGTGTTCCTTTGCGTCTCCTCTTTCCTCAGGGCAGAGAGGGGAGGGAACTCCTCTAGGTTTTCCTGAGAGGAAGCCAGGGAGGGTACAATGGGTCAAGACTGCCTTTCAGGCTGTGACTGCAAATGGGAGGAAAGATGGAGTGGGATGGCAGCTTCTTTTCCAAGTCTGTTTTCCAGAATTGTTTCCCAGAGGCCCACCTTCCTAAAAGTATGGCTGACAGAGATGCTCAATCTACTCTCTCCTCAACTGGTCGCTGGGGCTTGATGTCCTGAAATGAGTGCTCTAGCCATACGGAGTTGCCTTCACTGCTCTCCTGTGTCTTCCATCATGAGAACACCATGCTTGAAATGGACCCAGGTTAGAGATGCATCCCATTCTTGTGCACACGTGTGTGTGTACGTATATGATAATACATCACACATACTCATTTCTCCTCACCTGAATGCTTGCTTTTCTCTTGGTCTCATACACCTAGGCCATTTGTCATGCTGTGGGGTTCTTTCTGTCTGAACCCAGATGGAGCAAATCTGACTCTCAGGGCACCAGGTGGCAGCACTGTGACCACAGTTGGCAGCCCAAGCACTGGTGGGCCCATGCTGGCTGGATCAACCAAATAAAAGGCTGCTCTGCTTTCTGCTTATGCAAAACATAGAAAGTTGGATTGAATCTAGGACAGTTTTCTGAGAATGAGGCGTAGACCATGCATATCATAGTCACCCAGAACGCTTATAAAAAGGCAGATACCCTTGGGCCCATCTATGACTTACTGAATCAGGGGGGCGGGGGGCGAGGATCTGCGGTTCAATAAGTGGCCCTGTTTCATAACTGGTCGTCTTGTATTCTAAAGCTTGACATCTACGGGTCCAAGGAATGCCAAAGAAGGACGTGTGGACCTGTCCACAGTGTACTGCTGTTGCGAGTGCGAGTGTGGCACTAGATACTTTATACCACAGGGACTGTATTATTTTTGTAATCATTGAATTTCAGAGTTTAAAGGGACCCACCTATTCATCTATTTAGGGGAAAAATAAGGCCAAAAGACATATAACGACTTGGCCAAGAAACCAATTTTTCTGTATTCCACTGTGTGTCCTTAATGGCATTTCCATACAAGCCGCAAACGGGACAATGAACCTTTCACCCAGAGACAGAATGTAATTCAGAGAAAGAAGAGCTAAAGGAAAACAGATGGGGAAAAAAAATAGTTACATATTAGTTATCCTTCAAAGTCATCTGAACGTCGAAGATCAACTTCCTCTGTTGAAAGAGAATGTCCTCAGATAGATAAAAAACGTTCCTAAAAATGAATCTGTGAAACGTGGTTTATTTGGCATTGTAACAGCAATTGTGCAATCTGATCTTAGAAATCACATATTTAAAAGCTTTTATAATTGTCTGAAATTTCCTCTTGATATTGTAAAATTTACCTTGTAGGTAGAAGGATGAAGAGATTTGTATTAATTAGTAATATTTCGGCTGTGAGCTCTACAAACCTCACTAGTGTTAGCTTTGTGAAAGATGACACGAGTGGAGCCATATTAAAATAGAGCCGGAGCAGCCATTTCAGAGGAATTCCTTGCACATCTTGTTTTCTGTATCTCCCAGACTGGATCAAACAGCCAACGTTCCAAGTCAGCAGGGACAAGAACATCCTGCTTGTAAGGACCCATGAAACTGGACTTTGCTGATAACCGAATCGCTAACCAATCAATGAAGTACAAGTGTAGCCCTACCTCCTCCAGCACCAGTGAACTCTCCCTTAATACAACTTACCTCATCTTCCTCCCTTTTCCCCATGAAACCCCTGAGCCCCTCTCCTGTAATCCGGACACTATTTGGGTTTCTACCTGCATCTGGGGCTCCTGAATTGCAATTGAACTTTGTGTTCCTTTGTGTCTCCTTTGTGTCATCATAGCACAGGCCCAAAGGCATGCTTCTAAACAAGCAGGATGAGAGACTTTATCAGGCATCTGTATTTTCTTTCACATCTGCTCACTAAAGACCGACAAAGGTGATCACAGCTTGGAACACATGCTCTCTCGTGCACAATATGAATAAAACCTCGTATTGCACAGAATTGTGAAGTTCATCAAGCCTCTAGGGGCCGGTCATCTGCTGCTTTGTCGTCTTTGACAAACTGCCCTCTCTCCACTGCAAGTGGTTTGGAGGGAGAGGGCTCACAACATCACAGCCCCACCTCTCCTGCCGCTGGAGCGGCCACAGGGCCCCTGCTGACCCGTCAGACTCAGTCTCCCTGGAAACCGTGCTTTATCTGCAGGTGAGAAGGTGATGGGGCAGGAAAAACCAGAGGGCTTCACAGAGAGAAACACTAGAGGGCAGAGGATCTGGAGCTGTAAGGAGCACGTAAGTTTGGGGCTTCCAGAAGCCATTGGCACCATTCAGAGAGACCCCAGGTAGCTATCGAAGACTCAGGTTCATTTCCTGATAATATTGCTTGACCTCGTTAATCCAGCCTCTTCTGTAGCCCAGGCCGCTCAATGAACTTTATGTGATTGGATAAATTCCCTTTCTATTCAAGATAATGTGCAACTCGAGAATTCCTAAATAGGAGGAAAAACTTAGGGAAGGAAAGATCTAGAGAATGTATCTTGAAGTGGTGGCAAATACTGCTTTAATTATAGTGTGGCTGTTCGGAGGGATAATGGAGATTATTGGGGGCGGGGAACTGAACCTCCCCCCAAGCCAGTCCTGGATACTGTCAACAAAGAAGAGGCATAAACTGCAAGAGAAGCAAGAAGTTCATTTTGGGGTCTCAAGAAGTGCAATTCAGGAGCCCCAGATTCAGGTAGAAACCCAAATAGTGTCCCGACTACAGGAGAGGGGCTCGGGGGTTTCATGGGGAAAAGGGAGGAAGATGAGGTAAGTTGTATTAAGGGAGAGTTCACTGGTGCTGGAGGAGGTAGGGTAGGTTTGTACCTGCTAGATGGGTTTGAGATTTGGTCATCAGGCAACAGGCTAGACTTGTGCTTCATTGATTAGTTAGCGATTCGGTTATCAGCAAAGTCCAATTTCGTTGGTCCTTACAAGCAGGATGTTCTTGTCCCTGCTGACTTGGAATGTCGGCTGTTTGGTCCAGTCTGGAAGATACAGAAAACAAGACGTGCAAGGAATTCCTCTGAAATGGCTGCTCCGGCTCTATTTTAATATGGCTCCACTCGTGTCATCTTTCACAAAGCTAACACTAGTGAGGTTTGTAGAGCTCACAGCCGAAATATTACTAATTAATACAAATCTCTTCATCCTTCCTGCATCATATAAATGGAATTGTTAAAAGAAAATTTTGCACAGACAATTTACAGATCAATTTACCAGATCAATAGGTTTCAGCCATTCATGAATCCAGCAGCATCCAGTCCAGCAGATAGAAAGGAGCCCCAAGGAGCTGTACAAGACAAGAACTTTCTTTTAATCAAGATATAATTGACGTATAACATTATATTAGTTTCATACGTACAACATAATGATTTGAAATTTATATATATTGTGAAATGATCACCACAATAATTGTAGTTAACATCCATCACTACACATAGTCACAAAAATCTTTTTATAATAAGAACTTTTAAGATCTACTCTCTTAGTAACTTTCAAATACACAAAATAGTGTTATTACCTCTAGTCACCATTCTGTATATTACATGCCATCTCATTTATTTTATAACTGGAAGTTTGTACCTTTTGACTGCCTTCACCCGATTAACCCCGCCTCACACACACAATTGTCTCAGGGAATCACCAATATGCTCTCTGTATCTATGAGTTTGGTTTTTTGTTTGTTTTTTAAGATTCCACATATAAGAGAGATCATATGGTATTTCTCTGTCTGACTAATTTCACCTAGCATAATGCCCTCAAGTTCCATCCATGTGTTGTCACATATGGCACGGTTTCCTTCTTTTCTATGGCTGAATAATATTCCGTTATACACAGAGATAGACGGGTAGATAGAACATCTTCCTTATCCAGTCATCCATTGATGGACACTTAGGTTGCTTCCCTGTCTTGGCTGTTGTAAATCACGCTGCCATGAACATGAAGGTACAGATATCTTTTCAAGTTAGTGTTTTCATTTCCTTTGGATAAATACCCGGAAGTGGAATTGCTGGATCATATTGTATTTCTATTTTTAACTTTTTGAGGAACTCCCATACTGTTTTCCATAGTGGCTGGACCAGTTTACATTTACACCAACAGTGCATAAGTGTTCCCTTTTCCCCGTATCTCTGCCAACACTTGTTATTTCTTGTCTTTTTGGTAACAGTCATTCTAACAGGTGTGAGGTGATATCTCACTGCGGTTTTGATTTGCACTTCCCTGATGATTAGTGATGCTGAGCACTTTGCAGAAGATTTTTATAGACCAAAATGAGCAGGAACAAAGAAGTTATACTGGGCATTTGCTGATTGGCTAAAGCAGCATTATTTTCCTTATATGGCACAAAGGGAAGTCTTGGAGCCGGGTTAGGTAACTTGTGCTGAGCAGACTAGTCCTGGCTGGTAGACCTAGGCCTGCTTTTGTTGGAGAGCCGGGCATAGAGCATAGGAACTTAGTTAAGTTTTGGCTTGCTGATGTGGGGATTAGCATGCGGGGCTCCATACTGGGCCTAATCTGGTTCCTGTAACAGAATCATACTCTATCTACTCTTTGTGTCTTGCTTTCACTCAGCATTATGTTTTGGAGACTCGTCTATATTATTGCATACATTGGTAATTTATTCCTTTTTATTGCTAAGTCATATTCCATTATGTGAATATACCACAATTTGTTTATTTACCTGTTGATATATGGGTAGTTTCCAGTTTGAGCTATTATGGCTAAAGCTCTCATTAATATTCTAAGTTTTCTTTATAAATATGCATTCATTTCTCTTGGGTAAATACTTAGAAGTGGAATTTCTGGGTCATAGGGAAGGTGTACATTTAACTTTATAAGAAACTACAAGTTTTCCAAATGGTTATAACGTTTTACACTTCCACCAGCAATGTATGAGTTGTGGTTGTTCAACATCCCCTACAACATTTGGAGCTGTTAATCTTTATTTCGACATCCTGGTGAGTAGATAGTGGAATGTCACTATTTTAATTTGCATTTTCCTGATGATTAACAAATTAGATTTCTTTTTTTAGTATTGAGTTGTAGGAGTTATTTGTATGTTCTAGATACAAATCCTTTGGCAGATGTATGCATTTAAACGTCTTCTCCCAGTCTGCAGATTGCCTATTCATTTTCTTGGTGGTGTCTTTTGAGGAGTAAAAGTTTTATTTTTGATGATGTTCAATTTATAAGTTGTTTTCTTTTATGGTTAGTGCTTTCTATGTCCTGCATAAGAAATACTTTCTTCTAGAAGCTTATATGCTTAGTTTTTTACATTTAAGTCTATGACCCATTTTGAGTTAATTATTGTGTATGGATAAGGGATCAAGGCTTATTTTATTTTTTTCCATGTGAGCATCAAGTTGTCACAGCACTATTTATTGAAAAGACTATATTTTCCTTATTGAACTGCGTTAGTGCCTTTGTCAAAATTATTTAACCTTATGTGCACGGGTCTATTTCTGGACTTTCTGTTCTGTTTCAGTGATCTGTCTATTCGTATGTCTACACCACACTGTCTTGATTAGTATTAGTACAATAGTAAGACTTGAAATCAGGGAGTGTAAGTCCTTCAATTTTGTTTTTTGAGAGCCCAAATGCCTTGTTTTCAGTGTAAAAGTCTTCACACATTTCATTAATTTTTCCATAAATATTTTATGATTTTGGTGCAATTATATTTTATTAAAATTGTTTGTTCCTAGTTCTGATAGATTGTATTTCCAAAAATGGGTGTTTCCTTTCCTCATGCTCTTCTAGAATCTTGCCACTTTTCCGAGAGATGTACCCTCTTTCCTATGCCCTTGGACTGACTGGGTCTTTGTGACCGCCTTAACAAACAGCACGTGGTGGAAGCCATCCTGCACCACTACCAAGGCTGGGTTAGAAAAGCTGACATAGCTTCCACCTACTCTCTCTCCCAGAACCCTTTGAGCCCAGCCGCCATGTTGTGAGGAAGCCCAGGCTACCCAGAGAGGCCATGTGCAGGTACACCAGATGACTGCGCCAGCTAAAATTCCAGCTGCAGCCAGCATCACAGGCCAGACCTGAATGCTAAGGAATGAGTAATTGAGGGGGAGTGGGTCTGGGACAAATGCCCCTTTTGTCGTTAGTAAGACAGATACTGACAGTTCTACTGAGTATTTCTTCTATGTCCAGTTTGGGACACTGCTCTCTAAAAACAATGTGTAAAAATGAGACGAATTTGGAGAAGTGTTAAGAGTCACCAATATGCATTTACAGAATGCTGAATAAGACCACTGTCGAAGAACGAAGATTTCCATGAAACAATCTTCCTTGTTGGGTCCTCTGCCCAGCACTATTAGGGTTGCTTTTAGTTTGTTTGTAAATAACAACAGGGAAAGAGGAAAGAGGTCCTCTGAAGCAGCCTCAGAAGACACTGGTCTGAGGACAGAGGGAAGAGAGGCAATTAGGGATTAGTGGCTTCCACTGTCTATATTGTTTTGTTTCCTAAACAGAGAGTAGGTACACGGATGGTAGCTATGGGCTTATCCACACCTTTTTACATGCCATATATGTGCCATTTCCTTTTAAAAAAATGTTTATACATTTATAAAATATATAGAAATATATGTATTTATATACATATATTTCTATATATTTTATATATGTACAGACATATGTATACATATATAAAAGGTATGCATTTATATGTATACATGTATGAACATTTTGAAAGGAAATGGAGTTTTAGTTTGAGGAAAAGAAGAGCTTAAGAAATGGCTTGAAGTCTTCAATTGTATGAAAGAACTTCTTGAGAAGGATGTAAACTGGTTGTTCTCTAGAATTATGATTAAATAAGAATGGGCTTGTGGGGGACTGGTCTTGGCCATGCCAAGATATGTCTCTTTGGCATGAGGATTATAGGGCTGGTTGCTTTTGATAAACTGGGACAGGGAAGGAGGCTCTGAGGGGTGGAACTTGCTTGCCCTTTGTTAGGATACATTTACATTTGTAAGGTAAATCTCCATCTGTAAAGGTGCCTCCCTCTCTGTACCAGGAAGAAGAAAGGGGATGACCTTCTCTCTAGAAACTCTTAATCAATGGGAAAGGCAAGGACTTAAATCTGCATAATAATTTTATTCCTGTTTCTAGTAACCTCCTGTAACTGACTCCCCTCACCCCCAACATCCTCCTTTGTCTTTAGCTGGATATGATATTTAAGTGGGGACTTCAGCCATTTTGGTGAGTTGCTCAGCTTGCCTGACCTCTCCCATGTATACATGTTATAAAGCTTTGTTTAATTTTCTCCTGCTATTCTGTCTCATGTGAATTTAATTTGTTCTCCGGCCAGACGAACCCAGAGAAGGTAGAGGAAATGTCTTCCTCTCCTACAGTTTGGCGACTTGGATGGGATAAAATTTCACTGGCTGGACACTGCTTGCTCCTGGACTACTGTGGCCGAGAGATCCCAGACCCCTGACGAGAGCCGGCAAGAGGTAAGAGTTCTTACCACATCAGTCTCCCAGATCTCTGCCTACAGGGTCCAATGGAAGCAAGAGTGGTGAGTTTTTTTTGCTCTTCTAAATTTAGATTATCAGGAAAAATTTTGGTGAGGCTAGCTTCTTGGATTCAGTGACTCTAGCATTTGGTTGAGTACTCATTGGTTATAGATCCTTTTCCTCCCAGAGATAGTACTTTTCCTTGTCTCTGTCTTTTTGTTTGTCATAAGACACAGGCATCTCTATAAGCCTGTTTTGTTTGTCCTGTTCTATGAGAGCTTGGTTTTGTGACCTTTCTGGTCTCCGCCATCGGAGGATGCATGTCCCGGCACGCATCTTGGTGGCCAGTCGAGTAGACTGGGGTTCCGCGAAAACTTAGATATCTTGAGAGCTCAGCTCTCTTTGTCCGGCTGTGTTAGCTCTCTGGGGAGTTTGTTATAAGAGGTCCCAGTTGCTTTCATAAGGGGCCTTTGTCGTTTCAACCTTTGTTGCTTGCTGTGCAATGAAGGCCTTTACTTTCTTAGACTATTTTTGGGAGTGAATTTTCTGGATCTCTTTTGGGGACGCCTTTTTGTGTCCTTGGTTAAGCTTTGGTTGAGTTGCTGTCAAGATCCTACTCGTCAATTCGGCCAGACGATGGATCATGTAAATTCAGAAAACTTCTAAATTGGGGGAAAAAATTGTAAGAGCTCTCGTCATAATTTTTATTGGTATCTATGAAAAGGCCAAATTATAAAGGAAACACAAGAAAATGATGAGTAGGTTTAAGACCCTGACTCAGGTTATAATTGACTTGGTGAAATATAAAGGTCTAAGTGTTGATAAGATTATAAAGGTTGGAATGCTTGAGCTGATTTTCTTTTTATGAAGAGGTTACATCAACTTTGCCTGAGTATGTTTTAAAATGTCTGACTAGGAATACTTCCTTATGTAATGTTATAAGACTAAGACCTGTTAAGTCCTGCCCATGGGCCCTGTCCCCATGCTATTTGAATGGAGGAGTGCTACTTCCAGACCTTGAGTCCAGGAAGTCTTTCTTTTGACTCCTTGGCTTGCTGAGCCCCCTTGCTTCACCACCTTGTGAGCTGAAGTTATAGTTTTCCTTGTGCCTTTTTCTTTTTCAAGGATGGATCTAAATTCACTTCTCCATTGGGAACCTTCTCGGAGAGCTGTATGAATCCATGTTTGCTGCCCATGGCTACTCTCTGGGGCAAATTGTGGCATTCAACCTGAAGAGAATCAGTACCTTAAGCCTGAGGGTGATGGAGAATGAATTAATCCATCCCTTCCTGACTCTATCTCTGATATATAAATTTTACATGGGCACAGGTCGACCACTTAAGTCATTAGGATGGTCACCAATCTCCAAGACTCCTGTGACAGGTTTCTTTTCCTAAGGCTGGATTGTCATCCCTCCCTATGGCTCCTGACCACACTCCGAACTGAGGGAAAGTCCCAACTGGGACTCTGGTTCAAGGAATAGTACCAAACTCTAACCTTTGGTTGAGTATGGGAACCCCTTCTTGGGAGAACGGCTCCAGGATGCAATTGGGTAGAATGTTCCCCAGACCGGAGGAAAATTCTTCACTGTTTTTCTCTGTTCTTCTATCTTTGGGACAATTCACCTGGCACTTATGACTGCCAGGCATAATAGGGAAGGTATACAAGGGATGCAATGCAGGAAAACACCCCCATCACCCCTTGCTATAGGGACTCCACAGGCAGAACGGGTAGGATGCTGCCCAAAGTTCAGGGGAGATTTTCAAGGTAATGGACCCTTTTCTTTCCTCTCTCTTAAAGTTACAGTGACCATTTTGGGCTCCTCTGAGCTTTGCAATAGAGAAACAAGGAAATCTTTAAGATGTTAAAGGCTCTACCCCTGGGAGACCCTCTCTGGTTTCCGGGTCTGATCACCCCGGCGACCAAGTGGGGTGCCATCTCTTGGCAATTGACTCGTTAAGCATTTTAGGTGCCTACTGAGTCAGTTATGAGGATAGGAGACCTGTGATTTATTCTGTGAATTGTCTTGATGGTGTTTTGTGTCCCGGCATGGGAACTGCTGTGTGACCCTTATCTCGATAACCCTTGGGGAAGAGGCCATGAGGGCGAGGCCTGATTTCTTTTCCTTTCTGTTTGTCACCTCCTCTTGTCACCAAGTTGAAGTTAAGTTCAGGCTGGACCTAACCAGAACCTGGACCTCCTGGACTTAACTCTCAGCCCCAGACTCAGGGAGCCCCGGCCCCCAGCCAGCTCCAGGCCTTTGTCTCCTGCCTCCCTGCCTTGCCTTGTGCTGGCTCAGGGACTAAGTGCTCAGGCTAAGTGAGACTTGACTAAATCTTATAACTATGTTGATGTCTGCAATCGGGCTCTGCACCCTTTCTCTGGCCGCAGTCAGACACCAGTTTTACTGCCATGGGGAGTGTCCTAAGCATCCCCAGAGACTCACCACTTGGGTGCATTCTAACTAACTGAAACACTTGCAATTGGATGGGTTATGCCCCAGAAACTCCAGCTTGGAGAAAACTTGAGGGGTTTCTCTGTGCCTTTGTGATGTACTTGGACAGGTGGATCAACCTAGAATGTCATTAAGTTACAACCCAGTTTCTGAGAAATCAAGAGCAACTGTCCTTGGAAAATCCTTGTAAGGCTAGGAAAGCAGCTCTAGAGGCATCAGGTTCCACCCATTTCCCTTATCTCAAAGAGCTTGCAAATCCTCTGGGGACTACCTAGCCCATCACTAATTCCTAAGACTGAAGAAAAAAAAAGAAGGGAAAAGGCCATAAGCATGCTGTTGCCAAAAAGAAAAAAAAAAAATCTAGCATCTTGAGTGTCTTCCCCACAAATATTAGTAGAAAAGCTCAAAACAAAATTTGGATTCACAACTAGGGAGCTTTATATTATTGTACCTGATTCACGGCAGTGATTTTTAAAACAATAGGTGTGAAGGCTCTGTGCATGTGTGTCTATATGTGTGTGATATTTTTACCCCCGGATGGTATGGCCAAAACTAAGAGCTCTGTTTAATTGGCTTAAAGTAAGTGCTTACATAAATTCTAAATGTAATAGAAATTAACCCAATGTCTTTTAAGTTAAGATGATATAGATTAATCTTTGGTTAATGAAAGTTTAAGTTTGTTGGTTTGATCGAAAAGGCATGTCCTCAAGAGTTGTCAGTATTTGGATATGATGCAAACACGCAGCCTGGGTTTACTAGTCAAATAAGCTCATGTTGTATGTTAGAAATTTGTCAGCATAATAACTTTAAATGATAGCTAAATTTGTCTAATGTCTCAAAGTTTTTGTGGGTAATCTAAACATCATTATTGGGAACAAATGATTTAGATATAAATTAAGTAAGAGTTTATAGATAAACTTTTAGCAATAATTATAGTTTATGGCGTGTGTATTTAAAATAACTTCCAAAATCTTTTTGGTAAGTCGAAACTTTGAAGTTTTGCTAGGTTAATTTAAACGATAAAATTCATTCAGTACCTAGATCATTTCCAAATAAGATATTAGACATTAATTAGTAAATGTAAGTTTACCTACTTTTGGCTTCTTATTGCAAAGAGGCTAAAAGCGTTTGGATCTATTAGAACGTATGCCTTGTGTTTTATTGTAAAGTGGCATGTTTCGAGAAATTATGAAAAGTGTTTAGAATGTTGATATAAAAGACAGTTCATAATTGTTTAGTTTTTAGTTCTTTACTAGGGTCTGTTAAGGGTTAAAAGTTATAATTAATATATGTAATTAAAGCTACTGGAAATTCATAAGGAAAACAGCTCTTTATTCAAGGAAAGTTAAAATGTATGTTTTCAGTAAAGAGGGTATAAAGAATGGAAATATTTTGTTTGATGGGTTAAGAAAGATAAATTTGTCCTAATATACTAGAAAGTAAGAAAGAAAGCATGGAACAAATTCTGAATGCAAAAGGAAGTTATAGAAATTCTGAAAAAAGTTTTGTACCTGGTCAAGTTGGCTAAGATTGAAATGAATCTAATTAAGTAAATGGGCTTTAATACGAAAAAGTAAACTGGTACAAAAATTAGAATTTGGTTTTCTCTCTCAAAAGGATAATTTTCTTGAACTTTTGGTCTGCTCTAAGTCTACCTAAAAGACAGAAAATCTGTTTTGTTAAAATAATTTATGTTCACAAAGAAAGAGGTCTCTTAAGATTTTGACTGTTTAAGCTATTTACCCTTGACTATTTATTGTCATTTTGAGCATATACCTGAGCATTGTTTCACAGTGAGCGTTATTTCCTATCTGAACAAATGTTTTAAAACCTTTTTGATATTTTTGACAAGCTTCTCCCTTAAAAATATTCAAATCCGGAATAAAGGCTTCTTTTGATCTGGATGAAGGAGAAGGATTTCTCTGGGGATTTTCAGAGGGCCCCTGGGACTTCACAGAGAAATTTGCTCTCTCTTCCTATAAGGTGGAAGATTCTAAACTAATTAGGCATATTTGGTCTGTTAAATTACATTGGAAGCATTGTCAGATAAGTGATGATAATCTTTATTAGTTGGTATTATGTGGGTAAATGTTATTGATATAAGTGTTTGAAAATTATATAACATTCCTAAAATTCTGATCTGTCCTGGCTATCAACCATAATTCTAATTATTATTTTAAGGTGTATATCACAGAAATAATAAGTTTTTCTGTCAATTGTCATTTTTAAGTCTTTTGTTGTTTACATTCAGTTGCTTTACTCTGATGCTTTTTGTTTTTGCAAATATGTCTCATCTTCGGAGGGCTTCATGGAAAGGACTCTGACACTTACTCTGGATTACAGGTTTCTGATAAACTTTCAGATCATAGAACTGAACTGGGTAAGAAATTACAGAAATCTAATGGAGAAACTGATGACCTCATAAAACTGCTAACGGAAGATTAAGATCAGGAACCGATTGTACAAGACTGAACGAACTGATGAGGATGATTATAATTCTTACGACTTTTATTTAAAATGTTGATTTTTGGATGTTTTGCTTTGTTTTCTCAGATTCAAGAAACTTTCTCTTTCTCTTATGCTAACCATGACTCATAGCAATTTAGTGAAATTATACCTTTGTGAGCAAAACTGAAACATTTATCTTTTTCTCCCTACCTGATCCCTCCAGAATTTGGAAACTTAGTGAGTATGGTTATCTCACGGCAATATAGTTATTTGCATAAGTTCAATAAGAATCTGTTCTTATAACAGGACACATTGGTTATCTTACCAAAGCTTTGACTGGAATGTCATATTTGAGAGAAATATACAGACTCGGATATGACAATACTGCCTTTGAGGAATAAGGTTGACTTTGTGGAAATAAGCCTGGAAATATGGGCCTGGTAACTTGCTTTACAGAGAGATTCCAGCAATCTTAGCTGGTAAGTAAGGAAGCTTGCTTATCTGGCAAGTGCAAGGAACCTCGAAATATTTTGGGAAATCTCAAGAAAGGAGAGAAATTCACCCAAATCTAAAGTATTGCAGGCAAGACCTGATGGCACAAATCCTTGCGTGGCTTTCCCAGCCTCGAGAGGTCTTTAAAGTTCAATCTGAGATTCCTCATAAAAAATTCCAGCAAAGCAGATTTAAGAGCCTATATGATCAATTGCTATTCTTGCTGCACTTATGAAAATAATTGGACCAAGTTTTCTTGAAACTAAACTTATTTAGCAAACCAATTAATCTTAATTTGGCTATCTTTGGTAAAAATGAGGGTGATTTTTAGAGAGAAGAATTATGTTTCAGTGAAAAACTATAATACACATTTGTGGATGTTGGATCCTAGTTCTGTTAATTGTCTTTGAGGTTTTTTTTTTTTTTTTTTTTTTTTTTTACCTGTGAACTGGATTGGATCCTGAATTCTTCTACTGAAATATCTGGTTACAAATCTCCAAACTAATGTTTTCAATATTTTACCTCATTTTCATTTGGAATCATTGAGAATTGAACCTGCTGTTTTTCCTGAAGCCTTGCAAACTGAAGCTAAACAACTTGATAGAAACTTAAGAGAGATTCCTGTCTGTTGCTGTGTAATCTGTGAGCCACTCAGAAAGATACCTGAATGCCCAATGACATCATCAGAGACATTTCAAGCTGCAAAAGATGCTTTGACTCTGACATCTAGAAGTCTTCTTGACTGGCTGCCTCCTGGACTCAGGAATTAGTTTATAATTTGCTCCAACCATTAACCTTGTTTTTCTTTTTATTTCCACAGAAATACTTATTAAATATCTGATGGCTTGCTTCCAAAATATAGGCCTAACTTTGGGAGCACGCCTGTATCACTGCCTTCTAAAATGACTTTAACTGGACTGATCTATCACCAGGACTAAGAAATGTGTTCAGTGAGATGAAACAATCTACCACTCAGCTTCTGGACTATGAAAGCTCTTAAAGTTACAGAGGATTGTGAAACTTTTAGTTTCAAAGGCGGGACTGTGGGGGACTGGTCTTGGCCACACCATGATACGTCTCTTTGGCATGAGGATTATTGGGCTGGTTGCTTTTGATAAACTGGGACAGGGAAGGAGGCTCTGAGGGGTGGAACTTGCTTGCCCTTTGTTAGGATACATTTACATTTGTAAGGTAAATCTCCACCTGTAAAGGTGCCTCCCTCTCTGTACCAGGAAGAAGAAAGGGGATGACCTTCTCTCTAGAAACTCTTAATCAATGGGAAAGGCAAGGACTTAAATCTGCATAATAATTTTATTCCTGTTTCTAGTAACCTCCTGTAACTGACTCCCCTCACCCCCAACATCCTCCTTTGTCTTTAGCTGGATATGATATTTAAGTGGGGACTTCAGCCATTTTGGTGAGTTGCTCAGCTTGCCTGACCTCTCCCATGTATACATGTTATAAAGCTTTGTTTAATTTTCTCCTGCTATTCTGTCTCATGTGAATTTAATTCATTCTCCAGCCAGACGAACCCAGAGAGGGTAGAGGAAATGTCTTCCTCCCCTACAGGCTCAAGTTAGAAGAAATTTCAGATGGTCATAGGAAGAGCTGCTTGAAAACCCTAGTTCCTGAACACGGAGTGTGCTGCCAAGCGAAGCCACGCCGACTTCCTTCCTTGGAATTCTCGGAGGAAAGTGGAGTCAGCCCTCAAGCAGTCACAGCAGCCGAGGCGTGGGTGCTCTCTCTGGGAGACTGGGTCTCCTGGCTGATCTCATTGCTGAGGGAGGGGCACAGAGAACAGTGGGAGAGGATGGAGACAGCTGGCTTTCAGGGAAAGAAAACTCTCCTCCCCTCTCCCAGCACTTCACCCCTAAGGAAGAACAGGGCTGCCCCCCTGGCTTAGCTCAGTGCTATTCACTGACCCGCAGTGCCAGGGCGTGCCACGGGTCCTCCTCCGGCTGTCTCTCCAGCGGTTCTTTCTTTCTTCTGCAGGCTGCTTCTGTTACCTGACTTGTGAGCGTCTGAGGTGGTGGCTCTGGGGAATTGAGGCCAACGCCCTTTCTGCAGAAGTTCCTGCCTCTGTAAGGGTAGAGACTAAATACATTTCTCTGACTTTGCCCGTTGTTCTGTGGCTTGCATTCGCTCTTCCTCCTTTGGCAGCCTGCTTAGTCTCCTTTGGATCTAGCCTAGGCTGCCTCTGGCAAGGGTGAAAGGATTCCTCGAGGTCAAGCATAGCTTATTGAGTGACCCATATTCGCATTTGAATTCTTTAATGATAAATGCTAGCCATTCACTAGTGTTTGTTCTTTGTGCACAGATAGCTCTCAAAGACCTCAGAGAGAGGATCAGGTCTGAATTCTGTGGTCAAATGTCTTCCTAATGTCTAACTTCCCAAGAGAGACACCAACCAGCCAGTGAGATCAGGGGAATTAACCATGGCAGCAGTGAGACAACATGAGTTCAAGTGCAATATCCATCTTCTGCTCCATGCATCTATGCTGTCATCTTCAAGCTGTGCCAGCTGAACTCTCTCAATGCCCTACAAAGTTGTCAGGACAGTTTCTGCCACCGGAAGATAAACATGGAAAAGAAGCGACAACCCAACTTCACGACAGGGTTGCATGAAATCAGGGTAGGACACTGGGTTAGCCTGTGGTGGTCAAGGCAAATGTTCGATATTTAACATATTCACTTTTATCTTAAAAATAACTTCTGTCTACTCTTTCTTGTTCTCATCTAGTTATGGAAAAAAAAAGTTTTCTCTTTATCTTAAAGTTTGAGGTTGAAAAAACCATAATTTTCACTCATGTCCCTTTCAGTTCTGCTTAGGTCCTGAAGGGGTTATCATGGATAGAAAATTTACTGAATCATTAGTGACAAAGTTTTTGACAAACTCATTTCTAGGATCAACTTGCTTTAAGATCCCCCTCAGCAGCCATGAAGACCCACTGAGATAACATCTCCGGCCCGGGAGCTCAGCTCAACAACTCAGAAAATTTTCTTCTTCCTCAACTTCCTGCTAAAAACTCATTTCTTATCAGGAACACTTTTTTATTTTGAGGGCACAAAGTTGACAGGCTTGTCCTACTTGAAGCTAAAATTGCCAGCCTACAGTTTTCAAAGCAAAATGTCTCTTTTCTGCATTTTTTTCTAACAAAATCTGGAGCAGAGGGCAGCCAGGAGGAGCCTGGTCCTCCTTCGGGCACGGATTCTGTCTGTCCGCCGAACTCTGCTCTGCCTGTCAGTCCTTGATGCTTACTTTAGGTGAAATACAGCGTAAGGATCACACCAGTAAACGCAAGGTCAGGCTCTTACTGGAATCATGTTCTTTTTTCTTTTCATCTGAGGTCAGAATTTCATCAGATATTAAAAAGATTCAGCTTGGTTTTTTTTTTTCCCCTTTATGGAACTGTGCCCAGAAGGACCAAGCACAATTTAAACATTAACTGACACGTGAAACAATTTAAGTGATCTTGGACAAGTTCTCGCCTCTCAATGATTATGTTTCTATGGAACAAAGTGTGAGTGTGTGTCCTGGGTTGTGTGTGTGTGTGTGGGGGGGAGTGGTTTAATAAGAGTTCCCTAGGGTTTTCACAGCTTCAACATGCCACTGGTTAGAATTCCAGGCAGGTTGTGGGGGCGGGGGCGGGAGTCTGGAGAGCCAGGACCTCTGAGTTCCAGGGCCTGTGTCAGCCACCTTAGAAATACCTGTTCCAGTGAAGAAGCTACACAGATCCCACCAAACTGGACACAGAAGAACAGAAAGCGCTAAAAGGAAAAGAAGTTATGATTCTTGAATGATTCACACGAGACATTCGCAGCACACGGCAAGTGACAGGCAGGTAAAACAGGCAGCAGACGGGCACAGCCAGAAAACGGCACCCCCAGGGGCGCCCGTCTCCTGCAAGAGACCCCCTAAAGCTCCCACCCAGCCCCCATCCCCAACCATCCCACCGCATCGCCTTCTCCGTCACCCTAAAGCCCCCGGTCCCGCGGGCCGTTCCCGCTCCTCCCCGCCGCGGGCCGCTCCCCCCGCCGCCCGGCCCGGCGCGGTGGCGTCCGCGGGCGCTGCCGCAGGGGCGGCCGCTGCGGCACGGACGGCGCAGCCTCGGGCGGCGGCCGCTGCACACCCGCCGGCGCCCCGGCCGCGCCAGCAGCCCGGCCCCCGAGCGCGGCCCCCCATGGCCCTCGGGCCGCCGCGCCAGCGCCCAGCCCTGCGCGCAGCCTCCGCCGCTCGCCCGGGGCCGCGTAGCCCCCGACTGGGGCGAGATGCTCAGCAGCTCCGGCCTGGACAAAGCGCTTAAGATGTCCCTGCCCCGAAGGTCGCGGATCCGCTCGTCCGTTGGTGAGAGGGGAGGGGCGCGGGGCGGGAGGGTGGGCGGGGGCGGGCGCTGGGGCGAAGCGGGCTCTTATGTGACACTGCCCCGCCCCCGCCCGGCCTCCCCCTCCCTAGGGTCTGGGGCCGCGGGATCCGCCGGGAGCATCCACTGGATCCGCGCTGTCCCCACCTGGGGGGCCGGGCGCCGCCACACCTGCGAAGCTGAGAAGCCCCAGTGCCCCGCGCGGGGCGGGGAGAGGGGAGCGTCCGAGACCCCGGGCCGCGCCTGGGGCAGGGGACGTGGGAGTGTGTGGGTGCGTGTGTGAGCGTGTGGGTGCGTGTGTGAGCGCCGCGCGCAGGCCCCGGCGCCCCTGCGCGGCCATGCGGCGGGCGGAGGGGACCGGGGGCAGCGCGGCCGGCCGGCCCCGCGCGGTGGGCTCGGTTAGGTGCGCGCGGGGCCCAGCTCGCCTCGCCGCGTGCGGTGTGTGCTGGGGGCTCGGAGGGGAGGCCGAGGCTCCCACGGGGGTTTCTCACTGTGGGCCCCGCGCACACGCCCCAGCGCGCGCCCGCCGCGCAGCCTCCACGCCCGGCTGGGAAACGCCCCGCAACCCTGGGCGTTAGGACGCCCCCTCCCCCGCCGCGTGCTTCGAATAGAGCGTCCCCAACCGCTCCCGTCCTTTGACACCGGGACTATTTTGGCTCGTATATAACATTTTTAGAAACCACGATCTTTTTGAGCTGCGTGTTATGTGACTATGATATATGATGGGTTACCTAGACCCTTAGATAATGAAAAATTGAAAGGGAACTTCAAAAGTGATTAGATTTTTTACCATTTCAGGACACCCGGTAAGTCTGTAGGTCCATCTTTGATACGAGGAAGGTACAGGGTTTGCGGTTAGGAGCGGGAGTCACTTGGAATCTTTGTGGGGTTGTGTTGGTTAGTGCTGAGAAAATAGGCATATAAAACTGCTCCTCTCCTATTTCTGTAGTTGAGTGATGTGAACGGGAAGCAGCTTCTCAGGTGATCTAGGCCCATGTTTCTGACACTTGAGTCATCTAAGGGCACCTTCACATTCATTTTGAGGACATCCCAGTGTAAAAGGATGGTGGGCTGACAGGTGGAGATTAGGCTGTGGGGAGCCAGCGCTGAAGCGGGGGACCAGCTGGCAGGGGACCGCAGTGACCCAGGGCCAGATGGCTCCTGCGGCAGTGCTGAGGTGGAAGGTGGGGGGGCTTAGTCCCTGTATTGGGAGGTAGAGCCAAGAGCATCCGCTCATGATTTGGATATGAGGTTAAGTGATGAGAAACAAAGATGGCTCGGAGGTTTTTGGTGTGAGAAAGTGGAGGATTATACCACTTACTGAGATGGAGAAAACTCCAGAAAGAACAGGATTCTTTTTTGTGGAGGGGAGGGTCACGAATTTGGTTTTGAACATATGAAGTACCTCCTAGAGAGCCAGGAATGGGATTTATGAGCCTGGAGTTCAGGGGAGTGTTCCAGACCAGAGAGAAAAATTCTAGAGTCCTCGGCAGGACCGGCTGCACGAGTGTGTGACCGTGTGGTTGCACAGGGCCCTGTTTTTGGAGGAGTCTTGCATTTGCTTTAATGCTCTGCTGTTGCTGTCTTGGAAGTCTTGATAGTTTTTGAACAGGGGGCCTGCATTTTCCTTTTGCACTGGGCTCTGCAGATTATGTAACCAGTGCGTATAGAGGTGATCAGAAAGAGAGGAGTCCTTGGACAGAGTCCCGTGCACTCCAACATTTCAAGGTCAGGGAGACAAGGGCAACAGCAAAGGGGCTGCGAGGATGGCCACTGGGGTCAGAGGAAAACCCCGAGAGGGGTGCTCAGCAGCTCGGTGGGGCACTCGCTCGGGCCATGGGGCGTGGTCAGCTGTGGCGAATGCTGCGGAGAGCTCAAGAGAGACGAGGCCGGAGAGCTGACCATTTGCCTTAGCAATGTGGAAGTCCTTGGTGACTTTGCAAAGGGCTGTTTGTGTGTAATCATTGGGAAGAATGTCTGTAGGATGGCTTTGAGAGAGACTAAGAGGACAGATATTGGGAACAGTAAGTCCAGAAAACTCTTTTGGGTGAATTTTGTAGAGCAGTTGGGGGAGGGGGAAGCAAATCAGGTAGTAGCTGGAGGAGGATATAAGTTCCAGAGGGGCTGTTTTAAGACTGTCACAGTCATGCAGGTGATGTCATGAACGTCAAAGTAAGGGCTTCCTCAGGAGAAGGGGGACAGTGATCTGAGATCAGCAATGAGGAGCAGGGTCCTCAGGGCAGAGCAAGGAAGGCAAGAGGTCCGGAGGTGGAAGACGTAGGGGACCTTGCTGATGATAGGCTGCAAGTTCCAGAAGACAGAGAGGAAGGTTTTAAGAGGTGGGGATCTGCTTAGAGTATTTATAGACCGTGTGGAAAAGAGGGAGGACCTGGATAGTGTGGGCTCTCTGGAATGACTCATGGGAGCTTGGGTGAAGAGCCTGTGGGGTCTGTTTGGAAGATGACGGAGGCACACAGAGGTGGTGGGGCTGTGAACGCTGCAAGGGGACGATTGGTTGGATGCTGGAGGGTTGGCCCAGGAGTGTCCTGAGCTCTGAACCCTCTTCTTCCCAGTCGATAGAGGTATGGAGCCAGGAGTGGGACATTGCCATCACCAGAACTAGCGCTCAAAGCTCTGGACACCTTCTTTTCCCATTCTGCAAAAACATGTTGGCTCTTTTTGGTCCTTTACTCCTCCATGTGTATTTTTAAAAGAACCTCTTCTGAAAACAAAACAAAAACATCCTGTTAGGATTTGGGTTAAATTTGTATTGTTTACAGATTAATTTGGAAAGAACAGACATTTTAAAAATGTTGAGTCTTCTTAACCACAAATGTGGTATTTCTCGTCATTTATGTCTTCTTTTATGTCTTGTTTTAAAGTGTTATAATTTTCTCCCTGAGGGTTTTATGCATTTTAAAAGGTTTATTCCAAGATTCTTCTATTACTAGAATTAATGAGATTATTCAAAAATTACTTTTTTGTGTGTGTGAGGAAGATTGGCCCTGAGCTAACATCTGTTACCAATCTTCCTCTTTTTGCTTGAGGAAGATTGTCACTAAGCTGACATCTGTGCCCATCTTCCACTATTTTGTATGTGGGATGCCACCACAGTGTGGCTTGATGAGCAGTGCTAGGACTACACCTGGGATCCAAGTGAACCCCGGGCTGCCAAAGTGCAGCATGTGAACTTAACCACTACGCCACCAGGGTGGCCCCCCAAAATTACATTTTTAATTGGTTGTTGCTAGTATCTAGGAAAGCTATTTGGATTTGTATATTATATCCAACAACCTGGTGAACTGTCTTATAAATTTTGATAGTTTATGGATTCTCTTAACTTTCTGTGTGTAGACATGCTTATTATCTGCAAATAATAAATCTCATTTCTCCTTTTATAATTGTTGTCTTTTTTCCCCCTATTTGATTACATTTGCTAGTACTGCCCATAAAAGTTTGACCAGAAGTGCCATTCTTGCTTTGCTCTTAGCATATTAAAGGCAATGCTTCCAGAATTTCCTGTTGAGTATGATATTTGCTCTGGGAGTTTAGTAGCTGTTCTGTATCACATTAAGGAATACTCTTCTATTCTTATCTGGTGCTTCATAAGGGCGGAGGCTGATCCGTTGTGCACCTTAAGACAATCACAAGGGACCGGGAATATACTTAAAGATTCCTGGGTGGTTGTGGGGTCTCTCCCTTTTGTCTCTGGGTCTTTGTGTTCATTAAAAGTGGATCATGGCACACCTATCAGAATGGCTATAATAAAAAATAGTGACATCACCAAATCCTGGCCAGGATGCAGAGAAACTGCATCACTCACACGTTGTTGCTGGGGATATAAAATGGTACAGCCATTCAGGAAGAACGTTTGGCAGTTTCTTACAGAGCTGAACATGCCACCACCGTTTGACACAGCAGTTGCAGTCTTGGGCATCGATTCCAGAGAAATGGATGTTCATCTTCACGTGAATGTCCATAGTAGCTCTATTCGTAATAGCCAAAAACGAGATCTCCTTCAATGGTAGGATGATGAGACAAATTGTGGTACATCCACACCGTGGAATGCTGCTCAGCAATAAAAAGGAACCAGCTGCTGGTCTTTGCAACAACTTGGATGGATCTCCAGGGAATTGTGTTGAGCGAAAAAAGCCCAATCCCAAAAGGTTACATACTGTCTGATCCTATTTATATAACATTCATGAAATGATAAAATTGCAGAAACGGAGAGCAGGTTAGGGGTCAGGGAGGGTGTGGGGATGGGGAGGAGCAAAGGACAACATGTGGGATCCTCGTGGTGATGGGATGTTCTCTCGACCTAATGTCAATAGCCTGGTCGTGATATTGTCCTCTAGTTTTGCAGAATGTTACCATGGGGAAAACTGGGTAAAGGATACACAAAATCTCTATATTAATTTTCACAACTGCATGTGGGTCTAAAATGATCTCAAAAAGTTTAATGAAAAAGATGTAAACCATAGTAATTTTTCCTCAAAAGAAAGTAGTTAATTGTCATGTTTCAGGTCTTGTCATATACTCCCATGAAGACATTTGAATTATATTATTATAATTGCATTGATAGGGTTTGCCTCGGGGCCATCAAAGTGTACCCAGTTATTTGTATAACACAGCAGAGCCTCCGTGTTTGTGAAGCTTTGTGCTTGGCTCATTCCCTCCTGCTTGCTGCATCTTGGCAGGGTCTGGGGCAGGGGTGAACTTAGACGGTGATGTACTCCCTTAAAATTGTTCTTCTTGTTTTTTACCAACTAGTAGTGAAAAGTCGGAGATCACAATCCGCTCCAAGATGATGTGCCAAGCTGCATGCTAATTAGTGAAATAATTCCAGGGTTATTATTTCTTGCCTATGAGATATCTTTGATTACTGTCTTCACTGCATATTTGTACTTTTATCAGGTCTACCTTTCCCCAAGACATAGTTTGTGCCAGTGTGTCTCAGACATTTTACCAGGGGGTGGAAACACAGACTAGGAAGAGGGGGAGATCCTCTTGCCTTTATGGAGCTTACAGTCCGCTCAAGGCGGAGCCTTTTAGTCTAGTAAGGGAGACAGAGTGCAAACAGAGTCATTGATTTTAACAAATATACATTGAGTGCCTACTCCATGCCAGGCCATGCTCCTGGGGCTAGAGGTGGAGCAGAGAGCAGAGCAGAGGGGCATTCATGGCGCTTGTGGTTTGGGGTGGGTTAAACGCAGGGACGAGTGCTCTCTACTCTCTTATTCTGCCTCGGTTGACACTCACAGGCGGTGCACAGATGAGTAGGGGGGTGCAGTGGGTGACTGTGTATCTGGGTGTGTGGAGTGGGGGTGAGCAGCGAGGACAGGAGGAAAGGGGGAGTTGTTTCCTATGGACTGCGCATGGCGTCAGCAAGATCTGGTGCAGAAGCTTCCTCCCTGTCTTACTGACGGTACGGAGTTGGCTAAAGAACACAAGATTAGCAATGAGGAGCAGGTAGGCAGTAAGCACATAGACCTAATACAGAAACTGGAGGAAGACACATCTTCCAGAAACTCTTCCTGGAGTCCTCCTCCACATCCCACACTCCACCCATCCATCTCTTCCGTCCTCTCCTGATCATCAAAGTGTTTTTATTTTGTTTTGTTTTAAAAGGGTTCCTGCATGGACCTAGTTTTCCCATAATAACCTGCCCCAAGTTTCAAGGGGAGAATGAGAATTGGGGCAACTAAAAGTACAAGGAACTCTGAAGTTAGAATGAGAGGGCTGGACGACATCTCAAGGAGAGTTTAATTCCATTTCACAGATGAGAAAAATAACGTAGACACGTTGTTCGCTTGCCGGTTAATTTCCGGCAGGACCAGCTATTTCCGGGATCCAGTGTGCTTTCTACTGTCTCCACCCTGCCTGCTTCACTATCAGATCTAAGTTGAAGAGAACTGTCCATTCATTCTTTGTTGTTTTCTGTTCCTTAAATGGAAATAAATAAGGAACTGGGTCTAATTTCTCCTGCTTCCATTTTCTGTGCTATCCATCCTGTGGGTACTCAATAAATAAAGATTTGACCGAGCTTGGTCATGGATTATTTGTTGTGGTCTTGGTCTAATGGTCTAGATTATGTTTGGAAGTTTCTCTTTAGTGTTAGAGAGAATTGAATTCAAATTTTGACACTGTCATTTGCTACCTATATGAAATTAAAAAGCTTTTTTTTACTTCTATTACAGATGAGGATGAAAATAAATTTTGTACCTTGTGGGTTGTTGTGATTAGTGAGTAATGTGTATAAAAGTGCATGCATTAAGGATTCTGTACATTCAGAGAACTTTATGATGCGACAGAGCTTATGTTGACAATACGTCAGCTCTTTCTCATGCTGCCCATCATCAACCAAGGTAAACTTCTCCACTGAGACACTTATCCTGCATAATAGCAGACTGGGCAAAAACTTCACTGGTCATTATTTTCCCGTCTAAATCTAATGCTGGAGCCCTAACCAGGAGATGACTGCATAGAGTCCTTAGTGGGGAATTTAAGGGTTCCTTTCGTGTCTTTCTCCAGGTGTATGTGATTACCCACCAAGCACTCTGATTGTAGAGTGTTCATCCTCTAATGTCGCTGAAGGGTATCACCTTTTCTTCAAAGCAGTCCTGCCTTGGAGGCCATCTTCTCCCCTACAGGTGGCCAGTAAGCACCTCAGGGGATGGCTTCAGTTGTTTAATAATTGATTTTACTCTTGCAAACTTAAGGATGTTTTTTCTTAAACTCTCACCTGACAGAGGTGCTAGCTAGACAAATGGATTAAATTAAAATTATTCTCCAAAAAGTTCTCAAACATTGATGGGAGGATGTGTATAGAGCACCTTCAAAGATGGGTCTTTACCTTTCCTCCTTGGATCTTTACATTTACTAAATATAACCTCTGGTCAATACCACACTGGATACAAGATGTTATTTACATCCATTTAGGCCAGTAAAAGTGCTCAGAGCAAATATTAACAATCATTAAGAAAGGCTAAAAATAAAAATTATCTCATATCCATACCCTGGGAGTTTCTCCCCATTGTCATCAAGGGCAAACACAGAAACAGGCCCTAGGAGAGAGCCCTTGACTGGACGGAGCAGTGCCGAAGTGGGGGACAGCCGCAGAGGGTCACAATCACACACGGAGCCTGGGTCCACCTGCCAAGATGTGTTCATGAGGGTGCAGGAGTGATAGTGCTCCTTCACAGCCATGATTGTGGAGGGCTCACTGCGTCAACATATTACCATATGCCGCACATATTACTGTGTGTGTGCGTGTGTATTGTTTATGTGTGTCAATCTCTTGCTCTGACAGTTCATCTCTTACCTTGCTCACTTCCTCTGAAGAATCAGAATCTGATATATCATATTTCATCCTAAAAAGTGATCTAATCCTGATTACCTTTGATTTAGAGGTTTTACATTTGGCAAGTAAATTTTCCACTCTTTTGTAATCTTATGCCAAATTATAAGCAAATGTCACATTTCACAGATTTCGGGGGAGAGTTTGGGTGCTCCTTCCCCTTCCCCTCTCTGGAGACACTGTGTGAGCCATAGGCAGCACTGAGGATCCCAGGATTACTGTCAATATTTTAAGCACATTACTGAGACTGATACATGGGAAATGAGGGTAAGCAAATTAATCCACGGAGTAAGTCCCTCTCTGTTCTGACGTTTGGAATCTCATCCCAGAACCTAAGTTCAAAGACAGTTGCTTTCTTCCCGGGCCTTAAATGATAACTTCATGGCTGGGAGAAGTTCATTCCCCTTCAAGGGGAGAAAGCAGCGCACTGCCTGATGATGCATTCAGGTTAGTGGCCACAGGATCAGTCTTCTTATCAACTATTTTTAGCCACATAATGATTATCCCTATTTAAGACTCTTTTCCATTTTCTTTATTCTAGTCCACTGAGGAAACATAGCTTTGGTTTTAAAACTACAAGATTTTTATCTTTGAACCCCCAAAGAGGTAAGTTACTGTTTATCTAGCAAACAAACTCAGTGATCTTCTGTCCTCTGGAGTCTCAGGGGCCTCCCTCAGCAGCTGAGTCTACACTGGCGCGATGGCTGCGAGTGTGAGAGCGCGTGCCTTTGCTGCTGTGTTCCTCCCCACATGGCCCATGCTGCTCATTTGTACTGGCCAAAATATTAGAAATAGATTCTCCGGGTCTGCTATAATCCTTTTCATGTCGACCCCTCCTGATGTTTGGAAATACGTTCATTCAGTGCTATTTAACTCTGGGACTGTCTGATTTTCTGACAGTAGGGTTCAGGTAGCTTTTCTGGACAGAGGAGCACCAGTATGGACAGGTGACTGAGAACGGGGCTTCAGGTAACAATGAATTGTGCTGGATGTAAACACAGGGCGTCAGTGAAGACGGCAAATGAAGTGCACAGTTAGGGGCTGTTCTGCTGTTCCAGGTGAGCGATAATGAGAGCCTGAACCAGGGCAGCATGGGAGATGAAAAGAGAGAATGACTCGGGGAAACACAGCTGAGCTGGAATCAACAAGCTGGAGAGATGGACACCAGGGAGGTGAGAAATGAGGGAGCAGGTCTTTCTGATCATGGGCAAGGAGAAGAGTTGATCTCCTCCTTATGAGGATAATCATTATGTGGCTAAAGATAGTTTGTCCTTCAGAGAGCCCAAGGTATTTGCACAGAGCAGGCAATACTTTATAGAGTCAGATGTCATCCAAGTTGAAGGTCACTTTCTAGGTCTATGCCCTCCAGTATGGTGGCTGCCAGCCGCGTGTGGCTACCGTGCACTTGAGAAGTGTGAGTCAGAATCGAGCTGTGCTGTAAGTGCAAGCCACATGCTGGACTTTGAAGACTTATTATGAAAAATGAATGTAAAACATCTCATTAACAATGTTTTATGTTTATTATATATCAAAATAATATTTTGGCTATGTCAGGTTAACTAGAATGTATTATTAAAATTATTTTCTGTATTTTTTCCTTTTTTTAGTGTGGCAACTAGGAAATTTAAAATTATATATGTAGCTTGCACTATATTTCTACCGGACAACACTATTATAGATCATCTTGTCCAAATATTTTTGATTGATGATTCATTGAATTGCAGACTTTCAGAAATGAAGTTATCTAGCAGTCCTATGCTCTCATTTCTAGGTGAGGAAACTGAGGCTATCAAAGTTTACATTCCAGAACTTGCCCAGCGTTCCGGGGACAGTGACAGAGATGAGAGCTCGTGTCTTTAAACTCCAGTATTATTTTCAGGGTTATTTTATCTTCCTCTTATGTTGAGTGAAAATCTCCCTTAGGCACAGAATAAGATATCTAGCTAAAATTAATTTTGAAAATGAACTGGGTCACAGGACTGTGAAATTCTATTATATTTCTTTGAACCTAATCTCTAGTAGAAATGTCGTTGCTTGAGTCTTTGATTGTGGTCGATGTTATCAGTCAGTATTTGCAGAGAGGATCTCCCAATATTGTGCGCTTGCAGTTTATGGTTGAACGAACTTTGACCACATGCCGCACAGGCTAGGGGCAGCAGAGGCAAACCTTATCTGCCCACGTGACAGCCTCTGTGCAAACAGTGGGCATCTTAGTAGTGGTTTGCTCTTCCCAGAGGCCAGTCATTAATTGGAGTTGAGTTGGTTTTTTTGTAGTAACACGTTTTAAAAATATTTTCGTCTTAGTGTATATTTTCTCTATAATGTATTACTTTCTCAAATGAGTGTCCCAGAAAAATGGAAGAAGTAAATAGAAAAGGAAAAATTCCAAGTAGGCGGTGTTCAAACAGCATCAGGCGGTTAGTGGCACTGAGTCTTGTTGAGAAGACAGGGTAGGCTTTATTATCAGGGGATGACCCTAGACTGTTTAGATTGTTCACGCCTTTGAGTTTTTAGGAATTTCTTTTAAATTGATGAAGTTATCAGCTGTAATACCAAATATGGTGTTGGTAACCAAGATGCTACTTGTGTTGTTGTCAGCAGTCAGATGTCATGTATCAGTGGTGTGTGGTCATTTTTGCTGTAGGGATGGTATACAGACTTCCTCTCGGTCTGTAAGTCTCTATAACGGAGAGCTGTGTCGTCTATAGTCTGTGGTATATTTCAGCAGAAAGCCTGGCTCTGTGAGCACGGATATAGAGTGTGACTGAAGATACCCAGGGTAGGAGAGGTATTCCGTAGTTCTGAGTCCCTCATCCAGGGTCTTTCGTGCAGGATGGGATGTTGACAAGATATACCAGGGCGATGCCAGCAGTATTGTGCTGAGGCAGTGCAGATGACACCTTGGATGTGATGATGTCCATGTTAACTGTGAATTCAGTGCTGTAGTATCACACTGTGAGGGCAGCACTATAGTGGCACACCGTGACAAATGTGTAATGACATGTGTCATATACAGTATCATACAGAGTATTTTCAGTGCCCTAAAAATCCTTGTGTTCCACCTATTCATTCCCCAGCCCCTGGCAACCACTGATCTTTTCACTGTCTCCATAGTTTTGCCTTTTCCAGAATATCACTTAGTTGGAATTATACAGAATGTAGCCTTTTCAGATTGACTTCTTCATTTAGTGATATGCATTTAAGATTCCTCCATGTCTTTTTGTGGCTTGATAGCTCATTTAAAAGAAAAATCTCTGAATGATATTTCTTTGTCTGGATATCCCACTGTTTATTCGTTAACCAACTGAGGGACATCTTGGTGGCTTCTAGTTTTTGGCAATTATGAATAAAGCTACTGTAAACATCTGTGTGCAAGGAGCGCAATGATTTCTGGATCTTATGGTAAGAGAATATTTAGTTTTGTGAGAGACTGCCAAACTGTCTTCCAAAGTGGCTGTACCATTTCTGCATTCCCACCAGCAGTGAATGAGCGTTCCTTTTGCTCCACATGCTCACCGGCATTTGGTGTTAGAGTCATGGATTTTAGCCATTCTAATAGATGAGTAGTGGTATCTCATTGTTGTTTTAATTTGCACATCCCTAGTGACGTGATGTCGAGCATCTTTTCTTATGCTGCTGTCTGTATATCTTCCTTGGTTAAGCATCTATTCAGAACTTTTGCCCATTTTTAGATCAAGTTGTTTGTTTTCTTAGTGTTAAGTTTTAAGAGTTCTTTGTACATTTTGAATACCTGTCCTCTATCAGAGATGTGTTTTGCAAATATTCTCTCCCAGTCTGTGGCTTGTCTTTTCATTCTCTAACAGTATCTTTTGCAAAGCACTTAATTTTAACAAAATCCAATTTATCAATATTTTCTTTCATGGATTATAAATTTGGTGTTTCAAGTTTTCTATGACAGTATTTTTCCTTAGCTTTTTGAAACTTATAAACTTATTCTTCTAAAGGACACTCTTAAATTATGAATACACATATTTACTTATTTTCCCCCTAACAATGGCTAGAATTAGTCGGTATATATCCTTTCCTCTCCATAGTGAGCCCCCCGTTGGAAAGAAGACAGACACTTGGCACAGTTTTACTGTCTCCCCCACTCCCTGCCTTGCCGAGATCCCGGGAGCTGGCTCCAGAGAGTAGTTAACAGGTGTTTACTAATTTCTTTGCCCACCAGTGCCTCCCTGTGTTTCCTTCCTCATGTTGGAATAGGTCCCTAGGATCTCTCAGTGACCATCTGTGAGTGGTAAATTGATTCTTTGTGTTCCTGAAATTGCTTTTATGTCATCCTCACAATTAAGCAATAGTTTTGCTGAATACAGAGTCCTAGACTCAAAATTGTCTTTTCCTTTAGCGCTTTAAGGATGCTGCTGCATTATCTTCCTGTTCCCAGATTTGCTGATAAGACTCTATGTCAATCTTATTCTTGTTCCTTTGCAGCTAAGCTATTTTTCTTTTTGATTAGTTTTTAATATGTTTGTTTTTGGTGTTCTCAAATCTCAATATGATGGTCTAAGTATTTTTTTTTCCCATTAGTTAAATGCTCAGCACTGGAAAGCTCTTTCAATCTGAGAATTGTGTCTTTCTTTTTGGGGGAAATTCTCGAATCTTACGTTGTCAATATTGCCTCCTCTGTGTTCTCCCTCCCGCTGCCTGCAACTCCAGTTAGACCGCTGTTGGCGCTCTGTCTCTTCCCCCAGCTTTCTTAATTTTCTTTTGATACAGTTTATCTCCTCATGGCCCATTTCGGAAGAATTGCTTGATGTTGCCTTCCAGTTCAGTAATTCACTCTTCAGCTTTGGTTTTCTTTTCTTTTCTTTTTTTCTCCTTAGTTTTTAGAATCTATTGGCTTCTATTTCAACAATGGTATATTTATTTCCGAGGTCTCTGATTGATTCTTTTTTCATAACAGTCTGGAATTGCTTCCTGTGTTGAATACTCACTCATTTCCTGGAGGATATGAATGACACTTCAGTCTTTTTCTGATCGCTTTGTTGTTTGAGTGTGAGTTCTGTGTGCTTTCTCCTCTTCGTGGTGTTCATGCACCTTGAGTATTTTGTGATTCCAGAACTCACTTTTTCCTTTTTGCAGTTGGGAGTGCACGGAGGGGCCAGAGCAGAGCAGCAGGGACCATTGCACTGTCTGCAGTGAGTGCAGGTGCTGGACGCGCTGCCCAGTGGGCTACTCTGGGCCGGTCTGCCTCTGTGTCCCGTGAACAGGGTGGCCTGTCCGTCTTCCATCTCCAAGGCCCCGTGTCAGTGGTTAACCCTGGCCTGGGGTCAGGTGTCACATCAGCCATGGGACTTGTTTATCCTGCTCCTTCCCGTCTTTGCATAGATGCGTGTGTGCTGGTTGCAGAGGGAAGCCAACCTGAGTGCGCCCTGCTGGTTTGAGGTGTGCTGTAGCTCAGGCTGAAACAGTCCTGTCTTTAGGCGGCGATATAACCAGACGGCTCAGTCAGACTTGCTTTTGAGTTTTGACCCCGACACATCCCAGCTGGGTGTTGGTGGGGAAGTTAGTCGCCTAATCTTTCAGTTCCACTTTGCTCCTCTCTAAAATGTAGTGATACCACCTTCCTCACTGATTGTTGAGAGACTTCAATGATTAGCATATGTGAAGCTCTTAACACCATCTGAAACAATGTGTTCCTTACAAATTATTATAGAATTAATAATTAAAACATGACATTAATATGATATTATAATTATTTCAAGAACAATATACTAGGGATACAGGGCCCTGACGCTCTCCATTTTGTTTCGTCTGTAACTGGGTTGTTAACTTCTCTGAGCTCTCTGTATGGATACAAGTGTCTTTGGAAAGTCAAATGACAGTTGTAGTGGGCTTCACTTTTAAAGAGCGTTCCAAAATTCTGCTCACATCAGCAAATACGTGGGAGAATTTGCCTCTTCCTGTGAAACAAAACCAGTTTTCTATGTGGTGGTGGTGCGTTGGTCAACCTAGAACAAGGCAGTGCTTATGCAGAGCCCTGTCACCCGGCCTTCCTGTCCCCGCCCGCGTCCCGGAAGGGTCTGGGGCAGGCTGAGTGGGCACCTGCGGCAAGCTTGCACTTCTTCACCACAGCTCTGCTCAGCCGAGTAATAGTCTGAGCATTAACAGGGATGGCTGTTTTTCCTCCTGGAATCCAAATTGTCATTTCCTCTCATGGCTAAGGATGACAGATGAGACTGCCTCATAAAGTCCAGATTCTAAAATGATTTAATGGTGTCTTTTTTTTTCTACTTTGATTTCCCCCACAGAGCACATCTTTCAGGGACCTCCTGACTTCTCAGCGGATCCTGTAAATACGGGATTAAATCACTGTCTCTGTGGACCCTTAGGAGAAAAATTTCCCCTTCCTCTAGCATTGGAAATAAAGGGAACAGGCCCATTCCATTCTTGGGCCCGCGGCAGTAAAAAACCTGAGACAACACACTCAGGAGCTTCTGCCCAGACACTGCGGAGAGTTTCTCAGGGCAGCAGGGAGCAGCCAGGAAGCTGGGCAGGAATGAAAATAGCTCGAAAGGCTCTGAGCGGCAGGGTCTATCTGGACGTGTCCTTTCCAAGTCTTAAAGTTTCCCTTTTTTGTTCATACATGTTCATTTCTAAGCGCTTGATCGCTTGTGCTTCTGCGGGGCACCCTGGGGCGGGCTGGCCTCTGGGCCCCCTGTCCGCAGAGCGGCTTCCCTCTCGGGAGGGCGGAGCCGGCGGCGATCGCTCCCCTCGCCCACCCCTGCGAGCGCCCTGGGCTGCGGGCGGGCAGCAGGACCTCTGGCGCGAGCGCATCACTGCCCTCTGAAATGGGCAGAGATCACGAAGCCGACCCGGCGTCCCCGGGGCGGGGCGCCGCTGGAAGGAGAGGGAACTATCCAAGGAACTGAGACGTTGCTGTGAGCTGTCACTTCCTGAAGCTCTAGCGATTATTTTGTAATTATAAGAGTTTTTTTAAATTAGAAAAATTTAAGATAGATGTTTCTTTTCTTTAATCTGAAAATATTTCTGTGTATTAAATGTAATGTAAATATATACATTAATTAAAATCTTTTCTCTTTACTAATGTTTCCAAATATTTTTGTGGTCAGTGTTGTTCTGGTGGAGACGTGGTTGTGTTATCTTCTTATTTAACGTCAGAATTAGGGAAGGAGGAAAGGAGGACAGGCAGGCAGGAGGGAGGGGGCCCGACGGCTGGAGGGCAGCTCCAGGACGCCGTGGGCGCCGGTGGGCAGGAGGAGCGGCCTGGACGCCGGAGCCCCACGCGGCGGCGATGGGTAGAAGGGAAAGTGCCTGAAGGACATGTTGTCTCTGCCGGTTTGAGGGAAAATAGATGCACCAAAGCGGCTAAGAGAAAACCAAGGGGAACCAGCTACAGTGGGAGGGCGAAGCTGCGCAGTGTGAGAAAACAGATTCTGCAGCCAATCCGGGGCTTAGATTAGTTAGGACAAACTGCCTGCCCCAAGCAGAGGCTAACAAAGATTAAATTGCCTTTAAAAACGATGCAATAAGACAGACAGCAGCTTCACTAAGATAGTTAATTAAATTTGATGACGTTTGAGAGAATACAGGGAGGAAAGTGGCCGTCGTAAAATAGGCAAGTTTGGAAATTGGAAATCCCAGCATTTTAGATGTAAGGAGAATGAAATAGAAATTGTTGGATTTTGTGACGTTAAAATAGGAATGTGATTTTGTTGCATCTGATAAATTATTTCTGTCGTGTCTTACCCCTGCAATACTAAAACTCCGGGCCTCACGAGGCAGTAACGGTCCACAGAGGAAACAGACCAGGAGACGCAGAAGGGGCTGTCAGCACGCGGCCTCCGCACTTTCTGCGGGGCGTCTGCACCTCGGGCCAGGGCTGCTGGGAAATGTTCAGGCTCCTCTGTCAGCGATAAATCAGCCAGAGAGCTGACTGAGGGTGAGGTGTGTGAATGATTGCTGTAGACAGTCTGAGAGGCTGCGAGGAAAGGTGTGTTTTAATGGAGAAAGGCACTTGTACGCTTCTTTATCATACTCAATTTTGGATTGCAGGAGAAGTACCCAAAATATCTCTAATTAGCTGGTTTTTACTCAAGTCAGCAAATACGTATTGAACATTTCTCACGTATGGCGTGCGTGTCAAGCAGTGAGCTGGATCTTAGTTGTGGATAAAGGGTGTGTAATACCACACAGTTCCTGTTTCCAAGGAATTTATCATCTGGTTGGGGAGATAAGACCTGGACAGGAAATAATAACAAATAAATACTGTTTCAAGACAATAATAGTAGAGGCGCTCTCGAGGCATAATCAATCACTGCATGAGTTACGAGGATGATAAACGAACACTTGAAGCAGAGAGTGGCCATGCTAAGCTTTTAAGAGGAGGTTTTGAGTTAGGTTTTTATTTTTTGGCTTTTTAAAAAGTTGGGATTATGAAGGTATAATTTACATAGAGTGCAATTCACTCTTTCTGGGTGTGTACTGTGGCTTGATGATTTTGGCAAACGTATACAGCTGTGTACGATCAAGACACAATATTTTCATCACCCCAGAAGTTCTCCCATGTCCTTTTGCAGCCAGTTCTCTCCCCTCTCCCAGCTCCTGACACCCACAGATCTGATTTCTGTCCCTGTAGCTTTGCCTTTTCCAGAGCGTCAGACACAGGGAATCATGTGTCTGTAGTTTTTGTGTCTGGCTTCTTTCACTTCCTGCTTTTGGGGTTCATCCGCATCTGAGGTTTCGTTCCTTTGTATTGCTGATGAGTGTTTTACTGTATGGATGTACCACAATTTCTTTATCCATTTACCCGCTTCTCCTTGAGTTAGGATGTGCAGATTTAGATGGAGGTGGTGGTGGGGGAGAGGATGAAGCAATTTGGAGGTGAAGTGGCAGGAAGTAGAATAGAATGAGTTTCTAAGATATATTCTGACTCTGGGCAGAACCAGGAAATCAGAGAGGAAGACTTCTAAATACAAGGATTTGTCTGCGTTTTTATTATTGATAAATCCAGCCCAAGCCTTTTCTCCAACCAGCAGTCATTTCTCCCTACCCTGGACTCCTGTTATTCTGTCCATCCTTCCATTATTTATTCATCCATGCTTCCATCATCTATTTACTTATTCTATTTCTTCATCAGTAGCAACATTTGTTGAAGGCCTCCAAAGTGCCAGGCACTGAGCCATGTCAGGTTAAACAAATTAAAGATCATAATCTTTGCCCCCAAGATCTTCTTAGTTTAGTGGAGGAAATAGCAAGAAAGTCTGCAATTAACAAAAACAGTTATCATATAATGCTTTACCTTTTTATTTGACTTTCCACATGGGTCCCTGAAGGCGGGAAGCTCGCCTTGCCCTATGTTCAGTGCCGTGAATATCTTCTGAGTTCAACTACAAAAGATAACGTAAGTTGAAGTCCCTTAGATTAGTTTTGCTCTTTGGGAAACAAAAGAAACTTACGTTTATGGGCGTTGACGTGTTCACCCTGGCAGGATGCCTCACAGAAGTTTTGGCTGCAGGGGGACCCTTGAGCAGGCGTGTAGACCCTTGAGTGCATGTAGCTCCGGGAAAATCACAGCGGGTACATTTTTGTCAGTGCCTGTTGTGGTCGAGAAAATGGTTTGAAAAATGCCAACAGGCAACAGTCTGTCATAATGTACAATATATAAGCACATGGATTAAGAAGTGGAGCCATCAAATGCCATTTCAGGGCATGCAGGGGTGGACGGGCAACGTCAGCCAGGATGCCCCGGCTCCTCTCCGTTAGTGCTGAGCCCGGGCAGCGTGAGGGGTCGGCAGGCTCGGGGGGGGGCCCTCCCCGTGGACGGAGACGCTCCTCGGCTCACCTCCTAGCCCGCGGTGGAGTCATGGTGTGGTGCTGGGGACTGTAGTGAGCCCCACACGGGCAAGGGTCTGACTCTCTAGTCAGAAGAAGATTCTGTTGCTTTTACATGTACCGTGCCTTTCCTTTGCACGTCTGCGCGAGTCCATCCATGGAGCCCTTCATGATTGATCAAGATTGATGAGCTGTTCTTTCTCTGAGCCACTATGGCACTTTATGTGTATCATTTTCTAATGTATGCTTTTTTTTTTTTTTTTTTTTTTACCTTCTCAGCATTATTTACATACTTTTTGAGCTGTCTCTTTGGCTTTCCTTGTCGTGAGAGAAGAATCTGGGATTCACGTCATTTTGTGTGTGCCTTGAGAGATGCTCAGCAAACGCTTACTGAAAACAATAAAATCTAATTTATTGAAAATCTCATCTAAAAAAACACCATTTTTTCTCTACCGTTCTAGGTTCTTGGCTGAGACTTCTCCTTGTAATCAAGGATTAACAAGAGGAGAAAACATAGGTTCGTCTGTACCTGAGGAGCCCGGTGAAGACAGGGGCCTCGGAAGGCAGCCTGGGCCTCGAGCGGGCCGGGCGCGGGAGGGTGGGGCAGGGTCTGGCCCAGGTGGGCTGTCCGGCCAGGTGGCCGTCTCTCGGGTGAAGTGGCCTCTGGCGGTAGTGCCCCTCCTGGCGCGGCCGCTCCTGGGGTGCGTGTGCCTCAGCGAAGCTCGCCTCAGGGCTCTTCTCAGCTCGTCCTGGGACTCAGTGTCTCAGAGGGACCGTGTGCGCGAGAGGCGGCTCGCGGGGCGGCCATCTGGAGGCGGGGGGCTGGCTGGGATGGGGGGAGCCCCGGCCGCCGCCCGGAGACAGGCCGGGAGCCCAGGCGCTCCGCGAGGCCCCGGACAACTACGGAGCTCTCAGCCTCAGTCCACCCACGTGTAAACACGAAGGCTGCCGCACGATCACCGAGACGAGCTAGACTGTCACACTGCCGGGCTTTTGACAGTTGTGCCGTTAACACTGTTTTTATTGTTTTGGTTGCCATAAATAATTAAGTGAGCGATCAGTCTAACAGTATAACTGTCATCGCTTTGTAAGTGCATCTTACAAACAGCTGGGAAAGATTCTAATGGACGGTTTCGGTTTTCTAGTCTCCTCCACAGGCTGCAGGTGGGCGGGCTTGTCTTCTGCAGTGGGATCAGCCGTGGCCTGTTGTGGTCACGGGCGGGCTGCGAGGGAGGGGGACACCCGGCCGGAGAGCGGCTCGCTGGAAGCCAGCGGTGGGGCAGGGAGTCGGCCCCGCAAGCGTCAACAACGGTGTCTCCGTAAGCCGTGCACTGCTCGGTGCAGCTCTCCGTGTCTGTGTTTTATTTTACAATGGAAAACAACTCCCCTGCCGCCCCGACCAAAGAAAAAAAAAAAGGAACAAAGGAAGGAAGAGAAAAAAGCAGCAAACCAAGAGGCAAGACGAAAGAAAGTTCCAAGTCTGACCAGGATCGGAGACGCAGCAGGCTTCCCCCAGCGCTGAGCTGTGCCCCCTGAGCCTGAGGGGAGCCCCAGTCAGAACAGGCAGATGACAAGGCAGGAGGTGGCGGAGACCTGCTCCTGGCTGCTGGGTCCGTGGGTCAGGTCTAGGCTCACTAGGCTCGGCGTTCGTCTGGCCACCCCTCAGTAGACCGCTGGTGTCCGTGGACATAATCTGTCCATCCAGAAGCTCGTTACCAAAGCCAGAGATCTGGCCTCTAGCCGGAGGAAGCCCATATTAGAAATGTGAAGCCTGGTGCCCTGCTCCTCCTCGCCCTCGGCTCTGCCACGTCTGCCTTGGCCTGGACGTCCTGTAACCTGGGCTGACTTGCCCTTGGGCCCAGGTAGCCTGTGACCAAGAGGGTGCTCTTGGACACATTATTTTCTTTGTCTTCCCAATCTTTGTTCTTACGAACTTTATATTGGGGCTGCAAATTTGGCCTTTTTAACACTGACCCTGAGCCATAGTTGAAAAGCCTGCCTTCTGCAAGTCTGCGTTTCTGTTCCTTTCTGCTTTCAGAGCGGGCACCTGAGGGAAAAGCTTGTCTGTCTATTACAGGACTTTACTGAAGTCCACTGGAAGGAAGCCTCTGCCACTGACGGCCTGATATTTTTTCATCAAGTCCTAAAGTGGCAGCCTCTTTGGAATGTGGTGAGATCCCAAGATGCACAGACGTCTTTCCACCAGCTTGCTTTGCGGCCGTCCAGCTATGGTTGCAGTTTCCTACTCGGGTGGGAGGTCCTCACTGCTCCTTGTTCGCCTCCACTCAGCTCACGTTCCTCGCGTTAGGACTGGCAGCTTGCAGTACCCCACTGCTGGGAGCCAACTGCTCTCTTGGTTGGTGTTCACTAGTCAGCTTGGGCCGCTGTAACAAAATTCCATAGACTGACATGAGTCAAGATGGCGGTGTAAGCACACTCTGAACTCATCTCCCATGAACACAAGCAAGTTACAACTATTTTTGGAAAAATTTCCCTGGATAGAAAACTGAAAACTGCATAAAAACAACCCCCACAACAAGGGACAGTCCTGACTAAGGCAGAAGAGGCAGAAATTCCTTCTGGAGAGAAAAAAAGCCACCTTCATGAGCAGCAGAGTTTCTCAGCCAGCTAGGCAGGGGCCACCCTGAGGTACACAGCCCTCCCTGGAGGAGTGAGGTCCAGAGTGGGGCCGATACTGCTATAAGCATCCTTCAGACTCAGCACAACTGAGACGAGGGTCTTAATACCTGGCTTTACTGGCTATTAACTGCAGCGGGAATGCCCCCAGAAAAGCTATGGGATGAAAGCCAAGAAGACCCGGGTCTTAAAGGGCCCATGCACAAACTCACCCATCTCAGCAACCTAAGATCACCAGAGAGTAGGCTGACAGTCCTTTGGTGAAAAGAGACTCATCTGGTGGGCTCTGGGTGCATCTTGGTGAGAGGAGAGACCTCTCCGGAGACTGAGACATTGGTGGTGACCATTGTTGTGACCTAGTCCAGACGTGCTGACACAGACCCTGGCAGACACCATTGAAATTCTTCCCGTGGCCTGTTAGCCCAGGGGTCTGCCACACTCACTAGAGTGCAGATTTAATCCAGTTCAGCCAGGGCAGGCAGCCCGCCCTAGGGACTGGCCCTGACCAATAGCAAGCCCTCAGGCTACTTGTCAGCCTGCATTGACTGGGTGCCTTGGTCCTCTACAGGCATGCAAGTGGGGACTACAGGCAAGCTCTGTGGGGACAGGGCTTGTGTGAGGACCAGGTGAACTTTCAGGGGCATTGGTGGAGAGATGGGGACCTCTGCAGTGGGGTATCGGGGTACGCTGCAGTGTGTTGGGAAGTGTGCACAGACCAGGACTGTGTCGACAGTGTGTGTGGTCCTGTGGTGGTGGTGGTGGTGGGGGGGGGGGGTGAGGCTTATCAGTGGTACAAGACCTCTGCTTCACAAATAGCCATAAAAAGGATCAGCTCCACCTTCCAAAACCCAAAACAATTGAGTGCTCCTGTGCCTAGGGCCGGCCCCACACAGCTGCACTCTTAAGAGAACTGACAACAGCCTTGTAGGCCTGAGGCCTATAGAAACTGTAAGCCCCTGAGCCTAGCAACCAGCTACACTGGGTACCTACCCAATTAACAGGAAAAATGCAACAAGAGTGAGCTGTTGGACCTTGTAGCCAATGGTGCTGAGGTTTCCCAAACAGGATCTACAAACAGCTGACCAGGGAAGGAAAGACTAGACTCCCTGGGTACCTGCAGTGGGAGCAACCGTGCCACAACAGAAGGACACAAGTAGACCACAAAGGGATTGTTTGGACTAGTGACAAGAGAGAAGCACACTGCTGGGTCTCAAAAGGCATCTCTTACATAAGGCCACTTCTCCAAGATCAGGAGACATAGCTGACTCACCTAATACATAGAAATAAGCACAGAGAAAGAGGCATAATGAGGAGACAAAGGAATACCTTCCAATAAAGGGAATAAGACAAAACTCCAGAAAAAGGACTAAATGAAACAGGAATAAGCGACCTGCCTGACAAAGAGTTCAAACAAAAACTCATAAGGATGCTCACAGATATTGGGAGAAGACTGGATGAACACAGTGAGCTCATCGACAAAGAATTGGAAAATATAAAAAAGAACCAATCAGAAATGAAGAATACAATACTGGAAATGAAAAATTCACTAGAGGGACTCAATAGCAGAGTAGAGGATACAGAAGAATGGATCAGCCGTCTAGACGAAAGACTAGAGGAAATCATCCAAGCTGAACAGAAAAAAGAAAAAAGTATTAGACAGAATGAGAACAGTCTAAGGGAACTCTGGGATAATATCAAGCACACTAACATTCATATTCTAGGTGTCCCAGAAGAAGAGAGAGACAAAGGGGCAGAAAATTTATTTGAAGAAATAATAGCTGAAAATTTTCCTAACCTAAGGAAGGAAACAGACATCTGAGCAAAGGAAGCACAGAGAGCTCCAAACAAGATAAGCCCAAAGAGGCCCACACCAAGACATATTATAATTAAAATGTCCAAAATTAAAGATAAAGAGAGAATCCTGAAAGCAACAAGAGAAAGGCAACAAATGACATATAAAGGAAAGCTCATAAGGCTGTCAGTGGACTTCTCAGCCAAAACCCTGCAGGTGAGAAGAGAATGGCATGGTGTATTTAAAGTGCTAAAAGGAAAAACCCTACAGCCAAGAATACTCTATCCATCAAGGTTGTCATTCAGAATGGAAGGAGAGATAAAGAGCTTCCCAGACAAGCAAAAATTACAGGAGTTTATGACCAAGAAACCAGTTCTACAAGAAATGCTCAAGGGACTTCTTTAAGTGAGAAAGCGATGACCACAAATAGGGATAAAAAAATTATCAAAAAAACTCCCCAAAAAACCAGGCAATAAAACCACTGGTAAAGGTAAAAATATAGTAAAGTAGCAGATCAACCACCTGTAGGTAATATGAAGGTTAGAAGACAAAAGTACTAAAATCACCTATTTCAATGATAAGAGGGGAATGGATAGACATGCACAAACTGGATAGACACACACAAAACAAAAGATTAGATATGATTTCAAAAACATAAAATGTGGGAGGAGGGGAGTGACAAAGTAGAGCTTTTAGAAAGAGGTCAAGCTAAAGAATCTATCAACTCCATATGGACTGTTATGTACATAGAATTTTATATAGGATACTCATGGTAATCACAAATCAGAAATCTATAATAAGTAAGCAAATAAGTAAGACAAAAGAAATCAAACATATTACTAAAGAAAGCCATCAAACCACAAGGGAAGAGAGCAAGAGAAAAAGAAAGGAACAGAGAAGAACTACTAAAATACCCAGGAAAAAAAGTAACACAATGGTAATAAATACATGTTTATCAATAGCTACTTTAAATGTCAGTGGACTAAATGCTCCAATCAAAAGGCATGGGGTGGCAAACTGGATAAAAAAAACAAGATCCATATATATGCTGCATACAAGAGACACACTTGAGACCTAAAGACACTCACAAACTGAACGTGAAAGGATTCAAAAAGATATTCCACACGCAAATGGCAAAGAAAAGAAAGCGGGGCTAGCAATATTTATATGAGACTAAATAGACTTTAAAATAAAAGCTGTAACAAGAGACAAAGAAGGGCACTACATAATGATAAAGGGAACAATCCAACAAGAAGATATAACACATGTAAATATCTATGCATCTGACATAGGAGCACCTAAAATATATAAAGCAATTATTAACAGACATAAAAGGAGAAATAGACAGTAACATAATAATAGTAGGGGACTCTAATGCTCCACTTACATCAATGGATAGATCATCCAAACAGAAGATCAATAAGGAAACACTAGCCTTAAATGACACATTTGACCAGATGGACTTGGTAGATATACATAGAACATTCCATCCAAAAACCACAGAATACACGTTCTTTTCAAATGCACATGGCGCATTCTCCAGAATTGATGACATATTAGGCCACAAAACAAGTCTCAATAAATTTAAGAAGATCGAAATAATACCATGCATCTTTTCTGACCACAAAGGTATGAAACTAGATGTCAACTACAGGAAGAAAACGAGGAAAGCCACAAAAATGTGGAGATTAAACAAAATGCTACTGAACAACGATTGGGTAAATGAAGAAATCAAAGGAGAAATCAAAAAATTCCTGGAGACAAATGAAAATGAAAATAAGACATGCCAAAATCTATAGGATACAGCAAAAGTGGTTCTAAGAGGGAAGTTTATAGCAATTCAGGCCTACCTCAAGAAAGAAGAAAAATCCCAAATAAACAATCTAACAGTGCATCTAAAGGTACCGGAAAAAGAAGAACAAACAAACCCCAAAATCAGCAGAAGGAAGGAAATGATAAAAACCAGAGCAGAAATAAACGAAATAGAGACTAAAAAAAAAATAGAAAAAATTAGTGAAACCAGGAGCTGATTCTTTGAAAAGATAAACAAAATTGACAAACTTTTAGCTAGACTCACCAAGAAAAAAAGAGAAAAGGCTCAAATAAATAAAATCAGAAGTGAAAGAGGAGAAATTACAATGGACACCTCAGAAATACAAAAGATTATAAGAGAATACTATGAAAAGCTATACATCAACAAATTGGATAATCTAGAAGAAATGGATAAATTCTTAGAAAGAAACAACCTTCCAAAACTGGACCAAGAAGAAGTAGAGGATTTGAATAGACCAATCACCAGTAAGGAGATCAAAACAGCAATCAAAAATCTCCCAAAAAATAAAAGTCCAGGACCAGATGGCTTCCCTGGTGAAATCTACCAAACATTCAAAGAAGACTTAATACCTATCCTTCTCAAACTCTTCCAAAAAATTGAAGAGGAGGGGAAGTTTCCTAACTCATTCTATGAAGCCAACATTATCCTGATACCAAAAGCAGACAAGGACAACACAAAAAAAGAAAATTACAGGCCAGTATCACTGATGAACATTGATGCAAAAATACTCAAGAAAATACTAGCAAATTGCATACAACAATACATTAAAAAGATCATACGTCATGATCAAGTGGGTTTCATTCTGGGGATGCAGGGATGGTTCATCCACCAATCTGTCAACGTGATACACCACATTAACAAAATGAAGAATAAAAATCACCTGATCATCTCAATAGATGCAGAGAAAGCATTTGATAAGATACAGCATCCATTTATGAGAAAAGCTCTAAATAAAATGGCTATAGAAGGAAAATACCTCAACATAATAAAGGCCACATATGACAGACCACAGCAAATATCATTCTCAATGGAGAAAAACTGAAAGCTATCCCTCTAAGAACAGGAACCAAACAAGGATGCCCACTTTCACCACTCTTATTTAACATAGCATTGGAAGTCCTAGCCAGAGCAATCAGGCAAGAAAAAGAAATAAAAGGGATCCAAATTGGAAAGAAAGAAGTGAAACTGTCACTATTTGCAGATGACATGATCATGTATATAGAAAACCTTAAAGAATCCACCAAAACCTTCTAGAAATAATAAATGAATATGGTAAATTTGCAGGATACAAAATCAACTTACAAAAATCAGTTGTGTTTGTATACACTAAGAACGAAGTAGCAGAAAGAGAAATTAAGAGTACAATCCCATACACATTTACAACAAAAACAATAAAATATCCAGGAATAAATTTAACCAAAGAGGCGAAAGACCCGTAGACTGAAAACTATAAAACATTGTTGAAGGAAATTGAAGAAGACACAAAGAAATGGAAAGATATTCTATGCTCTTGGATTGGAAGAATTAACATAGTTAAAATGTCCATACTTCCTAAAGCAATCTACAGATTCAACACAATCCCTATCAAAGTTCCAACAACACTTTTCACAGAAATAGAACAAAGAATCCTAAAATTTATATGGAACAACAAAAGACTCCAAATAGCCAAAGGATTCCTGAGAAAAAAGAACAAAGCTGGAGGTATCACATTCCCTGATTTCAAATTATACTACAAAGCCATAGTAACCAAAACAGCATGATATTGGACAAAAACAGACACACAGATCAATGGAACAGAATTGAGAGCCCAGAAATAAACTCACACATCTATGGACAGCTGAATTTTGACAAAGGAGCCAAGAGTATACAATGGAGAAAGGAGAGTCTCTTCAATAAATGGTGTTGGGAAAACTGGACAGCCACATGCAAAAGAATGAAAGTAGACCATTACCTTATACCATGCACAAAAATCAGCTCAAACCGGATTAAAGACTTGAATGTAAGACCCGAAACCATGAAACTTCTAGAAGAAATCATAGGCAGTACGCTCTCTGACATTGATCTTAGCAGCATATTTTCAAGTACCATGTCTGACTGGGCAGGGGAAACAAAAGAAAAAATGGGACTACATTAAACTAAAAAGCTTCTGCACACCAAAGGAAACCATCAACAAAACAAAAAGACAACCCAACAATTGGGAGAATATATTTGCAAACCATATATCAGATAAGGGGTTAATATCCAAAATATACAAAGAACTCATACATCTCAACAACAAAAATACCAACAACCCAATTAAAAAATGGGCAAAATATCTGAACAGAGATTTCTCCAAAGAAGATATACGGATGGCCAACAGGCATATGAAAAGATGCTCAACATCATTAGCTGTCAGGGAAATGCAAATCAAAACTATCATGAGGTATCACCTCACGCTGGTCAGAATGGCTATAATTAACAAGACAGGAAACAACAATTGTTGGAGAGGATGTGGAGAGAAGGGAACCCTCATACACTGCTGGTGGGAGTGCAAACTGGTGCAGCCACTATGGAAAGCAGTGTGGAGTATCCTCAGAAAATTTAAGAAGAGATCTACCATATGATCCAGCTATTCCACTGCTGGGTATTTATCCAAAGAACTTGAAAATGCACAGGCATAAAGTTACATGCACCCCTATGTTCACTGCAGCATTATTCACAATCGCCAAGACTTGGAAGCAACCTAGGTGCCCATCAAGGGGCGAATGGATGAAGAAGATGTGGTATGTATACACAATGGAATACTACTCAGCCATAAGAAACGATGAAATCCAGCCATTTGTGACAACATAGATAGACCTTGAGGGTATTATGCTGAGTGAAATAAGTCAGAGGGAGAAAGTCAAATACCGTATGATCTCACTCATAAGTAGAAGATAAAAACAACTACAAACAAACACATACAACGGAGATTGGATTGGTGGTTAGTATAGGGGAAGGGGGGAGCGGGGAGGACAAAAGGGGTGATGAGGCTCACATGTGAGGGGATGGACTATAATTAGTTTTTGGGTGGTGAACATGATGTAATCTACACAGAATTCGAAATATATTATGATGTACATCTGAAAAAATAAGTAAATAAATAAATTCCATAGACTGGGTGAGTTAAACGATAGACATTTGCTCCTCACAGTTCTGGAGGCCGAGAAGTCCAAGATAAGACACTGACCGACTTGGTTCCCCAGTGAGGGCCTGCTTCCTGGCTTGCAGAGAGCCGCTTTCTTGCTGTGTCCTCACATGGTGGGGAGAGAGAGGGCTCTGGTGTCTCTTCCTTTTCTTATAAGGACACTAATCCCATCACTGAGGTGCCATCCTCATGACTTCATCTAAACCCAATCACTTCCCAAATACCATCACACTGGGGGGTAGGTCTTCAAGGTATGAATATTGGGGGGACACAAACATTTAGTCCATAACAATTGGGCATCTTTTTTACAGTCTCCTGGAATTTTCCTTTATAAGTAGTTATTGTACTTTCGTCTGTAGGATTATCTGATTGTCACCACTGTAGGCTATGGGTCCATGAGACAATCCACGTCTCCTCTGCCTCACTTTGTGTCCCTGGTGTGTGGCATACAGTAGGTGTTCAATAAATGCCCTGTGCTGAATGCCCTGTGCTAAAAGCCCTAGAAACCAATTTGAATGTGACTCGGTTTCTGTCCTTGAGGAACTCAGGAGAGGAGGGAGATCTTTATATAATTATTTTCTGTACAATGGGATACATTTCATTAAAAGATATGGGTGAGGTTGAGAGGTGGCAGGGAGGAGAAGAGTCAGCTCTGCTTGGGGTGGGAGTGATCAAGAACATTTCACAAGAGAAAGTGATGCTATGATAAAGTGTCCTTATTTAACTGAAGGAATGAGTATGAAAGAACTAAGCCCGGAGACAGACATTATAAACCCCAGCTTTGTACATTTGTATAAATATGTATAATAAGATACTATTACTCTTATTAGTCTTTACCTCTGCTTGAGGAGTTTGCTGCAGTTTATAGCAGTGATCACCAAATGCCAATTTGTAGACTGGCTGAGGCACAACCCTGGGAGACAGGAGCTGGGGGTCTGGTCTGCGTGTTTGGCCAGCCCCGCAGAGGGATCTGATACACTGCAAGCATGGGGACCCTGGTGTGGAGCAGTGGTTCTCAAACTGAAGCTTGCACAGAGTCACTTGGAGGTTAGTTAAAATGAGGATGGCTGGGCCCCACCTCAGAGCTTCTGTACGGTCCTGCGTCGCTTAACAACAGGGATACGTTCTGAGAAATGCATTGTTAGGTGGTTTCATCCTGCAAACGTGACAGAGTGCACTTACATGAACCTGGGTGGTGCAGCCTACTACACCCCTAGGCTGTGTGGTACTAATCTTGTGGGATTACTGTTGTATACGGGGTCTGTCGTTGATGGAAAAGTTGTGACAAGGCACATGACTGTATGGGGTGGAGCCAAGAATTTATATTTCTAACAAGTGCCAGGTGACACTGCTGCTGGTCTGTGACCACATTTGAGAATCGCTGGTATGTAAGATCACCACTGATTTCTTGGTGCTGTGAGGAAGTGGTCCACGTAATTGACTTATCCAGATAACTAAAGCTTCTGTCTCCAAATGCCAAAGCTTTGTTTCTTTAAATCATATTAAGAAAACAGTTTCTAAAATGAATTCTGCATTACTTTACTTTCTTAATCAGAGGATTCTGAGCACCAGCATACCCTCTCTTGATGACTCAGGATTATCACAGCGAATATCTGTTATGGTTCAGTTCAGTGATGCATGGGGAGACATTCCAGCCGGTTAACGCCCGACAGCAGGGCACAGCAGTCTGCACTGATGCCCGTCCCGTGTGGAGAAGAGGCTTGGGGGCTCCTGTGGTTTGGCAGGCACTGACCTTGAAGTCTCTAGTTCGTGGGAAGGCCCGTGGGTCCTAGGAGAAGGTCTGAGGAGGCCTGGCCTCGGAGGGCCACTTAGGGGCTTGGGATATTTTACCAGTTGGTACAGAAGCATTTCATTATTTCAACAACAGTAAGGCTGTACTACACATATCAACCCTGAATACACATCGGTTCTGTGAGTGCCCAGTTCAATAATGGCTCGTTTTTATCGTTCAGTGTTTCTTCTTCTTACTAAGTCCTCAGCTCTCATTAATTGTTAACTTTTATGCATTCGTTCAACCACTGTCGAGCACTCTGGGTTTGCACAAAGATGAATCAGGCATGCAGGGCGCGTGCCGCCCAGCTGGGAAATCAGACAGGTTCCCCAACTGCGCGGGGACCCAGTGTTCTCTCGGTGACATTTGAATACCTTCTTGCTCTTCCAATATTGCAGAGCAGTGAGGATGAAATGAAAAACTATGCAAAATCCCTTTAAATGGTTAAGTACTATATAAATGAAAGGGATTCTTCTTTTTACTGAAAGTGTTGGAACTTACTGAAAGTGTTGGAACTAGGATCGCCGGATAAGTGGCACGATGCTGTAACAGAAGCAGCCTGTCCTCGGTATTTGCAGCCTGGTATACTATAGCAAATGCTTATATCTCTCAAGTCATAAATTGAATCTGAGAAAAGGAAGAGCAGCAATATTAGTAATAAATGTGTGCTCAGGCTATAGTAAGGAGGCTCTTGTTCCCTTTAAGTGGCATCCAAAAGCTTTTTTTCTCCCAATTTTTCATTGCTGTTCTCCTGTTTCAAGCTGTTCTTTCTTTCTTCTTCTCTTCCTCTTCCTCCCCCTCCCCTCCCCCTCCTCCTCCTCCTCCTCCTTCTTCTTTTTGGTGTGGAAAATTGGCCCTGAGCTAATATCTTTTGCCAATCTTCCTCTTTTTGCTTAAGGAAGACTGTCCCTGAGCTAGCATCCATGTCAGTCTTCCTCTATTTTGTATGTGGGATGCCACCGCAGCATGGCTTGATGAGCGTTGTGTAGGTCCACGGTGTGTAGGGATCTGAACCTGCAAACCTCGGGCCACTGAAGTGGAACGTGCAAACTTAACCACTACCCCACCTGACCAGCCCCAACCTGTTCTTTCTTTAGCAGTGGATACAGTTTAGGCTAGATTGTGAGTGACAAAGATAATTGCTTTTTGGTTTGGGGAGGTGAAAAACAACAGACGTGTGTATGAGAGCGAGGTATCAACCACAAACAGAATTCATGGCCACTGGCCCCGTGTGTGTTAGGGTGAATGTGTCTTTATGCATAGGTGAAAGGACAGGATTGATTTAAAGCTGCCTTTTAAAAATAGCTTCTCTTCTTCTCTGCTCGTTTGACATGGTGCTGGCTCGTGGGTCTGCATCAAAACCTGCATATGACTTACTGGTTCAATCTCATTGTTTCTTTGCTTTTCAGTAGGGAGTTGCTGAGTCAGACTGGGCACCAATAAAGAGACTCTAGTGGAATATGGTCCTTTGAATTTTCACTTCCCCATACCCACCTAGGGGGGCTTTCTTGGTAAAATGATTCTTGTTCTGTGGACCAGTCTATCTTGGCTGGTAAAGTTAAGTTAGGAGAGAGTGGGTAAAGCAGGCAGTGAGAGTACAGCATCATATTGTGCTGGAGAAAATATGGGAAAAAATTCTCTAAACAGAGTGCCGGTTGAGTTGTAAATCCTATCTCCACCTTTGCCAGGAACTTACTTGGGACCTTGAATAACTTTTCAACTCCTCTACATCCAGATCTTTCATTCCAGGCCAGCTTTCTACATGGGGAGATTAGGGAGCTCCCCCTCCATGTGTGGCAGCGATATTTCCCTAGAACTCTTTTCTTCCCCTGCCCCTTGCTTCTCTCGACCTGGCTTCTGGCCCATTGGGTCATGACTCATTCGTTCATTCACTTATTCAACAAAGCTACTCTGAGGACCTTGTGTCAGGGTGTGATTGGCACTAAGGATTCAAAGATGAATAAAATGGGATTTTTTGCCCTCAGGAGGCAATGTGACAAATGCTGTAACGGGACCATGCGCACACTGCAGTGGGAGCCCCATAGAAGGCCTGTGAGGGTGGAAAGGGCAGGGGCAGCCTCACAGAGGAGGTGACATTTGAGTCTGGAGAGGAGGGTTGGATTTCTCCAGGTGGCTCAAGCTGAGACCATGCTTCGAATCCCCTTCTGCCTCTCCCATGTCCATTTCTCTGCTCAGCACCCATCTCATTCTTGCAGGGCCAGATTCTGGGTTAAGGAATTGATGAATCACTTTTGTCAGCCTTCCCAGAAAATGTGTTGTCTCTTCCAGGTAAGATATCTTTATTTTAACAGTGCTTTTATATGGCTAACGCCTCAACTCAAGCAGTGGCTTTACCATGTGGTGTGTTTTCAGGCTGCCTCTCAGATGGTCTTGCCACAACGATATCTACCCTCTTGGCTGGTTTCAACTTGTTACCGCTCTTCCCAGATTCTGAGCACAGCAATGGCATTGTTGAAAAGGAGAGTTTGCCTGGTAGTGATGGTCGGTAAGGGCTACTTAAAGACACCATGACTGCGTTGAATTGAGAACTGCAGAAGAGACTGCTGAGGTCTCAGTTGTCATGCTAATATTCTCAGTATCAATGCAGTTTCGCTATAGAAAGGGTTCTATCATTAAATCTGATTACACTGGGGAAACTGATGGCTTTAGCAGATAAGTGATGTCCTGTAATTCTGAATGTGTAGTATTTTTCTTTATGAGATAATTTAGAGTAACTAGAGAGAAAATAAAACTTAGACATTCTTCCTGAGAGGCCTTCTCCAGATAAAAGGAAGAATGCCTTTCAAATCTGATAGAAGCTTTTGTTTTTAGACTGTATTTCAGACAAGTTAGTTTCAGTGAGATGGGAGACTAATTTTTGCAAAGGATAATTTGTGAGCCACGGTGCTGCTCATGCCTACACAGATTTCATGACATAGCAGGCTCACAATAAACATTTGTCAAATAAGTGAATGAATGAATATTCTGACTGCAATGGTCAAACTATTGTGAAAGATGAAGATTGCTGTAACCACCGCAGTTTTCTGCTTTTGAGTTAAGGCTGGGGGCTCCCCCTCGCAGTCAGTACACAACGGAAGTACAATGGCAGTAATGGCCCACAGCTAATGTTTCCCGAGGGGTTTAGGAATTGGTGTGAAAAGACAACATTCTCCTTCCCAAGGAGCTCTGGGGAGGCCTCATGTCCGGACAAGGCTCATACCATGATCAGGCAGCCATGTGGTTAGAGGAGACGCTGGGTCCCTCATTCTTCTAGATCGAAGGTCCTCTGTGAACATGCGAACCCTTCGGAAAGAATCCGTCCCCCTGCAGCAGAGATCAGTTGAGTCCCTTGGGAGGACCGTGTGGGAATGAGAGGTGGATGAGTAACCGGGGCTGCGAGGAAGGAGGAGAGCGGTGCTGTCGGAGGCAGGAAGGAAACACAAGTCCTTTGGCCGCATCGCTCCCCTTCTTTCCCACCTAGTGCCCAGCCTCTTGAGGGAGAAGGCTGGTTGAGTTATGAGTTTTTGATTCATTATTAAGAGTTAAAATCCACCGAACACGGAAGCAAATTGAAAAAGTCAGACTCTTCCAACGTTATGTATTTTGGAAAGTGCAAGTAGAATTAGTTATGGTAATACTGAAACGATCTAAATTAGAAACTTGTATCCCAAATATCCAATGAAGTTAATGAAGAAGGGGAAAAAAGCTGTTTTCTAACCACCTAGATTTCCCTTCATATGGAGTCCAGGGAAATGGGTATGACATTAGAAGCTGGGGAATATTAATTTAGAGGAGGATTATACAGGGGCGTTATGAGGAAAATGATAAGCAGCTATTCAGAAGTTTCCCAGTGGGGAGACAATCCAAAGGCCTAGAAGAAAGCAGATTATGATTGAACAGGATGTTTGCCATTAGGGAAAACTTTCTGCCTGTGTTATGCTGGAAGGTTCTAGATGGGTTTCCGAAGAAGCCTGCAGTTTCTCCTTTTGTGAATAATTTGAATATATATATTGGCTAGACGGCAACACACTGGTGCCATGGGGCTCCCTAGGAGTGTAAGTAAGACATGGTCTCTGAAAAGGGAGTGCTGTAGAATGGTCTGAGTTGAGGGGACTAGACCACATCACCTCTCAAAACAATTCACTTGAGGGAATGAGGTAATCTTATAATAGTTTTCAAAGATCAGTATGGTAAGGAATATTTTGCCTCCGCAATTTGTAATTGGTCCAGCCCGCATTAACCAGCATCAGCCTCCTTTCCACCTAGCCATCTCCATGACTTTTCCTAAGCACTCTGCTCTCTGGATCTGACCCTGATCCCAACCTCTTTTTTCTTTTTTTAATAGACCTTAGTTTTTGGAGTGGCTTTAAATTCACAGCAAGATTGAGCAAAAGGTATCAAGAGTCTCCTCCCCCTGCCACTGCCCACATCCCCCACTATCAACATCCTGCACCAGAGTGGTACTTTTTACAATCAATGAACCAACGTTGACACATCATTATCACCCCAAGTCCATAATTTGCATTAGGGTTCTCTCTTTGCATTGTACATTCTGCAGGTTTTGACAAATGTATAATGACATGCATTCATCTTTACAATATCATCCAGAATACTTTCGCTGTCCTAAAAATCCTCTAGACTCTGCCTGTTCGTCTCTCCTTCTCCTTAAACCCTGGCAACTGCTCATCTTTTCACTGTCTCCAGTTTTACCTTTTCCAGAATGTCATGTGCTTGGGACCATTCAGTATGTCGCCTTTTCAGATTGGCTTCTTTCACTTAGTACTAGGCATTTAAGGTTTCTCCGTGTCTTTTCATGGCTTGATAGCTCATTTCTTTTTATCACGGGATAATATTCCAACCTCTTTTTTAGACCCTTCTCAGCTCTCTCAGGCTGCCTCCTGGCACAGAGACAGAAGCAAAGGAGAAATGGATGTCTACGGGGTCAGTGTCTTCTGGGCCCCTGAAGAAAAACTCCATCCCTTTAAAGCTCTGCCCCATTATGAAATTTTGGCGTTTTTCCACCCAGTAGATTAACTCCTCGTTTATGTGTAGGATCACATTGTCCTGCCGTTGCAGCAACCTGGGGCAGTTTCCTAGTCTCAGGCTCTGAACTCCCATGAGCAGAATGGCAGGAACTTGTTTCCACCCTTGCCTCCCCCACAGACTCCTCCCTCACCTGGACCCTACTTTCTCTGTTGGCTGCTGATGTCCTCCTGTGGACACTGCTGCTGTCTGGCTCCACTTTGCCACTCGGTGGCCTCTGCTCCGGGAGATGTGCTGTTGCATCAGCTGATGAGAGCTGCTGCACAGGTGTGGTAATCAGCCTAATTTTATTGATGTGGAGCCGGTGTCTCTCATGGCCAAAGATAAGGCTCCCAAAGAAGCAAGAAAGGGACCTCTCATTCCTTGGATGTTAAAGTGTTTGATAAGGATCCAGAATAAGTTAGCCCTGCCCTTTTGGGTTCCGGTGGGACAGGCTGGAGAGCAGTGGGGTCTCCTGCAGTGAAGATCCTGTTTCCTGTGGCAGGATCACACACATTGATGTGTTACTCTTGCTGAAAGTCATTTTTTTCCGGTCTTCAGTCATTGAATATTACTTGGTAACTGGGTTCATAGTATAGCAAAGTAAAAATTCTCAAAGTATTGTATTAGTGTCTTATTAATGAGTTCCATTTATGGGTTATCTATACCAAGACATTGCCATACACTCTTCTCTCTCCCAAAATAATCTTGGCCTTATTTTAAAAGACTGTTTAACTAGGAAATCCTCACATCTCTTACGCTTTGGGACAGCTCACGCGGTTCCTTGATCGGATAGTTCAAGGAAACTAATTTTACGTCTAATAACTTAAATTTCTGATTATAGATGCAGAACAATACTATGATTCTCTTGGAGTGTTGCAAAAGGAACAGCTTAAATATAGAAATAATTGGCTTTTACAAACATGCAAAGAATTATAATAACACTTTGAGAAATAAAGCATTGTTGTGATGCTTGATTTTAGTTCCTTCAATTAGAGCTTGAAAATTCATATATTGTCTCATGGAATTGTTATTTGAAAATCTTTCTTCTTTATTTTTCTGTTCCCTGACTGTACTGGTGTATGCTCTTTTTTGTTTTGATCTTCCTGTAACTCTCTCTTTTTCTGCAAACAACAGTTTCTGGAAATAACACTAGTGGGTAGACCAGCAGGCTGGCTTTCATCCCTTCTCTGCCATGATACACTCTGTCTACTGGACCATTGGCTTAAAGTCAGCCAGCTTAGGAATAGTGACTATTGTATGTATTTACAGAAAAGGAATTTGCCTGGGCCTCATTTCCTTTTGGGGAGGAAGGAGATGGTTACAGAGCATGATCTTTATGACACGTGAAAAATATAAAACAAAAAGACAAGATCTCGGACATCCAGGGCTCGAGATCTAGGATTAGAAATTCCAAATGCCATAGCAAGTAGCTAAGCTGAACTAGGAGACGGTAAAATGGATAACCTGGAAGAGTACGTGGAAAATGTGATTCAAGAGAATGATAATGTTTTATTTCAGGTTCTTGTAAGGATTAATCATGACCTTCAAAAAGAGACGAAACACTAGACCAGGTGCCATGAAGCTTGGGTCACATGTGGAGCCGCCTCTGAGTCAGAGAGGATAACTGGGGAGAAAGATGGAAAATATGAAAAAATAACATGCAGCGATGAAACAGCACGCACTGCCTTATCACCAGGAAATTATTTTTAGGGCAAGTAGCAGGGATTAGGGTATTGTCTGACTCCAACAGGCTGAAGAGGCTGACCCCATTAGTACAGTGCTTTTCCCGAATAAATGAACTACGATGGGCACTCAGTCCTGGGTGTGGCTCCTGCCGCAGTGGGTCGGGTCACAACACAAACTCAGAGGTTCTCATGCCAGCCAGGGCACTTGCAAGTGCAAATGAATTTATACAGACAGCACTTAGGGGCTTTCCCCCCTTAGTGTAAACGTTCTCCCTCCAGTTTCTGATCATCGAATTCAGGTTTGTCTTCAAGACCTTGGTCAAGTGCTGTTTCCTCTGTGAAGCTTTTCCCCTTTTGTCTTGTCAGAAAGAATTTAACTTTTCCTAACACTCCCACTGCACCCCTGTCTGTTTCTACACAGAAGTCACTTCGCTGTCTTGTATTTTCATTTGCACACCCATCTCTCCCATTGGATTTTAACTTATCTGAACTCAAAGACCATCCCTTACACTTATTTGTGTTCTCAGTGCCCCACACGGTGTTTGGCATGTGGTAGGGTCTCAGAAAAGTATTTGCTGGAGAAATAAATTAGTTCTAACTAAATTTAAAAGGTTACTACCCTGATCTAGCAGATTGTGTTAAATCAGCACACAGCTCTTCAGTGCCTCCTGTGAGCGAGGTGCTGCGTGAGGGCTGCATCCAGCTGAGCCCTGCAGTCAGGCTGGAAGAAAGTGCTCTGCTGGACCAGCAGCTGTACTGCGGCCTGATCCCTTGGCAGCTGACCGAGCTAAATCATCTCAGGAATTCCGCTTTGCAAAATTCTCTGAACTGGCTTTGACTGCCTTCTGGGCCTGCAGTGGGCTTCCAAGTTTTTGTGACCACTTTTCCTTTGTTCTTGCTATTAATACCGTCCTATAGCCAATCCTACTAGGTTCATCCAGTTGTTCTGTCTGTTCTTAACATCTCTGGTTCTTCCACTGACTCTGTCTGCAGGAGTTCTGGGCTCCTAGCCTCTCCAGTTAGAGTCTTCCCTTAGCCTTTCTCTTAGAAGCTGCTCACTGGGACAATGTTAGCCAAAGTCAGTGGCTTGTTTATAATGTTGTCAAACTCATAAATTTTTAAAAAATCTCTCTTATTAGCTTCAGAGTGTTCATAAATTTCAAGGAGGAAGGTTTCTTTTGCAAAGACGAGGCTGTTTTCCCTGCTGTAGCTCATGCTGTGTCCTGGTCAGCCAGAAGGAGAATGTCAGATGTCTGTTTCTACGTGGTTAATGGTTATGAGAGGCAGCCAGTGACGCGCGAGGGGACCCGGGTTAACAGGGAGAAGCTGATGTCTGTGTCCTGGCTCCCCCCTTATCAGCTACATGACTTTTGACAAGTCACTTAGCCTTCTCAGCCTTAATCTTCCTGCACATAAAGCCGGGATAGTAGTCCCTGTCTACCTCAGAAAGTCGTCATCTATCTCGTTGGCAAACTGTTTTCGACCGTTGTTAGGAGACCGAGGAGACTAGTGTAACAAATTCCAATTTTCCCTGTAATGCGAGGCCAGATCGTAGCTCTGTAGTTATGGCTCTGCGAAGGTGCTCAAAATGCATTTTCTTTTTAAAAAAATTACTGCATAATTCTATTTTATGTAAAAAAAGTTTGTGTGTTTGTGTATATATATATACACACACGCGTTTATGGGTTTCTATGTATAGCCAGCCCTGGTGGTCCCATGGTTAAGATTTGGTGCTTTCACCACCGTAGCCCAGGTTCCTTTCCCAGTCAGGGAGCCACACCACCATCTTTCGGTTGTCATACTGTAGCAGCTGCGTGTTGCTGTGATGCTGAAAGCTGTGCCACCGGGATTTCAAATACCAGCAGGTCACCCATGGTGGACAGGTTTCAGCGGAGCGTCCAGACTTGAGACAGACCAGGAAGAAGGAACTGGCACCCACTTCCAACAAACTGGCCATGAAACCCTATGAATAGGAGGGGAGCACTGTCTGATGTAGCACTGGAAGGTGAGAGGGTGACGCAGACAGACTGGGCAGAGTTCTGCTCTGCTGTCCACAGGGTCACTAGGAGTTGGAATCTCCTGGAGGGCACTGACAACAACAAACACCTGCTTATACACATGCATGCAGGAAAAGGAGGCAGAGCTTGGAAGGAGATATATAAAATCGTGAGTCCATGTGAGTGAAGAGTTGATATTTCATTTCTGATATCTACATTTCTTTAAGTGGTGGGATTCTGGGCGACTTTTATCTTCTCTTTTGCAGTATTTAAAACAAATTAATGAAAAGAACTATAACGTCTTCCTGACAAAACTCTTTTCCTTGTGCTTATAAGTAAAATGCAGTTTTGTCTCCCTGTAGTTCTGTCTCTTCATGCATCAGACCAAATGACCATACAGATTTCTTTTTGGCTAAATTTGCAGGGAATGTTGGGTAGGTCTGACTTCAAATATAGGTTTCTTTCTAAACTGAAGACTGACTTAGTGGGCTCAGGATGGGGTGGGCTGGGGGGTACCCCCCAGAGACAGACGGTCGTCCTCCAGGGCAGGTACAGGTATGGGTTGGGTCTAGCAGCTTGGAACATGCGGATGGACGAGTCTGTATGGGGCTGCTGCGGGACAGTAGTACCAGGAGTTTATTAATGGTGGACAGCAGTTTACCTGACCACTCCTGCAGGGCAGTTAGTTTGCAGAAAGCAAGACTCAAAAGTAATAAATTGTTTACTGTACACAACTGTAGCTTCAGCCGCAGTGTTCAGGGCAGACAATGCAGTTACTTCTGTGGAGACATGCTTTGCTTGTTTAGAGGTCATCTGCCTCCCATGGCCACAGGCTGTGCTCAAAGTGTGTTAGATGCCAAAGTAATCCACTTAAGGACAGCCAAGCTCAAAGTTTCTGACTGCCCACATGGCTGCTGGCCAGGTGGCTGCTAGAGGGCTTCTGCGAGCGTCCTTCAGCTTCTTGAGGCCTTCAGACCTCAGCAAAAGGCAGAGAAGACCCACCTCAGGTGTAGAGCATCTAGTTATAACGGTAAGAAGGAGGCAGCGGCCTAGGGAGTGGGGAAGTGTAGACTCAGAGGGGGCGGCAAAGCCAGCTGGTCCCCACCAGCCTGTCCTCTCTTGGACCCCAGAGCATTCAGGCAGGACACGTGTAGGTGTAGCATAATGGCAAATGGATCAAGTTGTTAATTCCGTAAACCAAAACAAAAATCTAACTTTATGCTTGATTTTATGTGAAATACTCAAATAAATTAGTCAAGTAGTTGTGGCGAGAGTATCTTTTATACCTGCAGTCAGACTTATGTTTCAGCAGATTTACAGCGTGGTTTGGCAAAGTGGTAATCTGAGTTAACAACTAGGTGAATCTAGTTATTCTTTCTGATTCTGACTTAAGCTAAAATGTAATGTGGAGGTCAACCCACTCTTTTTTTTAAAATGATAAAATGGAGGCCAGAAGTGTTGTATGAGTTGTCCAAAGTCACAGTGATTTAGAGGCTGAGTGGGTCCTGGAGCAGAGGACTCCTCCCTCGCGGCCCGAAGAGCTGGTCATCGTCGGCAGTGAGGGCTCTTCCTTTCTTTGAAGGCTGCTCTGTTCGTATTCCTCAGTGACTCTCACTTAGTTTTCCTTTGATTACTAACGAGCTTTGCCATTTTCCCACAGGTTGGTTGGAACCTTTTAGAAGGGGTGGCTGTTTTTGCCGTGGTGAGGGCAGTGCTGGGAGCAGGAGGATTGGTCGGCGTTTGCCACGCGGGCCGCCAACAGTCAGAGGGCGCACCACAGCCTGCCAGAGCCAGAGGCGCTGCGGTGATCACTGAGCCGGACTTTCACCTTCAAATCGGGAACTGAGACCCATAGAGACCAAACGGCTTGTCAAAACTCAGAGCTGTGACTGGAACCTGAGACTCTTGACTGTGCCTGTCTTATCACAGGGACTGTGTTCTAAACAGAAGTATCAATTGTATTAAACTTAGACGGAAATATACATTTTAGGAGACTAAGCTGGCTGTTTGTTTCCCCAGGACGTATCTGAAACGTCTTTGTTAACCAGTCCCTGGAATCATTTTCTGTCTGCCACCTTTCCGTAAATTGAGTGCTTCCATCTGTCTAGTTGAGGCTTCCTACATATCAATAACCCTAGTCGTGATATTATTCATGCTGCAAAGTCTCAGAACCACAAACGATGCTGAATTTCATTGCCTGATTTGCAGTTAATTACCAAACGTACCTTTTGTTCTTGGAGACTTGCCCTTGGTTACTTTTTATATATTCCTTCCTTCTGTGCTCTCCCCACTACCCGGCTGTTATTTCATCTCTGCATTTGTTCCTTTAGCAGTTGCTGGTGGCACAGCGTTGTGTCAGGCAGGTACCATGTAAATAATTAACCAGCAGAGCATACGTATGGCCAGGAAAGGCGTGGTACTTTTGCAGATCGAGCAGATGGTAAAGATGGCTGGTTTCTGGGCAAACTGACACTCTAAGCAGACAGCACGTGACAGGTGTAATCGTTCCTAAGTGGCTTCGTTAGACTCCCATCCTCCCCTCTACAGATCCTGCAGTACAGCAGGTTGTTACTTTCATATGTTTGCCCGGGAACATCCGAACGTTGGAAGTCTCGTGGGTGTATTAAATTGAACATAGCCCGCTTCCAAGGTGTGCTCTCCTTTTTGACAAGTGGTGGTACCAGTTATAGAGCCCCAAATCTTGGAGTAACCCTGTACTGCTCTTTGTCTCACACTTCACGTTTAATGCGTCAGCAAATCCTGCTCGCTTTACCTTAGAAATAAGCCCTAAATATAACTACTTCTCACCACCTCTACAGCAAGGCTCTGGTCCAAGCCAAACATTGCTCAGCTGGAGTCTGCGTTGGTCTCCTAACTCACTCCCGTCCCCAACCAGGTACTCTCGAACCTGCACCCAGATTGATCCTTTTATGATTTAATAGTCATGTTATATTCCTGCTCAAATACTAACATGGCTTTTTAATCCTGCTTAGAATATAGTGTAAAACTCATCACAGGTAAGGGTCCTGCATGATCAGGCCCTGGGGACCTCACTGACTTGTTCCTACCAGCCTCCTCCTCTTGACTTGCTCTCCAGGCACACTGACTTCCTGGCTGTTTTTCAAATGCACCAAACACGTCCCTGTCTCAGGGCCTTTGCACCTGCCCTTCTTTCCAGCATGGATGCTGTCTTCTCTCTAAGCTTGCTCTCTCATTTCATTCAATTATCTGCTCAATGTCACCCCTTCAGAAGGACTCACCTTGACTCCCACATCTAAATTGAACTCCTTCGTCACTCTCTATGCCCTTATCCTTTATTTTTCTTTATTGTATATACTAATATGCGTTTGTTTGTTGTCTGCTCCTTGACTAGATTGTAGGTTCAGAGATAGACATTGGGTTTTGTTCACTACTTGTTCTACAGAAAATAAATATTTGTTAAATGAATTATTGGGATTATCTGAGAACTGTATTGCAATTATTAAAATTCCTGTTATAGACCAAAGCTTTGTTGCATATTAGGACTGAAAGGACACTGGCAATATAAAATGGGAAAATACTATTGTTTTTCCCCTCATTCTCATTGGATTTGTTTGTGCTGCCATTCCTGCCTCCCCGCCATTTATTCTATAACAGTTTATCTATAGATTTCACATGCACGTCTCCAGGGTGAGTCCTGGCGCCAGAGTTAGAAGGTGAGAGCCCTGTGTGTGGTTTCTTGTTGTGTCCTGGTATCCATCAACAGAAGCCTAGACAGTGTGCATTGATTCTGGGCAGTCTGATGTCTGTTTGTGTTCTCTCCAGACGTTTTAGAGTCTGTGTTGCTCTCCCCAAGTCCTCTCAAAATGAACAGATTCTAAAGCCCTCAGGAGACATTAGCTGTGGACCATTACTGTTACTGTTTGGTCAGTTTGCTGTATCATAAGACTTATAAATTGCCCAAGAGAATCATAAATTGTCAATAGTTCTTCCAGAATGACTAACTTTATTAATATTTATGATTAATCTCTGAATGGTTTCTTGTAGCTTTTCTACTTTCTTTTATTCATGGGAGATATTAAAAGCAATTTCTCTTCAGGTTGAAAATATTGAGGCATACACAAATTAAAGACATTTGAATGAAGCAGTACCTACAGCCGTATTTTGTACCTGTGACCTGTGTTCCTTGATAAGTGCTGTGAGGTCTTGAGCATCTCTGCTCGGGATTGCCATGAGCTTAGAACCGGGGCCACCACGAGGCAGTTTTGGGAACCGGACTCCAGGTTAAGTGAAGCCATTTATCGATGCTTTAATTATGAAGCGTTAGGGTATTTAGTTTCTTTCCATTTGTTTGAAAATCCTGTCTTTGTCCCCTGAGACCTTCTCTGGTCCCCAGTTTTCCATAAATCCATGGCCATTTCAGGAGGCAGGTATGATTTAGTTTTCCCAGGTTAGGCTGACACAGGCGTTTCCTTCCATCTTCAGTCTGTGGGTATAACTGCATCTCCACCTCCACGAAGCTGTGCCTAACCACATAGTAACTACACCTGTTACTGTGTACCAGTAACTAACTACACCTGTGCTAACTACACAGTAACTACACCTGTTACTGTGTACTAGTAACTAACTACACCTGTGCTAACTACATAGTAACTGCACCTGTTACTGTGTACAGTAACAAACTACACCTGTGCTAACTACACCTGTTACTGTATACCAGTAAGTAACTACACATTAACTACACCTGTTACTGTGTACCAGTAAGTAACTACATCTGAGCTAACCACAAGTAACTACACCTGTTGACTGTGTACCAGTAACTAACTACACCTGTGCTAACCACACAGTAACTACATCTGTTGCTGTGTACCAGTAACTAACTACACCTGTGCTAACCACACAGTAACTACCCAGTAACTAACTACACCTGTGCTAACCACACAGTAACTACATCTGTTGCTGTGTACCAGTAACTAACTACACCTGTGCTAACCACACAGTAACTACATCTGTTGCTGTGTACCAGTAACTAACTACACCTGTGCTAACCACACAGTAACTACATCTGTTGCTGTGTACCAGTAACTAACTACACCTGTGCTAACCACACAGTAACTACATCTGTTGCTGTGTACCAGTAACTAATTACACCTGTGCTAACCACACAGTAACTACATCTGTTGCTGTGTACCAGTAACTAACTACACCTGTGCTAACCACACAGTAACTACATCTGTTGCTGTGTACCAGTAACTAACTACACCTGTGCTAACTACACAGTAACTACACCTGTTACTGTGTACCAGTAACTAACTACACCTGTGCTAACTACACCGTAACCACACCTGTTACTGTGTATGGTAGCTAATACACCTGTGCTAACTACACCTGTTACTGTGTACAGTAACCAACTACACCTGTGCTAACTACACCATAACCACACCTGTTACTGTGTATGGTAGCTAATACACCTGTGCTAACTACACCTGTTACTGTGTACAGTAACCAACTACACCTATGCTAACTACACCGTAACCACACCTGTTACTGTGTATGGTAGCTAATACACCTGTGCTAACTACGCAGCAGCGTTACTCTTACTTTACGTTGTTCTCACCCTTCCCCCAGATGCTGGGCCCGGTGTCCTGCCTTCTTGGTCCATGTGAGATGTTGTCATAGTCTATCTCTGTGATCTTGGCCAAGTTACTGTGACATTTGGCACTGAGTTTCTTCATCTATAAGACGAAACAGTTTATTAGACAATCTGTAAGTAAATTCATTTATCAGCAAATATTTATGGACTGTCTTCTCAGACACTGAATAACTTCAACTGATTCATTCATTCATTGACTCATATTCTAATTTGTCTCAGGGAAAATTTAAGGCAGTTGGGTAATAGTATTTTCTTTCATAGCATATGAAGCACTTCCACGTATATTCTCACATTTAATTATCATAATAGTCCTGAGAGGCAGTTAATATCGGTATTATTAACTCCACGGTACCGATGGGGTAAAAGTCCCTGCCAATAACCCAAATTTGATGGTTCTGCAGTCTAATTGTTCGGCTTAGACCAGTGAGTATAATTATTCTATTTCACTGATTCTCAAACTTCAGTGTGTGTAAATAAGAAGTTTGTTTAAACTGGAGATTTCTGACTCACTATTTGGGGCAGAGCCCAAGATCTTCATTTCTGACAAGAAATGGTAGCAATTCTGCTCGGGGTCTGCCGAGTGCACTTTGAGCAATAGTGCCTTCCGTGCTGACACAGCACCTGGCACAGCATAGGTTTTCTCAAACGTTTATTGACCTACTCTGTGGACAACAAGTCTCAGGTCAATTAAATAGAATAGAAATAGAATTAAAACTTAAGCATGGACAAATAGGTGACAGCCTTTCCAATGGATGCAATGGGAAACTCAGCTTTATTGTGGAACCAGTTAATTGGCACTTCAGGTGTCTGATAGTAAAATTAAGTGGCGTTCTGTGTGCTATGCTCCCAGGTCTCCTTTCTCACGCCCTATACCTTCAGATTTTACCTCACACACGTCTAATACCCCCACACCACTAACAAACTATTGTTTCTCCCTCTTAACGACCTCTCTTGTCCTGCTTTTTCCTTCGATGGCCTGATGTAGGAAGCCCATGCACTCTCCCACCCAGATCTCTCTGCCTGGAGCAGATCTCTCAGTGAATGCAAGCCCTCAAATGTGGAAGAATGGGGAACTGCATAAAGAGCTCTCAGCCCCTCTAGAATAATACATCTAACTGCTACCGAGCGATGGGCTTGCTCTGCTCACCGAGATCTGAGCCAATTAATCACAACGAGTTAGTGATGGAGAAAAGAAAGTGATCGAGAAAGTTAATTCGATTAGCTGGCATAATTGAGAAGATGGCAGACTAATGTCTCAAAAAATCCCCCCATCTTCCAGGATTACAGAATCTTGAGGCAGTTATGTAGGGAAAATGGGCAGTGAGGAGGCGGGTCCAGGGATGTTGGTCTCCAGGCAGGACGGGCTCCAGGCATCACATTGTTCCATCCTCTGTCAGCTGTGATGGACACCTTGTAGCTGTGTTTCCCACCTGTGGTCTGCCTGTTCCTGGAGAGAAACTCGCAGAACAAAGTTTTAATTTATCAAGCTATCAGTGTGCACATAGGTAATCAGAGGCCATAAATCAGGAGAGCATGTGAATTTTTAGAGTACATGCAGAGCAGCAGTAGCCACACAGAGGAGGGGCTGGGGTCATTTGGTGTAACAAGATGGCCTCACTTATGCTCACTTACATCATGTCTGCATAAAACCAAGGGCAGCTCTATATTAAAGAGGGTAAGCTGAGGCTTTCCTGCAGTCTTTTAAAGCCTCTGCATAAATGGCAGCCCCACAGAAGTTAATGGACAGGGTTTTAAGCCTTGCAGCTGCCAGACCTCCACTGAGGGACTCTGGACTCCTTGGGGACAAGGCTAATCTGCCTACCTCTTGATCTATTACTACACAGTGTTAAAGGATAATTGAAAAAACTTAAAACATGACTCTCATACAGATAGTGTGAAAGAGGGAACCCGGAAGATGTTCTAATTGGTTCAAAGCATAATCCAAAGAACAGACACATTTATGGATCAGGAACACTGAAATGAATGTGCATTTGGGGTAAAGCTAGCATTTTCTACAGCATGGGGGAGGGGAAAGTAAATTGAACTGCCACCTGACAGTGTTTCCATGTCTACAGACAAGAATTGTTTTGCATTGCCTTCAGTCATCTGTAATTCACAGAGCTCAAAGACAATAAAGACTAGAATCAACCTGGAAGGGTGTGAGCTCAGCAGTTCATAGTTTTCTCTTGAAACACAGATTTTCCCTACTTGGCTTTATGCACTTGTGTTGAACGGTCAGTTTGCAGGAGGGAATTTATCCTAAACTGGGCTGCTCTGAGATGTCTCACCTAGGCCCTTGTGTTGAAACAGGAACACATCCCCTAGTGAAAGCAGGGGTCCTGAAGGTTGTGGACTGGGGGGGGCGAGGAGGGGGATGTAGGAGGAGGAAGGATGCATCAGAATCGCCCGTAGGGCCTGTGTGTGTTTGCGTGCGCATGCTGGAAAAGCTCCCTGCAGCCTTGTTGAGGTACACGACTGCTCTGCAGCGTTAGGTTCCCACTGTCATCAGTGCAGTGACTCCCGTCCGTGTCCTTGAGACTCGAATTCTACTTCTGGTGAACTACTCGCACCCCTTGGGCTTTGGTCCAATCACTTAACTTTAGACACCTCATCTAAGACATGGAGAGATACCAATTGATGCGGGGTTGGTGAGCCGAAGAGTCGAAAGAAAGATTTCTTGGACTCTCAAGGTCTGGCAGTAGTGCTGTTTTATTTAGAGAATAGTATGGAATAGCATGGGGACAGGACCTGTGGGCGGTAAAGAGCTGCTGCTGCAAACGTGGGTTGAGAGTAGGGCTAAATTTAAGGCATAGGTATGTGAGTTATCTCTTTACAAGACAAAGGAAAGAATATGTAAAAAGAGTTGTTAAAATGGTGTCAGTGCCAGCGGGGTCTGGTTATTGGGTGGTCTTATAACTTTTAGATAAGAATCAAACCGGATTAAGTAAATGGCAGAAGCCACCACCTTAAATATTATCTTCAGCTAAAGGCAAAGGAGGATGTTGGTGGTGGGGGGCAGTCAGCTACATGAGGTTACCAGACAAGCACAATAAACAAGACTTAAGTCCTTGCCGTCCCCATTAAGAGTTTCCAGAGATAAGGTCATCCCCCCTTCCTCCTGGTGCAGAGAGGGAGACACCCCCACAGATGGAGACTTCCTTCACAAATGCAACTGTCTCTCATCAAAGGGCAAGCAAATTCCACTCCTCAGAACCTCCTTGTCATCTGCAGTTTTTAAAAGTAACCAGCCTAAAATAATCCTCATCATAAACGTGCCTGTCTTAGGAGGTTGGTTTGAGGATCAGCTCAGGTCATGCATATGGAAGCATTTTGTATGTGATAATGTGCAGCGTAGGTGAGAGGTGTTCTCCTCATCACCTGGGCTGTTGCCTGTGTCCTCACTGTTGATCTTGGGCCTTCTCTGTAAGACCGTGCAAGGGGCAAGGACCTAGAGTCAGAGCCTTCCTCTACCTCTCCTTTCTTCTAGCTGTGTGAACCGAACAGATCACTGAACTTCTCTGAGCCCCGGTGGTCTCATCTTTCAAATAGAGATAACAATACTTACCTCCTAGGACCCTGCACAGTTCAAATGAAGTAAAGTACCTGGCACTTAGCAGGTCCTCTGCAAAGGTGAGTTTGCTTCCGTTCTGCTGCCCCTTGTTCCGGGCCTCCTGGCTGACGCTCATCCATCTTGGAGTCGGGGGCCAGGGGAGGGGCATGTGCTCGTACAACGTCCAAATCACAAAACTACCATAAAGGTTAACTAACACCCGAGGTACCCTCTCACTAGGCTCTCTGAGTTTTCAGTACTAAAGGAGGTGCCATGATTCAAATCGGGACTAGTCAATGGGAACCAAAGGAGTTTTCTTTTTCTATCAACTACAATGTATTTAATACAAGCATTAATCTCATGCCTCTAAAGAATTATAAGACATAATCCCTTGCTTTAGAGAACTTATATTTAATTGGAAATATAAGCTTCACAGGTAGGAAATACTACAAGTGAAATATAATTGAGTGCTATTAAGAGAAGAAATGTAAATAAATGATAAATGCTGTGGGTGGTCGGGAAAGGGCCCTGGTTCAAACAATCCGAATTAAGGGCCATCTTGGCTAGGATTCTACTGGCAATTGGCGGGAGCAAAGTATTGAGGCAGGTGTGTGAATAGTTCTAGAAAGGACTTTCAGATAACTCATGGAAAAGTGTGTGTGTGTGTGTGTGTTTGCACTCATTGGCCTGGTGAACAAATTATCTTCCCAGAGTTTTAAGCTCTTTTGCTGAAGGGTTGCTGTGGAGAAACCAGCACAGAAACAGCCTTCAGACCAAAGCTTGGGAGCATCTCAGAATGTGACATCATTTCAAAGGTGGGGAGAGGGCCGAATGGGATTCGTCCTTTTCCTTTCAGGACTGTTCATTTCTTTGCGTAATTTATTTATTTTTGTTTGTCTTTAGAACCGTTTGAAAAGAACCACTTTAGAATTCATTGGCTGCAGGAGGCTTAGGACAGGCAGGACCACAGGGCGGGCGGAGTGGCAGTCAAGGCGAGGATAGGTGCCAGGTGGGATGGGAGGGTTTCTGCCGGAGCAGAGCCTGGCCTGGGAGGACGGTATGTCTCTTTTGTTAGCATTTTATTTTATTTTATTATTATTTTTTTTAAGGTTTTATTTTTTTCCTTTTTCTCCCCAAAGCCCCCCAGTACATAGTTGTATATTCTTTGTTGTGGGTCCTTCTAGTTGTGGCATGTGGGATGCTGCCTCAGCGTGGTCTGATGAGCAGTGCCCTGTCCGCGCCCAGGATTCGAACCAATGAAACACTGGGCCGCCTGCAGTGGAGCGCGTGAACTTAACCTCTCGGCCACAGGGCCAGCCCAATTTTGTTAGCATTTTAAAACCTGTTTTCACAGAAGTGTGATATACCACGGGTTTTTACGTTCGATACTAGATAGGCTTTTAGGTGCAATGCTGTGAGTACAAATGATACTTGATAGGCTTTTAGGTGCAATGTTGTGAGTACAAAGTAATGGTCTTGGTGATAAATGAAATGGGCTTAATATTTAATTTGTAAAGTTTATGCGCTTTAATTAACATGGTCACAGATAGTTTTCTGTAAATATCTGAGGAATGTCCATGGTGGGAATGGAATCCAGACAAGTGACCTGAACACGGGCGTGTGGCCCCTTCGAGTCTCGTTCTTCTCTTGGTAAAGATCAAGCTTTAGATGATGAGTTTGAGTTTTAAGATGTAGTCAGTATAGCTCTAAAGAGCTCTCTACAAACCCTTTTTATTTTCAAATTACTACTTCCATGGGATGTCTCCCTGAGGTTATTTTATTTAAACCGTGCCTTCCCTTTATTTCCAAAACTTTGATTCAAGTTCCAAGGCTGAATATGAAATATCTAGGATTTTGTCTATTGTGTAAAGTGTGACACAACTCTAGATGGACAGAAATCTCATTCTTTAAGAAATGTTACTGCTAATCATCTTGGCATAGAATGCATCAGGGCAAATTTTATATCACGTAGAATATTCCTTTAATGGTTCTGGCACCGTGGTGGCTGACCAGATGATTACTCAAGTTTTCAGGTCCTCTGGAGCCCTGTTGCTCACTGCGAGGCATGGCTACTATACTTTTTACATTTGTTTATGTATTTCTCCGTAACATACAGTCTCTCTCCTTCTCCTTTTACAAGAGAAGTAAACTATGTGGCAATTTGAAAGTTACACCAGTAATTATTACTTTTACCTGCACAGAACTGGAAGCACAAGGCAGAGCAAAGAAAATGGAAACAGAGTTTGCTCTAACCTTGTGCTGGCTCCCTGTGGTGCGTGGATCTCGGGGGTACCGATGTGTGTGCTGCAGACTGGGGGGCCTGGCAGGCCTGACAGAGCAGTACTGACTGATGTTCTCTTTGAGGATACTTGAATCTTTCTGTTTTGCTCTTTTAAAATTTACCACTGTTTTTTCCATATCGTGTCCTACCTGGAACTGATCCTGTCCGTTACAACCCCCCAGGCCCATCGGTTACAAAACGCTAATAATGAGCACTTATTGACGGTGCTTAAAACAGGCGTGGGCTCAGGCCTCGATGTCTGATTTTCATGGGAGACAAAACAATGTAACTGTCCTTTCTTGGCTGGCTTGTTCTTTAACTATAGTATTACTTAAACAGACAAAGCACTGAAATGAGAAGAGTAATATAAGGAATTCCTTAAAGACTTACTAAATGCATAAGAGGCTCTTTGAAAGCGTGTATTATTTATCTCCGTAGTATATTTTGGCATAAGCATTGCTCCTTAGACTAAGGATGCTTATTTTAAAAGCCCGGCCTTGTTTCTTGTGCTGCGCAGGAGCGTCCAGGTGAGGTCTCAGAGCACACACGCTTGGTCAGCTCCACACTCAGATTTAAAACAATGTCTCCATCAGACCAATGATCCAGAATCCTCATGGTCATTGTAGACTTCTGTCAATAAGTGTCCCTGCCTTCCCTGTTTTGCAAGTTTGAAAAAGAAATTACCCAAAGGTCCGTGAATATATGTCATAAGAAAGTCCCATCAATAGTCATGCTTTCAATAACGCTATGAGATTGCCTTTCGTGCTTTTTCCTGCACTCCTCTGCCCCCCCCACAAGCGCTACTGCACATGACTCCCACCCTCCACTCCGGAAGAGGTGAGCATTGAGGGTGGGTCAGTCGAGTTTCGCTTTCAGAACTTTTCTCTGCCTTTTCACATACACCCAGGCTGCTTCCTCCTCGTCCTCCTCCTTCTCCTTCTTTCTGTTTCTTTTTTTTACATTAATTAGGTCAGGTTGTATGTATTTGCAACTTTTTTTTTCAATTTATTGTTCACATCTTCTCTGATAGCTTTCCGTGTTTGTAGATATCTACTCCATTTTTAATAGTACGTGATATTCCAGTGTTCCATAGTATGTATGGATGAAGATAATGAAACGATTCCCCACTGGTAAACTTACAGGATGTCTACCTTTTGCAAAGCATGCTGAGTGGTCCTTGGCTGTATGTACTTTTGTGTACATTTTAAAATATTTTTGTGTGATGGAATCTTAAGGGTGGAACTGAGTTTTGAATTTTGTCGTACACTTCCATGCTGTGTTTTCTAAAGGCCATACCAGTCTGTGGTTATGACAATCTGTGAGAACACCCATTTCCACTTGACCCCGGGAACACTGAATATCACCCATTGTTTTAGGTTGTGCTAATGTAAAGGGTGTCCGAGGCATTGTCATTATTCTCATTTATGTACTGTGACTCCTGTTAAGTTGAGCATCTTTTTATATGTTCGTTGGTTAGTTTATTAGTGGGAGATCAGTTGTTTGGCATAGATCTTTCCTTTCAACATGATAATTTAAGTTTTGCTGCATATCAAGGACTAGTAGCTGCTTGGGATTTAGAGATTAAGAAGGTCAAATGTCTCCCTTTAAGGAGTACACAACCCAGTGAGCAGCAGTGTTAGTGCCATGGAGTCTATTCCAACTCCTGGCGACCCTGTGGACAGCAGAATGGAACCTGCCCGGTCTTTCCACGCCATCCTCTCACCTCCCGGTGCCCTATCAGACGGTGCTCCGCTGCTGTTCATAGGGTTTCATGGCCAGTTTTTTCAGAAGTGGGTGCCAGTTCCTTCTTCCTAGTTTGTCTTAGTCTGGAAGCTCCGCTGAAACCTGTCCACCATGGGTGACCTGCTGGTATTTGAAATCCTGGTGGCACAGCTTTCAGCATCACAGCAACACGCAGCTGCCACAGTATGACAACCGACAGATGGTGGTGTGGCTCCCTGACCGGGAAACAAACCCGGGCCAGGGTGGTTAGAATGCTGGATCTTAACCACTAGACCACCAGGGCTGGCTGAGCAGCAGTGAGGTGTGCACGAATCATCGTAAAAAATATGAACTGCGTTCTGTTGAGAGTGTGGGTAAAGTTTAAAGAAGGGAATGTGAGGAGAGGGTGTGAGAAGGGTAGGTTTGAGCTGGGTTTGAAGATTTATCCAAGTGGAAAATGGTAGGGGAGATGGGGACGGGCCTAGTAATTACACAAAATTGTTAGCGCAAGACCAGTTGTCCTGTGGGGCTCGGGAGAAGCTCCTGAGAGGGAAGGGGTGGGAGATGAAGCTGGGAAGCTGATGGGGACCAACTGTGACAGGCTCGAGAGATGAGGTCTCCTCCATGAGGGTCACCTAAGCCTGTTCTCCTAGAAGCACTTTTTATTATCTGGTATAAACGTGTGTGGACTGAATATGTGATTCCATGTCTTCAGTCACTTAGCCTGTCATTCGCTCCTCCTGTCCTTGTGTCATTTCTTCTACAGCTGATCATTCGAACAGCAGTTTTGTTTTAACCTTATGTCTCTATCATCACGTCATCGAGCCATTGTGAATTTCAGCCACCTTCCCGTTTAGGAAGGACTTCACGGGTGATTACTCTCTCCTGTTCTCCAGGCACTGCTCCTCCCCTGCAGGAACTTCTGAGCAGGATGTCCCTGTCATATGCACTCATTTGTGTTTAACAGCTGTTACCCTTAACGTAGGGGGAATTGCAGAGTAGATTAAAGCGTTGATGTAATTTCTCTGAAACTCAACTGTAAAATATTCACCTGAAGCTCTTTTTCAGAAACAAGTTCACTTAAGCCATTCCTAAATGACTGACTTTGTGTAATTAAAGACATTCTTCAATTTTTTCCTCATAGATAATGTGCGTTTAGGTGATGATAGTTGACTCATCTTGTTTTCCAGCCATTAATGGTTTTTGATAGCCACAGACACAGCACATCTCTTAAAAACTGAGGAACTGACTGCAGAAGGAGCCCTGAAGTCTGTCCTCAGGGCGGAGGTCTAAGCAAGTGGGCCTCTCTCCTTCCACCATCATGAGAGTGTATGTCTGTGGCTCCGTAACTGCTGTGTTATGAACATACATTTTACCTATTTGCATTTCCGCCAACTATTGCCCAAGATCAATCTCTGTTTTTAAAGTTAGAAGCTTCCAAAAAAAAGCTAGGAAACGCTGTGTGTGGAGGACATGGAGTGCTGTCTGGCTGGGATCATTGACATGTGGCTTAAAAGAGGATGACAAGCTGGACAGACTCATCTGGGACTGAGGTCAAAGTTGACAGTGTTTTGTTGTCCCCCCACCCCCACCCCATTAGAGCTTTATCGTTAAACCTGAATAAAATGGATCTCCTATTATTTTTAATTTTGACTTTTTCTATTAAATCTTCTGAATGTTTTAAAATTTGGGGGGAGGTATGGGGATATAATTTGACTCTAAAGAATTAGGTATGCGCATGTAATTCCTTTCTGTTGTTTTTGCTCACCCCTCCCCCCAGTCACTGGTCTTATTTGAAATGTTAGTGAAAATTTTAGTTTTCAGGTTTTCTTAGAAGACAAGCCTTTGATAAAGTGGGACGTTTGAGTTGCTCCTGGTGAATCAGGGGTTGCCTTGTTCATGCTCGTCTATCCTGAATCTCCCTCTGCATCACTGCTGGGCATCCTGGTGGTTCTGGGTCTGGAGACCTTGCTGGGACACCAGGGCTTGAGGTCTAATTTTGTTCAGAACACAAAGGAATAGGAGACAAGTGTGTGGAGGGTTGACCATTGAAGGCCAGCACACAGGGAGGATGAGAGGTGTCAAGTACTTTTCATGTAAAAGGAGCTAGTCCTCTCAACGTGGTTTATAGATTCAACACAATCCCGGTCAAAATCCCAGCAAGTTATTTTGTGAATACTGACAGACTGGTTCTGAAGTTCTTAGGGAGACACAAAAGACCCAGAATAGCCAATATGATATTGAAGGAGAAGAACAAAGTCGGAGGATGGACACTGCTTGACTTCAAGACTCATTACAAAGCTACATTAATAAGACTGTGGTTTTAGCAAAAAGATAAACAGATCAATGGAACAGCATAGAGAGCCCAGAAATAGATCTACACAAATAGAGTCAGCTGATCTTTGACAAAGGAGCAAAGGCAATTCAATGGAGAAAGGACAGCCTTTTCAACAAATGCTGCTGGAACAACTGGGCATCCACATGCAAGAAAAAAAAAAAAAGAATCTAGATATATACCTTGTACCCTTCACAAAAATTAAACCAAAATGGGTCATAGACCTAAATGTAAAACATAAAACTTTAAAACTCCTAGAAGATAACATGGGAGAAAATCTAGGTGATATTAGATCTTGGCAATGACCCAAAGCGCTGTCCATGGAAAAAAATTGGTAAGTTGGACCTTATTAATATTAATAACTTCTGGTCTGCAAAAGACATTGTTAAAAGAATGAAAAGACAAACCACAGATTGAGAGAAGATATTTGCAAAACGCATATCTGAAAAAGGACAGGTATTCCAAATATACAAAGAACTTTTGAAATTCAACAAGAAAACAATCCAATTAAAAAAATGGGCAAAATTTATGAGCAGACACCTCACCAAAGAAGATAGACAGATGCAAATAAGCAGAAGAAAAGATGTGCAACCTCATATGTTATTGGGGAACTGCAAATTAAAACAATTGATACACTACACACCTATTAGAAAGACTAAAATCCGAAACACTGACACCACCAAATGCTGATGAGGATGTGGAACCAAAGGAGCTCTCATCCATCGCTGGCGGAAATGCAAAATGGTACCGTCACTGTGGAAGACAGTATGGCGGTTTCTTACAAAGTTAATGTACTCTTACCATCAAAGCAGCAGTGGCACTCCTTGGTATTTACCCAAAGGAGTTGAAAATTTATAGCCACACAAATCCGCAAATGAATGTAGCAGTTTCATTCATAATTGTTCAAACCTGGAAGCAACCAAGATGTCCTTCAGCAGGTGGATGGATAAATAAACTGTGGTACATCCAGACAATGGAATGTTAGTGTGCTATCAATCCATGAAAAGACATGGAGGAACCTAAAATGAATATTGCTAATGAAAGAAGCCAATCTGAAAAGGCTGCACACTGTATGATTCCAACTATATGATGTCCTGGAGAAGGCAAAGCTGTGGAGACAGTAAAAAGATCAGTGGTTGCCAGGAATGGGGGGTGAGAGGGAAAGGTGAATAGTTGGAGCACAGAGGATTGTTAGGTCCTTTAGGACGAGATGAGAGGGTGAAGGAGAGAGACAGCTGTGGGGAGTGTGGGCAGGGGCTGGGCATTCAGAGATGAAACCAGCAAGTTACCTCAGAGGCAGAAAATCAGCGATGGCTCTGATATTTATGGTTTGAGAGCTTAGGTAAAGAGGAGATTTAATGAGGAAAAATAATGCAGTTTGGATTTAGAGAGTTGGAGAAGTATGTGGGGCCTCCAGATGGAGATGTCTAGTAAACACCTAGAAATGTGGGCTCATGTTCATGAGAGAGGTCTAGGACCAAGACCAGCTTGGGAAAGGACGCATAACCTTGGGTGAATGTGCAGCACAAGAAGGGACCTGAAAAGAGAACTGTGGGGAGCTTCGCATGTAAGGGCTGGTCAGGGGGCCACTTGTTTGGAAAGAAAAGAAGAAAACATCAACTGTCAGGATAACTGGCACATGGATTCCTAGAAGCCCAAAGAGGGACAATTGCAAGTGAGGGGTGCTTTGAGGCCAAATGCTACAGAGAGGTTTTGTAGGAAGAGGAGAGTGGACAGCTGGATTTGGCAGGTAAGAGGTTGTCAATGATCTTGGGAAGAGCGATGTCAGAAGATGCTAGCAGGAGGTCACTGTAGTGGGTTGAGGAATGAACAGTGGTTAGACAGGAGGATTGTTTGAGATGTTCTGAGGGACAAATAAGGCAGTGGCTTATGGTAGAGACTTGAGCACGCTTGTAGACCAAAGAAAGAAACTAGTTAACATTGGCTCTCCTTGCTTAAGTGTATATTCCTTCCTAAATTGTATTTTACAAAGTAGGCATGCATGGTATGTGTGTGTATGTATATATACACACACACACACACACATATATACACACATATATATTACAATACATTTATATAACACATATGTATATAATATATACATGTTACATTATGTATATAACCTGTTTCCTGGATATTTTGCTAATAAAACCTTGACCAGAAAGTCTCAACACTCTTAATTTTATATGCTTTCTCTAAACAGATTTTAATTGATGAGTTCTAATAGTGACTTTTACTTTCAAAAAAAATCCCTTGCAGTCACAATGGAATGGGAACTGATTTTTTTCCCCCTGAGCTCCAGAAAACATTCTGAGGTTATCCGAGACTCAGTTTTAGTACTAGCTTGATTTCTTCTAATTAAGCAATAATGTTGCTTTAATATGAAGTGTTTCTTAGTAAAATGTGAGCTCATAGTATTTTTTAAAGTTTAACTCTATTGAAATATAACTTACATACACAAAAGCGCATGATTGTTTTGTTTTTACTGAGCTATAAATCACACATACAATTCACCCTTTTCAAGTGTACAGTACACTGGGTATTAATATAGTCACAAAGTGATGCAACCATCACCACCATCAAATTCCAGCACATTTTCATCACCCTGAAAAGTAACTCTGTACCCATTAGCGAGCACTCCCCATCTGGGCCTTCCCCACACCCCTAGCAATCACTAACCTATTTTCTGTCTCTGGATTTGCCTATTCTGGACATTTCCTAAAAATGGAACCATCCAATATGTGGCCTTTTGTTTCTGCCTTCTTTACTTAGCATAACGTTTTCAAGCTTCATTCACGTTGTAGCTTGAATCAGAATCTCATTCCTTTATTTACAGCTGAATAATATTCCATTATATGGATATACCACATTTTGTTTATTCATGCCCCAATTGATGCCCATGATTGCTTTTTAATGTTTTCATTTTAAAAATGAGGCTCCGTTTGTGCATGCAGAGCCCCACAGGAGCCTGTGCTCTCAGCTTAGCTCCTGTCAGTTGGCACTTGGGGTTCCTTTGCTGACTAACCTCTGAGGCCCTTGTGTGTCCGCACACTTGGGTGCTCATGGCCAGAGGACAGCTTTGGGTCTTATCTGCAGTGCTCCCCTGAAGAATAGGGCATTTCTGGGGACCCTGGATTGGAGCAGAAATCCCAGGCAAAGCCTGTCAGTTGACTTTCTTTCCTTGGAGATCTTTAGATTTGCATAAACATGGAGTAAGCTTTTTCTCCTTGAGTGAGCACCGCCTGACTTCTGTAGTTGGAGGGCATTGCTGGTTCCTAGACAATCCTAGGGATGCATCTGGCCATGTGATTATGAACTGATCAGGGGCTCTCTGGGCAGGATGGAGCCCCTGGGCAGGAACGTCCCAGCTGTGAGCTGGGCTCCTGGGAACAGGGCTGATGTCCCTGTGAATTGCAGCAAGCGATCCAGCCTGCTCACTCTCTTACTTCAGCTTTTCCTGTGGACGACATGACCATGTCTACGTTTCTCAAGAGTAAGCACTTCCAGAAAAATCTCCTTAGAATGCATAACTAAGTGGACTTGTGGGTATTTCCCCATTCTTAAGTGGTAGACTTTCTTTCATGGAGCCCAACACCCTTGACATATATTTATATATATATTTTTTTAAGATTATTAATGTTTTCATATTTCACCCCTGAGACCCCCGTGTACATAGTTGTTAGTCATGTTGTGGGTACTCTACTTCTGGCCTGTGGGACGCTCCCCTCACCGTTCCGACGACTGTGCCCTGTACCACCGATCAGGATCTCGAACCAACAAACAATTGGCCACCTATAGTGGAGCGTATGAACTTATCCACTCGGCCACTGGGCTATTTCGCTTAACATAATACTCTCATTTTTCATCCCTTGTTGATCGCCCAATTTCCCCTGGTTCATGGCTGTATATTCCATTGTGGTATGTGCCACACTGCTTTATCCAACGTGGTTTATGGGCAGTGCCTGTTCGCACCCGATCTCGACCATCGAAACAATGGGCCGCGCTGAACAGAGCGGCGCAACTGAACCTCTCGCCAGAGTTCTGTCACCCTTGATATATATTTTTAAAATATACACATTTTATTTCTCCTCTAACAGAGTAAATAACAGGGACAATTTGTGATCAAACTTACCTAGCACTCACGTTATCTAAAGAAATACACCCAAACTTTGGGTTTTCTTGGCTCCGCTTGGAATGGGGCATCATCAGCTTTAGTGAGGCTCCTTGTGTACTGTACAGTTTTAGAGAAATCTACATTAGTCTAGAGAATGACTTCTAATTCGCTTTTCCTTTCCATCTTAGCGGTGCAAGTTGAGTTGTTCCAAGATCTGTCTGCGTTCCTAAGCTTTGGCCCCACATCTTTCCATGAGTGCCTGGAAAAGACATTTTTCAATAGTTTATTCCTTGATTTGGGCGTGTCTGGGGAGGGAGAGGAGAAGAGCGTGGAATGGACTTTCTCTGAAAATCTCAGCTGTGTCCTACAGTCCACATTGTTTCTGGTCTGTTTTACAAGTGTTACTTGCATATATGGAAGTAAAGTGTGCATACTCGATTCTTGTGTTTTGGCTGAAATGCTTAGCTCCACACAGAACTAACATGCGTTAGAAATCATGTGCTTGGCACTAATGGAAGGGGAAGTGTGCTTAACTCCTGCTTTGTGCAAGCACCTTCTTCTTTCAGGCTGAGGAGGACTCATCAGAGATGGTTAGGATTGGGGCTCTTTGTGCCGTGAGTTCCATTCAGGACACTTACCCACAGCATGTCAGTTATTTGGGAAATTCACCTGGGCTTACCACCCAATCAGTGATGAGAACCATGAGGGTCTTTTTCTTGCATCTGCATCAGCTGCCCCACTGCAGAGTTAAAATAACTATCCTTTGTTACTTTCTCCAGCATTATCCAGCACCCACCCCTTTGTTTTGTTGATGGCTTGTCTCTCTTATTTTTTACTCCTGCATCCAAATGCCGTAGTAGAGAAGGCATGAGTACAAATGGGCTTACTGCACACACACGCTGTTTTTTCCAACATGGATGCGATCTGCTGGTATGGACATGTTCTTCCATTGTTGATCCAAGTGTAGCCAGTGGGCATTCTACTCCTCTTCTCTTCCCTGGGTGGTGATGGGAGTTTGTGGGAAAGCAGCCACAGGACCCTTTCTGAGCACTAGATACTCTTTTTGGGACCTGTTCACCTGTTCCATGCAGGGGCACCTTGGAATTCTTGTGTGTTAATCTGCAGGAGCCTGGTAGAAACTTACTGTTACCAGAAAGTGACAGCAGCAGAGGCCGTCTGCACTGTAGGTGTTGGTGGCTGTGGGAAATCTTTGTATAGTCAATTAAGTGATGTGTCTGCTGGGACAGAAAACCAATAAAGTTTAAGTTTTGTTTTTATCAACATGGTCTTTGTAGGACTTTTCTTTTGAAATCATCTAACCTCAAGCTTGATGTGGTCCTTTTCTGGGGCAAATGCCGCTGGAATTGACGGGACAGGTTACTCCTTGTTTTTGCTGGGGTTGGATTTCCTGTTCCTTTTGAGCCTTATTTGCACAGTTAATGGATCTTGTGAGGTTTTCCCCACTGAAAACATACACTTATTGTTGTATTGGATTGTGTCTCTGCTCTTCTTTAAGAGTTCTGTGTAAGGGAAATATAATGTAGACTATTAATTTTTGGAACTATTTTTGGACCAGAATCTTATTTATTCTTCTTCTAATTTTATGTTAAATTATAGACTAAACTGATCTCATAAGTTTTGCACAGTTAAAAAACAGTCTGTGTGTATGTGCGTGCCCACGTGTGCCTTTTCTGACTGAATTTAAACTATTGGCTACCTTTTTGGCCACAGAAGGTGATCCTAGCCCTGAGATTTCAGGTTTGCCTTAGGTCAAGGTGTAATGACTTGACTCGGAAGGTGTGCCCATAGCCTTCCAATCAGGATCAGAACTAGTCATTTGGTGGATTCGAAACTTTATTTTGACCATCTTGACATTGCTGCTAATAACTGCTTTAACGTTAGTAGAAATGTTTACATAGATGAGATGTTTACCTAGTTTGTTTTTTCCTCTCTGGGATATATTTATGCTAAGGAGTTTGACGGCTTTTTCACAGATGAAAGCCCTGCAAGATCGGTTGTGAAAGCTTTTGAAGCTGTGGTACTTTCAGGAAATCAGTGTAAATAAAATCAATGCGGCTGGTTTAAAATAAAGCTTTTCCAGGTATTGCTGGGGATTGTAGTTAGCATTTCTGAAAGATTCTTGATGGTAGAGATCCCACCATTAAACAGGGGTAGAGAGCCACGTATTTTTTAAAGTCGGAATTAGAAATGGATTTTAAAGAAAGTGCGTTCAGGGAAGCCCCTGCTTTATGTGGAGTCTGAAAAATAGACAGGAGACATGGAGGGACTGCGTGCTCTCCTTTAGACAGGAAGTGAGGGCAGTTTTGAACAAGCCACACTCTGAAATTTCATAATTCCCATGACGATTCTTCCCGTTGGACAAAGTTCAACTTAGACATAGGAGACTCCTTGTTGGTCATCAGGTAAGGCAGCCTTAATTTATTAATCCAACGTTAAGAAGGCATTTTTTAGAAAATAACCCTTTGTGTTTTAATCTTTTTCTAATCACAAAATATGTTCATTTTAGAAAATAGAACAGGAAGAGGACTAAAGAAGAAACAAATCACCTGTATTCTTAAAGCTCAAAGAAGATAACTACTATTAACATTTTGTTGTATTTCCTCTTACAAAGAAGTATGATGAGTTTCAATTCTTTGTTTTCATTGGGTTGCTATATTTGTTATTTTTCAGAGTCAAAATTTTGTTTGAAAATCTTAAATGAGTGAACTGTCTCTGCAGTGTTCTGTGATCTTTAGCGGATTTTTAATTGTGGGACAGTTAAACCTTCAGGGCAGATGAGAAATGAGGGAAGCTCTGGGTAGGAGATTTGCAACCTAGAAAAATCCAGTAAATATTTGAGAAATAAGCCCACCTCTAAACACCTCTTATTTTCAAAAGAGCTTTTAAGTGTGTTAATAACTTTTTTGTATGATTTTTATAGAAGGATTTTCACGTTCTAAAAATAATCGAAGACGGTAAGAGACGAATTAGAAAATACAGTCTCTCCCAGCTTTGAGCCAAATTTGTTAGCAAATTTAGCCTAGTTTATGCTGAGTTTTTATTTCTATTACTAATTGTTTTATTTTATTTCACTGTAGTCCTTTTGTGGGAGAATTATTTATCCCACATATCAATATGGCATGGTATGTCACAATTAACAATAAATGAGATAATAGTGGATAAGAGAAAAGAGGAGTAAGAAAAAGGAAGACAAAATTAGAGGTCAAAGAAAATACATTTGGCTCAGAGCCTTGAAGCAGCCAAAGCAAAAATGAGGCATGATCTGTCATGAGAATTAGTGTCCATTAGAGGAGAAAAATTCTGCTCAGGAGACACTGAGCTATTTCTGGTCTTGAGTCCAGAACTGAATTTCTCCCTTAGAAATCCCAAAAGATGCTGTGATGTGGGACCACAACCTTCATAACTGCCCTGAAGAAAATATCCTGATGTGTTGCCTGGGAAGGTGCAAGTCAGTCGACAAACTCTCCCAGTGTCTACTGTGTGCCCGGACGGGGCAATTCTGGCAAACGGTCCGGCTTGGGCGCTGTTAGATGGGCCCTGGTGCTGCTGCAGAGTCTCCCTAACCCGGAGGTGGCGTTACACCTTCTGAGCAGGTTGGAGATGCTTCAGGGTGAAAACCTGACAAGACAGAGCTTTGCTCACACTCCTGTTGATCTCTGTACTGTCTTCGTGTGGCGCTAGACAATCCTCTGGGCCATTTTATCGGAGAAAGATTCTTTTTATTTTGCCATCGTATTTAAGGATAATGTTCGCCATTGCCTCTGTACGTCCCCTGCTACTTGGCAGGATTTTAAAATGTCACATGATTCTAACTTTCTACCACTTGTTTTTGGGTTGTAACTAGAGATGTTTCCCACATATGGTTTTGTTAAATATATTGAGTTTTGAGACTTGTATAAGTTTTCTATATAAATGTCAACCAAGAGCTATAATGCTGAGAGATCTTCTCAGTCTGCAGAGTTTGGGGATTAAAATCCAAGAGTCATTTAAGGGGAGGAGGTTAACTAGAGAGAAATTCTTTGGGGTGCACATGTCACCATCTGCCTCTTCTTCTGAATGACGTGCTGAGGGTGCTTGCCTTGGTGTGACTACGCTCTGCGTGCACATGCCGTTGACCGCCAGGAGCTCTAGCATGGCCCCGGGGAACCTGGGTCTTGTTGGTGGTTCTCCCTGTAACTTGCTCACAGGCTCTAAGATGAATCCCAGATGTGATCAGGAAGTCAAGCGAGCCAAGAAGGCTTCCTATTCATTTAGCAGTTCTCTTGTAATACAGCAGAATACACCACTGAGCAGGATTCTTTCCTCCCTTTTTTCCTTTGCTAACGTACTAGGGGAAAGGTTGGTTTGTTTTTCCTTAAAAATTGCTCCCCCTAATCCCATACAACACTCCACTATCCATCGTAAGTTTCTTGTGCTCGAGAGCTCTGCTTTATGCCAGGTCAATTAGAACAGAACAGTCTCAGGGCGTAATATAATTCTCCCAGATTACCACGAGGATCAGCCTTGAGCTCTCCTAATACCTAGACACATATGAACGGTTCCTGCTGCTTTTGTCTTCATGTGCCCCGTGTGAAGGACTGAGCGCCATGCCCCTGACCTGTGGCTGGAGGAGATGCTGCTCCATCGGTAACAGACACCATCTCAGAGCTGTTTTAATAATATAGATGCAGCTTGCACAGGGCATGGGTGACGGGGGACCGTAAGAAAAGCAGGAATCTTTTGAGCAGATGGTTAGCCTGTGGCTAGCAAGTTTTCAATCCTACTCCTTCTAGAGATGGATTCTATAGCTTAAAATGAAGCAAAACCTGCCTAAATGATTATTTAGAGAATTCTTTCTTTTTGTAAATGTTAGCCAAATCTATTTTCAACATGTTGAGAGCCTTGAAATAGCTTTTCGTGATAAAAATATTTAAATGAAAACTTAAAATGAATTGGATGGTATGCAGACAGCAAGAAACCCAGAATTTATATGTGAAAATGGTCTAATAATATTCTGTGGTCTTGGAACAGGTTGTTACCTCAGTGGGCGCCAGAAGGAAAGCTGTAAGCTCCTGACTGGGGATCACGATATTCACATTTTCTTGAAATTACTTTTTTCTTCCCCCAAATTTGTTTTGACTATTTCTTTTAGTTTAAATATCATGGTGAATTATTGTTAGGTATTTAATTTGCTTTTGCAGCTTAGAACAGAGATGTAATGGCTGTTAAAGTATAAAAATCCAAGGAACATAAATGGAAATCTGAATTTCTGGGCAACTTCTTTTAATTGGTAAGTTACAACTGCTGAAAACTGTAGTTGGAGAAGAGTCTAAGGCACTGTTTGTCAAGATATGTTGCTTTTGGCGATTGGATGTTTTTGTCCCTGCCTTACAATTGGAGCGACGGTGTCAGGGACTTGAGCACAGAGTCGAGAGTGATGCCAAAGGCATGTGAGGAGGAGCCAGAGCAGCCCGTGGGGTGAAGCGTCTTGAGGGCTCCCCTCCTCGCCCGGTGGGGTCTTCTCCTGGCGTATCTACTCAGTCATTTTTTCAACATAGCTAAAACTTGGGACTCAGGTTTTTGCAACTTGGATCCAAATTATGATTCTTTCAGACACTTAAAGTATTATTGGATGACAAGAAAATTGCCGTAGTAAACGATACCCAACAGTAAAATGTCCTGCTTTGTATATATAATTTTTTCAACAATTATACTAGTTTTTTTTTACAGTTTAATTTTATCCTTATAACTGTGAAGTAGATTGAGTTTTTCTTGTCATACTACTATGTGTAGCAGATGAAACCTACCGAATAAAAATTTAGAGTTTCAAGCTTTAAAGACCATGATTAATCTTAACTGCAGATGGAATTTTATTTTAACATTAAAAGCCTCCTAAGCAGAAATACTGTCATGCCCTTGAGATATATTGGAGGGCAAATATAAACTTTATTGTTGTTTTTTCCCTCTTGAGGGCTTTGCAAATAATAGAAATGCTTTCTTACAAAAGAAAAGATAGTAAATTAATTTCAGGTAAAGATAATGTGAGAGGAGAATCAGCTGCTGTTCTGGGTAATGTGAATGAGTCATACTTAACAATGATCACGTGGAAATGGGATGAAAAACCCAAGCTAATATTACAACAGCATTATACAGGCAACAGTTTAAGACTGAACATGACATAACAGTCCTACCAAAGTGTGGGTCATTTGCCACCATGGGACTTTCTATTGATGCTCCAACTTTCTGCTCTTTTTTAAATGAAGTAAAGTTGACATACAATGTTAGTCTCAAGCGTATAGCACAGTGATTTGACATTTATACACATTAGGAAATGATCCCCACAGTAAGTATAGTAACTGTCCGTCACCATATAAAGTTGGCACAATAGCATTGACTGTATTCCCAAGGCTGTGCCTTACCTCCCTGTGACTGACTGATTTTATAACTGGAAGTCTGTACTTCTTAATCCTCTTCATCTATTTCTCCCAACCCTCCCCTACCACCTGCACACCTGCAGTTTGCAACCAGCAGTTTGTTCTCTGTATGTTTTTTAGTTTTTATTTGTTTGTTTTGTTTTTTAGATTCCACACGTAAGTGAAATAATTGTATTTGTCTTTCTCTTCTGACTTATTTCACTTAGCATAATACCCTCTAGGTCCATCTATGTTGTCACAAATGGCAAGATTTCATTCTTTTTATGGCTGAGTAATATTTCATTGCATATATATACCGCATCTTCTTTATCCATTCATCCATCAATGGACACTTAGGTTGCTTCCATTTCTTTTTTCTTTTTTTTGAGGAAGATTAGCCCTGAGCTAACTGCTGCCAATCCTCCTCTTTTTGCTGAGGAAGACTGGCCCTGAGCTAGCATCTGTGCCCATCTTTCTCTACTTTATATGTGGGACACCTATCACAGCATGGCTTGCCAAGTGGTGCCATGTCCACGTCTGGGATCTGAACTGGCGAACCCGGGCCGCCTAAGTGGAATGTGTGAACTTAACTGCTGTGCTACCAGGCCAGCCTTGCTTCCATTTCTTGGCTATTGTAAATTGTTACCTGTATAATGCTGTATCATAATCTTCTGTTACCATCAAATTTTCAATAAAATTGCACGAAAAAAGCTTAAAAAAAAGAAAAGATAAAAGAAATTGTGGATAGTGGTCTCTAGGGCAACTTGGCAACTGGAGATGAAGAGACTGACTTAGTCATTAGTCATTATACTTACTGTTTTAATTCACTGTCTTATTTTATTTTTACAATAAAAAGTGACTTAGTGCCAAAAAGACCCCCACAAAACCACCTCACACAGTAAGATGGCTACTATAAAAAAAAGTATATATAAAAAGTAGAAAAAAATAAATGTTGGCAAGGATGTGGAGAAATTGGAACCCTTGTGCACTATTCGCTGGATTGTACTTAAAAATGGTCAAGATAAATATTATCTATATTTTACCACAATTTAAAAAAACACACATGGAATTTATTGTGTTTGCCTATCCATCATGATTCAATTTAAACAGTAGTTTGTAGGGTCAATACTGAGATTGTAATCCAGTCCCCCATTCCTTATCTTGATTCCCTTTTTAACTTTTTTGCTATCTCGCCTCTCTCCTTATAAAATACTGTTATTTGTTCCTTTTCTTTATTTTGCTTCTCATTTTCTTTCTTGGCTGGAGCGTAGGCTTCACGAGGGCAGAGGTCGGTCTGTTTTGTTCGTTGCTGTAGCTCCAGCGTCTGGAGGGCGCCTGGCACATAGCAGGGGATCAGCGAGTATCTGTTAAGTGATAGAATATTATAACTAAAATAAAATCACTTGAAAGACAAATGCAGTTAGGATATTTTGTATTTTTAATATCTTTCGTTTTTGATAACATATAAAATAAAGCATACGAATCTAGAGTGCACAGCTCAGTGAATTTTTATGTATCCACATGCCTGCGACTAACACCCAAATAAAAGCACAGACCATGTCCACTACCCTAGAGGACCCCCCATGCCCCTTCCCGGACAGTCCCCTCCCTGCCGGTGCAATCACTGTCCTGATTTCATCACCCATAGATGCATTTGGCTTTGAACTTCTTATAGGAATGGAGCTTTGCAGGATGTGCTTTTTGTCTGGCTTCTTTTGGCTGAGGTAATGTCTATGAGCTCAGCCGTGGGGTGGTCCATGTGTGACAGCTCACCATTTGTTTATCCACTCCCTTACTGACGGACATCTGGGTTGTTTCCCTTATTTTGCCATTATGAATAAAATTCTTATATTTTTGTGGACATAACTTTTATCTTGGATAAAGTATGTAGGAGTAGAATTAACTCAATCGTGGGATAGATGTATACTTAACTTTTGGAAACTGCTAAACGGATTTCTAAAGTGGTTGAAGTAATTTCCATTCTCACCAGCAATTGTTCCACATTCTGGTGAACAGCAAGAGTGTCTCTGTCCTTTTTGAAGCCACACTTGCAGGTGTGTAGTGGTATTTCCTTGTGGGTTTAATTTGCATTCCTCTAATGAGATGATGATGTCGAGCATCTTTTTATGTGCTTATTGGCCATTTGGGTATCTTCTTGTAAAATACCTGTTCAAGTTTTGTGCTTGTTTTGTTGTTTACTATGTGTTCGTTGTTTTGACTGCAAGTCTTTTGTCAGATACGCACGTTGCAAATATCTTTTTCCAGTCTGTGACTTGCCTGTTCCTTTTCCTATCTTTTAATTAATGCAAATTCTTAATTTTAGTGAAGTCAAATTGATCAAGTTTACTTTAAAAGCTATTAGTTTTTGAGTTCTGTTTAAGAAAACTTTTCCTATCTTGGAATGATTTTAAAGCCATTAGTGCAGTTAGCCTGAAAAAATAAGCTCAATTTAGACACTCCCATTTGAAAGGGCAAAAGAATTAAGTTTAAACAACTGCAAAATTCACTTTTCCTTTATTAAGGATAAGACAGAGGCACAAGACCTCTCTTTTGACAGCCTTTCAGGTATACAAATTTTCTTTTAAATTTAACTTTGTTTTTCTCAATGTTTGCAGAGAATATGGTCTGTTGGCCACAGTAAGGGGACAATGATATAGAGCAAATAGATTGTTTAACTTGGACCTAGAGCCTTTGTCCTTTCTCCTTAACACCTGGTTGGGCGTAACTTCCCCTATCTGCCCCTCGCCTTTCCTTTGTGAGCTTTCTGTTACAAGCTCTTATATCGTTTTCCTAATGTGATAACCCCATACGTAAAGGAAGTCGCAGCTGTGGTCCCACATGTCAGAGTGCGTCGCAGTGTTTGGATATGGCACCTGTTCTGCAGCTTTAATGGCTAGTAGAATTTGAAGTTGCTGTAATTGGAGTTATGGTCTATGAGAAGTGTTCCCAAACTTTCTCTAGTGGTGAAATTCTTTCTTAAAACGAGGTTCTTGCAGGTGAGCCACCTTGTAGTTGTCCCAATGCCCTTTCTGGAGCCCCTATTTCCCCTTTTAGTGTATTGTCAAGTGAATTACCTAGTTCAATGAGATTTTAAAGGGACAGCTGGGGAAGCCTCTCTGTTTCCTAGGCCATATTTATTTAATTTAATTTTTATTTGTTATGCTCAGGTATATAAAAAGACAGTTCTCAGAAACAAATGCTCATTTTTAAACATTGTTTTCTTTTTGCTATTTCTCTGTAGGCATTTTTTATTCTGGATTCAAGTTGTCAAGACATATGTATTGCAAATAAATCTTTTGTTAATCTTTGTTATAGTTTTCTATTTATATTTTCTTTTTCATCGGTTTCCTTTCTCTTTTTTCCCCTCTTCTTTCTTTGTTTCCCTCACTTTGTGCTTAATTTGCTCTTCTCTTTCTAGTTTCTGGAGATAAAAGCTTATCATTTATTTTAGACTCCTCTCCTTTTTAAATATAAGCATTTAAAGCTTATATTTCCTCTAAGCCATAGTGTACTACATATCCAATGCCATCTTGTTTTTCTCATTTAACAAGCTCTCCTTAGACAGTCGCATCCACTGCCTGGCCTCCGACACCTTTCCTGTGCTCGTAGTTCCTTAGTCTCCAGCCCAGGTCTGACTTCAGCCTCTATACACAAATGCCCAAATGAACTGAACATTTCCCCGTGAAGGTTTCATAGCAACCACAAACTGGAAATGTCAAAAAAAAACCCAACAGAAAAATTCCTCTTTTGTCTCATATATCCTTTTCACCCTTTGCATCCCTTTCACCCGCTCAAACACCCACGCGTCATTCTTTCTATTGTAGTTAATAATGTTGCTATCTGTTGTTCATGCCCCAAACTGGAGTATCATTCCTAACTCTGCTTTCCTCTCTGGCAGTTGCCCTGTTGATTCCAGTGACTTAGTGTTTTCCCAAAATTTTCTGCTTCTTTCAGTTCTGCCGTTATCTTATTTCGGCCACCATCTCTCACCTGGTTTGCCATCACGATATTTTAACCTGTCCCTCCCCCGCTGCCTTCACTCTTCTCCCTCTGTAATTCAAACAGATGACTTCACTCAACGCCAGCAAATCTGATCACATCTCTTTTTTTCCCCTCCAATTATTTCAATATCTCTCAGATGGTTTACGAAGTCTAGGTAACTGCACATGGATTTTGAGGCCCTTTAGATTTGCATGTTTACTTAGTGCTCTCATCTTCCTTCAACACATGACATACACTTTGTGTTCTGGCCACATGGATCGTCTTACAGCCTCCAGAATGTAATGTTGCATATTCGTTATTGACTTGGAGACTTTATATATGTTGTTTCTTTTGTCCAGACTGTCTTTTGCAACCCCTCTGTTCAGTCCTTGTTCTTAAAGTATGGACGTAGCCATTTATTTCTCTGGGAACTCTTCTTGGAGGCCACCTAAGGTGCCCCCACGGACCCTGGTACTCAAGCTTGCGGACCTGTTTGTTTGTAGTTTTCATCAAATCTGGAAATATTTTTCCACATTATGTCTTCAAATATTTGTCTTCTTTCCCTCTTCACCTCTTTTTTTTCCCCTGAGTTTTCCGTTATATACACCTTAGACTCCCTTGATACTGTGTCATAGGTCACTGATGCTCTGTTTACGTTTTTCCCCCAGTGCTTCAATTTGGATTGCTAAATTTCTATTGCTGTGTCTTCAAGCTCATGAATCCTTTCCTTTGCAGCGCCTAATCTGTTTTTAATCCTACCCAGTGTCATTTTCATTATAGATATTCTAGTTTTCATCTCTAGAAATTTCATTTGCTTCTTTTTATATATCTCCCATTTCTTCTTCATTATATTGTTTTTTTCCTTTAAATTCTTGAACATATTGAATCTACTTATCTTAGTTATTTTAACATCCTTGTCTGGTAATTCCACATCCCTTTAACTTAGGGATCTGTTCCCATTACTGAATCATTTGTGTCATGTGGGTTTTTTGTTTCTTTGGATGTCTAGTAGTTTTTAATTGAATGCCATACATTGTAAATTGAGTGCTTGATTCTTTTTACAGTTCCTATCAGGAGTTTTGGACTTTGTTCTGGCTTGTTTTCTTATAGGTTAGTTTGCTCTTGCCAAGGCTAGTTTTTAAGCTATTATGTAGTGGGTCTAGAGTCTCCTTTCCTATAGGTCTCTTTCAGCTCCACAGCTAAGGCATGATTCCCATTGCAATCAACGTGGTCTCTTTGGAGCATAGGAACTCTAACAAGTTCCTGGCTTTGTGTGAACTCTGGAAATTGTTGCTCTTACAGTTCCTTCGTAATTATTCTTTCCCTGGCCTTGATGAGTTTTGCCATATATGTGTACATATTGGAATTTAGCCAAAGATTCAAGGTGACTCCTATGCAAATTTCTAGAGCTTCTTTTTTGCATGGCTCTTCCTTCCTCAGTTCTCTCCCCTGTAAATTCTCAGCATTTCTGCCTCCTCATGCTGGGATATCTGTCTTTTCAATTTGCTGAGACTGCTTTGTTTGGCTTCCCCCATCATTGCACTTTGGCCCAGAAATTGTTTTCAATTTAGAAAGATGATACGGTCATAGCGCTCATCTTGTTTGTTCTCTTCTCTCAAGGATTACTTTCCTCTATTTCCTGTTGTTCGATATCAGAAAATAATTGTTTCCTGTATTTTGTCCAGTTTTCTAATCATTATAGTGGAAGGATGTTAATCTGACCCTCCTTATACCTCTCATGATCAGAAGCAGAAACTCCAATTGGTATATGTTAAACTGTCAATTTTTGAGGTAAGACAATCTCATTTTAATGTTTATTTTCTTGGTTATTGAGGTGTACATTTTTGTCTTCTGAATTAGCTTGGACTTTCTAGGCTGACCGTGGTATAGCTTGAGGGAGCCAGTTTCTTGGATATCATCTAACTTGGGTTGTTATTACAGTAGTGGAAAGTCACCCCATACCAAAAGCACAGGTATCATGCTGGGTTCAATTTTCAAAATCTCAATGTAGAGTTTAAAAGGGGAAGACATATCCTTTTCTTTAAGCAAATATATCTTCATGAATTTAAAGAAGCCTGTGGGTTTTGGTTGGAGAACTCAGCAGAAGTTCACAACCAAGCTCAAATGTTCATCACACAGGAGACCACTGTGCCCCGGGGAATGGAAAAGTACGTGACTGCTGCATGTTACCTCTGGCATCTTCCCCAGCACCAGGGCTAAAAGTACAGTAAGAGGATGTTATGTTTTATTCTGGAGGTGCTGTAGAGTATCATCTTGATTTTTTTTCTTCACTAACATAATTCAATTTTATTTTATTTTATTTGTTTATTGCAGTAACATTGGCTTATAACATTATATAAATTTCAGATGTAAGTCATTAAATTTTGATTTCTGTGTAAATTGCATCACGTTCACCACTCAAAGATAATTACAATCCATCACCCCACACATGTGCCTAATCACCCCTTTCTCTCTCCTCCCTCCCACCTTTGCCTCTGGTAATCACATATCTAATCTCTCTGTCTGTGTTTTTGTTGTTGTTTTTAATCTTCTGTTTATGAGTGAGATCATACAATATTTGACTTTCTCGCTCTGACTTATTTTGCTTAGTATAATACCCTCAAGGTGCATCCAGGTTGTCACTAATGGCAAGATTTCATCCATTTTATTTTGGTGAGGAAGATTGGCCCTGAGCTAACATCTGTTGTGAATCTTTTTTTGCTGAGGAATATTGTTGCTGAGCTAACATCTGTGCCAGGCTTCCTCTATTTTGTATGTGGGACACTGCCACAGCATGGCTTGATGAGCAGTGTGTAGGTCTGTGTTTGGGATGCAAACCTGCAAACTCTGGGCCGCTGAAGTGGAGCACGCAAAACCAACCACTATGCCATCAGGCCAGCCCCTGGATTTCATCCTTTTTATGGCTAAGTAGTATTCCGTTGTGTATATATAACACATCTTCTTTATCCATTTGTCCCTTGATTGGCCCCTAGGTCGCTTCCAAGTCTTGGCTATTGCAATCAATGCTGCAATAAACATAGGGGGGCATATATCTTTAAGCATCCATGTTTTCATGTTCCTTGGATAAATGCCCAGAAGTGGAATAGCTGGATCGTATAGTATTTCTATTCTTAATTTTTTGAGGAATCTCCATAATGTTTTCCATAGTAGCTGCACCAATTTGCACTCCTACCATCAGTGTATGAAGGTTGCCTTTTCTCCACATCCTCTCCAACACCTGTTATTTCTTGTCTTGTTAATTATAGCCATTCTGACAGGCATAAGGTGATATCTCACTATAGTTTTAATTTGCATTTCTCTAATAATGAGTGATGTTGAACATCTTTTCATGTGCCTGTTGGCTATCTGTACATCTTCTTTGGAAAAATGTCTGTTCAGATCTTTTCCCCATTTTTTAATGGGGTTGTTAGGTTTTTTGTTGTTGAGATGTATGAGTTCTTTATATATTTTGGATATTAACCCTTTATCAGATATATGGTTTGCAAATATCTTCTCCCAATTGTTAGGTTGTCTTTTTGTTTTGTTGATGGTTTCCTTTTCTGTGCAAAAGCTTTTTATTTTGATGTAGTCCCATTTGTTTATTTTTTCTGTTGTTTTCCTTGCCCTGTCAGACATGGTATTTGAAAATATGCTTCCAGGACTGATGTCGAAGAGTGTACCGCCTATGTTTTCTTCTAGAAGTTTATTCTTTCCGGGTCTTACATTCAAGTCTTTAATCCACTTTGAGTTGATTTTTGTGCATGGTGTAAGGTAATGTTCTACTTTCATTCTTTTGCATGTGGCTGTCCAGTTTTCCCAACACCATTTATTGAAGACACTTTCCTTTCTCCATTGTATGTTCTTGGCTCTCTTGTCAAAAATTAGCTGTCCATAGATGTGTGAGTTTATTTCTGGGCTCTCGATTCTGTTCCATTGATTGGTGTGTCTGTTATTATGCCAGTGCCATGCTGTTTTCATTACTATAGCTTTGTAGTATGTTTTGAAATCAGGCAGTGTGATACCTCTAGCTCTATTCTTTTTTCTCAGAGTTCCTTTGGCTATTCGGGATCTTTTGTTATTCCATGTAAATTTTAGGATTCTTTGTTCTATTTCTGTGAAAAATGTTGTTGAAACTTTGGTAGGGATTGCATTGAATCTGTAGATTGCTTTAGGAAGTATGGACATTTTAACTATGTTAATTCTTCCAATCCAAGAGCACGGAATATCTTTCCATTTCTTTGTGTCTTCTTCAATTTCCTTCAACAGTGTTTTATAGTTTTCAGTCTACAGGTTTTTCACCTCTTTGGTTAAATTTATTCCCGGATATTTTATTGTTTTTTTGCAAATGTGCATGGGATTGTATTCTTAATTTCTCTTTCTGCTGCTTCGTTCTTAGTGTATACAAACACAACTGATTTTTGTAAGTTGATTTTGTATCCTGAAAATTTACCATATTAATTTATTATTTCTAGAAGTTTTTTGGTGGACTCCTTAGGGTTTTCTATATACATGATCATGTCATCTGCAAATAGTGACAGTTTCACTTCTTCCTTTCCAATTTGGATCCCTATTTCTTTTTCTTGCCTGATTGCTCTGGCTATGACTTCCAATACTATGTTAAATAAGAGTGGTGAAAGTGGGCATCTTTGTCTAGTTCCTGTTCTTAGAAGGTTGGTTTTCAGTTTTTCTCCATTGAGAATGATATTAACTGTGGCTTTGTCATATGTGGCCTTTATCATGTTGAGGTACTTTCCTTCTATACCCATTTTATTCAGAGTTTTTATCATAAATGGATGCTGTATCTTGTCACATGCTTTTTCTGCATCTATTGAGATGATCATGTGATTTTATTCTTCATTTTGTTAATGTGGTGTATCATGTCGATTGATTTGCAGATGTTGAACCATCCCTGCATCCCTGGAATAAATCTCACTTGATCATGGTGTATGATCTTTTTAATGTACTGTTGTATTTGATATGCTAGTATTTTTTTGAGGATTTTTGCATCGATGTTCATCAGTGATATTGGCCTGTGATTTTCTTTTTTTGTGTTGTCCTTCTCTGGTTTTGGTATCAGGGTAATATCTGCTTCATGGAATGAGTTAGGAAGCTTCCCCTCCTCCTCAATTTTTTGGAAGAGTTTGAGTCTTCTTTGAATGTTTGATAGAATTCACCAGGGAAGCCATCTGGTCCTGAACTTTTATTTTGGTTTTTTTTTTTAAGTGGTGGGTTTTTTTTGTTTTTTTAAGATTGGCACCTGAGCTAACATCTGTTCCCAATCTTTTTTTTTCTTCTCCCCAAAGCACCCCCTCATACATAGTTGTAGGTCCTTCTGGCTCTGCTATGTGGGACACCACCTCAGCATGGCTTGATGAGTGGTGCTAGGTCTGCACCCAGGATTCAAACTGGTGAAACTCTGGGCCACTGAAGTGGAATGCATGAACTTAACCACTTGGCCATGGGGCTGGCCCCTTTTGGGAGGTTTTTGGTTACTGTTTCCACGTCCTTACTGGTGATTGGTGTGTTCAAATTATGTATTTATTCTTGATTCAGTTTTGGAAGGTTGTGTGACTCTACAGAATTTATCCATTCCTTCTAGATTATCCAATTTGTTGGCATATAGCTTTTCATAGTATTCTCTTATAATCTTTTGTATTTCTGAAGTGTCCATTGTAATTTCTCCTCTTTCATTTCTGATTTTATTTATTTGAGCCTTCTCTCTTTTTTTCTTGGTGAGTCTAGCTAAAGGTTTGTGAATTTTGTTTATCTTTTCAAAGGACCAGCTCTTGGTTTCATTGATTCTTTCCATAGTTTTTTAGTCTGTATTCCATTTATTTGTGCTCTGGTTTTTATTATTTCCTTCCTTCTACCGATTTTGGGCTTTGTTTGTTCTTCTTTTTTCAGTTCTTTTAGGTACACTGTTGGATTGTTTATTTGAGATTTTTCTTGTTTATCGAGGTAGGCCTGTATTGATATAAACTTCCCTCTAAGTACTGCTTTTGCTGTATCCCATAAATTTTGGCATGTCGTATTTTCATTTTCATTTGTCTCCAGGTATTTTTTGATTTTTCCTTTGATTTATTCACTGACTCAATTGTTGTTCAGTAGCATTTTGTTTAATCTCCACATATCTGTGGCTTTCCCAAGTTTCGTCCTGTAGTTGATTTCTAGTTTCATACCTTTGTGGTCAGAAAAGATGCTTGGTATTATTTCGATCTTCTTAAATTTATTGAGACTCATTTAGCGGCCTAATATGTGATCAGTCCTGGAGAATATTCCATGTGTGTCTGAAAAGAATGTGTATTCTTCAGTTTTTGGATGCCATGTTATGTATATATCTACTAAGTCCATCTGGTCTAATGTGTTGCTTAAGACCAATGTTTCCTGTTGATCTTCTGTTTGGTTGATCTATCCATTGGTGAGAGTGGAGTGTCAAAGTCCTCTGCTCTTACTATAATTTGTCTATTTCTCCTTTTATGTCTGTTAATAATTGCTTTATATATTTAGGTGCTCCTATGTTGGGTGCATAGATATTTACAAGTGTTACATCCTCTTGTTGGATTGTTCCCTTTATCATTATGTAGTGCCCTTCTTTGTCTCTTGTTATGGTTTTTGTTTTAAAGTCTATTTTGTCTGATATAAGTATTGCTACCCCAATTTTGTGTTCATTCCCATTTTCATGGAGTATCTTTTTCCGTCCTTTCATTTTCAGTTTTTGTGTGTCTTTAGGTCTGAAGTGTGGTTGTGTGCAGCATATATATGGGTCTTGTTTTTTTATCCAATCAGCCACCCTATGCCTTTTGATTGGAGCATTTAGTCCATTAACATTTAAAGTAGCTATTAATAAGAATGTACTTATTTCCATTTTGTTACTTTTTTTCTGTGTGTTTTAACAGTTCTTCTCTGTTCCTTTCTTCTTCTCTTGCTCTCTTCCATTGTGGCTTGATGGCTTAATTTAGTATTATGTTTTGGTTCCCTTCTCTTAATTTTTTGTGTATTTATTATAGGTTTCTGGTTTGTGATTACCATGAGGTTCATATATAATAACCAACGTATATAGCAATCTATATTAAGTTGATAGTCTCTTAAGTTTTACCTGTTTCAAAAAGCTCTACTTTTTTACTCCCCTCCTCCCACACTTTGTGTTTTTGATATCGTATATAATCTCTTTTTTGTGCATGTGTGTCTATTACCTGCTTATCGTGGAAGTAGATAATTTTAGTACTTTTGTCTTTTGACCTTCACCTTATCTTCATAGGTGGTTGATCTGCTACCTTTACTGTATTTTTGCTTTTTACCAGTGATTTTATTTCTTTTGATAATTTTCTTATTCCTATTTTGGTCTTTTCTTTTCCACTTAAATAAGTCCCTTTAGCATTTCCTATAAAACTGGTTTCTTGGTGATAAACTCCTTTAATTTTTGCTTGTCTGGGAAACTCTTTCTCTCTCCTTCCATTCTGAACGATAACCTTGCCAGGTAGAGTATTCTTGGCTGTAAGTTTTCTCCTTTCAGCATTTTAAATATATCATGCCACTCCCTTCTGGCCTGTAAGGTTTCTGCTGAAAAGTCAGCTGATAGCCTTATGGGATTTCTTTTGTATGTAACTTGTTGCTTTTCTCTTGTAGCTTTTAGGATTCTTTCTCTCTCTTTAATTCTTGACATTTTAATTATAATGTGTCTTGTTGTGGGTCTCTTTGAGTTTATCTTCTTTGGTCCTCTCTGTGCTTCCTGTACCTGGATTTCTGTTTCCTTCCTTAGGAAAGTTTTTGGCTATTATTTCTTCAAGTAGATTCTCTGCACCTTTGTCTCTCTCTTCTCTTTCCTGGACACCTATAATACAGATGTTAGTGCCCTTGATGTTGTCCCAGAGTTCCCTTAGACTGTCCTTGTTCTTTTTAATTCTTTTTTCTTTTATCTGTTCAGCTTGGGCGATTTCCTCTAGTCTTTTGTCCAGATTGCTGAACCGTTCTTCTGTATCATCTACTCTGCTATTGAGTCCCTTGAGTGAATTTTTCATTTTCAGTATTGTATTCTTCATTTCTTATTGGTTCTTTTTTATATTTTCCAGTTCCCTGTTGACGTTCTCACTGAGTTCATCCATTCTTCTCCCAAGATCAGTGAGCATCCTTATGACTATTATTTTGTACCTTTTGTCAGGTAGATTGTTTATCTCTGTTTTGCTTTATTCTTTTTCTGCAGATTTGTCTTCTTCCCTTATTTGGAACGTATTCCTTTGTCTCCTCATTTTGCCTCTTTCTCTGTGCTTATATCTATTTATTAGATAGGTCAGCTATGTCTCTCAGTCTTGGAGAGATGGTCTTATGTAAGAGATGACCTACAAGGTTCAGCAGTCTGCTTCCCTCTTGTCACCAGTTCCAAATGTTCCAGGAGTGACCCCTGTGTGGGCTTCGTGTGTCCTTCTGTTGCGGCAGGGTTGTTCTACCTGCAGGTACCTGGGGAGGCTAGGCTGTCTCCCTGGCTGGCTGGTTGTCATACTCAGTTGCGTGTGGCTGCTATAGACCCTTCAGACACTTTATTAGGTGTGGGGAGCCCCAGCACAGGTGGCTGCCAGGTCTAATAGCACATTCCTGCTGCAGTTTTTCTGTTAAGTGAGTAGGTCCCCAGCATGGCTGGTTGCTGGACTCAGGGGCTTACAATTGCTGTAGGCCTCTGGACTGCAAGGCTGTTGTCAGCTCTCTCAGGGTTGCAGCTGAGTGGGGCTGGCCTCAGGCACTGGAGTACCCAGTTGTTTCAGGCTTTGGAAGGTGGGGCTGATCCACAACATGCCTGTTGGAGAAGCTCAAGTCTGCTGTAGCTGACAAGCCCCACTGTCCACAGGGCCACACACCCGATCCTGCCCCATGTGCACACCCCTACCCACTTAAGTGGACCCAATCACCCTGCTGCAGAGGCCCCACACACTCCACCAATGCAGGCCCACTCGCACATGCCCTGTCCCACAGAGGTGGACCCACTTGCCCAGCTGCAGAGGTTCCATGCACCCCGTCTATGTGGGCCCACAAGTTGTCCAAGGGCTTACTGTTGGGTGGGGCCAGTCCCTAAGGTGGGCTGCCTGTCCTGACTGGGCTGGATTAAATCAGTGCTCTAGTGAGTGGGGCACACCTGTGTGCTAACAGGCCAGAGGAAGAACTCCAATGGCATCTGCCAGTGTCTGTGTCAGCATGCCTGTACTTGGTCAGAATAATGGCTGCTGCCAATTTCTCAGTCCTTGAGGAGGTGGCCCCAGCCTGGGGAGCTCTTACCTTTCACCAATGCTCCCAGAGCCTCTCAGGTGAGTCTCTTTTCACCAAAGGACCATACACCTTTCTCTCTGGTGATTTTAGATTCTTTCCAAATGGGTGAATTTGTGCCTGGGCCCTTTAAGAACAGGCTTTTTTGTCCCTTATGTCCAATAGCTTTTCTAGGGGTATTCCTTGTTGTTGTTAATAGCCAGCAAAGCCAGATATTATGACACTCGTGTTGGTTGTGCTGAGTCCAAAAGGTGCTTATTGTGGTAAAGCTCCCCTACTCAGATCCTCTGCTCCTCAAGGAAAGGCTGTGTACCTTAGGATTCCTCCCAGCCATGGAGTGCCATAGCTAGAATGTGGCTTTTTCCCCTCCAGAAAGGAACTTCTGCCTCCTCCACCTCAGTCAGCACTGTCCCTTGGGGTTCTTTTTATCCAGTTTTCAGTTCTCTCTCAGGGGTAATTGTTCCAAGAGTAGTTGTAAATTTGTTGTTTCTGAGAGAGGAGGAGAGTTCAGAGTCCACCTATGTCACCATTTTAACCTGATCTGCTTTGATTTTATTTAGGTATTTTTCTCTTCTTATAAACTTATGATTGGTGTTTATGTCCACTTGATTATGATATTTTTGTTTAAATCTGATATCAATATAGTATGCTTGACAAAAGTGCTATTAAAGATTTATATTCTATTTAAGTTTGTTTTAAGTATGTAGTAATAATTCACTGGCTATAAAAGCATTTATAGACACAGATGTCTTTAAGATACACTGCTGTATATTGTTTTAGACATTTTACATTTCCAGGAAGATCCCAAATATTTCAAACAGCAAATATCTTCTGTAGTTTGATCAATAGATACTAAATTAAGTATTTAAGATTGATTGTTAAAATGCAGTTTTAGTAAATTAAATGTTAATTTACCAAAACATAATGGGAAACTTTTGAATTAAAAATGACTTTGGTCAAAGATCAGGCCTCCTAAGAAAGTGTTACACACACTTTTCTTAATGGCTTAAAATGGTAGTGGTGAACCTAAGTGATGATTTGCTGTGTACCTGGGGCTGTCTTTGTGGCCGGGGTTTTCGGGCTGTGCACTCCCTCAGCAGTGACCTTGGGTTGCTGTGCTGGGTAAACTTGAATGTGTTTTTACCATTCTGCCCTTCCTTGCTGTGAGCTGTCACTTCTGACTGTGGCTAGCATGACTGATTGTGGCAATCCTTTTTTCTCTATTTGTGTCTAATCTGAGAGAGGGCTGTATCATATTTGTTAATCTTATTGGAAACAAGGACGAACTAAGGATGTGCTTACCTCTAAGGTAGGACTAAAGTTCTTTTATAAGAAAACAGTTTTGATTTTAGTGAAAAACTTTCCTATATCAACTTGGATTTCTCTACAAGCATTCTGATCCCTACATCACAGCTGGATGGGGAGTTTCCCAGAGGGCCGAGTTGTAGCTAGGGGAAGCATTTGTTCTTAGCTGTAGGGTGTAGTGCTTTTGCGTACAGATCTATCTTCCCTGTTAAGTTTTCCTTAAGCTGGTATTGAAATTACTTTTCCTTCTTTAGATACAAGCTACAGGTTTAATTGAGGGGTGGGAGGGCTGTGTGGGATGTTGACAGGTAAGAAGCAGATGAGGGGTAAGGTAATTATTAATAATGAAGTTATAACTGTTAAACCAGCACTGTCAAATAGAAATATAATGTGAGCATATTTGCACCTTAATAGTATACTTCATTTAACTCAGTATATTCTGAATGTTATTTCAACATGTAATCAATATAAAAAGTTATTAGGATATTTAAAATTTTTTTATACCAAATCTTAAAATTTGTTGTATATTTTACACTTATAGCATGTCTCAATTCTGACAAGCCACATTTTAAGTACTTGTTAGTCACATGCGGCTACTGGCTACCATATTGGACAGCACATTGTTAGTCTCTGGTTGTTATCTGGTCACCATTGTTCTTCCTATTAAAAATGTATACATGCACGCACAAATTGCAGTGTAAGTAAAATATTGATAGTTCACAAATACTCATTTTAATGCACTTTGGATAGCTATAATGAAATAATCTTTGGTCTTTTGGTTATTCATTGCTATACTTACCAGTACTCTAGTCTGGATGTTTATACTTGTTTGGGTAAATGACAGATGAATTTTGTGATGCATTTCAATGGTAGAAATTTGAGGGCAACCTTAAACACAGTAAGTATTTTCAACACAAACTGTGACTACACAATAGGAAGAGAAGGGTTCATTGGCTTAGTTAATGCAATATGCAAGTAATTTTTTTGTACAAGGAAAATATGGGATTTAATTTAGAATTCTAAGTTACAGGAATAATGTAGTTAGAAGGGAATGGTAGACATGGGGATGGCCCTTGTGATCTGAAACACAAAATTGAGGCTCAAAAGTGGATCTGGCAGAAGAATTCCCCGTTGGAGTAGAAAGTTGGGAAAAACGACGTGACAAAATGAGGGTTATGTAAGATTTAAGGCATTATGGTAGCTGATGTTTAGATATTTATCAAGTTCTCTTATGGTATTGTAACTTTTTCGACAGCTACACCATATCAGTTAATAGAATCTTTGATTAAAAAAGCTTTAAAATTATACTATTTTTGTTAGCTTTATATCAGTGTTTGGGGTCAGGAAGATTAAGAGATTTGTTCTTGGGTTTCATCAAGTTGAAGGTGGGATTATGACTTTGGATTAGACTTGAGTTTATTGTAGCATATGGTGTAGTAGCTGTAATGAGATCGTCGTGTTAACAATGTCAGCATCAGGTGTGTGAGCTTTCCGTAGAGTTCAGTGGCTTTGTATTTATTGTAAGGCTGGATTTTTAACCTAAGGGAGCAGACACTTGACAGATTTGTACACCCATAACAACGGGGATAGTGAGAGTACTGAATTAGGCAAATGTGTTACCTAGAGCGAGGTTCTGTTGACAGTGAGTTATGTGTTTCATGTAGTTACATCTCATACAGCCATGTACCGCATAACTATGTTTTGGTCAACGATGGACCGCATATATGATGGTGGTCCCATAGGGTTAGTACCATAGAGCCTAGGTGTGCAGTAGGCTGTACCATCTGGGTTTGTGTAAGTGCACTCTGTGATGCTCCCACAGCAATGAAGTCGCCTAACGACACATTTCTCAGAACATATCCCCATTAAGTGACGCAAGACTGTTTTCCCTTCAAGGAAATTTTTGGGGAGATTGCTTTTAGTAATTTTTATCTTCCTGTAAAACAGATTAAGTTGTTTAGATCATTGGCTTTTGACTTTTAAACTTTTGCTTAATATCATTTTTTCAAAACTGTGGTTTAAAGTTACTCTTAGAGGGAGATAGTAAAATTCCAATCAGAAAGTTTTTCTCATTTTGAAAGTTACTTAGGCCAAGTAAGGAGCCAACATACAGTATTCTAGCACAATTATTTTCAGATATTATGGTTTTAAAATTTCTCCTTATGGTAAGTTGTTTGACCTAGATAACTTGAAACATGTGCAGCTTTATTACAATGTGGCTGCTTTTTCAAGGCCTTAGTTTTTTTTTTCTATCTTCTTATTAAGCGTATTGCCTTGTGTTGTCGGAACTTTCTATTTCTTGGATTCCTATTTCTAGATTCTATTCCTATTTCTTAGATTTTGACCACGTTCTGGACACAGGTATTTGTTTTATGTTCTCTGTGGCTTTGAGGGGTAATACATGGTCTTCTGTCTATTCCAGAAATGCAGCTGTGTGCCTCAGTTACTCTTCAGAGCGTCAGAAGAACTTCCCTGGTCTTCACGTATGACTCAAATCACCTTTTGACTGGGTCATTGTGTTCACACTAAAAAATTCTTTTGTTTACTCATGACAATCATGCTACATAGGTTTCTAAGCAACATTTTTACCGTTATTATGAAACATCTTTGTCAAATAATCTCTAAATTTAAAGCATGATCAGTGGAACCAGACAGACCCAGATCTGAACCTTGGATATATCACCTGTGAGCTAAGTGACCTTGGGCAAGTTATTTAACCTCATGGATCCTCAATTTTCTCATCTCTGAAAGAGTGAAAATACCTCTCTCACAGGGTGGTTGTGAATTAAATGTGATTTTGTGTGGAAAGCATCTGGCAGGGGGTGGGTCTTAGGAAATGGAAGTTTAATTATCAGCACACAGTCACTAACTAATGTCTTCATCTTGCAGTTTTGCAATAATTCCTAATTTTATTACAGAACTTTGCGGTTTACTTGCCTTTTTCAGACCCGTAGTCTTATTTTAGCATTATAAAATTCCTATTAGGCAAAGTAGTTGTTATCTTCATCTCTCAGTTAAAGAAGTCAAATCTCATAGGTTAAGTTTTAAATTATAGGTGAAACTTCATGGGTTTGAGGAAATAGGAAAATTAGGCTCGAATCCTGGCTCTACTAAAAAAGGACAAAATGTCTGCTTATGGGTGTAGTGAGAAGTAGAGATAATATGTGTAGTATGTCTGATATTTATCAGGGGATTAATAAGCCTTAGCAACAAAGTTGAGTAGATTATTTGCTAAGACTTTGTTCATTGAATCATTTAAAAGGCAATTACCGAACCCCAGGCACTAGAGGGAGAGCAGAGAACAAGACAAACTCAGCTCATGCAGCTCACATTCTTGAGGGGTAGACTGATAACAGTGACTAAATGATGTTTACAGGAGTTGTCACTGCTCTAAAGAAAATGGAGCAGGGTAGAGAATGGCCAAAGGGCAGAACTAATGTAGAACTCTTTGACGATACGACATTTGAGCAGAGACCCAAACAGTAAGGAGCCAGAGATGAGGAGCTGTAGAAGAAGGGAGTTCCAGCTGAGGTTCTCCTAGGCAGAAGGACTAGTAATAGTAAGAGCTAAGGACCTGAGGTGGAAATGTCCTAGACCCTTATGAGGAACAAAAGAAGACAACAGTGTGTCCAGAATAGAGCCTGGTAGCCTGTGGGGGGAGTTTGCTCTACTTGAAGTATTATGGGAAGCTGTTGGACAGTTTTGAAGAAGTGACAAACCAGATCTGGTTTTACATTAAAAAAATATGACTCTGATTCCTATGTGGAAAACAGGCTTTTGAGGGGTAAGAGTTGGAGGAGGAAGCATTAGGAAGTTGCTGCAACATCCCCGTGAGGAAGGATGCCGGGGTGATCGAGGGTGGTAGCAGTCGAGGTGGGGAGAAGCGGGCAGATTCAGGTTCTGTTGGGGGGTCGGGTAGAGCTGATGGGATTTCCTGACAGACCGGATGTGGGATTGAAAGATAAATCAAAATATTTGGGAAGTAATTGTGAGCGAGGATGCTGAACTGTTCTTTTTTCAGGTCAATCATTTCTTGATCCCCCCCACAATACGAAGCCAACAATCTCTTTATTTAACATGAGCACACGTTAAATGCCAGAGGTTACAGGGAAATGAGAGAGTCCTTGACTTCAAGGACCCAAAAGAAGAACTCTTTGAAAGAAGTTCAGTCAGGCTCCATAATTAAGAGGACGAGAGAATTAAAGCCAACAGAGGGGAAAGTTCTGTCAGAGAAAGTATCCAGGCAGGAGGTGCGGTTTGAGAATGGAGGACAGGAAGCACAGTGAGTGCTGTTGGCCTTTATGAATTTGTTCCCCTGTTATCCGTGGAGTAAAGAATGAAGTTACTCTTCCTTCATCATCATCTTCATCATTATTGCCCGTTTGAACTATGTGTCTTCAAATATGATACGACTTTTTAACATTCATAAACTTATTGTTATTCTCTTTCTGTACATATTGGCAATGATAAAAGCTTAAAGATACATGTCCTATGAAATATGCAAAAACAAAAAATTTACATAAGTAATTTATACTTCAGAAAATTAAAGTCGAGAAATATTTTCCTCATCATTAGAATTCACAGTATATAAAGTAAGTCAAGATTCCCTGCTTGGATTTCAAACTGCATTGTCTCAGCGGAGAAGGATCAAGTGTCTGTTTCGTATTCAGTGCACAGACTCCTTCTGTGTCTCTGGCTGCTCACATGCTGGGGCTGCAGCACTTCTTGCACCCTAGGCCTTAACCATGTGAGCCTTGGTCACCCTAAGATAGGCTGTTATGGGGAGAAAGGCGTCATCAGCTGTAACAGAATTTCTGTATACGTGCTGGTCAGGATGACGTTTCTAGTCGTCCCCTCAGCTCCCTGGCCTCTTAGCTATGCTCCGTCACAGTGCCCGGAAGTCCCTGGGTCCAGACTTGCCCGTCTACCCAGCACACAGACTGACGTGTGCCCAGCAAACCTTGATGAGGAGTCTGTTCCAACCAATGACTTCAAAGTTTATTTGTTGACTCAGTCTTTATGGTGTGAGAGGTGTGGGCCTTTTACATTGTTTATTGCCTGGAACTCTGGACCTGGTCAGAAGTGGGAGGGAGTCTGCTGAGAGATTAATGCTGGCAACGGGGAAGAGAAAGCAGAGTGGGAAAGACAAGCATAGAAATGCAACCTGCATCCCTCTTGGCAGGCATGACTCACAGGTGCGGAACCTGGGGAAGTGTGGCGGGGAGGTCCCAGCATGGGGCCTTCTGTGTCTGCTCTCTCCCATCTGTGCTTCACCTGGGGCTGGGACTGATTTCCTGGAGGCGGGGCCTGCTTTTAAACAGGGTAGGCTGTGTGTATATGTAGAGCATGAACCTACAGGCAAGACCTTGGTGCAGTCTGAGGGCCACAATCGCCCTCAGGGGTGACGTGCTGTGTAGGAGGGTATCTAACCCCCACTGCAGGGGGCTGGGAAAGGGGCTGCTCCAGGGAGTTTTGAAGGGTCAGGAAGGGTTATCCGAGTGGAGAAAGAAGCAGGAGCTGGATGTGTCAAACTGCACAGAAAAAGCCCTCAGTCCCTTCAGGATCTACAAGTGGCCCACTGAGTGTAGCCTTTGACTGACGGCTGGAGCAATAAGAGATGAGCCTGACGGGGAGATGCTTGCACCTAAGCAGCACCTTGAGCTCCTGGGTAATGAATGGAATTTAAGTAAAGCATCTCCACTTATGAAGACTGAAGTCATACGTATCAAACCATGTGCTTGAAAAGCATGTGTACTTTGTGTTTTTCTTAAGAAATATGTCTTAACAAAATAAGTTCAAATTATTTTTCCCTCCCTCTGCCAACCTACTTTGGTGTTTGAAGCTCATGTGGGTGATTTCCGTGTGTGTAAGGCTAAAAGACCAAAAACTGAATTATTTCTTTGTGGAATGTGTATTTCTGATATTGGTCTCACTAAGCACTTGGAGAGCTCTACTGTGGGTTTAGCTTTCATTTCCTCAGCTGCACAGATCCTCTGGAGTGAGTCATTTTGGGGTAAATTGAGTGGTCTTCTTATTTCTGGGGCTCTCCTTTGTTGCTTGGCTATCTCTTTGAAAATGTTCTGTGTGTTTGACTTGCTTTGCCATTGGTATGTCTGTCATCCCACTATATAGTAGTTGTCCAAGCCTTGTTGTCATTATTCAAATAAAACTAGAAACTGCCATTTCTCGAGCATGAAAATGCAAGCTGGAACTAGAGGACACGAGAACTAGCGAGACCACTGACACAGGGATGGGGTTAGGAGTCAGGGAGGTTTATAGGGGGCAGTGCCTCTGACAGAGGAAGGTGGGGATGGGGTGGGATCAGGCCAGGAGAGTCTTCAAGTGGCAGAAAAGAGAGAAGGAAGCAGAGCTCGGCTGGTGCCGACCCAGTGGGATCCTCTAGGACTGGACTTGGCAGATTAGAACTTATTGGCTGGTCACCATCTTAGCAATGGCTTTGACTAATTGTAGAATTTTAAGAGATATTCTGATCTTAGGAACATCACATTTACTGATCTTCTCTTGGAGTGCCTGGTTTTTTGTATTTTGTAAGCAAATCTATTTTGTCTGTGTTTGCCTGGAGTTCAGTTTCAGAGGGGGTCCCTGAATTCTGGAGGGGTGTAGTCCCTTGATTAGTGCTCCCTCCCCTCACTGTTCCCCCCTCCCCAGCAACATCTGCTACAGGTGTGTAGAACAGAGTCTGACTGTCAGCAGAGAAAAGGTAATAACAGGAAGGTCTGGAAATAGTACAAGACTCTGGTTGTGACCATCCTTGCTGCTAGTGCCTTGGCAAAGGATTTACAGAGTGGAGTATGCCACAAAAACTTAGTTGTGATTCAGTGTTGCCCGTCAGACATTATGGAGAGCTGGGGACGGTTCCGGCAGGTTTCTGTGACACTCAGTCCGTTTGTGAGTAGGGCCTTTGGTAGAATGGTGAACTCTTGCCCAGGAGCAGTATGTAATGCTTTTATTATCTGGGCCTCGAATTCCCTTATCTTCAGAGAATTATTAGTCATAAGGATGTCGTACTATTATGGATATTATACTTGGTTATATTAACTTTACAATTTCGTTTCATAGTTCATTGATGTGAAAACCCTTTCACTCAAGGGGGAAAATGATCATTTAAATGATCAGAAATTCATAGCTAAAGGAAGAGTATCAGGAAACGCCAGGCCTCTCGTCTTTCCTCTCCCCGCTGTCCAGTCGACGGCCAGGCTCTGTTCATTAATTCCTGTGATTTGCTTCTAAGATCAGCTGCTGCCCTTCTGGAGCCCCAGGCTCTCTCACCTGTAACGAGGGACACTTCCTCTGTGTGGACACCTCAGCTGACTGGTGTCTCTAGTATAGCATTTCTTATTCTATATCTGGGTAATTTTGTACATGTTTTCCCCTCTAGATCGTTTAGCTTCTTGGACCTGGTCTGTTGAAATGGTCTTTCCATTCTCTCCTCTGTGCTCTTATCTTCAGAGGCAGTGTGTATAGGGAAGCAAAACTAGGAGCTTTTGTCTTTCTTGTGTCTGGTGTGGAGGGGAGTTGAGCACAGTCCTAAAAGAGAGGGCATGCCAGGAAGGCCACATAGTAGCTGCTCTCATAGCGTATTTGTTCATGGCTTTGTCTGCTGTGTGAGATGTCCTTCTCCATCTTTAGCCTTTAGATGAAGCTCAGTTGCTGACTTTACCAATACCCTCCCCCACCCCGCTTTGGTAGAAAGCTGTCCATTGGAAGTACTAGTCTTTCTCTTAGACACTACATGCCCATAGCCCTCACTATCTCTGCTTCCTCTCCTACAGAGGCTGAGGATAGGAAGATCAAGAAGGCAAGGCCCATACTTTTCCAGGTGGAGACCTTTTCAATCAGAATGACAGACACATAAACAGAATAATTATAATATGGAAACTGCACAGACTGGACAGTTGCATATGGTTATATAGATTGTGTGAACTTGAGAAAGATGCCCCCTGGAATTATTTCCTGCCTGGCTGTATCTGGGGGTCCTGTGCATAGAGGGAGGGGCATGTAACCCAACCCGGGGATGTGTGATGAGAGAAGACTTCTCAGAGGAGAGAAACCTAAGCTATGTGTTAAGGATGAGTTGTTGGCAGGCAGAGAACACGCTAAGGGGAAGCAAGTCCAGGTGAAAGGGGACATTTCGCATTCTATGCTGTGTTAGCTATTGGGCACTGATCTGCTCCCGCCGGATTACAAGCTCTCTAAAGGTGGGGAGAGGGTTTTGTCTTAGGCACCGTGCACATGGAATATTCTGAACTTTGGATGAATGAATGATTTCCTGTCTGCCTCAACCTTTTTGCTTGCCTGTTTAACTTACTGATTTATTCCACATGTTCCTGTATCCAGGACACTTGAATTTCTAGGAGCTGGGACCTGGTTCTCTGGTTTAAGTACTTCATCCTGTCACCACCACCACCACACTGCCTGTGAGCCTGGAACTCAGTGGAATTATTATTATTTTTTTTTTTGAGGAAGATGAGCCCTGAGCTAACTGCTGCCAATCCTCCTCTTTTTGCTGAGGAAGACTGGCCCTGAGCTAACATCCGTGCTCATCTTCTTCTACTTTACACGTGGGACGCCTGCCACAGCATGGCTTTTGCCAAGTGGTGCCATGTCCGCACCCGGAATCCAAACCGGCAAACCCCGGGCTGCCAAGAAGCGGTACATGTGCACTTAACTGCTGCGCCACCGGGCCGGCCCCTGGAGTTCTTTTTTGTAATGTGTAACTCTGGGACTATACTTTGATCTAAAGAAAAAATAAACCAAAACCTAGTAAGGATAAAAGATTCATTAGTTAACAAATATTTAGTTGTCTATTTTAGGAAGCTCCTCCCCCCAATTTTTTATACTGTGGGTCACATAAATGATTCACATAGTAAAAAATAAAAAATTCAACTTGTAGCCGTTGAGCTAGTTGTTTTCTTATTTTTTGCCCCATTTTTATTATCTCCAAAATGGGCATGCTGCTCATGTGATTGTTAGGAGAATTATATGGGTTAATACATGTAGATGCGTAGACAAGCTCAGCAGGATAGTTGTGCTTTTTATCATAATTACGTATGAGCTCTTAGTGACAGGACAAAGACCACTAATTGATCTGGCAACACTGAATTGGTGGAGCAGACCAGAGACTCAGATGTTTCCATCTGTATCTCTTTGGCATTGATCTTCCTTTTTAAAGATTTTTCCATATTTGAAACTTTCTCACTTCTCTGTCTGAGAAGAAACGTGGTACACAAAATGTCAAATCAACAAGAAAGTCAGGAAAAGCCTTCACACTGGAAAAGTATATTTTGTGTAAATGAAGTTGGGAATAAAGGCGAATGACTTGGCCTCCATGTTAACTTGTTCAAATCTGGCAGCTTGGGCCAGCCCTGTGCCCAAGTGGTTAAGTCCATGTGCTCCACTTCGGTGGCCCAGGGTTTTGCTGGTTCAGATCCTGGATGTGGACATGGCACCGTTCATCAGGCCACCCTGAGCTCAGTGGCACCCCACATAGCACAGCCAGAAGGACCTACAAGTAGAATATACAACTATGTACTGGGGGACTTTGGGAAGAAGAGGAAGTTAAAAAAAAAAAAGATTGGCAACAGATGTTAGCTCAGGTGCCAATCTTTAAAAAAAAAAATCTGACAGCTCATGATTTTCAAGGTACATTAAGATTGTTGATGGAAGTAAAGAGTGTTAGGTTCACACGACCAGTGGTGATAAGCAAACATAACAGGCTGATCTGCATGTGAAGTCGGGATGACAGTTGAAGCAAATGAACGTACCTTTCTCTTGTATGTGACATTTGACTTCCATGCACTTTGCCTGGGAAAGATTAGAAGAAATCCCGGGAGAAACATCAAGTTGTCTTCATCTTATGCCTCTCAAAACAGGAATAGGCAAGCTAGGCTTCTGTTTATGTGAAGACTTTGTAGATTAATTTTTCTCTCCCTTTTATCTTATTTACAAGAGACCTTGGAGGGCTTGATGCTCAGCAATTCTGCACTGAAGAAGAGCTATTTCAGTAAATTTTTAAAGGGTTGTTTGGAATCCAGACAATGACATCAGGGACGTACACTAAAAAGTTTGCCTGGTTTTTTTGAGGAAGATTGGCCCTGAGCTAACGTCCCTGCCCATCTTCCTCTACTTTAATGTGGGACGCCTACCACAGCATGGCTTGCCAAGTGGTGCCATGTCTGCACCCAGGATCCGAACCAGCGAACCCTGGGCCACCGAAGCAGAACGTGTGAACCTAACCACTGCGCCACCGGGCCGGCCCCAGTTTGCCTGTGTTTTTGATCTTTAGGAGGTAGAAAGGAGAAAGGTGGGGAGAGAAGAAACCAATCTGATAAGAAACATCTTAATTTTTCTCTCTTGGGGGAAAGTTTACCCAGTCAGAGAGGGGAGGTGTCTGGGATAAGTGAGGATAAAACTGAGGGGTAAGAGGAGGTTTTGTTTTCCTGAATTGCATATTCATACTTTTCATGTCCTCTGGGAGCTGACTCGAAATCTACTGGGCCTTCCAGGGGCCCATCCTGTCAGGGCTGCAGACAGATGGCTGACGGCAAGCAGGCTGGATGTAGAGAATGGCAGATGCTGTGGTTTTGGCAGAGGGAGCCCTGGTGAGGCAGAACCAGCTAACATGAATGCCCACTGATAAAGCCAAGCCAGACCAGTCACAGACTGCAGCCACAAATGCCAGCAGGGGGACCAGGGTATCACTCTATGGACTAGAGGAGGCAGAAGGCATTTGTGCCCAAGGATCCCAACTCTTCCCCACGCCCCCATCCCCACCCTCCATTTACCCAGTGCCATTTTAAGGAGGGAAGCAAGAAGATGATGAAGTTATCTGGGAACCAAGACACCTTTATTCAAGAGAGAGTTCACAGCACTTATATGAACTTTTAAATTATAAAATTGGACTAATCTCAAAACAAAACCAGACATTTCCTTTTTTTTTCCTTCTAATTCTCTATTGGGAGGTACCTTAGGAGATAGGTCAAATTAGTTGTAAACTAAATTTAGGGAGTTACATTTTTCTCTGTCCACTTAAGACAGAATGAGAAATCTTGTGGCCATGTTCACTTGATTCATTCATTGGACACCCTTATTTACTGCCTTCTCTGTCCCAGGCACTGGGGAAGCAGAGACATTAGCATGGGCATGGGCCCTGCCCTCATGGAGCTTATAGCTAGTGTTGGAAGACAGAAAATGAACAAACAAATTCCGTGAGGTGGTAAGCGCAATGGAAGAAATAATGTGGAATAAATAAGCCGGGGACTACTGCAGAGGTGGTGGGCCAGGAGTGCTTTTGTGGAGAAGTGATATTTAAGCTGAGGCCTGAGTGATAAGAGGGAGTTACAAAGCAAAGACTAGGGGAATAGAATTCTAGGTAGAAGGAAAGGCAGGTACCAAGTCTCTGGAGAGGGAACAGAGCTGATGGCCTTTGAGGAATGGAGAGAAGGCCACTGGGAGTGGACTTTCAAGAGCAAGGGAGAGATTGGTCGCTAATGAACTGGAGAAGTGAGCTGGCGTGAGACCACATGCGGTGGATCTGTATGCCTTGGGCCAAGGTGTTGTGGGTCTTGAAAATGCTTAGGACAGGCAAACTACAACTTCATAGAAAACTGCACCTCTCCCAGGGCTAACTGTTCAAAGACTCATCATGCACAGTGAGTCAGCAATGGGATTTTAAAGCCGGTGTCCCTAATTTGTGCCCTGTCTCGTGGTCCAAGGAGCGATGAAGAACGTCTATCCTAGCAACAGAGGGAATTGCCACGGAGAAGTCACTGGGCTTGTATTTTAAGCCTCAGTCAATCTAGCCCATATGGAAAAATCCTCTGAACTAAGTCTTTGAAACACAGCTTTGCTTTTTTGTTGTTTTAACTTTTATATATTAAATACATTTCCTTAAAAGCACATTTTGTCTTCACTTAATTTACATGATGAATTTTTATATATCTGAGGTATAAAATGGGTTTCGAGGAACAGAGGCCCAATTTGTATTGCTGTACGTATTGGAAACAAGGCTTTAAATTACTTTCAGCCATCGTGCTGGAGCCAACTAGGTTGTAAATATAGCATTACCGGTCTGTGTCTCTGCTCGCGTGCTCTTGTTCCTGGAATGCTCTGCTCTTTCTCTGCACAACCAAATCATACTCATTCTTATCAGCCTAGTTCAAATGCTTGCTTAATGAAATCACCTTGTTTTCTGGCCCTATATGAGACTGGCATTCATCTTTGTCCTCTCAATTCCCATATTTCTTGGTCTCTGGTAACATTAGTAAGCTTGAGCCTTAGACTGTGTACCTTTCCCTTCCCGCTATCAAGCAAAACGCCTTATATCTAGGAGGTGCTCAATAATTGTCTGAATGAATTCAGCACTCAACAATATTTTAAGTCATAAATAGTCCATGACCTATTACTTTCCTTCCCATTTTCTCTATCCCTGAAAAATGAGAAAAGAGAAACCAGTAAGTAGTAAGAAATCCTGACCCATCAGTGTCACTTTCCCTTTGTGTTTATTTCTTTTGAATTCTTGGGTAGAAATGGATCACAGATGCTATATTTGGAGAGATGTGGTTTGCTCAAAATGGGGTCTAGAAAAGGCCTCTAAAATGTGTCTGCCAAGGCTAGAATAATCACATTTTGCATTTGCACAGCATTTTCATTGTGTGTGTTTGATTAGGAGAAACAGTTAGCCCAAGTGCTTCCCCAGCCGCTGGACTGCTTTGTGTCTGGGTTCGGAAGGGTTATGAAACATCTTTGTAAATATAGGGTAGAGGCCAGGGTTGAACTTGAGACTCTTTTCGGAAGGGGAGTGTGTGTGTGTGTGTGTATGCGTGTGTGTGCGTGCACGCATGCCTCTTGTTATGAAGCTCCATGATGATTGCTTTGTTTTCCTGGAAATTTTTCTGGAGGCAAAGAGAAAACCACCTTTACCTACTTTTCAAGCACACAAAAAATTAGGAAAAAGACATAACCAACTTCTTAACTTATGTGATAAAAGCCTGAACACCTATGTTTGCTAGGAATTTTATGTCATGTCTTGTTGATACAGAAGAAATTGAATCTAATATTTTCTTGAGGTGCGAGTTGGGGATATAATCAGGTTGTTAACTGTGAAAGAACTTAGTTTATATGAGGGGTCAGCAAACTATGGCCTGTGGGCCAAATCTGGCCTGTGAGTGAGTAATGGTTTTTATATTTTTAAGACTTTTGTGTTTTAAAAAAATTACACAGAAGCTATATGTGGCCCAAAGCCTAAAATATTTACTACGTGACCCTTTATAGAAAAGGTTTTCCAACTCTTGATTTATATAATCAATTTCTGTTTCATGGATGAAGAAACCAAGGCTCAGATGGTAGCTGATTTGTCTTAAACTCATTGAGGCTGCCTGTTCTAGTGGAGGGAGAATTGGATTCAAGTTTCTGTAGACCTGGCTTCTAGTCCTATCTTTCATTTGACCTAATATACTTTCGCGATTGTTAATAAAGTGTCGTTTTAGAATTCACAGGGTAATGTCTGCAATGCAATTCTAATACTAACTACCCAGAGTTAGGTCCAATTTTACAGATTAAGGGCACAGTTCCCTGCAAGACTGCCTTTGTACCAGCTGCAAGCTCCAGGGTTCCTAGACCACCTGCACTTCTGACCAACTGGCTAGAAATTTGGGGGTTCCCATTATCCCCTCAGTTTCAATCATAATCTAGAATAACTCAGAGAACTCAGGAAAGCACAATACTTATGATTACGGTTTTATCATAAGAGATACAAATCAGGACTAGCCAAATGGAGAGACATATAGGGCGAGATCTGGGAGGGTCCCACATGTGAAGCTTCTGTGTCCTCAGGACATGTCACCTGAGCTTTGGTGTCCCTAGTTTTTGTTGGGGTTTCATTATATAGGCATCACTAATTGGATCATTGGCCACATGACTGAACTCAGTCTTCAGCCCCCCTCCCTCCCCAGAGTCAGGAGGTCATTCTGGCTCAAACCTCAATCCTCTAATCCCATAGTTAGTTTTTCTGGCATAGTCAGCCCCCATTCTAAAACCATCTAGGGGCCCACCATGAGTCACCTCATTAGTGCAAACTCAGGTGTGGTCGCAGGGGCCCACCATGAATAACAAAGACACTCCTATCATTTGGGAAATTCCAAGGGGTTAGAGGCTCCCCAGAGGATGCCAGGACAAAGACCAAGTTCGTTATTAGACAACAATGTCCAAGGTCTGACACTTTCCACAGAGCTAGTTACAGAGGTGCTGCAAAAACAATCTTACCACTTTAATAGGTTTCTGACTTAGGAAGACTAGAGTATTTCTTTCCTAAGAATTTCTACTGTGAGATGGTGAAACTTCTTTGCAAGGGAAACAGACCAGATGGATCTTGAGCATCTTTTGGAATTTGGACACTTTTATTTGAGTTGGGGGAATTATTACAGTTTAGAGTGAAGGATTTTGCTTCTCTTTTGCTTAAGGCAATCAAATGTTTAGTAAAAATTGGCCTTAATATTAACTCTCCTTTTGTGTTTGTTTATTTCAAATTCTTGATTCCCTGAACCTATTTAGTTTCCACTAATATTTATTTATGTATATTATATAAATAGAAGAGGGAAAATTTTCCTCTACCCTTCTAGGTTCTTTTGGCTGGTCTAATAATTAAACTGACATAAGACAGATTAACAGGAGAAAAACAAATTTAATTATGTACATACAGGAGCCCCATAAGATTATGAGACCCAAGGGCAAATCGGGCAGTTGAGGCTTACATGCCATGCTGAGCTAAGGAATGGGATGGGGGCCTGGGGCTTCAAAGAGGACGAGGAGATTTCACAGGAAGGTAAGAAGAGCAGATGTTTGGTAGTCAGATGTTTGCCCTGCCATACAGATAGGTCATTCAGATCAAGTTATCTCCGATAATAGCTCTCCTTCTGAGCCAGCCCCCTATCTAAGTCCTTTTAGGGAGTTAAGGGAGAGGTACAAATTTTTCTTAATCTGCTGGGTCTTGATTGCCTTCAGCTCAAAACAATCTACGTGCCAAAGTGTCATATTTTAGGGTCGTGTGTTCTATTCCCCTTCACTAGTTATAATAAAATAACAAATGAAAAATGTTATATATTACTATAATAATATTTATGAGATAGGAACAAATTTCAAAAGTCTGTTAAGATTTTTCATTTTCTTTCCAAAAATGATCTCCATGTAATTAGTTTATGTAGTGACTAGAAAGGAGGAGTTGTCTTCATTTCTGTCTGCTCACCTGCCAGTGGGAGGTCTAGCGTTGTCGCTGCTTCCTAACCAGTAACTTCCACATCCTTATTGCCATAGACACACTTGTGTGAGTGAAATGATGAGGAATTTGGGTCATCAGTAAGATGAAAATACTACTACAGTGACACGGACACAGTGAGTAGGGAAGATATTAACAGGTGAGGTAGAGCCACGGAGTGGCTGAGGCCCATCGACGATGGACAGAGGATGGTGGGAGTTGCTGGGTGTGTGTCCCTGTCCTTTGGACTCCCTTTCCTGTTTCTGTGGGTCGGTGGCATGTATACCATAAATAGTCTGCTTCCTCTGCCCCTCCCTTGTTCTTCACCCAGCCTCATGTTCACATCTTCTGGTGGGCTTTCTGTACCATCTGATCTGTTCACTCTCCAACCCTGGTGGAAACTCTAAAGGGAGGAGGAGTTGCTTCTTTATTTAGCAAGTCACCTTCCAGCTACTTCTGGGCTTCATTCAAACCAACCGGCCAAATGTTGCCATGAAGAATTCCTTTGTCAGATATGGCCTCCCTGGGTCTGGGGTGGCATCTGGTGGCATCTGTGCCATAGGCATCTAAAACCTTGGGCAGCTCGGGTGATCTATACATGAATAGTGTTTCTCCCTCCTTTGACCTTACTTGCTCATCTGTCTTACAGGGAAAAATAGGTTCTCTGTGTGCTCCTTTACAGTATTGGTTGGGATTTCTGGTTATGAATAATTTATAGAATAATTCAGGGGTGGCTTCTGGAACCCAAAGACCCCAGTGCAGCTGGGATCTAGCAGGGCACTGTACCCAGGATCCAAAAAGCTGTTGGAACAGTTTCTGTTGCTCTCCATGCAGCTGCTTCATCCTTATCTGCAAAGAAATTCTTTCTCTGTTTCCCTGCCCCCTGGGTGGGTGGAAGATGACCGTCCAGAGACCTGGAGTATATATGTTAATAGGGTAGCCACATGCAGAGCACATCTCCCCCAGGTCCCATGTCAAAGTTTCCAGAAAAGAAACTCTTAGTGGCCCGACTTGGACCAAATAGCCATCCATGGTGCGAAGAGTTGTGACGGATGGAGGGGGTTGCACAATACTGACCTGTCCTGTATGTGTGAGGGGAAGGGGTCAGTTACCAGACAACGGAGAGGCCTTTGGTTCAGCACGGGGTAGGCATCTTTAAAAAGCCCCCACCGCAATAGCCCTTTATTTATCCATTCAACATATACTTACAGGCCGCCTACTGTGTGCTAGGCATTATTCAGGATGACGAGGATAGAGCCGTGAACAAGACAAAGTCCTTGTCCTTATGGCCTTGGCCGTCAGCTGTCTTGCCTGCATTTCGACTTTGTAGCGGGCAAACTTAGTGCTTGTCCATTTGCCTCCTCCTGTTTCTCTTTATTCTTTCCTTTCACTTTGGTTTCTTTCTCAATAGATATTTATTGAACTCCCACTATCTGCTGACACTGTACTTGTTTATATGGGGAAGTTGTAAGCATATACTCTCATTTTGTGTGGTGGTATTTTCAAAATACATTAACTCAGGATTCATCTCATGAGTCTGAAATAGAAACTTTAGTCATAATGTGCTTTGCAATATATGGTATAATGCTTTCCTTAGGCAACACATTGTCAACAAATCTGTCATATTTTGAAAAGGTTAATGTTTTTCTCCAAAGCAAGATTGGGTCAAGATGAGGCCACTGAGGTAGAAGAAAGTTATCTGAGTTTTGGGGTGTGGGGAACTATCATTATTTCAACCTAGAATAAAAGTCTAGGTGTGGCCATGTTGTAGTATGGAACAAAGCATGAGAGGTGCTTGGGAGATACTATTTCACGGAATTCTGTCATCACTAATTGTTGGTGTCAGTGTTTTTCACCCCAGTATGTACTGTCTAACGTTTAGATTCTTGTTTGGAAACCCTGTTGTTTCCATGGTTACTGCTGTCAGTGATGCTTTTTGTGCCTAGGCTCCTCTTCTATCCCATTACCCAATGGTTCTTCTCTTTTCTGGCCCACGCATTCAATCCAAAAAGCCTTACAGAGTTTTGTTTTGAGGTCTTTCTCATGTCCATGCTTTTCCAGTTCCCCACTCAGTTCATGCTTTTCTCATTTTGCTTCTAGATGGTAGGACTAATTTCCTGTCCGATGTCCTCATCTGCGAATCCTCCCTTCTCTCTGCTCCTACCTCACTGCCCCCGGCGCGTCTCTCCTGCTGAGAAACCCTCTGCGGCTTCCTCTGACCTTGGGGCGGAAGTTGAAGCTTCTTTGCTTGGACTTTAAGTCATCTCCGGTCTGGCCACAGGCTATTTTTTCCCCCGAGCTTCCTTTCTATTCTTTTCCAGTTTGGACCCTCAGCGCTGGGTTTTATTTGTTTTTTAATTGGCCCCTGATACATTTTGTCACCTTGGGCCTCTTCCTAAGCTCTCCTTGCCCTTAACCAGACTGTCCTCCTCTTGCCTAATATAAACCTTACCCAAGCTTTACGACTTTTACCTCTGTCCTCACGCTGTTCTGACCGGCTCCCCACCCCAAGCACCAAGTAGCTGCTGACCTCTGACCTCCTTAGCACCTTCAAGCCCACTTTAGTCACTTGGTCATAAACTGTGGTGCACGAGTACCCAGGTTACACCTTAGCACCTTAAACTGGCTAACGTTTTTGAGAGCAGGAGTCAGATCTTTCGTTTTGTTGTTCCCAGCAGCATCTGACTAGTAATTTTCAACTGTGGCTGTCCATTAGTATGACTTCAGGAGCTTTAAAACAAAATAAAACAAAACAAGTCAGCATCTGTGAGGGCTGGGCCCAGGATCCGGTTAACTGTGAGAGCGCCCTCAGTGATGGTTACGTGCAGCTGGAGTTGAGAGTCACTCCATGAACACAGTCTTGGCAATGAACTACTCTGACTCACACTGGTATATGGAGTTTGACCCCTCTGTGCATATCACTGCATCTCTGCCTGGAGAATTCAAAGTGACCCTTTATAAGACTTGAGTAAAAATGACTTATTCAGCCAGCAAATATGAGTGCCCGTTATGTGCCAGGCACTGCTCTGGGTGCTGAAGTCACTGCAGGGAATAGAACATGTCCCTGCTGTCCTGCGGCGTCTGCTCTTGGCCGTGGGAATACAGACCGTAAATAAATACTGTCAGGTAACGATGATAAAGGCTGCGGAAGAATACAAAGCGCAATAAGTGGGCAGGGAGAAAAGCAGTATTTTTATATAGGCTAATTTCAAAAATATTCCCTATCTGCCTTAAATCACCAGATGCTTTACAACCAGCCTCCTGTGATTCAAGGCCAGGAGCCCAGGCTCTCGGCCAGCCGGTCCCCAGGTAGGGACTGAGGTAGGGACCCCAGCTCTCTGCTGCCCCGTGTCCGTAAGCAGAAGGCAGACCAGTGTCCTCTGGAGCCAGGGGGACTCCAGAGGGCGGAGGCTGAGGGGCCGAGGAGAGGGTCTACGGCTGGGGTCCTGTAATGAGGAATGACCAGGGTGCTGTGGATGTACACCTGGCCTGTGACCAGGGAGTGGGCTATACTTTTCACCATAGTGTGTCAGCTTTCAGTAAGCAACTTTACATTTTGGTTGTCCCCCTCTTATGGTAAAGATTATAATAGGATTCTAATCACTTTAAAAAGATGACATACATAATAACCAAAGCTTTCTCTTTCAAAATATTTCTCTATGTCAACCAACATTCTTTGCAGCTGTGAAGTGGATGTTTACTGAAATGAGATGCAGTTTCTTAAGTACTCTGCGACATCCATTTCTTTGACAGGTGGGAAGCATGGCAGATATTAGAACAAACGCATATTTAAGGAAGAGGAAAGAGGGCTTCATCTGTAGGGCATTTATTTTTCTGTGATCCTTTGCTTCAGGCACCCCTCCCGAAGTCAGTTCTTGAGGTGGGTCGCCCCTTCTAACGAGGGATACTGCCTTGTAGTTGGAGCCTCCTGTGTGTGCGCATGCGCATAGCAGTTTTAGTAATGAGTCTATTATTAGTCTCCATGCTGACACTTCCTTACGTGAAGGTTATGGCAAGGCTGAACTCACCGACAGAGGCTTGACTATAGGACTGAAATAAAATCCTAGGGAGGTAGACTTGCTTGTGTCTTAACCGCAGAAACAGTAATTTGAGCAATGAAATGAAAGATCACCCAACCCTCTATAAGCTGGAATTAGTAAAGCTCCTGAACTCAGGCTGCCAGGCACATCTGGGGAGAAAGCAGCTGGTCCCTTCAAGATAATAGGGGAGCAAGCCATTGACACTGAGGTTTGGGAATTTCATTTTTAGAGCACAGAGATGTGCTTTCGCCGGTACTTTCTGCAGTGACTGAACGCAGGGCACATCTCTTTTGCTGTCATCTCTCTGTTCCTAAACATATCAAAGAAGCCAAGAAAACCTAGTTCCGGAGCTCAATCCCTGGGCCTTGAGGGGGAGCTTACCTGGGGGAGAAGGGAGGCTCTGGCCTCTGCTCACCCCATCCCTTCTGTCCACGTGCCCCTCCCCGCCCCGCCCTCTGGAGCCCGCAGTGGCGCCCCTCGCTGTCCCTGCCTCCGCCTGCCGGCCGCACACTGCAGCCATCCGGGAGGGAGCGAGGGAGCGAGCACAGGAGGGGCCGAGGTGGAGGCAGTGCGGAGGGAGGCCGCTCTCGCCCGCGCCCGCGGGAGAGGTTCCCTCCCGGCCCGGGGACGGCCAGTGGGGTGGGGCGCGGGGAGGGGGCGGGGAGGAGCGGGGAGCAGCTGCGGCGGCGGGTCTCCAGGGGGAGCCAAGGTACATAGGCGGGCCCAACATTGCCCAGAGCATCCTTTCCCAGCTGGTCCCCGCCCGCCTGCAGCCCGTGCTCGCTGCCTCCTGCCTGGCGTGACTTCTTTGTGTTTTGTTTTCTGCCCGCGCCTCTTCTCTGCAGGACCTGTACGTCCTTCTTCGGGCTATAAGAAGGCAGATGATGAGATGTCCCGGGCCACGTCTGTTGGAGACCAGCTGGAGATACCAGCCCGCACCATTTACCTCAACCAACCGCATCTCAACAAATTCCGTGACAACCAGATCAGGTAGGATACGGCGGCTGAGAGACGCAAGAAGCAGTTAATTCATAGCTAGCATGGGGCTCATCTTCCTCTTGTTAGCTTTTCCACTCTAGTCTAGCGAGCCCTCACCCCCGTCTGCTTCCTCGAGCCCCTTCCACTCCCCCCCCGCCCCCCCCCCCCCCCCGCCGCCACCTACAGCGTGGCGGTCCACACCATGGCTTCCAGTCAGGTCATGTGAATACGGCCTTTACCTTTCTCTCCTTTGCATCTGTTCTGTGCTCAGGCTGTGTGAGCCCCCAGGAAGTTTTATTCTTATGCCCCTAACAAAAAATGAGGTCTCTTACCTTTTCATCCCTGAGCTCCCTTCCAAGAATTCCTTCTAGTCCTGTTTTAAGCCAATTGATAGCTCTCCTTAGCAATTTACAGACCATAATGTGGGGAAGTCCTTTATAAAGGAATCCCATAGGTCACAAGGACTCACATTCAGCTCTAAATGGTCCAGGACATTTGTTAAGAGGTCTTTATTGCTGGGAAACTTTGCCCAGAGTTAGCAGAGAGATGGACGGAAGCAAACATTTAAGTGTCTACTTTTTGCTGGCCACTGTGTCAGATGCTTTAGCTATACTAGCTTTGTAAATCCTCATAACCTCTTGAAGAAAGTGTTTTTACCTTTCAGATCAGGAAACTGAGATAGAAAGATGTTATATAATGTACCTTGGCTATATAGCTACTAAATGGCAGAGCTGGAAATAGAACCCAGGCTATCCAGCTACCAAGCTCAAATTCTTTCTGCTGTGCAAAGCTAAGTCTTTAGGCACAGGTGTTAGTACGTTTTCAAATTTCATTAAACTTTCAGGTTTAGACAACTTTATCTCTGGGAGTGACTTTAGAGGAGGCAGTTCTGAGAGTGGCTTGGAACACCATGTTCAGGTATAGAGAAGCTAAATGATGGATCAAGTTACACGTAGATGACTGACAAACCTGAATTCCAATCCAGTGTTCTTTCTTGAAAGCTCTGGCTAAAACTTTGTTGCTATTATATGTGTAAGTCTTCCACTACAGCATTAGCACTTGTACAGGCTGCTGAGCCTGACAGCTTTATTTGGGAAGGTTTGGCCACTGTACAATATTGTAGCTTGATAGGATTTGGGGTAGAATAATGGTGCGTATTATGTGAAGATGATACCTTCATTTATTAAGGGAGTGTTAGATTATCCTGGCTTTATTTTGGATTTTAAGAATGACCCTTGGGGCATATTTTATGCTTAAAAGTGTAGCTTAGAATAGCTGAGGCTAACTTCAAGAATGAGTGGGCTTGGTTTAAGGTATAGGGCATCAACTACAGTGAGTTAGCACTTCACACGTTAGGATGGATTTAATCAAAAAGATGATAACAAGTGTTGGCAGGGATGTGTAGAAATGAGAACCCTCATACATTGCTCATGGGAATGAAAAATGATGCGGCTGCTGTGGAAAACAGTTTGGCAATTTCTCAAAAGGTTAAATGTAAAGTTACCGTATGATCCAGCCATTCCACTCCTAGGTATGTATACCCAAGAGAAATGAAAACGTATGTCCACACAAAAACTGGTACGCCAATGTTCATAGCAGCATTATTCATAATAGCTAATGAGTAGAGACAATCCAAATGCCTATCAGCTGATCCATGAATAAATAAAATGTGGTAGATCCATTCAGTGGAATATTATTTGGCCATAAGAAGGAGTGAAGTACTGACAAATGCTACAACATGGATGAAGCTTGAAAACCTTATTCTAACTGAAAGAAGCCAGTAACAAAGGGCCTCATGTTGTATGATTCCATTTGTATGAAATGTCCAGAAGAGGCAAATCTTTGAGACGTAGGATAGATTGGTGGTTTCTAGGGCTGAGGAAAAGGGAAGAAGTTGTGGAAGGGGGAGTGACTGCTAATATGCATGGGCTTTCATTTTGGGGTGATGGTTACACAACTCTGTGAATAGGGTTAAAACCATTTGGAATCCTGCACTGCTAATATAGTTCCATTTTCTCATACCATCTTATATGCGTTTCTATTGAATTACTTTTTAAAAGATGAGAAGATTATTGTTGGGCCAGCCTGGTGGTGTAGTGGTTAAATTCGTGTGCTCTGCTTTCACAGTCCAGGTTTTGTGGGTTCAAATCCCAGGTATGGACCTACACACCACTCATGAAGTCATGCTGTGGCAGCATCCCACATGCAGAACAGAGGAAGATTGGCACAGATGTTAGCTCAGCAGCAGTCTTCCTCAAGCAAAAAGAAACTGGCAATAGATGTTTTCTTAGGGCCAATGTTCCTCACCGCCCCCCCCAAAAATAAATAAACACTTTATATACATTAAAAAAATTATTGTTATTTTTTATTGAGCTAATATTTGTTTATAACATTATATAAATTTCAGGTTTACATCATTATTTTTGACTGCTGTGTAGACTACCTTGTGTTCACCATCAAAAGTCTAGTTGCCATCCGTCACCATACACACATGCCCCTTTGCCCCTTTCATCCTCCTCCCAAAAGATTATTTTAAAAGTGACTTATACAGTATAGGATATGGAATTAAAGAGTTGTTTTTCTTTTTAAACATTAGGATATTTTCAAGTAGTATTTTTGCTTAATTCCTATTAATTTTTCTAATTTTGGTATCCATTGTGCGTGTGGAAAGCTGGGAGAATGAAATAGGAGTCTTTGTTTTTGTCTAAATTCTCTAGTTTCCATAGAAGGTAAAGACTTTTAAAAGCCTTGGTGATGGGGCATCATAACCTGTTCTGTAATCAAGACTCAAAGCTGACTTTTGAGACTGATTTTATTATTATTCTAACTGAAGAGAGATTTCATGTGGCTACCTCTTGTACAGTTTCATTTGTGCTTTTTTGGGGTTGGGGAGGAATATGTATGTGTGAAGGTACAGTGAGTTGGCCAGGATTAAAGTAGGTAGATACCAACTATTTAAAGCCTTACGTAAGTGTATAATTGAATTAGTTGAAATATTTTAAATATTAAAATTCACACAATTTCTGAGTTCCTGGCTTATACTCTAAGTGTAAGTTTCCGAATACACTGCATAGGGTCTAAGAAATGAAAATGTGGCCCTTGCTGTCCTATAAAATGGCCTTTGAGTATTTGCTTTGCCTGGATTGTATATTTAAATAGGAATTACTAATGAGAATGTGACTTTGGTTCATTAAGGAATTGATCATGAAGTTTCTTGACATTATAGTTTAAGGATTTTATACAATGTTGAGCCATGTTATTTTAGCACTTTAATATTGCTGAAGTCAAGTACTGATTTTTTAAAAATCAGGCTTTTTATCTTGGCCGTGAATGTTTGCCAAAAGTTGATGAAGCTATTCAAAGGAATACTTCTATGAAAGGGAATTGGTAAAGGATTTTTTCCCTTAATATAATTTTTCTTGAGAAAAGAGCGAGTTTTTCTTGGAGGCAGGGTCATGGAGGGTTTATCCCAGGCTGTTTGCTTCTGAATCAAGGCTTTTGAAGAGAAGGGACCATGTGGGACAGACAAGGCTCGTGCCAGTCCCTGAAATCAGGGATTTGGACGTCTTGGGATGCTGCGTACCTCAGGAGACGGGCCCTCTCCGGAACAGAGTTCTCTCACTCACCTGCCCCACGCCAGGCCCTTTCTGACTTACAGCCTCAGAAATCGTGGCAGTTGCTCCGTGACTGCTTCATGAGTAACTGGCACTTTGACTTCAGGAAAGGGTCCAAGTTTGCTAAGGAGGGGAGTGGTTGGTGGACACTGGGGGCGGTGGTTGGGTGGTGCAGTTCAGGACAGGAATTGAAGGTCTAGGGTTAATGTTTGGACTAGTATCCAAGAGGCTGGACCTGGTGAGTAGGAGAGAGAAGGTCGCCGCCAGGGTTAACTGCAGGCTTGGCACCCCCAAGTGAACGTACGACCTGGTAACTCCAAATTCCAGGGAAGTTCTTGAAATTCTGGGAGGGTCTGTGCCATGTGAATAGATGTCTCTCCAAACCTTGTTCTTGTTCTTAACACTGCACACAATACCGGTGTTTGATCTGAAGCTGTGGTAGGTTGAAGTTTTCCGTTATTGAAGCCAATGAATTTTGATTATCATAATTACGGAGAAATATGACATGTTCTTTTTCTCCTAGGCATCGATTTTCTAGAGCCTTAACTGTGAGAGCAATAACATTTATCCTCTGGAAATGAATAGTAGTTAATGGAATATTGCAATGTACATCTGTGTATCTAGGATTAGTATATATGTCCACCTAACAAGATCCCTTCTTTCTGAAGTATTAATCCTATCTCCTTTTAAATATTTTTAACAGCTTTATTGAAATATAATTCACCCATCTAAACTGTGCAATTCAGTGCTTTTCAGTATATGCACAGAGTTGTACAACTGTCACTATCGTCAATTTTAGAACATTTTTATCTCTTCCAGGAGAGATCCCTTACCCTTTGCTATCCGTCTTGCTATCCCTTCCTCCGCCAGCCCTAAGCGACCACTAATCTACTTTCTATCTCTGTAGATTTCCCTGTTGTGCACATTTCATGTGAATGATATCATCTCCTTTTAAGTGTTTTAAATAAAACATTAAATGCTTACAGAAAGCTTACTATTTAGAGGACCCTGGTGGCAAATCTTAATTTTGTGCATCTGAATTTTGAAAAGTGTTTAAAGTTAAAAATGTTGTTTCTTCCCAGAAAAATCTTGAAATAATTTACTAATCAAAGGAATAGGCATTGTTTATGTAATCAAGATCAGGCATGTGCAATGTTTTTATGTGATTATCAGCATGCCCTTTGAAATAGTGAGTTTCAAGGCTGTGAGGGCAGTTTTCTTCAGCCTTTGAAATGAGGTCTTCAAAGGAAGTTAGGAAGGTTTACAGATACTCAGTTTTGAATGAGTCATCCATTTCAGGTGGGAGTTTTAGCTACCAAAAATCTTCATTAGAGCAATGACTTGAGCTCTGCCCAGCTGTTGCATTTCTTCAGATTGGTTTGTAAAGGAAAATTGCTTTATATGAAGATTCTGTTGGTTTTGCCAAGATAAATTTAAAATAGAATTTTGCCTTTACAGCGATGGGAATTGAGCACTGTGTGGTAGGTTTTACAGTATCATAGTTTTACAATGTTAAGCTGGATCCTAATATTTGAGAGGGTATTTTTGTCTTGAGGAATGAAGAGAACAAGCCTATCTGCAAACACCAGTTTGTGCATGAATAGTAGTGGTAGATGATACGTGTCGCACTAGAGCTAATACCATTGAGTGCTTCAAGGGTGAATGACTCTCCTGGAAACGTTGAAAGCTGGATAATTTAGGTAGGATCTGGTCTTAACACTTACGCTACTTACAACTTAACAAAGAAACAATACCAAGATCCTAGCAGCGAATCCTAGTAGATCCTTTTGACTCACGTAAAGATTCTTGTTTTAAAAACCAAGGGTGACACATCTCATTTGAGAGAGCTGTCCTTGTCAAGTTGGGCAAGGTAAACGTGTATAAAAACCCTCATCAAGAGTAATTGATTATATTGAAAGCATTCCATTTACCTACTTTAAAGCAGCCTCAAGATTTTCCTCTGTGTACACTGCTTTTATTTATGTTTACGTATTTTTAATAAAAATTGTATGTTAAAGGTGTACAAAATGGTTTTATATACATATACGTCGTGAAATACTACAGTCAAGCTAATTAACGTGTGATCTCTTCACATAGTCCCCTTTCACTCTTTTTAATTTAGAGGCAGATATACTTGATTACTCTCCAGACCAGGCACTCCCATCCTGTATTTTCTGAACGAGTGTCACGGCATATCCGAGTCCTTAATTTATATGTACCAGTAGCAATTAACTCTGTAGCAGGTTCTTGTAGTTAGAATTTTTATCTCATTTACACCCGTGGACAAAGCTTTTGAAGCATCTTGCAGATAAAAATATTCAAATTGGGGACCTTTGGCGCTGTGTACTTCAGGTAACCCTTAAAGGCGTGAGCTTTCTTGAAATGTATTTTTAGAAACAGAAAAGCGTGTCAGCCTTGGGCCAGTTTTGTATTTGATGTTTCTAAGGAAACAGCAAATGTGGAGGAGAACAGACTCGCATGGTGCTTTCTTTATCAAGTTGACCCTTGTGTGGGTGGATATGGAGCATATTCTGAGTTTAAGCAAAGAAATATCTATGCCATTCCCATTCATGAAAACAGGTCAAGGCATTTGGTTTGAGAGTTTCAGTCAGGGACTTATTTTCCCTCTCTCCTATGCCCGAATTCTGTTAACTCTTAGTGTCTGTCAGCTTGTGAGCACCTCTGGTTCTTATGTTACCACACAAATGGCGTGATCTGCTCGCTGTGAGACAAAAGCCGTCATCGAGAAGCAAGATGATGGCAGAGAAAGGGCTTTTTATTGCAGCTTGCTAGCAAGAGGGAAGATGGCTGACTAATGTCCAAAAGAACCATCTTAAGGGGGCACAGACTCTTGAAGCAGTTATGTAGGCCACTGGGTTATATGGGAGGGGTTAGGAGTGTTGACCCTCTGGTGTTCCAGACTGGGAGTCACCACACCAGATCTTTCAGTTGTCATTGATGATGGCTATCAGCATGGACTGTTTGGGGAGCCATCACATTCCTAAGGAACTCAAAAGAAAGAAGGTATCGTCTTATCGCAGCTGGGAGGTACATACACAAACAGGGGTCATAAAATCTACAGAGATGGTGGATCTCCTGGAGGGTGCAAATCCAACTGGGTTAGTTTGTCAGAGGTCATTCAAAGCTACAACATGGTCTCTTTTCTGCAATATGGCTTTCCTTATGTCAACCTTGTGTTGAGCCGGTTTCACTTATAGATAAAAAGAAGCATCAGGATTTGTGAAAAATGCAAGTTAAAATTTAACTAGAATTGGAGGAGACTGAGGAGATATGACAGCTAAATGCAGTGTCAGTTCTGAATCAGATCTTAGAACAGGAAAAGTCCGTTGGTGGAAAAACTGGTGAACTTTGAGTAAATTCTGTAGTTGGAGTTGTATTGTGCCAATGTTATTTAACTGGTTTTGGTCGTTATATTATGGCAATATAAGATATATCAACATTCTGGGGAAACTGGGTGAAGGGTATATGGTAACTCTCTGTATTATTTTTGCAACTCTTTTGTAAGTGTAAACTTATCTCAAAATAAAAATATTTGAAAAATTAACCAGAAGCATCTGGGAGAGTAGGAACTAAATGCTAAGCTCTTCAGTCTTTCTGTTGGTGCTTTGGGAATGTTTGGGTCCTTTATTGGAGGCAGACGAGACTGAACTACATCTTCACATTTGTTGTGCTGGGTAGATGGGAAGACACTCACTCCCTGGGTATCCCACAGCGTTCCCTTAGATGGCAGCACTGAGAGTTTGTTTGCCTGATGTCTGATCGAGGTGTACAAGTTGAAAAGTAGACAGCAGTGTGGGCTGCAGAAAGTTCTGTGGTCGGAGGTTAGTCATGTGGGCTTTTGTGCTGTTCTCTGGAAAGTAGCATCTAAGTGTCTATTCTACTACTTATGGCTGAGTCACTCAACAGACAGCAAAAGCCTACTCAGAAATGCTAATCAGCAACCCTTTCAAGAGGGACAATGCTTAGAGAGAACAAAGGAGAGGTCTGCTCATTGTTGGGATGCAGGGATGCTTTACAAAGAAATTTCCTGAAATCCATGAGGTTGGGTTTGATCATTTAAATGCTGATCTATCCTTTTCTCTTAAATGAAAGCCAGCTCTTCAAAACTTGAATCATAGGTTTTTAGCCACCTTTACTATTTTATATCGCATATAGTTAGAAAAGCATTTGGGGTTGAGTTTGGGATGTCCTCGGTCATTCTGGGGGATGATTCTATGCATCTTCCCTATTTGTTACACAAACTGTCTTTCCAGAGGCTGCTGGTGTCAGCTTTCAGGACCACCCGACACAGACATCAGCTTGCGAGTGGGCCTGGCTCTGTCACATAAGTTCTGTATCTGCATCAGTGGTCTCCCAACTTTTTTTTTTCTTAAAGATTGGCACTTCAGCTAACAACTGTTGCCAATCTTCTCTTTTTTTGCCCCTGCTTTTTCTCCCCAAATCCCCCCAGTATATAGTTGTGTATTTTTAGTTGTGGGTCCTTCTAGTTGTGGCATGTGGGACGCCACCCCAACATGGCCTGATGAGCAGTCCCTTGTGCTCACCCAGGATCTGAACCGGCGAAACCCTGGGCCGCCGAAGCAGAGCATGTGAACTGAACCACTCAGCCACGGGGCCAGCCCCCTCCAAACTTTTTTGATCGCATGCCCATCAGTAAAACTTTTTGCCATGAACTTTAAATATGTATATTTAAATATCTATGTCTATGTATTATTATTATTAGTTATTATCTCAAGACCCCATAAGTACTTGCCGAGGTTCTCAGTTAAGAATTATGGATGCAAATCCACATATTGTTAATCATCTTCTTGATTATTTTGAATATTTTGGCTGACATCAGAGTTGATTAAATTGTTCTAATGTTTAACCTAGTAAAATGGTTTTGGAGAGTCTTTATTAGGAATAGATGTGTCAATTCTGCTGTTTTTTATTTGCTTATCATTTTCAATCTGTGGTTTGTTTCATTTCGTGATTTTTAAGCCACTTGTTCTTTTTGGGAGGGTGAGTGTATTTGAAATTAGGTAAACTAATCCATAAACCCACCTAGCTGGACACGGAAACTGAAATATGTAGTAATAAGCAGAGAGAACAGGCAGGGAAGCTCCACTGTTACCCGCTTCTTAGTCGGCTCAGGCGGCCATCACAGAGCACCATGGACTGGGTGGCTTAGACAGCAGACATTTATTTTCTCACAGTTTTAGAGGCTGGAAGTCCAAGGTCAGGGTGTCAGCATGATCCGGTTCTGATGAGGACCCTCTTCCTGGCTCGTAGACAGCCGCCGCCTCGCTGTGTCCTCACATGGAGAAGAGAGAGGGACCAAGCTCTCTGGTGTCTCTTCTTGTAAGGACACTAACCCAATCACGGAGGCCCACCCTCATGGCCTCATCTCAGTTTAATCACCTCCCAAAGGCCCCATCTCCACATACCATCACTTTGGGGGTTAGGGCTTCAACATCCGAATTTTCAGGGGACACAATTCAGTCCATAGCACTTTCCCCCTCCATTAGGGAGCTTCTCCTTCAACCATATTACATAGGACTGTGTGGGGGCACCAGTGTCAATCCATTCAATAAATGTTATTAAAGCTTAAGTTTTTGGAGGTGCATATACATCTAGGCTCTAATAACATCTTCCCACACCTCGCTTTGGAGCCATGGGCTTTAGATTTTCTTCCATGGAGAAAAATTGATGTGGTCAAACCCAGTCTGACCCTGACTTTAGGCCTCAGCACTACTGAGACATAGTAACAAGACTCAGGCACCATTTCTAACGCTACATTTGGTATGTGGTATATAGGGAAGCATTTCAGTCCTCCTCTATCGAGGGGGACGAGTTGGGGCTGGGTGGTTAGTTGCAGCCCTGCAGGGCTAGGCAAGTAGAAGAATGAGGGAAAGCTTGCTGGTAGGTGATCAGTAAGCTGGGTTGACAGAGGAGTAGATATCAGCCTGAAAGATAAGGTGCAGTTCATGTGGGGAGCCATGCTAGGCTTGGGGAACAGCACGTGCAAAAGTATAGAGGAGTCTAACAGTCGCATGCAGGCCTTTCCAGAAATAATGTGGGGGAAGTTGGGGACGATGGATGATGAGTGTGAGAGGACAGGCTACCAGAGATGGGTTAGTGTAGCCAGGAAAAGCTTTTGAAGGGGCAAGTGGCAGCACTCCTCTGGCTCTGGCGTGCGTCTGCGCCCACATGCACTGCGTTTAGAAGTTCGTTAGGCCGTTGTGATTGCCCAGGGAGAGGCGTGAGGCTGTAATGTTGTAGGAGAAGAAACAGTCAGCAGGGAGGTTAGAGGTGGGCTTGTGAGTGGGTGAGGAGCAGACAGCATGGTGCCCAGGGTTCCAGTTTTGGTGACTGGCAGGTGGTGACAGTGTTTCTCATATTCCTGAGGGTTTTGGGTTTTTTTTTTTTTAACTATTTTCAGCAGTGGGTTGGGGCAAGTCATTGACCTCAAAATGACACAGACCCCCCTTTACCTGAGAATTAGACAACCCCAAGGGAACAGAGGGAGATGGGGTGCCCTCTGTCAGCTGTGTCGTGAAGGATTGTAGCTGTCTTTTCGTCTCCCTCTTCCAGCAAGGTGGAGCAGAGCTAGCTCTGCTGGAGAGAGACTCCAGCTTTGGACAGATCCTTCTCTGCTCTAGATGTGTTTGATTCCAAGATCCTGGACTTAGTAAACAGGAACTGTGGTAATGCTGCGCCTCACAGGGTGCGAAGAATTAGATGAGATTGTGTATGTACTCAAGTTGCAGTATTAGATGTACCGTGTCCAGAATGGCTGACAGTCTGTACTAGTTATTACTAATATTGTTCTTTTATGCAACTCATGTCGCTCACTATCTGGTTATTTGATAACTGAAATGTTCAGATGATAAGCTATAACTAGGGGAAAAGGAAAGCGGACTTGAGTGTTACCCTGTGCAAGGAACACAGAGTGCCTGGAGAGTAAATATGCAGGTTAAAGAATAACAAGGTAAATCTTGGCTGTTAGGGGCTTTTGTACATATTCTTTCTAGCCTGCAACTTGTCCAAGTAAGTGTGCTGCACCGGAGTCTAGGGCAGGCTGAGACGTGTTCGTGTGTTTGTGTATATGTTACAAATCAGCCCAGGGACTGGGGCTCCTGCTGTACCGAGCGAGCGGAGGTGGGTGTAAGTTCACGTTGCATTCTCTGTGACCTCCCCCTCAACTGAGCAGTGACTCAGATGCTTTACCACAGAATCTAGAAACCTGAAACTTGGTCCACGTGGAGACCTAGAATGTTTTCGAGTTATGAACATAAAGTCTGTGTATTTCTCTCCCTCCTCTTTTTTCCCCTTTGTTCCTTGTTTTGGACTGTTAGCTTTTCAGCCGTTGGACCCTGGTTTGGATAGTATCTCTAAGGAATTTGGCACTGTGCCTGAGGTTTAATCTGAATGCTTAATTGTAAATTTAGTTGTATAAAAGAATATTCTTTAAATTATCCAATCAAATATATTACTTCTTTAGTTCTATTCAAGTAAAAGGGGGCGGGGCTTTGAGAGTATTACTCTGCAGCATATGAAATGTGTTACCAAGCTCTGACAATTTAAAAATAGAGCTCCTTAAAACAGTAATGTTATTTGCTGAGAAGTATCATAATTACTTCCCCAGTATTCCACCTTTGTTAAAACTGTCTCATATTAATTTTTAATGTTACCTTTACAAATTAGAGTTCATTAATCATTCTAGTGTTGATATATGAGTCAATGGAATGATTTCATATGATGACTATGCCAAGGGCGGACAGAAACATTAACTTCTCTCAGTGTTACTGTTTTGCCTGCCAGCTGTCATTGCCGCTAGAATTTCTATAAAGCTTTGTTCACAGGATATCCTCAGACATTGCAGAAGAAGTAATTTCAAGTACAGGAGGGAGGGTGTGTGTGTGTGTGTGTGTGTGTACCACAGTCATTCTCTAAATGGAGGTCTTGACATGGGTTAGCCAAGTCTGTAAGCTAAACATTGTAGATATTGTAGAGTCAGGGAACTCCATAGCAGAAAATAACGTAATGGGATCTTCCTACTGATGGCTTTACCAGTGTCCTTCCACATTCTGTAAAAATGTATACACACGTACGCACACCCCAAAATTCTTTCTTAATGCTTATAATTCATTTGGCCTACGCATGAGCATCTGTCTCCATTGGGAACTTATTAATTCACCTGCTAAACCGTTCTAGTCCATGCTTAGCTGGTATGGAAAGTTCTTCCTGTACACCTGAACTTACAACTGTGTAGGCCCCAAAGCAGTGTAAATATTTTTCTCACCGTAACAAATCATTAATTCTAACATCACATTTGAATGAGTGTTCATGAACTGTCAGGCATTTACTGGTGCTCTGAATGTTTTGTGTAATAGCGTAGACTCATTTGTAGAGAGGAGCTCTACTGTCCCAGGGAGTAGGTGTGGTCTCCTCATGTGTTGAGTTTTCTACTATATTCTTGAGAAAGAGGGAGTTTTCTTATTTCATGAAGTTAATTGATGACTGCTTTAATTTACCTTGTTCCTGTACTCAACAAAAATTAAAATGAGCATTGGAGAAGCTTTCTGTATTTTTGCCCTTAAAACTGTATCTAAAAACTGTGTTAACATGTGTAAACTTTAAGGAAATGCTGAGAAAGCTGGATGTTGTCAGTCAGCTACTGACAACTTTATCATGTGTTTCTATTCCAATTTCTGAGGACCACGTATTTCTAGTTTTGTGGTCCATTTGCTTGTATTTTCTTTGATGGTTCACAGGCACAATACAGTGTTCCAAAATTTTGTTTTCATGCGTTACATGCTTAAACAGACAAGAAGCTATTTTTCATACAGTGCTGGCATTTGCTGTAGAGTAAAATAAGTGTTTTATAGAAACCAACCCGTGATATTTAACGGTTTTGGAATAGTGGATTGCTTTAGAAGAAAGTTAGTTGACTTGGATTTTAAATCAAAATACTTTGTATATAGTTTGAAAGTATTGATTTAACATTCTTCACAACCAAACGTATTTCCTTACATAGTAGTTGAAGATAAATTGATTGAGTCATATGGTTTTTTGAACTGTTGTGCTAAGAGACCTCATGAATTTTGTTATTTTGAGATACTATCATTAGAAAAAATGAATACAATAAGAATGTCTAAGCTTTTTAAGAAACTCACATGCTGTTTACTTTTTGAAATATATTGAGTATTTTAAAAATTAGGGCATCATAAAAATGGGTCCACGTGCATCTGTGGAATAATAATGTTTCTACTGTAATGAACAGAGCTGTGGTGGAGTTCTGCAGGAGTGATACAGCTGTGTAGTAACTTCTAAGATGTGTTCTCTGCTTAGTAAGACTTTAAAGATAGTCTCTGATTACAAAGTGAATTGTCTCTAAAACCTTTTTGCCAAGGTTTATGTACCGCGTAAAGTCTTCAAATGTGTTTTTTGTGGAATATTTGCAAAGTGATATCAGTGCTGGTACTTACTTTTGCCCTCAGTTTCTTGTTCCTGTCATGTTTACTTTCCGCAGGCTGTAATGTGCTTCTCATTTCCTGTTGCATGCAGATAAAGGTAACTGGGTTGGTGAGACTATGCTATATAGATCATTTTTTTCTAAAACCTTACATTGCATGAGAAGAATCTAGGTTTTTCTGGTCTGAGGCAGAGCTCTGGTATCTGTTTGAAACCGGCACTCTGGGTGGTTTTGTTGAGGTGGTCCTCATTCGTTGTCACTCCCATCCTACAGCGCCTATTTCATAGAATTATTGTGAGGATTAAGTGAGTTAATATGCATAAAACATATTAAACAGTGCCTGGCTGAGTGCTTTGTAAATTTTGATGTCATTTGCATTTTGGATTGTATGTTTGGCGATAACTTTCCCACTAAACCTGATATATATATCACTTGAGTTAAAAAAAAAAACCAGGTTTTGAATTACATTCATAGAGATTAAAAAAATAATGTGCAAATTGAGTAGCATGAGTATATTTAAGGAACAGACTACAAACATTTCCTTTTTGCAGCAACCTTATTTTTAAGATTAATTTTAGTATTTTCCTAAAGTTATGGAGAAATTTAAGTTAAGTATTTATTGGGAAAATGGTAATAGAAGAAACTAGCAGTGTAAACTATCTTTTTTTTTTCCCTCAGGAAGATTAGCCCTGAGCTTTCATTTATTGCCAATATGCCTCTATTTTTGCTTGAGGAAGATTGTCCCTGAGCTAACATCTGTGCCAATCTTCCTCTGTTTTGTACGTGGGATGCCACCACAGCATGGCTTGGTGAGCAGTGTGTAGATCTGTGCCTGGGATCCAAACCCTCGAACCCGGGCCTCCAAAGTGGAGTACGTGAACTTAACCACTAGGCCATGGGGCTGGCCCCTCTTTTCGTTTTTTTTATTTTTTTGGAATAACCCGAGGGGGATGGCAATTAGGTGAAGTAAAAGGGGCAAAGCAAACCTGGTGTGTAAGTCTTGGCTCTACCAACCAGTAGCTGAATGACCTTTTGCCAGGGATTTCTCTGAGTTGCGTTTCCTCATTTGTCAGGTGGGGAGCAGACTCCCCTTGAAGGCTTTTCAGGACGCTAGAAGAGGTTACAAATGTGAAAGGGTCTAGAACATAGTGCGCTGTGGATATTGTATATTCCGTCTTCCATAACATATCAGGTAGGCTTCTTGCTCTCTTTTCTTTTTAATTGTGATAAATACACATAACAGAAAATTTACCGTCTTAACCATTTTTGAGGGTACAGTTCAGTAGTGTTAAATAAATACATTCACACTGTTGTGCAGCCGATCTCAGAACTCTACATCCTCCCAAACTGAGACTTTATGTGCATTAAACAACGACTCCTCATTCCCCCTCCCCAGCCCTGGCCACACCATTCTGCTTTCTGTTTCCCTGCATCTGACCACTCTGGGTACCTCACAATAGTCTTATTGCTCTTTGAAATAGAAATTCTCCACCATTCTCGGGGGTTTTAGCACTCTGTCAAGTTGTCGTTTTTCATGACGTCTCTCTCCTTTACTTCTAGGCTTTATCTTATGTCTTGCTGTGCGCCGTTTATAAAAATAGGTATAAGAGTTTAAGGACATTCAGATGACTTTTTTCCTCTCCATTTCTGCAGTATGGCTGACTTTACCATACTTGTTTTTCCATGATAATCATGGGAAAATGTTGGGATATTCCAGGACCAGGATGGAGAATTAGAGGGCTGGAGAAGAATCTTGGTGGGATTGGCGTGGGGTTTTAAAACCAGACCCGCGTTGTCAAGTAGCTGGTTTCTGCTGCGCTGGTTCAGACCTGGATTTCTCCACTTTTCTCCACTTCTAACGTGGTGCCCTGCTCCAGGTCTGTTTCCTTCCAAGGGCTGTCATTCTGAAACAGTCAAGGTGCTGTTATTCTCCCTGTTCCATGCCAGTTGCTACCTCTATTTGCCTTCAGTAAGATACACGAGGTCATCCTCATTCTTCCCAGGCCTCCCCTTACGTCTCCCCAGGCTCCTTCTCATGCTGCCTTCTGGCCGGAGTGAGTTACTCCCTGGGCCTGTAGTCACGGTACTTTCCTTCAAATGCTCCCTCCCTCCCAACTAAAGCTTTTCCTCCCGGGGAGCTCTGTCTTTTCAGGCTCAGGTCTCATATGTCTGCAGAAGCGTTTTCTTCCTCGTCCGGTGTCCCCACCCGCTCCTTGTACCCCAGCACTGCACAGGCTTTTCTGTTGTGGAACTCGGCAGGCTGCAGCACCTCTCTTTTTACGTCTCTGCCTCTGTAGCTCTGCTGGCTCATCCTGGATGGCAAAGTCTGTCTGTTTTATCTTGCACTTTCCCCACCGAGCACGGTTCCTGGCCAATAGGAAGCAGAAAATCTCTGCTGGGTGACTTTGCTCTAAAGGTGAAGGTTGAAACTGCACAGAAAATAGGAATTGGCTTAACACGTTGTTCTAGGAGTTCGCTTCACATTAATTGCTTATTGAACGCAGTAGAGCCCCTAACGCAGTTACTTAAGCCTCGGAAATAGATATATTGTGTGGTTTTGATGTTGTACTTTTATATAGAAAGTACTCTTGAAAGGGGGCTGCTGAGTTAAATGCTTTTAATGTGAATTCTTCGGATTTAACAGATTGATATCTACCCTCAGGCGCCTTTGGGATTTAACTTGCTAGCTGGCATCCTTAGTTGGTTATATCGGTTGACGTTTAAATTTTGTTTGTTCCACAAATTTATTTTTAGTGCCTAGTAGACACCAGTCCCTGTGCTTGCTGTTGGAGATGCACTGGTGGAAGAGCGAGACCTCTACCTTCGTGATTCTGACCGCCTTTTACTCATTGTCCACCTCTTTCTCTATACCTCTCTTCAGCTTTTTGGGAAGGTTGGAGTAGAGAAAATGGGTTAGTTGCCCCTGTTCCCCTCTGGTTTTTGGTCCAGGTCCTCGGCCTCTTAAAAGAGAGTTGTAGCAGAGAAAGATGGAAAGCTGCCTTCTGGTGTGTTCCTCCCAGACCACGGGCGAGCCGTGCCCTTCCTCGAAGGGTTGCCCACTTTCTAACTGTCATTTCCGTGGCACTTCCATCCTGGGCTCACCTTGGGGTGCAAACCTGCATGGGCCGGAGAGCCAGGGCTCGTCACCTGGGACCTGCTCTCCCAAGGGGAGGTCAGGAGTGCGGTGCGGGCGAGGCAGAGCTGCTCCCGGCTGGCGTCCCCCCTCACAGATGAGGACGCCGACAGGAAAGAGCTACATAATCGCTCAAGTCCCCGCAGTCCCTGGGGGACCTGGGGGGGAGCTGCCCGAGGTGCACACACCATAGCTGACTAAGAGCCCGTCTGCTCTCTGTCATCCTCGTGCCCCAGCAACTGTGAGCAGTGTTGGCGATACAAATGCTCCCCTGAGAAAGTCTTCAGGGGAGCTAAGTCCTAAGTGATTGCTGTGATTACTATGTGGTCTTAAAGATACATATACACACATAAATGCTTCAAATTAGCACATTTTTATTACTTTTAAATAAGTATTGTATTCTACCTGGAAATCAGGTAGCACTCCCAGCTAACTCTCCAGCCCCCAGTGCACCTGGACTCAATTTAATGATATATATATATATATATATATATATATATGTATTTTTTTTTTTGGTGAGGAAGATTTGCTCTGAGCTAACATCTGTGCCAGACTTCCTCTACTTTGTATGTGGGACACCCCCACAACATGTCTGATGAGCCAAGTAGGTCCATGCCCGGGATCTGAACCTGCAAACCTGGGCCACGGAAGCAGAGCACATGGCACTTGAACCACTTGGACATGGGGCTGGCCTCTTAATTATTTCCTTAAAGTTGGAATTTATTCATAAAAACTAAATCATTGTTTTAAATAATTAATTAATAAATTAAAGACCAAATCAAGAAAATAAAATGTAACATTATTGATATGATTTGGTAATTGTCTAAACTATACCTTTTGCTGACATTTTGGTTTTGTTAAATTTCACTTATTAGTTACTTGACAATTATTGACATAAGTATTGTAGCAGCTTATAACCAAAGGACCAAAATTCAAACTGTTATGTAGATATAAAAATTATTGAATAAATACTTGTGCTTTTTTCTTTTCTTGTACTGTAATTTTTATTTTATTTGTTGGCTTGATTAGATGAAGAAAATTTTTGCCATTTCTTTTCCGGTCAGTTTATATGTTTTTCTTTAATGATTGATACTGAAAGTAATTTTGCCATGTAGAAGAGGGGACTGTTAAAAAAAGAACAAACCACCTCCTCTGCATGTCAGACACGTTGGTTAAGTATGTCACCTCCCGCAGCCAGCGTCCTGGCAGAGCTGAACCTCATCCAGTTCTGGGCTCTCACCCTCGTGTTCCTGTCCACTGGGCTGCAGCTTCTTCTGCCCCTACGTGGATGTGTTTAGATGGAACACCCTTTGTTCCAAGCCCCAGTTCCCTCTGTAAAATGAGGGGTTCAAAGTGGATTTTTCAAGGTCTCTCCCAGTTCTGAAATCCTGTGGTTGAATGGATCCTAAGACCGTGTGGCCTTGTCCTGGTGGATCAGTGTTTCAGTTGGCCTGTCGGCCAGTTACTGCTGCACCCTCAACTCCTGCCCGTCCTGAGGGCTTGAGCAGTGGGGCATGGTTTCTCTTGCCTATTGGCAAAAGTTGGGGGTGGTCCATGGATGGGTCACTGTTCCCTGTTGCTTTAGTCCCTGTGACTAGGAGTGAGGGGCTTTTTTGAGGTTTCCCTCTGCATTGGGAAGGAAGATATATTCTCTATAGGCTCCAGAGTTCATTTGTTCAGACTTTTTAATTACATTTTTCAACTCTACATCCTTAGCCTATCCAATTAGTCTGATAATAGCATTAGTCTCTGTTACAAAGTTTTCAGTCAATTTGCTTGTGATTTTTGTTTTACATGTTTTCATGCTATGTCATTTAACATAGAATTTACTACAGTGGAGGTAATGTAGCTATAGTTAGTATTTACACTTATTAGTTATTTTGGTCTTAAACTTGATTTTGATGTTAATATTACAGCCTGCTTTCTTTTTGTACATGTTTGTGTTGTGTGACTTTGCTCATAAACTTGTTTTTAATTTATCTGAGTTAAGTAACAATCCCCACAGAGATCCTTTTTCCATTCAGTAGGGGCACTTGACCTCTTTGTTGTCATATCTTTTTGATAGTGTGTTCCTTTGTTTTGTTTCTTATTTTTGTTCCTTGTCTGTTTCTTGACTCTTGGGCCTGGCTGATGACACTCATTGTGGGATTACTAAGCAAATGGGGGACGTGGGAGGCAGAGCCATCAGTTTTGGCCACATTGACCTTGCAGAGTTTGTGGGATAGGCAGGCAGCTGTATCCAGAGGTTAACTATATTGGTCCAGAGAGGGTTTGTGGTAGAGGTCAAGGCTGAAGGTGGATTTGTGGACCATGCTCACACTGGTGGTCATTTGAGCTGTGGGAGTGGAAAAGATGGGTCAGGACGTTGACTAAAGGCCAAGGGTGGAATCTGAGGGAAGATCCCCGTGTGAGGATCCTCAGGGAAGGAAAGGAGCCGTCTAAGGTGGGGGTGGTAACCAGGAAAGGAGGGCTGCAGGAGCGAAGGGAGGCCCTCCAAAGAGGGCGGGGGCAGATGTGGACAAGAGCACTTTTGCAGTGACAGTTAGGTCGCTGAGCAGTTTCAGTTAATGAGAGTATCAAAAGCCAGGTGGTGTCCGGTTAAAGGCTGAGTGAGGGGAGGAGGATGCGGGGTAGAGCTGTGTTCTTGGGTGAAGTTGGCAGTGCAGGGAGGTGAAGAGAGACTGATAAAAGGGGAGAAAGGCTAGGGGGGATTTTATTTTTAAAAAATCATGTTAAAAGAGTTCTGAGCATGTTTATAGGCTGAGGGGTAAGCAGTGCAGAAGGGAGGAGGGATAGGCTAAAGACATTGGATGGGGTGATAGATGGTACCAGAGCCTGGAGGAGGTTCCTGAGCTCAGGTGCAGAGTGTAAATGTGGAAGGAAGACGAGAGACTTGTTCCCTTGCTAAGATAGGGTGGAAAGGACTAACCAAGGCTGGATGAGCAGAGTCAGCTCTTGTGTTTTGGCGCTCAAGGTGAGTCAAGCCCAACCAAAAGCTTCAGTTTACCCCATGACGTGGGGAGGGGCCACGGTCGCAATCAAAGTGAAGGGGCGGGCGTAGGGTGGAGAGTTTATGGAGTGGGAAGGGTCGGGGCAGCCAACACGGTGATTGGGAGAGGGAGCTGTCCAGGCTCTGTGGCACACATGTGTGTGCCATTGGAAAACACATGTGGGGTACTGTATGTTAAGGGCCCCACTTAGTTTTGCTTTGCTGAATAATATATTGTAGTTTTTTAATCCTTTGGTGATTAAAAAATCTCCAAACAAATGAAATGCAAAGATCCTTCTGGGTCTGCTGCCTTTACTCTTGTGTACAGTAGATGGAATCTCCAAGTGGGGGCTTTGTGTGTGTTGTGGGCGAGGGGGGCTCTGACCTGTCTGCCACTGCAGAGGGTTCTTGCTGCCAATATTGAAACATTCATCAATATCCCATTAGGTTTCCTGGGAGCAAAACCATGCCGCAAGGGTATGCAGCTTGTTTGGTAGAGGTGAGCGTGGGCCCGATTGTGTGATAAGAGGGGCGTACAGGGAGCATCGCCTGTGTGCTGTCTCATCTTTGGGGGCGGGGAGCCTGTGGCATCTGCTGGTTTGCAGAAGAACTTTGCTGTTCTGGTATTTATACGACCTTCATCTGTGTTTAAAAAACTGAAGACGTTAGGACCCAAACAGATCTGAAGCTTGTGACATTTTTATAATTGTTTTCAAGCACAGTGAACTTTATCTTCCTATTTATTCTTTTGGACACCTTCTGTTGGAATCGCAGCAGTGAGTAAGTGTGACACTGTAATGGTGTCTTTTGTCACGCCGATGTCAGCAAACGCACACAGACCCACAGGTTCAGCCTGAAGCTCCCCATGTCCTTCTGTTCCCTGGCACCTGCTTGCTAACTGGCCTCCCTGGGATTACCGTCTGCTTTCCTGTCACACATTGTGCCTCTCATGTCCATTTACTGTTCCCCTTCGTGAACTGTCCGAGTCAGATGTTTCCTCAGATTTCCCTTTAGCCAACCTGACGGGTGTTAGGTGAGCCCCCTTTTGGTATTGCTCATAAAGACTTTGAGGGAACAGAGTTGGGCCAACAAAACAAGAATGAGAAGGTGAGGATGTTCCAGTCTCTTCTACCCTTGAGTGTGGGCTTCATCTAACTTTACCCACCTGATCTTTGTTCAGGAAAGGCCAAAGTATGTGATTACCTTAGAAATGGCCGAAGTTTCAGATGTTGACCAGGCGTTTGTGTTGGTTTTAAGAAGCAATGGGACTAGATTTTGGGAGGGTTGATGAGGGGTATTCTACTTGTCATGGGGACCTGAATCTGTGTGGGAGAGCTGGAAGCTTAGGTGAAACTGGGGGGCCCTTTCCTCGACTCCCCCTGGTCTTCCCACTCTGTTTTTTGTTTGTTTGTTTTTCTGCTTTCTCTCCCCAAATTCCCCCAGTACATAGTTGTATATTTTAGTTGTGGGTCCTTCTAGTTGTGGCATGTGGAACACCACCTCAGCATGGCCTGATGAGCAGTGCTATGTCTGCACCCAGCATCTGAACTGGCGAAATCTACATTAAAAGGGAGAAAATATATTTTTCTTTTTATGTTAGTTAGCTCATGACACGGACAGTTTTTAGTTAAGGAAATCATTAACCTTCCTCATTATCCGTGAAATGGGGGGTGATGGCTCTTGGTGATTCTCAGGTGATGTGATCACTGACAGCCCTTTCCACAGAATTCCGTTTTTGAGAAACATGTTTCTGTCCTTAAAATAAACGAGAGATGGAGTTTTAAAAAATCGTATTTCAAACTTAGAAGAACAATGTGTTCTCGTAGGCATTGGTAGAGTTGAACTGTGTATGCAAATCTTATTTTGGATTAGTGGATTTCTGTGCTTTTGTAGTAGAATATTTAATGTTTTTATTAGACTATCAGGAGGAAATTATAAATCTCAGTTTCGTAATCTGCTTGCATAAGTTGATGTATTAATTTATCCTTTTATATGTAAAGCAGCCCTTGGGTATTGTTTAGGTTAAGGGTTGAGAGCCCTAAGCTAGAGAGACCAAGTCGCAGGGGTCTGAGCCTGCCCCCCCCCCCAAGTCTTGGAGGCAGGGTCCCTCAGAGCACCGCCGCTTCCCGTGCTGAAGTCAAGGCAGGACCTTTGGTATCTGTGAAGTTTATGGGCTTCACATTTCAATCTAACGCGCAATTAGACTGAATTAAACATAGGGTAACTACAGTTACTACTTTTTTAGGTTTGATTTAGCTGTTCAAAATAATGGTTAGTTTTAGGACTACTCATTGCCTACTGAACTTCTGGCCGTTTAGGGAAATGAAAAATTTAAACAGCTGAATGAAAATTAAATTTATAATATCTAATTTGGTTTGGAGAGAACTCTATTCAGGTTTAAGGGGAAAATAAAGTTGTGGGGTTTTTTTGCAGATATATTCTCATGACTGTTTATTTCCTTTAGCGGGAGAATTTGTGGGTGTGTTAAACCAATGTAAGCTAATATCTGTAATTTAGACTCTTGGTTTTTTCTAGTCTACCTTTCTGCTTGAAGATAACTATATAAAAATAAAATTTTCTGGGCCAGCCCTGGTGGCCTAGAGGTTAAGTTTGGCATGCTCTGCTTTTGTGGCCCTGGTTCTGTTCCCGGGCGTGGACCCACACCACTGGTCTGTCAGAGGCCACGCTGTGGTGGCAGCTCACATACAAAAAGAGGAAGATTGGCAGTGGATGTTAGCTCAGGCAAATCTTCCTCAGCAGAAAAATAAAATAATAGAAGTTTCTTTCTCTAGTACTTGTTCATCATAATTGCTGACCATTTCACCTGATTGATAAGCTGTGGACATGCACATGTGGACATGCACACTGAATACAAGTTGAACATGTTGGGTGCCCACTAGGGGCCGGGCATCATGCTCTAGGTCAATAGGACGGGACTTGCACTGCAGGAGAGAGAAGCAGATGCTTAAACTATGGTGTGAGGTGTATTTGTGAGAAGAGCATCAGTACAGTCATGTGTTGCTTAGTGATGGGGATATGTTCTGAGAAGCGCGTTGTTGGGTGATTTCATTGCTGTGGGAACATCACAGAGTGCACTTACACAAACCCAGGGGGTCTAACCTACTGCACACCTAGCCTATGTGGTCCTGATCTTATGGGATCACTGTTGTATATGCGATCAGTTGTTGACTGAAACGTTGTTATTCGGCACATGACTGTGTTAGATCAGCAAATATGGCACTAATATTTGTGTGCCTGATTGGATTTTTTGATGGTAGACTCTCATTAATAAAATTTGAAATTTTACCTTTAAAATTTCTTCTCATAGAAAGAAATCAGTAAGCTTTGTAATTTGTAAAAGGACTTTATTTCTTCAATAGTCACCTCTCCCACAAAATGCTGTTTTTCTACACATATGTGTCTGCTTCTGGTAATCACAAATTCTCAAATGATGCTACAGGTTCAGTATCTCACACCTGCGTCCTGCCTTTTTCGTGCGCTGACTGTGCGCTTGACAGTTAGGCTTTTCTATAAAACTTTGTTTTTTGGTTGTAGAATTGGCTGAGGTAGATAAGGCTGGCCCTGTTAGTACCGTACCTTGGGCAAGGTCAGAGGATAATGTTAGGTGGCATGAAGCTAATTTTATAAGTCTTTCTTTCCCTGCGGTTGTGTTGAAGTAAAAATTTGAAGGTAGGGGTTTGAATAATAGTAGACCTCAGAGCTAATATTTGTTGAGGACTTACTCTGTGCCAAGCACTATTTATATTTATTTCTGTTGACTCAGTATTCGACTCTGTCGTTTTATAGATGAGGAAACTGAGGCCCAGAGAGGTTAAATCACTAGCCCAGGGTCTTACAGCAAACCCAGCAGTCTGGCTCTGTGAACCAGGAAGTGGGCCCTCACCAGGGAATCTGCAAGCACCTCGATCTTGGACTTCCCATCCTCCAAAACTGAGGAATAAATTTCTGCTGTTTGTAAGCCACCCAATCTATGGTATTTTTGTTAGAGAAGCCCAAACGGACTCAGACAGTAACCGTCCCTGACTTGAGTTTGTAACATTTAAGGAAGCCTCAGCAAAGGCTGATGTCTTACTATCCAGAAACAAACCCAAAGGAATGTAGTCTTGAATGTGGCTTACAAAGGTACAGCTCTGTGACCCGCTACAGACGTAGTGCCCGTGCCCGTGTGATGTTTCAGAATATGAGATTTGGAGCCACATACACTTGGGTCTGAATCTTGGCTTGGCTGATGACTAGCTATGTGATCCCAGGCAAGGCAGGTCCCTTATTTGAGAGTGCTTCCGCCTTATAAGTTAGTGCCCACCTAACAGATTTGTTTCCAAGGTTAATTGCCTGGCTTATATTAATTACTGAATTGGATGGCAACAGTTCCATGTCTGGGCACTGTCTTCTATCCTGTCATTCAGGAATTGTGTAGCTGTTACCACAAGCTGCCAAGAAAGCTACCAATTCTCTTCTCCAGTGTATTCTTTTACTTAATATTTGTTGAGTACGTACTTGGGCTCCTGATTTAGTTAGGGAGATAGGCGGTAAACAGAATAACTACGTAACTTCAGACTGTAATAGGGCTATTAAGAAAATACACAAGGGACCGTAAGGAAGGGTCGGGGTGTAGGAAGGATCGGTGAGTGCTTCTCTGTGGAGGTGATGTTTGTGTCAAGATATGGGGAAGAGAAGGGGCCAACCATTTAGAGGAAGGTGGCGGAGGGAGGATACCGGGCAGAGAAAGCAGTCAGGGCAGAGGATGTGAGCAGGAGAGAGCAGGCCAGGGGAGGGAGCTGAGGATGGTTATAATGAGGTAGAGGGTCTCACCTGCCTCGCTAGTTGTGAGGCCCTCTCCCTCGCAGTGATGGCCATCAGGAGTCGTCACCACCTGCAGAGCATCACAGCAGCATGCTGTCACCACAGGCCTGGGGCAGGACGATGGGAATTCCCCGAACACGGCAACCCCAAGGTTCACCAAGGAGCATGTGTCATAGTGAGGAAGAGTAAGTTATTTCCTCACAAATCCTTCCTTTTAAAAATGTGCCTCCAAAAGTGCAACTCTGGATCCTGTATTACTTGGCAGTGTGGTAAAAATAAGATCCTCATTTTCCTGAACTTGAAACGAAGGCACAGTATGGTGCACTCAATGCCACACAAGTCATTAGAACTGCTAGGGAAAGTATCCAAGCGCCTCGTTCACCCTGGAGAATCAGAGGGAACTCAGTTATGTTATGATAGAACTTTTCTGAAGGTGTGGTCAAAATATTCAGGTTTAACATCATAGGATATGCATGTACACTTTATCTCATAAAAACAAACCCTTTAAACTTGCCAGAGGGATTTAAATGGGTTAGTTAAATTGAAAGAATTCGTTGGTGTTACCCTGTGGCAGGATGAGCTCCGTGCGACTGTGTGTGCGCAGTGCTTGTGCAAGTCTAGAGATGGACTGAGGTGAGGTTAGAGTGCATGGAATCCAGAGGCTCAGGGGAGTACCCTGGTGATTTGAGGCCCAGTATAAAATGGTGAATTAAAACTTGTATGTGTGTTTTTATTTGACATATAAATATATTTCATATGCGTTTTTGATTTGTATGCTTCATCCATTTGCTCACTTCTGACAAATTAAACCTTAGTGTCCATTTGCTTCAATCCACGTTTGTATTTCTTTGACATATTTGACTCCTACTCTGTGTTGTAACACTATTTTCATAGTATGGTTTGGCAGAAAGGGGAGACATAAAAGAGATGCAATCCCAGTGTGTTTTAAAATATACCCAGGATTTGTTTTAATCAGGTAAGGTAAGACACACAGACATGGAAATGACTGTCATGAAGGTAGAAGTTGGTGCCCACAGTTCTCAGGAAGCAGGAGGCACAGCCTGCCATGCAGGGCCTCCCAGGGCCCCACGGGAGGCACTCGTGGCAGTCAGGAGGCAGAGCGGGTGAGGGGAAAGTGTGGGCAGCAGCTCTCCCTGTGGTTTCCATAGGAAGGACAAGGCAAAGCAGGGTAAGCAGATTTACGACTGGATAGTTTGAATGTTTCAGTAGGCTCTGGACCTGGGGACTCCTTGTTGCCTGGTGTCTGTCCCTGGGATATTAGGCTGCTTGATCTGTGAGAGCTCAATAAAGAAAGTGGTTGAGGGTACAGGCTTTTGATTGGTTAGTTTGCATATGAGAAACATGCTCCCCGAACGTTGTTTCCTCTTCCTAGGAATTAACTAACTCTTAGAGGGGCAGTCCCTCCACGGTCAGTGGTGCCCTGGATGCCAGAGCATCGAGAATATAGAAGATAAGGAAATATAGTTAACACACAATGAAAAGCCTTCAGTTCTGTGGATTCAATTTGAGACAAGACACACATACCCAAATAACTTGTGGTGGAGGATAGCATAAGGGTCCATGCTGAAGGGTGAGCCCAATTTTCTCGGACTTGAGGGGAGGGGTTGTTTGTTCCTTGGGGCTCTGAGAAGTCCTGAAGCATTCTAGAACAGGCAAGGGGCTCCAGAGTGGGGTGTGGTTAGAGGAAAGGAGAGGAGAAATGGGCATAGTGAGCTCAGGGAACAGGACAAGTGTGTCTGAAGCAGGGGCTTGCATTGGAGAGATGTCAGTGGTTAGAAAGACATGTCTGCAAGCAGAATGTTGGGCCCTGTAGGTTACAGGCTGGGGAGCTCCGAGAGAGGCATAGGATTTCATTCGCAGTGCAAGTCCAGTTCCCATGTCCCTGGCTTTGCTTCCAGACCCTACTGTTCAAAAGCAAATTACTGTAGTAGTTTTCAAATACTAGCTCCTATTTGGATCACGGGGTGTTTTTGAATATGACATGTGGTATGTCAGAAGGCAGCGAGGTGTCATTGTGTGGGGTAGATTTGGGGGCATTAATTAGGAGGTGTGAGATGGCGAGGGCTTCCAATAGGCTATGCTGGCATTGGGAGTGAAACAAGAAGCAATGAAGGGAAGATGCTTGGCTGCGTTCATTTATCCAGAGAAGACCTCAGGCTTCAAGCCTCGTTATAATACCATCATAGTGTTATTGGAAAAATGAATCCTGTCAAATATTGAAGCCTGGAATGCTGCAGGTGGATGGATGCTCGTGTTTCTGTGGAGGGCCTCAGTTTGAATAATGCCTCCGTCATTTGGGTTTTGTCTTGCCTCTGTTTTTTGGGTGATACAGGCTAAATTAACCTTTTAAGGTGCCAATAGTAACTATTGTGATCATATTCGGAAGAGGGCCATGGTCAGAATAACGGGAGGGATGTGCTCCTTCCTCTGCCTAGCGCACTGGCTGGTCCACTCCCACTTGTCCTTTGGGCTCAAATATCACCTTCTCCATGTTTGTGTTGTATCGTATGCTTGTTGTGGTTGTAGTACTTACCATTGCACTGTGTAATTGCCTGTCTGCCACTCCCTAGGCTCTACGTGTCTCCAGACCAGCATCATGTGTGCTCTGGGTATCTAGTACGATAGTGTGTAGACATTATAGGTGTTTCATGGATATTGTTTTGCTATTCCATTTAAAGAGGCATTGTTGAAGAACCTGAGTGATGAGGTTTTTGTTTACTAGTTCAGGAAAGAGACCAAGAGGGAAGGCTTGACCGAGCTTTCAATGGTGAGAGCTGTCCAAGCTGGGCTGGGCTGCTTTGGAAGGTAAGCATCCTGTCATAGAGATGTCCAAGGGGGCCATGATATCAAGGATGACACGGGTGGGTCTGTGTTGTGTCTGGGTGGAAGCACCTCTTTGATATTAGGGCTGAAAGAGAGGTAAGATGCCATGTAACTTCACTCCCCCACCCCCAGCAATGTTTCATTCTATAGTTGAAACAGAGATTGAGTAATTAAGAGACTTACCCGAAGCGGTGGGATGAATCAGTGACGTAGCTCAACCAGACTTAGCCTGGTTCTCTGGGTGGCTCCTATGGAGCCGGTACTGGGTGTGGTCAAATTGGTGACACATCCAAGAGGAACAGTCCTCTAGGAGCTGAAGAAAAAGGGCAGTAATCTTACCAGATGTGAGGTTGGAGAGGGAGGTCGGCAGGGTGATAATGAACGAGCTGTGGAACAGTATTTATACAGGAACTTGCCAGTTTTAAGAGTTAGGCTGAGGTGGAAATTTGATTTTTGGGTAAGATAACCCAGCATTGGTTCTATCCTTGGACATTTGGACCCAAATCTGTAAGAACTAAGCATCTGTTTTAACATGGGGCCAGGACAAGGCCTCATTTCTCAGTAGAAAGAAGTAACTTCCTCTTGGAAGTAGTAAGATATTGGAAAAATAATTGAAACACTCTGGATATTTTCTCTTGTGGTGGATCTTCTGGAATTTGAATATTTGCCACCCATCCTAAGATGCTGAAAAGGATAATAATACAGTAAATTGTGAAGAAGATTAAAGTCCTTGAGCTAAAAAAAAAGCCACAAAGACAGAGTCTGATTGCTTAATTACGAGTTTAGGGTACCAGGTCCCTATGAGCCTGTTGCCGGCATTCAGCAAATACCGGCATGAAGATGTGCCGGCGTAATGCACACTGCACACAAGGTAACAGCTCAGGGCCAAACAAGGTATACAGGTCTTTAAAAAATTTTCTCAAATAGGATATTGAGATCATCTTTGCTAATGATTATTGAAACATTGAAAAGTGCCGTGAAGTACTAATTCCCTAAGCTGTAAGAGAAGATGACTGCATAGTGCACACAGGTATGTTATGTGCTGGAGGGCACCTTAGGAGGCATCTGATAGGGATTTGCAGCCACTTCCCTCCACCTCATTTCAGTGCAATGTTTAGTGGTGTTTTTGTGTCTCTAACTACCTCCCCCTCTCAGTCAGGTTCTGGACGGAATACCGTCAGTATTCAGTATTGTGTATATGAAAGGGATGAGGATTTGATATTATATTGGTAGAATTTTTCCAGGATTGGTATGGGATTTTGAAAAGGTAGATCCAAACAGTACTCTATTCTTCTAAAATTCTTCTTCATCTGACATTTATTCAGTATTTTTTTGGAAGTTTAGTTATAGGAGATTATTCATTCAGAGCAAACTTCTTTTTATCTTCCTTTTTTTTAAAGTTTGTGATGTTGAGGCTGAGTTGCTTTATAATGTGACGGGAAAAGTCACATAAAATAATGTATGGTCCCTTTTCAGTAATTACATGCCCAGAAACCAAACTATAGTTCTCATTACTTATAAAATCCTTGCTTGGGTCAGTGGGCTTGAGGCCATTTGAAGCTGTTAACTTTGGTCTGTATTCTCAGAATCACATTCATTTTTTTGGTGAGGAAGATTGGCCCTGAGCTAACATCTGTTGCCAATCTTCCTCTTTTTGCTTGTAGAAGATCATTCCTGAGCTAACATCTGTGCCAGTCTTCCTCTATTTTATCTGTGGGATGCTGCTGCAGCATAACTTATGAGCAGTGTGTAGGTCCACACCCAGGATCTGAACCTGTGAGTCTGGGGCTGCCAAAGTGGAGTGTGCAAACTTAACCACTATGCCGGCAGGCCAGCCTCCAGAATCACACTTTTAATGAGGATTGACAATTATCGTTTAGTTGTTGAGGAACCTGCTGTTCTGCTCCATCTTCCCCCGAAGTAGGGTGATATCCTGATGGTAGTCACTTCATCAAGAATAGTGTGTGTGTCAGTTTTAGAATGATTGGGTTGAATGGGTCTGAGATTGTCTGCTTTGGCCCCTGGTCTCCAGCTTGCAGGTGACACAACTTTTATTTTCTTTAGTTTTGTCAGCCAGAATTTTTTTTTCTTCACAACAATTTTCTTATCACTGGAAATGTCTCTGTCTCTGTATTTCTCTCAAGAGACCTGTTAACATATACCTTTTCCTCTTTCTTCCAGTTTCATTTCTCAAAACCATAGAAACTCCCTTGATTTATTTTACCTTAGAAGACCATTGGTTTCCTCATGTAACCTTAATGTCTGGTGTTAGTTATGAAGTTTGAATAGTAAAACCATTTTGCGTTTGTATAACTGGTTATACACATTAAAGACGCTTTCACTCACCATTTTACTTTAACCTCAAAGACATCTTAAAACATCACCTGATAGAAATACCTTAACTTTTTGGTTGATTGTCAGCTCTTTACCTTGTTTGCTCTCAGTGTATCTGACCTAGAGACACTTTCTCTCCACGCTGGGCCTTCCTGACTCGGCTCCCCAGGTCTGCCGAACCTCGTTTGTGGTGGGAGCCTGTCCATCTGCTTGCCTTTCAGAACCGCTGCCAGGCCGCTTCCGTGCTCTGGCTCTGCATGTCTCAGTATTGTTATTTTATGTAATATATATTGCGTAATATTACTAAAATATTGTTATTAATATCAGACGTACTCTTGTTCTCTGTTGTGTTCTCCTGTACAGGTGTTCTTTCTTGCTCTAGAATTATAAAATAGCCATAATTTTCCAAGACCTGTGACACAGGCAGGAAAAAAGTGGTCTTCACTTAGGAGTGTAGACGTAGAGGCATCGAAAGTTCAAGTGGCTTCTACAAGCTGGAGCTGGGGCTACAAGAGCTTTCCCTGCGCCCTGACTGGACCTTTTTCTCTCTTATTCTTCAGGGGAAACTAATCTAGCGAATGCTTGATTACTGCTCATTATAAAGGACAATTACGTTTTGCTTTGTGTGAACTCTTACTTTGTGTTTATCACAGATAATACCCAGTTATGATGTCCAGGCCTTGCCTGCTTTCGTCGCTGAAAGTCCGTTCTTTTCTGGTTCAGAGCTCATGTGAGGGGAGCGGACAGACTTTTTCACCTCTAATTTTAGGTCCGTTCGTTAGTATGGATGCTATAATGGGAACCTGATTTTTGTCATACTCCCAGCACAAACCTCTAATATTTCCACTCTTTTCCAGTCTAATCTATGTGTAGAACAGTCTCGGTCCGACCCTGAACCTCAGTCCATGCTGACCCCTCATGGCGCGTGGACTGGGGACCCGGACCACCTGGCTGACTGACCATGTGTAAAACCAGCAGCCCTTGAAATGGCTTGGGCGTTTGCTTATCTCAGAAAAAGGCGTTAAGACAGATACTGCGACCAGTTGTGTTCTGAGTGCGCCCAGTTAAGAATGCTCGGAACTAGAAATGGCTGTGAGACGCAGTTCTGGCCAATAAGCCATGAGCTGAGGATGTTCGGGAAAGTTCCAGCCCCGAGAGAGGTGCAGAGCCTCCTGTTTTCCTTCTTCCTGTGTGGAACACAGCTCTGAATCTGAAAGGGAGCAGCTATTTTGTGACAAAAATGTGGCAAATGAAATGATGGAGCAGAGAGAAGGTGCCTAGGATAATTGACCTCTGTGGACCTACTGCGTCAGCACTGGATGGCTCACGTCTGGAATTCTATGCTGAGAGGACAGTATACCCCCAGTGGCTTAGGTGACTTCAGCTGAGTTTGTGTTGCAAGTAGCAGAATTCAATTTCCGATTAAGAACATTTTTTATTCTAACCACAGTACTTGCTCATTTTCTAAATTCACCTGCATTCATATTTGCCTTTCAATTTTTTTTTTTTACGGTGGTCATTTCATTCTCATTGGCTTTCAATAAAAAAGGACTTTCTAATTAATGGCAAATAGTGTACTTTTCATTTGAAAATCTACCAGATTGAGAATTTGGCTAAAATATTGTATAAATATTGTGGATCATTCTTGGATTAATGACTTTTTGTTTTAATACATTACCATAGTTATGTGAGCATTTTGCCATTAGCTCATAATAATGTCTATTTCCCAAACTATATCCTATTTATCAAAGTATTACTACTAATTGGAATTATTAATCATAATGTGAAAAATTCCAGGTTTATTTTCCTAAAATGATGACTTGAACAGTTCAAGAAACCAAATCCTCATGTGAGAATTTCGTGTAAAGCATATATGCATGTGACTTAAAAACAATCTTTAGAGGCTCTTAGGATGGAACCACTTTCTTTGTGTTATTGCACCAAATGATCATGGCCAAATCTGCAAGAACCATTTTTGTTGTTGTTGTTGTTTTAGGGTTTTTTTGGTGAGGAATACTGGCCCTGAGCTTGCATCTGTTGCCAATCCTCCTCTTTTTGCTTGAGGAATACTGTCCCTGAGCTAACATCTGTTCCAGTCTTCTTCCATTTTGCATGTGGGATGACACCCCAGCATGGCTTGATGAGCGGTGCATACGTCTGTGCCAGGGATCCAAACCCGCAAACCCTGCGCCTCTGAAGCAGAGAATGCAAACTCAATCACTACACTACGGGGCTGGCCCTGCAATAACTATTTTTAAAAAAGATACGGAAACTAATGCTCTTCCTTTAGCATTCCCTCTTATTTGTGGTGTTAGTTTCCCATCGAGAACTTGGGTTAAAAAAAAAAATATATATATATATCTCCGAGAAAATTTTGGAAAAGAAGAATACTGAGAGAAGCATTTCCTTACCAAGAGTCAGAGCATATAGAAAGCTCCTGTAAATTGATATGGTATTGACATAGGAATTGACAAAGGTATCCATGGAACTAAATATATGACAATATATTACATAATGATATTACAGTTAAGTGGAATAGATAATTGTGGTGGTACCATTTATTAAATAATATGCCTCTCTGTTAGGATAAAGACAGAATTGGACTCCATCCTATCTTATACGTAAAAATAAATTCTGATTGCAAAAATTAAAGACTGATATTAAAAAAATTATAAAGAGAATCTTGGGGACTACATATGTATAAAATAAAGATGGGGAAGCATTTCTTAATACTAAATCAAGGTGCTATAAATTTTTGGGGAACATTTACATTATCCAGCATCTCTTTGTATGGCAAAGGTACCATTTAAAAAACTCAATATACAAATGAGTGGTCTTGAAAACTATTTAACACAAATTAGAGTTAATAGACACTACCAAGAATTCTTATAAATGGACACTGAAAAGACCAGCCAATAGGAAAATGGGCCAAGTATATGAGGAGGTGATAATGGAGCAAAGCTATATTGCCCACAAATGTATGAAAATATATTCAACTTTGTTATAATCAAGGGAATGCAAGTTAACATGACAGCGATGTGCTATTTGACATAAGGCTGAGTGCTGTGAAAGATTGTTAGCACCTACTGCCGGCAGAGAGTTGGAGGTGAAGAGGATTCTTATATGTTGTTGGTAGAAATGGGAACTTTTAAAATGCTTTTGGGAAGTAATCTGATAGCTATCAAAATTAAAAATTTATGATCCCCTTGGAACAGAAAAAGGACATTAGGTACAAATTTAGGAAATCTGAATAAAGTATGGACTTTAGTTAATAATTTAAAAAACCATGTGATCCTTAGACTCTTAACCCCACTTAAGGTAGTCTATCTCATATAAGTAAACTCACCAGCATTCATGGACATATGAACATGATATTCATTGTGATATGTTTTATAGTGTGAAAGTCTGGAGATAAAGTAAATGCTCATCATAGGAGAATGACTGAATAAATTGTGGAATATTATATAGCCATCAAAAAGAATGAATTAAAGCTATATCATTGACTTGCAAGGATTTTGCAGTGTTGCTGAGTGAGAAAAGCAAAATTCAGAAAATGGCATAATGTCCCATTTTCCTGGAACACTGGCAATTCTCTGGATATGTGTGAATATGTATCCATGTCTATGTAAGATGTGTGAGAAGCTTGGAAAAATCACGAGAAGGTATATAAGTAGTTATTAAAATCACCTTGTGGAGATCGCTTACATGTTTGTTTTAGATTATATGCATATCCACAGAAGCAGATTTACTTGAAGCTCATGGAGCTTAAGCCTCAAGACATCTGCCCATCCTAGGCCCTGGAAGAGACCCTACAATATGTTTCCATGGCCAGGGAATTTTGTTTAACTTAGAAAGAGATTTGAACGCTGATCGTTCAGACTCGTCTCTTTTCAGTGAGCTGTTCTCCTTTATCACACTTCCTCTCCTGTTAGATGGCGTTGGAGTGGTGTTTTGGGGATCTAGATAAGGAAAAGTTGGAAAGAACGTTTGCTTTGGGTTTAGAGGTGTATTTGTGTGGTGTGCAGTCACTTTTGTGAGTAGTTGAATTGTTAAGTGTCCCAGCATGAGAGAACTACTGCCCATGCTGCCACTTCACCTGGGGTTGTGGTTTGGCCGTGTAGAGTTAGAAGGATCAAAATACCAGTGCGACATGTTACTCCTGAAGTATGTGAGTCGTGCTGGAGAAACAGTGTTTGAAACGTATGGGACCAGAAGCTAGACTGCAGAAGCTAATCTGTCCAGATTTTAAGTTTCATTTGTAAAAGAAATTTGATAGAAGTTTCTCTGAATTTGACAATGATCAAAAAATTTACATGACTTACTACTGTTCATGAATTGTGAAGCTGAAAGAAACATTACCAAAAGATCAATGGAAAGTAACTTATCAACCGTAGCTGGAAGAATGAATTATCTTTCTATTCTTTCTGTAAAAACTAATACAAAATTGTCATATAATAAGTGATCTAAGCAAATGAAATGAAAAACATGGGGGAAAAAGTATTTTAGAGGACCAAAAAATTAATAAAAATACTATGTTTCCTGGAAGTTGCAATATTATTTAAGCTTTCATGAGTTATATTATGGTGTGATTTCCCCTCTCATTCTAAGTGAGTATTCACTTTTGTACTCTATTTGGTTTTTGTATTTTTCTTAAAGTGAGATCTCCAAATTGTATGTGTATTATATACAGATTATATCAATGCCCCACAAAATCTGGATCTAACTCTGGGCGTATAATGAGTAAACTAAATGAAAAGATGAGAAAACATTTTAGGATTACTTAGGAATGAAGTATACTACTTCGTGTTTTTATATTAAATGGTCATGAGTGAATACCAATTATTAAAATGAAATAAAGCTTTAAACTTCTTCCTTAAACATTACTTCCCTGAGGATTTGTGTTAGAAAATTACTGAGGAACTTGATCTCCTCTGGCAGACCTGCTGCTCGTGTTCATTGCAGAAAACGCTGCTATGACGGCTGGCCAGCAGAGGGCGCTGTGTAGTTGGTCTGAGGGGTGCGGTGGGCTCTCTGCCTGCAAGGCTGGTAGAGGTGGTGAAGAGAATAAATATTTGACGTGGCCAGTTTAGAGCTCCCTGCGTAAGAGGAGAAGAAATTGTTTCTTCTCCCACCTCCCCGCCACGCTTTCTCCCTCTCATGCACACACACACACACACACACACACTGTTGAAATGAATGGATGGATGGATTACAGACTGTGCGTTGGTAGACATGAATAGGGAAAAGCTTGTAGAGAAGATGACCCCTTGGGCTGTTGGCTCAGAAAAGAAGGATGTGGTTTGATGGAAAGAAGAAAGAAAGATGTTCTAGGAATTTGGCAGAAGATTAAAGGAAGCAAGAGAACTTAATGAGAGCTAATACTCTTCAGCAAAGAGTGATTTCCATCTAAGGGGGAAGAACTTTACTCTCATTTTTCCTGTGTGCTGAGTTGTAGGGTAAAGACTCCTATTCTTCAAGCCAGCCTGTTCTTCTCAAAGGAACGACTGTAGAAAAGTTCTGTACTCAGAGGGCTAATGTGTGTCTCTTGTTCGACTCATACAGGGCGGGTGAGAATTTCCCTTCCTCAGCGCTGACCTAGGGCCCAGTTCTTACTGGCAGAAGGAAGTGACTGTGGGGGTTAATATCAGATATGAGTGGTTACCAGATCATTATGTGGTGGGAGGTAGTGTAAGAATAAATTAGGTCTTTAGCCTAATTTCGTGTTTTGATACATAGCTCCTTGTGTATGACCATTCCTGAAATTAGCTAAAAATAAAAGACCTGTCCCTTGACAGTTATATCTGGACATTATTAATTTTTATTTAAAATATTAAATTATTAAAATAAGATATGTAAGTAGTTAAAAGTTCAAATACTGTGGAAGCTTTTCATGAAAATTAATAGTCTGCAGCCCCGTCTCTCCCATTCTGGTTCTGTTCCACCAAAGGCAACCACTTTGAACGCTTTCTGTTTTTAATTCTTTTGGTGGTTTCCACCGTATCTCTAAATTTGCTTTAGAAGTGACTTCTCTGAACTCCCCTGTAGATGGAGATCTAGCTTCTTTCCTTCCAGGCTGAGGAGGGCAGCAGCATGTCATGTCTGTCTCTTTCCCCAGTGTAAGTTGATTTCCTGCCTCATTTTTCTACTACAACAATTTTTTGCATATCCATCCTTATTTTTTCCATGAAATCACTGTATGTTTATATTATACAACCTCTCTATGTATTTTAAAAGCAATACCTCAGAATAATTTCTCAGTCCTATTTTTTTCCCCTGGAGATTTCCTTCTCAGGCAACTGGTTGTTTTGTAGATGTCTTGTAAAGCTCTCATCCCAGAGGTTTTTGCTGCTTTTCTGAGTTGGAGTCCCTATTTTCTGGATGCTGTGTGTGTTTTCTATATTGATCAATCTCTAGCATTGTTGGAGCGCATCTTGCAGTAAGTAGTTTCCTAAGAAAGCTTACGCGAAAAGTAAATTTGAGTGTCTGGTCGTTTGGCTGGGTATAGAAATCTAATGTTCTATAATCTAGCTGTCCATGCTGCTCTTAAGATGTTCAATGTCATATAGATTCCCACCCCCCAACCTTTATAAGAAAGGTCTTTTTACAATCTTGTATTTTAAAAAAGTATTTATAATTTCAAAATTTTGGTATAGGTCTCTTCTTGTTTTGGGTACTTGGTGAAGCCCTTCAATCAGAAACTTTATTTCTTAGAATTCTAGGAAATTTACTTGTGTAACTTTTTAAATGTTCTCTGTCTCTGTTTTCTGCAGAACTCAGTGGTTGGATATGGACTCTCATATTGGCTCTCTCAGATCTCTTTTCTTTTCTTTTTCATGTCAGTTTTTGTTCTATGTTTTTGGAGATTTACTCACTTTTATTTTTCATTCCTCTGATTGCATTATGTTAGTTAGACTATCACACTTCTAATTCTTATTAGCTCCTTTATTCTGTTACTTTTTGAGGAAGATTAGCCCTGAGCTAACATCTGCTGCCAATCCTCCTCTTTTCGTTGAGGAAGACTGGCCCTGAGCTAACATCCGTGCCCATCTTCGTCTACTTTATACATGGGACGCCTACCACAGCATGGCTTGCCAAGCGGTGCGGTGCCATGTCCACACCCAGGATCTGAACCAGTGAACCCCGGGCCGCCGAAGTGGAACGTGCGCTCTTAACCGCTGCACCACCGGGCTGGCCCCATATTCTGTTACTTTTTAAAAACAGCATTTTACTCTTGTTTTATGTGAATGTATTATCATCCTATAATTCTGAAGATGTTAGCATTTTTAAAAGTAGTCTTTTAAAGTTTGCTGCATTGTCTGTTTCCTCAAGTCTCCCCCTTTTTTTCTGTTTTCACTTTTGAATCTCTTTCTACCCATATCTGGTAATTTTTTGAAGGGAGAGCAAAGCAGACTGAGGGGGTGCTCTGTGGGTATAGGTCAGATAGTAAGCTTTGCTTTTAGGTGAAGGACTTTCAAACGCGAGTACGTGGAGGATTTTTCCTGTCCTCCGGCGAGGTTTCAGTGGTTGCCCAGGGGTAATCTTGGGGTCTCTGGCCTGGGTGTAGCAATCTGGCTGTGTAAGGTTTCTGTGCAGCCAGGAGCAAGGGGGCTGATGAGAGAGGAACAAAGCTTCTTTTCTTAAGCCTTTGCTTTTAGCCTTTTATAGTTTATCTCATGAAGTTTCTCCGGACTCTTAACTCTGACCTCCCCACTCAGCTCCTCTGTGTAGAGACTTTAAATATTTCCCTTTGCTTTCAGTCCCTCTTCCATCGTTGAAGTCTCCACTTCATGAGCCTCCTCCGCCTTGCAGACAAGCCTCTCTCTTCCTGTCCACAGACCCCTCCGACATACCGAGGTTGTGCTGTCCTCTGCCCACCCGTGATGGTGATAGCGAATTCTAGGTTTCGACTTGATTGGGCCATGGAGCATGCAGATATTTGGTCAAACATTATTTCGGGTGTTTCTGTAAGGGTGATTTTGGATGATATTGACATTTGAATCAGAGACTGAGTAAAGCAGCTTGCCCTCCCCATGTGGGTGGGCCTCATCCAATCCACTGCAGGCCTGAATAGAAGGAACGGCAGAGTAAGAGGGAAACTCCTGTGTCGTGGCCTGTGATGGGATGTGGTCTTTTTCCTGCATTTGGACTAGAACTACACCATCGGCTCTCCGGGCCTCCTGCTTGCTGATTGCAGATCTTGGGACTTGTCAGACTATAATTGTGTGAGTCCATTTGTAAGAAATCTCATTCTCCCTCTACATGTACATCCTGTTGATTCTGTTTCTCTGGAGAACCCTGACTAACACAGTGACCTTCTTGCTAGAACTGAATTACTTCTCAGAAAATAATCTGAAAGGAAAACTGCTTCTCTCCGGCTTGCTGCCCAGGGCCCTTCCTCTGCAGCTTCCTCTCTGGTCGCAGCTCATACTCAGAAGGTACCTTCAAGGCATGCAGACAACTTTCTTGCCAAAAGAAGAAAAAAAAATTCTTGGCTGATGATTCCTTCCTAGTTTTAGAAATGGGACTGTATGTTTTTAATTTCTTTCTACTATTTTAGTGATGCCTGAGTAGGCGGAGGTGATAACTGTGTGTGTCCATTTTACAATCGTGAATCAGAAGCTAGGTAGCCTTTAGACCGGGCCTTAATTGCTGTTAGAATCCCACACATAGAGACTTCTTTTCCGCATCTCTCTGTGTTAAATTTCAAGTAGACAACTACAGGGGTGTGTTCACTTTATGAAAAACTGAGCTGTACATTTAGTTTATCGTGCCTACAGAAAAGTTCACAAAACCTAACAGAAAAATGTCTGTTAAAATTAAACATTAGAATAAAGTTTTGCAATTATGTGAGAAATTCACAAAAATAAAATGATACAGCTTGTCTTGGGTTTTTGATAGCTAAACTCCTTCGGCTCTTTGCAACCCAGAGGACTGACAGCCGTGCAGTATATCCAGCCCTAGATGCAGTGTCTGCGCCTTCCACACCTGGGAACCGTGTGCTCCTCGCCTCGGCCCCTGCTGGTCTCCCAATCCGACTGCCTCGGGCTACGTAGGTCTCCCTCACTGGTGCAGCTCCTGGACGCTGCCTGCCCAGGAAGTGCCTTCAAGGACTAGTTGCGATGACCTCCCCTTGCAGCCAGCGGTCCCGCTGCCTCCGGACCGAGGGCAGCGACGTGCAGGGCGTCAGCAGGACGGTTCAGGCGCTTCTGTTTTGATAACTCGATTTCAGAGTCCCCTCGCGTCTTGTGTGACTTGTAGAATGCCAGAACCTGGGAGAGGCTTAAACTTGCCCTTTTGGGAGGATTTATTTCCCTGTGTTTGGGAGGAATGTATTGAATTCTGAGTGAAGGGCCGAAGGGGTGTGATCCAGTAGATTCGGAGCTGTCAGCTTCTCTTCTGGGTCAGCGGGAGAGTCAGGCTCATCGCGACTCCTGTGCTCGTTTGCCTTTAGGCCAGGCATTTTCATAATAAATATTTGTGGTTTCTTTTTACTGAAGATGGAGAATATCATTGAAAATGATCTTTTGAGATTTGCAGTGCAACGTTGAATAAGAGTCTCACAACTCATTTTCATTTCATTTTATATCATAAAGTTCACGTTTTCTTTTGAAGCAATAGAATAAAACATACTTTTCAGTGGTGCCACATTTAAAGATATTAGCTAAAAATATCAGTGTCTTGCATTTGGAACTGCTTATCTGAGAGTTCTCCACACTGAAAGATTTGCCTGGCAGCAAGCTCTGAGCTCAAAATGTTATCTTCTCTCTGTTTTCTTCTTCTCAGGCCACATTTCTGTATGAAAGAAGCTGCTTTGTGTGCACAGCTATTCATTGAATAATGCATTGAGCAAAAAACAGATTTCGAAATATGATAAGAATGAGACACTCATACTGTTTAATAGGAATTATAGGGAGTCTCTAATTTATGACCTTATGTTCAATGCCCTATTTATAAGTTGATTGATTAGAACCTAAACCATTATTCTTATTGAATGGGTATTATAAATAATATGCTGAAAAAGCCCATGTGAGCTGTAACGCAGTGCTGTCAACAGTTATAGCACGAATAGCACTGGTCCATGTCCAATTACTGCATTCTGGGGATAGGCTGTGAGATAAGGCAGTGTGTGGTACCTTTTTCCAGCTGTAGACTAAGAAATAGGAGAAGTGCTGAAATTAAAAATGTCAGTTTTAAAATGAGCTTATTAACCTTTTGTTTGTAACTGGTAAAAATTTAGTAGTTCAGTAAAATGAAATGAAAATTTCCAATGAGGAGGTCATATCTTAGCATTGACGGGCCCTGTTTATCAACAAGAATTTTTGCATTCAAGATTTCCGGAATGTAATTTGGGAAGGATGGTTGGCAAAGCATCAGGATGATGCCAGGTGGGGAGGACCATAGGTTTTGCTGTCCATCGGCACATCCTCTGGGTGACTCTTGGGCGTGCAGTGATGTCCATTGCCAGCGGGGGTGGCAGAGGACCCACTGGGGAGGCCTTTGCATTTAGTGGTCTCACTCGCTCTTGCTTTTTCCTGTGGGTTAGTTTAAAGAACTCTTAAAGGATAAATGAATTAAGCTGTTTATGAAGACTTGAACAACCTCCTTAGGACATTTTGTTGTCTTCCACTTCCAATAATCCAGAACTCCTTGCTGAGTGAGTATTTGAGAGGAGGAAGGTGAGAGGCATCTTACAGGGTGTAATGGAAGGTTTGCAGAGCATGATCATGGAGCGTGGCTCAGCTCACACAGCCAGCCGCTGGGGAGCGGTTTAAGACGGCCCTCTGCTCTCAGTAAACACTGCACACTTGGTGTACGTCGCGCACATACAAGAAATCGATTTGTCTGTGGGGTGCAGGAGAATGAAAGCAATGATGGTTGCTTTGGGCTGTCTGTCCACCTCAGTGTGGATGACTGTTCACATTTTGAAGACCAGTGTTAAGCTAGTTTAGTGTCTGGGTTTCTGGAGGCTTGTTTTAAGGGGAAGTTGCACTTGGATCAGCTCCTGCGTTTCAGATTTGCCTTCAGAGAACAGCTGTCAGCTTGGATTTCCTCACAACTGGAGAGTCATTCTCGGACCCCGTCTGGGGGTCTTGCTTTGTGCTGCCTTCTGGAGATCAGCTCCTGTAGTGCTTTGTGATCTGTCCTGGCAGGTAGCCCCAGACCCACATTTTTGCCAGGCTGTTTTCTAATGGCTTGTTTCCCGTACTTGCTAGATCTTGAGAGTACCCAGAGGAGTGTGCCCAACATCTGCGTAACAGAGCCCCCAGCTGTGAGCAGGTCCCCAGGGGAGGGGTTTGCAGGCTGCTGCTGTTGTCGGATCTTGTCTTCTCCTCAGAATCCTTTGGAGGCTTCCCATCTCCTGCAAGAAAAAGGCCAGCGTGTGGACGTGACCTACAAGGCTCAGGCTGGCCCTGTGGTCGCTCTGACTTCACTCCTCTTCCTACTTCCCCACCTGGTGTGCCCACCTTGGCCTCCGGCAGCCCCTCCACCAGGAGCAGCGCCGGCTCCCCAGCCACATCCTGCGCGGCGCTCTGCAGGGCTCCTGGCCTGGGCGTCCGCACACGCCGCCTCATCCGGCCCCTCGGCACCTTCAGCGCTTGGCTTGCAGGTTGCCGTCTCAGTGAAGCATTCCCTGGTCATTCTGTTGAAAGGCCCCCACCTGTCTACCCCTCTGAACCCTCTTTCCCTGTTGTGTTTTCCTCCACAGTATTCATCGCAATCTATCCTATGTATTTTATTTCTTTTTTTAAATTGAACTTCTCTTAGAATGTAATTCCCTTGAGGGTATGCGTTTCTGACCAGTTGGATCCCTCAGTGCCTAGCACAGTTCCTAGCACATAGATAGGGCTCGGTGAATACCTCTTGACGGAGGGATGGATGGATTTTCCACAAGCCCCAGGTCATTCTTTATGTCATCCAGTTTCAAGAAACACTGGTCTAACAGATGTTTAGAGGGAAACGGAACCACAGGAAATGTTTCTGTTTTCTCCTGGTCATTTGTCCCCATTCCCCAGGCTCTAAGACTCGCGGAATGCCTCAGACTTGCTCCCAGCCAGGCCCGTCCTTGCTGTGAACTGCCATGCTGGCAGGGATGCGCACACACGCAGCTTGAGCGGGAAGCTTTTGGGGACAACTGATTCACATGGGCGAACAAACTCCTGCTGGAAAGCTCCTTCCTTCACCCGGTCACCCTATAGACGTTGCTTTTCCCTGGTGCAGTGAGCGGCAAACGTCTCCTGTCCTTTTACGTTTTATAGTGTTCGTCTGGATTGAACTCAAACAGGAGATTTGAACAAATCTACCTCCTCAAGGGTCGTTGCCACTCAAAATGTGGTCCTTGGACCAGCAGCATTGGCTTCACTTGGGAACTCGTTAGACCCACTCCAGACCTACTGAATCAGAATATGCATGTAATGGTTAATTTTCTGTGTCAGTTTAGGCCATGGTACCTAAATACTTGGTCAAACGTTATTCTAGATGTTTCTGTGAATGTATTTTAGATGAGATTAAAATTTAAATTGGTGGGCTTTGAGTAAAGCAGATCACCCTCCATTACGTGGGTGGGCCTCATCCAATCAGTTGAAGGCCTGAATAGAACAAAGTCCTACCTCCCTGAGCAAGAAGGAATTCTGCCAGCAGATGGCATTTAGACTTGAATGACAACATCAGATCTTGGGTTTCCAGCCTGCCTGCCCACCCTGCAGATTTTGGACTCACCAAGCCTCTGCTGTCATGTGAGCCAATTCCTTAAAATAAATCTCTCTCTTTGTGTACATACACTGTATTGATTCTGTTTCTCTAGAGACCCCTGACTGATACAATGTATTTAACAAGATACCCAAGAGATTTGTAGCACCTTTGAGAATCACAGCCCTCTGCTGTTCTGGTGGAATGATTTTGATGGGTGCTGCCTTTAGCTGTTTGTAGTTGCATGTGTTTAATTCTGTAATAGGATAAATCAGGGTTGTCTATTTCGGTAATTTTAATGCTACACAGTAGCCCTTTCTTGGATGAAAGTTAGTTTCTCTGAATTATTGATCATGCTGATTCTATTTCAAGTGAAAACATTTAGACTCATTTTTCTAGTTTGACTAGAGTAAAAGTGTGCATTTCCCTTCCCGTTCCCACCCCCTTGTCTTTGGTTTCCTGACATAAACAGGTATCTTTTTCCTCCCCAGACCTCTACCTTCATGGCAGTCAGAGACACAGGGGTCCCCTTTAAATACACTTAGTATTTTACTCAAGTGGGAAATGTTCACGCACAGATGGGGTCATGTGGCACCTGTGTGGGACTGTGTGTCTGTTTTATACTGATGGAATCTTGGGGTCTGATACTACAGTCATCTTACGCTGTCTATCTTATAAGATACTTCTTACAGTCTTGCCTTAGAGTGTGTGAATTTTCATGTTTCCTTTACTGATGGATGCTGGTTGCTTTATTTCACTGGTCAGTGTTGCTAAAAGGAATGCATGAAATTGCATTTAACTTGTCCTCTAAGCTGTGGTGAAGAAAACTGCGTACCATGAGCTACCACATACATGAGTTTGATGTATTTTTCCTACTCTCTAATGAGCTTAGTGTCAGCTATTTTGCCTGGCAAATTGTTACAGTGGCATACTATTATCCCTGTCAGCAAGGGGGCAATTTGCCCCTCTACCCTTCTTGAGTTCTTATGGCTGGACTTATAATAAAAGTGACACAAGACCAGATTATTAGGAGAAAAACCAATTTAATATGTACACACAAGACATCATTATAAAAACTGATGCTCAGAGAGTGAATAAAGCAAGCAGTTTATATATCTTTCTTTTTTATACAAAGGAACAATGAATTTGTGAGGAGTTGACGGGACAGAGAAACTTAGATTTGGTGTATGTAATTAGTGAGGAATTTAAGCAGAGTTTGGGTTTGAAGTAGTAAATTAGTAAAAGTAACAAGATTTGCTTATACAGGCATCTCAGCGTTGAATTCCCTAGCTCTGGTGATGAGGCTGTCACTATCTCCTGGTATGAAGAGGGTACCTTTCAGGTGGGAGATTAGTTTCCTGCTTTTAGGGGGAACAGAGAGAGGAGGGTAAAACTTTAAGTTAAGTAACTTTAATTCAAAATAATCAATATGGCATCGTGGGATATTTTGAGGCAGCCTGCCTTGGCCCCAACAGTTCCCTCCTCTGAAACTTCCCTGGAAGGTTCACATGTTAAAAGTTGAGCTGATAGGGGCTGGCCCCGTGGCCGAGTGGTTAAGTCTGTGCGCTCCGCTGCAGGTGGCCCAGTGTTTCGATGGTTCGAATCCTGGGCACGGACATGGCACTGCTCATCAGGCCACGCTGGGGCGGCGTCCCACATGCTACAACTAGAAGGACCCACAACGAAGAATATACAACTATGTACTGGGGGGCTTTGGGGAGAAAAAGGAAAAAATAAAATCTTAAAAAAAAAAAAAAAGTTGAGCTGATAGATTACGTTATTATTTCATTGAATTAACCTTTTAGTCTTAAAAATAGATCAGTTCGGTTAAACAGTTGTGTCTCATTTCAGGAGGCAGTGATGCTCCCAAAGTTAGATCTGTGCTGCAAGCCATCAGGTGTTTGGTAAGAGGCATTTCTATGGAAACAAAAACAAAGGTTAATGGTTGGAGCAAATTATAAACCAGTTTCTGAGCCTAGCGGGCAGGCAGTCGAGAAGGTTCCTAGATGTCAGGGTCAAAGCATCTTCTGCAGTTTGAAATATCCGTGATGATGTCATCGAGTGTTCAGGCAAACTTCCTGCTGACTCGCACACCAGCAGCACGAGGACTGAACACTGGCTGTCGTGGGCCCTTTCGGTTGACGTTAAGTTGTTCAGCTTCGGTTTGCAGGGCTTTAGAGAAAAGGGCGACTTTAGTTCTCAATGATTCTAAGTTTAAAAACATAAGAGAAAATTGGAAATATTAGTTTGGAGAGTTGTAGTCAGATTTTGGTGGAAACTAGAAGAATTTAGGATCCAGTCCAGTTTTTAGGTAAATAACAAAACTTCAAGGAAAATTAACAGCACTAGAATCTAATATCCTATAATAATATAATATCCTATAATAATATAATATAATCTAATAAGTGTATATTATAGTTTCTACTGAAACATAATTTTTCTCTCTAAATTACCCTCATTTTTACCAAATATATTCAAATTAAAACTAATTTGTTTGCAAAATGTCTAGTTTAATAAACTTGTCCTAGTTATTTACATAAGTACAGCAAGAGGAGCGATTGATCATATAGGCTTTTTAAAATTTGCTTTGTGGGAACTTTTCAAAGGAATCTCTAGATTGAACTTTTAACAGCTTCTTGAGGCTAAGAAGCCAAACCAAATACTTGCCATCAGACTCCGCCTGCGATACCTGTAGATTTGGGTGAATTCCTCCCTTGTTAAGGCTCGCAAAGTATCTTTAGGTTCCCTCACTTGCACTTCTTTTCCCACCCGGTTAGGCTGTCAGGAACCCTGTGTGTAACGTACCAGGCTGTTTTTCCAAAGGGCTTTATTGGCTTGATAGAGTCACTCTTAGTACCTTAAAGCTGTTTGGTCATATCTGAGTTCATGCATGGCTCTCTCAAACATGACATTCCAGTCAAAGCCTTGGTAATATAACCAGTGTTTCCAATTGTGTCCTGTTACAAGGAGAACAGTTTCTTATTGAATTTATGCAAAAAAATATATTGTCCTGAAAATAAGAACACTCACTGAGAGTTTCTGAATTCTGGAGAGCTCAGGAAGGGAGAAAAGTATTTGTTTCAATTCTCCTTACAAAGGTATAATTCATCAAATTGCCTTAAGTCATAGATAGCTTAAGAGAAAAGAAAGAGAGGCTTCCTTAAATTTGGAAAAACAAAAGATTAAAAGAAAATAGTAATATTTCAGACAAAAAGTCATAGAAATTATAATCATCCTCATCAGCTCAGTTAGTCCCATGTAATTAATTCTTGTTCTGCTTGAATCCAGTTTTTCCTTTAGTTCTCTCCACTTTGCCTGATGATTCGAGTGATAGGAACAGTGACAATTCTGAGAAGTTTGCCAGGTTTTTGTTAAAGCTTGTATGATTTGCCCAGTGAAGTGGGTGCCTCAGTCGTTGGAGATTGTGGAAGCCATACCCCAACTTGCAAACGTACTTTTTAACAGTTTCTTTGCCACTGTGAGGATGTCAGCTTTGTGGCAGGGGAGGACTTCAGCCCATCTGGAAAACATACATACGCTAATGACAACATATTGATGATCCTTACTAAGTGGCAATTGAGTGAAGTTCAGCTGCAGATGCTCCAAGGACCCAGAGGGAGGAGTTCGGAGGCCTCTGGAGACAAAAATAGTTTTTCCTATGGTGGGTGAAGAAACGCAAAATCCAAAAAATGGGGTTTGCCAGGGAGCTGGGAAGAACCAAGCAGCCGTCTTGGGTTTCCCTTAGCCCCAACTGTTTAATTTCATTTTTCACCCATCTTAATTTCTCTGATTCAGGAGCAGGCTGTTGCCATGATACGAGGACATCTGGATGGCAACAGCTTGACAATGAGGGGTCATTTTTTTGCAGAAGCAGAATGAACTTCATCCACACGTGCCACAATCTTTACAGATTCTGTTGTTGCCACCTCTGCATGAAAGTCAGCTGGGACATTTTCCTGATGCTCAGATTCAGTCCTTTTAGTGTGAGCCTCAATTTTTGATGACAGAGCGCCAGTTCTTTTTTTTTTTTTCGGTGAGGAGGATTAGCCCTGAGCTAACATCTGTGCCCATCTTCCTCTATTTTATATGTGGGATGCCTGCCACAGCATGGCTTGATAAGCAGTGTGTAGGTCTGCACCCAGGATCTGAACCTGTGAACCCTGGGCCACGGAAGCGGAGTGCCCAAACTTAACCACTATGCCACTGGGCTGGCCCTCAAGTTCAGTTTTATGAGTTTCTTATCTATGAAGCATTTTGCAAAAGCATCAGAGTAACTATAAATGGCAAAAGACTTTAAAATGGTTCATTATAATACAGTTGACAAAGAAATTTGGTTATTTTTGTGATATACAATATTTTAAGATAACAACTAAAATTATGACTAATATGTTACACCAGGACATATCAGATTTTTAGGAATCTCACATAATTTCTAGAACACATATACCTGTACAAATACAACTAAAGAAGACGTTATGCTACTTCTTACTTGATGACGCTTCCAGTGTAATTTATCGTATCAAATATGCCTAATTAGTTTAACAAACTTTTTGGAATGTTCCTGGTCAAAAAAGAGATTTTATTTAGAATCTGATTTTGGGAGGTTTGTCAAAAATATCAAAGAAGTTTTAAAACATTGGTCAAATAGGATCATAGGTTACTGTGAAACAATTCCTATTTATTCAACCAAAGTGATGATAAAGATTTTAAAGGCAAATACAGAAGATTATGTAGCTGTTAGTAAAACTTAGCTCTTACTGTTGAGAAGATTCAGTTTTCTTCAGTAATCAAAGATCTAGTAAAGCACAGAAAATTACTGTGATAAAACATAAAATCTTTGTTTTCCTTTCATAATCTTTTACTGGGACCAGATAAATAATCCAAGAAAACTTTGTTCTTTCAAGATATGAAAAGAAAATTAAGTTCCAGTTCTTCTTAAATACACTATTGATATTAAAGCTTATTTTTAAAAAATTCTTAAAATAACCATTTATTTAATTTTAGTTAACTTGACCAAACAAGGTCCAGAGTTACTCTTAAAGATAGCCAAAAGGGAGAACCAACAGCCTGCACATTCCAGGCAAGCGGAAAGCCAAGCCAAACCCTTAGGACACAAAACAAGACAAGCAAGAACGCAATAGATATCCCTGGGAGAGAAAGAGTCAAAGACCAAAGGGTCAGGATCTGGAAAGGAAAGGGCAATGTGAAACTTTCTTTTTCTCTCTTGACTGGGCGTTATAGCATGGCCAGTGAGTGGAGGTAAGAGGGCTGTTGTCCAGGGCATGAATTCCCTGGGAGGAGGTTCTAGGATATATCTGCAAAGGATGCTTCATAGGAAGGCCTGAAGTTGGCAGAGCCTGCTTATAGAGCCAGCACAGCGCGCCCTGCTGGCTGTCCCAGGAACTTCTGCTGAATTCATTTTCTGGCCTTCAGCGTTTCCATCAGTCACCTGCATACTTTTAGAGGTTAGGCTGCAGTGCTCCCTGTAAATCTTGTAGGAAAGAGAAGCTTTAAAAGGCAGTTGTGGCCATATTTTAAGAAGGGAATTTTGCACTGGATTTTTGTTTCAAGTCTAAATTTTTGTTATTTTATCTCATTAGGGAGTTTCGAAATTTATGTGTTATATTATTTTTTTTTCTGTTTCTTCTTAAGTGCCAGACAGTTGTATTTTCAGTGTCCTGATCTTTTACACTATCTGCAAATGTCTGAAGACAAATAGGAAGGGGTCTGAATGGACTTTGAGTTTTGTTCTAATTTCTGTCCTTCCGTCTTAAGAGAGTCTTAATGGCTAGCCGTTATACCAGTATCAGAGCTCTCTAAAAATTTTTTGAATGTGGTTTTTCCAACTCAAAGGATCTATCATCTGGCCATTGACGAGTAGGATCTTAATAGTGACTCAGACCAATAAGCTTTTTTATGGCTTAACCATGGATGCAAGTGGCGTCCCCAAACGAGAGTGCAAAGGATGCAGCCCTCATGACATCCAAAGCATTCACTCCCAGAGCTAGCCAAAGACAGTGAGGGTGGGAACTGTGAGGGCCCTGTTTTTAAATGGCCATACCAAAACACAGGGAATCACATATTCCTCCCTCCTTTTTAACAGAATAGGCTGACTTATCAAGCCAAAAGTTTACCCACTGTTTTTAGATTCCCTGAGCTCGGGTCTGCAGCCTAGTGGGCTGACCCCCAGATGCGTGTTCATCCTCCAGCTGGTGGAGACAAAAGAAAACAATGACCATCTGTGGGACGAATGGGATCAACAGAAAACAAGAGCACTCATGCCAAATCTTTACCAGAATCACTTTTGCCCAAGAGACTAGTCTGACAAATTTCTCCTGCTAATCTAAATTTAGAGAGAAAAAAAGATTCATACCACTTTCATCTTCACTGGATCCCACAGGTAGAAATCTGGGAGGCTGACGTAGTAAGAAATACTTACTTTTTTGCCAGCTTCTGTCAGATGGCATCTCTTAACCTTCTGTAGACCCGGCAGAAAGCAGTTTTTCAGTTGGTGGGTTCTCCTGGCTGCCTCTCTAAAACTGTCAGGGAGGGGAAATGCTCCCCCCCCCACCCCTCTTGAGTTCTTATGGCTGAACTAATAATAAAAATTGACACAAGACCAGATTAATGGGAGAAAAAAAACCCAATTTAATAGGTATGTATGGGAGATCATCATTAAAAAATAATGCTTAGAGAGTGAACAAAGCAGGCAGATTATATATCTTTTACACAAAGAAACAATAAATTCATGAGGAATTGACAAGATAAAGAAACTTAGGTTTGGGGTATGTAATTAGTGAGGAATTTAAGTAGAATTTAGGCTTGAGGTGGTAAATAGTAAAAGTAACAAGGTTTGTTTATACAGGCGTACCTCAGAGATATTACAGGTTTGGTTCCAGACAGTGCAATAAACTGAACGTCGCAGTAAAGTGGGTCACACAAATGCTTTGGTTTCCCAGTGCATATAAACGTTATGTTTATACTATGCTGTAGTCCATTAAATGTGCAATAGCCTTATGTCTAAGAAAACAATATACATACCTTAATTAAAAAATACTTTATTGCTAAAAAATTCTAACCATCATCTGAGCCTTCAGCAAGTGATAATCTTTTTGCTGGTGGAGGGTCTTGTAGAAAATGCAGTGTCTGCAAAGTACAGTAAAGCAAAGCATGATAAAATGAGATATGCCTGTATGGGCTTCTCAGCCCTGAATCCCATAGCTTTGGTGATAAGGATGTTTCTATTTCCTGGTATGGGGGAGGATACCTTTCACATGGGATATTTATTTTCTGCTTTCAGGGGGAACAGAGAAAGGAGGGTCAAAACAAATGTTAATTCAAAATAATCAATATGCCATTGTGGGATGTTTTGGAGTGGGCCACCCTGGGCCCCAGTACCCTTATAGGGCTACACAAATGAATAGGGGCTCCATCTAAGCAAATTTTCCAGCTAATTCACTGATACTCCTTCAAGTGTCAGATTCTTTGAACTGTTTTAAAAGTGGTTTTCATGTAATTTGTCATATACATGTTTAGTACCTAAAGATTCTGATGCTCATCACCAATTCCAGTGTGTTGGGGGTGTGTATGGGAGTTTCCCCACGTTACCAAATAATTCTCTGATACCAGCTGGGTGTCCTACAATTCAACTCAATTCTGACCCTGGCTACCTAGGGATGCATCAGATCCCACAGGTTGAAGGCTCAGCACTACAAGACCCACCCTCCACCACCCCCAAACTGGCCATTTGCAAGGCCAGTTCTCACCTGTGCTTCTGACCGACAGGCTGTAGATTGGAGGTTCCAACTACTCCCTCCTTGTTTTCAATAAGTTTTCTAGAGCCGCTCACAGAATTCCAAGAAACATTTCGAACTAGATCACCAGTTTATTATAAAAAGGATATCACAAGAACATCCACGTGGAAGAGCTGCAGCGGGCAGGCTATGTGGGAAAGGGCGCAGAGATGCCATGCCCTCTCTGGCTGTGCCACCCTTCCCAAGTCTCCATGTGTTCATCAACCCAGAAGCTCTCTGAGCCCTCTCCTTTTGGGTTTTTCTGGACCTTTATTACATGTGTATGATTGATTGAATCATGGGCTGTTGGTGATCAGTTCAACCTCAGGCCTCCTCCCCAGATGTCAGGGATGGATCTGAAAGTTCCAACCCTCCAGTCACATGGTTGGTTCCCTGGCAACCAGCCCCCATCCTGAGGTTCCCCGGGGGCTGTCCAGAAGTTAGCTCATTAATATAACAAAAGTTACCTTTATGCTCTCATCACTTGGGAAATTCCAAGGTTTTAGGAGCTCTGTGCCAGAAATGGCGATGAAGACCGAATATATATATATATATATTTCTTATTAAAAATCACAATATCACAATATCTTAAGTAGAAGAAGGCTAAAAATAATTCTATCTGTGGAGATGACTAGACATTGTGTACTGTGAAACCTTAGGCTGTTGTACCGTGGGGATGATCTCTCTGAGGCAGTGCCAGTAAATGGTCCATGGGGCTATTTCCTGCTCCGTCTGATGACCTCAGGCTGCTATATTTTTGAGTTGTCAGCTGGTTTTTTTATTTCGTCATTCTAGGATTGGTTGCTGTCGTGTCTTACCACGGTACATATGCCTCTAGTGTTCTGTCTCCAGAGCCCTCTGCTCTTCTATTTTGGTGATTCTAATTGGTTGTATATTTGAAACCTGCTAGATAATCTTGCTAGAATATATTTCAATTCAGATTTGGCTCAGAGTCATGCCTTCAGAAGGTGAGCTAGGAGTTGAGCAGGTACTTTTATGGATAAGCCTTTGAGCAGACAAAGGAGGGGAGGTGTGGTTCATTTTACCCCTTCAGGTTCTCAGTTTATGCCTTGGGATTATTCATTGTTCGCTGATTATCTGCTATGGTCCAGGAATGTGTGAAGTTGAAGTAAACATTCTTACTGTTCCCGGAATCTATTCTGGCGCTAGATAAAGAAATATAATATAAAGTAAAGCAGAGACTAGGTAGTGTAGGTGTAAACGTCCTACTGTGGGTTTGGGGGAAGAAGAGTCTTTGTGAATGTGACCAGACTTCCTGGAAGACAGAAGGTTGGATGGGAGGGTGAGATGGGAAGGATGGTTCAGTCGTGGAGAGACAGTGTGGAGGGGAGAGGATGCCTCAGGTGGAAGCAGAAGTATGAGCAAAGGTGGCCAAATAAAGGTTGTGTGGAAGGCGTGAAGTTTGTTTAGGTGTGGTTGAGCATAAAGCATCTGCGGGCGTTTCCAAAGGGACACGGTGAACGTTATTCACACGCCTGTGACCCAGGGCGTTTTATGGAGTCACATTTCTACATTGAATCAGTGGATTTGTAATAAGAATTGTGGTGTGTCACAAGTTCTGGAATAATAATTCCTCCTTTCTTGTGTGCGTGCTCGAGTGATGCTTCTGCTCACTCTTTGTTTCAGTGTTTGTATCGTACTTACTGTACTTGGAACATGTACCTTTTTCTGTTTTGTGATCCTTGAAACGTATCTTCCTTTAACATCCTTTATTTGCTTACTGTGTTCGTAGCACGTAGCCTCTAGAAGGTGGGTAAATTTTTCTGTATACACTGTGTGAAATCAAAGTTTGTAAACTGTGAACACATGCTTGACAAAGTTTGAAAATGAAGATCGTGTTAGAAGATTTTCTTATCAGGTGTGTCCTTTTACAAAATGAAGCTTCCTACGAGGGTGCCAGCACAGCAATTTTCTTGTCCTGAGTTTCGAAACATTTTGTTTTTAAAATTGCTTGTAAAATTTTTGAAACTTTTTGTTTTCTTGTGTTTTCGAGTTTACGTCTATCACTGACGTTAGTATTCTCTCTGCTCCTGTAGTACGGCCAAGTACAGCGTGCTGACATTTCTACCTCGATTCTTGTACGAGCAGATTAGAAGAGCTGCTAATGCCTTCTTCCTCTTCATTGCCTTATTACAGGTAATGTTTTGTAAAAAGTTACTTAAAATTTATAACCTTAAATACACGCAAAGTGAAATTTTGGTAAAAGGTCACTTAACTGAACAAGTGTCATAATACTTGAATGTAATTTGCTTCCTGCGTCCAGTAACCGTTCGCGGGAACAAACATGATCTCTGCAGAGCTCTTTAGGCTTGGCCTTAAGGGCAATTGCAGGTACCAAAAGAGGCATTGAAAAATGGCTCCAGGGTTGTACTTTTACCCTTTTTTCTGTTTCAAACACGTAACAATGTTGAATAGAGTTTTAAAAATAGGTAAAATACTTAAATACTAAATACTAAAATACTTCGTTTTTAAAATAAGATAATTATTTTGGTGTAACACAAATGGAACAGATCTGCAAAGGAATGAGGGGTGAGTGCTGTATTTTCTTTTTCATGGAGAAGATTTTAATTTGCCAACTTTCTTCTTTTGGTCTCTTATCTTGCAGCAAATTCCCGATGTATCTCCAACAGGAAGATATACCACCCTGGTGCCATTGATCATTATTTTAACAATCGCAGGCATCAAAGAGATTGTGGAAGATTTTGTAAGTGTTGCTTTCGGATAATAAAAACGTTGTACTGAATATAACTTATAACGTATTTGTTGCTCTGGGTTTTTTAAGACAGAGAATTGGTCTGTAGCCTAACTGGCTTCTCAAGGTTCAGGATGATATTTCTGGGGAGGGAACCTGTGTACGCAGTATCATAAATTCCTGGACTGTGACACAGGACTAGTGCAAACTGTTGATTCTGTTGTTGGGTCCGTGGAGTCCCTTTGATTTTTGTCACTGATGTTCCTTACATCCTCCTTTACAGCTGCTAATTTGGGTAGCAAAGGGAGGATTGTATTGCTGTCTGGTATAGCAGCGTTGTGCTGACTGTGCTTGAGGTAAATTTACAAGCATCTCCTTCCTCCTCACACATTTCTCAGTGTATCTCCAAGTTCATCAGCCACAACCACGTTCATACTCTCTCTTGCCTATTTCTCTCTGTCCTCTTTTCAGGCTCTTCCCTTTCTCTGTGCTCTTTCTCTCCCTCTCCTCCTTCCTCTCTCTCTCTCACACTCACACACGCTCTCTCAAACACCTATGTACATTTTTCTGGGAATAGGTAAACAACTAATGCAATACAAATCAAAGCAAAGGTACTTTGCCCCAAAAGTTCTTTATCAATAAAATGAATTTAATTGTTTGTTGTTGGGTTCATCTTTCTGAATAATTCTTTTAATCTGATCTAAAGCAAGGGAGGAGTGAGAAGTTTCATACTTCAGAGTGCTTGTTCACTGCTAGAACTAAAATTACCAAATGTAATCCTTTGGGCCGAGGTAGACCACACCTACGTTTACTGCGTTAGTCCCTAAACTTAGGAGCGGTCGGGACCGCAAACCGCTGAACTGAGTCCTAGAGCTTTAGCACTGATGCTGCGTGGTTTCCTTGCCCCTACTTTCTCCTGATCTTACTGTTTGCTGTTTCAGTTATTCATTTGGAACTCTTGAATCTAAGAACTTTTTTTCTTTCTATAACAGAAGCGACATAAGGCAGACAATGCAGTTAACAAAAAGAAAACGATAGGTAAGATTCCAGGCTGAGTCACTTTTTCCTTTAGAAAACTTAAGAGTAAGACCTGCATTTAAGGAATTTTAAATAAGTAGTTAATGATATTGAGATAAATTGGGGAAATGATTTATAAAATATTTTAAAGAAATAGCAAAATGACAGACAAAGCCAACAAAATGGAGGACCCTGCTAATTAGGATTTGAACAGAATTTGTGTATTTTAGAATTTTAGAACAGGTTGTAATTTTCAGGAACTGGACATATTTTATGTTCATAAAAAATCAAAGCATTCATATCCTTGGTTTATAATTGCCCCCTACCTCTCTCTATCTACGTATATTATATTGATTTCTAGAATATTAGCTCTGTGTTGTTAAGGATGTGTGTGTGTGTATGTGTATGTTTGGGGAAATCTTGTAACAGTAAGGTGATTTTTTTTTCTCCTTGATAAATATGAATAGATTTAACTTGTATGCATGCATCTTTATTTGTGTGTATACATTAACGTATATGGTGCATAGGTGCATAGATTGGAGCTCCATTTTGGGGAATGGCCGTGTTAGACATAAAGGTGTAAGAGTGTGTTATGTTGGAATTAATAAGTGGAATTTAAAAGGAACGTTTTGGATTTTGGAAAGCTGATTTTATTTCGATTATCACAGGTATTAACTGATCCATTGTTTTTTTTTTCTTTTTCAGTGTTGAGAAATGGTATGTGGCATACCATTATGTGGAAAGAGGTAAAAACTAATTTTAAAGATATGCCAGAAGGTCTTGGTTGGGACAGTTGTAGTTAATTGCTAGCATTGATTGCAGTGTACAGTTTGTGTGGACGGACGTCGTCTCCTTTTCTGTCGGGTTCACGTGTGGGGTTTTCCTGTGTGGCTCGCTTGGCCCTGGGGCCTGTTCACTCTGATCTCTGCATCTTCTGGAAGATGCTCACTGTGGCAGTTCAGAGTGGTGAAATTCGTTGCTCCTCATGGGTATTTCTGAAATCTCAAAGCATTTTCTAGTTCCTAAATTCAATTAAAGAAATATTTTCCCTGATCTTCTGTTGTTCTCTTAACCTAAATTCAATGTTTTAAAGATTTTTTTTTAACTATTGAGATTCTCACTTCTGATGTTTTTGATGGGCAGAGTTTGGGTTGTGGTTACCGTTACATATACGGTGGTGGGGCAGGGGTGAAGCCACCCCGTTTGGACCCCGAGGCGGGTGGTTGAGACCCTGATGACCGCAAGAGGGCTTTGCCTCCCTCCTGGGAGCATGAGGTCTGGGGGGCTTGAGGTGACGGGCTTTTGTTGTTTATAGTGATGAATAGAAAATCTAGAAGAATGCCATCTGGGTATTTCATATCTAAAAAAATTAGCTTTTTAAGGGAATCTCTGTTTTAGCTGGACCTTCCTAATGGTCACAAGATGTTTTTTGGAGAAGAATCTCTTTAATCCAGGATTCAAAGCTGATTAACATGATTTCAAAAGAAAACTATGTTTTAGAAGGGTAACTTACAGCAGTTTCTCTTGTTAAACATGTAATAAGCAATGTTTTAAAATGTCTCTGTGATCTTTTAAGTGTGCACAATGCCCGTGGCGTGGTAACTGCAGCCCTCATTTTAGTTTTAGTTTTGTTTTTGCTTTGTTATAGGAGAACCATCAAGCCCCTTGATAGTGTTTTGTGATAGCACCTTAACCTTGGTATCAATCCAGAAGTGTCCTGTACTGCAAATATTAATGGACCTCGCTCTCCTTTGGAAGTGTGGTGCTTCTTGGTCAAGTGTTTGGAAATTCTTGACTTCACTCTGGGTGGAAATACTCCCAATGCTATAGGAACTCAAGGATTCCCATGGCTCTGAGGAATGACTTCTGTTTCTCTACGGTTCCTATTACCACCTCTGTCCCCAGAAAGTCATTAATACTGGGTGGAGTGGAAAATGATAAGGATTTGGATTGACAGTACTTGAAACAGCAGAAAGTGGAGAGATGATCTCTGAATTCTGGGTCCAGGAGTTGATGGCCTCAGACTCCTAAAGCTCAGTACTGTTTCCTAAACACATTCGGATGGGAAAAACAGCAAACCGAACACTTGTTATATGCTTTGCCACGTGCATTTTTATTTCAGTTAAAAGTGCATTTTGTTTGCTTATTTAAATGCAGCTCTTAGCATGTACCAGAGACTGCTAGGCCTGGGGGTGCCAGTTAGCATAAAGCAAGGCCCCTGCTCTTAAGGAGTTTGCCACAGAGGTTCTCAGACTTCACTGGGCATCCTGGTCCCCTGCAGGCCTGGTACAGCACAGAGTGCTGGGGCCACTCTCAGACTTTCTGATTCAGTAATTGTAGGCTGGAGTCCTAGACTTTGTATTTTTAATGGGTTCCCAGGTGAGGCCGATGGGGCTGGTCCAGGGATCATACTGGTGTAGTGGAAGTGACAGGCAGCTAAACAGAATGCAGTGCAGGGGCTGAGCTCTGTGCAGGGGCATGCTTCAGGCGCCCTGGGAACATCTGGGAGGGGCAACTAGTCTAGACCCACCTATTCGGGTCAGGATGCTATAGAGTTCTCTGGAAGGACACACAGGAGGTAACCAGTTTAAGAGGGAAATGCTGTTCAAGACAGAGGTAACCGAGTGGAACTCTAAGATGTCTGGAAAAGCCAGGCACGTCTGCAGAACTGCTCAGAGTGAGGATGAGCTATGGCAGAGGCCAGGTGATGAGAGGGCAGTGATAACACAGGCCAGAGGTGTCAGGCGAGGTGGAAATGGCATCTTTAAGGTTCCCAAAGCCATAAAACTCTAATCTGAAACGCTGAAGCTCGAGTCAGCCTCCCCCCGGGCTGTAGCTGGATAGTTGGCGGATGCTGAGAGGCAGGTCTTGGGCGGATGTTGACAGCTTTGGTTAACTCTGAGAGGAGCTTTGAGCTTATTCTTCCAAACTAAGATGGCTCAGAAATCCTCTGAGGCTCTAGTGGATTCAGGGGTCTAGGGGGCTCTTTCCCCCTTAAGAATTCTTGCTCTAGGTAGTGTGTGAAGAGACAACTGTGCATAAGAATATCAAATAGAAACCATTTCAAACAAAATTCAAGTAAGTTTCTCATATGCATGAAACTTCTCAGTACTTTGTTACTGAAATATACTCTTTATTTAGATAATAAAGACGGGTGAAAGCTGTAATTTCTCTTGTCCTCCCACTTTGACTTAAAAAAAAATCCACTGCCTTTTTTCTTTTGAAAACATGACTAATTTTCCTTTCTAGTTTTTTTAATTGCTTGTTTTCTACGTAATTAAATTATTCACATAAAATATTTTTTTATTTAAAAAACATTTTCAATTTTCATAAGCGTTCCTTGCTTTTGTCCTGATGGTTGTTCAAATAGCTCTGGAGCGTCTGTTCTTGGCTTCTCTTTGTTATGGAATATACTTTAACTATATGCCTTTCTTTTGCCTTTGAATCGAACACTAACTGCACAGGTACGGGGGTTCTGGAATTTAACTTTTACACCTTTCCTGACATTGAGCCTAGTTCCTTAGACTGCCCCACACACTTTGATAAGTGGTTCAAATACTAGTAGCACACATTTTGGTAAACTCTCCTTTTTACTAATAAAAAATTAAATATAGGCGCCCGCCAGGGCCATTCTTCTAGCTCGTAGGATCCAGTAGTTTTCCACAAGTATTCTTGACTTCTGAGAGAGTGCTAACGTGGGTTACGCTAGGAAACAGGAAACGTAGTGCCCGTTTTGAATTTTGAAATTGTTTGTGCACTAGGAATGGCCTTACTTCTTGTGCCATCAGAGAATCCTGCCATCCTTGACTTTCACACTCATGGTGCCTGTTCATGCTGGTGGAGGCCAATACGTAACACGTGCCTGTGTCTTGCCAGGTGCTTGTGTGTACTTCCTTAATCACTGCATCACCCCCAAAAGGTCACTGGTGGCACTTCCCCATTTTACAAGTGATGACACTGGCGCTTAGAGAGGCGAAGAGCCTGCCGGGAGCCCAGAGAAGCTGGGATTCGAGCCTAGGCCTGCCTGCCCTGAGAGCCGCCGTTCCATCCAGCCGGTGCTTCTGGGATGTAGTTAAAGGATCGACGGACTCTCGCTGTGCTGCTCGTGTTCTGCAGACGCGGGCCTGCTTCCTTGGCTCGGGGTGTTCTGTCCCATGGAGTCCGTTTCCCAAGGAGGTCTCTGACTTTGGCCATGATTCTTTCTGGCCTTTTCCTGAGGCTGTACGAATCGCTGGGTTAAGTGGTGTTCCTGGGGACCCGTTAGATGCCCTGTTCATGGGTGCATCTAGTATTACCTTTCAGTCAAACCTCTGGCCCTCCAGGCAGGTGGCCGGTTTTGAATCCTGGTTCGAACATTCACTGGCTGTGTGACCTTGATCAGTTATTTCACTTTGAGCTCCAGTTTCCCCATTTGTGAAATGGAGAAAATTTACATGCATTAGCTCAGTTGGTCCTCACAATGACCCATGAAATATGTGCCGTCAACCTCATCATGTAGATGAGAAAACTGAGGCACAGAGTTTACATAACCTGCTCAGGGTACACACAGCTGGTAGGGAGTCGAGCCGGGGATCTGAACCCAGGCGGCCAGGCTGGCTCCTGCCGTGCGTTCTGCCCTCCCGCGCAGCTGTGGAAATGTTCACGTGTTTGTAAGTGGACGAAGCGTGGTAAGAAAACGAGACCTTGCTGGTGGTTCTGACTCATCTCTTTTCTCCCTCTCCTTTTCTTTTTTTGTTTTTTTGCTAAGCATCATTGCAAAAAGGCAATATTACTATTTGTTTGTGTTGAAAAATTTTCCTTTTCTTCTTGTTAAGGAAAATAACTCGAGCTTCTTGCTCTTAAACTTCATGGCATAGGTGTATAGTAATTTGTTGTTTAAATATTTAGCCACCTTTATCACCATTTGTGCTTTCTTTTCCTTCACGCTTCTCTGTCCTTCTCCCTGGTTTTCTAGGTGACGGTGGGAGACATTGTGAAGGTTGTCAATGGGCAGTATCTTCCAGCAGACATGGTCCTGCTATCCTCAAGGTCAGGTGTGCTCGTGGGCACAATTTTTGAAATACATGTTAAGAACAATAAAATATTACATGGTGGCTGCAGAAATCTCAAGCCGTCCTTTCCGCTCCACCCTCTGGTCACCATCCTTCTCTTTCCAGCCTTCCCTTCCATGACTTGTCATTTGCCTTTTCCTGCCTTAACCCTAAGTTTTCTTTCTACCATTCATTCATTTGTACTTTTTCTGGACTCTTATACATTTTTTGATTCTTAGTCTCAGGGCTTTTCTGGGCTGTTCCTCATTTATGGGAAACATTCAAGAGCAGCGGAGGGATGCATTCAGTAACATCCGGGTTGCGGCATATCTGAGATGACAGAGCCCGTCTCCTGCTGGATCCAGCCAGCAGCCTTCCCCGCAGAACTCAGTGCCTCCCTTTACTAGCTGTTCAGAGAACCACGGGCATTTTCTCAGCACAGACATGACCTGCAGAGGGTGTTTCCTCTTCATTCGTCCGCAGTTTGCCCCCTGCCTGCCCAAGTGTCATTGCTGTGTTTTCCAGGTAGTTTTGTGCTGGAAAGGGACCAGCCACTAAGCAGCGTAAATAACGGACAGTGCAGCCCTTGACTTTTCCTTGGCTTGACACATGAAAGCACATATCAAAGAAGGAATGCTAAAATTAGGATAAGATAAACTTCTATTCCTCAGTTCAAGATTAAATTATACGATGTTAAGACTAGAATTTCCTACATTTACATGCTGTTGGGAATCATAGGTGCTCACACTGTTTGCATCTTCTTTGACTGCAGACAGTGTTTCTTTTATTGGGTTTGATCACACATTAGATTTTAAGCCTTAGCATGAATTTTCTGCTGGAGATAAAAGGTTTTAAAAAAGGACCATCCCAGGCCCATAGAGGGGGAAAAGCACCAATATTTACACAGAGTAGGATTCATGTTTGTCCCCACCGATTGGTAACAGAGAGACTCTTAGAAATAGTAAGATGTGGATCGCTTGATAGTTTGGGATATGAGTTTTGGTTGTGACCCTCTGAAAACCTGGATTTAATTGGGATTGTTTGTGAGCTGACATCGTGTTTTCAGGATGCTCATTAGTGTTTGAGTCTGTGCTTTGTGCCAAGCAGCCTGCTGAGTACATGATCTCACTTAATCTTGTCAACAACCTCTGATGTCCTTACTTTGTACATGAGAAAAGAGAGACACGGAGAGATTAAACAGCTTGCCAAGGCCGCATAGCCAATAAAGATAGTGCTATCTTAGCTTAGCCAGTGGGTTGCACCATCCAATCTCTCACATACTAACTATTCTACCTAAAGCGAAGATTAGAAGTAGGAATATAATATCTGCTGTGCTTATTTTTATCCCCTGAGTTTTCTGTCCTTAAAATTAAGTGTTTTGATTAAAAAGTTGCCTGTTGACATAGTACAAGGTACAGGGAAGAAGTCTTGCTGAGCCCGTGCCTTGATTCCTCAATGCCTCTGGCTGTAGTTTTCCTCAAAAGACGTGTTTATATGTGCCGTGCCTAGGGCGGCTCTCTTGGTCAGGAGCAGGCCAAGCATCAGACTTTGAGGGGCACCTACACGCAGGGGTTGGGTCTCAGCGGGGACGTCATGCATTTCCCATAACCCACCTCTCCCCTTCTCAGTCATCCTCAGTTATTTCTGTCTACTGGAGGTCGAGCAGCCATGTTGTGGGGCCAACAGGGCGGGTCACTGGGCAGACAACGTTGTATTGGTGTTGCACCCCAAAGATGAGTGTTTGTCTTTCTAATCAATTACTAGTACTGAAGTGGTTTATAACACTATTTTGAAGGGCCGATCAGCAGAAGTAGTTTCCATAGTAGACTTTATGAGCTATGAATTTATGGCGAGGCCCTTACTAAACTTTGGCTGTTTTTTTTCCTCTCTCCGTAGTGAACCTCAGGCAATGTGTTATGTCGAAACAGCTAATCTAGATGGGGAGACGAACCTTAAAATACGTCAGGTAAAGTCACCTTTTATGACTTGTGTTGTTATGGAGGCCCAAATTGCAAATCTGCTCCCCACATGTATCAGTCAGTGAGTTTTCTAGAGAAAAAATCTTCTGCCACAAAAAGTTATGCCTTAACCCTAATAGAATCTGTGGGAAGAACACGCCTTTTATTATGAAGGGAACTCCTTGAGAGTGAGAGCGGAGCCAGGAGAAGTGGGCTTCATCTGTGTATGGGTCACGAAGGGTACCACGCCTTAATTTATATCTTACTGAGCTCTGTGCCTGTTAGTGCAGGTTGGAAGGGATCTCCTCAGCTAGGTCGAGCTGCATGGTGGAAAGGACAGCCTCTGCAGTGGACAGAGGCAGTGGACGAACTCTGGGTACCTTACTTTACATTGTTCTTTTAATTGAGATTCTAATTCTAGAGAGTATTGTGTTAGATATAAAATTTACAAGCCTTAAATAAAGCTATTCTTACCATGTATTTTAATGCTAGAATGAAGAATAGTCTTTAATATAACAACAATTTTAAGCATTTTGACACATTTTCTGCTGCATAAAGTTGAATTTGATAATTCTGTCCAGATATCTTTTCTACCTTCTGTATTCGATTTAGACATTTTTTTCTGTTTAAAGAAGAGTTACTGGGCCTACGTATCATCCTGTTTGAAAGGGATACTTGATGTTTATGACCTGTGTCAGAGTGCAGCTAATAGTCTGCTTTCTGTAAGGTGTTTGAGTGTGTTAATGCTTGAACGTGGATGTTTCCAGCACAGTGGTGGAATCTTAACTTGCTGCTTCATTGAATTTTTCTGAAACTTTTGCATTAGGCTGCTGTGGCAAACGCTGCCTGTAAAGTCTATCTTAGGGGGCTGGTGGTTTGATTTAGCGCCTCCCCCCCCCCCAAGTTACTCCATTTTAATTGATTCGTTAGTTCCTTTTGATTAACACTGGAGACGCGGAATGTCTTCCCTAAACCCGGAAGGTTGTGTTCAGTGTCCTCTTTGGGTTTAACGTTTTAGAGTTTGAGTCACACCGCCAACATGCAAACGAGGGAAGTACTGATGAAGTTGTCTGGGACCGTAGAGTGTGAAGGGCCCAACCGCCACCTCTATGACTTCACAGGAAACCTGCACTTAGATGGGGAAAGGTATCGTTTTCCATTCTCTTAAGTGTTTTGTTTGTTTGTTTTTTTAATGTGACTAAGGATTACTGGAGCTTTGGAAAATGTCAGTTTGTTTTCTGGTTTCATAATATTTTAAAGCATACTTCTGTATGTTTGGCTTAGATATGAGAGACTGAGCTTTCCTCAAAATAGTATTTCAGTCAATTTAAACCCTCCATTAAATTTAAGAAAGAACTGATTTTCGACGAGAAAATAGCCCGAGGGTTATTGAGGTTCACAGAACTGGCCTGTTCTTTCTGTGTGTATTATCTACCCGGGAGGACAGTTGGTTTTGGCTGCATAAAATTGTCCAGAAAAGCAGAAGAGAGGTATCCGAGGTGTATAAAAGCTAATATATTTATTAGAGAAACATCTTTTTTTTGGCCAGCATTCTTCTAAGTAGCATTTGTTTTTAGAAAGTTGAATGAAAGGGACAACAATTAGTCTTCCTTTATTATAGTCACTGCCCTGTTGTCCATATTCTGTCGTCTTTGTCCTCTTGGCATTTGTTTTATTGTTTGAGAGTCACTTTTGTCATTATGTTGGGGTGCAGTTCTGTCTTCTGCCCGTCTTTACTCTGCATGCTTCGTACCCGTGCTTCCCAGCTTTGTATTTTGAACAGACCCAAAGGGAAGGACCTGGTCATGGGAATTGACCCAAAATAGCTGTGACGACTAAGCATGGCTGCTTTCTTGGTTTTCATGTAGTACGCAGAGCCATGCTGTCGGCTCCCCATTTTGAATTTCTAAATTATCGATCAGGCTTTTATTTAATCATTAAATCATCTTTGACAACTGTGATATAGCTTTATTGCTTTTATTTTCTTGTAATAGTCTATAAAATAAACTGGGTTTCCCAAATCAATAAACTTCTGGTTATTTTAGCAATTTCCTTTTTGGGTGTTGAGTTTCATACAGGGTTATAAAAGACACAGTTCCTTCTAATGTTTCATAGGAAAAAAACTACCTTTTTCTGTAGTGGTGAGTGGATAAGGTAAAGCTTTTTTATGGGTCGTTTTTGGGTAGATTAAGCCAGTGGTAACTTTTATTGCCCCTGTTACCAGTAAAATAGTTCAAATTTGACTAAAGGAAACATTTGATTTCTTGTGGGTGTATGTTTAAGGGGAAGCTCATGCTCGTCTGTCAGACTGTCATTAAATATAAATGTTGTTTCTTATTTTTAGCCCTGTTTCCCTTGGGCCTGACCAGATCTTATTAAGAGGTACACAGCTTAGGAACACTCAGTGGGTCTTTGGCATAGTTGTTTATACTGGACACGACACCAAACTCATGCAGGTAAAACATTTCTCTGCTGAAAAACAATGCTGATTTTAGGCTTCTTTTTTTCTGTTTTTATGGAGTAGAGGGTGGAAAATGCAGATGCTGCATTTAGGAAGCTCAATTTTGTCTATGAACTTAAATTTGGAAAGGAAGTGCCTTTATTTTGGTTCCTTAAGTCGTTTCTTCTGGATTTCTGTTATTGTATCAGATATTTGTTACTTCTTGCCTGAAATATCCATGGTCTTTGTTTTCCAGATTTAGGGGGAAAATCTGTTCTAACCGATTTTATCTTCTGGACTCAAGGGGGATTCTTCTAACTTCCTTATTTCCTTTCTCTACTTTTCCTCCTCACCTCATTAATTAGGATTTTGCAGTAAATTGTCTTATTTAACTGAACTCGAGACAATTTAAAAGCAGTTGTTTTTGAACTCATGTTTATTCTTCATATCATATACCAGAGAAAATATATTAAAGTGATTTTGCTCTTTCTACCTGTTAATTTTTAAATTATTGTTTGTGAATTTACAGCTCACATTTATGTTATGACTTATTTTGCCAGGAAACTTTGAAATTCTGCATAAACCAGTGTCCTTATGTGTCATTTCTTACGTTTCTGTGGTATCACTTGGCATCTTATTTTGCTAATGGTTGCTATTAATAAGAATTGGCTTTTCAGCTTATCTGCCATTTTCTGTAACTTCTAAAGCACATATTTGGCTGTATTTTTTAATTAAAAAATATTTAGTGGCCACCGTGCGCCATGTCTTGTGCTAGGCTGTATGTCTACAATAGTGAAAGGCCCAGTCTTACCCTCTGGAGCCATGTAGACTAAGGAGTAATAGTGAATTACAAAGTAGAGAGAGAATTGTAGTATGTGTTGTTACAGAGTGCTGTGAGTGTATGTGAAAGAGTCAACCAACCCAGGTTTGTGGGTGTCACTTGACTAGATACTAAGAATGATATTAAGAAGCACATTTTAGATGTGGAATTGGAGAAGGGGCGCTATTTTGTTGGTCCACTGTTTGAGGCCAAGTGATGTAGGAGAGAGTTAAATATTTATTAGAACAGATAAAGTGATGGCCTCCAATGGCCACACCAGCTGGGTAACGCAGTGGAGACAGGGAAGAGAGATAGGGAGGATTAGAAGAGTTGAGAGGCTCATTGAAGTTGAAGAAAATTGTTGGAGTTGCTGAGTGACTGATTGATCAGTGTGTAAGGTGCTTGTCTTTGAGTTTCTGGGGTGGAGGGTTGCAGAGTGGAGAGACCCAGAGTGAACATGGGAGTAGGAGGCTAAAGATAGAGCTGTTGGAGGCTATTCGACGTCAAGAAGTGAAAGACTGAGAGACTCGGGCATTCAATGGGTCAGTGCTGTGATTTGAATACGGGATCATGGCGAGGCTGGGGTAGAGACAGATGCCATAAGCCAGCTGCTTATCTTCAGAAAGTGAGGGGGAGCGACTGAGAGGTTGGTGGACTTTCAGAGGGAAGAGGCAGAAGGTAGCGTTGCCAAATGGCATGAACTTTACAAGTGATTTTTTAACATGGCGTTAGAAAAATAAAGTGTCAGAAATATTATGGCGTCCTGCGTATACATTCAGTTATACCATCTTTAGACTCTGAGGGATGCGAGTCTGTACCAGCACCCTTTGCTTGAAGAGATTTCAGGGAAGGAGTGTCCTTGGCTGGGTAAGGCAAGGAGTGAGAGAAGAGCTCCTGAAGGAGGCAGAGGACACAGGGAAGTTTTGTCCTGGAATGGTAGGGCCCAAGTGTGGTGCAATGGTTACAGAGGGGATGTGGTGTGTGTGTGGGCATCCATGGCAGCTAAAAAAATAAATAGTTGGCAGATGCTGAGAGGCAGCTCTTGGGTGGATGAAGATCATTCAGCATATCTGAGATATGCCTGATCCATCCTTCCTGCCAGGTCCTCACCCATTCGTAAGCGCTGATTATAACGGTTCAAGTGTGTTGGTTCTGAGCAGCCTGTACGTGAAGGTTTGATCCTGGCGAGTAGTTTAGTGCTCTGCCACCTCGTCGGTAGCCTCTCACTTCCCCAGTCCGCAGCCAGTAGCCACTGCTGCGCACTTTTGGAGCTCCGCTAACCACAGATCACTTCTGTTTTTGTGATGAAGTGACAAAGAGATCACAAGGAGCTTGCTCAAATTTGGGCGGGGCCCCAAGGCTGGTTTTCAGATTGTGCATATTACAAATGTAATCACTCTCCAAGATGCCTTGTACACTGGTTGTTTTTTCAGGGTGTAATGCTGTTTTTCTAGAACGCACATTAGTAATACTGCTTTGTGGCTAAGGCGTAGGAGATAATTAAGTTACGCTTAAAAATGATCCCTCATCTCTTCAGTGAGTAGGGTGTGCACTAAGCTACCGCGGGAAGTTTGCATCTCGTGAGTGCAATAGGCACTTTTCCCTGCCCTGGATGGGATAAACCTCTTTTCAAGGCGTATGACATGTTGACTGTTTGAGTACAGAATAATGGAAAGCCCCAGAAACACCTGTGCTGGAGTCACCGTGCCTTTAGGGCTGAAACAACAAGTAAAAATAATGAGCTTTCAAAAGGAATATAATATAACACACGTAGCTGGAAGCCATCCTGTTTGTGAAATAATATTTTTTGTGTGTACTTGTGCTCCTTGACCACAGACAGGAAACGCCATTGCTTTAGGGTTCCACTTTTTTGTTTTTGTTTTTTAAACTCTCACCTCAACGCCTTCTACTCTTCAAAGTTCCCTTGTTTCATATTTAGTGTAGTTACACATAAAAATATTTCCATGTCTCCTATTTCCGTTGGTTGATTTAACGGTAAAGAGAGATATTATCACATTAATTACAGCAAATACTTAGTGTCCCATGCATTGTTCTCAGCATTTTGCATGTATTAACTCATTTATTCCTCACAGTAGCCCTGTGAGGAAGATACTATTATTGTCCCCATTTTCTAGATGAGGACCCTGAAGCACAGAGTGTCTACGTAAGTTATCGAAGCTACACGCCCACGGAGAGGGAGAGCTGGGCTTCAAACCGAGGCAGTCTGGCTTCCGAGTCCGTGTTCTAACTAGCACTCTACTGACTGCTTTCTTAGGAGAGAATAAAATGTGTAAAATTCAGATCAAATATAAGCTTTTTCAAATTCTGACATTTTGGCCTGTTTCAGCTAAGAACTCCATTACTCAGAAGGAGCAGTGTTTTCTAAGAATTGTGTAGAAGAACGTACAATGCTGGTCAGAATGTAACATTACAAGCTCATCGTTACAAGTGGACACGTCCCAGGGTTGGGAGCGAGTGCGCAGAGCTGGCTCCCTCAAAGTGCATGTGTTGAAGCCTGAGGTTTGGGCTCTTGTGTTGGATGAAGGATAACTTTTTCTAATGCTGTTAACTGGCCAGGAGTCCAGTTCACCACTGGAAAAGATCAGAAGTCAATAAAATAATAGAGTGATAGGAATGATGTTAATTATAATTTTTTTCTGCGTGTGCCTCCCGTGAATGTTTATTAAAAATGATAAGATCATCTTTACTTTTTAAAAGATTGGTATAGGCAGTCTTGGAACTGGTCCGTTGGCTCTGCCATGAGACCAGAGGTGATGTGTCATCCCCATCAACCTTTAGATAGCGTTAGATGGATGATAGGTCAGCCTTTACTAATAGATTTCCTTTTAGATTCTGGAGGAATTTTTTTAAAAGTCTATAAAGAACAAATAATTTAGAGAGCTAAAGTGAAAGGGAGAAGAGAGTTTCTAAAGGAAAATGCTGCTGTGCTGTTTGGATGCTTAAAGCAGTTAACTTTTCAAAATCGCCAGTATAGCGCTTCCCTAACTCCCCACCTCACAGAAAGCGTTGGGCTTGATAGTGGTATTTCTGGGTTTGGTGATAGAATTCAGCCAATTTCAGCGATGTTGTGGTATGACCTTCTTTATGGAACTTAGGAATGAATTGCTTCCCATTTTCATGTTGGTTGTATTTTCACATTGTGACTTTATTTGTATTCTTATTTTCAAAGACATTTTCATCCTCGCTCTGTTCATGGTCAGATAGATTGAGAATAGTGAGGGAGAATGCCGCCTTGAGTTTGGTACGAGGCGCGATTTTTACGGCTAGTTAGTGCCTTGCAAGTTTTCAGATCACCTGGTCTTGCAGATCAGTGTTGACTCCAAGGAGACAAGGCTCGTGCGTTGTGGGAGGAGGCCTGCAGACTGAAGCTCCTGTCCCTCCGCCCCATCCACTTCCTGGCTTCTGATTTAGCCCAGGCTCTGGTCACCTCCAGGAATGCATTATCATCATCGGCTGTGTGGCTGTATTAGTTTCCTGTTGCTGCCGTAACGACTACACCTAGTGGCTTAAAACAAGGCGATTTGTTAATGTTGCAGTTCTGTAGGTCACAAGTTTGGTATAGGTCTCACCCATATCAAGGTGTTGGCAGGGCAGCATTCCTTTCTGGAACACTCCAGGAGGCTCTAGAGGAGAATCTGTTCCTTGCCTTTCCCAGCCTTCTAGAGGTACCCGAATTCCTTGGCTCATGACCCGCTTCCTCCATCTTCCAAGCCAGCAGCGTTGCATCCCTTTACCATTCTTCTGCTGTCACATCCCCCTTTGCCTGTAGCCAGGAAAAGATCTCTTCTTTTTCTGCTTTTAAGGACCCATATGATTAAATTAGGCCCGCTTAGATAGTCCAAGGTAACCTCCCCAAGTTAATGTCCTTCATTTAATCACAGCTGCAAAGTCCCTTTTACCACATAAAGTAACATATTCATAGGGTCCAGGTATTGGGACATGGGCATCACTGAGGGACCATTTTTCTGCTCACCACAAATGCCGTTGGAAAATTTTTAATAAATTAACTTCAGGTGCATAACTGTCTAGTGCAAACAGTTCTGTTGACTTTTCCACTGCCGAGGGATGTAGTCCCAAATTTTCTGCCTGATGTGCAGTGGTCCTTGAATGTGGATTTAATGAATCTTTCTGAACTCACTTCCCAGCGCTGGCCTCTGCTCCCGGTAGACTGGCTTTCCCACTAGCAGTGAGACAGCAGGCCATGCACATTTATAGATGGCGAGGCTGTGTTTCTGCTTTTGTTTTACCTTCCTGTCTACATTCTGTTCACGATTTAGGACTCCATCCAGATTTCTCCTGACCACTAGAGCTTTCCTGAGTTTTCCTGCTTGTTTCTTGTTCACTGTTTTCCACACACACCTTTTGTCCATCCATTTATTTTGACACCTGTTGATGTTCTATTTTGCATTATTGATGTGTATGTGTTTGTGTGTGTGTGTGTCTTTTTTCCTCAAATTTTGAGCTGCTGGAGGGAAAATATGTACTTCAAAAATATCTCTTTGTATATTAATTGGAGAGCTGTGTTATTTGAAGATTCTCTCTAGATTTTTATGATATATAGGATCTTTAACTTTCTCTTGAATTAGCAACATCTTGATTTCTTTTAAACTGGACTTAAATGATTTAGAACTTGTGGTCAAAGATAGTAAAAGTAGCTAATTTTATGCTAAAATGGAATCTTACATCCAGATTGAATCATGTGGAGTTGAAATGTGTTCTTTAAAATGGTACAGTATGTCTTCTGTCTTCTTTACTTAAAACTAGCCGTGTTGATTCAGGAGTACAGTGTTTTTTAGTGGTACACTTTTTAATTTCGTTGGTTATTTGGCAAAAAAATATAATCTTTTACTTTTTGTTTGTTGATTTTAGTTAACTTACCTCCCTTTCTCCCCACTTGTTGTCCCCAAGTCTGTTCTGTGACCCTTACTGATTTTAAATGCTATTGTGCAGAATTCCACCAAAGCACCTCTCAAGAGATCAAATGTTGAGAAAGTGACCAATGTCCAGATCCTGGTGTTGTTTGGCATCCTCTTGGTCATGGCCTTGGTGAGCTCGGTGGGGGCCCTTTACTGGAATGGGTCTCAAGGTGGAAAGAACTGGTACATCAAGAAGATGGGTAAGTTCTGGAGTGGGTTTCCTGTTGAAGTAGGATGAAACTACTTTTGGAAAATCCATCTAAGCGTGGTTTATGTGTGGTGACCATGTCATTTTTCTCTTCTCTTTGGGTACTCTATATAATGCCAGCCTTTCAAGGAGAGTTGAAAGATTAGGAGTTATGTGATGAAGTGAAGATGGACACATTTGGGGATTTATAGTCAAATGATTATTTTTTAACTATATTTTTTGAATTGTTTTCTTAGTGGTTGCTTTAGGGATTACAGTGTAATCTTAATTTATCAGCAGCTACCTCAGATTAATACTAACAATTCCAGTAAAATACAGAAATTTTACTCCAGTATGGATCCATTTCCTCTCCTGCTTTATGCTATTATTGTCATATATATTACATCTATGTTATCAACCTAATAAGACAGTGTTATTGCTTTATATAATCTTATGTCTCTTAAAGCAGCAAAAAAAGAAAAAAAATAGAGAGTTGTTTTACATTAACCTACTTATTTAACATTTCCAGTACTCTTCATTTCTCTCTATGGCTTTGAGTTACTAGCTTGTGTCATTGTTTTGCTTCATGGAGCTTCACTCTCTTCTCACTCCTTTGTGCTGTTATATATATTACATCTGCATATAAGTCCAACAATGCAGTTTTATAATGACTTTTTTTGCTATTGTTTTTTAAATTCAAAAGAAAGGATAAAAAATAGTAATTATACTGTCTTTTATAGTTGCCTATATAATTACCTTACTGCTGCCCTTTGTTTCTCTATGTGGATTTAATTACCGTCTGGTGTCACATTTCCTTTATTATTTCTTGTAAGGCATATTGGACAGCAACAAATTATCTCAGTTTTTATCTTGGAATGCCTTACTTTCTCCTTTGCTTTTGAAGGGTAGTTTTTCTGATACAGAATTCTTGTGGAATTCTTGGTTGACATTCTCTTTCTTTCAGTACATTAAATACACCATTCCACTGCCCTCTGGCCTCCATCGTACTGACGAGAAGTCAGCTGTTAATCTTATTGTTTTTCCCTTGTATGTTAGTCATTTTTCTATTGCTGCTGTCAAAATTGTCTTTGGTTTTCAATAGTTTTAAGTTTATTCTATTTGGAGTTTGTTGAGCTTTTCGGATGTATAAATTAATATTTTTCATCAAATTTGGGAGGTTTTCAGCTATTATTTATACAGATATTTTTTCTGCCACATTCTCATTCCCCTCTCCTTCTGGTACTTCCATTATATATGTATTTCTATAGGGTCACTTGATGTGTCCTAATGCGTTTCTGAGTGTCCTCTGTTAATTTTTCTTTATTTCTCTTTCTTTCTCTTCTTCTGATTGGATCATCTCTATTGGTCTATATTCAAGTTTGTCTATTCTCTTTTCTGTCAGCTCAAATCTGCTGTTGAGCTCCACTAGTAATTTTTTCATTTCAATTATTGTACTTTTGAATTCCAGAATTTCCATTTGCTTCTTTATTTTTAAACTTCTATCTCTTTATTGATATTCTCTAATTGTCAATAATTGTTATCATACTTTCTTTAAATTCTTTAGACAGTTTTCTTTAGTTCTTTGAATACATTTATAATACCACTTTGAAGTCTTTGTTTGGTTCATCATTTGGGCCCCCCTCAAAGGCAGTTTCTATTGCTTCTTTTTTCCCTGTTTCTTTGTATGTTTCATTATTTTTTTGCTGTTGAAAACAGGGCATTTCGGATAATATATTGTAGCAACTCTGGATTCTGATTTCCTCTTCCTCCTGGGGCTTGTTTTTGTTTATTTTAGTGACTTGGCTGGACTAGCTCTGTGAAGTCTGTTCTATTCTGTAGTGTACAGCCTCTGATGTTACTGCTCAGTTTCATTTCCGTGTTTTTACTTTTTAATTTTCTTAAAATGTACAGTTTAAAGTATATTGTGGGTTTTAGTACGTTCACCACTACCTAACTTTAGAACATCATCATCATCTCAAGAAAGATATCCTATCCTCATTAGCAGTCACTCCTCTCCTTGTTTTTATTTTTAAGCTTGAATTCCTAGGGGTCACTCTGGGTCAGCAGGTCAGCCTAGGTTAGAAGTCAGTCAGTGATTGTGCTTAAATTCCTGGAGCCAGTAAGAATCCCACCCTCTGTGGTTTGATCTGTGTGAGGCTTGGGGAATCCTTCAGTGTTTGGGGAGTTTAAAATCTGCCCCACATTCAGTCAGGGACTAGTAGCTCACAGTACCCTCTCTGGTCTCTCCTGAGAAGATGCAGCCTTGCTCATGGACATGACCTTCTGGACCACTAGCGTTGAGTGTGATCCTAGCAAGGTTTCTTGGCCATTTCTTTCCTTAGATCTCCCTGTTTAATTTCTGGCTAGTCTGCTGTTTTGTTTGCCCCTACTAGTATTGTGAGTTGCTTGTCTTTCCTGATTATTAGCCACTGGAATTGCTATTGTTTTTGACAGTGCCCTGGGCATGGCTTTTTTTTATGCTGTGCCCCAAATAACGTCAGTTCCCTTGGGCTGTTTCTGTCCTGACAACCTGCCCTACTCTGTGGTAGCAGACTGCCGCACCCTGGGATAGAATTTATGCAGCATGGAGCTGGTGTCAGAGGAGATGAGAGCTGCTAGTCCTCATGCCTGTCTCAACCACCCACCCAGAACAGAACCTAAGCAACATGGATCTGGGGGAAAGGAGGCAGAAACAGCCTTTCGCTTAAATGTCAAAGGCTCCCACTTACTGAGATTGAGTAGATTTTCTTTCTTTCTTTCTTTTTTTTTTTAAGATTTTCTTTCTTTTTTCTCCCAAAAGCCCCTTGGTACATAGTTGCATATTTTTAGTTTTTGGTCCTTCTAGTTGTGGCATGTGGGATGCCACCTCAGCATGGCTTAATGAGTGGTGCCATGTCTGCGCCCAGGATTTGAACCAGTGAAAATGTGGGCTGCTGAAGTGGAGTGCATGAACTTAACCACTCAGCCAGGGTGCTGGCACCTAGTAGATTTTCTTGAATACATGCTTTTGAATTTTTTGTATCCTCTCTGATCAATTTCCAAACACTTTAAATGCTTGTTTTTTGACAATTTTGTCCAGTTTTATTGCTTTTTTTTTGAGAGAAGATTTGCCAATCTGTTTACACAGCAATTCCAGAAAATAAATAAGAGTTAATGTCAATTTTTTAAATAAATTTGAATTTGAAAATTTTGGGATATTTTCTTGGGGTTGTTGTTATTTCCATCTTTCAAAATATTTTAGTTAAACCTATCAAAACATTTTTTCCTTTTCTAATTATCTCATGTGAAAAACTCATACACTTTGAACTGCCCAGGAGAACTCTTGCCGCCACTTTACAAATGTGGGAAATGTGACTGGGACTTCAGTTGTAGCTTGTATCAAAATCCTTTGATTTTGGTTCTTAAAATTTGGATTTGGACTGTGTTATATGTCTAGCTTCAAATGTGAAGACTGACATTCTATATACATATGTTGTTAGTTCCAAAATGTCATGGTCTGAGTAAATAAACAGCATTGACACTATCTTGGTATACAGGCTTTGTGGTAAATTGCTTAGATTATATCCACCTCCAGTACTAGCTGCATAGTTTACAGTGGGAGAATGATCTTTTTGTCTTACCCATAATGCTTTCTGTCTTGTTATCCTTATGGTAAAGTCTGAGTAGCTCTCTTGTGAAAGCCATCAAACTCCACATTTGCATTGTCACATTGCATTGTTGGAGCTTTGACTTCAGTTCAAAGAGCTCTCCTCTTTTGGTAGTCATAGAACTTGACCTCTTTCCCCCTTCCTGGTCCTGCCTCTGCTTTGGAGTCCATCCCTTAGGAGTCTTGGTTCATCTTTGGGGATCGTCTTCCATCAAGACATTCCTTCTCTTATCTTCAATAAATAGTCTCCAACTCTGCCTGTTTTCCCTGTTCACACGTTTTTTTTTTTCCATTTTACCAATTCTTTGGAATGTCCCAAATATACTCATACTCGAATGAGGTTGTAGATATTTCTTACAACCGTTTCAAATGGCTGTCCTCTTTTCTGCATCCTTTTTAGTTAGCTGTCATCTCTCTGTCTTCCAAAACTTAAATAAAGCCTCTGTTCTTCTGGATGGCCTTCAGTGACCATGCCTTCTCGTTAAAAATCCCTCCTGTCCTGGTTTCTGTAGTGCCCCGTGAACTCCTCTTGAATAGATGAAGCCTGCTTCTGCATAGTCACACTGAGGGGCATACTTGCTTCTGCTTACTCCCCTTCCCCGCAAACTCCTATGAGAAGCCAGCTCTTTATTGGAAGGGATCATGTCTTAATAGTCTTTGTGTTCACAGTTGGCACCACATAGTAGGTACTCAGTAACTACTTTAACTTGAATCTCTAAATTTATACATAAGCCAATTGACTTTTTTCTGAACATCTTTTAGAAAAATTCCAAAATAATAAAATAAAAGGAAACTGAGTGGAGACTAACTAAAGCTATAGAGATATTATGGTTTTCTTCCACAGACACAAGCTCGGATAATTTTGGATATAACTTGTTGACATTCATCATCTTGTACAACAATCTTATTCCCATCAGTCTGTTGGTGACTCTTGAGGTTGTGAAATACACTCAAGCCCTTTTTATAAACTGGGTGAGTATCACAGTAGTTCAAAAGTTGAGCTGCTGGAGAATTGTCAACTACTATTTTCAAATACTTTCTCAGAGCCTTAGTCATTTAATTGAGCTCCAAGGAAAGGAAGAATGTAGGTAATTTATGCTTTGGTCTGGAAGTTAAACTAGCCAGACAACTGGCAAGGGATCTCCGGCCAGGGTGTCCCTGAGCCATGATGGCAGTGACTTGTTACCTAACGTCTCAGCTTCCTGGTCTGTGAAGTGGGGAGGACAGTAGTCCTGATTCAAGGTACTCGTGAGGATTAAGTGAGATAATGGGAGCAGAACGCTTAGCAGGTACATGTCTTCTGGTGAGTTGGGATAAAATGGCTGCAGCTGTTGTTCATGCTTTTGAAGTCTAATTTAGTGCTGAAGAAAAGATCTCCTGTGTGTGTCTATATCAGTGTTCATTATGTATCAGAAGTCATGGTGACAGTAAACATGGGTTCCATTGTAAGAGTGGAAATGGAATTTTTAAGGAACTGTCAGGGCCATTAAGCACTTCACTTCACCAACCAGTATATGTAGACTAGGTGCTTTCCTCTGCGTTTTATTTGATCTTCATAACAATTCTGTGAACAAGATGTTAGCTGAGCTCAGAAGTGTGAGTCCCTCTAGGTCATCAGACGACTATCTTGAAACCAAATCTTCTCCATATAAATTCCCATGTTTTCTCTTTGTATCACACAATAGCCACTGTATTTTCATCCCCAAATTAAAAATTAGCATTTATATTAAGTTATCTGTTTTTAGCTTCTTTTCTGTGTTAATTTAAATGAAGGATTAATGGTATACACTTTCTGAGGTGCCCCCCTTTCTCTCTCTCAGGACACAGATATGTATTATCTCGGAAATGACACTCCTGCAATGGCCAGGACATCAAACCTTAATGAAGAGCTTGGGCAGGTGAGTGCCTCTTTGGGGACTTTGGGAACAGTGACATGAGCATGAGGGAGATGAGTGTTAGAAGAACCATGGAGAGATTTTGCAAAAATAGTTATCTATGAATGTGGTTTTGATGTCTGAAAAGTTATATAGTATTTGAGAGTATTGTTAAATGCAAATGTCAATCTGTTTTGACTTGCATTTTAAGGTATGGATATATCTTACCACCTAGAAGGTACCTGCAAAAAATTTAGTACAAAAAATAAAGTATAACATTATTTTGGACTCTTAAAATTGTTTATCAGGAGCAAATGATAGAGAAGATAATGGTTAGGATACTCAGATACTGAACAATCCTACATGTGGGGGCTAATATGAAGGACATGTTTCCAGCAAATGTTCCAGATTTTTGTCTCTGGAATACTACAGGGAACCAGTTTTTTTTTCCACCATCGCCTCCAAACCCCAGTTGCCTTTGCATTATGTTTTCATTTTATGTTGAAATTACTGCAAGGAATAACTTATTTTGAATGCATTGCAATTAAAGATTATAATTTCATTTTATACATCTCATTTAAACCTTTCAACAACCCTATGAGGTAGGAGCTATATATTAGACTAAATTTGCCTCCTCTTTGAACCTTGTTCCAGTTTTCCAGGTAAGTTAGTTTATCTCTCTTCTATGTTCCCATAGCAGTCTTTCCAAACATAAATACAGTAGAACAAGAGACATGATGGTGATGCAGGGTCTGTTTCCCTCTTGACTTTAGCGCCCATTCAAGGGCACGGATGCGCCCAACATAAGGTCTTGGTTTCCTTGATCAGTTTAGCACAGGGTTCAGTATGTCAGTGTTCTCAGGTGCCATTGAACCGGGCCTGAATCATTGAAGATTGAAAGTGCTCAAGTTGCACCCAAGATGAAATAATTCATCCTAATTGGATATATGGGGAAAGTTTGCATGAGGATGTACTTTTGAGTTGGAACTTAAAGGATAAGCAAATCTTGTTAATTCCTTATTATAAAATTTTCATTTTTTAAATATTTTAATATAATTTTTTAGTTTTTTAGAAAGAGGCAAAAGGAAACATTGCTTATTAGAAGGCTGATTCTACTCAATTTTTTATACCCCTAGACTTACTGCATATAACACTTACATAAAAACTTATTTATAGCTGTACTTACCCATAGTGTACTAATTTCATATTTCTATGTAATATTTGACTTCTTTAGAAGCATTAATAATCTTTCTTTACTTAAAGTTCCTTTGATTGCTTTGAAAATAATTCTCAGTATACTTGCTTACATTGTATCATTCAGAACAAGTGCAGAGTAAACAACTCATGTTGTTAATCCCTGTCCTATAAAACAGTACAGCACGCCTTCCCTGGAACCGTGCTTTGGGGTCCCTGGAGTACATCTATTATCCAGCAACAATCATGATCCCTCTTTAGAAAACCGCTGAGAAACTGGAATTGTTACTGGAGTCCGTTCTGTTAAGTACTGCCCCCTCGCCAATCTGTGACATAATTTCCCAAGAATGGTACACATCGAATGATGTTATTTATCTTCTGGCCAAACCCTTTATTTCATAGATGTGGAAACTGAGGCCAAGCAGGAAGAGGTGACTTCTCCAGAGTCCACATGACGAGCTCGTATCCAGAGCCTGAACTGGACCGTTTCTCCTCTCGTGGTCCTGAGTTCTCTTCCCCATCACATTATCCACCTGAGGGAGCCTAATTCGCACAGCACACGTGCATCTGGAGTTCATCTCTTTTGCATTCAGTTAATCATGTCAAAATGGTGTGCTTGTTGACCTTCAGAAATTTCTCTTTTCACCTGCTATACTGAGAGCCCAGTGTATTAAATCTGTAAAAGTTTGTATCTTGGGAAGTTACGTAGTCTGTAAGCAGTTCCTGCTGCCTTCCTGTAGTCTTAACTGAGAGAGTGACTCAGAAGCTTCGAGTTTGTTCTCTGCCAGTTCAGGATTTGCCTTCTTAATCCAGCGAGGGGATGGACCCTTAAAAAGAAATGTTCTGAGGGCTGCCAAGTCTGAGCTTGTTGTCTTGACATACTAGATGCGAGAACAGAAAATCATGGGGCTCTCTTGAAGAATGAGGTGAATCTTTGAGGTGCCTTGTGGCAGGTTTAGTGCGTATGCTTAGCGATCTGAAATGGCTGTTGCTGGAGCCGCCTTTGCACATTTCCACACAATTGGACTCTAGAATTAGTTATTGAAGAAGGTTTTTTAAGTGGTCTAAGCATTAAAATATATTAATTTTCTAGTGATGTATAATTATAATGATTATATATAATGTATACAATTATAAAATATATTTTGCTTGCTTTAAGGATATTTACCTTTTTATAGATTTTGAAAAATGTAGATGGAAAGACTTCTTTTATTGGCCTTTGCATCTTGTTACATTCTTAATGTATGTTTCTTCTATTCTTTGCTTTAGGTAAAATACCTATTTTCTGACAAGACTGGAACTCTTACATGCAATATCATGAACTTCAAGAAGTGCAGCATCGCTGGAGTGACCTACGGGTGAGTGTGTTCAGCACTTGTTGAAAATTTGATTTGCGTTCATTCAACAAAATGACTTCATTTTTAGCTGCTTAGTCAAATAGCTTGATTTTCTGATATTTTGAAAAGATATTTATAAGGGATTTAGATATGCAATTACTGTTGAATATGTTGAAAACTTAATGAGTCTCAGCTTTGCACAGTTAAAGCATTATTTATTTCTGCAGATATTAACCTAGTGAGAAATCCCAGGGAATCCATGAATTTATATTTCCAATCTAATAATTATAAATTTCTTACTCATGTTTTGATCTGAATGCCTGTCTTTTTTTAAATTGAGGTATAATTGACATGTAACATTATACTAGTTTCAGATGCACTACATAATGATTTGATATTTGTATATATTGCCAGATGATCACCACAATAAGCCTAGTTAATATTCATCATCATACATAGTTATAAAATTTGATTTTTCTCATCATGGAAATTTTAAGATTTATTTTCTTAGCAACTTTAAAATGTATAATACAGTATTATTAACTTTAGTCACCATGCTGTACTTATATCCCCATGACTTATTTATTTTACAACTCTTGACCCCCTCACTCATTTCACCTACCCCTGCCTCTGGCAAACGCCAGTATGTTCTCTGTATCTATGAGCTTGTGTTTGTGTGTGTTTTTTTCTTTTAGATTCTGCTTGTAAGTGAGATCACACAGTATCTGTCTTTCTCTGTATGCCTTATTTCACTTAGTATAATATTCTCAAGATCCATCTATGTTGTTGTAAATGGCAAGATTTCCTTCTTTTTTATGGCTGAATAATATTCCATTGTGTATATACCACATATTCTTTATCCATTCATCCATCAATGGACACTTAAGTTGTTTTTGTGATTGGCTATTGTGGATAATGCTTCCATGAACATAGGGGTACATATATCTTTTTGAATTAGTGTGTCTTTTCTTTTGGATAAATACCCAGAAGTGGAAATGCTGGATCATATGGTAGTTCTATTTTCAGTTTTTTGAGGACCCTCCATGTGTTTTCCATAGTGGCTCTAACAATTTGCATTCCCATCAACAGTGCACAAGGGTTCCCTTTTCCCCATATCTCTGCCAACACTTGTTATTTCTTGTCTCTTTGATGATAGCCATTCTAGCAGATGTGAGGTGATATCTCATTGTGGCTTTGATTTGCATTTCTCAAGCACCTTTTCATCTGTATGTCTCCTTTGGAAAAATATCTTCAGATGTGCTGCCCATTTTTAAATTGGATTGTTTGTATTTGTGCTATTGAGTTGTATAATTCTTTATATATGATATATATATAAGGGATATTAATCCCTTATCAGATATATGACTTACAAATATTTTCTCCCATTCAGTAGATTTCCTTTTCATTTTGTTGATGGTTTCCTTTGCTGTGCAGAAGCTTTTTAGTTTGATGCAGTCCCACTTCTTTATTTTTGCTTTTGTTGCCTTTGCTTTTGGTGTCATATCCAAAAAATCATCACTGAGACCAATGTCAAGGAGCTTACCCCCTATGTTTTCTTCTAGGAGGTTTCAGGTCTCCATTCAAGTCTTTAATTCATTTTGAGTTAATTTTTGTGTATGGTGGTGTAAGATAATGGTCCAGTTTTATTCTTTTGCTTGTGACTGTCCAATTTTCCTAACACCGTTTATTGAACAGACTATCCTTTCCCCGTTATATATTCTTGGATCCTTTTTCATAAATTAATTAACCATGTATTCGTAGGTTTATTTTTGGGCTGTATACTCTGTTTTATTGATCTATGTGTCTGTTTTTATGCCTGTATCATACTCTTTTGATTACTATAGCCTTGTAATATAGTTTGAAATCAGAAAGCGTGATGCCTGAAGCTTTGTTTTTGTTTCTCAAGATTGCTTTCGCAATTTAGGTCTTTTGTGGTTTCATAAAAATTAGGATTGTTTGTTCTATTTTTGTGAAAAATCACATTGGAATTTTTATGGGGATTGCACTGAATCTGTAGATTGCTTTGGGTACTATGGACATTTTAACAATATAAATTCTTCTAATCCATGAGCACAGAAAGTCTTTCCATTTATTTGTATCTTCTTCAATTTCTTTCATTAATGTCTTATAATTTTCAGTGTACAGGTCTTTCACTTCCTTGGTTGAATTTATCCCTAGGTATTTAATGTATTTTTTTTGATGCAATTGTAAATGGGATTGTGTTCTTAATATCCTTCTGATCGTTCATTATTAGTTTTTAGAAATGCAACAGATTTTGTGTATTGATTTTATATCCTGCAACTTTACTGAATTTTTTTATTAGTTCTGACAGTTTTTTGATGAAATCTTTAGGGTTTTCTATGTATAATATCATGTCATCTGCAAAAAGTGACAGTTTTACTTCTTTTCTGAATTGGATGGCTTTTATTTCTTTTTCTTGCCTAATTGCTCTGGCTAGGACTTCCAGTACTATGTTGAATAAAAGTGGCAAGAGTGGGCATTCTTATCTTATTCCTAATCTTAGAGGAAAGACTTTCAGCTTCTCACTGTTGAGTATGATGTTAGCTGTGGGCTTGTCATATATGGCCTTTGTTATGTTGAGATACATTCCCTCTATACCCACTTTGTTGAGAGTTTTTATCATAAATGGATGTTGAATTTTATCAGATGCTTTTTCTGCATTTATTGAGATGATCACATGATTTTTATCCTTCATTTTGTTAATGTGTATCATATTGATTTATTTGCTGATGTTTAACCATCCCTGCATCCCTGGAATAAATCTTGCTTAATCATGGTGTAGGATCCTTTTAATGTATTATTGAATTTGATTTGCTAATATTTTGTTGAGGATTTTTGCATCTATGTTCATCACGGATATTAGTCTATAGTTTTGTTTTCTTGTCGTGTCCTTGTCTGATTTTGGTATCAGGATATTGCTGGCCTCATAAAATGAGTTGGAAGTGTTCCCTCCTCTTCTGTTTTCTGGAAGAGTTTGAGAATTATTTGTATTAATTCTTCTTTGAATATTTGCAAGAATTTACCAGTGAAGCTGTCTGGTCCTGGACGTTTGTTTATTGGGAGGTTTTTGATTACTAATTCAATTTCCTTACTAGTAATTGGTCTGTTCAGATTTTCTATTTCTTCATTATTCAGTCTTGGAGGTTGTAAGTTTCTAAATTGTATGTTCATTTCTTCTAGGTCGTCCAATTTGTTGGCATATAATTGCTCATAGTAGTCTCTTATCCTTTTATTTATGTGTTATCAGTTGTAACATCTCCTCTTTCACTTCTGATTTTATTTGAGTCCTCTCTCTTTTTTTCTTGGTGAGTTGTCTAAAGATTTTTCAATTTTGTTTATCTTTTCCTAGAACTAGGTCTGAGTTTTGTTGATCTTTTCTATTGTCTTTTTGGCCTCTATTTCATTTATTTCTGCTCTGCTCTTTGTTATTTCCTTCTTTCTACTAACTTTGGGCTTCATTTGTTCTTCTTTTTCTAGTTATTTGAGATGTAAAGTTAAGTTGTTTGAGATTTTTCTTGTTTCTTGAAGCAGGCATTTATCGCTATGAACTTTCCTCTAAGCACTGCTTTTGCTGCATCCCATAAGTTTTGCTATGCATTTCCATTTTCTATTGTCTCAAGATATTTTTTTGATTTCTCTTTTGATTTCTTCTTTGACCTATTGGTTGTTCAGCAGCATGTGGTTTCATCTCCACATATTTATGCATTTTCCAGTTTTCTTCTTGTAATTGATTTCTAGTTTCATACCATTGTGGTTGGAAAAGATGCTTGATATAATTTCAGTCTTCTTAAATTTATTAAGACTTGTTTTGTGGCCTATTAGATGATCTACCCTGGAGAATGTTCCATGTGTGAATGCCTGTCTTTTGATCACAGTTTTGTGACCACTCTGTTTCCCTGTCTCTGGCAGTCATTTTCCAGAGTTGACAAGAGAGCCATCCTCAGATGATTTCAGGTAAGTAGATTCTAGTGCTTCTTGATGCTTTAGTGGGAAAAGCTTTGGAACAATTTTATGTTGGCATTTCTCACATGAATATTTTGTGAATAAGAGTTGCATATATGTTATTTAAAGAGAGAACTAGAATAAAATTTAAGTATGAATATGGTTTTAAAGGTCCAGTGATACTATAAGGCTTTAACAAAAAATAGCCAGCCATTGGACCAGTACTTCCCACTCACTTCCCACTTCACAGCATGTCTTTAAGATTGTAGCATGTATGCTGTAGCATGTATCAGAATTTTATTCCTTTTAAAGGCTGAATAATATTCCATTGTATGTAGATACCACATTTTCTTTATCCATTCATCTGTCGATGAGCATTTGGGTTATTTGCACTCTTTAGCTATTGTGGCTAATGCTGCTACAAACTTTGGTGTATAAGAATCTGAGTCTCTGCTTTCAGTTCTTTTGAGTATATCCCTAAGAGTGGATTGCTGGGTCATGTGGCAATTCTATGTTTAACTTTTTGAGGAACCACTCAACATTTTTTTCATAATAGCTCTGCCATTTTACATTCCCGCCAGTAATGCACAATTTTTCCACATCGTCATAACGTTTGTTAATTTCTGTTTGTGTGTTTGTTTTTAAATATAATAGTCATCCCAGTGGGTGTGAAGTGATATCTCATTGTAGTTTTGATTTGCATCTCCCTTAGGACTAATGATGTTGTCTGCTCATGTTTTAAGAAGGAGACACTAACAAAGCTGATTGGTAGGGCCGTGTGTGTAGAGGGGGAGAGTGTGGTTGATGACTCAGTGATTTCTCTCTGGATGACCAGCCAGGACCCACCATTTTGTTAGAGGATCCCTGGATGTCAGTGTCTGTGGGTCTTTCTTGTGAGCTGATCGATCATCTTCTCATGAGATAAATTCTCCAGTTTCCTTCAAGGGCTGTAAATCTGGGTGCAGCTGTTATGGTTGCTGAGTGGAGGCCTAGGGTTGGTAATCATACCTTTCATCATATATAGGATGGCACTTAAAACTCCTATCTTGGGAGGATGCCTCACTCTACCTGCCTGTGTGCGTGGTGTCCTTGCATCCCAGGCTACTCTGGTTTAACTTCTCTAAGGATAAACTTCCATTTTTTCTGGGTGCAGAAGGTTCAGTTGCCTGGCCACCTGTCATGAGGGAGAGTTCTTGCAGGCTGATTTTTCCTCAGGTGGATTTGGAAGTACTCCTGTTTTCAACCCTTCCTTTATCTCCCAGGTACCTTATGCTGCCATTTCCTCAGCTTTCACAAGGTTCTGCTAGGAGCATCAGGCTGCACATTTATGTGCTTCCCCTTGCAAGCTCTTGGTTTTTGCTTTCTCTCCTGCACTAAACTCTGATATCTACTCAGAATTTGGACTGACCTCAACTCTGCTGTCTTCTCTTCTTCCATTGTCTTTCTCCTGAAGAAAGGCTTTCAGGAAGGAGTGGAGATATGTGAAAATACTTAACCCTTCACATTTTCTTCAATGTGATAGCACACAGCTAACATAGCAAGTTTGCTTTCTCATGATTATTGCCTCCTACTCTTGCCTACATATGCGCTCTGGCCAGAAATGATTGTATAGGTACGATGCAGTAATTGCTCTCATTTTATCTGCTTTGAGCAGGCACTCTTGGAAGTTTTCCCTGGTAGAAGTCGTACAGAGACCAACTAAAATGACAAAGTCATGCTGTTGATCCTTGCCTCTGTTTCTTCTCTTTGTAACTATGTTGTTTATAATAACTTATAAAATACATTATTTATAGTAAGGTCAAAGATTTTCTGTCATGAGGTTTGAAATAATATATAGTATTCCAAATCTTTAGAAGTTTAATATAAATCTATAGGCTTTTTAGGTATGGTTCTTCTTACAAGGTCTGAGTTATCTTAAAGGAACTTTTGAACTGAATAAATATTTTCCATTCTCTCTTGCAGCCGGATAACTCCTCCCCCTAGCGATTCATGTGACTTTGATGATCCCAGGCTCTTGAAGAATATTGAGGATCAGCATGTAAGGTCACGATTTTGCTTCTAGGACATTAAATAGCTTATGATGCAGTTTTATTTATGTGCATGTGTAGTATCTTGAAAGTTGCAATTTCGGAGCCTGGGGAAGAGATGCAATCTCACTTTCATGGTGTTAGTACTTCAGGGAAGTGATCTTAAATAAATGGTTTGTGTTTAACACTTTGCATAAGTTAATGTAAAGCTGAATTAAATATGTGGTGAAGTTATAAAGTAGTATATCAAGATTACCACAAATCTTACCATAGAATTCTCTAACATCTCAGATTTCTGTTCTTTGGAAGATTTCTGCAGTACCATTTCTTCACAGTTGTGACTCTAACAGGTCGTATATTTTGAAAAGAAATTGCAATATCCTTTGACTAGGATAATTTAGGAAACAACAGTAAGATATAATAACATGTAGCATTTATAGCATCCTACTACGTGCCAGACATTTGACATGTATTTCCTTTAGCACTCGAGTCACCCTAGAGAGGTGATAGGAAGTTGCATAGAAAGATTGACTTGGCCAAGAGTTACCCAGCAAACAAATGTAGAAATGAGACTCAGAACCTTAGTCTGTTCAATTCTTAACTATGACATCACACTATCTTAACTGTTGCAACAAACAAGGATTAACTGCAGGATCACATGAATTCATTTTTGTTTTAAAGGCTCCTCTGAAAAATACCAACTTAGAAAAATATTCAATGATCAAAACATTTCACAACCAGTTTAAATTAGTATAAATTAGTCAGTATAAATTAGATCTAATGAGAATAATTTTTTCAGGAAAAATTTTAGTTCTAAATTTAGGTAAACGAGCAAAATTAAAATGTTATCTTCCCCAAATTTTCTTTAGAGATAGATATATTTAAAACTTTCAGTTTTCAGTGAGGGAATTTTCTTTTCTCTTCTCGATTGTGGTTAGTGCCCATGTGTTAGTGCTAAAACCTTCTTGGCGGTGGTTCTCAAAAGTGAGCATGCAGGGCACCCACGACCACAGGCTGGGATGCAGATGTTCTGCCTCAGCCCCTGGGGATGTTGATGGACTGATCCCAGACTGCACAGAGGACGCTGCTGAAGTCTGTGCTCTGGGTCACAGTCACGGACGTAGACGTGGTCCTTTCTTGGATTTTGGTCTTAGAGGATGATCCAGCTACTAGGCTAGAGATTCTCCACGCATTAGAGTGATGTCACAGAAGAAGCTTCTCTGGAGGAGGGTGTCAAAGAAACAAGTGCACTGTGAGGACTTTCTTTCTGAAAGAGGACTCAAGTATTCTCAAATCATATTTAGGTTGAGGGTAGTAACGACAGTGGTTGAGTAAATGTATTTGTTTGGGTTGGGATGGTGAATGGGAAAGGAGAGACATCGAGGCTGAGGAAACTGCTCTAAGTTTGGAATCACCAAATTTGTTGTCCTAGCGTAGATCAACAGGTGAAAAAGCAGCAGAGGAAGTGAGATGAGCATAGTGTTTTGAGTACCCCGGAATCCCCGTGTTGCTTTAGGAATAGCAACAAACGATTGGATCTCTGTTTAAGAGACTCACTTATTTATTCATTCACTTGGCAAACAGTCTAAGGGCCTACTTTATATCAAACACCTTGCTAGGGGAAGAGATGAATAAACAGCACTCAAGGGATTTCTATTAATTGGGGGAAAAGACAAGTAAAATCATTAAGAGCCATTGTACACTTTTGTGTCATAGGGATAGGCATGATGTGACTTTCGGAGAAGGTGATTTTGTCTTGTGTAGACAGAGGAGTCCAGTCTCTTTGCTGGGTGCAATGGCTGTAACTGTTGAAATGTGAGCAGTGTGGCTACCCACACTGAATGGTATTCTCACCGACCTAAATGTGGGCTGGCATAGACACTCAGTGGCAGGGGGAAATCATTCATTTGGAGAAGGGATCCTGGGGAAACCACTACACCTGCTGATGGGATCCCAATTTTTGACATCTTTAAATACTTAGCCCTGTTAATTTACATGCACATGTAGGTGTTCTTTCCAAAGCCGAACCCATATTTGTGTGTGCTGGGTTTCTTAGGGGTTTTTAACTGTTGATCACATGCCCTTCTTGAGCCTGTCCTCTCTTGACATTTGAGTGGAGACCTTGAGTGGAGACCCAAGCGTGGATAAGGACCCTCTAATGAGCATTTCCTGTCCCATGATCAATAGCATGCATTTTAGGAAGAAACTTCACTCTTGTGAGAAGTTAATGAACTTCTTTTTTCTTCTTTATTTCCTCCTCATCTTCTACCCTCCTGAGCCAAATTTCCTTTCATTCCCGAGGGAAGGCCAATGAGGGTAGGGGCAGGTGCAGCCCTTCTAAAAAGGAAGCCCTGGCTTAGGGAGATTATCATAAAGCATCGATGAAAACATGGGGACTTTTAAGGATATTTTAATAATCTGAATACTCACAGTGCATTAAAAGCATAATGAGGCCACAGATTTGGGAATTTATTTTCTAGTTTTTAGTGAAAGCCTACTTGCCTATGTTTAACTTCTTTTTAAGCTTTCCTGTATCCTTGAAGCCTTCTGAGGTCTTCATCTTGGCTACTGCACTAATTAAGCCCTATGACATTTAACATCTAGCTCCACTATAAATAATGAGGACCATAGGCTCCAATAGTTTTCTTTGGGGAGGTGTGGGATTGGATGAAATGTACCCAATGGATGTTTGTAAATATTTTAAATACAGGGCCTGTTAGATCATTTGGTTATTTTGCCAAAATATGGCTGAGAAGAGGGAAGAATCATTTTAAGAATTTAGCCTTTGGATGTCCCACATTCTTATCTAAATTGTCTTGGGACCATTGACTAAAATCAAAGCATTTGAACCAAGAAAACCCTTGCTTTCCTCTCAAGGGAGTACTTCCATCTGCTACAGAATTTTTGTTTTTCTTGGGTCATCATTCCTGATTTTCTGGGTCCTTTAGGGCTGTGTTTTAAGCTTTATGTGGGCTGATAGCCAAGATGGAATTTGCCTTTTAGTCAGAGAATCAACTTATGGTGAATTTCAAGGAACGATTCATGTGGTCCCTAGATTACATTGCTAACCAGTAACTTCCTGTTTGAGGGAGAATTCCCCAAAGATTTTCTAAGGAAGAACATATGACTGTCTTTTGAATCATTATACCTAGAACTTTTGAGCTTAAGTTTTCAAGAAGAAATTATTTGTATGTATATTGTTGAGATACGTTCTGGCAGCAATTTGATGTGCAAGACAATTTTAAACATGTATAGTTTTCTGCTATTTTACATTCATCAAATAAATCGAAAATATTCATTTTTAGATATATAAAGCATTTTGTGCAGATTAAAAGCTGTTAACTGAAGGATAAATATTGTATGATTACACTTCTCTGAGGTACCTAGAGTCACAAATTCGTGGAGACAGCACAGTAGAGATGACGAGGCGCTGGGGGAAGGGAGAAGGGAGTTATTGTTTGATGGGTACCGGGTTTGTTGGGAAGATGAAAAAGTTTTGGTTATAGATAGCAGTGATGGGTACACAGCATGGTGAATGTATTTAATGCCACTGAATTGTACAATTACAAATAACTGAAATGATGAATATTATATGTGTATTTTTCCACAATAAAAATGTCTTAACTTCTAAAAAGACATGTAAACATGCGTGCATACTTTCTCCAATACACAGTCAGTTCGTGGAAGGTATAAAAAGATTTTCTCCTTGGGAGTTACAGAAAAATGTTTATTTTCAAACATGGAGCACTTGTCTAAAACATATTGCAAACATCTTATCCATAGGCTTCAAATTAAGTTTGTCTCCTTTTCCTGATTTCTTATAGAATGTCAGGTTAAGCAGAGAACCAAAGGTAAATTAATTTGTCTTAGAAATCTTTTTTTGATTTTTAAGAATTTTGTCTGGCCTACTACTCAAGGTGGAAGCTTAATTTGAATGTGTGTGCAACTCTTCTTATAAATCAGAAAATATTTCACTGTTAAGTTTACTTATTTGCTGTAAGATTAAAGACCCTCTTTGTGTAGTTTCACTGTGGGACAAGGTGATGGACCAGGCTTGATAACTCTCAGATGCAGAAAGCCATCTTGAATTGAAGCTCCACTCTCGAATTAAAGTACTTTTGGGTAAAATTTCTTACAATTTTTGCAGTGTAGGCCTTTGGGAATTTGTGAATTCTCTGACTTACTTGATCTCACTCAACTGTAATTTAATGTGGATTTTCTTTTTGTGGGAGCTCAGAAGAAGTAGCTATGCAAACGGTCGTGATTTGCTTGCATACAGTTGCTTCAAATCACAGTGACAGTTCAGAGGAGAAACCAAAAATGTTTAAAATATTAGTCACCATCTATTTGTGACTAAACTAAACAAGGAAAAGAAAAAGAAAACTCCATAAAAAGTAGCAACACAAAGTTGCTTCCTGGGTGTGAAAATACAAATCTATCTCAAATTCATAGCCAGCTGCCTATTTCAAAAGGAAACATTAAAGACATTGTCATTAAAATAACCTCAGGACAAGGAAGCCTGGGTTCACCCGTCTTTGAGCATCTTTCTTAAAGTACTAGCCCCCCACACACAGATGAGAATGAAACAGGTGTCTATACTGGAAAGGAAAAGGGAAAAGTTATCATGGCAGATGCTACAACTGTCTGCTTTGAAAACCCAGGAGGCTCAAGTGAAACTCAGAGTAGCTAGGAGTCAGCTACAATTGGATGTTAAATTAACTTATAAAATCCAATGTTTTTCTTACATTTGAACAGTAAACTCCTGTAAAATGTGGTGGAAATAAGATTCCATTCATAGTATAAAAAGCAGATGATAAAACACCTAGTACAGTGCCTCACATATAGTGGGCACTCAGATACATTTTGGATAAATCAAAAAATTAATAGGAAATATGCCAGGGCCTATATTTAGAAGTTTTAGAAGCCTTAAATAAATAGGGAGACATACTGTATTCTCACATGCGTAGACAGTATTAAGATGTCTTTTCTTCACTAATGATAATTATAGTCTAGTCCCAATAAAATTATCAGGGTTTTGTCAAGGAGGAGAAAGGTATTAAATATGTGTCCAGGACAATACTCTTTTTTTCTTTTTCTTTTTAAAACGGCAATAGGCAAGGGATGCACTGCCTTGCATGTTTTAAGAGATGATAAAGTTACAGAACAGACATGGTGTGGAGTAAGTGCCATTACAGTGGGAGAGAAAGCCAGGGACTCGTATGTTTGGTGAGTCAGTGCTCGCCACGTTGAGCCAACATAGATTTCAGTGCCCTCTATTTGCTGGGCTGGAAATGCGTTAGTGAGGAAGACAGACACCTGCTTGCCTGGATCGTAGGGCAGTGGGGAAGAAGCACGTGAGCAGCAGGAGTGTTTGAAGTGTTAGAAATGAGCAAGGCAGGTTGCTGGGGGAGTCAGGGGAGGGGGCATGTGCCTCCTCTTGGTTCTCACCTGACCACATGGGCTGGCATATCAAGAATGACGTTCCAAGACAGGCTTCTCAGGGGAAGTGACTGGTAAACTGAAGCGCAGAGGATGAGCGAATAGAACACCTGGCTGAAAGCAGGGAGAGGGAGAGGGGACGGTGGGAAAAGGCTTGCCGTATCTGAAGAAGTGCAGCCCCCAGTGGCTGGTAGCACATACAGGAGGGTGAGTGGCAGGAGATGGGGCTAGATGGTGAGCAGATGCCAGACCACAGCAGACCTGGAGTCCGCGCTACACGTCTGGACCTCTGTTCTGAATGGAGCAGGAAACCGTTACAGGGTTTAAACAGGGGGTGACTTGACTCTAACTCCAGTGTATGTCAGCGGTGTTGTAACAGATGGATTAACTCTGTCTCCTGCTTGTAGCCCACAGCTCCTTGCATACAGGAGTTCCTCACCCTCCTGGCTGTGTGCCACACCGTCGTTCCCGAGAAGGATGGAGATAACATCATCTACCAGGCCTCCTCCCCAGGTGAGGGATGTGCTCTGCCCTCCCTTTCTCTGGAGACTTGGGTGTTTGCAGTTACTTGTGGGAGATGCGGTGGTACGTACGGCCTGCACCACAAACATCCCGCTGTTTGCCTCTGGCCTCACACGGTCTACAGGTTATGGTTGCAAGGGATAAAACTGGAGAACCCTGGTGCTGAGCCCTCCTGACTCGGGTGACACTTGGGCAGCAGGGGGGCCCGGGCCATCTTGCATGTCCTGGCAGAAGTCCTTGCACCAGATGAAGCTCTCAAGGGCGAGTGTGCGGGCTTCCTTGTTCACCTCCGCCCTCACGGGATTTCCCGCTGCTGGCGAAGCTGTGTCCTGGAGCACTAAGTTTAGCCCCTTCCTGGTGCTCTGTGAGTCCTGCAGTCCTGGGATGAGCACTGCCTATTCAGAGTAGACGTTTAGCCAGAAAGTCATGGGAATGTTACTTAAGTTCCTCAGAGGGAGCTGGACCCCACCCGAGTCTCGGCGGTGCGCCATCAGTCGTGTCCTGGTGAGCTAGTTTGGTGTGTCTCCCCGTGCGTGGGCAGCGCTCCTTCAGCTCCTGGGGCGGGGAGAGGGAGCACGCCTCTGCCTCCTTAGTCTTCACTGCTGTGTCTGGGAGGCCCGGCCTCTGTGCCTGGGGTGGATTTTGTTAATTTGAAACCTAGTGCTCGGTAAACAGGATTCTGTCATTACCAGCAGCTAGTCAATGCTTCGTCAACTCTTTATTGACAGATGAAGCTGCTTTGGTGAAAGGAGCTAGAAAGCTGGGCTTTGTCTTCACAGCCAGAACGCCGTACTCGGTCATCATAGAAGCAGTAAGTGACCCGCTGGGCGCCTCCTGACGGTGCACACCACCTACTCTTTTTGAAGATTATATATTTGAAATAGCATGTCTATTGTAAATAGGATAGCTAAATTTCAAATTTTTCTTCTGTGAGAAACTAGACCTGTTGAAGAACTGATGATATGTGATTATATTAGCTTATTCCTGTTGTTTTTGCAACGCAGTAACTGTTCTCTCTTAAAGGTGCTTCCTCACAAGTCTTTCATACTGATGTGATCTTTGCAGAAAAGACCTTAGCAAGCCAGTCTTTGTTCTGCAACAGTTCATGGCGCGCTTGTCCTGGAGGCGAGTCTGTCTCTCTTTGTATCCTCAGCGCCTGGCAGTTCTTGCCCAGTAGGCCCTCACTCTGCCGGCTTCAGTCTCCTTGATGGGAGAGAAAGGAGTTGGCACTTAAGATCTTTTTTTATCTGTATTAGTTTTCCTTTTCCCTAAAGTCAAAGGGTTTGTTTATTTTACGATTTTTTTTCTGTTTCCCTCTCAAGGAGCCTGAGGGAGAAACTTGGGGAAAGAAAAAAGTTTAAATCAAGAATAAGATCAAATCGGACACTTGAGCTGGGCAGTAGGGACATTGGTGGTTAGGACTGGCCGGTTAGAGGGGCTGCACTTGGCTCCTGTCTGGGTCGCTGGGGGCCTGGGGGAGTCACTGCCCGCTCTCGCCTCCGCTCTCCACTCCGCAGCTCGGGGAGGACTCGTGGGTTATCAGAGTTTTTGGCTTTGTGCATCCTTAAATCTCTAGATGTCTTCAATACGTGTGAAGTTCACTTTAACTGGTGTAATAGCTTGGTGTTGATCCTGACTTGGCAGTAGTACGTTTTTTCTTTTATTTGTATGCAAAACCTATGAAATATCATAACCTTAGACAAAGTACCCATGTCTTGGCATTTTCAGTTTCTTTTCTTATGGAGTACAGAGGTCAGACCCTATTTATTTGTCCTTTATTTCAGTCCACAGAGGGAATTTAGTTAGGGAAGTGTACAGTCATTAAAAGTTGGAACAAAGTACTGACTGAATAGAGAATTTCCTTTATGGAGGCTTTTCACAACGGAAGTCTTCCTCCCCGTCAGTCTGAGACGCAGCCTTACTGTGGGTTTTCGGTTGTGTGGGTGCTGCTGTCCTTCTCTGCGTGGCGGCCGTGGGGACGGGGAGGGCCCGGGACCCGCCGGCTTGAGTGGGGGAGGAGGGGACGGCCGCTTCTGCTTGGCTCACAATGTGGGCAGCTGGTGCCTCTTGACGTTGTTGTCATGGTGTTAGATGATGACGAAAAGTGGAATGGCACCCCTTCATCATTTTATTACAGTATTAGGGCCATATTTCTGGGAGTAAAAAAGACTACCTGATTAGTTAAGATTCATAAATAACTTTAAGAATCTTATTCAGCCATTATTACTGAGGTATCATCAAACCCAAGTTCTCGAGTTGGTTACCAGCTATTTAGATGAAGTGGCCTTACTGGTGGTCTTGACAGCTGAGTCAGTGGGCAGCAGGTGGGCGTGGTCAATGTAACAGCGGTGCAGAGAGGGGTGGGTAGCAGTGGGCGTGGCTCCGGACAGGGGTCTGACAGAGCTGGGACAGGCTGAGGAGAAAGGGAACTGACTGGAGGTTGCAGACAGAGGGCAATAAAGGCTGTGAAGGGTGGATTAAGTGGATCCTTGGTTGTGTTTTGGGATGAGAAGAGAAGGGCTGGGAGCTGTGGATGGGACAGTACTACGCTGTGTCAGTCGTGCGCTTGGTACTCTGCATGTTACTTCATTGATTGCTTTGTGCAAACCTTGGAGACAGGTGCTATCACCGTTCATTAAAAAGTCACACGCTTAATGGCAGAAATTGGATTTGAACTCATATCTGTTGAACCCCAAAGCCCACAGTCTTATGGCTGTGTTGTACTGGGGAAACAGCAGATTAGACTTAAAAGTTTGAAATGGTCCACACATAATCTGGAATCTTCTGGAAAAAAGTTGAGAATATTCATTTTACAACTTTGAAGAACCTGAAGAAAATTGCTTTGATAATTGCTCTAAAATCTGATGCAAATTCATAATCTCTTATTTCTAAATCCCAGATCCAAAAAGCTTTGAATTCCAAGTTTTTTCCCTAAATTTGGAGCATAGACATTTGGCAGCAAAACCTAACCAGAAGTGACATGAGGCTATTTATGTTCTCTATGAATCTCATTTAGTGTGAATAATCATACATTTTGCTGCAGAAAATTGATGTGTTGTATTACAGGGTGTTGCCCTGAGCCCCCCTGGGGATGTTATGGTATATGATGTTTGCATATACTTTTATAAAAAGTGTAAAATTCTGAATTCGGAAGCATAAGTGACCCTAAGGTTTCAGATGGACCTGTATAGCTTGTGTTCTTTATCTTCATGTCTTGGAAGTGGATATGCCAAGCTGGTTCTTATGACAGCCATACCAACTAGAGAAAAATGAGAAGCTTCTACCAGAAGGGGGCACTTTGACTCCACCAGAGTGACCTGTGAGAAACTAGCACTCTTGAAAAGGCATTTGTAGAGGGATAGAAGATAGAGAGGGAGGGAGATGGTCATGATTGGGGAGACAGTTGTTTTGAGATTTTAATAATTTGCACCTCAATTAAGAGCCTGTTTTTCTTCCTTTAGATGGGACAGGAGCAGACGTTTGGAATCCTTAATGTCCTGGAATTTTCTAGGTATGTTTCTCTTTCCTGTACTTGAAATAAAATATATATATATATATTTAACAACTTCATCAGAGTGTTTGCATGATTGTATGGTAAGATTAAATGTGGTACTTAAATATTAAATATAGTAAATATATCTTTACAAATCTTTTCTCCTTGGAATTTGTAAGTTTCGTTAAAGAAAGCAAAGTAGGTCATTTTTCTTTGTTTTTTCAAATAAAACATTATGTTTCCATATCCTCCTTTTTCTTTACATTTCCAGAACCTGGTGTTCTGGCATCAGTAGCTGCAGACACGTCTGTCTGGTTTGGAGTATGTGAGGGCGTTATTTCTGTTGGCTTTTCCCAGGTCCCACAAGGTCGTGGCTCGTGCTCCATCTGAGCACTCCAATGCAGGATCTGGGAAGCTGACAAATGCAGGCAGATGAGATCAATTCATCTCACTGGAGGCTTTGTCCGAGTAGAGCAGTTCTCTTCTACATAACCGGACTCATTCTTCCCCAGTGGAGTTTATTTAATATAAGACTTCAGAATATTTGTTGGATTGTTTGTTTCCCTGGATCATTTGTAGTTTGTCATAACAATCCCCAACATATCTTAATATTTTGTTTCTTCCCTTCTTGTCATTGAACTGTCAATCCTAGAGCAAGGTTCTGTTGCTGTCTCGAAGTGTCTTTTCCTATTATTAAAATTAGATGCGTTTGTAAATAACATTTGTTAAATTATTCACAAATTATTTTCTGTGTCTGAGTAAGCTGTAAGCTATTTGAAAAAGATCAATTTTTCACCCTCTTGTAGGAAATACTTTCCAACCCTAGTCTTTACTTTTAGGACTGCAAACTTGGCCTTTGTTGGGTCAGGAGCCCCTGGGGTTGGTACTCAGTGGGAGAGAGAGGCGGTTGATAACAGTAGCAGTTCACGTGTGGAGCAGGGGACAGACTCCTGTGTGTGGAGGTGAGGGACGCACTAGACATCTCTCCAGACCTTTTGTGCCCCATATCTCGTTGATGTCCTAGACACTATGTGCTGTTGTGTGGCTGCAGTCACTGGGACCAGCAGTTATTGGAGGGGTGAGGAGGAGAAAAGGGAGATAGATAAATAGGTGACTATGGATGGAGACATGAGGATGTATTTAAAAAGTTAGGGGAGAATAAGAGGGAACAAAAAAGATCATTTGTGGTTATGGTTGTGGTTCTATTTCTTTTTACTTGACTCATCTTTTTCCAGATGCCACTTAATCCTGACGACACTTCTTTGATGTAATTAGTGGCAACCCTGCTTTACACATTCAGAAACTGAAATGCTGGGTCAATAACTTTGCTGAGGGCACCTGGCTATAGGTAGTTGAGAGAGAATCCAAATCCAGGTCAGATAGAGTGCTGTGGGTTTGGATAATGGAGAGAGAATGTTGCCTACTTTTAGGAGCTTCATAGTGCATTGGAAATCACTTCGCTGAAAGGCCAAAGAGATGGGCGGTCTGGGGCCCATGTGGTTGGGATGTGTTCCAGCAGGATGAGATGTTGTCTGCAAAGGAGTGGAACAGGAGGTGTAGAGGAGAATGGTGAGTCTTCTGGTGTTCTTGAAGTCTGGTGGTGCCCGAGAGTGTTAATAGGAGGTGAGGTGAGCCTGCAAAGGTGGGTGGAGATCAGCAAGAGGAGGAATCTGTAGACAATGGGAGCCATTGAAGGCTCAGTGAATGAGGGTGGGTCATGATGAGAGGTGAATAAGGAAGCTTACGTGTTGGAGTAGGGAGAGGAGAGACAAAGTGTACCTACGTGCTAAGGTAGGAATGTTTTACAAATTTGTAGTTTCTTTCTACTCCTGTTAAAAGAAGACACAATGAAGAGCCTTTGAGTTAAGTGGATTTATATTGAATCTCCCACTTTGCTATTTACTGGGCAGGTTACAATATTTTTGAGCTGTAAAATAAAGAAAAATGCTTTTACAGAGTGTCGTCAGAAGTAACTTAGATGCACACAGCAGATGCTCCAATCCTCCGTTTCTGTCTCTCCTCCCAGAAATAGCCATACTAGTGAATTTCCATGGCAGAGGAAGGAATAGATTTATGTTCGTTATGTATAAATAAAAAGAGTCGGAGATAGACAATTAAAGTCAGACTTTGAGGAAGAAGGTCAGGAAAAATGGAGCTTGCTCGTTTTGGGGACCGCCAGACCACCTTTTAATTTATTTGGTGTTTAATGGGTCCTATAGAGCAGACCAGTGACAACTTTTTTTTTCTTTTCTTTACTCTTACAGTGACAGAAAAAGAATGTCTGTGATTGTTCGAACTCCTTCCGGACAACTTCGACTCTACTGTAAAGGGGCCGTAAGTACTGGCTGAGTGTCTTGCACAGCAAGAGTTCTGGGCAAAGCTTGGTTGATCTGCTGTTTTCCTCACTGTTGTCCTCATCATTCCCTGATACCTGCCCAAGGTTAAAGAGTCTTTCAGGTTGGCCATAAAGTTGATTTGGTGGTAAAAGCCCATTGAAGATCATGGCGGGGTCAAGCCAGCGTGGCAAGGATGCTCAGTGAAAAGCCTGCTTTTAGTCCCTGGTTGGTGTCAGAAATGGCAACTTGATGTGTCATGCAAAATCCTGAGTGTGTGAATTCTGATTCCAATTTTACCACCATTGTGTTGTGACTTTGGGAAGATAAAGCGCTTTATATTGACCTGTGATAATCTTCTTTTAAGGACTCTAATATGTACTGGTTCTCTAGCAGCTATTCTTCTCAATTTTGGGGTTTATTTTTTTTTCATCACAGAGGGCTATGTGGGAGGCACAAGGGTCATGTCTACTGTGGCCGCGTTGTTACTGCCCGCTTTGGTCAGTTTCCTAGGTCAGGCTTTTGTCCTCCTGCCTCCTAGTAATCAAATCTAAATGTATCATCTCTAAGGAAAGATGCTATTGCTTATGATCCTTACTTGCAAAACTATAGCCTGTTAAATTGTGGTCTTATGTGTTGAGGGAAAGAATTAGCAAGCTCATTTTATGGGGCTATGTCAAGACTGTGAAGCTACACTAGGATCAATGATTTGTTGAAAATCTTGCTAATCTTTACCAATTGTGGGCAGACACGTGGTCTGGTTTGAGTACACTGTGACTGGAGCTTTTAAAAAATGAGTAATGCGTGTGAATTCTGAAGGCATTATAGCTGGACCCATTAGAGAATTATATGTTTATAATAACAACTTAAATCAAGGTAACCTGGATGCTGTTCTCACATGATATTCTTTTTTAACTTTTCATTTATTTGTCAATATGTAACTATAGAATAGTGTAAATATGAAATGCTGCAATGGTGCATTTTATTTTTATAGGATTTAATTCTCTTCAAATCTGCTCACCCCCAAACCAGATTTCTTTAAAAAAATTTTAGTGTCATAAAACTGTGCAGTTTGTAACATATTTGGATGATCTGTGGCTTCCAGTCCCCCAGCCCTCCTTGTCAGGCACGGGAATAGTCACAGGGTGATGACCCCGTGTTTCATAGCCAAACTGGGTTCAGTGCCAAGTGGGTTGTTGTGCCCCTGGTTTGGAGCTCCCGCAGTGTCAGGAGGCAAGAGTGTGCTGAAGCAACTTGGGGTGTGCATCTTACTCTTTCCACTTGGACAAAAAGGCATGACAAACTTTGGTATGAATTTTGCAAATTTGGGTAAATGTACTCACCGTTGTATCCCTGGTTATTCTCCTGACACCTCTGGTCCTCCCCAACAAGTTTCTGTTTGGACGCATCCATACCCAATTTATCTTCCAAAGCTCATGACTGAATCCAGCCAAGAGTTACATTTCTGCTTGCCCACTCAAGTATTCTCATGCGCATTAGATCAACACCATTAGAACAAAGCTATGTTTAGAATGCTGACTGGTGGGTTTACTTAAGGGTTTGCCAGTCACAATGTTTCCCTCTTTTATAGGATAATGTAATTTTTGAGAGACTTTCAAAAGATTCAAAATACATGGAGGAAACATTATGCCATCTGGAATATTTTGCCACGGAAGGTAAATGAAATTTGGAAATGTTATTTTTAACTGTTAAAGTTGTACTTTCACGTGTTTATGGCTGATGGTTGGGGTAAGTGGTCATGCTCTGAACAGGCATGTCATTTTGGTGCAGTACTTGGCTTGCTTCATAGGACTATATTCTTCTAGAGCCAACCCCTGTCCCCACTTTCCACGTTCTGTGCCTATAGCAGTAATGAGACGCACAGCAAAGTCCATACTCAGTTGCCTATTTATGACTGTGAACTCTAAATCAGGAGACCTGAGGGTAAGGGCAGGCCAGCTCATAATATGCGGAATCATCTTGTAGTTATGATTCCCTTTCTCAGAAAACTCATGTTGTTATTTCCCTGTCCCTCTCTTGTTATCCTTATGACACTGGCTTATCTGTGACTTAAGGAAATGATAATTTATTGAACCCATAGAGAACAGGAAAGGAGTTCTCTGAAACGTCAGGTTTTCCTGCAAGTGAATGTGATGGAAGCTGGACCCTTGCTCAAGTGCTGACTGCTGTTTTCTTGCCTTCGTGTGTTCCTGTGGCCGCATGATTGCATGTGTGTGCATGTACACACATACACACACTTAAAGTTGTGACTCCTTGAAGGCCTGGATATTTCATGTGATAACATACTGGGCTTTTGTTGTTATCTTGAAATGTGCTTCCTGCCTCCTCTACTTGTTGATGCCTGCCTCCTGAGCATGCGCATATGGATCATGTGCGGAGCTCCTGCACTTCCCTGCTGTGGGAAATTCACTCTCACGGTTCCTCTTGTGCTCTCACATTTACAGAAGAGGTAGTTTATATTAAAATGCAGTAGAGTTGTTTTTAAATTCCCTTTTTAGATGTGTGAAACTTGAATTCGAGTGAACTAAAAAGCAGATGGCTTCTTTAATTTTTTTGAGCATGCTCATATGAAATGGAGCCACGTGAAGTCACCTAGGAGGCAGGATGTCCTGCTTGTCCCTGTCACTAGTGGCATCACTGGGATACACTGTGGCTGTTTTGTAGGCTTGCGGACTCTCTGTGTGGCTTATGCTGACCTCTCTGAGAATGATTATGAAGAGTGGCTCAAAGTCTATCAAGAGGCCAGCACCATATTGAAAGACAGAGCTCAACGGCTGGAAGAGTGTTATGAGATCATCGAGAAGGTAATTGCACATGATGTAGTCATTATGTGCCCAGTGAGGGGCTTAATCACCTATCAGATGAAGTCTTTGAACAGGAATCCTTTTGCTATATAGTGATGTTCTCTTTTCTTGTATTTAATTAACCATTAGCTTTTAATCGTTTCTTTCTTTGCTTTAAGAAACAGTTTTTATGGGCTATCTGAAAGATCGAGCTATTCTCAGCTAAGCATTAATGATATCTTAAGAAGTATCAGGTCAAAAACAGCATCAATGACTTTCTGGGTTTGCCTGAGATTAGGCTTAATGAGATTAGTTCACCCTATTGAGTTCCTTGAGCACTGAGCGCATGGGCTGGTCGGACATTGTACATACTAAGAATTTTCACACTTACTCACTCTGATAGTGTTTAAGCTTTGCCATTGCTGATCCATGTTGGCTACTTTGATTTTCGCTGTTGTTCTTTTCAGTTTATCCCAAGGCATTAGCCAGCTTTCTGTGTATTGGGTTCCCTCAAATCTGGGAGCTGGATTTCAACTTCTTCTGTTTCATATAAGCAACCACTGGTCCATCCATTTTCCGGTTTCTAAAACTCTGAAGTCATCACTTGTTTTCTTTTTTCATTTCTTATTTTGTGTGTCTTTTGTTTAATTCCCCTTTGCTATTTTATACTCAGTGTTTGAGTTTTCTATTCACTTCTTCATCATTTTCATGGAATTTGGGTAGGGGTAGAACTGAATTCAAGTGTTCATTTGGCCCTGCTTTACTGGAAATATCCAAAATTACATTTTTTTTTGAGGAAGATTAGCCTTGAGCTAATGTCTGCTGCCAATCCTTCTCTTTTTGCTGAGGAAGACTGGCCCTGAGCTAGCATCCGTGCCCATCTTCCTTTACTTTATATGTGGGACGCCTACCACAGCATGGCGTGCCAAGCAGTGCCATGTCCGCACCCAGGATCTGAACTGGCGAACTCTGCGCCACCAAAGCGGAACGTGTGCACTTAACTGCTGCGCCACTGGGCTGGCCCCCCAAAATTACTCTTTAAATCAGAAATGAGCAATTAAATAGGTGACATGCCCATGCGGTTCTAGGCACGTGGTTGGATGCTCAAGAGGTAATTGGCTTTTCTCATCAAGTGAATCAATTTCAGATGAGGTCAGTTTCTCATCATTGAATCAGTTTTTCTCATGTGTTAACTATAACATAATACTTTGCTCATTAGTGGAGGGGGGGGTCACCTACTGTTAATATTCTCAGGATAATTTTCCCATATGCTTACTGCCAGATGATTTCTATTCTGACGTGCTCATGTACCAAGAAATACGTGATGAGTAAGTGATGAGTGCCTATGCGTATGGAGTGGTTCTAACATTGTGAATAGTTTTGAAATGTCACACATCTAGAGATCATTAATCATCTGCAAACAAAGGTTTAATGTAGAGGAAATAAGATCATTGTCTCAGAACATTTTGACTGCCTTTCTTTTGTCAGAGTTTGTCATTAATGCTGCTCTTAAGTATCTGCTGGTCTTTAATTGAAGCTATTTTTCAATCCAGAATTTGCTGTTACTGGGAGCCACAGCCATAGAAGATCGCCTTCAGGCAGGTGTTCCAGAAACCATAGCAACTCTGTTGAAGGCAGAAATTAAAATCTGGGTGTTGACAGGAGACAAACAAGAAACTGCAATCAATATAGGTAATTCATTTTGAAAATAATTTCCTGATGCTGGTTTTGTATTACATTTTTAAAGTGTTTTCTAGAAGTGCTTCAGGCTTCCTCAGATGCATTGTCAGATGACGTTTTGTAGAACTCTTCATTCGTAAGGCCAGGAAACGTTTACTGGAATCAGATGAAGATGAAGATGCTCTGATGAGCATTATCTTCCTGTTACAGACATTAAAACTATGACATCTTCCTGAAAAGTATTAAACACACTTACATAGGATATAGAATTCAAGAGTTGACACCTTTGATTTTCTTATTGCTTTCCTCACAAAATTTTAGTCTAAGAGACTAAGAGGATGTTTGCACTAAGTTTATGCACTATTATTTTATATAATATAGCCATTTTAATGATTTTGTTAGTTGATAGGTTTCTCTAAGAGTCTTGTATCTTTTCCTTCCCCATCTGGGTTGGCAACCTCTTTGCTTGCAAAGCATCACAGAGAAGAAAATTGAAGAAAGGGAATTTAAATATTTAAAGGGAATTAAATAACTTCATTAGTGTTAAAGAGGCACATTTTAAGTTTGAAAAGGAGTTGAAACTACAATGGAAAGGAAATGCAATTTTTATTATTTGAATTATTTTAAAATTATCTCGTACTCTGTCACCTTTATGATGTGACAAGCTCTGGTGCGTATGTTATAAAATGAATATGTAAGGACTACAAGACTTATAATGTATTTATGGAAAAAGACTGTGTCACAGCTTACTTCAGAAAGAAACATACCAGAACATCTGAATGTAAGTGATTGTTGTCCTGTTCCGAGTAGGGTCCTTGGAGTGTTACCAGCTGAATTCTGTGGTGCCCCTTTCCTTAAGCTTCCTCTTTGACATCAGCCCTGGCTCTCAGACCAGCTCAGCGCTCAGCTGTAGGCAATACCTACCATCTGGGGTGAATTTCGAGTTTTTTTAATAGACAAAAGCTATTTAGTCATTTCTTGTCAAGGCTGTAGGTAATCAAATGGAATTTGGGTTCCTGAACAACTGAAATTAATGTCTCAGGAGAGTGCCACGTGATTCATAAGCAGTCTCTGAGGCATCAGTTACAGATTTTGCCCATCCATTCATGCTAGTTGTTTCTCAAATGCATGTTTTTGGAGAAAAGTGTGATGATGTTTCTGTGCAGACTCATTGCTACTACTAGAAAATAAAAACCCATAGTTTACAGTTCTTGGTGATGTTGGCAATATTTTTATGAGTGAACATTTGCTTTTAGTGTAATGTATCTCTGTATATGTATATACTCGGCCCTTCAGGTATTATTTCCCATACAAATTTGCCTAAAACACCTGCTAGCCAGTGCTAGTGGTCTAGTGGTTAAGATCTGTCACTCTCGCCCCCTTGGCCCGGGTTTGTTTCCCAGTTAGGGAACCATACCACCCATCTGTCAGTTGTCATACTGTGCCAGCTGTGTGTTGCTGTGATGCTGAAAGCTATGCCACCAGTATTTCCAACACCAGCAGGGTCGCCCGTGGTGGACAGGTTTCAGCAGAAGTTCCTCACTAAGACGGACGAGGAGGAAGGACCTGGTCACCCACTTCTAAAAAATTGGCCATGAAAACCCTATTGTGTGATACAGTGCTGGAAGGTGAAAGGATGGAGCAAAAAGACCAGGCAGCTCCCACTCTGCTCTACACAGGGCTGCTAGGAGCCTGCATGGACTTGACTGTGCTAACAGCAGCAACAGCAAAACATTTGCTATGGATATGAGGCTCCTGTTGTTCATATAGGGCACATAAAGTGGACCGCTGTCCTGAAATGCTTACTTAAAATTTAGGGGTATACCTTCTGCTCATTATCACACATTTAATGTGTGATAATGAGTGATAATGAAAGAGATGGGTAACGCTTCAAGTTAAGATTGAACTGTAGTGCTAAGCTTTCTTAGCTTTCCAGATCTTGAGTGTTCCTGGTGGACTAATGGCCTTTTTGGTGCCCCTAGCCCGAGGCTTCACTTCCTAAAGTCCTTTCTTGTGTTTGCTGTGAGAAGCGACCTTGAGTGTGCTGCTAGTGTGCTGGTTGGCCGGCTCTCACCGCCTCTCAGCCAATCACCCAGCCCTCGGGGAGCACACACACCCCTTTTCCTGCTTGATTGTTTTGTTATATGTGAGTTTATCCGGGTCTAGCTAAGTTTGGAATAAACACAAGTGAAGGCAAAGGGCTGAAAATCAACCCAGAGAACACAAATGGGTTATTCCTGAAGGAAAGTTTGACTTGCATCAGTGAGACTTCTCTGAGCCTTATGCAATAATGGATACCTTTCCAGTTTTTTTAAATAACAGTTATATTATTTTGTGTTTTTTCAAAGAAGGTATAGGAACATTTGTAGTTTTGGTTCCAGAAGGACTCACATCCATTAGATATTTTAAAATTGATCTTTTTTAGTGAATGCTCCTCAGGACCACCAGAAGGTGATGCCTCCTACTTATAAGCTGATGACTTGGCCAAAGTCTTGTATTTACCCTGGAGTTTTTCTCTACTTACATTTTCACTAGTTTATCAGTAGAATTCAAACATACCCTTGGTATTACTAAATATGCTTCCAACAGCTGGGAAACTGATGCTCTTTGAAAGAGCTATGTCTGAATTATTTTTTCACTTTGCATTCAGAACTCAAGTTTGTTACCCTGGGTGATGCTGAGGGATTAAATGTCATTTTCTGGTTTAGGATATCTCTTGAGCCTACAAATGATGCAAAAGGCTCAGCGAAGTGTAGACATACAGACATTTTAATAGACTTGTCTGTGTCAGACCGCAGGCGACAGCTGTAAGCAGCACGAGGTCATGCTCCAGATACGGTGTGGACTTATAAGCCTGTGTTCTCGTCATGTGTTCTTCATACTCTCGGTAATATGAACCATCATCGATCTGTCTCCCGTAACTCTTACTGGATATGCTGTGCATTTTAGTGCATTCTAGGTGCATTTTTAGGGTGCCCAAAAGATATTTGGGAAGAAGATCAAGCGTCTATCAGTTCTACTTCTAGATGAAGTAAGGAAAAGAGAGCAAATTAACCGAGTGTCTGCCAAGTACCAGGCACCATGCTAGGAGAGCTTTCTGAATGCTGTCTTTGGTCTTTACACATGGACAGTCTTATAGCTCAGGGGGAACATTCAGAGTTTATAGAGGCTATGCTCTGCTTAATGACCAGGCTTAATGACTAGGTCTCAGGGCTCATTCTAAACAGATTCACATGGCTTTCACAAGAACCATTGTCTGAAATTGAGTTAGAAGCTGGGAGAATGGTTCATCCATTCTAGGATGTACATTATGTTTATATTTTAACGTTTCTGAAATTGAGATATCTTATGATTGTTGACTCTTAGAATTTTAACTGGCAACATTTTCTTAGTGTTACGTGTAGTAAGAGATCACCTTCAGAGGCAACATTTGGTATGTTTGGTGTATGGGGTTGTTGGCCCTCTTTAGCATTGGACCTATCTATCTATCTATCTATCTGTCTATCTATCTATCATAGTTTGAGAATTTACTTTTAAAGTGTTACTTTTAGTTCATACCTTGAAAATAAGTTTACCTAGTCAAATTAAGTTGCAGGCTATTTGTCTCTCTTATGAGCCTATGAGTATTATGTAGATATAGTCATCTTGCCTGTGGGTTTTAGGTAGTTTGGAACTGGCATGATGCCAGAGTCCTGCTGCACTGTGCTTGAATTTATGTTAACTAGCTGTGTTTTAAGGAGTTGACAATTTTCTTTTTTAGCTTAAAAATTTGGCATCAGCTAGTCTAAAGTGAAATTTCAGCTGTAGCCTCTGTGAATCATGTAGTCGTCATTTCCTTATTACCACTGGATAAAACATCTATTAAATAGTTAGACAATAGATGTGAAGTTTTCAGAGTCTATAAATTTTTCCTAATGGTTGTAGGATGAGTGAAAACAAAATCTTATTGTGTATTCCATTTTAAAGTCATTAAGTTGGAAATAGCTTTTATTGTAAACCATTTCTGAGTTGGAATTCTGCCACCCCTCCCCCACACTTTGTTATCCATCATTTAATACTTTTAAACCATTTCTTACAGTCTTAGAAGTTTAATTTTTTAAAGCGAGTAAATATTGTGTTCGCCCATCCTATTAGTGCCTGTAGATTGCCTTGCCCATTAAAAGGAAGACAAGTCCCTATTCTCAGGTGAAGCTGGGGCATTGTTTGGTGGAGTTCACAATCTCAATATTGTTTTATTGATTTTCACAGGAGAGTCAGACATGTTATTTCTTTCTTTCTTTTTTTTTTTTTGAGGAAGATTAGCCCTGAGCTAACATCCGCCACCAATCCTCCTCTTTTTGCTGAGGAAGACTGGCCCTGAGCTAATATCTGTGCCCATCTTCTTCTACTTTATATGTGGGACGTCTCCCAAGCATGGCTTGACAAGCAGTGCGTAGGTCTGCACCAGGGATCCGAACCTGCGAACCCCAGGCCACTGAAGTGGAGTGCATGAACTTAACTGCTGTGCCACCAGGACAGCCCCAGATGTGTTATTTCTTGCTTACTTGTAGCTAGCATTGTTGCCAGATGCTCCACTATAGGCTTGGGGAATTTACATTCCCTAATTTTAAGGGCGTGAGCTAATTCGGAGTCACATTAGAAAGCGAAATAGATGAGAAAGTACTAGTTGGGCTGTATAGATATTAAGCCTTAATAATAGTTAATAGTAGTTACTCAGTAACTGTTAGCTATAATGTGCCAAATACCGTGCTAAGTCCTTCACATAGTTTTGTATTTAATTCCCTTTGAGACTGGTATTATCCCCTTTTTAAATACAGAACAGAAATATCAGGTAACTTGGCCTGGGTTGCACAGGTGTAGTTGTGCTGACAACCTGAGCTCGCGACTGTGACGCTTGATGCTCGCTGCCCAGAGGGAAAGATATCTGAGTCGGAGAAGGCCGAGAAGGCTTCACGATGAGATAGGTGTTAAACCTGGAGCCTTCAAGGATTTGTGTAAAAAAAAGAAGAGAAAAAGACTGAGCATGGAACGGGTCAGGACCCCCAATATTGGGGGAAGGTCATGAGGCAGGCTGCGGCCGTGTGTTCTTAGGTGTGGCGGAGCCTTTCTGAGAAGCATCGGAAGGATCTGGAGGGAAAGGTGCCCAGGTGTGTGGCTCTGCAGGTGAGTCCTCAGCTTCCTGCTTCCCTGGGTGATGAGGGACTCTCTGCGGCCTCTCAGAACCCACATGGAACAGACTAAGAATACCATCTTTCATCCTCCATTCCTGTTGTCTGGCGTGTGTTTCATACACTCACACTGAAATATTGATTGACCAGTTTCCCTGAAAATATTTAGAACCAACAACACACTTATTGAGGGTTTGAAACCAGTGATGGGTAGCTTGATTAATCCTGTCCTAGGAGGTCTGGTTAGGAAGGATAAATCATTCCCAGCCCTTCCAAAAATATCTCCAGAGACATGTGGACTTGGATATCTTTGACGGGATTAGCTGACCTCAAAAAAGAGACACTGGCTGTGAGAGCTGAGAGATTTGGTTTGGTAACATTTTCTAGTGTAAATTGTTATTTTATTGTCTTAAAATCAAGTCCCGCTCTAAGTACCATAGATTGTAATATTTTGATTTCTTTGAATGTTGATTATAGTCAGGTAGTAGAAAGACTAAACACTTCTGTAGTGTGCTGTTAGTTTCAGCCGTAGTAAAAAGTGAAATCCCAGAGGTTTTCTTCTTAGTCATTTTATAGTCGTCTTGTTAGATTGTGAGATTAAAGAACTAGACCTCAATTTACAAGTGTGGATTGACATTTCATACCTGGCTCTTCTCCAAGAGCTGATCTCATTTTATCCAAAAACATTAGAAATCAAGCACACCAAACTTGGATTGACATAATTTAATTTGCCACATTAGCTAAGTCACAATTAACTGTGTTAAACTTCCATGGTCTGTCTAGAGCAAGTGTTCTGTGTGATAATTCTCTAAGCAAAAAATCTCGCTTCATTTTCAAAATTAAAACAAAAACAAGAACGTGTTTCTTCGCAGAAACCTTTAGTTTTGTATATTTAGCTTCTTAAAAGTGTCAGTGGTTTTATTTCTTGCCCTCTTCCTGCAATGACTAGAAAAATACTTAGAATTTTTCCATAATATCTTTGTGAAGCTTCAGATGTCGAGTGGCATTTTGCTTAAATTGAAAAATATAAAATAAAGCAGCAAGCTAGGGCTTAAAAATTACAGCTCGCTTCTGCAGCTGTTGTGCAAATCAAAAACTACCAGCAAATCCTTTTGCATCAGTTACACTAAATTTGTAGCAGTCTGTATTGCGTGAAGTTGCTTAAAGTCTCTGGGGATAAAGAGAGAGTGAGCCTGACGTAGAGGGGATGTTTCGAGTTTCAATATCCTCTTTTTAAATGAAAAGAAAATATAGACCTCCCTCCTGGGCCTAATCTAAGGAGAATACATTTGCGAAATTTTAATGGGAAACAAAAAGTTCAATTATTTCAATCCTACCATGCAGAACGTTTAATGGCATTCTGGGAAAATCTCATTTTTACTCATCACTATTGTTAAAATACAGACTTGAACAGGTTTGAAAATGTATGGAAATTTGTTTCATGTTTCCTCCCTTTTTTTCTGTCTTAGAAGTTTAACAGGTACTGCCCATGTAGTATTGTGATTTTAAATTATTCAGTTTGTTTTAGTTTTTAAAATAATACGTGGTTGTTTTGCAAGCAAAATAATTTCATTCCACTGAGATAACATTGTTTACAGCCTGGACTGTATCTTGGTGGTATTGCTTTAAAAAAATAACATTTGGATTAAAAGCCATAATTTTGTGCTTTAAAATGTGTTCTGAAGTGATTTACAAAATATTCCTCTCAAATGACACTCAGAGAAGGAGATACTTTGTGTATTCCAAAATAAATAATAATGCTTACTGTCCCCTCTTCCCCCCCCCAAAACGAAGGTTTTTCTTTTCTTTTTTTTTGAGGAAGATTAGCCCTGAGCTAACTGCTGCCGATCCTCCTCTTTTTTGCTGAGGAAGACTGGCTCTGAGCTAACATCCATGCCCATCTTCCTCCACTTTATATGAGGGACGCCTACCCCAGCATGGCTTGCCAAGCAGCACCATGTCCGCACCCAGGATCTGAACTGGCAAACCCTGGGCCGCCAAAGCGGAACGTGCGAACTTAACCGCTGCGCTGCAGAGCCGGCTCCACCAAGGTTTTTCTTGTTCTTAATTTTTGTCTGTCTTGAATTCTATTTTGTGCCTTTTAGCAGGGTTTCTTCAGGATGAAAAGGGGACCCCCTGCGTAGAATTGAGCACATAAACGCAGCAGTTCTGCGACTTAACTATTAGTTAAATGCCTGTCCCCCTTTTTCTCGTGAAGCATGGCATTTCTGGGAGAGGCCATTTTAGCTGGTGTGCGGTGGAGAGCCAGGCTCCTCCTTGCTTTAGGAACAGCTTTGGTTAAGGCCCCTGCCTGAGACCGTCACGTGTGTGCTTGTTTGAAGGCTGAAATTCTACGTGCTGGTGGTTTCTTTCCTGCTTCTGTAATCATTGATCCATTATCTTAAGGTGCTGAGAAAAAGACTGGTTGTGAGGGCCAGTTTTCGAGGTGGAAGGCTGCTTTTCTTGCCTTTTCTCAATGTGATAAATTGAGAGGGGGGTGGTGAAAAGCACAGATTAATGCCAGCTCTTGAGGGGCCCTGAGAGGTTGGGGGGCAATTTGAAGGAAAGACTAGAGCCTGATGCCACGCCTGTCTTGGGGTCTGCGGAGCCGGCTCGCGAGGCCCAGAGCGTGTGGCTTTGGAGGGGAGGCTCAGAGGAGGCTTTCCTCCGGGTCTGTGGTGTCGCCGAGTGTCTCCAGCTGCCTCGGGGTGGATCGCAAAGCCTGGGTGGGAAAGAGCGTCGTGGAAAATATGTTCACCTTCTGGGAGAGAAAGTAGAAAAGAGTATCTTGCATAACCTACAGAGATAACTTTATTTAAAAATACCATGGAGATTGTTGATAAGAATTAGTATTGGAATACTTTTGTTCCAAAACAAGCTTTTTTTTAAACTCAGGTTTAATTCTTGAGATGAGGGTTGCTTTGAACTTCTGGTAGGAAAAGTGACTCCCTCAATGTATAATAATATTCCTTTGAAATATGTTGTGAGAATGACCTACTTTTTAAAAAAGCAAATGAGGGATCTTGCTATTATGACAGGCATGTTGATGCTGACTTAGGAGCACCATTAGATTCCATTTGTCTTCCTAAAGTGTTTGCTGTTACTTTAGATAATCCAAGGCTTATCCTAATGTTATCCCACAGGCTAACACGGATGAAGAAAAATCCTCAGAAAATTGGCAAGTATTTGTTTTAGCCATTCGTTCTGAAGCCCTTCCCAACCAGTTCTATTCAAGCTGTCTGCAAGAATCAAGATCAATTTAAACTCACTTTTCCTATCCTCACTGCTGCCCAGTTCCTCTGTATGCACCAATAGGCTTAAAACAGTAATAAGGGAGATGTAAGAAGGGGGCTCAATTCGAATAACAATTAAAAAATGCTGAGTTCATGGAAGATGATAAAGTCACCTGTGTTGTCCCTCCTTCCACTTTAGGATACTCCTGCCGGTTGGTGTCACAGAATATGGCCCTTATTCTGCTGAAGGAGGATTCTTTGGATGTAAGTAGCTTTTCAAAAGTTATATTGATATAAGTGTATTAAAATCCCTTTTTCTACTATGGCTGATAATCAGGGGTGGTTTTTTTTCTTTTACTAAAAAGCAATTATAAAACTAGTCTGTGTTTTCTGTTTTATTTATGAATAAATGTCGTAAAGTCATATCTTTATCAAAATAGTAAACTTAGAAAATTGTTTCATGCTAATACTTTATTTTACATTTAAAATGGTTGTGCCTTTAAAATGAGATAGTTTTCATCTGGTTTAACTTCCTGTTATGATTTACATTAAGTGGCAATGGTTAACTCCAGTATTGGTTACTAAGGAGACTTGTAGGATTTTCTTTCTAGTACAAACTTGAAAATAAAGATAATATTCAAGTGTCAGGAGTTGTTTAAACTTATTTAGTAATAGGATACATCTGCACTTAATTCCCCAACATCCCAATGCCACCAGCTCGTGGAGAATTGAACAGCGTGGTTCTCTGAGCATGTTATGGACGTGTACCCACCCCATCATGGCCTAAAGCCACTAATGAGACCAGGGTCAGGAACTGATTTGAGGGTAACCAGTGACCTGGGAAGTGATTCGATATGAAGATTTGAGCTGAATAATGAGATTCCATTTGTCAGGACTTTTAACAAGGGCTTGTCACTGGCCAGCACCCACAGCCACCCTTCCAGGCAGTATATTTAAATTTCAGTGCTAGGAGCAGATGATAGGGTTAGTTACAGTTTTAAAGGAAGGAGATATAGTACAGAGAGTTCTGTACTTGCAGATTGGCGTAGCCACGAATCCTACGTGGAGGCCAAGATGCTCTTTACCTCTGAGACTCTAAAGTCAGGGAGAGAGTCTGCCGGCCGCCAAGGCACCATTAGCAAAATACCTCTCTCTGGCTTGGGCTCTTCAGGATTTATCTCAGTGTGCCTCTTATCCTTGTTTGTGTCACTGCCAGCAAGAAGCCCAGCGCTCCTGGGTCGTCCTGACTCTAATGCTCACGTGCTCTGGGGTAGTGCGGAAACCCCCTCTACCCAAGCGTGCCCGTCTCCCAGCACTCTCAATTTCACTGGCTTCATTTTCTCTGTAGACCTTTTCATCACTGGAAATAATCTATATTATTATTTATATACATATAAATATAATAATATGTATATATAAATTGTGGTGAAATATACATAAGATTTACCATCTTAGCCATTTTTAAGTGTACAGTTCAATGGCATTAAATATGTTCACATTGTTGTGTGAGCATCACCACCCTCTATCTCCAGAACTCTTACAAAACTAAAACTCTATACCCCTTAAATAGCAACTTCTCACTTCCTCCTTGTGAAACCCCTGGCAACCACCATTCTGCTTTCTGTGTCTGTGAATCTGACGGCTGTAGGTACCTCACGTGAGTGGAATCACACAGTATTTGTCTTTTCGTGACTGGCTTATTTCACTTAGCATGATGTCCTCAAGGTTCATCCATGTTGCAGCATGTGTCAGAATTTTCTTCCTTTTAAAGGCTGAATAATATTTCGTTGTATGGATATACCACATTGGTTTATCAATTTATTTCTCGATGGACACTTGGGTTGCTTCCACCATTTTGGCTATTGTGAATAATGCTGCTATCAACATGAATGTCGAAATGACTCTTTGAAACCTTCAGTTCTTGTGGATATACACCCAGAAGTGAAATTGCTGGATCATATGGTAATTTTATGTTTAACTTTTTGAGGAACCACCATGCTGTTTTCTAAAGGTGTTGTAACATTTTACATTCCTACCAACAGTGCACAGGGGTTCCAATTTCTCTACATCCTCGCCAACACTTGTTTTCTGGGGTTTTTTGATAGTCGCCGTCCTGATGAATATGAAGTGGTATCTCATTGTAGTTTTGATTTACATTTCCCTAATGATTAGTGATGTTGAGCATCTTTTCATGTGCTTATTGCCCACTTGTATATAGTCTTTGGAGAAATTTCTATTAATCCTTTGCCCATTTTTTAATCAGGTTGTTTGTTTTTGTGAAAACTTTCTATTTTCTCTGTCTCCTTTTAGTTTCTTAGAATGTAAGGTCCATGGAGCAAAAGTCTAATTTTCTTTTCAAAGGAACATCTCTACCTCCAAGACAGTGCTTTGCCTAAATTAGGCACTCAGTAAGTGTTTGAATGAATGCATGAACAAACTTAAGATAATTTTCCAGTTATCAGTTAGATCTTCTATTTAAAAGGTCATACTGATGAGGTAGTGGCTAGGGTAGCCATGATGGGCTGAGTGCAAGCTGATGTTAGGAGGGGATCAAAACGGAGGAAGATGCAACAGCACACTGGTAGAGAGGAGAGTGGAGTGCTAGCGCAGAGACATGCCTAGAACTCTTGGATGAATCCACATAGCCTGTGAGCACACCAAGGGTGTCTGTACCTGGAGCTCCCTTGTTTGCTGATGGTTTTCCAGTTCCAAGGTATCCACAGTCTTAAAATAAGCCTCATTTTCTGGAGGTAACTCGGAAGTGAGCCTATGCTTCCCTCTCATACAGGCCGTTCTCTGGAATCCAAGAGACGGACTTTGACTCTATGTAGCGCTCTCAGGCTCGCAGCGCACAGAGACCCCTGCTTTACCTAGCCCAAGCAGTGATTTGTGAGGCCGAACTGGAGGGCTTATGGGTGTGTGCTGGACTTCCCTTCGTAACCTGTTAAGGACGCTTTTTCCTTAACCAGTTTTGAACTTTGTCTTTTAGTATAATGACTTTAATGTACTCAGTATCTGCTGAGCAGAGGTGCAATTTCTGTGTACTTCTTTTTTGTTCCAGACTCAAAGGGACACTCCATATTTCTGACTCGAGTCCCACCTCCTCTCCCTTCCCCTCTTCTCCTCCCTCATTCTTTAGTTGAGTTAAAGGCATTTCTATTCTCATTAAGATTTCATTTGGCAGGTGTGGAATAAGGCTAAGTGCTAAGGCAGTAAATTAGATAGAAAGTAGATTCCTGGTGGAGCTCCCAAGTTAGCTATTAATGTTGCAGGGCTCTGATGATGGAGCAGACAAGACAGGGATGAAGAAAATGGCCCAAGAATTAGAAGCAGTGGGCCTGGCTTCTCTTACTTCATCTTGCATATAAGTGTGAGGGAATTAAGAGGCTTGCCTCAAAGACTCAGGGCTGCATCCATCACCTTCACTTGACCAATAAGTATGTCCAGACTGGAGCTCCAAATACTTATAAATGATTAGAATTCATCTCTCTGTTTTGAGTTTTTCAGCTGTTGCCAAAATAACATCTAAGTTCTGTGATATAGATGAGATCGGTGGTCACTGAAATGGGGGGCAAGGGTTGGGGGTGGTGATCATGCACACCCCAGGGAGGCATTGGATGAGATGTTAGGATGCCAGAAGAAACTGTGACTTTCTTTTTTTTAAGTTGTAAAAAAAGTACTAAGAAGTCAGATTTATTGATAATAACATATTGATTGGCACTGGCACACCCAATCTTACTTCTGGGTCCGGGAGGAATGTCTCGGAGGAGGGAGGCGTGGAGTGCCAGGAGTAAGAAAGGTTGACCCCGGGGCTCCCACTATTTTGTTTGCTTTTAGCTCATTGTGATGTATTACCATTATGTGTAGTAGTTAAATGGATTTATGGAAAACTCACTCTCACAAGGTGCTGGCTTGAAAGGATTCCTGTGGGGGGAAAAAAAAGGAACTGAGATAACAATCATGTAAGCAGAAGCTGCAACAACATGGCAGTGCTGGACACATGTGCTGGTTCAAGCTTTGCTTCGGCTACTTGATGAGTTAAAACAATGATTAGATCTGACAAGTTAAACAAATTTCAAAATTACCACAGAGCTATTGTCATTAATCACTCTTGCCCTAAATGTATATGGTATCCTGAAATATTAGCTGTGGTAATGTGAAACAATCGGAATTAGTGTGACTTTAAAAACTAAGAATCCTGAGTATGAGAATAAAAATCTACCATTTTATCAGCAATTTATAAAAAACATGTAATATTCAAATCGGTTATTCTCTAAAGTTTCACAAAACCTACTGCTAGCTATTGAATGATAAATGTCTTTTGATATTTGTTAGTAAAAGGTAAAAAGTGCCAAGCCCCTTGGGGAGCTTTTGTTTTTCTTGCTGCAGTAATCTAGAGAAACAACATAGCAACAATTGAAATGAACGTGGAGGGGAGACCCGTGGGAAGCCAGGCTAGGCTTTTCTAAGAAACCAGGAATTACAAAGTTATAAAATTTAGGAGATTTGTTCCATATTTGGATAAAAGTGCTGCTGTTTCTAACATGTGTTAACTCGTTAACCTATTATTTTTGATGAACCATCTAAAGAAGGATGTATTGGAAAAGATATTTGTTTTGAGCAAAATATTAATTCTTTAACTCAAAAGTTTTGTGAAACAAATATGTATAGTCACTGATAGAATGCCTCCTGGGGAATGGGAGTGGAATGCTGTAAAGTCCACTGATGGCATCTGTGGCCGAGACTGCGTTTCTCAGCATCGCTGTCACTGGGTGTGGCCGTGAGGTTTAATTCTCGCTGGTGGCATGTGAAGAGAAGTGAGGCGGGAAATTTCTGCCTTACCCGTTGAAAAGGGAATCCCTTGCCCTGGTGTCTCACCACTTACGTTTTGCTGGCTGGAAATGGCAACAGCTGGAGCCACTTTGGAAGTTACTGTGTTGAGGAAGCTCTGTAGTGAGGACAGCAGAGCTGCTCCACCTCTTTGGGTCCCTGGATGACTTTGGAGAGCAAACTCTGCAGATTCCCTCTGGATTTTTGTGTGTCTGTGAGAAAAAATTATATAGTTTGAAATACTGCATGGGGGTTCGGGAGGTCTCTTGGTTTAGCCTCACCCCACTAGTAAGACAGAACCTGGTACTAAAAGTAGTGTCGATACGGGCTCTTCAAGCATGGCGTGGGGCTCTCCTCAGAGAGAGAGGATTTGCCCTTCTGCTGGCAAAAGAGAGGGAAAGGAATTTGGAGGTCGGGGGTTTGGATTCATTCAAATTGATACAGATGTCCCTGTTCTGGTTCTTAAGGTCCCACTCTTTCTCAGTCATTGTCCTAACTTCCATGGGAAGAGACCTGGTGAGTGTGACTACAACATTCATTGACTCCTACCTTGGGAGCATTTCCATCATCCCAGAAAGTTCCCTCATGTCCCTTCGCAGCCAACCCTCCTCATCCCTAGGCAACCACAGGTCTGTTTTCTATTGTGATGGATTAATTGTGCTTGTCTTAGAATTTCTTATGAGTGGAACCAAACGATAGACTCTGCTTTTGTCTGACTTCTTTCATTCAACATAGTTATTTTGATATTCATCTATGTTGCTGCATGTATCATTAGTTATTCCTTTTTATTGCTGAGTAATATTTCATTGTTTGGATATACTATAATTTGTTTATCCATTCATCTGTTGATGGACTTTTCAGTGATTTTCAGTTTGAGGCTATTATGAATAAAGCTTCTGTGAGCATTTTTTGTACAAGTTTTTGTGTGGACACGTTTTCATTTCTCTTGGATAAATACATAGAATTGTTGGGTCGTAAGGAAAATGTATATTTAGCTCTGTAAGAAACTGTCAAACAGTTTCCATTTCACACTCCCATGAGTACTACCTGAGAGTTTCCAGTGCTCCACATCTTCTCCAGTACTTGGTATTTTCAGTCATTTTAATTTTAACCATTTTAGTGGGTATGTAGTGGTATCTTATCATGGCTTTAATTTGCATTTCCCTGATGACTATTAGTGTTGACTATTAATGTTTCTTGTACTTAAGGGCTGTTAGAAAAATCTTTCTTTGTGAAGTCTCTGTCAAATTTTTGGCCCAGTTTTAAACTGGCTTTGTGTTGTCTTACTGAGTGATAAGAGTTCTTATATATCCCGGAGATAAGCCCTGTGTTAGAGATGTGTATTGGAGATATTTTCTTAACAGTGGTAGGAAGGATAGACCCAGGGTGACTTTCAACACTTCCTCCCTCCTGGTGTCCATACCTTTGTGTAATTTCCTCCATTTAAATATGTGTGGAACTTGTGATTTACTTCTAACCAAAAGAGTATGGCAAGGGTGATGGAATGTCACTCCCTTGATTATGTTACATTATATAAGACTCCATCTTAGCAGACTTGATGAGAGACTTTCTGCCTTGATAGCTTTAAGAACTAAGCTGCCATATTGTGAGAAGGCTTATGGAGAGGACCATGTAGCAAGGAACTGCAGACAGCCTCTAGGAGCTGACAGTGGCCTTAGCCTACAGCCAGCAAGCAAATTGGGACCTTAGTCCTACAGCTGCAAGGAGATGAATTCTGCCCAACAAACCTGAGGAAGGCTAGAAACAGGTCCTCCTCAGTCAAGCCTTAAGGTGAGACCCTAGCTTGATCAACAGCTTGATTACCTCCTTGTGAGACGCTAACCACAGGTTCAGCTAAAGTGGTCCATGGAGACAGAGCTAATATGTGTGTCTGTTATTCAAAGCGGATAAATTTGTGGCAATGTGTTATGTAGCAATAGAAAATGAATTCAAGTATCCTTTTGAAGAACAGGAGTTTTTAATTTTGTTGAAGTCTAATTTCTTTTTTAAATTTTTGTATGAGTAGATCTTTGGTGCTCTAAGAAATGTGCACTTACTCCAAGATTGGAAAGATTTCCTCTTATGTTTTCTTCTAGGAGTTTTATAGTTTTGGCTTATAAATTTGAGTCTCCGATTCATCTTCCGTGCATGGAATGAGGTAGAGATTGAGATCCAGTTTACTTCCCATGTGTATATTTAGATTCTTCCAGTGCCGTTTGTGAAAAATACGCATTTCCAATCCGTGAACATGGCGTAGCTTTTATTTCCTTAGGTCTTCTTTCATTTCTCTCAGCAATATTTTGTAGTTTTCAGTTTACAGGTCTTGCAGATGTCAAATATTGTGGGTTTTTTGGTCTGTAATGTAAGAACCATTTGATTCTTCCATTTCTCTTTATTGTATTCATGCTTTCCTTTAGATCCTTCAACATACGTATGATAGATCTTCTAAATTCCTCCGCGTGGAAGGGAATAGCTGTCTCTTTTCTGTCTCCCAAATCTTAAGCAGATGTAGCTTGTTAAGAGAATTCATCTAGAATCCTGCTAATAAGGAAGTCTGGACAATGTGGTTTTTAGCCTTGCAGTCCCTTCAATATAGAGAAAAACGTAGAGGAGGATGGGAATAGATGCTGAGAGTCAATCAATAAACAATATCCAGCACTGGCCTATTTAAAGGCAAGTAGGAATCAGGAGGACACAGAATGCTATAAGATCTCATTGATGTGGATGATTTTATAAAATTCAGACCTTTAACATACAATAGACCCATTACAGTATTTTGCAGTGACGTGCTGAGTGACCATGAACACCTTGTGCACCACTCAGAAGTTTACTCTTTTGTTTCTATTGCTATTGTTTGTTCCCACGGCAGAGAACTTAACAGTGAGCAGGCTCAGGGGTGATAGCGTAATGGTTGCGGGAGCAGGCGCTGGAATGCCTGGCTGGTTCAAATCCTGCTCCCTGTGCTTTAGTCTTTGACTCGCAATCAATTCTTGTTGTGTAAGTCACAGTTATTATTTATTTTTTATTAGTCCAGTTCTCTACTTTAAACTCTTTTCTTTGATGACAGGTGCCTCTATGGTAAGTTACTTAAAATATGTAACCACACGCGCATATTCATACCCACAGGCACACTGTTGTTATTTGTTGCTTCAAGATGAAAGTGACGTTTTAAAATGCGATGTGCTGAGGGCTTTTTTTCGGTATGGAGCGAACACTTTGGAAAGATGTGTTTGGAAATGCTTGTGTTGTCATGGCTTTTATTGTGGAAGATGGGGGTAATGTATCTTAAGCAGCCAATCCAGTAACAAAAGCTTTCGTCTGTTGAGTGCTTATCCGTGAGCACCCAGCACTTTACATGAGTTCTCTCTCTTAATCCTCCTCGCAACTCTTAAAGTGAAAGTGCTAAAATATTTGTCTGAAAATTTCTCCCCATTTTTTCCTACCGTCTTGATCATACATTCTCGATAATATTTACCTACTTGGTAAGATCACCTTATAACTATATTTTTTTCTTCAACATCTTTTGTGGGGGAAGTAAGATTGTGGTTTACTAGAAATGTTGCTTGGGCAATTTTTTTTCCTGATTTAATTTTAGGCATATTCAATTGATAATTCTTTTAATCCTTTGACGATGCTTACATGTAAAGGGCAGAGAGACTATTAAAAACATTTTTTTGTTATATGTTAGTGATAAGTGTTATTGATAAACATAAAGCAGGATGAGGAGGACATGAAAATCAGGAGTTCAGTGGTTACTATGGTATGTACAGTGGTTAGAGGAATTCTCTCTAATAAGATGGTATCTGAGCAGACTATGAGGGAGGGGGCTACGGGGCTGTCTGGGTGGGAGACTACACATCTCACTCTGCCTGGGATAGTTTCAGTTTACACCTGTTGTCCTGGCACAATTTTAAGAGTGCCCCTGCTGACTCTCCAAAGTATCCTGGTTTGGATGGTAAATGCCATCAGCCTATATTGGAGGAATAGTGTCCCAGGAAGGTGGTACACCATGTGCCAAGACCCAGGGCTGATGCATTCCAACTCTGTTTGAACAGCATTTGGCTGCAGTGCAGTGAGGGAGGGAGTGTGTGGAGTGGAGTGGGTGAGGGGGACAGTGGCAGAGGGAGTCAGAGAAATAGTGGGACCTCAACTTGTAGCCTTATAAGTCATTGTTACGACTTGGCTTTTATTCTGAGTAAAATGGGTAGTCATTGGTGGAATCTGAGTAGAAGAATGACATGATCTGTTTTACCTTTGAAAAGGGTATCTGGCTACTGGGCTAGATACCTCCATTTGGGCTACAGGGAGATGAGGGCGGAAGCAGAGGGCCCAGTTAGCAGGCTGTTGCACTAATCCAGTAGGAGATGATGGTGTGGACTGGATCAGGGTGTTAGCAGTATCAGTGATGGGAGGTGGTGAGATTCCGGGTGTATAGTATTTTCACAGTAAAGCTGGCAGGATTTGCTGATATATTGAATGTGGGATATAAGCCTCCAAGGGTTTGGCTCTGAGCAACTGGAAAGATCGAGTTGCCATTTCTGAGTGGGAGAAGACTGTAGGAGCAGCAAGGATGCTTGGAGGAATCAGGAGTCTTTCGGACACGTTTAGGGTTGTGGTGACTGTTGGATATCCACAGGCAGTTGAATATTTCAGTCTGGGAGTCCAGGGGAGAGAGATTCTTGGGAGTAGTCAGCGTACCATTGTGAAACTATGAGACTTGATGAGACCCCTAGATTGATTAGAGATGGCAAAGAGGTTAAGAATTAAGCTCTGGGAGTATTTCGTTGTTTAAAAGTTTGGGAGATGAGAGCTGGCAAAGGAGACCAAGAAAGCGTGGCCATTGAAATAGGCAGGGAAACAAGAGAGGTTGGCTCCTGGAAACCAAGTACAACCAAGCCTTTCAAGAAGGAGGGAAGCAACAACTGTTAAATGCTGCTTTATAGGTCCATTGAGAGGAGGTCTGAGAATTAATTATTGGATTTAACCATGTGGAGGTCACTGCTTTCAAGAGCTGTTTGGAGGGTGTTGTGGAGATGAATGCCTGACTGGAATGTGTTCAAAGGATTGGGTGGAGAATTGGAGAAAACAAGTATAGAGATTTCTGTGTGTTTTGCTAAGACTTTTGGCAGATCTTTGGTTAGTGTGGTAATCTATTTCCCTATCTAGTGAGCAAATTAATGGGCAACTTTATTCTTCTCTTAATGCATCATAAACCATGATTTTTATAAATAAATTCTACCAATAAAAAGAATATTCTTTTATTAACATTTTCTCTGTTTAAGTGAAAGTGGAGGATATTTGTTACTAATGTTCTTGAAATAATTAGGTGAATCAATCAGAACTTTAAACTTACTGTATTAAACTCTTCATGATCTAGCAATTATACTTTTGTTTATGTTTTTCACAAAACAGAGCTGGTAGTACCCTTTTGTTCTACTGTAGCTGCTTGAAGAATCGTTCCCATCCGATGGATTTGTTTGTGATAGATGATCCATGTCTGTGGAATCCAGCTTTGGTGTCCGGGGGGGGGGGGGTGAACTCAGGAGGCTTTGTCTATCTCTAGTGCTAATGGTATCCTTGAAAGTATCAGAAGCATGGAGAGACAGGCAGGCAAACCTGCCAGGGAGCCTGATGACCCTTAGCATGGCTGACTTCCTGAGTGAGGAAAATCAGCGATTACATGGTGTATCATAAAGGTACATCAAGAAAAATGTTTAATGTCAACAACGATGGCAGTTCCTAGGCTGGGATAACAGCCTGCTTTGCCGTCACGTGACAGTGCAGCCTAGGTATTGTAAGGGAAGAATTGTTACATCGGAGGCTTCAGTCTGTCAAATTCCTTCATCAATGAAGTTTATTCTGTGGTCAAGTTTCTAAGCACTGTTGTTCCTATATAAGGTAACTTATGTAAACCTGGCCATGTTTTGTTTGGAATGACTTCCAAGATGTATCTGAAACAGAACCTTTGATGTAGTTCACTTGATTAATGGGAGCATAACCTCCAAGCTTTCTTCCTAGGATAGTTTAGATTTTCTGGCAATCTAATAGTTTTAAGCCTCATTTACCCCCTTTTTTAAGATTACTCAATCCATTTAAAGCAGAAAAAACTGGAAAAATAGATATAAATGAGAAAAAAGAAAAATTGCTTGGAATCCTACTACCCAAAGAGCTACAATTAAAAATTTGGTTAATAGTATAAGAACTTTTCTTTTTGGTGAGGAAGATTGACTCTGAGCTAACGTCTATTGCCAATCTTCGTATTTTTTCTGCTTGAGGAAGATTAGCCCTAAGCTAACATCTGTGCCAATCCTCCTCTACTTTATATGTTGGATGCCTCCACAGCATGGCTGATGAGTGGGGTAGGTCTGCACCCAGTATCCAAACCCAGGAACCCAGGCTGCCAAAGTGGTACGCAGAAAACTTAAACCACTTGGGCACAGGGCTGGCCCCTAAAGAATTTTTTCTGAGGCAAGTAGAAGCATATATTTTATATTTATATCTACATATACATTTTTCATAGATTATATATAATATTTTATATGTAAATATTGTATATTTATGTTTTAGCTCTTTTCATTCACTGTCAATACAACTATATGTATATACACACATATGTGTGTACAGTATGTATATATGTAGCCATTTAAAAAAATGGAATTATAGGGGCCAGCCCGATGGCGTAGTGGTTAAGTTTGGCGTGGTCCACTTTGGCAGCCCAGGGTTCATGGGTTTGGATCCTGAGCGCAGACCTACACCACTTTTCAGCCATGCTGTGGCAGCAACCCACATACAAAACAGAGGAAGATTGGCACAGATGTTAGCACAGGGTCAGTCTTCCTCACCACAAAACAAAAGGTGGGGGGAATTATACACAACAGATATTCTTGTCAACCTGGTTTTCTTCTCTGTTAACTGAAATTCTGTCTCAAGATCAATAAATTTGTAGCTGGAGCCCCCTTTTAGAGAATGACATACATTTCATTGTATATGTTTCTATGGTTTATTTAACTCTTCACTAATTATTGGATATTGAGGTTGTTTCTAACATTTCATGTTTGGGAACATATTTTGTTTTCTGCAGTTTATTTTCTTAGAATAAATTCCTAAAAGTAAGGATCCTAGGTTAAGAGAATATACCTTTTTGGATGGAGACTATCCATGCACATGGACACACATTCACACACACACACACACACACACACAACATGTGTGTACATATATTCATATTCTCCTTGCCCTCCAGATAAGTTTTGCCAATTTATCTGTAATGTATTTGCCAATGAATTAAAAGAACTTACCGTATTTGTGTACAAGTAATATAAATGTTGGACATTTGGATATTTTCCCAGTATCAGTTGTGGAGTTGAAATCCTCTGAATTGAAGTTATATTTAATATGTTCTAAATTTGAAGCTAGGAGCCGGCCCTGTAGCCGAGTGGTTAAGTTTGCACGCTCTGCTTTGGTGGCCCAGGGTTTCGCCGGTTCGGATCCTGGGCTCAGACGTGGCACTGCTCATCAGGCCATGGTGAGGCGGCATCCCACATGCCACAAATGGAGGGACCCACAACTAAGAATACACAACTGTGTGCTGGGGGGATTTGGGGAGAGAAAAAAAAAGCAGGAAAAAAAAGAAGATTGGCAACAGTTGTTAGCTCAGGCACCAATCTTTAATAAATAAATAAATAAATAAAAAACTTGAAGCTATTACAGCAAAATGAATTCTTAATAGATAGCTGCATAGCTTGTAACTTGAAATACTGATGAATTTTCAATTTGTAGGGATCTTTTCTGCTTTTCCTATTTGATGTGTAGTGCTAGGTAAACCATGAAATGTAAAGCTGTTGCTGATTCTGTTGCTGTTTGAATGTTCATTTTCTTTTAAATCTTTCAAGATGAGAACAGGCTGGTTTTTTTGAGGAAGATTAGCCCTGAGCTAACTGCTGCCAATCCTCCTCTTTTTTGCTGAGGAAAACTGGCCCTGAGCTAACATCCGTGCCCGTCGTCCTCTACCTTATATGTGGGACGCCTGCCACAGCATGGTGTGCCAAGCAGTGTCATGTCTGCACCTGGGATCCAAACCAGCGAACCCCGGGCCACTGAAGTGAAATGTGCACACTTGACCGCTGCGCCACCGGGCCGGCCCCGAGAACAGTCTTAAATGCATGATTTAAGAACATGTTGAAGAAAAATAATTCATTGGCAGATAAAAACCATAGCTTACTATATAAGTAGGAACATGATTATTATCTCTTAGAGACTGTCAACTTAAAAGGCAAATTTGCCTGTTATTTTACCCTCAAAATAAGTTTATTCATGAATAGCCAAAAGATTTACAACTTGGATGTGTATCCTGTGCTGAACTATAGGCAGATCTAGAGAACAAAGGAGGGGAGCTTGCTTTTATAGAGAAAAAGGGGAGTGGGCAGGGACTGTTCTAAAGGAAAGTCCATTGAGGGAAAGTGTCAGTTCAGGGCAGCAAGGGCGTCTCATTGACCAAGCTGTGGCGTTTCTCATTGGCTGGGCTGTTGCTGGGTGGGGAGAGAAATCTTCCTTTGGCGGTCAAGCAGTTGTACTTCCTGTCAGAGATGCAATTGTCTGTCTCTCCGTGTTTGGAGTACTTGATGATGTATGACAGGGCATGAGAGCTCCCCCTACAGGCCTTCCTGACTCCAGTTTAGCTGAGATTTCTCTGACTAATTTCCACAAGACGAGCTCTCTGCTCTGCCTTCAGCGGGGAGGTTCTTGATTTATTAAGTTACGACAGTCTCCTTCATCCAACATAATAGTCTAGTTCTTAAATTTAAATTATAAGCCTACTGAAAAATGTTTTGGTCCAACTGAGCATATTCATTTGGTCTTAACATTACTCCATTCAGATGCTTTTCTCCTTTTATTACCCAGAGCTTAAGTTTTAAAGCAGTGTAAAATATAAAGTTCAGTATATTAAAAAAATTTTTTCTATAAGGGGTTAAGGAGAAGTGAAAATGTTTTTCTCTGTTGTTTATTACAACAATCACTAGGCACAAGTGTATATTAATCACCTGAAAACATAACTAGTTTGATTGAGGAACTATAATTTTGAGTAATTTAAATAGCCACATGTGGCTAGTGGCTACCATATTGGATAGTACAATGTAGATAATTTTAAGTCCGTTAGTGCAGGGGTCAGCAAACTCTGGCTATTGGACCAAATCTAGCTTACTACCTGTTTTTTTTTTTAGGATTATAACAATCTTTATTATTTTTTTTAATTGAGGTAACTGGTTTATAATATTATATAAGTTTCAGGTGTACATAATTATATTTCGATTTCTTTGTAGACTACATCATGTTCACTGCCCAAAGACTAATTACCATCCATCACTATACACATGTGCCCTGTGGCTCCTTTTGCCCTCTTCCCTCCCCCCTTCCCGTCTGGTAACCACCAATCCAATCTCTGTATCCATGTGTTTGTTTGTTGTTGTTGTTGTTTTTATCTTCTACTTAGGAGTAAGATCATACAGTGTTTGACGTTCTCCGTCTGTCTGACTTATTTTACTTAGTATAATACCCTCAAGGTCCATCCATGTTGTCGCAAATGGGAGGATTTCATCTTTTTATGGCTGAATAGTATCCATTGATTATTTACCACATCTTCTTGCTCCATTTGTCAGTTGATGGGCACTTAGCTTTTTTCCATATCTTGGCTATTGTGAATAATGCTGCAGTGAACATGGGGGTGCATGTATCTTTAAGCATTCATGTTTTTATGTTCTTTGAATAAATACTCAGCAGTGGAATAGCTGGATCATATGGTTATTGTACTCTTAATTTTTTGAGGAATCTCCATACTATTTTCCATAGGGGCTACACGAGTTTACATTCCCACCAGCAGTGTGTGAGAGTTCTCTTTTCTCCATATCCTCTCCAACACTTGTTATTTCTTGTCTTGTTAATTTGGGCCATTCTGATAGATGTGAGGTGATGTATCATTGTAGCTTTGATTTGCATTTCCCTAATGACTAGTGATGTTGAATATGTTTTCATGTGCCTGTTGGCCATCTGTATATCTTCTTTGGAAAAATGTCTGTTTAGATCTTTTACCCATTTTTTAATTGGGTTGTTTGTTTTTTTGTTTTGTAAATAAAGTTTTATTGGAACATAGCCAGATACATTCGTTTCCGTATTGGCAATGGCTGCTTTAGTGCTATGATGGCAGAGTTGAATAGTTGCACAACAGAACAAATGGCCCACAGATCTTAAACTGTTTACTATCTGGTCATGTACAGAAGGTTTTTTGACTCCTGCTCTGTCTGATCAAATGGAAACTGACCCAGTTCTAGTTCCATTGTCTGCTGTTGCTGCATGTTCTAAAACAATGTTTTTGAAATGTTAACAAGCCTTGGATGTATGATAATTTGGGGAGATACACAGTTATAAATAAATGTGTTTCTCTGCTACAAGTTTTACACATTTTTTTTTTTTTTTTTGCTGGGAAAGATTCACCCTGAGTGAACATCTGCTGCCGGATTTCCTCTCTCTCTCTTTTTTCCCTCCCCAAAGCCCCAGTACATAGTTATGTGTAGTTGTAAGTCCTTCTGGTTCTTCTATGTGTACCGCCACCACGTCATGGCTACTGACAGATGAGTGGTGTGGTTCTGCACCCAGGAACCAAACCTGGGCCATCAAAGCACAGTGTACTGAACTTTAACCACTAGGCTGTTAGGGTTGGCTCCTTTATGCATTTTTTAATATGCTTATTGCACTGTGAATCTTGCAGAGGTGGATATAGAATATTTTGTTAACCACACTTATTTGATCACTGAATTTGTCTTTTGATGAGTAACTCTTGTGATAAGGAACACAGATTTAGAAATCCTGCTTTAAAAAATAGAGTTTTCCTCTTGATAGATGATGGTAAAGGAAAAAGCATATGAAAGAACATGCTTAGAATAAGAAAATAGCATGTTTAATTTCTGAATTAATATTCAATCAACAGATATTTGAGTGCTTTGAATAGGCCAGGGAGATTGCTAGGATTGTAGACATGGCAATAAATGACAGCATATTCTCTGCCTTTCTCAAGTTTCTGTGTTTTCTGAGCAAATAACCATTAAATCTTGACTTATACAATTAAATTCTTTTTGTGACAGTTGCCACAAAGGAAAGGCGTAAGGTGCTGAGTACATAGAGCTAGGGCAAGAATAGGCAAACTTTTTCTGTAAAGGACTAGCTAGTAAATATTTTAGGTTTTGCGTGCCATATGCTCTAGGTGACAACTACTCATTTCTCCCATTGTAATAAGAAAGCAGCCATAGACGATACACACATACACACATACTTGTCATACGTATGTGTGTGTGAGTATGCCATACATAAATACATACATATCCAGCTGTCTCTCTATACTCATGTTCCTTTCAAGTAAAGTGTTTTCCAAAAATGACCGTGCAAGTTATAAAAGAAGTCTCAACAAAATTTTCGAGAATTGGTTATCATTCAGCTCCTGTTCTGTGAACACAATGCACTGAACTAACAAATCAGTGATAAAAAAGATCATTATAGGGGCCGGCCCAGTGGTGTAGTGGTTAAGTTCACAAACTTCGCTTCATTTCAGATCCTGGGCACAGATCTATGCACCGCTCATCAGGCCATGCTGTGGCAGCATCTCACATACAAAATAGAGGAAGATGGGCACAGATATTAGCTCAGGGCCAACCTTCCTCAGCAAAAAGAGGAAGACTGGCAACAGATGTTAGCTCAGGTCCAATCTTCCTCAACACACACACACACACACACACAAAGATCATTATAATAATTTATACTCTTGAAAATTTTAAAACTACACTTATAAATGATTCAGGAGTCAAAGAGAGGAAATCACACTGGAAATTAGAAAATACTTAGAACTGAAATGATTGAAAAAATACTTTGCATCAAAACTCATGGGATATGAATATCCCCGAGAGAAATTTGTAGCATCACTGACTATATTATAAGAGAAGAAAGGATTAAAAATTAGTGAGCTGTATGTACAATTTAAGATGTTAGTGAAAGAGCAGAGAAGATCAACAAAACCAAAAATAGATTCTTCAGAAAGACTAGTAAGATCGACACAAGCCAATGTGTTTAAGGAAAAACAATTTTTTTTTAGCAATGAGAAAAGAGAACCATAGATAGGGAGATCGGTGATTAGAGTAATAAGAGAATACTATGGAATAACTTTATGTAAATAAATTTAAAGCTTAGATAAAATGGGTAATTACTTAGGAAAAATATAAAACTTTCAGAATCAGACTCAAGGAAATGAAAAACCTGAATAACCCTACACCCGTGAAAGAAGTGGTATCGCTTCTTATAAGTTTTCCTACAAAGAGGACACCAGACACGCTTGTGATGTTTGTAGTCTAGTTTTATCAAACAGTAAAAGAACAAACAGTTCCAATTTTATACAAAGTCTTCCAGAAAATAAGAAAAAGTCAATAGTGCTGTTCAATGTAGTCTGATGCTAATGTAACCTGCAAATAAAAACCAAAAGGAGCAAAATGATAACAATTGCAGGTCAATCTCTGCTGTGAACTGAGAGATAAAATTATTTAATAATAGATCGGCGAACCAAATCCAATAATGTAAAAAAGAAAAATTATACCTCTGATCTAGTTGGGTTTAATTCCAGGAATGTAGGCGTGTGTTTTCTTTAGATAAGTCTGTTATTAATGACTTTACTTCATTAACAGATAAAAGAAAAAACCATACAATCATCTAATTAGATGCAGAAAAAAAAAATCCAAAAATTGAGCATTCATTGATCAGTACCCAACAACAGCAACAAACTTTTAATCCTGGAGTGTAGGCGTGGACTTTCTTAATCTGATAAGGTGTGTCTCCCCAATCCTGTGTCAAACATTGTACTTCATGGTCGAGTGACAGAATCGTTCCTTTTAAAGTAGTGATGAGATGGACACATTCTCTGCCGGTAGTCCTTTTTAGTGCTAGGTGTTCTAGCTTGCTAGATGGTTTTTAGAAGAAACAGAACATTACAGATAATTGAAATGCTGTTAGTTCTCCTCCTTTATCCCGCTGCCCGAGAGAGATCCACCGTCTGGCATGTCTTTATACCTTGGCCTTACTCATGTTTGTATCCATAAGCTGTATACACACTTGTTTTGGGCTTTTCATTTTTGTGTTAAGGATGCCGTGTTTTATATGTCTTTGTGCAGTTTGCTGTGTTCACTTGTTTGACATTTATTCATGTTGATAAATCTAGCTCTAGTTAATTGCTGTACAGTATGTAAAACTTGCTGGCAGACATTTTGGATTGTTTTGCAGTTTTTATATTATCACAAGTGCTGCCAACAGCATTGTATGTGCACGTCTCCTGTGCACACATGTAGGAATCTCTCAGGTATGTCCCTAGAAACAGAAATTGAGCCACCCTATGTGTACATCTTCAGTGCTACGAGATATTGCCTAACTTCTCTCCAGAACGGGTCTACCAATCTCACTTTCTCCAGGAGTGTGCCTAAGTTTCCACTGCTCCGTCTCCCCCTCCACACAGATGCTCAATCCTGAATTCAACAGGAAGAAAAGTATGTCCGCTTTCTCTGCAATCTTTGCCAAAGGCTGATGTTCACCTTTGAATGAAACTTATTCATTCTGCCTCCTCGCTACCCGGGAGAAAAGTTTGCAGCATGTTCCTTCACAAGTCCTCTGGGAGCTGTGTGAAGAATTATGTTGCCAATATTTAAAATGTTATTTTCTTTTTAAGGACCTTGGACCCCCTGCGCCCTACTTACCTTTTTGGTGGTCTTTCCCTTTTTTTTCCTTTGTTACTGAAATGGTTTCTAGGGCAGCCCTTTTTTTCCCAGCTGCATGAATATGAATCCTTTCCTTGTTTTCTTTAGTGACCAGTTAAGGAAATCTAAATTTTAAGAGCAGTGTTTGGTACAGCTTATCTTGTCAGATTCTCCAAGTTCCTAAATAGTTACCTGTTTGGGGATCTAGAGAGAAAGTGACAATTCTAGGATGCCTCACTTCTGGAACATTTGTTTTCCATTTCTGATTCATGAGCACTAGGAATCACACTTTGTTCCTTTAAAAAAAATTAGCAAAATCTGATAGGTTGAATTAGATCATAGGGTACAAATTGTTGTGGCCGACTGGCACATGTGGCTCCTATTGAACGTAATAATAACCCTTTAACATGTGTGGCAGCTGCTGCCAGAGTCTTCAGCCAGGATCTGGGCTAGAGGGTGGTGCTTGTGTAATTTAAGCAATAACATAGAGATTAAATATATAATTGAAAACGATTTTGCAGAATAAAACTGAAGTCTGTTGTATCTTGAAAAGGAAATTATTGCAGACATATAAATAGCTTACTGTACAGTTTAATTATAGTTTTCGTAGTAGACAAACTCAATTGATAAATCTCCACAAAGAGATTCAAGAAAGACGGAAAATCCTGCTGCGTTTGTATGGAAATAACAGAAGCTATAATGCCAAACTGAATGTAAAAACAGTTTCATTTCCTTAAAGTTAATTCTTCTGACTGTAGTTATATGGAGAGTTGTTACTTCACGGCCATATACAATTTCTTTATCATTGTCTAATAGATTAATTTGAAGGTCTTTTCCTTGTTTGTGTGGCATTTACGGAAGTTAGATATTAGATTTTAGGTTTAGAGGTTGATTATTTTACATCTTTATTTAAATTTTGGGATTTTCTGTTCCGCTGAATCTATGAGTTATAATCATTTTTCATTATTTCAGTTCTTTCCATTGGGAATTGACAGGTTTATCTTTTTAGTAGGAAATGATTTGAAGAGTTTGACAGAATAAAACTAAAAACTAGTTTATCTGACAAAAAAACCTCTTAAGTTAGGTACCAACAAGAGGAGTGTAAATTCTCCTTGCTCACCTGATTCTTACTAGGTGTTACCTTGACTGTGCTGTTTATTGTGATTTTTATTTATGAGTTTCCTGAATTTATTAATTTTTGTTAGAGTTCCATCATGAACTTTTCTAAATTTCTTATATTTATATTTTCCCACAGTTTTCTTTTTTTTTTTAAAAAAAAAGATTGACACCTAGGCTAACAACTGTTGCCAATCTTCCTTTTTTTTTTAAGGATTGGCACCTGGGCTGACAACTGTTGCCAATCTTTTTTTTTTTTTCTGCTTTATTTCCCAAACCACTCCCCCCCGCCCAACCCCCCCCATACATAGTTGTATATCTTAGTTGCAGGTCCTTCTAGTTGTGGGATGTGGGACGCCGCCTAAACGTGGCCTGACGAGCGGTGCCATGTCCGTGCCCAGCATCCGAACCCTGGGCCACCGCAATGGAGCATGCGACCTTAACCACTCGGCCACGGAGCCGGCCCCCACAGTTTTCTTAATTACTGCAGAATTGGAAAAATTAGAGTGGTCCTGGGGAGAATACTTTAAGAAACACCTCGCCTTCATTCTTCCCTCTGAACTTTCCCTCATCAATCTTAATATCTACACTTATAATGCACACAATGGATAAGAATAATAGCTATAGAGAAAGAAAGGAGAGGGCCTCTTACTGTTGCAAGATAGCACCTGGTGATGTGATGTATATGTGTGTTTAGAATTTAACATGCTACACACTTTCTATCCATTTAATTTACCAATCCCTGCTGCCTTAGGACACGTTGTTTGTATTAGCCAACTTATGGGTTCCTCTGTTTTATATTATGAATTTAAACAATACATAAATTGATTATTGGCCTGTAAATTATGTGCAAGTTCCCAGCCTGTAAGCATGTTACATTCATGAAAGCAGTGTTAGAATCTGGGGCTAGGCACCCATCCTATGAAAACATGCTTGGGAGCTGAGACTCCATCTGAGCATGGATGGGTATTTAGGTGGCTCTTTGAAAGGAGATTCCTTACTATACTCAAGAACTTAAGCTGCTGATGGCGTAAGTCCCTAGGTTTCTGATTTTACTGTCTCTCGGTACGTGAGTATAACCAGCACTGCTCTGCTGCTCTGGGACTTCAGTAGTTTTAATGTTAAAATGGAGCAAGTGGTTGAGAGTGCCTTACATGGAACTGGGCCAAGGTCAGTTAGGAGCATTTCTTTGTATGTGTGAAACATAATAGCGTGAGCTGACCTCCAAGTAGTGAGGAGCCGAGGGACATGTGGGGGCAATGTGGGAAGGGAAAAAGATATTGGCATAGATGGTTCTTCATGCAGGGTATTGTTACTGCTTCAAGACCACCTTGACACTATCAGGAAAGATTTGTCATCTTGGAGAGAAAGTGCTGGAATGGGCGTCTGGACGGGAGGCGACAGGCAATTGGCTGTCCATGTGAACAGGACATTGGCTAGCCTCATGCTTTTACTTCAGTGAGTGCCATGGTTTAAGATACTTGGAAAAAATCTCATTAGGAAATTTGTTTGTTTTAAGCTCTAGAGCAATGAAGAATTACATTAATGGCAGTAAAAATTGATTAAAAAAATGAGACTGTGTCCTTCTTTAGAAATTGTAGGATTTAAGGTTCTATTAATAGTTAAAATTTCCTTTTTCAGCAGGATCCCTGTGTGACACAGGGAGATTTCATGCTGCTGGTAGAAAAGTGATGCCTAGTCGTAGTTTGTAGGTACCTTCAGACTTTTCAGGAACACGTGATGTAGCGTCCTCCTGGACTACATCCAACATGCGTTTCGTCAGGTTCTTGCATGATGGGAAGGAGCTTGCTTAATCAGCGTCTTAGCCTTGAAATGGAAACAACTCCCAGTTCTGGAAATGGCAATGATGTAATTAAAGACTTGAACTTGAGTTTCTGTTTTTCAGCAGTGGTAGGTGAGGTTACCCTAACCAACCCTCCTGCTGAAAATAAATAAGAGTGTTGAATAAAGAAAATATGTATTTAGAGCATTGAAGAGAAGACAAGACAGTAAGGGATTCTCAGTTAAAACTAAAGGAGGAGTGGGAACCCGAGAGGGAACCTAGACAGAGCAGAGGGGCAGTGAGACAACGAAGCCGCCTCGTGCTGAGGTCCTTGAAGGGCCACAGGAGTGAGTGGAAGTAGAACCAGCTTCCTGTGGGTTTGAAGCCTGGGTTCTCCTCATCTGCATGGCCCAGGGACCTCAAGCCATGCGTCTCTCGGCGGCAAATGCAGATGTTCTTTGTAGGAGGATGCTGTAATCCTGAGTGCAAAGAGTAAGTTCACTGTAAAAGATAATAGAGCACAGAAAAAAAGACATCTCAGCCAATTAGCAGTACAAAAAAGACACTAGAAACAAACTACAAAGATTGAAGATACTAAAATAACCCATAAAATTTAGCATAGCAGATATGAGAAATGGCTAAATAGAATTTCTGAAAGTCAAAAATATAATAACTGGAAAATTAAATAGAAAACTGGGAAGATATGACCATAAAATTCCTGGAAATGAAAAATTACAAACTCTAAGAAAGGGTTGAACAGTGTATTAGAGAACACTCTAGAATGAACTGGTGAAGCAAAGATAGGCAAAAAGGAGTTATCTAGAACAGAGGTCAACGAAGTTTTTTCTGTAAAGGGCCAGCTAGTAAATATTTTAGGCTTTATGGGCCCTATACTGTCTTTGTTGCATATTCTTCTTTGTTTTCATTCGTTTATGTTTTACAAACCTTTAAAAATGTAAAAGAATTTCTTAGATTACAGGCCACACAAAAACAGGCCATGGGATGGATTTAGCCACAGGCCATAGTTTCTTAACTGCAATCTAGAATATGGTGTGAACAGGAGTAATGAGAGGAAGTACAGAAGAGGGGTCAAGGCATGCCGGGTAGAATGAGAAAGTTTACCATGTGCTTCATCAGAGTGTCGGAAGGAGAGAAGATAAAAAATAGGACAGAGGAAATATCTGAGGAAATAATAGCTAGGAATTTTCCAGAAGTGATAAAAAGACACCATTCCATAGATTCAAGCAGACCCGATAAATCCTAAACAGGGTCATTAAAAACCTCCTCACCAAGATATATCGCAGTGAAACTTGAGAACACCAAGTACAAAGAGAAGATTTTGTGAAGCAGCGGGGAAAGTAGGGGAAAGGTGGAGATTACTTCCTCTGGAGAGACAGGTGACCTCTCACCAGCACCTGTGGGCCAGAACCCAGCAGAATGGCATCTTCAATGTTGGAAGAAAATACCTGCCAACCTATAGTTTTAAGGGGAAAAAAATCTTTCAAGAATGAGTTTAAAATCAAAACACTCACAGAAACAAAACTGAGAGTGTGCCACCAGCTGAACCCCACTAAAGGAAATTTTAGAGGTTGTATTTTACACAGAAGGAGAATAATCTTGGGTGGAAGATCTGAGTTGTGCAAAGGAATAAGAAACAAAGAAAATGTTAAATATGTGATAAAACCTAAATTAGAACAGTATTTGGGGGGAGGTAAAATATTGATTTGAAGTATAATATAGCAATAGCCTATGAGTTGAGAAGAGTGGGAAAGATGTGTAAAGGATTTAAAATCCCATATTGTTTGGAAATCACAAAACAAAAACTGTTTCAAGCACAGTTTTACAGTCGATAGAAATCAAGTCTAGAAACAATTTACTCCATTTTTCATAGAATAATGGAACAAAGTGCTAGAAATAGGCATGTGATGCATGTTGCTTGATTCCTAAATCAAGGGGGAAAAATGGAAATCACTGAACCAATGGTGACATTTTACTTTTTTCAGTAAAATTGTGTGAAATCATAGAGGGAAAAGAGACCTAAACTAATATGGAAAACCTCAACAAATCTCTCATCATTGTGATGTGAAGTTATTTTGAGGGAGGTTATTTAAATTGAGAATTGAGCGGCGTCCCTGAGGATGGGAATTAAAAGGATGGTTGCTGTCTGGCATCTATTTCATCGCTTCCCATGCTGTCAGAACTACTGTCTGAGCATCTTTCCCACTAGACTTTGCGTTCCCAGGGGGAGGCCATCTTATCTTGGTTATCCTGTGTCTGTCCTCTTCTCCAGTGCACAAGAAGGTTCCCTGAGATATATCAAGAAATGTTTACATAATAATTAGAAAGATTACTTGTTTGGGGCATTAATAATATGAAATCTACATAAGTGTGTCAAATGTCGGATTTCTTATTCCCTAGGCTGAGTGTTGGTGGAAACATTGGAAGACAAATTAACCATGAGGTTTGGCCTATTTTCGATTGGGTCTATTTACTTTTCTATTTTTATTTTTCTCAACCTTTTCTGCTACTTAGTGCTTTCTTGCCATTGTCTTAGGTTTTTGAGTTAAATATACTTATTCTAAAGTACTTTTCAGGCTGATAATACTTGTAAATGTTGGTCTTATAAATTCTTGAGGTACTTTGTAGAGCTGAGAGATGCGCTTCTTTCTCTTAAGTATAATTTTTTGGGGGTTTTGTTTAATGCATTCTTATTTCTTACTGATTCACATTTAGTAAATTCACCATAATGCATTCTTATTCTTGTGTTGTAAGATGTAGGAATATGTAATTTTGTATTTATGTTTAAAAGTTTTGATAAAATAAAAGAGGACTCCTTTCTCTAAGTAATCTTGTAGATTTTTTTTTTAATTGAATGCATGTGGCAAATACTCATCAATCATAAATTCAGTTCATGGAGCAAAATATATTTTCTGTATGCCTCTTTCTATTGGAACCTAACTAGGTCATTTCTAATTCTGAGTTTATATCAGAGTATACAGAATGGCAATGAGTAAACGATCCAAAATATTTATTCAAATAAAAGAATTCTAGGAAAAAAATACTTATTTTATAATCTGTGTTCTTCCCAGACAGAGGTATTATGTACAGAAATTAAAGACCTTTTTTTCGTGAGATCAAAAACCATCCTGCCTTTTCAGAGTGAGCCTGTTTTTCTTCATCTAGCTAATACTGATATTTCCCAAATCCAGTCCTGATATGTAAGTAAAGTTCCATCCAGGAAGGCTGAGGGGCGGGGCGGGAGGGGGCTTACATGACAGTGGATGCCCCTTTCAGGACTCAGAGATCTGTTTTCCTTTGACATATTGAAAGGTTGTCAAAACGGGACATTGTAGAAAGCAAATTTGCACTGAACCTAGAGCCCAAAGTTTGATGTCTTTAAAATCCACAGTGGGCCCTCAGTTTTGTCCTGTGCATGTGACTCAATCACACCTTGATCGTGTGTTATTTTTATAAACATAGACCTTCAGGGAATTTATATGCCACGTGGGAGATGGGTAAGTAGAGCTAAGCAGATTTTTGGCAACCAGCAAGTTTATTTGTTTATGGAGTGAATAAAAAGAAGTGGGAATAGAATGAGATAAGCGACAACATGAAGTGTGATGATGAGCAGAAGCAAGGAGAAAGGATATCGCAGGAAAGTGGGCCTGTGGAGATATGAAATTACTGTATTTGAAAGCTAGAAAAGGAATGAATCCTGGCAGGCCCTCCCTGCTTCCCCCTCCCATGCTTTAGGAAAGGGTGAAATACTCGGACACAAATGCTCATTGGACTTATCGCAGGGTCATCACCATCTACATCATCTTATTAGTTTAAGAGAAAAATTGATTTGCAAAAATTTACTCTTTTTAAAATTAGTATGTAAGTTCATTAGAAATCTTCTAAATTAAATATCTTTAATATTTTGTTATAAATTATGAACAACTGAACTTTAAAGACTATATTCTAAAATTCACACCCCCACCCCCCCCAAAAATTAAGGTTGAACAAAAAAGCTAGGACCATGATTCTTTTTTAAAAAGTTCTTCTCAGTGTCAACTCAGAAGTGATAAAAGGGCTTTTTTTCCCCTTTCTTTATTTTTTTGTTCAAGGCAGAATTTGAAGAGGTAAATAAAAAAATCCTATAAATTCATTAAATATGTGTTTTGCTATATAGTAGTTTTTATAATTAATTAGTCTCCTTTTCTGATTCTGTCATTATGACCAATTTCTCTTTCTTTGTTTTGGATTCATCACCTTTATGGACTTTTGGACATTGGAGATTTTTACCTTGTTGGAAATAATACTGCTCTAACCTTTCACATGTTGTAGAAAGCTTCCCAAAAGACGGTGTAAATCTCTTTCCTCACCTTTTCTTTACAATTCTGCTCAGTTGGCTTATTGAACAAACCCCTCTGCATTATATTCTTAGCATCTAGCACCTTGCCTAACATTATAGGTCCTCAATATATTGAAAGAATGAATTTCTCATTGTGTGAGTTCTGTACCCTGATTCTCAGCCGAAAACTCTAACCCTAATCCTGTGCACGTCAAAGCATTTCTTCCTGACTTATCTTGCTTCCCCCCCATCTCTCAAGCTAGATTTAGATCTCCATGTACTTATCTTAGAGGGTATATTCTGCCCTATGTGAATGATATGGTGGAGCGCTTGTCTTATTCCCCTCCCTGCACTGTAAGCTTGTTTGTTATGACATTATTCTTTTTTTTAAGTTATTTTATTGAGGTCCTATTGGCTTACAGCATTGTGTAAATTTCAGGTATACATCACTAAATTTCAGTTTCTGTATAGACTGCGTTGTGCTCACCACCAACAGTCCAGTTTTTATCCATCACCATACGTATGTGCCCCTTTACCCCTTTCACCCTCCCCCATCCCCTTCTCTGGCAAACACTAATCTGTTCTCCTTATTTTTGAGTTTATCTTCCACATGAGTGAAATCATATGGTATTTGTCTTTCTCTGTCTGACTTATTTCACTTAGCATAATACCCTCAAATTCCATTCATGTTGTCACAAATGGCACACCATTTTTTTTATGGCTGAGTAGTATTCCATTATATATATATACCACATCATCTTTATCCATTCATCCATTGGTGGGCAGTTGGGTTGCTTCCACTTCTTGGCTATTATGAATAATGCTGCAATGAACATAGGGGTGCATATATTTTTTTGAATTGTTCATTTCCTTTGGATAAATACCCAGTAGTGGAATATCTAGATCATATAGTATTTCTATTTCTAGTTTTTTGAGAACTTTCCATACTGTTTTCCATAGTGGCTGCATCAGTTTGCATTCCCATCAGCAATATATGAGGACTCCCTTTTCTCCACATCCTCTCCAACACTTGTTATTTCTTGTCATGTTAGTTGCAGCCATTATGATGGATGTGAAGTGATATCTCGCTGTAGTTTTGATTTGCATTTCCCTGATAATTAGTGATGTTGAAAATGTCTTTTCATGTGCCTGTTGGCCATCTGCATATCTTCTTTGGAAAAATGTCTGTTCATTATCCTGTGCCCATTTTTTGATCAGTTTGTTTGTCTTTTTGTTGTCGAGCTGTATGAGTTCTCTATATATTTTGGAAATTAACCCCTTGTTGGATATATGATTTGCAAATATTTTCTCTCAGTTGGTGGCTTGTCTTTATTGAAAGAAATTGAAGAAGACGTAAAGAGATGGAAAGATTGGGGCTGGCTCCATGGTGTAGTGGTTAAGTTCAGTGTGCTCTGCTTTGGCAGCCTAGATTTGTGGGTTCAGATCCTGGGCGCGGACCTATACCACTCATCAGCCATGCTGTGGTGGGGCCCACATATAATGTGGAGGAAGACTGGCACAGATGTTAGCTCGGGGCTAATCTTCCTCAGCAAAAAAAAAAAAAAAAAAAAAAAAAGAATAGAGAGAGAGAGAAAGAACTGGAAAGATATTCCATGCTCATGGATTAGAGGAAGAATAAACGTACTCAAAATGTCCACATTACCTAAAGCAATTTACAGATTCAATGCAATCCCAATAAGAATCCCAATGACATTATTCACAGAAATAGAACAAAAAATCCTAAAATTTATATGGAGTGACAAAAAGACCCCAAATAGCCAATGTAATTGTGAGAAAAAAGAATACTGGAGGTGTTACACTCCCTGAATTCAAAATATACTACAAAACTTATGGTAATCAAAACAGCATGGTACTGATAGAGAAACAGACACACAGATGGAGCCAAGAATGTACAATGGGGAAAGGAAAGTCTCTTCTATAAATGGTGTTGGGAAAACTGGACAGCCACATGCAAGAGGATGAAAGTAGACCATTATCTTATACCATACGCAAAAATTAACTCAAAATAGATTAAAGACTTGAATGCAAGACCTGAAACTGTAAAACTCTTAGAAGAAAATATAGGCAGTACAGTCTTCGATGTTGGTCTTAGCAGCATCTTTTCAAATACCATGTCTACTCAGGCAAGGGAAACAGAAGAAAAAATAAACAAATGAGACTACATCAGACTAAAAAGCTGCACAGCAAAGGAAACCATGAACAAAACAAAAATGACTTTTTTTTTTTGCAGGGAAGGCGTTGCCCTGAGCTAACATCTGTTGCCAATTTCCCTTTTTTCCCTCCTCCCCAAAGCCCCATTACATACCCTAGTTGAAAGTCGTTCTAGTTCTTCTGTGTGAGCCATGGCCAAAGCATGGCAGCTGACAGATGGGTGGTGTGGTTCCATGACTGGGAAGCGAACCCGGGCCGCAGAAGCCGTGAGCACAGAACTTTACCCACTAGGCCATCAGGGCTGGCTCGAAAATGACGTTATTCTTGATGTTAGAGATTTTTTAAATATTTTGCACATAGGTGGTGCTTAAGACACTTACTGAGTTGAAATCCCTAAGAAGTATATTTTCTGATGGAAAACTGCCTTGCTTTTTCATTCGTATATTTCTTTTCCACTTGACTAGTTGACCAGTCACTTTTCTTTCCTTTGCTGCCTGTCTGCGCCCCTGAAATGTGGCATTTATGGCTTTGGAACAGACCATCGGTTAAGTCAAGGGCTAGAGTCCCTTTATCACCTCTCTACAGCTTGTGGTTTATGAATACGGAAGAAGACAAGGAGAGCAATATGGAGGAAATTAAATGATAAAAGCTGCCTCCAGCTGATGGAGTTATAACTTAACTCTCATTTTTGTAACTGTGGGCAAGTGCTTTACCTTTTTAAATTTCATCTCAATTTATGTTTTGCTGAGTTGTTAGGAGACCCTGTTAACTTTATCAAGATTCCTAATGTTAATCTTTCTGTATGTTTTCAATAGCACCTATGTTGTGGAGTATTGCATGAAGGTTGAATGGTGTATTTCCCAAGCACAAATTACAGTATTTCCCCAAATTATATGTCCTAAAGGCAATTGAGGTATGTATGCAATTATGCATTTATCACGTTGGTGATTTGCTATTAATTGGGTAAGTACAAGTTGTATGAATTATACTTGCCCAGGGGTGGTCTTGTCTATGTGAGCTGCTTTTCAGAAAAAGTCAGTTTATCCAAATAAGGAGATCAGTACAATTTTCTGGATGACCACTCCTCTAAGTTTTTCACTTCTATTTCAGCTCCTGTAAGTTTTACAACTATATCATTTTAAAAGAAATTCCTTCCATCTGCAGTAGTGTGTTGCTTGTGGCATACTCGAATCAGCTGAGATCTATAAGGTTTCTGCGTTTGACTTGTCTCTAAATACGTGGAAAGTTACATTTTTCTTTAGTGGTGTAGGGAAAATTTCACAGCCGTTATGGATTGCGCATGGTCAATTATATGTAGTCATATTTTGGGAGAAAGAAACTTTAAGTAGGCAAGGATGGGCAAAGAGAAAATATGCGTTTAGTGGTGGAAGGAACAAGAGATCGGTTGTGGATCCAAAGATTGTACTTGCCTCAGCACGCGGAGGACAGGAGATGCTATCCGTCAGGAGGGACACACAAGTTGGAGTTCAGTAATCAAGCTACAGGAGAAGTGCTCTTTGGTAAGAGAAACCCTTTCACTTTATCAGATCCCTTTTTGAGGAAGAACAGATGCAGTCTTTGAACCAGTAACTGTTTAGAAAATGATGTAGAAATGTAGTAGTGCAAATGTGACTTAAAATATATGGCTCTTTACATCCGAAGTGTTCTGCTCAGTGTGAAGTAATTGTCTAAAATTACAAGTGCTACCATAGTGATTGAACTCCAGCTGCTAATTGAGCCTTCAGGTTTAAAAATACACAGGCCTTGGCGATTCAAAGAGTATTAAATTACACCTTCAGTGGGAACCAACGTTAATGCATTTGAGCAGTGCATTGTGAAGGTCTTTGGGGAAGCTGGGGTGACGGGTGTCTCGTTTCAGCTTTGCTTCTGCAGACCTCTTCTGGTTGTTGCTCCTTCCTAAGGAGAGACTTTGCTAACATTTCATTCTATAGGATGTTGAAAAAAGCCTGGGCCTTTTGCATCGCTCGACTCTTGTTTTGAGTTTTGTGTTGATCTCAAATAACTAGAAATTAAATAAAATTACTTGTGAACCAAAGGCACACTTTGGTATATAACTTGGTTATTTTTATTTAACCCTTGCAACAGCCTATGCTGTGACTGGCGCTGTCTGCATTTCACACTTGGATAAACTGGGCTCAGAAGTGACTTACCAAAGGTCACATGCCTAACTACAATTGCTGAGACCAGCTCTCCTGGCTCTGAATGTCTCTTTCTGTCTTTTTTTTTTTTAACTGTATCTTAGTTGTTCTAATGTTTCAGATGTTTTACAGTCAAAATTGAATCTAAAGTGATTTTGATTTGCCATCCCAAGCACAAGGAGCGAGGACTGATCATTAAACGAGAGGTTTTATTCTTTGATTCAACAAATGTTTTGAGCACCTGCTGGGTGCTAAGCACCGCTACAGGCAACTGGGAGTGAGCAGTTAAAAAGGACTTGGAAGGTCACCTAAGTGGAGCTCATGGTTTAGTTGGAGGGAGGAGGACAAATAAAAGAAACGAATCAACAAATGACATAAGTGCTTTGAAGGACAAGTGACAGCCTGGAGTCTTAAGGAGTGGCGTGGAGGATAAGGAGGGCACCTTTTGATACAGTGGCCAAGAGAGTCCTCTGTGAGGAGGTGACCTTTCATCTGAGACCCAGTGATGACAGTGCCAGGGGAGGAAGACTTGGAACACTGAGGCTGCGGTGAGCAAGATGTGCTGAGTGGGGTCAAGAAGCAGAAGAGAAAAGAGCAGGTCATACAGTGCCCTGTAGGACATGGGAAGAGGCAGAACTATTCTAGATGCAACGTGACCTCCAATCGAAGGGTACTGCCGTTGACTGGGATGGGGAAGCAGTAGGTTGGGGAATGCATTATATCCCTTGGCAAGGCCATTCTGGCTGAATGTCTAGACCTCTGAGTACTGGTGCACACTCTGTCCTGTTGGGTTCAGACATGTCCAGGGCCATCCTAGCTTACAAGTTCTATGAGGCAGGATGCAAGTGTATTATGTGACAATAAAAATTCTATCTGTCAAGTGAACTGTGTGTATGGCTTGGGCTGACCAAAGTATCTGAGAAGACATGTTATCTATCAGAAGGTTGCTTGGTGAACTTGGACTCAGGATAGAATGGTACTTTGTTCTATAATTTAAATAGTTAATGGCATCAGATGGTGTGGCTGTCTCTCTGTGATAGACTCATGAAAAGCCTGGCTGGACACTCCTAAGGCGTCTTCCCTTTTGTTGACTTAGACACCCATGCTATTGGATTCTAGTGATCTCCGCAGTTTTTTCCCCTGAATGTTAATTCCTTCAGTCAAATTATAGTTGAGGCCCTCCGACCCAGGAGCCATTCATTCTCTTTGACATAATGTCATACAACTTTGTTTTGATCCTTTATATTAATTAGTCATACTGTATTTTTGGGTTCTAGTATGATTATCCAACCTCCCAATCACCACGCTGAGGCTCTATTTCTGTAGTCCACGCTTACAAATGCACTGCATTGTTTTTATTTCTCCCTGCCGTGTCTGAATACCTTTTCCTAAGTCACTTTGACTGACACAGCCCACACTAGTCTCCTTGGGCTGCTGAAACAAAGTATTTCCAACTGGGGGGCTTAAACAACAGGAATTTATTGTCTCATAGGTCTGGAAGTTAGAAGTCCAAGATCAAGGTATTAGCAGAGTTGGTTCCTTCTGAGGGCTGTGCATGAGAATCTATTCTAGGCCTTTCTCCTAGCTTCTGGTGGCCTTAGGAGCTGCTTGGCTTATAGGTGGTCATCTCCCCATGTTTTCACATTGTTTTCCCTCTGTGTGTGTCTATGTCCAAGGCTCCTGTTTTTGTAAGGATACCAGTCATATTTGATTAGGGCCCTCTTTTGATTACCTCTGCAAAGACTCTGTGTGCAAATAAGGTCACATCCTGAGGTACTGGGGCTTAGGACTCTGACATATCTTTTATTGTGGGACTTGATTCCACCCTTAACACTGCCATATCGTCTCCCATATCCTGGTGTGGTGTCGCATTGCAGGTTGCATCTCAAATATCCTGAACCCTCGTTTGATACTTGGGGATGATGTTCTCTCTTGCAGGACAGCATGATCTTGCTGTGGCCTGTTAGTCACCAGCCCTGTGACTCTTCCATCATATTTATCTTCTGACTTGTCTGTCATTCTCGCTGGCCCATAGTCTTCTTGAGGACAGGAACCAATATCAGTTTTGTAGCCTCTCCCTGGGCACTTAGAAAGTGCTCATAGAATGAATACATGGACATTATCAAGTGAATGCATTGGCTAACATTGTTGTGGCCTTCGGTCTAAGCGCAATTTGACTCAACAAACTTATTTTTTAGAATAGCTAGTCATATAATTGAAAATAATAGAGGTTAAAATTTTTTTTGAATTAAGCCTAGTTAAAACTATAATAAAGGCATAAGTTACATCAAGTCTGGCAAAAGAATTACTATAATAAGTCTCGTTAACATCCATCACCATTCGCAGTTACAGAAATTTTTTTTCTTATGATGAGAACTTTTAAGGTCTATTCTCTTAGCACCTTTCAAATATACAATTCAGTGTCATTAATTATAGTCACCGTTCTGTATGTTACATCCCCAGGACTTATTTAAAGTTTGTACCTTTTGACCCCTTTCACTCATTTTGCCCACCCCTTACCCCCCTACGTCGGATCCATCTCTGTATCTGTGAGCTCATTTTTTTTTCTTCTTTTTCTCCTCAAAGCCCTCCAGTACATAGTTGTATACTCTAGCTGTGAGTGCCTCTGGTTGTGCTATGAGCTCATTTTTGTTGTTGTTGTTTTGGGTTTTTTTTTGGATTCCACATAGAAGTGAGATCATACAGTATCTGTCTTTCTCTGTCTGACTTATTTCACTTAGCATAATGCCCTCAAGGCCTCAAGCTTTATCCATGTTGGTGCAAATGGCAAGATCTCCTTCTTTTTTATGGCTGAATAATATTTCATTGTGTAGACATATATACCACATTTCCTTTATCCATTCATCCACCGATGGATGCTAAGATTGCTTCCATGTCTTGGCTATTGTAAATAATGCTGCGATGAACATGGGAGTGCAGATATCTTTTTGAAATAGTGATTTTGTTTTCTTCAGATGGATACCCAGAAGTGAAATTGCAGCATCAATGTGGTTCTATTTTTAATTTTTTGAGGAACCTCCATACTGTTTTCTGTAAGGGCTGTACCAATTTACATCCCTACCAACAGTGCACAGGGGTTCCCTTTTCTCCACATCCTGGCCAACACTTGTTATTTCCTGTCTTTTTCACGATAGCCATTCTGACAGGTGCAAGGTGATAGCTCATTGTAGTTTTGATTTGCATTTCTCTGATGATTAGTGATGTTGAACACCTTTCCATGTACTTATTGGCTATTTGTATGTCTTCTTTGGAAAGATGTCTATTCAGATTCTCTGCTCATTTTTTAATAGGATCTTTTTTTGTTATTGAGTTGTGTGAGTTCTTTATATATTTTGGATTTTAACCACTTATCAGATATATGACTTGCAAATATTTTCTTCTATTCTGTAGGTTGCTTTTTCATTTTGTTGATGGTTTCCCTTGCTGTGCAGAATATTTTTAGTTTGATATAGTCCCACTTGTTTATTTGGGCTTTTGTTACCTTTACTTTTGGTGTCAAGTCCAAAAAAATAATTGCCAAGACCAATGTCTAGGAGCTTACCGCCTGTGTTTTCATCTAGGAGTTTTATGGCTTCAGGTCTTACATTCAAGTCTTTAATTCATTTTGAGTTAATTTTTGTGTATGGTGTAATAAGATAGGGATCTAGTTTCATTCTTTTGCATATGGTTGTTCACTTTTCACAAAACCATTTACTAAAGAGACTGTCCTTTCCCCATTGTATATTCTTAGCTCCTTTGTCATGTATTAATTGGCCATTTATGTGTGGATTTATTTCTAGGCTGTCTATTCTGTTCATTGATCTATATGTCTGTTTTTATGCCAGTACCATATTGTTTTGGTTGCTATAGCTTTGTAATGTAGTTTGAAATCAGGGAGCTTTGTTCTCCAGCTTTGTTCTTGTTTCTCAAGATTGCTTTGGCTATTCAGGGTCTTTTGTGGTTCCCTTCAACTTTTAGGATTGTTTTTTCTATTTTCATAAAACATGCTTTTGGAATTTTGGTAGGGATTGCATTAAATCTGTAGATTTCTTTGGGGAGTATGGACATCTTAACAATATTAATTCTTCCAGTCCATGAGCACAATGGAATATCTTTCCATTTATTTGATCCTTTTCAATTTCTTTCATTAGTGTCTTGTACTTTTCAGTGTACAAGTCTTTCACTTCCTTTGTTAAATTTAGTTCTGGGTATTTTATTCTTTTTCATGCAGTTGTAAATGCATTTGTTTTCTAAATTTCTCTTTTTTTTTATAGTTCATTAATAGTGTATAGAAACACAACAGATTTTTGTATATCGATTTTGTGTTCTGCAACTTTACTGAATTTATTAGTTCAAACAGTTTTTTTGGTGGAGTTTTTTAGGGTTTTCTATATATAATATCATGTCATCTACAAACAGTTACAACTTTACTTTTTCCCTTTCTGATCTGGATGCCTATTTCTTTTTCTTGTTAAAATATTTTATTTAATCAGTCATTTAATCTTGTAGATAGACTTCATAAATTTGTTCCCATCTTCTTTAGTAATATTCTTTGATTTTGAAGTAATAGGTCAACGTATACATATCTTTACTCTATTTCATTTGATATTTGAAGAGCTGCCAAATATTTTGCATTAGGCCAGATGATACATATAGTATGTTGAATTCGCTTGAGCTTGGAGAGACAATGTTCTAGTGTGAAGGAGATAGTATGAACTAGATGGTGGGCCCATCAGAGGGTCTCTTGCATTCTTTCTCTTTCCTCTCTCACATTGGTCACCCACTGGCCTCGCACCCACCAGCTTTCCTTCTGCTTTATCTCTTTGTTTAGGTCAGTGTGGCTTCCATTTTCCAGTATAAAACCCCTGACCTCAAAGGAAGAAATGCTGGTTTAACATATGGTGTAAATTGGTCTGCTTTCTATGACAACTTTATACTAATATTTTGATTATTTTTATATTTGAGAGAGAACTTGAGATTTAGGGGGAAAGGGGTAATATAATATTGCAGTTCGTATGGCAGCCACAGTTTAATTTTATGGCAAAATCAGTGACTTTAGAAATGGTGATGTGTTTATAATACTGAAAGCTTTGTGTTGGCAATTTCTTTCAAAGAAGGTGATTCTTATTATTCTATCATAGACATGAACACCACCATCATGCTGTTAAAGAGACTTTTTTTCTTCCCTGAGCAGGGGATGGGAGGGAAAACCAAGCCTAGGATTTTTTTGTGTTTGCTTCTAATGTTTTATTTCTAAGTGAATTGAGACCATATGCGCACATAAACCCAAAGCTAGGTGATTCAGAGATTTAATTTTGTGGCCTTGAAATGCTTCTTGTTTGCTTGCAATTAGTTGGAAATAATGTGTTCATAGAACAATTTATAACTCACGCGGACTTATTGGCAAAAAAGTCCACTGCAGGTACTGTCGTGTGTCCAAGGGAAGTGGCAGATCTCCACAGAGATGACTAATGAGTTGAGACTAAGCCTTTTCCCTTTTTCAGATGACAGCATTTATTTGCTGTGACACTTATTTCACAGTGTCAGTTTTCTCTGCCAGTGTGCCCCAGCCCTAATCCTCATTTCACATGCATCAGTCAGTGTTCATCCTCTCATTGGTGAAGCTTGGCTTCAGGCTAACAATTTCAAGTGATGGAGCTGTGGTTTGCTGAATGAAACCAGCTACTGCTTATGTACTCTTATGAATAGAGAGCTCTTCCAAATATTTCCTTGAGGGAATGGTTCTACAGGAAATCTTGAGACAGCCTTTATGTTGGTACATGTGAAATATGCTTCTTAATAATACATGTTCATGGTAATCAGATAAATGGAGTGTTGACTGATAACTTGAGCAATTTGATTGGCTAATGAACAGGATGTTTATTCTCTATTAATACTCTGGGCATACCAAAGGCAACTGCATCATCTATTGAAAAAAATCCTTAGAGTCCTATTTCTCTCATCTTTCATTTTAGTTTACAAGAGTGGTGACTGCTTCTGGGACTGACTGGGAGTATTTTCTGGGGATTAAGTCTGGTTCAAAGGCCTTTGGCTGTGCCGGAGGCCAAAGACTTCACCTGTGAAATGCCGGGTGCCTCTGTTGTCATAGCTTAATTCCAGTATTTGCATCTTGAGTTGTTGACTGTGGGTTTCTGAGACTTTGAGAGTGCGTAGTGTGATTCGCTTTTCAGTTTCTGATCCAGCAAGTGAATAACTTTTCCCAAGTAATTGTTAAATAAGAGAAAACCATATATGTGATTTTTGCATGGGGAAAAACTAGTCTTCAGAACTTACAACAGTGTTGCCCAGTCCAGCAGTGAGGGAAATGCTTGTTTGTGCTCCCTAATGTGTCGACCTCTAGTCACATGTGGCTAGTGCAACTGAGGAACTGAGTGTTTTATTTTATTTAATTTAAATATTAATGTAACTAGCCGCATGTGGCTGGTAGCTATTACATTGGACTCTGTAGATTTAGAATATTTTTTAGAGACTGAAGACAATTCTACCTGATGGTCTAAAATAAATTTTATAAACTTAGATCTACTCCACGGTAAGTTTCTATTTTTGGTCCTAAGTTGATTTGAGAAGACGCTTACGTTTTGAAGTCATCTAAACTTTGTATTCATGCAACATCATTTTGTCAAGTGCTGCTTGGTGATTACATTGACTCTAAAAGAAAATGCTTGCTGCTTATATGTGAAAAGAGTGATTTGGTGGGCTCCTACTTCATTGACGAGCTCAAGAAGACAAATGTTATCTCTGTACCAGGCACTATGCTTTGTCAGCTGATGTGGATTTACCGTATAGGGGCCCCTGGAACAGTTTTCTTAAATGGTGTTTTTAAAATGCTGCTATCATCAACATAGTTGTCATACTTTCACCTCTTTTACCTTTTCATATTCACAGCTCACCTGATTTTTGCCCGAAATCCTTCACCTCATGCTTTTACCTGGTTGGCTTCTGCAGGCCGTGACTGAGATCTTAGTGCCAGAGTAGCGTTTTGGGTAGGGTGGGAGTGCGATGAAAGGTAGAATCCGGAGCAGTGTGTGGGGGCGGTGTGGTGGGGAGTATCTTTAACATAGCAGAGATTCAGAGGAAGAGTGGGAATCCGTGTCTTCTGTGATGAGGGGCTTGTTAATTCTCTCCCTCAACTGGGAAGCTGCCCTTCTCCGTGGGAGACGTGGTGCTCTGCTCACCCCCCAAGGGTTTTCGTCACTTGCCAGTGAGGAGGCTCTGGAAGGCACTCTCGGAGCTACACAACTTATTTAGTACTGCGAGTTTGGTTATGCTTTTATGTCTAAATGATAAACAGTTGTAATTCAACCTTTTAAGTAAAAGCACTGAGTCATGGGAATATATTTAGTTCTAGAAACGTTTGACTGATTCCTGAAGTATTGAAAAAGATCCTGCTCATTTGTTTTGTTCAAGACTGTACTTATTCCCATTAGCAAAGAAAAATGAAGTTGGATATCTCTTGAGCTTGGTGATATCCTTTATAATAACCTTTAGAGATCAATATAGATCTGGCCGAGGATGCTTCGTTTTACAAATAGAGTCAAGATTTTCGTTCCGCAAGTACACATACCAAGCGAGTACTTACATCCCTTTCAGAATAGTATGTAAAGAAATTCCTTCCTTCCTGGGATAGTCGTTATGTATTCCACCTTCACTGCTAGCACATCTGTTTTTAAGGGGATTCATCTTATAGTATGAGTTCTAAGAATGGAAGGGTAGATAATATATATCTTTGACCTCGCAATAGCTTATTTGAATTCCAGCCTTGCCCTCCTTTCCAAAAAGAGAGAGAGAGAATGTACTAGAGAGTATGAGAAGATCACCTCTTTGTTTTTTTAGAAATCTTATCTGTGGGCATCAGACTTAATTTCTTACTATGCCCTTTCAATAACAGCAATAAAATAACAATGATGACAATAACAATGATGATGTAATGAGCACTTTATGTCAGTTTGTCTAAGGGAAAGTTCTGCATCCCAGGAATTGAGGTGTGAGAGAAGTTGGATGTAATGTAGCATCAACTAAATCAAGATCATAGTGAATACCTTGCAAATATTTTTTGTTGATGGAAAAACCACCTGAATATTAAAAGTTGTAGGGAAAAAATTAACTTTAACACCATACCCAAAAATCTACTGAAAACTTCACCAGAAAATGTAAGAATTTAAAGTAGATTAACTCAAATTCAGTCAAGCTTGACACAGACGTGGACTGTCTCTGCTTTTAGTTAACAGTTGTTTTAGGAGACAGCATCTCAAAATGAGTTGTCAGGAAAGCCTTCAGATTTTCTCGGGGGACTGTTGCTACAATTGGGAACTGTGCTCCTGATGGAGTAGACATCAAATAAATTGGATCCATGAATATTAATAATTTCTTAAAAGTAAATACATCGTAACTCTAAGTCACGAGCTCTTTAAAATGGCGACCTTGTGCTCTAACTGCAATGAGTGCTGTTAGAGTGTGTGCATCAGACCCATAAAGTGATCATTCAGAAATAGAATTCCAAAAAGTCATAAATTCAACCTGAAAGTAAGCATTAAAAAATTTAAAATGTATTGAGAAGTGCTAGTTTGTGTTAAGGCTTTTAAATTATGACTTAAATGATCTCTTAAGGCTCTCCTAGGAGTTTGAACTAATGAAGTTTTCTTTTAAATTCTACTGTACCAAACAGTGGCATTGAAAATAAATCTGTGTATCTTCGTTTGCTTTTGCCATTGGTTCATGTGGTGGTATTTTTTGTTTTCAATGGAAAACATTTGAAAGGAGACCTGTTTCAAGCATTTCTTCTGTTTGCCTCCTCTAAATCTATTCAAACTGATTCAAAATTGTGATTTTAACTCTTTGGTCTGTGACTATAGGCCTCCCAGAGGGAGTTAAGGCTATGAAGACTACCTCCTTGACTCTCACCGTAGTGGTTAGCAGTTGGCTTGTAAGCCATAAAAACAGTTACCAGCTCATTAGTAAGCACTTTTTTTTAAAGAGAAGCTGCAAAATACCTTCTGAAATTGCTCTGAGGAATGTCCTTATACTTTAAAAAAGTACAGCAGCAAAACTAGGAACAAGTGAATTTTCATTAATATGCGTGTGCTGTGTCTGTGTCACTGGCATGTGTCAGCTCATCCTGGGTGCAGGAGCTTTGCTCTGTGCTGGGGATACCAGATCATATCGCCACGCTCCCAGAGTTCAGTCTAAAGGAGAAGGATCCACATAACGTTTAAAAAGTGGAAACTCATAAACAGATGTATAGAGTGCTGTGGAAAGAACGGGGAATGTAGGACAGGAGTGTGCTGAAATGGGACGCACTGAAAAAATTAAGCCTGAAAAAACGAGTTGGAGTAAAAAGCACATGGGGAAGAATGAGGCATGAGAAACCATTTCTTAAAGGGAATTGCCATAGTTGGGGAATGTTCTGCTAAATATTTGTACTGCAGGCTGTAAATAGATGCTCCACGTGGAGAAAAATTGTGGCTGAGTGAGCGTGAGGGCGCAGCATCTCCAATGCTCCTTCTGGAGATTCTCTAGTCACATAGCCAGATTAAAGTCTCTGAGATGTCCCCTGCCAAGAAACCCTCCTAAATTGATTTAATCCAGGGTTTTGCAAACTTAGTTGAGCATGGCATCCTTGTCATATTCCATAGAACGGTTTCTGTGCAGTGTTTCAGGGAATGCTGTCTGCTGGAGGTGTTCGAGGGCCTGGGAAGCTTGGCCAAGGCCGGGCTATGGGGAACCTTATAGGCTGCGCTCCAATTTTGATTTTTTCCTTTGTGTAAAAATGTTAGTATTTTCACATCCTCTATGAGAAACAGAATTGCTGTGATTACACTGAGGCCCTCTGCTTTGGAGAGAGATAAAAGGAAGTCGCTGGCCTCTTTTCCTCAAGGGACTCACAGCTTAATGGAGAGACAGAAATACAAGCTATCTTGATACGTAAGGTAATTGTTTTAAATAGAGGTTTTGCAGTCGCTTTAAACAATGAGAATGCTCCCTCATGTTCTGTGGGGATGCAGTGATGTTTCATGTCCAGATTTGCAGGCCTGGAGGCTGGATGGGGAAGGCTGGATGAGGGCAGGGGCCACAGTGGAGCCCGGTTCATGGAGTGGTGGAGGTCCAGGGCTAAGACCTCAGGGATTGGTGGGAAAGATGTAGAAGGTGGAACTGACAGGATTGGGGAGTGGATTTGGAGGGTAGGGAAAGAATATCCTGGAATTCTGAAAGCTTTTGTCTTGAGCAACTTAATATTGAATACTCTCCCTGACAGCAAGGCTTTTTTTTAACTCCCCACCGTGTCTCCATCTAGACTCTTGCCTGGTGCAGTATAGATGTCAAGAAATATGAGTTGAATGATTAAATTATATTTTGTAATGTGCAAAGTCCCTAAGATATGTAGTATTAATCACTGCTTTCAGTTCACATGAATAATGTTACAGCGGTTTGATATGCGTGTGAACCTCATAAAAGTGCCATGATGAGTATTGTTGTTGGTGCCACCAAATCACATTTAAGATTTGTAAATTCTTGCTTCCAGGTATTTGCTATCTCAAATTTACCTAATGTTCTTAGTTTTCCCAAAGATATCTTATTATTTTTCAAAAAGTATGTAATATCGATAGACAGAATAGGCATGATAAGCCGTGAGGCATAAATGGCCATGAACTCAGCACCTGACGTGGGGGCTCCTTCTGAACTCACCTGGGCAATCTTCCCTACCACCGTCTCCTTCTCCCTCCTGCTTCCCGCTGTTTTGAGCTTTGTGTTTCTAATTCCCTGGCCTTTAAAAAGCAGTTCTACCCACATATACATATCTTCCTGAACAGCATATTGTTTAGTTTTGCTTGTTTTTGAGCTTTAAAAAATAGGTTGTATGTGATCTTCTGGGTTTTGCTTATTTTCACTCAACATTATGCTGAAAAACGTGTCCATGTTTTAATATAGACGTAGTTCCTCTTCCCTGCTGTAGGGAAATATTTTACTGCATTGTAGGGTAATATTTTCATCCTTTCTCCTGTGATGGACATTTGGGGTGCTTGTGGTTTTTTGTTGTTAGGAACAGTGTTTTCCTGAACGATCTTGTATGTGGCCCCTACTGTGTGAAGTTTTCTCTGAGGCGTGGACCCAGGAGTGGAATTGCTGGGTCATCGTGTTCAAGCGTATTCAGCTTTGTGGGGTGATGTCGGCTGCTTTTCAGAGTGGTTGAAGCAATTTACGTAGTTTTGGCATCATAAGAATTTCTGTTCCTCCGTCTCCTCTCCGGACCTTGGTGTTGTAAGATTTATTGATTTTTGCCAATCTTGCATTTGGGTTCCTCCTTTGTGAAATGCCTGTTAATCTCTTTTGCTGGTTTTTCTATTGGGTTGTTTGTAATTTGCTTATTGATATGTAGGTATTGTTTCGTATATTTTGAATATTAAAATTTTATTAATTTATATATGTAGCAAATATCTTCTCCCCGTTTGTGGCTTGTCTTTTCAGTCTCCCTGTGGTTTCTTTTAATGATGGAAAGTTTGTAATTTTGATGCAGTCAGATTAATCGTTTTCCCTTTTATGGCTTCTGCTTTCTGTGTCTTCAGAAACCCTTTTCTTGAGATTATAAAGATAGTTTTATAAATTATTGAGATCGTAAAGTACAGTTTTATAAATTATTTTTGGTTGTTTTGCCTGTCACACTTAAGTCTTGAATTGATTTTTTTGTGCAGGATGTGAAGTCACAGTCAATTTTACCTTTTTCCTATGGGCATAAGCAATTGTGCCAGTGCCATTAGGTAAATGGCTATCCATCCTCTCCCTGATTATCATCGGTGCCCACATGTGTGGATGTGATGCCGACATGTCTGTCCTTTTCATTAGTCAGCTCATTAGTCAACTAGTGACTAGTGCAGTGCATTATCGTGTTGGTTAGTCAGTGTGGCCCTCTGCCAGGGGCCCCCGCCCTCAGGTGTTAGAGCTGTGTGGTGCGTCTGAGTCCGCTGCGGCAAGTCCCCCGGTCTCTTCTCCAGGGGAGACTTGTCTCTTTCTTCTTTTATATAAATACTCTGTTGAGATTTTGAGTATAATTACATTTAATCTATAGGTCATTTTCTGAAAAAAATGACATCTTTATGATACTAAGTCAGATAATCTATGACATGATCTATTTAGTATTTCCTTACTGTCTTTCAAATAATATTTTATAATTTCTCCTTAAAGGTCTCTCAATTATTTTTTGATTTCTTTTTGGATACTTTGTCTTTCTATGCTATATTAGATAATAATTAAAATGTTAAAAACAAATTTCTATGTATACATTGTTGGCATTTCTAAATGGAATTTATTTTAGTACATTATTTTGTAATGTAGGAACCTTGCTAAATTCTAATATTCTAATATGTAGGTTCTTTTGGAATTTTTAATGGAAAAAATAATGCAACCCTTGAATACAGTGCTGGTACGCCTTCCAGTCCTTTTGGTTATTTCGCTTTCTTGACTCGCCTTGCTGACTGCGCCCCCAGCACATTGTCAAATAGAAGTAATCATGGGGCTGCTGTGCTTTTTTCTGATCGGAATTCCTCTCGTGTTTTACTTTTAAGAGCGATGCTTATTGTAGATTTTCTGTAGATACCCTCTATCATGTTGACACGAATGGATGTTGAATTGTATCAGATACTTTTTTTGTATTCACTGAGATCATCTTATGGTTTTTCTTCTTTAGTCTTTTAGTGTTTGAACTTCATTTACTCATTTTCCAATATTAAACCAATCTGGCATTCCCAGAAATATCCAACTTCGTCATGTTGAATTACTTTTTAAATTCATTATTAACTTTTGTATGTAAATATTTGTTTAGAATTTTATGTCTACATTTGAGCGTCATTTGTCTGTACTTTTTGTTTTCCTGTGTTGGCCTTATTGGGTTATGCTATCAGAGTTATGTAACTTACAATAATGAGTCAGGGACATGTTCCCTGTTTTTCTCTACTCTGACTTAGTTTGAATAAAGCTGGAATTATTTCTTCCTTGAACATTTGATAGAACTCACCTGGAATGTTCTTTGTGGAGAAATTTAAACTGAGTCAATTTCCCTAATCATTGTAAGATTGTTTAGGTTTCTTTTTCTTTTGAAGTCACATTACCAGTGATACTTTTTGTCCCTAGGGATTTCTTTATATCATTAAATTTTCAAATTCATTACTTTAAAGTTGTTCATAGCTATGATCCTCTTAACTTTATGATGTAGCATCTCTCATTTCCATTCAATTTATTGTTGATTTATTTCAGGTCTTATTCGTTTGAACAACGTTACCAGGGGAGTTAGATTTTTCAAAGAGCAAACTTTTGACTTTATTTGATAGCCATTTGGGGGATGAATTATACATGTCTATTTCTCTCTTGTCTATCATGATATAGGTGTTTTTCTTATCATTTCTTATAAGTTATGTCTTTATGTATGGAAGATATTCATTATCTAACCGACAACTTGGTTGTGAATGATTTTCTCTGGTTTCTTTAATTTTTATTTTAGTCAAATTTTTGGTTTATAATTTCTTCCATTATTTTTAAACTTAGGAAATCGTCTATCTAGAAACTAAAGATTTAAAAATTTCTTCTAACAATTTTATTTGTGTTTCTAACTCTAATGAAACTCTCTTATCTGGAATTCTGATTCTAAGCAGTGATTCAAAATTCCAGCCTCATGATCAACTCTCCTAAAGCTCTCTTTAGAAAGACCTTTACCCAATCCCCTTCTAGAGCTAGGGTAGGGTAGTGAGATCTCAGAATGTTTTTTCTTAAAAATATCACAGATAGTTCTTGATGTGCAACCAGGATTGGGAACCACTTATTTAAATGTCTTTTATTTTTCCAAATAGCTACCTGATTGTTTCAGCAACATTTATGGAGCAATCTTTTCCTTCATTGCTGGTTTGAGATTCCCCTCTTACTATGTGATGAACTCCAGGACACAGCTCATTGGTTCTGTAGACAGTCTGTTCTTATAGCAACATCACAGACTTAATGATGGTGGTGTCATAACATATTTGAATGTCTGTTAAGGTGGGTCTTACCTCTTCTTTACTCTTATTTTTAAAAACATATCTTTCTAATTAAAAATAGAAATACCATACGACCCCCACATCCCACTACTGGGTATCTATCCAAAGAACTTGAAATCAGCAATTCAAAGAGATTCATGCACCATATGTTCACTGCAGCATTATTCACAGTAGCCAAGACATGGAAGCAACCTAAGTGCCCATCGATTGATGACTGGATAGAGAAGATATGGTATATATATATATATATATATATAATATATACAATGGAATACTACTCAGCCATAAAAAATGATAAAATAGTCCCTTTCACAACAATATGGACGGACCTTGAGGGTATTAAGTGAAATAAGCCAGAGAGAGAAAGACAAACTCTGTATGATTCCACTCATGTGGAAGATAAACAAACAGATGGACAAAGAGAATAGATTAGTGGTTACCAGGGGGAAGGGGGATGGGAGGAGGGGAAAAAGGGTGAAGGGGTGCACCTATAAGATGAATGACAAATAATAATGTACAAATGAAATTTCACAATGTTATAAAAAGGCAAAAACCCATATCTTTCTACTCAGCATGTATAGTATGCTTTTCCATTTAAATGTGTCGTTCAAAACAAGCTCCCAAACATTATCACCTTTTTCATGTAATTTTCACCCCTTTTTCTTAAGATTATTTCTTCTGTGTGTGGATTTTCATTGTTATGTAATTTTCTTTGAATTTGTGAAGAGAATGGCATTTTCTTGGTTTTCTAACTGGCTGTTCTGGGTGGGTGGAAAGTTAGTGATTCTCTTTGAGTAGAATTTTCACAGCATGCGCTGCAATTATGGCTCTGTTGAAGTTCTTTCAGTTCCTGAATTGTGTCACTTCTCCTTTAAATTGTGTTCCTTTCATATGGAAGGCTTTCCATCACCCCCCACTCTCACGCCTAACTCTGCCCTAAGCTTTAGATTTAGCTGAGTCGGCACTTCCACTAAGATGTCTTCTTCGATCCTTTATCTAGGTGATGTCCTCTGGCTGTGTACTCACAACCAGCCGTCTTCCATTCTACAGCTTTATTTTGGTGTAAGCACTCACCTAGTATCACTCTTCCCTGCTAGATTATAAGCTCCTTGAGGGCAGGAAGATTTTGGTCTTTTTTGCTGCTGTCTCCAGTGGTGCAGGACACGTAGTGCAGGGCACACAGTGGCCACTCAATAAATTGGTTAAATTAACACATGCATTCGTGTTTTAGCAGCATCACTTCAGCACTGTCAAGATCATGGTGGAATAAGAGAGAGAATGTAGGGAAAGCAGGGGGAATGTGTTGCAGTTGTCCAGGCAGAGGAAGATGAGAGTGTGAACTAAGGTAGACGTACTCGCGATGCAGAATAAGGACTAGATTTCAGAGTGAAGAGGTGGGATTGGCATGATTGAGATGCCAACCAGGTGCTGGTGACAGAGCGAGATTTCTCTTTTTGGGTGAATGGGGCACCCCAGAGGAGCTGGCCTTGGGAAGGAGGGTGGGGGGGAGGCGGTGACATTTGCTCTCTCCCCTGTGTACCCTGAAGATAAGGCATGAGGGAGCACACTTTAGGAATTATTGTTTGCCTCAAAATCCAACAAAACTGGTTTTGGGTACAAATACAGAGCAATTCTATTTTGTTTATTTGCACTTTCTAGTGAGTTGCTTTAAGGACTGTGGCAGAGTTTTGACAGTAGTTATGATCTGAAGCTACCGCCTTGAGTCACGAGGCCGTCCTTTGGCCTTATAAGATAGAAAATGTAGGAATTCCATCTTCAGACCCTGGCTAATGTGTGGTTTGGTTTCCTCTTAGGTGGGCAGACCGTCTCATGGGAGAGCTCGCTTCTACCCTTATTCTGTGCCCTTGGATTGTAGGCATAGAAGGTCTTCTCCGTCTATGTTGCCTTTCATTTTTGTCCCTGGGGACTCCTTTTAAGTCTCTCTGCCAGTGACATTGTGCAGGTGGTTCAAGGAAATATTCATCAGTGATGTGTGTTTTGATGACGCTGTGATCCTGGGAAGTTTTCAGCAGACATGTGCTCTATTTAGGGGACCTTTTGGCACCCCACTGTGTTCAAGAGAAGCCTCCCAAATTGGCACCAGTCCAGAGTCATATTAACTGCCTGGTTTACCCAGGGTTATGCAGATAGGTGGAAGGAGGCCGGGGCTAACCTCTCCGTGAACCTCTGTGCTTCACAGGTGGTGTCTGAGGGGTGGAAGAATTGGGAGAGTTTTATGTTCTACGTTGATGAAATGGGCTGTCACCCATTCTGAGTAGTCTACTTCCCTTGCTTCCTCTGTGGAGTTCCTAACGTCCTTCAGAATACAGTTGGTCCTCTGTATCCGTAGGTTCTGCATCCCTGGGTTCAACCAACTGCAAGTAGAAAGGCCTACGATGGTTGCATCTGTAACATATACAGATTTTTTTTCTTGTCATTATTCCCTAAACCATAGAGTGTAACAACTATTTACATAGCATTTACAATGTATTAGGTATTACAAGTAATGTAAAGATGATTTAAGGTATACAAGAGGATGTGCATAGATCATATGCAAATACTACACTATTTTATGTAGGGGACTTGAGAGTCCGCAGATTTTGGTATCTGCGGGGATCCTAGAACCAATCGCCCATGAATACTGAGAGATGACTGTATTGTTATTATTGCAGTTAAATAACAGGGAGGTGAGCTGGAGATGGTAGGAGATAGTGGCATCCTGCAGTTGAAATGAAATGCTCCCCAGCTGCGATTATCTCTGATGTAGTGAGGTAAGACACACCTGGGCAGTGGCCAGGCACTGTCAAATGTTTCTAACTGGGAACAGATCCCGTAGATTCTTTAGAGCAGAACTTAACCCTCATCGTGTTGCTTCCCAAGCTCATGGCCCCAAACTAAATCTGTAAAGGAAATAATACACTTTTAGGTCTTGCAACATAATTATTTGACTATCCATTTTTTGTAGTTTATATGAATCATTGCTAAACTTCATTGTAGCGAATGTGATATGTACCCATGTAAGTTATATTTTGTTTTAGAAATATTTGTGTACAAATGGGCAGAATGAATTGGGAGTGGCAGCCATTTCACCAGCTTGTCAGACGTCACTGTTTAGGTCACTTGATTTCAATGTATGTTGGTAAACAGGCTCTTCTTTCCAAATACAACAGCACTTGTTGTTTCTAGGAGTTCTTTCAACAAATGGGACAGAAAGTAGAAGGCAGGAAATCACAGGCAGAGGCAGTACCTGGGTTGAAATCCTGACTCCATCTTGTGTAACCTGGGACTCTTTACTTAAATAAACACACTGTGCCTCAGTTTCCTTTTTTGTAAAATGGGGGTAATAAGGGTATGCTAGGAAGGTTGTGAGGACTAAATAGGTTCTTGCATGTAAAAACAAGGAGAATAGTATCTGACAAAGCATAAACACTCAAATGGTAGCTTACATTATTGTGAAGTGGCTTCTAAAATGTAGCTTTCACTTAGGACCAGAATGCTAACTTAAGTGATTCTTAGTGAATTTACTATTATTTAAATTTTGATTATATTTTCATTAAAAGTCCCAATGGATTCAGATCACTGAAATTCATAATCTGTTATTAAAATTTTTTATTCTTTAATTCAGGATATAAAGTGTCCAAAGAGGTTGGAAAAAACTTAGACATAGGAGTTACACTTGCTTTTTAACCCCAGACAGCCACATAAAATGAGTTGAGGATCGATCTTTGGCGTTAAGGCCAGGAAACCAAAGTGTGAGCACAAGAGGAGGAAGCATTTTCTCTTCCAGATGCCTCGTCTGGAGACGTGTGGGGTGCTGAGCAGGGTGAAGTCCTAGCCGCAGTGCAGTTTAATGAGCACATTGCAATACACCAGGCGATCTTGTCCCTCCCGTCCTAGAAACTGACTTCGAGCCTCAGCGTGCCTTTCAGTAAAGTGGGCGTTACGAGCACAGGTGCCAGCAGGGGTGAGACAGGCAGCTTAATGCCTGTAGTGGGCCACGTGAGCTGCCACAGATGCAGAGCGTTTTCCTCTTCTAAAGGGGGCGGCCACTACTCAGGTCCAACCATTTGTTTCACGTAGGAATTCAGGCCCACTGTCCCAGACTCCCTGATTTTTCACGAGAAGACAGAAGTCTAGATTTTTACATAAAATCTCCTGATTTTCACATGTTGGCAGCTCATTTAATGTTTTAAGAGTACTGTGTGGCCCAAATAAATCATGTCTTTAGATTAGATCCTGGCTTAAGGCCATCAGTTTGCATTCTCTGAAATGGGAAGAAGACATTTACCATACATGTAGCACACAAATATTGACAACAACAGGTAATTTTACTGGAATCTTAGAGTAAAATGACATCTGGTGAACTGGTTAAGATTATCGTGTGATGCCTGCTTTCAGTTATTCAGGGCGTACTTACTGTGCAAATTAATACATAATTTAGTTGACGTTTTCCCTTTAGAGTGAGCAATTGCTGCAAGTAAAACTTGACCCAGAAGTAGCAAATTACCGTCCTGTAAAATATTTGGAATGCTTGTCTTTTGCCTTTAAGGTTTTATTAATTTGATAAAGGAAACATTACTTTTGGTTCTTCTATTCTTTCACATTCAATTGAAAGTGTCATTTTTTAGAGAATTTCAGTTTTATGGCTTGGAGTCTTGAATTCAGGGAAGCTTTAGGAGCTAATAGAGACATCTGAGTATGTTGGACCTGTTGGCGCCCAGCCCCGTGGTATGGATGTGCACACTGTCTTCTTACTGAGTGAGAGTTGGTTGACCTCCGGAATGACTGCTTCAGCAGTTATTTGGCTTTCGTTAAAGATTCCCTAAGTTGTATTACTTGAAAAACTTATAAGAATTTGCAAGTTTACCATATAGACAGATGTACATCTAGAATTACCTATGTCCAAACCACAAAAATGACCAGACATTCTCCTTGCCTGGCTAACGTAAGTGACTGCTGCTTCTTTACCTGTTAAAGATTTAGCCTTACTTTGGTCTTCCCATCTTCTAGATAAAATTGCCATGACACCCAGCCATAGATTTGTCCCTGCTTCCTGACAGCTCCTAATCCAGAGCAAAATCATGCTTCTGTGACCCTTCCCAAAAATCACCTAGCAGAACCCCAATCTGTAACAAGCCCCTCTTTCAGAGCCGCCCTATAGTTCCCAAGGTCTCTGGTTCCATGATTGCAACAAACCAATAAACCCAATGTGGTTCTACCACAGTTTATCCTGGTGACCTGTGGGTGAAGGGTATTGATACCTATGCAAGAATTTGTGATATTATTATGTACTTATTTACTTTTTGGCACTTGTGAAAAATTAAAGGCAGAAGGACGTATAATAAGAGGAGAGTTTATAGAGGAAGGTTGGTAAAAACTGAATGAATCCTCCATTTCGATAAGAGCCATTTCACAAATTGTTGTGTGTGTGCTGCTGCTTCGGTGTCTGGGAAAGCCAGGAAGACTCTGTGGGGAGATTTGCAGAGGTAGTGAGATTCGAGTTGCAGATAAGAAGAGGAGATGACCCTTTGAAACCTAGTTAGAAAAAGTTCTTTCCAAAAGCTATAGATTGTGCTGATTACGATCATAGCAGGTTCCAACCTGCTCTCCAAGTCTGGAACTTTACACAAGTTAAGATCAACAAGCATTTTGTGGTCAAGTTTCATTTAATTAGAGTTTGCTGCCAAGTCATGGTTTGGAGGCCAACTTCCATGCCAGGTGCCTTTCAACGGTCGCCTGTCTGAGCTTGGAGAACCGGCAAGGAGCCTCTGCCTGTCTCCAGGCCAGCTTACTGTTAGACAAAGTCCGTGGGGCCTGCCCTGGGATAAGCCGTCTCTCTGCCGCTGGATATGGAATGCTTTGCTGCTAATGCATGGAGGCAAAGCAGAGCATTGATGGTGGTAGAGGTGGGGAATCCAGTTTGGTAGGCTTTTCCCAAAAGCAAGAGAAAAGAGTTTTTAGTCATTTATCAGGACAGTTTAAAAAAAAATGTCGGCTGACTTTGATTTTTTCGAATCACTTTTCTAAGAAACATGGAAGGTCCTCTCTCAGGTACTGCCATCTCCCTTTGTGAGGCAAACATGAGGCTTTCCCTCGCCAGCTTTATTATGTCATTGAATTAATAATATTGTAAAGACTAGATCAGAAGTCAATTTGGCAGCTGTGCCTTTAGGGAAATTTTTGGAAGAGTGACCCTCCATTTTTAATAAGCATGTTATTACATTTAGAATTAAATTACTGAAAGCCAAGCTACCCTCTTGAATTTACTATTAGCCATTTTTTTTCCTTTTATTTTTAATGAAGTAGAACAAGTTGAAGCCAGTTGTTTCTAACAGTGTGCAGTAAGAAAGGAACTCAGAATCTTTTCCTATAAGGCCCTTTGCTTTAGACAAGTTTAACTCTTTTAAACGTTAGAATTTTGGAAGTCTTGTACAAAGCATCCATTTCATTTTTCTTAATTAAAGCGTAATGGGAGAACTTGCCATGTTCCTTACCACTTCTTTATTTGGGTGCCTTCTCATGCTTGAGTTGTCTTCCCTACAGTAAATCACATCGTCTTCATTGAAATCTTGTTGTGATTCTAAAATTCATGTGGAAAATGGGCAGAAAGTCCAATCATATCTTCTGTAACAACAGATCTGGGGAGGGGGTTTAACCCATCAAATATTAGAACCTAACTTAAAACACCAATCCTTAAGGCCATGTGGTGCTTAGGGCTGAGATAAAATAGTAGAAACCCAGAGGGCAGTTGAGAAATCACTAGCTAGCAAGTTGGATCTATTTTAATATCAAATATTACTCCCAAATAAGACATAAGAACTTTTCATGAATGATGTTGGCAGAGTGAAACAGCAGTTGGGAGCCAAAAATTTACATCCCACACTATGCACCTAAAACAAACAAACGAAAAGGATGCTCCAGGTTAACTAAAGATGACAAATTATCAAACTGTGGAACACAAAGTAGAAAACAAAGATATTATGTTCAGATATGAAGCAATAAACCAAGTCACAAATCGAGAATATTCCCTTGTTTTATAACAAGGCCTCCTTGAGAGCAGGCCTGACAGGTAGTCTTTTGGTTTCTGGCACCTAACATACCTCCTTAGTCAAAGCCCACACATTTGCTAGGGTGGGTTAATGAATGCTGTAAATGCAAATGCCAGTGTATGAATTAGCCTGTGTGGATGTGTAAAAAAATGTACAAAAAAATCTTTTAAATGTGCTAGGGTGATTACATTGTGGATACTTTTTTAAGAAAAATCCTGTTAGCATATTTTCAGCAAATTGGTGGAAACAGTACACTTGCAATATATGATCATATATACTTTTTAGTTTATATAAAGCCTTTGACCCAGCAATAGGTATATTACTTTATGTATTTCTCAGCTTGATGAGAATGATATTGTTAGAATAATAGACATGATTTGTTAGGTGCTTACCACATGCTGGGCGCTTTTAAAATAATTATCTTTTCTCATAGCAGCTGTATGAGATGATTGCATTTTTGAATATATGTCAACAATAAATCTGTACTGATAGTTAATTTGTGTGTGTGCGTACACATGGGTCTGAGAGAGACAGAGGGAGTTAACCTGTATGGTATTTAGATTCCCCTACTGGAATCTGAGTTCCTTGAAGTTCAAGAATATTATGATACACAGGTTCTTGGACATAGGAACATAACCTGGCCTACCTATCAGATATTAACTATAAGAACCATCTGTTCTACATTTCCATTTCTGAAAATATCTGCTGCTGCCTAGGGCTACACCCACCTAGTATAGCTGTATACATAAGCTGAAAAGAATACATGGTATTAAAGGTCAAAATTCTTTTTCCCTTTGTACGTTTATTGATTCGGATGGTATCACTCATTCCTCTTGTTTATTGGTATATTGACTGGTCTTCTGGTCCTGACTAGGATGGATGCACAAGTCTTGTTTTTGACTATAGTTATTTAGATCATTGAGTGGAGCCTGAGGTTTATCTTTTCTCTCTTGCTCATTAGCTTGTGATATCTTGTTTATATACTAAATACAGTGAAAATTGTTTTAAGAAAAGGATGGAAAAAGATTTGGAACTTAAGCAAGATTAAATCAATTTGCAAACTCTGGAGAAACCATCTTTTCTCATTGCATAAAGCAAAATTTAAAAGATGTGAGATCTAATGTCTGAATCATGAGTAGCAGGTCCTATCTGTAGTACCTATTTCTAACATCCTGATGGGCATGGAAATTTGATCAAGCACATTCTTTGGGAGTGATGAGTAAGTTTGTTATTTCTATAAAGATATTTTAAAACTAAGGCATCAGGGGGCTGGCTTGGTGGCATAGTGGTTAACTGCACACATTCCACTTTGGTGGCCTGGGGTTCGCAGGTTTGGATCCTGGGCACAGACACCACTTATCAAGCCATGCTGTGACAGCATCCCACATACAAAATAGAAGAAGATTGGCAGAGATGTTAGATCAGTGACAATCTTCCTCACCAAAAATATAAATAAAATAAAAGATTATGGCATCAGATTTTGAAGAGAGAAGGATCAGATGCTAATTGAAGTGATTGTGTGAAGCTGTGATTTACATGCGTGAAATCGTTCATTCGATGTATGATGAGAACTAATTAAAACAATGAGGGTTATATACTTTGAGCATCTTTGTTTCCAGGATCCTTGAGGCAGCATAGCGTAGTGATTAATTCAAGAATTCTGAAGGCAGACTGAGTTTGAATCCTGCTTCTACTACCTCCGAGCTCTGTGACCTGGGGCAAATTACTTAAATTCTGTTTGTCTAGGCTTTCCTGACTGTAAAATGGTGTTAATAATAACGCCTGCCTCATAGGATTATTGTGAGTATTTAAGTGAGTTGAAATTCGCATTTCCTTAAAGGAATGCATAGCTATTCTAAGCACCATGTATGCTGGCTGTCATTACTTGCTAGGATCAAGGGGCAAAGGTTTACTAGGACACAGAGGAAGCTGCCAGCATCAGAGATGAAGTTATTTTGGGGCTGCGTTCTTGGCAAAGTTTAGCCCTAAAGTGGTTCCCCGTTTTTTAGAAAGAAAGGATTTGTAGGCCTGACATGCGGTTGACTTGAGCCTAAATTCTGGCCGCCTTGGTATGGGATGCTGGTTTCCTGATTAACATCATCATTCTCTAGCTTTATCTATTGAATATCTTTTTCTTAATTTTATTGAATAGGAGAGGGGTCTTACTAATTTTTAAATTTCTTTTGGTATAAAATAAGAATGTTCTTCAAATGTTCTCTATAGCTGAGAAAAGCCTGACTAGAAACTAACAGTGAGCCACTGCAGACTGAAATGATTATTCTGAGAAGCGTGAGTTCACAGTCACGGGCTTAAAGTGAATTAGTGGTTAATCTAATCTGGAAAAAAAATGAGCCCTTGGCAACAAAGAAACCTTACACTTCAGTATACTTACTTGCAATTGTCGTTAGGCTGCAAAAGTCCCTTAAAACTGTTAGCTGGAGGATCTAAGAAGGTGCCCTTGAAAAGCTTAAAGAAACTTGGATCTGTGTGAAGGTGTCTTCTGCTATACTATAATATTTGCATGCAGCATCCTTTTATAATACAGAAGAAATTCCTTATATGCAGATATTAGCTCATTTAGCACCCCATCAGTGAACAGACGGCAGCAGCCCAAATACAAAGGAAAAGGGATCATCGAGAACTTAAGTAGCAGGAAGGCATTGAGGAGATGGACATTTAACTACCTGCCTGCCCTGTGCTTTGTGCTGGGTGTCATTAGGTGATCAGCCCAGTGAACGTGCACAGGCATCCAAAATAGGATGTGGTGGCTCCATTTGGCTTTTTGAGGAAATCGAGGCTCAGAGGAGATAAGTATCTTTGCCAAGATCACACACTTAGTTAATAGAAGAGCCAAGATTCAAATTCAGTTCCAGAGTTGATCAAGCTCCTGAATGTGTAGGTTTAATAAAATTCAACTAATGCCTCTAAAAGTGAATTTGGTGCCAATGTGACTTTTGCATCAATATTAATTCAATTTTTCCTTATGAGTTATTTCAAGTTCCTCGTATCCATAAAATTTGAATGGAACTTTTTATTCTATTACTGAGCAAGTCTCATTTATGTGTTTGTAGATGGGAGAGGTGTTCTCCAAGTCAACTTTGCAATTGAAATTGAGTAGCTAGAGTAGAAATGTCTCAGTTTAACCTCATTACCTGATAGAATCTTCAAATGGCCTCGTAATCCACCTTTTTTTATGTTCCCTGAAGATGAATTGGGCTACTGGCTTTTATCTCTTGATCTTTGGAGTTGCATCCTAAATTCTCTATTTCAAGGATTGTGTACCAGCTTCTTTTTCAGGACTAGAATCCTCTTTGTTCTAGACCCATTATTTGGTGACATAACGAGATAAAGCATCTTTGACCTAGTTAGTATCTGGCAGTAGGATTTTATTGCAACCCATAATGTGCAGAACTAATGTGAATTTTGCCTCTATTCTAGCCATTTGCTGAGAACAAAGAATTTTTAGAAGTCTCTTTAATAGGAATCTTTATTAACTACAGATGATTTAAAATCATTGTTAAACCTGTAACTTTTAGGAGTTACTGTAGCAGAATGAGGGGGGGAAATTCTGAACTTTAATTAGAAACTGTAGAAGTCAGAAGATCAGTGATTAAAATAGTAATTTACGTCCTTGCATGTTGTGTGAAAGGCCTTAAATATTGATTAGGTTGTAGGAGAGAATATGAAATTAGATAGAATGGTAATGATATTTGAGGTTTTATTATTGCCTTCCCCGCTCACACCTCTCCTGGTGTGGGCATGGGTCGTGTGACCCTGCCCTCTCCTCTCAGCCGGCTGGACCGTGGAGGTCACTGCCAGGAGGAGTTTGTCACAGGCCCGCCTGTAGAAGTACTGATGTAGACTGACTCCGAGATGAACTATGCAACAAGAATGTCCCGAGATACAAACTTTCAGTTACAAGAAGAAGTTGCTCTGAAGGTCTAAGTTACTGCATGGTCATACAGTTAATAATGTGGTATAGTATACTTGAAAGTTGCTGAGAGTAGATTTTAACCATTCTCACCAGTTAAAAAAAATAGAGTTAACTATGTGAGGTGATGGATGTGTTAACTATCTTGATCTTGGTATTAATTCCACATTGTATATGTATATCAAATCATCACGTTGTACGCTTTAAATATGTACAACTATATTTGTCAATTATTCCTCAATAAAGTTGGGAGAAAAAGAAGGCCCTGAGAAAGTGTTGAAGACAGAGAGAGCAGAGGGGGCAGTGGTTGTTGCAGCTGGAATGCCAAATGAAGTTTGGATCCGTTTGGCTAGGATGGGTCACGTGAAGCCAAAAGTGGGTAGGCAGAGGGATCCAGCTGATAGAGAAGATGTAGAGGGACCTCCAGAGAGAAGCAGAGGTACCACTGAAGAGATGCAAAAGGTTTGTCACATTCCTGTCGCTGCCACAAGTTTCTGGCTTCCTGAGACTTGGCTTTTATTTTCTCCTGCATATCTGGTGACTATACCCTTTACCTTAAGGGAACGTGTGATATAACTAACTTTCTTAGATGGTCGAGAGGCTTACTTGCAAGGAAAATGACACTTAAAAAGATGTCTGTTGCATATACTCAAGAAGAAGATCCAGGCTTTGGTCCAGAATGTTGGAGAACTAGGAAAATAATTTCTTTTTTTTTTTTTTTTTTTTTTAAGATTTTATTTTTTCCTTTTTCTCCCCAAAGCCCCCCGGTACATTCTTCGTTGTGGGTTCCTCTAGTTGTGGCATGTGGGACGCTGCCTCAGCGTGGTCTGACGAGCAGTGCCATGTCCGCGCCCAGGATTCGAACCGACGAAACACTGGGCCGCCTGCAGCGGAGCGCGCGAACTTAACCACTCGGCCACGGGGCCAGCCCCGGAAAATATTTCTGTGGCGTCAGAGATCACCAAAGCCTGTGCGATGGAAGCCGCCTGGCCATGACTTCTTCCAGAGCTCACGTGTCCAAGGCAGTGGAGACAGCGAAGGCTACAGAATCCCAGGGAGCGGAGATCTCCACGCATAGTGAGGTGCGGCCACACAGTGAACATAGTGTTTTTCCTTGCAGGACAGGGCAGCTATTTCCTGATAAGCATTGATGTTCAAGTTAATATCCAGCTCTTCAGGATTATGTCACCATACCCAGAGTCACAACAGATCATTCAACCTTTTTGAGTATTTTAGAATACGTATGTCAGAATTGGGACAATTTATTATTTTTATCAAGCTCAGAGATGCTGTTTGCAAACTTTGATTCCCTGGTATATGCCTTTCATCCCGGTCTTAGCAGCATGTGTGAAATTTGTTCAGGTTATGGGGCTCGTGGGGAAGAACACTAACATTTGTTTGCACGGTTGTGCCTGTTCCAGGTAAGGGCTTAATCTGAATCAGCCATACCTCCTGTCATCCAATCTTGAATTCCAGAAATCATGGATTTTAAAGTTGCATACAATAATCATGTTGGCTAGGTTCTTTAATCCAGAGCCAGGTTTGTAAGCCTTATATATACATAAAATGTGTGGTATAAATTTTAAGATTAAGAATGGTGTTTCTTTCCTTTGCTTTTTATTGGCCAGTGGGAAGGACCTCAGGGACTGTGAGCCAAGTTTATGAAATATTGACCCAGGCCAAGTCTGGTTTGTCTTTGTGTTTCCGGTATTGACATGGTGTGGCATAGGTTTTAAACTTCATGGGAAGCTATTCCGTGAAACATTTTAATTGTCAAATCTTAAAAATATGAGTTTTTAAATTAATGACTTCAGGTTGAACTTTGCTATCTGAAATATTTGGGTTTATTATAATGGTAATTTGAGTTTTTTTGGCTGAAAATGGGCATTTTTCCTTTTTTCGTTATTATATGTGTTAAACTCTGAGCCTTTTGATGACACCAGACTGCAATATGACAAATAAATGTGCATTTAAACTTCGCTTTCAGGCAGATTAGGGCAGAGGAGAAAAACTTTGAGATGGATTTGCAACTGGATTAAGGTTTTCTGGGTAGAGGCAAGATTGAGTTGATCTGAAAACTGCTTCTGATATCTTTTTCATTAGAAGGACAATTTTGTTCAGTCTCTTCTTATAAGGAATAAGCTTTGGTTATTTTCTTTTTACTACTAGCAGAATGAAAACAAAATTAGAAGTAATTACTTTTTTTTCTAGCTTACTTTTTTTCATTGAGGTATAATTCACATAACATAAAATTAACCATTTTAAAGTGAAGAATTCAGTGGTATTTAGTACATTCACAAGGTTGTGCAACCACTATCTCTGTCTAGTTCCAAAATATCTTCATCACCCTGTAATGAATAAAATAAAACCCTGTACTGCTTAAGCAATTACTCCTAAGTCCCCTTTCACCCTTAGTCCCTGGCAAACACCAGTCTGCTTTCTGTCTCTATGGATGTACTCTGGTTATTTCATGTAAATGGAGCCATATAATATGTGACCTTTTATGTCACATTATGCTTCTTTCACTTAGCATCCGATGCTGCCTTCTTTTGTGTTTGACTTTTTCCTAGCATACCTTTTTGATCCTCTCCTTGCTATGGTCTGAATGTTTGTGTCCCCCCAAAATTCGTGTGTTGAAATCCTAATCCTCAAGGTGAGGGTATTATGAGGTGGGCCCTTGGGAGGTGATTAGGTCGTGAGGGTAGAGCCCTCATGATTGGGATTAGTGCTCTTATCAAAGAGACCCCTCAAAGCTCCCTAGCCCCTTCCACCATGTGAGGATACAGTAAGTCTATGGCCCAGAGAGGGCCCTCACCCATCCATGGCAGCCCACTGATCTTAGACGTCCTGCCTCCGGAACTGTGAGAAATAAATCTCTGTTATTTATGTTTAGTTTAGTGAGAAACTGCCAAAGTGTCTGCCAAACTGGCTGTGCTGTTTTGCATTCCCACCAGCAATGAATGAGAGTTCCTGTTGCTCTAAATCCTCGTCAGCATTTGATGTTGTCAGTATTCTAGAGTTTGGCCGTTCTAATAGGTGTGGGTGATCACTTTTTGAAGGAGGCTGTTCCTACTTATGCAAATCTGAGTGGTGCTATTTTCATCTAAGCGTGCTGTGATTCAGGCGGCCCTTCAGAGCCTAGAAACGTTTTTGTGTCTGAGAGTTATTGGGTCAGCAGTTCCGCGCGGCAGCCTCTTGCCCCCCTGTCAAGGCCCTGCAGCCTTGTGGACTGAGTTGGGGCTGAAGTGTTCTCTTTACCTTCCCTCTTGCTGCTGCTTTCTTAGTTGACTCTCCCTTGGCCTTCCACTTGTATTGTCACTGGAGCTTCATGCCCTGTGCCTGTCTATCCTTCACCCCACTGTTCAATATTTCTGCCTGTCTAATGTTTTTAAAGCACTGCTTCGATCTAGCAACTTTTAAACAACATCTTAATAACTTAAAAAGGAAGTCTCAACTTCTGGGGCTCACCCAGGATGCTCCAGTAGTCCATCCTGGTCCTATTTGCCCATCATTTCCCATTGTATTCCATTCTGTTCCTGCTAAATGAAGCCGGTCGCCATTCCTGGTGTAGCACCTGAGGGTTCCCATTTTGTAGTTTATTTCACTCCAATTTCCTCTTCCTTCACCTTTCTTTCTTCCTGTGTCAACAGTCTACCTCTCCCTCAAAATCTAGCCCCAATGTCGGTTCTTCCCGTTGTGGGGGATTAGGAAGGCTCTGTCAAAGTTAACATATTCTTTCTTGTTTTCTTTTTTTGCAATCCCTTATTACTTAACTTTACTACTCTTTGGCTCTTATACTTTAGTGCCTTGTGTTATAGTTATTTTTGGTACACATCCTACATCTTCTCTTTAAGATATATGAGGACAGCATGCACTGGTTCCTTTTACATTCTCTGAATTTCTTGGCACAGTGCCCTGGTGTCTTAAATGTTTACTAATATTTGCCAAATAAGTGAGCATTTAGGTTTAGGTACATAAAGTGAAACTATTCTTAGAAGACTCGTTTACTGTTTTTCAGCTGTCAAACCACTATAGCCAACACAAGTGTATATTAAATTTAAATTAATTTGCTGAGCCTGACTGGGAGAGCCTTTAGCTTGGTTTCCTTTGATTTCCTGAGAGAAAAATAGATAGCAACACTCCATGTCTTAGATGTTCCTACTGACACCTTAATAAGAAACTGGTAGATTTCCTTGCAGTCCAGCTGTGTGCTTAGATGGATTATTTTGTCTAAAGGCTTTACCTGGAATCACAACTTGATGGTCTTCCAACTTGCATTGGCTCGCTAACGCTGAAGGCTTGGCCTGTATGTGAAATCATGGTGCTGTTTTGTTGTCAGTTTCATTACTGAAAAGTTTGTTTACTACATTTCCTATTCACAGTTCTGTTCTGTATCATGTGTCAGCTGTGCCTGCAGCCTCTGGAAAGGTACAGAGGAACAGGGTACAGTTTTGTCCACTGGGGGACCTTGTAGGCCATAGCATCCACCTTGAGTGGACATCAACTTGGAGTTAGTGTCTCTCTCTCTCTCATCTCTTTCTTAGCGTATCTCTTTGTATGCTTTTTTCTTGTTTGAAGATTCCACCTTTTTCCTAGAGGAATAATACAAAATGCCCAAGGATATTCTGATTCCATTTCAGCTGATCCTTACAAGACACCCTAGAGAAAGTCTGTTAGGTCTCTTTTTTTTTCAGACTGTAGCATCATAAGCTTTTCTAAAGTGCTAGATGCCTCTCATAGCATCACCTCGATGCGTTGCTATGCTAGCAGAGTCTTTCCATATCTCTCTGGGGTTGGAATTGAGCATAGGAAGATATTCTTTTCTGACACATTTGGTAAAGGAAGTTAAATTCAAAACTATAAGGAATTCATTTTTAAAATGTGCGCCTTCTTTTTTAAAAAATAAGGCACTAAATTTTTCTCACTTCTAAGCTTCTAGTTCTGGTCTCCATTTATTTTCTTCATTCTCTGAATTCATTTTGTCAGTAGCATTTCTGGAGCTGCATCTACTGGTTGCCAGGCACTGGCTTTACTCCTCTTTGAGCACAGATGAATTTGACCCTTGGACAGGATCAAAATCTGTACCAGTAGTCCCACTTCTGCCGTTTTGATCTACTATATTCAATCTAATTTCCCTTGCATATGATAGCTATTAAAACATTTCAAGACTGTGAACATGCTTATTTGAGACTGGAAGAGCCTGGATCACAGCGGAAGAAGGAGGCGATTACAGAGTGGGAGTGCACAGACTTGAGTGGTTTGGGAGACGTGAATAACAGAAGGCATTGGTGGAAAAGAGGAAAGGAGTGGGACAGAGACAAAAATCTTTGTTCATCTGGTAGTTTTTATGGTCAGCGTTCCCTGAAAATAATCTCTCCAGCTTCCTTCTTCAGAATGAAAATATTGATAGTGTTTTAAATAGAAAATTCACAGAATTCCTACGTTAGCACTGTCTTTCTATTCAACCCCTGCCTCTTTCCTACCAGGATGGAAGAGGAAGGGGAGGGAGAAGGAATGGAATGCCTTCCTCTCTACCCCTGTTTGTTCCCGTGGCTTTCAGACTGCACCATGAGCAGAGCTCTGTATCCTCAGTGAATACTGATGTGCTTCTCTGAAGTTATGTGGAATTCTATTTGGTAATTGTCATTTAACTTCACAGAGATTCTGCATGGGTTACAAGATTACCCCTGATGTGGCAAAGGAGAATGTTTGCTATGGCCGTAAAGCAGTGACTGATTTCTGTATACCACACAGGAAACTGAGTCTCATTACTCTAATCCTGTCACGTATAATACCAATGTAATTTTAGGAATAGAAGTAAAAAAATGTTTCAACAAATGTGATACTGAAGGTTATACAACCTTACTAATTTACGTTAATTTCATGCTATTTTCAATTGGCCTTTATTTCTCCCTGTCTACCCTGCTCTGTTCATCTAAGAAGCTCACTTTCTTCCCCTAGACACAAATTTAATCATAATCTTCCTTTTACCCCACCAAAACAGCTATTGATGAGTAGGAAAAATTGTTTAGGCTGATAAAGGATGATTCACAACAAGGGAGTTTTAAAAAAGAAAGAAAAATGGTTACTGAACTGACATTTTAAAAAACCCTATAATGTAAAAGGTGTATTTATTTGCCTGTGTGATCCTGTTTGAGCTTGGTTCCGTATAGGGACAGGAGAAAAACAAAAATAATTTTAGAGGACAAAAGTGAAAGATCGTACAGAACGTTTGGTGAAAATGTACGCTCCCTAAGCTGCTTTGTCGTCATTAAGCTCATGTTTTAAACAAACTATTTTTCATGGTTCAGGAGAAGAAACTCACAGGCTTGACTGCAGTCACGGAATGCCATTTGGTTTTGGTTCTTCTATGGCTGTATCCTCCATCAGAATGAGTCTTAGGAATTTTCATGGTGTTGATGTCTTAAGTTAAAAATTTTCATGGTGATGATGTCTTAAGTTAAAACCCAGCCATCCAAGGATCTCCATTTTCTGCTCAAAGTAATATTTCTGCACTCAGAAAAACCTCTAGACCTCTCTCCCTTTTTAGGCTTAGCGTGAACAAATTCACCCTGGTCATGGTGTTTTCCCAGGTTTCCTATTGAAGGTCCAGATGTGTGCCCCCAAGAAACAATGTATCTGTTCTATGAGGACCCAGGGTGCTCTCGAAGCCGCTTTTTCTTCTTCTTCTTTTTTTAATCTTGGGCCATGCCTGGGCTTAAACATGTAAATTAAGTATTTTTATACATTATTCCTCCTCAAATAATATGTTTTTTCTATTCCAGTCAGTTTTAGGCCCCCAAATCAAGTCATTAGGTCTTGAATTACCTGAAACAACTGTCTCTGATGCCTATTGGTGTGTATTTTTCAGCATGAGAAGGTTATGTGGGTTGCTGGCCGGGGCTGCCCTCTCATGTCTGTCTCTCCGAGGAGGTGGTGTATTTGTCACTTTACAATCCTTGCAACAGACTTCGGTTTCTTACTCCCTCTTTCTCTAAAGAATATAAACTTCCTGTCAGACTGGAGAGCAAAATGAGATTGAAACTTTAAGAGAAAGAGTGTTCCTTGGCACATTCTCCCCACCCGCAATTTCCTCCCATTTCTTGGCTATCAAGAAAGTGGTACTTGAATAATTTTTCAAAATTACAATGTGACTATCAAGCAAACAGAATAGAATTGGGAATAGTGGCCACGTGAGCAGCTGCTTGTAGGCTTAAACCACATCTGAATTACTTGCCATCTGCCTCCAGGAGATAATTTCACTGGTGGGCTTTTGAGCGTATTGGATTCACTGGTTGACATTCTGAATGGTTTAAAAGCAAACTGCAGCTGCCAAGTGAGTATAAGGCAGCCCTAGAAGGGCCCTCTGCTCTTTCTCTTTTCTCTTCACTTTTCTGTTTTCATGGGAGTGTTCTGGAACCACATCGTGGGGGGGGGGGGGGGCGGTGGATCCTGCTTTTTCTCATTCGCTTTGTCCATAAATTCTGATTTCTCCCCTGAGTGAACTTGCTAGCTTGTTAGCATTCAGGTTTTATAAGGAAGATGAACGTATGAAGTAGACATGGTCCCCTTGAGGTGATGGACAGGCCCTAGTAGGACAGAATTTGGGGAATGGCAGCAAGGTAAAGTCTGTCATGTCGGCTTTGTCCTTAGGATTTGCATCGTGTGACCCGTAATGCCAGGTGGCTGAGCAGGAGCCAAGCCGAATTTCTCCAGGGCCACTCCTATGCAGTTGTAAATCTTCAAATGCTGAAAAATGTCTAAAACTCTTCCTTTCCAGAGGGCATCCTGTGTTTACACATCTATGCCGTCGAAATCAAGCCGGTCGATGGGTGGGTTGTAGAACAGGACAGACAGAGTCAAATTGGTCCAGGTGCAGAGCAGCACCTTGGGAAATGCCTCCAATTGCTTCAGACACTGGTGGCTATGTGGAAGTTACACAGTTTATCAAGTAGTTTTTCATTTTAATATTTTGGGAAATGTGATGAAACAGTCTTTTGTTGTTAAGATCTTGTGTGCTTTTGCTAGGATGTGAAATCCTTCCACCACAAGTAGGAAAGGATTATGAAAGAAGAATATCATATACACTAATTTTAGAATATGTGGGCATTAATTTTGTCCTGATGAGTTTACTTCAGAGAGTGAAGGTGTTTGGAAGAATATAGAAAGTACTCTCCTGGGCTCTGTCGGAGTTCATGGATTGGATAAACTGGCCCTCAGTAGGCAGGCCTGAATGCTCCCAATGGAGTGATAAAGAGGGCTCAAAAACGAACAGTTTAAATGGAAATCCCTCAATTGGTGCTTTCTCCTTTTGACTTATATAAATAAAATTAATACAATTTGTCTGGTTATTTATTTTTTTTAGAAATCAGTAGTGCCTTGGAGGATGAGTATTCTGACAGGTAGATACTGGTTAAAAGCAAAGGATCTGATTGGTGGTACAGATCAGAGGATTGAAATTTCAAATTAAGGAATACGTTTCTAACTTGAGAGCTTAAGCGTAGACGTCTTAAAATGGCAGTAGTGTTCACATGTATCTGTGGAAGGATGAGCTAGATTGTTTTTTCCTGTGTAGCTTAGATATTTCTACAGGTGCTACTCACAGCTCTTCCCCTGAGTTGAGTTGTACTGGAAAGGGGCAGACCTCTGTGTGGGGTGGAGGATGGTGAGGAAATAAACAAGCCATTTCCGGGCTCCGTTCAGAAGTGCAAGATCTAATCTGGTTCAGAGACCACACATGAACTCTACCTTAGGATATTCTAATCAGTTCCTGGGCAGCAGGGTTTATTTTTTATGAGCAGATCTACCCAACCTCACCATGCTGCATCAGAAATCTATTGTTTTATATGTGACAAAGTAAAAAGTTTGAATTTTGCCAAAGTGGAAAGGAAAAAACAAACAGCATATTAAGTGATTATTTTACATTTTGTGTATTCTTTCTAGAAAATAATTATTTTTGTATTTGACTTGATGAGACTATGAGCTTTTTAGTAGGGGATCAAAATCTCTTACTGGTAGAGTTATTCAATAGGAAACTCAATTGGACAAAGTAAGACTCCCAAACAAAAGTGTCGTTTCTCCCGTAGTCTTGTTTTTTGGAGGGATTTAAGAAACCTCCAACTCTTGTTTTTTGTTTTTCTTCTCCTACTGCCTCAGTGATAAGGCAGAGTCATCTCTTTCTTCTTCTGTCTAGAGAAAGGAAACCTCCTGCCCAGATTGTTTTCAGGGGCTCTTGGCTAGTTTCCCTTGCTCTGCCCCCAGCACACTGTCTTCCATTTTACTGGATCAGATTCATCTTTTTAAAAACTCTTCTATTGTGGCATCAACTTAGTCTAGAAATCTGCTGCCCACTGCGGTTGCCACTAGCCACATGTGGCTATTTAAATTAAGATAAAGAAAATTGAAAATTTAGTTCCTTGCACTAGCCACGCATCAAGTCCTCGAAGCCACATGTGGACAATATAGAAGAACATTTCCATCGTCACAGAAAGTTCTATTGGGCAGTGCTGGTCTAACACCCAGAATAGTTTCCTTTTTTTTTTTAGACTTTAAATGTACACTCCTTAGCTGGCTTCTAAGCCTCCCCAAATCTTGCTATCTCTACCGATTGAATAGAATTTATTAATAGGTGGTCAGAAAAATTCATATGCTGTAGCTCATGAGAAGCTCGGTGGAAGAGGAGAGACAGTTCATTCCATTTTGAAGAATGGATGGTGCTCTGACAGGCAGGAGGTGGTAGAATATGGTTCTCGGAAAATGTGTGAATGTGAAGATCAGTTTGGGGAGTGTAGAAGATCTTGATCTTGGTGAAGTGTAAGGTGAACGAAGGGCAACAGGAGAGAGAGAGATGGCCTTGTTAGGGTTTTATATAGGAAAGTGTCTTCTCGTGGTCTTCAGCCTGTATTTGAATCAACCACCTTTAATCTCCTCTCTCCTCAAAAAAAGAACATGAAAGAGTTGATTCAGTAATTGTAAGGAGTAATGGGAACAAGCGGATAGTGTGTACTTCAGAGGAATGATGATAGAGAGTTAGGGCTCCAAAGATCCTGGGAAGAACACTGTGATGATCTGGTGTAAATGAGAGAGGGAGAGCAGGAGAGTCAAAGAAAGTATTATAGAGGATTATGAGGCAAGTGATATCTTTAGAGAAAATCAGGTTTAACGATGGCCATAATGCAGGAATTTAAGAAGCTGAAGATGAGTGGAAGATTACTCATGACAGCTCAGGTTCCATAGGGTGCAGAGAATAGGGTAATGGAGGCACAGGTAGTTCATGATGGCGTGAAACTGGCCATCAACTTTGTGTCCCCAGCTCCTGCAAAGCGCTTGATGATTAATGGATTGCTATTAAATGTTTGTTGCCTGTGTGGGGAAGGTTGGGCTCACAAACTGAACAGTCATGGAGTATGGTGCTAAACAGATTTCCGTGCCTGAAGGGGTAATTTCGGCAAGAAGGGAAGGAAGTTGGGGAGAAAGGTAGAGATACTTAGTGATTGGACCGGCAGCAGGTGGCAGGTGTGGCCAGGAGCATTGCTGAGTTTATGGAGTTAAAAAGCCCCGCAGGGGACCTCCTGAGTTTATTGGATTACCTAGACTCAAAGTGCCAAAGTAAACGTTGCTGGTGCAGCTTCTGGCACTTCCCTCCTGGCACCAGCTCTGGCCTGAGAGCAGCCCCTGCAGGTGGGGTTCTTCTGAGGCAGGAGGGCATGACTGGTGGACCCAAGCAGAGGTGAGGGCTGCCATAGCCATCTCTGGAATACGTCTCCCAGGTGGTGGCTAGCTTTTGATCACGTGTTTTATGCAGAGACCTGGAATCAGAAATGTTCTTTGGGAAGATGCCTTTGGCAGCAGTGTGGCTGTGGAGCTCTGCATTTGAAATCAAAGCTGGTGTTAAATGGTTATTCTGCCACTGCTTCCTCTTGACCTTGGGCAAGTCACTTAACCTCTCAGGCTGTTTCCTCTTCATAAAATGAGAATAATTCTTACTGTACCAATCACTGCAGGATGATGTGAGGATGAAAAGTGATTTGTATGAAAGCATTTTATAAGCTGTAACATGCTATAAAAATGCAAGTTATTTGTACGTTGGATTGCAGTGGGTTGAGATTTGAGGAAAGGTAACCTGGTGAAGATGTCTTTACAATAATCACAATGAATTAATGAGAACAATAATCAAGGCTATAGTAACGGAAAAAAAATAGACAACAGATAGAGAGTTTTCTAGTAAGAATTTAAAAATTACACTTGGAAACCAGTTAAGCAATGGGGAAAGGCAATGGGATAAAAGAGAAGGAAGGGTTGAGAAAGATACCAGGATTCTGCATCTGAATGACTGAGAGAATGGTGGTAAAATTAACTGGGAGGAGTCACGCAGGGAAAGACTGGAAATCGAGGTGATGGCCTTTGTCTTGGACTTACGGAATTCCAGGTACTATTGTAACATCCTGCTAGGAAATGGCAAGAGGAAATCTAGTTGTAAGCACAGAGGAAAAATTGAGGCTGGGATTGGGTGCCAACCACCAGAAGCAGTGTGGGAGATTTTGGAATCAAATGTTCTCCCCAGGTCGAAGTACAGCGTTAGAAGAAGGCCAGGGCGGACTCCAGGGGGAGATGATGCCGTTTAGCCTCCTTTGGTGCTAGGCCTTCCTTGATGCATTCGTAGCTTCTTTACCTGCCTGAATCATCACACTTAGCACTGAATGTTTATTTGTTCATATTCCTGACACATTCTTGATCCTGGGGGGAGGGACTATATTAATCTTGAATACCGTCGAATCTTAAACATAAGTTAAAGGCCTGGTAGCACTCAGTACTTATAAGTATTCTTTTGAATGAATGAATGCTCTGAAATCGAGGTAGTCGTTGTGGAAGAAGATCAGCAGAGGGCTGGGTCAAAGCTGCCATCCTGTGCACATCCCGGGATGAGTGATATTTAAAAGAGCAGTTGATATTGTCAGGTGTCTTTCTCCTTTGATGTTTTGTAGATTGAGAATGTGAGTTGAGAAGATAGATTATGTATTGCAGATTAGGAAAAATAGAAGAAACAGAAAGTCGAGGAGATTAGGACAGCATCAGTATCTTGAAGTCCAGGGTAGCTGAAGAGGTAGGTCAAGCTGAGAAAGACCTGAGAGCAAGTCATCAGTGGCTTAGGGAACAAAGCACATTTTGAAAATAAGGCAGGCAGTGTTGAAGGAGCGGCAGAAATTGAGTGAGATGGAAGGAAAGGGAAATTTCGTGCTGTAAGTTTCTGGGTATGACTGTGCTAACTCTCGGCTTTTATGGGTTGAATTGTGTGCCCAAAAGGAGTTGCTGAAGTCCTAACCCCCAGGGCCTTAGAATGCGACCCTATTTGTAAATAGGGTCACTGCAGATGTAATTAGTTAAGATGAGGTCATGCTGGAGTAGAGTGGGCCCTGTGCAATGACTGGTGTCCTTTTAAGAACAGAGGAGACGCATGCACGCAGGGAGAGTGTGGTGGCAGAGATTGAAGTCAGCTGCAGCTGCAAGCCAAGGAATTGCCGACAACCCGCCAGAAGCTGGGAAGAGGTTAGGAGCTGTTCTCCCCTCCAGGTTTCAGAGTGAGCATGGCCCTGCTGACAACCTTGAGTTCAGACTTCTCACCCTGAGAACTGTGAGAGAGTAATTCTGTGTTGGTTTAAACCACCCACTTTATGATTAGTTAAGACAGCCCTGGGAAACTGATAGTGGCTGAAGGGAAGTGAAGATGAAGGTCATGGAGACCAAAGTGGGGTGAGTCACGGATGCAGCTCTCCAGGTTCAGAGTACAGTGTGGAGAGATGGAGTAAGAAAGCAATGATGAGCGGTAAAAGCCTGTAGCTAAGGGGAGTGTTCTGTAGCCTTCCTTTCTAACTGCTCATGTCATCATAAACTCCTTGCACCTCTGTTTCTTTGCAAGTAAAGTGTGTGGCTTCCACTACCAGCATGAAGGCACTTCTGCATTCATGGTTTTACTCATCTCAGCAGTCGAGGCCTGTTGGTTCCTGGCATTTGGGTTTAGGTTGTGCTTGGTATGGACTCTAGGTTTCTTTTGCAGGTCTTATAAAAGGGGCTCTGTGCATCTAAACAGGACTGAGGTTTTCAGGTTGAAGGGGTTCAATGTGCCAACCACTCCCTGCCTATATTCTCCTTGAGAGAATGCAATCTCTGTATGCCTCTGTATGCTTCTGAAGAGACGGAAGTGGTTGGTATTGAAATGACTGGTTCCTTTTGCAAGGGCCTCCAGGAAAACTGGGGATTCTAGACTGGTTTTCTGGAGAAAAGAGTCTTTGAAGGTTGGGAAACTGTTTGGGAAAAAGAAGAAAAAAGAAAAATCTATGCCCAAGAAGCTGGCCTTGCCAATGGCCCTGTGGTGTTCATTGCATTTGTCTCTCGTGACTGCAGACAGTTTGGCTATGGTGAAAGTAAATGTCTTTAATTTGTTTCCCTAGAGCTCCTGCGTTGGAAAATTGGAAAAGCCTGCACTGAAAATTTGGGATTAGTGCTAATGTCTTAGAAGAGTTTTCCCGTGTTGGATGCAGAATGAAAGGCTTGTGGACCCCTCAGTTTAGTATTTCCACACTCATAATTCTTCCAGAGATTGACAAGTGTCTAGTTCTGGGCCACAGCACAACCTGTGTGTATTCCTGCAGGCCTGACCACTGGGGCTTCGGGACAGTGGGCCATCTCGCTCAACCCGGGACAGGGAAGGAAGCTAGTGGGGAGCCATTCGTGCAGTGTCCAGTGTTGTTACAGGAAGTTTGTTCCTGGGGAAAAAGAGAAATAGCGCCAATGTGAACTTGTGGACGGATTTGTTTCTCCCTTCTTAGATATAAGTAATTTTTTCTCTTTTTACCTCCCTCCTATCCCTTATCAAAACAAAGCAACACTCTTTGAGAATACCTCCAGATGATTTATTTGCTGAAGATGTGTGAAAACAGTGATCTAAGGTGTTGAAGAAAAAGAAACCTCAGTGGTTTGTTCTATTCTTGTGTACCTCTTTTAAAATAGATGGGAACAGAGGAGAACGTTGGACTCACTGCTGGGATGTGATCTGGTTCACCCTCTAACTGGTAGAAGGGTGAGTCTCTGCCAAGTGACCATGTTCAAATGTAATCCAGGCCCAAAAGAACACTCTGGTCCTTGGTGGACGCGTTGAAGAAAAACATGTCAAACAGATATGCAGAATTACTATGTATCAGTTTCTGCCTGTAACTATAGCTGAAGGAAAGCTGAACTTGAAAAAAAAAATTGATTGCCATTCTTTGTGATTTAGACTCTGTTGAAGTGAGAAGCGCCATGTTGCTTTAGTGAACAGCTGACGTCAGTTAGCCACACTCCAGTTCCAGTTTTTCTTCTCAATCTTCCACAGTTACTTGTGGGGCTCCTGTTGTTAACTGGATCTGTCTTCCACACTCCTCTCCAAACAGCTTACAGCTCTGAGAGATGGTAATCAGGAATAAGATCCTTTTCTGTCTTCTAGCTTGGGACCCCGTCACCTTCCAGGCGGAGAGCCTGGAGCAGCCTGGCTCCCTCTCCGGCAGTTGTTTTTCTTAGTTGTATTGCTGCTTTAATTGGCCACAGTTCTCTTCATCTGTCATGAAAACTCTTAAAACTCATACGAGAGTAATTTCCCCACCTTCTTTATTGAGGGGTATTTTCTCTCCATGGGGCACACTGCTGGTGATGAGGCTGGCGCCCTCTGGCCTGCTCCTCTGCTCCGTTTCTTCAGAAAGCAGTCATTGGTGCGTTTCTGCAGGCTGACCGATTGAGTTACACCCTGAGGACTGTTGAACCCAGTTCTCAGCTGCAGGATGTCTTTCCCAAAAGTTCTTGTACTGCGAGGCCCGCTTTGAGGATTCACGTGTGTGTATTGGTTTACAGCAGCATGAAAGCTTTCTCACCACAGTAGATGGGTAAGTTACTCAAGGAATATGAGGACTGTGAGGTCATACTCTCATAGGGCCTGGAGCTCCTGTTGGCCTGTTCCCTTCTGGCTGGTTTCACATGTATTTATGGCTTTCTTTTATACCTAATAGTCTTGCTTTGGATTTTAAAGAAGAAATTCTTAAAGTAACTAGAGAAAGATTCTGTGGTTGTTTGCCATAAAAGGATGGAAGCTGTGATAATATAAACCATAAAAAAAAACCAAAAAAAGTACTAAATTGATCTCTAAATATTGCGTTTGATGGGACATAAGTAGAGAGCAAAAGACCATAAAGAGAAAAATGACTTGCTAATAAGACAATCTGAGGTTATTTTAGTAATAGTGTGTACAATGAAATAGACAAGCAAACAAGGAGGGAGTCTCTGTGTGGACACACTGTCCTTTAGCGTGAAGCTTGCGGCTGCCACAGCATCCTTGAGGTCCTGGCTGAGAGTGTTTGTGAGAGAGTTCTACTCAGTCTCTATATCAGCCCTGTCTTTCTGGGCTGCGTCTGGTCCATTTTTTTGTAAGGACTCACAAGATTGTCAAATGCTTGCTTTGGTAGAAGAGTAATATATTTCTGCTGGATTTAGTGTGTACTTTGTGTGTGTGTATTAGTACATCTTTGTGGTTAGTCATTGTTTCAGTCTACAGATTTGTATTTTATTCTTGTCATCAGAGCTCTGAAATGGTTGTTTGTAGGTAGGAGTTCTCGTCTCAGTTGAAGTGCCAGACGCCGTTGCTTTCTTCTAACCGATGAGGGGTGATGTGCTGTCATGAGTGGTGGCTTCTGTGAGAGCATGTTGATGCGTTTGTTGTTCATAGTTTAGGAAAAATGCCATATAGGTCACCGTTTCCTTTTTTTATTCTGAGTCTCTGATCGTGCTTGATTATGCTGGCAAACTGATGGTCAGTGGGCCCCATTTAGCCTGTAGTGGTGTCAAACAGACTGTGATAGCACTGTGAGTATTGGTAGGTGGGATAGGCACTTTCCAGTTCGCCACAGACCCCACTACTCCTTAATGTCAATGTCATACCTTTGTTACCTGCCTGGTGACCTGAGGTCATTTATCTACATGGTACTCAAAGACGTTTTCAAATTTCTTCCCCAAACAGAAGCATATAGATAGTAAGGCAGACTTCTATTTGATTTATATTTGTTTTTGTCTCTGTAGCTGTCTGCTGACGATAATTTAAAATGAACAGTGAAACGCTCAAAAGTCTTGAGAGGAAACAAAATGGCTGAAGAATAGAATAAGAAGGTTTAGGGGCCAGATTGTGTATTAACTGCCCTTCAATTTGTGGCACTGATCTTCATGACCGAGTTTAGCAGAGTGGGAAGCCCATGTGTTTCATGTCTTCTGAGTGAACAGTCCCGATATTGAATGATTCTGGTTTAACCTTTTTAGATCTTACTGGAGATATTTTTGCTCTTAGGTTTCCCTTATTCCCCAAAAGTTCTTGAATTAACACAGGCCTTGAAAACCCCTGAAAAGTCATCTCCATTTTACATACTTGTCTTCTTTGTTCTTTTGAAAAGTGTTGGTTGCAAGACAAGCTGAAGTCTGAGCCTGGATGGCACTGGTCTGATTCCTCCCTGTGCTCTGCTCCTGGTCATGGGCCTTCTCTGCAAAGACCATATCGAGTTCATCGACTGTTGTGAATGAAAATAATCAGTTGGTGAAAGCATAGAATTAGAAACCTCTTGGTATATTTATTTCTGTGTCTCAAGAATTCTGATTTAAAGCAGACTTTATTTCAAGTAATGTGAACAGTAGGTCATTCAGGAGTCTCGGATGAATCAATGTTTTCTTCCCTCCTCTCCAAGAAAATCTATTTAAAGCAAAGGTCAAATCTGTGCTGGATTTAGAACCTATTAAATGTAGGTCTGGAGAACAGGACCACTTCTCTTCTTTATTCTCCACATAGTTTCAAGCACTTAGGGACACTCTGGTCTTCTACAGATCATCATTTCCCATGTATTTCTGGTGTTTGTAATTTTTCTTTTGTTCTGGAGGATGGAGTGTAACACATATACTCATGAATTTGAGCCTTTGTGAGCCTTTCGATTTATTAAATTTAGGAATAACTTTAACCTTTAAAAATTGCCTTGGAGGAGTTTATTAGGCATTGAACTATATCTAAGAAGGGTGTGTTAATCCATATATTTTTTTTTTTGAGGAAGATTAACCCTGAGCTAACTACTGCCAGTCCTTCTCTTTTTGCTGAGGAAGCCTGGTCCTGAGCTAACATCCGTGCCCATCTTCCTCTACTTTATGTGTGGGACTCCTACCACAGCATGGCGTGCCAAGCGGTGCCATGTCCGCACCCGGGATCCAAACTGGTGAACCCCGGGCCGCAGAGAAGCAGAATGTGCACACCTAACCGCTGCGCCACCAGGCCGGCCCCTAATCCATATATTAATACACCTCATTTAATTAACATGCTCAAAAATTGAGCTCCTCGTGTCTGCCCTTCCTCCCCATCCCCTCATCCCTCTGGCCTTTTCCATCTCCATCAAGCTTGTCAAGCTGTTGTTCTAGTTAACAACCCCTCCCATGGCTCTCACATGGTGACCAAACTTTGTACGTTCTACTCCTAGAAAGTCTTCAGTCCTGTCACTACCTCAGTCCAGGCCTCATTATGTATGTGGCGACTGGCACAGCCCGTGAATTTGTCTCCCACTCGCCATTGTTACCTTCTCTCTCACATTTATATCTCAGGTCGAGGCAGAAATTCAGTATAGACATATCTTTCATTTAATAAAGATTTGAATATATTCTGTGGGCCAGGCCTGTCTTGAGCCTGAAGAGACAACAGTGAAAGTGTCAGCCAAAAACTCCTTGGCCCCGGGAGCTTGGAACTAGTAGGGAGGGCCGATGGGTGAGCAACACATGGAAGGAAAAGGTAGAGAGTGTTGACTGTGAGTGCTAAGTGCCCTGAGGGAAATAAAGCAGGAAAGGGAAATAAGGAGTGTGTGGGGGGGAGTGTGACTTTAAATAGGGTCACTCAGAAGGGCCTCATGAGAAGGTAACATCAAGAGGGAGTGAGGCCCTGGGAATCTGGGAGAGGGCTGGGAGGGGGCGGGAGGGCCTGTTTGAGGAACACCAAGGTGTCAGTGGTGCGCTATGTGGGCCAAGCTCTGAGGGGTGCTAGGCCCCACCCACCATGTAAGGCTCTTGGCTTACTTGAACAGAGAGCAGAAATTTGAACAGAGAACAGAGACCAGAAGACTGAGCAGAGTGACAGCATCTGCTTCCATGTCACCAGGTCTCTGTTACGTTGAGAATAGAGTGTGGAGTGGGGGAGGGGGCAATTCTGGAGGCTGTTGTGATGGTTTAGGTGAGGAAGGGTGGCTTTAGCAGAGCTGTGGTGACATGTGGCCAGGTTCTGGATGCGTTTTGAAAGCACAAGTGACATTACTGCTGATGGATTGCTTATGTGGCATTTACAAAAAAGGAATAAGAGTGACCTCAATATTTTTGGCTTGAGTGCCTGGAAGGATGGAGTTGTCATGAATGGAAAGGGAGGAAGGTGTGCACCACTGTGTCGTTGTGGGTGTCCCTAGGATTTAGTGCAGGAAAGAGTAGGCTGGGAAGGAGGGAGGCAGGCTCTCAGTGTGCATGTGCTGTGTTTGGGATGTCTCCCCATTAGACAACCAAGTGGAGATACCCACTTAGGTTGTTGGATATTTGTGTCTGGAATTTGGGGGAGGGGTTCTACCTGGAGATGTAAGTTTGAGAGTCTAACACGTGTTCAAGGTCATAAGACCAGCTGAGATTCCCCAGATAAATGTAGGAAAGTTCCGTGGACTGAGCCCTGGATCATTTTTCTTATAGGAGTCAGAAACTCAGCTTTCTTAACCTGGCATCTCTGTCCCCACCCCCAGCCTAGCCTTCCAGCTCTTCTCTAGGTGTTCCCCCATGTACGCAGACAGGTGAGGACAACTGCTGAGCTGCAGTTCCCTTGCCGGGTTGCTTTCTTTGCTGGAGTGCCCTTTGTCCCTCCCTAATCCGATATGCTTTCCCGTATTAAATTTCCCTGTGTTACTGCTCTTTAAAGGGTGACAATTACAAACTAATCTCCCTTGTTTTCTCCAGCTCCTTACTCCTCCCCTGTTAGAACCTATTTCTCTTCCATTCATATTATTATTATTTTTTTTTCACGGTCCTCTGTAATAGCACTTATTCTGTTTTGTTTTCCTTCCTCTGTCCCTGGTAGAAAGCGAGTTCCCTGAAGACGGGGGAGGGGTGGTCTATCTTGATATCTCCAGTCCTTTGAAATCACCCACATGTAACAGCATGGTGTTTGTTGAATTGAGTTAAATTTATTAAGCTTTACAGAAGTGGTTTCTATTATATATTGTATGTAATACATTTATAGATAGTATTTGGTATAGTATATAGTGTATATATATAGTATATAAATAAATATTTTATATATAATTTTTTGTATATTATATATCTTATATACATAAGATATTATTTTCCTCAGAATAACTTTTCATCTCTTCTCTCAAGCATTTGGTAATAAGGCTTGGGCGCACAAAAATGTCTATATGGAGAAGGAAGTTCTAACAGGCACATTAGAAATTACTAAGCCCACCTAATATGCCATCTTATTCAAAGTTTTCAATAGTAAAGCTGACGCTTTATTTTTTGTGATAGAAATGCTAGCCATCTAGAAAACTGGTGTGCATGTGTGTGTATTAGATTAAAGGTGAAATCTCTGCAGAAAGCAATTTAAGAAGCTTCAGGAAATCCTCATTCCTCTGGATACTGTAGGGGAGGAGGACATTTCCTCTCCCCAAATGTGGGTTTGTCTGGCCGGAGAACAAATTAAATTCACATGAGACAGAATAGCAAGAGAAAATTAAACAAAGCTTTATGAGGAACCATGGCCCAGGGCCTTTCTTCCCGAAGGAAGAAAGGGCTCCGAAGAAGTGGGGTGCACAGAGTGGTTATATACCCCCAAACAGGGTGTTTCACATGTGATTGAAATGTCCCTCCCACAATAGTCACAAGATTGCCCTGTTGGCACAGTGCTTGATGGACACGGCAGGTAGTGTCTGCTATCTTGGTGGGCGTAGCAGGAGGCAAGTCTATCTTCTGGAGCTGGGCGGTCACAGGTGAGCGCAGCAATCAGTTCCTAGCCTAAGGAAAGATGCTTAATCCTTAAGAAATGCCAGTGTTGGGAGGGGCAGGGAAGTCAGTTACAGGAGGTTACCAGAGAAGCACAGTAAAATGCAGATTTAAGTCCTTGCCTTTGGTATTGATTAAGAGTTTCTAGAGAGAAGGTCATCCCCTTTCTTCTTCCTGGTACAGAGAGGGAGGCACCTTTACAGATAGAGATTTACCTTACAAACGTAAATGTGTCCTAACAAAGGGCAAGTTCCATTCCTCAGAGCCTCCTTCCCTGTCCCAGTTTATCAAAAGCAATCAGCCTCAAATAATCCTGATGCCAAAGAGACATATCTTGGGGTGGCCAATTTCAGGTCCCCACAATACCTTTTGGATTTTAAATCTAGGAATTTGTATATTCTCTCAAAATTGCTAGTTCAGTTTTAGGACTGAACCTTGGTCACGTGGGTGGAATCAAGAATGTGGCGCTGTGCCTGTATTGGCAACAGCCCTGGACAATCTGAAGAGAAGCTGTCAGAGCCTCATGCGGCCCATCTTTCCACAAGTCGTGTCCCATTAGAAATTAAAGAACACAGTCCTCACCAGGATGAGAGGGTACAGCACAGGGCCACAGGGCCAGGAGCATGATGGGAATGCTTACAGTACATCTGTGTCCCCAAACCAGGACGCTGTGCCTGCCCTAGTCCTTTTTATTCCCACCTTTAATGGAGAGAGAGGTCCAGAGAAATGAGGCAGTGCATGCCCAATAACTCTTGGTATCCCAGCTAGCGGGAGGCCAGAGGGGCTGGGGGGACAATGGCCAGCAGTAGAGCATGTACGTGTATTTGTCAGGGGTAGCTGGCTGTTACTTTGCAGGAACATGGGCCCAGGGTTCCCCGATACTGTAATTGTTTTTCCTTTTTCTTCCCAAAGCCCCCAGGTACATAGTTGTGTATCCTTAGTTGTGGGTCTGATACTGTAATTTTTTAACAGAAGCTGTATATCAGAGTTTTCATGTGAAATTGTCTGGTTTTTAGATTTTGGTTAAAAAAACTTTTTTTAAAAAATGTGGGATGAATAATTAACCTAAAATAAACTTATTGATTATATTTCCTGGCCACTCAAATCGACTCTCGGGACCTTTTGTCCAGTTAAGCATACACTGTTGTACTCCAGCCAGTTAGTCAGTCTCAGCCATCTTGACCTGAGATCCAGTTTCCAAAGGGCTCCTGCTGCCTAAACCCACTTGACTTTCCTCCATGGCACATCCGCTCAAGACAGGGCTTCGTATCTGTACCCTCATGGACGTGTGAGCTCCTTGGGAGAGGGCCTTTGGATTTGTGTGCATGGCTGTGTCCCCACAGTCGGCATTTCACGAGCACTTACTGGCTGTGTGAACAGTCCACCAAGCTAATGTCTCAAAGACTTAAAAAATTTTAATAGAAGGCCATTGTCACAACGCAAATGCAGTAATGTGCAGAAGAGACTAAGAGATGATTCACAGCAGACAGAGAGCAATTGTTCTGCCAGGGTCAGGAGTTCAGGAAGCAGCAAATATTCCCCAGACAAGGGGCGGTGAGCATTTTCTCAGCACCTGCTAGATGCTGAGTGATTTGTTTGTTTGCTTTTTTCACCCAGAGGGAGTGGTAAGGAAACTGCCCAATGGTTTCTTTTTCCCTTCTTCAGCCAGCATTGATTGAAAGGTTATACGATCCACAAAGAGCAAGTGGTGGCTGCCGGATGTCCAGTTGCAGCTTTGCAGATGTTAACGGGGGTGTGGTGGTCAGAGTGACTTCTGAGTAGCAGTGTCCCTAGCGAGCAGCACCGGGTGCTCCGGGGCCCCCATGCCAGTGGGCCTTCCCACTCTGGTCTCGCAGGGAACAGTAGGTTGTGTTTAAGCTAAAGAGCCAACTTTCTCTCCACAAAGTCAAAATTCGGTATCTTCTGACCCACAATCACACGCTGCCCACCCCCCAAATCCTCCTCTATCTCTTTCCCAGCGATTGGCCTCGTTTATCTACCTGGCTAGAGGCTTGCTATTTGTCTTCATTTCCTCTCCCATCCTCTAACCATTCACCAAACACTGCGTATTCTTGTTCTTAAATGGATTTTTTGGTTTTTTCTCTCTTATCCCAGTCGAAGGTTAGTCTCATCAGCTGAAGCCTCCTTAGCTGATCTGTACTAACCCATCTTCATACTGTTGATGGATGATCTTCCACAAAAGAACATCTGAGTGTGGTATTTTTTAAACATCGGAGCCTTTGCTGGCTCCCTGTAGGCTCTAGGAGGAGGTTCAGGCGCTTCTTCTTGGCCGGCAGGCCTCCTCACCCCAGTGCCTTCCTAACCTGTGTCTGTGGTCCACTGCACCTTACAGGCCTCCGATACTTGCTGCCTGGACACACCAGGCATGAGGTGATCTTTGGCTGTTGTGTGCCATTGTCTGTAGTGCTCACTCTTTCTCTCTGGGCCTCTCTACCCCTAGAAGCTTATGCACATAATAGGCCCTTGATGGCTAAAGGTTAATTAAAGGATTTTTTTTTCTTACTCTATATTTCAGTGTAAACTCTATCCCCTTAACCTTGAATCCTTGCCAGTCTGTGTGGAGAAGAGAATGGTGAGTGTCTCGGTCTGCCCCCAGCCCGCCCTCACCTGCCCTACGTGGTTACGGATTCTGCATAGTTGGGGAGCCTGCTGGCCAGGTGTGTGGGACGGGGTTTCTGCCTCACTCTACCATCAGTATGGAGACCTCCAGTGGGAATGAGACTTTTTCTACTCTTTTTACTTATTTATTTGGTTTTATTTATTTTTAAAATTTGTATATAATAGAGTATTACGTTGACTTTACCAACTGGAGACTATCATTTAGAAAGTGTTCTCAGTTTTAAGTGTGCTAATAGTGTTGTGCGTAAATGTCAGATATTTTCCTAACATAGCGGAGGATTTTATACAGCTGTTCTTTCCTCTCGCATGACTGTCTCAGTACTCACCAGCTCCTACTGATTCAAGGAAAATCGAAGAGTCTCATAGGCAGGTGCTTTCCAGAATGGGCCCCTGGTGGCTTAGCCACAGTCTGGGAGCCTGTGGGTGGCAGCCAGAACCAGCCCTTTATATCCCCGCTTTTGCTCCAGTGGGTGCAAGCTGCGAGCCCAGGGCACGTTTTCCTCACGTGGCTACAGTCTTCACCGCCTGTGTGCACAGCCAGCAGCTGCCACACGTGCATGTGGAGTTTTTTTTATGATCTGCCACCTTTTTCTCTTTGGGAAATTTTTACTGTTTTTGTTTTTTGCACAAGTCTAAACACAGTCTGGGCACGTTATAATACCTCAGAGAGTCAAGAAGCCTTCAGAATTAGTAAGCATAGTGGCTAAATTATGGAAATATTAAAGTTAAAAGTTTAAATCCCCAAGGTCAGGAAATTAACTAATGAAGATTATTATGTGCATTTTCTTACATAGCACAGCTATGGTGGATTTAAAAAGTTAGCTTTTTTTTAAGAAAATTTTTTTTTTTATCATATAGCAAGTAAGTAGTTCAAGAATTCAAATGACGTTGCATTACTGATGACATGCTTCCTAACAGATATTAGCATCTGTCGCTTTGAAGTAAAGATAGATGTTTAGGTTGCAGTTGGTGTTTTATCTTTTTGTGTAGAATTGATAAGGTTCTGTCTTCCTTTGCTGAAGTTTACCTGACATACTTAATTATATAGTTCATTAAGAACACTCTGCAGATTTCATCTAGAAATTATTTTCTGGAGTAGTTTCTTTCTAAATTTATAAACTCAGTCACCATTATGTTTGGTTTGGGCTCATTATGATTCCTCCAAGAATCAAGGAGACTTGAGAAATAGTAAGTGCCATGGCTGTATCATTGATATCTTAAAAGTTAAAAGTTTAAGTCCCAGAGGTCAGGAAATTAAGTAACTAAGCTAAGGTGGTTATGTTCATAATAAAATTATTCTTAGTGTGATAATATTAAATGTGGCATGATTCATTGTGTCCCCAAAGTATACAGTGACTTCCAGAGATCCAGTCTGGACACATGTGTGACAGGCAACTATTCCATGGAATTATGGAGTGTCATTTTATACACAGCTGAGTGACCCCTTACCAATGCTGATTACACGTTCTTCTTGCAGGAGGGTCACACTTTGAAATCATTTCTCATAGGAAAAGGGTTGTTATCTACTTTAGGAAGAATTCCACATTCTAAGAAATTGCAAAAAGGATCCATAGTCAAAATGGAAATAGCAAATGCAAATAGCATATAAATGACTTTTGAGATCTTATTACACACAGCTATTCAAGAACATATTTGTTTCGCATGTAAAAGGATTCTTAGTATTAAAATAAAAATGTAGTTTTTTGGAAGAAAATAAACATAGAAGGGTTGCTATTTAATATCCTTTGAGAAGTGAAAAAAGTACATATTTTCAGGGAATTTTTTAACCTCATTGATTTGAGCTCTGTCAAAAATGTTAGTCAAATTTTCTTTCAATAAATAGTAGTGATTGACAGTTTTCAAACTTTCTAGGCTCTGAAGCCTAAGTTAATAAATAGTCTGTTTCTTATAAATGATACTTGCTCATTAACAGCTGCTGCCAGGTTTCTTTCATATGCCCCAGTTCCTGAGTCTGCACTGCCTGGGATCCCTTTTCAGGAAGACGTGGATTTTTTAGAGATGTGAGATGTAAAAAGAAAAGAATAAACTGAAAAATAGGGTATCTCAGCTACCCTGAAGTGGGATTCTTGGGGCTAACCTGTGTACGTGGTTGTTAGTACCTGATACAGCCATGGCCCCGGGGTGCCATTCACTGGTTCCGCTTCACTTAGTTGTATGTCTTGAAGTCCCAGCAAACAGAAATTCATTAAGCATTAAAAGATATTTAACACCATTAGTCATTTGGGAAATGCAAATTAAAACTACTACATCTAACACTAAATATCCATTAGAATGGCTAAAATTATAAAAAGTGTTGACAAGTTGAGGAGTAGCTAGAATGCTCAGACCAGAATAGTGAGAATGCAGAATGGTACAACCACTTTGAAAAACAGTCTTGCAGCTTCTATAAAGTTAAACATACACTTTCTCTGTACGTATCTGTACAGGTGGTATAACAGAGTAATTCCAATCTTAAATATCTACCCAAGAGACGAAAAAACACATGTACACACAAAGATTAGTATACATATATTTATAGTAGAATTATTCATAACATCATCAAACTGGGAACAAATCAAATGTGTAATAATGGGTGAATGGATAAACAGGTTGTGGTATATTCATACATTGGAAGACTACTTGGCAACAAAAAGGAGTAAACTATTAATATGTGCAGAAATGTTGGAAAATCTCAAAGCATTAGGCCAAATGACTAGGCCAGACTGGAAAGACTATAAACTATGATTCTCCCTATATGGCATTCCAGAAAAGGCAATTAGTGACAGAAGTAGATGGATGATTGCGAGGGGCTTGGAGTGAGGGGGTGGAACTGACTGTAGAGTGGCAGGTGGAACGTTTTGGGTAGATGGAAATGTTCTGTGTCTTGATTGTGGAGGAGATTACATGACTGTGTACGTTTGGCAAAACTCATTGAATTATGCATTTCAAATGGTTCAGCTTTATTGTATGTTAATTATAACTCCATAAATCTGATTAACCAGAAAGAAGTTTTCTGTAGAGGCTTAAATGCTGGTGTGAATTAAGTAAATTGGGTTGATTTACTCTGAGACGATAAGAATTTTTTATCAGAAATACAAACATTTTGTGGCAGGTAGCGATGGCCAGTGTAGAGAAATCCTGATGGGAGTGGTGGTAAAAGGGGACCTGAGGGTACCAGACAGGCATCTGAGTGCTTGTAGGCCAGGGGCCAGATTGTCCCTTGAGAATGTTTACTTAATGGCTGTGAGAGATCTTCCCATCTTCCTTGAAATTATTAGTAATGAAATTATTCCATTATCCTTGAAACATTACACATTTAACACAGATTCCTCTTATCTACTTATCAACTTTAATGTTAGGGGCATTCATCGACTGGGGCAAAGCAACATCCAGAGAAGAAAGGCATCTTCTCTGCCAGCACCAGCAGCTGCCAGCAGAGGCCATGTGTAATTATTTTGGTTCAGCCTTGGCCTTCTTTATCAGCCTGTAATGAGTTTGCTGTATTTGTGCTTTATCTTAAGTTTTGCTAACTTTTACACTCATTAAGGCCCTTAAGTGCAGAGGCATTGAGAATATCAATCCTATCAAGAAAGAGGTGTGATTATATTGGAAATGAAAATGATAGTAAAAAAAAAGTAGAAGAGGCAGGAATATGGTGAATGTAACTGTAGCTGGTTTGAGAGGCTGGCATGGGAATTGTCTGAGGAATGAGAGAGGGCCATGGTGAGAAAAGATGCATCTGACAGTTGGCAAGGGACAAGAAAAATGGATGGATGGAATGGAAAAAACAACAAAACCATTTTGAACCCATGGTCTAGAGCATCACTGGATACTCCTAGCCCAAGGTTAATTCAGGAGAAGAGAGTTCGCTCTCAAACTTGAAGGCTAAATATGATTTGGTTCAATTGCTGCTCGTGAAACTTGAACCATCCTGGCTTTCAGCATCGTCAGCTCTGAGCCCGTTGGAATTTGCAAAGCATCAAAGTGAGGGCTGAGGCAGCTGCTGCTACCATGGCGTCTAAGAAATTCCTGTGATGCTGCCAAGCTCCTAGAGGGAGAGGGTTACCTGCCTCTCCAGATTTCAGTGTTGCTGAAACTGTTTAATTTTGAGGAAAGATTTCTGCTATTTGCAAGTTGGTAGAAATGAATCTAGGTTCTAGAAATTTTTATCTTCCCTGGTTTATTAAATGCAAAGTGATTAACAGTAGAAACCACCTTTCAGATGCGTCTGCTCCTAGGCTGGGCAGGTTGCTCTTCAGCTGTACGTCAGGGTCCATCAGATGGACCTCTGATCTGTGAATCAGCAGCCAGCCAGCCATTTCCTGAGATCACAGGCTAGCACTGTCTATGGTGTTTATATAATTTTATTTAAAAAACTGGAAATACAAAGGCAAGTGTTGACCTTACAGATAAGAAATGCAGGGTTCACAATACAGCACAACTGGGAAAAGGTGAGTGTTTGGCATGGCTAAGGGAACAGTCTTGAGTCTCACTTGCTCACTTTGGCCTTAACTCGTGTGTGTTTTTAATTGTGAGGAAAAATAAAATTGTAGAACACGTATGAAAAGCTGGAAATGTATTTTTTAATATTTATGCCTAGAAGGCAAATTCTAATTATGGATTTTGGAATGTTTCGTATCTTTCTGGAAATGAAACCTCCAGCCCTAACTGCCTATGCCTCTCGTAACAGCTAAGTCCATTGTAACTTTCAGTAATTGGTTCTTTATTAAAATAAGAGACTGCAGTATAAATTTTAGTGACTAGGCTAAATAGGCATTAACAGGCCCTGGGATCCAACCACAATTTGTAACATCATTCCTTTGGGAAAATGGATTCTAAGTGCCCAATAACTAACTTACAAATAGACTTTTGAATCATAGTCCGTTTGAGAATAAGGAACTGTTTGTGATGGTAATACCTTCGATTGACTTGCTTGAGAACTGCACAGAAGGGACCTATATTCTGCCACACATGTGTGGTGAACCCAGCTAGTCTGGGTTTGATCAAAGATTATTGCTGAGTGGGCAATGAAAGCATAAGAATTAAAACCAAAGTAGAGGTTGGAGACCAGTCAAGGGTGGAGTTAGGAGGATGGATCTGGAGAGGTTTTAGTGGTAGGAAAGGTTTGAATCTCAAAGGCAAAGGTGTGATTCTGAGCAGATGAAGTGAGGAGAGAACAGGATGGTTCCGGTAAGGGTTAAAGGCAAAAAGGCAAGGATATGAGGAATAAGAAGGGTCAAGAACCAATCATTTTTAAGGAAAATATAATACAAAATGTACCAGAAAGGCTTAACAGCCCACAAGGATGTCAGACAAATAGATGTCTCCAAGACCTGTAAATGATCTCACAAAGATATTACAGTGAATGTTTAGAATCAAGACTTAGATCAGTTCATTTATGAAGTTAACATATTTATTGAGCGCTTGCTAGGGGTCAGCATGATCAGAGGGTGGCAAAGGGAGTTGCACCTTCATTGAATTTACATTTTAGTGTAATTCCGGACAAACACAACAATGAGCCAAAGCAGGCTAAGGTATATTGGTGGTGATCTCTAGGATCGGCCCATAAGGAGAATATTAAGTTTTCATTATTTTGTTTTTAATTTTGTGTATTTGCCACCCTGATTGTATTGTAAGATTTTGGGGGTATAGACAACATAGAACATGTATGCTTGGTATTTTTTTTTATTACCATGGATGCATAGAAGGTGCTCCAATAACTACATCTTGGTTGGTTGATTGCAATAGCTTTGACTCATGTAATTGCTTAATTGAACTTATTTTATACTTCAGAAAACTATTTGTTAATGTACTATACTATTTACCACTATATGAGAAAATGCCTAGTCAATGGAATATAAATGTTAAATTTCTTTTGTTGCTGTTATGTAACTTAGTAATGTTTGGTGCTCTCTTTGCAAGTAGAGAGCATGACTACCTTGTTTCTACAATTTGCAGGTTGCACAATTCAACATGGCCAATGCGTAGTCATTCACTCCCACAGCATCCCCTCCTCCAAGAGGCCTTGTCCTGCCCTCTCCCCCTCCCCATGTATTGGTGGGCTTTTCTCCCACGTTCCATACTGTGCATGTATCTGCCACTGCAGTTACTACATTCTATTAGAAGGGTTATTCCAGACAGTAGACATGATAGTTATTGTTGCTTTTGCAGTGACTACGTGCTCTGGTGTTGCCGTGGTTGGAAAGCACATCTTTTCATCTCCATATCTGTTATGCCAACAATCGTGCTACGTCACCAGTGGGCTCAAGGAGTTGCCTTTTGTCTTAGTCAGCTCAGGTTGCTAGAAGAAAAATACCCTAGACTGGGTAGCCTAGGAAGTCCAAGAGGAAGGTGCCAACAGATCCAGTGTCTGACGAGAGCCCTCTTCCTGGTTTGCAGACGCTGCCTTCCCGCTGTGTCCTCTTGTGGCCAGAGGGGGTGATTAGGGGAGGAGGTGGGGAGGAGGAAGAGAGGGAAGAAGCTGTCCTGTGTCTTCTTATATGGGCACTAATCCCATCGTGAGGGCTGCACCCTCATGACCTAATAACCTCTTAAAGGCCCCACCTCCAAATACTGTCACCGTGGGGATTAGGGTTTCAGCATACGGAGTTTGGAGGGACACAAACATTAGTCCATAGTACTTTTCATGGTTCCACTTGAAAATATTTCACCTTAGTATCACCCGTGTTTCCCAGGCTGCGGCGGGCTGCAACATCGTGAGAGGCTCCCAGGAAGAGCAGCCACACGTGCTACTCCCGGTCCCCACCTGCCGCTGTTAAAACTTTAGCTTCATTTCAGGGCTTTCACCTACACAATTTGTGGGGGGAAGGGAGATTGCAGCTGTCTCAGGAGCATGGTTTTCTTACCTACACATTTCTGCCATTCGTATTCCCAGTGCTCAGGCTTGTTCTGGTGGCATTCTCCCTGCTCATACCCCAGAGCCTCTTGCACCCATAGGTGATCAGCTGCCAGTACTTGAGGCCTCCTCACTCCTCTGGCTGAAGAAGAAGAGCCATCAGTGTCCACTCTATTCTCATGCATGCTCCAGAAATAACCCCGAGTAGAGGAAGTACCCTTCATAATGTTACTGCCTCTATATCTCCATTCGTGCTGTGCCCCCTTAAAAAAGCTATAGGTAATGGTCTCCACATTTCAGGGATTTTTATTCCCCAGGCTTTTCCTCCATAAGTCTGTGGTGGAGGCCACTGGCCTGGGCCATGCCTCTAAGACAACATTGGCCTGTTGTCCATGGACCAAATCTGCACACCTTGCCTCATCCATTTGGTGAAATATTTCTCAGGAGGTTTTTCTCTCTGCCATGCATTGACCTCTGGCAGGCACATCCTCCCAAATTGCCCAGACCTGTCTGAGTTCCCCGGCGAACACACCCAGGCTGCCAAGGTGGGATTTCCCTAAGTGGGTAGAATTTTCTTCTCTCTACCCAAATTCTACAGGGCAGGCTGTTTGCACAGACAAGGCAAACATAAATGTTTTCATAGGTGTTTTGTTTGAGATTCAGAATTACACAACTCATTAAGAATAAAGAGTATAAAGTCCCCTTTATTCTTTTTACTAAAAGTCAATTTAATTTTAATATTATAGCATTATTGATCAATTGTTCTATTATTACATGGACAAAGAAAGCATGGTCAATGATGATATTTATTTGCTGACTGAAGTAGAAGAATTGTGCATTTTCCTTGATATAGGAAATTCTTAATGAATAAATAGTAATCGAGGAAGAATGGGTTTAATTGAGTGCTTTCTGTGTGCCCAGCCCAGTGCTAAGCAGGGTACATCGATTAGCTCATTTGTTCATAACAAAAGTGCTATGAAGTAAGTATTCTTAGCTCCGTTTTACACATGAGAAAATTGCAATTTAAAGAGGTTAAGTATTTTCCCAAGGTCACTGAGATAATAAGTGGAGAGCTGGGACCAGACTCCTGCCATCTGTCCACAGAACAGGGCTCTAGACCACAATCGTGCCTTAAATACATCTTTCTGATGTTGTCAAAAGTCGCTTGTTGAGAATGAAAACTGAGCAGTAAGACACTAGAACCTGTTTCGTCACTTTGTGATGGTAGCTGATTCTCAATTTAACTAAGCTTAGAAGGATTCCTGTTCATCCAAAGTATTCCTTTAAGACTGTAATTTATGTTATCATATGCTAAATTACATGTAAATGTAACTTAATAGCCAAAGGACAGTTGTCCAGACAGAATAATTTCGGCAGACTTTTCTGCTTCCCTGATTAACTTAAACCAGAGTTTTTATTATGAGCCAAACATTGCATTCTTATATTTCAACCAGATAGCCTATTCATAGTCATAAATTCACTGGGAAGATCAGAACATCATTTTTTTAAATCTTGAGAATGGTTTTATGCTTTAATTACATTTGATAATAGACATCACCCTAAGGCACTTATTTAGACTGGTAGTAATGTTTTAAAAGGTATTGGCAGATTAGCTATTTTCTGTAACAAGAAAAAATGATCAATTCATTTCTTACTCTGATGATACAGGGAGAGAAATGGTTTAATCTGAAAATCTCAGCAGAGAATAGAAAATAATATTTTGGGTTATTTTTATTTCCCCTAATATCATTTGGATGCTTTACAGATTACCTTGTGCAAACTGAGAAATGTTTGCCACTTAAGTTCCAACAATGTTATCTTTTCCCTAAAAGCACGTTTGTTTATGAGGAGTTTCCTGTTCTAGGGGCACCAAGAATAAGGTGTATGTAGTGTAAAGGAGGGGAGAGAGAGAGAGTGACAAGAACCTTAGCAATTAAAGTTACAATGGAGAAGAATTTGGGTGCTCTAGATCAGCTGTAGACTGCAGCCAAAATAGATTATTGTTATTATCAAATGTAAGTACCACATGGGGATGTTTTTACCCGTAAAACAGACCTAGAGGGCAGTCCAAAGAAGCTCTTTTGTATATTTTACATTAGAATGGGCATGTTCTCATATCAAGGAACTTAATTGATTTCTGTTTTGTTTTTGATATATTAGACACGCAGAAATATGACCACCTCCCCACCCTCACTGTTGTTTCAGGCAACAAGGGCAGCCATTACTCAGCACTGCACTGACCTTGGAAATTTGTTGGGCAAGGAAAATGACGTGGCCCTCATCATCGATGGCCACACTCTCAAGTACGCGCTCTCCTTCGAAGTCAGGAGAAGCTTCCTAGATTTGGCGCTCTCCTGTAAGGCGGTCATCTGCTGCAGGTAGGCCCGTGCAGCCTGCGCCGTTCATGCTCCCATGCATCTGCATCCAGTGTGAGCACAGAGGAAGTCAGTGCATGGGAGTTCTAGGGGTAAAGTTTTGTAATGAAGGCGAAACAAAAACGTGAATTTAACTGTCCGTTCACAGATTTTGCAGAAGGCAGTTAGTGGTTTTTACATTTTTGTTTTCTTTATTGTCTTCTGAGAAGATAAAAGAAGTAAGAACCAGGACCTCCAGTCATTCACACTGGGGGATAAACTGGAGAAACTCGGCCTCCAGCCCGTGTGGGAAGTTAGAAGGGTGCTACCTACTGCCTACCTGCTTCTTTGGTTCTGGACAGCTGAGATCAACTTCGAAGGCTGGTGGGATTCTGATGCCTCTTTCTGATGTACAGCGGCTATTTCTTTTCAGTCAACAAGGAGCTTTGGTCTGGTCCATGCTATAGCAATTTTTGTGTTAAGATCTAACTAGAAGCCTTTGTTGGTTTTTCATGAAATCTGGGAGGGTTTTTTAGAGTGGGCATTGTTACATTCTCTTGACTGCTGGCTATCCAATGTGGTAGAGATTTGAAGATCAGACAGAATTATAAGAAAATAAACTACTGGAAAGATGAGTGGCACCACCCTAGTTGAACAGTAAACGCCCTGGAAGGTGAGAGGAAAGCTTTCCATTTCTGAAAGCACTGTGCTTGGACGGTACCTGGTACATGGTTAAATGCTCAATTGGTAGTATTGGATTAATTGTCTCATCTGTGCCTGCCCTTATGTTTTATGGTTACACTCTTTCTATACATTGTTGTCTTTGATATTTTCTTTTTGGTTTGTTTTTTGTTTTGTTTAAGGAAGATTAGCCCTGAGCTAACATCTGCCACCAATCCTCCTCTTTTTGCTGAGGAAGACTGGCCCTCAGCTCACATCTGTGCCCATCCTCCTCTACTTTTTTATATGTGGGATGCCTACCACAGCATGGCTTGACAAGTGGTGCCATGTCCACACCCAGGATCTGAAGCAGTCAACCCCAGGCCACCGAAGCGGAATGTGCGCACTTAACTGCTGCGCCCCCGGGCCGGCCCCTTATTAGTCCTTGAAGAATGCCTCTTATGGGTTCAAATATGCTTCATTTAGAGTAACCAGTTGTCATGTTAACAAGATGGTCTTGGATTTATGCCTTCCTGGAAGGTCCTAGTGACAGCATCTGCCACGCCTCTCTACGCAGACCTCTCATGACACTGCCTGTTTGGGATGCTCAGCAAATCTGAGGGAAAGCCCGCCTATGCTGACATCAGGAAAGATGTCTCTCTCATGTCACCCCAACCTCACCTCCCACCCCCACCACTGGTTCTTATATGAGTCCGAAGAATCTGTTCTCATTTCCCCACAAGTACACCTTCCCACCCAGAACCCTGAACTGTCTTCACATAATGATAGTTCACTATCATTTTATTCTGCTGTCCTGATCCCTTTTCTTAATTTGGAACATGCCACCCAACGCCAAGGAGAGCTGGAGCAGCTGGTGGACCCTCTGTGGTGGAAGGGAGTGTTGCTTTTATGCCTGTGGTTATAGGATGAATGTTGAAGGACCATGGGGTGAGGAACAAATTCAAATGTGTTTGAAACGGTGAATGAGAACTCTTTCGCCTTTAAGTCAGGAAGCTTGGTGCAACCTTGAGGGACCTGGAATAGTGTGGAATGACCAGGGCATCTAGAAATTAAATACCGTGCTCCCTGGCTTTATCATGGGCTCCCTCCCTCTCCTTTTGTTTTTTTTTAACAACTTTATTAAGATATAATTCACATACCATACGATTCACCCATTTAAAATATATAGTTCAATGGCTTTTAGTATATTCACAGAGTTTTGTAACTATTACTACAACCAATTTTAGAATATTTTAATCACCCCCAAAAGAAACCCTCTTATCCGTTATCAGTCCATCCCCACCCTCCTTCAGCTTCCCAACTCCCCTCGTTACCAAAAACCACCAATCTGCTTTCCTGTCTTTAAATTTGCCTATTTGGGACATTTCATATGAATGCAGTCACATAAGATGTATTCTTTTTTCTGTCTGACGTCTTTCACTTAGTGTAATGTTTTCAAGGTTCATTCACGTTGTACTGTGTCTTGGTACTTCCTTGTTATAGCTGAATAATATTCCATTCTATGGATATACCACAGGTTGTTTATCCATTTTGGTGAACATTTGGATTGTTTTTACTTTTTGGCTAATATGAGCAATGCTGCTATGAAGATTCATGTACAGGTTTGCATATGTACACATTTTTATTTCTCTTGAGAATATACCTAGGAGTAGAAGTGCTAGATCAAGTGGCAACTCTATGTTGAACCTTTTGAAGAACTGTCAGACTGGTTTCCACAGTGGCTACTCCCTTTCGTATTCCTGCCAGTGGTGTGTGAGTGTTCCAGTTTCTCCACATCCATGCCAACACTTGTTATTATCTATTGTTTTGATTGGTTAGCCTTGTGGGTATGAAGTGGTATCTCATATATAGTTTGGATTTGCATTTCCCTGGTGGTTAATGATGTTGAACTTCTTTTCATGTGCTTATTGGCCATGTGTGTATCTTCTTTATAGAAATGTCTGTTCAAGTCCTTTTCACATTTTAAAATTGGGTTATTTTTTAATTATTGATTTGGAGTAGTTTTTATATACTCTGGATACAAGTATCTTATCAGATACAAGATTTACGAATATTTCCTCCCGTATGTAGGTTGTATTTTCACTTTCTTAATGGTCTTGTTTGCAGCACAGAAGATTTTGATTTTGAAGTCCAATTTATCCATTTTTTCTTTTGTGCCCTGTGTTTTGGTGTCATATCTAACAAGCTCTCTTTTTAAAGTACTTCCTTTCCTGGATTCTGTTTGGGCAGTTTAGATTAGGGACCTGCAAATGGCAAGAATGATAGAAAGAATGGGAGGAAATACTTTCTCATAGTTTCCTCTTTGTGTCTACGTTGTAAAGTTGCTGAGTGGCTGGTCCCTGATTTCTGTCTTCACAAGAAGTCCTCAGCACTAGCAGTTGTGACTGCCCCGCCCAGAGCCAGAAGTCATGGTGAGAAAGTCACTCTCCGCTCACTGCCAGGCTGGTCAAGGAGCCATCACCATGACTTGTTGGTGAGCAGAAACAAGCAGCAACACCAGAAACAACAAGAAACAACACAGAAAAGTCTAGTAAACTATAAATCGAAGTAAACATGCTCCAACTTCATGGCTTCTCAAAGGGAACTCAAAGTGAGTCCATTGGATTCTCTGGTGAGCCAGGAACACCTTCAAGACACAACAGGAACGTGCTCTCTTCTTGCCAGGTGCTCAGTACTCAAGGAAAACATCTTTTCCCTTCCTTCTTTGGCTGCTTTCAGGGCGCTTGGTGTGTCACATAAGGCGGTACACTTACAGACTTCACAGGAAGGAGTTCAAACTGGTATTGGCACAGAAAGAGGAAATTTCAAATTAAATACTGTTACTGTCTACAAAATAGAAGCACGAATTGAAAAGAGGAATCTTGGATGTTGCACTACTTTACTGCTGTAGGAGACGCTTATTGGCTGGTCTCACACTTGAGATTAAAGAAATCAACACAGACTTTTTTTGAGAAAAGCAGGCATACGCTTCAGATGTACTTACTGTTTACTGAGAATTTAAACTTAAGTTAAATCTAATATGTGAGTTCAAACATAACGTTGACTTAATTCTCACTTTTCATCTTTAAAATGTAATAGTTCTAAAAGTTGCCCTTTTCTCTAATAATAGAAGAAAAGAACTTTTTTCAGAAAATAACTTTTCAGTGAAATCATGAAGCATTGTCTCCCATCAATATTGATTCAGAGAGTAGGGAATGTTGTATAAAAATGGATAAATACTTTTAAACTAAAGCACTATTTTAGGCAATGGAAAGAAGAGAACTTAAGAATTTGTTGAATATTTTGCTGAGATTAGAATCAAACAATTTTTCTAGTTATACATTGTACCCAAATATTTTCCATGTAGTTAAAATCCGGAAAGGTCCTAACATGGTCATCAGAGCACTTACTAGTCAGTGCTCTGTTGCAGTTGACTGTTGTATCTGGCAGGGACGTTGCCACATTATTTGTAGAGGTATAAACTGGTTAGTCCAATGAGATTTTTATTGTGAGCTTGATATTTGTATTGTACATTCTTAGGTGTCATGGGAAAATAGACAAATCATGGTCTTTGCCTTTTAAGCGCAAATAATGAATAGGAGTATGTTATAGTACTTGCCTCTCCTTTACTTTGCATCTCCTGTATGCCCCAACTCCTTGAAATCAGGCCCTCAGTGAAGTTAGCACCCCCCAAGTCTCTAGTAACCTCCATCTTATCATAGGCAACAGACTCTCAGTTCCTTTCTTGATTCTTACTTAGCATTTGATAGTGATGGTTCACCCCTTGGATTCTCTAATGTTTCTGTGACACCTCTCTTTTCCCTAGTCATCTGTCTCCCTAATGGGCTCTTTTTCTAACAGCTTTTGAAATGTCAATTTTCCAACGTTTTGCCTTTGATCCTATCCTAATTCCATTCCATATCTTCTCCCTAGTGCATTCCGTCTATTCTTACTGCCTTATCCGTCTTCTACATTAGTGGTTTTCAACACTAGCTTCATATTAAATAATCTGGAGAACTGTAAAAAATTTTTTTCCTCAAAAAGTTAAACCTAGAATTACCATGACACAGTAATTCCACTGCTATGTGTATACCCAAGAGAATTAAAAACAGGTAAGCAAATACTTGCATGTGCATATTTACAGCAGCACTATTCACAGTGGCCAAAGGTAGAAACAACCCAGGTGTCCACAGATAGATGAATGGATAAACATTTTCGTACAATGGAGTATTATTCAGCCATAAAGAATGAAAGACTGATACATGCCACCGTATGTATGAACCACGAAAACATACCTGATAAAATAAGCTAGTCACAAAAGACCGCATATTATATGATTCCATTCGTAGGAAGTGTTCAGAATAAGCAAATTCGTGCAGACAGAAAGCAGATTAGTGGTTGCTGGGGCTAGAGGAAGGAGCAGTGGAGAGTGACTACTTGATGGTGCAGGATTTCCTTAGGGAGGATGATAAAAATGTTTTGTAACTAGATAAAGGTGATGGTTGCACAGCATTGTGAATATATATACTAAATGCCACTGAATTGTTATACTTTAAAATGGTTAATTTTGTTACGTCAACTTTACCTTAAAATATAAGCAAATGAATAAAAGAGTTCATTCATTTAAATGAAATGTTTGTTGAATGAAAAAAATGAAATATTTCGTTCATTTGAGTGAAATCTTTGTTGAAAGAAAGCAAACAAAAAAGATTCTGATTCCTAGGCCCTATCCCAGGACGATTAAATCAGAACTCTAGGAATTGACAGACTCCCTGGTTGATCTTAATGAATGGTCAGGGTTGAGAATAGATGACTTCCCCAGCCTGCATGTCTAGCATGACCTCTTTCTTGAGTTCCACGTCTGTAGATCCATTTGCATCTGGGACTTTTCCACACTGACATTCTTTGGGCACCTTAAATTCAAAATGTGTAAACCGAATTAGTCACAATGCCCTCATCTGTGCGTCTCCCCATTCCTTCTGGTCTTCTCCACTGGTTCCCTGAATTGACTGTCTCAATTGATGGTACCACTCTCCTCTCAGTCACAGAGACTTTTATAGCGTAATAACCATGATTTTATGTCTCCTGAACCTTTAGAGAGACTAAACCAGATAGGCAAATTCTTATACTGAGGTCAGAAATTACAGTTGCTTAATTTGTTGATCTTTGATAAGTGTTGTCTTTGTTTTTATAAATGAGGAAATACAGTCCTCAGAAAATTACATCATTTGCCCATGACTTCAGCTAGTAATGGAAGTGTTAGCAATTTATACTAGGGCTGAATAATATTAGGGCTTGTGCTCTTAAATCACGTAGTTGGCTATGTCAGCTAATTCACGGACGCATGTTTATTACTGTTAATACTTGCAGTTTCCTACGTAAGTTTTTGCTTTTAACATATTTTTCAATCTGTAGAATTTGTTTAAACCTATTTAGCATAAAGTCTTGTAGGATTTGTCATTCTCCAGAAGGATAAAAATCGTGTAGAAAATGTGTAAACCATTTTCATTGCGTTCAAGAAACAGTTCTCTGTTCTCTTCTCTTTGTTTCCTTTACTTAAAACTACCATCTTTCTTGTTTTCTTATTTTTCCTTTCTTTTTGAAGCTCTTTATTTTTGTCAAGTGGAGATAAATTTTGTAGGCACAGATGCTGTGGTGGGAGAGACTCTGACCTCTTGAGAGCATTCAGAAATGTTAGGTTGGTGTGCATTGTCAGGAAAAGGGACATGAAAGAATCATCAGGGCTCCCCTGTGAGGAAGTTGGTTGATGGCCCCACCACAGTGCCCGGCAAACAGTGATGCTCATGGCCCCCGGTGCTGCCACACAAGCAGACGTGATTTATGGCTTTATGTCTTTGGGCAGGAGATGGAGTGGAAGGAAAACACCACAGCAGGGATTTCCACTGGATGTGCAAATTAAGGATTTCAGAAGACATCATTTATTTTCTCGGATGTGTTTAGACTTCTGTCTTTCAGGATAGATTCAGTGATAAACATGTATAAACCTACTGTGATACCACAGAAATAGAGTCAAGAGAAAAAGGGAAAGTGGGCAAAATGAATGTTTCTAAAAATGTTTTGGGTTTATTTTTCTTACTATAAGAGTGATTTATATTTCTTATAGAAAAAATTAGGAAATACAGATAAGCAAGAAGAAAGAAGACAGCCTTCACAATCCCACTGACTAGAGGTCGTCACTCTTAGCAACTGGTGTTTCACTGTATGACTCTTTTAGTTAAAATGCTTTTTACTGGAAGAGGGTTAGACTGTTCACATTATGTCAGGTGAGAAAGTTATAAACAGTTTCTGTGTCAAATGGTAATGTAAAATATGTTTTTAAAAAGCTTAATAGTGTTCGGTTATATGAAAACACAGTAATTAAATATACTTCTAGTTGTTGGACATTCAGGTTAACAGTTTTTTAAATTATTATTATAAACGTCACCATGAATAAGATTTTTATAGCTAAATCTTTGCAAAGACACTTGATTTCCATGAAGCAATAATGGATTCAAGAGTAAGCAACATAGAACTTTGCAAAAAAGTTTGTGCCCTTCCCCTGAGAAAGTGAAGTTATCTGACTTAGAGTGAGAGCGATGTGGTCTGCAGCTCTCTCGCTGTGGGGACAACTGTGTTCCTTTCTGTTTAGTCAGCATAGCCTGGGGTTTGTTACCCTTACTAGGAAGAGGAGCAGTTGAGAGATTTTGTGGCAGGATACATACAAGAGCAGAATCTAAGAAGAAGTCAATACAACATTTTTACACACTGACAGTGCATCATTCCCATAGCTGGCTCAGGCTTATATCCATTTTCTGGACTGTCTTAAGCCTATGACTCACTTAGCCTGCATCCAAAAACCTGTCCATCTGTCCTACCATTAGACTACTCAGTGTAGAAAAAACCCAGCTCTTCTAATTTGGTCTCCACTCCAGCTGAGCTTTTTACATTAATGAGGCATGATGGATAATAAGAAACCTCAGAACATTATGCATTTTATGTGTGGTATCTTTCAGCCTGGGAACCACACACAAGAATTATATCAAAACAGGGTTCAGACACACTAATTAGAATTGTACCACCAATTGTGTTTTGGTTGGCGTCTTTACTGGTAGAGATCCAATCATACACTTGCAAAAATAAAGCTTTTCTTTAGTTTCTTTCATCATGTGATTTCTTAGCATCATACATGTTTAGTTATAAGTCAACTTCCTCCTTTGACATTTTATTCCAGAGAGCATTATTAACTTGTCCAGGTTGTAAGCCTATCCTTGGGTTGTTTGTATTACGGCTTAGTATATGTTTGGCCATTTGTTGATTAAATGCAATTAAGGCAGAATTCCTTTTTAGACAGGTTGTTTTTATCGCCTAGCTCTAAAATGAATGCTATTATTTGAATGATTGCGGCAATTTTATTGGGTCATAACTGGCCTCATTGTTACTCTTCTGAAGATGAGTGTGTCCAGATGTAATGGTTCCTCAGAATCATGCAGAAAACAAACAATTTCCAAAAGTCCAAAGTTTAAAAAAATGTTTTTCCACCCATAGGTTTTACCAGTATTTCTCTAGAATGAAAATTAGATTGTTATAGATTTTTTGCTGCATGCAAACTAGCTGATGTTAACTGCTGTAGAGACTGGCATATTTGGAGACTTTGGAGTATTAATCCAAAGTAGAAACAGGAATCCCTTTCTAAGTAATTATTTCTAGCTTAGAAGCAAAAAGCTCTTATTAAACTTTTTGAAATCAAAGCTAATTTTGATGATGACATGTTTAGAAATGATGGACTATTTTTCATCTTGAATAACTATTGCAGGAAATAATTTATACCAATCACTCTATAAGATCAACTGTTGACTTTTAGAGATTTCTGATATTTTTGATTCTCCTCCAGCTAAAAGTTATGTATTATCACTATTTATATATAACTCCTTCAGGTAAGAAGTAGAAAAGTAAATTAATCTGTCAACTTTGTTGCTTATGTCTTGAACTAGCAAAATAATTTGGTATGGAGGTATGGTACATGTGATAAAATGTGGGCAAATATTTTAGTATAAGATTAAGAATACAGGAAACTCTTCTTTAAGAAAATCTATAAATAATCCACATTAAAAGATGTCACTTATGGCATGATAAGATGACAGAAATCTCTACCAGGGGGCATTTAATAATAGAGTTTGGTATAGAATAACATGCTGTACAATAAAGAACACATCTCCTAGGAAATTTTTTTTGGTTGTAAAATTGATGTTATCATATTACTTTTCTTATATAGTAGAACTGTCCTTCTGAACCGTTCTGAGAAGTGGTTTCCGTGGTGTAAGTTCCCTTTGGTTGAGGACTTTCACACTAGTGCATCTGTACAGAAGCTCAGATACAAAATGGGCAGTGGCGGTAACAAGGCCCTTTCCTCTTCTAGCAGTCGTCTAAGGATCATGGTAATAGGGTCTGTGTGATCTCCCACCCATTTGCTCTGCTGCTTTCAACACGCTGGGACCCATGTGAGATGTCAGAAGAGCTCACAGACACATCACTTTTCAAGTTTTTTCCTGAGTTTCTTCCTCTCTCCCTTGTCATGAATGATTCCTTCATTGGTGCATGTCACTGTTGACAACACTGCTTGCCAAATGAAACAGAGTGATGTGAGGTCAAACTGTGGTACAAAATGTTGAAGTAGAAACTCATAATATTTGGCATCTTTCCTACTAGAAAAACCAACGAGGAAAAAAAATCAAGAATAGAGCTTAATGAAACATGTGGGATATGTCATGAATATTTATGCCCCCAAGTCTTGCCTTATGACGGTATTTTTACTTAAAGTGCTTTTTTTCTCTTTTTCCTGTGAAGTAGTTCAGAATGTGTTTCATTAATACAAGAAAGTGTCGTGTTAACTTTCGTTAGGAAAAAAATTCCACTTCTCCTGACAACATTGACACCTTTCTGATTGAGACTATGCAAAGTAGCTCTTACGTTAATTGGTCCCAAAGAAAATTATGTTTTCCATTTTCCTGTCTGTACATCTGACACTTCCCCTCATTTATCACCTCCTGAATTATCGATGCTTTCCCTTTCCTGATCTTGACAGCTAATATTCCTCCTATGACTTTGAAAACCATAAGGAATATCCACCCTGGAAGCTTCGCTGTCCACCAGTTTGAACAGGAAGCATCAAGATTACACTTAGCAGCTACACGCAGGCTGCAGTCTTCTCGGTTTTTGTTTCTCCAGCTTTGTGGAGGTATGATTGACATACAAAACACTGCACATAATGAACATACACAATTTGGTGAGTTTCGACGTATGTATACACTTGTGTTACCATCGTCACAATCGAGGTGATAAACATATCCATCACCTCCAAAAGTTTCCTTGTGTCCCTCTTTCCTTTTTTTCATGTAGTGAGAACACTTAGCACGAGATCTACCATCTTAACGAATTTTTAAGTACACAATACCTCACCGCCAACTGTAGGCGCTATGTTGTACCGCAGATCTCTGGAACTTACTCCTCTTGGATAACTGTAACTTTCTGCCCACTGAGCAACAGCTGCCCGTTGCCCCCCCCCTCCGTCCCCTGGTAACCACCATTCTGTTGTCTACTTCTATACCTTTGACTATTTTAGATGCCTCATATAAGAGGAATCATGCAGTATATGTTCTTCTGTGACTGACATTTCACTTAGCATAATGGCTTCCAGGTCCTTCCATGTTGTTGAATTAGTAGGAAGCCTTCTCTGCTTTGATCCTCTCTGGTTCAATTTCTTACTTGTTTAACTTTAGAGAGGAAACAAATGACAAGAGAGGAAAATTGAAGCCTTTCATTTCTCAGAGTTCTTGATATGATATTTGTATTTAGTCCCATTTAGGGCTACAAGTAAAGTGTCAACAGGAGATAGATCAGATTGACGGAGCTAACTTAAGGTGCCAAATTTTGGAAGCCTGGGCTTGGTTTGAGCTTTATGATTGGTGATTTCTAAGCTTTATTACCATTGTCATCTGCAAAGCTTTGCTGGGTCAGCAGAGACTAAGAGCTTCTGCTGAAAGATTTGGTTTCTGTTGTTTCTTGTTAATCAGCTAGCTGAGCTCTGTCAGAGTTCCAGGGCTGAACTGTCTCCAGTGGCTTAGTTCCTGATAGGCCAGCAAATAAGAAAGAGGCAGACAGTTAGACAGCCATTCTCTCCCTCACCATCCCATCAAAGTCTTGACACCTGGGTCATCTGAGAAAAACAGAGCAAGCATTTTTCTCCTACTAAGTAAGTATTCATAGTGGTGTCCTTTCACCACTTGGACATACCAGTCATTAAAGACCAAAGTAAATATACCAGCTTGAAGATAATCCTTTCACAAATATACAAGTGCCAAGTTAAAACTATCTGTCAGTCGTTTGTGCATTCTCCTTACTTTTTATTTGTTTTAGTGGATAGGTGTTGTTTGAAAATATTAGAGCTTGAGAAATTAGAAGTCCTATCTTAACACAATATTTTGCCTATTTACAGGTAATTGAACCTTAAGTTCTTATTTTCTCTTTATAAAATCATGATGAATATATATTGAATTTTTTCCCTGAGACAGAAAATGACAACATTAGGGGAATATATGCTTATTTGTAGATATGTGAACAAATGAGTTTAGGTATATGTTCAACGTTGTTTTCAAACTCTAATGCTTCCCGTCAAAATATGGTTTTTGAATTATCAAATCTGGGAACAAATACAAGATTAATATAGAAGGCAGCGAAGTCATTTTTAAAAAGGGAAAAATAAATGTTGAATGATGTTAATTTACTTTAATGTCAAATGGGATCTGAATTTATATTCCTATATAGCTGTAATTGTATATTAACCCATGTAAGTGTAAACATAACTACTTCAGAATAATAAATAATGAATGTGTTAGGACTGGTACCAACATTTCATGAAGTTTTAAAATAGTTATAGTCAGAGTAGTAAAGAAATAAGGTGCGGCTAGCTGTGGTCCTATTTGTGTTTTCTTTATTTGAAAACTGCTGCCCAGAGTCCTCAGTGTGACTCCGTTATTGATGTCTTGCAGTTCTGCATTTCTACTTAAGACAGTCTCAAGCTAAAGATTTTTTGGATTAAGTGTCACGTGTGTTTAGATAATGGCGTGGAGAAAAAGCACTTTTTAAACATCTTCTAGGCCTAGTTAAGATCTATTGTCTGCTGTATTTGATCCTATTATTTTTTTTGGAGCAAACTGCTTTCAATGTGGTTGAGCAGCATTGCTGCCAGTCAGCTCACAGGACTGTCCGGGCTCTTCACTGTGGCCCAGCTGCGTAAGTGTCCATTGATTAAAGTTGATGAATAAACACAAGTGGTATAAGCTCTGCCTACAGAAAGCTCACTGTGGTGCGAAGGCCAGCCCCGATATGACAAATGGCAGCACAGTTCACAATGAGATGCTATAAAAGTCAAATCTAGGAAGATGGGGGAATCCAGTTAGCTCCGAGGGCTGGGTGTCTGGTGGGAAATATCAGTGATAATGACTCGAACACTCAAGCTATTGCTATGTCCAGACCCCCTGAAGGACTTAATGTTTCCAGCCTCTGAGAATCCTTACAGCAATCCCACAGAGAGGAAACTTGTTATCCTTATTCTGTAGTTTAAAGAGCTGAGGCACAGAGGACTAAAGACAGTTTCCTCAGGTCCTGTGGCTTTAATAGGCAGATCCAAGGTTGAAACCCTGGCAGTCTCACTCCAGAATCCATGCTGAAAGACTTTAAAGATGATGGTGAGGAACTGATGATTTTTGAGCAGATTAGCAAAGTTTCTGTGTGTTTAGGGGAAAGCAGCAAGATGAAGGTCAAATTAGAATATTTATGCAAGGTATGAGGCCCTTACGATACTTCAATTTAGTGACAATGAGGACCTCAACTAGGGTAGTGGTAGCCTGAGTCTCTGACACATAGTAGGTATTCAAAGAAACTGTTGGACTGAATTTCCAGGTTCTCTGGAATGGACTAGGATTTATATTCATAGTCATTAAAGAATTAAAATCAATGACTCTTGGTGACCGGCTGAATGTAGATGGGGTTGGTAGGATGGGGGAAGAAGTTAAGGCTCGCTGTAAGACAGGCCATATCAGAGGGGATCCTGGAGAGGAATTCATTTCCAGAATTTCAAGGTGCTGCATAATCTCCAGCAGCTGTCGAGCAGTCAGTTCTGGGGTGGGTGGGTGTCTGCCAACTCCAGATTCCTCCAGTGACAGTCTGTCAGTCTGTCTGAAGCTACAGAAAATGCCTCTTTGTTTATTTACTTTGTAAGTAGCATTTATGGAATGCCCATTCTCGATCAGTCACAACAGTGTGTGCTGCCGCGGGATGAGAAAGACTCAAGGACACATACACAGTCTCCCTTAGCTTACATTCTAGTGGGAAAAGACCTAAATATAGTATGACTTTAGGAGATATATAAAGCAACAGTGTAGAAGATGAGAACTGATTGAAAATTAAATATCACAAATCTTCAGGTTCCAGTTTTTGTTACTGGAGTTGGTCTAATCAGGGGAAGTTTTCTAAAGCAGGTGAGTTCCCTCTGCATCTTGCAGGAGGTAATGCATGTTTTTAAACATGTGGAGAGGCACATACTTTCCTCTCAGATGAACTAGGCTGGGCTTGAGACGGGCAAGACTCTAGAAGGAATATGCATAAGAATTGAAGTAATCTGGGGCACTAGACAAAGTTGTCGTTTACGTTCAGTCAACAAATGTGTTACTTTTTTTACTGCTGGAGTAAATATGAATGCTTCGTAGTTGGTTTTGAGGAGGCACTTCATTTTCTGTATGAATTTGCTTGATGCATAAAGTAGTGTCTAAACCAGCCATTCGTACTCTGTGTTCTGCCTCAGTCAGATGTGTTTACCTGGCCACTGTTTGACGCTGGGTTTGTGAGCCAAGTTGTTGGAGCAGTCCCCCCATTGGAAAAGGGTTTGTCAACTCCTCTCTCAGTTTGCACAGACCCATGAGGGTCGTCACCTTCAAGGAGTTGAGATGTCCCTCACTGGTTAGTGCTGCTGCCTCTAGGGCGCCAAAACCTGGAGAACTAGCCTTGTAGGAAATCCCTATTTCTGGGTGCATTCTCAGGACAGGGAAACATGTTAAGGAAGGTCAAGGTCTCCCCATAACTCAGGCCCTCTGTCAAGGTAACCAAGAGGCAGGCCGTTGGGTGAAGCCAGACTGACTTGCTGAGTAATAAGCCTGTTGAGAGTAGGACCCATATGCTGCCTGGAACAAGGCCAGTCCTGTGGGTTTGCTGAAACTAAGCACTCGACATGACCAGATGATGCATGAAAAGGACCTAAGTGATTCCCTAGTGCTTTACCCAGGACAGAAGACACAGCGAAGGTAAATCTGATGTTAAGTGCAATGGACTTAATTGTGTCCTCCCAAAATTCATATGTTGAAGTCCTAACCCCTAATATGATGTATTCAGAACTAGAGCCTTTAGGAGGTAATTATGGTAAAATGAAGTCATAAGGTGGCGGGGCGGGGTGGGGGGGGGGGTGTGTGTGCCTGATCCCATAGGATTAGTGTCCTTAGAAAAGAGAGTTCTCTCTCCCTGCCGTATGAGCACGCAGCGAGAAGACAGCCATGCGCAAGCAGGGAAGGGGGCTCTCACCAGAAACTGAGTCAGCCAGCACTCCATCTTGGACACTCACCTCCCAGAACTGTGAGAAGATACATTTCTGTTGTTTAAGCTGCCCCGTTTGTGGTACTTTGTTCTGCCAGCCCAAGCTGACTAATGCACTAAGCTAGGTTTCCATACTGCCCAAGGTAATTAATAAAATCCTCACTATAGTTATTTTTAATCAGCTGGAGTTCCCACAATCAATTCTGAGTTTGCGTATATAAAAGGATTGGAAAGCGGGGGTGAATGATGGGTGGGGAGAATTGCATGAGTAGGAGATGATAACCTTGAAAATATTTCCTTCAAAATAGAGAATGCTTTGTATTAAAAATTATGCCATTCCAACAAAGGATACATTATTTCATCTTATAAAAGCAAAAGTAAGGAATATCTTCATGGAACTAAAAATTTAATACTGTATTTAGTTGACTATACCAATCTTCCCTTAAAACTGTCCTAAGATTAACTTGATTTATTTTGTCTTAGGGTAAGTTTAGCAACTTCATCCCTAAAAATATAAGTGGTTATCATTGTACAGAATTCCCCCCTTTCCCAAAATGCTATCTGTTTCTCTTTTACTACATTCTCAGCTCTGTTAGTTCATTCCATATTTCAGTTTTGATGTATGTTTTAAAAGGCAGAAATTACTTCTTCTATTTCCAACTTGAAAGGCATTTTTATAATTCTGTGTAACAAATTTCATCATTCTCACTAAGTCTGTTGTTTCTGATAGGACTAAGAAGCAAGTTTTATTGGCTTAGAAATTTTTACCAGTTTATGTGCATTATACTGTTCAAGCATATCTCTTTGCACGAAAGGATATTGATTTAGAACAAATTTATATTAGCCCACTTTTCAAAATCTTGAAGTTAATCAGTATTGATTGCTACAGCTTGCATGTAGATATTATATGGAAAACTCAAAAACCCCTCATTACCCCAAACTGAGATTCTCAGTCAAGATTTTAGAAAAGCCCAACCTGAATCTGGTAGTTGTTAGTGATCCATAAGTTTTTCCTGTTTATACCTTAGTACTTTTTCTGCAGCTATTTCTGCAAAGTTGAAAGCCTCCTGAGAATTATTTCAAAGGTAGGTCACATTGTGTATCTTGGGATGCAAATAAAAATGAAATTATCTGCATATATGTTGAATGAATTAAAGGTGCCACAAAAATATTTCCTGCCAAACACCTCTGTGGGCCCCCTGATCTGTCCTGGGGATGTCGTGGTCTCGTGGGAGATGGGATCAGCACAGTCCCTGTCTCTGTGGCGCTCATGGTCTCAGGAAGAGCTGGACGGTAAGAACTATGTAGATTGTACAATTATGCATTTGCTATTTACTCTCTTGCATTTCAGTGTGTAGATGCTTTTGATCTTAGGTAGATTGAATTCTTAAATTTAATAGCTTTCTAATGCCGTAGGCTGATACTTTCTTGGAGGCAGCCTTCTCAGGACAGTTGCTGAAGTTTTGCTGAGAACATTGATGATGTAACAATGGGAAAGTAAATGTTTATGGTATCAGAGTCAACTTTTTTCTCCTTTCATTATTTTTCCAACGGAGGGGCACCTGCTTAGCTGCTTTTATCTCTGTTTTCTGTGCTACGTACATTAGGAAACTGACACCTGTGTAAGAGAATATAAAGGCCCTTGGAGGAAACAAAGAGCCTTTTGTATCTGAGTTAGCATGTAATTAAGGGTGCTCATAGAATCTCCACTTGGGTACTGGAAAGAGAAAAAAAAAAAAAAAGCCTTGTCTGGAAATTTGAGTAAATGCTTCCTTTGAAAGTTACATACCTTATTTTTTCCTTTCTCTTTCTCATGCCCCGTCTTAAGGTGAAGGTGGCTTCCTTTACAACTACTACTACTGAATGCTGTCATAAATCACTTCATCAGGCTAGTGTTTATTGAGCAACTACTGTGTGTATGTGTTGTGTTGGGGAGAGTGGTGCAAGATGAGACGGAGAAGCAAGCCAGGGCCAAATCATGCAGATCTGTAGGTAACATTGGAATTTGGATTTGATCCTCAGCACAATGTGAAGCCTTTGAAATTTTTAAACTAAGGAATTATGTGATCAGATAGGTATTTTTTAATAACAACTATCGAGATATAGTCCAAATAACATATAATTCACACATTTGAAGATACAGTTTAATCATTTTTAGTTTATTGACAGAGTTGTGCAACTATCACTGTAGTCCATTTTAGAACACTTTCATCACCCCGAAAGGAAGCTCTGTACCCATTAGTCACTCCCAGTTGCCCTCCTGCCCCAGCCCTGGGCAACCACTAATCTACTTTCTGTCTCTCTAGATTTGCCTATTCTGGACATTCCATATAAATGGATTTATACAATATGTGGTCTTTTGTGACTGGATTCTTTCACTTATCGTAGTGTTTTCAAGGGTCATCCGGTTGTGGCATTTCATTTCTTTTTGTTTCTGAATAATATTCCACTTACGGATTTACCACATATTATTTATCATTAGTTGGTGGACATTTGGGTTGATTATACTTTTGACTGTTACGAATAATGCTTCTGTGAAGATTCATGTCCAAGTTTTTGTAAGGATATGTGCTTTCAGTAATCTTGAGTATATACCTAGGGGTGGAGTTGCTGGATCATATGGTCACTCTGTGTTTAACCTTTTAAGGAACTGCCAGACTGTTTTCTAAAGTGATGACCCCATTTTACATTCCCGCTAGCAATGTATAAGGGCTTCAGTTTCGCCACATCCTTGTCAAAACTTATGTCTTCTATTACAGCCATCCTAGTGGATGTGAAGTGCTAGCTCATTGTGGTTTTGATTTGTACTTCCCTAATGGCTGATGATATTGAGCATCTTTTCACGTGCTTATTGGCCATTTGTATATCTTCCTTGAGAAATACCTATTTAAATATTTTGCCTATTTTTTAATTGGATTGTCTTTTTACTATTGAGTTGTAAGAGTTTTTATATACTCTGTATGAGCATCTTCTCAGATAGATGATTTCCCATTTCTTCTCCCATTCTGTGGATTGTCTTTTCGCTTTCTTAATGACATTTTCTGAAGCACAACAGTTTCTGAATTTAATGAAGCCCAATTTGCCCACTTTTCCTTTTGTTGTTTATGCTTTTGGTGTCATGTCTAAGAAGCCACTGTCTGACCCAAGGTCATGAAGATTTATTCCCATTTTGTCTTGTAACAGTTTTATAGTTTAGCCCTTATTTAAGTCTTTGACCCATTTTGAGTTAATTTTTGTGTATGATGTGAGGTAAGCATCCAGTTTCATTCTTTTGCACATAGCTATCCAGTTGTCCTAGCACCATTTGTTGAAGAAATTGTCCATTCCTCACTGAGCGGTCTCGGCCAGATTTACATTTTTAAAAGATCACTCTAACTGGTGGTGTGTGGTTTAAAGGAAGGGAGATCAATTTGACAAATACTTATTTAGCTCTTTTCATGTTTTAAACATTATTCTAGGCACTGGAACTATGGTGATAAACAACATGGTCAGACATAGCTCCAGCTTGTGCAGGTACCGAGGACGAGGACGCAAATCTAATAGGAAAAAGAAAAAAGCTATCAAGATGATTACAAATTGTGAAAGAAGAAATAGAGTGATGTTGTGCATTATAAATTATGTAGATATTGAATGTGTAAAACATGAATTGCTTGTTTGGTTTCTTTCCTTTAATTTCAAATGTGTCTCCACATTTGGGCTGAACATGCCCCGTCACACACAACTTGGTAGAATGGAGTTGGGTCAATAGTCTCTGCAAAGAAAGATGTCTTTAGTTGTCGTTGCCCTGTACATGTCACTTTCACCTGTGAGCTTTCACTTAATTTGTGTATCCAACTGTTGGCAGCGTTTCCAGAGACTGACTGACTGAAAGAATGGCCACTCTTTCATTCATTCATCTCATTCATTCATTTGTCTATAGCAAATCAGATAAGAGTAGCTTAGATTAAGAAGGTGAAGAGAAATAAACAGATTTGAGGGAGAGCTAGATATAAAATGGAGAGGACTTTATAGTCAAGTATGAAAAGTAAGAGTGAAGAAGAGAGAATTGTCAAGAAAAGGATCCAAGATTCGGTATTTTGATGATAATGATAGCTATTGAATGCGGAGAATAGGCCCTCTACTGAGCACTTTTCAGGCATTATTTCTTGTGATGCTCAAAATATCCCTCCAAGGTCGGTCCTGCCACCACCACAATCAGACAAACCAAGGCTTGGAGAGAGAGATAGAGCCACTTTCCCTGGATCATAGAACTATGAAACTTGATAAATAGTGGCACCTTTTACTATTTTAATGGACTCCTTTAACTTTGCTGAACTCTCCTTTTCAAAAAGTATCTAAAGATTGAATGAAAAAATATATAATAGTTCTAATCAGATATTTAATGAAGAAAATTCTGAGGGAAAATAACCAAAAATAATAATAAATTTCCCATAATCTCACTGACTCTGTATAATGAATGACTATGTTTGGTGGATGTGCTTCCTTTTTGAGAGAGAAACCCTAATCTGAACACGACTTTTTGCATAACTGACCCTAGCGTTATAGCATGGGCTTGGCTTACAGTTCCTTATGGTGTGGCAAGTGCCTGATGCACACAAGTTGGATTAAGAATTGAGATTAAGCTTGCTTATCTTTGGCGTTTTAATTTCCTTTCTCTTACTACATGTAATATATATGTTTTATGATAGTGCATAAAAGCCCAGGCTAACAAGGAAAAGGAAACAATATTGTATGTAAGTACCTGGGGGTTAGATGGAACAGATAGCGGGAGGGCTGTCGGGCATGGTGCATGGTGCCTATTCCTAAATTATGCCCAGTGTATCCCGGCACTTTATTCTCTTAGTGTTGGGACTGGGGGACTGTAGGTCATTGGATTTTAATTTGTGTAGTGATGTGCTGTTTTTTAGAGCAGGATAGTGACACTAGGAATGTTGGACTGACATCGCTTTTCTCATAAAAATGAAGTACAGCGACTAGTTCAAAACTGAGCATTTGTGTAATTTCTTGAGTCGGAGCAATTCTCTAGTTAGAAAATTTATTAAGGAACATTTTAATATCTCAGAGACTCAGGGTCAGAAAAAATTTAAATGACTAGACAAAAGTAAGTAGAGTTTCTCATTTACTAATTCAGTTTTTGACATTTGTTTCCTTTTCATTGAGCTGTTTTTCTGAATCTCTTGATTCTTTCATACCTGCGTATCACTTTTGTGCTGATGGCTGCTAGCTGGTATACAAAGCTGAGAACCTATTTGCTGTTATTTTGCTGCCAATCTATTATGTCTGGAAGAATATGGACTTTTTGCTCTATGTGCTACAAAAATCAACATGTGCTAAGAAAAAGAGAGAATGCTAAGGAACCAGCAACAATCTAGGAAACCTCCACCAAGAACACCAATGCATAGGCCCCCAGCTCCTGAGACAGAATGTGAATCATGGAAAGAAAAACAAGCTTTTAGAGCCAAGAATAACAATGAAAGATTAAAACACCGGCAAATTGTTTTAAATTGACTTTTTAGAAGTTGGTTAGAAGTAAAGGCTTACAAATATGTACCGCTTTATTTAGTGACAAATGAAGTTTGGGAGTGTTTCTTCTGTTGTAACTGGCTTTTGGCATTGATTAGAACTAGTGGAATGAATGAATCGATGACTGAATGAATGAATGAACAGACAGATAAGGTTGGTACAAAATGGCAGAGGGAGTGAAAGGGAAGGCCCTTGTTCATGTGTAGAAACATACATGCACGCGTGCATATGGACGCCCAGTGACATTCTCTGTGTAGTTCAGGGTTTCAGAAGACTTTGCCTTGTTCTCCCTCTTTCAATTAGCACTTGTGAGGAAAGCTCGCAGGTCAGTGTCTGTGAATGCTTTTTACCCTGGGCTTCCTCAGCCAAGCCCTTGGATCCCACGATTCCAATGCAATGCTAGAGAAGGATGTCATGATTTTAATTGTGAAGGTATTTCCATTTTATTTCTTCCAAAATAGAACAGTTCCACAGCATCACGGCCCTGTGCTGACTGGGCAGCTGCTCCTTCTCCTTCGGGGATTGCCCATTTTAATTAGTTGATTCAAAGGAGAAGGAAAATCAGATTAACTGCTACTTTGGCATGATTGACTCTCTCCAACCAGGGAGTGAGTTTTTCTACGATGCTGCAGCCTGCCTGGGTCTATGCGGATGGTTAGTGAGAGGAGCTGGCCTAACAGCTCTGAAGTTGAGGTGAATGTTGCCTCTTAAATTGAAAAAAGCTGATTAAGTAGGTAGAGATAGACAAACAAGTAAGTTATTCCCAGGCAAGCATTTCAAGAATATTTTCCGCCTCACTGAATCTTAGCTGTGTAACTTTGAGATGTTGTTGATGACAGTCTCATTTTTCCAGTCGCTTGGTGTGAATTCTCAGTCTTTTGCATTTCTTCTTATTATCCCCCTTAACTGTTCCCCATTAGCCATTCTTCTTGTTGATTGTTTCTTTTAAATCTTTTTTTTTTCTATTCATTCAGCCTTCAGCAATCTGTGCTACAGCCTCTGCTAAGAACTTTATGCACCTTCTCTTACCAAATCCTTGTCACAGCCCTATGGAGGCAAGTTGACACCATGTCCCAGGCTGGACCCTGGGCTGGAACTGGGTGTAGAAGCCCCAGCTCTGACTGACCCGAACTATGGGCACGTTTTTTTTAGTAACAGGTTTGTTGAGATACAATTTATACACCAAACAATTCAGCCATTTCGGTGAGCCATTCAGTGCTTTGCAATATATTCACAGATATGCTCAACAATCATCACAGTCACTTTTAAAACATGTTCATCCCCTCAAAGCATACACTTGAACAGCCCCAGCTCCCAGCCCTAAGCAGCCGCTAATCCACTTTCTGTCTCTACAGATTTGCCTATTCTAGACATTTCATGTAAATAGAATCACATAACATGTGGTCTTTTGTGACTGGCTTCTTTCACTTAGTGTAATGTTTTCAAGATTTATCCGTGTCATAGCATGTGGCAGTGTTTCTTTCCTTTGTATGGTGGAATAATATTCCATTGTATGGATATATCCCATTTTGTTTATCCATTCATCAGTTGGTAGATATCTGGGTTGTTTCTACCTTTTGGCCATGATGAATAATGATGCTATAAACATCCGTGTACAAGTTTTTGTGTGGACATATGTTTTCATTTCTCTTGACTGTATACCTGCGTGTATGCTGGGTCACTGATAACTGGATGCTTAACATTTTGAGGAACTTTCAGACTGTTTTCTACAGCGGCTGCACCATTTTACATTCCCACCAAGAGAGTACAAGGGTTCCAGTTTCCCCACATCCATGCCAACAGTTGTTGTTACGTGACACAGTATGTTATGTGGCCATTTTGTTAGAGCCATCCCAGTGGGTGTGAGGTGGGAGCCATGCGCTCTGAACCCCCTTGCAGGGCTCTCCTCGTTCCTGAGTAGCCTCTGCAGTTAATTCTCCCCTTCCTTCTCAATGGCAGTGGCTAGTCCGTTTTGCTTTTCAGGCCTCCATCAAGATTGCCATCCAAGAGCCTTACTAAAGTATTGTTTGGTCCTAGAGCCCCTCTGACCAATGTCCTCAGGGGGGTCCCCATTGTCTACAGGCTGGTGTCTGTGTTTCACTGGGGTTACAGGCACTCTGGTATTAGCCTCAGCCTTGCATTCCACTCTTCTTTTAGACGACTTTCTGACCAATGAGACTGATATATTTACTGTATCCTACACATACTGTGTGTGTTCATACCCCTGAGTCTTTGTTCCTGCAATTCTTCTTCTCTTCTATGAGACCCTTTCTGCTTATGCCAGATGGAATGGACTTCTACCACGCTCTTCCAGCATTTATTATTAGCAAGACACACTCGGCACTAATTTATTGCTTTGCATTTGTTAGTTATCTATTTGGACTTTTGTCTGTACCTACCAAAAATGCATATAACAGGGGCTGGCCCTGTGGCCGAGTGGTTAAGTTTGCATGCTCCGCTGTAGGCGGCCCAGTGTTTCATTGGTTCACATCCTGGGCGTGGACATGGCACTGCTCATCAAACCACGCTGAGGCAGTGTCCCACATGCCACAACTAGAAGGACCCACAATGAAGAATATACAACTATGTACCGGGGGGCTTTGGGGAGAAAAAGGAAAAAAATAAAATCTTTAAAAAAAAATGCATATAACATATAAGAGCCACGATAAAATAAATGCTTCTTTTTCCCTCCCCATTGAAGAAACTGAACCTTACCAGTGCTGTCCAAGACCCCTCTGTTCCTAAGATCACATCACATTTTCTATTCCACAGAGGTGGCTACTCTCATTAATTTTGTCTTCTCATTCACGTACTTCCCTGCACAGTTTCTACCTGACTATCATGCATATTGCTTTCCTTTACATGTATTTGGATATGGAATAAATGGAATGGTACTACAATATGGCTTATTTTGTTCAAGGTTTTTTGAGTTTAATCCATATGAATTCATGTAGCTGTAGTGTATTCATTCTCACTGCTACATAAAATTCTGTTATATGAATATTACCACAACTTATTTTATTATTCTCCTGTCAGTAGAGATTTGGCTTGTTGTCAGAGTTTTACTGTTACACACAATGTGGCGAAGGAAATAGTAAATGTCTGCTTGTGCACATGTGCAAATATTTTTCTGGGGTATAATATCTGGAAGTAGAATTGCTTGGTAGTAGAGAATGTGCATTTTCAACTTCACTAAATAATGCAAAATTATATTGTTAAGTGAATTGTCAGCAGTTTATAAAAATTCTCACAGATCTACATCCTTGTGAAGACTTATGTTTTTAAAGTGTTCTAATCTTGCAAGTGTGAAATGGCTTATCACCTTGTTTCGCTTTTATATTTCCCCACTTCCTAATTAGATAACTTTATTTTTAGCAATGTTTTTTCTTGCCTTGCAGTCTCATATCTGACATTAATTTGGCTATGGTGACTTTCTTTTAGTTAGCACCTGCTTGGCACATCTTTTTCCATCCTTTTACTTTTGGCTTTTCTGTATTCTCTTTAAACAACATCTAGCTGGATTTTGTTAGTTTTTTGTTTCTAACTCCAATTGGAGGGTCTGTGTAGCTGGAGAAGTTTGTCCATTTCCACAGAGGCTGTGGTGATTGTTGTGTGGGGTTAGTGAAGAATGAGAGAAAGGAGTTTGTGTGTCACCATTGTGCTGGGGGGCATTAGAATATGGCCCCAGGATTCCCCACCCTCTGTGGACACCTCCTGCATAATCTGTGAGATTGGGAATATGACAGGTTTTGCTTCCATGATTAGGTTATGTTTTATGGCACAGTTGGTTTAGGAAACGGAGATTATCTGAGCGGCCCTGGCCTATCATGTGAGCCCTTTAAATCTGAGTCTAGAGATCAGACATAGGGGCAGTCAAAGAGATTTAAAATATAATTAGGATTTGATGGGCTGTTGCTGATTTAAAGATGCAGAGAACCACATGGCAAGGAATGTAGATGGCATCTAGGAGCTGGGGTGGCCCCCGAATGCAGCCAGCATGGAAATAAGGACCTCAGTCCTACAATAGCAAGAAGCTGAATTTGCCACAGCCACATGAGCTTGGAAGAGGATCCTGAGCTCCAGATGAGAACCCAGCCTGGCCAGTATCTTGATTTTAGCCTTAGAAACCCCTGAGCAGAGAACTCAGTCATGCTGGACTTGGACTTCTGACCTACACAGCTGTTGTAGAGCTAATAAATGGGTGATGTTTTAAGCTGCTAAGCTTGTAATGATTTGCTATGCAGGAATAGAAAACTAACACAGTCATCTTGCGTTTGAGAGAGCTTTGGGACAATATTCAGGCATTTCCAGAAGGTAACTGGGAATAAATACCAAGTATTCGAGAGAAAGATCTAGCCTGGGGATAGATTTATGACTGTTGCTATATGAACTGTAGAAATGTGACCTGTGGATGAGGTCCATCAGAGAAGGAGTGAACAGGTAGAGAGGCTCAACACAGAACTGTTGGCAACCCTTCCATTTCCCAATGTTGACCTGTGAATGAGGGCCTGAGGGGGTGCCAAGTTACAGCTCAGGGCTGTGTAAGTTGCAAAAACTTGTAAGTTTTATCTCCTCGATGAGTTACAATTCTTCTTAGGAGCTGAGCACATATTATATACTAACTGCTTTCAACAACCTACAATGGCCTCATCTGTAGTAATTTCTCCATTTAAAAGTTCCATAATGTATACAGGCTGCTGTCTAGTCCTCAGGTCATTTCCTGGGAGTAGGGAAGAGAAACAAATGGCTGTTATTTATTTCCCTTTTGTTAGGAATATTTTATATTAAGAGTGGTAAAGAGGATGAAAACCAGACTGTGTCTTATGGTATCCTAGGATGGGTGACTGGAGGTTGGGTCCACAGAGTCTGGACAATCAGGTGAGGAAATCAATATAAAGTCCAGATTAATTTCATCCTATACCAACCCCCAGAAACCATTGACTGGCCGTTTCTAGGTTTCTTAGACAAATATGTGTTCCCAGAATGAACAAGTGATCGCAGTACTTATTACGCAGCAGGCCTTGTGCTAGGAACTGGAGATTGAATATTACCCAGATAGGCGTATCCGCTGCCCTCCCAGAGTCCACCATCTGCCAGGCTGTGCGGCGGGTGAACAAGTGCTCTGTGGTAAGTGCTGGCTTCTGCGTTATGGCACCTCTTTGAAGGCCATTATTCACCTGGAGAAACACTCCTCCTCTGCCAACAGGAGAAAGCACAGGAACAAAAACAGAAAAAACTTTTTGGAAAAAAACTTTTCTGGCATGAAAAAACTTTCCCTTAAATCCTGCAACTGTCCTTGACTGCTTTGCTCTCCACTTCTTGTTCTCTGTGGACACACGTGTGGGTAAGTCATCCCACGAGGCTTGTCGGCTCGTCACTTATCGGTGGGGATGGACCCAGAGGTTTGGGGCAAAGCCTGAGTGAGGAGCTTCATGCTGATCTTGCAGAACAGGGTTAGGAATGGTGACAATTGACCAAGATGGGATCTGAGGTTCATTTCAGACCCAAGATTCAGTCTGTGCTGACTCTGACCCTCTGAGGTGAGTATTCCAAGACCCAAGGGACCGAAGACCAGAGGCAAGGACAGCAGAGAACTTTCTCTCCTGTGGATGCAAGGCGGGAGGAGCAAGTGAGCCAGGTCTTCCTGGAGCTCTTGTCATTCATGCTGTGGGTAGAAAATCGTGTGCCCCATGGAGGCAGCCAGGCTACTAGGCATGACTCACAGACACATCCGGGTAGACCAGACTAGGGACCAGACACTGGCACTCTAGGCTACCCTAGCTGTGGACACTCCTGCCTGCCTGCTGAATGCTTTTCTGGGTGTGTTACTGGAACATTCCACTTTTGCTCAGTTAACTGTGGGGCGCTGCTGCCAGCCCAGCTTTCTCTTTGTCTCCTCCTTTTGCTTACTTCACCCTGGTTTTGTTTGTGCCTGATGTTTGCATAATGACAGGTCCTCATTCCTATTTCAGTTTCTGCATTGTACATGACAGTCTTGTTTCTGGTGGCACAAAGAAGTTTCTAGCCAAAGGGGGAAATGGGCGTGAGTCCACATGTGGTACAACTAGGAAGAAATTAGACTGATTTCTGGCTTACGGATCAGTCTTGTGGCTTTTAAGTCATATCTCCATCAGGGCCACAAAGATCAGTCTGATGACCTTATGGCTAAATGTCACATGCTGTGGCAATGACACTAATACCAGCACATAATGAGCATTCATTATGTGCCAGGAGTTACGCTAGGAGTTTTATATGTGTTATTTATTTCATTTGCATGGCAACTCGATTTTTCTGGTTAAAAAAAACCCCGAAAAACTGAAGCTCAGAAAGGATAAGTAACTTGACAAGCAAATGCTATTGCTGAATATACGTTTACCTTTGGTGTATGGATAGAAGCACACTTAATAGAAAAATAAGGTAAAATATTTTGGACCTATTTATTTGAAATACATCAGTGATATTTATTATTTCAAGAAATCCTTTAATGAGAATTATTTTCCAAAGAGAATAATTTTATGATTTGTGTAAAAGAGATTGTACTGTTCTGTTGTACATGAACAGAGGTACACTTGTGTTGAGAGGTGGATGGGACCAATAGAGCCGCAGCAGGTGTTGCTGTCACTAAGTGTCCAGAGCATGGGGGGCGTAGGGGGGCGAAGGGCAGGGCCAGACCTGGAAGGTGGGTGGAGTAGTTTCCTCTTGATGTGTAACAAATTGCCACAAACTAGTACCTTAAAACAACACAAATTTATTCTCTTACAGTTCTGGAGGCTTGAAGAGAGAGTCCCTTTCCTTGCCTTTTCCAGCTTCTGGTGGATGCTGAATTCTAAACAATTTCTTTAAATCATAAATTCCTTGTCTTGTGGCCCCTCCTTCCATCTTCAAAATGCATCACTTCAGTCTCTGCTTCTGTCATCACATGGCCTTCTCCTCTTCTGTAGTAAAAGCATCCTCTGTGGACATTTGTGATTACATTTACAGCCCACCCAATGACCCCAGATAATCTCTCCATCTTCAAATCCCTCACTTTATCATATCCGTAAAGTTCCTGTGTGCCGTCCAGGTGCCCGGGATTAGGATGTGGACATCTTTGGGAAGCTATTATTCAGCCTGTCATGGTTGACTTGAAAGGACATAGGAACTATTTGATCAACTCCAAGGAATCCTTTTCATGAGAAGAAGCCTAGATTTCCAAGGGTGTGGAGGAAATTTCCAGCAACAAGGCAGGAATGCTGGGAGGCTGCATAGGAAAGTAGGTAAGAATGGCCCTGAGGAGGAAGAGGAGAGTGGATGGATACATGTGTACATTTCAACCCTCTTTTTCTTTGTCTTGATTTTCAGTGTAGCACCTGGTATCTTTAATATTATCTCCCCATCCTTTTCCAACTGGGGTACACACATATGTCAGTGTAGAACTGGGTAAGCAAAGCCACAGAAAAGATCTGGCGCATTCTGGGGTATATTTTTTCCCTCAGGTCTCAGAAAGAAGCATTTATATGTAAATTAATTTAACTATCGTGTGATGGACAATGTAAAGGTCACCTGAATTTTCCAGATAAACCAAGAAACTTGAAACGCATTCTAGCTTAACACTCATGTGACACGCTTTGGTAGCCTGAGAAACAGTGTGTCCTGTATTGGAACATTACAGGAAGAAGTTTAGAGCAGTTTTGGTTGTATTTGGTTTCACAAAACATTAGCTACCACAAACTCTGTGGACAGTCAGGGAAGTGATTTTGTCACTGTTGTCATTTGTATTCTCTCTTAAGGCTTAAGGAGCCACCACATGGTAGAGCTGTATTTGCAATAGTGAAAAGCAAGTAGTGCGGGCCCTTGGACAACGTGAGAACCTGTGTCCTAGATGCCTGGAAATGCTCATGGCTAAAGTCAGCCACTATCCGGAATAAACCTCCCCAGAGGGAATTTTTCAGACTTATGTGGGGGACCAGTAATAAAACACAAACTATAAAGTATCCTCCAGCAACAAAAACACGTGGGATGTTTTTCTATATAATATTTCACATTAAATGTAATTGTAGATTAACTTTTATAGAGAAAATATTTATTCAAGCCAGATATGCTTAAATCCTTTCATTTCCTCAAGTATGACAAAGCACTGGGAATACGCACCCCTTTGTAATTTCCTACTGATTTGCCCCAGTTATGGACAGAACATTAACTCTGCAAAGTCTGCATATGGGAAAGTATCTCAGGCGGAAATCTTAAATAGGCCAGAATCTGAATCTGGAGCTGAGCCTCTGTGCTCTGGTCCCAGCATTGTGGCCCACCCATGGTATGTACTACGTGGCCACCGGCCCACCAAGTGTGGCTCCCTGCACCTCTGAGCTCTCCGGCTCCAGGGCATGTTGAAGGCTAGGTCATCTGCAAGGTCCTTCCCTGCTCTCAGCTGGCGCACTGGCTCATCTGTGAAAGAACCATATGCCAGATTTAGTTAAAACTGAAACCTGAAGCTGTCTCAGTGGTGTAGTGGTTAAGTTCCTGTGCTCAGCTTTGGCAGCCTGGGGTTCGCTGGTTCGGATCCCTACGTACTGTGTACCTACGCACCGCTCATCAAGCCATCCTGTGGTGGTGTCCCACATACAAAGTTGAGGAAGGTTGGCACAGATGTTAGCTCAGGGACCATCTCCTCAGGCAAAAAGAGGAAGATGGGCAGCAGACCTTGGCTCAGGGCCAATCTTTCTCACCAAAAAAAAAACCAAAACAAAACCTAAAACTTGGGTTTTTTTTGTTGTTTTTTAAAGATTGGCACCTGAGCTAACATCTGTTGCCAATCTTCTTTTTCTTTTTTTTTCTTTTCTTCTCCTCAAAGCCCCCCAGTACATAGTTGCATATTCTAGTTGTAGGTCCTTCTGGTTGTCCTATGTGGGATGCTGCTTCAGCATGGCCCGATGAGCAGTGCCATGTCTGCGCCCAGGATCCAAACCGGCCAAACCCTGGGCTGCTGAAGCAGAGTGCGCGAACTTAACCACTCGGCCATGGGGCGGCCCCTGCAACCAGTTTTATAGCCCTTATCAAATGTCAAAATTTGGAGTAATATTTACTCCTTCTCAATAATGTAGTATTTCATTTATTTATTTAGAAATAATCATGGGTATTAATAATTTATTCTTATTGTTTGGACTTTAACAACATCTAACTTCCTGGCGTGAACACACTTAGAAGCTCTGGCGACAAGGAAACAGGTTGAAGGGAGACGCCCCTGACTTTGAACCTTGCCACCACCACTCACAGCTTTGGGTCCTCAGCACAGAACTAGCTGGAATCATGGTTTTCTCCTGTGTGAGGCAGGGCATCTGCCTTGTGGCGGTACTGTGCAAATTCAAGGTGCCTAGCCCAATCCCTGACTGAGAATATTCCTGTTGAATAATGGAGGTGACAGTGGCCACAGTGTCTTATCCACTGTTTACACCAAGCCTCGCATCTGGAGTTGAAGCCACCAATACATACAAGCGATACTACTTTTCAGAATAACTTAGGACATTTGATCCATGAGAAGGGCAAATAAAATGTCTCTGCCTTAGGGAGAAAACAGACGGTTTAAGTGGCCAGGGTTGCGTCAGGCTGTGGCCAGCAGACATTTGAGGTGGTCGTCTGAAACCGGTGCAGGTGAAGCGGCTGAGCCTCCGAGAAGGGGGCTGCTGTGTCCTGGGTCACATGGCTGCCCTGCGAACGGAGCCAGCTCTAGCTCATCTTCTGTCTTGTGCTGTTTCCACAACTGTGAGCTTCAAGGAGACATCCTCACTGCGTCCACTTCGGTGAGTGTGGGGGAAGTTGTAATTGGCACGTGTGTGTAGAGAAGTGTGCGCCTGAAACTGTTGGGAAGTTGGTTCCCATTGCGTTCTCCTTGGAAGGCAAAAACTCTGTTTTTCGGAGCACACATGCAGCTTCATTGCCAGCCCTGTCCGGTGGAAGCTCTTCCTGTTGTGTTCATCACCCTCAGTGCCGACATGGGAGAAATGTTTTTCTGTGTCTCCTTCCTGGCACAAGATTTCTGTCGGTTTCTCGAGTTGCCCTTACATGCCTGTGCCCTTGAATTGCTTCTGCTGGTTCTCTCTGTGCTCTTCCTCGTTTCCTTTTCTGTTCGAGGATTATAAACTGAGCATATTTACTTGTAATGCAGAATTGAGATGACCTGGTTTTGATTTCTCTTCCACCCTCTCAACCTCCCTGCCCTCTTAGCTCCTCAACCTGCAGAGAACGAGAGGGGTGGAAAGTAAGGAATCATGTCGAATGCCTGCAGCGTGGCTGGACCAGGCACCGTGGGAGGTGCTTCTGTGTGTTGTCTCATTTAGCCCTAATTAGTGCCCTTCAGGGCCGGCCTGATATGCCGTCTGCCTGGGGGTTGAGTACTTTGTCCAGTGTGTCACATGCAGGGAGTTTACCATAGGAATTTGGATCTCAGTGCAGCTACTCTAGCCTTATTTGGAGTCTGTTGTGACCCCTGGGTCTTTTTCTTGTTATGGTGGTATCATTGTTTGTTATTCCCCTAGCTAGGTTTGGATGAAGTTGGTCCTGTCCTACACTTGTTTGGCTTGTTTTGTTTTATTTTGTTTTTCCCCTTTACTTTTAGAAGACTTCGTTAAGCTGAAAAAGCTGGAAATGGTGATAAGATATAAGATCCACGAGAGACTTAGGTAGATCCAATTGAACACTTCTGAAGTTGCGTTTAAGGGAAAAGTATTCAGGATGCCAATGGCAGTGTGCAGGAAAGTGTTTCCCTGCACAAATAAATGAGGCCATTGTTAAATTTGGTTGTTTTTTCCTCCCTGAGTCTTAATAAATTAATGTATATTCTATCAGAAAGAAATGTAGTATACAGCATCTCCCAAACTTATTTTTGTTCACATTTAACTTATTAGAAAACAAAAATTAGATTAAGACCAATTTGTCTTCAACTCCATCAAATTGACTTTAGTTTTGAAGAGCAAAAGAGAACTGGTTTGGACGTTCCAGCTACGTGTCAGGACTTCCTACTGTTATACCGGTATTCTCTGCTTCTACTGCTGGTGTTTAAAGTGTCATAAACACGTGAAAAAGGGCTCATTAGGTAGCGTCTTAGAGCTCATAGGCTCAAGTGGTGTAGAATCTCTCACACTCACAGTAGTACAGTGCTGATTTCTCTTTGTGGGTTGTGCTTCTTTATTTTGTTCTATATTCTTTTTTTTTTTTTTGAGAAAGATCATCCCTGAGCTAACATCTGCCAATCCTCCTCATTTTGCTGAGGAAGACTGGCCCTGAGCTAACATCCGTGCCCATCTTCCCCCACTTTATATGCCGGACGCCTACCACAGCATGGCTTGATCAGTGGTGCCGTGTCTTCACCCGGGATCTGAACTGGCGGACCCCAGGCCGCCAAAGCACAACATGGCACTTAACTGCTGTGCCACCGGGCCGGCCCCTTGTTCTATATTCTTACTTTACAGTTTTTCATGTTTAATAGACCTAATGCAAACGCCATAAAGAAGGCCAAACGTAGAGTCCCTACCCAATTTATTTATTCTGGAGAAGCTTACTATGTGAGGTGGGGTTTGAGGAGTTCTTGGATTTTTATTGTTTAATTGTTTAAAGGAGGGAATCAAAATAAGGATTAAAGCCATAATAATTAAAATGTTGACCAATCGAATTCTTGTGCCTGTGGTTTTCCCCATTCTCTTCCCAAATTTTTTGGCCCCAGAATGCTTTTGGTTTGGATGAAACCCTGTCTAGTCTTGTACTTTCATTTTTCTGGGTACAGATACTAAGAACTTGAGAACTAAGGTAAGATATTTAGGGTCACCCACGTTTTCGTGGAATGTGTCTGTTGGTGTAATCAAATTTGCAGAAAGTAGAATATAATGTTCTTTTCAGTTAAAGAACACAGTGGAGGGACGTGTAGCAGAATCTAACACATGCACGCAAGACATGGCTTGCAGTGGATGCAGAGATGAGACTTAAACTGGGAAAATATGCTGTTACAGCGCACACCTCCGAACTTGTTCTTTTCACTCAAAGGAGAGTAGAGTTACCGCAAAACCTGCGAACATCCACATCTGGAACTTGGTTTCAGTTATACGGAAGGTTGTGAAAAGCTTAAGCTCTCAAAATGGAAGTGGTTGATTTGAAGGCAGCAACATGAAAACTGGAAAACTAGACTTTTTTCCTAGGTGGGCAATGTATCCTTTCTCAGCACTTTGGTGCCCTTGAGAGTTCCCCAGTACCATGCCCCATGTGTCTCTGCATCACTGGTGTTTCCCTCCCAGCCCCTTTACCCTCCTTCCTACGCTTATGCATGTCAGACACACCACTCTATCTCCCTCATGTCAGGATAAAACCAAGCTTCTCTCTCCCCAGCCCAAAGAGCGGGGCTTTTCCAATAGGGAAGAAGAAGGACCCTTACTCCAATCACTGAGTTTAGAGAAAGGAGGCAACTTTCCCCTGCAAAACAGTGTTTGGAAGTTGGAAGTACCGATGGTCCTTTGCAGGCTATTGTTTCTGATGTCACTGCAGCGATGAGCAGCAGTGCATGATGGGAAAGCATCTGTACCAGAACTCACAAGATGTGAGTTGTAGCCACATAATGATTCTGTCGCTAATCAGCTACAGCCCCTTCAGCAGAGTATTCACACTTCAGGCCTCCATTTCCTGTTTGTGAAATAAGAGGGATAGGCTACATAATCTCCGAGGTATTGTTTGATGTATTTCTAAAATTCTAGATATTATTTAAATTTTAATACCTAAGATAAATAAATGAAATGTCTCCTGAATTTGTTTTTAATACGTAGTTCATGGCCAAGAATATTCACTGATATAAAGGAATCATTTAAAGAAGTACTTTTTTATTTTCTATGGGATTATGTTTTACTTGAAATGTTTTATTATCTTTGTGTCCTTTGTAATGGATTTCAGCCTGTCTCTCAGCTGAGTTGGTCTAACAAACTAAGTGATAACAGAATGGACACTGTGTTTTATGAATCAATCAGTCAAATCTCAAAGGGATAAAAATTATGAAAAATACATAATTTATCTCAGTGAAAGAACTAGCTTATGCCTGAAAAAAAATATACTGTCCCCTGTATTATTGCTGATTTGTCCCACAGGTGTGAATAAACCTGGAAAGCAGGAACATTTGGAAGTTATTGAAAATTTATTGAAAATGTAGTACAAAACCCCCACCCTTCCTTTGTTTCCATCCAAAATGTAGAATTATTATAGTTGGCTGGGGTTTCTCTTATATCTCAGTGGTGTAATTTCCCCACATGTGAGAAAATTGAATGGGTAGGCTCTAAGAATAATAAGCTGTTCAACAGCAATTTTACGTGCCTTTATGATGAAATATAGACAGTGGGAGATGTGTGTCATGGAAGTCTTCAATGCCTAATAAGGACATAATCCTACTAACAGCAGGTGTTTTGATTAACAGAGAAGTTAGTTTATAGCATAATAAAGAATGGCATGAAGGATTATATTGCCCAAAAAAACAAGGCAGATTTTTTTGGGAGAAGGGAGCAATTTCTCTCTGCTCCCAACTGTAAAAGTAATAGATATTTATTGTAGAATTTGAAAAAAAAACAAAGGAAATAAAATCACTAATGGTATCACCATTCTAAGACAACTGCTTTTATTTCCTTGTAACACTTTTTGTTTGCATGTATCTGTATGCACACGCACATGTGTTTCATTTTTCATGGTGTACTCTGTGTGTATCATGCATTTTTCACAAGGTCAAATAGGTCATAAATGGTGAGAGGAGATGAAACCTCGGTCCCAAAGACTCCAGAGTTACATTCTTCCCACTAGGAACCTTTGCCTTTTAATTCTTGCTAATTCAGTAGCTGTTTGCTCTGTTCTTCATACTTTGTCAACTCTCACTTACTGGATTTTAATAGCTTTTCCAAAGGGTATGGTATACAGTAGTTGCAAGTACTGAATCACTTAATCTATTTTATATATGGATCCACTTAAAAAAAAAACCAGTGGTGGTCAAAGAGGCAGCTTGAGAATTCAGCAGTTCCATCTCCTTTCCTCAAATAGCACTGCCCAAATCCTCGCAAACTGTTTAAGGACCTCCTAAAAATAAAATTGTAAACCACAAATAGTGTTTAACACCCTTTGATGTCAGCAAATTATTTCTCCTACCTAATTTCAGTACCTTATGGCACAGCTTAACCCCGTTTCCTTTGGATTTTTCTTCATTGGAGATGGGGAACAGCTGGTCACCTCTTTTGTAACATTACCTTTTCCCAGTGTACATACAAGATCAAGTTACCCTTTAACTTTCTCTTTGCGTTGAATTTCTTCTTTTAGTTCTCTTTACCATGAAAAGCTTGCTATGAACACCACATAGTGCCTGGCATGTGGTATGCATTCAATTAATAGGTTTGATTGGATAAACTTTAGCATTGGTTGTGAATTGCTATGTAAATAAAGCATCGTCTTCCTTTCTAATTACCTTCTCTCCATCCCCATTTCTTTCCTCCTGGTTAGTACTACTTGGAAAGGCGCCTGTGTCCAGCTAGGAATAGGAACTAGGCCCATTGCTAAGACAGGACTCGAGAGGCCATTTGTAAGGACTTGATCAAATTCTTAGCCAAGAGCTTTTCCCATCTCTAGTTTATGTCTGGAGGATAAGAAGTGGGTAGTAGACTGAACGTAGAAAATTAGGTAGCATGGATTTATCTCTTTTCAACTGATGTTTGTATAGTCCTTTGCCGTTGACAAAGCATGTAATGTCTCAGCAGGCACTTACTGAGAGCCTGCTGGGCTACCCAGTGGGTGAGGTGGTGGAGCTTCGAGGTTGCTTAAAGCAGCTCTTAGGCTCAGGGAACTCACAGCCCAGTAGAGGGGACAGAATGTAACAAATAATCATGACCCATTGTGATAAACTTCCTAATGGAGGTAAGATCAAGGAGCAATGGTGGCAGAAAGGAATAAGTGATCATTTCTATCTAATAGTCAAGAAAAAGTGGTTGACTTAGATTCTAGCACAGCCACTAAAATATAATTTTATTTATTTAGTTACTTGGTTACTTGGTTCCATTCCCTGTACTAGAAGGTAGCTACTGATCTTCCATCTTAGAAATCCTAATGCAGGTTGCTGGCTAGCTAGAGTGTGGGATGTGAAGGCAGAAGCAATTTTAGATGCAGATAAAGAGTTTGGGGCTTATCTTAGAGGACACCAAGTGAGAAATGAGTCGGAAATTTTTGTTTTTTAAAGATTGGCACCTGAGCTAACATCTGTTGCCAATCTTTTTTCCTTCTGCCCCGCCCCCTCCCCTCCCTTACCTCCCCTCCTCCTCCCCTCCCTTACTACCCCATCCCACCCCCTCCCCTGGTCTGTGTTTGAGCCCTGGGCTGTAGTGTTTGAATCCCTGGTCTAGATGATTATCATCGTGGAGGCTGTAGGTGATCATGGGAGTGGATGAGAGTAGAGACCATGTGGATATGTCTGACGCAGAGCCCTGGAGAAATCCAACCAGCAATTATAGAGTAACACAAACCAGCAGATAAAAACAAGATAGCTATCTCCAAGTCAGAGTGGAGAGAGGTGTCCAGTGTCTGGGGTGTGGAATCGGCTGTCACAGAGATAGCTGCAGTGCTGAGAGAATGGCTTCATGGTGTCCATTCGGCAGGAGGAAGGGACAGGAGTAGTTTGAAGAGTGAACAGAAGGTGAGCAAGTGAGGGCAGGGCTTTGTGCCCCAAGTTTAACTGTGAGGAGACAGACCCTCACAAAGGTAAACTCTATCACAAAGCCTGAGCCAGAACTCAAACTTCGTAGTTTCAGCTTATGTTTGTGGGCAGTTTTTTGTTTTGTGTTTTTTGTTGTACCCACCTGGACCTTAGCTAATTCTCGGTTATTTTGGAAAATCCCAAGTTAAGGGGATGCTTTATGGTTTGACCGAGAAGAATTAGTTACCTCTTGGTCCCCTGGTACATAGGTAAAAGCCTGCTTTCTAGAAGTTATCCACAGCAGACTCTGTTCCTGTTTCTGTAAACTCTTACTTTTACGTGTAGAGACCAGCCGACACTTTTTGTAAATGTGATACCACTGGGAAGTCTGAAGACGATCTCTTCCCCTGGGCCAAGAGCATTAGGCATGCTAGTTCGTTTACGTGTTATATCAACCTGCTGATTTCAGAAGTGTTACTTTCATTTTATCCTTGAGCAAAGCCTAGTGGTGTCCAAGATGCCCCAGTGTAAGTACTGGGTTGGGGTTTAAACTCCTATGTCCCAGAGACTTCCTCCCACAAGCTGGGGCCACTGACTGCCAACTCAGCCCACAGGCGTGATGTTCCCTCTTGCCTTGTCGGATTCTATTGTCTCTGCCCCTTCCTCCGCCCTGCCCCCTTTTTCTGATAGTTGCTAAGGTTTAATCTTTAAGAAGGTGGTAGGGCTGTGCAATTTTGTTACATCCTGTATTCATGCTGAGGTCTACCACCGTGGCGGGCATGTGAACTTGGCCAGTAATAAATGATAACGGTGTGCTGTGATGGGAGCGGGTGGGGAGACAAGCAGGGTGAGCAGAGGGTAGGAAGTAGAAAGGGGTTTGTGGTGAAGGGTGGGAAGGGGCCGGGCCTGGAGGGCCTCTCTAATGTGTCTGTGTACCCTAAACACATCTGTTTTCAGCTGGCTTGCTTCTGCTAACAGTTTCTCAATTTACATATGTAAGAACTACAGGCAAAATGACTGGAATCAAGGGTGCATGCCACTGGGATCTGTGCCAGCTTCTATTTCAGGCTGACAACTTTTTGGATGTAATACAAGATTTATAGTTGTTTGTTTCTTCTAATGAGGTGGCAAGATAAGGCTACATCTGTTATAGCTGTTCAGCCCAAGATACCTGAATATTAGTTTCCTTTTTAAAAAGAAACATGAAAACAAAACTTTCAAGGTTTAAAAATAGTGTCAATTATTGAGTTGGTAATTGGACTCATAAGTAAAACTTCTACTGTCTCTTTGGTGAGTGCAAGAGGGAGGAGTGACGGAAGGGTAGATTGGCGTGTGAAATTGGCAAGTCAAAGCTCTTCCTTTTCTCTTGAACTTCTGGAGCAGGAGAGTCACCTCATGCATTTGAGGAGAGGAAGGAAACCGCCTGGCGTTTCTCTCAGGTGTCTGCAGGATCCCAGCCTGGTCAGAGCGCCAGTGCTGGAGTGCCAGCCTCCCATGGCCCTTGCTAACGCAGATCCCAAGGCATCTTGGTGATGCCGTTAGGGAGGCACCAGGAGCAGCTGCTTCTTGCAGCCAAGGCTTTTAACATGGCCCACCTAAACCCTTCCTTATCCTAAATAGAACTGGTTGACCTTATCTCTTGTTTGCAGGAGAAATTCTTTTCTCCTTCAGTCAAACTGCATTGAAACAGAAACAGGAGCAGAAAGGTTTAAAGGGTGAAAGCTGTGGACTTGAACTTCTTACTCAGTGACTAGGTGAACTGAGGGGTGAGAGCAGCCTTGATATGCTGTAGAAGGAAGTTTTCTTTTTCATCTCATTTTTTTACAGTAATTTTGTCCCTGTTCCATTGCAAGATAAGTTCAGCTTGACTTGGAGAAGAGCCACACAGATGGAAAATAGTGGAAAGACAATAAATAAAATGTAACAAAAATGGCAGAATTACCACTTGTAGCTTGATGTTATGGGGGTTCGTATAATGTATCCCATTTTATTTAAGGAGAAATAAGCTTCATGTTAATGAAGTTGACAGATGATCCTAAATCAGAGGAGATTTCAAAAATCTGGAAGGACAGAAATATTATAATTATACCTTAAGGAGTTTAAAAATTTAGGCAGGAAATAAAATTAAATACAAGTTGGAAAATGCACACTAATACAACTGGGGAAAAATAATGTAAGATGCAGGATCCAAGTGAACAGAAGAAACGTGTACTAAAATGCCAAAGAATAGGAATATTTGAAAGTATCCACTGGACCCTGCAACACACTACCATGGGCTGACCATAAGGGGCCACCTACATTGTGCATCCTCAATGAAGAGATGATTTATTTTGCAGGAGGATGACCAGCGGTGTTTATTTTAGTTTCCGTAATATCATTGTTTAAGAGATAATGAGATTGGAAGGCAGTCATTGGTAGAAGTTGATGTAACACTAGGGAGACGGGAATGTAGCAATAGAGATGAGGAAGGTCTGAGCTGAGACTGTGGTAGTGGGGTAGGTCCACAGAGATCAGCCTCGATGAAATTTAAGAGGCAAAATCAACGGGATGAAGATCCAAGAAGGAGGAAGGAGAGGGGATGGCTCCACCATTAGAGCTGTGTGGTGTGGGTGGTCACCGTTAGTACCCACAAGAGGGATTAGAGGAGGCAAGTCAGAGTTGGCAGAAAAGATAATGAATTCCATATTTGCTGAATTGCAGAGGCTTAAGGGATATTCAGCTGTAGGAGTTTCCGGTATACAAATAGATGTTTAGGTCTCAATGGGTTACTCTGTAAGCTAATTTGATGTGCTAATGGTGATTGATATGAAATATTATGTTGTATACACCTTTAGCATTTTATCCCAAAAGGCTGAAAAATGCGAGAATCTCTGACACCTTGGTCAAATCAATGGAAGCCAATCATTTAAGTGCTCCTTTCCTAAGACTGTACTTATTCACCTTTCTTAAATATAGCTGTAGTAAATAAGGCTATTTTTATAATCAGACATTTAAAAGTTTTTAAGAACTACATAAGAAAACTTTTTTTTTTTTTTGCAGGGAAACTTTCGCCCTGAGCTAACATCTGTTGCCAATCTTCCTCTTTTTTTTTTTTTCCTCCCCAAAGCCCCAGTGCATGGCTATCTATCCTGGTTGTAAGTCCTCGTTCTGTGTGAGCTCCTCCACAGCACGGCTACTGCCGGATGAGAGGTATGGCTCCATACCCAGGAACCAAACCCAGGCCACCAAAGCAGAGCGCACCGAACTTTAACCAGTAGCCATGAGGGCTGGCTCCAGAAAACCATTTTTAAGAACACGTATATGAGTTCTCATATTTTAATTGTATAGGAAAGACTTTTAAAAGTTAGTTTAAAAATCAACTAATTCTAGAAAATGATGGAAATTTTGATGAGTACTAGATGTAGATCTAACATTCTAAGGAGGCTGATGATCCACAAGGTTGAAATCAAATTGCTGCTTCATTTCTTAAAATATTGGAATTGATTCTTTCCCTTGATAGTAATTAGCAGTGAACGAGCAGAGTGTCCAGAATGGAAGTGTCCCTGGGACAGCTGAAGCAGGTGACCCAGCAAAGTTTTAGTTCTTAAATTTAAAAGCTTAGGAAAGTTGAGTTATTGATCCTCAACTAAAATGGAAGCTTTACAAAATGGGGGCTCAATGTCCCAGCATTTGCGTGGGTGGGGGGCAGTGGAGCCTGAAGGTGGGAGAATTGTGTCCCGAGGCCCTGGAGCTGCCCGAGGGCGGGGCCTGCGTCTTCTTGTGTCCGTGCTGCAGACTTGTGGCTGTGCGGATGTTTATTGGTGGAAATCTGAGCAACCTCCTCACGTGTGTTTCCGAGAGACGGTTTCCTCAGTGTGCATCTGAGGTGTGTAAGGTGAGGTACATATGAAAAGTGCACTCTTAATGTCAGCAAAGACCACGTGTCTAAAGCAGGCAACAAATAGGGACACACGTGTTTCATCTCAAGAGAGAGTTATAAGTTTGGGGCGAATTAGAAAGTGAGGCTCTGTGCTGCTCGGTGTTTTCTGCCTCCTTCTCACCTCCATTAGTGCCTCATCTACTGGCATTGCTTCTTTTGAGCCTTCGGAAGTATAGTGCACGGTGATTCCTGAGCAGGTTTGACATATTTGAATCCCCCTGCGTTTGTTTCATTGGTGGTGAATCTTTGGATCACTTGTCCTGAGGAATATGCTGGGGAGCTCTGAACCGGGGGTTGTGGAGAAGATAGGGCAGCCGCGGTTTGGAAGCGGCCTTTGGAGGTTTAGGAGAAGGCCCCTCCGCCCCTCGCAGTCTGAAGCCGCGGAGTGCGGGCGGTGTGTGTGCTACAGGGAGGAGGCGCACGCGGCACAGGCCTCCTCGGGAGCCGGGTTCCAGCGTGGGGGGCGGAGGGCTTTGATGGAGGATTTAGGGGTGTTAAGGGTTGAATGTGTCCCCCAAAATTCGTATGTTGAGGTCCTAACCCCTGGCACCTCAGAACGTGACTTGGAGGTAGGGTTGTTTCTGATGTAATCAGTTACGTTAGGATGAAGTTGTCAGGGTGGCCTTAGTCCAATACGACTGGTGTCCTTGTCTGAAGGGGCGATTTGGACGCAGACAGGCAGGCAGGGAGAGCACCTGTGCAGGTGGAGGCAGGGATCAGATGGGGTTTCTGCAGTCGGAGGAGCGCCCAAGATCGCCAGCCAACCACCAGAAGCTAGGAGAGGGGCCTGGAACAGATTCTCCCTTGCAGCCCTTGGAAGGAACTTGCCAATCCCTTGATCTCAGACTTCCAGCCTCCCGAACTGTGAGACAATAAGTGTCTGTTGTGTAAGCCAGCCAGTTTATGGCACTTTGTTCTGGCAGCCGAGGAAACTAATACAAGGGGAGATGGTATCATGGCGGATGGTCGGGTCACAGGGAAGGAAGCACAAAGAATGAGCTTGAGGGTGTGGAGGAGATAAGAGGAATGGCTCCCAGTGTGGGTGGTCACAAAATCTGGGAACATAGCTTCCCTTTTACATAGGAATTTAGCATCACATTTTTCATTTGTGATGGTGGATGTTGCATCAGGTTCTGGCATATATTGGACTGGAAAAACTTCAACAAATATTAGACAAATGTGTCTTGAGGTGTCAAGCGGCACCACTGCAAGCGTTCTGCAGTGATTTGTTCTAAAGCTTTCAACAAGTTGATCAATTCCATCTACTTTACCTGTTGCTGAGTTTTCCGTAAGCTTGGCAAGAATGCTAATTAGTTATGAAAACCTGCATCGATGAATGAGGTGAAGGCCCTCTGAGGAACATGAGTGCTGTCAGTTAACAGTTGATTTATGCATTGATGGAATGTCCTTGGAAAGAGTGTTTCAGGTTATAAGGAAAGTATTTTGAAATGCTGTAGGATGTAAGTTAATCCTGTAACTACATCTATTACTTATGAAATAAGTATATACTGTCTTTTCGTATAGTAGAAACATTTCAAGCCATTAATTATCTTCTATTGTGGATCTGGTTTAGTAATTTTTACAAACTAGTGTCTTCCTGAATGTGCCTTGATCCTGTAAGAGGGGAGAGACTGAAATCCGTTTATCCTAAGTATGAATTTTCTTAGACAGTTACCCTCTTATTTCCAGTTTCTCAGCTTATAAACTAATATGAATGCAAATTTTATTTAAACCTGAAACTGTAGGTAGAATATTTTTTCTTCGTTCTCTTCTGTTTCGTCACCAGTAAAATAAACTGATACCTGCCTTCTCTCACTTACTCTTTCCTCCCTCCCCTATGTGTGTATGTTACTCTCTGTGAGGCTCCTACTCCCCAAATATGCAGGTTTATGGGGTCAGAGACGCTACTGGGTAAACGGAAGCTGTACATGTTTTCACACATTTCATTTAGAATGCACTTTCCTTTGCCCTTTCAAAAGGACTAAGGTGGAGGAGCAGAGAACTTAATTTTTATACACATGGTTCCATATTTTGAGATTGTGAGATATCTTAGTTACGTCAGTGATATTAACAATTAGGAAGTAATAGTGGGCTGATAATTAGATTGGGAATCAAGATGGCACTATCTATCCTAGCTCTGTGGTGTCCTTATTATGTCACCATGGTTAGAAATCTCAAAAGCCACTGCGGCGAGAGTAGCCTGCCTCAGACAATGTTTGCAATATAAAGCTCCTTGCAAGGCATGCTGTGAAATTGAAGTGCATTCCTCCAGAGGGAAATGCTAGGGTTTTCTTATCTTTGCTAATTAGACACAAGTTACGTTTTCAGAGGAAAGGACCTTAGATATATTTTCAGAGGATATAACCACTGTCCTGCAGATAAAAAAAGGAAAATTTTAAGTCAGGGAAAGATAAATACTGTATAATTTCACTTACATGCAGATTCGAAAAAAGCCAAACTCATAGAAACAGAGAGTAGGATGGTGGTTACTAGGGGCTGGAGCTGGAGAAGGGGAGATGTTGGTCAGAGAGTTCAAACTTGCTGTTAGAAGATGAATAAGTTCTGGAGATCTAAGTGCAGCATAGTAATTGTAGGTGATAATATTGTATTATATACTTGAAAGTTGCTAAAAGAGTAGATCTTAAATATTGTCTCTGCAAACAAGAAATGCAATTCAGTGATGTGATGCACGTGTTAGCTAATGTTCCGGTGGTAATCACTTTGCAATATGTGTTTCAGATCAACACATTGTGTGCTTTAAGCTTACACAATGTCGTATGTCAATTATATTTCAATAAAGCTGAGTGGGGAGGGGGAAATTAACACCTTTTGAGAAAACTTCAGTGATTTTTATGGTTGTGTTCCATGATTGAGGTGGGTAGGTAGGAGAACACTAGAGCAGGGACCCACCTTTTGGGATTTGGCTTTGGAATTTTAGGGAGTAGGTGCGAGTGCTGATGGTGTGTAATTCACCTTCCCACTTGTTTTCCTGAGGCTGAAATGACAAACCATGTGCATTATGCTGCAAGCCAATTGATGTCAATGGGAAGTGGCATGCTCCGTGACAGGGGAGCCAGCCTAGAATTCAGTCGCTTCTATAATTAACTCTGTTTATATCCTGTTTTGGTTCTAAAAACTGGACATAAGATGCTTGCATCTGATTTGGCATCATTTTCAAGATTATCTCATGAGGACTCGGAATATTTCATTTGCTTGGTCTTAGTCCATCTAAGCTCTGGACTATATCTCCTGCTCTGTAACTGGGAGTGGACTTTTCCTGTTGACCGGGGATGCTCTGGAGTGTTTACACGTAGACTGAATGTGAATTCAGCCAAGACACAGTTGATCTAAAGATAGGGTAATATTAAGGAATGAAATGAATATTGCATGAATGAAATAAGTGCCAGTATTCATTTCTAGTGCCAGTGGAACTTTTATTGGCTTATTTTTTTTTTTAAATAAAAGTGTTTTTAAGCAAACAAATAAAAATACCTGAATTTAATCCTCTAGTTCAGTTTCCTAGGAATGCAACATTTCTTTGGTGCCAAAAAGGATATTGTATCAAAAGAGAACTGGTATAAGAAATGTCTGGATTTGACAGAATGCTGAGCATGAGGCTGACTAAATCCTACCATGTTTGTCCCCGATATTATTTTCACCATACTCTGGATACCTTTTCGGGCTGACTTCTCATTTTTATACAGAGAGCCATTGTTAAAATGCTATTCAATATCCAAGAAATTCTCCATTGCAAATAATGCTTTTCAGAAAAGACTTTAAAATCTACATAATATAATTCATATTAATCATTTTTCCAGCTGAAATTGGCATGCTTAATGATGTTCTCAGTGTTATTCTCAATGAACTAATGATCAAGCCAACTCAACACTACAAACCTAAAAAGAAGAACTCCAGTGATAACCAGGAAGACTTGTTCAGAGCCTTCAGACTGGCTGTGGGAATTTGCACACGAGTGTGAGCTTAGAGCAGCATGGATGGCGTGGCATGGGCATTGCGTTGCTTATTTCACTTGGGAAATGAGAAGAGTGACTCTAGCACATAGGCAAATAAACTTCTTAGGATGAAGCTGTGAAAAGAATTTGAATTTGAACTTCAAGGACTTTTCATGGCCCTTTTTGTACATGTAATGGTGTCTTTTTGTGGGAAGATATTTGAGATCACTTTGTATACTCTAGGTGCTCAAATATTTGTACAGTTGCATTCTAGTTAGAAAAACGTTACCTGAGCTTGTGTCTATGATGTTCCTGCTCATCTGTTGGTGATCTGATGATCGGCTGCTGAGAGGAAACTTTCCCAGCATGTTCTCTCCCCTGGGCAGACGTCATATTTGCCTCAACAACAATAGCAGTACGTCCTTCCCTTGGTAGCTAAAGTCTGCCAACTCCAGCTGAAGGGTGTTTAGCAAGAGGTGCATGTAAGAACTGTGTAAACAGGTTTTACAACCAGAGTCAAAATCAGTGTGGAATAACTCATAGGCATTTCTTAAGTTTATTATATTTTAAACACTGTGATGTCATCTCCAGCTTTTCTGCCTGTGCTTTCAAAATACCCCTGTGTGACCAGAACCCTTTAGATAGGATACATTTAGCTCCATTTGGGGGAATCCTAGAGCCCAGTGGGGATTCTGTTCACTCTGTGCTGTGTTCCTCTGCTTCCTCTGTGAAACAAGACCCTTCTTCCTTGTGTTTCCTGATCTCACCCAAGTTTTTTCAATTACTTGTTTATTTATTTTTGAGGTTTGGGGGGAAGATTTGCCCTGAGCTAACATCTGCTGCCCATCTTCTTCTTTTTCTATGTGAGCCGTTGCCACAGCATGGCCACTGACAGACAAGTGGCACAGGTCTGTGCCTGGGAACTGAACCCAGGCCACGGAAGCAGAGCATGCCAAATTTAACCACTAGGCCACTGGGACTGGCCCTCAATTATTTTTTAACAAGGGAGGATTCACCACCTTTGAAAAGATTTAAAATAGGAAATTTTTGTTTTTCTGTACACATCTAAGAAAATCAGAAATAGGGATCCGAAGAAACCTATGTCCACCTCATCTACAGCCCATTTCTTTTATCTGTGAGTAGCAATAAGGGATGAGAGCCCAGTGGAGCCAGAGGGCTGGAGCAGGAGGCCACGCCTGTGTGTCCGTGCTCATTGGGCTCTTGTATCTTCCTAAGAGGGACAGAATTGCCGGAGGGTCAGTACAAGAGTAAGCTTTCAGTTTTGCATTCCCAAATATTTGTGGTCTTTCCACATAAGAGTTTAAAAATATGAAGGGATTCAATTTTAATTTTTTGGCAGATGTAGTAAAGGGTACCATAACATCTTCCACAGAGCAGAGAACCCTCTAGAACAAGCTCTGCCTTAAGGCTGCTTGTGAGGAGCCCCATGATTCAGTGAGGCAGTGAGAAGACAGGGCTGAGGCTCTGCAGGCAGCCTCCAGAGGTGGCCCAGACTCGGGGGAGACTCGGGGGAGGTGTGCGATGTGGTGGAGTTTAAAGATACATGCTTTACAGAATATTCCATTTAATCTTAAAATCCTCAGGCGTGCATCCTCATCCCCATTTTACAGATTAGGAAAGAGTAGTAGTAGCCCAAACACAAGCAATAAATTTTGAAATAATATTGAATTACCTAAAAAATGTTCCTTGGGGATATAAATTAGCAACTTTCATCTTTTCAGTAAGCTGACATTTTTAGCTGGCTTTGTTCAGGTATTTTTCTACAAGTATATAAATTAGTTTTGTTTTATTACAGACATTCATGGAATTTAAAAAAATTGATTTAGCTAAGCATTCATAAAATCTATGAGGGTTAGTTACTAAAATATTTGTAGTTCATTTTGATTTGGGAGTCAGTTTGGTTTATATTCCAATTTTTAAAAAAATTAAGTAGAGGTACATTTGTACTATATTTATTTTGGCTCTATGTTTTCAAAACAGTGTATATGGATGGTATTGACCGTTGTGAATGGGCTCAATAGTTGAAGAAAATTTCACTCGTAGCAGAAAAATTATTTTTCACTTACAGGAGGTGATGAGATTTTTCCCCATGCTATTTCGTGCTGAAGATCTTTCAGCAAACCGGTCAGAGGTCTGCCAAACTTTTTGAAGCTTCTTTAGAATTGACCTGATTTTTCTCCTCGCTACACATCTGAATTCTCTTAAGTTTTTGGAACTTTTTTCCATTTTAAATGTTCTATAAACTCTTTGGTTCGACCATTGAATGAAATGTTATGACATTTAAGGGGAAAAAATCCTGTAAGCATTAATCAATGTAAGATACTTGTTGCTTTTTCATTCGACCCCATCCAGCTTTCATCCTGACACACACCATCCTGGAGGCATCGGCCGCTTGTTTAATTGTTTAGCACAGAATGCGGTTTGATCTCTTTCTTGGGCTTTCAGTGCTGGTAAATTAATCAAAAGAAGTTACTGCTCTGCTGGGCATTAGCATGGGTTTAGATGTTTCTGCTTCAGGGCCTGTTCATCAACTAAAATGCTTTTAAGCCCCAAATGGAGAGTAAACAGTATCGCTGTGGCCGCTTTGAGGTGAGTCATTCCTTGTGACCCGCTTACATTTGGGAAGGGGCCTGTTTCTATTAGCAGTTATTCTGGTTTGGGTTATAGCGTTTTCGAAAAGTTTTTTCTCCTCTTTCTATTTCAATGCTTTTAGTATTTGTGAAGAGCCACCCGCACCATCATCACTGCATGTACATACGTAGGCGTTTCAATAGCAAGACATGCAGATCAGACTAAAGGAACCCAGGCTGGTCCTACGCCAAAGTTTTTATGAAGTTTGAAAGTTAAAATATGTATAGTACCCAATGTTTGTCATCAGAGGACAGTGAAGTTGTAACACCAATTGAGATATGTTAGAAGAATAGTTCTTATAAACATCAAATTGTGGGGGGAGTTTTTGTCTTCCATTAGATGAAAGTTGACACTTTGATTATCATTGGCACTATTTGTGCCAAGCGTTGTACTAGGCACATAAGATACAAAAGAAAATAGTCTTTGTCTTCTGGGACTTAGTCCCTCGAGGAAGACAGACACATAAATGGTCATTTCATGGGATGGGACGCGTATTCTGTTTACCAGGGGACAGAGGGGATGTGGAGGGTGGCTAGGTTGGACTGGTGGGGTGGAAGGAGGGCCTGAGATGGGGAGAAGCATGTGGAGAGCCCGCCCGAGGATAAGGTGACATGGAACTGGTCTTCAAAATGGAGTAGAAGTCAGCTGAGGGAGAGGGGAAGCCGGGGAGCTGGAGGAGGAGGTTCTGTCAGGAGAAAAAGCAGGGCAGCAGGAATGTGGGGCAGGGACGAGGACAACGGAGTTCTGGGTCCATGCCGTCAGAGAGGGATGCAGACTCAGGAGACGAGCCGCCTCAGGCAGCGGAGGGTCAGGAAACTTTTTTTATTAAAGAGATTTATTGTAACTTAATATAGCGATCTGAGTTCAGAGAAGTAACAGGGAGATTATGTGTTTGAAATATTAGTTTAATTTGCAGCCCAAGTGCAAAAGAGACTCAAACTAAAGAAAAAATAAAACTAGACCTACACAGGAAAACAGACGATTACAGATATAAAATATAATACTCTCCTCAGAGTCCATTTCCATTATATATTTTTAGCAGTCTTGTTGGGGTATAATTGACATACGAACTCTGCACACGTTTAACATGTACAATGGCTGAGCTGGGACATGTGCAGACTCCTGTGAAACCGTCAGCACAATCAGGGTAATGGACTCGTCCGTCACCTCCAAAAGCATGATGAGGAGCCTCTTGAGTGGTGATCTGCTAAGCGGCGGCCTGTTCCTGGAGGGTAGAACTGCTCCAGAAAGAGGGCCGTGTTCAGCTCGGCCCTCTGAGCGGAGAAGGTTGCCATGTAGACAGGGAAAGGGAGGGTAGCAAACTATTGCGTTTGTTCAGATTTTCTTTAAAGATGAAAAGGAAATTAAAACAGGAAGTTCTGGTCATTCTTGAGAAGAATGCGTTAGTCAAGGTACCTGTAATACGGTCGGCCCTCCGTGTCCGTGGGTCCGCGTCTGCAGATTCAGCCAAGCGCGGATGAAGGGCCTGCTGTGGCTGCGTCTGGACTGAACACCTGTGGGCTGTTTTTCTTGTCATTGTTCCCTAAACAATACAGTGTAACAACTGTTTACATGGCATTCACATTGTATGAGGTATTATAAGTAATCCAGAGACGATTTAAAGTATACTGGAGGGTGTGCGTACGTTATACGCAAACACTACACCACTTTATATAAGGGACTTGAGCACCTGTGGATTTGGGTATCTGTAGGGTCCTGGAACCATCCCCTGCGCTATCGAGGGACAACTGTATTGTCTCCTTAGTCTGGTCATTGACATCTAGGTTTACTTTAAAAATAACTTTTTGCATGTGAAGAGCTCCTGCTTATATATAAAATTTCTGTCTTGAAAGAGTCACTTGGGGAAGAAATAGAAACCCTTTAGGGATTATTTTGGTAGTTCAGTATAGGAACATAGTAGCAATGTATCCATTTTTAAAGCCTAAGAACTTGTTGGTCTGTGTGTCCAGGGTCTAAAATTGCAGAGCGTGTGCTGATGGCCTCTCAGTGTGTTGGAAACTGGTAGAGGGCTCAGGGGCGTGCAGTGGAAGGGTGCTGGTGAGCTGGCGCCAGCGCTGCTGTCTTCCGAGTGTGAACGCCACACTTTCCTGGTGAAATTTATCTTGCTGTGTAAAGGCGATTTATTTGGTGGGTTTCCTGATTCCTCTACAACCTTCTCTGTGGTCATTTGAAGGTAACTGAGTTACCCTCCCACACCCTTGGCTTATTCTGAATTCACCCTCATCAACAAATGTAAGAAATTGTTCCTGTGAGGAGAAGGATAGAGGCACAGTGCAAAGAAACGTCCGCATCGTGTTTTCGAGGACTTTTTCATATGCTTTGTGTTTGGGAAGTTCAGACATGTCTATATGAGACTATAAATATTGTATAATGTAGTAAACTCTAATGGCTACAATCTAGGGCAAAGGTGGTCATAAAAGACTTTAAAGAGGAGGACGGAGTTGTATGAGGCCTTGAAGGACATTTAATCAGCTTTTGTTTTTAAGAACTTACTTGCTTTTTCATTACAAGAGTAATACGTTAATGATGTGAAACAGAACAAAATGAAGGAATATGTCTAAGTCCATTCTGTTCAGAGATAACCACTTTCTAAGTTATTTTCTCCTGAAGTTTCATCTCGGGCTGTATATGTGTGTATGTGTGTATTTAGTATATGTAGCCTTGCAACTTGCTTTCTTCATTCAGCAGTACATGAGAATACATGTCTGTGTTCCGTGTGGACGCATTGGAGAGCTCCTGCATTCTCAACCGTGTGATACTGTGAATAGTGCTCTCTGGACTGTACTTACACCTATGACCTTGCCTGTGTATCCATTTACTTTCTTAGCATAAGTTCTTGGAGTTAAGTTGCCTGTTCAGAAGCTATATGTAGCTTTATATATATATATACACACACACACATATATGTCCATTGGTAGTATATTGGGGTGCTTATTTACTCACACATCAACATTATGTATTTTTAGTCTATTTTGTCTTTGCCAAACTCTATTCAAACGTTTCTCTCCCCCTGAACTGCTCTTTTGTGGGTCTGGCCCACCGTCTCTGTCCATTGTTTTAGAACAAGCTCGGAGACAGGCTTCTGTGACTGTTTTCCTAACTCCCCTCCTCTTTACTCACTACCCTCCGCTGCGTCTTTGGCTAAACTATGTTCCTGCAGTCTTCACTTTCTACCTGGCTGGAGTGCTGTATAAACTGGTTTTCTCTCTTTTATTAGAGCCTGGAGTTCTGGGGCCAGGGATGGGGTCTGGGTCACTATGCGGTCTTTGGACTCCCCACCATAGTACTCTTCACCACGCTGGGCCTTAAGCTCATTTGCCAAGGAAAAGAACAAACCAGGCTGCGGGAGTAGTGGGCGTCGGGCACCACTGTTCAGAAGAGTGCTGGCCCAACCAGCTGCAGCACGTTTAAGAACACTGCGTGAGCAAAAACGCAGGTGCATCTGGGCAGCGGCATCGCAAACAGACCTGGCTGATGCAGATCTGGAGCCCGCAAACCGAGTGATAACACTCGTGCGGGGGCAGTCCCACAGCTGCTCATTTGACTCGACCTACACACATTTATAAAACCATTTCTAGCTTATTCAGCCACCCAGCTCAGTGCTGATTCATGTGGGTGTTGGCCAGACGCTCTGGGTTGTGTGGTTATTTGCTTCCCTTTCCCTTTAATGAATACAATACCCTGCCTTTTTTTACAGACTGGAGCAATGTGTAGTGGTAAATGTGGAGACTCTCATTCTAGTGGTAGGTCAGTCCACCAATATCTGAGTGCCAGCCGTGTGCCAGGTATTGAGGTGAACATCGGGGTTATGTTGTGACACAAGGAATGCGGTGCAGGCCTCCATGGAGGGATCACAGAGGGAAAACGATCCCCAGCGTAGAGGGATGGTCCTCCGTGTCTGTGATGTCCTTTTCCAGTTTCTTTCTTAGAGACCTGTTGTCATGAGAGCTGACAGCCCCATGAGAGTCATGTGACAGTGCTCTGAAGTGAAGCATCTCCCTGACCGTGTGAAGGGTCCCCATTTTCCCAGCGCTTGGTGAATGGGTGTGCACGCAAAAGAGAAACACCACCTGCATCAAAACTTAGCCCCCAGAGTTAAGGAAAATTCTGTTTCCTTAGTTAACATAGCACCTGGAAGAAATAGAAAATGGCTATCTCTTAATTACCATTAGAGTGTATTAAACCAACGTTTGTGTATATTTTTCTCTCCTTCATTCACTGGAGGACTTGAAAAGAAATTGCTCCCCTTGCATTTAACATGTCTGTGTGACTATTCAAGAGCTGTCAGGCGCCCTGCAGATCCCATCTGACTCGGTCAAGACTGATTCCGCCTCAGCACTGGAGCGCTCAGGAGTGTGGGACCATGTCTGCAAATCTGAGCCCACTGCCCCGTGCGTTCATGTTGAGTGACTAGTTTGCTGCAATCTGCGTAGTTGGATTGTTATATTTTTCTTTGTTCTACTCATGACCTGAACTTCGTGATATGCTGATAAAGAGTTCCAAAACGCACACAAAGAAAACTGGCAAAGAACATCGATGCCTCATTAAACTAGCTGGCCCCAGCAGCTGCTTTGCTGCCGCTGGGAATATCAGTGAGCGAGTCAGACAGAACTGGCTCATTACCACGCTCACTGCCCAGACCCGCCAGAGCATTATCTTCCCAGGAAGCAGTGGCCTTCTGATTGCTTCTTAGGGAAACTTCAACTGTTAAGCATTTCGAATGGAAAAAAACCCCATGTGACTTTTTTTTAGCTTTTACTAATATGACTTAATGAGCTATGGCTAGCTTCTTAGAAACCAGTCAAAACTATATTTTTCAACAATGTTGAAAAATCTTTGACTAAAAATTAATGCCTTAAATTATAGCTCAAATAAAACATTGCATAAGTTAAGAATGTCCTGGAGAATTGTCTGATCCCAAAAAGTAGGTAGAGAGGTCTTAGCTCTTAAAATTGTTCAGATCAAATATAAACAACAAATTCAAATTTTAATTTAACTTCTTTTCATACTATTTAATCATTTCAGAGATGAAATGCTTTGTGATTCTATTATTTTTTACTATAGCAATAGATCATCTGATGTAAGGGAATAATTTCAGATTTCATTAGGATTTTAGATTAACTGAAAGCAGTCATCTGTTGGAGTGGGTAATTTTGACTTGTTCATTGGTGTTATTTTACATAGTTAGGCTTGTCTGAAATTTGTTTTATATCGATTTCTGTCTGTTTTCTTTAGAAAGAGTAAAACTGACTATAGACATCCACCTGTATTAATTGCATCCCAATTCGGTTATTTGCTGTTTTGTTTTGCTTTTGGAGACAAGAGTAAGAGGGAAACTATTTCTAGCATCTGAATGGAGAAGAGCCACATTGCGTGTGTGAAACTGCTGAGAGGAGATGGTGCTTGTGGTGGCTGCACGTTTCTCGTCTGTTTGTAATTTATTCCAGTGAACAGCTGATATTGTCTTAGGGCGTGACACAGACTGGGCTAATTGCACAGTTCTCATCATTCAAGAAAAACTCTGATAATATTACAGTCCGGACTTCAGAGGCAGGCCCTCCTCACTTTAGCTCCCACCTCCACCCAGGGACAAAACTACTGAGAGAGGCCTGCTGACCATGACAAGAGTTCGTTCTTCCTTCCTCATTTGCTCTCTGCTTCAAACCTCCACGTGTACCATTCCCCTCACAGCACATACCAGAACTGCTGTCGCTGTTTCTGCAGTCTGATTCACGTAGGTGAAATTAGCAGCAGCCATTATGTGCTAAGCACTTCGTTGGATGTATGGAATATTAAAAACTGGAGACATAATCTTTGCCCTGCAAGAACTCACAATCTTGTTTGTGTTTACATGTATTTCTGTTCAGTGTGTATGTATATTAGCGTGAATTATTATAGAATTTAATGCGTTGATATATAAAGAAACTATATAAAATTGTATGTGGAAACAATCCGATACAGGACTTTAAGGGAAGGGTGGTAAATTCAAGCAGGGACACATCAGCCAAAATTTTCTTCTCTGCTGGTTCTTTCCCATCTCCATCCTGAAGATCCTAAGAGGTCCTGAAGCCAGGAACTTCTGGGAGAAGAGCATTCCCAGCCAGGACTAGCTCGGAGTCTGGATGGTGTCCTCAGTGGGAGGTGATGAGTGGTGCTTGGCACCTAATCTGAGTCAGGTAGAAACTAAGAGATGGGTTTTTTTCCCCCTACCTTTCAAAATGCTGGTTCACCTTTAACATTCATTCAGTCTTCCTGGCTGTCTTGTGAGGCAGATGGCAGTGGTGACATCCCCAAACTACAAGTAGAAACCTGAGAGTCAGGGGATAATGTCACTTTGTTGGGTTCTCACAGTGTTGGGAGTAGATCTGTTGCCTGTGCTCTATCCCCCAGCCTTGCCTGGCCCGATTGCTCAGCAGAACCACGCGGAGCTTCCAAATGGGTGTTTCCACCATAGCCAAGAGTGTAGCAGGGTGCTTGAGCGGCCCCTGGAGTGAGGCAGCTGGGGTCGGGTCCTGTCTTGGCACTTGTTAGGTTTGTGACCTTGGGCACACTGTGTCAACCTTTCTGAGCTTGGTTTTCTCACCCATGAGATGGTCAGGATACTGGTGCCAATTTCTCAGTTAAAGTGAGGATTAAATCAGCCCGTGCACGGAAAGCACTTAGCCCAGCTGTGGATGAATAAACAGTGAGTGCTAAACCAGCACTTGCTCCTGCTCCTGTGTTACTATTATTCTTATAGTTTCATATTTTTGCTTTCAACTTACAAGTACAGGTTTTGGAGCTTAAGGAACGTTAGAAATCCTCATTGTTAGTCACAGAGGAGAAAAAGCACAACCAGGGAGGTTGTCCATCTGGATAAGTAGAGGCAAGGATCCCATTGACGCCCGTCTTTTGATGCTTCTCACCTGAACTGTTCCCCACTGCTCTTCCCTCTTCATTTGTTCACACGTGGTCATCACCTGAGTCATATCCTCCCTTCTCCACAGCTTTAACAGTGAGCACACTAAAATCTGAGAGGGACGAGAACTGGCCCTCAAGGGCTGGGGGAGCTGTTGGAGGAAGGGTGGAATTCTCTCAGCAACCCAGAGGATCATGAAGGCTTCCCCACTTGTGCGTTATTATCACCTTGGGCCTCAGATCACAGAATCTGGTTCTGGATCTTGTACAACTCTGGGTGTTGGCCATGTGATAAAAAGAAAAAACGGTGCCCTGTGGCTTCACTGGGTGCAGTGCATGCTTTTATCACCTTTATATCACTGGAGCCCAAACGAAGCCCTGGCATGTGCCTGTCACTTTGCCTTGGAAGCCCTGTCACTCTATTCTAAGCGAGTGATAGGTCATTTTTGTTTCTTTGCTTGAAAACAATTATAATATGAAAAGTATCACTACTTTAGGTTCTGTCTGTAGTATATACCCTTTCAATTTAATGAGATACTATGCATCTGTGCGTGTGTGTATGAAAATGAAAGAGAGAGAGGGTGTTCACTGTCTCTCTGCTTGCTGCCACACTATGGTAGCCTCTCCTTCTGTCACATTCCCTTAGTTGAGGCTCACTTTGGTTGGTGACTCACATCTTTAGCTGCGAGGTGTAATTGCAAGGTATAGGCATTTCTTGCCTTCTTCATTGTATTTCGACTTTTATGAGATCAGCACAAAAAGCTGGGAGCCCCCCATGTGTGCTCCTGAGCACCTGCCCTCTATTTCTCAAGTTTCTCGGGTGGAAGTTTCTTCATTCTAAACTCCCCTCTGGTACCAGCCCTAAGCCAAGCAGTGGTGTATGTAGCTAGCCCTGGTCTTTATCTCCTTTCCAAGCTCAGTGTTAGGCTCTCCACCCCAAAGGCGTGTGATCAGCTCACTGCCCGCTGCAGCTGCCAGCCCAGGTGAATGGGGCAGGTGTTGGCAGCATGACCCCACCTATCAGACTCCATAAATGGCAAACTTGATTTTTAAGTGGTGGCTGTTACTTAGGAAAAGTGGTAACCTGATCAACATGGCTTTCCGTGTATTAATTTACTTTGAAAAGTATGGCTACCAGGTGGACTCAGAGGTTGAGATTTGGGCTTCTCTGAACAGGCATTGTAATGAACAAATAATCTTTTATTTCTTTGATCAAAACTACCAGATGATCGTTATTCATTTAGTATGATAAGTGTGTCCTTGAACATGAAATGGAAACAATTATAATTAAGAAGGAGGAGAAAGAGCTCTGTTTGAAGTCCAACAATCATTAAAAAACAGTTAATTCAACAAACATTCATTTGATACCTATTTTGTTTGGTGCTTTGGGATTTAAAGATGAGTAAAACAAATCTCTAAAACCAGATAGCTCATAACCTAATTATGGAGACAGAAGTATACAGCCAGTGCATTTCAGACCAGACTTTGTCCTTAGAAGTGCTATTTTAATGGTCTTAATCAATTAGAAGGGCAAGTTATAAATTAAGCTTTGCAGTAGATTAAGTTGACTACTAATCATAATTGGCTATTATAATTGATTTCTTCTGCAGGTGCTCAATGTCTTGGGGCTCATGTCCTCTCTTTATGCAGACCCTCTTGTGCTTGATCACTATACACATACTCCTCCCGCCACCACCAGGACCTCCTGCCCCATCTGCCTAATGTCTGTATGGACTTTAGCAGACGTATAGAACCTTGAAGAGTCATTTTCATGTTCTGTTTGGGGAATGGTCGAATGCTGCTGCCTTTTGTCCCCCCGTTGACTTTATTTTTTAGAACATTTTTGGGTTCACAGCAAAATTTAGGGGAAGGTAGAGAGACTTCCCTGCCCCCACACATGCTCAGCCTCCCCAGTTATCAACAGCCCCCACCAGAGTGGCGCCTTTGTTACAATCGATGAACCTACACTGACACATCATTGTCACCCAGAGTCCATAGTCTACATGAGGGTTCACTCTTGGCGTTGTACATTCTTTGGATTTGAACAAATGTACCTCTTTGTTTAAAGAGTTTTACATATATGCTAATGAAAAAAGCATCGTCATTTCCTGCTATAGAGATCCAGAATTAGTGCCTTATTAAACACAGGCTTTCGTTTTGAGAAAGGGCATATGCTACTTGAAAGAAAGAGCTTTGTCTACCTTACTCCCATTCCTACCCAACAAATTCCACTCTCAAAAAAAAAAGGAGATGCATTAACCTGTGAACTACCCCCTGCCTGGCCTGCCCGGGTGTGGATGCACGTGGTGCTGGCCGCTGCGTCCCTGTGGCTGTCAGGGCTCTTGGTTGTTTGTGTTAGGACTTGGGTGAAGGTCAGAGGTGGACAGGCTGCCTCACTTTTTTCCAGAGTACGAGTAGTTACAGTTTGGCTTATTTATTGGATTGGTAGTCAGATGACATTTTTTCCAGGCTCAGGTGACAAGTGAAGGGCAGGTCTAATTAAAATCATTCTATTCAGCATCCTGGTCGTCATTAATTTTCAGTGGTGCATGAGCTCATGCTGCCTGGTCCTGAAGGAGCCATAAGCTTGGTCTGAAATGTCAAAACTCGAAACACTTCTCAGCTTTCCTCTTGGTTCTGTTTCCTATTCCCACCTTCCCCACAGCAGAGGCCAGGCACGCTGTTTGGAAATTCTAGTGAAATTTGCAGTGGAGAACAATAAATGTGTGTTAACTTCAAGGAAGGCAGATACTCCTGAGAGGGTCTTGGGGGCCTTAATAAAGCATTTCAAGGAAGCAGAGTATCGAATTAATGCTTTTTGTGCTAAAAACATTAAGGTATTTAAATGTGTTATTCTAATCCCTGTTTCAGCCTGGGAACAGAAGGATCTCATATCTTTTATTTGAATCCCAGCCTTCCTAGACGGCCCCATTCTTTTCAGCTTGAAGTACTAACAGGAAGAAACAGACTATAACCAGTTGATTTCTGTGAACATAAAATTGTATGTAATTCACAACATACGACCTGTTAAATTTTTACACAAAATGCAGTTGCCCGGATCTTAATATATTCTATATCACTTAGTGGAGTTGTTAGGTTTTCAGAAGCTAGACTCCTATCTGAACGCCGCTTTAATTGTCCTGTTTCCTGGACATGCGATAAAATTGTCATGGACACAAGTACAGATGCATAAATTCTGAACCCCCAAGCAGGGTATAGTTATTTCAAAGAGAGCCCTTTCTCAGTTGCAGAGTAAACTGATCTCGAGCAGACGGGGTGTCCTCCCTTTTTCTGAGACCCACTCCGAAAGCCTCAGCTGCACGGGCAGCAGTCATGGCCGTGGCGCAGGATCAGGTTATAAGGTTTTGTTCGGTTAATAAAGAATATCAAGTTCCCTCACAACTCACTACTGCACCATGGTTGATCTGCTCCTCGGGGGGAGAGGAGAGAGCGTCACAGGGCGCTGGAGGCGTCGCCAGTCCTGTGCTAATTAAGATCAGTGATAAATAGGTTGCCTCACCCCCAAAGCAGTTGTTAGGGTTCCTTCCCCTTAAAATTCCTGTTTCCTGAGGAAATTTGTAGATTTTGGAATCAAGATTTAGAGGCCATGTAAGGGTAACTTCTGATGGCTAGAACAGGTGACTTCAGATGGTTGGAATATCTAGTTTGAAAACTATTCGTGTTGAACTCTGGGTAATGCATCCAAGGCGAAAGTGCAGAATACTTTCAGACACTAGCAAGACTGTTTTCAAGGCACAATACTAAGAGGGAGGAGAATTAAGACTGTATTTTGTGCAGTGTGTGAATGTGTGTGTGTGTATAACACTGAGATAATCAATGACCCCTTAAAACTTTTTATTATTATAAAATAATAAATATTGGGGCTGGCCCGGTGGTGTAGTGGTTAAGGTTGCATGTTCCACTTCGGCAGCCCAGGGTGTGCCAGTTCAGATCCTAGGCTCAAACCTACGTACTGCTTATCAAGCCATGATGAGGTGGCATCTCACGTACAAAATAGAGGAAGACTGGCACGGATGTTAGCTCAGGGACAATCTTCCTCAGCAAAAAAGAGGAGCATTGGTGGCAGATGTTAGCTCGGGGCTAATCTTCCTCACCAAAAAAACATTAAATATTGAATGAGTTAAATGAACCTTTTAAACAACAAGGAAATCAGTAGTAGTAATTGTAAATATATTGTTACAGAGGCAAATTTATAGAAATAGTATTTTTAAAAAGCTCTCACATTCTGTCTCATTTCCAGCCTCCCTCCCCCCCCCCCCCTTCTCCTTCTGTCTTTCCCCTTTTTGGTACAGTGTGAAGGAGAGCTCAACTCCTGTTTGTGGAAGTTAGGTTATACCTAAGGAGTCTTTTCTGGAGTGTGAAAACATTTAACCTACTAGTAGTTTTGAAAAATGAATACTTATACCATGTTGAAAATAATCCTTGTACTTATAGGATGCCATGGAAATTTTAAGCTTTCTTCACTTTAAATTTAATGTATGCCCAAATATGTATCAAATTCCTAAAAGGACCATAGAACTGCATACCAAGATATAAAGCAAGATGATAGTGCAACTGCCTGCTCTCCACCTCACCTGGCAAAGTCAAACGTCGCATTGTGCCCAGAGCATGAGTCCAACCTTTACTGTAATTGAGGGAAGAGGACCTTATTGCCAATAATGGCAAAATACACAGAATGTTATCAAAATCCATATGTTTCAGCCATACCAAAATAAGTAATGCCATCAGTACACCTGGGCTCTTAGATTAATTGCTCAACAAATCCTGTGGCCTACTGGCCTGTGTTTCACAGGGGTGGCTGGATCACATCAGGGTTCATAGTTATTTCGTACAAATTTATCACCAATCATGAGCTATAGGTCCATCATTTTATTCAGTCAGCAAGCTAGATGCTTATTCTACTAAGCACTGTGTTGAATAGTTATTAACAGTGCAAAGGTACCAAGTTATTTGAGATTGTGATAGAATGGGATTTTAGACTTAAATCATTGTATGAAGAACAAATACATGGTGAGGTGCTTAAATATAAAGACTGAGTGATTTGCATCATCTAATATCCCTGAGACCATCTTTAAAGACTTGGTGAGCTGGTGTCTGTCAAGCCCTCAAAGTGCTTACGTAAGATGATATACAGGGGCTAACTACTGCCTTATAAGAGTCAAAGCATTGTGATCGAAAGAGGCAGGGGAAAGAAGGCCAGGCTTATGTGCTAGCAAGAGACCCCTGTGTGAAGGCAAAGATTATTGCTAGCTGTACATCCTTAAGAGCTGTTGCAAAAAACAACAGGCTATTAGTAGAAAACAGAATGAAGACCATTGGTGCATTTGGTCGGGAAGTTTGCAAACACTGTTCATCCCTGGACCACAGGAAAAGTGGGGTGTTTCTAACTACTTTCCGTGGGTGGTAAATTTAGGTCTCATGGAGGTGTCCAGTCATTGCGTACTGCTTTCATTCTCTCCATCTATGAGTGGAAGTAGTCGTTCACGATTATACACCAAGAGCATGTTTCTAGGTCTCTTATTTATTTGGAAGTTAATGTATTCCTGTTTGAGTAGAACTGTATTTTTTCCTATTATTCATAGTTACAGTTAGAGATGTAAGTGGTCTTAGAATCATGCTTTTAGTAGTCACCATTTATTGAATATCTTCTGTATAAATCCTTGGATTAGCACTTAGGGTAGGGTGAGGAAAGGGAAGGGTGGGAGAGGAATGAAAGGTGGAGGTTAGAGAGACAAACATATCTGCACAATGGGTACAATCGGTTACACTGAAGAAACAGTTTACAGAAATACATGTGCCTATTACATAACTTGGGGGTGAATTTTTGAAACGTTGGTAGTTGGTAGTCCATGTTGTCTCCTTGTGGTCTGTCCGCTCTTCATGAGGCAGCTGGTGAGGTAAGGAAAGAATAGTGACTCCAGTCACGTGGTGTTTTGTAGGAAATTCCATCTTTTATAATACTGATCTAATGTGGTTTTGAAATTTTTAAGGATTGAGAGAAATCCTTCCTAAGGGGGTCTCCACAACAGCGTAATCTGTGGAGGACAGGCTGGGGTAGGACAGAGCCTTTCACAGCTGAAGCAACCAATGCTAGAAACGCTCATCCTGAAAGTCTGTGTGTGTCGCTCATTTGACACCTAGGTGCGTGGTGCTCCACTCCAGACCCGCTGTCTCATGGATTGCTTTTTCTTTGTAAGCTCTCATGCTGCTTTTTAGATGTGTTCCATACCAGCTCCAGCCCTCCTGAGGCTGCCACTTGGTCAGGCACCGTGTTCTTTGAAACAAAGCCTGACCGGGTGCTTTAGTTATTGCATCTTTCTGAGGCACCTTCTCTCACGGCTACCTCGTGTAGAATAGAGCTCCTCTCTGTGTGTAAGTTTTTATAATGAGGGAGTCCCTCAATCTACTTTAGAACCATTGACTGAGTGAGTTTCAATGTCACTTCTTTGTGCCTACAAATAAGCTGGCCTACAGCTACCCATTGGGGTCACCTGGACACCCCTTTATTCCTCCTGTTGCCCCATCTCCCCTATAGTCCCACATCTGTCACTGTGCTCTAGGGAGAAACCCAAGCTGACACAATTATCTGCTTTTGGAGTTTAGAGCTACAGTGAGATGAGCCACAACTGGGACATGAGATTAAATCTGAGAGTGTCACACATTTTGGATCAGAGCACAGATATAGGACATTCCAGAAGGGGGTAACTGTCCGGAAGGCCTGGGCAACTGGCTCTGCATAAATGTACTAAATGCACCTAAAAAAGAACACAGGTCAGAGAGGGTGTTGGTCAGCCATCCATGGCAGCACTTATTAACAGGTAGGAGAATTTGATTATTTTTAGATTTTTAGACTTACATGTTAGGTGTTTGTATATCTGCAAACCCTATATGAGATTAAATTTTTTTTTTTAATTTCGTCAGGTAACTGGGTTCTTTAAGAAATAAGATATATTTTATTTCAATGTTTTTTGATCAAAGAAAATCTCTTTCGTAAGTTTACGTTAACAGGAAAATGGAAACTTTCACAAATGAAATCATTTATGTTGGTTTCTGCATCATTAAAAAAAAAATCACTTATGAGGTCCTGTATACCTTATTTTGGTTAGTATTTTTCGCCTCTCACCCTCTTATGTGAGACACTCAGATTAGAAGACTATTTTAAAGAAAATTCCAGTGCAAATTTGTACTTACTAGTTGGGTTTAAAAGCAAAGAAGAACCTGTATATACGAAGCTTGAAAGAAGAGATGAGATTCGGTGTTTCTGCTGCCTAACTGTTAAAGTTGCTGTGTGAAGTTGTACATGTATCTTGTGCTATGGAAATGTAAGCTTAGCTAATTACAACATCTGAGTAAGAGACAACTTGTGATCACGCCCAGGCCAGTGCTGGCTACTTCAGTAGGGTCCGTAGACAAGCAGCACTGACATCACCTGGGAGTTTGTTGAAATGCACATTCTCAGGTTCTGCCCCAGACTTGCTGAATGGGAATCTGTGTTTTTACAAGCTCTCTAGGTGATTCTGATGCTCACTTAAAATCTGAGACTCATTGATGTAGGCCCGTGCTCTTCATCCTTCCTTTTTAGTCATAAGGACTGACTATAAAGAGTAAAGAAGTTATTCTTTACAGTTAAAGTCTGTAGTGAATCTGGTTAATTAGTAAGTGTGGTGGCTCTGGTTGAAGTTCTCTTGGGTGCCCTGAGCGGGGTTCCTTGTAACTCCCCTGGCTCAGCTGAGCTCAGTTACAAATCAGTGATGGAGGGCCAGCCCCTCTGACAGCTGAGAGGGAAGGGGACGCATTTAAGTTTGCTCAGGTGATATTACAATTCAGAATTTAGAAACTCGCTCTGAGACCAGGTCTTTGGGAGATCAGATAAATTAATGCATGATCATTAATTCTATAGAAGCAGTTACCAAAGGTTTTACTTAAGTGTTATATTTGAAGTAACTTTAGAAAGTGAGTTTTTAAATTTCAGGAACACATATCCCATAAAATGAGATATTCCAGGAGACTGAATTTTTTTTTTAAGTCTCAAAAAGAAAAAAAACATTTTTATTATTTTGGAATCTATTGTTTTAGCCAAAAAAAGCAAGTAGAATATCTCTCCAGTTGAAGATTTTTGATTTTATTTTTTATTCATAATGCACCAAAATAGGTTATGGCAGTGTCCTAAACGCCTAGCTTGGCTCAGATGTGTTCTGGAATTCTTATTTTATGGGTGGAATGTATTATGTGCTGGGAATCCTTATTAAGTATGGCATGTGATTCCAGGTCACAGATTAAGATTTTAAAAAAGCTAGTTTGTGCTTTGTGGTAACTTGGCATAGTAAAATACTGTGCATGGCTGAAGTGTAATGGTGCCTATTCAGTTCTGTAGAAATTAGCTTTTTGACGTCCATTTTGAACTCCTAGTATATGCTAGACGTGTTTTCTCAAGGCGTTACAGCTAAGGGCATAATAATCCTTGATGAGAGTTTCATGCTTCTAAAACACTGGGATATGACTTGGTTTGTATACCCTGGTCAGGTTTTCTCTTTATTTTTGCTTTTCTGGGGAAAGGCAGCTGTCGGACTTTCACAGTTTTACTTTAAGCCATCAGAATCATGACTTGACTCGATTTACTGAGATCCACATCCCAGAGTGGCAAATGAAGTGAGTATATTTGACTTGCTGCTTGTCTCCTGATGGTTGGCTTATTGCTAAAGCCCCTGACAGAAAAGCAATGACTTTAAGCTCAAAGAAAACCTTGAATTTATTTAGTAACTTCCCTGTTCCGCCACCACAACCCTTGCAACCTCCCACGGCACGGTGTTCGTGTGGTTGAGCTTTCTGCCCCGCAGGCTCCCCTTCTGCCCTGTGGACCTCCTTTCTCTCCAGAACACTTCAGGTCAGCTGATAAAGAGGCCAACTTGCTTGGTTACTTGGGTGGCATATAGAATCTCAAGGAGTTGCAGCCTCAGGCCAGCCTAGTGCTGTTTAAGTGTCTACTCCATGCTCTCGTGATACCTTTGTGGATGCAGAAGAGGAGTTCGAGACGAAATGATGGCACCACTTGATTGGTAAAGTTCCACTTCAGTGGGTGAATAATTGTACTTGAAGAATGATTAATGTAATCATGGAGAGAAGTTAGGAACGCAGAGGTTCCCAGACTCCCTGGATTCACAGTATCCTAGTGCCACAGTAATTCCTTTGCAAAGCCCCTAGGCGAAAAGAAAAACTGAACGGTTTCTAACTATTCAGGAGGTAAGGTCAAACAATTTAAGAAGTGTTTATGTCCTAACAACTTAGCAGACATTTGAAACAATAACGCACGTAAATGGAAAGAAATAATACTTATTTCTGTCATCCTTAACCTAGTCACTTACTGATGGTATGGTATGGTACACGTGTTGAGCACTGCACAGCTTCTCAAACCTTGGAATAAGAGTGAATGCTGCCTCCCTCATTGCCTATCCACATTGATTTTTCACAGGATATTTACTTACATAAAAGATGTTGCTTTATTTTCCTTGAAAATTTATGGTTTCCCACTATAGCACCCCAGAATACTTACATACAGAGTTTGGGAACAATGGGTCAGATGGCATGCAATTCTCAAATATGTCCAATTATTTTTTTCCAACAACTGAGGTTTTGCAGGTGGGATGAGAGATAACATTTGTTTCACACTTACTAGTTAACACAGTGGTTTCACATAAACACATCACAACCTTCTCATTGGGTGAGTGGTTGTCATTTTCCTCATTTCATTGATGAAAAGGCAAGGACTCATAGAAAAGATCATGCTCAGTTATTTAACTTTGAATCCTACGTTGTTTTCCCTGTACCATATTTGATCTCTGCTTCTGTTGAGTTCAAAAATGAAATGGAGAATTGCACTTGTGTAGCAAATTAGAACTCTGAGTTGTGTCTGCCAATCAGAAGTTTAATGAGAAAGAGGAATGTAAAAATCAGCCCTTGGCTCCAAGTAGCAGTTGAACAAACTTGGAGGGAATCGATCCAGCTGATATCCCTGTATGTTAAAATTGCTTACGTTTAGGTGACTGGAAGCTCGATAATAAATAATAGTAAACCTTTCAGTACTTACATTTTTAGCTATGTTAAAGTAAGTCTAGCATCTGCTACCAGGGAGATGGTGATTTTGTTCTCTTCTGCTCTTAGCTGTCTAGAAGATCATACTTGGAAGCTATTTTAAGTTATGAAGCATGCCTATTAAATAATGGTTGAAGGACCTGAAGCTGTTCAGCCAGCAGAAACTGAGCTAAATTTAGGAGGAATGATGTGACAGGGGTCCTTATATTTCAGGCTTCCTAGTATTCGGAAGAAGAGTTAGACTTATTCAAGTCTAACCCAGACGACAGAATGAGTGCTTTCAAGTATGCTTATCAACAAGAAAAAAGTAATAATAATTTTTAATGGTTGCAATTTTCCCAGGAGGCAGTAAATTCCCATCACTGAAAATCCCTGTGAAGATGATAAAAGAGATATTAGATTATACAACATGGCTCCTAAAGCCCTTTCAACCCTTAATTCTGTTTTTCTAACTTGCTAATTTTCATTTCTTTATAACTGAGCAAAGGCTTTCAGAGAACCTGTGCTTTAAATTCAGCTACTGTCTCACCAAACACATTTCTTTCTAGGGTTGGTAAAATTCAATATAAGGTAAAATTTAAGTTTTCTGTTGGAATTAGGTCTTTTCGTGGGTTGGAGGCCATATGAGAGATCATAGTTCTACTGAGAATGTCTTTGAGTGTCCATTCTAGTTTACAAGCACTGCATAGTCCATATGTGAGTGTGGCCAGTATATATACCTCTGGGAAACCCAGAAAGATCTTTTAGTCTGTGTGTGTGTGTGCGCGTGTGCGCACGTGCACGCATGCGTCGCACGCTTTAGCCATTCAGGAGTTTACCCATAAATTTGCCAAATTAAATATCAGCTCACCAATTCAGAATTTAAAATAAATCAGTCCTGAGATATTCCTGTTGTTGTATTGTCTGGTCCTATACTCTGGACAAACACTCCATTATAGTTGACATTGCTGTGATATAGACCCCATAGATTTATATTGGGTCTTCTTTCCAGACAACTTGAGGGCTTGCAAAAAATACCCCACCTTGTCTGCTTCCTTGTGGAAACAGCCCCTCTTAGGCAAAGGCTGCTCTTATCTTCTTCTTTGGGTTGTGCTTCTGCGCAGTTCAGCTTTAGTAAGCTTTCTACCCCATGTCTCCTCTTCTTAAATCCTTCTTCCTTGGCTGCCCTTCAAACACTGTCTCCATCTCTGGGATGAAGATGGAGAAGTTTTTCTTCCTTCCTCTTACTCTAGTCCTCTTTCTGCACTTCTCAAGCCCTGCCACTTTTCTTCCCCTTCTGTGAAAGCACATTTTATAGAAAATTCCCTTGCCAGCCCTAGGTTGTGTATGATGTACAGCAAAGCAAAAATGGAGTCTTGCTAGTTTTATGATTTACTGGGAAGACATTTCCTGAAAGCTCTGTAGCTGGCTGAGCAGCCTTTATCATTCAGGAGGCACATGCTCCTCTGAGGAGTTTGCACGTAAGGCCCCACTGAGCACAGGGATCACAAATGGGCTGTGTTTTAAATTAGTTTTGAGTTGTGTATTTCATCTGTAAAGTTGGCAAATACTTGAAAGCCACAAGCTACTGTTTTCTGAAAGCTTCTTTGCACATGAGCATAAAACGTATGCATTGAATTTGGAAATTGTCCCGTAACTGCCCTTTTAATACAACTAAATCTAGATTACAGCTGTTTCCTCTGGAAAGATGTGTATAGTCATAATTTCTCTTTCTTCTCTTACAGAGTGTCTCCTCTGCAGAAGTCTGAGATAGTGGATGTGGTTAAGAAGCGGGTAAAGGCCATCACCCTTGCCATCGGGGACGGTGCCAATGATGTTGGGATGATCCAGACAGCCCATGTGGGTGTGGGAATCAGTGGGAACGAAGGCATGCAGGCGACCAACAACTCGGATTACGCCATTGCACAGGTCAGAGGCATGGTTGACCAGCTGTCCCATCCTGTTGACAGAGATGTCATCTGGGCATGAAGGTCTGGTTGGTGCTTGACCTTCAGTCCAGCCCTAATAACTCTGCCGCTCCTTTTGAGGTTGCTGTCTAAATGAAACCATCAGTGTATTTTATTTCTTTATAGTCTTGATCTTGTGCAGTTTGGAGACCCTCTCCTGCTGGTTGGGTTTCTTTTGGCCAGCTGTGGGATTGCCTGAGCTTTCTGTGATCCAGGTGAGGTGTCATTCCTGACAGACAGGTCTCGGATCCTGCTAATAATAATCTCTTACCCTCAACTCCTACATCTGCTGTGTGTGCTTTTCCTTATGCCTTCTCATGCCGAAGAGTGGCTGTACTCCTAACATTATAGAGAAAGGTCTCTATAATCCCCATCCTGGCCTCTCACCTCTTTCAGAAGGTGCTGGAACACTCTCTCATCAGGCATTTAAGATCAAGGGAAAGTAGTGATTTACAGCTGCTGCCCAGGACCGCTGTTGTGAGATGCATTGCTGAGAGCATGAACCAGTTTTGGGTGGTAATTACCCCATGGTCAGTAGCACACAGCCTCTGTAAGGAGGTCATCTCAGCCCAGCCCTCTGTGGATCGAACGTTGCGTGCAGAGGGGGTTACTGTACAGGTGGCCTGAGGATGAAAGAAATTGTCTACTCCTTAATGACAGCCAAAAAGTGAAGGAAAATAACTAACCTCCTGACCCCTAGGGTACGGATCTAGATCAGATGACCATCTAGAAAATCTAGACATCACAATGCACACACGTCGTTTGCTCCTATCTCCAGATCGCAGTGTGTCGTGATTGCATGCCTGTGTGTTTGCTGCTTAGCTAGAGTTCCCTCATGTTTAGTCTTTTGAAGAATGTGTCAACCTTAATCACATGAACACCAGTAATAATGGCTTTTTCTCCCTTCAAGCTGAAACCAGGGCCTGCCTATAAAACAGGAAAGAGCTTCCAACAAGCCCAGGGCTGCAGGCTGGTCTTCTGTAGCCTGGGGGCTCCACCTCCCCAAGAGAGGGCTCTGCATTAGATCACCTCTCAGATCCTCTCTCTGCTCGAGGTCCTGGAAACACAGAGGGATCACAAAATCCTCATGGCTCTGAAAAGTGCGCCATAGCAATCCTGTTCCTTTGTTGACGTCAAATAAATCCTCAAAATAATTGCTAAAGTAGGTAGGAAAAGGAATTCTGAGTTTACAGGTGGGAAAACTGGGGCTCCTTCACATTAGGTGACCTGCTTCAAGTCCAGGAATCCAGGGTCAGAGAACAGCAGCCCTGCGTGTGACCTTGGGGACCAGCCCCGCACACCTGCCCGTTTACTTTCCTGAGTCAACTACTCTAAGGCCTGTGGGACTCACGCTTCCTGTAGTCTGTCAGCAACCATAGATGTTATATACCCCAGCATTATTAAATACTTGAGTTATAGCATCATATGGCTGGAAGGGATCTTTAGAGGTTTCCTAGGAGTTCCAGGCAAATATTTGTCTGTCTTTTTCTTTAAAATGCCTTGAGAAGGGAGATTCCATGACCTGCTTTATTGAAACTGCATACTCACAGGATGAGGAACCGAGCATTTGCTCTCTTCAAATTAAAAGCATCACAGAAGGGTGGAGAGGGGGCAGGGCTTTGTAACTCTGCTGAGGGGCTTTCTTGCCCCTCCAGCATAGTAGTCGCCTCTGCCAGAGGAACTGAGGCACGCCCGCGGGTCTGTGGGTCTTCGTCTCTCCTGTTCGCGGTCCTGTGCCGAGTGGACAGAGATGCCCTTCTTTCAGGGCAGCATCCCTCCTTGTTCCACACCCTCCGCCTGGCAGTGTGCCTCCTCCGCCTTAATTGCTAAGTGGGAAGTGCCGCATTTTGATGAATTTCTTGGCCCCTAATGAAATGGTAAATATCTTTGGTTGAAGTTAACACCTTGTGCTTTATCTTTTTATTTTAATATGGATGAATAAATTTTTGATTGAGTTTTTGAGAAAGTGCCCTGGAGGGTTGTGTACAGAAGAAAAGAACTGAGCTCGAAGGCTTGTCCTTGGGAAAATTAGGAAGCACGCAACGCTCTGGTTCCGTTGCCCTTCCGCCTGCCTGTCCGTTTACCCACAGGGGCAGCCCCGGCGCTGACCACCACCCCGGATTTGCTGCTTTGCCGGTGGGCAGCCTGTGCCGGCGCCTCTGGCCCTCAGCGGCCTGTTCTCCTCAGAGAGAATCGTTCCTGCCCCCTACCTTAATGCTTTTTAAATGGCCTCATGAAAACAGCGTTTTGATTTAGGATCTATGTTTCTTTTCCTGAAAACAAATCAATGCAGCGCTGAGGCTGAGTCCTGCGGATGACTCCAGCAGATGTTCTTTGTGCCCATTGAAGTTGAGCATCGGGGGGTCTAGGTCACATCCTAACTTCCTTTTTATTTGTTTAGCTAGTTATTTTATGATTCCCCATTCCCCTTTGGAATCCTTAATGAGCCTTTATGGGGAGTTTTATTTTTCCATATGCACCTACTCTTGCCATTTTGAAGTTGTCGTTTAGCTTTTGGAGTCCAGAGATGAGTGACCTGCCTTACCCTGATCTTCTGGAAGAACTCATTGAAAGGTGATGTCATATCGGACTGAGTTCCCTTCTTTGGTGCTAGTGGAAATTATGTGGCTTCCTTTTGAGAGAACTGTTTTTTAAAAAAATACTGTATTTTCAGTAAGAGTCTTTCTTTTCTACAAATTTAATTTCAAAAGTAAACTGAAACTAATAGGAAGTTTACAAAAGCAAAAGAATCTCCAGTGTTTGTGGATGTTCTCAATGCAGCCTGATTATCTCTCCTGGGAGAATAGGGGGTTTGAGCTTGTGGATGGCCCTGAGACTCAGAACAGGGGATTACAGTTGAAAGTCAGGGCAACCAACGGGGAACTCAGTGCTGTTTGAGGCTAATCGAATGTATAGAAGCTGTGAATTTAAACAGGATTTCCCCTGACAGTGCACCATGCCAAAGCACAACACAATCTACAAAACTGAAAAAACTCAATTGCCCCCTCCAGTGCAATGTTCACGGTTTTGGGACCTTCGAGAAGTAGGACACGGAAGGCAAAGCCAGGCTAAGGGGAGGCTGAGGAGAAGTGATTTGAGTGATGCCCAATGACCCCTTGCCCCAAAGAAGACTCTAATATTTTATTGGAATATCGCTGAATATTTCAAATTGCCAAAGCCAATACATCACTCTCGACATAGTACCAGTGACCTGCCTATTGGTGTTTTGTTTTTCCTGGCCACATAGTACTCTAGCAAGAGGTGCTCTGTACTATTTGGAGGCAAAAAGGGCAACAAAATAGATAGAGAAGGAGGCAGAGTGTGTGTGTGTGTGCTCTGTGCATGCGTAATTGTTTTTAACCTGCAGATTGACAATGGAAATAGGTCGTGTATATATGTGTGTCCTTTTGTTTAAAAGAGTATTGGTGGACGAGTGTCCCTGTCCCTTGCTCCTGGTGTCACCATAAATTTTGTGATTAAAGAGGCGTCTGATTCCCACTATATTTTTCTTTTCTTCCAGTTCAGATGTCCACCTTCCTTTAATATTTAAGCTCTTAAAAAGGCATTTGGGTAAATAGAAATTCATGAGAATAACCAAGTCCAGCAGCGTGTTTGGGGAAATAATAATTGTGTAGATTTAAGAGGAGATTTTAGTTGTTCTTACTGGGTCTGAAAGCTCTGCCTTTAGTGAACAGGTTTCTCCGGTTACCTGCAGAATCTGGTTTCCTCTGCTACTCATCTGCCTTCTGCTCAGGGAGACATTTTGTGACTTTTACGCCTATATGTTGGGTTCTTCTGAACATGTTACTTTCCTTTTTCAGTTTTCCTACTTGGAGAAGCTCCTGTTGGTTCACGGCGCCTGGAGCTACAATCGGGTGACCAAGTGCATATTGTACTGCTTCTACAAGAACGTGGTCCTCTACATTATTGAGGTAAGAAAGACTCACTTTTTTTTCCTTGAAGAAGAAAACCTTTTCCAGAGGCATCTTTAGGTATTTAAGGTAATTTCAAGTTAGGATTTTGTTAATGTACAATGAAAAGGTGAGCCAGCCCCGATGGCCTAGTGGTTAAAGTTCAGCACGCTCCCCTTCAGTGGCCCAGGTTCGTTTCCGGGTTGCAGAACCACACCACTCGTCTGTCACTTGCCATGCTGTGGCGGCTTCTCACATACAAGAATTAGAAGGACTTACAACTAGGATATACAGCCATGTACTGGGGCTTTGGGGAGAAAGAAAAAAAGAGGAAGATTAGCAATAGATGTTAGCTTAGGGCGAATCTTTCAAAAAAAAGAAAAGAAAAGTGCTGCTGTGAGGTATTGAAACCTGGATGCAGGTAATCTCTTTGAAGCATACCTTCCAGATCTAGGTGCTTATGTGGAGTAACCAAAGCCAGGAGTCAGCAGCCTTTCTTCTCTGCATTACCATGCCTTCCTCACCCACTCTCCCCATGGGTGAGTGAAGGCCCTCTCTGTTCCAGAGTTCTTCTCAGCCCTCCCTCTTGCTTTGTGTCCTTGGCCCCAGGAGAATGTTGCTGTCATTCATCCCCTCCTCCCCCAGGGTGGTCAGAAGCTGGGCATCAGGTGTTCACACCTTTGTTGGTGGGCTGAGACCTCTCTAGGCAACCTGGGTCAGTTTTGCCTTTACTAGAATCAACAGGGCCTGATTTCTTGCTGTATTTCTCATAGAAGCTGCAAGTTTCCTGAGCATTCATTCATGGCTTCTGGGATATTTGGATGCTAGTACTTAACTGGGGAAGGTGTGAGAGTGAGTGGGGAGTAAACCAATAAGGTAATTAAAAATATCTCAATGAGTTCATATTCTGCTGTCAAACTGTTTTTCAAGATGCTGACTCAGTTATAAGTAAAATCAATGCGCTTGCCAGAGGGACTCGATGGGGAGAGGGGTGGGCCCAGGAAAAAGTGGAAAAGGCACTTTATGTTTGATCTCAGTGGGAGTCCCAGCCACCTCAGTCCTCCTTTTTAAGAAGAGCTCTGCTATAAAGTTGCAGCTTTTGAGGCCGTTAGGACTGACAGATTTCTAAATGTGTTAGGAAGAAAGGAAGCAGGCAGTCACTCTGTGGAGAAATAGAAAAGTAATGTTCATTGTGTCTGGTGTTAAAATATGTTCTGCACCCATTTCCAGTGTGTGTATAGGCAGTGTCATTTTACATCATCAAACAATTCTCAGACACCAGCTGGGTGTCCTCCAGCTCAACTCAATTCCAACACCGTCTACCTGGAGATAGCCTCAGATCTCACAGGTGAAGGCACAGTCCCACAAGAATGCCCCCTCACCCAACCTCCACTTCAGAAATCAGTTGCAAGTCCAGGTTGTCACCTGTGCTGCTTTTCGACCAGCTATAGATGGGAGGGTCCAGTGAACCCCTCCTTGGGTTTGTTTAATTTGCTAGAGCGGCTCACAGAACTCAGAAACATTTTACTTACTAGATTACTGATTTATTATAAACAGATATAATTCAAATAGCCAGGTGAAAGAGATGCATACGGCAAGGTATGGGGAAAAGGGTAAGAGCTTCCATGCCTTCTTCTGGTGCCTCACTCTCCCCGAATCTCCACGTTTTCACCAACGTGGAAGCTCTCTGAAAGCCCATCCTTTGGGGTTTTTTTTTTTTTTAAAGATTTTATTTTTTTCCTTTTTCTCCCCAAAGCCCCCCAGTACATAGTTGTATATTCTTCGTTGTGGGTCCTTCTAGTTGTGGCATGTGGGACGCTGCCTCAGCGTGGCTTGATGAGCAGTGCCATATCCACACCCAGGATTCGAACCAACGAAACACTGGGCCGCCTGCAGCGGAGCGCGTGAACTTAACCACTCTGCCACGGGGCCAGCCCCTTCCTTTGGGGTTTTTATGGAAGCTTCATTACACAGGCATGATTGATTAAATCACTGGCCATTGGTGACTGAACTCAATCTCCAGCCCCTCTCCTCTCCCGGGGCTAGGGGCATGGGTAGAACGGAAAGTCCCAACGCTCTAATCACATGGTCAGCTCCCCTTGCAAGGAACCCCATCCTGAGGTGCTGGTCCCAAAGTTGCCTCATTAACATAACAAAAGACACCTTTATAGCTCTCATCACTTAAGAAATTCCAAGGGTTTTAGGAGCTCTGGCCAGAAATGGGATCTAAGATCAAATATATATATATTTCGTATTATAAATCACAATATCACAGGTGTTAATATCTCATTCCTTTATGGGTTATTTTGTGACTGATTTCTCAACTCTTGATGAAAATAATAACCAAGATGTAAATGAACTTTTTCTAATGCAGTCCCTTAAAATTCTCAGTTCAGATAATTTAACAAGTGGTTTACTAAATGAAACTGTGACTGTTTCTTTACCAAATTGTCTACGCTTTACCATTCAATCATTCAGGTCAAACAAATAGATTCACGTCACTCATCCTTTAACTAAACTACTAACCGTAATTTTCCCAAGTTGTACAGGTTGTTCACTGCACAAGGCTGCCCAGCGAAAGAGGTAAAAGGGACTGAAACATAGTCCGTGCCTCTCCACCCCTCTAGTGCCCAGAGCCCACCTGAAAAAAGGACACAGTTTTTTTTATTTGCACAAAGTGCAGCCTGCTTGCCTTGTCTCCTCCCCTGGTGCTGTCATATTCAACTCAGTCCATACTAAGAACTAGGTGTAATGGGGTTTTTAGTTCCTGTCTTCTTCCTGCCCTCATTTTTACAATTCCCTTTTGACGCTTAAAGACGTTTGTCCCCCTCCTTCCTGTGGCGTTTTTGCATCTGTGATAGGAGTCACTCCTAAATGTCACTGGGGTCGTAGATAATTAGTGCTGTGAACTAAAGTAAAGGGGTGTTGGAATCCCTGTTCCCACACGTCATCCCGAATTTCACACGCATTTTTCAATTCCTGTAGCCATTGGCCTCACAAGTTTTCTTATTAACCTGGTTTTCCTCACAATCAGCAGATTACAGATAGTCTAGACATCTTATCAAGGCTTTCTGCATGAAGCTCTCAACCCTCAGCTTTCCAGAGCATCCTCTGGGCTCCTTTGTAGTCATTTACGCCAATTATCTTGCCTTTTTTTTTTTTTAACTTTAAATGGGCTGAGGCTGGGAAGTTTGTCTGAAAATTTCTATTTGGAACAAGGCCCTTAAATTAATTTTTCAATTGTAGCTGAGCAAGAGTTGTTAAATGGTCTTCTGTAACAGCCTTTTAAAATATTCTTTACAAAATTAAGAAATAAGCAATAAAAGTCTCCACCACTCTGTGCCCAATTTTCTACTTAGTATTTCTAGGAGATATGAATTTAAAAACCAAGAAAACAAAATCCTTGACTGAGCCCAGAGGCTTAGAACACTGACCCGGTGTCTACTATTGCTAAATGACTTTGTGGCATCAACATGCACTTCAAATATAATGGTAAAAATAGGAAAGTACTACCTCATGCTATTTTAGTGCGTTTTGAACTAAAATATCAAAGATTGTTATAATTTGACTTGCTCATTTGCAAAGAATAGTTTTGTGTTCTAAAGGTTACTTTATAGTTAATTACTTAAGTGAGAGTAAATATATTATGTATTTCTCTTAAATGATTTTCTTGTAACTCAAGGAGAAACCTTTTGCAACAGCCAGTATGTTTTCATGGCAAGTGTCCTCTGATACGTGTAACTACCAGTCATTAAAAATTACAGTGTAGGGGCTGGCCCCGTGGCAGAGTGGTTAAGTTCGCGCGCTCCGCTGCAGGCGGCCCAGTGTTTCGTTGGTTCGAATCCTGGGCGCGCACATGGCACCGCTCATCAAGCCACGCTGAGGCAGCGTCCCACATACCACAACTAGAAGGACCCACAACGAAGAATATACAACTATGTACTGGGGGGCTTTGGGGAGAAAAAGGAAAAAATAAAATCTTTAAAAAAAAAATTACAGTGTAAAAGCAACTTGACAAATTTTTGAAAAGATTCACATGTTTGTGTGCACGTGCACACACACATACACTTATATAGTCTTAGCCATTATTATGAGCATCATTAGCTGATTTGAATTCCCAATAAAGATTATATGGAGGAGCTATGAGCCTATGATGTAATGCCATCTACTGACTTGGTATGCTAACCTATAAAACTGGATTTTTCTATGGAAAGTATACATGGCTATATTCTCATTGCGCTATGGATCACAAACTGAAAGTTCCCCCCACTCTCGTTCCCAGCCCCCTTATGTATATTCTTTTCTGACCTTTTTCTCTCTATTTATAGAGATACTTACCTGTACAAACATACCAGTGTTTTTACATAAATGTCATCACGCTGTGTAATACGTTCCGCAGTTCATGTTTTACTTAGTATATTTTGGAGAACATTCCCCATTACTACATATAGATCCATTGTGTGGTTTTTCACAGTATGGTTTCCTACAGTCTTTTTAACCACTCCTGTGTTGTTAAATATTCAAGTCATCTCCAGTTTCATCTACAAAAAGCCTTGTGGAATAACAGCTTTCCTTCTAAGCAGGCTGTAAATATTCCACCAAAATGATATTGATCTAATTGGACCTTTTTCACCCTAGTGCCTTGAACATAACTCATGTTCAATTTATGTATCATCATCCTGTGCCACAGCTTCTTTGTTGCTGACAGATCTTATTTGATGCTTATTTGGTGTGCCACATAAAATTTATCCAGCCTAAAGTAACTACTGGTTCAAGTGATGAAACAACAGTACTAAATGATGGAATCAGTGATTCAGTGGTGGCCCTGTTAATAGGTAAACTAAAAATACATATAACTTTTGTTCTCCCCCTCTGCTACTGCCTTAATTTAGTACTTTTTACCTGGATGATTGCAAAAATCATTAGCTTTGCCCCTTAACCACCTATATTGCAGCCAGGATGAACTTTCTGAAACATACGTCTGACCAACTCCAGTGGCTGGTACAGTGTCTGGAACATAGGTGCTCAAAAATGTTGGCAATGAGTGAGTGAATGCCACTACTCTCATCAAACTCTTTAAGGGCTCCTCTGCCTTCAGATAAAGTCCCCATCTCTCCCTGCCTGCCCCTGCCCCATCGTGGTTTGAGTCCTGATGTCACCAGCCCCATCTCCCTCCACATCCTTCTCATTTTGTTTTTAGTCAGTGTTATTGAAGTATGACTAGCATACAGTAAGATACACCTTTTTCAGGCATACAGTTCTATGAATTAACATTGGATTTTTAGCATGAGAAACTAACAGTTTTCCATCTGCCTCCCACAGATGATGAGAAGAATGTCACAGAGTTCTGGGGACAGATGGTGGTGATGTTTGCACAACAGTGTGAATGTACTTAATGCCACTGAATTGTATGCCTCACAGTGGATTTTACCACAATTAAAAAATGCTAAAAATTTTTAAAAGAATGTCACAAGCACTTTGAGGCTTTAGTCTCCTTGAGGGAAACAAAAATGTATAGACAGACTGTGTGCTTGGGGAGCTTATTGAAGGTCTGAAGAACAAACGTTACATGTAGTGTTTTGTATTAAAACCAATTAGATGCTAAGTTTTGTAGCTGTGACTAGATGGACCATACTTCTCAGAAGGTAAGATCCTGTTGTGGGCAGAACTTCGTAGCCTCAGCAGGCAGGTGGGGTTCCTATTAGCCAGCTGGAGGGAGTGCGTTCCCTGTGTGTCTGGGTTGGGGGACAGGAAAAGGAGTACAGTTAGGAAAGGCAGGGGGATGAGGTGGATGCGGTACAGGAGCAGCCCGGGAAAGTGATCTGGATGACCCCACAGGAGTTGAAAGCTGGGTGGCCCCTCCCTTCTGGAGTGGGCAAGTCACATGGTAAAAGCGATTTCAGAAAATTCGTCTGTCAGTATGTGGGGTGGATGGTAAGCAGAGACCTTTAATGGAATTTTGTAGTTTTGACCTGGGGCACAAATCATGACCATTATGTAACAATTGCCTGACATAATTTATAAGCAGAAAGGAAAGACTGATTTTTAAAAACTCTTTGATTTTGATAATGGGAGGACGTTACCTTAAATGCAAAGATTGGGAGTGGGAGGTTCGAGAAGGATTTCTATAAGTTTTCGAAGTCTTGGTGTGATTGCTCTATGGTGATTCCTAAAGAGAAGCATCGATTAAATTCTTTAGAGTTCTTACATTATTTAACAAACTAGGAGTTGGTTGTTCAGAATATTTTCAAAGCATAGCAGTGTCGGCATTTTAAGCATTTGCTAGGTGTGCATTTGTCCGTGGACTTTCTGAATCCTTAGGAAAAGGAAAACGTTTGGAAAATTTTTAGTGATAAAGAAACTCAAATATAAAAATAATAGGAAGATTACTTGAATGTAAGCTATATTTCAAAAAATTATGACGTGGGTCTTTAGAAAATATGCCAAATTATCTTTGAAATAGAGATGTGACTTTGAAATTATGATGGCAATTGGTCGTTCCTAATACAGAGAATAACGATAACATATGGATATTATTGTGAAAAAATGAGAATTATATACCACTTAGAGTGTCTACTTATTTTTGGCAACGTATATAAGAAATTTTAATGTTTTCTTGTGGTCATTAAATTGGTATGGGATACAGGCCAGGAAATGAGATGCATATTTAACATGGAGGTCTGGAAATATTATCACTGAATGAGAAGTAGGGACTTAAACCATGGCAACTTTGAGGCCAAATGAAACCTAACCAACAGAATTTAGTCGAAAGCTAGTTAAGACTTGTCAATATCTGACAAACCTAAAACAAGCAAACAAAAAACCTGTGCTCCACGTACTACGGGGTATGAGAAAGGCTTACCAGCATTTCGTTTTCTGTGTCTTCAAACTAAAACAGTAAAATGAATTATGGTTCATGTATAAACTGCCATTCTAATCCAAAAAATTCTCAGTAGAGGAGCTCTTGGAATTTTTTATTTTTTCTAAAAACATATGCCTGTTCTCTTTAGCTGTTTTACAACTTTTTGTTTTTTTCTCCATTTTTCAGGTCATTATTGTTTGAAAATGATTATATCTAAATTGCTTGTAGGCAGCCCCTTCTCTCATTTACTGTCTGACTGGTTTTTGGTTTGGGAGCTTTAATTAAATATGTTAATGTGCAGAGATGTTGTGGGTTTGCTCAGCCCTATTCCAAACTGCTGGCTGTTGTCCCAGAATGACCAGATCGCATTGCAGATGGCAAAAGAAGGCACTGGCTTTGCTAGATTTTGCTCTAAATGTTAGAACAACAGAGAATAGATGTTCTAAACCATGACCAAAATTTTATCCAGTAACTTTTCCCCATTTTGGATATATGTGTTTCATTCTTGACACACAAGAAATCTCTTTGTGGTAAAAGACAAAATTCTTGATAGCTAAGCTTTCCTCTTTTGGCCTGTGCATCTGCCTTGCCAGAGGTGGCTTTATGTTTCCTCATATAGGTTTATTATTTGAGGGGCTAGGTAGGCAGCCACAAGCTTAATGTTAGCGTGTTAACAGGTAAAGGTGAATTGAAAAACACACTCAACATTTGGACCTCTCTGTAAGGGCAAAACCATCCATTTTCTATTAAAAGCTTTAATCAGGAGTTGGCAGGCAGAATGCTAAGACAAGGGGCCCTGGGACAAGCCCCACCAAGTTCCCCATTCAATGTGGAGTGGTGGTGGTGAGGACAGCGTGAGAAGAGCTGCAGTGTTTGATGGTTATTTGCACAGGTGTGGTGTCAGAACCATTCCAAGAACACCCAAGCTGTGGAGTCCATGACTACCTGAGTGGTTCCTATTTTGTGCTGATAGTTGTTGATAATTACAATTTTAATATGTCAGGAGAAAAACTATTTCAAGAATGACTTCCATTGGGCAATTTGAAAATGGGAATTAACTAGAAATAGAAACATTCTGAATAGTACTTTCCTTGCCTTGTGCATTCTCATCCTTCAAGTCAAGCGCTCTTGGGTCATGGGGATGAGATGAACAAGACAGCCCTTGCTCTTGCAATTGAGCGGGGAATGCAGACAAGAACTCCGGCAATTAGAATACAGCGCGGTGGTGCTGGTTAGAGGAAGACAACTTGCCATGAGGACTCTTAGAAGTGGTGGGTGGGGCCTCAAGTCTCCAAGATGAAATGAGTTAAGACTAGAAGGATGAGGAGGCCTAACCAGTTGAAGGGGCTGGAGGAAAAGGTTGTTAGATCAGTGTGCCAGAGAGGCCTGCACCTGTCTTTCCAATTCCGCCTTCTCTGTTTATCTCAGCTCTATGATGAATGTCAGAAGTCAGCTGGCCCTTAGTAAACATCAGGGAAGAAGTGCAGTTTGCTGGGGTTTTATGTTTCAGTAGGAAGGTGGCTGCCGAACTAGTTAGGCATGTGCTTAGGAGTGTTCTCTCAAAGCCTAGTTGGTTACTGCTCGTTTATAGAGTTTATTAGCAAAAGGGAGAGGGAGGAGGGGTGACAGGGAGGAAGAGTTACAAAGCCAGAGCAATATTAGCAGTCTGGAGGAATTCCTCTACAAGATACACCATCACTTTGAACTTTGTAAAAATAGACTCTTACTGCCTTTTACGTGTGACAATATATGCTTTGTAAATGATATTTTTGCAACTGCTTTACCTAAAAAGGATCATTATAAAGACCTAATATTCAAAAAAATGTATTTAGGCCATGTTTTAAAAATTGAGTCTCTAACTCCAGATAATGTTTAAACTTCTCTGGAATAAAAAAAAGTACAAGTCCAAAAACATAATCGATGCAAAGCCCTCATGGAGCTGATGTGAACTTTGAGAGGTCTGCTGTGTGCTGGCGCTGTGCTTTATTCTAGGGTGCCACCCTTCCTCCCCACCTGGTGCTGAGGCAGAAACCAGTCAGCCCCCAGCCAAGGCTGCAGTCATCGCCTCGGGGCGCTAACACTCACAGATTCCGACTTGCTTCCCTCCCTTAAGATCCTGTTGCGTTCAGGGACAGCAGCTGCATGGTTTAGTACTGGTGCTGGTGAGGGCAAATGTTACTCCTATTTAATTAACAAAATGATTATGACGTCCCGAAGGGCGGGGACTGTTTCTTTCTGACTTTGCCCCCGGAGAGGACTAAGTACACAGTGCTCAATAAACGGAAAGTCAACTGTGCGCATTTCAGTGTAGGCCAGTGTGCAGGAATCTATCAGGCTCTTTGTTTTTTGATTTTTTTTAGAATATGAGAGAAGATTACTTAAGTAGCATGTTATATTATTTGTCTTTGCTTTTAGGAACTGCCTTTGTGATCTAACTTAAATCTTTCCTGGTGGAATTTTCATACAGAGAAGAATAGCCTTCAAGTGTTAGAAAATTAATTCATTTTGCAATTTGTTTAATCTCATCATTTGGTAGAATAAGGGATAATTTTGGTTGCATTCTTTAAGCTCATTCCTACCTTAAACTATCTTTTATTTTGGCTGAAACTCTCAAAAAGATTTTTCACTTTTGTTCAGTTGATTTTACCAATTAGGGATTTTTGTACTGGTTTTTCTTGCCATTTTACTCTGTATCATTCTCCTCTGTTTTTCTTCCTATCCTTTCTTCTGCCGGTAGAGACCAGATTTTCTAAAAATTTTGAAATCAGTTTTCCTTTAATTTTTAAAATTAATTTTGTGGTAGTGTCTAAGCACGAATCCACTAGTCATGCCTGTCTATGCATTTTCATCTCTGTACACTCAAAAAGCACCATTCTGAGCAAGTGCATTTCAGTGACATTTGATTCAAGGGTGGTAGAAAGTCCACGATCAAGAATGGAGACTCCGATTATAGGCTGTAGAAAGGATAAGGTGACCACAAAAAGAACACCTTCTGTAGCAGATGAAGGAGAAGATGACAGGAGGAGATGAAGGGAATTCGTAACATATTGCTCCAGTGGTGGAAAATGATCGCTTGTTTTGGACAATCCTACATTTGCTTGGTGGGGATCAGGCACAGAATGCCTTCTCTTCTGCCCCTTTTCTCTAAACTGGTCAGCCTGACTTAGGAAAGAGACATAGATTTTGGCCCATAGTTTTAAAATCTTTTTATAGGCAAGTAAAATGTATTATTTGTGATAATACAATTCATCTTTCCTTTTCTTGGACTTAGGAGTTTTTTTACTTTGACCTTTAGTTAAAGTAGTTATCATATTAGTAAATTTCACATTAGGAAGCCCATCTCTCTAGTAAATGCCTGTACTTTCAAGTGGTAAATAATCTCCATCACATTCTGACAACTCACGTGAGCCACTGTTTTGGTTTTCCCACAGATGTCCTGGGGGTTTAGAGTGCCCCTCATGTCTTAGTTCCAGTGTCCTGGCAGATCCAGTGGGCTATTTAAAGAAGGCTCAAGAATAGGAGTGATGTACATGCTTTCTTGCCTGATCTTTCAAACCGAGGGAAGCCACAGTAGATTAGTACTATTAAATACTACTTGTTCCTCCAGAACATGCCAATAAAAGAATAGTGATGAAAATATTGGCCTCTTTTATCTGGAGAGTATAGGATGAAGGTTATTATTGCCTCTTTACCTAAGTTGCATGTTGTTTTGATAATCTTTTTGTCAGTCACCTATTAATTTGAAGTTGCTTTTTCATAACATTGGCTATTAACTAAAAGCTTATACCTCCTCATTAGCCTCACCCTATTGGTTTCCTTTATTCCTTTGAAGGTATTTATTAGTGTACCACTTTCTTTTTTCATAAGGCATAATTTACGTGCTGGAAAATTAGACCTTTTTAGTGTACAGTTCCTTGAGTCTTAACAAATGCACATAGTAGGTCATCGCCGCTGCACTCAGATGCAGATCAGTGCCATCACTCCAGAAACTGTCCCCAGCCCTGCTTTGTACTCAGCTTCTGCCCCCTCCAGCCAGTCCCTGGCAATGACCGGTCAGTTTTCTGACCCTATAGTTTTGGCTTTCTTAGACTGTCATATGAGTGAAATTGTACAGTATATGGTCTTCTGATTCTGACTTCTTTCACTCGGCGTAATGCATTGGAGATTTATCCATGTTATGTCATGTGAGTATTGGTAGTTTCTTCTTTTTTATTGCTGAGTAGTATTCCATTATAGGAATAGGGTTTCACTTGTTCTGGGAGTTCTGGACGCCCAATCCCTGGGGCTGTGAACTAGGACCAGGAAGTCACTGGACTCCAGGTAATATGGTAGTTTAAGGAAGGGCTTGAGTAAAATTTGACTAGAACAATACTGACCATAATAAAGCAAGATGATGGTGGTGGAGGGCTGAATTGGCCTGGTGAAACCCCGCTGCTGACGCTTCCTGGGGAGGAGAAAAGCCAGGAACTGTTTTCCTAGAACCACTCTTCCATCTGCTGTGTCACTGGTGACTGCCATTAGCAGAGAGCAGCAGGGTTAGGGCAGGCCAAGGCTCCTAGGTCAGACCAGCTGGGGACTTTGCTTCCAGCTCAAGCCATGCAAAGTTGGGCATGCCTCCTGACCACTCCCAGCCTCAGTGTCCTTCCCAATATATTGAGGATAATTGAGCACATACATTGAAGCGTTTGTGAGGATTAAGTGAAATCATATAGGAAAGCCTTTAGCATACCATCAACCACATAATGAGCCCTCAGGTTCACCTTTAGCATTATTTTAAGGTAGTTAGTATTTGACAAACCTTACGACTATGGTGTGGTTTTGGTCTTGAGGCTCTGCTAGTTCAGGTTTCCTCCCAAAACAGGAATCTGCCCCCCATCAGCCTAACAGGCGTCTAGTCCACCCTCTGCTGGGAACCTTCTGGGGAGGAGCGAAGTCTTCCTTACTACATCTCTAGACAGCTCTACCTTAACTGTAGCTCTTATACCCTGCAACTAAGTCTAATCACTGTAGAGCAGAAGGACCATGATGAAATCTGTTAGATGAACTCGAAGTTTGCTTGCTTCCTGTCTGTGCATTGCTAAGAATTGAGGTGCTGATAAATAATTATATTCCAGTAATGTGGTCACCTATTCAAAACTGAGAAACAGTTCTCCTAACGATAATTCTAACCCAGTCTTCTCTCCTGACCCAGAGTGGTATTTACAGATTTCATTAATTATCCTAGAACTCTTGATGCTCACACACTTTGCCTCAGTTAATCAAGAGCATTGAAATGAAACATTAAAACTGATGTACTTGTACCTTAAAACTTCAGCCCCTAAACAGTCCACTCTGGTGGAATTTGCTGGAAGGAATAGAACGTGAGTTTTGCTGGTTTCTTTCAAAGCTAAGCCATCACCTGTTGACTGAAACTAGTTTTCCAGGCTTCGCTAGATTAAGACGTCTGCCTATTTCAGAGACCAAGAAGAGCACTGCCTCTGGGCGCCTACTAATGACCTGAAAACACAACTTCCGCTCTCCCCGTGTGCCAGCTGGGTAGGGATTCTACTGTCAACAAAGATAATGTCAGTTCTTTCAGGTGGGTGAAGTGCTATTTTGATCTTGGATATTTTCTGCCTGGACCAACTATAAGCTTAAAATATCCAGGAGTTCCACAGTTACACCTGCCTTCAGGGTGCTTTGAAATTCGCCTGCTTTGGAACACACCACCATAAAAACAAGCGACAATTAGATATATCCTGGCCACTATATGTGTTGATATGAAAGTGAAAAATAAGTTTTCTTGGACTCATTGCTGTTCTTATTGCTGAATTTATTTGAAGTCTGTAAAAGCTGGGTGCATTTTGTATATGCTGACATTTTTAAGGGGGGAGGGGACTTGCCAGAAAAACTTACCCGAAAAGGCAATGCTGTGAAAATTTCCTTTGCTATTTGATAGATCATGATAAAGGCCACTGGTATCTCCCGTTTTCTTCATCTGTTCATAGCATCGTTAGCTGATATAAAGTATGCATTTGACTTAGTAATTCTTACTGGAAATGTTAAAAACTCACATTAAGCATTCCCAATATCTTGTTGCTTTAGCCCTGAATGTGTCTGAAAAGACTGATGGAGTAGTCACTATGGGAAAGTCATATAGCAGTTAGGGGTTTTTCTTCCCACCTGAATGACATCAAACAGATGGCCATTGTTTCTACACTGGTCTCCTGGGCCCATCTTCCCAGCAGTGCTTCCTGGAGTAAGCAGTGCCATACACTTATAAGAACCATTATATACACATGCCCTTGGGGTTTTGTTTTCTTTCCTCTTTCTTTTGTGGTTCGATAGAAATCTGTGATGGAAATTCCTGGGGCTGCCTCCCACAGGAACTCTCACAGGATGCCTCTTCCTACAACTCTCCTCCTTGTCGGCCACCAACTGTAACCGTAGCCAGGGCCGTGGTTCTCCTGCCTCTAGCTGGAGGTATGCAGCTAGGAGTGATGACTGACAATTCTGCTGCCTCTCCTTTTGCCCCTGCTTCTCTAGCACGTCACAGCATTAATCCCACAAGTGGTATCTGCCCATATCAAGAAATGCCAATCAATGGTTTCTAAACAATAAGCATAAATGGGAAAAAAACCTACAATGGATTAGAAAAAAGTATTTAACTTAAATATTAATTAAAAAGATATAATGTTGGGGCCAGCCCCATGGTGTAGTGGTTAAGTTCCACGTGCTCCACTGGGGACAGCCTGGGTTCGCGGGTTCAGACCTCTAGTGCACACCTATGCACTGCTCATCAAGCTATGCTGGGCAGTGACCCACATATAAGGTGGAGGAGGATTGGCACAGATGTTAGCTCAGGGCTAATCTTCCTCAGCAAAAAAAAATATATAATATTTAAAATGAACTTAAATGTACTAAATCTGTAGTAAGAAAAGTGCCACTATAAAAGTAATGTGAATAAATCAAAAGACCTACCCTACCCTTGGATAAGAAGAAATACGTACGGACACACACACAGAGGTGTACACATACATACATATATGCATACATATGCATACACATATATCTGTATAATATATCACAATTAAAGTATCAAAACAATTATTAAACAAGGAAATACTGAAGATCATAAGAAAATATAAATATGAGAAAATAGCCTGGAAATTTGGAAAATAGAAGTGTGGAGAGGTTTGTCATACCTTTGTTAAACACAGTATAAAGGTGTAGCAAAAAAGCAATTTGGGATGTGCATGGACAGATCAAGAGAACCCCATAAAGAAAGCAAACATATCCAAATACAGCTGGCCCTTTGGTTTATGGTAAAACTGGCGTTTGAAATGAGTGGGTAAAAAATACTTTACATAAATGATGGTAGGCAACAGGGGGCCATTTGGAGAAAATGTTACATTGGCTTCATAATCCTTGCTTTATTCTTTTCACCAAAATTAATTCCAAATGGATTTGAGGTTTATTTTTGTTTTTAAAAAACTCCATGTAATGGAAACATAATGCCTTCACATGGTTCTAAACTTTAAAACCCCATCCAAAGTTAAACATCGTAAAATCTCCTCCTGTCTCTGTCCGTGTCGTTGCCCCTGCCCTCTCAAGGCGTCCCGAATACATCCTTCTGGCGTTTGTTTATGTGGATGCCGGCTTATGTGATTGTTCATCACTGTGCCTTTCTTTTTCACACAAAATGTTGGGCTCCGCAGAGGTGTTCTGCACCTTCCTTTTGTGCATCACAGCATATCCCAGGAATCTTCCCATGCCCGTACCAGAGGGCCTCCTCGTCCTTTCTCAAACTGCAGAGTGTCAGTTAGGTGAATGGTGTATTTAGCCAGTCCTCTATTGATGGGCATTTGGGTTTTCTCCAACTTCAACATTTTCCTTCAACAAATTATGCTGCAGTGTTGGATAAATTCCCAGAAGTGGGACTTCCATGTCAAAGGGTAAATGCATTAATAATTTTGATAAATACTCCCATTTTCCTCCTTCTTTTTTTAATTTCTAAGAGTTCTCTATAAGTTGGGGAGATTAGCCCATTGTCAGTGACGTGAGTTGCAAGCATTTTATTTTTCATTGTAGTAAAAGATTGGAATCATCCTACACTGTTCACTGCAGGTTGGGTTGTGTGGGACGGAGACTCTAAGAGGGAGTTTAGCATGAGGGATGTTTCTTAAGGAATGCCCTTGAGATCAACATCTATCGAAGGGAGGGAAGGGAGCACGAAGGAACTGTGGCTCAGGTAAATGAATGAAACCCTAGGTCGGACAGTTGGCCAGGGGCCAAAGCCAGGATGAGAAGACATGTTCCTGCTCTCAGTATAGCATAGTTATAGGCTGCTGCTTCCGAGGAGAGCATCCTAGAGGAGGCCAGCCCCAGCCTTGCCCAGCCTGGATCAGGAGAAATGATTCCTAGAGAAATGACTGAGAGTAAGCAAAGAAACGCAAGGAAAGAAGGTTTCCCTAGGAAAAGGATATATAAGTGAGCCTGGGAAATTGCAAGTAGGTCTGAATGGTTGAAGGTTGGACATGAGAGAAGTGTCTAGAAATGCAGGGGGAGAGAAAACTAGGGTGATATCAGTGAAGCGTTGGATGTGTGTGTCACGGCATTTTAAGCACAGTAGCAGTTATGTGATGAGGTTGGAGCTTCTGAAAGATCATTCTGGTAGCTGTTCTTCTTGGCGGCTTATAACAGAGCAGCAGATTCTATTTTCCAAAGATGGTTACAGCAATATGTCTTTAAGTCCCGTCCTTTTCCTACAAAGTGCCTCTGACAGTTCTCCACTGAGCAGTGGGGCTGTGTTCCCTTCCCTTGAGTCTGGGTGGACCTTTGTAACAGACTCAAACATTACACACCAGGTGACTCCCAAGGGTAAGGCATGACAAGGGACAGCCACTCTTGGAACCCAACTGTCCTGTTGTAGGAAGATCAGGCCACTAAGCCACGTGCAGCTTTCTGGCTGACAGCTTCTCTTAGTCTCAGCTGCCTGCCTGTGAGTGAGCGGACTTAGAGGAGGCCAGCCCCAGCCTTCCAGCTGATGCCCGTGGAGCAGTGTGATGCCTGCTACGCCCTGCCCAGTTACAGATCTGTGAGCAAAACTAATGTCTTTGTTTCGAGCCACTACGTTTTGGGGATAACTTGTTAAGTAATCACCGTCACTAGAACAAACAGCTGGGCAGATGGTGACTTTAAGCAATTAGTTAATGTCCCAACAGACCAGCAAGTTTCTTTATCTGCCAGGTCATGTTCCCTTGAACCAGTCACTTTTGGGAACCCAAAGGAGTGTTTTGTACAGGTGAAAAATTTCTTGAAAAGAAACCTACTTACAAGGACCTTGTCACCATGAAGTTTAATGATCAGGCACCAGGCGAACTACCAGTGCCTTCGGCACAATCTGCTCTCCCTACCCTCGTATTCTTTTTACCTGGACTAAAACTATCAGTTTCCTGATGACAGAAAAGTACCAGATTTTCCTGTTGCCACACAGTGTATGACATTGTCAAAACTCATGGAACTGAATACTGAAAAGGGTGAATTTTCCTGTGTGCAAATTATATCTAGAAATAAATAAAAATAGGCAGAGAGAGAGTCTAGTAATTGCTTCTTGATATTTGAATCAAGCCAAACACCACATATATCAGAGAGGTCTTCCATTTCTATTGAACTCCTCCCTTTTCTCTCTCTCTCTCTCTCTCTCTCTCTCTCTCTCTCGCTCTCTCTCTCGTAATCCCAGCCACTTTCTTATAATCGCTTTTCATGGTTAGGCCTGCTAAGGGTGTTCCATACATCCACGCCTGAGTTTTGATTCAACAAATAGGGCTATGTTCAAAATATTGGTTCTATACCTTATAAACCTGGGGAGCATTTGAAAAAAACCAAACTTAGTCTCCTTCAAGACAACTTAAGCCTGGAAAAGTTATGCATGGACTTTATTTCTGCATATGTATAAGCATATGTGAATAGGAGCAAGGAATTTTCTTCCGTTCTATTTTCTCCTCCCGGAGAGGTTAGATGGTTCAAAGGTGCTGAGGCAGGAATGTACTTATGTACGATTGGGCTGTCAAAGATTCATATTCCTCATTATATTTGAGTTGTAAGATAGTTAAAATGCTCATGTTTCTATGCATTTCCTTAACCTTCAAATATGAATATTATAGTAAATCATAAACCACAACTCAAAAATGCAAACAGCTTCTCTGCCCACGTTTAGCACATTTAGTTAGTTTCCTTTCCATATCCACTCAATGACAGCTGAAGGGATTTCTTTAGGATGACAGAGTGTCAGCACATTGACATAGATTGTTTTAGATGTATATTTTTAGTGGGAATGAGTGATTTTTAAGTGAGCTTTTCTCAGAAATATAATAATAGGGAGAAGAATTGTTATTCTATATGTCAAGCTTACAGAATTTTTTCCTTTTTGGGTTATGGTCAAACCAATTAGTAATTATTAACAAGTATTTTATAAAAGAAAAAGGAAATTTGGAGTTTGCTGAACAACATTCTAACATCTACTAGAATAGACCTGTTGATAAATAGTAAAGAAAATTATCTCAATCTTCTTAGCCCAAGATAGAGAAAAAATAAAAATAGTTTAAAATGGTCTCTGGTTCTTTGTTGTATTCTGTTACTTAGACAATGCTTTAGAAAAAGGACTGATCAAAACTTGGTAGATAGAGAGGGCATTTCTTTACGTTTATTTGTGAACTAAAATCTGGAGTTCACAGGACAATATTTTCCTAACATGTCTATTTTAAGAAGTATGATCACTTCATGAGATCCTGGTTTCTTATGAAGGGTACTTTTTTAGGATTAGGGGCTAAATTATGACCTTGTCAATACCTGGAGGTTGCGGAAATCATTTGGTAAGAAGGCTGTGTGTGTTTTCTGCCTCTGAACATTTGGGACCATCTCTTTACTGTGTACCAGCCCTGAGGACTGGAAACAGGAAAGGAGGGTGACACACATGTTAAATCGCTTTTAATGTGAGGAATGGCCAGGCTGGTTCCCAGAGGATAAAATTAGGCAAGGACCTACTGGGGAAGAGCTGTTTCCTGACTGGAGAGAAAAAAGCCTGGCTTCCCAAGGGACTGTCGTAAATCTCCAGCACTGGCCCAAAAGGATGTGTTTCTTCACACTCATTTGAAATGGCCATTGTGCCACACAACAACATTGCCTGCCTTACCTTGATTCCTTTTAAACTGGAAAGATTTTAAAGGAGAGCTCTTTAAGGATATGGATCCAGGGTGGAGAAAACACTATAAAATTGGTGAAGAAGGTAAATTTTATATACAGGAAAAAGCAGTTGTAATTTTTCTCTGGAAAATAAGTAACAGCTGCCAGGGACCATGAGTCCTTCAACTGTCTACAAACAGCATAGGTTCCTTGGTGTGATCACTAGAGGAGATTTTTCAGGCAAATCCACAAACGTCCTGTTGTGGACGTGGCGCCATAGAATGTGGATCCATGGACTATGGATCTGGCGCCATAGAACTCGAGCCTGGCCGGCTGATCTGCACCCACAAGGCTTCAGGTCTCATTTTAGCCGCCCCACCCCGTCCTGGTCCTCACCTGACTGTGCAAAGAGGAGGCTTTTTGCTACTCCTTCATGGAAGGAGCCCCTAGGGCTTTTTACCACACCAGTTGCAGGAATAAAAGAGGGCTTTGGCGGTAATATAAAATGATGATGGTGATAATAAATCCAAAAAGAATACCAAAAAAAAACTAGTAAAACATATTTGCAGACTCAAGTGCCATTCACAGCTTCACTGCCCACTCCAAAACTGTACCCCTTGGCCACGTTGTGCCCTTGGTCTCAACCTGTGTCAGATTCTTTTAAGGTGAAGAGTAATGTGAAAAATGTGATTACTAAGCATTTTTAATAACAAGAGAGAGCTTTGTTAAGATATGTAATGACAATTTTTTATACCATATAAATTCAGCTATGCAAATATATGTGCATATAAAAAAGACCAGAAGGACGAAAACCAATATATTCACATGCTTATATTTGAGCTAGTAAATGTAGGATGATTTTTTCCTATGTTTTATAGATATGTTTAAATGTTCTAAAATATGTTGATTTTATGTGCAGAAAATGTCACTTTAATTTATACATATGTGAATAGATGCTCTAAGGAAGAAGGTTAGGAGAAAGACAGCTAGAAGTTTAGCTGACATGCATATTAAAACAAAATTACCAAAATAATCCATAGAAACAAAAGTAGGTTATTGCAACAAAAATTAGGATATTACGGGAAAAGTCTCACTTAGGGAATCTTACATTATCACAACACCTTTGCTGTCAATAATACATATTTATTTACAAACAGCTCTCCCTGAAAGATAAATACTATTAAGTAGTTTTTCAAAATGGCATCACCTCAGCAGCCTTTCATGAACTCTCTCTTTCTTCAAGTTTTAGAGGGCTCAAACTCGTTTTATTTGATGGCATGGCTGTTTACCGGCGGAATCTCCAAGGGCCTATTAGCTGTTTCCATGCTCTTAGAATGGCACATTTTTCAAGTGTTGTTAAACATTCCATGCTGAATTCATAAAAAATTAAGGGTCTTGATATTTAATTATAATCGAAAGGGAGAAACAGTGTAGCATTCGCAGATGGATTCTGTTGAAGTATAAGTGGTTATCCCTAGGGAGGGCCTTGGTAAATCTGACCTGTTTAGAGATGAATGAGTCATAGATGCTTAGATAATTTATGCTGACTTGATCTATATCCAATAATAACGTGACCCTTTTTGTGTTTCACGTTTATATTTCAAGAATTAACACCCTGTGTTATTTTCCCTGTTTAATTTTGCCGAGGCTATGATGCCCTCAGCATCAGGTTCTTTCGCCCTAGAGAATCTCCAATTGATGAACATTACTAATGGCCGCCATATGTCATATAGTGAGCTTCCAGACTAATATCAGACCCTATCTGTTTCATTTGTACTGGAAGAAATAGTAGTTATTCTACTGTGAAGGCACTCAACACAGAATGATCAGGGATTCACATAACTCTGAAACTCTCTCAGGGAAGCATCTGTTATTTGTGGAAAATGTCACTTGATTCTCTAAGGACTTCCTTGGCTTTCTGTGTATGTTTCGGGGTGAGACAAAGGAATATGGTGGGAGGTATCTACAGCATGTTGGTGGTGATTTGATGCACACGACCGTGAAGCAGTCATGTACTTTGATGCAACTATTTTGTCCACCTGGCCTATCAAAGGTAAAGGTTTCTCTGATTATAGATGGCTTTTTTTTTTTTTAAAGATTGGCACCTGAGTTAATCAGTTGCCAATCTTCTTTTTTCTTCTTCTTCTTCTTCTTCCCGAAGCCCCCCAGTACATAGTTGTATATTCTAGTTGTAGGTCCCCTGGCTGTGCTGTGTGGGACACCACCTCAGCGTGGCCTGATGAGCGGTGCTAGGTCAGTACCCAAGATCTGAACCAGCAAAACCCTGGGCCACCGAAGCAGAGTGCAGAAACTTAACTACTCAGCCCTGGGGCCAGCCCTATAGATGGCTTTTTTTTTTTTAATAACTGAGTGTCCAGTACTCAATGAGGAAAGACGATTTCAAACATTTTTAAATGCCTGGTAAGAAAATAATATCAAATTGCCGTGCGTTAAGATAGTACTTAAAGGGATGGGATATTCTAAAGGCTGATCTTTAGAAGGAAGAGGCTAAGAGGCATGCCTTTGGATTCAAGCTCCAGTTGCATAATTTTTCTGCACTTCAGTGTCCTAATGTAAAAGGGGACTTAACTGACCCAGTTAGTTATGGCAGTTAAGTGGTATTAGCATATGAGCTCCTGCCAGAGTCTAAATACCTAAACACACTCCCTTCCTAAACACAGGGTCATTTTGGTGAATGATTATATTGGGCATGACAGAAGTTCGTCACTAGAAAATAATTTTAAACAAGTCTGCCTCATTGGAAGACAGATGTGGCTTGAATGGGAGCCTGGAAGGATGCGTGTGTTTCACTGCTGAGAAATAGTATTGCAGCTATAATGGTTGTATTGAGCTTTTCCATCTCTAAGCCCTGCTTCGGCCTGCTTCCCCATCTGGATCCATGGAGGAAAACTTCACCTTTTAAAAATTCTCAGTAAGCAACAGTGAGAATAACCATAGGGTGTTATTGTTAGGACGTGGTTTCAGCAGCCAAAAGGGGCTCATGATTCTAAGATCTTCCTTAGAAACTGTCAGTTGCCCAGCTCTGTATTAATCCTGGGTGGACGCAGCAGAAAGTATCCTTCAAGGTCAAGAATTACTGGTATCTTGACCCTTGGCAAAACTGTACTTCCATTCAGCCACAGAACCTAAATCTGAACCCTAGTCTTGCTTGCTTTTCTGAGGTCTGTCTATAGAGGCACAGTGGGCTGTTGTCTGAATAAGATACGTACAGTTACAACCAGAAAAGAGATCTGCCTTCTGCAAAGAGAATGAAAATTTGCTGGGTGGGGTTTATGCCTCTCTGGATGCTCCACTTTGTGCAACGGCTGGTTTTCTGGGTTCACGTGGAATCTGTGCTCCCTCTTCTGGGATGGCTGTGGAGCCCAGGGCATCTCTCTCTCAGGCGTTCTCCATGTCTGGTAGACTGTCCCGACACGCTCACCTAGAATGGGTTAGTGTTCTGACCCAAATAATAATCCCCTTGTTTCTCAGCTTCGAGCCAGATTCTTTAAGGTTTCAGTATTGCTCCATCGCTCTAACACATTGGCCAAACACATAACTCTTTCGGAAGTTCATACAGGTAAACTTGAGCCAGTGCTGCTCTTAAAATCTGCCTCCCACATCCCTGTCTGTGGGTGGTACTCTGGTGGAGATGGAAAGAAGTCTCAGAATCATCAGAGAGGAATTGCTTCTGGATATTGTTCCCTCCCCTTCCCAGAGTACATGGATTGGCTACCGGGAGATTTTAAAATAAGCTTTCCAACTTGAAGATAATTCAGTAGTTGGACGTGTTACTTGACTCTTTAGATATTAAAAATGTGGTCTACACGGTAACTTATATTAATTAGAGCTTCATTATTTGGATAATAGAACTTTTGAAATTTTTGCGTTGCATTAGAGACACTTCCCATTGTTAAAGAGAAGCAAACGTCATTTTAGAACTTGTCTTTACAAATATGCACAATCAATAATTGCAGTGAAACAAGTGATCAGGATTTAGTAATTGAGGCACAGTTTCTAGAGTGGCAACTTCACAGAGACCTTGAAGCCGAGCAGCTATGTTCTCTATCCTGTTCCCCGGGGAGAAGGCGAAAGCAGAGAGAGACAGGATGACTAATGCCCAGTAATGCTTGCCAACTTTTAAACAATAAGCAAATCAACTTTAGTATTATGAGATATGAATTGGATGTTTTAATTAGAAAATACAATAATCCCAAGTGAGCTTCTTTTTCTCCACAAAATATAGGGAGATGGTAATTGTTCATTGTACTTGAGAACTTTTTCTCAAGTTGAATTGAAAACAGCAGACTGGGGAGTGATAGAAAATGTTAACTGCTAGAATTCTGCTGTCAGTGTGTGCCAGTTCTGATTTTATTAGTAAAAAAGAAGGCTTAGATGCTAGATGCTAATTTAGCAATAGATAAACCTGAACATCGACTTGTTTTTAATTTCATGGTAAAAGTAAGCCTCTAACCCTCCACGTTGAAATTTTCGCTGCTCGAGTTGTGAGGAAGAAAAATGGAGTCGCTTCCCCTTTCATGCCATATGTCGTTTCACTCGTCGCCTCCTTACTAATAGTTCACGTTGCTGTAACTGTATGGGATAAACCATCACAGAAGAGGATGAAATACATGTGCAGAAAGTAAGGGAGTTGTGTTGTTTTAATGAAAACTAATTTGTATGATTTGGAAAGACTCAAAGCGGAAGTTGTGTTTAAAAACAAATTAGATGTGAGTAAGACAACTGAAACACCGGTAGATTAAAAAAAAGTCATGGAGGATTTACACTCAAATTGCCTTGAAAGTTTTCTCTTTACTTAAAAAAAAACAACCTGAAGCGGGACGTTTTATAACTTAAAAGTATTGATGTGTTGTGATATCTATGTGTGATGGAGAAAACGAACCTTCAACCAGGAGAGCGGTTCCTGACTGTGGAATCGGTTTTGGTGAATGAATTTGCATTTATATATCCTAAGGTAAATAAAATATTTGTGTGTCAGGTTTGACTGCTTTTTCAATTAACTGACTTACTGCAGGTCTCAACTAAATCAGATGACGGTATTGTAACAGATTGCTAAAATGAGTTTAGTAATATAATTGAAACTGAATATCAAAATTATAATTCAGTGTTTGGGGAACAGTTAAATCTGTAACTAATTTAATAGAGGTTCATGATGTCAATTTAAGGTATATCCTGTAATATATAAATATATATGTATATTATTAAATAGTACATTTGTAAAAACTTGGCCCAGGTATAAATTTTAGGTAGCTCTAGTCATTTAATAAATAATTGTCACACAGATTATTGCTCTCACGCTTTTGTCTGTGTCGGCATCTAAACCCAAAATGCCACTTGCCTCTTCCCTGTATCTTGGTATTGAAATTCTACTCGTTCTTCAACAACCAGCTCCAACACTTCCTTTACTGGAGGACTTCCGTTGGTTCTCCCTGAAGCTGCGCTGGGCTCATGAAACTTATTTGCTGATAGTACACTGGATCATTACCTACTGTTGGCCTTAGTTAGAGTTGGTCCTGGGACTAAGATTTTTGGAATCATCTGAGAACATCCTTGCACTTGTGTGTATGTTTGTCTGTACCACATCTCCATTTTTTCTGAACCGCTGTCGTGGGCACTTTGGCCTAACTTATGTGAGAGAACACACTGAGCTACTGTGAAGAGTAGCAAGAACTTCCATTTGTGTTTTGGAAGAGATAGCAAATGATTGTCCACAGCAAGCGCAGATACGTTTTTTGAGAAAAAAGTGCATTAATAATGTTCTGCTGGTGAAGTGACTGTACGTATAGTGCACTGTATACTTTGGCAAAATGTTTTGTTTAAACTTAGAGAGCCTTTTAGTTTTTGCCAGGATATTAAAAAATGCTTGTCTTAATTTATCATCTTTTTCTGGGGAGTATGAGGAATGGTTGCTTTAATGAGACTAACATAGAGAGGATTCTTGGTTGGTTAGTAAAATTGGTAAATATTACAGTTTATGTCAAAAGTGTGAAGATAGAAATGAGTGGAGCCTACTTGAAAAGTTATAAAATTTAGAAGCCTACCTACTCTGACGAGGAATGGGAAAGCTAATTTTAACTCTGAAATATAATCTCCATGTGTTTTGAAACTTAATTTTCTATGATAGTAACCAATTTCATATAATGAGCTTTTGTATTGTATTGTACAAGTAGAGTGATTGTATTGCTCTAACAATTAAATAGAAACGATTATGTCTGCATTTATAAGACGAGTATTTGTGGGAAGTTTGTCCATTATTATTGGGTCCCCAAAACTGTCAAGAGCTTTCTGGAAACACATTCTAAATATAATGTATCTCTAAAAATGAAGCTTTTTACTTTTTCTTTTAAGACAGAGCTTCAATTGGGCTGGCATTTTGCTTTACTATAAAGGGGCTCCTTAGGGAGAGAAGCTCTGAACCTATTGTGGCCTCGCTATCAGGCTACCACAGTCTGCACTTGGTGGCCCTGCTCAATGACTTCTTCATTTAGTGTATAGAAAAATGAATTCTGTGAACTTAAAAATCATATCCCTTGTCCAAGGGCACTTCTAGCATAAAGAAAAGTCAGAAGCTAGCTGAGGCTTAAGAGATTCGTTTAGCAGAAACACGAGGTGTTAAACAGGCAGACATTGCCGTCAGAGTTTGAGCATTGATTAGTGGCTCTGAATTATTCCAGTCTTAGGTCCAGAACGTAACAGTTATCCGACTCACTGATGTTAAGTATTCAGTTTCTATCTTCTGTTTTCTTGATTGCTAATTTTCAGTCCATGTGTCTTAGGTGCTTGGCTAAGGATTTTGTTAAAATATCTTTTCTTGGGGGCCAGCCTCGTGGCGTAGTGGTTAAGTTCGTCACTCTCTGCTTCAGTGGCTCAGGTTTGTGGGTTCAAATCCTGAGCATGGACCTATACCACTCCTCAGCCATACAGAGGCAGTGACCCACATGTAAAGTGGAAGAAGACTGGCACAGATGTTAGCTCAGGGCTAATCTTCCTCAGCAGGGAAAATAAATAAATAAAAGAGAACATATTGTATGCTTCCCTTTAAAAAAAATATGTCTTGTTTGAATTCTCATCTCCTGTAAATTCTGACTTTGTTTTAGATATAGATAATTAGAATTAGCTTATTTTGTCTTATTTAACCCTATTTAAGAGTAATGAGGTGATATATCTTTTATTTGGTTATAAAAAACTACTATGCGTAATTTATTCAAAAGCGAAGGTTGCTTTTGAAATTTCCACATGCTTGCAATTTGAAGCTATGTGTATATAGTCTCTACACGTATTCCAAACTGAAAACAATACTGGCAATTCAGAAATTAAGTACAAAGTGTGTTTATAAAATGGCACATGGCGTTCAGTTTTGAAAGCTTGGAAATAATTGTTACTGTCTTAATGAAGGCTACAGCTTTTACAACCTTAAGTTCTTACACTGATTTGAAGACATTCATAGATTCTAAATGCCAATGGAGCTATTTGTTTTCCTGGACTATTTCATTCCCTGCAGGTATATCTTAATGCTTATAATAAAGTGAAAAAAATTGCAGATACTTTAATCTCATAAACAGTAACCATATGCAGCAGTAACTAGATAATATAGCATTTGCTACTCTGGAGAGCAGATCCCAAGATCAAGCTCCTGGTGATATGATGGGAGGTCATTATTCATTTATTTGAAGACTGGGTTTATTTCAGACCCTGAAAATACCTGATCTGCAGGCACATAGAGCAAGTTCCCTGCTTGAACTGAATCTCACAACTTAGAGTAGAGTAGAACATCAAAGAAAAGAGAAGGTAGGGGAAACACAAGACACCAGGGAGAGAATGAGTGAGAGAGGGAGGAAAGAAATCAAGATTTTAAGCCTTCAAATGGGAACATCTAGAGAGAAGGCTGATTTGGTAAAATCTGACAAGTTGATTTTAGAGATGTTAAAATCCCAGTGAGGGGTTGGGAATTGGGAAGGGATGGACAGGTGGAGAGCGGGGAAGTTTTAGGGCAATGAAAGTACTCCATGTAATACTGGGATGACGGATACATGCATCTTGGATTTGTCAAAACCTATAGAACTGTAAACTGTGTACTTTAGTTAATAATAATGTATGAACATTGGCTCATCAAGTGTGACAAATGTACCACACTGATACAAGATGTTAATAAGAGGATAAACTGTTTGGGTATGTGCAGGTAGGGTGGGAATTCTGTGCTTTCGGCTCAATTTTTACATAAACCTAAAACTGCTCTATAAAGGCATGTCTATTAATTATTTTTTAAAAATTGTAGTGATGCATGAAGTTGGTCAGTAGCCTGTGGGTGGTGAAGGGTTGATGTCAGAAACGCAGTTTGAAAGTCATCTATATAAAGAGGCTTTTTGGGCTTCCAGAGTAGATGAGCTCCTGATAGGGAGTGATGAAAGGGAAGATGTGGAGGCCCAGAACCCAGCCTCCCACATAGCTGTGTGGCTCACGATGAGGAAAGGGTGAGGACCAGAAAGGAATGACACTAAAATTGAAGGAGTACAGGTGTCACATTACAGCACAGCAGCCAAGAGAGGGGAATCTGAAAGGTCAGTACTGATGCTCCTAAGAGAGGGAGAATAATGAGGACTTAAAATGGCCATTAAATCTGATGATTAGGTGGGGAGAAACCTGTCAGAGGTGGTCTCAATACCGTTGGAGTTGGGTTGTAGAGGTTAAGATGCAGTTGATCTGGAAATAGAAGCTAGAAGTATAGATTCCTTTTAAGAGGTAAACAGCTTTCCTTTTAGGAAGATGAGGAAGGGTTTTTATTTCTTTTTTTTTTAAACTATGGAAGACAATCTGTTATAAGAAGAGACTATAGAGCGAAAATTCTGGTAGAGGCTGTACATTTGGGAGAAATGGTAGAAAAAGATGGAAATGGACCCAAGACCCTGATTAAGAAGTAGCCCTGAAACCAGAAGGAACTGGGAGACGAATGAAAGCAGAATACTTAAGGCGGTTTAGTGTGCCTGTCATCAGAGATTTGGCTTTGAAAAGAAACTAGATGGGCAGACTAAAGTTATACCATCTCTGTACCTGTAATAAGGGAAAAGTTCAACTTACCTGATGATTATTTGGTGTTTGAGTTGTTGCACCAGCTGGAGCATGGCTAAGATGAAGTTTTGACGCATTTCCTTTGAAGTCCCCACAGTAAAGTGCTCTGAATATACTGCATAAAGACATCATTTTTAATCCAAAAGATCCCATGGAAATTATCACACCCAATTCACTCTTCTTTCAAAGAAGGAAAGTGGCATAAGGAAAGGTTATGTGCATTGCCTGGAGTCACAGGACTATTCAGGGGTACAATCAGGACTATCATGGAAATCTTCTCTCAGGCAATCTTGTATTTCTTCTTCTACATCATCACAGGAATGGAGAATTTGAGCTGATCCGATGAGATGTCTGGTAGGCAGCTGTAGATAGATAGCTGCTATTGGAAGGAGAGGTGAGAGCTAAGTTCCTTTATTAATTGAAATATAATTCATGTACCATAAAATTACCCCTCAACAGTGTTACAATTGAGGAATTTTAGTATATTCACAGACTTGTGCAACTATCACCACTATATAATTTCAGAACACTTTTATCACTCCAAAAAGAAACCCCGTCCCCAGTCCACTTTCTGTCTCATGGATTTGCTTATTCTGGACATTTCGTGTAAGTGGAATCATGCAGTGTGGTGGCATTTTGTGTCTGGCTTCTTCACTTAGCATAAAATCTTCAAGGTTCTTCCATGTTTTGTAGCATGTAATGGTACTTCATTTCTTCTTATGGCAAAATAATACTCCGTTGTATGGATCTACCACATTTTGTTTATCCATTTGTCAGCTGATAGACATTTGGGAGGTTTCCAGTTTTATAAATAATACTGCTATGAACATTCGTATACAAGTTTTTGTAAAGACATATGTTTTCCATTCTCTTGGTGTATACCTAAGAATGTAATTGCTGAATCATATATATATATGATCAACTATGTTTATATCTATGCTTAGCTTTTTGAGGAACTGCCAAATTGTTTTCTATTTTATATTCCTTCCAGCAATATGTGAAGGTTCCAATTTCTCCATACCTCCCCAACAGTTGTTGTTACCCTTCTTTTTGGTTATAGCCATCCTAGTGGATGTGGAGTGGTATCTCATTGTTGTTTTGATCTGCATTTTCCTAAAGACTGATGATGTTGAGCATCTTTTCATTTGCTTATTTGCCATATGTGTATCTTCTTTGGAGCAGTGTCTATTCAGATCCTTTTCCATTTTTTCTTTGCTAATTGAGTTATTTGTCTTTTTATTATTGAGCTGTAAGTGTTCTTTATATATTCTGAATACAAATCCCTTATCAGGTATATGATTTGTAAATATTTTCTTCCATTCTGTGAGTTGTCTTTTCACCTTCTTGATGGTATCTTTTGAAGCATAAAAATTTCTAATTTTCATGAAATACAACTCATCTTTTTCTTCTTTTGTCCGTTATGTTTTTGGTGTCATTGCCTAACCCAAGGTCACAAAAATACACTCCTGTGTTTTCTTCTATGCATTCTATAAGTTTAGCTCTTAAATTTGGGACTATTGTCCATTTTGAGTTAATTTTTGTATATGGTGTAAGGTAGGTGTCCAACTTCATTCTTTTGCATGTGGATATCCACCAGCACTATTTATTGAAAAGACTATTCTGTCCCTCGTTGAGTTGTCCTCATACCCTGGTGGAAAATCAATTGACTATAAATGAGAGGATTTATTTCTGGACTCTCAGTTCTATTCTCTTGATCTATATGTCCAACCTCAAAATTCTTTAAATAAAAATGAATAGTGAGACATTAACTTAGTCATGTTACTGAATTGATACAGAAAATAGAGCATGGAAAAGAATTTATAATCCTGTCACTGTAAATGTTTTGACATATTTCCCTTGAGTGAGACTTCGACCATTTAATTATTTTACAATTGTTATTCTTACCTGTTTCTTTTTTTCACTAACTCTGTTCACATTGCTCATTTCTTTCCCTATATACCGCAGAAGACACAGGGAACACACAAAGCATCAGGACCCCTAAAATCACTTTACGCACATAGACACAGAGGAAGGGGTAAACAGTAAATTTCCTTTCCATATTTTGTACTTTGCCGTTCCCTTTCTCTGCTGTAAGCCCCCGATTTACCGAGTGCAGTACGCAGGCTGTACACCAGCTGTGCACTTCTGTGTGTCTCTTGGTACACTTTTAGAAATATTTTCAAGAGAGCTTTGAATCACAAGTTACCATAATTTAAGGGCATGAAATAATAGCATCCTGAACTAAAACCTTTTTTGAGCTGGGTTCTTTGCTTCCCAAAGACTTTTTTATACTTGAAATATCTATTTAAAGCGTATTTCTGCTTGAATTTTTTTTAAAAATCCTCCAAATACCTACACTTTCATACCCATGATTTAACTTTTAGAAACCTCTGTGACCTTATAAACAAAGAGATCTCTTGAGAACCAAACTGGGAATCCATATTTTCAGAGAGCTGTGAGATTTTCCAAATATTTGAAAGGGATCTAAGGAATTCAAATCTCAGAAGGAAGGATTGCGTCCTACTCAAGAGCTAGACTTGAGAAACGCATGCAATATTTTTGAAATTTATTGTTCCAGTGAACATGCACATGCTACATTTTAAATTATTGGATTTTGACAATGACTTGGCTCATATATGAAATAATATTAGCTTAAAATTATTAGACAGTGAAATACTGCTTTTAAGAGGGAAGTTTCTTATTTGAAATTAAAATCTACATTGTTTTGCCCTCTCAAACTTAACATGTCCAAGAGACAGCTATGGATTCTTCTCAAAACCTGTTCTTGCTGCTCCCTCCCCCTGCCCCTGCCCCTGCCCCTCCCCTTGTGATCTGCTCTTGACCATCTTTCAGCCTATTCGCACCACTCTCCCAATGACTCAAGCTCCAGAGGAATTGAATTGCACCCTTTACTGTTATGGGTACAGACTGAACTCTCCTCCCTCTCTAACTGGGTTGTCTCATCTCCCTTTGCAAGGCTGATTGTTCCCACCTGCAGCTCACAAACCTTTTTTTTTCCTTCATAGCCCTGATATTCGGATTTGTATATTTACTCATGTATTACCCATGTCCCCCACTGGTCCATAATTGCCGTGGAGGCAAGGATCTTTCCATCTTTCAGCCTAAATCTCTAGCACTTGGAGTAGAGCCTGATACGTAGTAGATGCTCCATAAATATGTGTACCTATAAATGATCAAACATTAGTGAGTTATAGCCAAAAGTCAAATCCTGGAGAATCTGAGAAAACGTTCATATGTGTAGAGCGATAATTAATTTATTGCCATGGAGGGGACCACCTAAACTGCTCACTGCCTGGGGGGCCACTTATGGAAACTTCAACCACTCAAAGACGGTAAAGGAGAAAGTTGTTTCAGTTTTGTTGGGTTGTGTTGTTTTTCTCTGGGCTTTGAACCTCAGAAAAGTAATTGTCATAACAGCTTTCCTTCCACTCCTATAGTTTGTGACCTTCATTCAGTATTGACAGTTGTGGGAAAAGCACTTTCTCTGAATGAGGCTTTGTTTGTATTCTTTCTGAATTTACCCGTACTTCTAATCTTATTGCTGATTAATTTACACAAGATTCTATTTCTTTAAACAGCAAGTTAAAATTAGAGTGTGAATGGAGAGCACAGACCCTGCCCATCCGTCTTTGCAGCTAACCACCACCCACCTCTCAAACCTTAGCTGTGGGGGCTTTTCCTTAGAGAAGCCTTGTTTCGGGTCCTTAGCAGCCTTTACTATCCTTAATAGCATTTATCACTTTCTGGATGACAAAATTAATTGTACCGTCTGTTGTTCCCAGCCCGAGTCTAAAAAACTCCTTAAGGCCAGAGAACATGTCTCTTTTGAACTACTCTATCTCTAGTAAACGCTTCATAAAAGTAAGTTGAATTAGTTAGTCCTTTCCAGCTTTAAAATGCTGGTCTCTCTGATTCGTGGGTCCATTCTCAGCAGCAGTAATATGTGACTTTGTTTGTAATAGTAAATAAATTTCCAGAAAGCTCAAATACAGGGACATTAATGGCTCAATGAGGGGAATAGGGTACTGAGGAGGAGTGGGAGAGAGCAAGGAGGGGAGAGCCGGGGCAGGAGGGGTGGGAGAGAGTGAGGAGGGGAGAGCCGGGGGAGGAGGGGTGGGAGAGAGCGAGGAGGGGAGAGCCGGGGCAGGAGGGGTGGGAGAGAGCGAGGAGGGGAGAGCCGGGGCAGGAGGGGTGGGAGAGAGCGAGGAGGGGAGAGCCGGGGCAGGAGGGGTGGGAGAGAGTGAGGAGGGGAGAGCCGGGGCAGGAGGGGCGGGAGAGAGCGAGGAGGGGAGAGCCGGGGCAGGAGGGGTGGGAGAGAGTGAGGAGGGGAGAGCCGGGGGAGGCCGATTTCACCTGCAATTGCAGAACTGCACACAGGCCGTTTGTTTCCTGGGTTGACTATTTGATCTTTTTTTTAAGAATTGTTGATGTGATTGTGGTATATTCATTTATACCATCAAATCGTTGGTGAACTTTGACACTTTTTTGGAAAGTAAATATTAAAGGATGGAATTATGATCGTGTTTACATTTTATCATTTTGTTTTCAGCTTTCCCTATAAATTTTGTGCATGATGTTGTAGTTAAGGATCATAAGAGATGAATTTTGTAGAGAGTTATCCAAAATTTTTGCCGTTTGCCTCCCCTAAAAGAAAAAATATCCATAGCTCTATTAAAAAACCCTGTCATCTTAATTAACAGGCAGCTGTTTTCCTGGATTTTTTGCTCCTAATTATGTAAGCTGTACTGAGTGGGATGTAATAACATGATTTTAAATTGATAATTAGTGTGTGGAAGGCACTTGGCAGTGAAATACACAGTGATATCAGTGGCATAACTTTGGCAATAGAAAAATATAAATATAATCCAAATGTCAACGCAGAAATAAAACCATTATCAAGTAGTCAATAATTTGAGATAATGTTTTTGGGAAATACTGTCAATTATATTAAATTTTTAAATTAAAATAAAACATGCTGTTTACTTAAAAGTCATAGTACCTGGAAGCATAGTATACGTGTGTGGGTGTATTTTTGTGTATATGCTGTGCATATGTATATATTTATGTACTGTTAAAAATGGTAATCCTTACCCTGCTGTACTCCTCTTCTGGTCATAATCCCAAAAGAGAACATCTTTTAGATGTTTCTTCTGGAAGTTATCTTCATATCGCTAAATATGTACTTGTGCTGTGTGTTGATTTGTCTGTTTTAGACGTTATCTTTTGATTCCTGTTTTGGTGGGTGAGAATTTCCCTCCCAGACATGACTGCCCTGCCCTCCTTCTCCATTCCAATATAGATATATTTATCATTGTAATTAATGTGGAGATCCATGTTAACCTCTTTAAAATTAGGTAAATAATGTTCTCTGTGGAGCAAGAAGTATGTTATGATTATTTTTCCTTTCTTGCTCAGGTTTCAATTTTTCCTGTAGTTTGTAAAAGCTGTTCTTTTTGTCTCTTGACCTAGTGGAATTCTGCATACTTTTAATTCTCCAGAACACTCTCCAGATGTTCCATTATATTAGGTGTTTTCTTCAACTTCCTGTTCACCTGCCTCTCCCTTCAGAGGACCCCTCTCCTCAAGGTCCCCTGCAGACTCTCTTCTCTAGGGCTTCTGCTCCTGCTGACATTTGTTTCCCGGATTCCTTGTCTCCTTTATTCTTGATTTCCTCACTTGTTCCTGAAGCACACATATCTGTAGATTCTTAAGAAGTTTTACATGGGTAGTATATTTCTGAGACATTGGATAACTGAAAATATCTTTATTCTCTGATTATATTTGACTGGTAGATGGGCTGGGTATAAAATTCTAGGCTGAGATTCTTTTTCTCTCGGAATGCTCTGTGCTCTTTAGCTTCCTTCTGGGTGGCTGGAGAGAAACTCAATGCACTTCTAATTCTCAATCCTTTGTATTTAGACTCCGGAATATTTTTGTCTTCTCTTTCTGTTTAATGTTCTGAAATTTGCAAAGGTGTGTGTGTTTTTGTGTGGATCTTCTTTCCTTTATGTGCCTTTCCAGCCTATAAACTGGTTTTCTTTAGTCTGTGACATTTCTTATGTTTTTTTCTTGTAATATCTTCCCTTCCATTTTCTGCATTTCGTCTTTCTTACAATTTGGTCATATGTTGACCCTTCTGGGTTTATCGCCTAAGCTGTTGTATTTTCTTTAATTCTTCATCTTGTGTTTGCCTTCTTAGAGATTCCTGCACTTATCCTCCAGCCCCACTAGTGAGAGTTTTTGGGTTTTTTTAATGTTAGCAGTCTTTTTCTTTCTTTTTAATGTGCAAGTGCTTTATTTTCTTTTTTTCCCCTCCTACTTTTATAGTAACATTCTGATCTTAGTTTATGGATGTAATATCTTCTAAATGTTTCTTTGGGGATATGAAATAAAATTTATTTGAAATTTCCTTTTGTTTCCTTATTTGTCTCCATTTGTCTGGTTGTCTTTTTCTGTTTTTGAAAGCTCTTCTTTGAAGCTCCAATATGTGATTTTAGTCTTCCTTCAATGAACATTTTTGTTTCTTATTTATATATTTAACATTTATCTAATAACGCAAATACTGAAATATTGAACAGTTAATACATTTCAGATACTAATAAAATTAATGTATGCTCAGAGTAATTTGGCCCTGTGATAAAAGTTAACAGCTTTTTCCATTGTCTATCGCATTTATTTTCCTCTCCGGAAAGAATCTCCAAAAGAGTTATGAAAATATCAGAGAACGAACTTCTTAGCAAATCTAGATAATGATGAGCACTGTGCCTGCTCCCCAAATCCTATTGTGAAAAAGAGTTTTACATCATGCAAGTATGAAGAACACATCATTTTTACTATATATGTTCATGTACATTTGGATAGTAATCAAGAGGACCTTCTCAGGAATGAATTTTGGAATTTTTCCCAGGCATTAATAATTAATTGTGTTATATATAATATTCAGGTTAAATTATATATTAATTTATTTAGTGCAATTCTAAGATTGACAAGTATCTGCAGCAAGAAAGGATATTTTGAGAATTTAACTCCTCGTAAAGCACATACCATGCTGCAATTAGTGCCTTCAGCAGTTGCTGATAGCCTGTCTAGGCCTTTTAGCAAGATTGAAAAATATTTCTGCTAGTTGTTAAACTGTCATTCTGAAATCATAAATATGTACACTTAAAATAGACAAGTTGCTATATCAATGCCTTAAAATTATTGTAAATAAATTATGTTGTATTGTAAATATTAATAATGCCATAGTTAAGCATAAGGCAATAAAATGACCATCATGGTAGCCTGACTGCTATGAATTTCTTAAGGAAATATTACATTTTCCTTCTTAAAATAAAAGCTGAGGGCAAAGAAAAGGGGGAAGAGAAAGGAAAAAGCGTTCAGGAATGGTTTTCCACGTGAAGCTCTAAGCCCTATATTAACAACTCTGTAAGGCCTGAGATGGATGTATGATACTGACTGGGAGAAGTGATGCTCCTAAGGATGTCTCCCATTTTAGTTCATTCAGAGATCTTATAACTAAGCCTGCTGAAGCAGCTCTCAGTTTTGGGCCTTTGAGGAAGCTGCCACTTCAAAGGGGCAGACGCTGAGAGCTGGGAATACTGGGCATAATGGCTGGGACCAATGGCAGAGTAGGTGGGTAGTTTTACAGTGGATGGTATGGTTTTAGCTTTTATCATCTTGTGTAGTTTTTGATCTGATGGGACAGACAGGGTTGTTGTTCTAACTTGACTTCATCTTTAAATTCCTTCCCCATAGCACACTCAGTTTTTCTAGAGGTGGCTGTGTGACCTGGTTCTGGCCAGTGATGTACAAGTGGAAGTCTCTGGATGGGACTTTCAGAAGTGCCTGGCCCATAAATAAATATTTACTTAGGGTTAAAATTAATTAGCTATAAACTTTAAGTCCATTTATAAAATTTAATACAAAATGCCTTTTCTCTGCTTCTGTCTCTGGCCCTTGACCTGTAAATGTTGCTGAAACCCCAAAGGCCCATCCATGGATTTCTTCTTTCCTCCTTGCACAGGTTTCCTTTGTACATCCCACTGGATGACTTCTACTCCCATTGATGCGATTATTATCTATTTATTAATGTTACAAACATTTTTCTTACCTAAAACTCTCCCCTGGGTATCAGCCTTGCGTTTTGAATTTCTTCCTGGAGAGCCCACAGGTACTGCACATTTAACGTGCTCCCAAAATGAATTTGTCTTCTACCATCTCACCAAGGTTCACCTCTAATTGTGGTCATTACTATCTCTCCAGTCTTCCTTCAGAAGACTCTCGGAATTATCCTTTGCTGCCTCTCCGTATTAATTCCGTCAATCAGGACCTCTCAAGAACTCTTTCTAAGACTCATCCCCAGTGTGATTTCTGCCTTTCATGACTCTCCCATCTTCCTCCTACATTTTCATTTGCAAGGTAAACTTCCAAAAGGGTAAATGGCTCATACCACCTCCCTGCCTAGATGTAATTGCCCTGGGCTCCCCATTTCTTAGGAGAAAGCAGGTCCTAGAGCAGAAGGAACTCTGGGAGCATTTGAAGACTTTCCACGGCAGCCATTCCCAGTGGTTGACTTACACAGTGCTCTTGGTTCTTCTCATGCTCTGTCCCCACCTCCCTCTCCATAGTCAACATTTCCCACTATACAAATGACCAGCATACGTCTTGCCTCTTCAGAATCATACTGTGGGGCCTGCTCCATGGTAAAAAAAAAAAAAAAACTCTCAAGGACACAAACCGAGAAGACAACATTTATTGAAAAAATAAAACCCACCTCTTCTACCCCACGTCAACGACACATTGCTTCTGAAGAAGAACTGTCCAGAGAGATCCTCGGAGAGAAACATGGAAGGCAGCTGTCCTTTATTTCATGTAGACACCATATTCATGGCAGGGCTCTGTTCATTCCTTTGATCTGTATCTGTGAAGGGAAGCTCAGAATGAAATAGTCATTATGGGGATATATATTAACATGTATATTTTAGTTGAAATTTGAAATCAGAATTGTTTTTTCCTGATTTAACTGATTACTTAAAAAAAAATGAAGATGGGTATTGCCAGTTAGGTTATATAGCAGAAATATTCCAAAACTTAAATGAGCTAAATCTGCAATTCTAAGGTTTGGAAGAATACTTAAAGCATGTGATCCTGGGTGACGGTGTCACACACTCAGAGAATCTCATGCACAGAGAATATGGTGTGAGTAAGGTAGCACTTATGTGATAAGAGGAAACTGTTTATCAGACAATAATGTAATAGCAACAGTGTATTAAAAATGAAAAATATTTTTATTTTTCCCAAACTTTTCTGAGTGTATTAGATGAAAAAGATGTGTTTAACTGAAGACATAGCAGGAATAATTAGAAGTTATTTGAAACTTCTTGGTATGGCATTCAGGTATACTTCCTAGAAGTTAGGAAAGTAAATTATTCTGATGGATAGTTAACAAATTCTTTTGCAAGTCAGTGGTTTCTATTTCTTTGCTTTCAGAAAACTTTAGAAAGGACCTAATCAAGATATCAGCAGATAGATCACTTCAAATAACTTTACTGGGGCTGGCCCCGTGGCCGAGTGGTTAAGTTCGCGCCCTCCGTTGCAGGTGGCCCAGTGTTTCATTGGTTCGAATCCTGGGCGCGGACATGGCACTGCTCATCAAACCACATTGAGGCAGCGTCCCACAGGCCACAGCTAGAAGGACCCACAACGAAGAATATACAACTATGTACCGGGGGGCTTTGGGGAGAAAAAGGAAAAAAATTTTTAAAAATCTAAAAAAAAAAAATTAACTTTACTATTAGAGCACTGTATTATTTTTTGGCACATGGCTCAGAGGTCCAAAGTGTTAATGGATATTGCTCTAATAAAACTTTCCATTCTCATTTACTATGTGAACTAGATTCTTGGGACTTAGATCTATAGAAATGATACTGAACCCTGTCACAATCTAATAATAGGTAATATTCTTCCATAGTTATGTGAACTAATGGGCTAGGGGAGGCCTCTGTTCCATTTATCTCATTAAAAGATGTATTTACAACAAAATCTTATTATTTGATAATTATCAAAATACATAATTTTATCAATTGTGTACCACTAGTAATTGTAACAAAAACTCAATCCAGAAGAACTTTTTAACACTTAGAGCCATATAGCCACAGGAAATTTAAAAAAAGTTAATTTTCATTTCTATTCATTATTTTTGTGTAGTATGATAGGATAATCAATAAAAGGCTTTCAAACAAAAATACATTAAATTAGGGTTAAATTATGTCTAGGTCAAGTAGAATGGAAAAAGTTCAAGACAAAAAAATGATATAAAATTTATGACTGTTGAAGTATTTCTTTGTGTATTTCTCAAAGCGGGTTGTGATGGGCGTCCATTTGTGGTACGTGGAATCCATGCTACGTTAAAAGAATGAAGCAAATTTATTTTAAAATGTCAATATTTACAATATGCCAGAAATTATATCCTTTCCAATTACTTAACCTTATCATTAAAAAATTTACATTACTTTAAAAATATATTGAGATCAAAGGAATCTACAGTCAATGTAATCCCTGTCAAAATCCCAATGACATGTTTTGCTGAAGTAGAAAAACCCATCCTAAAATCCTTATGGAATCTTAAGGGACCTCAAATAGCCAAAACAATCTTGAAAAAGAAGAGCAAAGTTGGAGGCATCACACTTCCTGATTCCAAAACTTGCTAAAAACCTACAGTAATCAAAACAGTGTGGTACTGGCATAAAGATGAACATATAGAGCAATGGAATAGAATAGCGAGCCCAGAAATAAACCCTTGTCTATACAGTCAAATGATTTTTTGAAGAAGAAGAAGATTAGCCCTGAGCTAACTACTGCCAATCCTCCTCTTTTTGCTGAGGAAGACTGGCCCTGAGCTCACATCCACGCCCATCTTCCTCTACTTTATACGTGGGATGCCTACCACAGCATGGCTTTTGCCAAGAGGTGCCATGTCAGCAGCCGGGACCCAAACCGGCGAACCCCGGGCCCCTGAGAAGCGGGACATGCGAACTTAACTGCTGCACCACCATACCAGCCCCCAAATGATTTTTGATAAGGATGTCAAGACTCTTCAATGGGGAAAGGACCATCTTTTCAACAAATGGTGCTTGGAAAACTGAATATCCACATGCAAAGGAAAATTGAACTCTTATGTTACACTATATAGAAAAATTAACTTAAAGTGGATCGAAGACCTAAAGAGGAGAATTAAAACTATAAAACTCTCAGAAGAACACTTAGGGAGAAAATTATGACATTTGGATTCTCCCACAGAATGGGAGAAAATATTTGAAAATTATATATCTGATAAGGGATTAATATCCAGAATATATAAAGAGCTCCTACAACTCAACAACAACAAGAAAACCCAATTCGAAAGTCAGTAAAGGACTTGAATAGACATTTCTCCAAAGAAGATATACAAGTGGCCAATAAGCACATGAAAATTGCTCAACATTCCTAACCATTAGGGAAATACAAATCAAAACCACAGTGAGATACCAATTCATACACATTAGGATGGCTGCTATAAAAAAAAAACGAAAAGGAAAGAACGAGTGTTGGTAAGGATGTGGAGAAATTGGAAGCTTTATGCCTTGCTAGTGGGAAAGTAAAATGGTGCAGCCACTATGGAAGACAGTATGGAGGCTCCTCAAAAAGTTAAACATAGAAATACCATAAAATCCAGCAATTCTACTTCTGGATATATACTCAAAAGAATTGAAAGCAAGGATTTGAACAGATATTTGGACACCAGTGTTCATAGAAGCCAAAAGTGGAAACAACCCAAGTGTCCATCCATGGAGGAATGAATAAGCAAAGTGTGGTATATACATACAATGAAATATTATTCAGCCTTAAAAATGAATTCTGGTAATTGCTACAACATGGATGGACCTTCAGAACATTGTGCTGAAAGATAGAAGGCAGGCACAAAAGGACAAACATTGCATGATTCCACTTGTATAAAGTAACTAGAATAGTTAAACTCCTAGAGACAGAAAGTAGAAGAGTGGCTATTAGGGACTGCAGGGAGGGGGAATGGAGAGTTATTGTTTATGGAACAGTTTTGGTTTGGGACGATGAAAAAGTTCTGGAGATGGATAGTGGCGATGGTTTTCCAACAATGCGAATGTGCTCAATGCCACTGGCTTGTACACTTACAAATGGTTAAAATGGTAAATTTTATGTTGTGTATATTTTACCACAATAAATAAAAATATATTGAATAGTTTTTGAGATTCATAGTTTTTTTCAAAGGCAATGTATGCGCTGTCCACATATTTGAAGAACCTGTCTAGTGTCCTGCACAGCCTGCACTCAGCCCTCTCCTCTCGCTTCACTTTCCTTGCTCTAGCCACCTGGAAATTCACATCTGCACAGTTATGTACAAGTTGTTCCCTCTACGTTTAGTGTCCCTTCTCCCCCACCCAATTGATGCATGGAATCTGCTGCTGTAAGACCGGCCCAAGTGCCCACCACCTCTGGAAAAGCTGTGGTGATTCCTATAGACAAAGCCCATTTCTCCCTCCTTTTATGTTCCCAAAGAATTTTTCTGTAACCCTGATTTGTCCCAAACCTGTCCCCAGCTGCACTGAATTCTTTAAGGGCAAGGATGGCATCTGCTTCACCTTTGTGACCCCTACACATTGCACAGAGCATAATTTGAAGGAGAGTCTTAATAAATGGTTCAATAGCTGAATTTTTAAAAGAATACCTGTGAGTCTTTCCTTGTAATCCTCCCCTGAGAGGGTAGACAGACCTTTCTGCCAATTTCTAGAACAAGAAAATAAGTAAAAGAAATGTCACATCTTGCCCAGGCTACAGGGATCATGTGGCTGGCAGGGGTAGGGGGACAGCATCAAAACTCTGCTGCCTTCTTACGACTCTAGTCTGTGGAACCAGGCATAGGCGTTAAATCTTACTGTCAATATGTTAAGACGTAACTTTATTGGTTATACAACGCATGTTCTCAAATATTTGCCATAGGTCCTGTCCATAAATGAAATGATCTTATACATATTTCTGCTACCCCTTCCATAATAAAACCCCCGCCACTGTTCCAACACCAGAGGTTGGAAACGACTGTGTCATTAATGAACGCTAGCAGATCCTAACCAATGCCCTCCAGATGAAAGACTCATTATTTCATTACTGGTCTCCAGAGCCGTTTGGTCGCCTAACACTGTAGCACACGATTTGAGCTGAAGAATCTAAGCCTTAAACTATAAAAAAATGTAAGTAGTCCTTGACAAAATTTGGAGCGATTACATTCTATTGTGCCAAGAATTCCTTATTAAAAATCAATTTAATTTTGCATACACCATCTGGTTGGTTTTATGGCCTTTTATGGGAGGGAAACACGATTTTGTATTTACTTGATGTGCCGTAGTATAAGCATGTAATTTTGCAGAAACAGAGGCATTTTGTAGCATTGAAAAATTAATTAAGGAAACTTTAAAAGTGTTTACCAGACTTCCCCTTATTAACTTTTTGACTTTTGAGCTATAGATTCAACTTCTTGCATTATTTGAGATTTTAATAGAAAATAAAATTCTAAAGTAGGAAATTTGTATGTGCACATCATATGTGTATGCATTTATTTGCATGTAATACTTTCTATTTTATACTTTTTGAAATTCGAACCCCTTTAAACATAACTTAGATTGTCACATTAGTATTAATTTGTGGGGTTCTTTTATTCAAAGAATTTGGATAATGAAAGGTAAGTGGTTTACTTTTGATTGTCTACTGGGTCAGTTTCATCCATGTTAGCAAAAGATTGCAGTATTTTAGCTCAGATATTGCAGGAAAATATTTCAAACTAGAGTGATTGTATCTTTTTTCTTTGGAGGAAGATTAGCCCTGAGCTAACATCTGCTGCCAATCCTCCTCTTTTTTGCTGAGGAAGCCTGGCCCTGAGCTAATATCCGTGCGCACCTTCCTCTACTTTATATGTGGGGCGCCTGCCACAGCATGGCATGCCAAGCGGTGCCATGTCTGCACCTGGGATCCAAACCGGCGAACCTCGGGCCACTGAAGCTGAAGGTGTGAACTTAACCGCTGCACTACCAGGCTGGCCCCTAGAGTGATTGTACTTTATTATGCAAAATGGGGAAGATTTTTCCAGCCTGATTTTCAAAACAGTTTATGCCCTAATCTAAAAAGGATCCTTTAGCTTCCTTACATGGCATCAGAAGCTTAAGATTTGGATCATTTTCTTAAGTTTTTCAATCTGCTTATGTGCTTATAGATGTGAAGTATTTTGTTAATGTTACAGTCTTAAAATATCAACAGCATTATAAGTTTTGTTGTTGTTTGTGCCATGAATTTGATTTCGACTCCTAGCAACCCTATATACAGCAGAGTGGAACGCTGCCCCATCTCTTTGGCCATCCTCTCACTCACTGGTGCTGTATCAGACAATTCATTCATAGGGTTTTCACGGCCAAGTTTTTTGGAAGTAGGTGGCCAGGTCCTTCTTCCTGGTCTATCTTAGTCTGAAATCTCTTCTGAAATCCACTCCACCCTGGGTGACCCTGCTGATATGGCGTAGCTTTCAGCATCACAGCAACACTCCTCCTCCGCCAAGGTATGACAACCGACAGACAGGTGGGTGATGTGCTTCCCTGACCGGGGAATGAAGCCGGGTCATGGCAGTGAGAGCGCCGAATCTTAACCACTAGACCATCAGGGCTTGCTTTGTAAGTTCATAGCCATAAATATTCATTCAATTCTGAATTGCCTTTACTTTGATGTTTTAAAAAATTACTTGTCATTTAGGGTCTATTGTTAATAACTACAGTCTAGTAAACACCTATTTGGTACCAGCCATACTATCTTTAATCTGTTCTGTGCCCTGATTTCCTCATTTGTGAAATGGGGATAATGCCTACTTGTTAGGATTGCTGTGAAGTTTAAATGAGAGAATCCATTTAGAGTGTTGCAAGATTCTTGGCATAGAGTAAGTGTGAAATGCATGTTAGCTTTTATCATCATCATCAAAAACAGGAAAAATGACAATTCTACAGTGTGTGGTTTTCTTTCCATTCATTCAGGGAAAAAAAAGTCACCTGTGCTCACATAGCAATTAAGTGCTCGAACTAGGATGAACCTGTTTGGCCAGTTCCATGATCGGTCCTATGCTCACTTTTATGTGACCTTTCTTCTTTAATGTTAAATATTAATTTTCTGCGTGTATTCATTTATTTAGCACCTACTATATGCCAGCCACTGCGCTAAATCCTGAGCATGTAACGGTGAATGGAATCGATATAATCTCTGCCTGCCTGTGTCTTTCAAAGGGTGGAGTAGACAGATAACAAGGCAACAAAAATCATAGGATGTGAAGAGAGAAATGAGCATGGTGTAGTGTTAGAGAATAACAAGGTCTTTTCTTCTGCATACTTCTTTGAAGTAACGCCTATTTGTTGTAACGATAATAGAGATGTACAGAGTAGAAATGGTTTCCCCTCATCTGCCTCCATGTCTGCTCAGGGAATCAGTAGGGAAATTTAGCGAGCCTTCCATACCTCTCTTTGCACTCATACAAATGTGTGTCAACATGGGGCATTTTTGTTGTGGTTTACAAAATTGGATCCTATACACATTCCTCTGTAGCTTTCTTTTTTGTTTGTTTGTTTGCCTTGAAAAGTCCTTAGAAGTTTTCTAAGTATTTGGTGTTTGTTGCTAGTATTGTACCTGCCCGGGACTGACTCAGAAAGAGAAAACTCACCAAAGATTTTCAAGATGGAGCCATGCCCATTTATTACAATAGTCTGCATCTAATTCTGGCCACTCAATCCTATAATTATTGGACAAAAGATACTTGAGGGAGAAGTTTCTGGGGTATTTTGCTACTACCATTTTTATTATTACTACTACTTATTGTTATTTCTGATAACCTTTGTTCTATTATAGCATTCCTGATTCTTTTCCCTTGATCATCTACCTTCCTACCTACTGACTTATTTATTTTGCCTTTTCTTTTATCAGTCTAATCCTATTTCTTTGGCATATATTCCTTCATTTACATACATATAGATTTAACACGTTAAAAGATAAGTGCTTAATATTTCGTAGACTTGCTACGTTGACCCCTAATAAAGAACTTTAGGGGGATTTTTTTCCTTATGCTTTTTGCTTTGTTGTATTTTTCACTATTAACAATACTTCAAAAACAGGGTATGTTTTTATGTACAGGTGCTTTTATTTATGAGAAATAAATTTCTGAAAACAGAATTTCAAGATGCTTATTTTTTATCCTAATACATATTGCCAGATCAAATTCCAAAAAGATTGTAGGGCTTTAACTTTTAAACAGGTATCTTTAATGCTAGCTAAGCAGTTCAGACTTGATGTGCAAATCAGTAGATCAAGATGTTATTGCCACTTTAGAGAGAAACTCAATGGCTAATTTATTTAATTATTCTCAGTAGGGTTCTTTTCCACTTCAGTCTCTGCCATAGGTCTTGGAAGAACAGAATAAATCAAGGAACAGGTCCTCCCTTCCCCAAAGGAAGCAATCATCTAAGTACGTCGGCTGTTAGTTGAGAGCCTGAGTGGTGGCGGGTCCAGCCTCTGAGGTTGTGCAATGGCAGCCGGGACCTCTAGACCAGACTCTGTGCAATTAGCCAAGACGGTTACTGCATTTTTGGCAGAGAGGCAGCAGTTAAAGCAAAGAAAGATCTTTTTCCAAGAAGGAAAAGCCATTTAATAAATTTGGGTCAGTTTGCTCCTAACAGCACTGCATTTGAGGACCAAAAACCCCAGGAGCTTGGCAAGCTGTCAGTGCTTGGCAGGTCTTCCCACCAACTCACCAAGTCTGAGGCCGTCCAGGCAGAACCTGGCCCTCTCCGCTTTGACTGCGTTCATTTAATAGCATTCCTAGTTAACAAGAGAGTAAAGGCAGAGGAGTCTTTTTCCACATTAGTCCAGAAGAGTAAAATTTAGTGTCTGTAAGCAAGCCACGGTCCAGGGAACTGCACATCAGAGAGGAATGGCCATCTGTTTGCATTGAGGGCATTGGTGTATGCAGCTTGGAACTTGTGGTCCACCAAAAATGACATTAATGTGGAGGAATTGGGCAGTGTTTTCTTTTTTGTATGTGAATTAACATTTGTATGTGACTAACCAGTGTGAAAGTCTGATTTTATAATGTGTCAGGGAGCCATCGTGTACCTGTCTCATGAATAAATACAAACTAAATAAGTTTGTAAAAATATTTAAAAATACAGTGTGTTCGCATACTTTTTCCATTTCACCTATGGAAGTCTTGCCAAAATGAAATCAAGTTTGAGCGTTTACAATGTAAGAGAAAACCAGCTCATGGATTTTGAAATTAGGAGATGGACTTTGTTTGTTTTGTTTATTTTGGTTTTAATTCTTTTCTCTACCAAATAAATATTTCCAATGAGATAAACAAGTGTAACCATCTAATGGTGGATTATTTGAATGAAGATTGAAACTGAATTGAAAATGTTGAGAATGAACTTGTTTATACTTTTCAAAAAGCTGCAGCACCTGCAACTGATAAAAATTAGTACAAACAGATCAAAAGTCTTTGAAGAAAACCGTGGCCGAGCCACTGCCAACTTGGACAGAAACAGAACACTGGCTTTTAGAGAAAATATCTCAACATTCAGCTAATCAAAGATGTTAATCTGAAATAAGGATTGAAAATTTTTCTACGGTTCAGGATTGCTTGGAGCGAAGGTTAATGCTGGGAAAGAGATGCTCAATTTCTTAGGATTTTTTTCCCCTTGTATGTTTTGAACAGCTTGAGTGTCTTAGTTATATGAAATTCACTCACAGTCCTTAATTTCTCATTAATAAGTTATAAAGATGTAATTCTGGCTTAGGGATGTAAATTTGTGAAGTTCTGGTTCACATCGCATGTTACTATGGCCTTTAAAGAATAGGGCCTATGGTTCTGTGTATGAGGTTAGGCCAGAGGGGAGTGACTCAAAGAGAAGTGAAGATTTCTGAACCCACACCCCATACATACAAATATAATCATGGCTTCCTGCAGTCTGTCACAGGTCATTGTTTTGCTTGTACATTGCTTATACAATGTTTGTACATTGTAACAAACATCTGTTACAACAGAAGTTCTAAGTTTTATCAGGTTGACCTAATAAATCTATTTCTTTCATCCAGGGTTTTTCAACAGTGGCACTACTGATGTTTTGGATCATATAATTCTTGGTTGTAGGGAACTGTCCTGGGCATTGTAGGATATTTTGCAGAATCTTTGGCCTCTACCCAACCGATGCCAAGAGCACCCTCAAAAAGGTCTCCAGACATTGTCAAGTGTCTCCTCAGAGGCAAAATCAACCCTGGTGGAGAATAACTGCTTGAAACAGTTATATACATAAGACATGAACGTGTTTAAAAAGTTCAGAATAGTACGAGAAGTATGAGTCTCCATACTACCTGCTAGATAGCACATCTACTACCTAAAGATAACGAATATTAACACTTCTTATGTCATCCAGAAAGTTGCCATGCATAAATGAGTATGGACATCTATTCTGCATAATCATAATGATTCAACATATACCTTGATATTTTTCATTTTAATAGGATCTATGGCATTTTTTAATTATAGTGCTTATAGATTTATTTATTCTTTTTAATGTCTGCATAGTGTTTCATTGTTATGGATGAGCCATAGTTCCTTTAACCAGCTATCAATGTCCATGTAGGTTCTAATTTTTTATCTTTCCAAATAATGCCACAGTAAACATCCTTGTATGTTCATGAAGAATACTATGTGATTATAGCTATTAGATATAATTTAGAGTATGTCCCTGAAAATGGAATCCCTGGGTCAAAGGTAAAGTACATTGAACATATTTGTAGACAATGCTAGATTACCATCTGTGTATGAGAGTAGTTATTTCCTTGGGTTATCAAACTTAAATCTTTGCCCGTCTGTTAAGTAAAAAATGATATCCATTTGTGCATGTGTTTCATAAAAAGTAACAGTTCCTGTATCTATAAATTGTTTTTTCCCCTGTGATCACACTGCATATACTCTTGGCCTATTTTCCTAACAGCCTGTCAGGTGTTTTTTTCCTCATTTATTATAAGTCTCTATATATTAAGGAAATTAGGCCTTTGTCTTCAAAGATGTTACAAATATTTCTACTGTTTATTTATTTTCTTTTAAATTTATTAATATTTTTCTCTATAGAAAGTCTTCCAAGTTTATCCCTCTTTTTGTATAATTTCTGAGTTTAATGTCTTATAGTCAGTTTCATATACAAAAAAAACCTTTTCTTTTCCTGTTTTCTCCTAATGCTTTGATTTTTTTATGTGTAAATATTCACGCCATCTGTAATTAATTTGAGTATATGCAGTGAGACCAAAATACCACAAATTTTTTCTATATGTTGTGGTAATTTATTATATAATAAAGGTCCTTTCAAACAAGTGAGATGAAGATGGCTTATTAACCAAATGCTCTTGACACAATTGCCTCATATTTGAGTGCACAATCAGAAAGTTGGATCCATACTTGGCGATTGCAAGGAACCGACAGAGGGCCGTTGTGGCTTTAGTGAAGGGACAAGCGGTGTTGTCAGAACAGGAGGCGAGGGCTCCGTCTGTGGGGCTTTGTAAGTCAGTGTTATAAGTTTGATCTTATTCAAATAGTGTTTCTTTTCCATGTTTGTTTGACATATTTCTCTTGTACATGGCATATATTTTGGATTTTATTTTTGTATCCATAGAGCCTTTTAAATTTTTTCTATTATTAATATAACAGCCATATTTAGTATTACTTCTATTATCACATTTTATGTTATGTTTTCAGTTCTTGATGTTTCTTTGGTTTCTATCTTTTGCTAAAAGTCTTGTTATACTTTATTTCCTTAAGGATTTGTAAACATTCACTACTGGCTTCTGGTCCTGTACACCACCAGAGACAAATATGAAGCCAACTTGATTTTTCCACTTGTAGGTTAATTGCCTTTTCCGCCTGAATATATTAAAGAATTGATCTTATAAAATTTTAAAACTCATTAGTTCATGTATCAGGATATGTGTGGGTGTTGATCCTTCTCTATCTGTTGTTTTGTTTCCTGGGGACAAAGGATGCCCTCTCTGCAAGCTGGTTAAGGTTTTAGAATATTTCAGAAACTTTTCTTCTATTATGTCTTTAGACATTTTGTTTTTCTACTCTACAGAGTAGGGCTTTCTTTTTTTAGGTGCAACTTTTTGGAATTTTTTTTTAATTATCTTTGAAAGGCTATCATTTTCTCTTAAAATCAGTGTTAACCTCATGTCCTTTGGTTAGCATTTGTTTTCTCAAGCCTACCCTACCTATCCCTGACTGCTTTCAGCAAGGTCAATTCTGGGTTTTATTTCCCTTTATGTGGCTTTAGTCTGTAACACTGACTGTTTCTTATTTGTTTCCTTCTTTGCTATCTTACATATCTTATTTTAATTCTTATTTCAATGAAAAGCCACCCTTTCTTTACGTCTTTTAGGTTCTCCGAGAACATCAAAATTTTCTTCTGCTCTGTGATCTGGTTCCTTCTATAGAGATTATTTCATGTGCTTTTTGTCATATTCCTTTTTTTTCCATTGTTTTTTGATGATGTCTAGAGAAGCGGGGTTTCAAAGTTGTCTCGGAACACTTTCTCATCAAATGTTCTGTCTCTTCTGCACCTGTCACTTGCTTCTTGGGGGATAAAAGCATATGTGCATATATTGTCCTTCAACTTCAATTTATCTGTTGTGTTGAATTGGTCCAGGGACCTCAGTGTGACTTGTCCTACTTCTCAATTTTACCTTCTAAGTAAGAGTTGGTTCAGCTATTTCTTGGGTGTTTCACCTATTTCTTAGATTAGAAACCTTTTTAATCTGTAGGTTTTGTCAGCTATTAACATTCTACCTCAATGTGATCTAATCTTGTCCTATTTATCAACTTCTTTTCTATGTCATTTGTAGTTTTAATTAAGGCTATCTCATGGTTTCATTGAAAGTAGTTCTTTTCTACTTTCAATTATTTTTGCTGTTTTCGATTGATATTAGCGAGGGGAAGGCAACAGGAATATCAGTACTCCATCTTCAACAAAAGACAATACATTAACTGAATTATGCAAGAAAATAGTTAAATGATCACTAGATATTTATCAGTGTTCGCTCAGTTGTTTGACTAGGAAAATATAGAGGTATAACATAATCTTGGGAAAATTAGGTTAAACAATAGACAAATATGTTTGAATCAGGCGTGGATCTGGACTCTCATTGCACTAAAAGTTTGGTTGAAGGATGTCTGCCAAGACCTCGAGTAGTGGGGAGGCAGTGCGATTGCAGTTGTTGTTGTAGGGATGGCTAATATTTGGGTTGGTGTTGTAAAAATATCCTGAGCACAGAGCACAGCACAAATTTCTGGTTCTTATAGTTCTCTACCAATATTTCTTCACCGAGAACAGCCAGGCCTCATGGGGACCTCTTGGGAGGTAGTTGAAATTGAGTGACTAGGAGTGTGGAAGGACTTTTTAAGGTCAGCAAGCTTATCTTAGATTTAGGACGGATCCCTAGGAGTTTTTTGAACCGGGCAATGAGATGATGAAAGCTGTGCTTAAGGAAACTTCATCTGGCAATTGAACTGAGGTGTTTCATTTGATCCCACAGGAACGTGATGAGTCCCTGTTTGTACCACGTATCATACTGGGTACAGTTGTACAGTTAGGGTAATAATTACCATCTTAAGAAACTAAGTCTGGTGGAGTCTAGAAACTGATTTGGAAAAATCTGACGCAGTAAAATTTCAGTATCAGAGTTGATCTCTACGCAGAGATCAGCTGTGTTGCCAGTGTAGTTCCACCATGGTAACGGCCTCAGGCTGTCAGGATTTTACACCACAAGGTGGATTCTGTGATTTTAGCATGGGATACTCTAAAGTCTACCCCAAATCACTGGAATACTGACTTATCCTGTACATTTAACTGAATTTTAAACAGCAGCATTTTGTATTCCACATTTCCGGATTTGCTCCCTTCTAAAGCAGGTTCCCGCCCATCCTCCTGATGGCTCGCCCCTCTTCTACTCTACTCATACCACCTCTGCGTCTTCTCCCAATTATACCCGGTGATGGCTTCTTCTCTAAAATGGTTTTGTACCCCTCTCGTGCATGTCCCTAGCACTTTGCTCTGCAGTTGTTTTTATGTCAGCATTGCCTAATCAATTAGAATTATAGTCTACTTGAAGACATAAATAATAGTCTACATTTTATTTATTTATACATACCATGTTACTCCAAATGATGATTTGAGCATGTTTCTTTCATACTACTGTATTTTGACCTTTGCTGAAGCGGTGGACATTCCATTAAGGAGGGTCACTGTTTTATGAACTAAGAACACACATGACCGACAGGAGTTTTTGCTATTTTTTGTTTACCGTTTTTATCTACTTAAAAGCCTACAAAGGTAAATTATATTTATCAAATAAACTTTATAGGGGAAAAGAACGTGAAGTTGATACTCTTCTAGTCAATGAGAAAGTATTGACACAAAACAGATATAAATTAAACATCAATTGCTTTCCTGTAAATATGTGCATATTACCTCTTAAAATTGATTTGTGCCTTAAATATAAATTTTCCTTAAAATGTTGGTGATTGTGATATTGAGAATTTATATTTTATGAAAGAACAACTGCTCCGGTTCTGCAGCTCTTCATCCCTCAGCAGCTGTGTCCAGCTGGTGGTCCACATTCCCCGCTACTTCTTCAGTAAATGGAAACATTTAGGTCAATATTGATATAAAACTTCATGAACTTTCTTCTCTTTCAGCTTTGGTTCGCCTTTGTTAATGGATTTTCTGGGCAGATTTTATTTGAACGTTGGTGCATCGGCTTGTACAATGTGGTAAGCATTCCCTATCTCTATCTGATAGCATGCAGGACTTCAGTGACATTCCTTTACTGTTTATGTCTCGGAAGTGTATCTAAGTCAATCATCTGTATACATAGCAGGCAGCAAAAATACATCTTTAGGGCCTTTGTTGCTGCGACACATCCTGCAGAAGTGCAAACTCTGCACACATGGTTTCAATCATAGCAGATCATTCTTGAATAACCCCATGAAATTATTAACCCATATATCTTGATAATAGACCCTTGTTACCTCCTTACTAAATGTCTTTGTTACATTTCCATGTTTTTAGCTCAAGTAAAAATTTCTGAACTACATCTAAACTCATTCCACTTCATAATTTTATTTCTGAATTCTTAAACATAGATATTAATATACAGTATATGATCTAGTGTCTTTTTTGTCCTTCTTAAAAGAGTTATCTGTCTTTGTGGAAGAATGTTTTCTCCCACAATTAGTGCTAAAGTAATGAATTCTGACTTCTGACTCCTGGAATGGCAAATGGTAAATAGCTTATTTGGTATTTTTCATGATTTTAGAGTTCTTTTTTCATTACTTGACTTTAGTGAATTCAAAAGCTAGAAATAAGTATAAACTATAAAGTAAAATAATTAAGTAGCTACTTAACTTTTTGTTTGACTGGCAGGAAGAATGAAGGGCCTTGTAGCTTCATGGTTTAGAGACCTTAGTTTGGCATATTTCTTGAGTTGCACTGTCACTCAGATTTTGGACCTTAACGCTGACATTCTCTGCCCTGTGGGAGTTTATACTCTGAAGTCATCATAGATAGATATAGATGGAAGTTACCACACATGCAATAATACAAACCGCGGTGCTATAAATATTTATGGTTTGTATATACATTAGTGGCTGGATATTCAAGTCATCCATGCTCTTGACCTTTATTTTTTGAGTAGCCACTATGCTAGATGCTAGGTATAAAATTCTGCATGTGACAGGTTGCCCTCACCCTGTGCAGCTTACAGGTTAAGAGGGTCAGATGTGTAGACTAACAGGCCACTGAGACTTGAGTTTGGATCTTGAGTTTAAACAGCGTTGGTCAGTTAGTAACTGTGTTACTCACTACAAAATGGGCTGGCATGTTCACCGCTAATACTTATGCCCAGAAAGACAAAGATGACAGGTGGTGAGAGCAGGGCTGAATGGATTTCATTTATCACCTGTGCTAGAAAAGCTACTCTAAGCACCTACTGCATGGATAGGGGCTCACGGACCTCCCCTTGGTATACTAAGGGGAGAGCACTAACTTTGTTAACTTTGTTAACTTTGTTAACTTTGCAGGACTTAAAACTATTTTGAGTATGGTAAAATTATGCAACTGTTTAGGAAGAAATATGCTGACTGCTCCATAATGATTTGGTCCTGGAAAGAGCCAAAGTGTTGTAGAGTTGACACCTCACACAAACCAATGCCCATGTAGGTATTTTATAAATAAGAGGCTGAGACCTAGGAGACTGTCCTTTAGAGCTAAAGCTAGGACTGGAATACGTGTCACCTGGTTATGCAATGAATGGATTTTAGCCCTATTTTCATGCTCAGGCTTGAGAGCTTGATTCTTCTTTTAACACCTTTCAAATTTAATCCAACAAACTTTTATTGAGGGCCTACTAAACGTAAGATGCAAGCTGTCGGACAGTGTTGGTCAAAGCATGGTTCACAGACCACTTGTGTGAGAATAGCCAGGATTTGTTTAAAGATGCAGATTCCTGAGTTCCACCTGACTTAACAGAGTTTCTTAGAGATACTGCATTTTAAACAAATTTTTCTAGTGATGGTTATGCACATAAAGTCTAAGACTCACAGTGGCCTTTGATCCCTAGGGCTGGGAATGTGTTTTATGTACTTTGTGTCCCCCAGACTATAGAGAAGAAAATGTTGTGGCAGTGAAGTGAATTTCAAGGTGAAACAGCCCTGTGTTGCTATGGAGCCCACAGTGCAGGTGTCGGAATCGGCCACCAGGAAGTGGTGGCAGAGAGCTGAGATGTCAAGGATCTGTAAAGTGGGTTCCGAAGGCTCATTGGCCTCCAAAATCAATCATACTGGAAGGGCCAAACCTTTTGAAAGCTTGGAGCTTTGCCCCCACGGAAGTTGTTTTGGTAATTTTTGTTTGAAATAAATTGAAATTTAGAGAAAAGTTCCAAAAAGAGTACAAAGGGCTTCTGTATACCCAGATTCATCCGTTATTAGCGTTTTGCCCCCATTGCATTCCCTCTCTTTACATGCATGTGCATACCCACACATGCGAACTCATTTATTTCTGAACCAGTTGAGACTAAGTTAAGACGACATACCCCCTTACTGCTTACTACTTTAGTGCATAGTTGCTTAGACTGTTCTCTTACGTAACCGCAGTATACTGATCAAAAGCAGGAAATTTAACACGGATACAATACCATTATGTAATCCTTATTAGACCATATTTCAGTTTTGCCATTATTGTGCCAATAATGTCCTATTCATCAGTTTTTTTCTGCTCCAGCATCACTTCACAGAGACCCAGTGCAAGAAGCACTTTGTGACATCTCAGGCATTTGCTGGTGACGCCGTCGTCCCAGTTGGATTCCCCCTTTCCCTTTTCTTCAAGCAGTATTTCTCTCCTGCTTTTTCTTCTTCTGTACTTATTCTTTGTGTTTGATTCCCCAAGCCAGCTAAAGCAGCAAGTCACTGTTTCTCAATTTCAGTCTCAGAGCAGGTTAAATAGCAGTAAAACTGGCTTGAAATTCTTACCTTTCTCAAGATAATGAATGAATGCTGTCCTATTAGATTCTCACTATATCCATAGTCAAATTCCTACATCCTTTTATTTTACGAGTAAAATGAGACTAAAGAGGCCACCAGTGACAAAAGCTACTGTGATCAGATGGATTTCAGCTAAATTTTATCTATTTTTCAGTGAAGCGATAACTCTAATGTCATTTAAACTGTTTCAGAAAATTTATCCCATTTAATTTTATCAAACCAGCATAATTTGAAGAAGAAAACTGTGAGCCAGCTCACTTATTAACATAAATACAAAAATTCTAAATAAAATATCAGCTAATAGAGTTCAACAATGTATCAAAAGAATAAAATATTTAACCAACTAGGATTTATTTCAGGAATACAGAAGGTTCAAAACAAAAAAATCTTTCTAAATGTTATTATATCAGCAAAATAAAGAAGGAAAACATGATCCCATCAGTAGATGCTGCAAAAGTATTGGAGGCAGTTCAGCTGCCATCCCCAAAGAACACTAAGCGAAATAGGAAGGAAGGAAGCCAAGTAACTTTGCTGAAGACTTTTTATAAAAAGCCAGTAGCATGTTGCCATAAATGGCAAAATTCTAAAACTATTTCACTTTAAATAAGAAATTAGTCAGGGCTGCCTGCCATCACTATATAATTCAGCATGGTTTTGGAATTTTTAGCAACTGCCAAGAAAATTAAATAACTATTACAAATACCAGAAAAAAAGATGAACTATTTCTGTGCTTATATAAATATGCAAAAAATGGGCATACAAGTATGTTCATATATGATTGTATATCTAGAAAACCCAGAAGATACGAGTAAAGAAATAGTAGAATTATAAGAGAATTTGATAAGGTGACCAGATCCATAATAAACATATAAAAATCAATAGCTATTTTCTATCCTAGCAATCAATAGCTTTTTTAAAACTCCATCAGTGAGCACTTAGGAATGTAAAGGACGTAATAATTCTTTTCAAAATAACAATTAAAATTATACATTGCCTAGAAATAATTTTTATAATACGTATATGAAAAAAACCAAAATCTTATTGAAATATACAAAACATGATTTAAACAAATGGAAAGGCATACCATTTTCTCGTGTGGGAAGACTTGGTATCATACAAGAATCAACTCTTCTAGAATTAGTGTATAAATTTATGTGATTCCAAATAGAATCCCAACAGGTGATGGTCTTGGAGGGTAGGAGGGGGATTGCAAAAAATGTTATTGAAGTATAAATAGAATTAACAAGTCCCTGAGAATAAATATACAAAGCATGTTCAAAAAAGAACAATCATAAGGGTAGATTTATTTTTACTAAACATCACTCAAGACTATAAAGCCGCCATAACCAAGTCAATGTGATATTTACATAGATCTAGACGAATAAGCTGGAGAATCTAGAAGTAGTTCCCAGTTCTAGATTCTAGATCTGTAATGTGTGAGAATAAATGTCAAAGATGGTATTTCAGTTTATTGGGAAAGTTTGGATTAATTGTGTTCTCACAGATGGCTCTTTAAATATTTGGAAAAAAATTAAATTGGGCTTCTATCTTGTGCCACATAGATAAACAAATTCCAGATATATTAAGACTTAAATGTGAAAAATAAAACTGTAAGAACCCTGCAAGGAACTCCTGAAAAGTTCCATAACCACAGTTGGACACTCCGAAGCTATTCTTAACCATATAAAAAGTAAAAGCTTTTATATGGCAAAAAAAAAAAAACCCATAAAGAAAGCCACTGGACAAAGAGTATATTTGGATAGAATTTCATAAAATAAATCAGAGTTGATATCTGTTATACTCAAAAACCTATTAGAAAAGGGGATAAACCATGAATAGAGAATGGACAAAGGGCCTGACTAGACATTTCACAGAATTGCAAATCTAAATGTAGAACAAATATATGAGAACATGCTCAAACTCACTGGTAGTTGGGGAAATGTAAAGTTTTTTAGAGTAAGAGTTAATATGTTTAATTTTTCAGACTGGAGAATATTAAATATTACGTAACATCCATTGCTGATAGGGAAGCAGGGAAAGATTATTGTTGTCCTATTTGGAGGGAATGATAAATGATTGGCACTTTCTTGAAGGCAACCAGACAGCATCTAGGAAATTAAAAATACTTGTATCTTGGGGCCAGCCCTGTGGTGTAGTGGTTGAGTTCACACACTCCACTTCGGCAGCCTGGGGTTCACTGGTTCGGATCCTGGGTGTGGACCTAGCACTGCTTGTCAAGCCACACTGTAGCGGCATCCCACATACAAAATAGAGGAAGATTGGCACAGATGTTATCTCAATAAGTCTTCCTCAAGCAAAAAGAGGAAGATTGGCAACAGATGTTAGCTCAGGGCCAATCTTCCTCACACACAAAAAAATACTTATGTTATTTTACCCAGCAACCCTGCTTCTGGGAATCCTTCCCATAGAAACAAAAGATGAAGTATATATGTTATAGGTGTTTATTACATATTGTTTCTGAGAACAAAGAAGTGAAAACGGAATGAATGCCTATCCGTAGGTGAATGGTTGAAAAAATATGGTACATCCATGCTACGAAGTCTTATGTGAGCATGAAAAAGACCACCTAGTGTTGCACTCAGGGGACCTGGAGACCTTCCAATGATTATAGTGAGAAAAATATGATGAAGAAAAATGTGTATAGTGTCTTGTTTCTATAAAACAAATAATGATTCCCAAACAGTCTACACATGTGTGTATAGCATGCTGTAAGCAGGGTGAAAAATATAGTAAGGCATACTAGATTGTTAGCCTAGTGGTAAAAGGTGGGGCAGGATTTGAAGTGGGTAGAAGGAGAAAGTTAAGTAAAAATTAAAAAGTAAAGATGACAGTATAAACAGTATGCATGATGGCACATTTAAGCAAAACAGTTAAAGTGAGTTTTTGCGCTCAGAGCATGCAGAGCCTCAGAGATGTTCATTGAGAGCTCCGTCTTCTAGCCATTGAACAGATAACTTATGCTACTGTGAGGGAAATGAGTACAACTCTTGGTCTTTTTCACCTTGAAATCTCTGTAGAACATTGAAATGCCAGGGCTGTTATCCCTTCTGCTCTAGGGTGGAGGAGGAGCCTGAAAGTTTTATTGGCCTCACCCCACCGCATCTCTGATTGCTTTATCCCAACAGACTTGGAAAAGGCTTATTTCTCTGGCCAGATACTCAGGCTCCCATTAATGGGTGTGTGTTCAGAGCTCTCTTAGAGACACACATCCAGTTCCCATGGGTTGAGGGCTTGCTGGCTTTGTGGGTGTGGATTTGCTCACTGCTGATGCTGAGCAGTGAGTGACCCAGTCTCTCTGACCCATGCCCAGAACCAAGTGAGAGCATGACCCACAGAGCTGCTGTACCTCCCAGGCTGAAATGACATGTTTATTCTAGACCTCTTCTTCAGCATCTGCCTTTCTCTTTCTAAAACACAGATATGAGCATGCCACACTCCAAGAGTACAGGTAAAAGGACAAGTCTCAGGAGGCACCATCTGCCCGAGAGTTTGTAGCCACAAGAGATTGTCTCTTTCCCAGCCTTGCCTGGCACCATGCCCTCAGCTGGCCACCATCCTGCATGTCTTAGAAGCTCCCCCCAAATGTGCCATGGTCACTCATGCCTTGAAGCTTTGTGAGGGATGCTCTTTTCATAGGAATGCTCCCTTCTGCACCCCTTCACCCCTATCCCTTAGCACCCTGCCAAATCCTATAGGTCCAAGATCTTACAGGTCAGACACTCTTTGGTCCAGGAGTCTTTTCTTGACCCTCCCTTCATCTCCTTCCTCTCCCGCAGGAGTAATTTTGCAGAGCACTGTGTTTTATGTGTTTATTTATATGCCTGTTGCCAGCTGCCCTGTCCCCACCTCTGCATTTGACGGAGTTCCTGGAGGTCAGGGACCTGCTTCTTTTCCTTCTTTCTTCTTCTGTTTATAAATCTCTGTATTCCTGGTGCTTATCAAAGTATCTGGCCCATAATTCATTCTCAGTAACTATCTGTCAAATGAGTGAATGGATAAAGTATGCCTTGCTTCCTGAAATTCGATATAACATTAGGATGGGAAGTTGTAAAACCTCGCCTCGGCTGGCACTGCCGGAAAAGACAGCACTTCACACAGCTGACTGTGCCATGATTCTAAATCACCGCTCATTTTGCAAAGGAAGGTAGTTGTGAATTTAACAAGATTTCTTGGCTAATCAAGTATTTGTGATGATGTTTTTAGTCCTCGGTGTATTCATTTTATGCTGAACGAGTAACAGTTAAAAATGGTCTTTTGTTGATTTCCTTGGTGGGAGAGTGTCTGGGAGTGGTGACTCATTGACCCTCAGGTTTGGACTTGACTGAAAATTGAGTCCTCATTCCGTAGAACTGAGTCGCTTGGGCTGTGTGACTCAGAAGGGCCTCTTTTGATGGCTCGTTGTTCTCCTACAGATTTTCACCGCGTTGCCACCCTTCACTCTGGGGATCTTCGAGAGGTCTTGCACTCAGGAGAGCATGCTCAGGTTTCCACAGCTCTACAGAATCACCCAGAATGCCGAAGGCTTCAACACAAAGGTAAACAGAGTGTGCTTACGGAATTGTCACCTCAAACAGTGGAGCGCTGTTTTCTGTCTTCCAGCCCTGTTATCTGCCCGTGAGACGCCGGGGCTTTAGAGGGAGCACTTGAAAAGAGTTGAGACCATGGCCCTCTCCCAATATAGCAAGCCCAGTGAATTTGAGGTGCCAAATGGGAAAGGAAGTTTCCGCGTTGCATGTAGCGCTTCTTTGGGTTCCTGTTTGTACTCTTCTCCACATCAGTGCCTCCGACACAATGCCTCCGACATCAGTGTGGCCAGCAGCACCCAGGGCCCTCTCGCCACCACTGCTTGGTTTTTCATTTGAAAGAAAATGTTTCTTTAACTAGTGAGTAAAACTGGCCAGATGTGAACACAGGAATCAGGTATTCGTGGGTATTTTTTTTTTTTTCAGTCTGGAGAATCAGAAAAGGAAAAGCATCTAGACAGGAAAGGAATAGGCAGTCCTGAGAAGAGCCAGGCAGAAGCTAGGTCAGGTGTTACAGGATTCTGCCCATGAGTGGCAGAGGGGCTCTCCCTGAGCCTGGCAGTGATGGCTAAGTGTGGCAGCGCAGCTGAGTGCCACCTGCCAGAAGGGAAGACGTGTGCCCAGCTTGGCAGAGGAGGCAAAGATGTGAACACAACTGCACTGCCACGTTTCTGTCTTAGGTTTTGGTGCAGGAGGGGATTAGGAAGTTTAAACAGAGGTTCATTGCCCAGGCCATTGACATGCTGTGTGCTGGCCGCATGTGCGGCAGGTAGCTCTGGGGCCTCAGGAGGGCTGTTGTAGGAGTCCTCAGTGAGGGGAGGATCTCTGGAGGCTTCGTTTTGAGCCAGGTATTACTGATAGTCTCCCTTCAGAGCTGCTTTGTTTTGGGGAAAGCATAATAGACATGTCCAAGACTGGAAAAAATGAAAGGCATCCTATTGGTTCTAGTATCTTCTATACACAAGGAGATCTAGATGACTATGTCAGTCCTTGTTTACTGTGATTCTGGCATCGGGAAATATGGTCTGTTTGTTTTGCATTATTTACATAAATCAAATCTGCTTTTTACAGAGTTTGAATTCAAAGGCCATATAAGGTAGGAAGTAAGTAAGGGCGGACCCATTTCAAAGGTAGTAGGGCTGGGAATGCCCTTGAGACTGACTTGCAGGCACCTTGAAGATTTTTTTTGGAGGGGGACGGGGTGCAGAGGTCAGGGAAAAAGTAGAAAACGAACATTTAAAATGGGAAAATCCTATTGTCTTATAGTTTTTTCATTATTTTTGGTTATTCCAGCACCATTTAGGATCAAACTGTATGACAATTTCCAGAACAATTTGTAGATTATTAAATAAATTCAGTGTGGCTTTAGTAGCTCTGGCATCTCAGTGCTTAAAGGATGATTGAAATGCATTTAAGAAACTATAATTTAAAAGAAACTAAACCTTGTGTTCTTTTGTTTGACCTTTCAAGTATTAAAAGAAACAGAATTTTTAAATGTGTGTGATAACCAAAATCCTAAAAGTTAAAGAAAAAGTGGAATGGGACAGATTTTAAGGAGTAAAAGTAAAGAATGAGAATGCCATGTAAAAATTTACATTTAAAATGTTTTTAAAGCTTTCAAAAAGTACACAATTTCAGGCTGTTATTAACAATTATGGATTATTGTAAAGTTTTGTTGTCTTTCTTAATGATTCTAAAGAAAATGGATCATAATTCATCTTTTGGCTATGGATAGATTGTGTATTAGTCTATGTATATGTGTATACAAATATTTAGGTCTTTGTACTAAATTAATATTATCTGGAGATACTCCAGTCATTTGTATGTAAAAATGAGGAAATAGCGGGGTTTTTTTTTTAACTTCAAGAATAATATGCTACCTCTGGAACCGTGCAGCACACTGCCAGTATCCTTCACAATGAGGCGTTTGTTGAGTTACACAGAGGTCAAGAGTTGTGGGCAGCTCCTGACTCCCTTGGTTTGTTTTCCCTTAGGTTTTCTGGGGTCACTGCATCAACGCCTTGGTCCACTCCCTCATCCTCTTCTGGTTTCCCATGAAGGCGCTGGAGCACGGTAACGGCTTCAGGATTTCAACTGTCAGCGAGTAGCTTTGCAGTCCCTCTGGGGCCAGTTGTTCACAGTTTTTTTCTCCCGGTTCTGCAGAACTGGAAATCACAAGAACAAATTTTAGAAGAAAAACATACCTAAAATCTAATGAGAGCTAGTCTCAGGTTTACAGCTTGTAGGTTTCATCCATTCTGGCTCTGAGAACACATTTTCTTTCCAGTTGCCTGGAAAGTTTAAATACTAAGAATTCTAAGCTTAATTTTTAATAACTATTTGAGTCGAGGATCTTGAAGAAAAGCACTGTACTGTAGTGAAACATTGATGCCTCTTGTCCATGAGTTTGAAATTTTCTGTTAATTGCTTGGGCCTTCCTTTTCCAAACCTCACATACCTGTATGCAGAGTACCTCAAATCTTGTAAAAGTTTCATCTTCCACCTAGTTTTCTGAAGTAGTCGCCTTTCTTTGACACACTTTTCAAGCAAACTTGTAAAGTTTATTTGCAGACTGATTCTCCCAACTGGTTTTAGTCTTCCCTGGAGCTCGAAGAGGGTCTGTGGGAAATGTGGCCTCTCTGTGTTTGCTCACACTTATTCATAGATCCAAAACGTTGTCCCTTCAAGAGACATATCTTTTAGCTTCAGAAAACAAAAATGTATTACTAGAATGCTACTCTTTAATCCCTCTCAAATAGTAATAATCCCCCTGGGAAAAATTACCCCAAATGTTGACTAGACAGGGGCTTTTATTGTTCAGAGAACCAAAGAATATGGAGTTTCCAAGCTTCTTTGTTTCTCTGTCAATGTGTTTTGTGATTCAAACAGAAATGACTCATCCTCGCTGGTATTCTTTAACCTGTTAAATACTGATAGTGAGAGAAAGTGCACGCGGAGCCAATTTATATGACCTATTCTTTCAATTTCATTAGACCTCCTTTGCCTTCAAGAGTCCCGAAGTCTCTAAGTCAGAAAATCAAGTTTTCTACTTCTAGCCCCACCTCAAAAGGGACATTCTAGCGGAATCATTTTCTTTTAACTCTGAAGCTTTCCTGTGATTCATCTTTATTCATAGTGGATTTAATTTATTTTGGAATGGTTTTGTAAGTAACAGTTTATAAATATAAGAGTGTCGTATGTAGTTTTGTCTTAGAGGCTGTGACAATTTGGTGATAGAAGCAGCCCTCTGTATCAGGATGCACTGATGATGGGGAGCAATGTCAATGAGCGTAAGAATGGTTTTGGCAATTGTCTTCTTCTCCCTGAGCCTAGCCTTTCATAGGTAGGAAGAGACAGCAGATAGCCGGGGCTGACCACAAGCACTCTCTCTAGCCTCCTACCCTTTTTTTCTAGACATCGCACTGTGATCGTGACTCCAAAGTGCTCACTGTTGGACTATCAGAAGTTTTACAAGATGATCATTTACTTGCCTGTTTCCAAAGGAACTAATATAGCCCCATTTTGCAGTAGAGACAATGTTTTTCTAATCCTGGAGTTATGACCATGTGCTTTGAGATTGCAGCTTGAGGTTTATGGTGGAATTACTATAGTTTACCTAGATTCCATTAGGTAAATCCATTCAATGACCTAATGTGTTCTATATTTAAAAGGAGACAGACTCCCAATCGTTACTAGTCTACCTAAGAGATATCACCAAGTAAACTACAAGTTAGCTTCTGCCACCCATATCTGCTTTCCTCAAATTTCACAATTTGCCTAGCAGCAAGCCAATAGGATGATTTTTTTCCAGTTTTTGTTATTATCACCATCATCATTAATGTCATTATTTCATTATATTTACTGAGCCTTCAGCATAAAGATTTTTTTTTTAGTTGTGTTGGAAACATTAACCTATTGAGTGAAACTGTTTAAGTTGAAATAAACTGCAAATATTAAGCGTATTTAGCATCGAACAACAGAAGGCCATTGGCGTTCTAGTTCATTAGTTGACTTCCTCTAACAAATTGAATGAATATTTTAGAATTAATTTTTAAATTCTCACTATTAGTACAGAGCAAAAATGATTGCATTATTGCTCATTAAACTCATTCATATGATATTTATTGTCCAAGACACTATGGTAGATTCTAAGGGTGACAAGTAAGAGAACCAATGTGGGTCTTACCTTCAGAGAATCTGTAGTCTGGTCAGGGAGATTAGATTCCCACATGGATGATTCTAGAACAAGTTAGAAAATAACTGTCTCAAATAAAATACAGGTAAAGTGCTATTGGATTTCAGAGGGCTAAGAGAGAAACACCTGTCATTTGGGAGTCTTAATGGAGGTAACATTTAGGCTTTGCCTGAAAGACCAAGTGGGATTGAGATGTGTAGAAGTGGAGGGAAGAGCCAAGCAAAATGGGGGACTTTAGGGCAGGTGTGGAAGGTGGTCAGAAGTTCAGTCCTTGAAGGGAGTAAGACGGGGAAAAGATGGACAAGGTCGGTGAAAGCTGGGTTGTAGAGGGCTCCGACCCTGAGCTTAAGAAACTGCAACTTCCTTGTTTAGGCACTGAAGAGTCAACATAGAATTTAGATCAAGGAGGGTATTGATCAGAGCAGTTTGGGGAAATGACTCTATCAGGTCTTGTAGGATGACTGGTAAAAGGAGAACTGGTGGCAAGAATCTGGTTCTGTCTCTGGGTGTCCAGGGGAGAGCTTCAGGAGGTTAAACCCAGGAAGTAGGAATATGTTTTGAGAAGAACTTATTCATTCAGCAAAATCATGGCATATCTGTGATGTGCCAGACACAGAGAGTGCAATAGATATCGTGCCCTCTGGGGCCTTACATAAGGTCAGGTTGATGATCAGGAATTACATATGTAATTGCTAATTACCAGCGTGCTGCCAGGCTGCGCATGGAGCTTATAATACAGGGACACAACCTGGTCTAGTGGATCAAGGAAGAGTCTTCTCCAAGGAAGTGATATTTAGGTTCTTGAAAGAAACGAGTAGAGGGTGATCAAGTGGGGCAGGAGAGGTGTGGGTTTAGGTGGCGAGAAAGAGCATTCCTGGCCCAGAATAAGCAAGCACACAGGACCTGTGCTGCCCATCACCTGAAGAGGCCATGCACGGTATCTCCCAATGGGGAGGCCTTGGATTCTAGACTTTGTTCAGCCTCTGATGAGCATTTCAGGACACTGAGCATCCCTGGCCCTGGGCAGTAAATGTTGGTACCCTCCTCTCCCTCTTTGCCCATCCTTGTGCCACCATAAATCAAAACACATCTGCACACATTCCCCACATCTCCTCTCAGGTCAGCGACAGCACCCCTGGTTGAGACAGCTACGGCAGAGAAGTTAGGTGAGGTAAGATCACTAAAACCCAGGTGGGGACGTTTTCTCAGTGAAGGGTTCGAGGAAGGAGAGCTACATGATGGCGTTTGCCTCAGAATAAGATACGACTACTATGTAGAGAAACACATAAGGTTTGTCAAGAGCATGGGGTATATTTGGGGGAGTCGGGCAGGGGGAGTCACTGGTAGAAATCAGGAAAGATTGCAAATTTGAGAAGACCAATATGGCCGCTGATTGAATTACTTATTTATATATGCTGATTTACTGTTCTAAATATAAATGAGTTCTTGTTACACTTTGAATTGCCATTTAGAAGAATGTATTTACCTCACCCCCAAAGAGGCATAGGGACGTGACTCCAATTTGAGATAAACTGCGGCACTTTCAAAGCTTGGGGACCCTGATCTATCTGAAAAGCGCCCGAGGCCTCCCTCCACCCCCAGGTCCTGCCCACACTCAGAGCCCTAAGGGTGGTTTTCCCTGACCAGAGACTAGGGTCCCTCGAGTAGCTTCATTTCATTGTTTCGCACTGTGTGGATTATATCACAAAGATAGTGAATTTTACTAGGAAATTCTCTCCACTCTCCACAGAGAGAGGCTTAGGTACAAGATCAGTGCTATTCACTGTAGGCATATAATTCTTGGGGAGAAATATTTTTGAGAAGGTGTGAGCACGTTGTTCATTCCTTAGAAAGCTTCCAAGAATTTTGCTTTGCTTATTTTTGAGTGCTTTTGGATAGACTTTTCAAAGCTCTCCTTTGCTGATGGAGTTTGTGATGATTCATTTCAAGTTTCAAAATAAATTTTTCCACTCAAGCAGTTCAGTAAATCAGATTTCTTCCAACCATCACAACCTTATGCTTACTCCCATGGCCTGCCTGCAGCTCCCACCCTTTGATCTGAAAGATGACTCTAGGTTAAAACTAGAGATGTCACCTTTGCAGGGACTGAAATTCATCAAGAGCCTTGGTGTCAGGCCACACTCAGGTTTTCCACTGGTCTATCTAGTCTGCATATTTGAGCAACCCTCCTTGAAGTGGAATGTGGTTATTGGCAAAAGGACGTAAAATCAGTTTTGATTTTAATAAAGGAAATTTTCAGATTTTTCTTGATGCATTTTAAGAGGGAGGTGATGGGAAAGAAAATATACTTACCAGCAGAGAAAAATTTCTAAAAAAATTTGTTCTCAATGCCTCACAGACCACACCCTGGAAACCATTCCCACCCCTTTTCAGAAGAAAAAAATACCGTATGGATACTTATTGTATTTTTACTGATTAAGCAACAGAGTCTTTCAACATTTTTGGAGAAGGCTATTTTATACTTTTTAATAAATGTACTACTGTAAGATCAGGCTTTTTTATAAACTGAAATAATAGTGTACGTATATAGAATGAAACGTAGCGTGCTTCTCTCTGCCTGTGGCATTATTGGGTCATTTTAGCTTGAACTACTTATGACCTATACCTGTTACTGTAAATCTGGCTATTTTATATCATGTAAATCCTGATGACTTGCATCGTTTCATATTAAGCTAAGTTTGGGCAAGACTGCCATTGTTCTCTGAGATTGAACTTCTTAAACTCATTCATTAAAGAGAAAAAAGATAAACAAGTATGTTCCCTCTGCTGGACCAGTCCTGGTTTCCGGGCATGCAGTAGTGTACAGAACAGGCAAGTCCTTGCCCTCACGGCACTTACACCTAGAGAAGGCAGGATGGAACAAGAAGTGTTACGAAAGAGGACGGTCACGGTCAAATAGAATGTATTCTGAGAAAAGCTAACCTGGTCCTGGCTTTAAGAATTGCTTCCTGGAGGATGTGACAACAGAGTTGAAGGTGAGTAGGAGTGAGCTAGGTAAAGAGTAGAGAAGAAAGGGTTTCAGGTTGTGGGAATAGCGTGGAGTGAGAGGGTGTGATTCCAAGTGAATGAAGGCATATGTGGATGGAGGATCAGGGGCCAAGGTTGTAAGACACAGATTGCCTTGTGATTATAAGGATGGAGACAAAGAGATCAGACCTTTCCGGGCCTTTTGGGAGTAGCGAGCCTTTTGTAGTGTAAGTTTAGTGGAAGCCATTGATAAGTTATAAGCAGAGAGCCATGTATCTGATTTATTTTAATGTAACCACACTGGCGAGGATGATTGTTGAGTCCAGTTGGTTGGCTGGTGCGTGGTCTGGGGTAGTGACAGCAGCAGTGGGTGGATTAAAGAGCTGCCTACTTAGGAGGGAGAGCTGGAAGGACCCAGTACTGCATCAGTTAATACTTCCCTGATCTGCCTGATTGTTCTATGTCCTGCACCTGTTAGGAGAGTGTGCTGTTGCAGTTACGTAGTTTACCAACAAAATACTGTATTTTAAAATAAGGTATGTGAAACAATAAGCCAACATTTTGTTCCCCTTTAAAAGTCGCTGACCATACTGTGTACAGATTTTAAAAGATCTAAAATAAATGAAAAAGATCCAGAGATAAACATTAAATGCTAAATGGGACAGAAAATGGGAATAGTACCTCCACGGGGCCTCTGCCATCTGGAAGCTCCTGCTGAGAGGACAGGGTGGCGTGGAGGACATTCATAAAACCCCGAAGCATATGAATCAAGGAAATGGAACTTGGTCGCTAAAAACTGGAAAGACACAACACTCTGGAAGCTTTGTAGATTTACACAAATGAAACTACAGCTTATAAATCTAAATAACTGGTTACCAACTCCATTGTTGTAATACACTTAAAATAAAACCAGGTTTTCAAATTCAAACTGTTTTTCCCCGTTTCAGTTTGTTTCACGCACACTGAGCTGGCAAGGTGAAGCTCTGCTGCTGCTCTGCCTTATTCTCTGTAGCCTTGTTCTCTGGAAACACAGATTGGGTTGGTAGGGCCACTGTTTTCATTCAGTTAAATATTTTGTATGTTTCAATGTCTCTTTTAGTAGACTCTATGTTAAATGTATTTTAAACAGTAGGGTTTGGTTTAATGTTGTAAGAAATGCAAGCCAGAGTCCCCAAATTTCACCCTTATGACTTTATCAGGAAGTCGAATCACAGTGTACTAGCCAAGGTGGGAATAGCTGTTGCAATAAACGACCCCAAATCTCAGGGCTTAACCCAGTGAAGGCGTATTTCTTGCTCATGACCCCATCAAAGGGAGTAATGCATTGTTGGTGAGTGTACTGACTATTTTCTTATTCTGATGCTCTGGCATTTGAGTCCTGATCCTGGAGAGACTGCCCCTCCCAGGGCTAGCTAATGCCTAGAGAGAGCAAACAACCCTGCTGCAAGCTTGTCTTTGATATAAAGACCAACCAGTCTAGAGCCACACCCCCAACCATCTCCTTCATCAAACTCTCACACACTAAGCCAATATCCCCCGTGCCCTAAATCACCCTGAGGCCAGGTACCAGATAACTAGGGATCACCCTATAACCCAGAGCCTGTTGGAATTATTCAAACTATCCAATCCTAAGCTCACACAGCATCCCTACCCTGCCTTGCCCACTCTGTCCCGTGAAAACCCAATAAAGGCTCTGGGCCATGCTCTCTCCTCTCCTCTTCTGCCTCCTGGCTGACCCTGCTGCTTCTCTTTGTGGTCCTGCATAACGTCCCACTTCTCCTGTTTCCAGGGATCTGTGAGCATAAACTTCTTGCTTCATGACAGTCATTCCCATGTCTGTGTATCTTACCATACTTGATTAAAACACACCCTGGGTCCATTTCATACAGCAGGGCTCCGTTTAGTACATAGGCCCCTGAGTTCACCCATAGCCTGAACACTAGGAGGGGAGAGAGCTGGGAGAAGGATTGCTTGCTCTTAACCATTTCTGGCAGGAATCGGTCCATGTCTTTGGCTCATGTCTGATTGGCAAGAACTAGTCACGGGGCCCCACCTGGGTACACAGGGCTGGGGAATATCATTTAGCTGTGCACCCAAAAATAAGAAAGGAGTCTGTGGTCTCACTAGGTGGCTGTTTGACATTGGCCAAGTTTACTTTCTGTCATTTTTACTTTCTTTTTGCAATCTATTTTTAGTAAACAAAAGTGAAAAAAGAAAAAGATTGAAATTTGAGTTTCATATCCTTAACTTTATCCGTCAGAAATGGGAGTAGAAAGGAGAAAATCCAGCAAGAGGCTTATATAACCAGGAACTTAACCCAGGACTGGTTGTGAATGCAATTATAATCACTAACACTTGTATAAACTCTACCTTTTATAAACTCTCTCCAGGATTTTATACCACTCTTTATGGAGAAAGGAAAAAATAAATTTTCTCTTCATGAATACATCGTGTTGGAAGCAGAGAGAATAGTTTGAATTACAGTACAGGCATTTGAGCAGGTTGAGTTCTAAGAGCTTATTTGTAAACTAGTTATTTGAAACTTGGAATACATTTTCCCTCTTGATATTACTCTCATAGTAGCTGGTTGGCAGCGTAGCTTGTCTGAGCCTCTGGAGTCTTCAGAGGCCCAGAGAGTGAGGTGGGGAAAAGAGACCTTGGTAATATTCTGGATCAGAATTTTCTGCTCTGAACTACTGCTGCTGAAAGTTCCTGAAGCAAAAGTGTGGGAGAGAGAAAGCAGGAGAAACTTGGCATCTGCTCTCCAACCAAAATTCTTGGCAAATGCCTTGATGTCAAGGGAATGGTGCCACTTCCACCCTAACCTCCCTGTGGAGTGAGGTGCCTGTGGTGTTCAATTCAGGTGTTCCATGGCTTCTTACTACATTAAAGATACACATCTAGATGCACCCCATCTGTTTTCTTGATTATTAAACCCTGTCTTTCCTGACCGTACAGTACTATGCTGTAACTTTGTCTTCAGATTTTGCTTTTTGTCAGAGCCATTTCTGAATACATTTTTGTGGTTTCGCTGGATAATGAGGTAATGTTTTTAACAAGCATTTAATTGAAATGGCTTCTTTATGAAATGTCATCAGCCTAGCCCTTTGGAATATTGTAAAGTAAGTTCCTTGATCATTCATCATTCTGTTTAGAGAATGAGACATACGTTTCTTACAAATTGTGGGTTTTCCCACAGATACTTTCAAAGAGGTTTTTGCATATAACATTTTTGGGCTGCCATTACTAATGTGGAGGGCCCATTTGGTTTTGTCTCAGTTGTTCACCATAGTCTGTTTTAGTGACTGTGTTTCTAAACCGCATTTGGCTAATCCTGCTTTATGTTGGTCCCTGAATCCAACCAGATTTTGCAGATAATCTAAGTCTGCAAGAACAGGCTGATCTGCTGCTGTGGGTCGGTGGATTCTGAAGCCATAGCATTATATTGGCCTCTAGGAGAATGCGCTGGCTGTTCAGGACAGTGTTTCTAGCTCTGTCATTTTGTAGCACTTTGGATGTATAGTAGGCACACCATCATTATATTAGGTTTTACATCATATGTAGCCACAGTCAGATCATTCTAAATGTGACTCAGTGTTTTATCAAACAAAGCAGATGGGGAATTTTTCCTGCTCTTTCAGGTTCTTTACTGTGTGGAAATCCTCCCCTGGACTTTTGGGACAGGCTACACCCTCCTTTCTCATTTCAGCTCTCATCTGGATGAATCTGATCTTGATTTGCAAAAGGCTAACTGAACTCAGATCGTTCAGTTAAAGGCCAGCTGTTGTGATGCAATAGGCAGCTTAATCCTTCTTACCTCTCCCCTTGCTCCGTTACGCCTTTGTGTGCTAATGATGGGTTTCTGTTGGGAAAGTGCTCAGCAGCCTGCTGGGTAAGGTGGGAAAACAAAGCTTTGGTGAGATCACATCTCTCCACATGCACTTGTGATGGAGCTCTTTTATAGGGACCTTTTTAAAGCCTTGCATGGTTTGGCTGCTGCTGACCTCAGGTCTGGCACAAACCACCGTGGTCCCACCCCCACCTCCTGCAGCTCACCGTTCCGTCCTGACGGGGCAGGTGTCTACCTCCTTGCCTCTGTGGACTGCTCTTTAATGCCTGAATTGTCCTTTCCCCTCTCACTGCCCCCTTCCTCCCAAAGATCCATCTACACTACCCCATCCTGCTTTGAACTACTGTTCTTACTATTGTCTACACAGAGGGAGTTTAAATAACGTTCTGAAGGTTGGCCTGGGGAGCCCAACTACTCACCTTGGTTTGGGGATTATTTTTCCCCTATCAAAAAAAAATCAGCTGAGATTCTAAATATCTAACTAAAATAAAAACAGCCATATTACAGGAAAGATGTTTTCTTGAGTACGGTAATGGAATCACACCAGTTCTAAGATTAAGCAAAGTGGGAAGAAATAATTTGTCAGCAACATGCTTCAGGAATAAACTGGACAATCGAAATGGGCTTTTCTAGCCTCAAATTCTCAGCAAGCTGTAGCTTATTAATGTGTTCATCCTCCAACGATTTCTTAGGAAGTCTGCTCTGTTCTTCAGGGGTATGTTACTGGCAAGTTTTAACAAGGAATGATGCCCACAGGCATTTGCCTTTAAAACAGTTGACATATAACCTGTAAGAGAAAAGCTATTGCATGGGAATTTCCCCAGCACAGTGTGCAGAGAGATGATGGTGACTTGTTTAGAGGATGCTTTATCTTCAGAGGCTCTTGGCATGTCCCAGAATCTCAAGTTGGTTTGGGAGTTTCTGCTCCAAGGAATAAATTATTTCCAGATGGTATTAGTTTTGACTGGGGCAGGAGATACTCTTTCCTATGCAGAAAACTGAAACGCAATGTTGAGTTACCCTTCCAAAATGATGAACTGAAATATTAGGTTTATCCTGTCTTCACAAATAGTTGCTTTCAGTGTATTCAAATTACCTCAAGTGTAAACATTTTTTGTGATGCCAGTAGCATTTTACTATCATCACAAGTTAAAAATCAATCCATTATAAAGCTCTAGGAGCTACAGTTGGAAATGTCCTTTAGGTTTCCCTGTCTATTTCTTCTGTCCGTGCCGCGTCCCCAGTCTAATGTTCATAGTCTTAAGGGTCTCCATGAGGTGCTCTCTTCGCTTTAAGTGAGCTCTCAGTCCCATAGATAATCAAAGAGTTTGCCCCCTTTTAAAGGCCATCAAGCGTTGTGAATTGCATCACTTTGTGCTAAAGCCTCTCGCTGTTTCTCGGTGCTGGTCGTGTAAACACTTAGGTCCCACCACATGCTCTCCTGCAGTCTTAGCCTGACTGGAGAGAACGGGGCTCTCTTCATACATGAGGCGCTCTTACGTCAGGATGTGTTCTCTGTACTTCTTCCAGCTAGTCTTTTTTCTTTCCTCGAGTGCTGTGGTTCGCAGACTGGGTGATTTCGCCCCCAGGGAATATTTGGCAATGTCTGGAGACATTTTTAGTTGTCACATCCAGGGTGTGGGTACTACTGACCTCTAGTGGGTAGGGGCCAAGGATGGTGCCAGACATCCTACAATGCACAGGACAGTCCCCCACATCAAAGAATTATCTGGAAAAATGTCAGTAGTGGTGAGGTTGAGAAACTCTGGACTGATGAAATGCCCACGTTAACTCAGAATAAAAGCTCAGGTCTCAGGGGCTTCCTGCTGCTCCCCGGATTTGTGCACTTTTTATGTATATTTCCTTCTGTGGTACAGAATTTCTGTCACATCAATCTAACTTTCTGTCCACTTTAGTTCTCTCCGAGAAAGTTCTTTCCCGTTAGGTGTTGGTATTTCAAAAGAGTACTTCCTAATCTAATTATTTTTCCTCTTGAAGTTGTTTCCCCTTTTATTCTTTAGAGATCATTTTTCTAACTCAATGAAAACAAACTCATTTACAACATTTACAGTTTCTTACTAACTGCGTGACCTTTTGCATACGATTTAACTTCTCTTTGCTGCCCCAGTTTCCTCCTCTGAAATATGCAGATAATACTACTATTGCATATCATCTGGATTGACATGAAGACTCTTCATACTCTTCAACTCTGGGGGCTTGGAGTCCTACCGGAATATTACATGTATTAGTTTTATATGTCTTAGAGAATTTTGCATGTTAGTGAGTACACTAATGTATGGAAAGTGGTTAGAGCAGTGCCTGTCATGTAGTGAGTAACATGTTATCTATTTTCGATGTGGAATTTATGTTGTCTAACAATTTTCTGTTTATTTTGTGTACATCCATAAAATATGAAACACATTCTAAACCCTCCATATTAGACAAATGCTTTGTATATTTATTTCTTTTGGTATATGAATCAACCAAGATTTGAAATATTGGCTTTAAAAGGAAACTCAAAAAGTTGTCAAATCAAATTGTAAACTTTGATTTTCAGCTTAGTCTCCCACCTCTTCCAACTCTTCCATCTGATTAGAGTTTTCTCTAGACCCCGTTAGAGCCGAATGAACTTCAGGGCACTCAGACCACTGCTCTTCTCAATTAAAGTGCCTGTCCTCCGTTCACGAACACGTGGGATGGGGCTGAGACTGGGAACTACATCCTAAGCTCAATCAAATGGGAGGAAGATCCGAAGATCTCAAGTTTCTCCCATTAAATACCTTGAGCTGATTGAGCACCTAAGAATGTGGACCTTAGAATCTTGGAATTGTCTGTCTGAAAGGAACCATAGTGATAATTGAATCATCATCCTCTGCATCTGATAGGAAAACCCCTTTTATCGATGTGGAAACTGGGACTCAGAACCTAAAATTTTAGAAGTCTAAATAGTGGCAGAGCTGGAAGAGGAGAGCAGGGCTGGAACAAGGGCTTCTCACTCATTCCTGGGGTTTTTTCTAGTAACCCAACTCCTTCTCTCCACCTCACACTTCTAAATATCCTTTTGTTTCCGTTCTGAATAGCATCACACTTTATCTGTTCTTCCTTCATGGATTTAACATATTGATCACTTCTTACCAAGTTTTCCTGCGCTACTCTTTTCCTAACTATTCCTGGATTAATGTGACCAGAACCAGTGTTCTCCATCTCAAGTAAATGATACCACTGTTTCCCTAATTACTCGGGGAAAAAAACCTTGAAATTACCCTTGATTCCTCACGTTCTTTTCCACCCCACATCCAAATCATAAACAAATGCTATCATCTCTACCTTCAAAATATGTGCCAGTTTCTATCACCTGTTTCCACCTCCAAAATAACCACTATGGCCTAGAATAGATTGTCCAACAGAACTTTCTGTGATGATGGAGACGTTCTGTATCTGTTCTGTCCAATGCAATAGTACTAACCACATGTGGCTATTAAGCATTTGAAATGTGACTAAGTGTGACTGAGGAACTGAATTTTTTTAAATAACAGCTTTATTGATATATAATTTACATACGATACAATTCATCCATTTAAAGTGTACAATTCCATGGTTTTTAATATATTCACATAGTTGTGCAACTATCTCCTTAATCAATGTTTGAGCATTTTCATTGCCCCCAAAAGAAAGCCCGTACGTACTAGCAATCACTCCTCATTTCCTCCGAAGTATCGTCACCTCCTGGCAATCACTAATCTATTTTCTGTCTCTATAGATTTGCCTATTCTGAACATTCATACAAGTAAAATCATACAATATATGGCCTTTTGTGACTGGCTTCTTTCACTTAGCGTAAGATTTCCAAAGTTCATCCATGTTATAGCATACATCAGTACTTTGTTCCTCTTTATTACTCACTAATATTCTATTGTATAGATATACCACATTTTATCCATTCACTAGCTGATGGACATTTGGCTGTTGTGAATAATGCTACTGTGAACATTCATGTACAAGTTTTTCTATGTTTCATTCATATATTTTTATTTCTCTAGAGTATGTACCTAGGAATGGAATTGCTGGGTCATATGGTAATTATACACAACCTTTGAGGAACTTCCTCACAGTTTTGCAAAGTGGCTGTATCATTTTACTTTCCCACCAGCAGTATATGAGGGTTATCATTTTACCACATACTTGCCACCTCTTATTATTATCTCTCTTTTTTTTTTTTAGATTTTTTTTATTTTTTCCTTTTTCTCCCCAAAGCCCCCTGGTACATAGTTGTGTATTCTTCGTTGTGGGTTCTTCTAGTTGTGGCATGTGGGACGCTGCCTCAGCGTGGTCTGATGAGCAGTGCCATGTCCGCGCCCAGGATTCGAACTAACAAAACACTGGGCCACCTGCAGCGGAGCACGCGAACTTAACCACTCGGCCACGGGGCCAGCCCCCTATTATCTCTCTTTTTTATTATAGCCGCCCTAGTGGCTCAATGATATCTCATTGTGGTTTTGATTTTATATTTCCTTGATGGCTAATGTTGAACATCTCTGCATGCACTCATTTGTACATCTTCTTCGGAAAAGTGTCTATTCATATCCTTTGGCTGTTTTTAAATTGTTATTTATCTTTTTATTGTTGAGTTGTAAGAGTTCTTTATATATCTAAGTATAAGTTCTTTATCAAATATTTGAAAGTACTTTCTCCATCCTGCAGGTTGTCTTTTCCCTTTCTTGCTGGTGTCCTTTGAAGCACAAAGTTTCTAATTTCGATGAAATCTAGCTGATCCATCTTTTTCTTTTGTCACTGTGCTTTTGCTGTCATATCTAAGAAACCATTGCCAAATAAGGCCGTGAAGATTTACCCCGTTTTATCTTAATAAGTTTTGTAGTTTTAGTTCTATGATCCATTTTAAGTGTGCTATTCAGAGGCATTAGTTACATTCAGAATGTTGTGCAGCCATCACCATTATCTATTCCAAAATTTTTTCATCACCCAAAACTGAAACTCTGTACACATTAGGCAATAACTCCTCATTTTCCCCCTCCTCCCCAGGACTTGGCAAGAACTAAATTTTTTGTTTTATTTTGATTAATTTAAATATAAACAACTGCGGCAGCTAGTGGCTACCACATTGGACACAGCTCTACACACCACCAGCATCGCCCTCCTGGATGTATTTCCAAACTGGCATTGCATTTATTACTCCATTCTTGGTTGTCCAAGATTTATTCTTCCATAAAAGCTGGACTATTCCCTTAAGAGCATAACTCGTACCATTTCACTCTGCTCAGAATCCTTCTGTGGTTTTCTAGCACAATTAGCCAAGAAATCCAAACTCCTCACCATGGCCCACGTTAATTTGCCCCTGTAACTGAGCACTCTCCCAGTGTTTCCAGCCAAAATGGTCTTTGTGATGGTCTTTGAGCTTATCCAATGCTGTCTATATTCAGACTGTTGGCAATTCCTCTTCTCTCTGCCTGGAATGATCTCGCTCTAGATAATCATGTAACTCATTCCCTCATACTGTTCAGATCTGCTCAAATGTTACCTTCCCAAAAAGACTTTTTCTGAACTCCCTATCTAAAACAATAGCCCCTGTCACTCTCGATTCCATTACCCTGCCTTATATTTCTTTGTAGCGTTTATTACACCTGACATTTTACTGTGTATCTGTTTGTGTATTTATGTTCTGCTTCCCCAACTATAAATGTGAGCTCCTGAAGACAGGGTCTTTGCCTCCCTGGTTCCCATAGTAGTACCTGGCATAAAGTAGACTTTAAATAAATACTTGTTGAGTAAATGACAGAATAATGTTACCCCTTTCAAGGCTATAATCTCTGTTAGAATCAAAGGAATGGTCTCCTGTCTAATCTCAAGTGTTTTTGATTGAGGCATGCTTTTAAAAGTGTTGCGTTTATCAATTTTAGGACCAGTTACTGAAAAGTGAACCCCCCCAGTTTTGAAGAACTGTTTGCTAATACGTCAATGTGTTGCTTTCTTGAGGTTAATTTAGCCTCTCTCTTACTTTTTGAACTTTTTCTCTGCTTCCTTTTATTGAAGTCCTGCCTAAGCTTCTAGTCTCTCTCCACCACCTCTCCCCTAGGCTTTGAGGTCATTCCTTTTTAAGTCAGTGGCCATATCTCTCTCTGTTCTCCTGGGATGAAGGAAACCCTCAGATTAGGTCTGTACCTAATGCAGCCCATGATGTTGCTTGGTGGGTTAATCTTTCCTCATCCACAAATTTACCTATCTAGAATCAGGAGAAAGGGCATGCCGTGGAGCTGGATCCAGGGCCACGCAATTTCCATATTGTGCCTGTGAAGCTACTTGATCATTACAGTGTTTCAGAAAACTAAACAGATCTTGATTCTTTAATAAGAGTTGGAATCTTCAACAAGCACATGGATAAATTGGCGAGCCCAAATATGTGTGCATAGCAGTTATTGGGTTGGAAATTTGAACACAAAAATCCCTATACACTTGGCCTATAGGACACAGATCTAAATCTGAGTATAAAAGAGAATAAAAGGAGATTGGCCGTATCATCCAAAGAAACCATCCTGATCTTAAAACAGGCTTTGACCCCTCCGGATAAAAACCAGATTTTTCACAGCAGGCTAGCTGACATGAATTAGACAATTCTATTAGAGTGCTGCCTTAGTGATTGTTATATATGTTGTAATAGTCATCCATAACAAAGAAAAAAGTGGAAAAGACTTGAAAATTAAAGCTTCAAAATCCTAGTTGTATTTTCCAGACGTCTCTCATTGGATTGTCTGCATTCCCCAAATTTATAGACTCCAGAAGTTCATGTAGTTGCATTTCAGAACATGAGTAGTGAATACCCTCCAAAATTCTGAGTTCAATAATTATGAATTGATTTTGTATTCCGGTAGACATCTTCTTTTATTGGCCTATAATTTCAATTTAGCAAAAACTAAAAATGAGTAGTAAATGAACACTTGGAAAAGGACTCATACTGACATTAATAAAGAGATTGAGATGTTTTTATTCTATCCCTTTTTTTTAACCCAACAAAGGGAGATTTTAATCTTTATAAAAAAGTAAATTTCAATGCAGATCAAGTGTTTGGTTGTTTGGTTTCTTGGAAAGCTAACTTTGTTCATTTGCTTCATTTGCAGAAAATGTAAGATGGAAAAAATTCAGAGTTAGAAAGAGAAGGCATTAGAATCACAGATGATGCAATTTTCGAAATTCCCTTGTATTTTGATAAGCGTTCCTAAAGTTCTGTTTTTATGTTCTGAATAAAATAGATTTCAGTGCTCTGCTCCAGAAGTTAAAAGTAACTTCTTTGTCTTTTAGATACTGTGTTGGCCAATGGTCATGCCACAGACTACTTATTTGTTGGAAATATTGTTTACACGGTAAGTTTCTCTCTCTGTTTCTTGAACCGTTCTTAAGTGGCCTGTGTGTAGGTTCTGCCTCTGGAAATTCTTTATGTGAGGCCTTCCTCATTACTATTTGTTTTAAATCTTTAAACTGTATGTTATAGATTTCTTAAAGCTCAGAATGGTTGTGAAATCTTACCTCATTTTTTAGAGAAGATCGTGCAGAGTCAAGATTTCTGGACAAGTGATTAACAGATTTCCTCATTCTGCAAATGACCATTTCAGATCTCCTGTGAAAAAACAGTGCTGAGGGAGGTCATTTTCCCCAAAGCCTCCGAGCTAAGAAAAGGGCAAAAGAAACTATTACTTGTGAGAAGATAGTCACTAAAATGAGCTTTTCTTGAAGTAAACCTGCCTGTATATGTCCTAAAACTAACCCCTAGAGAATTAGCTCCCAAGATGGCACTTTCCATGCACAGCTGCCCGGGGGGCAGTGCCTCTAGAGGGGAGCCTTGGGATTTTTCCTGGGAAGTAAAAATAACTCACTGAGGATAATATGTTTTCCCAAATTCCTCTTTCTTTTCACAGTATGTCGTTGTGACTGTTTGTCTGAAAGCTGGTTTGGAAACTACAGCTTGGACTAGAGTAAGTTTTCTCTAGAATTGTTTCTCTCCAGTATAGGTATTTTTTTATGGTTTGATAATCATTTTAAGCCTTGGGAAAACAGTGTGCAATATCTAGCTATCTTATTTTAAGTTTTGCATATTTAAAATTGTGTTTTGATCTTTATCAGGGCAAATTTGCAATCCAAAGTTTCCTGAGGATGCATTTGCTTGACACTTAATACAGATCTAAGCTATTAACAGTCATTTCATTTCAAATGCATATGCACCTTGTCAAAGAAAAAATACACACAGAAAATACAGAACCACAAAAAGGAGAATTATAATTTCCTTAATTTTACCCCCAAAAGATAGTTACTGTTAACTCTTTGCTGTAGCATCTTCCAAACTTTGTTCTCTGTGTTTATTTTTTAATAAGGTAATGCATTACAGAACATATATTTTGTAATCTTTTTCACTTAAAAATATATCGTGAACATTTTCCACACCTTAAAATATACTTCTATATGATTCTTGTTCATGATTAAAGAGTATTAACTTCTATCGTTATCCCCAACTTTAGACGCTTTGATTATTTCCAACATTTGGGGATTATGACCAATGTTTCATGTCTTCTGTCACTGCTATTTAAATAGGCTCCGAATTCTGTGCTGAGAAAATGGGGGAGGGGTGGGAGATTAACGTGGAAGTGGGGATTTGTTAAGGGACAAGGGAAATTGACCCACGTGAGAGGTGATGCTGGCTTAGCCTGGATGTTTGAGGAGGAGGTGGTGAGAAGGGCGCAGATTCTGGATGTACTTTTTTTAAAAAGCTAACAGAACTTGCTGATGAATGAGATTATGGAGTGTGGAAGAAGGCAAGAAGGCAAGGATCATCACATTAAGAGGACAAAGGAGAAAAAATTCACAACTCAGTAGATTCTTAAAGGGTGTTGTTAAGATATCTATTCCAGATTTTTTAATATCCAGATTTTTTAAAAGTTCTTTGGAAAATGAAAAGAACAATCAAAGTCTCAAAATGATAAATAAAAACATCTTGTTCATTTGGTCTGTTCAGTGCTCTCTTACTAGATTAATGAGACCTTGTTTTATACAACTCCAAATTGGGGCAAACACTGGTGAGGAATGGAGAGAGCCTGCCAAAAGTATGGGATGGATCTGGAGGAAGGTCAGCTGTAGCAGCAAAAGCACTTTCATCTTCAGAGGAGTTCAGGGCCACTGGTTACTTGAATTCATTATTCAAAATTTGGAGACAAGAAAATTAGAAAGATGGAACTCTCCAATAACTGATGAGTTGTCGAAATCTTTCCATAAAGAAAGGCAGCTTGGACACAGGGATTCTGTGGCCGATGGCGTTCAGTGGCTCTCCGTGCCAGCAGAGAAGCCCTGCCTGAGCGTGTGTTTTCTTTGCAGTTCAGTCATCTGGCTGTCTGGGGAAGCATGCTGATCTGGTTGGTGTTTTTTGGCATCTACTCAACCATCTGGCCTACCATTCCCATTGCTCCAGATATGAAAGGACAGGTCAGTGCTGGTCATTGTAAGTGGACTCTCCGTGTCTCATGACAGCAATGCTTTTCTGTGTGTGGGCTTTCCATGTCTTATGACAATGATGAACTTCAGGAGAGGTTGGTATTGCCTACTTCCATCAAAATTTATCAGGAGCAAAACAAACCAAATGAAAGCACCTGGAAGAGATTGTCCAATTCATAGAAATGGCATTTGAAATTTTAGCTATCATGAAAACTGTTGACTTGAATCCTCTGACTCACCCTGCTTGTCCACATTTCCACAATGTTGATTACACACTGTTCTGATGCGTACAGGTCATGGCCCTTGGAAAACTGGAGATATTTTGAATTATTCATAATCTAATGATTATGTTGATTATACTTTTGATGTTCAGTGTATATTATACTCTGATGAGTTGATAATTAGTCACCTGTGAAAGATAAATCTAACAACTCTGTTAACCAGGTCATTAATTAATCAGAATATCTCATTGTTCATCTCTTTAACTGGAGAGGCTGAGATTCAAGACCTTTATACTCATTTGAATTTTTGTAATATTTTCTTCTTTATTTTATTATCTTTGTCCAGTGTTTGAGATTGAGCCATCAAAAGTGACAAAGTGGATCTTAGAATCCCACAGTATTGGGTCTGGAGAAAAGCATGGCAATCCTGTGGTCCAAACCTCCTCAATTTAGAAATGAAACTGTTCAGACCCAGATCCCCCAGGTCCATCTCACAGACCACAGCCAGCACTGCCCTGAGACCCTGACAAGGGGCCGCCTCAGTTCCTTTGCTTTAGAGGCCTCTGCATTGGCCGTCCCTGGCTGGATATGTTTCCTTTCACAGAGTAAGAAGCCCATGGTGCACAAAGCGAGCACCCCACTTCTAGTCCATTCCTTGGCTTCCCAGGACGCTGAGTTTCCTTCCCAGACAGCCAAAAGCCCACTTCCCAGGTCTGCCTGGTTCTCTGCCCAGATCCAGGCCAGCGTGCGCACCCCCGGGTCCAAGGGGCAGCTATTTGCAAGGGATGTGCCCTGGGTCCATTGGTATATCCACCCACATTTGCATGAAGATGCTTGTGCTGTGGGACAGAACTAAGTATGGAAAGAGAAGGACTGTGAGTTGGGGACTTCTACTGGTGTTTCTGCCCTGGGATATGTATTTTAGGGGCAGGCCTGTGCATGGCACATCTGGCTGCCATCTTTGCCTCACTTACTCTGCAGAAATGTACCGAAATTCCTGGGTCTACCCAAGTTTGGATACATGTCCAGCAGCTATTTCACCTGAAATAATCCAGGGTGGCATTGCTTACCTTTTTTACTTGGTGGACAGTCAGCTGATAGACCCCAGGCTGTCTGGGACCTTCTGTAAGTGTGGGTGCTGAGTGGGACAGAAATATCCTACACAAGTAAGCTCATGTGTCCCCTAATGCATCTTTGCTCTCTGTAAGGAACCAGGGCAAACACGTAACACACTGTTTAGTTCTTTGCCAAATCCAGGTGGAAGAGGAAATTATAAGAACCGAGAAGATTGTTGTGTAGCAAAATAAGTGTTTCCCAACAAAGATACTTTGTACATTCAAAGAAATCGGTTATATTTTAAAGCAGTGTGATTCATCCCCCAAAAAACAAATCAGGGAAAGTATTCACTACACTGAGGATCATTTGGTAAGGTGTTGGTGCCTAGAATGTCTGCTTTGTGTTCTCTTCCTTCTGATTAAGGGTGAGTATGGTCTGATGAATATTTCCTGCAGGGTATTTTCTGGTTCAGGACAATAAAAGGGACTGCAGCTGATTGCTGTAGACAGTTTCCTGAATTAGAGGAGAATGACAGCTGCCTGGATAGGGTCAGTTGATATGTGACTGGCCGACAAAGCCTGTTCCTTTGAAAGCCCCTCCCGGTGCCCCCACAAAGAGATGCCCTAGTGAGCACCCTCTGTATGCATTTGTATCAGTAATTTCAGTTCACATGTGCACAAATTAGGCGGGTTGCCGACTCTCACTCCCATCAAAAGGCTGACTTTCAAAGTGCCAAGGGACCACGTTTGCCACGCAGTCACTAACATGCCACATTTTCACTATCCAAGTCGCGTGCTGGTCTGTGTGGTTCAAAGGCTCGGTTTAATGGTGTCATTTCCATAGTTGGGGACTTTCTGAAGAAATTCAATGAACTATTCCTACCATCCAAAAGCAAAGAAATTGTAATACTAAATCACTATATAATATTATTTCACTTTGGTATAAAAGCTTTTTCTTTTTTACTTAAACCATCTTGTTTTAACTTTTTTTTCTCCCCAAAGCCCCGCCACATAGTTGTATATCCTAGTTGTAAGTCACTCTAGTTCTTCTATGTGAGATGCTGTCACAGCATGGCTTGATGAGTGGTGTGTCGGTCCACACCCAGGATCCGAGCTGGCAAACCCAGTCTGCTGAAGTGGAGTATGCGAACTTAACCACTTGGCCATGGGGCCAGCCCTTCATTTTAACTTTTTTGTTGGTTGGTTTGTTTCCATGAGGCAAATGATGTTGTTTTGAAATCAAACATAGCTGGCTGAGACTGAGGTTTTCGTTAGACATTGACTGAGATGATGAATGTACTTTTCATGTCACAGGACTTCTGAGTGGGTAATGGCCATCTTTTAAAGAGCTGTTTGTCATCTCTAGTCTTTCTCAGGCAGGGAGCTCTTAGTGGGGACAAGGTGTCAGAAAACAACGTCAGAGTCAACTTTAATACTCTTTCTCCTGGTTTCTGCTGCCCAATGGTTTGTTCATTTTTTGAAAAGTGGCAGAGAAGTATTAAAAACTATTTCAACACTTTTGAACAGTCGTTTGGGTGGAGAGTGGCTAAAACTAGACTGAAGTCTCAGACAGGCTTTCTGCTGCCTCCGGAGGAATCACATGCTGTCACAAAGAAAGACGGGAACTGGGCTCAGGTGTAGGCAGTAACAGGAGTTGGCTCTCTTGGGGACTATTGAAAATATGCCCACGCCGCGTGCCTCTCTTTGGTTCTGGCTGGTGTTATGGATTGACTGGGGCCCCCTCAAATTCCTTTGTTGAAGCCCTAATGATGGTATTTGGATGCAGGGCCTGTGGGAGGTGATTAGGTCGTGAATGCAATTAGTACCCTTATAGGAAGAGGCCAGAGAGCTAGCTGACTTGTGTTCTGCCGTGTGAGGACACAGTGCAAAGGTGAACACCTGCGCCTCGGAAGGGGGCCTCGCCAGAACCCGGCCTTGCTGGCCTCCTGATCTCAGACCTTCAGCCTCCAGAACGGAGAAATAAATTTCTGTTGTTGATAGCCACCCAGTCTGTGTTATTTTGTTCTGCCAGCCCGCGCTGACGAAGACAGGTGGGGAATGCTCAGAGTGGGGATACTCTGGGAGAAGACTGGTTTATTGTTATTATTATTACTGTTATTATTATTGTTATTGTTATTTTAAGAATGTTTCTAGTGACTTTTATAAACCATTTTTTGTAGTTCATGAAGCAGTAGGTTTCTGGCAAATGAGCATGGTTTTCTTGAGCTCTAGAAATTAAACTAGTGTCTAATGGCAAACAGCATTTCTCACCCAGGAGCCGGAGATGGATTCAACACATGGAACATTCTGTGTATTCATAACATCTTAAACTGTTGAAAAGATGCATTGTTTCTGTGGGGGTTTCCCAAACTAATGTGATTAAATATTTCTTTGTCTTGTGCTTTATATTGGGAGTTTTTCTCACGAGGGAGAAGGCACATTTTCCCTGGAGGGCAAAGGAAAGGAAGGGCTGTAGAATTAGAGTTCTTTTCCACTGTCAAAGAGGCTTTATCTTCCCTAAAGCACCTCCTGATGTGGTACGTGAAACCCCACCAGACAATGAGCCAGGAAGTCCCAGTGGAAGTTTCTGAAATCAAAGCAGTCATCTCTGTGCTGCTTCTCCTGACAATATGCAACATTTGTGGGATTTTAAGGGGCACCCTGTTTTTCCATTTTTCTAGGCCCAAGTTTAGATCTAAAGTGAATTAAAACCTCAGGTGTGTCTGTCCTGGTTCATGCCAAAGTCCTCAACTAGGGAAAACAGGTGATGATGTTTTTCCACAGGGGACCATGTTTTTCTTTCTCCCAATAGCATAACCATGGGTTATAATCCTCTCCATAATGGGTCCCAGAGGCAGTGCTTAAAGGTGGAAAATGGCAAACTTCCTTTAGCCCAAAGTTGCCTGCTCGAGCAGAGCTTTGGATTAGAGAAATAGGAAAACTGGACCAGGAAGGGTGCTTATATTTTCTGCAGGTATTTCTCAAGGCTTTTTACTTTGGGAGTATCTGTGAGGATGCCTTCTTGTTTGACCTCTGTTTAAAGGTCAAGAGAGCGGCTCCAGCCAGCTTTGTAACCTTTGGTAAATCACAGCCTGCGTTAGTTTCCTTATCAGCAAAGTCGGAATGATATTACCCACCCTAATTATCTCAGAGGAATGTGGTGCGGCTATAATAGGATAACCTATGGGAAATGTAAAACATACTTGCTCTTCTTTTTCCTGGGCTGATCAATTATTTGTGAACTTTTGTAAATAGGAATATTGCGACTTAAACTCCCATTTGTTTTGGCCAACGAACTTTAACATTTTTTAGGTTCTAGAAGTGATATTTCTCAGTAAGGTCCGTTGACCACCTATGTCTGAATCGTCTGGGTTGTTTGCTAAAATGACAACCTCCTCCCCAAAAGTACGTACTTACAGTATGCATGTGCACGCGCGCACACACACACACACACACACTCTCTGAATCTGAATCTCTGGGTGTGGGGCCCCAGCCTCTGAATTTTAATAAATCTCCTGACTATTCCTCCTTTTAAAGCTTGAACCACTGTTCTAAAATACCTAAAATAGTATTCTATTACAATGTTTGAGCCAGTGCTGGGTATCAAAGGAGAAGATGGTATACTTCAAATATTCACAACTGACTGACTTCTCATGTGCTTGGTTGTGTAAGACACAGCAGGTAGTGCCAGTGACTGCTTGAAGGCATCTAGCTTTCTAAATAGAGGCTTATACCGAAAGACATTACATCGTTCACCATGGAAAAATACTCCTCACCAACTGTGGTGCTTTTCCTTTAAAGTTCTTTTCATGGCTAGTAAAAGAGAGAAACCTTTCACTTCAAAGCCTGCAGACTGCGAACTCTGGCTGCAGTGCCAAGTCCAGGCTCCAGCCAGTTTCTGGCAAATGACAGGCTTTTTTTACCCTAAACACAGGGAATGGGTTTACTTTTGAGTTTTATATACACACTTATGTATACACAATGCAAACCCCAAGGAACTGAAAGTAAACAGAAGGAGGAATGGTTGCTGTTTGCCATCCTTGAATCAAAGCAATTAATTACTCATCTTCCCTAGGTAATTGCCGTCTCCTGGACTTTGCAGCCTAGTAAGATCTCAGGCCCAGGTATTTTCCACATGAAGTGTTAAAAGAGGAGTTCTGTTTGCAAGTTTCATGTGCCCTAGGAGGTGAGCCGAGAAGTAGGGTCAGCGATTGTGTCCCTCACCATCATTGCTCAGTGGCAGTTCCAGAACATCTCTGTAGGACAGGGCCACCTGAAGGCCAGGAGAGGACTTGTCCTCAGGTTAACTTCCATGATGTGGGGACATGGTTGGTTGTCCCCAGCATCCGTACTCCTTTGCCCTTTCCTAAGGGGGCCCAGTTTGCATCCATGCTATGCCTTGTGCAAGAGGCCCAGCACCTTAGGAGAGCTATTTCCACCCGTAACTCCGGGAGAGCTTGATCCCAACCCCCATGCTATTGCGAGTGGTTTAGAAACCCTGACGGAGACACCAGGAGACATTCGTGGGGGGGCTTTCTGAGATAGAAGCGTGTTTGCTCCTGAAAGAAGTCCATCAAAGAGATGGCCTTCTCATGTGCATGATGTAGTTGCTACTGAGATGCTTGGAATTGTGCAACCACAAGGAGGGAAGCACGTCCAGAATCCTACTGCGGTTGTGAAAGGTGCAATAGAAAGACAAGGAAAGTCTCTTATGTAGTTGTCGAGACACCAAATGAAGCCATGCTTGAAGCCCACCCCTGGCGTGGGCTCTCCAGGGAGCAGCCTGTGCACATCCTGCCTGTCCTTTGTGAGGAGCAGGTGCCTACGAAATGCTCTTCACCCGCCTGTAGATGTTAGGATGTTTCTTTTCAATTCAAAAGTATGTGGTCAACCAGGAAAATAGGTGATTTGAAAAAACAGGCTTAAGGCTAACATCGCATGTTATACTCTACTCGAAGTTAGGTGCTTGTAGATTTTTTTAAAGATTTGGTGAATAAGTACTTTAGTGTTGCGATTATTAGTGTTTTAGGTAATAACATCCCAGAAGCACCTAATATGAATATTGTAAGCTTATTGGAATTATCTTTAATACAGCAGTATTAAATAAAGTAGGTCCTATGTTCCTCAAATAATGTATTTCAGAAGCCTGTGCCTGGCTGGTGAGAGAAGTGGCCAACCTCATGAGGTAGGAAGTCCCGTCAGTAGAGACTTGCCTCTTGGTTTGAAATAACTTTTTGGCATCTTCTTTGTAAAGTTTTCTTGTGTATTGAACTCGGCCAAGTAATTTGTTGAAGTTCAATTTACATTTTGGCTTTTAAACGTGTACATTTTGTATAATAATAAGACTGACTAACAAGAAGGAACACGCCGTGTTTCTGGATGACATAATTATCTGAAAAAAAAGCAATAGGAGCAAAATTAGGAGGGCACGGACTTCCTGGTTCCTCACGGATCTCTCGTCACCCGTCCAGGGTGCCCCATTCCTCTGTGTTTGGCACCCGCGCTCATTCCTGTGGGAGGCAAGCACTAGAACCGAAAAGAATTAAAACCATGACAAAAAATTCCCCATTGATAAAGAAAAGAAAAGTGAGAAACATGCACTTGATCAGGGATAGCTAGATGGGTTCTCACAGCCCTATAAGTATTTGGGCTCTAAGTTCTGAAAATTAAGGCATCAGATAACAGTTCTATCAGAAAGTGACTTTTGTAGTCATTACAGGTCATGCCAACTTGTTTTGTTTTTCTTTTCCTGATTACCAAACAGGAGAAAAAGTATATTTTTAAAGATTTGTTAGCTCTTTAAAGTAATTTTAGATTTTTTTCTGTAGGCAGTAAGGGGACGAGCAGCCACTTTTCCCTGGTTGCGTCTCTGCAAGGCCGCAGTGTCGCCAGACTCAGTCTGGGTTACAGTGACCTGAATCCAGCTTCTTTCCTGTTCAGAGCAAATGCTAACAGCAAAAGTGCGGTTTGAACTGAATTAACCTTATGCCTAAGAAACTCATGAAGTTAAGTCTGTCGTTCACAGTATCCATAACTATATTATTTCTGAGCCTCAGTTTCATCAAGTATATGAAGTAGACAATTTCTATTTTTAGAGATAATAGGGACATTAAAGAAAACAAGGCATGTAAGTAATATTAGGTAATATTTACTGAGAAGTTACTCCGTCTCAGACAAAATGTACATTTATATAAAGATGCTCTACGTATGCAGTTACTTAGTAGTGAATTAAGCCTTAGCTCAGCTGGTAGTCTACGACCGCGGAAGGAAACAGAGACTTAGAAAGAAAGGACCAGCACCTCGGTCCAGGGAGCAGAGGAGCTGGGACTTCCCATGTTGGCTGGACTCTAGGGCGTGAACCCCATGCTTGTCACTGTGGAAGCACCTGTGGGATGCTGGTACAAACCAGGTGTCGCTTAAATGTCACTCAGTTCTCCTTAAAGTTGTGCTTTTATTAAATAGTATCTGAAGCACCTTTCCCTGCAGTGCGGTTGAAGGTTTAAGGAATCAGTGTAGCGTTAGAAGGTGCTCATATTTGAGCAGCAAGCTCCTGCCCGTGGACACCAGCAAGGCAGGTTTCAAACAGTCTTTTTTTAAGTACGTTATGGAAAGCAGTAAGTGTTTAGTCCCTGCTGCCCCTGGCCCCCTGCGTGGTTCTCTGTGTTGGCAGTTTATTTTATTTTGGCCTCTCGTTTCAAGGATGCTGTGTGCTAATTAGAGGCCAGGCGGCTTTGATTGTGAGTTGTTTTTCTCTTCGGTTAAAGGTTTTGTTGTGGTGTTGGCATTTGCCATTCATTCGGATGTTAATTTTTTAAATATCTGTCAGCAAATTAAAGTACACATTACATGCTGATTTTGTTTGTTTGTAATATTTGTACTCAGTGGCCGTGGAGTGTGTGTGATGTGGTTTTGAACTTTTCCTTTCTCCAAACATGTGGAAATGCGTACTCAGGCGCGGGAGTTGAGGCTCCGGGCAGGGCTTTACTCTCTGACCTCTGCAGAGGGAGGTGGCCTTGTCTGTGACCATCGCTGGATTCTCCCACCCAGAGCCATGGCTGTTCTTTGGGCTTGTTCTGTTTAAGAGGTAGAGAGGTGCCTGAGAAAGGCCACGAGATAAAGGATTTGTGCAAGGAAAGAGAACCAGCGCAGGTTAGACTCAGAAGGGAGCAAAGAGAACCACAGCGTGCTGTGGAGCATGTGCCAAGGTTTTCCTCTTTTGTGTAGATCATGATGCAAACCTATTGCTGACAGTATCCAAGAAGACTAAAATGCTAAGAGGACTTGCAGTCGGTGAGCTTTTCAGTTACTTTGGTTGCCATCGGCATTGTAAGATAGCTGAACGTCCATTGAGGACATCGTATGCTCTTGAACCTGGATTAACCAGCTGTCGTAAAGACAAGAAAAGAGAAAACTAGGTTACCTGTGTCTCTGCCTATAATGCAGTTTCATTCGCAGGTGTTTTTTAAAATTATTGCAACATGATTTTGATAAAGGATAGGAACTGAAAGAAGGACATATTTAAATGTGCAGATACCTTTGGGCGTGCTGTGAGGGCAGGCCCTGCCCAGTCTACTCAGCAGCAGCGAAGTTGCCTTTTGCATGGCAGGTGCAGTGTCTTCTTGTCGTCTGTCTCCTGCCCTACATCCGTTTCTCCTTTTTTGGTCCCAGTCCCTAAATCCCTTCCCCTCTTTCAGAACTTGCCTTCAAACAATGCTGGTTCTACTTCTGCTTCACCTCTGGGTCTGGACCTGCCACCCAGGACTAGTCAACCAGAATCTTCATCTTATGGACCACAATGACTGTTCAGGAATGGGCATGGCAACCCACACCAGGACTCTTAGAGACCACCCAGGCATGGTTTTTATAGAAGCTAGTAGGGGAAGGAGAAAGCTCTCTTGCTCCTAGGTTTGCTATATAGGGATGGTAGCCTGGAGCTGCCAGGGCCTGCCACAGAGAAGGTGCCTGGCTGGGGATGAATCGAGCACAGTGGAAAGCTGAACTGAGACATGATGGCATTGAGAGTATTCCTGGATCCAGCTCTGCCTGTAGCTAGGGCCATGTCTGAACTTTCAGATACGTATAAACTGATAGGCTTTTTGCATAAGACAATTCAAGTTGGATTTCTGTTACTTCTGAAAAGAATCCTAATGAATAAGTTACGGACACAGAAGGTGTGACTTAACTTGACTGGGTCAAGTTAAGATAGAGAGAACTCTCCTGTCCCGTCTGGGAAGCTGGCCATGATTGTGCTGTTGCACAGAGCAGCTGGTGGCCTCTCCCTGCGCCGAGTCTCCCGGGGTGGGGGACCAAGGGACTTTGCCTACTTTTTGTAGTCTTCAGTATGTCCCTGTCCCTCCTCTCCCACCCAAGAAAAAGAAGACAGGCTTGGGTAGACCTGACTGCTGGGAACAGAGATGGGAGGAGATAGAGGCTTTTCTGAGAGACGCCTATCTCTCAGCAGCCAGCAATTCAAAATGGTAGGAGTCCAGTGTCCTGAGCCGTGCAGTCCAGTAGAGATAATAGCGGGAGACACATGTATAATTTTAAATTTCCCAGTGGCCCCATTAAGTAGGTAAAAAGAAACAGGTTAAATTACTTTTATTACTATATGTAGACCAAGATTTCCAAATATTCCAAAATATTATCACTTCAACGTGTAATCAACATGAAAAGAAATCATTAATGACCTTATTTACATTCTTTTTGCACTAAATCTTTGAAATCCAGTGTGCTGTTCGACTGGCAGTACATCCCAGTCAGACTAGACCGACTGCAGGCACTCCATAGCCACATCTGGCCAGGGCTCTGGGTTGGACAGCACAGCTCTTGACCACCGGAGATCTGGAACACAGATTCACTCTCCGAAGGTAAATTTAGTGCAGGCAAGATTCAGAGGTGGGAAACCCAGCCTCAGATAAGACTCGGGCCTGGGAGAAGTTTGGCGCTCCGGGTCCCTCCCCTGTACCCAGGGTGTGGACTACCCGACTTTGACTTCAGTCACTTGCAATTAAAAGGGTCTTGGCTCTTACTCAAGGCTTTCCCTGAAAAACAAAATCTGGGGACAACTGAGCTGTTAATCTATGCTGATTAATTGCTTTAAGCAGAGTTTATAAACCAAGATTTATAAAGTGTGGATCTGACTTCAAGTAGTTTTTCCAAAGTGTTGGCTATTACTCCACCATTTCCTGCTGTGTGTGGGAGGGAGGAGGTCAGGACCCAGGACTTTGGTCACGTTTATGTCATGCTGCAATCAGCTGAGCAATAATAACATATGCCACTGAGAATAAATTTGATCTATTCCTAAAAAATGGTTAATTTATTCAATAAATGGCAATTTCTAAGTAGGATTATTATTTAATTCCTAAGACTGTGTGAACCTTGGTCCTTTTTTCCTTCTAGAGTTTCAGGTCCCTTCCCCCATCATTATGCTGAATCTAAGCCCTATCATTTTTACCTCCTAAATATCTCTTACGTATGTCTCTTTCCATCCAGTTCTGGTCCTGTCCAGTTAGTTGGTGCTGTGGCATTTCTTGCCTGGACCGGTGCAGTAGCCTCGTGACTAGTTTCTTAGCATCCAGTCTGTCTGGATCCATTGCTCTACTGTAGCCAAAGTAGTCTTTCAAAACACAAATCTGGGGCCGGCCCGGTGGCGCAGCGGTTAAGTTCGCACGTTCCGCTTCTCGGTGGCCCGGGGTTCGCTGGCTCGGATCCCGGGTGCGGACATGGCACTGCTTGGCAGCCATGCTGTGGTAGGCGTCCCACGTATAAACTAGAGGAAGATGGGCACGGATGTTAGCTCAGAGCCAGGCTTCCTCAGCAAAAAGAGGAGGACTGGCAGTAGTTAGCTGAGGGCTAATCTTCCTCAAAAAAAAAACAAAAAACAAACAAACAAACAAACAAAAACACAAATCTGATGTAGTTGTTCCCCTGGCTTCCCATGGCCCTCAGGATACAGGTCCAGGTCATTTTCCTGCCCCGTTAGGCCCTGTGAAGCCCCAGTCCCTACTCCTGTCATACTGTCCCTCACTCCTCACTCACCCAGGTTGGTCTTCTCTCACTTCCCCACATGTGCTGCTCGTGCACAGTACATTTGCATCTACTCACCTCACTTCCTGATTGCCCTGTTCTCGGCCTTCTGTGTAGAAATGCTTACATAGTTTTCAGACCTCAGATGAGTCATTGCTTCTTGAGTGTGTCTTTCCTTGCATCCCTGATCAGGTTAAATCCTCCTCCTACTCTTAGCACAATTTACCTCTCCTTTGTTGCACTTACCACTATTAAAAATTTATATTTGTATAAGAGATAATACCTTACACCCATTAGGATGGCCACTTAAAAAAAAAACAGAAAATAACAGGTTTTGGTGAAAATGTGGAAAATGGAATCCTTGTGCACTGTTGGTAGCAATGTAAAATGATGTGTCACTGTGGAAAATGATATAGAGGTTCCTCAAAAAATTAAAAGTAGCACTACCATATGATCCAGTAATTCCACTTCTGATCATATACCTGGGAGAATTGAAAGCAGGATCTTGGAAAGATGTTTGCACAGCCTTGTTCATAGCAGCAGTATTCACAATAGCCAAGAGGTAGAAGCGACCTAAATGTCCATTGACAGATGAACAGATAAACAAAATGTGGTATATACACACAATGGAATGTTATGTAGCCTTAAAAAAGAAAGAAATCCTGTCACCTGCTGCAATATGAATGAATCTTGAGGACATTATGCTAAGTGAAATAAGCCAGCCACAGAAAGGCAAATACTGTATGATTCTGCTTATTTGCGGTACCTGGAGTAGTCAAATTCATAGATGGAAAGGAGAATGGGGGTTGCCAGAGATTAGTGGGAGGGAGGAATGAGGAGTTAGTGTTTAATGAGTACAGAGTTTCAGTTTTACAAGATGGAAGAGTTTTAGAGATCTGTTGCACAACAATGTGAAATATAGTTAACACTACTAAACTATAGTCACACGTCGCTTAAGGACAGGATACGTTCTGAGAAATGCGTTGTTAGGCAATTTCGTGCTTGTGTGAACATCACAGAGTGTGCTCACACAGACATGGATGGTATAGCCTACCACACGCCTAAGCGATATGGTACTAATTTTATGGGACCACCATCAGATACATGGTCCATTGTTGACCAAAATGTTGTCGTGCAGCACATGACCGTACACACTGAAAAATAGTTAAGATGGTGAGTTTTGCATTGCGTGTCTTTTACCACAGTTTTTTAAAATTTTACATTTGTGTGTTATCATAATTAATATCAGTTTCTTCCTCTAAACTGTAGGGTCCATGAAGAAAGTGAATGGTCTTCAATATATCCTTCCCGTCTTTTCTGCCATTCGATAAATATTTATTTGTTTATTTTTTTAATGTGACTGTCTGCGTCTTTTATTTTTTTATTTTTTTAATTTTAATTTTTTCGGATGTACAGCATGTTTCAAATTCTGTATACATTACATCATGTTCACCACCCGAACACTAATTATAGTGCATCCCCTCACATGTGACCCTAATTACCCCTTTTGCCCTCCCCCTTCCCTCCATCCCAAATGGTAACCACCAGTCCAATCTCCAATGCTATGTATTTTTTTTTTTTGTCTCTTTTGTCTTCTACTTATGAGTGAGATCATACAGTATTTGATTTTCTCCCTCTGACTTATTTCACTCAGCATAATACCCTCAAGGTCCATCCATGTTGTCACAAATGGCTGGATTTCGTCATTTCTTATGGCTGGGTAGTAGTCCATTGTGTATAAATACCACATCTTCTTTATCCACTCGTCCCTTGATGGGCACCTAGGTTGCTTCCAAGTCTTGGCTATTGTGTATAATGCCGCAATGAACATAGGGGTGCAAGTATCTTTATGCCTTTGTGTTTTCAAGTTCTTTAGATAAATACCCAGCAGTGGAATAGCTGGATCGTATGGTAGATCTATCCTTAATTTTCTGAGGCTACTCCAAACTACTTTCCATAGTGGCTGCACCAGTTTGCACTGCCACCAGAAGTGAACAAGGGTTCCCTTCTCTCCACACCCTCTCTGACATTTGTTGTTTCCTGTCTTGTTAATTATAGCCATTCTGACCGGAGTGAGGTGATACCTCATTGTAGTTTTGATTTGCATTTCCCTGATAGCTAATGATGTTGAGCATCTTTTCATATGCCTGTTGGCCATCAGTATATCTTCTTTGGAGAAATCTCTGTTCAGGTCTTTTGCCCATTTTCTAATTGGATTGTCGGGATTTTTTTTGTTGAGCTGTATTAGTTCTTTGTATATTTTGGATATTAACCCCTTATCTGATATGTGGTTTGCAAATATCTTCTCCCAATTGTTAGGTTGTCTTTTCGTTTTGTTGATGGTTTCCTTTGCTGTGCAGAAGCTTTGTAGTTTGATGTAGTCCCATTTGTTCATTTTTTCTTTTGTTTCCCTTGCCCGGTCAGACATGGCACTTGAAAATATGCTGCTCAGACCAATGTCATAGAGCGTACTGCCTATGTTTTCTTCTAGAAGTCTCATGGTTTCGGGTCTTACATTCAAGTCTTTAATCCATTTTGAGTTGATTTTTGTGCATGGTGTAAGGGAATGGTCTACTTTCATTCTTTTGCATGTGGCTGTCCAGTTTTCCCAACACCATTTATTGAAGAGACTGTCCTTTCTCCATCGTATGCTCTTGGCTCCCTTGTCGAATATTAGCTGTCCATAAACGTGTGGGTTTACTTCTGGGCTCTCCATTTTGTTCCATTGATCTGTGTGTCTGTTTTTGTGCCAGTACCATGCTGTTTTGGTTACTATGGCTTTGTAGTGTAATTTGAAATCGGGGAAGGTGATACCTCCAGCTTTGTTCTTTTTTCTCAGGAATCCTTTGGCTATTCGGGGTCTTTTGTTGTTCCATATAAATTCTAGGATTCTTTGTTCTATTTCTGTAAAAAGTGTTGTTGGAACTTTGATAGGGATTGCGTTGAATCTATAGATTGCTTTAGGAAGTATGGATATTTTAACAATGTTAATTCTTCCAATCCAAGAGCACGGAATATCTTTCCATTTCTGTGTTTTCTTCAATTTCTTTCAACAATGTTTTATAGTTTTCGGTGTACAGATCTTTCACCTCTTTCGTTAAGTTTATTCCTAGGTATTTTATTCTTTTTGTTGCAATTGTAAATGGGATTGTATTCTTAATTTCTCTTTCTGCTACTTTGTTGTTAGTGTATAGAAACGCAACCGATGTTTGTACATTGATTTTGTATCCCGCAACTTGACTATATTCCTTTATTATTTCTAAAAGTTTTTTAGTGGACTCTTTAGGGTTTTCTAGATACAAAATCATGTCATCCGCAAAGAGTGACAGTTTCACTTCTTCTTTTCCGATGTGGATCCCTTTTATTTCTTTTTCTTGCCTGATTGCTCTGCCTAGGACTTCCAATACTATGTTAAATAAGAGTGCTGCCAGTGGGCATCCTTGTCTGGTTTCTGTTCTTAGAGGGATAGCTTTCAGTTTTTCTCCATTGAGAATGATATTTGCTGTGGGTTTGTCATATATGGCCTTTATTATGTTAAGGTATTTACCTTCTATACGCATTTTATTTAGAGTTTTTATCATAAATGAATGCTGTATCTTGTCAAATGCTTTCTCTGCGTCTATTGAGATGATCATGTGATTTTTATTCTTCATTTCGTTAATGTGGTGTATCACGTTGATAGATTTGCAGATGTTGAACCATCCCTGCATCCCCGGAATGAAACCCACTTGATCATGATGTATGATCTTTTTAATGTATTGTTGTATTTGATTTGCTAGTATTTTGTTGAGGATTTTTGCATCGATGTTCATCAGTGATATTGGCCTGTAATTTTCTTTTTTTGTGTTGTCCTTGTCTGGTTTTGGTATCAGGATAATGTTTGCTTCATAGAAGGAGTTAGGAAGCCTCCCCTCCTCTTCAATTTTTTGGAAGAGTTTGAGAAGGATAGGTATTAGGTCTTCTTTGAATGTTTGGTAGAATTCACCAGGGAAGCCATCTGGTCCTGGACTTTCATTTTTTGGGAGGTTTTTAATTGCTGTTTCGATCTCCTTACTGGTGATCTGTCTATTCAAATTTTCTATATCTTCTTGGTCCAGTTTTGGAAGGTTGTATGTTTCTATGAATTTATCCATTTCCTCTAGATTATCCAATTTGTTGGCGTATAGCTTTTCATAGTATTCTCTTATCTTTTGTATTTCTGAGATGTCCTTTGCAATCTCTCCTCTTTCGTTTCTGATTTTATTTATTTGAGCCTTCTCTCTTTTTTTCTTGGTGAGTCTAGCTAAGAGTTTGTCAATTTTGTTTATCTTTTTGAAGAACCAGCTCTTGGTTTCATTAATTTTTTCTATTGTTTTTTTAGTCTCTATTTTGTTTATTTCTGCTCTGATTTTTATTATTTCCTTCCTTCTGCTGATTTTGGGCTTTCTTTGTTGTTCTTTTTCCAGTACCTTTAGGTGCACTTTTAGATTGTCTATTTGGGATTTTTCTTCTTTGTTGAGGTAGGCCTGAATTGCTATAAACTTCCCTTCTAGAACCGCTTTTGCTGTATCCCACAGATTTTGGCATGTCATGTTTTCATTTTCATTTGTCTCCAGGAATTTTTTGATTTCTTCTTTGATTTCTTCATTGACCCAATCATTGTTCAGTAGCATTTTGTTCAATCTCCACATTTTTATGGCTTTTCTGGTTTTCTTTCTGTAGTTGATTTCCAGTTTCATACCTTTGTGGTCAGAAAAGATGCATGGTATTATTTTGATCTTCTTAAATTTATTGAGACTTGTTTTGTGGCCTAATATGTGATCAGTCCTGGAGAATGTTCCATGGGCGTTTGAAAAGAATGTGTATTCTGTGGTTTTTGGATGGAATGTTCTGTACATATCTACTAAGTCCATCTGGTCTAATGTGTCCTTTAAGGCAAGTGTTTTCTTATTGATCTTCTGTTTGGATGATCTATCCATTGGTGTAAGTGGAGTGTTAAAGTCCCCTACTATTATTGTGTTACTGTCTATTTCTCCTCTTATGTCTGTTAATAATTGCTTTATATATTTAGGTGCTCCTATGTTGGGTGCATAGCTATTTACAAGTGTTATATTTTCTTGTTGGATTGTTCCCTTTATCATTATGTAGTGCCCGTCTTTGTCTCTTATTACAGTTTTTGATTTAAAATCTATTTTGTCTGATATAAGTATTGCTACCCCTGCTTTCTTTTCTTTGCCATTTGCATGGAATATCTTTTTCCATCTTTTCACTTTCAGTTTGTGAGTGTCTGTAGGTCTGAAGTGTGTCTCTTGTATGCAGCATATACATGGGTCTTGTTTTTTTTATCCAGTTGGCCACCCTATGGTATTTGATTGGAGCATTTAGTCCATTGACATTTAAAGTAGCTATTGATAAATATGTATTTATTGCCATTTTGTCACTTTTTCTTTTTTTGGGGTGTTTTAGTAGTTCTTCTCAGTTCCTTTCTTTTTCTCTTGCTCTCTTCACTTGTGGTTTGATGGCTATCTTTAGTAAGATGTTTGATTTCTTTTGTCTTACTTTTTTTCTTGCTTGTTATAGGTTTCTGGTTTGTGGTTACCATGAGGATCCTATTTAATATACTATGCATATAACAGTCTATTGACCTCTTTCTAAAAGCTCTACTTTTTCACTCCCCTCCTCCCACATTATATGTTTTTCACATCATATATAGTCTTTTGTTTAGTGTGTGTCTATCCATTACCCTCTTATCATTGAAACAGGTAATTTTAGTGCATTTGTCTTTTAACCTTCATATTACCTTCACAGGTAGTTGATCTGCTGCCTTTACTATACTTTTACCTTACAAGTCATTTTATTGCCTGTTTTTTCTTGTTGTTGTTTTGGGGTTTTTTGATAATTTTTTTCTTTTATCTCTATTTGTGGTCATTGCTTTCCCACTTAAATAAGTCCCTTCAGCATTTCTTGTAGAACTGGTTTCTTGGTGATAAACTCCTTTAATTTTTGCTTGTCTGGGAAGCTCTTTATCTCTCCTTCCATTCTGAATGACAGCCTTGATGGATAGAGTATTCTTGGTTGTAGGTTTTTTCCTTTTAGCACTTCAAATATGTCATGCTATTTTCTTCTCGCCTGTAGGGTCTCGACTGAGAAGTCCGCTGACAGCCTGATGGGCTTCCCTTTATATGTCACTTGTGGCCTTTCTCTTGCTGCTTTTAGGATTTTTTGTCTTTAATTTTAGACATTTTGATTATAATATGTCTTGGTGTGGGCCTCTTTGGGCTTCTCTTGTTTGGAGCTCTCTGTGCTTCCTGAACTTGGATGTCTGTTTCCTTCCTCAGGTGAGGAAAATTTTCCTCTATTATTTCAACAAATAAATTTTCTGCCCCTTTGTCTCTCTCTTCTCCTTCTGGGACCCCTATAATCCGAATGTTAGCACGCTTGATATTGTCCCAGAGTTCCCTTACACTGTTCTCATTCTGTCTAATTCTTTTTTCTCTTTTCTGTTCTGCTTGGGTGATTTCCTCTAATCTCTCCTCTAGCTCGCTGATCCGTTTTTCTGCTTCCTCTACTCTGCTATTGAGTCCCTCTAGTGAATTTGTCATTTCAAGTATTGTATTCTTCATTTCTGATTGGTTCTTTTTTTATATCTTCCAATTCTTTGCTGATGTGCTCACTGTGTTCATCCATTCTTCTCTGCATATCTGTGAGCATCCTCATTATATTTTGTTTGAATTCTTTGTCAAGGAGGTCGCTAGATTCTGTTTCACTTAGTTCTTTTTCTGGTGTTTTGTAGTGTTCCCTTGCTTGGAAAGTATTCCTTTGCCTCCTCATTATGCCTCTTTCTCTGTGCTATTTTCTTTGTACTAGGTGAGTCAGCTATGTCTCCTGATCTTGGAGAAGTGGCCTTATGTATGAGATGCCTTATGAGGCCCAGCAGTGTGCTTCCCTCTCATCACCAGACCATAGGAACCAGGAGTGACCCCTTTGTGGGCTACTTGTGTTCTGCTGTGGCAGGGTCGCTCCCACTGCAGGTCCCCAGGGAGTCTGATCTTTCCTTCCCTGGCAAGCTGTTTGTAAATCTGGTTTGGAGGGGCCTCAGCACTGTTGGCTACAAAGTCTATTAGCACACTCTTATTGCAATTGTCCTCTTAATTGGGTTGGTACCCAGTGTAGCTGGTTGCTAGGCTCAGGGGCGTACAGTTGTGATAGGCCTGAGGCCAACAAGGCTGATGTCAGTTCTCTTAGGAATGTAGCTGAGTGGGGCTAGCCCTTGGCATGGAGGCACTCAGTTGTTTCAGGCTTTGGAAGGTGAGGCTGATCCTTTTTATGGCTGTTGGTGAAACACAAGTCTTCTGCCACTCATAAGCCTCACCCCACTCTGGACCACATACACTGTCAGCACAGTCCTGGTCCATGCACACTTCTCAACCCCTGCAGCGTACCCCAACGCCACACTGCTGAGGCCCCCACCTCTGCCCCAGTGCCCCCCACAGTTCACCTGGTCCTCATACCAGCCCTGCCCCACAGAGGCAGACACCTTTGCCTGCCTGTAGAGGATCAAGGTACTCAGTCAATGCAGGCTGAAAAGTAGCCTGAGGGCTTGCTGTTAGGTGAGGCCAGTCCCTAGGGCGGGTTGCCTGCCCTGGCTGAACTGGATTAAATCTGTGCTCTAGTGGGTGTGGCAGACCCCTGGGCTAACAGCCCAAGGGATGCACCTCAGTGGCCCCCACTGGTGTCTGTATCAGCAGGCCTGGACTAACTCAGAACAACGGCCCCCACCAATGTCTCAGTCTCCGGAGGGGATCCTCCTCTCACCAAGATGCCCCCAGAGCCCACCAGGTGAGTCTTGTTTCACCAAAGGACAGTCAGCCTTCTCTCTGGTGATTTTAGGTTGCTGCAATGAATGAGTTTGTGCGTGGGCCCTTTAAGACCCGGATCTTTTCGGCTTTCGGCCGATAGCTTTTCTGGGGTGTCCTCGCTGCAGTTAATAGCCAGCAAAGCCAGACAGTAAGACCCCCGCTCTCAGTTGGGCTGAGTCCGAAGGATGGTTATAGCAGTATTGCCCCCGCTCCGGACCTGACTCCTCCAGGGAGGGCTCGTACCTTAGGTTGGTTCCCGCCTGGCCAGCTGAGAAGCTCCGCTGCTCCCAAAGGTGGCTTTTTTCCTCTCTGGCCGCAGTTACTGCCTCTTCTGCTTTCGTCAGGACTGTCCCTTGTTGTGGGGGTTCTTTTTATCCAGTTTTCAGTTTTCAATCCAGGGTGATTCTTCCTAAAATTGTTGTAACCTGGTTGTGTTTGTGGGAGGAGGCGAGTTCAACGTCTGCTCACAGCGCCATCTTGACGAGAACTCCTCGAAAAATATTTAAATAAATGAATGAATTAAATTAAACACCCCTCATGTAGAGTTGGGGAATGTAGTTGGCTTTGTGCAAATAGGTGCTTCATATTTGTTTGCTGAATTGGTAACAAAAGCAGACGCCAAATATTCAAATAATTGGAAATAGCCTACCATAGGATCTACACATAATAAGTGATTGATAGATTAATTAATTTAGCATTTTTCTTAGGTATACTCAAGAAACCAGCAGCACACACCATGCATGTTTTCCCACCAAAGAATGATTTCCAGTTAAATTGTTTTTGGAACTTTTCCAGTCACGATTTTAGGCAAACTATTTTAGCTACATGAGTGATATTTGTGGGATAATATTCATTGATATTGGTATTTGTAAAAGACGAGTAATAAGGTTTAATTACTTCATGGAAAATGTTTTGGAGCTGATATTAAAGAAAAGGCAAAAATGAAATGAAGACAGATTTTTGAGTACCTAATTTGAAGAAGTACTAAGCTAATCATTATCCAGTGGTTTTATTATGGGAGATAAAACTGATGAAGATTAGTCTGGCAGAAATGTAGGTTCCCTAAACATCATTGGACAACATTTTCATTATTATGTTGAAGGGATTGGTGTTTTGGATTGATAAATGAGCACAGAGTTGGAGAGGAGGTTTTGGTCAAGAAAATGTCAAGCTCAGGTAGAGTGTAGTCGGCAGCTGGCCTCTGATAAATCTGAGTTGATTTCGTGGGAGAAATGGACCTTCTCTGGGGGATTGTTCCTTAGTCGATCAGGTGGTGGAGCATTCCAGGCTCATGGATTGCCTTGGAAGAGGCTTAACGCGTGGGTGGATCAGGCGCCAAGAGCCAAGGTGGGGCATAGAATTTTAGTGTCAAGTAAAGTGATATTACAAGAAAAGAAAAAGGTTAAGATTTGAAACTTGTCTGTTCCCAACACAGCATGTTAATTAAAGGAAAGAAAAGCAGCAGGTAAAGTGATCTATGCCCAGAAAAACTAGAAGAAGCAGAGGTGGGAAAAAGAGAAAGACAGAGAGAAAAGTGATTGATGTCGGAAGGACAAGAAGTCTTAGTGTGATGGAGAAGGCCAGGTGGAGCAATGAAACCTGAAAGGAGAGGGTTTGTAAATGTCACTGAAGGAAATTATAGGGCTGTGGAGAAATTTTCCTAGATGAGACATCAAGAAAGAATAAGATTAACCGCGAATAAAGGTCCTGTAATATAATAAGTCAGAATTTTACCTTTTTATGATTAATGTGGGAAAAGTAATTCTTAGAAACAAAAGGAAATAGAGGGCATGTGAGTGTTATTTTTTGTTAACCTTTCTGACTACTAAATCGTTTAAAATGAATCTTAAAAAAATAGCTCTTGTCTGGGCTGTAAAAAATAAGTAAATAAATTGAATCCATCTACCATTCAAAGAGAATTAAATATTGATTAGGGCATTATAGTAATTTTCAGTAATATAGACATTGATTCTAAGTGAAATTATAAAAATCCAAGATGATTTCAGAAAATAGCTTATTATGCCAGAATTGTTTGTTTTGAACAGGAAATATGAAATCTAGAAGCAACTTTAGATAATTAACAAAGTTGTCTACTTGGGGATTTGTTAATTTTGTTAAAAGAAAAACTGATCTTTTTTTTCAATATTTTCAATGGTTCAAACTTAGTGGAATAACTTAATAAAGGTAATATTCTCATCCACAGCATGCATGTGGATTTCGTTCAAGCCTTTTATGAAGTTCTTCTGACATGGGTCTTAGTGATAGATTGCAGCCTACTAGATGCCGTTTTAGAACCACTTTCTCCAAAAAAAACCGTTTTTCTTTGTGTGGTGTGTGTGGGGGTGTGAGTGAGGAAGATTCACCCTGAGCTAACAACTGTTGCCAATCCTCCTCTTTTTTTTTTTTTTTTTGGCTTGAGGAAGATTAGCCCTGAGCTAACACCCATGCCAATCTTCCTCTACTTTGTATGTGGGAGCGTGCATGGCTGATGAGTGGAGTAGATCCACTCCTGGGATCTGAACCTGCAAACTCGGGCTGCCAAAGTGGAGCATGCAAATCTTTGACCACTTGGCCATGGGGCTGGCCCCTAAACCTTTTTTTTTTTAAATAAAAGTAATTACTCCTTCATTTCTCAATATCACATATGTAACTGCCGAGCTTGGGAGTTATCATTCTAGAAAGTTATGGTTTGAGTCCAAGTGGTCTACAGAGCCCACCTCTTTATCCTCTAAATTTCTAATAGGGTGAAGTGAGCTTCCAGAACTCAAAACTGTAAACATTGAACATCTGACTAATAAAGTGATGTGTTTGAAGCTATATTGTTTGTGAATTCTCTATGTCATTTTACTTTCTGTTTCACAGAGAGTTGTTTATATTCATTAGTTTTATATATATATTTTGCCTTCCTTTTTTTTTTTTAAAGATTTTATTTTTTTTCCTTTTTCTCCCCAAAGCCCCCCAGTACATAGTTGTATATTCTTCGTTCCTTCTAGTTGTGGCATGTGGGACGCTGCCTCAGCGTGGTGTGATGAGCAGTGCCATGTCCGCGCCCAGGATTTGAACCAACGAAACACTGGGCCGCCTGCAGCGGAGCGCGCGAACTTAACCACTCAGCCACGGGGCCAGCCCCTTGCCTTCTTTAAAGCTAGTTCTTGATTGTTTTTCTTTTGATGTCCTCTGTCATTTCGACCCTTGCTCTTCCCTCTAACTCTAGTCCCCATTCAGTAGTAGTTTCTCCAGAACATCTCCTCTCATGTTTCTTAGAGCAAGTCCCTTTCTAAACTTGTGTATACCCCTGCAGTGGCAGGACAGCATTTGACCATCAAGAAGACAAAAATCATGACTACAGAAGAGCTACAACTTTAACATCGACAATGAAGACGCTGAAATCGTTGAAGATTTTGTTTACCTTGGTTCAGTCATCAGTTTAAATGGAGACCGCAGCCAAGAAATCAAGAGAAGACTGAGACTCGAGCAGCAATGAGAGAATTAGGAAAGGTCATCAAGTGTAAGAAGTGTCACTAGCGACTAAGGTCAGGATTGTTCACACCCTTGAATTCCCAATTACTGTATGCAGGTGGAAAAGCTGGCCAGTGGAGAAGGCTGACAGGAAAAAAAATGGATCCATTTGAGACAGAGTTTTGCAGGAGAGCCCTACAGATAGCCTGGACTGCCAGGAAGACGACAAGTGGGTCCCAGAGCAAATTAAGCCTGAGCTATCTATCACTGGTGGCAGAAATGATAAAACTGAGGCTGCCCGACTTTGGGCGCATCATGAGAAGGCAGATTCTTTGGAAAAGACAATAATGCTGGGAAGAGTAGGAGGCAGCAGGAAAAGAGGAAGAGCAAGTATGAGATGGATTGACTCTGTACAGGAAGCCACAGGCCTGAGTCTACAGGAGCTGAGCAGGGCTGTTAGGACGGGACACTGTGGACAGCACTCGTTCATAGGGTCACCACATACTGGCTTAAGTTTAAATTTTAGTTTATTGATCACAGTTTTGCCAAAGAGCCCTCTCAAGCTGTTTACTACCAAATCACTATCACCATGAATTCTGAAGCCGTTTGATAAGCCCCCCGACCCTTCAGACATGGCTTGGAAAGTACTTTGTTCATTAAGGGCATTACTTATTACATGCTATTGCTGACAACGGGAAAATGCTCCTTTTCTGGTGGCTTCCTAACAGAGCCACTATTGTACCCAGAGAGAGAGCCCTCGAGACCTGAAATATGTATGTCAATCTTAGAAGATTGCCTAAGAAAATAACAAAATTGGTAAGTAGATTGTAAGCAGAAGGTTACTTTCAAAGCACTCAATTCCACTCAGCATTGGAGAAAAATGAGTTTTCAGTTACTGCCTTTAGCTAGAAAACTTCTCGAGGACAGCATACTCAACTGCGTATTGAAGACAACTGAATAAGTGTTAAGGAATGGCTGACTGAGGAGGGCGGGGAGGGCCGGAATATAAACCAAATGAGCTGCCAATCAAGCTCCCTCAGACATGCTGGGTTACTTGTTATTTACTATAAAATTTGTGTCAGAACTAATGAATAATCTTATAGGATAGTAACTATATGGTGAATCTAAATAATTTTGAATAATTCTATGTCATCCATACGCTTGGCTTCCCAGGATCCTAGATTCTGAAATACCTTTCTTTTTTTTTTGGTGAGGAAGATTCGGCCTGATGTAACATCCATTGCCAATCCTCTTTTTTGCTTGAGGAAGATTAGCCCTGAGCTAACATCTGTGCTAGTCTTCCTCTATTTTTTTGTATTTGGGACAGCATCACAGCGTGGCTGGTGAGAGGAGTAGGTCCACGCCTGGGATCCAAACCTGCGAACCCGGGCCACCAAAGTGGAGCACGCGGAACTTGAAACACTAAGCCATGGGGCCAGGCCTTCGACTCTGAAATATCTAAAGCACAACTCTTTATTGCCTTCCTGTCACCCTAACGCATTCTCTCATGTTCCCTCTCTGTCCAGTGGCATCATCACTCTCCCCAGTCACACATGCTTAAACCTTTAAGCTACCTTCCGCCTCTGTCCCTCATCACCAGAGCGTCACCCAACACATCAGAGACCTACCTGATGTCATTAATTTTCCCCTGGGTGCCCATGTTGTTTGTATGTTTGTTATAGCATTTATAGCATTACACCGCCAGTCTCACGTCAGACATTTTATGTGATTTGCTCCCGGAGGACACAAATGGTCTGCACACATACTTGGTCTATAGGACATGTTGAAATGGCAGAAGAGGAGAGAGCATTTGGCACTGAAGACAAGACTTGAAGTAAACTCAAAGAGTCAGGACTCTGGATAATGTCTATTATTCTGGCTTATCTCCATGAAACAGTATCTTAAACTCTTGTTCCCTGCTAATGTCCCTTTTTTAGAATTTTTTTACTGAGTACCCAGGAAAATATCTCCATTGGTGGCACTAAATTAAGGCTCCTGAGGAAGAGCAGGCTGCTCTGTTGGCACTTGGTCTTGCCATTTGGGAGCTATAACCCAAACATACTAAACTTCTCTTTATTAATTATACCAGTCAGGGTTCCTCATTGCAATGAATGAAAAAAAAAAAAAAACGGACTTTGACTTAATAAACAGAAAAAGAATATGTAGAAGGTGATGATGCAGCCCACAGAATGTGCGGAAAGGCTTAAGAAGCAGTCTCAGAAACCTGGTAGGAGCCATGGAGGCTACCTTGGGACCATGTGGTCGGGACAGGACCTGGCGCTGGTGCCACTGACTGTGTGCCCCTGCTGGTGATGGGCTTTGGACTCTGCCGCTGTGAAATAATCCTTGAAGCACCCAGAGTGCAGCAGGAGCATCTGAGGGACAAGCCCAGGTCTCCTGCCACGCCCCAGCTGTTTCCTTTCTGCCACGGTTCTTCTAGCAGGTTTATTATGAAGTGACCCAAATGTGTTTTAGAAAGATCTTGGCAATGTCCACATTCTCCTGTAAAAAACAGGAGGAAAGAACATGTTTTCCATTGGGCTTCCATAGGGAGAAGGAGCGTGGAGGCGAATCTCAGACCTTTTCTCGAACAGCTCTCAATGAGAAGACAAATTTGCCTAACTTAACAGATAATTGGAATAAGTTTAAGAAGTACAGTTAAAAAGTATCATATTCAGTAATGAGCATAGACAAAGCAAAAGTCATCCATGTAAGGACTGGAGCTTGGGGAAAGGCAGATGAGCATGGTACGCCTAAAAGAAGGTAGGTGGTAAAGAAGAGGTGGCATCCTGGAAGAAGCCCAGGGGCAGGGGCCTGTCCAGGGGGTGGGCTATTTGGGGTAGACGAACTGTGGTGGATAATCAGATATCAGATATCAGATAATCCTAAAATCGGAAAGTAATGATGTATAGACCTGTAATTATCTATGACTTGTCAATGTCTATGGCAATTCAAATGACAATTTTCCTTTTATTTATGTTTAAGAAAAATCCACTAGCTAATTCATAGAGGGTTGGCAAACTTGCTCATGTGAAGTAGTTAAACATTCCACCAGATTAAAAAGTGTAATTTCTGTGTTTTCTCAGGATACTGTCACGTCAGGAGCAACCAAAAAAGGAGAAGAGAAAAAAATGTGATTAGCATTATTTCATTGTATTAATTAAAACAGTGTGGCAGTTTCAGCTCTAGCAAATTACTAAAACCAAGGAAAGTTGCTCCCTGTCCATAATCGTTACAGTCAGGCCTTAAGTGGTAATGAAACATTTGAGATGAATTTTGTTTTTGCAGCAGAATTTAGGCATTGTGAGGATCTTTCTAGAACACATTTAGATCAATTCATGTAAATCTGCTAGAAGAACCTTTACAGTAAGGAGATGGCGTTGATAGCTACCATTTTTCCCCTCCCGGATCTACTATAGTTCTGTCCCCTACATGGAAAACGCCGTCTCGTCCATGCCTGCAGGCCCCCAAAAGCTATCCAGCATTAGTTAATCTTTTCAACAGAAGCAGCCAACTTTTCTAGCAAAGGAATTTGCAGTCTTTGTGGTTTGGGTAAAAAGGTGGTTCATTTTACCGGTTTCTTGAAGAAATATGTTTCATGATAAATTCAATCTTTCCTCAAAAAAAATTCCCCAAATCTACTTTTCTGTGCAAAATTCAACATGAAGGCCTTTCTCTACTGAAGCAGCCAAATACTGAATTTGTGTGGACCTGGGGAAAGAGTTCTGGGTCCAAGGTTAAAGATATTTATTGCTAGAGGTATTACATGTATTCGTATCCAGGAAGAACAAAATTTAACACATTGACACTGGTTTTCAAGCGTATTAATTTACTTTCTTTTGTTGTAAGGGGAATGTTTCTCTCCCTGCTCCCCTTTTTAATCCTTTTCCACACTTGGTAGAATTTGTAAGGATTTCTGCCAGGGATAACTAGTGCAGGTATACAATGTGTGAATACACTGGAGAGCTGCTGGTTTCATTTCACAGACTTCAGAGAAAGTTCCCTGCACTCTGACTTTGGCATAGCATGCAGGAAATTCCTCACTCGTCTGCCCAATGCAATAAACAGACCTCCTGCCTCACCACATCCACGCTGAAGTTTCTTATGTGGGGTTACTTTTCTTTTTATGTAAAAGCTAAGGGTCCCAGCTTTCCTATTCCACACTTTCGTTAGCTCCTAGGCTTTGGAATTTGTGTAGGACCGTGTTTAGGGGTTAATAGGACTTGTGGTTTGACTCATTCTGTGGTTCTTTATGCACGCATGGAAGAGGTAGACAAGGTGAACAGCTCCCCTGTGGATATGCTTCTGATAAACCTTACTTTACATCAGATTGATCCGAGAGATCAGAAGTTAACATTTGCCTTCTGGTTACACATTAGGGGCATTGCTTATTATGTTCAAGGCAGGAGAGTTCTTCAGTAACCCCCGCCTCTCAAAGTGTGGCCCCCAGCTGGGCAGCCTGGCATCACCAGAGAGCGGGCTTGTTAGAATGCTGCATCTCAGGCCCCAACCCGGAGCTGGCTCCTGGACTAGAATCTGCATTTTAACCGGAGCCCCGGTGGCTCACAGGATGTTGAAGGTGGAGAAGCCCTGAGTCACATCCATGCTGCCAGAGTGCCTCAGTCCATTCCAGTAAGATCTCCACGGGAGGCTGCAAGGGAGAAAGCGAGCTGGCCAGGGGGCAGAGAGGAAGGAGAGCCAGGGAAGACATCGCCTGAGTTAAATTACGCTCATTAATTCAATTTGCGGCAGGAATGTGTGTAAATAAACGCTGGCAGCTGCGGAGGCTGCTTCCTGCAGGGATCAGGCTGGAAAGCAGGGCATGGCCGTGAAAAGCTACCTGGGGACCTGTCAGCTGGCCCTGCAACCACGAGATAATGACGGTGAGGATGGTGTGAGCGTGCTGTGTTAGGGAGGTTTTAAATGCAGAGCTAAGTGCCAAACCAAGTGGAACCGGAGAGGCTGTGCTAGCATAGATAAAATCTTAATTATTTGAAAAGATTAAGCTTATTTGACTGCTCCCTTCTCTTTTTTTAAAGTCAGTACAGATCAGATTTCCAGGGGTTAAAATGAATAGGACAGTTCCAGGATCCTACGCAGCCTATTAGCATTTCCATATAAAAACCTGTTCACATCCACTTTTTCCCTTACAAAACTGAGTCCATGAGAAACAGGGAAGAGAAAACTGAGTTCTATAGGTTAAGAGCAACTCCTTTGTGCCATCAACCTGTAAAATGTTTATAGGCTTGATTTTTGGCACTTCCTGTTGATGAGCTGTTCTGGGGGCTGAGCGATCATCACCAATTAGCGTTTATTAAAGCCCCTGTGGTGTGCTGGGCAGACACTCGCCTAACCATTAAAAGACGGTTCTCATACTGTCATTTTTAGGAGCTCGTTGAATGTTATTTATTCCAAACAGACATCTGTTTCCTAGCTTAGAAATTAGCCACAAGTCCCTTGTCCCGATTCACTAATGGAATGGCTATAAATGAGAAGAGTCACGTTCTTTAATTTTATCTGGAAATGGTTTCCTTAATGCCTCTGTGCCTGGCCTGATGCTGATGAGAATAGCTAACCAAGTGCTGGGCACTCTGTTGAATGCTTTGTTTAATCCTCACTACAATTCCTATTTTATAGGCAAGAAACCGAGTCCTGGGGCCGGCCTGGTGGTGTAGTGGTTAAGTTCACGTGCTCTGCTTCAGCAGCCTGGGGTTCATCAGTTCAGGTCCCAGGTGCAGACCTGCACACCGCTCATCAAGCCATGCTGTGGTGGCATCCCACATACAAAATAGAGAAAGATTGGCAACAGATGTTAGCTCAAGGCCAATCTTCCTCACCAAAAAACAAAAGAAAAACTGAGTCCTGGTGAAGTTAATGAACCTGCCCATGGTCACATAGTGGGGAGGGGAGCCAGGGTTCCACCTCAGGCTGTCTCGAGGGCCCCTCACAGCAACCCCTCACCCTTCAACACACAGCAGTACCTTCTTTTTGAATCACTCCATGGCACTGCCTCTGCAGAGTGCTGCATGCCTTCTCTGTGCTCTTAGAACCCTTTGTGTAATTTTGTTATAGAAAAATATTTTTATTATTGTTACAAGCCTAATACGTGGACAAGTCTCCCACTGAATTGTTAGGAATTTTAGAGAAGGCACTGGCATACAATAAGGGCCCAATGAACAGTAGTTAATTCCTCTTGAATGCTGGCAGTCCAGCATCTTCATTCCTGTGCCTTGCCCTGGTCTTGTAGTTGGACTTGCAACATAATTGGACTTTACCAACACTGAGTGGAGGTCTGGGGAAGAGTGGAGAGCCCTTGCCTCTTGGGTTTGTCCCAGCTTCTTTAAAAGGCTAAAGAAAAGTCCTCCCCGATAGGCCACTGTGGTTGAAACTGGAGAAAACATCACCACCTCAGGATCTGCAGGACGCACATGGAGCTCCTGTTGACGTTGACATGGCCTGCGTGTGTAAGTCAACGGACGCAGAAAAATCTTGCAAGTCATTGAGCCCTTGATTGACAGTCTTGGCAGACACCCTGCTTAGCTTAGGAGGGATTTATTCTCGGGCTGAGAATGACAGGAAGCAAAGCAAGGCATTTTCATTTCTAGTTTCCATCCCTTTTGTACAAATAGCCTTTCTCTTCAGGAGAAAGGGAGTTCCAGGGGTGGGGGTGGGAGGGGATGAGAAATCGAGTTCTTCAGGCTCATCCATCTAGCCCACTGTCAAATTTCTCACTTTCACCAACATTGTGGGAGATCGGAAAGGACAGTGGGCGTTTCGCTCCTGCCTTCTGTGCAGATCAACCTTTGCGGGGGACAGCGGCCTTTAGTCAGCTCTAGCAAACCGGTACAAGTTGAAGTTGAGTGGGTCTCTGCTCCCTTCTCCATCGCAGCAGTGTTGCAAAGGGACTCAACAAATTCCTGTCGGTCCTTAGGGATTTAGGATGGTGGTTGAACAGAGTTGGAGGAAGAAAATAATTTCAGGATTTCGTTCTCTGTCACTCATCGCCCACACACCCAACTCCCAAATATTCAGGGACTGATTTATTTGTGGATAATGCAGTTCCCTGCTTCTCCCACTCCTTTCTTGCCTGTCTCTTCCAGCCTTTTCTGCTTATTAGCAGGCTATCTGGAAGCAGGCTGTGGAAGGAAGCAAGGAGATAATTCTAAAATCAGTATCTGCTTCGGCTTGCACTTCCAGTTTGCTTCCCTGGGAAGATAGAGAACTTTGTACCCTGATCACTCGAGCCAGGTCCATGACAAGTTCTTTCTCACTGTTGATGTTTCCTCAGATGATATGAGTACTTTCACTTCCAAGTTCTTGCTCTTGACTTTGGCCCTAGGATATCCTGAGCATGCTTTGAAAAGTAAGATGTGTGAGGAGTGGGGCCCAAATCCTAGCACCTGCGTGAACGGAATTCGATTTCCCCCGCTGTGGCTTCCCTCGCTCCTCTTGACCCCGGCACTCGGCCCCCTCCCTTGAGCCTTCTCCAACCCCTGGGCCTCTTCGTCATCGCCTCTAAGTCTGCTCTTGCCTCCTCTCCCTGTCCTGCTGACTGTCCGCTCTGTGGGGACCAAGAGAACTCTACAGAGATGAAAGGGACTTGGCACTGTGGCGCTCCCCCATGCTGCCTTCCTGGGCCATTGCCTTTGTGGCAAGGACAGGAACAGGCCACGCTCTGCCGCTCTTGCTTCCACTTCCTGCTTCACCCAGGACTGACTTCCTGACTCCAACCTAAAGGTCAGTCTTTCGCCTCTTTTCTCCTGTGTCTCTTTCCCTGGCCCTGTCCTTCTCTCCTTCCATCCTTCCACCTGGGGTGAGAGGCATTTTCCTTAAAGAGGGGAATTTAAAGGTTAAATATTAAGTCTGGTAGTTGTCTGAGGAATATCGCTTCCTGTTTCCAGCTCATTAACAGAAGAGCGGGTGGCTGGTGGCCCAAATAGGTCAGTCCTAACCGAGACACATCTTCGTGTCCCACTGTTTCTGATTATGCTATTTTCTCCTATTAATTCTATCGTCTTGTTCCTCTGAGAATTAAGCAGTTATAACCTGATAGGAGGGGAATTTGATCAGAGCAGAGTATTTGTGGAGTCAAGGCATTTTTTTCTCTCTCAAAATTGGCCTTTTATTCAGCCACGGGGATTGTTTCCATGCATTACTCCTTTAATGATGTGTTTATTTACAGATTCACACAATTCTCTCTTGCCTTGAGTAATCTAATATTAACTTGTAATAAGCAGGATTCCTATTGAAGGAAGGGGTTTTTCAAAGAAAAGCAAAGGGAATTGTGGGTTCAAAATTCCCGAGAGAAATGCTGAAGAAAACCCTACCAAAGAGGATGTGGGAAAATAAGTGAATTAAGAGGGCAGTTTTCTAGAGCAGCACATGGCTAGCTGTCTGTGCTGATTCTCCATTGTTTCAAAGTTGCGTTTGGTTTGGAGGAAGTTTTCTCCTCCAGGAATATCACAGTAGCTGGTTCTGAAATTGTCGGGCCGTGTTATATCATCTCTTACATGAGGTATATGGTTTTATATAACTAATAAATAATGGCATGAAGTTTTCCAAATTCCCTAATATGGCACCTGTTCCCCCAAAAAAGAGGTTGGAATGTGGGGGTGGTGATGATAGAATGAAGTATTTGTTGCTGGCATTAGGTCATAAATCTAAATTAGCTCTTGTTCTAGAAGATTGTCACTGTGGAAATGGTGGAATTTGGGTTTGACTCCATGTTTTGTGTGCTTTTATAATTAGAAAGGGATTCTGTGCCTCTGCTTTATATACAGTGCCTGTCGTATGTTGCCCACCCTTCTGGTCTCCCTATTTTTTATCACATCTGCAAGTGTAGTCTGCCTTTTGTAAACAGGTCACTAAATCCAGGCTAGTGGCGTGAAATACAGCTGACATGCTCCACATGAGCTGGACCCCGACAGGGAGAGGAGGGAGGCGCCCCGAGGGCTCGACCTCATGGGACAGAGCGCTTCCCCAGGCACTCTGTGGAAATCCGCGCCGAGCGGCAGCCCAGAGCCTCTTTGTGCCATCTGGTAGCTGTTGACTGGCATATAGGAAAAATGTTTTGAAACTCAGGGCCTTCTGCAGAGGGACCATCAGAGATTTACTGCCACGAGAGTGGGAAATTATGAGAAAAACATAAAGAGGCTTCCAATTCCCAGCCCCGTGGCATTCCGTAGGCTCTATATACTTGGTATTGGCAGTTGTTCATTATAGAGTCAAATTTGCAAAGAAATGGGGAATCAACTTAGGCACCTTGACAACACCTAGTCTACTAGCAGACATAGAACATTTTTCTGTATACTAGTCAACTATCCATAATGTCTAAGTGGTCTCTAGAAACATCCATGCTGTGTGATTACATTTGTGGAAAGTTCAAAAACTTGCAAAACTAATTTATGGTGTTAGAGGTCAGGATATTGGTTACGCTTGGGTGGAGGGAAGATGAGCAAGAAATGGAAGAGGCATGAGGTGGTTTCTAAGTTTCTTGGTGATTTTTTTAAAAATCTGGTGTTTTTTTAAAAAAATCTGAGTGCTGTGTCCACAGGTATTCATTTTGTGAAAACAAAAACTCATTTGAGATGTGCACATATGATCTGTGCACTTTGTTGGTGTATAGATATTTTACTTTAACTAAAAGTTTACATTTCGAAATATGACATAATAGCATAAGAAGAAACTTCTTTCCTCAATCCGACTTGCATTAATAGTGAATTCAGATGACAAAGGAAGGCAACAAACCTAAGTGCGGTTTCTGTACTCAGCGCTCCGAGGTAGGAACTTCCCTCACGTTGGCCCCGTGCACTGTTTAGCTTTTAATAACTCTTCTTATTAAGCATTAGTTTGTCTCTTGAGGGTTCCAAGCTTGGTATTTTAGTTTTGATTTTTTTTAACAGACTAATAATACACATATCAATATGTTCGTTCATCTCAGAATGCTTTTCAATGAATGTTTCACTTGCTGTTTATGCAATGAATAGTCTAAAAAATTCATTTCAGTACCCTGACTTGGAAGCCACCACCTTTTGGATGGTACTTAGAGTCATCGGAGTGGACATCACTGCCCATGGTGAGTTGGCAAAGAGATTAAAAAAAAAAGACCAGAGCCCAGAGCCCCCAGGGAATACTGGCATCCACAGGGTGGATAGAAAGCTTACCAAAGGTGGCACAGGTTAGCTAGACAGAGTACAGTGATCGCGCTCTAAAGGTTGGCTGAATAATTCAGTCTTGTTTTCCCTTTAAATAGTGAAGTGGCTTTGAGCTGCTGTGAAATTCCTGTCTGAAATTTTAGGTTAGTACCAAAACAGTACCCTGACTGAGGGCTTAGTAGCACCACAGTTCATTAAAGAACTTTAGAAGATGCCTATAAATATTTTGCGTGAAATTTCTGAAATTGGCTGATAATAATTTCTTCTTTTTTTCTTTATCAATTTTGGAAAAAGCTAAAACCAAAATGGAAAGCAACCAAATATGGGTACCGTGTGCAGTACCTTCTCAAGAGCGTCAACATGCGTGGGGTGTTCAGGGAGCTCAAGTGATGGAGCTGGGTCATTCAACCAGGTGGGATCCAGAAGTGTGCAGGGCTCGTGTGGTTATTCTCATAGAGGGAAATTTTATGGAAATAGGTACATTTGTCCCTATGTTTAATTTTGCTTTTGAAGCTTCCCTTCTCTGCTTCACCTTAATATGGCATTTTTTCTATGACCTATCAAGGACTGCCAGGAAGCAAACAATTTAAGTTCCACCACATAAGAGAGACTTCCTTTTTACAAAGGAATAATTAAATGTGTTGTTTGTGTACCATCTTCAGGCCATAATTTGTACGTTTTACTATTTTTTTGATGTTGCTTCAATTCTGATCTTCTTCCCCATTTCCCAACAGGGAACCAGTGTCTATTCATTGCTATTAAATCTTCTCTATCGTCATTTATCATATATATAATTTAAATGATGTTTTAAAGATAATAAAAGCTTTCATGAAGTTGAAAATCCCCTGGGCAGGGGATTGTATGAATAAGTTTTGTTTAAATCACTTTTTTGTCCCCTATTTCTTGGCTACAAGACTCTTTAAGAAATGATTTCACTTCTCTTAAGAAAGTCTTCGAGACGTGGTCCGATCGTAACTCTATTCACACTTGCTTGAGGCTCAATGGTAGAGTAATAAAGTATTCTTTAAGAAGGACTATTATTTTAGGCACAGTATGGGTTTTTATGTGAACCTTCGCTCTTTTCCGGTTGTGTATTATCAATACCATTTCCACATCCCCCCTCCCCAGTGCCGTAACCCCTTCACCTTCATGCTGGTTGATCTCCTGGCACGCTCAACTCTCACTGCCTCTAGAAACTCTGTATTTACTTCTGAAACATAATTCTTTCTTCTCTCTCTAGATTGTTACTTTACCACTTTTTCATTGGTTTATCCTACTGCGTGGCCTGTCTCTTAAACATAATTGGTCTGAAGGATTCTTTCCTCAGCCATCTTTTTTTCTTTTTTTTTACTTTCTCCCTAGGTTCCATCATACATACCAATGACTTCAATTCCAGCTAAAAACTATCAACTTCCAACTATATATCTTTAGGCCAACACTTTTTAGTTGCCTACAACTTGATTTACTTTGAAAATGGAGACAGATCTTTTTCATCTTCTGTATCTCTTTAAATACATAACAGAATACCTGGTACATGATAAACATCAGATGGATGAAAAACATGCTCACGTTAGTAAAAGTTTCTTAATTTCTGTGTTCAGCTTTACGATTTTATTCTAATGACATGTCCCCGGAGCAATGATGAACTAGAAAAATGAATATAGATGTTTCCTTTCCCTGAGACATATTTATACTTCTGCCGCGATGACCCACAGGCCACCCTCACGATGGGTACGTTTTTAAGAAAGGACTCTATCAGACTTCTTGTGGAAGTGCATTTTGGGGATTGAGGTGACACATTGCTGAATAATTTTTTCCCTTTATTCTTGTGGGACAGACTGATTTTGAACATAAGTCCGTCAAGCAGAAATGTTAAAACATTTGGGAACCTTTATTTCCTAGTGGGAGCCTTTTATTGCCAGAAGTGAATATCCCATAGAGCTGAAGAAAGACCTATGAAATTTAGCTTTTAAAAACAAAGCTGTGTTTGAGTTCTGTGGAAACAGAAGGTATTGCTTAAAAATGACACGGCAGATGTTATGAAAATTTGTTTTAAAGCATTTCTCTCAGGTTAAGTCATGTTTGCCAAGTTACGACCTGGAACACGTTTTGACAGCTCCGCAGAGCTCGGCAGTTGCGGGTCTGCCGTGATAAGGAGCGCTGGGGCTGCGTGAGGGCCGGGCGCTGTCGGGCTGGGGAGGGGAGACGGCGCAGGGGGCTGGACGAGCATCCCGCTTCTCTCCGTGAGTCCACTTAGTACAGCCGAAGACTGAAGTTGAAAATGCAAGCTACGTTGTCTCTGAGATTTACCTTTGCCTAATGAAAAACGTGTTTTAATAGATCCTGTACATTGCCCTAAGAAAACCCATGGTTTTCTTCAGTGTGCATGTGATGTTTCTTTAGGACAAAGTTATGCCGCTCAAAAATGGTCGTGTTAAAAGCCTACAGGATTTGAAATGGAGTAGAAATTAGGTTGCTTCTTAAATGTAAACCATTTGATCCCTGATATGACCCCCCTTGGTCCCTATAAATTAAACATATGTTTATGTTTATATACATCTCTACATCAGGGGGCTGTGTGCCGTAGGTTCTGAGTAACATTGGAGGGGACACAGTGCTGACTCTGTTTGTCCAGGAAGGGCCAAAGTGTCCCACAAAAGGAGAGAAAGCAGAGAGACCTACAGTGGTTTCCTTTTGTCTGACACATTAAAAAAGAAAATCCCGACGTAACGTATCTAACAGATCAATTGGACAGGTGTTTTTTGTTGTTTGCTTGATTGTTGAGGCTTCATACCCTTTTAAGAAAATGGAGGTATGTGACCTCTAAAGTCTTTTCTCATTTTTGTTAGTAGGTGGTGTCAGTTGGGTGCGTGCAGCGGAGAGCCTATCTTGGCGTGTGTGGCATCTCGGGTTATGAGATATTTATTTTGGCTTTAGGGGTGGAATTTTCTTGATGCCTGTGGAAATACCTTAAAGTCAGTGGGAACTTTCTTTTCACACACACTCCCCTTTGTGACTTTTCTTCCTCCTTTCCCCTGTGGCACTGAGATACTTGGGGAAGTTTTGTGCATCCAGAGTGCAGTGTTCTCTCTCATTTGTGGCTGGAAGCTCCTCCTGCCCCCAGCCATGCCCTACTGGATGGAACAAGTGACTTATACGGGGCCACAGGCTATGTTGCCTTTGTGTGAAGCACAGACGCTTTGTTTTGTGTGCTTGTTTTTTGCATAAAAATGAGGACTGGATCATTAAATGACCCCTCGTTGAAAATATTCTTCAAACACTATCCAGGGCTCAAAGCATTGAGTGCCAGCATAGTGTTACATGGTGGTTAATATTAGATAGGCCTGGGTTTGGACTGTTTGCTGTCGAACATCTTGGACATATCAATCAAATATGGTCTTAGTATGGGTCTGGGGGAAGTCAATAGTGACAGGCATGGATGCGTGCTCTCCTTGGTTCCCCGTCTGAATGCCGGAGGTCCGAAGAGCCAGGGCACCTCTGGGATGTCCCACCGACGTGCCGCTATGAGCCTGCATAAAGAGGGGCTGCCACTTCAGCTTCTGCTCAGGAAGCCATTGGCCATTTCTGCCCCTTGCTGTGTGACATGCCACAGCTGCTTTAACCTCCTGAGCATATCTGACAAGTGGAGGATTTAGGACCCAATTTATTAAAGGTTTTGTGACATAACACATGAAAGTATCTGGTATATTCCTAAGATAGTTACTTGATAAAAGCTACTTATTATAGGATTCTTCTCATTTTATAATATGAACCCGTCAAATAGTTTTGAAGCACTTTTTGTCAATAAGCCTGTATAGGCATACCTCATAGATATTGTGGGTTTGTTTCCAGACCACTGCAATAAAGCAAATATCACAATAAAGCGAGTCACACAAATTTTTTGGTTTGCCAGTGCATATAAAAGTTATGTTTACACTATACTGTAGTCTATTAAGTGTGAAATAGCATTATGTCTAGAAAAAGCAATGTATACACCTTAATTATAAAATGCTTTTTTGCTATAAAATGCTAACCATCATCTGAGCCTTCAGTGAGTTGTAATCTTTTTGCTGGAGGAGGGTCTTGCCTCAATGTTGATGGCTGCTCACTGATCAGGGTGGTGGTTGCCGAAAGTTGGGGTGGCTGTGGCAATTTCTTGAAATAAGACAACAATGAAGTTTGCCACATCAATCAACTTTTCGTTTCACAAATGATTTCTCTGTGTTGTGTGATGCTGTTTGATAGCATTTTACCCACAGTAGAACTTCTTTCAAAATTGGAGTCAGTCTTCTCAAGCCCTGCTGCTACTTATCAACTAAGTAATATTCTAAATCCTTTTTGTCATTTCAACAATCTGGAACTGGTGATTCCAATTGAGATGGAATCTAATTCTATTAGAGAATTATCGAGAAACGCCTGTCTTTGCTCATCCATAAGAAGCAGCTCCTCATCCATTCAAGTTTTATCATGAGATTGCAGCAATTCAGTCACATCTTCAGGCTCCGCTTCTAATTCTTGCTGTTTCCAACACATCTGCAGTTACTGCCTCCAGTGAATTCTTGGACCCCTCAAAGTCATCCATGAGGTTTGAAATCACCTTCTTCCAAACTCCTGTTGACGTTGATATTTTGACATCTTCCCCTGAATCACAAGTGTTCTTAATTGCATCTAGAAAGGTAAATTCTTTAAATTTGCTTTGCCCAGATCCATCAGAGGGATCACTATCTGTGGCAGCTATAGCATTACAAAATATATTTCTTAAATAATAAGACTTGAAAGTCAAAATTACTCCTTGATCCATGGGCTGCAGAATAGATGTTGTGTTAGCAGGCATGAAAACAGCATTTATCTTATTGTACATTCCGTCAGAGCTCTTGCATGACCAGGTGTGTTGTCAATGAGCTGTAACCTTTTTAAAGGAATCTTTTTTTCTGAGTAGTAGGTCTTAACAGTGGGCTTAAAATATTCAGTAAACCATGTTGTAAACAGCTGTGCTGTCATCCAGGCTTTCTTGTTCCATTTATAGAGCACAGGCAGTGTAGAGTTAGCATAATTCTTAAAGGCCCTAGGATTTTTGGAATGGTAAATGAGCATTGGCTTCAGCTGAAAGTCACCAGCTGCATTAGCCTCTAACATAAGTCACATTTGAAGCTTTGAAGCCAGTCATTGACTTCTCCTCTCTAGCTGTGAAAGTCCTAGATGACATCTTCTTCCAATATAAGGCCGTTTCCTGTGAATTGAAACTCTGCTGTTTAGTGTAGCTGCCTTCATTAACGATCTTAGCTAGATCTTCTGGAGAACTTGCTGCAGCTTCTACAGCAGCACCTGCTGCTTCACATTGTACTTTTATGTTATAGAAACAGCTTCTTTCCTTAAACCTCATGAACCAACCTCTGCTGGCTTCCAAATTTCTTCTGCAGCTTCCTCACCTCTCTCAGCCTTCATAGAATTGAAGAAAGTTAGAGACTTGCTCTGAATTAGGCTTTGGCTTAAGGGAATGTTGTGGCTATTTGATCTTCTATCCAGACCACTAAAACTTTCTCCATATCAGCAGTTAGGCTGTTTCACCTTATCATTCATGTGTTCACTGGAGTGGCACTTTTAATTTTCTTCAGGAACTTTTCCTTTGCATTCACAGCTTGGCTAAGTGTTTGGCACAAGGCCTAGTTTTCAGCCTATCTTGGCTTTCGACATGCCTTCCTCTCTAAGTTTAATCATTTCTAGCTTTTCATCTAAAGTGGGAGACGTGCGACTCTTCCTTTCACTTGAACACTTAGAGGCCATTGTAGGGTGTTCATTGGCCTAATTTTAATCTTGTTGCATCTCAGGGAATGGGGAGGGCTGAGGAGAGGGGGAGAGATGGCGATACAGCCGGAGGTGGAGCAGTCAAAACACACACACTTATCGATTAAGTTTACCATCTTATGTGGGCGTGGTTCGTGGTGCCCCAAAATAATTACAATAGTAACACCAGAATCCCAGATCATATAACATATGATAATTATGAAAAAGTTTGAAATATGATGATAACTATTAAAAGGTGACACAGAAACATGAAGTGAGCAAATGCTGTGGGAAAAATGGCGCCAATAGACTCGCTCGAGGCAGGGTGGCCACGGACCTTCATTTTGTAAAAAAAAAAAAAAACCCACAATTATCTGCAAAGCACAATATAATGAAGTACAGTGAAACAAGATATGCCTATATGTAGTCATTCGACGCAAATTAATTTATGCCTGTGATGTACCAGGTCCTGTTCCAGGACCTGGGGATACAGCCAGGAAGAGACTGAGGCTCCTTTTCTAATGGAGCTTCCATTCTAGCGAAGTCAGGCAGAAACAAGTGAATGATATCTAAACAGGAAAAACAACTGTCTCACGGTTACGCAGAGAATGACAACAGCAAGTGGCTGTGTGCTTCCTTCAGATCGAGCTGTAGTGGAGGTAGCTCAGGGGGGCCACCATCTTGGCTGAGATCTGATGACAAACTGGGGAGCCCATGGTGCCCAAGCCAGGAGAGAAGGAGCCGAGCAGAGGATGCAGAGTGTGCTGTGTTCTAAATAAGAGCAGTGGCTGGTTTGGCTGGAGTGAGTGTGGGGGCAGGTGACAGGAAAGGAAAACAGAGCGGGTGAGCAGTGGCCAGATCATGGCGGCCTTTGTAAAGGACAAAATAAGAAACTTGAATTTTACTCTAAATGGCATGGAAAGTTTTTGAAGAGTCTTAAACATGAAAACCACATGTTGTGCATTTTAAAATATCACCTGCCGCTGTGTGAGAAATAGATGATATAGTGGAAAGAGGCGAGGTGGAGAGACCACCACAACAGTTTAGGTTAGATCCTGAAGACTTGGAGTGGAGTGGTGGGTGGAATGAGAGGAATGTACTTGGGATACGTAGAGCCTGCATAGGGATTGGATTAGAGGCTTAGAGAAAGAGCAGAATCCAAAACACCTTCTAGATATTTGGTCTGAGCAAGTGTAGAGATAGTGTGGTGCTATTTAGCAAGACAGAAAACACTGAGAGATGAGAGGGTTCATGGAGGAAATCAATCCCTCTGTACTGGCCATGTTATTTGCTAATGGAGGATATACACAGAAGCAGCAAGAGAATCAATGGGTATCTTCATGGAGTTTGGACCTAGGCAAGAGAAAAGACTAACTCCACATTTGAGGTGAGAGTATCTAAGGCGTGACCCATCTTAGAATCAAATAGATAGTATAATTAGTGTTGTGTTGAGAGGTAGGGCCCAGGGCATGACTCTCCCTTGGTCTAACAAGGAGGAGAAGCCGGGCAGGTGAAAGGAGACAGGGTGGTGGCGACAATGCTGGGATTGCAGAGAAACTGGCTAAAGTGAGCGCCTAAACAAGGCTCATGAGATTTGCTGAAAATGCCAGACCTGGGAGAAGAAACACTTCTGGAGGCTTCTGCCAGTCTGAGTGGTACTAGAAGTGGCTAATGAATAGTGTTGGGCCAGGGGATTTTGTAGGTAGAATTGAGGTAAGGGTAGCTAAGAGTTGGTTTGAAGAGGAGGAAAAAGAAAAACAGACTGAACTGAAAGGGCCTTGGGAGTTTTGTGGGATTGGGGAATTTGTCTTAAGTAAGGAGCTCCAATAGCATCTGTGTAAAAGAAGAAAAATCACATAGTTCTTGAAGTTGTTTTATATGCGTGTGTATGCTTTTAAAGGAATTAAGTTTTATACTCAAAAGATGTACGTTTTAATGTAAAAATTTATCATAGTTATGAATACAAATTCATGGCTGTATTACATACACATAATTTAAAGTGTGATTTTTAGAAGCTAAAGCAACTAGTTAGGAAAAAAGTAAACATTTTAATTATCTGTTTTTTCATTATTTTCATATACAAATACGTTATTTTCATATACAAATCTTAGAAGCAGGAACAGAGCAGTTTCACAGGAGTCAGTTTCTAAGAGAAGCAAATAGACATGCTTTAAATTGCCGTTGATAACAAAGAAACTGCTGTAGATGGCTGAGGTTTCAACGTTAGATTAGATTTCACTCTCGAGTCTATTAGCTAAGCTCCAGCCACTCCATGGAGGCCTCTGCTAGCCTGTTGGCTGGGAAACTATCTCCAAACAGGATATGGTGATTATTTGTAAGTGATCGTTGCTCTTTCTGACAATAGCTCATCACAGGGCGCTCAGGGGAACAGCTCCTTTTAAACATGCATAGAAAGATTATTTGAGTGAAAATATCATATGTACAACCATATAAATACTACTGATTTACCAAATTGGAAGATGCCTAAGTAAAGATAGCTCAGCGTAATTTAGTCATATTTACCTAGATTTGGGATCTATTAAGTAACTAGCCTAGTATTTATAGAAAAGGATAACAAAATAAAAAATTCTTGGCAATCAAATGAAACAAGAATATGGGTTTTAAAAAGGACAATGAAAAAGTTCACTGAGCAGGAAAGGAAGATTGCTCAACAGATCTGCAGGAAACCATCTCTGCGTTTCAAAAGGCAAATGCAATCTGAGTCAGAAGACATTATCTGACTGCGGAGGGGTACGCTAATCATCTATCTGGTTTTTTTTTCTTTGCACAGTGAAGCTTCAATAATATTTCTTTATCTCCTTCCCCAAACCTTGGGGGGCATTGGACATTTCTCTATACAAGCAGATCGAGTTATTTGTCCAAATGACTGACATTTTTGAACTAGAAAATCCAGCTTCTATCTATAGAAATCCCCATATCTGGTGGGCAAATAATAGAGTATAAATACTGTGTGTCTGTATTTATATTCTGAATCATGGGTATTTGAATCAACCAGTTATATCCATTCATTTGAAATGCTTAGTCACATCACAGCACAGCATCAACCACTGCTCCTGGACATTGGCCCCAGTTCCTTGTCCTGCCCAGACCGCCTCCTGAGCCTCAGGCCCGCACTTATTGAAAGAATTCCAAGCTTTGTCTACTGGTCATTTCCTAAATGACTCTAGGTCTCTCAAAATCAGCATGTCAAAATCGTAACTAACTTTATACACCCCCAACACACTCACACACATGCGTGCAACAGAGGTAGGGGAACAAAGCAGAACAAAAACTTGTTTCTCCTGCTGTAAATCTTGTCTTGGTTTCAAGTAACTCCAACGAGAAACCCGAGATTCATTCTTGACTTCTCCCTGTCCCCTACTCACCATATGCACAAATTCCCAAGTATGGCACTGTTAACCCTGACGTTGCCTTCTAGTCTCTCCTTCCCTACACCCAGTCGTTTTCATCCTCAGCCGTAGCAATAACCTCCTGACTGGTCTGGCTGCTGCTTCTCTCTCCCTTCCCTTCATCTCAGTCCTCCCTATAATATGCATCCAGACTCCATCACTTCTCACCAACCCCGCCACTTCCCACCTGGTCTCCCTACTTCCATCCTGGCCTCTCTAAATCTATTCTCAATACAGCAAGCAGAATGATCCTTGAAGAACCTAACTTACTCATGTCATCCCTTTATTCAGAAACCTCCAGTGGCTTCCCACCTCACGCAGAGTAAGTCCTTATAATGGTCTAGCAGACTGTTCATGACCATCCCCTGCTGCTACGCTCCTCACACATTCTTCTCTATCCCACAGGTCTTGTCATTCAACTACCAGAGGTATATTCTGCCCTCTGGCTTATGGACTTGCTGTTCCCTTTGCTGTCAGCTCTCTTCCTTAGAACTCCATGTCCTGGCACTCCCACTCTCTCCAGGTCATTGCTCAAATTCTCAGCAATGCCCTCCTCAACAACTGTGGTATACATGTTGTGTAACATCCCCAGCACACCCCGCTTATCCGTCTTTCCATGCTTAATTTTTATCCATAGTGCTGCTCACATTCTGATATGCCGTATACTTTACCTTTGTCTTTGATTTGTCTTCCCACACTTGTAAGCTCTAGGAGGCTGAAATTTTTGTCTATTTTATTCCCTTTTGAGTTCTCAGGCTAAAATAGTAGGAAGTAGATGGATAGTTTTTAAATGAATGAGAATCATCTGGGGAGCATGTAAAAAACACTTGTGCAAATTCTCTCTCAGACTTACGGAATCAGAACTGCAGGGTGTGGGGTCCAGAAACTGATATTTTTACAAGGTCTCCAGGTAATCCAATGCCCAGCCCAGGCTGAGAGCCATTGCTACCAGAGAGATTTCTTAAATTGTAGTTGTCCCCAGCTTAAAACCCTTCAGCATCTCCCCATTTTCCTGTGGAGTCCTCCCGGACTCCTTAAGGTGACTCTGTGGATGGGGCTTGGGGGACTTTTCAGTCGTGGTTCCCGCCGCTCATCTGCCTGCCTCTCCTTCCCACCCTACGGAGACATTTGTCTCTTCCCCAGAGTGCTGCTTCACATGCATGTGCCTTTTCTCAGCCAAAAGTGCTTTCTTCCCACTCTCTGTTGTGTGGATTGCTCATGGTTAAAGTTTTGATTCAATGTCAGTTGTTAGATATAATTTTCCTTTATACCCTCTTTTCTCCACAACCATCCCAATAATTAATGGTTACTTTTTATAGCACATTATATATCCTATCTATACTATATTCCATTATAATCAGACTCGAAACTCCTAAAAGATTATAGGAACATCCCATTGCTTTATCCTGAACATCTAGCAAATTATTAAATATAATTCTTCATCTACCATCCCAAAAGAAAAATTGTCTTAATGATATGAGATACCTTTTTTGGGTTTTCTTGAGTGTTCAATAAGTAGATACCTGCACAGAGACACAAACACTTCTAAGGAGAAGTGTGTGTGTCCAGTCCTGGTCCTTGGTCCAGAAAAGAGAGTGCAAGTTACTCATCGCTTGGTTCCTGTCAGTCGCCCACTTCCTCCTCTTTCCCTAAATTTAATCTCTGCTGCTCTCTCGCAGCAGATGACCTCCTTAGTACTTTGTTTTTTTTAAATTTTTTTAAAGGAAGACTTTCTAAGTGTCATCTCTAATATATTCATTTCTAAACAGGTAAGAATTTCTCTCCTGCTCCGGATTAACTTTTCTTCCTTTTCTCTGGTCCAATCTTCTATCACTTCTTAATGGACTTGATTCTGTTTTAACCCCCATTTATTTTCTCTCTCCCTCCCTCCCTCCCCTTTTGTCTCTTAATATTCTGGTCTCTCCTATCATTTAAAAAGTAAGAATCGTTCTTAAAAATAAAAGCCCTGCCTGACCCCTGATGCTGCACTCTCTTTGCTGCTTTCTTCTCTCCACCAATCACTGTCCATAGTTAGTGAGTATCGAGTTTCTGCTTGTGCCTCAGTTTCCTCACCATTTGCTCAGAAAGCCCCCACCATCTGAGTTTCTCTGGAAATGCAGAGGTCGCCGGTTGCCATTTAAACTCCTGACTCTGTGCCCATCCCCATCCCGTTCTCCTCCACCTGCTGACAAGCAGCATCCCGCCCTCTAGCCTTCTGCTTCCCTGGAGGACACTTTCTAGGCTGCTCTGAGGCTGTGCTCTCCTGGGTCCCTTCCTGCCTCTTTGATGATCCTCTCTCTTCCAGCCCTTCCTCACCTCGCCAGGCTGTTGTAGGATAAATGAGAGAACCCAGAAGAAAGTCTGTGGCCACTAAGCATTCAGGACACTCCTGTGTCTTGTTCTCAAGTCTTGGTCATTTTCTCTTTGTCCTTTGTTGATATTCCTCAAGAAAAGCTTTCTCTCAAAGGTGACAGTTATCTCCACTCCGTCTGCAATCTTTATTCTAGCACAGTCTGTACTTCCAACTGTGCGCCTCATGTGGTCTGTCCTTACCTTAAACTTTACTTGTCTAAAACTTATCTTTTCTCTTCCTCACCCCTTTTAAAATAGATCTTTCCCAATTTCTGTTTTGCCATTCGTCTTCTGACTTGCGTCCCAGGCCTCTGATCATCTCGCTGTTCCTCCGCCTTTATTTGCCCTTCACAGCCCATCAGTCTTTGCATCCTGTTGACTTTTTCTTCCCCGTCCTAGTGTAAACCTTTATATCCTTTATTGCTTCCTGTCTTCCTGCCTTCAGTCTCTCCTTTTGTGATACACACAACTACAACCTTGACTTTCCGAAAGGCCCATTTTCTTTCTGTCGCTCTGCTCAGAATCTGCTCTGATTCCCTTATTTTTCTTCCACACCGCTCTCCCCAGTTTCAAGGCTTTCCAGAGCCTGTCCCACCCCACTGATTCCCCAGCGCCCCACTGCCCAGCACTGGGGTCTCCTCCTCTCTCCTTTCTCTGAATGCTGTGGTTCTTCCTGTGTAAAATGCTGTCCCCGTCTCTCCACCTAGCCGTATCTGCCCTTTCTTCCTGTTCTTGTTCTGTTGTGAGTACATCCTACACAGGTCTTTGCTTTTCTGTTGCTTTTTCTACTCAATTATCAAGATGACAAAATGAGAGCCTTAGGATAGGAAATCTGGTTTCTATGACACATAGCCCTGCGCTCTTCCGTGACTGGGCTTTGGAGCTTCGTCTTTTTCTCCCTGCTGACTACATCAATGCTCGGAGCCTGAGTCCTTGGTAATATGTTTTATCAATGAGCAGTCAAAACAGGGTGGAAAAGATTCAAGGACCTGGTATATTGTTGCACTCCGACAAATGATAACTTTGAAAAGGAGCTAAAGTAAAATCCAACTTCCAGTTGGACAGCCATTTACTAATAATCATTTGCAATCTTGGCCTCCTCAGTGGGTTGCTCCATGACAGCGGTGTTAGATTTCTTTATATCTCATGCTTTTTGCATTTATACAGTAAAAGGGTTTGTTGACTCAGCCATTCAACAATCATTTCTTGAATACATACGATGAGGACGTGTTGATTTCTAAGGCCCCTTTCAACAGTACAATAGCAATGACATTTTCTAAAGAAAAACAAAGACCTTTCTTGATTAGCAGGCCTCTCAAATTTTTTTTGTCATTTTCTTTGTGCCATTACAGGCTTTCTACATGCTCCCTCCCTTTATTTTTGTCCTATCTTTATTTCTAATTCGAGGCTAGGCCCCTGTGCTTTCAGTATCAAACATCATACTACACTCTTAAGTAAACACAATAGAATATCGAGTAAAAAGAGATTTTGTGGGGCTGGCCCGGTGGCACAGCAGTTAAGTGCACACATTCCACATCAGCGGCCTGGGGTTCGCCAGTTCCCATCCCAGGTGCGGACATGACACCACTCATCGAGCCACGCTGTGGTAGGCATCCCACACATAAAGTAGAGGAAGATGGGCATGGATGTTAGCTCAGGGCCAGTCTTCCTCAGGAAAAAAGAGGAGGATTGGCAGTAGTTAGCTCAGAGCTGATCTTCCTCAAAAAAAAAAAAAAAAGAGAGAGGTTTTGTCAAAGTTCCATGATGGACCAAAGCATGAAATGATAGAGATAGCTCTTAATATAGAAGTAGGAGATTGCGTGTTCTTTTCAAAAGTCCTATCTCATTGTTTTTTCATCTTAAGCCTTTGACTTATTTCTATATCCTTGACAGATCTTTCCAGATAAAGGTTCTGTAATAACAAGCCAGGTCTATCATCTAGTATCTCCCCTACCAGACTATCAAAAGTGAAATAATTTGTATAGATGGCACCATTTGAGACAAACCTTAGAGATCTCATTTAAAGACAGTCCTTCAGTGCCTCATGGTTGCCTATTGAGATACACTTTCTTTGCTCCTACATAGCAGATCTTTTAATGAGACAGGTTCAGTAATTTGTGTAAGTCAACTGTGGCTCCTCCCAGCACACGTGCTCTATTCTAAGCACTTTGGGTCTGTGGTAACAGAGACTTCATTGCGTTCAACATAGTTTCACCCATCAGGTTGTCTTGTCCAGCTGGGACTACAGAGGAACTGAGGATTTCCTCACTAGTCCGTGCCCTGCTCGTGGATGCTTTCATCTCTGCAGCTTCCCGTCTTGTAAGAAAGTAGTAAAGCAGCGATTAGCCTCCCTCTTCAGAATAGAGGAGCGTGTCCCTGAGGCCCAGGTCCCTTGTAGGTGTCTTGTAACAGCATTCCACAGCAGCTGTTCTGTTTTAAGGCTCAGTGCACTCAACAAATGCCAGACGCCCCGTGGCTGCGGATGGTGACTTCAGGCTTCAGTTGGTTCAGGCCTCAAGGGGGCTGAGCCAAAGCTGACATGACTTACTGCTCAGGCAACAAGTGACAAAGAGAGAAAACATTTCACATACCAACTAACTGCTGCTTTCTTCAAAAGGAAGGAACTTTCGAGAAACAGCTCTTCCAGGCCCTCAGGATCCTGCTTCCACTGACTTCAACAGCATTTCCATTTCCTGGCCCTTTTTTAGTGGGGACAGTTGACTCAATGATTTTGAATAATTTTAGTGCATGATACTTAGCTTTTAAATAACAAGCCAATAAGGTAGAAAATATTGTTTGGATGCTAAGAGATGCAAACAGTGTTAAGGAGTATAAAAAAACTTAATACTTTATATGTGGCTTTAAATTGAAATTTTTTCAGCATCCCAAATGGGAAATCCATACCCACTAAACAATAACTCCTCCTTCCTTCCCCTCGTCTCCCAGCCCCTTTTGTACGCTCTGTCTCTGTGAATTTGCCTAGTCTAGGTAGCTCATAGAAGTGGAATTATACAATGTTTTTCTTTTATGCCTAGCTTATCTCACTTAGAATATTTTCAAGGCTCATCCATGTTGTAGCATGTGTCAGAACTTCATTCCTTTTTAAGGTTGAGTAACATTATTCCATTAAATGTTTTGTGGAGGAGGAAAATAGTTTTCCTTGACCCTCTTAGAGTCCCTGCCTGGGTCTGAAGATTAAACTGACAAAGACTGACAAGAGAAAAACATACAGACTTATTTATATATGTTTTACGTGACATGAGAATCTTCATAAGGAAATGAAGACCCAGAGAAGTGGTTAAACCCCAGTGTTTTTATGCTAGGTTTGAAGAAGAGTGGAAAGTCGTGGAAAGATATGATAGGGCAAAGAGTATGAGCTGTGATAAACTGGGGGAACTGAGCAGGGCCTGTTCGATCCTTCTCGGTGTCCGTGCCCCTTTACTCTGGGCATCGGAGGGCACCACTCACAGGTGGGTCTAATGATGTGCTTCAGGAAGGACGGTGGGAGAAGCTCAAAGAGACCTTCCTGCTTCTACCGTTTTCTCAAACTCCTTCAGCTTAAAATATTCAGTATGCCAAGGTGCCATATTTTGGGGTAGTATGCCCTGAACCCATCAGTATATAATGGATGTATACCACATTTTGTTTATCCATTCATTTGTTGATGGACGTTTTTGTTGTTTCACCTTTTGCCTATTTTGAATAATGCTGCTATGAACATTCGTGTACAAGTCTCTGTTTTAGTGATGATTTATTTTGAAATGTGCCTCAGTCTCTCTTTTTCTTATGATAGGAAATACTTCTTGACAAGAAATATTAAATATACTTCCAAAAGTGGTCCAGGATTGGCCTTTTTGCTCTTTTCAGATGAAATAATACTTCTGTGGGTATCAGCTTCCTATTTGATAGTCTAGGTTGACTAGTTAGGGAATTGTGGAAGTCTTCAGGCCTCGTTGCAAAGGCCACCTTAGCATGACAATAGGCCCACTGCCAGCACCTACACATGCTAAGTAAATGTGAAGAGAAAACTAAGTATCTCCCATAGCTGATGGGCTGGGAGATCTGTGAGAGAGGCATTTGTGTCAGGGTTATGTTTAGCTCCTGAACCAAAGACTCCACTGTATTCCAGGAAGTTTGCCGTCCAGACCCTCTCAGTCCTGAATCTTCCAGAGGCCTCAGCGTCTTGAGTCACTGCGCCCAGGCTGTGGTGCTCCAGACCAAATGGCCCCCTGCAACACGGGCGTGAGGTTTCTGAAGTTCCGTGCAGAGCTGCAGTCTCCCTGAAGCTTGGCGAGCACATTATTAACCACATGTGTGCGCCTAGCGGCTGTTAGGTGGAAAGCAGTAGAGGGAGTCAACACACTCAGCTGGGTTTTTTTCTCTCTCTCTTAATTCCTGTGTTTGAAAAACATGAAACAAAAAGTGTCATCCATTTTAGCTTGTGCTTGGAGCTGTATCGAGACCTGATGAAAGTGTTTTTGTTTTTGTTTTCCAGTTCGGAAAACATACTATTTTGCTTCCAAGGTTGAATGAAGGTGGTGGTCTTTGCTCGATATCATCAAATATTAACACATTAACCACAATTGAGTTTATAATAAAAAATTGTGACCTTTCGAATTATCTGAACTGTTTGCTGTGTGTCACCTTTTACCTTTTTAGAGAAGTGCTAATTCATGTTAAGTCCGCCTGAGAGATTTGTTTAATGAGCAGATTAAACGGATGATTATCCCTCTCTTAATTTTTCTTTTTTTTTTTTTAAGGATGGGCTCCTTGTGATGCCCCTTTGCTATTTGGCACAGGAACACAGAGAGGTCTTTTTAAAATTACCCCTGCAGGGTCACTGGGACCCAAGCTGTTTGCTTCATTAAACCCTGGTGGCTTCTTTAGAGCCAGCCCCCTCCAAACAGCCCTGACACAATTGTATCTAAATTAGCATCTGACTGACCTCCTTTCTCTTCCTTTTCTTAAGCCCCAGCTGACAGGGATTGGCGAAAGATGTTAATTGGTTGGGCCTGGCTCAGAACAATAGACTTGCCAAGTTGACAAAAGGACTAATGTTTCTTTCAATATGCACCCAGATTCACATAAGTACCTCTTTTAATTACCAGGAATTATTGTAATGCCTGGTCAATGGAATAATTGACCCTCAACAGCTAGCGCTTGTTCTGTAATAAATAATGGCACAGGCCTGGTCAGAGTAGCAGGTACTAGAGTGATTGGTGGGGACTGAAAGAAGATTTTCTCAGCCAGCGTTCTGTGATGTGCCAAGGCAGCCCAGTGGGAATCCTAGGGAGGGGACTAATTTAGACTGAACCGGGAGGAAGTGTGCTGAGAGCCGTTAGAGTCTATCCTCAGAATCATAAAGGAGTGCGTAAAGGAATGAGGAAGGGGTTTGAAAGAAATTAGTAGCTTGGCAGTTTAGGACTCGTGGTCGGTGATGTGGTGGGGGCGAAGGGCTCCAGCACAGGTAGAAAGGTCCCAAAGCTTTTGCTTCGACACAGGAAGACACAAGGTTCGTGTCCAGCCTATACCTCAGTTCTCCCTTTTTAAAAAGCGACATTTTTGTTTCACGTATTAGGTTAAATGAGTCCCAAAACCTAGTGTCACCTCATTCTTTATTATCACAAATCATTAGCTGTCTTACAAATAATTTTGTACAGTATTGAGGTTCTTGGAGAATTTGTGTTAAAACTTTATCGGTCAGGATGGGATGGCACTACATAGGAAAATCCTACTTTGCCATTTAGGTTCTAATTCTAATCAAGGTTAGCATTTGAAACTAGCATTCCCCTCCCAGCCACCCCACCCCCCCGGCCCAATTAGCACTACATGGTGCCTAGCATTTCACCTGGAGCCTTCACTTGGTGATGATAACAACCCAATCTAAGTAGGAGGTGTTTGTGTGACTGCTGAAATGCTCCAGCCCATTGGGTAAGGTGTGGCCTTGGAGGTCAGACAGAACTGGGTCCTCCTCCTAACTTAGCTACATTCAACCTATGTGACCTTAAGCAAGTTAAAAATGCGTAATCTTAAGTTTCTGCCTTAAAAAAAGCAGTACGGGGATAAAAATGCCTAATTCATAAAGTAATTGCAGAGAGAAATTAAGTGAGCTCATCCTTTATTTTATTCAGTGCATCACTAGGTAAATAGTAGCACTGAGTATGGCGTCTATTATAATTACTGCCCAAGGCTGCATAGCCAGGAAGTGATGGAGGTACAGTTTGTACTGACTACTGTTTGACTCTTAAAGACTATGCTTTTCCAGGACACTTCAGTGTCAATTCATCCCTAGAGTTTGAGAAAATATGAATATACTTCAAAAATGATGAAAGATAGGATATTAATGCTCATTTCCATCTTTTAAAACAGCAGATGAGAAAAACTGTACATTAAATATAACTAAACATTCCTAAGTACCATTGTGATCTTTTTGGTCAGAAAACTATTTTCCTTTCCTAAAACTAGGATTTATTTATTTCTGGCAAGTTTCTATCAGGGGAAGGACAACATTTAAGCAAGATATTGATTGTTAGTTCTCAAGATAGCTATTTATTTCCCACAGACAAAAGGTACAATTTGTAAACTAGATTGCAGGGGTACATGCTAACTCCTAAACTTGGCGTAAAGGATATTTTAGGCTTTGAATGTCTCACTCAGAAGTCTATTTTGTGTTTGTTTGGATGTTTGATTTGGTGAGTAAGTTCAGTCTTTGAGAATTAACTTCTCTTAGGTCTATATAGGTAAATATAAAAAGCAACTGGCAAAAAGAAAAAAGCGACCCCCAACTCTAGGTTCTTATCATGGAGAGTGGACTCTTTAGTGGAAAATATTCTAACTGGCCATCAAAAGCCAAAGGTCTAATCCAGCTTTACTAATAAGCAGTCTGAGCCCTCAGGCAGTTTAGTCTGTCACCCCAGGATCCGTTCCCTCAACTGTAAAATGAGGGAATAGAACCAGATGACCTCATGTAACTCCTCAACAAGTTGGCACATAGAATTAACATCACAAGGCCAGACCAAAAGACATCCAGTCATCATCTCACTTGATGTTTGTACTGTTGTATATTCATGGCTACCTTCTACTTCTTAAAACTCTTCTCTGTTGACGTCCAAATTATCTCTGTTGCCTACTTTCCTCCTGCCCATCTCTTTCCATCTCATTTACTGGTTCTTCTTTTCTTTTCTGGCCTTTAAGGGTATTGTTCCTTACAGTTCAGTTCAGTCCTTCTTGTATTTCTTATTTCTTTCATTTCCATCCTTCAGCTAAATATAAATGTTTATATTGCAAATATCAACGTCCAGCCTTACCTCTTGGATGGCTACCAGACTTGCATTTCTAAGAACCTCTCATACTTTGCACCTGTCTGTTCACATGATCACCTAAGATTAAACATGCACAAAAATCAAACTCATTGCAAACTCGTTGCCTACAACCTGCACGCTTATGAGTATCATTATTCACTGTATGCTCAAACATGGAACATGGAATTTTTATTATACTCTTACTACTCCCTGACCTATATATCCGTCTTTTTTCAATCCCATTCTTTCCTTCACCAATATGTCTTGTAAATCCACTTCTCTCCACATTCTCAACTGCTACTACGCTGATTATGGCCCTCTGCACTTTCAGCTCCACCATAGCAGTTACTCTGGATGATCTCCACGTCGTAACTTTCTTCACTCCGTGCTTTATCCTATAGTGCAACCCTGTCACCACTTAGAAACTTGATAAAGGTCACAAGTACCTAAAGAGCAAACCCCAAACTCCTTGGAAGGGCTTTCAAGATGCCAGAATGGAGCCTTTCTCTACCCTCTTAACCACCTCCTTTCATTCCACCCAGTGCTGCAAACATGCTGTGCATTCCCAAGCTTCTGGTTGTGCAGTCTCCTCTGGAGAATACCCTTCTTCCTCCTTCCTCAATTGTTAAGACTTAGCTCACCTTTCAAAGATCAAACCTTCATCATTTGTCAAGGGTCCACCAGGGCAGGTGTTACTACCTGTGTGGAGTCTTCTCCAGACTTCCCAGCAAGATTAACCTTTCTTTCTGTGCCCACCCGTAGCTCTTAAGGGTTTTTCTTTAAACTGCTAGAAGGATATCTATTATACTGTATTATCATTAATGGGTTGTAGAGCTGTAAGAGTCTAACCAGGGATACATAGAAGTCAGGCTAATTATTTAAAGTAGTGTATTTTCATTCAAAGAATTGGTTGCAGAGGTAATATAGGGGCTGAGAGAACCCAGAGGTAAACCACAACAGGAAGGCCCCAGCACCCTAGGCTGGAAGGCCGAAGGGAGCCAAGGAGCTGGGTCATTCTGCAGACTGGGAATCCTGGTTGGTCTGTCCAGCAGGAGCAGGAACCCTGGGGATAAATGGCCACTTCTGGAGCTCTCCAGGCAGAGAGGAAAAATCCTGGCTTTTCCCTTCTTCCCACCCTCTAATCTCTTGCGAGAACCTCCCACTGGCAGAACCCAGCTGAAGCTACCAAAAAATTCGTCCTGCAAGGGTCCCCCCTGTGAACCAGAGCAGCGCAGGGACAACGCAGAAGGGATATGAGTGCAAAAGAGACGGAGCACAGGCACAGGTTGTGTCTGTCTCCCTAATATATTTTGAGCTGCTTGAAGACAGGGGCCTCATCTTGTGTGCCTGTATAACCACAGTGCCTAGCACCAAGTAAGGTTTAATAAATATTTAGTGAATTGAAATGAGCTCTAAAGTTTCCTTCCAAGACTAGAATTATGCTTTCTCTCCCAGTGCATTGCCTCCATTTATCATATTGCTGAAACAAAAACATGAAACATTTCCATGAGATTTTTCATTATAAAATCATACATTTTGTGTAGTTATTTACTTAAACTCATGCTTTAGTTCAGTCTCGACCCTATTTCTTTATTAACATTAAGCCAATGCTATTTATCAACTCTGGGTCGGTTTTGAAAACATTCTCCGCCAACTGTGAGTCAGATTAAAATACAGGAAGGGAAATGGAGATGTTGATTTAATAAATGCTAACAATGTGAGAGAAAAAGAAAAAAAATGGTGTTGTGGGCAATTTTCACATAACTCATCCTAAATATGCCTTTGAACAGGCTCCCTCCCTGGTCTGTGGCCAGGCTCCCCTGGCCTCTCAGAACAGACCTTCAGGAGCACAGCAGCCTGGCGGCGGGCAGAGCATAGCTGGACAGAAGGTGGAAGGCTGGGTAGCCAGCCCCTGCCTGCCTTTCCAGGTTGTCTTGCTTTCCCTCAGAGGAGATGTTCCAAAGAAGAAAGGCTGTCGCTGCAGCAGCACCCTTGACCCTGGCATTCAGCTGCATGTGCTTCAGAGGTCACAGTCTTGCTTATAAATCAGCCTTCAGCCTTACTCTTCTGATGTCGCCTGGCCACTGCAAAATCCTGTAGATTGGATCTGTCAGACGTAGGGTTACAACTGAAAATGTGGCACGGGATCTAATGTTTGAGGCATGTGGCCAAGCAAAGTTGGAGGAAATCTGGGAGACATCAAAGCCCAGAAAAAGGTGACAGATTTGCTCATGGCCCATAACTCAATGGCAACACACCTGGCCTAGAACCTGACTCCTGTCATTCCTAGCCCATAGTTGTTTTTGTCTTGCTGCACAGGTTCCAGAAGTTGTTTTAAACCTTGACCTTACATACTATGTTGCAGTGTCATCATTGCCAAATTAGGGAACAAATTTGATTTTCCTCTATTTGTTTTCTCTTATTTCTAACTTATTTGTGTTAATTTTTTTCTATATACCTCTTTTATTAGCTTTTGTTTAGGTTTGGACTCAGAGATCATACACTGAGCACTTGAAGAGTTCTAGACGTTGTCCCAGGTGCATGTTTCCTGTGTTTTCCAGCACCTGCATCCTTCCCATCAGTCCAACTGCTCTCACACCTGAGCCCTTAAATCTCGCACTCATTTTGACTCCTCAGTGCGTGAACAGATTGTACTCAACTCAGAGGAGTGACTCTAGCCACCCATACGTGCTAGCAACCTCTACGTGTAGACAGAATTTTAGTGTCTTTAAAAAGATCATCATCCAGGTCACCTCCTGGCCAGGGCAGGATCCAGTTCATCAGAATTGCCCCCAAATGCGAAGCATAGTAACGTTATATTATCCTCATTTTCTTCCTTCCCTTCCTTTTTTCCCCTCGTTTAAAGACTTCCTAAATCCGCAGAGAGCCAGTTTTACTTCTGCAGGTTAGATTAGTAGATGGCTAATTCAAGCCGAATACTATATCAGTTGTTTTACATAGATCATATCTATTCCTCACAGTTAACCCTGAAGCGCCAGTTTTATTGTCTTCACTTTATGAAGAAACTGAGAAAGAGAGAAAGATTAAGTAACTTAGCCAGGGTCGCAGAGCTGGGCTCCATCCCAGATCGCACTGATCTCAGACCTACTCACTGTGCTAGATTACTCACTGTACTATGTTACGATATATATAATCAACTGATAGCTATACCAGTTAAAATTCGTATAAATATAATTTCAGGAACAATGACTAATTAATGTTGACATAAATAATTCACTGGAAAATTCTGTCTTGGTGAAGTTTAAAAATAGCATGGCTTTCAGTGTGCTGATAAATATTTAAAGAAAGACACTTTTTTTCCCCCAATAAATATAAAATAATTTCTTCATAATGGGATGTGTTATTTTATGTTAATTGATGTAGCATAGCAATGGACCGTAATAGAATAAGAAACCTTATTTAATTCTAAAATTTCTTAAATGTCAGAGAATACATTTTTGTGTTTTGAATCTTAGAGGCCCCAAAAGATTGTTGACCATGAGGAAAGAGGCTGAGAGAAAATAAGAGAAGGCGGATGTTTGAAGAGAATAATTATCTGTAGAGGGACATATGTTTTTAGATTCAGTGAATTCATTTTTTATGAAGTGGAAATCCTGGCCAAACCACATAAATGGACTTGAACTGACTGCCAGATAAGGAGCATTTTAAAAATGAAAGGGCACTGGTGCAGCCTGCAGGATATGCTTTCCCAAAGCATTCCGATAAAAATAAAATACTTCAAGATGCTAGAGGTGCATGAGTGATAGATAGGAGGTTTTCTTGGGGAGGACATCAATTACTAAAATAGAAGGGAGGGAAATTTGTAACAGGAAATGAGGAAGCCGAAATGTTATATTTGTTGATTGGACCGTGTGTGCTTCCAACTCTATGATATTCCAATTATAAGGTCACTTTTTGCTGCTGACTGTGTCATTGCACAAAGAGCCGGATCCATGGTTAAAAACAAGAAAGAGACCAATGTCTTTTTCAATGTCTTGAATGTGTGGAATATTCGACATGTGAAAACCGTGTCTGTTCCCTGTAGCACCAAAAGGAAACCTGGAAAGAAAAGCCCACTCTCAAACCAAAGGGGCTCTTAATTCAGAAGGGAATGAGCAGAAGTTTATGTGATAAAACATTACAGTGGCTTATTTTAAGGAAGATTTGCTCCAATTTGTGAAAGTTTTAGTCCCCCTAAAATTCATGAATCAGTACACAGAAGACTTGGACGCGGTGAAACTGAAGAGAACGTGAATTTCCAGCATCGTGGTTGGCACTTGTCTCCCCTCCATCCCAGCAGCCCATACCTGGACTTTTCATTTCATTATGGACCCTACCTGTAACATAATGTTAGGGGCCTACTGTGATTATTTGCAGTTAACTTCCCATGTATTCTTCATAGAAGAATTATTAAAGAAAGCAAATGTTACCTGGGGTTTGGTACTGGAATGGAGGTTAAGCAATAGGAAAAGGAGGTTTAAAATACTATTTCTCTTAGTCAGGGATATTCATACATGTGATCTCTAAAAGTCAGTATGAGCACCTGTGTTTCTCGAGACCTTACACGGTTAATGAACTGGAGGATGGAGCCAACCAAGATCTTAGATAATGAATTTGCTTTTTTAACCCGAACTAAGTGCTGCCTGGAAAGTAAATGAAATTCACATTTAGAGGAATGCATATTTTTCCAGATATGAAGCCATCCATGTTTTAATATATTCTCTTCCAAACTTATACATTGTTCTTTTTACTGGAAATGTTCAGCTGAGCTCATAGTTAAAAGTTGATATAGGGAAAAACTACACATGTTCATCTGGGGGAAAAAAACACCAAAAAGATCTTGGCTAAGGTGCTCAGCATTATGCCAAATGACTTGTCCTTCTCTTTCCTTGATTCCTTACATACACCTGAACTTTGAGCAAAGGGGGGAGACAAGTACTTGTGAATACTTTTCAGGAGTAAACTGTAGGATTTGAGACTATGGCACATCATGACATCTGACTCTTCCTAGATATTTTAAAAGTAGTGTTTGGTTAATGCTATATGCGCACACACACACACACACACACACACACACACACACACACGTATTTTAGTAAGATAGAGGAAAGCTAGTCTATTTCCCGGGAGTATTGATGGCCTTTATAGGTGTTCATGAAAGGTAGTCATCTCCAGGAGACTGGCTTCCTGTACCCCCAGGAAACCCTGCTCCCTGGTCTGCTGGTGTGGTACTAGACTTAGTGTGAGAGCTCAGAGCTTTGGCCACAATCACAGTGGTGTCCTGGAATGCAAACGTTTATAGCTTATCTACTGTTTGCAAGGCTCTGCTTTGTGCTGATTATTCATACTTATCGTTTAATTGACCAGGGGTTAATTTTTAAATATAAAACTTTATTTGATTGTCATTATGACCATTACCTTGATTACAACCTTTTTACTATGTTATGAATTTGAGTTTTAAAATATTTTCCTTTCAAATATGTATACTTGTTATAATATGTATATGTATATTTATTTTATATTATGTATTACAAGAATCACACAAAGGCCATTGACCAGGAATATTAACTTTTAACATTTAGAGTTGGTGTGATTTTCTTTTTTTGGTGGTCAAGAAATATCTGTATTTAGTATTTGTGAATGAATGAAAATACAGGGTCTTTGGTTATTAATTTCACCTTTCTGAAGCCTCAGTTTACTCTTCTTAAATGGGTATACATAATCATCATTCGTAGCTAATAGGACTGTTGGGAGGATTAAATTACTCCCTGCCTACTCAGGCCTTGCTACTCACGGGTGCCTTGGGGATCACCTGACTCACTCACCTGGGCAAGTGGAGGCTTGTTGAAATGGAAATTCCAGGGCCACTCTTCAGACTTCCTGAAGCAAAGTATCTTGTCCAAAGTATCCATCCACTTTCACAATCCATCACTCTTTCCTCTTTACCCTAATAATTTTCTTCACATCAGTTTTTATAGGTATGCTTTCCAATATGGTAGCTGCAAGCCATTGTGGCTCTTGAGTGCTCGAAGTATGGCTAGTCCCAGCTGAGATACACTGTGGTTGTGAAATACACACCAGATTTCAAAAACTCCATCATGATTCTGACATCACTCCTAGAGTTGGTGTGATTTTTAGCTGAGTGTACCACTTCCTTTTTAACTGTATTCTGATCACTATATTCAAGAGATTGGAGGTATTTGGGGTTGGGTTTTGTTTTTAGGATGTAAAAGAATGTAATATATTGATGTGCTGAGGAGAATGCTTCAGTAGAGAGGGCACATTCTGTAAGCTCTAATTTAGTGGAAGGGCTGTGGGGTTGGGGGCAGGTAGCGCTCTGGATTCTCATCCCCACCCCGCCAGCTTCAGCCTGAAAAGACTCCACAGGCAGACTTACAAGGGAAATGTTCCCTTACTCAACCCACTTTCTCACTTCCAGTTCAGCCCTAACCTGTCAGAGCCGGCCGCTGCCTTGATCATTACTCTGAAACTAGTCTCACCCGAGACTACAACCAGCTCTTAATTCCAGTTCCAAAGAATATTTTCTCTCTCTTTCTTACAGTCCTCTCTGTAGTTTGTTGGGTTTTTTTTAAAAAAAAGAAAAAAAAAAAACTAACTCCTCCCCTTGCTTCTTTAAAGCCGTCTTCTCCTGGGATTCTGTCTGTATTCCAGCCAGCCCCTTTCCTTCTCCATTCTGGGCTCCTTTTCCTCCCTGTTAACTTCCATGCTGATGCTCCCCAAGCTTCTGTTCTTAGCCACTGGTTCCTTCTTGCCGAATGGTCTTATCTACTCTCTGGCTTTCACCAATACCTTTGTGCTTATGACCTCCAAGTCTAAATCTCTGAGAGGTTAGATCCCGCATCTAAGTGCCAGACTCGGTGACGCAGTGCCTTCCAGACTTCCCAACTTGGATGACACATACACACATCCTGAACTCAGCCTGTGTGACAGGTATTTCACTTCCCCACACACGCCCGACCTGTCTGTGTTTCTGCCACTATAAGTGGCTCCACCATCTACCAGCTCACATCTCCAGGAACCAGAATCCTCCCTCTCAACAGTCTAATCAGTCACCAAATCTAGTAATTCTACCTCCGAAATATTGCCAAGTCTCCCTGCATTCTACCCTGTGACCTCATTAGAATCTCACCATTTCTGATGGCATGACCGCAGGGGTCCCCATCCTGCAACTTCGCAGTTTGCCCCAGCAGTCTTGAGCTCCCATGCCCTTCCCTTGCCTTTAGCAGACTCATTTTCTTGAATGTTCCCAACATTTTCTTATTTTACTTTTACTTATTTGTACTCTGAAAAAAACTGAGGATTCAGAAGGGCAGAAACTCTGTCTTCCTTCCTTGTATCCCAAGAAGCGACACTGTCCTGTTTTTCCCACTACCACGTGCACTATAAGGCGATGACTAATGAATTGGATCTAACAGAATTCAGCAGCACGGCTGACATCTTTGCCTCCACCAGAATAAGCTAGTGTAAGTGAGTATCACAGAGAACATACTGTCGAACCTTTTTCCCCTTTAAAATATGTAAAAGATGATCAGATATTAGAAAAGCTGAACTGAAAGTAAATTTATATTTTTGTATTGTGTTTAGTTTATTTACCTATGAAACCTTGTGCTGGCACGAAAGATTTAAGCCTAAAAGCCAAGATATGCCATTTTGACTGATTGTGTGACACGCTGTAGGACAGTACAATATTGATAGTTTGAAGCATAGTTCATGGTGTTTATTTGATCAAATGTTATAAGTGTGAAAAGTATATGGAAATATATTTCTAAACCAGGAGTAAGTTAAATAATTTATTTGGTAGTGAATATTTTTCCTTCTAAGTTTATTTCTTAGACTTTTGAAATATAAAAACAATGACACCGTTGTTTTGTGAAGTTTGCAGAGTAAGAATTAACTGCATTTCATTTTGAAGAGTAAGAATTAGCTGCGTTTCAGTTTTATGATAGAACAGGAAAATCCTGGCATGGTGATTACCTGTGTCGTATGTATAAAATTAGGAGGTAGAAATGTAGTACATGATCAATGAGTTCTTCAACTCTAAAATTCTATGAATAGGTCCATCATCCTAATCAGTAACATGCAATTTAAAAAAATCTCTGTGGTTAGTTCATTACACTTATTGAGAGTTTTTGTTCTACACCTTCAGAATTTTATTCCAGCGTTCAGAATTTGGATATCTGAGTGAGCCTGAGCAGGGCCCCATGTGATTTTGCAGGAGTTTAGAATAAAAGGATGATTTTACAAGAATCAGCATGATTACTCTTATTATTGCAACATGTTTGAGGCATTAACAGCGGCTGGTGACAGGATGATGAGATCTTTAGATCCTGAAGTTTCAGTGAACCACAAATAGAAGGAAATAAGTTGACAACTATCACATTATGGAATGGCAACTATTCCAAAGATGACAGAAAGGAACATGTGTTTCCAGTCAGTGGGCAGGGCAGTTGGTTTCCTGTAGGCAGCTGCTTGCTCCTTCCATGGAAGGCCACCAAGCGCTCGGAGGTTATAAATAAGCAATTATTGGAGCCCCTTCAGAGAGCATTAAGCAGAAGGGTTAGCGACTCCTCACATTCTTTTTTTGGCTTGCTATTGGAGTTAGTATGCCACATCCAGTACGCCTGCATGTGTCCAGCTGTCCCTCACAGGGTGTGGTTTCCCAGAAGTGGGGAGATTTGGTCTGATACACATTTGTTGCTCACCTGTCCGCCTCCGAGGCAACTGCCAGGCAGCCGCGCTTTCTCACTGTGACATCGCTGTTAGGGAGCCCAGGGAACATCTTCTGTTGTGGGGACCCAGCCTCGGACTCATTGCCATGTTGGTCCAGATCTCAGGTGGATTCTCTTCTTTTTATTATCAACTTGAAGGAGAAAGGACAGGTGGGGTTAAACAGATCCAGACCCTCTTTACTTTAGAAAGCAAAGGAACAACCTGGGAACACATGTCTTGATAGGAATATAGAGTGAAAAACAGTGCCTCTCCCCATCAGAAAAGGTTCAGCAGTTATCATATTTGCCTGAACAATGTAGTAAAATTTTCCCATAACCAGATCCACCAGCATAGCCCTGCCAAGAGCAGCAGCAATATACTTGCCAGTTCATGAAGTCCTCTGAAATAGTATTTTATTAAAGTGTCTTATTTCATCTTCAGCAAACATTTATCGTTTGCCCCCTACAAGCCAGCACTCTGCTAGGCACTGAGGGTAAGCCGCAGTCTGTGGCCACTGAGGGCTGGTCTGAGGGCTAAAGAGCATGACATGCACAAGATGTGAAAGCTTGTTCTGCATTTTACTATTAGCTCTTTCAAGTTAAGAAGTATTGCTGTCTTAATGTTGATGTCCATCCAGATATCATTTATTTTAGAAAAGTGATAGAGACTGAAGTCCCAGTGATCAAGTCCAGATTTTGTCCTACCATCTACTGACATGGTAGCCTTGGGCTAACTCAGCCTCCAACCTTCATTTCTCTTCTGTAAAATAGGGATGACGTTAAGTCCCCCTGTACCTAGAAGTTAGTAAAATGATGGACATGGAGGTCCTGTGCAGTATTCTCACTGAAGACGTTGCCCCATCCAGGGTAGGAGTACTTATGATGGCTTTGATCGTCATCTTTCTGTAGACAGTTGGTTGAACAATTTAAATCCTTTCTGACTTTGTTTTTCTAAGAATATCATCTAGATGGGATTATGTAACTCTAGCATTTTCTGTGAAGTTGTTCTCTGGCTGCATAAGACATTACAGAAAATGATACTATAGTTACAAGTGTCTGGCTTTTTAATTGATGGATTTGTATCATCATCAAAGGGTCATTTTTTTCTGAATAGCAACATGGACAGGGGAAACAAATACTAGTCGGTATACTGCCCTCCAACTTACCTTCCCATGTCAAGCAAGAATCAGAGGATAGTGCTGATAATGGGTTGATCATGTTCCATGGTATACATCCCCTAACGCCGTTCCTAGTCTTCCTTCCCAACTGTCTGCTGTGCCTCTCCCATTCAGAGCAGTGTAACTGAAGGATTAATAAGAGCAATTAAACTGTGAACAATCAACCACCTATTAATATCTGTATTCATTTCCTAGGGCTGCTGTGACAAAGTACCGTAAACTGGGTGACTTAAACAAGAGAAATTATTCTCTCACAGTTCTGGAGGCAACAAGTCTGAGGGCAAGGTGTTGGCAGGGTTGGTTCCTTCTGGGGGCGGTGAGGGAGAATCTGTTCCATGCCTCTGTCTCCTGGCTTCTGGTAATTTCTGGCAATCTTTGGCATTCCTTGGCCTGTAGAAACATCACCCCGATCCTTGCCTTCATGTTCACATCATGTTCTCCCTGTGTGCATGTTGTGCCCAGATTTCCCCTTTTTACAACGTCAGTCATACTGCATTAAGGGCCCATTCTAATAGCCTCATCTTAACTGACTACATCTGCAATGGCTCTACTTCCAATTAAGATCACATCCTGAGGTGCTGGCTGCTAGGGCTTCAACACAAGAATTTGGGAGAGACACAGTTCAACCTATAACAATATCTTAAAGTGATTTTTTTGTTGAGATGTTTTTGGTTCCTGTTGTATGTAATTCTCACTAAGAACTAACCAGGTAAGACAGGATTGTCCTTTTTTTGCAAATAGTTTAGTGCTTCTATTTCATAGAAGAGTCGTCTCTCAGCTAGGTTTGGGGAATGACGAGGACTTTCAAATGCTTGCTATTTTTACCGAACTCAGGTAAAGAAAACACTTAGTGGATCTCATTTCTGTCAGGCATTGAGCTAGGTGCTGAGAATATAAAAATAAAATGCTTGGTCACTGCCCTTATAGAGTCAGCGAAGGAAACAGACGTGTACAATATGTTCCGTGTAATGAATGAGTGTATGTCCATGGAACAAATTATCTCAGACTAGAAAAGGACATGGCCAACTTTGGAGTGGGGTCAAGGAAACTGTAGGACTTCTTGAGGATAGTAGTGACTCCCCTCAGCAAGATCCTGAAGGAAAATAGAGATTTTTCCCAGTATTTAAGGGGCAGGACAGCATTTCAATAGGAGAGAATATGTTCTAGGACCAGAGAGACAGGAGAGAAGGTGGGGGAGCGAGTGGCTTGTGGCAAGAGTAGTGAGCGGACACGCAGAGGTGGAATCAAGTGTTCAGGGCAAAATAGGAGCTTTAGACAAGAAGAGAGAGCCCTTATCATCTGAGATTCAAGGAAAATAATCAATATGGGTGTGATTGCAGGTACATCTATAAATATAAAAAAGGCTTAGAGTTGAAGATTTCAAGCTAAGCTTCTCAGTTGTTGGAAATTTCCATGGTTAAATCATCCTTCTTAAGTGTAAATCTGAGTGTGTCATTTTGCTGCTTAAAACCCTGTAATAGCTTCAACTTGACGTTTTGATACAGTCTAGGATTCTTAACAAGATTGAAAGGCCGTCCACAGTCTTAACTCCTCTTTGCGTCAGCTGTCTCTTGCTGTCTCTGCCATTAGTTCCTGGAATGTTCCAAGTTCTCTGCAGCTTCTGGGGCTTTGCCCATGCCTGGAACAGGGTCTTCTGTTCCTTCCAATTGCATGCCTCCTCCCCTCCTCACCTGATCGACTCCTACTCATCCTTCAAGCTTCTGCTGAAAAGTGGCTTATTCAGGAGGGGTGTTCTCAATTGCTCCCCACGCCTCTCCCCAACTGCCGTCAACTCCCAGAGCACCCTGTGATCCTCTGGGTCACTTTCATGGTACTTATTCACTTAGTTTCTTTCTTTTCCAATGGACAGGAGGCTGTGGATGGCATGAACTGTGTCTGCCATATAGTCTACTGTATCTCCAGAATGTAATACTGTTTCTGGCATATAGTCGGTGTTCAATGGATGTTTTGCTAAATGAATGAATGAGAAACACATAATTAATGAATCATGTCTCAAAAAATAAGCTTAAAGTTTGAAAATAAAAATAAATTATCATCAGTCACAAGAAAGTTACATTTTAAATTATTGCAGAGCTAATATAGTTTGTATTTAGTTAACTCTCAGAAATGTTTGAAAGAATGAACTAATAAACTGAAAGATGACTTGGCAGTAACTTACCTTGATGTCAGAAAGCCCTGGAGGACCACAGGAATGATAGGCGATGCGCTTTCCCTAGCTTCTCCCAGGCCACCGTCTCCTCCTTTCCCCTCTCTTCTCTGCTTATTTTGTGTTTCCTGATCCTCCTGCCCACTCTCCATTCTTTGCTTCTTCCCTCTCCCATGTCTCGTGTACGCGGTTTGTCCTAATACGAGCGCATAAACACTGGTTTAGTATTGCTCTCCCAGCCCACCGCATGGCTGGTCTTTGTGCTCAGGAACCCTGCTCTCATATTCACACCTCCTATGCCGCTCAACATACTGGAAAAAGCATTGAATAAAAAGGTTAAGATTCTGTGTTTTATCACCTTTGTTGAACAAAACTTAATGGCTTCTTCATCTCAAAAGTGAGTTCAGTGTTTGGTTTTTCTCTTAAAATATAAATCAGATTTGACTTTTTGGGGGCCCTGAATCATTCTCAACCCCAAAATAGGCTGGTAGCTGTTGATGTCAGCCTTCTGAACTTTTTTTGTCATAATGCCAGTTAGTGTTTCTCCAACCGTGGGGCTACTCTTGGGCCAGCAGGGTTGGAAAAGAAGTAATATGATGCGTGTTGCAGTAGATGAGTTCATATTGAGAAATGTGTGTTTTGGCACTCAAGGGTTGAAAAGGTTTGAATATTCATAAAGTCTTATCTAAGCCACTTACTGGTTGTTAGTTCTTCCCATTAAGTTAAAGATATGTAAATCCTCAGAGGTTCATAGTATATCCAGGCTGAATAAATCTGAACTTTTAAAAAAGAATTGGCACACTGAATTTTCAGTGGATGTCTGTTCCTTCTTTCCTGCAGTCACTCACATAACAATGCTTTTCCTTCTGCTGCTGCCTCCATCGTAGAGGATGGCAACAGCCCAGAGAAAACTGATCACTTCATCTCCAAAACTGTGTTTGACTTAGCTTTATGTTTATACCATTTATCTTCTTTTGCTTCAAACATTTTACATTGGTGAAGACTGCTTTGAAAGCAGAACACCCACCTTTGGTATCACTGCATTCTTTTTCTTTATGTTTTGGCTTCCATTATGGTGCTTTTAATATTCATGAAGTTTGAAAAAATAAACATCCTAGACTATTTCCTCTGAATGGAAATGTTATGGTTTCAAACCCCAGAGAAAACAATTGGTAAGTTCTACAAACCCACATCTTCTCCCTGTCGGCTGGAACGTCGCTCCAGCTTGGCAGCCATAACGGCCTCCTTGACACTGGGCTTCCCGGTGCAGATGGCGGGGGCGCCTCTTTTAAGGAAGAGGCCACGAGTCAGCAGACATACACATTTAAAGACTGCCTGTGGAAGAATAGATACTAGAATCCTTTCAATTGATTCAAAATTATATCACTTCTGTCACTGAAGAACGTAGAAGAATTATTCAGTTTACTTGTCTGTGTTCAAATGAAAATTGTTGACGGTATTTTTCAGTCCTGTCTCCTTACTTTACATTAAACCTGTATCAATATTTACCTCTTTCAAATTGCCTCAACCACTCCCTTAAAAATTTAAAGGAGTATAGAGCAAAAACTTGCTTCAAATTTAAAAGCCAACCTTCTAAGAAAAATAAAATGATTATTCTAAATAATTAAAAGAAAACTGATAATTAGAAGTGGTGTTTCGATAATAGAACATTGCTCTAGGTTTCATATGCTGGAGCCAACCCCTGTGGATGACACGTTTTGTTGTCTCTGTGATGTTGCCCAAGGTGATGGTCCCGAGTGCACCAGTTCCCTCCTGACTGTACCCCCCGCCCCCGGGCTCTCTGAGAGGATGGGTCCGTGTCTCACACGGATGACAGCTGTCTCACACACCTTCAGTTTCATGTTTCTCTGTCTCAAAACTCCTCTGTATTCTCTATCTTCTCTTTCTCTCCCTGGAACTATGTAATTTCTCTACATGCTTCAGACTAACTACCTGTTCCCTAGATTATATTCTGCATCTCTATGGCTGACTCAAACGCCATTAACAGCCTCTCTCATTCCTACCACTTCCCACGAAGGGTGCTGAAAAGATAAATATTTCGGACCTCAGCCTCCCTTGTAGCTATAAGAGCTGGAATTAGCCAGTGAGCACTAGGGGGAAGCTTGCCAAGGGCTTCTATCATGAGACCGGAGTTGGGTGGGGCTAGCTTCTCGTCCTTCCTTGAAGACAGATGTAATGCCTATTGCTACTGCAGCCATCTTGGGCCTATGAGGCCACAAGCAAGAGGAAAGAAAGCCAACACTGAAGGGCTGAGGACCAGAAAAGCCTAGGTGCTCGGTAGCACTGAGCAGCAAATACCTACTTCCAGAAATATTTTGAGAGAAAAATCAGCCACTGTTTGTTGTTTGAGCCACTGTTAGTTGAATTTTTAGTTACACACACTTCCTGACTGATACTCCCTCTCCCCAAAACAAAACAAATACAAAAACCTTGCCTAATCCTGGGACTTCTTGTACATGTTTAATTTTTCCATCTTCACTGGCTTTTCTCTAACATGAGCTCCCCAAACACCTTCCTTGTCGTTGCTTTCCCTCCCTTGCTTACCCACACTGTTTCACCTCAAGCTTGTTGAAGCGTAACCTACACATGCTGTGCCACTCCCCTCACGCCCCTTTACTCGTTGCCCTGGACGTAAGCCCTCATCGTTTAACTTTCTCTCGCAGCTCATAGATGTCTTTTCTAGTCTCCGGAACCTGTGAGCCTTAGTCTTCCTCTTCCTCAGTCTCTCTGCAGCATTTGGTATTGTTTTCTTCTCCCACCACGTTGAATTTCTTCCATGCTCTTGGTTCTCCTCCAACCCTCCTGTCTTGTTATGTTTCTTTTCCTTCTTTTTTTTTTCCTGAGGAAGATTTGCCCTGAGCTAACATCTATACCAATCTTCCTCTATTTTGTATGTGGGTTGCTGCCACAGCATGGCCACTGCCGAGTGGTGTAAGTCCGTGCTCGGGAACTGAACCCAGTCTCCCAAAGCAGAGTGTCCTGAACTTAACCATTAGGCCGTGGGGCTGGCCCCTTTTTCTTCTTTGTCCCCTGAAACGTAAGGGTTCCTCCCAGTTCTGTCACATTTCTTCTCTCTCCACTTTCTCCAGTGCTAATCTCATCTACTCTACACTTAGCCTCAAATATGATTTCCATGTGAATAATTCCCAAATCTATTCTACTTTGGCCCAGTGTTTAAACCAGTCTGTTTCCCAGGGCTAGACTGTAGATCTTTACTACAACTCATCCTTGAATCTTTCTTATCCTCTTCCCTCAAACTCTACATTCAAGCATCAAATCTTACCAATTTTCCCTCAGCAAAATTTTTCACACCTTTCCTGCGATTTCTATTTCCAATGCCATCTCCCAGTGGTAGCCCTTAAGTATAGGAATATCCTAATTCATTTTTCTGTTTCAATGTATCCTAGTTGAGACCACCGCCTTGGCATCTCCCTCTCTCTAAGTCTCACACTCGGTCCATCAGTAAGTCTTGTCCATTGTTCCTCCCAAATATCTTCCCAGTGTGTCCATTTATCCCCATCTCCAGGCCATCTCCCCCTTTAATGACTTAGAATTTTATTTAGAACCAAAATCCTTTACATGATCCGCCCAGCCTGATCTAGCCCCATCCGTCTTGCCAGCTTCCCCATAAAGCACTGTCTGGCCATACTCCTGCTCTTTTGTTCTTCATATTCACTAAGGTCTTTCCCACTGGAGGCCTTTGCATGTGCTATTCTTTTTGTGTGCAGCACTCCACACCCCTTGCCCAACCTCTCTTGCCAATATCTACCCCTTATTTTGAGTTCAGCTCAAATAATACTTCTTAAGAGAAACCCTAGGTCCCCTCATTATTCTCTGTAATGGCATCAAAATTTTTTCCTTAATTGCCATTAATGACCAGAATCTCAATTGTGTGTTATTTGTTTAACGATCCGTCCGCTCCCCCCAACCCCTAGAATGTAAACACCCTAAGATGCAGAACCTCACACGTCTTTTTCTTCATGTGCCCAGCAACTAGCTCAGTGTCTTACACATAACTTTTTGGATAAATAGCAAATGAAGGTTCCGTGCTGTCTCATTGCCTATCAAACAGGATCTCAGCTCCTCGGCCTCTTGTTCAAGGGCCTCTGGGGTCTGGCTTCAGCCAACCTTCCCGCCTCTTCCCTCACAGCTCCCACATGAGTGATGTGTGATTGAGCAAATGGAAATGTTCATTATCACCAGCATGCCTTTGTTGCTGTTGGCCCTCCACCTGGAGTTCCCTCCATTGCCATTTTTAATATCAAAACCCTCCCCATTCTTGACAAGTCCAGTTCATGTCACTGTGTGATGTGTTTGGATTTGTCCTCACCCAGCATGGTCTCCTCCTCACTTGCTCTCCCGTAATACATTGCTGTATCTTCATTTCGGCCCTTCTCCTGTGCGATACAGAAATTGTGTGTGCTTTTTCTCTCCTGAACTAGAATGTGAGATGCTGGAGAAGCAGTGTGTCCCGTTGGTTCTGGTGCCTACACGCTGCTGAGCACAGGGCCTTGGGTGTAGACGCGCTGCATAAACAGGCAGCAGGGGGCAGCTGGTGCTCTGCACACCGCAAGGCAGGGAGAGTGAGCTGAGCAAACTGTTAAAATGACTGAACTGAACTGAGGTAATTTGGGGGAAGAATCTTGAAGTTCTTGGCCAACCCCAGAAGAGAAGATACTTGATAAGAAGTGCTGAATGGCCTCCAAGAAAGGGTAGAGCCAGAGAGTTTAGGTTTTATAATAAGTTTACCTACAAGGTATGGGCGCAGGACCTGACTTTATTCCCCTGAAGTAGAAAAAAAAAGCAGCTTTCAATTATATTGGCTCAGCCGGTAAGCGGATGTTGTACTGAATGCCGATCACAGAGGAACAAAAGGGAAAATGCCCTGGTGTGGTCATTGGAAAGTGTGCCTGCCCCAGTCTCTTGGGATTGGCCAAAGAAGAAACACCAGTCCACTTGGGGAGTCCCTGGTGTCTGCTTTGTCGCAGCTTCTCTCAAAAGAGAAACCGTTTCATCACCTGAGTAATCACTGCCCCCTCCTCACAAAGGAAAATGGAAAATTCTCTCTTCGGGTTGACTCTGAGCCTCAGCTGTAGCTGCTCCAGCAAAGATCAAACCAGAATACTTGCACCTTGTGCTCATTGCCGTCAAAGGCCACAGGTTTTCTCTCCGCCTCATTTTAATATGGCTGTGAGCCTTGGGAGGCTTAATTAAAACTGCAGGGGAGCCAAAGTCAGCATATAAAGGGCCTGTTTTGATGCTTCACAAACCCAAGCAAACAGAATCTGGATTATTCAATTAGGTCTGCTTATGGGATTTGTCTTGGGTGTTTTGATTGCTCAAAGCCTGCTGGGGAAGTAGTCATGGGGTTTAGACCTGAAAGGAACCACATTGAATGCCCCCAAATTTCACGTTTCATCTTCTTCTTTATGCTTCCCATTCTCAGTGCACAGTTGTGAGCTGCACGTGAACTTTTACTCCGACTTCTGTTTACTCAGCTTCTCCTTCCGCTGATACCAGATTCCACGGCAGGGCCAGCCCAGTTTTTCTGCCTGGCTTGGCAGTCATGTACGTGGATTCCTTTCCTACTTTTCACTGACGGTCTTTGCTTTAATAAGGCACAGGGTTGCCTGAGAGGCAGTATAGCACAGAGGTTCAGAGCACAGGATCTCCCAGCTAGACCACTTCTTGTCTGGTTGACCTTAGATGAGTCACCTCATCACTTTATGCCTTGTTATATCGTCTGCAAAGTGGAGGTCGGGGTGGTGGAAACTGTGCCAACATCATAGGGTTTACTGTGTTAATTCCATGAAAGAATTCACGTTAAAGTGCTTGCACAATGCCTGGCTCAGGATGAGTGTTGAGTAAGTCGCAACCATTGTCATGATTACCCCCGGACAGAGGGAGGCACATCCCCATTAGCCGCAGCCAATGGATCAGGGAAGACTGGAAGGGTTGTACACCTAGGCCGCCCAAAGTCTTGGAGTAGACCTACCTTCAGTGCTCTGAGCAAGCCCAGTCTAAGAAGGCCTTGAAGGTCACATGAGAAGACTCCACATGTGACCACACACATGCTGAGGGCAATGGAGTACCTGCGCACATGACTGGCTTTCCCAGCAGGCATTTTCAGTGGCAAGGACTACTGCAGTGAGTTCAGCTGCAGTTTGTCATTACATTATGGGACTCGCACTGTGAAGACAGCATTCAGAGTCAGGCCTCCAGGGGGATTCATTGCCAGGATGACGGTCCTGGCAAAATCTAAAGGCAGGAAGCCATAGCTCCTGGCACTAAGGCGGTCTGGCCTGATTGTGCTCACTGCAGGCCCCTCATAGAGTGTATGCTTCCAGCTAAGCAGCTCAAAATAGACCCATGTGCTGAGGACAGGGGGGTAGAGAACACATCCCCACCATGAGGAGGCTCTCAGTCTAATGAAAATGAGCAAACAGGTGTAACATTGAGCATAATGCAAAATCACAAGGCACAGTGGGAAGAACATGCACTCTGGGGTCTATGGACCTGTGTCAGATGGTGGTTCTTACCTCTGGTCAGCAGTGTGACCTTAGGAAGATCGTGTGACCTCTTTCACCAAACTTTCACATCTATAAAATGGAGGATAGTGCAGTTGTTGAGGGTCATCTGTGTGTATTAAATTAGGTGAGGGCAATGACTAGTGCAGAACCTAGCAAACAGTAGTCGTGCAAGAAATGGTAGCAACAGAATTATTATCATTATAGAGGAACTCAGGAAGCATATAATTTCACCTGGAGAAGCTGAGGAGGTGATATTTGAACTGAATCTTGAAGGAGGAAGAGGAGTTCTCAAACTCAGACCAATGATGGAGTGGGGCATTGTCAGCTGAGCAAAGAAAATGGGCAAAGGCCAAAAAAAGAACCTGGAGGATTTGGAGAAATGCAGACAGTCCAGCATTTCTGGAATGCAAGGTGCTGGTGAGGGAAGGCCGAGAACAGGGTCTTCAATGAAAGACAGGGGCCAGACCACGAATGCTCTCAAATAACATTCTAGAAAAGGAGATTTTTTCAACTTTTGCAATGTACTAAAAGTTTCAGTGCCAAGTACTATACTAGGCTATTTATATATGTTATTGGATGCCCAAGAACCACCCTACAAGGATAAGATAACGCCATTTTACAGATACATAAACTCGGTCACAAGGAGATTGTTACTCAATCATTAAACTCACCATATTAGTTTATGGTGAGTTAAGCAAGCTGCCCACCTGAAGGATATTTTATCTTATTTGATATTTCATGTTAAATTTTGTTGCCTTATTGTTTTGTTTCCTAGACACTCACTATGCTCCCTTGACTACATTTGGAATAAAGCAGTACCACAAATAAATAAAATAAACTGTCTCCACTGATGATCAAACTTGAATGAATTTGGTTACCTTCCCCAGCTGGGCAGCTGATTAGGCAGGAGTGGAGATGTGGCTCACTGTTATAGCGTAATTCTGATGAAAAGATTCATTTCTACTTTAGGTCATATCATTCTCCCAAAGTAAATCAAGCATTATATTAAAAACAGCACACTATATTTTAATTTTGTATGATACATATTAGGCTTGAGTCCAAAATAAGGTAATAGGGGACATTTGGTTGAGGTTGAAGCTATGGATTTCACGAAATTTTGCACGTCAGTCAAAAAGGAGTAAGAGTCAAACCATCCTCGATGCAAACATTGGAAAAGTCCATGTCAGCATCAGCCTAGGAATCTGGGGTGTGTAATGCACCCTAGTACCCGGGGCTCTGTAATCTGAACTGCTGCCATCAACCCCAACCCCTCAACATACTCAACACATTTATTTTGGATGAGGTCTAAACAGGTGTTTCCTCTGTGTCGCAAATGGTTTAAACCAGAGCCTCACTGATGTCCGGCGTGTTCAGCTGAAATCACAGGCCAGCTGACGTTCTGTGAGCATGTTTGCTCATCTGTGCTGATGCTGACAGCCAATACTTGCCGATTCCCACGTTGGTCAGCACTGGACATAGAACAGATGTTGGGGATTAGAGGGAAGGATTCAGGGAGGCTGCGGGCCCGAGTGTCTGCGGAAGTAATTCATTGTGGAGTTGCAGGCTGGCCCTGCTGAACCTTCAGTGAGAAGTTCCATGAAAGAAGCCTCAGTGGGCCGGTGTATCAGGACGCAAAACAAATGTTTTCCTGGTGTCCTGTAATTGAAAGAAAAATAGTAAATCATCTTTAAGTCAAGCTGAATGGAGAAGGGAAGAAATCCTGATCCCACACATTTTCATTTAAGTTCTAATCTATGAATTAATTAGATCCTGACACTGAAGCATCAGAGTCGAATCCTCTAGTTGATTCCATGGTGAATCATTGGAAGATGGTTTACAGAGCACTGGAAGGTTGACTGCACACACACACACACACGCACACGCACGCACACACACACACACACACACTCACGCCCTGGGAAAATTCCTTTAAGGCTGGGCTCAGGTTATCCCAATATAACACAGGCTCTTTCTTCCTGGCCATTTCTGGCTGTCCTGCAATTTCTTTGTCAGTGGTATTGTCTGCCCCTGAGCTCACTATCCAAGCTACTCTGAGTTAAAGATCTAAATCCTAAGAACACTGTTAAGTCATGACAGTTTTAGTGTCTGCTCAGTGGACCACCTATGATCCTTCACTCCTACGCTAGCACTGCTCTGTGGAGAGCCAACCCCAAGATGGCTTCCTTTTTTCTTAAGTCTTTCTGGGTGGCACTCTATAGGTTTAGTGAACTTAAGTTTGATACTTCTCATAGCAATCCAGATGTATTGGTTGGAACCTTTCAATAAGTACTGTTAGCTTGAAAATTAGATTATTTAAAGAGCCACAAAGAAAGGGCTGATAAAATGAGAATTGTCTTGACCAGTAAGGATCATCTAAGAAAAATTTAGAAATAAGGCAAAGTATTTAAACAGGGATTCCAAGAGGAATTGAATTCAGAAAACATGTTTTTCAGATTTTTCTCTTCCATTGGTTCCATTACCAATTTATTTATAGCCTGTTAAGAATTTCAGTAGAGAGAGTTACAGGCAAAGATGTAAGCTCAGCCATGACTGCCTTGAGTTGATTTGAAGGTTTTGTTTTTGTTTTTTCCAAGAATGTAGTATGTATGTTGCTTTTTCTGGGGGTAAGCATATGAATATATCTGCTAGGGAGAAGGCAAGTTGTTAATATGGAGACAAGGGAACTGACAATAGCTTAGTAATAAATTTTTTTTAAAGAAAACAGAGATAAAGGAGACATAAAATTATATATTATTGACATTAAATGCCAAGAGAGTAAGCAAGTAAAAATATGAGGAAAAACAAAATGGATCCTTGCAGTAAATATTCTGCAATTCAGAATCTCAAATGTGTTAGTAGAATTCCTTCATTCAGGGGGCCGGCTCTGTGGCCAAGTGGTTAAGTTCACGCACCCTGCTTTGGCAGCCTGGGGTTTCGCCATTTTGGGATCCTGGGTGTGGACCTAGCTCTGCTCGTCAAGCCGTGCTGAGGTGATGTCCCACATGCCACAACTAGAAGGACCCACAACTAAAATACACAACTGTGCACTGGTGGGGGTTGAGGAGAAGAAGAAAAAAGGAGGAAGATGGAGGAAGATGGGCTCAGTCTTCCTCAGCAAAAAGAGGAGGATTTGCACTGGATGTTAGCTCTGGGCTAATCTTCCTAAAAAAAAAAAGAAGAAAGAATTCCTTCATTCAATCAGCTAGATGTTTCTTGATTTTTTTTTAAACAGCAACTGAAAGTAACCACATTGGTTTCATTTTTGAAGAAATGGGAATAAAAGTCTAATTATTGTGTTTTGCTTCTTCTCTGAACACATTTTTACTCCTCCAAAATTAATAGAAATATAAGGAGACAATTCTATAAAAGTGAAAGAAATTCCTGAGAGCCTTTAACAATATTAAGGGGAACAAAGACATGGGAAGAGGCAGTCGATGATTTTATGAAGAGCATGTGATGTCAAATGTTATTTACACATTAATCTAATTTTAATATGGGAGAACACTGCGATTGTAGGTGGCTCTCTATAGAAGTAGAAATATCAGTCAAAAGTATTTATGTTTGGTTGTATCTAAGAATTTTTAAACTAGGAAGCTGTACTGCAAAGATAAATTGAGATATATGGGGAAGGGAAATGCAGCTGAAGTGTTTTTATTAAGGTGTGATGGAAAAACTTGGATCTGTTTTATGTAAATTTTCAACAGTGACCTAGTTAAGAAAGTCAAAAGTACATTAATTAAATTTACAGAGCCAAGAAAGGTGAAGACCAGGAGGTTAGATGTAAAAAGTACAGATGGACTGAGAGAGATGAGAGGAAATGGACAGACTTTTACAACATGATATTCAGCTTGGAAATATGCAAGCTAATACGATGGGGAATACCAGCCAAAAGACAGATAGCTGGTTTAAGGGAAAAGTTAATAAAATGTTGAGTCTGAAAAACTATACAGACCAAAGCCAGGAAATTGCAAAGTTATGGATCCCGCAGTAACTGTAAATTAACCCCATTGCACATATGTAGTATTTCATATTACTGTATATGGTGTTAACTTTCACGCCTAAACATGTATGTGTGTGTGTGTTTCGTCTGAATTACGGTTGTAATGGGAACAAAGGTGCAAACAGGACACATAATGGATTGCCTGCTCCTTTCACAAGTCACCCAGGAGCCTTCGAGGCCATGCGGCTCATGCGCCTTGGAATAGAGCAGAGGAGGAGCCAGGTTTTGATTCAAAGTCCAGTTGTTCCCCAAAGAAGTTAGGAAGATATGCACATTTCTTAACAATTGTAAAGAAGTCATGAGTGTCCTGGGTACACGGAAGGAAGTCTATAGTACATTCCGGAGACGACACATTGGATTTAAATATGTCCCCAGTCTAGTTTCTCCTTTGCTTTTGCTTGCCTCATGCAAACTACTCCCTCTCTCTCTGACATGCTCCTTTTACTCCTATTTTTAGCCCAGTTACCAACCATTTTCCTCTCTAGATACCCCTTTCTCTTACTGGGCTCATTACAACAGCTCAAATGTTTTCCTTTGAAAGCATCCAATCTACTGATCTGATTGGTTGTTGGCTTTAAAAAAAAATTTCAGTCAGCTTATGTGGTATATATTCCGATACATCTCTCACTTCACACATAGGACCAGGATGGAGTCCACACACCTCTTGCCGAAGCATTGTCTGGGCCATTTCTCTTCTAGTTTATGGGTCTGCTTAATGGCATCTTCTGCCGTTATCATAGCTACTCACTGCTTTTTCACTCCTGACTTTTGGTACATCATTGGGGATTTTCTACCTATGTGGACAGTTTCTCTGTTTATCATGTCTTCATAATCCATTGACCTCCTCAGTACCTGTGAGGTCCTCCGCAGCCTCCTCCCCATTCTTTGGCAAGGCTTACACCTCCACAACCTGGTTGCTGAAATCTGTGTCTTCTACAAGATGTCAGCATCTGAGTCACGTCAGCATCTGAGTCACCTCAGCTCACAACAACCCCTTGTTCTCCTTCCGCCTCTAGGTCCTCGTTCCCAATGGCCCTACTTTTCACCTTAATTGTCATTATCAGTCTCTCAGCCTTGTAGTCGGTGTCCAGCAAATAGCCTATGAATATACTCTTACCCATTCTCCCAGCCTTCGTCTTCCTTTTTTTCCAGCCGGGCTCCAAAATCGATTATTTAAGTGGTTCATTCATTCTTGTCCTTAACTCCTTTACCCTTTTTGGTTCTGATATTTCAACCTTGTCACTCCCCACCATCGCTCACTTAGCTCTGTGCTCTCATTTGTTCAGCATTTTTAGAGAAAGTCAAATGATCTCCATCCTCATCAAATTCGTCTGTTCATGCTCGTAGTTGGACTCTCATTGGTATTGTAAGATTTATGTGTCTGATTTCTCATTCTCCAAGCAGCATTTGCAAAGGTTTTTTGCTCCTCCGTAGCCCCAGACTACTGTGTTCTGAATGTCTGACTTAGCCTTCTACTTATTCATGAAGCTTGAAGTCACTTCCCATCAGTTTCTTCACTAGCCTTCTTGCCATCCAGAAATCTCTTCAGAGCTGCATCTATGATGCTGCCTTCCTCCCATCTCTGAGTTAACAACTGGCCTTGAACTCTTTAAAGCCACGTCGTCCGACGTGGCTCCTGATGTCATCCCCTCTCAGTCACTCTGGGACATTCTTCACCAATTTCCCTCTTGATTTTACATTTCAAGATCCTTCCTCACTCCCCACTCTGATCTCATTGTTCTGGCTAAGCTCCGTCTGGCCATCCTCCATCCCCCATTTATTCATGCACACTGCTGTGCTCCCTTTCATCCTCCACCATGTCTTCCCTAAAATTTCCTCACCTTCAAAATACAGCTTCATCCTGGGTCTTCCTCCTCCCCGACTAAGGTTTAATTGAGTCCTGGCTTCTTTTCTTTCTCCCCACCTCCTAAGGCAGGTATCACACAGATTCTAATCTCAAGCCCTTTCTTACCATATTCCCTTTCTTTGTGGTCTTGTATGTTTCCACAGGTTCACCCATCGCTGTGGTACGAATGATCCCCAAATATATAGGACTAACCCACCTTTTTGTGAGAAAGTTTGGGCTCTGGGGTCAGGTAGCTGGGTTCAAACCCTGGCTCTGCCATGTTCCAGCTGTGTGATCCTGGCTTAGTTACTTGACCTTTCTTGCCTGAGTTACATCATCTGTAAGACAGGAATTACAATAGTGCCTACCTCACAGGGTTTTGGGGAGGATGAAATGAACTGATTCATGGAAAAGGATGAGAACATTGCCTAGCACACAGCAAGCATGGAGTAAAGCAGCTCTTTTCTCATTGTCATGGCCGTCCTCATCAATCTCCACACATTAACCTTTTCTGTGAGCTCCACACCCACATTTCCTTAGCCTCTCTCCAAAATCAGAACTGTCTGAAAGTTAGAATCATTCAACCACAGAAGCTTTGGTTCCACCTTCCCTTTCATTGCTGGCTCCTGCTTCTGCCTCGGGCTCCATTCTTTCCTTTCTCTGTTGCCCTCCCGCCCAGTTGAGGCTCTCCTTTGTCCCCTTGGCTATTTCAGAGGCCTCCTTTTAGCCTTCCAGACTCTGCCCTCACTTTGATCGCTCCCATAAGCTGGTGCCTTGATTAACATTCTCCGTTCCAAATACCTCCACTAAAAATGCTACAGTAGCCTTCCTGTCCATATCTGTTTGTGGTCACGTATGAGTTTCCCTAGAGTATATAACCAGAAGTGGAATGCACACTGGAAATCTCTCAATCTGTGACTTTTCTTTAAACTTTGTTTATGGTGTCTTTTAGTCCAAAAGCTTCCCGTTTTAATTCAGTCAAATTCATCTCTTTTCCTTCTTGGTTTCTGCTGTTTTGTTTATTTCCTAAAAGCTAACGAAGGTCACAAAGATATTCTCCTACGTTTTCTTCTAAAAGTTTTAAAGTTTCACTTTTCACCTTGAGGTCTTTGGTCTACCTGGAAGTGACATGTGCCTGTGGTCGGGCGTAACTGGATGTTTTCCACCTCGATAAGCAGCGCCACGCACTGGCGAGTCCTCCTTCCCCGCTTGATGCACAGGCTCCTTGCCTGCTAGGTCTTGAGTATTGCCGCGTGGGATTCTTCACGTCCAGGCTCAGAGCCTCTGGTGTTGCATCTGAGGGGCAGGAGCTGAGCAGAGTGGGGCCTGGTGATACTCTGCTGGCCACACTGAGAGGAATATGAGCATTTCCCTCCAGGGTTTGAACCTAAAGAGCGCCTGAGATGGTCCGTGATCCCTGCATGGGAGACTGTGTGTCTCTGGAGAGTCTCTGAGTAATGAGACCTTCAGCAGAGTGAAGTCGGAGCGTCTGTGTGCTGCAAACCTCTGGAGAGCTGCTGGGCCATCAACTGGAGGCCTCCTCTCCTCTCTCAAATTCCTTCCCTTTTAGAAAAATGATTATGTATTTTCTAATGTGTTGATGTCCTCTGGGATGCTTTGAAGACTAAGATGTTATTTTTGCTTCATAAGTACTAACCTTAATAAGACTTGTCCTACTGAGGAACAGTGAGGAACCATGAAATCCAATCAGATCCCACAGCCTATTTAGATTCCGGGCCGTCTCTTCACTCATACGCGCCAATTTGTTCCCTAAGCACCACGATATGGTAGCTTTTGCTTTACCGACTGGGGACGTACGACTGCTTACTCGGGTAGCACAGCTGCATCATGCTGGGGGAGTAACGACGTTCTCATGAAACAGTCCAATTATTAAAGTCATCATTGAAAAATGTTACATTTTAAGCAGAATAGAAAAAGACAAGGGTCAGAAATGTCGTAAAAGAATTTATGCGCAGTAAAGTCAGACTAAACTTTCTGGGCTAAAAATGGGAGCTGGATTATACAAATTTAAAGGCTTGTAATTTATTAAAATAAAAAGTTATTGAAATGCTGGAAAATACTAGTAAATTATGAGTAGACGGTAAAGCAATTGTCTGCTAAGAAGATGGCTCTAGGGTCAGACAGACCTGGGTTCAAATCCTGACCTAGCCCCTTACTGTGTGACGTTGAATTGGCCACTTAACCACTGAGCCTTAGCCACCTCACCTGTAAAATGGGAACAATATTATCTCTCTTGCAGGGGTTTTCGTGGGTCTTAGAAATGACACATGTGGGAGTACCCAGGAAGAGAGGTTTGATAGAAGAGAGTATAAGTCAGAACCAAAACTTCTCTCTCACTTGTGCCTGAGGCCAATGGTGTCGTTAATGAAAACAGGAAAAGGTAGGGAAGGGGTGGGGAGAAGTGAAGGAGGTTTTACACTAATAATATACATGTATATTATTTGGGATACTGTCGTGGGGAGTTTGGAGTTCTTGCAGGGTGTGCTGGTGAATCCTTATGTTCATCCAGCGGTGTATAGAGAGAGATGAATAAGTCGTTTAACACTGTGTGCTGCATTCTGTCAACATGCAGCTGCCTGAAGATGAGTTCGTGTCTCTCATAAGTCACTGAGGGGCTGACACAGAATGAGTGCTCAAAAACTGCTGGAGGAAGGAAGGCAGACTGGTTGTGACTGTGAAGTTTTAGTTTCATGAAAGAAGGAAATCAACTTTAAAAGCAGAAAGCATTATTTTAACTTCTTAATTTGGTACTTGGGATGGATATTTTGCAATATTCATTTGGTACCATGAAAACCTTATTAAGTGAAGTCTTTTCTCCTGAAGGACATTTTTCTATTAAGAAAAGAAATCTGAACTATGGTGTGAAGGAGCAGTAAAAAGTAACAGCAAGGGTGAGAGAGAGAGAGGGAGAAATGTGCAGGAGGAATCCCTGAGGGGCTGCAAGCTGCTGCTAAATTTCAGTTGCAGTTGTCAGAGTTAAAGAAAACATTGGAGAAAATGTCTCATCGAGGGCTCTCCGAGTTGTTCTGCTCCAGGAAGGCCAGCTGAGGGATGGATCACCGCCAGCTGGCAGAGGCTCAGACGCCTGGGTACCATGCGCCAGCCACTGAGCTCATTTGCTCCACCTAAGTCATTTTACAGTCAAAGCTGTTTCAAGATCTGCACAAGGCCCTCTACAGATGTTTGGGGGTTGGGAAGCAAGGTAGAATTTAAGGAAGGAAGAAATACGTGCTTATTTTTGAAGATTTAGCCCAGGGCCTCTTGAGGTTTTGGTAAGATGGAATGTGTATGAACACAGCTAATGGTGTACTGGACACAACAGCCTCATGAGGTGGGTGCTGGGCCATCTTGGTTTTACAGCGGAGGAGCGGAGAGGCGAGGAAGTTAGTTAAGCCGTTTAAGTGTCACAGTCTAGGGCTCAGAGGCACACTTCCATCCCAGGTCCATCTGATTCCAAACTCCTCACTTTTCACTACTGTACTCAGCTGCTGAGAAAATCCTCGAGAGCAGTAAAGGGTTAGCCCAAGGCTGCTGTGTTGGGTCCTAGAACTCTGCGCCCTCGGTATGTAAATACTCAATGTGACTTAGGCGAAGGAGCATGGCCACGTCCCCAAGGAGACATCTCTCTCCTCCTGAGAATCCTCCTCGTAGACCTCCATTCTGCGATATAGATTGAGAAGCATGCCCAAGAAACCTAGTGGGGTGAGAAGCAGAAAAACCTTGATCCACAGCAGTGATCAAGAGTCGCAAAGCCCGGATCTGAGAGAAACTGTGATGCGGCTAAAGCTTGGTGATTCATGGCCTTTCCTCATCCACCCCACCTCTGCCCCAACCCTGTCAGCCCTGCTTACAACTCCTGTGAACGTCCCATGCCTGCTGATGGGCCGTCTAATGTCTGAATTATTTTTGAACCCAGATGTGTGTCTATGACTGTTAATTCCACTTTCCTCAAAGGTACCCATGGAACAGCCCTGGCAGTGGAGGAGAGAGAAGACATGCCTCCCTTGGGTGGCCTGGGCATATGTCCTGCAGCAGTGCGTCTCAAAATGATATTCATTTGAAGACTCCGGTTTTAGGAAAAAAGGGAATCTTTCAACTTGATTGTGAAAGTGTTCTTGGCTTTAATATGAAATGATCTATTTTTCAAAACTTTGGGTGAAATTGAAGGTCCAGGAAGTGTCTTATTTATCCTGTTGTTTTATGTAACTACCAGCACGTTGGTACTCTAACTGGGAATACACAAACCTTCCGGGTCGTAATAGCTTGTTAAAAGGCATTCTAAATGCTAAAGCAATGATTGATAAGGGCTTTTCAGTTAGATAAAATATCTCATATTCAGGCTATGTGTGAGTGCATTATTCTATTAATTTTGTAATTGCCATTGTCTATGTCTTCATTAATTTCGAGTAGAAAAGCTGGGGAGATAGTCACTCAGGCGCTTGAGTGGCTATGTGCCTCATCTGCCTGTGAGGCTAGCTCCTGGGGTGGGAGAAGTGGTTATCGTTGTCAGAAACAATAAATTTTTCTTCCTTCCTTCCTTCCTTCCTTCCCTCTTTCCCTCCCTCCTTCCCTTCCCTCCTTCCCTTCCCTCCTTTCCTTTCCTTTCCCTTCCTTCCTTTTCTCTTTTCTTTTCTTTCTTTCGCTGAGGAAGATTCACCCTGAGCTAACATCTGTTTCAGTCTTCCTCTATTTTGTATGTGGGTCACCACCACAGCATGGCTGCTGACAAGTGGTATAGGTCCACACCTGGGAACTGAACCCAGGCCACCAAAGCAGAATGCACCAAACTTAACCACTAGGCCATGGGGCAGACCCCCAGAAACAATAATTTTATGTCTTTAGTTTGTGGTTCCTGCCATCTAGGAGTCTACAGAAAAACCTGAAGGCCAAGATCATCTTCAGGATCTTCCAGCTCTGAGTTCCTTTTCATTCTATGCTAAGGATAAGCAAATGACCATGGGCTGGTTATTCTGCAGCAGTTCAGTTCTGCATGGTTGGGGAGACCTCACTCACCCTTCAGCCTTGTGGAGCAGCTAAGGCTCTTTGGGTTGAGAACTTCCTCTTCTTCCTGGGACCATGACTCAGGCAGGAACCATATTTAGCCTTTGACATACAGCTACGTGGGGAACGTTGTTCATGAGCAATTAGTACCTACTCTTTTGTCTTTTCTGCTCAGGCACAAAGTTACTGGTGGACATCCTTCATCATTGTAGAGCACAGCTGAGCCTGTGCTCTGAGTGGTGCCCTGTGGAGTTAAGAGGCAGTGCTTGGCCTGGCATGATGATAGAAGTTGACCTTGATCAATTAAAAATAGACGGCAGCGTTTCAGCAGTTAAGCACAAGTGAGGATGCTTATACTTGAATGTAAAGAATAGATTTTAGCTTCCTATCTGCATGGCTATTAGCACTTGCTGCCTGTCACCAATAAACAACTTGTTCGTAATATAACTTGGGAATTCTGCAGCATGCAGCTCAACCCTTCCGCCTGTCTGAGAACAGCGGTGGGTAAACCTCCTGACTAGTGGATCAGAACATTGTCCTCTGGACCCAACTCTCTCTCAGAACTCTCTCAGGAGTCACTCCTCATCACTGTTGACCATTGCTAGGATGTCTAAGTAACATTTGCTGTTATGTTAATAGCGTAAAAAAATTCAGTTAGTTGTAGGTAACAGTATGGTGCTTACCATGTGCCAGGCACTGTTTATAGTGTTTTACACTTATTAATTCATTTAAGCCTCATGGTAACCCTATGAGGAACTATTATATTTTTCCCATTTGACAGAGGAAGAAACTGAGGCAGGGTACTTAAGTAAGAGTAAGTGGCAGAGCTTGGATTGGAGCCTAGACAGACTGTCCATGCTTGTTATGGGCTGAATGAGTCCCCTCAAATTCCCTCGGTGAAGCCCTAGCCCCCATGGTTGTGGTGTTTGGAGGCAGGGCCTTTGGGAGGTGATTAGGTTTAGATGAGGTCGTGAGATGAGGCCCTCATGATGGGGTTAGTGCCCTTACAAGAAGAGACACCAGAGAGCTTGCTCACTCTCTCCACATACGCACGTGTGTGCACACATACATACACACACACACAAAGAGGTTGTGTGAGCACACAGTGGGAAAGTGGCCATCTGCAATCCAGGAAGAGAGTCCTCACAAGAAACAGCCGTGCCGGCCCCTGATGGAGGACTCCCAGCCTCCGCCCTGTGAGGATAAATATCTGTTTTCAAGCCCCGCCGTGTCTGGTGTCCTCTCATGGCAGCTCAAGCTGACTCAGCGCCCTTAAAGACTGTGTGGTCCAGCCTCCCACAGAAGCCCTCACAGCCCCTCAGCTTTTCAGGAAACTCTCTGGTCGCTCTCATTGGTCCTTTCAGACGCCTTCCTCAGCAGGGCCTCCACCAAGCTCTTGATGAGACTTTGGTTCATCCCCTCTGTGGGAGGAGTGCACAAACACCTCCTTCCTCTGCATGGGAAGTGTGGGTGACCCACAGACCATGCTGCTGGTGCCCGTATTCAGACCCCCCGGCAGCCAATGAATGAATGAAATGATCAGCTATCTTTATTGGTGTCTGTCCTCAATATTGTGCCTTAATGTTGACCCTAGTATTCTCAATTATTAGGGTTGTTGGGATTATCAGCATCTAATTTTCTCTTCGGGAAGATGAATAACTTTCTGTGTCAGCACAATGACTCTTTTGGCTTTCTGTGCGACCACACGAGGATTGCAGTCTAGAAAGAGTGATTGTTAAAGTTACCTATAAACACTATCACAAGCACGCAGATCCACAGCATAATTTCCGGAAGCCTCACCTCTGCAGAAGGAGAGTCAGAGCTGGTACCCTGGTGTTCCTGCAGCCCTCTCCGCCACCCTGCAGGACAGCTGTCCCATGACATAGGCAGTAGAGACGACACGTGTGTCTGCAGTGAATGTTGCTTTTTTTTCCTCCTGAAAGTAGAAGAGAATACAGATTGCTTGTCTCTAAGTTACACGCGGTGCCCGTCTTAAACCTGTCCCGTCCTCACTGTGGAAATACAGGCCCTACGTCCCAGAGCAGCAAGAGCTAATGTCCCTGTTTTCGTTTCCCACACCAAGCCCTGTGCAGAATGGGGGGAATTGTCTTCTCATCCAAACAACTGCTTTAGGAAGTTAGTGCAAAGCGGGTGCAGGGGTCATCCTGGGTGATACAATACAGCTGATTGGTTAGACCAACCATTTGGTCTTTAAAATGGGTGCTAAATAGAAAATGGGAAATCAAAATGTCCACTACCTGAAAAAGAAAATGTTAGTAATTCAAGGGCTGTAAAGCCTCACTTTTCTCTCTATTAGGTAGGCAAATAACAGTAACAACACGCCACTGCTTTTGGGAAAATTGGGAAATGTCTCATCGTCACTGGCCGGGGAGTAAATAAGAAACAGAAATACATATACAAAAGAGACTTGTACACATGTGTGCACAGCAGCCTTATTCTTAATTATAGGCCAAAACTGGGAATAACCCAAATGTCCATCCACAGGACACTGGATAAACAAATTGTGATATAGTTCATAATAGTATATGGATTACTATTCAAAAAAGAAAAAAGAGTGAGTTACAGATACAAGCAACAACATGGATGAATCTGAAAGACATTATGTTCTTTCTTATGAAAGAAGCCAGATTCAAAAGAATGAATACTGTTCTTTCCATGTATATGAAGTTCTAGAATAGGCAAAACTCACCTATAGTGACAGAAATTGGGGCAGGGGTTGCATCTTAGGGGTGGAGATTGACTGGAGAGGGCACAAGAGGACTCTCTGGGGTGATGGAAATATCCTATATCTTGTTTCAGGTGGTAGTTACGCAAATGTAGACAGTTGTCAAAACTCTCTGAACTAAATACTTAAGATTTGTGCATTTTCATGTGTTTAAAGTATAATCCCCCAAAAAGCATTGCCTCATCCTGGAGGATGAATATGCTTTTTGAAAGTATAAGGGGATTCTTTTGAGAAACTATGCAACTATGTTAATGAACCACCACTAACTTTCGATGATTTCATAATAGTAACATCCGTTGAGAAGGCTCCCTTTCCCTTTGGTGACAAAAAACATTAGTAAAGCCTAGTGTCAAAAAGAAAGTGTTTGTTATATCTTTTGTTTTTAATGACAGTACATTTGTAGGAATGGTATTTTTAGGTGGTTGCTTAATCTCTCCCACCATTGGGTGCAGATAATAGACTGAGGTCGCAGATTTTTGTGCTGGAGGCTGTGGGCTCAAATCCCCTTTGGGGCAGGCGGACCTAGACGTGCCACTGGGTTGGCATTGAAATGTCAGGATTGGGCGTCGCGTGGTTTTTGAGTTATCTGAGGTGTGTAGGTGCTTCTGGGATCCCTTGGTTGTTTTCTAAAACATCACCTGCATTCACACGGGGTGTCTGGCACGCATGCTTGGTGGGCTAGTCTTCAGAGGGTGTTCCAAGGAAGACGACTGATGTCTTTCCGTTTTCAGTAAATCTAAGCTTAAAGCTGGCACCAGGCTCTAGGCATTTTGGCAGGGGGAGGGAGGCATGAGTGATTCCAGGAAATGAAGGATGTGATCCATTTCAGCCTGGAATTGGCGTCCTCCCTCCGGTGGAAAGTAAATGCTGGCTCACTAAGTGCTCTCTCAGGCCATGGGGTTTTCTACTCCGAGGGGTCGCCCAGTTAACAGCAATCTGTCATTCTGCGTGGCTGAGAATTTGCATTCCCTGCGGATGATGGAAGCTTGCAGCACACCTGCCTCGCAGCCAAGGCTTGTGAGGGGCGCTCGACTCCTAAACGTGTAACTGTCGCACAGCCACCGAGGCAAATAGAGTTAGAACTTCGTTGCCACCCTTCGCAGGAAAGAGAGAACAGGATTTGACTTTTCACGTGGACATTCATGAGGTTTTCAGAAAGCCATGGCTCACAAAACTGGGGCTCCCTTGGCCCTCAAATGGAAAAATAATTTAAGAGAGAAAGGTGAGGAGCAGCAAGGCCCCAGGAGAAGAGACGGGCCTGCAGGTACAAGTGTTCTTGCAGAGCTGATGATCGCGATGGGTTTGGGTTTATTTTGTCGTTATTGCTGCTGGGTTGGAGTGGAGGAATTGAGGAATTGTTTTTCTTCCTGTGTTTCTTTTTGTTTTATAACTTTATGTGTTCTCCAAATTTACTTAAATTTCGAATGTGGTGCCTAGTGTTTCTGGTGTTAAATTGAAATCAAACTCGATTTAACGAAGATAGCACCTGGAGTCTTGTGCTATCTGTAAGCCTGGAGATGCTCTCCTCTGCCCTGGGAGAGGCAGGCGGGGAGAAGGGAGCTCCTCACTCCTCACACTCCAGGGAAGGAGGAGGTTGGGGGCCAGCCTGCCTGGGTTTGAATCTTGATGACTCTCCCACGGTAGGTCCTTGGGGGAAGCGGACTTCACTTGTCCTCTGTAAAATAGGGACTGTGAAGGCTTAGGTGAGGTGCGTTATGGGAAGTCTTGGTACATAGTGATGCACAGAGAAATCTTAGTGGCCTCCTCATAGGTGAGCTGTTGCCTTCTGCATCTTTATCACATTGTTTCAAGTTCTCCCCACAGTGGAGAACACAACTGTACCTTACCTAGCTCAGTTTGCTCCAGCCTCCTTCCTAAAGCCTTTTCTTGTCTGTCAGCACGTTCACAGATGGCGGGTCCTGGGCACCGTGGATGTGTGGTTTGGGTAGTAGCACACTGAAGCCAACGGACACCATAATCCTTGACTGCTCATTTCATGGTGTCCCTGGATAATACTCCTCACCTAACGAGAGACGGTGCTGTGCACAGTTCATTACCATCAGACAAGCCTCCAGTCCTGTCTGGGCTCTCACCAGTTTGTGTCCTAATTTATCAAGTAATTTCACCCACCTGAGCGTCACTTTCCTCTAATTTACCTCAGTGGGTTCCTATGCATTTGGCACCTAAGTGGTTAATGGTCCTTGCCAGCTAAAGACGTGTTAACTGAGGGCTGCATTCTTCCCTTTGGAACTCTTAGCACCTCAAAAGGATGTTTTTAAAGCCTCACTCAAGAGTCTGTGTGAGAGAGAGGGGCCGGCCTGTGGCCCAGTGGTTAAGTTCTCGAGCTCCTCTGTGGCAGCCCAGGGTTTTGCCAGTTCGGATCCTGGGCTTGGACATGGCACCGCTCGTCAGGCCACATTGAGGCAGCGTCCCACATGCCACAACTAGAAGGATCTGCAGCTAAGATATACAACTATGTGCCGGGGGGAATTTGGGGAGATAAAGCAGAAAAAAAAAAAGAGTTTATGTGAGAGAGAGAGAGAGAGACAAGGGGGAGAGTAATTAAGTGCCATTTGTCACCTAGGCCCAACTCAATAAACATTTTTTTTGTCATGCTAAGAGAACAAGAACAATCTAACTAAATTTAAATAACTAAAGCTGTGGCTTTAGCAGGGCTTTTAGGACTTTCCAACTCAATGTGAAAATCAGGATGGTGGAAACCTTTTTGGAGAAACACCTTTAAAATTAAAATATCTTCACAGCTCCAAGTTTTAAAAACCAACAAAACAGCAGTACTTCCAAATCTCCAGTTGGGAGGGGCTTCATATTTCCAGCAGGGGAGTTCAAAGTTCATTTTCCTTATTTCCGTCAGCAACAAAAAGTTCTGACTGAGTTTCATAATCTATTTTAAGTAATACCTGATTTAGTGTTGTAAATGTTATTTTTTAATGACTGTATTCTTTGATAAACACACCTGGCAGGTGATCCAGGATGTGGCCCCACAGTATAGCGTGAACAAGTCCACTTTCTGTGGGCTGAGCACCACCCCAGGTGTTGGGAGCGAGAGCAGAACCCAAGGTGCAGGCTGGGCCCCTGGGACCCCTGTCAGCCTAGGGGGCAGGCTGGATGGCTGGACGTGCAGAATGGAACTGCTGGCCCAATCCTTCCTGGGGTTTGCTGGGGGAGGGTGGGGTGAGAGGGGGTGCCAGTTAAATCTTTCTTTCATGTAAGTAAGAAATGTTTTCTGTAGAAAAAACAGGAAGTAGAGATAGCCGAAAAGACATAAAAATAAAAATGAGCAGTCGTACTCCTGATATACGGTTGCCTGCATTTTTCCTGAACATAAGAGCGTGCACATAGGTACGGGGGCTGGTAGTCTCAAGTCCATCCGAGCCTGAGCTGCTCCACTGGGTTTGAAATCTTGGAATGTGTTTTTTAAAGGTGAGGAAATACCAAAAGAGGACTTAAAAAATTATAGTATATATTGATGTATATTGACGTATGTATAACGCTTAACACGGAGATGCAATAACTTGGGGGTGGCCTGCATCAGGGGCAACATCTCAAGTTTAATTCTGAGACTTGAGCTAATGGTGCTTCCTTTTCCATGCCCCTCATTGTCGTGGCAGGTTCCCTAGAAGATGTTGTCTCAAAACCCATATTTTTCATGAACAATGCAACATATCTTCCTCTGTCAACAAACAGTTCTCCATCACTTTAATTGCTGCGTAGCGGTCCACTGAATGTAGGTACCGCGTCACGTTTAGTGAGCCCTCAGACGTTTATTTCTTACTTTCTTTGCTGGTACAGCACTATGTGAATATTCTCGTACTTGCCTCTTTACACATTTTCTTACTTACTTCCTGAGGATGAACTCTGAGAGATGCAATTGATGGGCAAAATGTACTCACATATTTTTAAGGTTATAAATTGTTTTTTCAGAAAGCTGGTACTCTCGTTTTTAGAAAAGGAAAGCACGTCCTCCAATGCCAGGGTTAGAGTTCAGCTCTTTTACCCCAAACCTCACTGCTTCTCGGTTTCGTTGTCATAACATTCTGAGTCCCATAAACAGGGTTGTGATGGAGCTCAGAGGCAAGACAGATGTGGTTAGGCGTGGACTCTGCTGTGGCTGCATGGGAGAGGGTGTGTGGATGGAGCAGCTGTGAGGACGCACACTGAGGGGGAAGCCTGCTCAGGTGAAGTTACATGCAGTAACAAGGGCCTCAGTGTGCATGGCCGGCTGGCTGGAACAGAAGATCCAAATCAAAGAGGGAGCTGAAGCTTGGACGCTAGGCTAGGGCCAGGGTGCACCTTGCCCTCTCTGTGCAGCATGAAGAGAGCTGCTCTGGGCCCCCTGGATTCTCAGCCCCACCAAGTCCCCACAGGGTCAGCAAAGTTAATCGTGCCCCAGCCTCTCTGCTCTCCCTCCCTCCATAAGCCTCGCTCTGCTTTATATTGTTACAGCAAAACCCATCTATTCCAGTCGAATCAAATGGTGAGAACGCCGGAAAAGAAACACTGATGAACATGAAGGATTCTGTCACACTTTAACTTCCTTTGATCCGTTTTCTAAGGAGCCCATCCTTCCAGGCCAGCTTGCCAGGTCCACACTCCCGGCCTTGTTCACTGGAAACCAAAATTTAAGGAACCTGTGCTCCCCAGCCCCCATTTCTGTTCCAAGCAAACTCCTCCCTCCCTCTGCTTTTGCCCTAAGTTCTCTTTTCAGCTCCTCACCTAACTGATGTCTAATTGGCCCTGCAATACAGTTCCTTAAAACCCTCTACCTGATTCCTCCCAAGCTGTCTGTGACCCAGCATGGGTCAATCTCGTCAAAGACTGTGCTCCTCGCTGCTCCTCCCTGTCACCCTTCCACTCGGAATGGCTCTCTCTCTAGCTGCTGAAATCCTGTCTATCCTTCTAGGCACATCCTACATTCTGTCTTCTTTAGGAAGTCTTTCCAGCCTTCTAGACTTCCTCTGAAACCCCATAGAATATTATAATGTACATATCATATTCCATGTGTGATGCAGATCGCACAACACAATTTTCAGTTCCTTGAAGGCAACGACTACCCCCTGTTCCTCTTTCTCTTCTCTGTGTTGAGAATCACTGTGCCTTGCACCAGGATTCTGGCTCCACGGATGAATGAGCAGCGAAGGAAAATGAACTGATGCGTGAGTGAGCGGATGGAAGCAGCCTCGTGGAGTTCATTATGTTGGTGTCTGGTGGCTCCCACATTTCTCCAGAGGGAGGATTTAGGACAGTGTTCTGACCAGAAGGGGGCTTGAAGCTGTTTATAAAAGAGGGAGACAACAACACTTGTCAGGATTAAAGAATGGAGACAAAAGCTGATGGAGATCATGGAGAGAGGCTCACCCCTCAGTCCCCCTTGACATTCTTCCTAGGTGGATGTTTTAATCTTCACTGAATTGAATACTTTGTGTTGCTTTTGTGTTATGGGATATTATACATTGATTAAATTACATCTCATTGTTTTTGAAGGAGTCAGTATTAATGCACATGTCACTTCTGTTTCCTGCAGGCAACTATGGTCCTGAGCTCTGCACACTTCTGGTTGGGATTATTTCTGGTTCCTACTGCATGTCTGATCGAAGATGTGGCATGGAAAGCGTAAGTGAAAAATGAAGTAGTAACCTGAAGTCTTGCTCATCTGTCCTTGCAGTTGTCTTTCACAAGAGCCCTGCCACAGCGTAATAGATGCTTTGGGACTTCGGAAGGAACAGGTTTCCTGCCACCTGCCAGCAGAGGATGTAGAGGATGTTGGGGTTTTTTTTCTTTTAACCTGTGCTTTACCTTGATATGAGAATATAGGCAAAAAAGAAGTCCCGAAACAAGCTGTCTGAAGGTCAAGAGAGGTGTTACTTGTACATAGTTATAAGGGACAGTTTCTAAGTACAGACCCATTCCGTCAAGGTTAGGGAGCATGACTCAAAATTCATTTCTCCTTGTACCTAAAAGTCAATGCTAAATGATCACAAATATAGTCTGGCTTTAAATCCCATGCTTGAAATTGTGTGTATGTAACTCATTTCAAAATACAAGAATGAGATAGTCTTCATTTTTCCAAATAATTTACAGTAGGAATCCTTCGAATATCATTTTTCTAGACTGTCAATTTACAGTCTAATAAGTCTAATAAGAAAATTAATCACAAAAATGAAATTATAACAGATTAAATAGGAAATACTCATGATCAATTTTTATTTATACGTTTCAAAATATGTTGTTTCTGAAATACCTTATGTACAACGTAAAAGAAGCAGCCAGCTAAGTTCCAAGATAATATGCATTTTAATGTCATCCATGAGCAAAAGATGGAATATTCTGAGTGAGATAATACTGGTTTTTGTTTGGGGCAGACCGAGTTCCTCCTCTAAATAGTTGCCAATTTCCCTGAAAAGTGAGATTCTTGGATTGCCTCTACTTTGGGCAAAGCATGATTATTTTAGGGCCTTGAGGTAGAGAATTGAGCCTTTCATCCAGACCTTCCAGGAAGAGACATCAGATTTCATTTTTCTCTCTCCCTTCCTCCCACACTCAGTGAGAATTATTCTTGCCTGACAGTTAAGGATGTCTTTTGAAAAAGTTTTCATTTTGGCATTATCTTGACAACTGATGATACCTAATGCAGAAAGAGGTAGAGAATTTTATAGCACATATTTTGGGTGTTGTTTTTGTCTTCACTAGGTTTTGCAACTGTTAGTAAAAATTAAATAATTCTAATTTCTTAAATGCCTTGATTTACCACTACTTCCATTATATCTGCTCTGTAAATAGCAAAATCAGAATCCTTAGAAATGAAATTATTATAGCCAGGAGAGATGTTTTCTTAATCTAATAAATGCACTGAAAGAAAATGTTAGTTCTATTATTTGCTTTTTTAGCACAGAGCCCAATTGTGGCACAATATATCACCTTGCCAAATTTCTTCAATTTTGCAAGATAATCAAGTTAGTTTTAGATAAATATAACACTGTCTTGGTTACATCAAGTCACTTTTCTAGTTATAGTGATTGAGAACAGTAATTTGACTATAAATTAATCTCAGCCTATTTAAATTCAACTATCTTAATGTCGTGAAAAAGAAATTTTTGCTGAGACTGTGTATTTGCCAAGTGAGACTTTAGCAGAAGTATCTTTCTACCATTTCAAAGTGAGTTTCAAAGAGACGATGTCTCTGCCTACTTGTTTATTTTCTGGATCTTTTCCAATATATTCTAAGTAAAAGTTCCCCATCACTGTGAGGCAAGTTATCTACTCCCTCAAACAGGACTTGTTTTTGGTCTCCTGGGCTCGGTATAATTAGCACCATTTACATTTTAACAGTGATAAATCAAATGACACTGCTTCTAGCTCCACCATATGGGAAGAGTAAAAGTCACTTCCTTCCCAAGAAACTTGCCAGCCAGGTAGGAGCAGGGACAGGACCCTACAGAGAAGATGTTGGGGCGGGGGTTGGGGGGGTGGCGAGCAGAGGCTGGCCGTGCGTGTTGTCCTCCCTGCTGCCCACTGCCTGGTGAGCACTCAGATCACAGCCCTGCCCAGGAGGAGACAGCACCTCGGCGGCGGGCTGAGCGGGAAGGACCCCACTGACTCCCAGAGACACTTTCTAAAGTGCATGTTTGTCTCGTTTCATTTGGGGGACCAGGGAGAATGGCATGTATTATTGGCTCTCAGCTGGAGTATTTGCCCAAAGCATATGCTCAATTTGTAATGTATATTTACTATCTAATGAAGTCACCTCTCTCCTCGAAAACAAGAATTTTGCAAGTTTCTTTGGGCATTTCTCTCTGATCATGGGGCCCATGTTTTACTGCATTTTACTCCCAGCCTGAAATATTTGTTGTTGAGTTGAGTACATTTATAGAGGCTGCTCCCAAGAAGAGAAAGCATGTTGTGAGTTCCTTACCTCTGATGAGGCCACAGCCTGCACTGTGATTTCCTTCTGAATTCCAGCTTTGTAAAACACGTTCTGTTTTCTCTCCCTGCACACTGAACAAAAATATTAATCCTGATTGTCCACAACCACCCATCATTTGGTTCAAATTGTCAGCTATTTATTGAAACACGATGTGCTATGATGCACCTCGGACTTCCAAGAAGAGTTTTAAATTCAGTGGATAGGCATTAAGGAGCAGTTGAAGAACTTGCCCTGTGATGGCCATGTGGCCTTGGGAGGAGTCTCCTGCTGTGTCGTAATACTTTCATCTTGCCTTGGGCCAGTCTTAAGGAATTTTTGTTTTGTTTTGAGTTTTGGTGGTTAACTCTATTTTGAAAGAGCTTTTAAATGCCAGCACGAGACAGGCCTGCCTTTTCACCTAGATTTCTCTGAGCGCTTGAGAACATGACTTGCTCTGTCTTTCTGCATTTTCCCCCTTCTTTGCCCGGTCTCGCTCTTCCATGTCAGGACCTGAAGTGTTAAAAATAAGAAAAAAGACAGCATGAGGTAATTCGGTCATTTTTCCATGAAGTCTGTCAATTTTCTGGATGAAGATCCATTATTAGACTATCTTAAGTCAGATTTGGACACCATGAAATACCTACTCTGTTATCCTGTGAACCAGGATTTTCTTGAGGGACCAAACTAACACATGTTTTATTAAAAAATTGATTGATTATATGTGATACCTGGCTCTGAGTATTTTATTAGAAGCATGAAGTTTAAATTGCCCAGAACTTTTTTGATATCCTTCAGCTCACACTCTCCACAGTGTTTACCTGTGGCAGCATTCTTAGCTCAGCCGCCGTGTACTTATTCTCCTCTCAGACAAATTCCTTAGTATTGCTTTATAAAAATAATAAAAAACTCAAGGCCACTGAACACAGGAACCCGTCTCCTTTTCTCTAGCCGTATCTCTTGTACTTTACCAGTCAGCGCACAATGCATTCCACAATTCCAGAATGACTTCATTCCCTTATTATAATCCCAGATGGGCAGTTAAATGGAAATAAAGGTAATAAGAAATTTCTGTGTACAAATGGGCCTTGATTTTTTTTTAAAACTTTATGATTAAACTATTTTCTTTTGAAGTACATTGTATTTACATTTTCATCTACGTTTAGAATTTAACATTTCCTTCTAATTTACTATCCTTCCATGCAAGAGAAAGAGTTCAGGAAAAAAGTTTCAGAAATCAAAAGATGAAAAGTTCAAGATTCTAAGCTGATCTCTTTATTTTAAAGTCCCTAATAGCCTGGAGATACCTGGAGCTGTATCTGAAGGCTCCCAGGCGACTGTCACACTCTCTGTTGATGGCTGTGCACCCCTGCCCTGCCCCCCATGAGATTGTCTGGCTCTCGATGTGGAGTTAGATGAAGCCAGCCCTGGGCCACTGGGGTAAGCTGTTCACAGATAATGGGGCTCACTCTGCCTAAGGTGTGACTCAGAATAAGCCAAACCCCAGCTCCTGGTGACACCTAAATTACATGCCAGTGGCTAATGCTTCAAGACTGGCTTTTTAAACCTATAACTATTAGGTTTTAGTCAATTCACACGTAGACTCTGACGGGAGATTTTGGAATCATTTATCTAGTTAGGGCTTTATTAGGTAAAGGTTCTTGAGAAAATGGTTTTACGTTGCTGGCATCACGTCTACTCCAGTGCCTCACGCAGAAAGCCTAGCCAATCATCCCAGAGTTGCCATTCAGCGTTCTCAAACAGTGGTTAAGTTCCCAGGCTAGCTCATAGGAGCTAGCCTAAGGGAAATACTGCAAAGCTGCTGAGTAACTCATGGACGTGGATGCAGTTTCATCCACTGAGAACGTGCACAATGCCTGGTAGCATCAAGATACTCAGATCATTTCCCTCTGAGGCGATTTTGTGAATGAGTGAAAACTGGCAGCTTCAATGCAGTGGATCAGATTCTTTTCTTCCTTGGCCTAAGCTGTAGATATCCAGTGCCCTATACCCAGTGGCCCAGCCTTTCCTGTTCCAATCCTCCTTCTTAGTGCCACCCTTCTCACCTAGCCCAGAAGATAACACTGTTGGCTGTTCTAGAGGTCGATGAAGAATGCTTACTCTGTGTGGGCTCGAGAGGGAAGAGGACCGGAGGATGATGGTGGAGTGAGGACAGTCCTGAAACGGAGAGTGAGCTCCTCCTTCAGGACGAGCAGATCTGTTCTCATGGGATCTGTACGTTGGGGGTGAATCTGAACAGAATGGGGCTTGCCGCGAAGCCGACTTCTTATCAGTATAGTCCCATAAACCCGTGAGATAAAAGATAATGTTTGGGGCCCAGCATTTGGATTAATATTGAACAGTGTAAATTTTAGCCTTCTTTTTGACTGTCTCCTTTCCAGCAAAATGTTTAACATTTTCTCATTTACTGTTTGAATTAAAATTCCACAGTCCCTGCTTTGAACTGCAGTGTTTTATCCCTCCTGAGTCTCAGGACTCTGCTTGATGTAATTAAGGTATTATGTGTTAGAAGCTGTGTGGTTCAGTTCCCTTGTTTACTTTGGGGAAAAGGAATGGCAGGCGCATAGACAGTGTCTTAGTACTAATACTCCATTATAGATTAACTTGGAGTGTTGCGGGATGGCTGGGCGTTATCTTAACAGACTTTCTTTCCTTGGAGGTGGAGGGTGGGCGGGAGCATGTGATCCCACGGAAACAGCCCACAGCCTTACAGTGTTCCCTTACGCTGGCTTCACTTCCTTGCAGACGTGCTCAGTTTTGTTCTTGTTCTGTCTGGGAGTCCTGGTCCTTAGCGGGACCCTCACATTCATTTATATTGAACCTCATAGAAAACTTTCTTAATAAGGGAACCCGCCCCATATTGTTCAGTTAGGAGCCTTTTTTATAGTTTTTCTTTTGCCACTTATAACCTGTACCTTGTTAAATGCCTCTTCTTCGCCTATATTGTTTCCAAACAGTAGCTCTGTGTTTAGTCTCAGTTGTAGGAGGACCCTGAGATCAGCCTCTTATTCAACATTGTCGTTGTGAGGTATTCCTTAGTTTAATCAGAAAAAGGGTGCAGATAACTCTTCCGACAGTTCAAGCAGATGGACGAGTCCAGGCTGCGGTTTCAGTCCTGGTGGGAAGGCCAGCTTGCTTTCGTTGTTCCATTGGTTGTTTAACACCATTGAGGCCTACATACATGGGCCCTACGGGTAAGTCTCTGCAGGAGCAGGATGGAAAAGCTGTGCCTGGATATTTGTGTTGACCCCAAATTTTAGGTCAAGGCTTTGACATGAAGAGCATGAACTCTAGCATTATAAATCCCATGCCTGCCCTGACAGTGGCTGTTTTCACACCAAAAAGAGAAAGAGGAAACTGCTCACCCCGGGCTCTCTGATCACAGTCGGGGCGAGGGCCAAGGGACCCGCATACATCCACTAAGGTGAGGATTGAAAGCACCTTCCAGGTTTTAAGGTCTTACAGTGAAAAGCTTTAGAGACACACCCATGAGTATCCATAAACCCCGGTCTTTGCTCTGAGTGTCTGGGGTCCCCAGCCAGATCTGCAGGGTTTTAGGAGGTGGAGGAGGGTCACTTCTGATGTTCGTGGTCTGAGTCTGTTCGGCGGGACTTGGGATGTTTCCCAGGTTACGAAGATGGAGCCCTTGCCATGCAACAGGGACCATGAATGTTCTGTGATGTTACAAGCCTCGGATTTGGTGAAAGAGTATTCAGATGTGTCCCATGAGGGGAGCGACTGATCTTTCCAGCTGTGTCATGTCATGTTCTTTTTGTCTTTCTTTGTGACACAGGGCCAAGCATACCTGCAAGAAAACGTTGCTGGAGGAGGTGCAGGAGCTGGAAACTAAGTCCAGAGTGATGGGAAAGGCGATGCTTCGGGACAGTAATGGAAAGAGGTGGGGCGGCGCCATCCGAGTATGTGCAGAACACGAGTCCTCCTGGCCCTTTTCCTCCCGTTTCCTTCCTGTGTTTCTTTTTCTCCTCCCAGTTTTCAATGTGAGCAGAGATTGCTCGGTTTTCAGCATTTTGCTTATTCTCTAAGGATGTGGTCATAGATTTAAATCTCACTCTTTCAGTGGCAACATGCAATCTGAATTTCTGAGTCACTGGACCTGCCCCAGTTAACACTGGGGTTTTTGTTGGTGGACGTGGGCAAAACAACCCACATGTAGAAAATAGAAATAGTAGCAATATTATCTTAAGGTAGAAAAGGAGTATTACCAAAGAGTATTTAAAAGCGAGGCCTGTTGCTATCAGGCTCAATTATTATATGAAAGGATGAGTATCTACTGTAGAGGTTTTCATGCTGAATTATGCATGTTGTTAATTATTCATGTAAATCCTGTTATAGTCCACTTCAAGTATACCTGAGGTTTTTTGTGTTTTGTCTTTAATGAATTATTATTTTCTACTGGCGTTGAGAAAGTATCATGTGACCTACAGACATGCTAGTTCATGGAAGCAAATGCTGCTGTTCCCTCCCCTTGTTTCTCATGGAGCATCACCCTCCTCTCCCCTGTACCTCACAGTGGGGCATCTGAGTAGTTTTTGTTTAATCGTGTATGTTCAAGTGTTATTAGAGTACGTTTGGTTAAAGTTTACCAGAGGAAATTTACCTGGACCCCAGGACAGTTTGCAGGGTAATAAAGAGCTATTGCTGCGTTAGAGACAGATTGTCTAGAAAATTATGACTACAACTCCCCTATAAATGCTTAGAAGGAAATTTGTAGCTAACTGCTGATGAAACAGAAATATAGAAGTGGAATACTGCTAGGCATTCCTACTGTGTTTTGTTTATATTCTGTTTATTTGTATCATCTTTCCAAGCAATATTTTTTCTTAAAGGAAAGAAAATCCAAACATTTTTAGAAGTATCAGGAGTATAATTTCAAATAACCATTGCTGTTTTAGGAAAGGGGTTGTAGAGTGCGTAGTTGAAGTGGTGGCTTTGTGTTTGTTTATGACATTTTTCAATAAGTGCATCCATTAGCATTCATTGTATGGCAGCTGTGCTGTTGCTGTAAAAAGGGTCAGTCAACAACACAGAAACCACTGTTTTCAGTGGGCTTGAGGTCCTGACGGGATGGGCAGGGCCACCTACCCCATCAGGGTCTCAAGCAGATCTATAGAGCAGATCTCTGTGTAACCCGCACACGGACAGCACGCGGCCAGGCTGGCCAGCTCTTCTGTCCCTCGGACACTTGAGGCACAGTGCTTAGCACCTACTAGATTTTCAAGGGCCTACGACATTGAGACCTTAAAAAAAAAATATTCATGGGCTCTAAAAATATAATAGTCCCCCCTTTTCCACAGTTCTGCTTTCTGCAGTTTCAGTTACCCACGTCAACCATTGTCCAAAAATATTAAATGGAAAACTCCAGAAATAAACAACTCATTAGTTTTAAATTGTGTGCCGTTGTGAGTAGTACGATGAAATCTCATGCCGTCCTACTTCAGTACTGTCCACGGTTTCAGGCATCCACTGGGGGTCTTGGAACATATCCTGCGTGGATAAGGGAGGGAGGGACTACTGTAGAGGAAGCCTCTGCAAATTGAAATTAATAAATGTTTAGGGGGCCGGCCCAGTGGCACAGTGGTTAAGTTCGCACATTCTGCTTCTCAGTGGCCTGGGGTTTGCCGGTTCGGATCCCGGGTGTGGACATGGCACCACTTGGCACACCATGCTGTGGTAGGCATCCCACATACAAAGTAGAGGAAGATGGCGACGGATGTTAGCTCAGGGCCAGGATTCCTCAGCAAAAAAGAGGAGAACTGGCAATAATTAGCTCAGGGCTAATCTTCCTCAAAAAAAATTTTAAATAAATAAATAAAATAAATGTTTAAAACTCTAAAATGAATACCAGTCAATAATTATTAAGCTTAATAAGAACATTAAATTTTATCATATTTGAAAACAACTTATAGACTCTATCTCAAGAATTCTCAAGCATACCCAGTGATTGCTGAGAAATCATAAGTAATTTCTAAGTAAAATGAGAAATCAGAGCCAAATTCTAAAACTCCTTTCAAATATTTGACAGGAAGATGTTCCATATAATGTGACATGACAATACACTTTAGCATGCTTGATCTGATGTGGGGCAGGGTCTCGTTCCGGCCTGTGAGGTTCTTAAACAGACCAGACATGGGGTCAGTAGCGCAGAGCGCGTTCCGAAGAGGAGCAGTCCTGGAGGCCATCTGGCTTGAGAATCAGGAAAGGCTTCATGTTGGAGATAGAATGGACAACAAGGCTTTGAAGATGTGAAGGACAGATGGACTTGATGGAGAGAAACGATGAGAGAGTGTTTCTGGCTGAGAGAGCAGTCTGTGCGAAGGCGCAAGTCAGACAGTGTGCCAAGAGAAGCCCCTACTCAGTTTGGAGGGCCGTTGTGCATTCCACAGAGAATGCGAGCCTGCGGTTCAATTCTGGCTCAGCCACTGATTAGCCACGGGACCTTGGGCAAGCTATTTCATGTAATGAGATTGTCTCTTCATCTGTTATGGAAGAAGACTATTATTTGGGGGGTTAGGGTTTATGAAACAATGTGTACAACACACTATATTGCCTGATCCACAGCAGGAAGGCAAACTATCAGCAATCAGTCCTCAGTTTGGCAGGAGAGTGGCCATGTTGAAGGAACCGTGGGCTGTCAGCCTTGAGAGTGTAAGCCTGTCTTTGCTTGTTGCTGATAAAAAGAATGTACTTTTAAAAATTCACTTATCCTGTTAAAAAATCACTTTTAAGTGTTCAAATGGATATCAGAAGATAATTCAAATTTAAATGCGGTTTCCTACCTTTGTGAATTTCGCAGCTAGAATTTCGCAGCTTCGTAGCTGACGTGATGGTGTATGAATGTGTGAATGTGGTTGCTTATGCTTGGTTACACGGGTTTCTTTTTCCTCTAATCCCAGTGTCTTGCCTCACTTTTGTGTTCCTAGCAGAAGATAGTTTGGGGACTTTGTGCCTCCTATCATCCTCAGCCTCCCCCACCCCCGGATTTGTTTTTCTCCATCCTAATTGCTCCCAGATTTTCTGGGTGGTCCATCTGCAAACTAGATAATGGCAGCATGCTGCTCTCTGCAAGAGATGATTTTGTCCTGCTTGGCCTCCCAGGAGTTCCTTTATCACCTTTGTTTTCTTCCTTCGCACCTGCCTGGGATCCTGTGTACCTCTGGTGCTGGAGAGAGATAGGGGAGGGTAAGCCCAGGAGGGGTGGGGTAGAAGCTTCTTCAGCTCCATCTTCTCTCTAAAGATTTATAGATGCCGTCTTTGAGAGGTCCTTAGCATTTTTGCTTCTTCTCACACCTCCTCATCCTTATTCCCCACGCCCGCCTGATGTTGACCCATGCATCTCTCTAGCTGTTAGTCTGGCACATAGGAGAGACTCCGTAAATATTTGTTGACTGGCTGGCTGGAAACGCAAAAGTCCACTGAGGTGGCAGTGAGGAAGGGAAGGGGAATCTGCATTATCTGTGCCTGGTGTTGGTGCCTGGTGTGTTAGCTTGTGTTGAAAGTGGCCAGAGAGATGCTGAGAGATATGCAGGCAGTCACTTGGCCTTTAGTTCGAGGGCCATTTATCTCATGGGGTAAGAACAGAGCTTACATAGAATCACAGATGGAGAGACATTTAGGGCATTAGCATCGCCCTACCCAGACAGAGAGGAACAGATAGGAGTGGTACTCCCCAGCAGCCCACAGCCCTCCTGCCACCCCCCCACTCCCCCATCCCCCCAACCCCTCCACCCCCCCGCCCCCCCCCCCAGGGCCAGCAAAGCCTCTGGCCCCCTGGTGTCTTCAGCATCCCTAACTACGAGGGTTACAAAGGCTTTCAGTTTGGAAAGCCTTTCTTAAGGCCCCTTCAGGACCTTCTGCCAAGTCGTAAAATGCGGGTCCAAGTCACTGGCAAATATTCTAGCAGTTTTTCTCAGGAATGTACTCAGAAGAAATGGAACAAAAATCTTTATGTGTTAATCTTAAAAAACACTTTTGTGCCAACTTTACAATTACAATTTTGAAACAGTAGCTAGGGGTTCTAAGTGTCCCTCTATACGCTTTATTCATTCAATAAAATACTTCAACCTAACATTTTATTGATCTTGTCTAAGCCCCAAACTTTTACACTATTGTGGTAAACTTTAAAATTTCATTAGTGTGCTTCTGCACTTTTTCATTAGTACATCTTGTCTTCCAAGATTAACCTGTGTAATTTATGCATAAAGAAGCCTGTTATCATGACTTAGATAAAACAAGCTGATAATGAGAAAGGGCAAAGTCGGAGAATTAGATATCTAGAAAGTGGAGTGAAGTAGGAAAATGCTTAAGGTAATGAACAAAAAGTTGGTCTTGATTTTAGTTCATCTTTTCTTGGTGGAGCATTTTTCTTGACACGTTGTTTGTGTACCTTACAGACACTAGACGCTTGTTAATACTTGCCCTGTTCAGAATATCTTTCCCCAAACCACCTTCCCCAGTAATCTTTACCAAGAGCTATTCCCCTGTCCTGTGTGTGGAAGAGAGTCTATCGTGCATATCGTTATTTTTCAAGTCTGAAAAATGAGGAGCTAAATGGAAGAATTCCTTTTTTCAATGTTTCGGTAATATTTTTTTCCCCTCTTTATTTCTAAAGTGTATCTGATACAATTTTTTTTTCTGGTAGAAGAAAATCTACTGATGGCCACTTACTTCTGCAAATATAATTTAAACAAGTGCCTAAAATGTTATGTGAGATGACAAATTAACTTTTTTTCCCCTTAAATTGTTTTTCTCCCGTGGTGTGGGGTAGAGAGTCTTCTGATGTTTTAGGTATTTTGACAAGCAAGAAGAAAGGTGAATATATTTGATGAAAACATCTAGTTATACTTAGTCTGAATAAACAAAAAGGAGACCTTGTTGTATTCTAGACCTTCTTTCTGTTCATCACAGTTGGTGGGGGCAGGGAGGGGGCTAGGCTGATTTTCTCCAGTTTCAAGGTCGTGGAGTTCTGGCTGCTGCCCCTGCCTTTCCCCAGCAAAGCGGTGGAATTTTCTTTCACTTAAGTGCTTTCCCCAAGCATGGCTTTCTCTGTGCCTCTGATAAAGGCATCTGTGTGACTGATCTTCACCTTATGGTGAGCGATCTCTTGAATCTCCCATTTGGTTTTATGTCCTCCCTGAATGCTGATGCGTGGGCCCTGTGACCCCGGGGCTGAACCACGCACACGGGGTAATCCAGACAGCCTGTCCACGTCTTGGGAATTCGGGAGGGAAATCTGATTCACTGCTCTGTCTGGGATCCACGGTGCTCACTCAGCTTCCATTTCATCAAGGCTCCCTCTCCGTAGGTAGGGCGCTGGTCCAAGTGGCCGATCTGGGAATCCTAATGGAGTGTTATCTGCTGAAAAGTAGAAGACAGAGCCTGAAACACATCAGCAGGATTTTCAGACAAACGATTATTCCTCCACTCCAGGCAGCAGTCTCCCAGTGCTCTTTTAAAAACCAATTGTATTAAAAAACAAAAACTTCCCGATATATTTTGAATTGAGTACTCAACTAAAGAATAGCCATTATGCATTTATCTTTAGGCAGAAATCCTTTGATCTTTAAAATAATGTTCAAAAAGCTATTTGGTTTTGTCACACCTCCAAATCACAGTTGGTACAACTGCTGAGTCAAAGATGAGTAGAAGCAAGCCCAAAAATGTGAGATGCACCAGCTTTACTGTATATTCTTTCTCCAATATAGACTTTATATCATTTCAGGAAAAATTTTTTTTTCCTCAAATTTTGGTTGTTGGCAATACTAATATATCTGTCTTCCCTTTGTTTCCCCTGTACTCCTTCCCACACTTTTTTCCCTAAAATATCTATTAGTTTTTTATTAGCTGAAAGGATAGGAAATTATGGCATCATTTTAGCAAGCCTCTCCAGGCCAGGTGGCAAATGTCTGCTTCCAACACCTGGTTAAGATTTATTTTACTTCCAGCTGCGTTTTTTCCATCACTGTGTCATGAAGCAGAGGCAAGAACACAGATTGTAGAGACCGACGGACCTGAGTTGGGCTCCAAGCCCTGCCACTCATGTAGCTGTGTGACCTTGGCTAGGTTATTAACTTCTCTGAACTTTAGTTTTCTCATCATAAAGTTCCTTTGAGGTTCAAATGAAATAATACATATTAAATCTATAGCATATGTAGACGTTCAGAAAGTGTTAACTAACATTCATGGGTCCCCTAACTTAGAAGCTGAATAACAATTAAATTTCACTGGCCGTTTTAACACATAGGCGCTTTGTCCGTAGCACTCTCTGGTTTGTATAGTCGGGGTTCAACCCCCCAGGCTGGGGCAAAGGGCAAAGATCCAACTGAACCCCAGTCACCTCAGAGCGTGTGGGCAAGCCACAGTGAGTTTTAGATTGTGGGGATGGGAGAGGGTTCAAAATCCTGACAGTTTCCCAAGTCAGCCTTTGGATTCCTGCTTTGACTGCCTCCTGTTGGCAAAGAAGAGGGTGTTCCCAGCCAGGCTGCGACTCCCCTGAGGAGGTGCTCTGCTCACGTCGCGTCCACGTGAAGGCCCATGTCGGCCGGGGCTCGCCGTCTCCCCGAGAACCAGCTCTTCTTGCAGGGTTCTCTGCTCCCATTCATGACCAGCTGTTCCAGTACCACAGGCTCCCTCTCAGCCCCATCTTGTGCCCTCTTCGTCTTTGCAGCCGGCGGGGCACCAGGTCTCAAGCATAAAGGGCCAGTTTCCCCTCCTCGGCCAGTATCCTTTCCCAGGTCCGTTACTTCTCTCCAGCTCTGTCATCCCAACTGGTCCCCTGCCGTGGTGCCTTTCTCTCCCCTCTCCTCCCTCCACACAGCTGGAAACTGGGTTTCTGAAGCGCAGCCCCAAGCCATGCTGCTCTCTGGTCTAAACCTGTGATGGTTTCCCACTGTCCGCTGAGCTAGGTGCAGCCCAGGGCCACGAATGATGTCTCTCTCCTCGGCCTCTTTGACCTGTGTGACTCTCGGCCTCCTGTCTCCCCTTGCCCTCCCACGCTTCCCCTCACCAAGCTTGGCCATGCCCTTCTGTGGCTCATGCTGCCCCTGGGCCCTTCTCTTTTCTGATTTCATACAGCTGTGGCAGTACTGGGCCAAGCAAAGGGGACTCGGGGACAAAGGAGACAGACCCTTGTCCTGGAGGGACCTGCAGCCCTGAGGACAAATGCATCCACCTCCAGACACACCCTCTGACCTTGCTCCATTGTTTCCGACCTCTCCACTATGATAACTTCGGCCTGGGACTCCCTTAATACATTTGTTTTAAAAGGTTTTTAAATTATTCAAATATTCAGCATTCCGAGTTGTGGAGAGACTAGCACAACGAACTGCCATGTACTCATTGCCCAGACTCAACGCTTAGCAAGATCTTGCCACAGTTGCTTCAAGTAGCCTCTTTTTGGCCCTGTTTTCCTTTGCTGAAGCGTATAGAACAGATCCTGGCCATCACAACATTTCACCCTTACAGACTTCAAGATGTAGCTCTAAATATCACATTATACGTCATGACGTGTGTATGACTAATATATATTATACTTGTTTATGTTATTACATATAAACAGTGTAACTCCAATGCCTGTTATCACATCTAATAAATCAACAATAATTCCCTGCTACCAATTGATACCCAGTCCATACACAGGTTTTCTTGATCATCTCAACCCTGTCCTTTTAGTGTTTTATTAGGTTTGTATTAGGATCTAGGCAAGGTCCACATGTAACATTTGTTTGCTGTATTTTTTAAGTCTTTTAATCTCAAGAAGCCCCGCTCCGCTTCCTTGTTTTTAGTGCCACGGGCTGAACAGAAATTATGTCCCATTTTATTTTTCTCATAACAGTTATCACCACATGCTGCTAGTGAAAGTGTCTTCCTGCACAGAAGGAGGGACTCAGCCTCAGAGAAGTGGAGTCGCCCACCTCGAGTTGCCCCACTAAAGACAGGGGAGCCCGTGTCTCTGAACTCCAGGGTTCTTTTCCCAAAGCCAAGATACCGAGAGTCACACACAAGCTCCCATGTGCAATTTCCCCTTTCTGAGAGTGCCTGGAGAGCAGCGGAGCCCCAGAGGGACCAGGAGGGGCGACTTCCTGGCAGTGGGAGTCTGATTAGGGGCCGCAGAAAAGGGTCAAAGTCTGCTGATTTGATAAAGTCACAGGCAGAACTCCAAGGAAGCTAGAAAATAATAGTTATGAGTTGTTGCCTTTTATATCCCTAAATGTAGAAAGAACATGGAGCAAACATAGAAACTATACCCTCCCATAAAGGAATACAGAAGCCAAACAAGCTGACCACTCGAGGGCAAATAAAGAAAAAGAAGCTCATGAGAGCTGTTAACTGCTTTGATATGGTTCAGAAAAGAGAAGCTTTGTTGAGAAAGATGATTTCCAGCCAGAACCACCTTAATGAAGACTAGTCTATAAAAGAAATTAATTGAATGGATTTAATCTTGTGCAGGGAAGAAGCTTGGGCAAGGCCTAACGCTGGCAAATATTTTGGTTGAGACAACAGGGAGCGTTCTTAGGAGAACAATTGGAGAGTCCACAATGCTCCCAAGCAAGACCAGTTAAACCTCTAGGCTCCCTGGCAGATGCTCAGAACAGGTGAGGAAATGCGTTAGTGGGACAAAGGGAGTAAATGGTTCAGGAAATTACAGAGAGGCTGACTGGATTACCCAAACGGGGATTCTGCTGACTGTTTGCATCCTGGGCACAGGAAGAATAGGCTGAGGAAAATAAACTTTCAAGGAAGTAAAAGTCCTCATTAGCATTTAGTTAATGCCTAAGCCGCCTGTGTCAACTACAATAATTGATTCTGTGTTATTTTATGGATGTTAAATCCCAGGTGCCTTTTTTTGGTGTTGTTATGGTCTGATGTTTCATAATTTAAAAAGCTTTTGTAAATACCATTTTTCATTTGTTACGAAGCAAGAAAAGGTCTCCTTGCTCACCTTTAAGTGGTGCCTGAACTGTGCTAGAAGTCGACTCAGGAGCTTAGCCTCCGCCGCCGCTGTGGTGGAGGCGGGCAGCGTCTTTCTGAGATGCCTGGAGAGAGGCGTTGCTGCCAGAGGAGAAGCAGTCGTTTGCTGTTGGTGTAGGGAGGTGAGCCGACAGGTATGGAGGCAGGTTCTGTGTTAGTTTGCCAGTAACACATCCTCAGACTGTATTTCCAGGATGACATGAGTAAATTTACTTTTGGATTATGACTTAAGTTAGTTTAACGTCAACTTTCTCTATTTGCCTACCAGAACCCTTTTCAAAAATCGTTTTACTCATGAGGTTAATGTCACTAACAAACTACTGATGGCTCCTTGTATCCCTTTAAAGTAGTATGAAATAATTTAATCCTTTTTTTAGAAGTTGGTTTTATTTAACCCCATTTGAGCAACAATAGAAGCATACAAAGGCAGATTTTCAAAAAAGAGTGTTTTTTTGTTGTATAGGTCATATCATTTGAATAATGATATTCACATTCCAAGCAAGGATTAGTTCTGTGAGAGGTTCTTAGAAGATCTTGGCTAATCACCTCTCTACTTCATTATCAGTGAGTTTTTGCTTTTCAGTTTGACTTTCTTTCTTCCCTATCTCCGACTGTGATGTGATGGGTCTCTGAGAGTAAAGCATTCCAGCCAGCTGGAAACAGATGACCAGAAACACCGCTTCTGAAACTGAGTTACGGTTTTACACAGAGTCCAGGCAGAGGCGGATTCTACTGCTCTTTTCTCAATGGGCTGCTCCTAAATCCTGAGGGAAGTGAGGCAAGAAGTGTAGGCTTTCTGGCACCCTCCGAGTACAGGTGTAAAGTTGTTTTTGTAGTGCATTTAAGAGAATTAATAAATCCTCTGGATGTATTGGACTGTGGGAAGAAAAAAGAACGTGAGGGGCAGTGCGGGACATTTTTTTGTTTATGTTTGATGTCTCCTTTTGCACCTGACACTACTCTCAACATATCCACCCAAGTCCCAGGTGTGGTCTTTATTGTAAGGTGCTGTAGTTCCCATCTCTGTGGCTGGCACTTGGAAAGCCAGTTAAGGCCCATTTGGTCACAGGTGAGTATGACATCATTGATCTTGTGGTTGAGAAGAACTTGGAGAATATGTAAAAGTTATGGCTAGGAGATGGTCGTTGTAGTGGGAATCACTGCATTTAGCAATAGATTTATTGGACTTTTGGGGAGATTTCTCTATTAATAGAAGCAGAAAAAAATGGGTGTGTCTCACACTAGTGCACCTAAGAGTAAATCCTTCTGGAGACCAGGACTGCTTATCGTCATGGAGCCTTGGGTTTTAGCCACTCAGTAATTCTCAGTTTAGCCTTCCCTTTCTAACAAGGCGGTGATAATGGTATTCAGTGTTTATTCTCTTTCTCTAGCAATTAGGATTGGCTCAAGGCACCTTATGTGGTGCTAATTGGGAATTCACACTTGCTAATGAGTAAACATGTTGGCTTCATAGCAAATAGAATCAGTGATTGCCTTAATATGGGACAAGTCATGTATTCATCTATGCAATAGACATTGAAAACTGAAGACGTGCCAGGCCAGGGTGTGGCAAGAACAAGAGAGACAGGTTCCCACTGTGGCAGAGCTCACACTCTAGTGGGAGTAACAGACAATGAACAGACAAGCGAATAAACAAGAGAATCAGTGATGACTGTTGTGAGAAAATGAAACAGGTTTGTAATGGGGAATGAATGACTGGGTTTGAGTGGTCAGGAAAGCCTCTCAAGATGACCGGTGAACTGAGACCTAACTAAGTCAGATAGCCATCCAAATGAAGGTGTGGGCAAGGAGCACTGCATGCAGCAGAAGTGTTGGAGGGGAGGCCCAAGGGGGAGCACAGTTGGTCTTGCTGGTGCCCACAAAGCCATCTAAGAGGCAGCAGAGGTGCTCAGGGATTTGTGGGCAAGGGTCAGGGATCAGGATTTCAGCCACCAGGAGCCGAGGGGGCCAGCAAGGGAAATGCATGACCCAGTTTTCTAGAAGATGCGATTGCCATGCCACTTGAAAGCCATAGAGTCCCATTTTCAAAAAGTTTAGTAAAATCTCAGTGTATAAAACAGAAAGCACTTATTAGCATGAATGCATTATAAAAGTTCAAATTAACACATTTATTTGTTTTAAAGTCAATTAGTGGTAACAATGAGATGATTTTCAAGATGACAAAAATTTGAAATTAGTGTTATGGAGGACAGATGTCTCATATCATCTCCGTGTCCAATTTTTTTTCTGTTTTTCTTTTGAGTGGTATTGAGAAAGGCTCCAATGTACAAAGATTAGTTGCCAGTTTTAAGTGTTTCCCAGTTAACCTTGTAACCTCAGACTTTCTCGTTTTTATTCTCCATTATATTTAATATGATAATAACATTTGCTTAAATTAATCTATATAAAATAATATAAATAATGTGTAAATAATATATAGTTAAATAAATTTAATAATAGTTTTTATAATTTTAATAAATTTTATGATTTTAATTTTGTAATTTTATAAATATTAAATAATATATAAATATTAATATAAATAATTTCTATAAAATAAATTAGCTTAAATTTCTCATCATAAATGTACAAAGCATATAAAGAAGCCACTGGGGCTGGCCCGTGGCTGAGTGGTTAAGTTCGCGCACTCCACTTCACAGTTTCGCTGGTTCGGATCCTGGGCACAGACGTGGCACCGCTCATCAGGCCATGCTGAGGCAGCGTCCCATGTAGCACAACCAGAAGGACCCATAACTAGAATATACAGCTCTGTAGTGGGGGGCTTTGGGGAGGAGAAGAAGAGGGAAAAAAAAGAAGATTGGCAACAGATGTGAGCTCAGGTGCCAATCTTTAAAAAAATAAAAAGAAGCCACCAATGGTTTATGTAAGCTCTAAAACTCTCTAAAATAACATCATGTGATAAATTGATTGTTCCTCGTTATGCGACTGACTTATGCAGACAGCAACATGGTCAAGCAATGCACTTGGGTGCCAGCCCAGTGGCTGAGTGGTTAAGTTTGTGTGCTCCGCTTCTGCGGCCCAGGGTTTTGCTGGCTCAGATCCCAGGCGCAGACATGGCACCACTCATCAGAGACGGCGTCCCACATGCCACAATTAGAAGGACCTACAACTAGAATATACAGCTGTGTACTGGGGAGGGAGGCATTTGGGGGAGAAGAAGAAGAAAAAAAAGGATTGGCAACAGATGTTAGCTCAGGTGCCAATCTTTAAAAAAAAAAGCAATGCCCTTGGAGCAGAATAGGCAGGTTGCCAGTATTATTTTATATGAATGGACACATAAGAATGCTTTTTAAAAATAGCAATATATAATTGGGGCCTTTTTAATAAGTGACCTATTTGTTAGATCAAATATAAACGCCTTTAATTTGAGATCTTTACAAAAGCAAGTTAACTTGAAAACATTGGTGGTTTTTAATAAATAAGGATTTGATATGTATTAAATGAAATATTTATATGTTTTAATTCAGTTAAATTTCTTCCAGTTATTTTATTGTGGTCATATTTGTTTATAACTGTGTAATTGCAGGTGTATATTATTATGTATCAGTTTCTGTATAGACTGCATTGTGCTCACCACCAATAGTCTGCTTTTTATCCGTCACCATACATGTGTGCCTCTCTACCCCTTTCACCCACTGCACCTTTCCCCTCTGGTAACCACTAATCCGTTCTCTTTATCCATGTTTTTATTTATTTTCCACTATGAGTGAAATCATACAGTGTTTGTCTTTCTCTGTCTGGCTTATTTTGCTTAATGTAATACCCTCAAGGTCCATGCATGTTGTCACAAATAGGACAATTTTGTCTTTGTTTATGGTTGAGTAATATTCTGTTGTATATATATACACCACATCTTCCTTATCCATTTTGCAGTCGATGGGCACTTGGGTTGTTTCCATGGCTTGGCTATTGTTAATAATGCTGCCATGAACATAGGGGTACATAGATCTCTTTGTATTGTTGATTTTATGTTCTTTGAATAAATACCCAGTAGTGGAATAGCTGGATCATATGGTGTTTCTGTTTTTAACTTTTTTAGAAATCTCCATACTGATTTTCATAGTGGCTGCACCAGTTTGCATTCCCACCAGCAGTGTATGAGGGTTCGTTTTCTCCACATCCTCTCCAACATTTGTTATTTTTTGTCTTGTTAATTATACCCATTCTGACGAGTGTAAAATGATATTTCATTATAGTTTTGATTTGCATTTCCCTCATAATTAGTGATGTTGAACATCTTTTCATGTGCCTGTTGGCCATCTGTATATCTTCTTTGGAAAAATGTCTGTTCGTATCCTCTGCCCAATTATTGATTGGGTTGTTTGTCTTTTTGTTGTTGAGCTGTATGTGTTCTTTATGTATTTTGGAAATTAACCCCTTGTCGGATATGTTATTTGCAAATATTTTCTCCCAGTTGGTAGGTTGTCTTTTCATTTTCTTAGTAACTTCCTTTGCCTTGCAGAAGCTCTTTAGTCTGATGTAGTCCCACTTGTTTATTTTTTCTTCTGTTTCCTTTGCCTGAGTAGACATGGTAGTTGAAAAGATGCTGCTAAGACCAATGTCAAAGAGTGTGCTGCCTATATTTTCTTCTAGGAATTTTATGATTTCATGTCTTACATTAAAATCTTTAATCCGTTTTGAGTTAATTTTGGTGTATGGTCTACTTTCATTCTTTGGCATATGGCTGTCCAGTTTTCCTAACACCATTTATTGAAGAGACTTTCCTTTCTCCATTGTATGTTCTTGGCTACTTTGTCGAAGATTAGCTGTCCATAGATATGTGGTTTTATTTCTGGGCTCTCGATTCTGTTCCATTGATCTGTGTGTCTATTTTTGTGCCAGTACCATGCTGTTTTGATTACTATAGCTTTATAGTATATTTTCAAGTCAGGGATTATGATGCCTCCAGCTTTCTTCTTTTTTCTCAGGATTGCTCTGGCTGTTTGGGGTATTTTATCATTCCATGTAAATTTTAGGATTCTTTGTTCTATTTCATTGAAGAATGTCATTGGGATTCTGGTTGGGATTCCACTGAATCTATAGATTGCTTTAGGTAGTATGGACGTTTTAACTATGTTTATTTTTCCAATCCATGTGCATGGAATATCTTCCCATTTCTTTATGTCTTCTTTGACTTCTTTCAATAATGTCTTATAGTTTTCAGTGTATAGGTCTTTCACCTCCTTGGTTAAATTTATTCTTAGATATTTTATTCTCTTTTTTTTTGCAATTATAAATGTAATTGTATTCTTGACTTCTCTTTCTGCTAGTTTGTTATGAATACATAGAAAGGCAACTGATTTTTGTAAGTTGATTTTGTACCCTGCAACTTTGCTGTAGTTGTTGATTATCTCTAATAGCTTTCTGGTAGATTCTTTAGGGTTTTCTATATGTACAATCATGTCATCTGCAAACAGTGAGAGTTTTACTTCTTCCTTTCCAATCAGGGTATCTTTTATTTCTTTTTCTTGCCTAATTGCTCTGGCCAAGATCTCTAGTACCATGTTGAATAGGAGTGTCAAGAGTGGGCGCCCTTGTCTTGTTCCTGTTCTCAGAAGGATGGCTTTCAGTTTTTCACTGTTAAGTATGATGTTGGCTATGGGTTTCTCATGTATGGCCTTTATTGTATTGAGGTACTTTCCTTTCATACCAATTTTCTCAACAGTTTTTATTGTAAATGGATGTTGGATCTTGTCAAATGCTTTCTCTGTGTCTATTGAGATGAACATGTGGTTCTTATTCCTCATTTTGTTAATGTGGTGTATCACATTGATTGATTTGTGGATGTTAAACCATCCCTGTGTCCCTGGTATAAATCCCACTTGACCATAGTGTATGAACCTTTTAATGTACTGCTGTGTTTGATTTGCCAGTATTTTTTTGAGGATTTTTGCATCTATGTTCATCAACGATATTGGCCTGTAATTTTCCTTCTTTGTGATGTCCTTGTCTGGGTTTGGTATCAGAGTAATGTTGGCCTCATAGAATGAGTTAGGAAGCATTCCATCTTCTTCACTTTTTTGGAATAGTTTGAAAAGGATAGGTATTAAATCTTCTTTGAATGTTTGGTAGAATTCTCCAGAGAAGCCATCTGGTCCTACATGTTTGTGTTTGGGGAGGTTTTTGGTCACTGTTTCAATCTCTTTACTTGTAATTGCTCTATTCAGACTCTCTATTTCTTCTTGATTCAGTTTTGGGAGTTCCTATGAGTCTAAGAATTTATCCATTTGTTCTAGGTTGTCCAATTTGTTGGCATATAGTTTTTTATAGTATTCTTTTATAATCCTATGTATTTCCGTGCTATCTGTTGTAATTTCTCCTCTTTCTGTTTTTTTCCCCTTCTCCTCAAAGCCTCCCCTGTACATAGTTGTATACTCTAGTTGAAGGTCCTTCTGGTTCTGCCACGTGGGACACCACTTCAGCATGGCTTCATGAGTGGTGCTAGGTCCATGCCCAGGATCCAAAGTGACAAAACCCTGGGCCACTGAAGCAGAGTGCTTGAACTTAACCATTTGGCCACAGGGCCGGCCCCTCCTCTTTCGTTTTTAATTTTATTTATTTGAGCATTGTCTATTTTTTTCTTATTATTTTTCTCTTAGGGAGTCTGGCTAAGCATTTGTCAATTTTGTTTACCTTCTCAAAGAACCAGCTCTTAGTTTCATTGATCCTTTCTATTATTTTTTAGTCCCTATTTCATTTATTTCTGCTCCAATTTTTATTATTTTCCCCCTTCTGCTAACTTTGGGCTTTGTTTGTTTTTCTTTTTCTAATTCTGCTAGGTATAGTTTAAGTTTACCTATTTGAGATTTTTCTTCTTTGTTGAGGTAGGCCTGTGTTACTGTAAATTTCCCTCTTAAGACTGCTTTTGCTGCATCCTGTAGAGTTAGTATGTTGTGTTTTCATTTTAATTTGTCTCCAAGTATTTTTTTATTTCTCCTTTGATTTCCTCATTGATGCAGAGGTTGTTCAGTAGCATGTTGTTTAGTCTCCACATATTTGTGACTTTTCTAGCCTTTTTCTTGTAGTTGATTTCTAGTTTCATAGCATTGTAGTTGAAAAAGATGCTTGATATGAGTTCAATATTCTTAAATTTATTGTCTTGCGTTGTTTCCCAACATGTGGTCTGTCTTTGAGAATGTTCCCTGTGCACTTGAGAAGAATGTGTTTTCTGCTGTTTTTGGATGAACTTTCTGTCTATATCTGTTAAGTCTATCTGCTCTAATATTTCATTGAAGGCCATTGTTTCCTTGTTGACATTCTGTCTGGGTAATCTATCCATTGATGTAAGTGGAGTTTTGAGGTCCCCTAGTATTGTCTTACTGTCACTTTCTCCCTTTAGGTCTGTTAATAGTTGCTTTATATACTTTGGTGCTCCTGTGTTAGGTGCACATACATTCATAAGAGTTATGTCCTCTTGGTGGAATGTCCCTTTTTTCATTATATACTGCCCTTCTTTGTCTCTCATAGTCTTTTTTATCTTGAAGTATACTTTGTTTGATATAAGTATGGCAATACCTGCTTTCGTTTGCCATTTTCTTGGAGTATTGTCTTCCATCCCTTCAGTCTGAACCTATGTTTGTCTTTAGAGCTGAGATGTGTTTCCTGGAGGCAGCATATTGTTGAGTCTTGTTTTTTAATCCATCCAGCCACTCTGTGTCTTTTGATTGGAGAATTCAATCCATTTACATTTAGACTGATTATTGATAAATGAGGGCTTAGTAGCACAATTTCATCTCTTGTTTTCCAGTTGTTCTATGTTTCCATTGTTTCTCTTCCCTTGTATTTCTGCCTGCCATTTCAGTTTGGTGGTTTTCTTTGATGGTTTTCTCAGTTTTATCTTTATTGATTTGTGGCTCTGTTCTGATTTTTTGTTTAGTGGTTACCATGAGGTTTGTATAAAGATAATCCATTTTCTGATAGCCTCTTGTCTCCATTAGCCTAAGAAGGTTCCATCCCTTTCCGCTCCCTTTCTGAGTTATTGTTGTCACAAATTGTTCTTTTCTGTGTTGTGAGTTTGTGACTTAAAGTGTTTATACTTATTTTTGATGCTTTCTTTCCCTTTGTCTTTTATGTTTTAATTGTTTACTGACCTACTCTGATATAGAGCTTCAATTTTCTGATTCCCTCTATCTATTTATCTCTTTGCTCAAGGTTTTGTAAACGTTTATCTTTTTGATATAGGTAGGAGGACTTCCCTCATCATTTCTTGTAGGGGAGGTCTAGTGGCATTGAACTCCCTCAGCTTTTGTTTATCTGGGAAAGCTTTTATTTCTCCATTGTATCTGAAGGATAGTTTTGCTGGATAGAGTAATCTTTGTAAGTCTGGCTAGGAGTTTGTCAGTTTTGTTTATCTTCTCAAAGAACCAGCTCTTTGTTTCATTAATCCTTTCTACTGCTTTTTTTTGTTTCAATTGCATTTATTTCTGCTCTGATTTTTATTATTTCTCTCCTTCTGCTGACTTTGGGCTTTGTTTGGTCTTTTTTCTAATTCACTTAGGTGTGGTTTGAGATTGCTTATTTGGGATTTTTCTTGTTTGTTAAGGTGAGACTGTATTGCGATGAATTTCCCTCTTAATATGGCTTTTGCTGCATCCCTTATGAGATGGTACGGTATGTTTTCATTTTCATTTGTCTCCAGATATTTTTTATTTCTCCTTTAATTTCTTCAGTGATCTACTGGTTGTTCAATGGCCTGTTGTGTAGTCTCCACATCTTTGTCCCTTTCTCAGCTTTTCTCTTGTAATTAATTTCTAGCTTCATAGCATTGTGAACGGAAAACATGCTTGTTATTATTTCAATCTTCTTAAATTAATTGAGGCTAGTGTTATTTCCCAACATATGGTCTATCCTTAAGAATGTTGCATGCGCACTTGAGAAGAATATGTATTCTGTTGTTTTTGGATGGAGTTTTCTATATATGTCTATTAAGTCCAACTGGTCTAGCATTTCCTTTAATTCCACTGTTTCTTGTTGATCTTATTTCTGGATGATCTATCCATTGATGTGAGTGGAGTGTTAAGGTCCCCTACTATTATTGTCTTATTGTTAATTTCTTCTTTTAGGTTTGTTAATAGTTGCTATATGTACTTTGGTGCTGCTGTGTTGGGTGCATAGATATTTATAGTGTTATGTCTTCTTGGTGGTGTCCCTTTAATCGTTATATACTGCCCCTCTTTTTCTCTTTACCTGTCTTATCTTGAAGTCTGCTTTGTCTGATATGAGTATTGCGACACCTGCTTTCTTTTGTTTGCCATTAGCTTGGAGTATCACCACTGCCCCTCAGTGTAGAGCATTCGCATGGGCAAGGCTGCTGTGGCACACTGGGTGCTCCCGCAGGCCCGGCTGCAACTCTGCAAGCATTCGTGAATGCCGGGTTCTCCCTACCTCCTCTTACAATTGTGTGCAACCACTGTGTAAGGATCCACAAACTGGCTCACTGCCCCTGTGGAGGGGGAGGGGTGTGCTTACTTAGTTCCACTGCCTCCCAGGGATCCAGTCCACCCACCTTCAGATGTATAGTTGCATGAATCTCTCAAAAGTCCTGTTGTGTTGAGCAGGGAATCCTCTGCTGGTTAATCAATGTCCATTTAGTTGTCACTTAAAAGGGAGAGACTGAGGGAACAACTCACTCCTCCATGATGCTGACATCACTCCTAGTTGAATATTTCTTTAAATGTTTAACGTATGTAGAATGTGATTTAAAAGCTAGTGTTGAAAGAATAGTAAATAGCGTTGTAACCTTAAAAGCATATGTTATCCTTCTATTTCAGTTTAGTCAGAAAATCCACATACATATATTCTTCAAAAAAATTTGAAGTCTTAGGAAAGAATATGCACTTTAGAGAGAGTAAAACAATTATTTTAGTATTTCTTATACATATAGTTTTATAATATAAAATGAATAACTTAAAATTTTGGTATTTAAATTAAAAAGTATAATTTAAGCAAGAGTTTTACATACATTCATTGAATTTACTGATAAATATAACTTTTCATTAGTAGTGGAATAAAAAATTTTTAATTCTACCATATATTTCTTTTTGCCACTTCATCAGAAATAGTCAAGATTTCAGATGGAAGAAATTTTAGATATTCAAGGGATTTCTAGAATGACAGTTGTTTTGTTTATTAAAGCATTGGGATATCACCCAGACCTTTCCCTGGCTGGCTTTGTCCTACTTATTCAGAAAACATTTGCTTTCTTACACAGAACTGAGGACAGGAACGAAAGCACTTTTGTCATGTGGAACTTTGGGGTCACTGTCCAAGCTATCATCTTTTCGCCATCCTCACAAATTTATGGAAAACTGAAGAACTGTCCAGGTTGCCACAGGCTACAGACAAAGCCCTTTGCCTGCTCCCAATTCGTGCCGCACCTTTCACACACTGCAGAAGATGAAAGATGCTAAAGCAGTCAGGAGCAAAGAGGCATTGGGCTGGGTTGTGTATAAGCCTCTCTGTGGCCATGTTGCCAGACAAATTGGTTATATTCTTTGACCAGACATCTACAGGTATTCTGTACCTGGACCATGTGAGACACGATGACTTTTCAAAGTAAATGCAAGTGAGCTTTTATTTGATGACTCAGCGAAATGCTCCAGCTACATGTTTCTGCTCCATTTTGGCCTCTGCTTCTTGAATCCATAAATCATGCAGTCCTGATTCAACTGACTGAAGACCATATTTCTGCTATTCCTCAAAATTTTTCACTTTAGTTCCTTCAGTATCTGAAAATGAAAATACACGTATAGCCTCAAAAACAATTGATTTGTATCTATGCTGTTTTGTAAGGAATGTCTGCAGACAAAGTGCACCATCTGATTCCAGATAAAGAATTTTCTTAAGGATCTTCAGGGAATTCTTCCGTTAGGCCCAGCATGCATCCTCATTTATGGACTTTAGATCCTCAGTTCTGATTGTTTCCTTACAGGCGACTTTTCCTTCCTCTTCCTTTTAATGTAATATTCTCAGAGGACATAACCACATCATTCCTTCAAGTTTACCTCATAGCTGTGTCACTGCTGTATTCCTTGCATTAATTTCTTTCTTGAACACAGTGGCTTATACCATGCATAGGTTTCATGTTTTCTGACTTTTGTTCTTTTATAACTGTTGGAGCATGTCCAACTTACGACATCATGAGTGCTGTTGTATGTGCTCTGGGATGCACCTTCTGTTTGTCCATTTTGATTTTCTGTGCTGCTTTCACATTAGTGTCACAGCAGCAAATATTTTCACATTCCTAACAACTGATATGTATGTGTGTGTGTGTAAATATGTATACATATAGAGAGCAGCATTTCTGATATACTTCTACCATTTGTTAGAACAGCAAAGAAAATGAAAATGGAAAAACAACAACAAAGGAAAAACCTGATCATAGAATTTACAGTGAAATTTATAATTTGTTCTCCCAAAACTTTGTCCACCCATCTATGAGCAGTGCAAGACATAATGCTCCCTTAATCCTTTTTCTTCCATTTACCATTACCTATTTTACGTCTGAACTCTTATAAACTTGTTGTACGAAACACCTGCTGATCAAGTAGTATCATGATTTTTTTTTTAAATGCCTGTGAGTGGGCATATCCTGTTGTTGAAGACCATATTTTAAAAATAGGTTTCTCTAACAGAACCTTGGTGCATTTTCCTCCTAATCTTCAGGAGTCAGCTTAAATAAAAGAAGAACTTCTGAGAATTTTCCACACATGGTTGCTTATATGTATTCACTCACTCAGAGATGCTTATGTTGTTGTCCTTCATGGTGATGCTAATCCAGGCAGGAGCATGTATTGAGTCCTTGCATTTTGCCAGAGATCATGCCAGGCAGTAAAGAAATAGAGAAAGAGTAGGGTAATGGTGGGAGATGAGTAGATAGAGAATGGGAATACAATGTGGAAGTGTTTGAATAGAGTGATGGGGAGGCTGCTGGGAGAGCCCAGTGCAGATTAGAATTTGTTACCAAGGAGTGAAGGAAGGAAAGGGGATTCCAGCAGCAGAGGGTGACTCGGCAGAGTTCTCCAGGCCCCATGAAAAGTTCAGTATGCTGGGCCAAGAGTCCAGCATGGTGGTGAGACGTTAGGTTGGAGAAGTAGGTAAGGGCCAAATCAAATGACCTATGATGAGGTTGTGGCTTTATTCTGTAGTAAAGGGAACCATCAAAAGCCTCACTTATAAGAAATAGCTATGGGATGAGATCTTACGAGTAGAGAATATTGAAAAGAGCTACTTGGCCTTTCTTCATCAAGGCATCTGGAGTTTGTCCATGCCAAAACAACGTGTATATGTCCCCAGGATTCCTCTCCCATGCAGGGTTGTATTGGAACATGCATATTTCTTCTGAGAGTGTTCGAAAGTCACCCCTCACCCCTATTCTAGAACAACACTATAGAAAGGTTTTCTTATAGTGGTCTCACCCTTTTTGAGGAGAAAAGGAAATTATAGGTTAGTAACTGCCTGGCAGATAAGCACTAAGCAACCAAGTTTGCAAATTTAGCATGATGACCCTTGGGCTGCCCATAAACTACCCTCCGTCCCCAGGGAGCTCATGGCACTGCTAATGTGGGGAATGCAGTTTCTCATATAAGACCTATGGGTAGTTATTCATTTAGTAGAAATAATGTATGCTAGTTACAAGGATGGAAAAGATGATAAAACTTAGATTACTCTTATGAATTATATCCAAAAAGTCGACTTCAAAAAATAACTGCTAAGTGTACCTCAGGATCAGAAGGCCAAGAATAAGTAGCCAAGTCCCACCTCTCTTCCACTCCATATCCTTCCGATTCACTCTCCCTGCTTTCTTCTGAGAACATACCTTGGTTCCTTAAAGTCGGTCCTTGGGCCAATGGTTCTTAATTATTCTGGAACAAGAACTCTTCTATCAATGGAGGATGGTTTTCGTTGCAAATAACAGAGGCCCCAATTCAAACTTCCCTTCAGGCTTTGAGAAGTCCCTAGCTCGTGTAATTTGAACATCCTGATGGAGGGCAGTCATAGATGATGGATGCCTAGCCAAGAATGTCATCAAGGATCCAGTTTCTTTCTATCTGTTCACTTTGCTCCAACACTTTATACTAAGTCTGCCCTCCACCCACTGTCATGATCACAGGGAGGTCACCCCATGTGCAACCTTGTTCACAACCAATGGAAGAGAGAGAGTTGGCACTACCAACAGACAACAAGTTCCTGTTTTCCTTGATGGGGCCGTCTTGAGCCAATCCCTACAGTCAGGGAAATGCCATGGCGGATTGATTTAGGCTCACATTACCAGAACCCATCCATGTAGGAAGGTTGGGGGTGGGGGATGTCACTCCGTTTATGAGTGCTCCTTGGCACAGGAGGGAAGAAATGGATATTGGTGGGAACATTAGCATGTCTACTTCAGGCCTTTGATAAGATTATGAAAGCTATGCCCCATCTCCGTACATGTCAATTTGCATTAGATTTTTAGGGAATTCACTAACCTCCTGATGAGTGTCATTCTTTAACTTAGGAAAATAACGTTGCTTCCAGAACAGAGAGGCATCTTATTCTTAGACTCCAGCATTCTCCTGTACTGTGTGTTTATTCAGGAAGTTGAGTGATCAAACGCTGGAGGTAAATTGTGGTTTTGAGTTGCTATCTCATAATTTTTATGGATAACCCAGACAAAGGCCAAGTAATTAAATACAATAATTAATTTGAAACATTCAATTCATTCTTTAAAAACTTCATAAGCCACAGGGGTTTTTTTTCCATTGGGAAGGGAAAGGGAAATGTGTTTTCCCTCTTCTGTGCCCCATATCTTTTTTTTTTTACCATGTCTTTCACAACGCTATCCCAACATCAGTTTCAATGAATCTTTCCACAGACTGCTAGGTCCCAAGAGTAAGGTGATCTAGCCAGACCTGTCAGGACAGCTTCACACTGTGGATCCAGTTAAGTCTTTTCAAGGAGAGTTCCTCCAAACTGGAAAATGTGAGCAAGAAGTGATGTGGACAGTCATCTTATTCTGAAATTTAAAATGAAATGGTTTGCCATAAATACTGGGCAGATTTAGCAGCTGTTCTGCCTAGCAGAAGGCAAGGGCCTTCCCTCTGAAGAACCCCTTCAGCATCATCTGTCTATGTGCATCTCAGCTTTCAGTAAGGCCTGCTTCAAAAGTAATGAAGGAAGACTCTGGCAATGTCTGTGGAGCGTTGCCTCACTCCCATCTCCACCTTGAAGACACTTCTCTAAAGACGAGGCCCAGAAAGAATTTGATGTGTTGCCAAGACCCCCCATGGCCACCACCCCTTTGGGGTGGGGGTCACGTTTCTTAGCCCTCTGCAGCCCCGGCTAGAGGTCTGGCTCTCCATCTGGACAGCCTTCAAATGGCACCAGATAACTGAATGTTAATTTTCCCTTTCCGTTTACTTTAACTCAACAATCAACTCAAAAATAAAAAAGGCATCTGTGGAACGGTTCCTGCTTGTTCCACGTAGAACTTTCTGCAGGTGTGGCCTCACTTGAGAAATGACTGCACACTTGCTCTCTTCGAACTGTTGATTTGAAAACCCACTGCTTAGTCACCTCTGCTGAAGACTACAGGTTAATTTTTTTCCCAGATGATGCAGACATTTTTCAAGAGACATTTTCAGATATTTAGCCCAACTGCTTGGCCGCAGGAAACAGAGTTATAAGTATCCCTACAGGATTATGGAAAATGAAAGTTTAGCTCCAACTCTAAAGCAACTCAGCTAGTTAGTGGAGACCTGGTCACAGGTTAGTGACTGAGGAGGGCCCAGCTGAAGCGCCTGCATGTCCAGCTAACTGAGCGTGGGTGTCAGCCTCAGCTGGTGGTGTTCACTGCCTGTCCTGCAGTGTCACAGGACTCGAATGCCGTCTCCGCTCTGAGAGTGAAGACACTGGGCTCCAGCACCTGCATGCAGAGCTGGGGAAAGGCCGTGACTCACGAGTGCTGAGAATGGCAGCCACACACTTTTTATTCATTCAGCTCAGCCTGCAGCCTGCAGTTACTGTAGTTGTGACGTGAAGGAATGTCCAGGCCCCACGCTGCGTCCTACCTGGAGCACGTTCAGTGGAACAGGGAGGGAGGCTCAAGTGCACACAAATTACTTGTTTCTATGGCTTTTCCTGAGTCTACCTAGCACTTAACTGCGAATATTACATTCCTCCATGTGGGATGAGGTGGAAAAAGGATGAGAGGAAATATTTCCACATGTTAGTGGTGGCATGGCTAGACTCCAGAGTACTCAGGACATTCATTCCTTTATAACTTCTTATTTACACACACCCCACCTTCTTCCAGAACAGACTTCAAGCAGTTCAAAAACATGAATAAAGTGCTTTAGTTTAAAAAACAATTTCTTGAAGTCCTCTGACTCTCTCCAGCGGCTAGGCTGAACTTTGAGCGACTCAGCGATGGTCTTAAGTCCTATAAACAAATATCCTAGGCTGAGATCTGCCAAATTTCCTCTATGTAATTCTTATCAAGAGAGTTGACTGTGTTCCCCACCGAAGCCTGGGCCAGTCGTCTGCCCAGGCGGACAGTGAGGCAGGCACCTGCGTCCACTTGATCCTTTTCCTCTGTGTCTTCCGGGGGCCGTCAGCTGGCTCGTGAGCTCCGGAGAGCACAGAGGTCAGGCTGGGCCAGGCACCTTGATCCCTCATTATCTGTAATTAGTGTTGAGGAGGTTAATCGGTAGAGAAGCTCATCTTTCTTTAACTACTTCAACAGCTGAGTCAGGGGGACCTTGCGGCTGCTTTGAATTATTCTGTTTGTTTGGATGCTTATTTGAATTTGTAAAGTCAGATGTTTATTACCCAGACCCACACCCCATGTGCATTGGAGGGGGTGCTAGGAAAAGAGGGGCAATGGATGTCACAGTTATTTTTATTGTGATGAATTTGCAGCTTAATGGGCCGACTAGAAAGTTTGCTGTTTTAAAAGAAAATAACAGTGATGAGAGAGATCAGCTCTTTCAAACTTGATCCAAATCTTAAATTCCAATCGGCAGATTTGTTTTATTTTTCATATAAGGGCAAGTTCACATTCAAGGAATTTAATCGATTGAAAAATACTATTAAGTCATTACCCCACGTCTTTACCTTCACATATTATATACTTTGTCAAGTCACATTTAATTTTCAGTATTTTACATCATAAAGCTGCCAACTATACCCTCAGGAAATTATATTCCAGCCCAATAGGCTTCATTGTTCAAAAACTGTCCTTGAAATCTAGCTGAAATTTCCCTTTGCTTCTTTCAAGCGCCCTGTGCTATTTCTCTCCTCCGCTGATTATCTGTGACATTCAAACACCTTAAAAATCCTCATTGTCTTTTTATAAGTATCCATGCCACTCTCTCGGGTTCTTCTCTCCTTCGCGTTCACATACTTTGTTGTTAAAAGACAAAATGAGGCAGGGCTGGCCCCGTGGCCGAGTGGTTAAGTTCGCGCGCTCCGCTGCAGGCGGCCCAGTGTTTCGTTAGTTCGAATCCTGGGCGCGGACATGGCACTGCTCATCAGACCACGCTGAGGCAGTGTCCCACATGCCACAACTAGAAGGACCCACAATGAAGAATATACAACTATGTACCGGGGGGGCTTTGGGGAGAAAAAGGAAAAAAATAAAAAATCTTTAAAAAAAAGACAAACTGAGGCATATTAAACATTTTTAGTTTATTTGAGCGAAAAATCAATTAGAATTGTGCAGTGCCAAACCAGAAATGGTTAGGAGCATGCCACCGACAGCAGCTGGGGAGAGATTTTATAGAGAAAAGACAGAAGCCACGTAAGGAAATTATTGATTGGCTATCGCTTAAAGCCTAGTTGGCTGCTTGCGATTGGTGGTCCTCAGGTTTCAATTTTGTAAGCTTTTAGTTTGCCTACGTAGGCCAGCTTGGCATTAGAGCCCTCTCAGTCTAAGGACCTCCTTGTGTATTAATTTAACACTCTGAAATGAGGCCGCTGTTTTCAAGCTTCATGTGAGGGTGAACCTTGGACCTGGGCTGAAGTGCACAGTTTCCATTGTACAAGCTTGCACATCTGTCTGAGACGTATCGACTCTTTCTTGGCAAAATTAGAGTGTAGACCTGCTAGTTCTGTGGCCCTGAAAATTCTCTTTTTCAAAAAGAAACTTTGTGGGCTGGTCCCGTGGCATGGTGGTTAGGTCCAGCATGCTCTGCTTCAGCAGCCCAC